>NC_138781.1:85791800-90591800 GCF_965178545.1 Coloeus monedula
ACACTGGCACTTCAGGATGTCAGGAAAATTAATCCACAAACACCAGAGGTTTACGTCCAAAAAGGAGACAGAGGAGTCCTGTTACTTTATTCGAATAAATGGAGAGGCCATGGGGCATTTCCCCTGGGGTCTCTCAAACTTTTGGAGGGTGCAGCCTCCTTTTTATCCTAATTTCCTGGCCACATTTCCCTCTCTCTTTCCCCATTGGCTCGAGGTACTCGAGAGGTACAGACTTTCCGGAATGCCTAATACCTAAGGTTCCCTTCTAATGTATAACCCCCCCTTTATTTTTAGTTCTTATTGAATTTTATGGTTTTTCCACTGTTTCTTTCATCTCTCAATATCCAATTTCATTTATCAGCAGACCTACAGTTTGTTTGTAGAGACAAATCTCTTCCCATTCATCAGTCAGTGGAACCCTTCTCATTGTTTCTTTTATCTCTCAGTGCTAATTTCATCAACCAGCAGGCCCAGAGCTTGTTTGTAAAGACAAGTTTCTCATTCCTTTCAAGGATGAGCTGGGAAATTATAACTTGGACAGGAAAATATGAAAATTAAACTCTAGTCAGTAGTTTGGTGAAAGGAATTTTGAAAAATATGCCTATGGCATAAAGGATGCTTCTATAAATTGATTAATGTGTGCTAGAGAAACTCACCTCATGTCCCTGTAAATAACAAAGCTGGTTCAGTTGAGTTGAGGCTACAGATTTTGAATGTGGCATCTTAGCTGAAGTCTAAGGAAGAAGAGAGTAACAGCAACAATGACCCAAAAAAGTTAAATTTAAGTGTCTGTGCTTCATCTTCACAAAATCTTTCTCTAGTTCAGTTGCTTTTGCAGAGTGACACCCATGCTATCAGCCTGGATATCTCAACACCTTCCCTGGAGAAAAAGAGGTTGACGTGTGGGCTCCAGGGGCAAGGGAGAAGGGATGGCATCACTACAAAGGCAAACTGCCAGAGCTGCTCTGAGATGAGTACAGTCAATCCCAGCACCCAGGTGTTGGGACCCCCCACCTCCCCGTTCAACATTCCCGGCTCCTGCAGTCCAAGGGGTGAGTTACTGAAGCAGCTGCAGTTGAAACTGCCCGAGGGATCTGCATGGCAGATGTTATGGGGAAAGTCATTCCCTGCTGCAGGACAGACTGTGGTCTACCAGCTGCTGGCTGCTTACTCCTTATCCTTTGCAAAGATGCAGAGATCTTGGCTGTAACTTTACCAGACATGTCGGGTGGAACCAGCAAAAATCTATCACAGCTGCAGGTCAAAAGCTGTCCTTTCTATCTGCCAGGCCTGCGTGGGCTGTCTGGGGCCATAAACCAGGCTGCTTCCATTGTGGCTTTTGGGTAGTCCCAAGAAGTTTCTATTCATCCTACAGCTTGCTTTGCCTTGCTCCCTCGCCCTTTTCCCATCCAGAAATGTGCATGCTGAATGTAGTAGGGATTGAGAAAACTATTACAAAGCTTATTTTATTTCTCTTTACCCAAAGCATGTTTTAAAAAATTAATAAATTGAGCTTTCACATTTTTTCCCTTGTTTCCAGGGGGAACTGTGAACACAATAAAACTGTAAGTAGTGCTTTGAATCTAAGGAAGAGAAGGAATGCTAAATATGAAAAATGTCTTTCTTTCATGTTAGAGTAAAATTCATTTTGTTCAAGGAGTCAATATACTTCTAAATAAATATTTGGCTGCAGAAAATCTACAAGGTTTTGTTATTAGTGGAGGAAAAAACCAACACAAGCCATGGGATACTCCTCCCTGTGGTCAGCTGCGTGGGGAAGGGGTTTGTCACTCGGGATGAGCCTCCCACTCCTGTTGCACACCCATTAGGAAGGTTTGGACCTTAAAAGCAGTGCGATTTCAGCATGGTTTCAACCTGGCACTCTTGGGGGTACCAGGTGGCTTTGTTGGGTTGGGATCACTCAGTCTAGGTTAAGCTTTGTGCCCCAGGGTATGGTCTTAAGCTAGGTGTTCCTGATGTGCCAACAGCTGGGGTATCTAGTGATATAAATGCCATCTGAAGGAAGACACAAGGTGATACATTTAAGGAGTTCTCCAGAAGCACTGTATGGTCTTTATGTTGGCTTAATATATACACCAATTCCCTGTTGTACCTTCTGCTTGTCCCACAGTTTAGGACTGTTCTGCTGCACTGTGGGGCTGATTTCCACAGAGACTTTCTCCAAACATCAACATTGTCCAGAAAGAGCATCTACAAAAGCACCACATTCTGGCATACTCAGAATTGCAGCTCTGCAAAGGCGCCAGACCATACTCATACCCTGTTCCAGGATGCTGCAGCCAGGCAGCATTCTTGCCTGGGGAAATGCAGCTGTGGAGCTTCCTCTCTCCTTCTCAGAAGGGACCATGAGACTGAATGTGTTAAATATACATTATTAATCACATTGTTTGATTACAAAGTCACAACGCTGTTGGGCAGCAGCAGCACAGTGCTGGGTTCAGGAGAAGAGGATGTGCCACAGACTGCACACAACAGCTGAGAAAGAGTTTTAGCTGAAAGACTGTGATGATCCCACTCTTTACTTGATGGGAAGCCAATATAAGTGTGATTTTGCCTGGAAGGAAAAGTGGTGCTATGAACTTTTGTAAGCTGTTGATCTTTGTCTCCCATCCAGTCAGTTTGCTGCTGGAAAGACTGTAGCCACATGATTGTTTCATGATAACAGGAACTGGGTTTTTTTAAAGGAAAAGGAACCCCTAAGGTAATTTTGAATCATTCAAAATGTTGCTGTTTAGCAGAACAAAACGTCTATCCTGATTCTTATCAGTTTAACTTACAAGTAAACAAAATCAAATTTTTGTTTAGTCTTAAAAAAATCTGCTTGGATACTTTATTGAACTTGACTTTCATAACTTTGAAGAAATGGTATTTTCCAGTGGAGATGGTCGACCAGTTTTGCAGAGCTGTTCTTAGTACTCTTTTGATAAAGTGTGCTAATGTTAGTGAGTGTACTTCTGTACAACATAGATGAAAATGCAAGGGCAGCTGGGAAGTCTTCACAAGTATTCTGTATCATGTGATGTCAAAGATCCCCAGGCAAACGTAGCTAGAGACAGCAGATCTCTCAAAGGGCTAAAATCCCAGCTGAGTCTCAAATTCACTGTGCAGGAAAGGGCTGGAATCTGCTGAAGAAAAGCAGATGTATGAAAGTCATTCTGGCAGCTGCATCTGTCATGCTGCCTCTCCCCCACCCTGCCTTGATAGACCCACTCTTCCTTCCAGCCTTTGCTTTTCACATAGACGACAGAAAAAGGCAAGCACAAATGTCAATCATGTGAAATTTATCCCTTAAGATAGTCCTTCTTTCCTCATCCTGCCTTACAGTCTGATTGAGCCCTATTGCTCCCTCAGCCCCTCGGGGAAATGCTCTCAGAATTAAGGCCAAGTACTGGGCAGGATCCCTGGGGTATCCCTGTGCAGCCACGCAGCCCCCCCACAGCCCGACAACACCCCGGTTCTCCACAAGGGGACAAACCCATCCTGGTTCTGCACTGCCTATCGGTCCTTAGGGATCTTCTCACGGATCCTGCGGCAGGAGCCTGCTGGAGGCGCTGCTGCCGTCTCGCACCGCATTCCTCGTGTTGCAAGAGGGAAACGGGCCTCACGGCCTCGATGGCGACGGCGGTGGCTGATGCTCCTCCTGCCCCGCTACGATCAGGAGTAGCGCTCTGGGGGCTCTGGGCGCCCAGGCAGGCACGCCCTGCGCTCAGGAGAGCGTCCCGTGCGAGGCTGGCGAGCAGCTCAGAGCGGTGCGTGGCGAGGCTGGCGAGCAGCTCAGAGCGGTGCGTGGAGAGGCTGGCGAGCAGCTCAGAGCGGTGCGTGGCGAGGCTGGCGAGCAGCTCAGAGCGGTGCGTGGAGAGGCTGGCGAGCAGCTCAGAGCGGTGCGTGGCGAGGCTGGCGAGCAGCACAGAGCGGTGCGTGGCGAGGTTGGCGAGCAGCTCAGAGCGGTGCGTGGCGAGGCTGGCGAGCAGCACAGAGCGGTGCGTGGCGAGGCTGGCGAGCAGCTCAGAGCGGTGCGTGGAGAGGCGCAGACCGCGGCCCCTCGGCGCAGGGCGCGCCCGTCGCGGGCGGGGCTGTTCCTGCGACCTCCCGCCGGCAGGCGGCGCCCGCGCCCCTCAGGCACCGGGGCATTCCCGGGCTTTGTTCCCGTTTGCGCCAGGTAGTGAGCGGGGGCTGACCCGCACAAGGCTGCCTCACCGAGCATCGAAACTTCACGCTGTTTCCACATTTCAACAAGCAAGGGCATCAGCATTCATTGCCTGCAAATTACGCAACTTTTGTATTAATTACTACTCAACCCCCATTTGCTGGCTGTCTCTCGCTTCTCATGTTAATCGGTCCGCAGGCGCGGTCCTTCCCTCCATCTGAGCCTGGAGTCTGTTCCGAGTAGGTGGCCAGTGAGTCGGTGGTCGCGATCGCCCACTGCCGGAATTACCATTCCCTAGTTACTGCTCAGCCCCGCTGACTTTCGCTCCTGGCGGCTCTCGTCCAGAGAGCCCATCCAATTTGGGATTGTCTTCCCTATTCCTTAAAAGACTAACCAAGCACCCGATGCTCACAATGCAACTGCTTAATCACAACTGTCCGGGCACCGGCTACTCATTTTAAAGAATAAAAGGCAAAGCTTGACTCGCCCCCTCCGCACGCCCGGCGGGGCTCGGTGTCCGCCCCCTCCGAGGCGGGAGCGCCCTCAGCGAACGCGGCGCCGGCCCCGCCCCGGCGCGGTCACGGGGCCTCTCGGCGCAGCGATGGCGGCGCCCAGCGCTGTGTGGCTCGGCGGGGGCCCGGTGAGGCGGCGGGGGCTGCGCGGGGCAGGGCGGCGGGGTTGGCGGGGCGAGGCTGACCCGTGTCCCCTCGCAGGTAGAGTGGGTGCCGTGCCCCTACGACGTCCATCACCGCTTCCCCCGTGCGTCGCTGGAGAGGCACGTGGCGTCCTGCCGGCTCCGCAAGATGGGATACTCCGCCGAGGAGGAGGTGGGAGCCCGGCTCGGGAAGCGGGACACGGGGCCGGCGCTGCTGCTCGGCGGCCCCGGGCCTTGACCGAGCCCTTTGGTCCCGCAGGCCGAGATGTACGACTCCAGCTTTTTCTACGAAAACCTGAAGGTTCCCTCCGTCGCCATGGGTGAGCGGCAGCGGGGACTCCGCCTGACGGGGAGGGACACACCGCTGGGGCTGAGGAGAGACCCCGGGGAGGTGCCGAGGATGAGGGGCTGAGAGGACATCCCTGGGGGGCAGAGATGTGGGTCTAAGGAGTCCGGGTCCTCACGGTAGCACAACCCCACTACCTCGTCAGCTGCAAACTCCCCAACGCTTCCTGAAAACCCTGAGTGTTTCAATCAGTAAGTTAGTTTTCTCAAATTGTAATTTGCAATTTGCCTTAATTTACCGTTTTTATGCCTCTGTCACTGTATAGTTCTACTCTGTAGGTCACTTTTATATTTTCATCTTAAAATCCAAGGAGGATGTTTTTTCCTCTTAGGAAACTTAGGAACTCCTCTTAGGAGTTTCTTCCTATCTTCTCAGTCCCCACTCTATTAAAATGCATGCTTAGAAGGTGAAAACTGTCCATAGAATCTGGCGATAAAGCAATGGTACAGAGAGCAATACACATACATTTCTTTTTCCATATCGTTGTAATCCAGAAATAGATACTATTTTTCTTAATTTTCTCCCCTCATTTCAAATATGGAATAGATGAAAATTACATTTTTAGTTCAAATGTCCCCTTGTACATGAATGCAACTATGATGTTCTGTACCATACCATAAGTCTCATAATAGAGGTTGGGGGATAAAGGCTAATCCAATCAAGTACCTGAGAACTTGATGTAAAAGTTAATGATTTTATTTTCTTCTCTGCCTGCAGATAAAGATCTACAGTTTCATATTGTTAAGCAGGCTAGAGCTCAAAGTGTGAAGGAAGGTACAGGCTACAGTGAAGGTAAGGAGCAAGCAAATACCGAGGTGACTTCACCAGCCTCCAGTGGAGAACTGCTCTTGTCTCCCTCCTTGCTGCTTCCTTCATTCCACTGAGAACTCCTGTGAGGAATTTCACTTCATTTATTTTTAATATTCCTTCCCCTGCATATTTTGGAGCATGATTACTTTATATACTTGGGGCAACTAGATGAGAGACTTTGAGTCTGTTGTGCTCATACCTCTATTATCTTCAGGACTGAAAAAACCAAACAACGTGCATATTACTATGTTGGACTGTTTCAGGACTGATCTAAGAAGTTGTATAAGAACTATGCTGGCACATCTGCAAACGTGATGTTGTCCTTTGTCACTGCTCCAAGCACAGTAATTCCTTTACGTTTCATTTTTCGGTGGGTTTTGTGACCAGCCACAGGACGAGCCTAGGACAGAGGCCTTGAGGGTTCAGACTTAGACAAAGTAGAAAAATAGGGCTCCCCATGGAATCTGTAGAGCTTTGGTGTATGATTGAGAAATTACTGCAACACCTGAAAGATACAGCATTTGTTCTCTGTAGACTTTGGTTTCTTAAATACATATGGGCAGAAGGGAAGGTGACACTGAAACTTTTCTGATAGTGAAATACAGCAGCACTCACACAGTTTTTCACATTGTCTTTGTTTCTCTGGCATAGCAAATAGAGGCTTAAAGGACAGTTGCTTGGGAAGGACATTTCCTGGGATGGGCACTGTGTTTTGAGCACATCAGGTGCACTCCCTCCGAAGGGAAGTGGGAACTCATTAATTTGACACAAGCACATCCGAGTAGAGTAGCAACAGATAAATGCTTTGTGGAGTGGTTCATTGCAAAGGTGCACCAGTGAGCCACTAGATGCCAGTGTTCATTGCCCAGATTTCCCTGCAATCTTGCCTTTCTCTGAAGATAACATTAAAACTGGATTGGTGGTTTTCATTGTGGCAACTTGGCCTATTGTGAGATTTACTGACTTGTTTGTTCAATTTAAGGTCTTTGGCAACAGAAACAAATGAAAAATAATTTTTTATTGTAAATTTCCTTTTGACTCACTGTATCAAAGGAAGTGATTTTCTTTCTTTGTTTTCTTTCTTTTTTTTTTTTCCAATTCTAACCATATATAGAATATTAGCCTAGCTACATTGTAGAACAGAAAAACTGGTCTTAATCACAAGTTGTGTAATTGTTGTAAATCACAAGCATGTAATTATCAGTGCATTTTTATGGACTTCTGTGACCCTGTAAGAACAGTGCATTTTAAAAACAGAATTCTAGTTTTTGTGTTTAAATCCATTTGTTCATGTTAGAACAGTTCTGGTTTAGGTTCCAAGTGCAGTAGTGATGAAATCTTGTATTTTAGGTTTGTTGGTAGACTTATTGCGGTTCCTCTTCTCCTTCTTTGGTGTCTTTAGTGAAAGTAGGATGTGAAAGATTGCCCAGCTTCTGTTAAGAGCTGCATAATCTGGAGAAGCTCTAGGTTTGCTGTTGTGAAGGACGTTGCTTACACCCTTCTTACGTGTTGGCTTTTCTGTCCACCTGGAGATGTGTGGGATTGTGTTGGGGGAAGCAGGATTATGGAGGTTGGGTCAATGTTTGCTGGAAAACTGAGTGTTTTTGAGTAAAATGCTTTTTGCAGGCAATGTCCTAGAATATTGTATCCTGTATCTTTAGGAAAGTCACTTTACTGCAGTTGCAATGGACTGAGAATGGATTTATTTGTTTGGAGGCATATGTGTTTTAACTGGGGAATGAGAAAAACAAGTACCAGGCTGATGGGTCAGGGAAAGAGGAGTGTGCAGGCAATATGTTTGTTTCCATAACTTTAAGTAAGTTATCTGAACTGATCTGGAGCACTTTGAAAGTGCCTTTGTAGTCCTTTTAGCTATAAATTCCTCTGGCAGTCTATTACAAAAGCTCTGCAGAGAAGGTGACAGTGTGAGTGAGACTGATTTACACAGTGCTCAGTTATCTAGTCTCCTAGAAGCTTTCATTGTTGTTGGCAGAACACGTATTTTGCAGCTAGTACTTTACTCAACATTTTAGGAGTAAAATAAACCCACAAGTTAGAGCTGCAGCCTCTCTTGATTCAGCTTGTAAGTCAAGAGCTGAAACTCATGGGAAATTACAGAGTGTCATTTTGATCTAATCTAGTACGATTCCTTAATGGCATATGAAAACCTGTATCTGTGTAAGCAATCAAGAGGGGTTATACAGCCTGCATGGGGCTTGGGAGGGATCTTTGAGCAGTTTTTATCTTTTCTAATTAAGAAAGTTGAAACTTCTTACAAATACATAGGGGAAGGATGAAAACAGTATGGGAGTTTACTGCATTGTTTGTTTGTTGAGCTTCTTGGTATATTCCTGCATAATGACGCTACTTTACAAGTAACAGCCCTCTGTCCAACCTCCAGGATCTTACTCATTACTGCCCATAGAAGTTCCTCAAAACCATAAGCGTTTCATCTGTGACCTGACTCAAGCTGACCGCCTTGCTCTTTACGATTACGTTGTTGAGGAAACAAAGAAACAGAGGTCTAGATCCCAGATAACGGAAAATGACAGTGATCTCTTTGTGGATTTAGCAGCAAAAATCACTCAAGGTTTGAAGAATGATCTATTGTTGAATTTATGGCTCAGAACTTTCAGTTTGTCCAGTTACATGAGTTTTGTTGAAAACCGAACAGAATTGATTGTGTGGTGTTTTGTTTTGTTTTGGTTTGGTTTTTTTTTTTGTTTTTGTTGTTTTTTGGTTTTTTTTTTTGTGGAAAGCATACGGTTCTTAAGAGCCACAGCAAAGACCTGGCATCACAGAATGCTAGTTTGATGTCCTTCATGATGTTTTCCTTCTGGGAAAGCCTCATTGCTCTGCTTCTGGCACATGTATTGTGTGCATCTCAGTGGATGGATCTTCTGTCTTTGCTGCAGCTGACTTCAGGTTGCTTAATGCTGCCAACTTGCTGTGCAGCTCAGAACAGTTCTTTGCTGTAAGAGATGATGAGATTCAAGATTGCTTAAGAGTAAAAGCTGAACAGGCGAGGTTGGCAGTCGTCCAGGTGGAGCTCTTGAGCAACATACTTTGGTGTTGGTCTGGGGCCTCACATCCCTGTTGAGTCACACTGGTTTGTAAGTGTACCAAGTGCAGCAAAAGCATCTGAGTCACCCTGCAGGCCCTGCTGTGCCTAGGAGGTGAGACAGTGCTTGGCATCTACACAGGTAAATTTTTTACAGAATCTGGCTTTCCCATTCTGTGTCTTACTGTAATACTGGCTTTGAAAACATGACCCATATTTAGAAGGCGTTTGACCAAATCACAAGCCCATATATTGGTTTGGATTGCAGTTTGGAGATTGAGATCACATAACAGCATTTTCTTGGTGGCTTTTTAGTTGTGTGTAAACAGCCAGCAAGAAGGCTGGGGAGGAAGCTTCAGATAAATTCACCACAGTTAGTAAATACAGGAGGAACTTGAGAAAGAACACAATGTATTTAATGTTCCTGAACGTATGAGGCCTGCATACCTGCAGGTGCTAATGTCCTGCTCATGACCATTTGTTTTACTCCCAATTTTTTGCTAGATGATAGTCAGAAAGGTCCAAAGTCCCATCTTGAAATTCTGGCTGAAATGCGAGATTACAAAAGGCGGCGGCAGTCATACAGAGCTAAGAATGTTCATATAACGAAGAAGTCCTACACTGAGGTGAGATTGGAAAAGGAAGGCTTTTTTGCACAAAAGTGCTTATTATGTATTTGCATAAACAATTATATACTCTTTCAAAGACAAAGAATATGTGTCTTTTCCCTGCTTCTTGTACCCTGCTTCATTAATGTTGCAAACTATAGAGGAATGTTTTTGGTTTGTTGCAGCAAGTTACAAATAATGAGCATTGCTAACTGCTGAGTTTTGAATATGAAAATGCCAGCAAGATATAACTCACTATCATAAAATGGTGCTATTTAAATTTATGTTAAAACATGTTTCTGCAAATAAGACTTCCCATTCAAACATCTGATGTACAGGGTTTGGGGGAGATTTTTGTGGGGTTTGGGTTTTTTGAGATGTTTACAGTTTGTCTAGTGCTAGTTCAGGCCCTACCATGACATGTTTGTTTTTAACATATCTTAATCTCCAGGTGATTCGGGATGTGATTGGTGTGCATATGGAAGAGCTCAGCAATCAGTGGCAGGAGGAGAACAGGTTGGATAATGCAGAGATATGTGAAGGAGGGAAGTCGAAATCTTCAGGAAGGTATGCCACAGCTGACAGATTCTTCGGGCATGGAGCAGATTGTAATTTTATCTTACCACTTTCTTCTAATAGCACATACCAGCCTTATCTGAATCATATGCACGTTTTATTTTATACTCGTTCTATTAAGTCTTGCTTGAGAAGCTCTGCCTGCATGAAGGATGGGGAAGAATTATTAAGTATCTTTCTTTCAGAGGTAAGTAATCTAGTTGCAAGTGATTCAGCTGAACAGGTAGTTTCTGGTGGATCTGGGTGATGAATAGTGCTTCCTCTGTGCCCAAATGTGTGCATATGTTGTAGCTGGCTACAGAGGGACACTTGGAAATACAAGTACACAATTTCTTACCCTTCCCTACCACATGACATGTTAGCTATATTAAACCTCAGAGTAAAGGTTTCCATAACATAATAAATATGGGGAGGCTTTACAGTTCTTATCCCTGCAAATGCTGCTGTGCTAATTGGGAGTGTGTTTTAGCTGTACGTATTTCTGCTGTGTCAAGCAACACCGCACACCCTTCCAAACATTTGTCACTGAAGTAAGTGTGGAGTCATGACCTAGTGATAGCCTACTTGTGCCTCTTCAGCAGGCCTTTGAGAGGACAATGTTTTTGAAACAAACTACAGAGTGGCACTCTGTGCCCAGAATTAAAATGAAGATGAATGGGTGGCAGAGCACTGGAACAGGGAGGTCGTGGAGTCTGCCTCACTGGAGACATTCAAAAGCCACATGGACACATTTCTGGTGTAACCTGCTTTAGGTGACCCTGCCTTGGCAAGGGGAGTGGAGTAGATGATCTGCAGAGGTCCCTTCCAGCCCTAACAATTCTGTGATTCTGAGATCAGGACTTGGGTTCTCCACTGTAGGCTGCAACTTAAGACAGGTGGTTGAAGAGTTAAAGATTTAAAGCAAAAGAGAATGAACCCCTTATACTGCAGAGGTGTTAAGACTGAGGAGCTGTGTTTATAGGATATAACTGGATTGAATAGCGTGCTGAGATATGCACCTGTAAGAGCATGGTCTTCAGGCCTCTTTTGGGAGGTACTGTATTTCTTAGAGAGGCTTAATAAAAGGTATGTCTTACATCATTAGTAGGTCACTGTGTGACTGTGAAACTGTTTTTATTGATTAAAATCACTAAGTTTCAGAAGGGAAGACAGGCGGTCGGCTTCAGTGGATTCCCGGCAGTCTGGGGGAAGCAGTAAGGATACGGAATGCACGAGACACAGGAGAGACACCAGCAGGAGTCCAAGTAAACGAAGAAGGAGTCGTGAGAGAGGCAAAGACAGAGACTCTCGGAGAAAAAGAGAGAGGTGAGCAGACATAGTGACAGCTGACTCCAGCTTCTGAATCAGTCTGTGAGAATTTAGTGCAGAGATTGAGAATATCTAGTCCAACTAAAAAGCTAGGCTAACCTCACGTGCAGTATGACAAGCCAGTGGCGTGAGGCTACTAATACTAAACAAAACATGCTGTGAGGTCATAAACTGTGATCCAGACTTCAGAATTTACTCTCACATCTGAAAGCTGGCACTTTCTGCAGCACGCTGCAGGACTGCAACAGTAGTGTAACAGGCTATTTATTTTGCTCCTTGATCAACATGGTTAAATGGACAGTTCCTCATCCACAGCTAAGGGCCTGTTATGTCTCATGCTGATTTCTGCTCTAGTTTGCTCTAGACCTTAATAAATAGGATTTTTTGTTTCACTAATATGCATACACTAGCCTTTCTGTATTAGATGCTTCAAAACAATGCTGTCACTCTTCAGTACTAAATACAATTTAGCAAAAGAAAACAAATCTAGGCCACACCTTCTAATACCATCAACATCTGCAGGACCACAGGTGTGGGACCTGTGTTTGAGCAGAGATGAAGACTGCCGTGCAGAAGAAATGCTGTCTTGTCCCTCATGTGTTTGGGTAAATGCATTACATAACTGCGTGGATGGCAGTGATGGCTTGTCTCGAAGCTGGCTTCATTACACTGTGATGCCATTCATCCTAAATTAATTGCCACTCTGACACTGCTTGACAAGGCTTTGGTTAAAGCAGCATGGAAAATAAATGTCCAAAAGCAGTTTACTTTCTTTCCTTAGAGGAGGACATGACTACATTTAATGAGAGCTTTCCATTTTCCAAGTTGCTTTTTCTCTTCAGACTCTGTCACTCTGAGACTAACAGCCCAGACAATGTTTATGTTTCTGTTTCAGGGATGAAGACAAGTATCACAACCATAAAAGAAGAAAGTAGAAACAAGAATCTGATGATTTTTTTTTTTATCAGCTGTTCAAAATATAACTTGCACAAGAACTATAGTTACTGCTGTTTTGCGCGAGACAGTAAAGGTGTGCACATAATATTGGTGTTGCATCACACCTGTGCTGCTCGGAGACAGAAAAGTTTCAATGGTTGTCAGGATGGAAGCAGTATATTTCAGAAAATGTGTAAATCTGTAACATACATCTGTTAATAAATTGTATTGATCTCTCATGTATTTGAGTTTAGTCTGACAAGGCTGAAGAATAAAATCTATGAGAGGTTGTATTTATTGGCCTTCCTGGCCCCTAGTGGACAACGAACAGAGCTAATCCCTGGAGTCCAGATGAGTTACAAACAGGGGAGGCATGAAGAGTGCTCCTCCTCCTACCTAACACTGTCACCTCAAGGTGACATTGCCTAATTACAGCATGTACCAGAGGGCAGATTTCAGAATTCTCCAACAGGCTAAAACATCTTCAACTGCAGCTGCTGTTAAATGGACAGTAACACGAAAGTTAGTGTTCCCGAGCTAATGCTCAAAGAAAGTTCGGCTCAATATCATCTGGCAAATGTGATGAGAATGTAGGTCTCCACAGAAGCTAGGGGGGAGGCACCAAGGACACTTGGGCTATTGCTGAGTACCATATTCAAACACCAGGTGCATCTCCTTCCAGCAATAACTAGGACGACTTCCCATCCTGTGGACTATCATACAAATATTTGTGATAGAGGTTGATAAAACAGACTTAAAACATGCAGGTACATATTAAGGATGTGCAGTTCTGTTAATTCCTCACACAGTCTACTTCAGCCAGATCAGTCATCAGCAGCCAAGCTTCTTGCCTCAACAAAGTAAGCAACTATAAAAGAATAAGCTTGCAGATCCATCTTTCCTAAATACTTCTGTTTGATCAATGTGCCAGGAGAGGGCACTCTTATGTTGCTCCTGGTTGTGGCCTTTTCAGTCAAAGGGAATCTTTCCAGTTTTACTGTAGCCACTAGTATCCTCTTTCATACCTTAGTTGTTTCTGCAATTAAGTGTGATTGTCTGTCACTAAATACTTGGTCTAGTTCTGGTGGATTTATGCTTCTATACCTGCTACAGCAGTCCAACCAAACAACTCTGTGTCAGGTATTCCTCACCTACGTGACAAATGCAGTAGCTTTTCCTGTCAGAAAACAAGACATGTTTTAAAACATCTTTATTAGACAAGTTTTTACAAAAATGAAAAAAAGTTTTAAGTTCTGAAAGGGTTCTAATTAGAGGGAAAACAACATGGAACCATTGCAGCCCTTGCATTGGTTTTGTTTACCAGCTCAGCCACAGGATTCTCATTAAGTTCTTTCAGTAGGGCTTGGTAAAATGCTTTGTTTAAATAGAGGATGTCCAGGCAGACAAAGGAGTCTAAGGACCAGCTGTATTTGTGCCAGAGTCAAAATGATGTCAGTGCTACCAGAAACATAATAAATGCTCCAGTTACAGCTGCGCAGTCTTAACTGAATTCCATGTTTTACTTAACAATCACTTAACAGAGTGTAGGTGGAAAGCTCGGTAGCAAAACAACTTTTGCTCAATATAAGCAGAAAAGTGAAGGGGTCACACCCTAGGGGTGGCCATCAGTATTTGAGACGCAGGAGAACAGTATAACCATGTCTTCAGTTGACATCTCCTGAAGGGCCATCTCAAGAGTAGGACAAAGAAAAGGAAGTGCCAGAGATAGAGGATCATGTTGTTCTGAAATGCGCAAATTATGGTACTTTGAACACAAATTACGTTCTTGAACTTACTTATTCCTTCATTTTTTTTCCCTTCCCACCTCATGCTGGAGAGTAGGGTTGATCAATAAAATATGAAGGAGTATGGCAGGAAGTGTCTGATGAGCACCATGCCAGAGTGTTGGTCCCTGGAAAGGAATAAACCAAATTTCTTAAAATGACACTTTCACATGGTAAATCCTAGTGTGTTGGACAAGGTACAATTTAGGGCTATATGAATTGCAAGCAAAAGGGGTGTGATTAAAAAGTGCTTCTTACTAAAAATTGTCAGTCTGATAACTAATGATGAAACAGTTCATTTGTATGCTCTTGTTTGTATGGAGTTCACATGGCAGTGTTTTTTGGGGGGAGGTGGGGGCCACAGTGGTGCCTTGTGTGAGTTTCAGAGAGCTGGCCCAGCAGTGATGGTGGTAGCACCTCTGGGGTCGTGTCAGCCCACCATGCACAGAAAGAACAGTTGCAGAGAGATGTAGGAAGAGTTTAGTGTCTGTATGCAAACGTGCTACGCAGGCAGCACTCGGAGGACAAGCCTGTTACAGATCTTTTTGAATTGGTTAAAGTGCGTTTCAGGTGATCAATGTGTGACCACAGATACAATGAGAGAACTCCCAGTCTCTCTCTCTGGTTTATGATCTATGCTAAATCAAAGGAACAGCCCAGAAGCTGCTGCTGGTTCCAGAGCCAGTAATATGCAGATGTTACACGCCTGTATGCAATAGCTTCCTACAGTGAAAATTCTACCACCAGATAGAGACTTCAGTATTTCAGAGGAAGATGGATAAATAACAGTTTATCTTTTAACAGTGCAAACAGTGAAGTTGACAAAAAATAACCATGCATACTTTTGATACAATCTCAGTCAATCCTTACTCCTGTCATCATGCCTATGCCCAAAATGAAGATGGAATATTCACCTGAAATTAAAGGCTCATGAAGAACCCAGAGGCAATTGATACATTAAAATTCCTTGCACAGATTTTTACTTACGCTTGTTCTTTAATTCCTTGAAGGAATGCTTTAGTTTCTGTCTCTGATATCTCCCCATCAATACCAGCCAAATATGAATAAAGGAATGAGAACGTTTCGAAGGGAATTCGAGCTGCTCCGCCTTCTGGGTCTCTTGTTAGGATTTTGCAGGCCTGTTTCATTGAACTCAGTAAGGACTGCAGGGGGTTCCAGCAAGAAATGAAAGGAAAAGTATCAGAGCCATGAACATCCTTTGTATACCATGACCAAATCCACACTGTAAGCCATTACAAGTGAGGGTAAATGAGATGAAGGTGTTACCATTGCTGCCTAGCTTTAAACCCCAAATTTACTCTCTAGTGCAGGTCCAAGGATGGAAACAATAATGTAGTTCTAGTTGAGACAGGAGAAAAAATACCAGAATCTTGTGATGGTTAAAGATGGCATAAGGTAATCTGAGCTCTGTCTCCAGTAGGGCCAAATTTCTGTGTTCTGCTACTGTAAAAGCTCCAACATCACTGTATCTAGTAAGAGATGTTTGTGTGTGTGTGTGTGTGTATATTAATGGTTCTAAATGAATTCTCAGCAGCAGTTAAGACAGACAAATCTGCAACCCTCAGAAAATGAATACAGGTTTCATGATTTTATATAATTTTTAGATTATATTTTAGCTGATATTTACTGTTTCCCCTATCTCTATGCAAGTTCCATTTTAATAGACAGTAGAAAAAGTGCTGAGGCAAAAAGTATTTAAAGAATATTTCAGTTTAGTCAAAGGCCAATAACATCTGAGTTACCTTTAAAAAACATGCCTCAAATTATTAGTTCCAAATCTACTTTGAAAAAATCCTTTATTTCATATGGTGTTGACAATCCAGTGCCCTATGCATGCTGAGCTATATGGGGAAAAGTGGAAAAATTCAGCATTGAGTTTCATTCAGTCAAAGACTGGTTGGATGCCATTAAAGAAACAAACAAAACCACACACACAATATAAAAGCACAAACCAAACCCACACAGGCTTTCTTTAACCTAAGTCTTAATATTTTTCACTGCAACTTTTTCAAGATTTCCTCTTAAAATTTCATTAGCAAGCAAGCAATGTCTGTGTAAAAAGACAGCACTTCCTAACAGTAGAATAGCAATACTTAAAATAAATACAGTATCTGTTTAAGATCTAGAACACAGGCCAGAGAAGTGTCATCTTAAAATCCTTTAACAGTTTTACTTAATGTATCTCCTCCCCTGGGAGGCTTCTCAGGGAAAAGAGAGGCAGCTGACTCTGTGATGGCCAACTCTACATTTTGCATTTGGCTGTCCCTCTACTGCCCTTTCTGGTCCTGCCACTCCAAGCTGCCATGGTCTCTCTCTCACAACACAGTGAAGTTATTCATATCCATTTTGCCACTTCTGACAGACAATTTAACAGGCTACCTGTGTGGTCATTTCTCCAAGGCTTTTGTAAAAACGCATCAGTGCTGTACAAAAAAGATACTCTTAAGAAGTTCATACTTGTCTACTCTTCTATCTCAGCTGTGACCCTGTTTGACTGGGAACACAGTTTACAGCTGCAGGAAGTGAATGTAAACTTCTTGTGTGTGTCTTTCTCTCTGGTTTAGGCAACTGAAGTTTAGGTTTCATTATGTAGTACTGAAATCAAACCATTCACTTACTATCCAAAAGGATGGTGAGGTGGTGAAATTTAGTCTGTCTAGCTCCATCAGAATGATGTTCCTGTGACTCCATTTTTGATTTTGGTTTGTTTGGGGATTTTTTGGGAGGGAGAGAGGAGTTGTTGTTTTTTAGATAAGTAATGTTGCTGTCACTATTTTTAAATGAAGAAAAGAGCCTAAACTACAAGATCATTTTGGGAGGGAGACTGTAATCATGAAATACACATTTGAAATAAAGATAGATAGATAGATAGATAGATAGATAGACAGACATACAGATATACACACACAATTGCATTGCCAGGCCAGATGAACATTCAGAGTTTCCAGATATTGCAACATTCACAAAATATTATGTCACATATATTTTCTTTTTAGTACCTCTTCTTCCCTACTGTAGAAATCATTAAAAGTATTACACTTTGTAAGAACATCAGCTTAATGCATTTTATAATCTTTCATTCTGTTGAAATGCTCTGCTGGATTTTATTACTGACATTAGAAGGATTAAGTGTAGCTTTAGTAACATTAAGTGCTGCTGTGAAAATTTAATTTGCTACACAATCAATTAAAAATTGGTTCTTTAATTTCTCCCTCCAGTTCTCCTCCATGGACATTTACACTGATGCCATCAACATCACTCCTCTATCATCCTCTCTCACACAGTATGACCTCCCTGCAGACATGCTTGCTCTTCTACTGCCACTCCAGTAAACTGAGGACTTAGCCATCCTTCTGGTTAAGTTCCCCAGACCAAAATCTGATGGGCAACAGAAGTAAACATGCAAGCCACTTTTCCAGCTGCTGCAAAAGCAATCACCATACCCCAAATCCATCTGCATTCATTGTTCTATGGTTTATCTTTTATATGATCCTAGACAACAACTTGTGTTTGGATACAAGGGCTCCTGCTGTGAACGTACCCCACCAAGCATGCTGCACCCAAGTGCCAGAAACTTCATCCATTCCACCTCCTCGCCAAAACTGTCCAGCTGCAGGATAGCTTCCAGCTGCTCCTCTGGCAAGCCCAAATGCTTCCATTTTTCCCTCAGGTCTGCAATGGTCACCATGCCTTTGGAAGAAAGCTTTGAACGAAATCATGGCACCACAATAAGAATTCAAAAAAACAGAATGAATTTAAGAACACAGTGTCTCCCCAAAATACTTCAACTACTTGACAGTCTCTCTCCCCAACCATCTCCAACACATCAGCATTCCTCCATAGCATTGTGCATTTGATAAAGAACAGCTTGTACCTGTTTGTGCAAGACCTTAAGGAGTCCTGGGGTCAAACCAGCATCTGTTTTCTCTGTTGCTAAAGGCATTTCCATCCTCTCCTTCACAGGAAGGGGTTCACCTTTAGACAAGGCTGAAAAATACCTAAGTGAATGGGAAGAGCAACAAACCTCAATGCCTATGGCCATTACAAACTGCACAGAAGTAAATGCTCTTACAGTTCAGTGTAAGAATCTGCAGGCTCCCCCACAGGAGCAGCAGCACCTGGCAAGCTGCCTTCATGCACAGCTCCCATCTTCCTGTGCCCAGAAACCACAATCTTTTGACTGTACATGTTCCTTTTCATGACACTCTAGTAATTCTTAAGGCCTTTAACTTATTTTTTGCATGGTATATTCAGCTCTTTTGACTGATGAACCTGAGGGCTTACCTGTTTAACATTCCCCTCATGCACTACCCAAAACGTACATCTGCCTATTCACGTTGCAACTCTCTCATCAGCTTTTCTGCTCTTTCTGTCCACTCCAAAACAAAATTTAAGAGTAGAGCATAAAGGACACTAGATACACATCCTTTTAATTATGAGGCTGCCACAACCTTAAGAGCTGCCTCTGCCTTAACTGGCCAGCAATCTGAATTGCGCAAGGAAAACTTCAGTTTTCATTCAGCTGCATCTAATTTAAAAGTTTCTCCACTTGTCCTGTCTCATCCGCCCTGGTCACCCATGTCCATGTCCAGGCTATCCCATGCTGTGCAAAGACCTGCTAAAATACACAGCAGGCAGCACTCCAGAACTGAATTAGTGCGACTGTATAGAAATAGATGCACGGTATGCATGTACATATAACACCCGGCCTATTTGCCAGATCCATTTCCCCATCTGATTATTCACAGGGACAAACGCTACAACACCGGCAGCACACGTGAAGCCACCACCCGGCTCTGCTCTGCATGGCTCCCAGGTACAGATGTTGCTCTGCTCAGGTACACCGGAGCATGTTCCAGAACGGGGGTGTGCAACCAGCAGCAGCCGCCCACCATCAGCGGGGCTCCTCCCGCCGAGCTGGTGCGGTGCTTAGGCGAGGTCGGGGGCTGGCCAGTGGCGTGGCCTTTGCAGCCCCGGCTCTCGCCAGTCCCAGCAGGCACCAGCCACAGAGATATGCCACACCATTTTAAGGTGGTCCTGCCGGCTTTCCCCAACGCTGCAGCTATAACAATTCAGCTTCAGATTCTTTTCTTTTTAGCAGACAAGCCAGACTGCAGCCTGGCTTTGTTAACAGCCTCCCCTCCCTCATGTACACAGTACAGACGTTTTCCAATCCTCCCAGCTGAGAACATCTCACAGGTACCTTTCAAGAGCTTGCCCATGCAAACCATAGGACAGGAAAAAATTACAGTGAGCAGTTGAGGTAAAAGAAAACAAAATAGATGCTAAAGAAGAAACATTTAAACATCTAAATCAACTTTATAGTGGGAGATTTATTACGTGGATTATCACTTCAAAGGTGCAATTTTTCAGGCACTTTCCCCAGAAAGAAAGAAGGGGAACCTAACCAAGCTTAAGAATTAGAAAGCTAATGTATATTTTTTCCTTTAAATTTCAAGAATTAAATCTCACATGAGAGAAGAAAAACCAAACCAAACCAAAAGGAAAAAGGGTTGGTCTTTCAGGTAGAAAAATTAGTAACAAAAAGCAAATTAAGATGCATTTTTCTGTATGGAAATCCAGCTATTTCAGAATAACCCAGTAAGCCAGCCCTAAACCTCAAGGAAACAGAAAATAAATAAAATACCACACTGTTTTTAAAAGGCTTACATGCTGCATTAATACACAGAAGTGTGTGTGCAATGGACATGCTGATTTAACAATCAAAGCCAGGGCCACTACATAATAAAGAGAGGCAGTGAGGTTTTGAGGGTCCCTATGTATAGCTCTCTTTTGTTAGGTGAACATCATACTTACGAAGCTGCCCACTGCAAAACGTCATAAGGCTGAGTCCTAATAGCAGCTTTAGTAAATTGCTTCAGAATATCAGGTAGCTCCGGGGGGATTTTGATCTGCTGAGCACAAAACATGGTTTCTGGAAGAGGCATGGTGTCCAGTCACAAGGACCTGAAAGAAATAAAACAGCAGTTCACAGATGCAGGATGTGAATGAAAAACTGTGTGTGCACAAGGGAGTGAACAGTGCCTGTCCCCAAATTCCCTCCTGTCCTACTTGATAGGGGCTCCTGGAGAGCTGACAGACTTGGAAGGGTAAACAGACAAGCCCCACATGGCTCTAAAAAACTTTAATTTGGCGGCAACACCAAGTAAAACACTGGAGCTTGGGCACCAATGACAGCTCCGGGTGAGGAGAACTACTACTTTAACAGGTATCTTCAGATAGCTTTAAACTGATTTTTCTCCTCAAATTTGTAAAAGAGGCAGTCCAGACAAGTCACACCACACATGCCAACATGAAAGGTATCTACATTGACAAGTCCCTACTGCATGCCAAGGAAAATCTTGGCATTCTTGTACAGGTGCCAGAGTATGCAGATGACCAAGTTTCTACTGTGCTTATGTATTCAAAAATGCTGTAGCAAAAAGTTAGTAATTTTTGCTCCTGACAGATTTTACATCAAACAATTACAGTGATGAACAAAATATTCATGTGATGCCTTTTCCTGGTCTTAAAATCAAGAGTCAAACATGGTTAGAAGGGGAAAAGGGATTTTACCTTGGTATTTATTTTAAGGATCCTTAGGTGCATTACGTCCAGGTCGAATGCACTGAAATGCACACCCCTCAAAAGATCGGGTATAACATTATAGGTCTTACTAATTGGCTGATCTATCAAAGATTCCCCAGTGAGAGGCTCAAGTGAGACCCCCTCCCCAAGGAGCCTTCCCCTGGATGGTTCTATCTTAGTTTACAGAATGTGTTCTGGAGAGGCCCTTGGGGTCTGGGGCACACTGATCCCTGGCTACAAAGCTTCTAAAATGTTTAGCCTCTTAGCTTGACAAACAAGTCGAAGAATGTAGGCAAAAAGCACTAAGAATACAGAAGTTGTAAAAAAGGTATAACAGGGGTATAAAAGAAAAGGCAAGCAATCATCATGGCATCACGTGTGTGCTGCAAGCACACACTGCACTTTGCTCATACAGCTGTACAGGTGTGTTTGACTCATTCAGGATGTAACTCGTTTGTTGCAAGGAGTCCTGTTCCCCAGGATCCAAAAGATGGGACAGAGACAGGCTATTGTATGGTCCTTCTCCCATCATAGCAATAGGGCACATTTGGTGGGAAATGAGTACTCTCCTCATCGTTTCCAGGACAAATATGGCATGCTTAAGCTGATTTAGCAACAAGAACTGAAAACCCATTAGTTATTTGCAGAAAGGAGGAGCAGTGAAAGCAACAGCATCAAGAAAGAAAGAAATCAATGTAACAGAATCCTCTATCCCTTTAGACTTTTTAAAGCTAAAAATAAGAGTACCTGGCAGGTGGCTTTCTCATGTGGATTCTCCTGTAGTGGAAAAGAAAAAATTAAAAGTCAGTGATAGAGCAATGGAACTGCTGTGACTCAAGGCTCCTTTGAGGATCAAACCGTACTTAGAACTTTATTTACGGAGAAATGCAGACAGGGTACAGCATCTTCATCACTGCAACGCAGCCAATTTGCATCAGGAATAGACTTCAAAGTGTGCATTTAATTACCACATTGGTCATGCGCTTTCAGTAATGATTCAAAAATACAGCTCTAGACAAGGAACTGAAGCCAAAGGCAAAAAAGCTGAGGATTACAGAACAACAGAAAAACTTTGAGGAAGGAATACAGGTGTGTGTGCATGTACCCTTGGTTGGCAGAGACCTCTTGGTCTTACCCCCTGCACAACCTATGAGAAGAGTGCAAAAGATCCATGTGAAGGTGGCTTTTGAGTATCTCCAAGGATGGAGACTCCACACTCCCCTTGGCAATCTGTGCCAGTGCTTGGTCACTCTCACAGGGAAAAAGGATTTCTTGATGTTGAGGAGCCTCCTGTACATATACACACACCTAATGAGCAAAGAAAAGCACAGCCAGGGCAGGCAGCCTCTGCACCCCTTCACCCCTTCGTTACTCTCGCTAGAGACAAAGACCAGCTCATCACTTTCACTTCATGTTAGCTCTTATTTTCTATTTTTTTCCTTTCACGCACCCCAAACCAGCCCCAGGTGTTCATGAAACAAGGCTAAGGCCAACACGCAGGCGGCCCAGCCGCGGGTGCCCGCAGCCCACCCGCCCCGGGCTGTGGGGAGGCAGCGCCGGCGCTCACCGGCGCGGCCCTTCGCAGGCCGGAGGGAGCCCAAGGGCCGCCCCACGGCCCCAGCCCCCCGGACACCGCCGCGGGGGCCGCCCCGGGGCGCGGGGAAGGCCCGGGCACGACGCCTCACCTACCACGCTCCGCGACCCGCTGCCCCGGCAACGCGGAGAACCGGGACGGGCCGGGGCGGGGCGGGCGGCCCGGGCGCTGGGCGGGGGAAGGCGGGCGCCGGCGGGGCGGAGAAGCTTGATGGCGGCGTGGTTTAAAGCGCAAGAGCCGCACCTGTTTTGTACAAACTTTCGAAAAGACCCAAACCGTGGATGAGGGGGTTGAGTCTACCAATTAGCAAATTCACGGACGGCAGCAAGGTGGGTCGGAATGGGCTGGAGGGTACAGCAGCTGAACATGAGCCAGCAGTGGGCCCAGGTGGCCAAAAACGCCAATGGCATCCTGGCCTGTATCAGCAATACTGTGGCAAGCAGGATGAGAGAAGCGATTATTCCCCTGTATGCGGTCCTGGTGAGGGCGCACCTCGAATTCTGTGTCCCCTCAATTCAGGAAGGACACTGAGGTCCTGGAGGGTGTCCAGAGAAGGGTGACAAAGCTCGTGAAGGGCCTGGAGCACCAGTCCTATGAGGAATAGCTGGGGAAGCTGAGGTTGTTTAGCCTGGAGAAGAGTCTCAGGGGTGACCTTATCACTCTCTACAACTGCCTGAAAGGAGGCTGTAGCCAGCTGAGAGTCGGCATCTTCTCCCAGACAACCAGTGATAGAGTAAGAGGACATAGTCTCAAGATGTGGCAGGGCACACACTAAGGTTGGACATTAAGAAGAGCTTCTTCACGGAAGGGGTGATTAGGCATTGGAAGTGTCGATCCAGGGAGGCAGTGGAATCACCATCCGGTGGTGTTTAAGAAAAGACTGGATGTGGCAGTTAGGGCCATGGTCTAGTTGCTAGGGTGGTGTTTGATCCCAGAGGCTGGTCTTGATCCCAGAGGTCTTTTCCAACTTAATTGATACTATGATTCTGTGAACATCTTAGCACCATGTTATTGGCAGAGCCCATGGCGGGGAGGCTGCTCCCTGAGTGCCTGGGCTCACTACAGCCCACTGGCCCCTGCATGTCCCCTGGCCACAAGGATGCTCTGCTGGGTGAGCAGTGTTAGGGTGGCATGTCCATCTTGCCTTTGGCATTCTCGCACCTCATTTCCTGACTTGGATGAAATGTGAAAAAACGCTGACTGAGCTGAAACTGAGGGCAGTGTATCCCCAAAAATTCCCTTTACTGGCAGTAGCTGCTGCTTCCAAGGACAGCTCAGCCACAAGCAACCTCTCCTGGTCAGGCTCCACAGTCCTGGACATTTAGGACAGGAGCACCATTGAGAATCTGCCACCACCAAGAGCAGCAGGGCCAGTGCCAGCTTCTTCTCAGCACCTGCTGCTCCAACTCTGACACCACGAGGCAACGTGGGCTCTCCCACTGCTCCAGAATGCCAAGGATCCAAAGTGCCCTCCCTGCCACAAAGTCTTGGTGGACAGCTGCAAGTATTCCTTCCACTGTGATAAAAACAGCACTGGAGATAACCTGCCTGGCATCCTCTGTAAAGACACCAGCACATCTCTTGGTTACGAAGCAATATCCCTCGTGTGCCTTCTAACACGGACTGTACATAGCCTGAGCACTCAAATGAACTTGGTAATAGGATTATTCGCTTCAGAAACCCCTCACAAGCCATTGCTCCGAAGAAACTTGGGCGCTGCATGCTTGAAACAAGCCAAGCAGTTATTGCAGAAGCACACGATCTTATTTGAAGCCAGGCCTTTTTAATCCACATTATGTCCCCACTGATGAACATGTAAGGCCATCCAGGGCAAAGATAAAATGGTGGGCTCTGGAAAGGAAAAAGCCTACATTTTAACTGTTTAATCTTTCATTAAACATGAATACTTAGCATAAACCACAGGCTAATTATTTGGCCTCAAAATACTTTGCAGACTCCTGTAACTACATGAAAGCAGCAAACTTCTGACATATAATGACATACCTATCCTTTAGTTGTTTTAAAGCATCATTTAAGAACATTATAGCAAGAAAAACCTGAAGCAAACATCATCCTGCAGGAGCTTACAGAATAGAATTCAATTAAGTTGATTTCTCAATGCAGTTTTTCAAAGGTGTCTAGTGATAACATAAACAGCAAGTTTCATATTATCTCTCATCTGCAGTCCTTGCATACACTCAAAACTATCCTTAAAATGCCAAAAAGTAAACGTCATACTCTAAATTCTTCCAACAGTTTGGTCCAGTGCGGTGAAATCACCCATAAAGCTGCCACACTGTATTATGAGAAACAGTAGCATGTAGGTGGAAATTTTTTGCCTTATTTAATGAAATGTATTTTCATAGAATGGCCTGGGTTGGACCTTACAGATCACCGAGTTCCAACCTTCCTGCCACAGACATGAGCACTTTCACTAGACCAGGTTAGTCAGAGCTCCATCCAACCTGGCCTTTAACATTTCCAGGGATGGGGCATCCACATCTTTTAGGGGCAACCTGTTCCAGTGCCTCGTCACCCTCACAGTAAAGAATGTCTGCCTAACATCTAATGTAAACCTGTGTTCAGTTTGAAGCCACTCCCCCTTCTCCTGTCACATGCTCTTGTAAATAGTCTCTTTATATGAAGCCGTGCTTGTTCCCAGAAGTATTTCCCCGCACAGTATAATACCGAGTCTTGTATGTAAAGAACATTTAAAAGTATACCCACGGACGTAATTGGTGCTTTATAGCAGCACAGCCAGAAATGCTGCTATATAGCAGCATCGCTTAGAATTTCTGCTGCTTCCAACTTGCATGACTCCTGCTCACAACTAGTCAAAATATCCCATGCACTCTCCCTTCTAAACCAGCAGTATTTTTCTTTCATCACATTCCTTACCTAACTCTAGCAAGCCACTTACACAATTTGTATCTGCTGAACATGGCACAGCAGTGCAGCTCTACACTACTTTAGGTTCTAATACAGAAACTCTATCCAATATAAATAACAGCTTTGCAGTGGTCTCTGTTTTTGTAAGCAACGAGGAATTCTAAATAAAACTAATGCCCTTTCCAGGAACACAGCCTTTGAAAGGCAAGTAATGTTAAATACCACCCCCTCCTCTCACACTTGATGTCAGACACCTCCAGGTGTTTGACTTCACCTTATACAGGGGAAAATGCCTCTGCAGCTTTGGTGTTGGCCACTATTCAACAGGTAAGAGAGAATAGCAGGTAAGCAGAAAAACTGATGTGCAGAGCTGTGAAATAATCCTGCCTTGCTCCATCTCTCAGTGTTATACTGAACTCAAAACATTCAGTTTATTTTGAAACTGTATTTGACGGCTGGAAATACAATCTTTTAGAATTTTCCATTATTGAGTAACTTTTATTTCACCATATAATTTCTCAATTTACAGTGACTTCTTAATGAAGAAATTAAAACCAGAAGCACAGCTTTAAAAAAATTGCTGTTACCTAAGCAATTCTTTGGTTCCAGTTACCTAATTAAGAACTGAAATGCCAGAGTAAGAGTTCCAACTTACCATTATGCTTCATAAAAGTTGTTTCTTCATCTGTTTCAGAAAACAGCTTCCTTTATTTTGCATCCTGAACTTCATTACACTACCAAGATTCAATTCCTTGTTTAATGTTTTTACTATCTTCATCATTTCTACCAAGAACCTCACTCATTGCCCAAGCTGTACAGTGGCTATTATTCCCAAGGCAAGCAGAACAAGAACACTGACCCTACCACAAAACCTTTCCAATCTAGACGTAAAAAAATGTACAGTGACATCCAAGGAAACAAAATGATGCTGATCAGCATGCCAGGCAATCAAAACCCAGTCATTTGTGCTTTGTAAGGCGCAGGCCTTTGTGAGGCTTTTTACAGAGTTCTCTGAAGAACTGTGTGGCTGCTGTGAGGATTTTTATGAAGACCATTATGCAAACATAGGGGAAAGGCAAGGAAAGAATTAATGCACTCAGCTGAAAAGTGATGTGAGCACCGTAATAGGTTGGAGTTGGCATCTTACTGAGGAAGTCAGACACAAAGCAGTTACAGGTACCAAAGGGCCCTCAGAAACAAAATCAAGTAACTTTGGCTTCACTCAATAGAGAGGGGGCAGACAGAAAAGATGCAGAGTTTTAACTATTTTTAATCAATATAAAATAATCTGTGTAAAAACAGTCAAAGCCATGCTGCAATTAACTTCTTTCAATATGCACAAGATAGCTACAGAGCCATCTGACAGTTCTTGCATGAAGGCCTGTAGAACTAACAACAGCATTAGATTCTCAACACACAAAGGGGATACAATTGAGCCAGTACACACCTCCAACCCCTCCAGTCAAGACCAAGGTCAACACAATTTGTGGTGGAAGAGCACACACACACATGCACACACACAGTCTTTCCCACTTGAAAAGTAATAGGAGCCCACACCATTCTGCATCCATCCAGCACAGACGGAAGCACTGGTACAGTGCTCATCAGCTGCCTCAGAAACAGCCACTTAACTTACATGCTTACTTATCAAGTTTCTATGCCGGGGAGTACACAGCACACAATAAGGCAAACCACTGAAATTTAGAACAATGTATAAAGGACTGTTATTTAATTTCTGTTCTCTACAGCCTCCATATTCTTCCAAAAAAATGTGTAAAAATAAGGAGTGAGGAGATGAGATTTCCAAAAAGTTCACAATGGACAGTTCTGGAAACAAATTTCACCTGGGATCTGTAAAGCAGTGCAAAAGCCAGAACAACAGTTGGATTTGAAACCAGTTTTCCATAAAAAAACCCAAAAGCAGATAATGTAAGCTATATCAAAATATCTGCAGTTCACATTGCATGACTGGCCTGATTTGATATTTTCTTTCATGACTTGTAAAATACCAGTAGTAAGAAACCGCACAAAGGCTTTTTCTTAATAGATTTTAATATTAAGACCAGTTTGTCTGGATAAAAACACAAAGTTACAAGTACCTTGTAACCAAGTACCAAATTTTGCATAATGCACAGTAGTGCTCGCAATATTTGAGTGGCAAGATCATTTTGGAACTGTTTGTGAAAGGTATGTCAAAAACAGAATCTTGGCATAAGTAAGAATGTATGTTACCAGTGAATTTATTATTGTGAAAATATATCTGTCCCACAATGTACACCACTGTAAATAAGCAAATGCAGTATTTATGCACATCAAAAATATATGGGGCGAATATATACTCAGTTTAGCATTAAATCAGCAACAGTGAATGAAAGAAATATTTTGGCTATTTTTCAATGATTTCATTTCACTGGAAATTTCCTAATAAATCACTCCAAAGGGTAATATTTGTGGTTCAAAACCATCAGGACAACAGTAATTCTGTAAAATAGTATGGATCTGAGAGTGACAGCCCAATCATCCTGCCACTACATTCAGATGCATTTGGCTTGTGCTCACTGCCTTAGAGCATGAGTCCAGACACCAAAAATAAGAACTACCACCATCACAGCCTGGATCACATTAGCTCATACCATATCAGATTCTCAAGTATTAATTATATACATACATGGTAAAGTACAGAATACTGAAGGGGAGTGTACTGAATAGCAAGTTAGATGTTCCATCAATTTTCTCATTACTGCAATGGATGTTCACATTTTCTGCATTGGTCCAGGAAAGAGACTGCAATCTAAGCATTGATTTGATGCTACTTAAAGCTCTGTGATACTGTTATGGATTTTCTTTATCTACATAACCCCCCACCCCCACACATTACTGCAAAAGAACTCTTATCTACATATAGAAATAACACAGACTTGATTTGGTGGCTCCTGTTCAACTGTGTTCTTGCAAAGAAATCTGCTAACTTTTCCTTGCCTGTTTAATAGCATATGTATTTCCCTGCCCCTCAGGCCATAAATGGTACATGATAAACCACTTCCTCAGTATTATTCCCATAAAAATTCACAGTGACCAATTCTGAGAGAATTTTTTTTGGTTGGGTTTGTTTTTTTTAAAAGTAATTGTGCAATATAAAATTCATACTACAATTTTCAACTTTGGTAACTTACAGAAAAAAGATTTCAAGCTCTTTAAGGATCAGGTCAGGATGTTGCTTACACTATGCTTTTTGTGCTGTGCAAGCACATCAGTTAAGGTTCATCCCTTTTCTTGAGATCCTGAAAAATTCTAGTATTGATAAGAAATTGGCTACAATTTAAGTTGTAAACCTATCTAATTTTAATTGGTACTTTTAAATGCTTCCATCACCTAGCCTTAGTAAATTTATACTTACTGTTTCAATTCATGAAATCCTGATCCCAAAGCAAACACCCACCTACCCCCTTCAAACAAACAGAAAAATCCAGCTGAGCCTCAACAAGTACATCTGAATTCTCAGAAGAGGAAATATTTTCTTGATTTAACAGCAACTGTACAATATTACAAACTCTGACACATGAAAAACAATCAGGCAATAGAAAAATGTACAACAGCTTTGGTGTTATACAAAATAATAAAAAAGACTGGACAGCAAGATACATAGTTCATTATGTTCTCACCACAGCAACTTCATTGCTGACTGTAAGACAGTTATTTACTTTTGATATTCTCTACGTGGCCTTTCCACTCATGAAAAATCATACTGTATTACTACAATAAGAACTGTTATGAACACCATAAAGTAAGCTCCAAATTTTATAAAAACATCTTGCCTCTTTGCACTATTGCTTTGTGGCACATTGTCAACAGAACAGCAGTCCAAAATAAAGTGACAACTAGATTTAATAAATTAATATACTTTTTAAAGATGTACAATGCACATTCTTTTTAATCCAAGGTTTTAGGGTGTCAGGACACTTCTATATACACATATACAGACCTCAGACAGCATTTATAACATCAGAAAATGCAGATAAGAAACAGACCCTTAACTGCTATCTGAATGCTACCAACAGAAGCTAAAACACTGCTGAGAGTATTATTGGGAGAGATATCCAAAGACGAGAAGAGTCTATGAAAAAAGGACATGTAAAGGCAAAGGGAAGGTCAAGATGTTTAATATGACCATCTATTCTTGTGAGGACTGAGGTGGAGTTGTTGATGTGCCTGGTTTGCCAGACTTCCGTTCGTAATTCACAAGTCGTTGTCCAACAAGGTACCTGGGATTACAGTAAAACCAGAAATTAACACAAGGTAATACTATTTTGTAACACAAATCCACCCTATCTCCTTTGCTGCCAAAGTCGTTTTTTCATTTACATAAAAAGTTATTCTATAAATTATAAAGGAAGAACTTCAGCTGCTGCTTATCTTGCTTAAAGAGAGAGAAAATACCCTGATGCTACTTCATGGAAAGCTTAAGGGGTGCAAGATTCCTTCAGTGTGATATTGAAACAGAATTTAACTATCTCATCAGCTTAACAGTTTTCATACCTTTCACATTATTCCTTTCTTGCTCTGTATCATTGATTCACACTTTTTGCCACCTAAATTCCTTTCCATGCTCCATGCTTCCTATTTGCATGCTAGTTCTATGTGTACAAGAGCCCTACACACCTATGAATTCTTCCCCTAAGATCTGCCATTTCCTTTAGGAACTTTTTCACCACTGCTCCTTTTCTCACAGTACCATAACCAACAACCATCACACATTCTTTGTACATTCTAGAATATCACAAAAACTTGTGTATGTTTTTAAAATTTGTTACATGAAAGATTTAATTATGCATCTTTCTAAAGCACAAATCTCTACTGGCTGGCACGACTGTGTCTGCTTACTTCCTGAAATGAGACAAGTCATACAAACTTCTTGTCTACAAGGATGTTACAACATTTAATAAGCTCATTTAATATCAAACTAATTTTCACTCAAGATATATATTCATAGATTTGTGTACCATTTATGTGTCTTATTTACACAAGAAAGCAACTTGCTACATTAATGGAAGTTGCAATTCAATCCACACTCTGCCTGAAAGATATTAACAATTAGCTCTAAACCCATTTGTAAATACAAACACCAGCTATACATACTACAGGAAGCCAAATATTACAGAACACACTACGAAGGCAGGTGGGGAACAGGATACAAATCAGCTGATCAACTAAAAGGTGCTAAAATATAAATTGCTCTGCCAAGAGTTTAATTTTAGTTACAACTCTCTTAATACTGCCAGATGCTATTAATTTCACATTTACACCAAACAACATCTCAGTAGCTTCTTAACATTTAAGATTCAAAGAAGTCTATTTTAGGTTTGACTCCTTTTGTAGTTATTGGAAAGCAAAACTCTTGTAGGACAACTCAGGATATGAACACAACAAACTCATTTATTCCTTTTCAATACAAAAGAAGCCTAGGAAGATTAGTTGTTAATCTTCTTAATAACCAATAAAAAAGGTAATAAGGGTAACACCAAAAATAATGCAATAACACAAAAAAAGGTTAAGCTAAGCAAGATAACCAGAAAATAATAGAAAAATTATTATTTTTATCAGGCATCTGAGTAATACAGAGTAATAATCACTGAAAACATCAGAAAACCATACAAAATTTGGTAAGGACAAACTATCAAATCAACTGAACATTCTTTAACAGGTTAGTTGGACAAATGAGTAGGAAGAGTAAGAAAAGGAGTTATGCAGAAAAGGTTGAAGAAATGGTTTTACAAGCAGCAGCTTGAGACATGATTTAAACTTCCAGATATGTTGTAATTCATGCCATTCATTTGTCATTTAAGACTACAGAGGAGACAAACAGCTTCATTTGTGGGAGAACACATTCACGTTAGACATGGGGGAGTGTTTTCTTTTTATGAAGACAGTCTATTCCTGTGTTTATCTTCCTGAGCCACAGATAAAACATCTCCCAAGAACAGTTTGTCTTAAGGAGTCATTTGTCTAGAAAACTTCTTAAAACCTGTTTTAGTCCTAGGAATCTACAACACCTGAATTCAACCTGAAGTTATCATAATATAAAGGGGAAAAATTTAAAAAACCCCACTGTATACTCACTTGTCATTTTTAATATGTTCATAAAGGCGCTTGAATTGGCGGACTTGGAAGGACAGAATTCCCATCAAAACCACCACCATAAGCAGAAAAGGATAAATCCGTCGCTGAACTAGGTTCTGCATTTCAGCAGTAACTCCTACAAAACAAGACACAACTCTTAGATATTCTAATATTGCTGAACTAACTCATGTATTTCTGCTTCTGTACTTGCTTCCATACTTTTTGTTATACTGTAACTTCAGTAGAAGGGCTGTGAAATAAATTACACATCCATTTACATCAAAGATCTAACATGACAGCTGCTGTTCTTTTTAATCTGAAGCACTAAGAGTGGAAAGTTTTCCATTAACAAGAGTGAAAATCCACAGTAGAAAAAAAAAAAGGGGCTTATCAGTTCTTTTTGCTTATTAACTTCCGTTTATCTGCTTACTGACTTCCCCTTGTATCAGAAAAATCAATGCAATAAAAGTCGGCATTCAAGCAAGACCGAAGAATAGAATGGGACTTTTTGAACATGTTGCTAACATCAAAACTAACTAGTAAAAGACAAGCGTTGATGAAAAAGCTCATCATCAAATTATCTACCTCAATTATGAGGAGATAGGAAAGTCTGAAAAAACCCTATATATTTAAAATTTACATTTTAATACTATTAAAACCTCAAAACAAACCCAGGATTTTCACCTGTTCTAAGCTTCATTTAGAATTTGACAAGTCAGAAAAAGATGGAGTCAGCTCAGTATACCTCCTAGAGGGACTAAAAATCAAAGGCTGTTTGTCTAAAGAAGAAATGCATTAATCATTCCTTTCTCAAGCTAGCTAGATACCTAAAATGCACAGAGCAGAAATCAGTGTCTCCCCCTCCTCTCACCCTCACAAGAGGGAGAGGAGGGGCAGACACTGATTTCTTCTCTGTGGTGACCAGTGATAGGACCCAAGGAACAGCCTCAAGTTGTGTTGGGAAGGGTTAGGTTGTATATTAGAAAAAGTTTCTTCACCCAGAGGGTAGTTGGGCACTGGAACAGGCTCCCCAGGGAAGCAGTTACAGCACCAAGCCTGACAGAGTTCAAGAAGCATTTGGACAATATTCCTGGAATGTGGTGTGACTCTTGGAAGCCTTTAAACATTTACATTTGTTGGCAGAAAAGGTGTTTTTTGTTTGTTTGGGGGTTTTTTTTTTTTTTTTGGTTGTTGTTGTGGTTTGTTGTTTTGGGATTTTTTTTAATAAATTACAGCTTGAAATTTTATTTCCACAAATATATTTACACTGCTGTAACCCATCAGATGATAAACAGGTATTCTGAATGCATACATACCCAGTAAAGGTACAACACCAGAAGCTATGATGTACGGTACACACAGGGAAAGTAAGAGGACAGAGATTACGGGTGCTGCCAGTTTACGGATGATGAAGTGTAAGTCAATGTTACGAATCCCATTTGCATATACCTAAAATGGAATAAGTTAGATCAATCAAGAAAGCCTTGCTTTATTTACAGTAATAATTACAAGGTTTTACACAGTTCTCCTTATGAAAGGAAATGGGTGTTCCCATGGCCACAGCTGAAGAAGGAAAAACTCTGCCAATGTACATTATGAGGATTCCAGAAAATCATTTAAAGAATGCCCAAGAGACCAACTTAATCCAGAACAGAGCTGTGATTCAGTTGCAGGAATGCAAGAGACCTTCTGAAAGATCATTTAATAGAGCTGTGGACAATGGTTTTGTGGGCGACCTGGGATCACTTTGGGCTGTTAACTTACTAGAAGAGGATTCTGTATATGCTAATAGAATAAATTATTAAATTTGGTAATGGGCAGAAAATAGGATCTTATTTTGTACTTGGTGGGGCAGACCAGAGCCTCTGCACATAAGAGTCTGTGCCTGAAAAAAGGCCTCCACAATTCTTAAGCTTCTGCAGTTGCTACCAGAAGCTAAGGTCAAAACGTAACCAGATTAAGCATGGGAAAAGACCAGTTTTGAATGGCTACCAGCTACAGCTAAACCATGGCCTCTGCCCCATAGCCTGGAAGGCCCAGGAGAATGTGCAAACAGCCAGTGGAGAGCATTCAAAATGGAAGAGGGAGCCGTGGTATGCACAAAAGGTACTCCCAGACTAAGACTATATTTCTGCAGTGTGACAGCTTAAGTGATTTAATAACTGGGACCATGTGCTAAAACATACTCAGGAGAGGCACCTTGTGCACCACAGGCATCACATACAGGGCAGGGCTGAAAAATTACCTTCTGACAAACAACTGAGATACTTCATCGAGATGACAACCATGGAATTTAAAGCTTATAACCAAGAAAAAATGCTTCTGACAAAACAACAGGCCATGTGACTGAACTGCTCAGAGAAACTGTCCTGTTTTGCTTAATAATCAAAGGGAAACAGAAATGGTGTCATTCATCTCTACTGATCTATGAATGGGGTAATCCCTACAGCTGCAGAGAAGGCGAAATTCTATGTTCTCAAGTTGTGGATAATATCCAATATTTGGACAAGTATTTGGACACACGGACTTCATCTGAAGAAATAATCATGTTTCTTTCTCACTTTATTACAAACCTGATAAAAATGTGTATATGTATACACAGCATTTTCTTGAATTCAGATTTCTGAGTTTGTTTTTTTTTTTTACTGTTAAGTGTACATTAATGGATTAGGCTACACAATTTAAAAGGTTTTTACAAGACTATTGGAATTTTACTCAATAACTCCATTAATGGAAGAGTAATTATACAGATAATTCACATGGACAATTTTTCCCTACCTGTTCAATAACAGTTTTCAGCCACCACTGGGGACCCATCAGTGTTATGGCAGCAATTATTTTGGCATGCAGAACTCCAAGGGCCCAGTCCTAATTTTGTAAAAAAATAATAGTGTTAGCATTACCCTACCTTTAAAAGGTCAGACAACCAGAAGCTTTAAGAGCAATGTGTTAATATTACTTATAAGTGAAAATATAATTACTTTTCCATTTACATGGGACATTGCTTCAAAGAGGTGACATCATCTGCAAATTCCTATGAAAAAGAGGATGCTCTCAAGATTAACTGACATCTGTAAATTTAGCTCCCTGGGACCAGGAAAGTCACTACCACTATTAAACCAAAGGCAAATACAAAATAAAAGCATTAGACTTACTTAAAGCAATTGACTATCATTCTGGTACAACTAATTTACGTAAAAGGAAGTTAATTTCCTTTCTTTATAAAAGAATAGAAAAAAGATATGAAGATGTTCACATGCATCAGGAAACAAGTTCTTTTCCTTCTTTTGAAGTTTAATTATTCCCAAAACCCTACCTGATGTAAGGAAAGCTTAAAGCAAGGCAACGCTCTTCACATAAAAAGTCATAGTATTCAGAGAAAAATTTATGTTTTAACATAAACTGCAATTATTATGGCATGGAATTAGGACAATGTAACTACTGGCTTCTAGTAAACACTTCACATCGTTAAGTCCATCCTTTGTGGATTACAGGTATTTGTAAGAAATACAAGGAAGTATGCAAAATATAGGCTGATAAGGCAGAATAAACAGCTACAGAGCTGCTAAGACTTAGGACATCATAGACTAATTAACTTCCTTAAACTGCTGGGGAAATACATTTTAACTGACTACTTAAAAAGACAACTTTTGTTAATGCCAATTCTAAAAAATCTTAAAAATTGTCACAAAAAAAAGCCAGTGTTAAAGTTGATTCATGTTTATTTAAGGATGTAACCTTTGTATAACTCTCTTCTCTTGCAAAAAACAGAAATCAGTCTCAATTTTGATAGCTCCTTGTTGATTTAGAACAAGTCTCAAATCCCACTTATCCTGTATTTTGAAGAAGTTCTGCCACATGAAAATAAAGTTTTCAGTATACTTCTTTTAAAACTTTTAAAGGACTAATATGCAATAGTAAAGAATTCTTATAATCTCTAGCATTAAAAATTCTTTCCAAAGCTGTTTGGAAGCCATGATCTGTAATCTACCACTGTAATTATATTATGTCCTGATTTTCTGGTCATCTACTCAGCTCAAAAATACACTTGGATTTTAAAATAATGGAATAAGTAAATTAGTAGTCAAATTCTTCTTTATATTATGGCTTTCAAACATTTGGATATTGAAAGTAAATGAAAGCTTGTCTGTGGGCAGCTTAGAAAGTCACTGTGCCTGAACACTTTCTTGTTATTTAGTAATGGCATTCTAAATGTTTTGTGTTATGGTCCCCTCAGTTGGGTTTCTTTGAGTTATGACTTCTTTCATACTTCAGCCTAGGTGATGGGAGCATTTGTCATTCAATCCACTGTACCTTCATTTTGTCTCCCAACTTGCAGGACAGAAATTTGCACTCAACCTGTGAGACTTGACTGAAGAGTAACAAAACACGACCTCAAAATTTTGTATTAATGATTTGACAACTCAGCCCAAAATCAGCATGATCCTAAAGCGTATCAAAATTACATTCATAATGTGCCTCATCACTGAATTAAAATCTTACGAGGAAAACCAAAATTGCCTGAACCTCATGCTGCATAAGCGTTTGCAGAAAGCCTTCCAAAACAATCGGAGTGCGTACATCTGTGCATACATACAGATATATATACACATATAACTTTACAATTATGCTACTGAAAAAGTAGCTGATCACTGAAATGCGTCCTTTGATGTCATCTCACAACAGTTCACCTTTTCACAGTTTAAATTCCTCAGCCTGTCCTTTTGGTTCAAGTAATCCTCACATCCAGACTAGCTGCCTTTTCTCTGTCACACACTAACATACTTGTGGAAAATGCTCTGAACCACCGAATCCACATGAAACAAGGCAGCCCAACAGCAGCAAAAGAATGGGAGCAACTGACCTGCCAAGGATAGAAGAGTGGTGTTTGATCCAAAGGAACTCTCAAAGGTGCGACAATGACCAGTTCAAACAGAAGACCGAGCAAAAGTGGAACCACACCAGCGAGCAGTATAGCCACTATCAGTGTCTTCATTATCTAAAAAACCCAAGACATTTCATTAATGTGTTTACCAGAGGATTCTTTGTTTGAACTCTAAAATGTAACTTAAACTACATAAACATACAGCCCTGGTGAAAAAGCCCCAAACCTACACAGACCTCTATTTCATGCATATACACCCCTAGAAGTAATTTTTACTACATACATAGTTTTGCGATGCAAGTTTTCAAGATTGCGTCCTATTCCATGCCCCTCCAGAAAAAACATGACTGTGCCTACTAGTATTCATATAGCTCTAAATCATAAAATCACCCTTGACTGTTATCAATAGGGAATACTATCCAGTGGCACTTCAATACATTGGATATTCTTATATGTTGGGAAATTGAAGGATTTTTTCAAAACCACCAATTTTTCTCTGGAGCAAAACCAACCTTAAAAATTCAGTCATTACAGAATATTTGACTTAAAATTGGAGAATTCAGAATGCCATGCTTGAATCTTTATTTATTCTGGAATTCTCTTAATTTAAATGCATCATACAAAACTAGCCTGACTTAATTAACATGCTAAGGAGAAGGGGCAAAGAACAAGTAGAGATTATGTTTTAGATCTGAATTTTCTTAAAGAAGCTAAAATCAAAATGATGGACGAGGTATTTGGGAAACATGGTAGTACATGAAGAGCAGTGTAACAATTCATTAAGCACATTAAAATGTCCATAACAAGATACCATTTATGCTATTGATGTTTAAAGGAACTAGCAAGAAATCTACCATAGAAGTCCTCAAAATCAAAACCAAGATAAAAAGATGGGGTATAAATTTGTTTTCATGCTGAGAATCTGTACTCCTCATAATTAATATTTTTTATGAAAATATCTTTTATTTGAACAACACAAGTTCAACAACTGATAAAGATCTTTCTGAAAATATGCATCAAGCTACTTTGCAGAGACATGGTCATCATCTATCAGCTTTATTAGGTTTTTTTCATTTAATAATTTCACGCTACTAAACAAGTAGTTAAGCTTCCAGGTTTATGCGAAAATGTAAATGTCTTTGAGAACACGTAAGACATGGGATAGTAATACAATATATTTGCCTTTAAAGGAAAACAGAGAAATATATACATATATAAAAACATATATACACACAAACGTATTTACATTAATTGCCTTCCAAAAATAGTTAGCCTATGCAATGGGAACGTAAGCTGCAAAAGCTTCAAAATGGTCTGAAAAGGAAAATGTAGAATACATGACAGAAGAAAGCCTGCAAGCAAAAAATTAAACAAGTTCCATTAGCTCATTTATTGATAATTCAGTAGAAATTTTTCTCAAAACTCACCATGAGAGACCATTCTTTGACCTTCTGGAAAATCACTCTACGACCCTGTGGCATCCAGGCAACCAGCACTGTCACTGCTCGGATAGTCAGCCAACACACATAAAGACCACAGGCAGCTGTGTACAGTTCATGGATTTTGGCAGTCCCCGTCCAAAAGGACATTAACCACCGGCCAGCGAACACTGAAAACACAAACACTGTTAAATACAGTAATGTTTTTGGATTTATTAGGGAAGGATGCCTATCAAAAAAATATTTATCAAATTTATCTGAAATACCCCTGCACAAATATTATTAATCATAAAACAGTTCTTTTGGTACTATACCCATAATGCATAAATGTGTGAAGCACTATGCAAATAGCTTCAGAAATGATGCCAAATAAACACAGAGAAATCCTTTGGCACCTAAAATTTTATTATGACAGCAGTGTGACCTGAGCTACAGCAAAACAAAGCACTGGATACTGCCCTGTTCAGAGCCTAAACACTGATCTTTAGAACTGCAAAAGGCAATCATGCATTAGTGCATAAGCTTGAACTTAAAATTGTATGAGCTATCTTTGGGTTGTTTCACTGCCTCACATAATTTTTTAAGACTTACTGATGGGGCTTCTGAAGCTGTCTGACAAAAACGGGAGACTAATTTGCTACAGATCATTTCGTAATAGTGTTTTCATTCCCTAGTATTACAGTGGAATTTTTTTATGTCCTACTACTAAAACAATCACAGAATTTATAACTTTGATCTCAACACATTATTGACTTCAGGATCATTAATACAAGAAGGTATAAATTACAAGGTATTACAGCAGACAGGTAATGAAATTGAAGCTGGTTAACATGGCTTCATTTATTACAAATTATTTTGAAAAATACCAAGTGCTTTTGATTTGAAGCACTTATTCAGACATTTTAAAGTGATATACATACCACTTCACAAAATTTCCTAGTGACCTGTCAAGATCACAGAATCATAGAACATCTTGAATTGGAAGGAACCCCTAAGGATCATTGAATCCAACTCCCTGCTCCTCACAGGACTTAATAATGACATCTCCAGAATATTTAATTAAAGAAAATACTGTAGAAGACCTGGAAACAATCTACATATTTTCTTTCTCTAAACAGTAAAATAGGTGCAAGAGTTTCAGTTCTCTTTTTCACTCAATACTACTGAGATTGTCTCAGCACCCAAAGCCCTGTCCTTAAGAGGAAAATTATTCTACAACAAAAAGGGAATGGCAATCTCTGTCATTTATATTTTTAGATTATTACAATTTGATGACAAATGATTAAAAATGAGACAAGTCTCCATGTTTTTGCCCTTTAACTTTAAACAGTGGTTTCAAAACATCTGCCATGGTTGGGCATGGCAACATACTGAGTTGTTTTTAATCACAGTTTACCATAATAGACTCACCTGGTAAGGTAAGGCAGATAAGACTAGCAATCAGTAACGTTATGCACATGAAAACAATCAAAAGAAATATCTGAAAAAGGGGAAAAAAAAAAGGAGGGGAAGTTTATAAGAAAGTTATTTAACCAAACCCCAAGAAGCCCCAGCATAAAAAAATACATCATTCTAGAAAGGCAGCTAAACTAGGATGTTCAAATGTTAACTGATGTTTCACTGTATAAATAAATCAGCAATAAGAAACCTAACCACAGTACATGCAGAACACCTACAGTGTTGTGTATTTCTAAGACTTTCCATCAGCTGTTCCAAGAGTAAAAACTAACATTTGAATCCAGAATGACTGAAGTTTGTTTGACTACAGAGATCTCTCGTCACCACCCGTCTCCATCCGTCCCGACCGACCGTACCCCCCAGTTCCTACAGAAGTTCTTTGTTATGTCACATTAAAAAGTTCATCTCTTAATTTCTGCACTCACTAGCATGACTCTCAAATAATCCTGAAAGGTTTCTAGCCCTGTATGCCATATGAGCAAGACAGTGGTTTCGAAGGAAAATTGAGACAGGAAAACCTTGCTGACAAAGTTCCTCCAGATGTGCTCAGGTTTCTGTGCCCAGAAGCTGACAGTGAAGCTGCTTGCTCATCAGTCAGTTTTACATCTCACCAGAGAATTACCATGTACTTAACTTCTTTAAATATGTCTCAAGCACCAGGTATTATAAAGTTCTGCTTCACTAATCATCAAAGCCACACAACAAGCAAGCTTGCTATGGGAAAGCTAACATCTTATTCTAACATATTACCATGAGAAAGTTAAATCTGGAACGCACATCTTCCTTGACAAGACTTTTTGATATAAAGGAAGGAATCAATACCACAGTGGCCTAATGTTAGCCATTACTTCCATTCTTGAGCTATACCTGAAACCACAGTAAGTGAGCTGTGGTGAAGCTTATATTTAACTCAGAGTTCTGGTAACAACAAAACAGTTAGCTAGTTTAAGCTGTATGTTATTCTAGAAATACAAGTATCTGCCAACAAAATTTCCCTTCTAATTTTAAGGATTTAGAACTTGCAAGTATTATTTAATGCCTTTCTATGTTTAATACAGATGCAGAAGTAACAGAAGTTCTCTGTTTACTTTCTTATAAAGCAAAGTAGTTTAAAATACACTTCAGCTACAAGACCAAAGTATGCCCCCTTGAAAGCCATGCCTTGTCGGAGGCACACCTGAACTACCTGTTTGAGGGGGGCTTATTCTCTTTCTCTCCATTACTAACTATGAAGAAAACAAGACATCAACTGACAGATAATACTCAACATATATGGTGTCTATAAATAAAATTGTAATTGAAGGTCTTAAGTTACAGGCTGAAAAAAGCCATATGTGAGAATAACTGCAACTCTATGTTTTAGAAAGCTGCAAACCATACAAAACAGGACCCCACCACTTGACTTCTGATAACATGGGCCAAATCTTTCTTAAGAAAAAATATTTCATTTTTTTTTCAAATGCCTTTTTCTTTTTTCTTAATGTGTTAGATATACATACCCTGAGTGGGAATTTTAAAGGCCTACGATAAGGCTGGAAACCCACAGGTCCTCCTTGTTGAAGTATGGCTTGATGGGCAGCATGGAGACCTTCCCCCACAACTGGAACAGCATTATTATTGCGAGCATGCTGGTTGTTAGGTTGCTGATTTGCATTGTTTTCGTTCTCTTCCTGATCACCAAGTAGGTAAGAATGAAGATCCCTGTAGCAATCAAAATTTCAGTTTTGTTCTGTTTGATATGAACGAGAAACTTACAGAAATACAGGCCTACTCAGACTGCATAAAGGTTGTACAAAACTAATATAGGAGTACTGGCAGAATCTTAATAAAGTAAAATAAACCTTTTTTGATAACGTACTCAATGTCATCTTAAACACAATTTAGAAGAAAAATGCTGGTGTGGATGCAAGTTGGAATACAGCCACAAGGAAAGATCACTTATCTGTTTGACTACTTTAAAAGTATCACCTGGTATTAAGGTTGCTGTGCACGTGAAAGGAAAATTGCACAGATATTTCAGTTCACGTAAGCACATGGCTCTACTGACAGCTTGAATGTTACTGTCACTAAGCTCTACTGGAAACAAGGCCCTTCAAACCTAAACTGTACAAGGACAGAGCTGCGCTGCTACGGCCGTGCTGTCAGAAGTACAGGGGCAGGCAGAGTCTTTCAAGAAGATTCTAAATTGCTCAAAACCTGTTCACAACCTTTTAAGAGTACCAATCCTAGAAAAAAAAAAAAATCAGTCTATTTTATATCATTATCTCCAAAACTCTCATTACACCACACTTAAACACAATCAAAACTTGAAAAATTAATTAAAAACTTCTTTAAAATGCAAGCTAAGAGAAGAGAGGGTGAGGAGAGTTTCCTTATGAGAAACTAAAATAAATATTTTGCATTACGGTGAAGAAAAAAAGTCTTTCATTCATTCACTCAGTTTCTCAGACATAACTTGGCAAAGAATAAATCTTGATCTTAAGAGTGCGACAATGACCAAAACATGGTGGGAGAATGACAATATACTTTGAAGTTACACTTAAAATGGTAGAGAAACAAAGTCAACCTTACTTTTTCTTGACTAATTTGGCAAACAACAGATGAACTAAAAAATAATTTCAAGTGCTAGAACTCTGCCTGGCAGTACAATAATTTACTTTATCTGACAAAGGGACAGTTTTATCCTTCTCTAGATTCTGAACTTTTACCTTTCAAATCCCCAATTCAAAGTTGCTCACTTCTTCAGCTCAGTGTTCTAAATACTTTTTCTTTTTTTTTCCCTCTTATAAATAAGAAATACAAGAAGTGCACATATATTTTATTTAGATGATTCATGGAAACACTCTGCTGACATTTATCTCTTTATTTCCTTATAATAGGAGTTAAGATGATGTTAGTCATACTTTTACAGATTTCTTTCACTAAGCAAATGCTGTAATAGTGTGCCAAAAGAATGACTTGTCAAAGGCTAGTCCAGAAGTAGATACAACTCCTGCTTAGAAGAAAGCAATCGCTATAGAAGTTTTTCATCACATATTTAGCTGTAAAACAGCTATTAAACCTGCTTGTTGGGATAACTTTCTCAAAAGCTGTCTTTATATATTTAAAGGCCAAACTGGGCACAGTGATTGTAGCTGATTTTGGATTTCTGTACTTACAGCAAGTATCCAGCAGTTACAGTCCATGCTCGTACAAGACCTTTCAACCACTGCCTTGTATGTCCTTGCTCTAGCAAAGCTGGAAGCACCACCTGAAGCAAAAGCAGCTCTAGGGACAGTTCACTTACTGGAGCATCACTAGAAACAATGGGAAGAGCAGGAAGTCAAACACAAGGAACATTTTAATAGGAGTCTTTTACACTGAATCCTATTACTGCCACCACGATACAAAAATACATTGGATTTACATAGGAAAATTCTTACTTTTTGCAAACATTTTTCCCTATAACCCTGAGCAGAGGTTAGGTGTTCATAAGTATTTAGGCACTTTGGCATTTAAGAAATTTAAGAAAAAACATTGAGAAAGTTTATATCTAAGAATACAGTTTGCTCCTTTATTTGTTGCTATCATTACTGTTTCAATTATTATTCAGAAATAGAAAAAAACCTGCTATCATTAGAAAAATGCAGTTACAGATACTCTTTTACGCTTGAAGCAATGATAATCAGGAATGTGTGTGTTAAAAAAGCAAACATGAAAGGAACTTCACTATCAGAAAGTTGAAATGGGAAGTGTTTTGAGGGCATAAAGCCCCAAACAGTTATTTTTACAGAAGTAATACAAAATGCTTTTTTTTTAAAAAGGTAGCTTTTCATTTGTCACATTGTATGATGCAGCCACATCCTTTACCCTTTATTTCAGTTAGAACAATTAAGATTAGATTAATTGAAAACAAAGCAACACAACAAAAAAAAGTCAAAAAATGCTCAAGGAGTGCAAATACACTTCTTCCAGTTACAGAAACACTGAAAAAACCCCATCATTTTAGAAATAAATGCTCACCTGTAGAGCATAACATTATATGGAAGAAAGTTAGGAAGGAGATACTTAATAATGCGTATAGGAAGCCAGAGCATGAGCAGCACAATTGATCCAAAGACAATCTGCAATAAGAAAGTAAACAAGTTACTCCAAATAGTAGCAACAACCAAAGCTAGTTCCCCACCCATCTCTGGCAAGTTCCCTGGGTGTGGTGGGCTAGCCCTGGCTAACAGCTGAATACGTACTCAGCTGCTCGCTCATTCCCCTCTGCAGCCAAAGGAGAAGGCAAAACCAAAGGCAGGCAAAACTGGGATAATGGCAATTTAATAGAGAAAGCACCAAGCACGCAATCAAAACAGTAAGAATTCAGTCTCTACTTCCCATCAGCAGACAGACAATCAGCAACTTCCTGGGAAGTCAGGAAGACAAACACCATAACCATGAACATACCCCCTACCTCCTTTCTCACAGTTTTTACTGCGAGCATGACATCATATCCCTTTGGTCAGTCTGGGTCAGCTGTTCCAGGCATATCCATCCTCCTTCCCAACCTGCACCTTATTCACTGGAGGTGAGGAAGCAGGCCAGAGCAGCAAAGAGAAAATGCCTGGATGCTGTGCAAGCACTGTCCAGCCATAGCCAACAGGCCCTGTGTTAGGTGCCAATTCAAAGTGCAGAAGGACATTTGCCACTATGAAAAAAACCAATTCTATCCCAGGCAGACCAGCACACTACGATGCCCTCACCAAATAGGACTGCAGCTGAATAAGCACCTCAATAAGCCTGCTGACAGCTAGAGCAATGTCAGACAGTTCTTTCTTCCCCTGCCCCCAACACCAGCATTACTTATTTGGTAGTCCTCTCTTTTCTAAGTGGCTGACTTTTTAAGCATCTTGCTGAAGCGTCAAAGACCTTTCAGTTCCTCTTTCCTCACATTTCAAATTGACTGAAAGACCAAAATTTAGTAGGGTACATCAAGTGCCTGAAGACAATGTACTTTCATGAATCTTGCTTCCTTAAGGAACCAGACGAAAACTTAAGTACATTTTAAACACATTCTTACACTTCATATAAATGCACCACCAGAGACTAAGAAGGTGGAAAAAAAAGGTGTTTAACTACGTCAAAAAGAAAAACTGAATCCCATTCTTCCTGAAAATTAATAGTTTATGTTCTACACAAGACATTTCTTAAAAATACAGAGAAATAAACAGAGCTTGAAAGGTGTGATTTATTCTTTGAAATGGTAAACGATTACCATTCTGGGTCCCATATTCTAGCATGAGGCTAGTGAAAGTTCTGAATTAATTAGCTGAACAAATCAAAAGCTGTAGTTCAAGTAACTGCCCATTCCAACACAGTGTGACAACATAAGTGAGACCATGAGCAACCAGTAGATCTCTGCTTGTATTTGGGCCACCTGATGCACCATGAAATTTCAGGCAGCTGAAGAATTACAATTATGTAAGGATAAAATGCTCTGAAAGGTGGAAAGGCCAGCTCTGCTCAGATACTGAAGGGCTCTCTAACAGAACCAGGATCTCTCTGAGCTTTCACTGCTAAAGCACCTCAGCTGTAACAATACAGTACATCAAAGAATGTTTCTGGTGTGTCAGTTCACACAGTTGACGTGACAATTATGTCAAAGACAGTCTGAGACCCTTCCTTGACTGCATGCTCAGGAAACCTCAGACAAACAAGCAAAGGGAAAAAACTCTCATTGTTTTCAGTATCTTACAATGACAATCTGCAAACATCACCACTGGCTAGAGCAGCAGAATCCAACCCAAAATTTAGCTAGAAAATTACTCTCCCCTTGTTGGGGTCCCTTCCCCCTGCCATGGAGCCCTGGGAGAGGGGCCCTGGGGGGGAGGCACGGGGTCTCCCTGCCCCTGGTCAGCCTCGTTCCCCATTGGTTGGTTTGTGTTCCCTGATAATTCCAAGGACCCTGGGGTCCCGTGACCGGGGAGTTCCTGAGCTGAGCCCCGGCCATGCGGCTGGAGAAATAAACATCTCTGAAACATCTACCACGAATCTGTCCATATATACTTCGTTTCCACGGGACTCCTGGTCTGAAATATACTTGTTGCAGTAATCCCCGCTGCAACATCCCCTGCTGCACTATTTTGGCTGAACTGGACAAACAACATTTTCTGCAATAACTGAGGGCATTATGAGAGTTATGTGATTTACAATACCCATAATAAAAACCACTTATTTTCTGAATACACAAACATTTTCTGTGACTTTGCTTAAGGTACTTATGGAGTCCAACCAACTCTCCCCAAACCCCTGCTCTGAGCAGACCCAGATACATCGGGCTGCTCAGAACCTTATCCAGTTGAGTTCTGAGTACCAAAAGACGCAGATTCTGTTTGGTAACCTGTTCCAGTATCAGTTCACTTCCATGGTGAAAATGTTTTTCTTTAAATAAACAGTACTGTATATGGGAGCCAGCACATGAAGCTTTCTTTCCAAATAAAGAAATCTTTGAGATAAGTCCTTACCACTGATAAGATAAACCTCCTGAGATGTCTATAGATGGGCAAATGAATCATTTCCTGCACAGGATTGAAGTCTGGATCATTCAAATTCCTGAGAAACCATAAGACACCAGGTCTCAATACCTGAAGTAGGAAATAGAAAACAATATATGAGGAGAATAATAATCATCATCTTTATATTTATTTTTCCTTTTGAACAACACTGCTGCAGAAAGTAAGTTTTAATGTAACAGGGATATTCGTTGAACAAGATTCAACAAAATTGCAGAGAAATAGAACAAAGAAAGTATTATCACAGAGAAGCAATAACCAAACACGAGCTTTATTTTCAAGTACTAACTGATCTTAAGCAACTAAAACATATTTGGATTAATTTGAAGGCAACACTCAGATTTAAGAGCTAGCTGTAAACCAAAAATTTTTAAGTAAAATATACTCAAAATTGTAATTTTCCACTGCAGTAAGTACCAGCATGGCACTTTTTACATAAAACTGAATCCAATATACACACAAAATATGGTAGCAGTAATACCCACACAAGAAGGATTTAACAGTTCTGTATGTAAGCCTTACCTCTCTTAGCAAAAGAATGAAGGATGCAAAATAAAAGACGTAAACCATTCCAACCAACCAGTGCAGAAACATTGTGGTGCCTGGGGCAGACTGAAAGCTCAATTCTCTGTCTTTCAGAGTGGCATCAAACATCTCCTAGAAGATAAGTAGTAAACAAATATGAGTAAAGTTTGGCAAACATCCACAACTACTCAGTTTGCTTACCCTAGTTCATATGTACTAATAAGCATAATTTAAATGTTTGCTTTAACAGATAAATCATTACACCATTTAATTAGAGAAAAAAGGGATTACTTTATGATAAGAACAGCAAATAAAGATTAACTTCTGATCAATTTATTTCTTCTGACAGAGAGAAGAAATAAGTCAACTTTATCACTAACAGACCCTACATAAAAATTATATGAGTTATAAATCAATTCAAACAAAGTAGGACTATGATGGAAGCAAATAATTCCTAAGTAAAATTCTATTTCTACTACGGCTGGAAAAAATTAGTTTTGTCCATTTCAATTTTATCACTCCATATTTTTCAGGACAGAAAAACTGTCTTCAATTCCAAGCAAATGAAGCATGGATCTTTTCCAAAGCAGAAAGAGACTGGACCACTTAAAATACGAAGTCATCACCATTTCACATAAGATGGCTACATAAAGATGTTTATTCAGTGCACAAGTTTGCCTGTAAGTAAACTCATTATCGCAGTGGTCTTGTAACTGCACTAGAAAGGATTAGGATCTTGTTATTTTAGTAACAGCATGTTAATTTGTTACATAAAAAACCCCCCAAAACTAGCATTAGGCAGTATCTAAAAAACCCATTCCCTCTGGGAATGCTGTTTATGAAAACAGAAGAGTGCTGTCAAACTCGTATGTATGAACAACTCTTCTCATCAGAACTTTTTTTTTTTTTTTGCTTCAAATCTAAACACTGTTACAAAAGATTTTTTCCCATTTGTTTCTGTTCTTACCAAGGAGCATATATCCAACCACCAGCCACAGATGAGAGGAAACACACCAATTTCAACCACCACTAACAAGGAAACCTTTAGGAAGAGAGAAAACAACATCTCACTAGTTCAACAAAAATTTCTAAGAAAACGATAATGTCAGCTTAAACTGAGATGGCTTTTTCCCCCCCCACAAAACGTTAGGATTACCTTGACAACAATATAGCACACTCCTAGTAAACGACGTGATCGCTGGAACTTAACAAGTGCTGCCAAACCCTGAATAGCTTTGTCAAGAAAATAATACTGGAAAACACTTTATAACAGTTTAATTAATATCAAACACTGTATTATGGTGCTTTTAGCAACAAGAAATGTTATAAAAGAGATAAATGAATTAGTAAGTATGTGTTTTATCAGGGTTCTATTTTCAAAACTGGCTGTCACTCTAGAAGTTACGATCTGCTGTGCTGGTAACACCCCCAAATATGCACCTAAATTAAATTATTGACATTACCACCCTTCTTAAATTAAGCAACCAGAAGTCTTCTCAAGAATAGTTGTCTCTGAAAACATCTGCCACAAACAAGTAAGTCTAAAAACTGAAGGCTCACTTTAAATAGTAACTTTCTCTTCCCTGCAGTCTAAATTAAATTCTCACCTTTTCCAAGAAAAGCTGGATGCATATTGCACTTCGGGAGTTTGGTTTGGGTTTTTTTTTTTTAGGAGGCAAAACCCACATGCCAATCAACTAATGTTTTACCACATTTGCACTGCATATTGGTATACTGATGCAAAAAGTTGATGTTAACTCTGTGTACTTTTGAACAGAAAACTGCTAACAAATGTATATTCTTTCACATTGAAGTTGACGTAAAAAAACAAGCAGCTGGAATGCAGCCTTCTTACTTGTGACCAAATAAATCCTTCCAGCTTCCAAGACTTAGTTTTCTACACCTAAGAGAAACTAGTTTTCTCTAATAAAGTAATTATGAGAAGGAAATTCTTGCTGCAAAATCTCAGTAGTTCAGAGACATAACAAAGAAACTAAAATAATTCATATTCAAAAAATCTGTCAGGATCAAAAATATTTGAATAAATTTCCCGTCATACCTCATATTTTCATAATCCCTCCTTTCATAATCTCTCTGCTTCAACTACAGTCCACAGCAGAAGCATAATCTACTCTCTTCTCCTCAGACAGACCTTCAAGTAAGCATAAAAGCCTTTAATTGTGTTGTTAAACACAATTGTTTGAAAGCAGGCAGTCACACTGACAACTTCTAAATGTCCAAGGGAACAGAAGAGACCTTTCCTTCTCATTTCACCAAAAGAGCAGAGAAAAATGTAAGTTAATTGCACCTGCATCATATCTCTGCCTCCTCAAAGCACAGCCAGAAAAATTATTTACATGTAAATCTGAACCAGGTAACTACTGCCAAAAGGATACATGACAAACAATTAGAGTCACTGCTAGCAGGACGTATCCAACTATAGTCGTAATCAGGCCTTCAAAGTGAGATGCTTGGACCTGGAGCAAAGAGGAAAAAAGGGGAAAGTTTATCAGTCTCTTCGAAGATTACATCTCCTTTCTATGTAAATAAGATAAATTCCAAATTTCAACTCTTCAAGAATGCCAAGTTTCTCTAGTTTTTACATATTTTAATAATCTACTACTATATTTGTATCTTCATCAAGAGTAGATACTGTTTACATTTACATTACAACTACTTTTTTCAAACTCAAAACAACTTCAATATACGAAACAAAAAGTGTCACCTTACACTATTTCATTATCCCCTAGTTTTCCCTACTTATTATCATCGTCTATGAAAATTAGTACACAAGTTAAAAAATGTACACAAGGAACAAGAGGCTGTTAAAAAAACCTGAAGACACACACAGTTTTTACAAAAAGTAGGAAACCTCACTTGAAATGTAAATAATGAAGGAAGTGGAAAAGAGTGGGAAATCATTTTTAATCATAGATTCAAAAAGGTTGAAGGGTTAATAAGAAGACATACTCCAAGTGACTTTTGCAACCACAACTGGAAGGATGCTACAAAAATAGTGATTGAATAAACAGTGGTAGTTTCTTTTTCATTTTGAAATTATAAAACAGTACTCACATATTCCTCAAAGCCCAGGCCAACAATGGAGAAGTGACCAATGTGGTATGGACAAAATGCTGTATAATGTAAGCAGAAAGGAGAAAAAAAGGCCATGAAAACTGCTAGGTGGAGCCTTATTTGGAAGACAAATATTTTAACATGGTATTACTCTACTTCTCATAAATTTTATGAAAAAAAGTACAAAAATTAATTTCTGTGCAAATACTTGCAAGTGTTTGATTTCTATAATTTTACAAGCCCTGAAAATCAGAATTTGCACTTAAAGACTAGAACAACATAAAACCACAGAGAATAAGAGGACAGTCTTTTCCTTCTTATGTCACCTTGCACTGTGTAAATTAATTCAATTTCTTAGTCTTATGTCCTAGGCCGGTATCTCTCTCAGACCGCTGTAGGAGCCTATGCTGTATATTCATTCTTTCCTCAGCACTAAAGGATTTCAGCAGCCATTCTACAGCTTGGTCAGGTGAGACTTGCTTTAGCAAGGCTTCAGTTCTAATGCTTTAATTCTTAAGAGTACTGTAAAAAATGCAAGCCCTGCAGAAATTTGCAAAGGGAAGAGGAGGGGGAGAAAGATGATACCCAGTGAAGGGATGAGGAGCAACTGAAGTCTTTTACTTTGAATTAATGTACTGAAAACTGTTCATCATTCCTGATAACTCACTCCTGACAATTCTGAGGTTTCAGGGCAAATAGATGAAAAAACACAGCACTTCCCTATTTTTAGAAACCTGTGCATTTGCAAGAAAATATTTTTTTTTAGTTATTTTATCTCACTCTGTTGTTTTCTAACCAAGTTACAAAGGACTACAGAATTCAACATCAATTTTTTATAGGAGTGGAGAGCATCAGTATAAAGGAAAGGGTGTGCAGAAGTGGCAAGCTTTTATTTTCACTTATATTGTCTTCACTATGTCATGATAGTCCACTGTGGGACTAAGTCTACAGACTTAACATTCCGGCAAATGAAAAACGTGATGATTTTCTCTCTCCTCCTCATTTCTGTATAATCAACATATAAAAAAAACCAACCTCAAAACCCAAGAAGCAAACAAACAAACCAACAAAAAAACTACTAGAAAAGATATAACAGGACTCATATTACCCTAACCAAGGATAAAAAGAGCTTTAATTTATGTCCCTTTCAGGAAAATCAGCAGTTACTGGGAAGCTCAAACATGTAAAAGATAAAGGGAGGAACTGAGCTCTCCCTGCCCAGTAAGAACAAAAGAAAACTGAGATGAAAAAGATCACGCTCACAACTCCTACAGATACACTAATGACTTAAAAGTTGTGTTTTTGACAATTTTATGAGAATATAGTACACAGTTTATCGTGTCTTTTAAACAACTTTATTTAAAAGAGATTTCCTAACAGATACCTTAAAAAAAGAAGCATAAAGGAGTACAAGCTCCTCTGTGAGCACTAAAATGAACTATAGAAAATATTAATTAAGTTGAAATGAGTTAATTTGTCCAAGGAGAATTTCTGGACCACTAATTAAGGTTACAAATGCTTTCCTTCTGTTTTATCTTTTATGAGTACCTCCTGTGACATCTGAACTCACAAGTAGTATAATTACTAGAGATTTGGCAGGTGTAAATTAAGCAGTATTACTTAATGGGAAAGATACTAAAAATAGGTTTGAGAGGCACATATTAAATTCCCAGACCTCGTGGTTGCTTAGGAAAGTCATTCTCTTCTCTATTTGTGAGTTTCCCACTTGGCAAAGCAGCTACTGAAAATGTTTCTATACGACAACCTCATTAATTATTCTTATTACTTACTTATTATTGAATTTTAATCTATGGTTTAGAAATTTCATGGTTATGATCTACTTACTAAAAAAGTCTACATTTTACAGCAGTTAAAATAACCTAATTAACTTCTGACAACTACAGATTGAAATAATTATAAGAAATAATTCAAGTATTTTGCAATGCCTATTTTAGAACAGTTAGTTTCTTGTGAATTAAACATACAATGTAGTCATTTTTATTTTCTTTTGATCTGCTGATTTGTTTCAATATCTAGATGCTCAAATCACTGGTTCAGCATTATGAGCTTTACTTAGCCAGTAAAAACTTATCTACAGTACAACCTCAGTTTTTCAACCTCAAACTCTTCTGCCAAGACCACTGAAAAAACACCAAAGCAACATAAAAAATTATTTTCTAAACTGATCATTGAGGGCAAGTGAAATTTTGTGTTATTTTTGGCTGGTATCTCTTTAAGTGTATAATATGCTTCATCTTGTCACTAAAATGCTACGTTCTTGCATACCTCCCTTCCTTCCAATTTTGAGCTCCAAAAATGGATTCATGATGGAAAAAGTGATATAATTGTCTAGTAAAAACTTTCAGGAGAAAAAAAAGTATCTTAGCCATTCCTCAAAGTACTGCATTTACTCACAAATTAAATGCCATGAGGTTCCTCCTTTAATTTAACAATATTACAAATAACTATTATTTTTTGTGCTTTGTTTGACATGGTTGAGCTTTTTAGTAGATTTCCTATTTTATACCTATTCACTTAAAGAAATTAAAATTACAAAACTAGAAAATCATAAGGATTTGTTATTCATATTCCGAATTAATTTTTGGCTCTACTTTTAGACGTCACATCTTCATTTTTCTAGAATAGCCTTAAAATTGACCTGCACTATCACTTCACAAAGAAGGATAATTTTAAAACCTAAGAGCAAATGATACTTACCAAAGACAAGTATGAACAGCGTATTTAAAGACACCACCCAAAAGACATGTTCCTGTAAGGAGTATGGGGGAAAGAGGAGGGAAGATGACAAGATAACAGTATATAAATGTCAGTCTTTTAAACAAGTGACCTGACTTTTGTATCTCAACTTATTTCAACAGTCTGTTATCACCAGAACTTGCACACCTCGTGTTAGAGCCAGGAAGTTTGCTCTAACACAAAGACAGAAACGTGCAGGACAGTTTGTGAAAGCACCTGTTTACATTCACAAACATTTATCTAGGTAAGTGCACTTACATTTGCTTACATTTTGTAAAAATAGGCTTTTATTTTAAAATCAGTACAAACAGTTCCATCTTTAAAAAGACTTATATGAAATGTGTGCGGATATTTTTTTATGAATGAGAAAATGTTCATTTGAACTTTTAATAATTAGTCTTTGTCACAACAAATGCATTACCAAAATTGACAGCTCTGACTCCAGAAATGACAGCACACGTCTATTTTTTAATATTACTTTTAGCTAACATGTGACCTCAGCCACAAGTACACTGGAGTTTTACTTCTTCTGATACTACTACTTAAGGTTAATGACTAATAACATAATTGAAAGAGACCTCCATCATCAATGTCTCATATATAAATGTAATGTCTTAGGTTTACAAATGTAATGATTCTAATATAGATTGACTATTTCGAAGATTAAAATAACCCAACAAAGCTAACCGAAGATCTTAGAATTTAAAATCTAGTCTACACTAAAAAGTCACTAGTGGTGTTATGGTGGTATTAGGATCCCAAATACAATGATGTATTTTTTAAAAGTACAGGATCTTAAAAAATCCTTCTGTAGAAATTCTTGAAAAGCAGGATTGCACTTACTAAGAAAACTAGAGATCCATCAAGTCCAAGCATCTGTGAAGATAAGAAAGTCATTTTTACTTAGAAAGTAAAACTAAGAAAACTTAGAAACTTAGAAAAACTAAGCAACTTGAATCTAAAATATGCCTCTTTCACATTGACCTTTAATGTCCAATACAGTCAAAAGCTTTTTTTATGGCTCAACCAACAGTACTGGAACAAAAATTCTTACAGATGAAGACAGAAACTAAGTTCTCGTTCAACACAGTAAACTCAGGTGTGCAAAGGCAGTGATATACATGTGGAATATCTGAATACACATGTATCTATATGCATCAAATGAAACACAGAATCAATTACTTTATAGGCTGTTTCTCTCCAAGACTTTGACTAAGATTTTGTATTTACAAAATATTGTAGTGATTGCATGGCTATTTAAATACATCTTTAATCAACTCAGTATTTCAATACAAGAGCAAATTTTTGTTTCATCCATTTTATTTCATCCTATCAGTTTCTGTTGCACTGAGAAAAGTTAGTATTTTACCCTTGATGTATAAAAGCAACTACTAAAAGGATTATTTGCTACAATATATGCTATTAACTTTTGAACAGAATTGTTTTACAGCTAGGGAAGATGGGAAACAAATTCTTATCACTCAGCACAGCTGTTATGGGAAGCACCCACAGAGCAGCCAAATATAAGGCATCTATTAAAAAAAAAAAAGAAAGTCTCCTTTCCCCTCACTTCAACTGTTATCTTATGATTTCAATCCAGACACTCCACAATTACTGCTGTAAAGCTCCAGGTTCAAGGCTCTTTTGTACAAGGACTTTGCATTAAGTTCCAAGATATAAAAGTTGAACATATTTTACAAATTAAACCAAGATGCAAAAATTTTTGAAAATTCAGAAAATTTGAGTGGTATTTTCACATAGATGACATAGTAGAAGAGCCTACCCCGATTTTGATACTAAATGTCAACTACACATCTCTTGCCTATGTCAGCACATAACACTGGAAGTGGTTATGAGAGCATGCGGAAACTGATTTCTATATTCATGGAGAGGCACCAAAATATTACCAATTACGAATACATCAGCACTTTCTAGCAAATAAATTGGGTTCAGAAAGATAACACTTTCATCTTTAAATAAACAACAGAATGGTTCAGGAACCTGAATTTATATATGTCCTTTTTCATGAAATATCTTTCAAAACACACTAAGAAGCTTTCAGTACATACAAAATAAATATCAATATTTGCCACTCATGATGAAAACTGTATTTCTACTATCCTGCAATTGAGGCAACAACTGTATCACAGCCTAGGAATACAGTGTGTAGTGGTGCTGGTAAATCACATGAAGCTGCTGCTCCTACCTTCAGGCAGATTTTGCTGCATGTGGTGAGCTCTGAACTCAGATGTTGGCTACTTCTAGACCAGCTACAAAAACCTAGCTCTTGAGTCTCTACACTACTCTATGACTACAGTGTACATGCGCGCCATGCTCTAGTTATGGAATTTGTGATCCATAAACAATACAGAAACCATGTTACATTAAAATGCTCCGTCGTTATTAGAGAAACACATTTGCTTTATGAAAAGAAACCTAAATTTTCATTTCTCTCTTTTCTTTAGTCTAATGCTTTCACAAATACAAAAATTAAGCATTAAACTTCATCTAACGCAACATCTGAGCATTCTTAATCTGGCTCAGCGTCCTCAAAGCAAGCTGCAATTCAGTTCTACACCTCACCACGTTGAAGACTGCAGAAAACTAAAACATGTTTTAAAATACTAAAACATGTTTTAAGCTGCTACTATACTTCAAACCAAAGAAATGCTTTCTTTGATACTTAATAAGTAACATAATAACATTTTGTTTATAATACAACAACTTTTCTAGGTCACTAAAGGCTCTTAACAAAAGAATGATTTCCAAATCTATCCCAAATGCATTTTAACACAGCAATACTACTAATCATTTCAAGCATGAGCCTGCATTATTAAATTCGAGAAAATGATTCTTACTCACTCGCTCCCAAGTAAGCTCTTCTGCTGCTCGATCCCATTCCAAAGCATTCCAGTTCATGTCATCTGAGGAGACAATGGCCATTTTTACAGCTGTTAGATCACTCAAAACAAGATGTAACCACTCCATGCTATGTTCTAAATGAACAAAAAGACTTGAGTGCATAATATTCATCTTGTAACTGTCAGTAGCTTTTCAGCAAGCAGATGCTTCAACACTCAAAATGCATGAAATTTGCAAAGACAAGATAAATAAGCTGAAGCAGGAATTTACACAGCTTCCTTCAATTAGGACAGTTCTATATTCAATTAATTTCTATTTAATAAGAACCAGAACATTAATGTTTTGAGTCACCTGTTACCTTGTGCTCCATTGTTTGCATCTGCTGCATCTTCTACTACAGCATCCTCTTCATCTTCGTTATCTTCCTCTTCTTCATCTACTTGTTCCTCTTGAATTTCAGGGTTCTCACCTACAACTACATTCTCAGCAGCTGCGTTGGCAGGTTGATCAAGCACAGCATTTTCAACACCTCCATTCACAGCAGCCTGAGCCTGCAGAAACAGGATTTAGTATTTGGTTAAATTGATCAAGCTCTTTTCATGCTTTTATCCTGTATGTATATGAAACTGAACAGTATTTTAAAAAGTCAGAAATATATTTTCTAGATAAGAATTACATTTGGGACCACTAAACCTTTAAAAACAGGTTAAGAAACATTCAGATAACTTTACAGTGTAGCTGAGGTAGGAAAGGGCCTCTAGAGATCATCTAGCCAACCTGACTACTCAGAGCAGGGTCAGCCATGGCAGGGTGCTCAGTGCTGTTTGCACTTGGCTTTTGAGCCACCTTTTCCAGAGGTGGAAACTCTACAACCTTTCTGAGCAATCTGTTCCAGTAGGTGATCACAGTAGGAGTATAAAAATAAAAGCCAAAACCCAACACAAACAAAACCCACCTTTTTTTTTTTTTTTTTTTTTTTAATCTAAATGGAATTTCCTGCATTTTAATTTAAGTTTACTGCCTGTGGTCCTATCACTCAATACTACCAAGACAACTCTGGCTCTGTCTTCTTTTCAGCCTTCCATCAGGCATTTATACAGACTGATAAGGTCCACCCTGACCATTCTCATTTTCAAACTAAACAATTCCAGCTCTCTTAGCCTCTCATCCCATGTCAAGATGTTCCAGTCCTTCTGTTGGCTCTTCACTGCACTGAGTCCAGTCTGTCCGTGCCTCTCTTGTACTGGGGGAGCCTAAAACTGGATACAGCATTTCAGACGTGGTCTCACCAGTGCTTAATAGAGGGGAACTCTCTTATGAAAACTATCATTATATTAGAAAGATGATAATTCTAGGCCAACCCAAGTCAGTCACCAAGTCAGGCTCCTGTAAGCACTGAAGGAGTGCACGTGTGTGTTGAGAGTGGGAGGAGGGCAGAGAAGCTCCAACTTCAGTGGTGTCAACAAAACTTCCAATTGCTTTGAGAACAGTGAATTGTTACCCCATGAACTACTGAAACACTTATGAAAAAGACAAAATAAAAGCAAGCTGCATCTTCACTGACGATGCCTGAGAATTCAGCTTTATGTGCGCAAAATTATCTTTAAAAATGGTGAAGATACAGAGGTAAGAATCTGTGCAATGCTACACAATAAAACAACTTCAAAAACATAACAGTGGTTTTCATTGAGTTTATATAGGAACAAGTGTTCAACTTCTGCTAACAAATAAAGATACCCTGCAATAAAATAACATTACTGTTGTGTTCTGATAAAGTATTTATTCAAAGAACCACATTTTCTACATTAATTGTGAACTAAGGAGCAGTAAGTTTTACCTCATTTTGTTGACCAACACCATTGAGTGGCTGTTGTTGATTTTGTTCCAACCACTGTGGTGCTCCTCCATGGACGATCTGTTCACGTAACCAAACAAGGCTGATAAATGCACACAGAGTGCACGTTACCACAAAACAGCCCTGCAAACAGTCAGCCAGTAAGTTCTCCCTGTTAAAAAAAAAAAAGTATTAATGAAAACAGTATTTTGCTGGTAAGACTACGGAGTAGTTCAGAAAAAACAATCTTCCAGAACAGCAAAGGAAAGTCACTACACAGTCATTAAAGTAAATGGTTTGATACAGTAACAGGTTTACTTAAATGGCTAAATGCACAATATCCAGTCCACTGAAGCATTTTATCTGCTGAGCTACCCGAACCAGAAGAATGGAACTGTAGGGTTTCCCTTCAACTGCTCTGCATTTCAGGTAGCATTTTACCTCAGATATTCTCTGTATACCTGAAAAATCTTAATTATGTCATACATAATTGTATAGCAGCAGCAAAGCAAAGTTCAGCCAGCCAACCAAAACCAGGGTTTCATGCAATGCAAGAGATACTTAAACCATCTTAAGCAATCCTCATCCCTAATTTCAGGTACCTCCTTGGAAACTACAACATGTTCTTTAAAATAAGTAAGAGACATGGCACCATAGTAGTCTGCCATCTCCAAAGAAGCATCAGTCTGGCCCTCCTTGCAGCTGCACACTTGTGCCTGCACAGCACAGTGAATACCATGGGGACGTGAAGTCCAAAATGAAAAGATGGCACAAAAGGCTACTGTAATTGACTCTGCCAAAGAAATAAATGTCAAAACACAGTTTCACACACCATTAAAATCTGACAAATACTTGAGTCCGTTATTTTCTCCCTAGACTGTAATACACATGATGTGCTCTAGGTTCACTTATATCAGATTCTTCTCCAAAAAATAAGAATAGAATCTATGCTACAGAGATAACAGGAAAAATACTGTTATTAGACTGAAACAAGCATCTCTCTCCAATAACGAAAATTAGTTAAATGCAACTTGACCTGATAAATCAAATAGCCCAGTTGAGATGACTTAACTGAACCACAATTTGCTTGATGTGCAGCTGATTCTACTCAAACTCAGTTTCAGTTCCTCACATTCAAGATAATGAGAAAGCAAGAAGCAGCTTGAAATTCTGTTGTTTGGTATTTATTGATCCTTTAGACAAAATTGATTTAAAAAGGATAAAGAAAGACAATGTGCAATAGCAGATGGTGACTGAAGCATTAAAAATCCAAGTATCAGCTAGAAGGAAATCTGATAAAAAAATAATCCCTCTCACGTAAGAGACTCAGAATGGATAAAATTAAATTCAAAATATAAAAATGCAACAAAGAAAACAGAGTGTGACATTATTAGCAACTCATTTCTTAATATTCTACTATGCATCTGAGATTAATTTAAAAAGTCAGAAATATATTTTCTATATAAGAATTACATTTGGGACCACTAAACCTTTAAAAACAGGCTAAGAAACATTCAGATAACTTTACAGTGTAGCTCCTATGCAGAGGAGATTAATTTTTTTTAATTATTAAGTGTAATTTTGCGGTGTAAGTTTTCTTGACATCAAATACAAATCTTCATTAACCAGGCCCACTTTGTAAAGTAGGTTTTCCAGCTCCAAAGATCCTGAATAATGGAACTCCAAAGTGAAACGATTTCTATTGTAATGCTGTTGCCCATACATCTGGTCGTACAAAGGCTAACGCGCAGTAGCTTACTTAAGATAGTGGAAGATAACAAGTGTAACTGGATGAAAGGGATACTAAGTCCCAAAGTTACTGTTTCCAGGGCAATCTGACTAAACCAGGTTTTTGTATCAAACTGCTGAAGTACTTACGTGGAAAGAATATCTAATGGCAGCGTCAGTAGTGAGCTCACAGAGCCAGTAAACAAGCACTTGTAGATACGACCTGCATGAATAAACAGAAGCTTGGTATAAATCTGATTTTGGCTATAGTCTCACTTGGAAAGGACCACAGGTACCCTCTTTTCACCTGGTGTCCAACTAAATTCACGACATGGAAGAAAATCTCAACTTTCAGTACATGAACAGAACTCAAGACCATATACAACCACATGGAACAAAGCTGTATTTTAGCTGCACATCTTTAAAAGTACATGTGCAAAGTGCAAGAACTGCCATACTAGGTTAGACCCAAGATTAATCTAGACCTGTCTCCAGCACTGGTCACACTAATGGATGCCTAAGGAAGAATATGCAAGCAGGTTAAAGATACTTGCAGTGATACTTCTTCAGTACATTCTCATACGCTTCACTTCCTTTACCAAGATATCTCAAAGCTAATTGATGCTTGATGAAATTTTTTCCCCATTAATTTGTTCAATCATATTTTGAATGTGTATAAACTTCTGGTATTATGATATCATGTAGCAAGGATCATCACCATTTCATCATCTGTTTTAAATAACTTTTACGGATTAATAATTGATGCTTTAATGTTAGCTTTTTATCATGATTTGTACTTAAAAAGTAAGCCATCAGCATATATGATTGACTTCAGAAGATCAGGTGATGCCAACACTGTGCTATTCTCAACTCAGAAACTGTCTGGGGAGATGCATTTACTCCCTTGCTCTTTTGTTCAAGGTGCATATTATGGTTTGCAAAGATGCTCTTCCAATGATTTCCTTGACTGAACACTGTATCACTTCTGCCTTTCTCCATTTTCTCTGTATTGTCAGCTTGTTGAAACATCCATAGTTCTTTTTCCACCCCTATTTCGAAAGGGAATTTCAAACTGGATACTACAATAATTTAAATGTGTGCTCTCTTTTCTACTGAATTCCTTTACTATTTACATGACTTTGTTTGAGATTTTTTTAAGAGTTTTATTAATCAATTTGTCCATGATTGTAAAGAATTTTACTTTTCACATAAAAAACCCCTGCACTTTCCTTTACAGATGGTTAGAAAAAATAGGATAACTCTTCTATCCTAATATTAATAAACGGCATCAAATAAAACCTTCCATGTAGATTTTAAAGAAGACAATTGAGAAGGGGCATTTTACTGAAGTAAGACATTTAAAAGCTCTTTCACGCATTCTCTCCTATGTCTTAATACCTTTCTGCATTGCACTACTGGCTTAAGAGTCAAACGGGTAGAATTTCTGAGTGAAAATAAATAATGTCTTTGATTTTTTTTAAAAAACCAATAATGGTCTCACAAAACTTTGTTGAAGGAAGGGGCATATTTCCGTGTGTATAACAGTATTATGTACAAAAAATTAATACTTACATGCAGTAAGAGGTACTACTCCCAACCATGCAAAGGCCACAAGTGTATAATGAAACCAGTATCGTATTGCTGTGCCAATACTCGTAACCAGTCCAGCAAAGATGTCTTGGATTGGAAGCCGTGAAGGCATATCTGGGGAATAAACTATGTAGAAAAGGCACTTATGAAACAGTTTGCCCTTTAAAGAAGCATTTATGTGAAAGTCCTGCCAACTACAAACTGTTTGTATCTGACAAAAGCTTGCTACAAGAATAAGCATATTTTATGTTCTCAAGAAATGACTCCAAACAAAGAAAAACATTTCATAAAACACATTTGTTTCATTGTGTAGTGGGTGGAATGGGAAAATTAATAAGCTCCATGCTAGTTTTTGACTTAAGAGAAATTTTTTTAATAGCTTCATTTATTAACTGTAAACTCTGATTACCTACAAATAAACTCAAGAAAAAGCAGATTCTAAAATCAGTATCCCTCTCACTCAGCACAACCTCAAAGATTCTTCCGTCTGTTATTTATAAACCTAGTTCATGGAAAGAGCACAAGGAACAAGAGCAATTAGCAATTTTTGCACACTTTCCATTTGTTTGTGCTAGATAATTTAGATTCTACTTGCCATCCAACAGCACAGACTGAAAAACCCACAGCAAAATGAAAGCAGCACACAGGGAGGAAAACTGAAGAGAACTGATTAAGTATCCACATACACTGAAATTTACACACGACTGACTTTCATGATTCATATCATGCAGAATTTCTTTTAAGGATGCTCCAATTACAGAGCACAATGCAAATCTCTCACCCTGTATAGATATCCTCATAACACTAAATTTTCCTGACTTTTTAAATTCAACACCTATGTGTTGCACAGGCCCATCCCATCTCAACAGCCAACAAAAACAGTAATGAGGTCTTCTTTTGCAAACAATTAGAAAACATCTAACAATTTCATTACATGTACTTAGTTTCTACATTGCTCTCATGAGCAATCCTTTAAGAATCTAACAAATACTGCTTTATGCTATCTACCTGCATCCCCTTCTCTTACATTCCCAATCATCTTTTTACTAGTCTCAGAGAGGAAGCCTCTACTGGAGAAAGAAATCCTTTTCTCTCTAGGGCTATTTCCCTAAGTTTCTGCATTGTCAAGAGAACTCAAGAGCACAGACAAACAGTATCAACATCCAGAAGTAGTCAAAGAATGGGGAGAAACTGGTGCATTTCAACAATATGTGGATTATATTTGACACAAAGTAGAACAAAAGAGTACCCCTCAGACAAGTAGTAACTGGTTTGAAATTTAAAAGCTTGTTATTCGCCAGGTATCTGGCAAGGAACTGGAATTCATGAAAGAAAGCACTCAAAGTGTAACACTAGGGAAGTGCAGCTGTGAGAATATAGAGCAGTAAATTGAAAGCAGGACACAAACATATTTTGACACCTTTTACCAATTTACAATTGTCTTGTTACAAAAACAGACTTAGTACACAATTTGGAACCATAGAAAATGCCAACCAAAGTCTTAATAATGATTTCTCAGCTCACACTGAACAAACATTCTGGAAAATTTCTGCCACAGGAGACAAAAAAACCTTTGTCAAGGGTGCAAAAGAATATCTATTTAGAGTATATCTGTTAAATATTTATGGTACCACTCAGACAACCCAGCAGATACTTTGAGATCTTTCTCATTTTCAAAAAATGTATTTTGATCAACAATTTGAAACTCAACAAGGACTACTCAGAAAACATTAACTTTGTATTAATGACTTCTTTGTTAGGGACAAGTTGTTAAGTTGGAAGGACCTGACATTTTAAAAAAAATTCAGAATGCATCTTTCAGGAATTACTGAACACTCAACACAAGGAACTGTAAGAAAGAATGCCCATCATACCTCAATAAAGCAGAAATGATTATATAAGCTAGCATTTTTGCATGCTCACTTTTCTACAGGTTTTCAGGTTACAGCTGAGCTTTTTCAAATAAAAGCACAATGACTTCTCAGAGAAGATAACCTGTATCCCCCAAATTTTAACAATTTGGTGATTTTTGATGATTTCAGAAGCTGGGGGTGGGAGGAAAGCTGTTTTTTCTGTCCACAGTCAGACCTCAAAATATGTAAAACTTCTTCCACTAGAAGCTTTATACCATGATGATAAGGTAACATCTTTCTGTGTCCTGCACCATTCAGGTGCATGAAATGCAGGAATTCTTAGCACGACAGGAACACCTGCAGCACTGAAGCTTGCTGGCAGTGATTTTCATGGCTTATAGTCCCACTTGTGTCTGTCATCTAGTGCCATTTTCCACCCACACTGCACCTCCCTTTATCCATTCCCCACTATCACTTTGAGGCCTGAGACTTTGACTGCTGCCACCAGAGCATACATCCTCTTCACTTGTACAAGCATCCTCCTCACCACATCTCCATCCCTTACCTTCTATCCCAGTAATCTTTCCTAACTCAGTTTGAGAAACCAAATTCCTGCATTATTTACCACAATTCCTCCAAATAAAAATCCTTCTACTAGAGACCAGCTGAAACAATAGTTGGTCTTTTCTCTATTACAGCACGAAATTAAACAGACTTTGGCTGAGTTTTTCATAGGTTTAGCTCAACTTCTTCGAGCTGTACGGGTCATGGAAAAACTACTAGAAAGCTTTTTGGATACTTAGGTCACACCTGTGCAGTGTAACTGCTAATTTAGTTGTGAATCCTAAATTTGGGTGGTTTTTTTTTGGTTGGTTGGTTGCTTTCAGGAGTTGGGGTTTTTTGTTCTACCCTTCACTCCCCACCTGTAAGCCTAACTTTTCCAGGAACACAATTATTAATTTTACTTCTCCAAAACAGATGGCATGACAAAAATCTGCTCTTACACTGACACAAATAAGGTAATAAAAACACATGGCTACCCTTAGAAGCTGCCATTTAGCCTACTTCACTGAATCATCACACTTAAACCCTATCACCCACAGATTTTCTATTTACTACTATGTTTGCAAGCAATTTATATGCTGCCTCAGTCATCCTCATGTACTGATTGTGAAATAAAACTGTGTAACTCATAAGTAAAAACCATGTATTTTATAGCTGCTGGGTGAAAGTACTAGTATGGTAAAACAGGGCTTGTGAGTTATACTTTAGGTTGGACTAGATATCTTCAAAGACCTTTCCAACCCAAACCATTCCATGCTTTTGTGTTTTACACCCTTCAAACATATGCAGACTACACTTCAGACCACTAAGGCAAAAGGAGAAAAAAACTCCACTCCTTCCCAAGCAAGCCCAGCTCTAACAAATATATGAAATAACATTCATATAAATCTCAACTGTGTGTATACTCTGCACACTGGAGATGGCAGAAGACACGCTGAATGCTGTGCAGGCATGTAATATTTTGTTCCAGAAGTTTATTTTTTCAAATTAAACTTTCTAGAAATGCAGAAGCTATGGACTACTGCGTTAGAAGTTTATCAAAATGAACAGGTAAAGAAATCAGTTTAATATATCCTTCAATAAAATCCAAATTACATGATGATGAACACCCTACCCATATGGCTTCCTTTAGTTTTAGAATCTTTGTTTTAACTAAGCTTGTGACCTTGTATGTACCACATACCAGCAGTGAAGCTGCATAGGAAGTGGAGAAATGAACCCATCCCGATCTCCAGCCAAAGATCAGCCTAGTCTGCTTCCATATTTGTGGTTTTGGCAGTATTTATGTTAATGTTACCTCCTACAGAATGGAAAAGTTTTGACAACTGTATTTTCTTTGGAAATACAGCCTCACCTTCTTTCACGTGTCAGTGATTATGAATGTTTAGTGTAGCATTAATAGAAGCACATCCTTGCACATGACAAAAGAAAGCACATGTGTGGGGAGGAAAAGAATATGGAGTACTTACTCTTTAAAAACTCAGAAAGAAAACTCACAAGTTAAAAATTATGATATTAAAAAAATATCAATTAAATTCATTTGACAATTAAAAAATGTCAAAAGCTACTTTTTTTAATAGTTGTATTAATTCCTAACTTGAAGAACTGCAGAAAAGGAATTAATTTCAAAACATTAAAAATTTAGCTTTAAAGAGTGCATTTGAAATTGAGTCATTTACCTACATGACTAAACACATTTAGAGAATGATGCTATTATTCAAAAGAAAAATTTGTTCCTTTGTACTCCTGCCAAAATGCAAGTTGAATCTTCTCCTTTTTCCTTCCTTCCAAACAGTAACTTAACTAGCAGTTCAGGTGCTAAAAAAAACCCACAAAATGTTACAGAACTTTGGGAAGAAATGCACTAGAAATAGTTTATGAGTACTCCATACACAAGAAGTTACACTAGCAAGGGAGCATTTTTGACAGAATGACAGCAACAGCCTTAGCAGGCAAACCAAGCTAAACGAGAGAGCAGTTGTTGGTATTACTGCAGTATTACTCTATTACACTATTAGTGCTTGTCTGCTGAAGCACAGATATTAATTACATGCATGTGTTTATTTGACCACATCCCGTGGTTAATCAACTTATCTGAAAGTGTGTTATACCTGGCATGGTTACAGGCCAGATCCAACTTTGCTTGGGATGACTGGCATATGCACCAGTCCCTTTTTCTTACTGCCTTATCATTTTCTCTCCAGCCCCTGTGACTCCTTCCCAGCTTCCACAAGCAGATCCAGCTTCCAGACTGGACAGCCACATTATCTTCCAAAGAAAGAGGGATAAGTAAGAGAAACTAAGGAAACTATAACTGCATAAGTGTTGGGTGTGAGGGAAACAATGAAACAATACCCAATGGGTAGGGAGGGCAGGAGGAATCTGTGCAGGGTACCTGATGTGCTACCACCAAGTGAAGCCTGGTAGGAAAAAGCACACTGCAACATGGAAAGCCAAGAAGAAAATCTTATCAGCTGAGCCTGCTCAGTCAGGGGAGTGACAAGTGTATGGTAGAGGATAAGCAGATCTTCACTAGAGGCTGAATGTGGAGGATACACTCTATTGCATGAGGAAGAAAGTGGTTCCTTATTACCAATTTCAAAGCTGCTATGACAAATGGTGACTTGCTGAGCCACATTAACTCAACTAAATTTTCTCCCCTGTCCATAACCTGCAGGTACCTTACAAGCTGTGCTGGCAACAGCACTGTCAGTCAAAAACTAACTTCTGCAGGAACACCTCTGTTGATAAGGGCAGTAACTAAGCTTCCTCTTATCAATAGTAACACGCATATAAAGTGTATTTAGTTTAGGATGTCTCATCCTCTTTTTGCCTAGAACCTGAAGAAAATTCTATGAACTTCTTTTTTCCCATACAAAGCTAGAAAGTCTTCTTTCTTAACAACTAATATATCACTGAAATGCCATTTTCTGGTCTTGCACACTAAATTCAGTAGAGGACCTAGTTGCAGAATGCAATTTTGAAAGTGGCTAATTAACTTGTATCAGACTTAGTTTGCAAAGGCTTCCACACAGAAGCAATATAATGCCTTTATAAAAATGTTTAATAAATAAAACCTGCAAGCATTCCTCATACAGGTCACTGTAGTATTTAAGAATAATAACCAGAAAGCATTGCTGTGTTCAACATAAAATATGCTATTACCCTCACAAGACAGAGTTAATATCACGCATTTCACTGCTGGTCTAATGTGTTTAATTAATTGTTGGCACAAAATACATCATACCGAGGTTCAACAGAGAGGAGGAACGTGGATTAAGGGTTAACATGAATTAAACCACCTTAGTCTCAGTTTTCTCTACCAAAGTAGAAAACTAGGAGGAAAAAAAACCCAACACACAAAAAAACAGGTGAAAGGGGTGCAGGAATAAATCAGTAAATTTAAAGAGAAAAATGTAGCATAAAGCCCACTTTACCTGCCCAACAGGCAATAAATTGACAACACTAAATAATACTAGCCTGCCACCAAGCCAAAGGACCTCACCTGTTCCTACTATAATCAGTTAAAATGTAATTAAGAATCCTCTGGAAACTATATGAAGATACAGTAATTCCTCATCATAAGTTGCCTAACCTATTTAGTTGTATGTAACATAAAAGGCAATTTAATACTGGGTAGTCAGCGTATCTTGACTGAAATGTAAGTGGAATAATCATAATTTCCATCATCTGTCAAGATCACTTGAACTGAAGCTGACAGAAGCCAAGTGTTAGTGTTACAGGTAGATCCTTCAAAGGTAACTGAAAACTGCCTTTCAAATTTAAATTTTGCTGTGGTTTCACTTTACCATTCAGACTTCCAAACACTCAAATTTATCAGTGAAGCTGAAAACATGCCACACACTGTAATGATGGCAACGAATGGGACTGAGGCTGACAGAAAAGGTACAGAATAATACTTTCTTTTACACTTTTATACTTTTTTTTTTACTCTTTAACACTTTTTTTTATACTTTTATTCGTTTAATACTTTCACTTAAGATTATCAAAGAACCAAATTATCCATTATTTAAGCAATTCACAGTCTGCAATAACATGCATAAAAATTGCAGTTCAAACAAGAATACAGAATTTAAACCACAAGTTTGGATCTATCACACTGAATGAAAAAGTAATCACTTCAGAGAAACTAAGTGAGAAAAATTCTGAAAAAAATAGGAGCAGTAAAACATACTTACTTGGTGTGAAAGCAAATCTGTGCTTACATAATTCACAGTATTCTTTTCTGCTGTGTTTAAGCCACTGAACTAAGCTGCAATAAAAAGTGATCACATTAACACACACTATACATCTCTCAGCCCTATCCCTCCACTAAGGAAAACACACCAATTCTCTGCTTTCACTCCTAAATCAGGGTATTTGTACTGTCAAGCAGGACTTAAATAAGCATGTTTATTAAGTCCATTTAGGCCATCAAGTAAGTTTTAAACAGCAGAAAAAAATAAACTGACATACGTCACAGTATCAATAAAGTACATTCTTTGAGTACGTTACTGACCAAAGCAGATATCCTGCCACAGACACCTACCAGTGACACCAGTTCTTATAAGTACTTCAAGATATGGCATATAGATGCATACAGCTAAGATTTAGAACTGTTGTATCTGTGAAAGAAGGACTATTAAAATACCATCAAAAGGAACGTGTGCTACAGACCAGAACTACAGTTTTTACTTTAGCACTTCCTGATCAAACACACCTCAAAATGACTAAAAAGTACTAGGGTATTTTTATTTTTTCTGTGAGGCTAGATGTTCATTCTATTCACAACTATAAGTGGGCAGAAAAAGCCCCAACATACTGATTTTTCTGCTTAGTTTTCATAAAGCTGACATACAATCAGAACTGCAGTTCCAAACACAAATAATTATCAGTACTTTCTTTCCATATATTATTACTAAATTGCTCCTGAATTATAATGAATCACCATATAAAAAACATCAAAACCCCTAACATTTCCACTGCAAATTTGATTTTTTTCACTAGTTAACCCTAAAGACTTGAAGTATTTTCAGAAACACGTTAATATATTTTCATTAGGGAAAAAAAAAATTAAGAAATCCACAGAGACAGAACTCACCATTCCTGATGAATAAATTTAATACTGCCAGTACACACACATGGATGGTAGAGGGGTTTCTCAGGAGTTCCTTCCGACCGACAGACTCTGCATATATCTGCTGACAAGGACAAAAAGCTTATTACACTACTGCTTAAAGAACTCTAATTTACAAGACAAATTACACAATTACATTCTAGAAACTTTACCATGTAGCAAAACGAAGCCAGAATAAATTGAAAGAGGATGAAAGACTGATTTCATCTGATGCAAGACAGAGACGGGGAGATCACCAGAAAGAGCAACATTATCTACCTGATCATGTTACATAAACTCAAAACACGTCTTACAAAATTTTACAATTTCTAGGAAATACACACAGTAAAACTACAGGAGGATGTGTATTCTACCTGAAGAGTTATCACTAAAACAACATACAAACTGTTAAAGATAATTTTCTTGAAAGTGGAGACTTTGAAATGGAAAAATTCCATTTGAGTTTGGAAAAATTAAAGAGAGGCTGAACAGAAGATATTTAATAATGTCCAACAATGACTTAAGTAATTTGTTACTCTTGAACCTAACACAGATGTTTCCTTGGTGCTCTTGATGAAAGACAAAAAATCCAAAATAACAAACAGACATAGGTATTTTGCAAGTTTGCTACACAACTTGGACAAAGTCTACAGTCTAGCAAGAAAAGACATTTTCTATTTCTTATTTCATCATTTCAGTAGTATTTCAATAGGTCCCACACCTTCTTTATTCCCTATTTTTGACATTTTCTTACAACTAAAGGTTGCAAGAGGTTTTATGGATAAAGAAGTGAGCATAAGCCTCTCCCTCCAAAGGACAGGTGTCTATTTTAATACCATTCAGCTAGCCAGAGCTCTAAACACACAACCAAATGGAAATAAAAGTCAAGTCTTTTATTTGTTTATTGATATTGATTGTTTATCATGCAGATGCGTGATATCTCGCCTTGACTCCTCCTTTTAAATCTATTAAGGAAATGAACATAAAATATCAATTTTTGTAGAATATGTGAGTTTGAGATTTTCTATTTTCTTAATTATTTCTCTGTCAACCACTATCCAGCAAACCTGCAAGAGTGTAACACATGTATATCAGAAACCTTTGTCAGAAAAATACCAACTGAAAGCACTGATGTAAGAATACAGCAAATATGCAATTTCAAGACTGAATCGCCTATCTTTGTTCTTGGCCAAAATCTTCAAAAGTTAATGCTCTTCTACAAAACATTCCAAAAGGCACCAAAGACTAATTTTTTCTTCTCTAAAGAAGTCACATTGTGACCATACCCACAGTTTATACAGTGTTATGACAGTTCCTACACATAAAGCAAAAGAATTCAGATGATTCAAAAGGAAAAAAACCCAAACAATTTTCGATCTATGGAAGTGTTGCTTGATTGAATTCATTCATGCAGCACAAAAACCTAGAATTAACAGAAACAGGTATTCAGTATCACATCAGTGATGCTACAAAGAGACATAAAGAGCACTTCCATCACTGCCATATTGAGCAGCAATGATTTGCAGTATTGCTGCAAACATCAGGAGTCTCTGGCTCCTCTGCTGATGAGAATGACCAGAACTACCACTCCACTTAACAAATGACTCCTTTATCCCAGAGAGCACTTCCAGATGGCTGCACAGGACAGGCCTCTCCAACGGACAGGCAGGCCCTACCCACTCGCTGTGGCATGCCCACCTCCTCCCACATTCTTTCTAACAGAGCTGTTTCACTACAGCAAGTTGACAACTTTGTAGGTTGGATCAACCTCACAAAGGGTCAGACAAGCACAAGACAGCACATGAAACCACTGCTTTAAGGATACCCTGGCACCAATGAAAGCAAGTTAAAAGCACACTGTTACCTGAAAGATGTCCACTGCTCTCTGAATCTGCTCATTTAACGGCCTGTTGATTCTCACAGCAAACTATTCACTTATTCTCAAAACTTTTGGGAAAAACCAATTTGCATTGCTGTAAGCAAATGAATTCTTTACTTGAGAAAAGACTGTTAGCTTACTAAAGTAAGTTAAACCTATATTTTACTTTTTCAAAGCTATGAGAATTTCTAGATATTCCCACTTGTTTTATAAATCCAACTAAACATACTATGAGTGTAATTATTTGGACTCTTAAGCAACTGGTAGCTTCAAACCAATAAAGTCCGCTGAGGGTCAATGTGTAAAGCCATGCACCTTATGACCTACAGCCACGGTCAAAGAGAATTCCACTGTGCAAGAGTCACTATTTTTCTAAGCGCACACACACTTTGCATCCTGTTCTTCACGCACATATTTTGGAAAAAATGACCTTGAATAATAAGTTCTTTCCTGCTCCCCTGAGAATGATTCATTGCCTATTAACTCGCCAACTGAATTCAACACTGGAATATCAAAAAGTAAAGATTACATTATTTAGCAACAAACTAATTTAACTAGAAAGAACCAGAATGACCTCTCATCAGCAAAACCTGGTATCTGGTGTTCTCAGGTGCTGCAGAGAAGCAACTTTCACATTTGTTCTGAGGTGAAGCAGCTTCCACTTTGATCCCAGACTGCCTCTCTTATCTAAGCTCTCACCATGCAGTTCAGTTTTGTAGCTCCACAATACAGTTCAAGCACAAAACCCATCAGAACCAAAATGGCCATCACACTGTTATGAGAGAATCATCAGTTCAGAAAGTCCATCTGACACTTTGTAGCAGAAGTTCAAGCACACAATTATATAGTATTTCCTCTTCCTCAAGGCACTAACACAGTCTTTGGTGCTGCTGCTACTGGTGTTCAGAACTTCCTAACCTTGGGAAGCCTCTTCAGCATTCTGGCAAGCTGCATGAAGTTCTAATAGTAGGATCTGAGGTTTGAAACTGTAGAAGAAGTTGTAACATTCTAGTGGTATTTATGGAAAGTGAGGATATAGACTGGTTACTTTCATGCTACCATTTGGAGCTTTTGAGGGCAACATTGATAAGGCCACAATATAATATCTAAAGCTGCAGATATATGTGCCTTTGTGTGCGCTTATATATATAAAACCAAAAAAGTCCAAATGTCAAGTGTGGAACTTAACACAAAGGTTTGGTTAAAGAAGACCATGCCTTAATGATGTAATTAACAACCTCCTCTTCTTTGCCTTCCTGGTCTTGTTTCTTCACCTACTTAAGTCAGATATGATCAAAGTCTACCACTGGTAACAGCCTGTAACAAATTATCAACTATGCTGCTTGAGTTAAATCCACCGAGATGGATTTACCAGCTACTGGAGTGGTGGAAAATCAGGAGGTCATTTCTGAGTATCCACTTCACAGCTTGCAAAAAATGCAGGTTTTCTGGGTAAGCGGAGGACAAGCGATCAAAGTTTCAGTTTGTTGTTGATTTCATCGGTGTGACTGTTGGTCTACAGAGTTGCAGCAAGCACTTTTAAATGTTAGATTTTAAAAACACTAATATTTTGACAAAGCATCAGAGTTAATGGGTAATAAAGATGTCTCCAGCACAACCCAAAGGACACTACTACAAAGGTGCTGTATTACTTCATCCAATGGTTCATGTTTTTCCAGCTTTTTTTCTTTTCTTTTTAATCCTCTCAAGCTGGAAAATGAAGTGACACCTGATAAAAAGCTACATTCAAAATGATACCAAAGTATCAAAAGCCAAGACAAAAACTGCCTTCCTTGGAACTGCCTTGCTACTGCAATATGTATTTGCACTCATTGTTTGGGATGACAGACAAAGCTCAAATACTGCAAGAAACATAGCACTACAAACATCCTTTATTTAGTTTGGTTTACGCTACAGTATGAAGGTCTGATCTACCAAGGTTTTCCGGTATCTGCTTGAACTACAAAGCAGTCCCTTTCCCTCTCTGGAGACATTCAGAACCCACCTGGACACATTCCCGCGTCACCTGCTCTAGGTGACCCTGCCTTGGCAAGGGGGTTGGAGTAGATGGTCTCCAGAGGCCCCTTCCAACCCTATCAATTCTGTGATTTTGTGGTTATCTAAGCATAACAAAAGTGCTGACAAAACATACCCATGGTTAATCTCAAATAAAGCAATTCCCTTAAAAATGGAAACTACAAGTAAAAGAAACCCCTCATGACTGTGATACCTTCGACAATTTTTTAATTAGATAAATGACTACGTATTAGTCTATTGTAAAAGAGACAGAAACATGTCAGCTCCCGCCTATTTCAATTTTTCAGACAAATTGTCCAGCACACATAACAAAGTTAGCTTTGCGAAAGAAGCAGCTATTACTATTCAGCCAAAAGCGGGAATTTAAGACTCCCTGTGCTACAGGGCCGGCCGGGTCCGACAAGGTCCGCCGGCCAGGAGGGAGCTCGGGGCAGTGCCCTCCTCGCCGCCTCTCACGCTGCCCCAGCGTACGCACCCCGCCTGCTGCTTTCCGTCCCGGGATCTCATTTCGCACCCGGGCCCCCACTTCCCCAAGGAAAGCCGCAGCCAGCGGAAGGCTCCGGCCGACCGCGGTACCCAGGTGCCCCAGTACGGCCCACGGCAGCCCCGCTCCGGGTGTTGCCGGCACCGCCCCCCTTTCCCCCCCCGCTCCCCGTTCCCCGTGGTTATGTAAGGGGCACCCGCGCGCGCCGCCTCACGCACTGCCCCCCTCGGCCCGGCCCGGTCCCGGCCCCCGCGGCGCGGCGGGCCCGGCACGGTGCGGGGGGGGGGGGGAGGCGCGGGGCCCGGGCACCTGCAGCCCCGGTACGAGAAGCCCCTCCGGGCGCGAACAGCTCCCCGCCCGCCCAGCGGGCCCAGCGACACCCTCCTCCTCCTCCTCCGCGCCCCTCCCGCCCTCCGAGGCTGCCCCGGCAGAGCCCCCGCTCGGGGACTGGCGGCGGTCACGGGGCGAGCGCAGTACCTTCCTCGGCGGTCTCCATCTTGCCGGGCTGACGCAGCGCCGGCCGGGCGGGTGGTGTGACCGCGGGGGGCGGGGCCGCGCGCCGAGCGGACGGACCGGCCGCGCCGCCGAGCCCGCGGCCATAGAGCGCCGCGCGGGGACAGAGCGCCGCCCGCCCGCCGCGAGCGCCGCCTGCCGGGCACGCGCGCAGGGAGGCCCGGGAGCGGGGCGTCCGGCTGGGGCAGGGCGTCCGCTGGTGCGGGACAGCTCTCAGCTACGGAAACACAGAGCCAGGTTGGAAAACACCTCCGAGACCATCGAGCCCAACCTATGAACGAACAACGCCATGGCAACTAGACCATGGCACTAAGTGCCACATCCAGTCTTTCCTTAAACACCTCCAGGAAAGGTGACACCACCACCTCCCTGGGCAGCCCATTCCAATGCTCAATCACCCTTTCTGTGAAGAAATTCCTCATGATGTCCAATCTGAACTTTCCCTGCTGCATCTTGAGACTATGTCCTCTCTCCTATCACTGGTTGTCTGGGAAGAAGTTGCCGACCCCCAGCTGGCTGCAGCCTCCTTTCGGGTGGTTGCAGAGAGTGATGATGTCCCCCCTGAGCCTCCTTTTCTCCAGGCTAAACGACCCCGGCTGCCTCAGCCACTCCTCAGAGGACTTGTGCTCCGGACCCTTCACCGGCTTTGCTGTTTTTCTCTGGACACTCTCCAGGACCTCAGTGTCCTCCCTGAATTGAGGGGCCCAGAGCTGGACACAATACTCGAGGTGTGGCCCCATTAGTGCCGCGTACAGTGGGACAATCACGTCCCTGGTCCTGGGGACCACACTAGTGCTGGCCACACTATTCCTGATACAGGCCGGGATGCCCTTGGCCTTCTTGGCCACCTGGGCACAGCTGGCTCATGCTCAGGCAGCTGTTGACCAACACCCGCAGGTCCTTTTCCGCTGGGCAGCTTTCCAGACACTCTTCCCCCAGCCTGTAGCGCTGCCTGGGCTTGCTGTGACACAAGTGCAGGACGCAGCACTCGGTTCTGAAGCTCTGCCAGGACCCGGCCCCGCCGCTCGGGCGGGACGCGGAGCCAGGGCGGCGGGCGGGCGGGTCCTTGCTGAGGGCGGCCATCCTACGGGGGAGGAGCGCGGGAGTCGGACAAAATGTAGCCAAAATCGGTTCTAAATTCTACTCTAAACCGGAGAGAAACGCTGCGTTCCTAGGTGAAGTCGGCCAGACTATTGAGAGGGTCAGTGTTTCAGGGATCAGGAGTGTGTAAGCCCTGGAAACAGCCGTCCTCCTCCTCACTGGCAAGCGGTCACCTGTGCTCTTCTTCAAATCTCACCTTGCCTTCCAGAGCTGGGACTTTCCAGCAGAACTAATAAAGCGTTCAGTAAACCACAAAATCTCTCTTAGCTTAATCATTTATGTTTCCATATCTTGCTGCCCTACACAGCCGGGGCAGCACGCATCAAAACTTTGACACGTGCACAGAGAGCAGTCACTCAGGCTTTGCTGAGTTGGCAGGAACATTGTTAAGGAAGAAAACAATTTAATTTTATTCATGGTAAAGAGGAATTCCATCCTGATGAAATGTGTGCGTGCATTGTTTTAGTGTTCCATTGTGGCAGCTATTTTAACCCCTCCAGCTGATCAATGAGTCGTAGCAACTCTCATCTCTCTTTACTGTACGAACCTTTGTGTCCAGCCAGTCATTAAATCCTTTGCATTAAGCCTTCGGGCTTCGTGTCAGCAGCAGAGTGGATGGTAGTTCAAGTCTGGACTTAAAGTGCAGAGGTGGCATGTGCCCAATTTGCAATTTTATAACTCTCTTTTCCTAAACCGTAACCATGTTAGTTCCTTCAAAATTACCTTCTTCAAGCTGGTGGAGTGTATGACATTTGCCTGTGTAAGCAAAAAAATTAAGGAAAAAGTGAAGGCTTCCTATGGCTCTCCAAGCTGAATAAATACAGTGAAGTCCTGCAATAAAATACACTTGGGCTAGACTACCATACTCAGCTCTTCTGTGTCCTTCCACTCAGAAAGGCAAGGTGGAAAAATTCCCACTTATAAATACCACGCCCCCCCCCCCCCCCCCCCCGTTTATTTGAAAAATAAGCTCGTTTTTGTGTCAGCAAATTATCTTGGCCTATTAAAAACTGCCAGCATAGTACTGAGGAGATGAGAAATGCTGTAATACTGATTTTGTCAGAGCAAGGAAAAATCAATGGAAAAAAAGAGGAGAAAAAGCCAAGAAATGGAGAATTTCAATTTCCAAGTATATTCCTAATTCCCACTCTTTATTTCCCAAACATGTAACCATTATTGGTTACGTCATTGTTACTCTGATGTGATAAATATAAATTAACTGTGGCATAAAAGTCTCTAATTATAATTCACATTCAAAAGCCACGGCAAGATTAATGTATAAAATTCTCCAATTTCACTCTCTCATGGTAGGCTTCTTTAAATTCCATTAAAGCTTTTGAAAGGAGTCACTGTATGTTGCCAGTGAATAATTTAATTCCTGTCTGTATCTGTCTATTCAGCCATTTAAGTTACCTAGCAAACATTGCATGTGTACCATCTTCTCAGCACCTAGAGAGAATTGATCCCAAAAATTTGTTCATACTTTGTGTTTCAATATAAGCTATACAATAGCTTTCCAGTAAACATGAGCTGGAGGCAGATCATTGTAATTTAAACAGAAAAAAAAATACATATTACTGGATGTTATTGTAAGTTATATTAAATGAAATATCTCTCAGCCTTCTTGGTGTTTTTTGGTGAACATGTTATTAATCCCTGTCTATTTAGTAGTACTTTAGGTGCTTTTTGCCTAAGAAATACCCATGACTTAAGCAGCTTTTAATTTTTGGTAGAGAAGGATGTTAGAAGGCTATTATTAGCTTCTGACTCAAGAATTAGTGCCAACAGACACTGAAAAAACATACTGTAAAAAAAAAAAATCTCTGTTCCATGTAAGTTATCATCTGGATAACAGAGAAAATATGGTAATTTTACAGGTAGAAACTGAAGACAGTAATAGATATAGCCCCAAATTACAGAAGGTTATGGCAAAAGGAAAGGCATGTTTATAAGTGTGTATAGAAAGAGTGGAAAAAAAGACAAGGTTCTTTTGAATACGGTCTTATTTTGGTTTTATATGATTTAAATGTTTAGATAATACATTTTATTCAAGAGTTCTATTAAGAGAATACAAAATAATAATTGCAGAATGGAAACTATCCAGCACTTGTACTACGACATTTCCATCTACCCTCACATTTTTAAATGGCTTCAAAAAATGATTCCCTTATGTTTTTAGAGTCATTTTGAAAGTTCAGAGCATTGAAAAGCCAAACAGCAAAAGCTATTGGTTTTCAGCTTTTCTATAGATGAACATCTCAAAATGCATGTATTTTCTTAACCAGTTGTTTGGGGGTTTTTTTCAGTGCCGTCCTAGGTTTTTTTTTCCCTCAGCTGTTCACTTGACTCTCACTGTAAAATTGGTTCAGTTACTTACAAACAGCAAGTTGCAGAAATGTGGAAAACATTATGGATTATCTTAAATAAAACCAAGTGGCTGTCAGCTTATCTTGAAAAACCAAGCAGTATTTGGAGTGAACATGTGGACAATTGGTTCCTAACTTATGCACCAGCACTAGGGAGGCCCAGAGTTTCCATGGCAAGAGAAAAACTGTCAGAACAGGCTCTTTGGTGTGTGGCACAAAGTATGGCCTACAGAAAACTGGCTGGACACAATCAGAAAGCACAGAGGTCTGTGGACTCCAAAAACACACAGTGAAAGCCACTGCCAGCCTGGATCTTCCCTGTGCACTGCCGGGCCTTTAGAGCATGTGCTTCCTGGCCAGTGGCTGTTCTGCCATGACATCTCCTGAACCATCCCTAACCAGCAGGTAGCTGCTGTGGCTATGGGTTCCTGGAACAAAGGTGGAGGGAAGTACTCTCAGATGTGCTCTGAATGCAATGACATTTGCTGCTGCACCAGGAGATTGGCCCAGGCTGCGGCACTGTGCTAAATACTAACTCTGATGCCTCAGTATATGAAGTACTGAACAATGTGTTTTCCTTTGGCTGGTGCTTGCTTCTTACTAAAGCTGGGCTATGATTAGTAGCTACTGGAAGAGTCAAACTTCCTGAATGAATATGTGATTTGTGGTTCATGTTTTGTGCTATGAAATGTGTAGCAGTATTGCACCAAACATAAACTAAGGGATGGGCATAATGTCTGAGCATCATCAGACACAGCAATGACATAGGCTCCAGATCTGCTTCTTTTACAAACTCTTTCTGAGGAGACGCTTGTCTATGCACTGGGGTTTGTTCCATGGATTATTAATATTTCAACCAAGAAAGAAATTATGCCTGCTAGCATTTTAGGTGAGAGATGAGGCAAAAAACCTAGTCTAAATGATACTACAGTAATGAGTCTAACTGAAAAGACAGTCAAGGCTGTTTATAAGTCTAGATTTCAAGAACTTAGGCAATACTTGGATAATTATCACAAACCATTTCCATGGAGTAAAGAAATATTTGCAGAACTTCATGGCTCTTTTCAAGATCTGCAGAATGTTCTTCCCCAAATTATAGTTCTTAAACACAGCAGGGATCTTTTCACATGTGGATTGCAGTGGGTTTTCTATTTAAAACATAAGCCCTATCAGCTTGGTTGGGATCCTGCTGTCATGCTGAGAATGGAGCCAATGGCTGTTATTAATCTACTTGGGATTCAGAGCTCTATGGCTGTGATTACTTGGTGGAGGCCTCCTGCATTCAAAAAAATTTTAAAAATCTAAACAAACAACTAAACAAAACCAAACAAAACTGTATTCATCTTTCAGAACATCCCATTCCTAAGAAGTGTAATATCATTTGAAGTATACAGTTCTTTACTTAAAACACTTTCATCATGTCCAAGTGAACCTTTTAGATAGTTAGATATTTGTGTCATTAGATTAGAAGGATTTTTTTTTTCCTACTTCTAGAACTTTGATCTCCTTGGTAATGGAGGGCGTGGTGTGAAACATTACCATTGTCAAGTAACTGCTTATAAGTGCTTCTGAGGACATGTTGGTTCTTGTGTCTTTAAAATTCTGTGAAAATATCCCTGCAGATGACAGCAGTTAGGGATTTTCCCCAGTATTTAGCAGAAACAATCTTATTTTGCCAGAAGCCTTTATCTTGACCTTCCAGATGTTATTAAAGGTTATGACTGCCAACCAAATTAAATTGAACTCCTCAGGGCAAGGTTCAGTTTTACTTCGTTTAAAACCATGAGTGTTGCCAAAAAAGAAAATGTATCTGTTAGGGAAAATGATCCACGTAGTCACTATAGTCACTTTCTGTAACATCACCTATGTTACTGCCTGTGCTTCTGCATGGACTGGGAAAGAAATACAGAAGGGCTTGCATTTGTAACAATTCTTTCATTGCTTTTTCTGAAATGTTTGCAGCAACAGGAAAAAGAGTGTCCTGGGGAAAGTGAGCCACAGTGTAAAGGTCAGAGTTAAAGGCTAATTGGAGTCAATGACCTCTGTTTTGTGAGGTTGTCTGATTTCTCTAGTAACTTTTACTCCACTTTAGCTTGCACACTGAGAATGTGCATCATGGGGCATAACCCCCAGCTTTTGCTCCTTTCCCCTATGGCAGGAATGTATTTGCTGTGTGTACTGCCTTCAATGCAGGGTCAAAGAATATAGTGAAGAAACCACTCAATGCTTTTGATCTCTAAGAAAAATGCTTGGCTCAGTGAAGTAGATTTTCATTTGGGTGACTGACATGTAATGTCAAACGTGTTTATTACTCAAAAGGTACCTTCTCTTCACTTTCCTTCATGTATCAATTAAACATTTATTTTATACTCATGTTTTAACACATATCATATAAGATGGAACTCTGCCAGGGCCTCAGTCTGGTTAGAGGTGCTAAAGAAAGAATAATCTCACAAAGATGACAACACACAGAGAAATGGCAGTGCATGGTATTTCATTCTGATGGCCTTGTCCTCAGAGGCTCTGAAGACTATTTGAGCAGCTGCATTCAGCATCACCATTCAGCTTCTGAGAATAACCTTGTTTGGAATCTGTACTTTTCAGTGGAGAACATCTGGGAAAGTTCCTACTTTAAAAGTCAGTCCGAGTTTATCACTGTTTAAGATAGAAAAGTCTCCTGAGACCTTTCTGATTACTTATTACCTGAGCCCTGAAAGTAGAAACTGCTGTCAAAAGCTTGTACCAAAATTTCCAGTCAGGTCTTATATATTCAGGATGACAAATTGGGTTTTCCTCTTTCATTTTTCCCTGGATCTCAAAGTTTTGTTCCACTCCTTTTTCCTCTTCTTTTACTCATCTTCTACAGGAAGGAAATCAGGAGTCTTCAAATTATTTATAGATTCTTGAGGGGATGATTTATCTCTGCTTTCCTTACGCACTCCTGGTCCTGTTGGGCCAAGTTCCTGATCCTGCTTCTATGGAAAGGCAGGGAAGAATTTTATACAGTAAAGGGGCAGGGAGTTCTCTGGGGGGCCTCAGCTTCACACTAGTTTCAATGAGAGCAAAGGTTCATGGACAACTTTTTTTCTCCCTCAAACTCACTCCCAATGAGGGTAAACTGAGGCTGATCAAATACAGTTTCTCCGCTGGACAGGGGTCCTACCATGCAGGAATGCAGGAACAGCCAGGAGCTAGAGAGATACCTGGTGGTAAGGATCATGGTGAATAGCATGGCCAAGATGAGTAGTGCAAGATGGGAGGAATGTAAGTGGGGCTAAGAGAAAGACTAGAAGAATTTGCCCAGAGAAGTTGTGGATGCTCCATCCCTGGAAGTGCTGTTCAAGGCCAGGCTGGATGGGGCTCTGACCAAACTGGTCTAGTGAAAGGTGTCCCTGCCCATGGTGGGGGGAGTGGTTTGGAACTAGATGATCTTTAGAGTTCCATCCAACCCAAACCATTCCATGATTCCATGAAGTAAAAAAATGGTAATAGGGAGAGATCCTTGGACACAGGGAAAAGGGAAGTGTCCCAACTATCTTCAAGGCAAAACAAGAGAATTCAGGGAACTACAGGCCAGTAAGCATCATCTCAACCTACGGCAAGATTATGCAATGTGCATTGAAAGAATCTCATGGAAACAGAGACCAGGACACCAGGAGCAGGAGTATGGACCAATCCAGAGAGGTGGCAGAGCTCCAAGGGTGCCACCAGAGGGCACCTCTACTCCAGGCCCAGGAGGTGGTTTGGCGACTCCGAGAAGAAGGTGGCGGAGGAGATGGAGCATCTCTGGGGCCCGCAGTGGCCAGTCAGGCAGGGACTGTGGTGGCTTGCACCCAGCTGGGGCCACCTGCTACTTTGACGCGACATGAAACAAGCAGCTGCTGATTTTGGAAAACTATTGCCTTGAATGCTGTCAGCTGATTAAGGAAGAATTTTACTTGAGGGGTCCCAGGGCATTTCCAGGTGTCTGAAGTCTTCAACATCTGAAGCAGCATCCTGAACAGCTGCCCTGCACCTTGGTACTAGCGCTGGTGGCAGCTGAATGACTGAGTCACCGGGGGCTGCCAATCTGCTGTCTTGTCTCAGGCTGCCATATCTTCCTGTATCTTCATTAATGATCTGGAATAGTCCCCAGACCACATCCCATGGTTGCCAGAGTCTCTTGAGCTGGGTCAGTCATTGCCTGTGCTCAGCTGGGGCTGGAGGTGGTTTGGGAGAAAGATGTGGGGAGCACAGGGGTGATATGACAGTGGCCGATGATCTCTGCCTCCACTCAGCTGCAGAAAGTGCTGCACTCCCTGAGCGCTGGTGGTAACCAGTCCCTTGTCCCTCTGTTCAGGGGGATGTGGGGAAGAACATGTCAGAAATTTCTAACCTGGCCTTATTGATGAGGAACCAGGTAGGGATAACTGTCACCCCAATGACATTCAGTGAATTTTTGGTCCAAATCTGGGAAATTCTATGCAAAATGCTAACTGCTAAAATATCCTGTCTGCAGTATCAGGCAGTCTGAAGCCAAGAGGAAAGAGATATGCTTTAGCTCTCCACCAGGAAGGGGACAGGGAGCAGGGAGGGGTACGGGAGTGCTTCAGTACTGACACACCGAATGGGCTCATGCAAGGAGCCTGTTGTGTGAGCCTGGACATAAAGGATGGGAGCTAGTCTGGCATCAGCCCAGCCCTATGGGGCAGCGTGCCTGTGTGAATCAATGTGTTCTCACCAGCAGCCTGCACCTTGCAGTAACAGGAGAAAGTTCAAGAGGCCAGGAGAGGTGACCCAGAGTTCTCCAGTTCGTCTGAGCAATGAGGATCTGTGAATCAAGAAATCTGTACATCAAGAGCTTGTGCTTGATTTTCTACTACAGATTTTCTCACTGCAGTCCAAAACGTGGGGTTGAAAGTGTAAACTTATGTTAAATACTCTGATATAGATATGTTAACATATCTTTAATGATTGTATCTGAAATATTCTTAGATCTGCAGCATACTTCGTATTGGCTTGTAAATTTTTGGATGTAGGATGATCTCCAGAGCAGCTGTCACAACCAAGAAAAGGTTTGAATTTAGATTGTCTCTTGAAGACAGATGAAAAGAGAGACATTAAAGATCTCTTTCTGTTTTTGAGAACTCATATTTATAATATGAAGAGCAACTAATGTCCTATGCTTTAATATTGAGTATATATAGTAAACTATAATCACATATATTTAATAAGATTCTTTGCCTACTCATTTTAATTTATTTAATATGACCATATTTTAATAAAAGTTGGAAGATGAAAGTAAAAAATTCTTACTCACCTGGATCCATTGTACTTAGAAATTTGCCACATATATTCAGTGCTGTGCTCACAAACAAATCAAAGCTCCCCCTGGAATACAGGGAATAAAGTGACTGGGGCCTTGGGCAAGTGTTGTGCATTGTAGGACTGGGACCTGTACTGGCTTGGCTCTTCTGAGCTTGGCTTGAACATGGCTTCTTCTTCAGCACCCCAGTCATGTTTGTGTTTTTTTAAAATCTGGAGATAACAAACTGGAAAACTCCATATATTGCTTGATTTCGTAATAAAAATCAGAAAAATATATTTACTTCTTTGTAAAATTTGCATTTAAGATAAACAGAGAGCTATTTAATGGAGAGCCATTTAGTACAAGAGAAAAGAAAATTACAAGTGTGATGAGGTTATAGTTGTTGATTTTCAGCTGATGTTGGGAGATCACTGAAAGAAGTGTTCCTCAAAAAGATACCATACCTAAAGAATGGTAGAATGGAAGAAGAATTCCTAGTGACCTTTGAAAGAAGTTTGTAGATTCTCTGGGAGGTTTCCAGGATTAATCAACACAACTGTCAGTAGTTCAGCTGGCTGAAAGATGAACATAAACACAGCAAAAATTACTTTGAAATGGACCCAGGTGAAATGTGCTAGATATAGATTGCATTTAGGGAAGCCATTTGTTTCCCAAACTTCACAAAACGTTTTTATTCCATCAAAGCAGGAAACAAAAATAGGCCTCTTAACAAACCTTTATTATAACAGCATCTTGCATGGTAACCAGGAGCCTTAATTACCATGCCAAGAAGAAGCTGTTGTTTAATTTCTGATTTTCTGTTTACATAATTCACAAGTTCACTGAGGAGTGTGTAGTTTCATTGCTGTTCTTCTGAGTCAGGCCATGCTTTCTGTTTGCTCTCAATTCACATATGTAATTGTCCTTGGAAATTCATTTAGGTCTCAGAGGTTTAAGTTTGAACATATTGGCATTTATGTCTTTTCTCACAGGGAAGAAATTATCATGATTGTTGAATAACATACAGGAATGGTTGTGCTCAGCTAAATCATGGGGTTTAACTCTTGAGGAATTGAAATGATCTAGATGTGATTATTTTAGGATAAATACATATCAGCAGAAAAATCCATGTGATCAAAATTCAGTTTTGGTGACACTTTTGAAGAAATTTCAGGGGAAGAGATCTGCAGCAGGCAGCAATTTCTGCTTAAAACCAGAGAGGGAGTGTTGGAATAGCTGATAGTGCACTGGTATCTGGCTGGAACAAGAGGAATCAGGTTTCTGGTTCTGGCTCACATAAAACCAGAAGTGGCTGTACCAAGGCAGAGTCATCCAGAGAAGACAGAGGCAGAGAAGTGGCCATGTTGGTATGGCAGTTTCTGCACAAAAGAGCATGGTGGAGCAGTAGCTTGAGCACGGAGCTCTGATCCAGCATATTTTTGTTAAATCTTCAAGTCTACACTGAGGGCATATGTCTTAGGTAGAAAGTCCTGGGTCCTTCTTTCAGAACCAGCCTGTCCAAGACTTCCTCCCCAGCATTACTCCCACCTGCTTTATATTTGAGTTTTACCTTTTGTATGGACATTCAGAAAAATGCTTCCAATTAATATCAGTCTATTACTCATGAGAAGGAGTGTGTGATGGTAGAGACATACTATGAATTCCTTCTACAGAGAAGATGACTAATTTCCCTTTTTTCCTTACCTCCCTATCCAGATAACAAGCCAGAAGGTGATCCACACCCTGGAGGACTTGTTTATTTTTTGTATCTGGACTTGTGAAAAGGCTTGCACATAAAGAAAAGAAACTCACTGGAGTCTAGCTTGGTAGAAGCAAGTGGTGATTTCACTCCAAAAAATGGATCTCAGCTCCCTGGGAAACCTATAAACAAGGCAGGAGCTCTGGGGAAGTTAATAAATTGTGTGCAGCTTGTTGGTCTCTTTGAAGAGGCAGGTGACTGTGGATTTGATTTCAGCTTGAGGCTTCAGGTTTGGATTGGTTTTTCCCCCTGAACCAGGAGAACAGGCTGTAATGAATACCTGAGTTTGTCCTGAGGTCTAAGCTGCAGCTCAAGACAGGTCTTTGGAAGGGATTTGCCTTATGGTACCTGCTGTGTCAAGTAAAGACAGACTACCATCTCTGCAGCTTCCAGGGAACAAAGAGAAAATCACAGCACCTTAGGAGATGAACCTTGTGAAGGATTGAATAAGGTGGGCCTAAACTTTTTGTCTCATGGCCTATAACATCTCAGCTCTCTGAGATCTCATTGTGGGTCTATCAGGAGACTGAGATCCATTTCAGACCAGAAGGAAGCAGCATGCTGGGAATTGTGAATTCTGGAAGTGCTAATATCAGCCATTTAGGGCAAATCTGATCAGGCCTTGAAGTTTCTGGCTTAAGCTCATGCTTTCTGCTTGCTGAAGCGTCCAGTTTGAAACTCACTAGTTCACAATGAAGCTGTGGAAGAGCAAGCCTAGGAGTTCACTCTTGGCACACTGCTTCTGCACACACAGTGCTAGCAAAAGTTTGAGCTGTCTGGGTGGGCAAAGGAAGAGAACCTCTTCCACACCATGATGTTTGATGCCACATGCATCTGAACCAGGTAGGGTGGGCAGCAACTGCACTCTGGTTGGCCTACCTGGCCCAAGTGTTCCCTTTCACATGGGATGCACATTGCCTGTGTGCCTTCCTGGGCCTGCACTGGGAAGCAGGGCAGGATTCACACGGGGGGCTGGCCCCCCCTTCCTGCCTGGACCCCTTTTGTCTTATGGCATGTTCCATTATATGTTTACACCAGCTCAGGGACTCTTAGTAACTAATTTTGTTCAACTGGCACAGACTTAGGATGGTTCTAGCACAGTCTCAACCATTTGCAAGATTACACCAAAATGTAATTTTTTTCTGCTAGGGCAAAGTTCATTAATTCATTTTAGAAAATGGGTGAGACAGGTGCTCTCTGCAAGCATATTTAATAAAGCCCCTTGATTGCTCTGAATTATGTATGGTAATTACCTTGTTATATAATTAGAAGCTCGTATATATACTTTCCTTAAACTCGTTGCTTTGATGTTGTACTTGGGCGTCTGTATTACTTTGTAGGATACAGTCCAAAGCTGTCTGGATACATTCCAAGATTACGAATGCATAGACATATTTGCAAAACAGGGCTTTTAAAGTTGAGCAAACATGGGTTAAACTTTTTTCCTGGCACTCTGTTTAAAGTTTTGGAATTAAAAACACTGATTAGTATAGTAATTTTTGCCAAATTTGTTCAATAATCAGGGATAGTAGCAAACAGTTTCCCTTCCTCCAGTTAGGAAAAAACCCCTGAAAGTTCATCTGGAAGATGTATAACCTGTGGGGGACCATATGTAGGTGGAAATTCTGGGGTCCTCTTGGCTCTAAAATGATATCTTGGAAAATCTCAGAGAAATGAAACTGTTCAACTGCACTCTGGGAGTTTACAGAGGAGAAGCCAAATTTCTACACATGAAAGTTGCCTCTCAAAAAGCAAGATAAATTCTATGGGCAGAAGGTACAGCTTTTTGTCCAGGACAGCTTATTTGTACTGAAGGCTGAAATAGTATTTACATCTCAGTGCAAATATGGCCTCAATTACAAGGAAACAAAATCACTCCCTTCCAGCTGATTAATCCCAGAAAGTTTCTGAAATATAAAATGAGCATTACATGAGTTTTGTATGAAACAACATATACCAAATAAAGCAACAGAAAAAAAAAAAAAGGTAAAAGGACCTATGCCCTGGAATAAAACTAACCAAATATATGTTTTTTTAAATCAACATTTTATGGGGACAGTTCTGCATACAAAATTCAGTTTCAATGACTTAACATATGGAATGAATTAATCATTGAAAGTAGTACTCTGAGTGGTGGACAAGTGGGAAAAAAAGAGTGGTTTTTAGTAATTACTGGATTTTTAATTTTTGTAGTTTTAGAGAAGAAGACAAAATATTTGGTAAGAAAAAGACAATAGGCACGATCTTAAATCATGCACAAAATAGATGTTTCATTTTTTAGAGAAGCAAATCAGCCCTTGTTCCATGCAATTATCCATGTACTCTTAATTCTATTGTCTTGCTCATGTCTGTATTTAAAGTGTTCAGTGAGAAACTGATGCCGCCTTTGATCTGTTTTTGAGCCATTGCACCAGAATGTAGTATTTTCCCTATACACTGCCAGTAATATTCATTATTATTTGGAATAATTTTCCTTGTACTGAAATGTCATTAGAAGTGTTTCTTAATAAAATGAAGAGCTACTGAGTAACCAAGAAACACCTGGACAGTGGTAAGGAATTTTAATCCTCCTCTTTGCATATCACTCACAACATTAGAATAGTTTTCCTGTTATTGCGTGGCATAATTAAAGTTATACTCCACCCTTTCTCTATAAAGTTCACAAAGCACAGCCTCTGAAATCCCACAAGCTCTTTCAGGAAAAATAGGAAATTTGAGAATAAACATTCACAATTTATTTTTAAGTAAAAATTAATCCAAGCCAGGCATGAGAAACTCAGAACCTGTTGGGTCAACCAGTTCTACATTGCCAACAAGCAAACTAGCAACATACCTGTGGAAAACCATAATTTGCAGATCATCCTTCTATCCCTGTGGTCAAAGTAATAATTTTGATTTTAGGTAGATAAGTACTTGTATACTCTGAGAGCTGACCCTAGGCTACCCCAGAAAAATCCCAGCACACTAAAAGGGATAACCAGAAACCAGTTGAAACCAGTGGCTTCAAATAACTTACATAAATGGAACAGAGTGGAACAGGAGGGCGAGGGGGTGGATGCAATGGGGAGATGGCCAAAGGGAGAGATGATGACAGATGGAGTCTATTATTTTTTAGCAGCAAATAAAATCACAAGGGAGTGGAAGCATGGTGAGAGATGTGACGATTTATAGTGAAGAAGCAGCAATCACCCTGGTCCTCGTGCCCTGTGAGGAGCAGCGGGTGCTCTGATCAGCCCAGGGAACATGGTCATGCCTGCCAATGATGCACCAGATGAAGCAGATAAGGTCACTCACTCCCACAGAGGACAGACATCGGAGCCTTTCTTCTTAGAGACATGGGAAAGCATGGGAAAGAGTAAGGGATATGGCTCACTACTAACCAAATCAGAGGGTTCCTTGGAGAATTTTTGTAATGTTCCAGGCAAAGGCAGCCACCAGCTCCAGAGTACCATGCTAGGTAAATGGTAAAGAACAAAATTGTAAGTGTAAGACTAGTTTTCACCTATGTCAAATATAGTGTCTGTACATGTAAACCTCCTGCCAAGCCTTGATTGCAGTAAGAAGAGCTGACCTGATTTCCAAGGGTCTTTATTCAAACACTGACTGGACACCCAAGCCAGAAACCTGTAGTATTAAATCAGATTTGTTAAAACATATTGCTCCCCTCCCAAATGATGATTCAGTAGATAACTTTAGGTATGCAGCATTTTACTGGATGGAGGGAAAGGAACTGGGATAACACACAGGAAAAAAAGCACCAAACCAAGCTCCAAATTACATGCTCACTACTAAGGCTGTCTTTTCAGTGAAGTTCTATTAGAGGGAATAGCTATGCCCCTCTCTTGAAGAGACCCAAATCCCAAAGGATTCCTCTTGCTATGAAGGCAGATGTTGGGTACAGAGTCTCCAGTGGGATTACAGCTGGCTCCTCAGAGCTGCGTTTTGACCCCAATCCCACTGTGCCTCTGCTGTGGTCCTTCCTGAGAGCCTCCCTACCAGTTCCTCACAAGGTACCTTTGCAATGGTAACCCCTTAACAAATCTGCTACTGCTGGTTGGCACCTCATAAGAGGAGAGGGGAGCCCTGCTGTCCCTCTTGCCTCCTCTGCAGCTTCTAGGCTGCAATCTATCACTCAACAGAGATGCTTTGAACAGGTTTTTTCACAACATAAATATAACATTTGTAATGATTTCAACTTTCTGACGAGTCTGTTGTTACCAGCAGCGCTCCAAATACTGCATGAGGTGACTGTAAATCAGGCATGTCTAAGCTTGCTCATTGGTTTCTCCCTTTGAGTGTTTCACTTCTGCATTAGATGCCACCAGAGTACCTGCTGTTTTGGGTTTTTAGATATTAGTAGTCATCTGGGAGAGAATACCTTTCTATTTTGCCTCAGGGCAGCAGGCTTGCATGTTGTAGGATCTTGTTTCTTTTACAGATATACAGCTAAAATTGCAGCCAGCAGCTGTGGTGATTAACTTTTGGGCTTTATTCTAGGCCCATTTCTATAAAACCAGGAGGAGCAGTTGGAGAAGTATTGGTGCAAGCCTTCAGGAAAAAAAGAAATCAAGCCAAACAAAAACAAGCTGTGTGTCTCAGGTGAAGGAGAAATTCCACCACTGTATGTTTGAACAAGTAAATCAGTTGTGCTCATTCCAACTCTTATCTGTCTTCTCCCTTCTTTTTTTTTTAACCCTAAAAATAGAGATGTTCACAGCAGGCATAAAAAATTAAATGCACAAGATTCTTGAGACTGTAAGAAGTTCATGGGTGCAATGATCTCCATAATCCTGAGTCCGTTGCAGAGGTGATTGTATCTTACAGAGAAAAAGACAGTCTCATCAAATATGAGAGATCTGAATGATAGAGGGTTTGCAGATCAAATATAAACACAGCGTGCAGGCAAAGGCTTGCACTAGAGCAAAGTGATTCCTTTGCTCTCCTTTCACCCTAACCACCCCCAAGGCTGGGCACCAACACAGGGTTTACAGTTGTGAGATGCATGTGGGATCAGATATATGCCTCTGCTGGTCTGGTCTGTTCCAGGGGACAGCAGCTTGGATGAATCCAAGTTCCATGGGGGCAAGGTAGGAAGACAATATTTCAGTCTTGTGGATCTGAGTACAAGGTACCCACCCGGGTGGGGTTACACAAGGTCAAGCAAGATGCCACTGATATCGAAGTACAAACTGGATCTTTTCAGTCAAGTCTCCCCCCTCCATCCCTTGCAACACAAGCAATCTTTTTAATGGTTTCTCTCGTACATTCCTGATGTGCAAATCTCCTGACAGGTATGACAGGACAAACACCCTCTTTCTGGTCATGACAAACCTTAATTTTGAGATTTGTGCAGCTCCCACAGCACAGAGAGGTAGGACGCATTGTGCCTGGGTTATTACGCACTCAGCACTGCAATCTTATTGCACTAGTTGGGTCATCTAGGGGACTACCTATTTTCATTCAAAAAAAGACACCCATGGAGTGTGAATCATACTCTAAATATTGATGACACTGTTTGAGTGTAGACACTTTGCTGACATGTAGACATCATCACTGTAAATATCTGAAGTTTAGTGAACTGGGTCCATCTGTCACCTGTTTAACATAGTCCTCAGATTGCGGTCCCTACCACACAGAGTACTCCTGAGAATCTACTGGGAACTTGTTTGTCATATATACTAAGAATAAAAATTTATTTATTGATATGGTCTTGAAATTACATTATAAGTTTCTTTGAGCTCTTTTGTCTCTCTCATTTGCACGCCCTCCCTCCCCACAAAATGCATACACTCTCAAACCATGAGTACACACAGAGAAAATGAGTGTATGTCAGCCTGAGGGCTAAGTTAATGTTCCTTGCATACAGTGCCATTGTGGAAATAGGAATGGAAAATTTCAATGAGCCACCACAGACTCAGGTCTTTCTCGCTTGTCGAATGCAAGTCTAATCACAAATAACATGGAACACTTTTCGACTTGTTGAGAATACTTATGGGTGTGGTTGTAATATGTTTAATGTGCGTGCTAGGGAGACGTAGTAAGTTTTTTAAGCTGCAAGTTTGCCAGGACAGATTCATCTTAATTCGCCTCAAATTTCATTAATGGCATTTATTATAGTCAATAAAGTATATGAATATTCTTCAAGAAAATGCATCGGCAAACACACCACCGATGCTAAATGTCTCAGTTACAAATACTGACATCTAAAGCTTCTGCAGTGTCTTAAATGGCTGCATCACATACATCATAGTGTAGTACAGTGTTTGGGTGCATCTTTCTTTCTAAACTCCTTAGATAATAAACAAATAAAAGGTAGAGTAAAGGCAACTGATGTGGAGCCTGCGGCAGACTGCCTCTCTGCATGATCTGTCCCCACCCCTTCCGTTCGGGATGACTCTCAAGCGAAGCCTCTCCTCCTCACTTCCCAATCCCAAAATCTGCAGAAGAGTTGAAGAGCACCTGAAAACTGGGTGGGCAGCACCAGGAGCAAAACAGTCAGCAAGAACTGGTTTTCTCCTTTTTCAGTGTAGAGCAATCTAGCTGGTGTCTCACTGAGCAGAAGAAGCGAGCTGGGCTGAAACAGGATCCTGCACTCCAGGTATGTTATGGCAAACTGGTCCATATAGACTGAGTTGACAGCTGAAAAGGATAACTACTTTTACCTGTGTTGAAAGGGAAAATCTGAAATTGCTAAACAAGTAGATATTGCTCTTTGAAAAGAAATGAAACAATCAGCAAAAGCTACATCTTTAAAGAGAGACTATTATTTTGGTTTCAGTAAAAAATTGCACAAAGACAAGTATCAAGGGATAAGAGGATAAGATAAGGGGAAAATAAAGGCTGTCAACTTTGGGAAAGACTGAATTTCATTTTGAGTCTTTGCTACAAGCTGTGGCACAGCAATAGTTCTGAGGACACTGATTATTTATGTTCATCAAGTACCAAGCTCACATTAAAGAACCGTAATAATTTTTTTTGCCCTTATGGTAATGAATTTCCGTTCTTTTCCTTGTTTGGTATATTGAGCCCTTAACATTGAAATGAAATGCTGCTGTAGCTTAAAATGTTATCTCTCGACCTGGGAAAAGGGCAGAGATGTCACATCTTGGCATCAGTAGTCCAAGGTCCTGCCAAACAGCACAGCACTTTGAGATCACATGCTCATACTTACTTTCTGAGAAGCGGAGATTGTCCTTAGCAGGATCTTTGCCTCGGTTTAACCTGATTGTTTTTAAAAAGATTTTTAACCTCACTTTCTAAGTAAAGATTTGTTTTTTCCTGATGAAAACTAAGACTCAGCAGAATATAACTATGTGATTTGTTGCTCCTAGAAATGCAGTAGTTCAGGTCTGTCCTACCACCTTTGGTGGAGCCCACCTTTGCGTTCTGTAAATAACTCCTCAGTTTTTAGGTTTCTTGCATGAAAGCTGAATGATATCAAGACACCCAAGGAAGAGCAGGACCACTGGAGAGAAGGAGAAGCTCTAAGAAGGCTTTCTCTTAAGGAGCAGTAGGATGACACAAGATTCATCAATATCTGTGGTTTTTTCCCATTATCAGCAGTCACTTTTCCAGCAGGCCCTCTATCTCCTCTGTGCTGGAGCTCGGTGATGAGGAGTGGGGCATAGAGGCGAGATGCTGCCTGCTTGGAACTGTGCCACAGGGAAAGCAGGAAAAGGAAAAGTGTAATGGCTGAAATTGGTGGGAAGAGGGAATGAGGTGAGACTGGAAATATCCTGGCGTGTTGCTTTGCCACACCACATTGCGTAGGACAAAGCAGGCGGGAGCAAATAAAGCTTCTGACTGAACAGGATCCCATCAAACTTCTAAGCGGTTCAGGTGTGGCTGACTATTTACTAACGTTCTCCACTGCCTGGTGCCTGGAAAGAAGCCATCTGGCCCAGCCTCAGCCAGCATAGGCCAAAGAAATGGTTTCTGGGAAGCAACTGATGGATAGGGAGTAGGCTGGTTCACAACTATTTGCATAGCTTAATGCCTCCTGAACACCAGTTTGTTGAAGGGGACACCACAGGTTGTGCCCTTCTGAACAAAAGACTGCAGTAGAGTAAGACTGGCTGCCATCTCAGAAGGCAGCAGTGTTAGCTATCTTTGGGAGTGCCTGCGGTTTCTCCAGGCAGCCTCCTGTACTTCAACAAGCTCATTCATCTTAGGTTATAAGAAGAGAGGTAGGAAGCACTTTTGTATGAACAGACCTCTCAAGCATTTTCAGGCATTTCAAGCATTATGGGGGGCTTATGGTAGGAGATAATCTCCCATGAGTGTCACAGCTTCCACTTTCACATAATGCCAAAACAATCGAGGTTTCATTCTGAAGATCAGGCTATTTCATGGTTCCTAGCACCAAGCCTGACATTCAGATGTTGGGAAAGGTGAGATAACAATTAACACATGTAATCAATTCTCAGTTATCAGCACAGGGGATTACTGATGATGAGAGATCATCCATCTCATGGCTTTATCTGAATGAGCTTGATTAGAGCAGTAAAGACATGTCTGCCCAGTTCCTGTATGTCTACACCACTATCAGTCGGGGGTTATGGTTGTAATCAAGTGTTTTTGCTCAAACTCAGTGCTGGCCCTGCCAGATCTGGTGACAGCAGCCCCGGGGTTGGGAGAGGATGGTGAAGAACAGTGTCTCTACACTATGCATTGGGGAGGATGATTATCTTGGGTATAAAGCAGTCTAAATGCACATAAAATTTGGATTCTTTTATTGAGCCAGAGTGAATCATGCAAACTGGGAAGTGTTGTGTAGGGCATAAGCAAACAGTGAGTCTCTGTGGCATCAACTCTCTGTTCTTCAGTCTGTCCATAACAGGGTTCCGAATGTGTCCGTATTGCCTAGGCAAAATTTCCCATTGCTCTGTGAAATGTAGCCCTCTGCTGCTCGAGTTAATGGAGAGCTGAGGAAGGCATGTATTTTTACAGGAATTTGCTGCTCTTCCATGAAGATTAGATGGTTTTATGAAGTACATGTTACAACGTAAACTGAAATAAGAGGTTGATGTAGAAATGATGAAGCAGAGACAGTCATAATGTACATGCCTGTGTACTGCACCCCCAAGGACAAAGTCAGCACATGACTAGGAAATGCTACTATTATCACTGCCCCTGCAGACTTAATTGGATTCCTTGTACAGATGCATTGTAACACCACTTTTAATTACAGGATCACAATCTACTTTTTGCACAGAGTCCATTCCAAGCTCTTGACACAGAGAGTCAGAACAACTTTTGACTTTAATCTGTCTAGCACATCTACTGGCTCATTGTCTCTAATTGCTACTTTTGGAGAAAGGACAAAACCAAACACTCTCAAATATTCTGAATGAGGCATGCACATATGCTTTACTTGCAATCCCTTTCAAGGGCATAGGGGCACACGGCATTGGAATCTAGTTTACAAATCCATACTGTATTTCTTTTCTAACTGCTCCCAGTAAAATTTTTTTCAACAAATTATTTTTACACTCTTGCTGTCTTTTTCTTCTTCCTTTTTTTTAGGTTTTCAAATGGCTGATCCTTTTCTATATAATACTGGAGAAAGGTCTCACTATGGGTGCCTTGGACATGAAGTACAAATTGAGTACCTTAAGGCATACATTTGTAGACCATCTTTTTCCACGGACAAAGCTGTGATCGTGGTTCATGATGTATTTGGATGGCGGTTCCCAGATATTAGATACATAGTCGATTTGATGGCAGGTCATGGATATATGTAAGCAACTTTCTTTCCTATCTTCACCTTAAATGAACTGGTAGATCACCAGGCATGGCATATGATGTTTCCAATATACAGAAGGCAACCATGCCATTTCAGTCTGAGCACATTAAAAAGAAAATGAACAGAACATTTCCATGGAGCCACCAAAGATACTAAAACTGACCCAGGAAAAATGGCTACCTGAGCACAAAGGACTCTTGAAGTGCCTGTGTTTGTGCTTATGAAGCAGCATGGGTGATCCAAAGAGAAACAGCTATTTTAACCTTTTCAGAACCAAACCTTTTGAACATTTGCTTTAGCTTGTAATAGCAAAGAAGTATTTATGTGTTTATATAGAATCAGATTTGTTTAATCCCTTTCCTTTTGTATTAAGTGTGTCTAAGGAAACAATGAGCATTTATTTGTGTCTTCTTTTTTTTTCCATACAAAGGCATATACTTTTAGCTCTGCTGATCAGCAGAAAAGGATGAGTAAAACATGATTCAGACCATAATCATATAGATGTGTACTCTAGACTAGAAGATATTCGGAGACATTTAGACATGCACAGATTCAATGAAAATTGACTGAATTCCATTTCTCACACAGAACCATCTGCCCAGACTTCTTCAAGGGGACAGAACCCTGGAAACCTACTGATCACTGGGTTGACTTTCCTGACTGGATGAAAAATCATGATCCTATGAAAGTAGACAAGTAAGATACATATTTGTACTTGAACTTTAAAAAGCATCCAGCAAATAAGGGGAATTTATAGGAAATATTAGAAGTGGCACCTCACAGCAGGGCAAGCCAGCTGCACAACCACAGTTTCTTATTCTGGGTGATTCTTCTGTGGTTCTGGGCACTGTCTTGGCTGGGATTTGAAAAGGATCATCTGCTCTGCCCATCACTGCTTATTTTCCCCATCTTGCTTTCCTGGGCCCTTTTCTAACTATGTTATACTGGCCACACAGTGTTTCACAGGCAACAGTGTTTCACAGGCAACAAAATACCCAGTACTCTCACTCACAAGTGCTGATTCTGCCCCCAGTTCCTCAAGATAAAGAGGAAAATTCTTCTATAACTGCAGATATTATCTGCCAGTTGTCATGTGCTCATCTTGCTTTCTACCTTGCAGATTATGAAGGGTACTGATGAGACTCTCCTGAGCAGCTCTACACAAAAATTTGCTAGACTGACCAAAACCTAAGATACCTCTGATCAACTGTACTATTTTTTTCAGTGTGAAATAGAGGGATCATTATCTGTACAGCCTAACAGTGCCAGTAACAAGGTTTCCCTGAATTACGGGAGGCATTACTGTTTCTTCATCATCTCTTACCACAGCTCAAAACTTCAGAAGATGATAGTGAGGCAATGACACCTTATTACTCAGCTACCATCCTGCAAGCCACAAGTATTCTTCTGACCCTGTCCAGACATTCCAGCAGCTACATCTTCAATGTCTCCCAGCAAAGTTTTTGACCATATAATTGCAGAAACTGTGACCAAATTTTTGAAAAGACAAATGACTAACAATTATAAAAAAATCCCACCCCAAAGAGGAGCAGATATGTAGATGCTGTCTTAAAAAATTAAAATCTCAGGATATGCCTTTGCTGTCTTCTGAGGGTTCACTTGTAGGTGAACTTTCCAGTTTAGATCCATTGCTCTTTCAGAGAACATGGAATCCAACATGCCCATGACTTTCTTAGCACCCTTTCAAACAAACCAAATCTGAGAGAGCATGGCCACAGGCCTAGGACACAATGTCCTCTTCATGTCACTCTCATAATGGTTTTTTTTTGGTCAGCCTTACCAAACCTGAATGACCATACAACTCTACCTAATCTTTGAAAACATAGTTAATAGTTTATGCAGTCTGCATTTAAACTTAATTTAAAACTCTGTAGGTAATGAAGAAGATAAAATTCTTGAGACCTAAGAAGTCAGCAATTAAAAAAAGATTTACTTTTTCTCACCTACAATGAAAATATTTTTCATTTTTTTTTTCATTACACCTCACGCAAAAGTTATTTTTTAAACATTGTAGTTACTGACAGTGTAATTTTGAGTAATTGCTTCTTTAGCATAACATTCTTGCATGTGGCCTTGGTAGGATATCTTAGTATTAACTTGTGCAACAGGAATGACATAGGAAAAATCTTTATCTAAACAGGTGAACTCTATAGAGATAGTACAGTGAAGCTTATCTATTCCTACAGTCCGTAATGCAAGGTGTTGTTCTACTTGCAGATATGTCTTGTCTTTAGTTGTCCTGTCCTAGACAAAGTGATTCAAATAAAAATTTACTAATTTTGAAAACAAAGGAGCAGGTGACAATTCAGGTAAGTATTTAAGTGCCTACACCTGTACTTCCCTAAACTAGGACCAGAGATGTTAACACTCATTTAATAATAGAAGCCAATTATCTAGCCTGAAATGAGCTTTTTAAAAGTAATCTCTCTTTTAAATGATTGGAGGTGCAGGCACAGAAAAAATATCATGTATGTCTTGTAATTTACTTCTTAAATTGTCAAGTACTGGTTCTGCAATAGATTCCTTAGTTTACTTTTGTTTATATGTCTTAGGGAAGCTGATGTTGTCTTGAAGTATCTAAAGGAACAATGCGGTGCAAAGAAGATTGGTATCGTTGGGTTTTCCTGGGGTGGAATGGCAGTACATCACTTGATGCTGAAAAATCCTCAATTAACCGCTGGGGTGTCCCTCTATGGTAGTGTAGAACACATGACAACTTACTTGGGTTCACATGACTATGCATAGTTTGTAATTCTACTCATTCCTTTGTAACAAATTTCTATAAAAACTCAAAGGTGAGTTGCAGATTTTAATTATGGTTATTTCAGCAATAGGCTATATTGGTATAAAAATTTTAAGAATACTGTAAATAAGAAAAAAATTAATTCCTTGTTTTGGTACCTGGAGAGCAGGGAAATATGCTTTCCAAATGTTTTTTCTCCATCCAAATAGCCACTGTCCTGATCTAAGTAATGTACCTAATGAGTAAACTTAAATAGAAATTTTGTCTTTTAATTTGCCATTTATCTTGCAGGAACGCTAACCTCACTAATAGACTGTTTCTCAAAACATTATAGGAATAGTTAGAGACTCTGAAGAAAGATACGCTTTACTAAATCCCACATTTTTCATTTTTGGCGAGAAAGACCACACTATTTCTTTGGATCAGGTAAGTTGTTGTTCTGGAAAGACTTCTTCTTTTCCCGTAGTTCATTTATCCCACACAGAAATCCTCCTTAGAAACCATTTTCAGATACAAAAAATTAGACAGCTTGGATGGTTCTGTTTATATTTCAACTTCCCTCCTATTTGTTTAGGTTATTCAAAGCTTCCTTTTTGAGGTGAGAAATACAGTAAAGAACAGTCATGAGCTTCTGAGTGGCTAGATAAGCGGAGTGTGAAACTGGGCAGGGATATCCAACTTGGTATGAGCCAAGCATCTCAAAAACTTGTATGCTACTGCTATGGGTGAGAAATCAGGTAGTTAAACCACTGAATCTGGACACTGAAAGGGGGGAAAAAAAGGAGTTTCAGCTGCTTTCTGAAGTTCAGTAACTGAACTTTCTGATGATGGGGACCAATGAATAATTGCTTTTGCTACAAGGAGACAAACTGAACTGTGTCAAAAGAGTGGGCACGGATTTTAGCTGAGATAATAACAACTTGTAGACTCAAATGTTTTGGCTCCTGGCTGCCATCTGTGTTCTGATATAACCCCTACTGTAAAGCATATGTGACAGGCTGGATAAGTATATGGGTAGGAAACTGGTGCCCTCTTCTGTGCATAAACTCTTTTTCTTCAGTCACAAAGATAACATACCACCTCCAGCACAGCTTGTTTTTTAGGGTAGCGTCTGACTGGAGAACTGGCAGTGTTCTCTGGGAATGCAGAAGTCATTCAATATTTACTTCTAACTGCATTAGTCAGCATGTTAATCTATACCTCATATGTGCCTCCTTCACACAGGAAAACAAATCCTTCACTCCCTGTCCTCATTTTATGATGAATGTGTCTTTTTCCCAGGGGCACAATTTTGGCAAATGCATCTCTTCTGTCATGTGTTACACATTGAAACCACGCCTTTTGCTCCTGAAGCTTTCTTTCTGTGCAGGTTGTGTAAGAAAAAATTCCTTCCCCCCCAAAAAAAAAACCCCTCAAATACCTAGTTTTCTGCACTGAAAAACAAAAGGGCCCCATATGAAAAAAAACCAAAACCAACAAAAAACCATGAAATAAATCACAGTACTCTCTCTAATCTGCACAATGGGTAGAAGTGTAGAAGTAAAAACCTGTGGGGCAAAATAAGTGTTCATTCTTTTGTTTTCTGACTTTTAATGGAAATAAGCAAACTGTGCTGGAAAATGTATATGGTGATTAAACACAGGATTAGTACTTTGCATGTAAACATGTGTGAACTAATCACCAAAACATTGTGCAGCAGCAATGTCTTTTTGTTGTTCAGTAAACCAAAAAATAAAAAGCCCTCCATGTTTTCTTAAACCATGTCAGTAAGCCTATCAAAATATTTCGGACTGATGGTCACTAAGGTTTATGGAGTATGTTCTCTCAAGATCAGAACTTAAAGTGTAGGTTACAAGCCTAAGAACATTAACACACCTCTTCCTTTATGGCAATGAGATTTACCAAACTATCTTTGCTGCAACTGTTGAGGTTCTTAGACTCATCCATACAAAAAAAAAAAGAGTTTGGTCTTACACCAAAGAGGCATTTTCTCTATGAGAAACAGAAATTAGGCAAACTTAAAAAAGCCCCATAATGTAATGGAAAAAAATGCCTTTTTTTTTTTTTTTTTTTTTTTTTTACAGATCTTCTTATTGGAGGACAAGCTGAAACAGTACTGTAAAGTACCATATAAAATTAAAGTTTATCCTGGGCAAGTTCATGGGTTTGCACAACTGAAGCCAGAAGATATGAAACCTGAAGATAAACCTTATATTGAAGAAGCTAGAAGGGATATGATTGATTGGATCAAAATGTTTGTTTGACAATAGCTGAAAGGAATGCTAGGCTTCAAGATCAGTGATTGATTTAATTTGAGAGAAGAAAATAGTCAAGGGAAGAATATTTTAAAAATTGTCACAAACCAAAATAGGAACATTTTAATTTATAGCTTTAAATTATTGTTTACAATATTTACAGAAGATTGTGAAATAAAAGTTGGACTAAAGGATGATTAGGCATTAAAATTTTTTTTGAAATTTTCTTGCTTTTTATTTACTTCATTATTTTACATTATGGCCTTGATAGTAATGATAGTGTTTATCCCTTTGCCTTTTCTAGTGAGCATGACTTCATCATGACTTTACTTGAGTAATTTCAGGCTTTATTTTGATATGATGGTGGTCATAGGTGTTCACATGGAAGTACCCTGCGTTTGCATACAGACATTTTCTTTTATTATCTACAAAGTATTTTTCTCAGCTGTGCTGGGAAAAATTTCCCATGCCTGAAACAAACACTTGGCTATACTAAGGAGTTAGGAAGGAATGATATTGTTAGGTGACACCCTCCAGGTATTCCCTTGGTGATATTAAGAAGGGTATTTCTAGTATTCCTTCATCAACATCAAGAAAAAACATAAACAGTCCTTCCTGTGGAAGTTACCCAGACATGAACACTGCAGAAACAGTGGGTTTGTTGTCGTGGTCTAAATTGTGGTGATCAGGCACAGGGCTCATTCAATCTTGATTATATTTTTTGCTTTGTGTTATATCCTTGTTCCTCTCTCAAGTTCTTCCCCTTTATCACCCTTATATCCTCCCAACAACATAATGTATAAACAAAAATAAGCATCCCCCCCGTACATGCTGGCTCTGTGTGGTTTTTTTATTTCACTGCCTTGGTAATGACTTGGCAGCTAGTGTTTACTCAGAGATTCTCTAAGGAACCCATGGCCCTTTTTATTTTCTACATCTGTCGGTTTCTCACCCTGTCACCTTGTTAATGTTGCCATAAGTTAAGGCTAGCTAACTACATTAATATGAATTTCCCTTTGATATCAGGAATTTCTGGCAGTTTCACACATTGTTATCCTATCAGTGCAGCTATATGGTCATGGCATGCTGGCTGTCCACACACCTCAACAGACCGAGCGTGTTAAACAGTACTTGCTCGATGAGCCTCTTAAAAGGGCTTACACTCTTTTATGTGCTCTGAGTTAGATGCATGGGAGAAATACCAACAGTATTCTCAAGAGGCCAAAAAAAAAAAAAACTTCACTGGCAACTATAGAAAATCAGAGGACTTTGGCAAAAGGTTTAGAGCAGCATTCTATCAACATAAAACATCTCACCAAGTCTTTACCTTGTCTGTTCAATTTAGCAAACTCCAAGCCCATCCGATTTTAAATTACTCAAAACTCAAAAAAAATTACGAAGGAATTAGAAGAAGAAAGAAGGAAAGACATAGAAAAGAACAAGTATAGCTACCACTCCTAGTTGCAACAGTGTTCAGCTGACAGATATTCCAAGAGGAAGTAGGGTCACGACACGCTTGCCTCATGTCTCGGCTTAAGTACCCTTTGCACTGCATTGCCTTTGGTTTTCCTGGGGCCTTCCTTCACATCATCTGGCCACTCTGGGGCTAGACTGGGGCTCCAGAGGGAGGTGTGGAGCATTGCCTCAGCTGTGCCGGGCATTGGTGGCCACAGCGGGGCTGGGATACAGGCCTGGGGGGTAGGGAATGCAGGGCACGGCCTCACCTCGCCAAAGGCAAGGCCTGACCTGCCCCTGCCCTCACACGTACACAGCTGAAATGTTTCGAGCCGACAATCCTTCCAGTCTCTCACAGTTGCATGCCGAGCTGTATTAATGCATTGATACATTTTGGAGTCCTTATTCAATATGTCAGTAGCTGTTCCTGTTTAATTACAGGAAGGGTGCCATTTCTGTGTGTGACATCCTGATTTTTGATAATTACTCTTTCTGACACGAGCAGGAGTTCCTCTATCACTCTGTTGCTTGCAAAAGGGTTCACATTTTGGTACCCTTTCCCTTGCACCTTCTATTACCCAGACACAGCCTGATCCACACACAATCATTTTGTGTGGGTGTGTAAAGAAATACCACCAGTCTGCCACAAGAAATCTGGAGAACCTTCCCTCTTTATGGAATATAAACCTGATGGTGTCAAAGCACAGATTTGGCAGCAGTTACCTTGCCTTGTCAGGGAACCGTCTCGTAAGACTCCTTGCTGCCTTAATCTCTGGTGAAGATAAGGCAATGGTGAGCCACAGTCCAAAAATTATATTGTGAGACCACTTCAGATGGAAAATGTTTATATCCATGGACTCTAACCAATAGGAGAATCTGCGCTGCTTATTTCCCAAGTCTGAGGTTCTGCTTTGCAGTCAGTGAGCTTTCAGGCAGAAGAAGAAAGAAGGATTTTTTTTTTTTTGAGTGTGTAAGTAAGGGCATTTTAAGGTATATGAGCACAGTGATTCTTCTTTTCAGTTGTATTGGGGACCGTGAGATTTGTGACACAAGTGGTTATCTCTTAAACTCAAGGACTGACAAAATTACACAACCAAGGTCACTGCTGTACATGAAAATGTTCACTTTAAGGTGCACTACAATACATTTATCATCAGGGTGACTTGCTGCTATTTGTCATCCAAAAAATGATGGAATTGAGACTCTTTTCTTCTTCCAGTACTGGTAAATAAGCATGGCCTACTGGTTGTTGTGCATGACACAGAACTGAAGACATTATTAGTTTATGTAATACTTGCATTTAGACAGTCCTTAGTCATGGAGGGGTTGTTAGAGTTGTCTTCTTTTGGATTTACTACAGTCAAGCACTTAAGATTTTGCATTTTTATTCTAGAGTCCTAGGACTACCAGGCTTAATTCAGTGCAAAAAGGGCACACATGTCCTGAAATGACCTAGGAAGAAGGTGACTGGTAGTGTGCTGACAAAAACAAACAGTTCACTAGACCTAGCCACTGGCTGCCTTCATGGTTCTCAGGAATGAAGGAAGGCATCAGGAGCAGGTTATAGGCCAAAATAAACTTTGGGCCACAAAGATGGCGAGAGGACTGGAGCACCTTTCCTGTGGAGACAGGATGAGAGAGTTGGGGTTGTTCAGCCTGGAGTTCAGTGGGAGTGGGGCAAGGCTGGGGACTAGGGGTGGCTGGGCAGCGGGGCTGCCTCCATCTTCATGCTCCACAGGTGCAGTGGAGAAGGTTGTGTCAGGAAGGCACAGGGGAAGGTGAGGAGGCAGTAGGCATCAGGGGAACCATGGAGCTCTGAGATGTTTCACAACTTCTCTGGGGCAACCTGCCCAGAGAAGTGATAGGATCTCCCTCTTTGGAGAGTTTCAAAACCCTTCAGGGTGAGTAAAACATTGAGTGGTGGTATAGTAAAACTAGTCATGGTCTCATCCTGGTCCATGGTGGGAGATTGGACAAGGTGAGTTCCAAGGGCACCTTCAACCTCCAACCTCCTTTGATCCCCAAAGTCCCCATGCTGACCTGACCTGGTGCTTTTGGCACAAGTCTCTGTTAGCCCATGTCCCCAGGGGGCTGTACCAGGTCACTACATGTATCTTGTGTTGCCAAAAGTCCAGGTCCCAGTCCCACAAACGTTCCCATGTGTGCCAAGGAGAGCTCCAGGCCCTTGGCACCACTCCTGTGCCTACATAACCCCAGAAAAATTCTCCAAGTGTCATGGCTTTGTGAAGATGGCGCTATACATGATGTCATCTTTGTAGGAGACAACGGACAAGTGTGATGAAGCTCTTGGAAATAGGAATTTGAGGGAGCTTTGAAAGCAGTGTCTGCCGTAGCTCGTCCTGAAGTGAAAAATGCCGGTTGTGTTATTGGTGTTAAAACCTGTTTGAAGTGGGCTAGAAACATGCACTGCATGTGCAACAGCTTTTTCCTGTCTGTTTTCCCAAGTACTATGCATCTTCTTGAAAATAAGCATTCAGTGGGGAGCCTCTTTAGGTGGCGCTTGTCCCTATGATCCAGGTGTTTTAGGTGTGGGATAGAGTGTGTGGGATGCAGCTGCACGTTGTGTAAACAGATTTTATAGGAGAGATGTGAAAGCCTGCTTGTACTCTTCTCCAAAGGCACCGAGATATTGGTCATCAGGGCTGGCACAAGGTGTCTCCAGCCATTCTGGGCATCCAGGTTCTCCTGCTGCTCACAGCATGTGGCCACATGTGCCATGGCCTCTGGGGTGCCTGAGAAATTGTTTCTTGGGTTGGTTAGTTGACCTCACCGGTGGTGGATGGCCTGACCTCATCTCTGCTCACCCTTCTCTGCTCTCATTCTCCCTCTTCAGTGAGCAGGTAAGGAATTTGCAAGCAGTACGTAGAAGTCCCCTTCAGGTCTTTCTTTAAAAGCTACGTTGGGGCAGGATGCCTCATACCTACAGAAACAGGAGGATGGTTTGCCTTGAGAGAAGGAAATGAGGCGGTTTTTAGCACTTCTCAGCCCAGAGGTAACTATAGTTTGGGTGAGATCTGGTGCAGTTGGTTATCACAGCTTGTTTTCAGCACTGCATAAACAGCACCGTGGTAAACAGCTTCACAGCCAGACCATACTTGCTCCAGTAAATGTCCACAAGATGGGGCCCCTTTCCTTGACTGCCATGAAGAAGACTTTTAGGGAGTTTGGCTCTAATTACAGTAATCAACACTCTGAATGGTCCCTGCCAAATCCTGCAGTAAAAGTACACCAGTGTCAGAGGAAACCTGGCTTCCTAGTAAGTGGGAAGCTGTAGCAAGCAAAGCTGTTCAACATTGTTGTCTCTGTGTGCAGCAAGGCACCAGCCTGCTGGGTTGTGATAAAAGGTGGAATGTCACCTGCTCCTTAGGAGTCTGCAGTTATTCAGAGAAAACACCGGTTGTCATACAGCATCATCACACCCTGCATTTTATTTTGCAGTACTGAATATTTATCAGTTTATCTTCTGTACGTTGCAAAATCAGATTACCTTGGGATATCATTAGAGCTTCATAAGACAGTAAGTTGGAAGAAGCATGATTTGAATTTTAACCCAGGGGTATTCTCTTTATGCTTGCTCATCATGAGTCAGATCTTTTTCCTATATAAGCAAGCATAAATAGAGTTACACTAAGCTGCTTAAAGGAATTTTAACTGTGGCAAACAGTTCTAAAATGCTGAGCTAATCTCCTTGCAATTCTCTGTTAAACTTGATTGGCCAAATAATGAAAAATCACTTTAAAATTCATCACCAAAATAAAGCTCAAATGAGAGGGGCAGCCCAAATATTTATCACTGCAAAAGTAGTATTCAAAGAATAGCAGCTAGTGAAACTGAATTTCTGCCATCCAAGCAACACCACTGCTCACTAGAGGTAGCAGAAACCTCTACTTCAGAATGGAGTATTGTGGAGACAGATATGTGTCTGGCACTCCTATGCAGCACGAGAAAATGGGGAGTAGCCACCTTGATGACATGTCGTAGAAGGAGCTGGTCAAGGACAAATGAGCAGTGGGAAGAATAAATAGATGGATGAAGGAAAAGGCAGAGAAGCATTTCAAACTAGAGCTATTTGGAGTCTTGTTACCTATTTCTGTGTTGATGCTGTAACACCAGGCTCACCACTATGGGTGAAAGAACAACAGAGATGCTGTTGTGCTGTGGCTGCAATATTAGGAGTTCACAGATCAGACTCTGCCCAAACTGAGTCTTACCCAAATTGTTTTGTTATTTAGTTTTATTTTCTTGGGGGGGCGGTTGTGTGAGAAAACAAATCTTGAAACTCTTTTTAATACCATTTGCTACATTACAATTGTAGCAGAGAAGTTGAAGAAAGATTATTGGAAGTGTTATTAAAGGTCTTATTTGACATCTATTTGAATTAGTTAGAAAATCTAGAATGGGATAAATGGCTAAGACATATTCCTAACAAAAAACAGTCAAGCATCGAAGAGCACATTTGATTTTTATTGGCAGCATGCTGCATTTCACTTCAGTAAGGGGGCCAGCCAGACCAAGGAATATTGTTCCAGTACATGCATTTACATGGGAATAAGTGAACAGTTCCATTTTGATTAGTTAAGAGTGACAGCAGAGCAAGATTAAACAGCTTCTCAGACTTGGGTAGAATAAATGCTCTGTGTGTATGACTACCTAATGCCTGTGAAGGGCAAGAGTAGGAAGCACCAAATGTTTAATTTTTGGTTTAAAAAGATGCTACAGTGGCCTGTCGCCTGTTGAAAGGAACAAGAAACTAAACTGAGCTTGAGGGTTTCTTCTAAAAAGACCTCTTAGGTCTTGAACTGTTTAGAAACCTTTCTTCACTTGAGGAGAAATGGAGTAATTTCCAGTTTGTCTTCTAAAATACATACCTCTGGAGAAGTTACGTATCTGGGATGTATGAGGATGTGTTGTATGCACAGCACTGGTGTATGTCTCTATTCTTCTGACCACCCTTGGTTCAGATTGCACAATTTATAACTTTGCAAAGAAACCTTCTGCTGATTTACCTTCTTCAAGCTGATTTCTTAGAACTTTTAGAGATGCTGGTTAATGATGGGTTCCCTGGGAAAGGATTATACATGGCAGGAGATATAAGAGACCAGCAAGGTGTAGGTAGGCAGCAGCAGCTTTGGATTCCCTAAAGAGGAAGGGAAAAGGGACATACAGCATGAAAGGTTGAAGGGAACAGTAGTCAGAAAATCAGCATGCTGACAGTGGGGTCCCACAGGAGTAACAACAAGAGGTTACCCAGTGCCAGCCTGTGAGGAGGAACTGTAAGACCACATGAGAAGAGTGGTTATGAAGGACAGTGTGTGGGGACATCACATGGAAATGTAGTTATCACATGCTGAATTGCTTCAGGCACAGAGCTAGGAGTGGTAGACTGACATAAACCCTTCCTTGGCCTTAACACACTTGTGGGTTATGCTGACTGACCTGAAATTCATGAATATTTATGGAATAAACATGTCAGCAGCCTATTTACAATAAACACCTGGAATTTCCCTTCCAACCTTACAGTACCAAGTGGGTATTATTAGGTGTCTGGAAGGGGTTGGGGAGGACTGCATGAAGATTGACTCATCATATTTGTTATTGCAGATAACAACTGGTTTTCATTTCTGCTTTCCTGCAGATTCCTAGATGGCTGATGAATGAGGTCCTGCCCATGTGATACTGGAAGCAGGTTTGACTATGAGGGTTGTGGGGCAGGAAGTACAAGTTGGGCACATCAAGGTATATGTTTGCAAACCACCTGCCAGCACAGGCAAAGAAGCGATTGTGATTCATGATATATTTGGATGGCAACACCCAAACACCAGATACATGGCTGATAATGCTAACAACTAATGGATACATGTAAGAAATCTTCTATTATCCAAGAAAGCCCACTCTTTATGATTTCTACCCTCACGTTAGAACTATTATTCTCATACATGAGAGGAAACTATTACCAGGGCAGTTTGAGTGACATATTTCCATAGTATAAAACCAAAAAGGAACATTGCTGTGGAACGTGGCAGAGTACGGCATGCTTCCTTCATTCTTTGCTGTTTACAGAAGAAGTGCCTGCACATATAGAATGCATAGAATAGTGAAAACACAATGCAGTACAAAGTGATTCTCGGCAATGTGAGATGGCTTTTAAAAATAGTGTGCTCTGAAACGCAAGTGTCTATTCTGTTTTTACATGCCTTCTTAAAATAAGCAGTCATTCAATTTGAGTTATATGATGGGATTTTAAAAAACCGCCATCAGAAAGCAGCAGAAATATGAATGAATGTCATATATTTTGAATATGATATTGAATATGCACATTGAATATGTGCATATGAATGATTCATATGCACACATGGGTATTAAATACAATCTTCTTCCCCCCCTGCACACCTTTCACACTTATTTTTGATGTCCAGCAACAGTTAAATTCCAAAAGGAAGCAAAATCTTGCAACAACTGGATATGGTGCAATGTACTCAGTTTGGTTTATACATTACAGACATTCATACAGGGTTCAAACAGGCCTGTAGTTCCAAAAAGCAAACCTCCACATAATCCTGTAGAAGTCTAGATTGGAGACATAGTGCTTTTAATGCCCTGAGCCTATGGAGTGTGAGGGAAGCCAGATGTCAGCAGACAGTTGCCCTGTGGCTGAGGTCTGTCTGTGGAACTTGAAAGGAACTCTGTGTCTCTGGAGAAAAAAATGCTACCTTTGCAAGTATCAGGGTTTTCTGATACACTGGAACAATGCAAGGATCTATTGTCTGTTCCTTGCTACTGTCTTTCCTGAGGACTTGGCATCCCCTATTCTGCTCCATGTTTGGAAGCATGTTTGTCTTGTGACCAAATGCAAATGTTCTCAACATGAGACTGGATGCACACTCTTCATGCTGTGCAGGATGCTGGCAAATCACTGGTGTGACAATGTGCTGCTTTGTTACAGTAAGAATCTGCTCTGTCAAAAGTACCCAGTGTCTGATCAATTGGTATTTTTCCATACTACCTTGCAAATTTTCCTTATGATTCATGCTATGCCATACTTGTTTCTGGGATACCTTCTTTCCCTCCACCTGAACTGTTAAGAATGCAGTGGTCAAGGGAAGAAGGCTTCAGGAGAACTGAGTGTTTTCAGGCAGCAGTGTCTGAATGAAGTTGTATGTGTCTTCAAGATGCTGCTGAACTGGTGCATTTGTGTTTACTGAGAGGAAAATAGATGGATTTTTTCCTACTGTGGCATGGGATGAAGAGCTATAGGAACTCCTTTTCAGAGACCATATTAAGCCTGATGTCTAGTATCACCTTATTAGATCAGTTTGAGTGGGAAAAACAGTTCTTCTGCATGGGTTTGGAAAGGTTCACTTTCAAAGCAATCAGTGTGTTTCTGACAGATTCTTATCCAAAGACTGCACAGTTTTGCCCATTCATTTCCAAATACAGTTATGGTCTGGATGTCATTGTTGGGGTTTTTTTTATCATAGAAATTGTAGAAATGATCAAAAAAGGTGAAGAAAGTAAATGCTTGCAACATACTTCAGTCTGATTCAGGCCAAACTGATCCAGTCATTTCACCATGTTCAATAACATCCATGAGGTGTGTCTGAGGACAGAGAGAGCCAAAGACATTTTAATAAGTGAAAGATGATTGCTGTTTCCTAGGGATCCCATTGCTCCCAACTGGGATGGGCTTGGGAGAACACACAGCAGCACCTGCTGGTGACATAGTGATGGCAGCCTCCAGAATCCCTGCTTGTTTCCTTTCTGCAAGAGGAAACTGTCCTCCACTAGTGAGTGCACCACCACAACTCTGCTGCTGGTCATGCGACGCATTTCAGCCGAGGTCATCCTGAGCCAGGGTTTGCATCCTGTGATGTAGGAACTCTTGAGTACTGAGTGGACTCTTACTGCACTTCCCTTTTTCCAGTCACCAAATGAGTAAAACCCTCCTCCCTTTCTTCACACACAGTTTCCCTTGACTTGTTCTTTGCTGACCTCAGTCCATCAGGTGTCTGTTGTTTTGGTTTTATCTAGCTCATTAGTAAGTCTCACCATGTGCTCTGCAGTAAACAATTATTTTATTATCTTGGTTTACATGAAACCCATCTATGATGAATTTATGTTAAATGCTATATGTTGTATGCAAAATGTAAAATTTTTGTAATCAGGACACAGTTTTATCATATTTTATAAGATCATCTGTTGTTTTACTGTGTATAGTTTCAAATTATGTATTCAAACTCAGGCAAAAACATATAAATAGTATAGATAAAAGTATCAGTATTTTCCAGATTTGTATCACAGAATGTATTTTGTGGTTTAGTCATTGAAATCAACATTTATAGATACATTTAAATCTTTCCTAATGCTCATAGGTATTTCTGTGGAATAGTTAACAATGATATTAAAAAACATTACTTTATCAGGAGAAAAGATATCAAAATTATGTCTGGATAGAAACCTTCCATGCAATGAAGGGCCAAAAAAAATCTCAGTGTGGTGATTAATTAATTTTGATTTTTGTGTCTGTGTGTGCAGAGCCAGCTGCCCAGACTTTTTTCAGAAAGAGAAGTTTAGAAACCTTCTGATGAGTGGTCTGAGTTTGAGGATTGGCTGAAAACTTGAGATGGCAGGAAAATACACAAGTAAAATGTCAAGGAGCTGGATACCACACTGCCTGCTGCTGTCAGATACTGCCTTTTCCCACTTTTTTTTTGGTTTGGTTTGATTTGGTGTTTCTTTTGGTTTTGTTTTGTTTGAGATTGGATGCAGCTGTTTTAGCTACACTAGCAAAAGTAGTCTTTTAAAATGACTTACTAGAAGTGGATGGAATGAATGATTTTGCCTTGAAGAGAATTCAAGGACAACTCTCTTTGTAGTTGCTTGGTGAAGAATTTTTGTCACCCGCTGTTGGTGACATGGGCTGCAAGTTGCTTCCTCTGCCTCAAAAATCCCAGTTTAAAAGTGCTCAGTGACCCAAACCATGAGAAACCATAATTGTGATCTGGTGGTTCACTGAGTGTAACAGACTAATCCTTTAAGGGGTTATAGGGAAAGAAGAAAGGAGTTTTTGATTGTGCCAGAGAACTTTCCCAGCATGGTGTAATTGCCCCCAGGGAGTTGAGGGCTGCATCATCAGGCACAGTGAGGGTCAGCAGCAGCTCCCTAGGGAATATGGTGCTGGGAGCCAGGAGGAGTATCACATCTTCCCCCCCCGTGTGCAACACTGCCTGCACATTTATCAGCAAAGACCTGTCACTAGCAGGCTCTGCTGCCTTAATAACAGAGAGGGAAGCTGCTGGCAAGACAACACTGAGAGGGGTCAGACTAATTACAGGCCAAACTAATTAACTTTCCAGGGAGAGCAAATACCTTGGATTCTTGGGAGTAGCTACATCAGATGTTGCTGAGCTTGGGTATTTGGTGAGAAGGTTATGGGAGACATAACTGAATCTTTTCCAGAGTCTCCTGTCTCTGAGGGGTCAGTTGTTGTGGAAACTTTTTAGCTTGGAATCTGTCCCCTCTCTGCTGAAATGGGAAGGCAGGGTTGGGTGCTGCCTGGCATTTCTTATAGGCACTTCACATATTTCAAGTGTCAGCTCCAGTCAGGAAAGAATTTTTTGGCACTTAATTTGCTTGTTGTGTGTGTTTGTGTGTTGGCAGATAATGTTGTGTTTGCAAGGCTGCAGTGTTGGGGAATTTCACTGGTGTGTCCAAGGGGGTGAGGAGCTGGGGCTGGGAGCAGCCTGCAGGTGATACAAAAGCCTCAACTGCCACCTCGCTCCCACCAATACTTTCTCTTTACTGTCTCTGCATGGTGACACATGCTTCGGGGGTAAACAGGTATCTTCAGAACGCAGCATCTTGGCAAGATGTATTTCAGGCTACACTGAAAATTCTGCAAACATCTATCATGTTTGTTACATTGACTTCCCTGCAACAAATATCCCAGATGACAACGTATGGTTACTGTCAGCATTTTCACTGACTAATAAATAGTATTTTCTAGAGAGGTTTTTACTACTTTTCTATCAACACTTACAAAGCAAAAATTCATCCAGCTTCTCACAGAATGGTAAGCTTTTGTAACTCTTAGGTAGGTGTGTAATCAATATCCATAGTTTTTCAATCCATCCTTTTATGTTTTCTTTGATGTAGTTATGTTACTTTTTTATTGAATCCCATTGAGATTCTTTTTTTTCTTTCTGAGGATATCAGATTAGCAACCCCTAACATTTACCTGAAATAATTAATTATTTAAAGTATGCAAAAGAAAACATAGTAGCAGCATATGCAGGTGACAGTCATATGCATCTCTATATTTTCATATTTTAATACTTGTTTTACTATGGTTGCTTGATTTGCATTTTCTTATATGTTCCAGAGAAGCTGATGCTGTCCTGAAACACCTAAGGGAGAAGTGTGGTGCAAAGAATTTAGGGGTCATTGGTTTTTGAGGGGGTGGTGTTGATGTAGGTCACCTGATGATCACACACTTGGAATTAAAGGCCAGTGTATCTCTCTATGGTAGGTAAATCCAAGAATGTCCTACAGCAGGCACACATGCATAAATGTATTGTGTAAATTAAACACTTGAGGTAGCATTTTTTTTCAAGTGAGGCTATCACCTGATGAGGAGAGGTATTTTCAGCAGAGTTGGAAGGATAGTATGCAAAGAAGATGGTGGAGAGGATATTCGTTCCTAGTTTTGGAACGGGTCAGAGCAGCCATGTCCTTATTTTGGATCTGGACAGACATACATGTTGTCCTTCGGTCACTTTCCCAATTTAGCTTCCTTTTTCCTGTTTACTACTGCTCTGCATACTTCAGAGCCAGAACCTCACCCGGGAGCAGAGAGTGTTATTTTTGTTGTAGCTGCTCTGTAAGGTTAGATTGCAGTTACTTTAAAACCAGATTTCCTTTTGTGCTCTGCTCAAGAAGCTGGGATAGCTGAGCTCCCTTTCCTGATGTTCTCAGAATGTAAATTTTGGACTACTAACTAAAGCATTGGTTTTCCCAGACAGTTTGGAAGAACTCAAGCTTGTACGCACAGAAGACATCTTTGAAGTCTTAATTCAGATATTCAGTCTATATCTTAAGAAACTGATTTAAATAGAGTTTTAATCTAGAAAGGTATTCTTTGAGGAGCCATGATTCCAGTAACTTCAAAAGTAAAGCTAGTATGTATGGCTACATATTATACAGCCATATTCACATTATGAAAATTTCTCACTGCAGAAGCAGAATGCTCTATTTGAGTCTGGATTTCCCCTAAAATGTCAGTTGAAGATTTTGTTTTCATGTTTCCTAGGACTAATCAAAGATTCAGATGATATATCCAATCTCACGAACTCTAAATTTTTCATTTTTACTGAAAATGATGTCTTTATTCCCCTTCATCAAATGTGCTAATAACCTCCATCATCTTTGATTTCTGCATGTTTTAATTTCCATCCTGTGAGTCAAAACTCAGCCTCCTAATAGTGCTTGAAGATCAAAAAATCAAGCAGAAATATGGAACTAGGCATAGAAGGGCTAATGTAACCTAGGCAAAGAATGAAATCTATATATATATTTTTAAGTGTCTTTCTTTTGTGGAAGTATGGTTACTAACCCAAGTAAAAATGTTTTATCAAAATTCCACTGCTGTTTTGGAGTCATCTACTCAGGCACCTATGCTTTGCTGTATGACACTCTTTTCTACTGGTCCTAGGAACCCATAGACCATGTAGGATGTGACAAATTGCATCCATAGGTGTCTGTTAGAGGCTTTTTGTTCAGTTATAGTGTATGTAGCACTGTCATATATTTCACATATAGGAAATACTTTTGTTATGTCCATGTCTTTGCAGATTGTGAGACCTGCTTTTAACAAATTTTCTAGAATCTGACTGCAAGAGCAGGTGTCATGTTTTAACATGCTTTGAAATATTCTCCAGTTCCTTGAGATTCATATTAATGTTTGATGATAAATTAATGTTAATGGTAAATTAATCTGTGTATTATGGCCCTTTTTCATCTATGTTCCACATAAATCACAAGTCCAAAATTTAGGAACACAAATACATTGTTTGGTGAAGCTCATTTAAGAGAGATGAAGCCTTTTTGGGCTTGTAGCCTGGTGGCAGATGTGTATTTAGCAGGTGATGTAATGGAGCACTGTTGGGGTCCCTCCCCCACCGTGTAGCCCTGGCAGAGGGGCCCTGAGGGCACAGGCACGGGGTTTCCCTGCCCCTGCTCAGCCTCGTTCCCATGGGTTGGTTTGTGTTCCCTGCGCGGGCAGAAGGACCCTCGGGTCCCGTGACTGGAACAGTTCCTGGGCAGAGCCCCGGCCATGTGGCTGGAGAAATAAACATCTCTGAAACAGCTATCAAGAATCTGTCTGTCCATATATATTTCCTTTCCACGGGACTCCTGGTTTGATATATGCATGTTGCAGTATCCCCACTGCAACAGAGCACATCTTGTTTCAAACCTTGTGGCTAAGGTTATTCAGAGGGGGTACTACTTTCTCAGATTACCTGTGGCTCTGTGAAACACTATAGATTCCCAAACTGATCAGTCTGATCAGTGTGCAATGCAGTCTGCAGACAGGACATTTTAATGTGAGACTTACAACCATGGCTGCTGCCCGAAGAGGAAATCTTACATTTCAAAAAGCAATCCATGTTTTTTTGCATGGTGTATTTTGTTAGCTCGTGTTTCCATCAATGATATGACAAAATTCTCCACGTTGCATCAGCTCAAGATTGCATCCACCCCAGCACCCAGACTCCCTTTGTGGCCAGCAGTGGCTTTGTAGGGAATATTCCCCCCTTGCTAAACATCTTGGCAACCTTCACTTTAGGGGATTTCTGAGCTAGATGTTGCCACTCCCGCACTGTGTCGAATGGCCACTGGTAGACCAAGAGTCTGTGGATTTGCCAGACCTTTTTGGAACCTGCTTGAACTGCTGATCTCTAGCACACCTTGTGACAGTGACTTCCATGGTTTAATTATGGCTCATAATTAGAGAGGGAGGAAGGCTCATTACCATTAGTTTGAAACCAGCTGCTTCGTATCTTCATCGGGTGCTGGTACTTCTAAAGCTGCAAGAAATCCAAACATGAGTATGTCCCCTTTCACCCTTTCAGTGCTACAGATAAAGACTGTATGTAATTTAAATGGGGTGAAAATGTAATTTAGGGAAATCTTAATTTTACTAATGACAGTGTCTCAAATTAAATATACTGTCAGGGAAATATTTATTGTGGTGTGTCTCATGTAAAGATAGTCAGCAGTACTAATGACCTGTATTTCTGTTAATGGGATTGTAAAGGCTTTCCTCCTTTACATGCTGCTAATGGCCCTCCATCTTTCCCATGTCTTCAGAGAATTCTGACCTGAAACTGCTGATTAACTGTTGATTTCCATGTGACACCACCTATATGTAATATATAAATGCAGCTGTTTCTTGGGTGATACAGCTGTCATAACACGTTTGCCAGGAGAAGAATGCAGAAGTCTGGAAGTGTATTGTGCTTTAATTACCCCAGTGTCAAACCAGGATAACTCCACAGTAATGGTGTTCCATTAATGCTAGAAGGTTAGTTAATGTGGGAGAGGACAATCAAGACGTCTATTTAGAGAATAGCAGTCATTCATAAATTCTGGAATGGCATGTGAACTGCAACACCAACACCGTGACTAAGCAAAAAGGAAAAAACCAAACTGAGATGCAGCATTTTCTTGAAATGAAAGGGTAGATAGCTACCCAACCATATCATCATAGTTATTTTATATATATACACACACATATATAAAAGCATGTATATATGACTAAATCTATATTTAATATATATTATTATAGTTACTACAGGTACAGCCAAATCTTCATGATAAAAATGTAAGTCCCCGAATAAGAGCTGGAAGTGTGAGATCTGAAAGAGGTGTGTGTTTACAGTGTGAAGTGCAGCCAACTGCATGTACGGAGAACATGGATGCATTGCATTAAGTTTTGACTTCTAAGTGAAAAACCAGCACATATTGCCTATCAAGGAACATGAAACAACAGGAAATCAAATTAAAAGCAGTTTAGTTTTCAAAGTTTAACGTTAATATTAAGGTAAAGTGGAATAAATTCTTTACGTATAAAGAATTATTTCCAGGACCACGTGACTGAGAAAGTGGAAATGTGGTTAAACAGCTGTAGTGGAGAGAAGGTTCTGCAAGCATTGATGCCGTTTTTGTTTTCTAGGAATGAAGAAAACTCACAATTTTTCTCTCATTTATTTGACTTCTGTTATCTTAAGCTGGTATGGAGTACCTAAGGTCCTTGAACGCTATACTTCGTAGCACACAAGTGGGAAGAGCCAAAAATGTAACCCAAAAGGGTTGGGTTTTGAGCCTTATGACTTTGCTCTGGAATTCTTGGATAGGCTTTTTTTCATTTGTTTGACTTTAATTTAGGGATTGCCAACAAAGAGCACTAACAAAGTTATTTTGAATATGAGAAAGCAGCTTATATATGAGGACTAAATTGTAAGGCAGAAGTTTGGTAGACTAGTGAGCATTTAGTCTGTGTTTCAGATGTGCATCTGAGGAAATAGGGAATTTTTGATTTCTAATACATTCAGCTTAAGGTCTTTAAGAAAGAGTCCTAATAATCCCATAGAAAGAAAATCAGGAGAATGGGAAGGAAGCAAGGGTCAGCCAGAGACTTTAACTGAAAATGAAAAAAAATGTATAACATACCCTGTGAGATGATAAAAATGTCTGTATTTTAAACACTTATTGTATAGCATGTATGTACAGCAATCTAGAAAGCTATTACTTCCTTACATGCTACTTATTTCCATTCTGAAAGAGAAAATATTTCTCCTGTAGTATATAAGCTTTGCCTTGTATAGAGCTTTGACATGACGTCTCTACTTCAGTACCTCACCCTGCTGATGACTTTAAATAAGTCTTTTAGCCATGGATGAACAGTCTAAGGAACTAATTATGCCAATGTAATGTTTAAAGGTGGTGCTACCCCAGCCTTCAAAAACGAAGAAACACCCTTAAAAAAAAAAAAAAAAAAGTATTTTCTAGCTGGATTGTTCAGCTAAATTAACATTCCGAAACTGAAAGAAAAAGCCCTCCAGGGCTGAATACCATTTGGTGTAAGTTCAGAAGAGGGGCTGGTCCTCAGCTCCAGCAGCTCCTCACAGCAGCACACCCCTCCTACGCTCGCAGTGAAACGAACGGCTTTAAAAAGAGCGGCCTTCGTCACTCCGCCAGGCACAAAGATAAAGGCAGTAGCTTATGTAACTCTCTTTTAAAGGAGCCTGATCCTTGCACTCACCCCCTTCGTTTTGTGAGTTAGTGCTTTGTGTGGGGACCCAATTCAGCCGGAACCATCCACGCTGCGCTCCTGCATCCTGCCCCTACTGTCTCGCACCCTTGCTGGGCTCCAGGTATGTGTAGGTTTATTTGGGATTTTTTTAACTCATGGCTTTTTTTCCCTCAGAAATGTAGAACAAGTGCTTGCGAAGTGTGACTCAGCATGTTCGGGAGACTTTCGTTGTATTTGCAGGCAGAGTGCAAGCTCATTTAAATGCGATTGGGGGTTGCTTTCCTTCCTTTCCTTCTTTTTTTTTTTTTTTTTTTTTTTTTTTTTTTTTTTGAGGTGATGGTTCAGAAACCTTTTATTTCCCCTCCGGAGGTGGGGAAGGCCTCTGAGGAGGAAGACTCAGGAGAGTATATTGAAAGTGATGGTGCCACACAGCAATATCTTTATATTTTTCTGGCTGTAGATACAAGTATCTGAAAATTAGTCATTGTTTAGTCTTCCAGTAAGTTCTCAAGTGCTTCCAGGTAGAAATGGTGGTACACCAAGGCTGTGGGTTTACAGTCCGAAAAAAATAGCTTTGATGAGTGTAAGAGAGGGGGAATCAATTTCCAAGTAATGTTTCAATAGCATCTTAGAAATGGAAAAAGATGCTGTTTGCATGGACTACAGCAGATGCAGAAACACTGAAGTGTCTTGCCTATGCTACAGAGTTTGCAAATCTATATGGCTTATAAACCATACAAGCCAATGCTATCCCTCACAGTCTTGTATCTGGAGCTCTTTTCATCAGTGAATATATCTACATCTTTAAATACCTCATGTTCTATGTGTTGCTTTACATTTTATCAGATAAAATGAAATGTTTGCAAATAAAGTCTGTAAGGATATACTGCTAAGGGCATTGCATTTGTGTTTCTGGAGTTCTGAAATATGTTTCTTTAATATTCAATCCCTGCTTTTGTTATATTCTCTGATTTAGTCTAATCAAAAGGAAATACTTTATGAATGGAAAATTAGTTATGAACTTCTTCCTATTATATATTTGCACTGTATTTTGCCTTATATGTTCATTTATTCATTCATTTTTTTACTGGTGCTTATTTTAAATCAGAAGTCCTGTATGTGAGCCCACACCATGTAGGGAAAAGAGGACGCTTATGGGTGGGTGTGGCTTATTTAAAAAAGAAAAGGTAGAGCACTTGTATAGATGTGTGCCCAGAGATAATACAGCTTTCAAATACGACATAGCTTGTCTTGAACTGATCTGAACTGATCTGCATAAATGAAATCTCCTGGTATCTGCAATCTAGCCCTGGGGATACTGCTTGGGATATTCTGAATTTTAAAATCTGCGAATCCAGAATATATCGGTCTCTGAAATTCTGTCCAATTTTTCTGGCTGCCAAGTTGTTTCTTGGCTTTCCTAAAGCTGTCCCTTTAGTGCCACAAATCTTTAAGTCCTACTTGTCCAGGGACAGTTCAGTTATATGCTTTTTCCTATTTCTCTCTGTATTTTTGACAGAGTCAAGTTTGAAGATCTTTGTTTCTGTGCTAGCAAAGTTTCTTTGGCAGTACACATGATTAATCTGTAGAGAGCTTAGGTAAAACTTTATCTAAATTCTTTCCATGTTCTTGAATCATTTGTAGATATTCTGTGAATATTCGAAGGAGTTATTCAGGTCTGTCCACTGAGTTGGTTAACCTGGGGTTGATGGCAGAAAATCATTAACTTGAGTCCAAGGACCTACATGTGTGTTAGATTCTGCTGGTACTTTTTGACCTTTGTGAATTACTTGTTTATTTTAATTTAAGCAATAGCTTGAGAAAAATTAACCATACCCTACTCCATACCATAACCATACCTACCTTCTTGATTTGGCTCAACTTAAAGATTTTGGTTATGTTCAGTTTTCTTTTTTTCCTGTCTTGGAGTTTTAATGCATTCTTTATTTAATATTAAAGAAATACAATTTTATACTCTTACTTTTGCTGGTACATTTTTCTTGTCACCTTTCTTAGGTATCCTTCTTCAAAAGTCTGCAACATCTGAGGCTACAGCTGTTTAGAAAAAGGATTTATTGACATTGAAAATTACAGTTAGGTAATATTTTAAGTCCCTGGATGAAAATATAATGCTTAATCTATGTGTAATTATATCTTTCTACACAGTAGCTGTTTGTTTTTTTCTTTCAAAATGCTAGGTCTGGTATTAAGCCTTTACTCTCTACCAAAGAAAGCTATGCATTCCTGACAGGAAATACACATGATGAAGAGTGGAAGGACTGGCTTCATCGCTATGTAAATAATTTGTGATGGTTGCCTTGCTGCTTGCTCATAACTTTATTTTTATTGTACTACTTACTGTAGGGCATGGACATCCTATCAGGTACCAGGCCCCTGCTGAAGAGTTTGTAACATAAGAAAATCTAACTGGAGTCTTATTTGTATTCAATAACCCGGTGGGCTTATTGACTAATGCTTCATTTTAGATCAAACAGTAACGAGCATGTCCATCCTATTACTGTAATGATTAAAAAATGCGGTAGTCTGAAGTACTGCCGTCTTTTGAAACTCTTCAATATGGCATACTTTGATATTCATTGCTGAATATGTTTTGTTTTTTAGTATCACACATGGCCAATGAATCGAGGCCCTGCCCATGTGATATTGGAGACAGGTTTGACTATGGAGGCTGTGGGCAGGAGGTACAAGTTGAGCACATCAAGGCCTATGTCTGCAAACCTCCTGCCGGCGCCGACAAAGCAGTGATTGTGATCCACGATATATTTGGATGGCAACTCCCAAACACCAGATACATAGCTGATATGCTAACAACTAATGGATACATGTAAGAAATACTACTGTTTTCAAAGTGTCTTTCTAATAAGAAAGTTTGTTGAACCAACTGTTTCCTTTTTTCATATAAACCATACAAACACAAATAATTCCACAGTCTTTCTTTATCACTTTCTCCAAGGAGTTTTCTGTTAAAACAGTGAAAGAAGTCTAAAATAATTGAGTCACCCTACCATAACGAGTTAGTATATAGACACAAAAGAAGAGAGAGGAAGCAGGAAATTTTCTTATTCTGCATTTTTCATCCTCTATGACCCTGAAACAGCCTGCTTCCTCCCTCCCTCTGTGCAACTTGGCTGTTACGGTAAAAATTTCAAAGAAGCTGAAGATCTTTCTATGAAGGGAAAGTGTACTAGCATGTGCCAAATAGAGAAACAAATCCTCAAATATGTGAAAAGCATACTGAGTATCCTCTTTCCTGTATTACTGGGTTAGTGTCCCTTCTAGCCTAAACATAAGTACTGTGTAAATTGCAGTTTGTTTGGTTTGGTTTTGGATTTCTTTTTTAAGTTTGGTCGGAAACCACCAAGGATTTTCAGTTACAGTTAACTATTTATCAATTTAAGAAATGAATTTTAACAGGGCAAAATGTAACTGGAAATTATACTAAGTCCTCATATTAGATATAGAAAATTATTGAGGGTTGCTGGTATAATGCTTTGATGTGGGTTAAGTACTATGTATTCAGCAAAATGAATTCGTTGTGTAGTACATAGGGTCTTCCCTTTAATCCTTTTTCAGTATTATTTCATGGACATAAAATATTTTCATTTTTCTTGCAGAGCCATCTGCCCAGATTTTTTTGTGGGACAAGAAGCTTGGAAACCTTCTAATGACTGGGCATCTTTTGATGACTGGCTGAAAACACGAGATGCCGGCAAAATAGACAAGTACAACCATTGTTCCTTGACCAGCAAGTGGACATCCTTATTTCATAGGAATTTTTGCCTCAGTAAAGAGGCATTAGATCCTAAATTATTAGTGGGTCAAATAAAGCTGGATGTCCACAAATGGAAATTTCATGCAGCTCATGGGACAAGCTCGTGGTTATATGAGGGGTGCTTTATAGATAAAAGTAGATGTTTGAACAAGAATAAAAGTGCCCAGTGTTTGCCTGTACAGAGAGTAGAAGCAAAATGAATGACTCTAAAGTAAGGAACCAGCAAAAGCTAGAAAATGCAGCTCACTCCTGCCACTTTGATTGCTCAGGGAGGCACAACTTCCATGGATTTTAGGGTGCAAATGCAGTCAGCAAACAAGATTTTGTAAAATGTTTGTCCTCCTTGTGAGATATAGTTTACATATAAGTCACATTTGTGATAACAAGATGCTCTTTACTGGCAGTGTGTCTCAAACTTTATTTGTGTTAGCCTATATGATAACTATTGCTATTTGTGAAATTAATTGGACTGCTGTTCATAAAATCACCTCCTGTCCTAGTAACAATGATCTAGGAAGACTGACTTTCTCCTTTGTCTTCTCCCCTGGAGTTTGTCTTGTATTTTAGAAATGAATAACAGTAAAGTAGTGTTGTGGGTTGACCCCAGCCATCAGCCAATAACTTGGACCACCACTCACTCCCACAAGAGGAACAGGGGAATAAGAGAAACAAAGCAAGAAAACTCATGGGTTGAGATAAAGGCAATTTGATAAGTAAGGGAAAGAAAAACAGGGAGTGATGCAAGACAGTCACTCCATTCCAGAAGCAGACTGATGCCCAGCCAGTCTCTGAGCAGCAGCCACCAAAGAGGCCAGAGAAACAGGGCTAGAGCCTTAATTCACTTTCATTTGCATGTCTCAGAGAAGTTGATGTTGTCCTCAAGTATCTAAAGGACCAATGTGGTGCAAAGAAGATTGGTGTCATTGGCTTTTGCTGGGGTGGAGCAGCAGTGCAACATCTGATGCTGAAAAATCCTCATTTAAAGACTGGAGTGTCCCTCTATGGTAAGCCTGAAAGACCTGCTACGTTCTGAGCAGGATACCAGTGCAGGAAACAATTCTCTAGGACTATTACTGTAACAAAATTCAGTTTGACATCTAGTGGAAGAAGGTGATTTTATTATAAATAATCTGTAAGTGATTTGATTTTTTCACACTTGCATTTTTACACTTAAGTGCACCCAGCAAAATTTTATTTAAAGAGTGGCATGACCAGGATCACATCTGTGATCATAGTGCCAAATGCCATGGCCTCACTGTGGCTGAGGTTCCTCTTGGCTGGCAATGACAAAAGGGCTTCTGGGCACATCTTTTATATCTTTTAGACAGTGGTCCCTCATTACTAATAGGAACAGTTTTAAACTCTCTGTTTTAACCCTTCACACTTTAATTCTTAACATATTTATGCTAACTTTGATATTTTTCTTATAAACCTCTGTACTTCTACAGAACCAGAGCAATTTATATTAGTTAGAGGTGAAAGCAAATTTAAGGTATTTTTCCAGAAAGCTTATTGGGACTGTTTTGCTGCACTGATATGCTGATCAGCTGAGTCAATTCAACAATGTTACTTGCTAATTTTTAAACTTTTTCTGTTGTAATAATCTCAGGAATGAAAAGAGTATCTAGGATGGCAGCTGGTTAGTTTTACTGTAACTTTAATTCAAATATATTGGAGTAGTTAAAATTACAATGTCAATTTGTTATGATATTGTATCAGTATAGATATATGTACACTGAAGTCATAACCATGTAGGTGGAATGATGAGTATTTACAATTATCTTAAAAACAGCCTTCCCAAGCCAGAGGTGAGCAGTTCCTAAGTGTCCATCTTTCACAGAATCCTGTCTCTGACAGTGGTCAGAAGCAGTTGCTCAAAGCAAACCATAAAAACGGGATGAGAGTAACAATTCTTCCCTGATTTTTTCCCACAGAACTGGTCTTTTCCTTTTTAATGGTATCACAAATTTTCCACAACAAAAAGGACTTTCAAGCAAAGTGTGTTAAATCCCATTACAAACTGATCATCACTAGCTGATGAAAATGCCTTGAAGTTTTTGTAGAGTTTGTAGTGTTTTAGCTACTTTAGGTAGCATAACTCATTGCATGTATGTTTTCTTCTGCCTTAGGAGTGATCAGGCGTTTTGCGGACAAACACAGTTTGCTGCATCCTACCTTCTTCATTTTTGGGGAGAAGGATGACATCATCCCATTGGAGCAGGTGAGTTTCCCATCACAGATGCGTCTTTTTAATGCTTTTCATGTTTATTTTGTATCTTGGTATTCAATGAAGAGACAGTAGAAAACTGATTTGCACTTTTCTTTCTCTTTCACTAACTCTTACAGTACTTCTACACAAATGTATGCTGCTTATCCCCAAATGAAAAAGTTTTACCATGACACTAAAAATATTTTCTGCTCCTGTTTGAAAATATGGCTGATTTTCATCAGTTCCTAGGAAAAGAGCAATAATCCAAAGAAAGCCTGACAAGTTTAAGATAGGAGGCTCTCTTTAGTGATACCAATGGTCCATAAAATCAGCAGAAATTCCCCACCTGTACCAATGGAATGACTTGTTGCAGGAAAATTAAAAAGACCCTGTGGCTATCCTTTTCCTTTTTCCACTGTCCTGCAGAGATTCTCCTTTCTATTACTCAGTCAACAGCCTTTCTCTGGAGCCTGAGTGTAGAATGATTGGAGAAAGATGGTTATCTGCCAAGGGGATCAAGAGAAACAGGTTTTTATTGAGTGATGTTGGCTTTAATTTTCCTGGCAAAAATTCCAGTCACTTTGAACTGCTATTTTTGTCTCTGCCCCTCCTCCCCAACCTCAAATTAATTCAAACTCTTGCTCCAGTTATTTTATGTGAGGTGTCTATCAGTAGCAACTCATACAGTGCTCACTACATGCTAACCTTCTCATGATGCTGAGCAGTAGGTTTTTTTACATTTACAGATATTAATATTGTAATCTATATAATTTTTTTCTACATTTTATACAGTCACATACTGATATTTTACTGGGAAAAAAGCCTAGTTAAATAAAGCAAGTGCAGCAACAGAAATGCATTTAGGTATAAAACTAGTAGAAAAGAAAACAGTGGCAAGGATAAATTATGTCTGTCTTTCAGAAAAGTGAAAAATGAGGACAATTTGGGGACTGTAAATGTAGAACTTTTTACCTTTGTGCTCAGCCAACATAGAATGTTCTGTGTTACAGGTCACGTTGCTGGAGCAGAAGCTTAAACAAAACTGTAAAGTTGATTATGAAGTTAAAATTTACCCTGGACAGACACATGGGTTTGTGCATCGGAAAAGAGAAGATATCAATCCTCAAGATAAACCTTATATTGAGGAAGGAAGAAAGGATATGATCAACTGGCTGAATAAATATCTTTAGGTTAAATTAATGTCAACAAACAGAATCAATTGTCGTAGGAAATTAGAAAATAATACAGACTATATTGCTTAAAATGTTCTTACAACCATAAAAATATTTTGTATAACTCTTCTGCAATAACACTACTTATTTGCAATTACCTTCTAAGTAGGGGCTTAGAGATGGCTTTTCAAATGTTGAAAGCTATAAATGTAAAGAAGGTTTTTAACACTGGTCTTGTGTATCTTAAAATGATTAGAATATCATGTGGCATATTTCCTGGCACCTGAAAGTTTAGTTTTTTTATGTCAATGTCAACATGATTAAAAATCATTGAAACTCTGACCACGCTTGAGAAATTCTCTCTTTAAAGCTCTGTTTAGAGTTGTTTAGCTGTGAGACTTTCATCTCCAAGATTTTCAGCTTTTAGGTAAATATAGTTCTGGGTTGGAAGGCTGGGACATTTTCTTGGAAACAGAATATCCTATTCAGAATTTATGAAGTGAGAGCAAGAAAAGGGAAGGAGAAAGACAGTGGAAATCAATGTATGTGAACTGAGGGGAATTCCAAAAGTTTGGGAGCCATGACTGAAGAGACTAGAGAAAATCACATCATTTAACCATCATCTTGATGCAAATCCTTCATCTCTCATGGCTTCAGGCAGTTGCCCTACCTACTGAACCTAATTCAGAGTTGAATCTAAACCAACCTCCAACGTTACCTCCTCACCTCCACAAATCTTTCCTTTATCATCAGGTTTCTCTCTGCTGTGATTTAGTTGTGTACTGTTACTGGTAAGGTACAGCCCATTCCTGGTGAGTGGGAGAACATTACCATGTTTCAGCTCCTTAGAACTCTCCCAGTGCAATTCCCAATACCCATGTGGTGAGGTCTTGCCTGCGTCTGTGATGCTGAGGGAATAGATGTGGCTAAAATATTGTGCTGAACATTGCCCATTTTCCCCTCAGTGAAATAAGTGTGAGCCCAGGGAGCTCTCACAGAATATTGCCTTTCAAGTTGCAGCCCCTCCGTGGTTTCCATTGCCCCACAACGTTTTTCTTTTTGAGTTTGTTGCTGCCAGCCATACCTGACAACTCCCTCACGAAATTACATTCCCTTTGGCTCTTTCCTAGCTGGGGGTGTGTGCCAGGCCAGCCTTAAGGAGTCTGTGGTGGAGCTGTAGCTGCATGTGTGTCTGAACTCCACAGTGTCTCGGCTTTGGAGCCTCCCACCATATGGATCCCACCTCAGGCCCCAAATCCCCATTTCGACCCCCTTCTTCACATCACTCCTTCCCTCCTGCAATACACTGTATACGTCCCATGAGAAATTAGTTTTCTCTGCACCACGCTGAGTTGATATCAAAGAAAATCTCCCATCTTTCAAAAAGATTTCATGCAGACCTCTGAGACAAAAGTTCAAAATCTTCCCTTGCTCCTTGGTTCATGCCCTTGGTCAGTGATTATTGCTGTTCTGTGGTTTCAACACTGCAGATTGTGTTTCCATCTTCTTGCTTAATGATTTCAGGAGAGATGAGCCTTCAGTTCTTAGTGGGTCCAGCCAATCCAGGGAAAGCCTCTTCAGGTCTTCAGGGCATTGCTGCCATGAGTCATGTTGGTAGAAACAGTCCCTCCACACTGGAGATGAGAAGTTCCACAAAGCCCTTGCTGATCCTGCCCTTGTGCTCAATCTGTGCAGATTCCCAGTGACACAGACAGAGGGAAGGGCCAGACTTCTGTGCTTCCTGCCAGTCCTGGCATGGTTCTGTTCTCAGCATGTAGAAGAGAAACATTTTCACAGAGGACTACAGACACCTTCATGCACTGGCAAAGGCACATCTCGTGTGTACCTGTCCAGCTTATCTCTCACTGCATCACATTGGGAACAACAATGTATAAACCTTCCTGGAAGGAAGCAACGTAGGTTTGTGGTTCAGGTAATCTATAAAGTGCAAATTCAATTCCCAGCTCTGGATTCATGCCCAATTTATCAGGGTTGCTATGAGAACAGAGAGACTTGATGAAATCAAACGCTCTACAGTTATTTTCTCATGTGGATTTTAAATAAAAGAGCTTTGGTTTCTGTGAAGGTAATACCTTGGTTGGCAAACCTGTCCAGCTTGGTTTTTTACGTGATTGAACAGATGTCTTAGGAAAAAGGGCTAAGAGCTGCCAAATTTTCTCTGAGACAGGGAAAGACTGTGAAACTGAGGAGTATTTTTCCAAAATTCATTTTCCTTGGAGAATTCAGAGTCACTTGTGTAGGACAGGTGTTGCATTTTATTATATATTTGCTTTTATAGGAAAAAAAATTGGGTGCATTAGAAATGGTCATTGCCAGCAGGTAAAGGGAGGTTATCCTGCTCCCCTACTCAGTTCTGGTGAGGCCACATCTGGAGTGCTGTGTCCAGGTCTGGGCTCCTCTCTACAAGAGAGACATGGAGCTCCTGGAGCGGGTCCAGCGGAGGTCAGCAAAAATGCTTAAGGGGCTGGAGCACCTCTCTTACAAGGAGACACTGAGGAAGCTAAGCCTGTTCAGCCTTAAGAAGTGATGACTGAGAGGGGACCTCATGAATGTCTATAAATATCTGAGGGGCAGGTGTCAAGAGCACAGAGCCAAGCTCCTCTTGGTGGCGTCAAACAATAGGACAAGAGGTAACAATAGGACAAGGCAGAAACTGAGGTACGGGAAGTTCCACCTGAACATGAGAAGAACTTCTTTGCTGTGCAGGTGACTGAGCACTGGAGCAGATTGCCCAGAGAGGTTGTGGAGTCACCCTCACTGGAGGTATTCCAGGACTGTCTGGATGCAATCCTGTGCAGTGCTCTAGGATGACTGCTTGAGCAAGGAGGTTGGACCAGATGACCCACTGTGGTCTCTTCCAACCTTACCAGTGATTTTGTGATTCTGTGAAGTACAGTATCTAAGATGAAAAACTCAGAAAACTCAATCACTGGCACAAGCATTTTTGTCGCATCTGTTATCTTTAACCATTTTAATAATATGCTGACTTCTACTCCTTAATTGGATTACTTTTTTTATTACATGATGAATGGGAGCTGTTTTATGGGTTTCAGTTTAATCTTTATGGCAAAAATTTTTAATACACAAAATGCCTCTTCAGCTCTGTTCATTTTTCTGCATTGCCCTCTGTCAAGTTCACATTTATTGCTGGGTGTTTTTTTACCATGGTGTCTAAACCAGACAGTCACTGTTTTAGCTTGTTAATTTTCCTCACCTTCTTTGACTCCTAAACTCCAAACAGGAGTGGGCTTTCAGTGTACAGGCCATACACAAGGACAAAGAAAAGCATTCCCCTTCCTGTCACCCTCCCAGTGCATACATACGTAACAGTGCCAAAATTCCCATAAAATAATGTGCACTTGGTCAGTATAAAAAAATGCCCTCCATCTTTTGGCTTGCAGGGAAGAGGGCATCTATGCTTTATGGTACATTATAAGAGACTGTGCACTTGCTTTAAAAATGTGTCTCTCTGCACAGTGTCAGCTGCAGTCATGTGGGGAGCAGTTCTCCTTCCTCAGCTGCAACCTTTGACTCTGCTGCTAGGTCTTGAAAGGGCTTTTTTGTCTTATTTTTTTCTTCAGAGCAGGCCCTAGGGAAGGAACTGAATGATTGCTGTGCTGGATTAGTGAGGCTTCGGGGCTAGAAGCCTGACCAGAAGTTGAACTTGATGGAATTTGGGGAATTGACGGAAGATGTGATAGAGATGACTACACAATGTAGATGACTACAGCTCATCTGAATGCCTTGTTGTAACTCATTTTGGCCACACTCACAAGCATACTAAGTTTTCTGTTCAGGACTGTAGTTGCCTACAGAGGTTGTGATCAAACTGGACTCCATACCTTTAACTAATGAGATTTTGATGTGTTACACCACAGGCCAGGAGTGGTAGCTTAGGCTCTAGAAAGGTGCACTGAGAACACAATTTTTCAGAGACAAAAAAAATCTAGTTTCATTTTATTTGAGGTTAGAAAAAATACAGGTAGACCCACTTAAAGCATTTTAGTCAGAGCTCCCATTGGAGGAGCAATGGGAATTTGGTACCTATCTCCTCTTTAACTTCAGAAGCCTCCAGCACATTTTACTTATTTTCTGGTTTCTCATGTTAGGCACTGAAGTTTATCAAAGCCCAGTGAATAACAGAATGCTGAATTTCAGAAAGTGAGGAGCGGAATGGGCTAATAAAGCTCCAAAACAAAGTTCCCCTTTCAGACCATCAGTGCAGCAGATGGTGACACCTGTGGAAATACGTTTCCTTTCCTTCCCTTCCTGCCACTACTATGTTAAGAGCTGGTGAGGAAATTTTGCATCTGGGCTGGTAGTTTGCCCAGAACTTCAGCAAAGCTATGCTAATGTTATTCGTTAGGGGGATTGCAAGTTATTCCAACTGCACTAATAAACTGTTCTTCAGTTTTACTTCCAGGTGTTGAGCTTACAGATTGTTGAAAATTTCTTTAAAGTTATTTCTTTTTTTTCCAGAATCCTTAGAAAATTAAGAAAGTTTCTAAGATACTTTAGATGGTTGGCTAACCCCAAGTAAAAAACCTATGTCCTTCAGTAAAGAAAAAACATTTTTGCTTCCTCTGACTCCTCTGAGGCAAAAGTGGAAGGTAAATTTAGGCACGGGTGTTTGCAAGAAGAAAGAGATGCAGGGGGAAGGGATAAGCTCGCATTTTGTATATATTTGCAAGAACTATAGTCTGTAGTGCTCTGTGATGTTGCGTTGGAGAGCAGTGAGCTGTGAAAGCTCTCCCTGTCAGTAGGACAGCAGTAGGGGAGCAGCTCAGGGTAGGTTAGCAGTGCAAGGTAAGTTGATCCTGTTGAACAGCTTGAATAGAATGAGAGCTTGCTATTGTCCCTCCTTTCCCCTGGTTTCCTCACCCAGCTGGTTTAGCTCCAACTTCACTCAGAATTTTTCTTTCTGAGACACAGAGAAACCCTGGGTGAAAATTAAAAGGACAGGCTGAGTCATATGTGTTATCCACTACAGATGAAACTAACTTCTGGCTCCACAGCGCAAAGTAAAGTAGAGCTGGCCTCCTGCTCAGGGGTGTTCCTGATGTGTACAGGTTGTATATCACACCCATATCTTCAGATGTGATAAGAAGAATGTTCTCTCTCTATAGCGAAGTATAAAAATCAGTGTAAGAAAAACAAAATAAATAAAACGGTGGAACTTTTTTGTGCTGATATAACTGTGAAATCACATCAAGAAAATCCCTCTAAGCTGGAAAAAATGGGAGTAATAAACTCTTGCAGCAACATTATTTGTAGCTGCTCATTTCCAGCCCAAATTTTGCTGATGTCTCTGTGCTTTGTAACACCAAGGCAGAGGTTAGCACTGTTGTGCTTAACTGTGTCAAGGCTGTTGCAAGCAACCATGAACTTGTTCCGCTCACAGCCTGAGCTGTGCTAAAGCTGCATAGCCTTGTCAGATGGGTGCTTTGCTTAAACAATCTCAGCAGATTATGTCAGGTGGAAATCATTATTCATAGCAAAGTGGGACTGGGACTGCAGTGACTGGCAATAGGGTAGAGAGCATCTAGTTCTGTATTTTTTGCCTCTGCAAAACACTGCTGAGGCCCAGACCTAATTATCTTTCTGCATAACTTCTCACTCTTGCACATTTATGACTTTTTGCAGATTAAATATCTGCGAGCAGCTACCTATGGCAAGTGAATCTGTGCAGAGCAGCAGAGACCACAGAACAGGAAGAGATGGCACAGTTTTAGGATCTTTCCAGTAGGCCTGGGAAGAAGGAAGCAGAAGGAGTCTGATAAGGCTGGAACAAAGAGTGAAGAGTTACCCTGTGGGATGAAGAGGGAGCACATAGTTGGCTGTGAAAGGGAAAATGTGTGAGGTGGTGTCCTGGGGTCTCAAACTGGGACCTCAAAGGTGGGCACTGAAGAGAGCAGAGAGTGGTGTTGGTTGATGAAAATCAGAGTTGTGGGAAAAGTAGAGCATTCCAGAACTTCAGCGAGAAGCAAAAGTGACACGGTAAGCAGGAGAAAAGAAGATCTGAGACTAACCCTTGAAGATCACTTTCACTAGTCCATGTCCATCCTACCTGTGCTGATTTGCTTTACTAAGAATCTGTTGAGTAAGTCTCTGTGAGGTCAGCCAGCTGAAAAATTAAATAGGCAAATGAAAGGTGGTATAGAAGAGAAAACAGAAAAGTGAAAGGGAGAGGTAAGGCAGGAAATGCAGATGTGGGGAAAAACACTGGCAGTGATGGTGTTTCCTGAAAGTCACAGATATCCCATGCCTCTGCTCCACTTTCCTGACTTAATAAGTCGGGAATCAGCCCTGAGTGAGCACTCTATAATGTTAGCAGAGGTGCCTCAGTTGGAGAGGAGCAAAAATCCAGCAGTACTAAGTGGAGGTAGAGCCTCTCTGTGGAGAGAGATAAAGGGAGATCTGCTTCAAAGGAGAGGCACTGAGTCAGCACTGGAGAGGCAAGGCAGGGGACATTTCTATTGCTGGGTGCCCAAGAGATTTGAGGAGATAAACACTTCTTGCTGTCACTAAGCCTTTCTCCATCACACTGTGAGCAATGGCACTGTAGGAGACAGGTGGCCTTGTGTTGCTGCATGGCTGTTGCTGGGTGATTTGTAGATCATATGCCAAAGTCCAAAGTGAAATTTCCAGGAATTGCTCAACTCAAGATAATGTCAGGAAGTAATCAGCAAAATTGGTGAGATGATGGAAGTTATTCCTCAGTAAGACAAAAGCTTCTTGGGGAAAATTGCCATCTGGGATTTTTGTCACCCACCCCTTTCCCTTGCTGAGCCCTAGTTGTGTTGCCTCTCCAAATGACCTTTTCTGCTGGGCTGATGCCAAGTGGTACATGCAAGGGGGGCTGAAGAGAAACATGTCAGGATATTTCTGTAGAAAGTCAAGGAAAACAATTCAAAGCAGGAGGTGAATCAGGAATGAATAAAGTGGAACAATTAATTATTACTTTTCCCCATGTAAATTGGGGAATGGTGAGTCTGAAGGCAGGAAAAGAGCTGTAAGAGAAAGGAAAAGAAAGATGTCTCTACTGGTTCACCAGTAAGAGGGAGGTGGGGAGGGTTTGGCAGATCCCTGCCGGCTGATGGGGTGGAGAGGGTACCATTCCAAGCCTTATTGCTTTCCAGCTGGCTCAGATTGATGGTGTTTGCTATTCCCATGATATCTCTGATATCATCTGCTGAGGTACTAATGACAAGATGCTTCATTCACCACTCAAAAGAGGGATTAGGGCTCAAATCGCCATTCCAGCTTGTCACTCACCAAGGAATTAAAATCTTCTTTGAATGTGGAATTTACTGACCCCATGGGAGAGCCTAAGATTAAGGAAATGATGCTTTAAACATGAGATCACTGAAATAAAATAACGCATTAACTGGAAAGTGTTCATCTTTCCAAGCTGTGGCGAAGAGCCACTGGACAACATTACACAGGCACCACTCTCATGGTCCAGCCAGATCATCACAAACACCCCAGACATTTCCTCCTCTGAAGAAATAGCAGAGTATAGTGCAGGAACCCCAAGAGATGGCTTTTAACGAGTTTATGTGGCTATTATGGAAGAGACTTTGATCAGTGTCTTGATGATCTACTTCAGGTCCTGATTTGTCACTGATAGCTGGCCATGGTCACATGAGTCGGGGGCTGTGCAGAAAATCACTTTGAATTTCACCTCAGCTAATGCTGATAGGGATGCCTTAAATGAACTTATATAGATGTGCCCACATGGGAAGACCAGCTTCCTGCAGTGCAAGCCTGTCATCTCTGCTAGCGCTGCTGTGCTATGAGGTTTTACAGTAGAAGGGAGCGGGTACCGAACTAAGTGTGCACAGTGGTGGAGAGCAGCAATGTCTCAGGAAACTAGATGGTTGGGCAATGGTACACAGTCACTCTAGGTGCTCTGGGTTCCTCCAGAAATTACTGACCTCTGTGGTTTTAGAAAGTCTGAGGATAGTGCCCACCTACTCCCCTTCTTGCTCCTCCCCCCTCCCCCACTGCCCCAGTTTTTGAAAAAATGTCTTTAGAATTGTCTAGGAAATAAGATCCTTTAAGAAATTAACAGTGGATTCCAGGTCTTACTATTTTGCAATGGTTGGGGGTTTTTTTTCAGTTGGTTGGTTGGTTTTGGTTTTGTTTTTATGGGTTGGGGGTTTTTTTGTTATTGGAACCTGGAGAGAGCAGTGAGTTTTCCCTCCAAGAATAGCCCATGTACTACTCCTAGGAGTAGTTTTATTCAGCATCCTCATGGATGAGCTAGGAGAGTGACTGAACTCCCTGCTTCCCTTCCTCACAAATTTTTGGACAGCCCCAGAAGAGACACATCCAATGCCTTGACATTAGACAGACAGCAACACTGGGGACAGTGTCCCAGCAGCAGTGATCCCTAGGAGCTGGTAGAAGATGACTTGCAGGGTGCTGGCCTTCTTGTCTGTGCAGATGAAGCTATGAAAAATGAGCTAGGGTAGCACAGAAGGGATCAGCCTTTCTCGGGGAGTGGGAGCATCTTTTGCCTTCCAGACCACTACTAGAGGCAGGCAAGAAGCTGATGAAGAATTGAGAGGTAGGCAAGAGCCATAATTTTGCCTTGCTCCAAGGGTACTGATAAGTCTTGATGGCCCTGACCAGCCTCTCCTGGGACTCCCTCTGCAACATCTTCCCATGGGGCCAGGAAACCCATTTCACCTCAGCCCTGGGCTTTTAGTGCCTGCCTGAGCTGTATTGTGGTCTATCTTTCCCAGCTATGCCTGGCTGTATTCACTGTTTGTCTGAACCCTGGCATGACTTCCTTGTCTTAACCCAGACTTCCTGGCTTGACCTCATACCTGCCTGGCAATCGCTGGCACTGACTGCCACCACCAGGATTGACACTGACCTGCAAACCAGTTTTTCAGCTAGACCTTGGATCTGCTTTGCCACCACAAGCTTATCTGATGATCAGAGGAACCTGAGTCTCTCCCTGGGCCTGCCTGCTCTCACCCTGTAGCAAACTGGGACAAGACTTGGCTGGAGAGACCTTGTCCTGCCAGCTTTTTCTCCCTTGTCTTCTGGATCCCAGATGCTTAGGAGCAGTTGGACTACCTCTCTGCCCTGACAGAAGAAAGCTTTCCCAGTAAAACATGTTGTCCCTGCCCTGAGTCCCACTCTTCTGCAAGTCCAGCCTTTTTTCACTATAACTCTTCCCTTCCCTTCCCAGTATCTGTCACCAAGCCATCTGGAGCCCCGGCCAACTCAGCTTCCTGCAATGGCACCATCTAGGCTAGGTGGGAGCTGCAAGCTGAGTTGCCTCCTGAACAGTCCCTAGCTGTACCTGTGGTCACAAATAAGTCATTAAGTCTCAGGCAGAAGGCTGATGTACACCATGGTTACTGGATATTTTATATTGTTTTAAGCCCTGGAGGACAGGATGGGAGAGATGGAGAAGGTTAAAAATACAGCAGTTGTGGATCCCTGTCCCTGTGCTGGGTTGGAAGGGCACTGCCCCAGCATTGCTCTGAGGCACTGGCATCAGTGCTCACGGATTCCACTGGATTAGCACTGCCTCTTGCATTCATTCTGCCCACAATGCACCTAGCAGCAGCATGGAGGGAGTAGGTTGAAGTGGGGCTGAGCAGAATGCTTTGAAGCATATGCCATGTTCAGTGGGTGACCAGAGCTTTCAGGTGTGAGGGGTATTGACAAAGATGGGGAACATAGCTGGGAAGCACTTCTGGGGAGCAGGGCCCGGGCTCAGCATGACTGTTGTGTTAGCTGGAAAGTGAGGTGGGACATTGTACGGCATTGTCAGGAAGGCGGCCAGCAGATTCCTCAGTGATGGGGTAGCACTGAATGACCTCAGAGCACAAATGGTCTGTGCAGCTGGTGGACTCCTCTGAGCACCCTGCCTGTGCCAAGGAGAGCTCAGGGCCCCACCTTGTAGTACCCTGCAGATTGGCTTGCCTGCCTGTCTGCTGAGGCTGGGGGGGAGGAAGCTGTTGGCAACTCACAGAATTATTAACGGAAGAAGCAGAAAGGCAGTGGGGAAGCTCAGAGAGTGATTCCCACCCCAGTGCCGGGCACAAAACTGGATCTGAAAAAGGCTGAGCAAAATTTAATGCTGGAAACTAAGGGACTGGGACTGCTCTGGAAAGCTGCTATCAGAAATGTTCTGAGTAAATGCTTGTGGTCAGTTTGAAAATACAGAGACAAACTGAGCATTGCCATAGACTTCAGCATTAAAAGAGCAATGCCATTTTAGGCCCTTCTAAAAGAGCCTGATGTTCATATTTCAGCAAATTTCTCTCACACATACCCCTGCTGATAAGCCTCTACACCTCCAAAGAGTGCTCTGTTGGGTTGAAATGGCATAAAATCTTCCATTCCCCTAGATGCTGTTGGTGCCTCTGATAATACAGAACAGGAATTAAAGAGCCCTATGGGGCTGGGTAACTCTGAAACAGGAGTACAGACCTCCTCACCCAACTCCTGTGGAAATGATCAGAGTCATCAGCCAGGGATATTGTGAAAAAGGGTTCACACTTGAGAAACTGTGTCCTGCTGAAAGTGTGTTGGGACAGCTAGTTTCCCTCCATGGTTCTTAGGGTACTTGCTGGAGGATGGTGGATTTCTCTTTGGAAGGGCAGTGTTCCTTTGCAACCATACATCTGGCATCACATGACTATAGAGGACTCTCTATTAAGTGATCAAACCTGATCCTTTAGGGCTGTGTATGGCTGTGCTTGAAGAACTGCTGCTGTTCTGATGTGAGTGAAACAGCCTGCTCTGTGTTCGCTGAGAATGAGTGATAAGGGAAGAGAAAGAAGGATGGAAAGGAGAGCCCTTCTTGATTATGTCCCTTTACTTTAGCTACTTCAGTCCTGCTGTTCCTCATGCAGTTGTCACTGCTATGACTTTATGACACTGGCTGCCATGTCTGGCTCTTGGAAATGTTAATGTTCTGTTATTTTTCTTTGTGCTGCCTATTCTGAGCCAGACATGCAAGAGACAGGATATTCATCATGCTAAACCAACCATAATTCAGAGGAGGAAAGGGATGCATTTTCATACAGTATTTGTTACATATCAGAGGCCATCCCCAATGCTTGTGTGTAACACTGTAATGGGTTGACCCTCGCTGGATGTCAGACACCCACCGAAACCTCTCTATCACTCCCCCTCCACCACTGGACAGGGGAGAGAAAATATAACAAAAGGTTCCTGGGTTGAGATAAGGACCAGGAGAGATCACTCACCAATACTGTCACAGGCAAAACAGGTTTAAATTAGAGATAGTAATGGAATTTATTGCTAAAAAAATCAGAGCAGGATCATGAGAAGTAAAGACCTTAAAAAAACACCTTCCCCACACCCCTCTCTCCTTCCCAGTTCTACCTCCTCCATAGCCTGGGATCAAACTTTCCAAGACATGAAGGCAATTCTGGTTACATCATATTTCCATATTCTGTAAGTGTTGACTTTGACCAACATCTTGGTTGCCAGCTGGACAAAATGTGTGCAGCGTTGGTGAGAGAGGTGTAGGTGTTAAATTACGGAGGTCCTGAAATGCACCGGTGTGGACTTCATTAGTCGTGCTGCAGCCCTAGGGCCTCCAACAGCTGTCCTGTGCCCAGTGCTCAGGGAATGGAGGTCAGGGATTCTCAAACACACATGTGATACATGGTACGTGACATATTCCCTGTTAGTGAGGAATGCAGGACAAGCCCTGCAGATGTAGCGTCAGATGAATGGCAGATCAGGGGCAAGCCCTCAGCGAAATTGCTACTTGTCAGTGCAGTCCAGGTACGGCTGTGGAAGAGGTGTCTCCTCTAAACCAAACCCCTCAGCAGGTGCCCATCTCAATAGAAATAGATAATGTAGGGATTCTGTCTCTCAAAAATTAACTGGAAAATAAGGATTTGGTTCCTATATTTGGTTCCTATATTTGGAAGCATGTATAAGATCGTGATTGGAGAGGAGAGAGGGACTGGGGGAGTCAGGGAACCTGGGCTGCTTTCCCAGCATTACATTGTAACTGTAAATTATAGCAAGTCCCCAGGGACATTCTTCAGTTCTTGCTTGTCTCTCAAGTAGAGGCAACAATCTCACACTTTCCACCAGAAGACTATAGGTTATACAGGGTCCCTGTTCCCGGAGAGCAGTGGCTACCCCACCCCATTTATCCCAGTGCTGAGTTCTTGGATGCTGGATATATTTCTTCAGTACACTCACATCACCCTTAGCTGTAATGTTCCTGCCTGTAGGGACTTTGCACATGAAGGCTGTTACCAGTCACACCTTCCAGAATGGGTGTGAAGGAGCAGCCTTGAATGGCACAAGACCTTTGGGTCATCAGTACAACAATCTCACACCCCACCTCTTATCCAGAAGCACAGGGACAGCTGGGAGCCTGACTGTGCTACTCTTCTTGCCCTCTGATTTGCACCATCTCTGAGTGGCAGCACACTGGCTCTTCACAGGCCTGTATGGGCAGACCAGTTCATTTCACCTCGCTGCCCCTGTGTGGGGCAAAGCACTGAGTGACAGCCCTTCACACAATTATTTTCCCTTCTGAGATCATGTGAAAAGGTTCAGGCCTGTGCTGGAGACCCAGAGTACTTATGTTTATGGGGGCTGCTCTTCTCTCCTCTCTTAGACTGTCTTTCACCTCTCCCAGTCTTCCTCCCAGTTCTCTGCCAGGGAGTGCTGAGGCTCATCACTACAAGTGTCCAGCATGGCTCTGGCTCTAGGGAACAGGGAGGCCAGTGCTGTGACACACCTGTGTCACAGCTGCATGCACCACTGCTTCAGATACACAAACTGATCCACTTCCTTGAGAGAAAAAAACCAGTATTTAAGAGCCAAGATATAGGACCTGCATGGTGTCCGTGCACCCAGGAGATGTTTTCATCTCCATGCTCAAGTGGAAGAAGGAAGACCTTGGCACAGGAGCATACTCTGGGGTCAGGTACTGAGAACAGGTGAAATGCTTGCAAGTCATCGTAGTTATCATTAATAATTTCAGCCTCACCATCACACTCTGCAGCCCTGGTGTGTGTGAGGACCCTGACCCACTGGGCCTGAAGAGGGGTCGTTGAACCAGCCATGGTTTGTGCCTGGTCTCTGATGCTCACTGGCACGGGTACCTTTGGTAGCCAAGGACAAGCACTGGCAGTCCACGGTTGTTCTGATCGCTTCCATCAGGAACGGATTCTTACTTGGCACAGCCCCAGAGAAAGGACCATATTCCAGCCCAGGGAGCTGCTTTGCTCCCTCAGCTGGAGCAAAGAGCTGAACAAGGCGGGTCTGCCAATGGTCCCTGTGGGTTTACAATGCTATGGCTAGAGCAGAAACAATCCCACCCCGACTTCTGAAACACATCCCGCTCCATTAAGACGGTAGATGGATAGTCCTTTCCTCCCCCCTTTCCCCCTCTTTTCTTCCCTTCCGAAGGTCACCTTCAGCGGGGAGGCAGTGTGCCCCCAGGTCCAGAGCCATGGGGACGGGGCGGAGCGTCACGCTTGGCCCCGTAGCGCCTGGCAGCCCCCTCCGGCTGCTGGCGCAGGCTGAGCCCGGCGGCTGCGGCGAGGGGAGCGCGGCAGTCGCGGCTGGCTGGCTGTCCTGCGCTGCTGGAGAAGGTGAGAGGCTTAGTACAGGCGGGAAAGGAGAGTGGGAAGGGAAGTTGCAGCGGTGGCAGGATGAAAGACACTGGACAGGCATATAAAAGGGCACCCACCCCTCTCAAACTGGTTTTGGAGGCTTGAGAGTGGTGTGCCGGCACAATGCGGAGCGCACCCATTTCCCACAGCGGGTTGATGGAGAGCTCGTTGGTGGCTTTGCCCTGGGAGGTTGCTTTGCGTCCACTCGTGTCCGGCCGCATGGTGCTGCCGTACTGGCGGGTTGGCTGGGAGAAAGGGGTGATGTGGCTTGGTCCCAGTGGGATTGCTGCCGGTTTCTGTCCGAGGAGGCTGCTGTGCAGAGGTTGTGGTGTGCTGCGTGCTGTGGAGAGGCTTACGGAGCTCTCCGGGGAGGCTGCTGAGTGTCTCTGCCCCAGAACAGCAATACACAGTTCTGCGACCGGGACAGTCATGCCATGCTCGGCAGAGAGATTAAGCACTAGCCTGCTGACGAGTTCTAGAAAGAACTTCATAAATCTACCAGTAATAAGGCCAGAAGCAAACATTGCGATAATCTGTTCTTATCCCTTGTCGTATTAAACGTGGTTTGCACCAGAGTGGACCTTTTAGGAAAAAAATGTGCCATCCTTGAGCCAAAAGTTAGGGGGATGGAAGGATATCCTTCCATATTGTATGATGAGACTTTTAGGGGCAAATATCCCTCTTCACAAAATCTGCACCACAACAGAGGTCTGAAATGGCCTCACTTCAGCGTCTTCTGTTGGTTTTATTATAATGCTTCTACCTAATTGGGAGAGCCCTTTTTAGTGAAATTCTAGTACTTGGGAAGGTACATACAGGTGATAGAGTAACTTCTTCACTATCTGTTTGATAAGCTATAAAGACAGCTCCCCTGGAAGTTTCCCCTGTAATTTTCAGCCCTGTTGTCATTGTCATGACTTTCTCTGGTCCTTTTTCTGTCAAACTGGGGACACCAATGCTAGCTTGTTGAGCTGTGGGCTCACCAGTATCATTAAAAAGATAGAAAACATCCAGTATCTGGTTCTGTTGGTCTATCACCTGCCCTCCAGAAGAGTTCAGGAAATTTACCCAGGCTTTCTTCACATCAATATATTTTTAACATTTCAAGAAACATCGGTATATTTTTAACATTTCAAGAAACATTTGTATTCAAGAAGAATACAAAGCAGAGCAAACGGAGAAAATTAATTTATTATAAAAATACAAATTCCACTGGTGTGTGATATTCTCAATTGTAGAGAAGAAGCTGTTAACAGGTGGCCAGCTCTTCAGAAATACAGCTTCCCTAACTCAGCTGATTTTCAGAGATTAAATTTCAGACTGCCTCACGGCATCTGTATGTAGGAACCTCTGCAGAAACTGGAGTTCACTGTAAGAGGCACATCGCCTCAGAACAGATCTCTTCTTTTGTTACAATCATCTCAGCCTACGTGAAGCTGAACAGCTGTCCCTTTTTTGTTTACAGTGAAGCTTACTTTCTTAATTTAGCATCTGGAAAATGCTAGTTTGCCTCTCACTGCTGATGTTTTCTGTGTCTAATTATTTTTGGGCATTCTCTTCAGCAAAGTGAATGCAAAAGTGGAATCTGCAACATCAGTAACCCTTGTACTGTTATGCTCTTAGACTTGTATCTGTATCAGTAAGATGTGTATCTCTATCACTGCAGATTATTCCTACTGCCATTCTGTATCATCCAATGTATTAAAGCCTGCAAGGGAAGTGAGGCTATACCAGATCTACATTTCTGGATTTACATAGTGCCCATTAAGCAGCATGAAGAATCTAGATGTGTCTGATTAATATTACTTTTTTTTCCTGTCACCTATCTAATGCCAGACTAAAATCCTGACTTCTTTGGTCCTTTGAAACACTTTTGTATGTGTGTATGTGCATGCACTAGTTTTGTGAAGCAATGCATTGTCTACCCTAACCCTTTTTGTGCCATTTGCAAACACTTTCTGAATGATTTCAGTGTTTTTGTCTAGATCATTGACAAAGGTAAAAGTATTATAACAGAGTCAGGATTTTAAAAAAATTAATTGTTTAAGGTAAGAACACCAATAAAATATGATATTTTCCACTATATACTGGGCTTTCAGAAATTAATTAAAAATGTGTGGCTTCTTGGTTTAGACCAATGCCAGGATGAATTTGTACAGATAACTTCCAGGAAACCACCAGAGAATGGGACATTTCTAGCAGGTGCTATATGAACCAATACCAGCACGAGAACTGCTTCAAACCAACAATTTAGAGGATGGTGGGAAGTGCCTGCAGGTGGGGTCCTTACACAGCCCCTAAGCAGAAGTTTTATAACAACGGAATGAAGTGATCTGAATTACTTGGTACACTAAATCCATTTGAGCAAAATGTGCTTTACTAAACATGGTGCAAAAATATTCAGGTAAAAACCAGGTAGGCAGCACCCCTAAACGGACAGGAAGAGGAAGTGAATTTTTCCCCCAACATTCCCCAGTAATTGGGAAAAACTCTGAACTCATAATGGAAATATAAGGTAGTACAGCCTGTGTGTTGTTCCCACAAAAGGAGATCTTGAGGCCACAGAATGAGGCAGAGGGGAATTCTAGCTGAGTGTGTGACAGGAGACATTCTCCCCAAGACAGTCAGGGTTTTAACATGGGGGATGGGAGGAGAAAAATGATGAGGCTTTAGAAAAGGGCCATGAAACAGATCTGAGAGCTGGACAATCGGGCTGGACAATCTGAGAGCTTGGTTTGACAATTAGACAGAAGGTTATTTGAAGGCACTGAACCAATAAGAAGACTGAGGGGTGTCTTGATCAGAGAGCATAGAGATGCTTATTCTCAATTCAAAATGTGACCACATCTTCTGGAAGCATCACATCTGTTTCAGCTAACTGGTTCAGGCACTACAGAAGCACAGTGTGACAGGTGCTTTGTGAAGCCTAAGTAAAGCATTGGTTAAATGCATAGCCCGAGCTTCAGTCTGATAGTTTTAGTCAACGTAATTAACTGCAAATGTGTTCTCATAGCCTGTGGTCATTCCTCTGACCACAGTGCATATAAACTCTGCAAGAGTCCCAAGAAATTTAACAGGTATCAAAAACCTATTTTCTCTATCTGAGGAACTTCATGGGCAGGTTAGGTAAATTCAGATTAAGGTATCATATAAATGTGTAACAGCAAGAATTTTTACACTGGCATTTATAATTGACCAATTGTCATTGGATCAAGCCTGAATGACTTTTTTGTAAGAGATGCCCCAGATGCTATTTGTCATTTGGTTTGTATTAAGGTTCTGCAGAAGGTCAGACAAGAAAGTGGACTCCACATGCCATATGCTCAAGGCCATTTTTAATAGAGTATCTTTGATATGAGAAGAGGCTGAAACAGCTGAAACTCTTCAGCTTGCAAAAGAGAAGGCTCAGAGGGGACCTTATTGGTGTATATAAATATCTGCTGAGAGGGAATGAAGAAAAGGGAGCCAGACTCTTCCAAGCAGTGATCATTGGTGGGAATCTCCATCTGTGGAGATATTGAAGACCTGGCTGAACACCTTCCTAGACAACCTGCTTCAGTTGCTGTTGCTTGAGCAGGGGAATTGTATTAGATGATCTCAAGAGGTCCCATCCAACCTAAACACCTCTGTGTTTCTGTCATCATGGCACTGTCTCTGTTGTACAGAGATCACCCTGTCTTTCGCTTTTGACATGTATGAAGTGCTTTTCTGCACTAAATACATTAATCATTTTGGTTGAAGAACCAGAATAACATTACCTGGACTAGGACATTGTATCTCCATAGGCTAGATCCCACTCAGCTTCTCAGGTGGTTCAGAAGTATCCTGTGATGGTGTAAAGGATGTGAACTTTTTGCTGCTGTAATTAGAGATTCTTTTGAGGAATTACAGTTTCTCACAAGTCAGCAGGCTGGAAATAAGACCTCTAGCAGGGGTGAAGCACAGAAAGAATAGTGGAGGAAAGAACAGTTTTGAATAGGACTCTGCCTGCTGCCTTCAATACAGCACAGCCAAATGGTGAATGCATCCTGGCCAGGGCCCTGGAGACCTTCTCCTCAGTGCTTGTCAATCTGAACAGGGAAAATGACACTTTAGAAGATATCAGAAGTAGTGCAGATCACCCAGGCACACTTTACTCAGCAGTGACCCAGACTGGATCATCACTTACCTTCCTAGCTAGTCGCAGTGGCATCTCAAAGAAAGACCTGACAACGCCAGCTATTTTCTCAAGTATGGACTTTGTCTTGGAATTAATGACTTCAAGGGCAGCAAGGGCCAAAGTCTGCAAACTGTTCTGGAGTGGCTGCAGCTGGGGCTTCCTTCATAAGGAGCCCTGATCAGACCCACAGTTCACAGGCCCTCAAGAAACTTTACCCATATCCTCTTGATGATCTGTTCTTCCAAGCTGGCTCATTCACTTTAGTGCTCTCCTCTGAGCCTGCACCATTTTCCCTCCCATGCTATTGGGGCCACAGATGGAAGTATGGATCTATTCCAGCTATATTGCAGTTCACTTGAACTGTGGAGTGGAAGAATACAAGAGTTTTTGGGATTTGGGTGGTTTTGGGTTTTTTTATTGCAAAAGCTTATGGACTGAAATGTTTTGACTCCCTGAGGTGAACTGAGAACCAAGGATATACAGAAAAGCATATCCTCCCACTCACAAAAGCAAGTGTTTGCATAGTAAATAGGAGAGAAGTAATGCACCTAATAAAATGGATGAATCATGTTATAAATAATTGAATACAAATAAAACATTAATTAATAGCTATCTAAAAAGTACATAACTCTTGAATAATTCGTAGAGTTGATGCAACATGAAGATTCTAACCTTTGGGCTAAATAGCAGTAACAAGTGGCCAGCATACAACGGAAGAAATTTTACTTGACTCACGTTTGAGATTTTCAGCTATCTAAGAAGACTCTGAACCATTTTCTGACAAGAACTTGTATATGACCATGAATTTGATATAGAAGAAACACTGCCTCACAGAAAAGCTATTTTGATATTTTTTTCCACAAATACTCATATAATGTGTTCTTCAAATGACAAGTGGACATCTCTCCTATTGTTCCACTCCACTATTTAATGTGGCTTTAGCTTATCTAATATCTATGCCTTTCCCAGGTCTATTACATTTTAGGTGTTTTCTCTATATTCAACTTAAATTTTTCTCTCTATAACACCTAAATGTGGAAGCACCAGTTTGGAAATATTTTGGCAGGGTGGGTCCATTTGTGGGTTCTGAGATGCTCTTGCTGTCCGGAATTTCACAAGCCCTGTTGGCTGGGGAGCAAACAGGAGGACATCAAAGCAAAATCTCTAAAATACTTCCCAGACACTCTTTCCCAGAGTTCTCCCCAGCCTTCCATTTATCCCCTCCCATGCAAACATTTGTTCATTGTTGTACTCCCTACTGACTGTACTAAATTTGACTGCTGTTGACTCTCACAGCAAGCCAAAGCCGTTACAGAAAAGTAGGGCCATTTACTTGGCACTTCTGAATTGGATAAGATTTAGAAATGCAGTCTAGGAGAGAAAGAAGGGAAGAGAAGGAGAACCTTCCCACAAATAGTCCCAGGATCCTGTACAAATCCAGCCCTTTTGTAGATTTCCCAGGTTTAAATAATTCTTTTTTCCAAATTTCTTTATTTTGAAGAATGACTGGATTTAGCAGCAGTGGGATTCCTTTGCAGAAGAGAAATGCGGACATGCCGGAAAAAATCCAGTCTGTGAAGGCAGTTAAGATATTGGAATATCTCTCATAGGAGGAGAGGCTAAGAGAGCTAAGACTTGATCAGCCTCAAGAAGAGAAAGCTTCTGATCAATGCATATGAATACCTGCAAAAACACACAGCCAGGCATATCACAGCATCAGATGATACTGAGTGACAGAACAAGAGGCAGTGGGCCTGAAACACAACTTCTATTTAAGCATAAGTAAAATCTTTTTTACCACAGAGGTGATTGAACACTGGAACTGGTTACCCACAGCAGCTGTGGAGTCTCCATCCTTGTAGATATTTAAAACTGGGCTGGGCACAGGACAACGTGCTCTAGCTAACCCTCCTCTGAGCAGGAGGTTGCAGTAAGTGGTCTCCAGAAGTACCTTCTGGCCTTGACCATCATGTGACCTTGCTCCAAAACCAGGAGGGACTCCCAGGCCCAAGGTGCCTTGTTCAGAGCACAAGGAGGTAGACAGGCAGAGAGTGCTGACACAGAGGCCTTAAAATGCTGTGCAGTAACTCTCTTGGGAAAGTGAAAATACACTTCTCTGAAATAGGTCTGAAGCAGCCAGCTACAGCTCAAAATGCCATTGATGTTCTAGCTTACTTCCTGTATAAGGCTGCACAGATGAGTGACTTTTGGCCAAAAATGTCATCAGGCATGTGAGGTACTGAGCTCCCTTTGCCTTCCTCAGGGCACTCCACCTTTTTTTCATGTGCTAGCTGTGCCTCTGCCTAAGGGACAGGTCTGTCTCAGCTGCTACCTCAAGGACTTTCTTCTATAAGCAGTAGAGGTGGGATTCTGAGCAGAGAGACAAGGTCCTGCTGCAGTAAGCTAAGGTGGGTGGCTGGGTCATGCTTGAAAATCTGGGATTTTTCTAATGTTTTGCCTGTTGTCTAATATTGGGCAAAAGGATTAGAGGACTGAAGGAGGCTCCCTTCAATACAGAAACCTTTTCTACGAGGAGGGGCTTTGCCCAGAGATGTTCTGTATAAAAGTGCAAGTTCAACTCAAGCACAGCAGCAGGAGTGCTCAGGCTCCAAGTGGCAGAAATATGCCCTTCCATGGCATGGTTGTGCCGCATGTCCGATTGGCTTTCCCTGTGCATGCTCTGTTGTTCCTGACTCCAGCGGTGGTGTTTCTGCAGCACTCAGTGATGGCCGAGAGCTCAGCTGTGACTGCAGCAGCAGTGGGGAGAGCAGCACCTACCAAGCTAGAGGAGCTCCTGGAGATCACTGCTCAGAGCCTGGTGCGCGCTGAGGTGGCTGAGCACTATGAGGTTATTCGGGAGCTGGGCAGGGGCAAGTATGGCCATGTGATGCTGGTGACCCACAGGCAGAGAGGTAAGGCACTAACTGCGCCCTGTGAACTATTGTGCCTTGTCTCCTGTCCACTTACCGAGGCACAGGGCATGGGGTGGGCTGGTGGCACCTCGTGGCCAGGAACCAGGCATGGCTGGGAGGATTCCCAGGGAGACCAACAGGATGGGGACCTCCCCAGCCAGGAACCATCCCATTACATGCAGCCAGGGAGCAGGTGATGCCAGGGGACAGCCCAGAACACTTGGCAAGATTATAGTGATGAGACAGGTACAAGGTCAGGCTGGGAAGTTAATCCACAAGTCAGGATCAAGAGAGTTCACAGATAGGCACCAGCATGGATGTGATATAGATGGAAACAGCAGTCCCACCCCAGGGTGCAGTCAGGGAGTGGAGCCCCAAGCCTGGGCTGAAGTGGTGCCCTAAGGCCCATGGACAGAGGGTTTGAATGAATGAATGAAGGGTGGGCCATATGAGCCCTGACACTGCTCTTCCCCAGCAGTCCCAGCTCAGACTGATGGGCCCACATTTCCTGAATGTCCTTACTCTGCCCAGGGCTCTTGTGTGTGCCCAGGGCTCCAAAGTCATACCAGTGGCAGTGCCTGTTCCCAGACCTGGTGTCCACAGGGTATACCCTCACAAACTTTGGACTAGAGACCTCCCTGTGGCTGTGACTGCCCAGATCTGTGGCTGCTCTGTCCTGCCTTGGTGTGAGTGACTTTCAGAGGAGTCTAACCCACTCTTCCCATTCCCAGGGACTCCTATGGCTCTCAAGCTGCTACCCAAAGCCAGTACAAAGCTGCACACCTTCCTGTATGAATATTGTGTAGCACTGTCCCTCGCCACCCACCCTGCCATCATCAGCATGTTTGGAATTGCCATCGAGTCCAGCCAATACTATGGTTTCCTCTACGAACCAGCGCTGCACAAAGACCTCATCTCTATCATCAAACCCCGCGTGAGTGTTGCTACAAGGCCATGGGGACTGGGGCTGTAGCATTTGGCCCCTCTGAAGGCTGGCTGGGTCAGAGGGAGGGAGGTGAAGGCAATGGGCTGTGGGTCCATCTAGGGTCTGCAGCACTGAAGGAGCCGTGGGCTTGCAAGGCAAGAAATGCGAAGGTCTTTCCCAGTGCAGAGCATTCTGGTGAGAGGCCGGCTGGCAGGGCTGCCGAGGTGCCCCGTGTGTGCCATCCCGCCCGTCTCTCTCCCTGCGCAGGACGGGATCCCTGAGCCGGCTGCAAAGCAGTGTGCCAAGCAGCTGGTGAGCGCGCTGGAGTTCATCCACAGCCGGGGGCTGGTGTACCGCGACATCAAGCCTGAGAACGTGCTGCTCTTCGACCCCGACTGCCGCCTCGTCAAACTCACTGACTTCGGGCTCACGCGGCCCAAGGGTACCAAGCTCAAGCTGGTGGCCGGTGTAATCCCCTACACTGCCCCCGAGCTGAGCAACACTGCTGATGCCCAGGGGGTGCCCATCGACACCAGCATGGATGCCTGGGCCTTCGGGGTGCTGCTTTTCTGCCTGCTGACTGGCTACTTCCCCTGGGAGCAGAGCCTGCCAGAGGACCCTTTCTTTGAGGACTTCATGCAGTGGCAGGAGACAGGCCTAGAAAAGGACGTGCCCCGGCACTGGAGGCGCCTGACAGCCGAGGCTGCCGGGATGCTGCGGAGCCTGCTGGCTCTGGATCCCGCCAAGCGTGGCCCCGTCAGCGGCGTGCTGCGCTACGTCGACTGCCCTTGGCGGCTGGAGGATGGGCGCAGTGAGGAGGCTGCTGTGAAGTCCTAGAGCCTGCTCCCCATGGCAGGAGGGAAGGAGGGTCTCACCCTGCAAGGGGCTTCAGGGTTTGGGGCACTGTGGTGGCCTGGCCGTGAAGAGGCCATGGTGACACAGAGAGCAACTTCTCTGCAGCACTGTCCCTGCTGCCACAGAGTCAAGCTCTTTCCCCAGCTGATGGTCCTCATCCCATGACTCAGTGCTGCCCAGCGCCACCTCTTTGTGTTTCCATGGAGTTTGAAACACAGCTTGGAGCCTCCTTTCTCTTGGAAATGACTGTCTGTGTGTGAAGCATCTACTTGTCTCCTAGCCACAGGAACTCCAGGGAGTTACTTAGGCTGCAGCAGCACCTGCCTTGTCTCAAAATAGAGCAAAATACACACTTTTGTGTTACTCTGTGTGGCTCTTTTTCCCTCATAATAAATGCCTGGCAGGACCCACCTGCTGTCAGAGAGCAGGGAGCATGTCAGAACTTGCAGCCATCTCAGGACAAGCTGTCCAAGGCAGGGGCCATCTCTGAATGCTGCCTAGGCCTACACCAGGACCCTTGGAGGGTGGCTTTGGGCTGGTGGAGTGGAGGGGCTGGGGAGACCCTAGCATGTGGCTGGGGAATGATTATGGAGTTGAGGTTATCTCATGCCAGCCCAAGCACATGTCTTCCCTTGTATTGCCTTCAGGCCCTAAGACAATATCCTTCATGCTCTTTTAGAGGCCTGGTTACACCTCTAGAAGACCTTCCTTCTCCCCTTTCCTATCACTTCTTTAGCCTGTTCCTAGACACACACTTCTCCTAATCCTCAATATCCTCCTAGGTGCACATTTTAATCCTGAAAAAGGGTAGCAAAGAGAGAATTAGGGATTAGTAGCCCTTCTTACTTTTCTACCTCTTTCCAATCCCCAGGATTATGGTGTTGGTAATAATCCCTTCCTCCATTTAACCTGGTCTTTTGCTGGAAACATTCGCAACTCATTTTCCACCCTCAGGGGCTTCCTAACTTCTAAAAATGCAGTGTTCCAGCACTGTACTGTCTAGTATCTCATCTTTTTTTTTTCATCTCAGACCCTTTCCTGCACACACTCTTTCTTCTATGCTTCCCCGACCTCCAGCTCTTTTTTTCCAGCTTCTTCTCACCCACTGGCATTTTATCACTACTTAACTACGCTACTAACATTACCCATCACCTGGTAAACACCTTTTGCTCACTCCTCTCTCAGCAACATCACTTCTGTACTACTATTTTGTGCTGTTCCTGCTCCTTACATCACCTATGCCTTGTGTCTTCCTTCCAGCTCCCCAGCATACCTTACCAAATAGCATTATGCTCACACTGTCCAAGGTACAGTTTTCTTCTCCTTACTTCCATCTCTTAGAATCTTTCCTTACTTGAAGTCATAATAAATGCTGCTCAATTCCAGCCTGCTGATATTTGGCTTTAATTGCTCTTTAATCACTGTAAGAATAGCAGAGGAATGTTAAGGTGCCAACACAGTTCCTGTATTTAAAGTGAAGAAGCCTTAAGACCAATGGATCTAAAGGCCAGGGAGCTGGCAACTATCCAGTGAAAAATAATGGAAAATTTGTTACAGATGCTTGTTAATAGAGAATTACAGAAGAGGAATGTGGCTTTTTGGAATGAGATATTCATTTTATTATAAAGTTGTGTTTGATAAGGTAAATTCATAGCATTATGGTACAGAGTATTTGTAAGGCATGAGCTATTGATAAAAAGAGAATTATGGTATGTTGTAGTGATTCAGAAGATGCACTATGCAAAGTCCATAAAATACAGAGCAAGTGGATTGAGAACTTTCAATAGAGAGAAGAAATAATTGTCTGCTTGGAATGCTCTTTGGTTATTTTGTTTGGTTTCTGAAGGGATCAGTTGTTAAATGAAAACTGATTAATATTTCCAGCCATGATTTTAAAGAAAATACAAAGCCACTGCAGGTAAAACCCCATAGATGACACAAACATGAATAGGGTGGTAGCAAGAGGAACAGGCCACTCAAAGCCTGGATCTGAATAACTTGGTAAGTTGAGTATATTCAAACAAAATACATTTTCTTACCGGCAGGAGAAACATAATCAGGTAGGAGCACATAGGAATAAAAGTCATCCTTACAAAAAGACCCCTAAAAACTTGCTGAGTCACAGAGGATACACTAGATTACATGAGTTCTTATTGTGCTGTCCTGTTAAAAAAGGCAAATGGGCTCCTTGCATGGCTAAAGAGGTGCAGAGAGTAGGGGTGGTCAAATCTTCAGCAAAAAGATCTAACAAGATTCCTGCTGGCCTAAATATGAGTGTGGAAAGTAGGAGTGAGTGATCAGTATTTGATGCCTCATGGGAAAATCCTGGGTATGGCATCACATTTACAGGCAAGCTGGAAAACTGGAGGCAGCTCAGAAGAGAACCATGGTGGGACTGTGGTTTAAGGCTGTAAGAAAGCCTTAAAGAAAGCAACGAGCTAAACTATTTAAAATAGGATGACTGGATGGTGATTTGATTATGGTATAGAATACTGAGTAGAAAATACCACCTACTAATGACCTATTTCAATTTGAGAACGATCCAAGAGCAACCATGAGAGGTTGAAGCCAAACACTCCAGTAGTGAGGTTCTTGCCTACTGAAAGAAACCATCATATGAGCAGAAGCTGAGAGAATGGGGAAAGTTCAGCCTGGACAGGAAAAGAGTCAGGGTGGATCTTATACCTCTTCACACTTCCAGGCACGAGTATAAATTGTGAGAGAGAAGGCATTTAAACATAACAAAAATGGCTTTATGGTGATGGTGGCCAAGCTTTGTAACACTGGTTATGTGTCTATGGCTTCAGAGATACTCAAACGATGATTGGACAAGACTCTGGTAAACTTTATCTAGCTGTCTCTTTTTTGGGAAGGACATTGGTGTAGGCAATCTTCATACATCCTGTCTGGTATCAACCATGCTGTGATTCCACAACATTTTTTTATTTTGAAGACACTCTGTGTTGTAGCTAAGGATGTTTAGGGCTCCCAAATGTCTCTCTTTTGGAATTGCTCAGCATGGTCTCCGCAAAGCTCGGCAATAAATGCAAAACTAGCTTGACAAGAAAGGGTTAGCAAGATTTTAGGGTTTATTCCAAACTAAAGTGAACCTGAACTGATGGAATGCTGACATATTTGGGGAAACAGATCAAGCTGCCCAATGCCATCAGGACCCAGGCTGTTTTTTTGCAGGAGCCAATTATGTCAATGTGGATCAGGGATTCGGTGCTGTCTGACAAAGATGATGTGGCAGAGGCTAATTGCAGTGAGACGAGGCAGTGACCAGGATTGTTTCTCTGTCTCCTTTGTCACAGAGCCTTGAGACTTTGGTAGAAGGAGTTTCTGCTCCCAGAAGGTTGTGTGATGCAGAGTGAAGTGATGAAATCAGCACTGTGACTGCATCATGCATATGATGGTGGTGGGGACCGGGCTGCAATGAAGCAAGCACAGATTTGAGCACAGTGGCAAAAAGCCCTGCCTTGAGCCAAGTCCCCAGCCTGGGCTCCTTTTCTCAGGAGCTTGTTCATAACTGCAGCTGGATTTCTTAAATCAATGAATAAACAGACCTGGCAAAGACTATCCCCAGGAGGTCTGGAAAAGGATCTGGTTGCCTCCATCACCCCCAGAGCAGCTGTTGGGTGAGGCTGAATGGAACGGAGCTGTGTGCAAACATGCTGGTCCTTTGCACGTGCAGCCTCTGGCTGCAGGAGGGCTGGCCAGGTGCCCAGCACCGTAAAGGGCAACATTTCAGCTAATGTAGGCACGAGGGATGGGGTGGATCTGGTGTCATCCCCAAAGGGGCATCAGGTGGCTCTTAAGGGGAGGGAAAAATGAGGTACTTCATTCTTCTCTGGAATGGAATGAAGAGATAAAGTGGGTAATTACCGAGCTCACCACACTATGTGAGTTCTGGCTGCAGGTCCAAGAAGTGTGAATCCAGGCCATGGTGCCTGCAGCACACTGCAGGAACAGACTGGAAGCATGGATCCCATGCCTTTTGGCGGGCTGTGTGGTCTATATTTCTGGATCCCCTTGTGCACCTCACTACGGATTCTGCTTCCACTTCTGCACTGTGGAGTCCACATGGCTCCTCAATAGCTACACTCAGCAGCAGCCTGGGGAATGTGGTGCACATCAGAGACTGTAGGGTGTAGAGAAAGTATGGGCCAGCACTTTGGTACTGCAGGGGGAAGGGCGATGGGTTGAGCCTGGATCTGTTAACTGCACAGACAGTTTGACTGTAACTCTTCTCCCAGTTAGGAAGTGTTTTAGGGAGAAGTGAAAGTGAAAGTTGTTTGCTAGACAGAGATGTGAAAATTCAGGCAGATTTGAAAGTGATGACCCAAGTCATGATAATGGTTAAACAGTGCCCCGGATAAGTCATCTCAGAATTAAAATACTGAATGTTAAAGAGAGCCTGTAGGCAAATTATTTGGGCTAAACACAGGTTAGCAGTGTCCCCAGCACAGAGACTGTGTTGTGTCCTGGCTGGACTCAGGACATAAAAGGCAGGGTAGGACCAAATTGCATAGTGGAGTCAAGGTCATCTCCTTTTTCTACAGGAAGAATGATGGAAGTCACTCTTATTGGACACTGGAGCAATGACTAAAGGCAGGGTAGAGGCCCAGCCTTCATGAATTTAGCAGTTAGGCTTCTGGAGTAATTTCTAGAAGCTTCCATGTAACTTTCCTTCTGCCTTGTCCACTCCAACGCTATGTTATTTCCATCCCTTCCCACTTAAACCCCCTTAAGTATCATTACTGTGTTTGAATCAGTTTCTTAGGAAGGGTAGTATTTCCCAGCTTTCCCTGAACAAGACCACATGTTGACCACCCTTTGTGACCCTTCCCACTCCACCCACAAATGTCAGGTCTTGATACTGCAAAAGGACTGAGCACCAGATACCAAAAATGAGTGGGGAAAAGCATCTCAGGCCAGGGAATATGATAGGGCAGGTGCAGGACTGCATGATGTGTGAGCCTGACTCCTCCCACACTGCTTGTTCTTGAGTTTTGACTTTTATTTCAAAGACAAATCAGGCCAGAGCTTTGTTAAAAACCATAAAATATGTCCCTGTTCTGAGTAACTCTCCTTCTGAGCACAGGGATGGAAAGAGTAAGTAGATAGGGAATAAAAATGGTGAAATTTGTTACCTTTCATTCTTACTCGTTTAGGGGCATGTTGATGATAACTACAACCCAGCTGATGTTTTCTAGAGCTGCCTGTAGCTGAGAAGCCATGAGAAGTCATAAAATGCCATTGTCATGCCGAAGAGTTGCAGGATATAAAGTGGCTGGAGTACAAGATGCCTGGAATTTCAGTTTTTAGCCTTTTTTATCTCTATCCTGCATCCCTGGGTGGAGATGAAGAAACCAGAGGGAAACACCTCAGACAGTGAGATCAAAGGAGCCACCTCAGTGTTTTTCACATCCCGTAGCTTGGGTTGCACAGCACCTTGCTACCCATACTGTAATTTTAGTTCCCCTTGTGCTGCACTGTGCTATCTGTGTTGCTACTGACCACAAGAAGAGAAGTTAAAACCTCTAAATCCCCTAATGGCCAGTATCAGCCAGTATCCTAGACTTCCCTACTTAGGATGCACCGAGGTCTGACAGCCAGGCACACCAGCCAATACTCTGGGCTTGCCCATATACAGGTCTGCCTGTTGCTGTGGTGCATTTGTTTTTTTTCCCCAGGGCTGACAGGCAGCTGGGCATGTTTATAAGCCTGGTGCCTTGGCTCAGCTTTGCGCAAGAGAGGGAGGAAAGGGGATTTGGCCTGGCCCAGGGTGGTGACAGAAGGCAGTCATGGTTGTCACACAGACTAATTGCACTTCTAACCCTCTTTGCTGTTTACAAGCTGCCCCCCACCAAGGACTTGTGATTCTGGCTGGCACCTGCATCTCAGGGTAGACTCACACAAGGCTCTCGCTTCCCTGGTTGCCACCTTCTGTGTGCTAACTCAGAGTGCAGCTTCCACCTGTATTTTGCTGACGTATTTCTTAGGGGATAGCAGGAAAAAGGACTCATGACTGAACAGACTTATTTAAGTGTGGTGCTTAGAAGCAAATTTATCTTAAGTGGTAAAACTAGTTTTTTTAAGTGTGTATCTGACATCTAGATATACAGAGCTGGCTGCAAGCAAAGCAGTCATGTTACCATGATAGAGGTTGTGCAGATGTCTTCAAACAGCTGCTTGAACAGTGCTCTGTCCTTGACCCCAGAGCTCCCCAGTGCCTGGCTCAGCCGGTTGTCTTCCCTTGCACTGGAGGAATAGGAGATGGAAGCAGAGAAAGGACAGAAATGTCAGAACACTGGTTGACATCTGCAGAATCTGCTCTTTCCAAATTCAGGTAGAGAAAAAGTGGCAGCTTTCACATCCCGTTGTTCTGTCACTAACAGTTGTTGCAGCTGACATTTGCTTTGAGATACTGTTTTATCTTCCTCATCAGGACAGTAAATCTCGCAGACATTGCCAAATGCAGAGCTAACTCATAATTGTCTTCCCCAGGGGCATCATGGACAGGCTTAACTCCTGACAGTTCCTTCAGCAGAGCCTCTCTCTGCTTTATCCTGCACCCCTTTCCACAGTTGCTGCATAACTTTTGGCTTCTCAGACCTCCTGGAAGGAACCAAGACACATTTAGTTGTTCATACCTTTATGATATGATAAGCCCCTTGTTGCCTACAGGTCAAATCCCTGAGGTGTGGATTTGTTTACCTGTCCAAACCCCTGGAAGTGAGTAAGATGAGCAAATGGTAAACCTCCATGTCTTTGAACTGGACAATACAGATTAATTGCAGGAATTTCACAACACACCAGATTTACATGATGGATTGAAGTACAGACAGACCCATGCCTGCCCGAGTCCAGGACTCAGCATTGTTGCATACAGCCACATCTCTATCATGGAGGCATGATAGGAAATAACTGTGCTATCCTCAAAGGTCCAGATCATCCCAGGTGGGTGGTGAGAGCTGCTCCATGGATAGGAGGCTTTGGTAAAATTATAGTGCTCACACTGCTATGCACTAACATCCCTTACACTGAAGAAAGGAAATTACCAGGGATTCTTTTCCTCCTTCATCTATGAGGAACTTTCAGGAATTTTCCTTCTGTGGTACAGCTTATTTTCTCTCCCTTTCTTGCATTTTGTTCAGTCTCTCTCACTCCTTAATCTCTGCTTCTGTATCACTTGTCCATCCACATTTTCACCTTGCTGGGATCATCCTGGTGCAAAGGAAGTATCCTTTGATACTAGACCTTGGAAGACTTTATATTCTCAAGAAGCAACACAGGGCACTCACTGTACAAGTCGGTGGCTCCTTTCACTCGTGGGAGAGGTGCCACCCATTTGGATCAATTCACCTCCTTGCACCACTGATCTGGGGACTGTAGCAAGGAGCAGCATGCACTTGTGTCCTCGGGTTCTCCTCTCTCACAGCCATACTGCTCAGAGTACTTCAGAGAAGACTGCAGTGCCTTTATCCCATCAGGACTGTTTATGCCTCAGCTGGAAACATAGGAGAACACTTGCACAAAGAGAAGCTCCTGTTTGGGTACTGCTGGTAGTGGGGTAGGAGGGGACTTCAGCAGGCAAGTTGGGTGGCTTCTATTCCCAGCACCGGAGGAGGTGAGTGCTGAGGGAAGCTGGACCTCCCGGTGTTTCTCTGCATGTCTTTGAAGGTATCCATTGCCAATCTCTGTTTGAGTTTACCGTTGCTGGGCTGTCCCAGGAACTGCTGAACTGATTGGTCTCTTCTGTACTGCTCCATAATGGAAATCTGGGGATGAAGTGGGAGCCACGACAGGCAGCCATTCTGCCCTATCCCTGCACAGCCTGCTACCCTCCCACTGGTTCCTGGCTACACAAGGGCATGTCAGGAATTGGATAGGGCTGGCAGAGACCTGGCTGTAACAGGATGCCCCTGTCCTTTCCTTTCTTTCTGTAACAGGAGAGAAATGAGTTTATGGCATGTGGTGTGTGGGGGCTGCCAAGTGGCACTGGTGAAAAGAATGGTGGCTCCTCAAGAGGGTAGCTTGCCACCCACCACCACAAATCTGTTTGGTTCAATGAGTGGAAGCCTTGCTGATAAGCAATTTGGACACAAAGCAAAGTCTTGAGCTGCAACGTGGGTCGCCCAGCAGGCTGGAAACTATACTTTAGTAGTCCTGACTTCAGGTCTCCTTAATCATTAGATGTATCACTGTTCTTCCAGAGTTAGGCAGAGAACTGCAAGTCCTGACCCTGACTGCTCATTTTCCTTTCCACTCATTCCCTTCTTACCTCATGCTAGCGAAAGCAAGGGCAATAATGTCTGTATGGACCCAGGTCCTGTTTCCTGTGCTTCCAGTTTTTGGCGTGGCTACTTATTTTGCCAAGCTCTGATACAGATTTTGTTGCTGTCCTTTAGCAGCTCAGGGGACTGTTTTCAGCTTGCTAGCAGAGACAGGATGGCTGGGTATCATCCTTATGTTGGAATTATGCAGGGGAGAGTAGCAGGTAAGGACCAATGCTCAGGTTGGATTAGGCTGGATTTCACATCCCTGCTTCTAAATTTTCATCTTCTTAAGGTTTGAGGAAAATGGCATGGGGAAACTGCCGTTTTCCCATCTGTAATCCTAATTAGATAATGGTAAAGGAAAAGAAACTCTTTGCTAGAGGAGAGGAACCCTTTCTTACCAAGAGCAATACCAGAGCTCCAGGTCTGCTGCAGGTCTCTAGCAAGGCTGGCTCACTTTAGGCTGGATACTGTTCAGCTCTTTCTTCCGGCTCTTCCCTTTATTCTGGGGTCTCATGGGATACTGGAAGAAATTTCCATGCTGTCCACAAAGCTGTTGCTTTGTAAATCTCCCTCATTAGCCTCAGCTTCATTGTCTTTGTGATTTAAAGATGTATTTACTTCAGAGATAAATCTGGTCACCACTTCATTGACAAATAATTTTCTTGCAATTAGGAGGCAAGGGCTACTACCTGGCAGGCTGCAGACAAGGGAAGAGCTTATGTAGACACATATTGCTTAGATTAAAGGAGTAAATCTCACCCTTTTGTGTAGCTTGTCTGGTAAGCACCAGCACACCAGTCATATCTGGGCAGTCCCTAAAGCAGACAATTTCTTGCCTGTGTCATGGGGCTGAAAAGAAGCATTTAAGAACAAAAAATCAGCCAATACATGTCTTGAGACAGACTTTGCAGTCTCAGAGAAGAGGAATTTATTGGATTGTCTTCACATTCACACATTTTCTTTCCTTATAGTGCTGTCACTAGGCTACTGATTAGGGAATAGCTGAGAATAGTTGCTAAGAAAGGGGTTTATAGCCTTCTCAAACCTTCTCAATTTTCAGGTCTACAGCTTTGCCCCAAGATTTAGTTATATTAGTATGCAGAGAGGATAAATATACATGTTTACTGTAGGTTAGTAAATCAAACACTAGATAAATTCAGCATTACATTAGGGGCTGGTAAACTGTGGTAGCATGTAAACTGGGGTATGTGTAAATGATTTTCTGCACATCCTTTCTGTATCCCTGCTCCATGATGGAGCACAGCCTGGGTGTGCACTGTTACTGGTCACTCAGGTCCTGACTTCCACAGAAATCCTGACACACACACAGCAGAAGCCAACAGGACCAGGTCTCTGATGTGGACAATCAGGACACCAGATTCACTGAATTACCCTCTCTGTGTGCTTGACAAGACTCTGCTAATCTCATCTGTGGCACTGCTTAAACCCTCACAGGAGCTGGCCCATCTTCCTTTAATGAGCTGGAGCAGAGACTGCAGCTCAGATCTGGAAGTAAGGATTATACTCCCACACTAACTACCAGTGGTGTGTGGTCCTGTCCCCATTCTGCCTTATCTGCAGAGCAATTTCTTGGAGCAAGGTATGATCTGCTTTTTGCATTACCTTAAAGGGACTGTTTCACTACAGGAATTCTCACTGCCACATCTCAGTCCCTTGGATGCTCACACTGCTGCATTGCAGTAGCTGAAGCTTCCAGTGCTGGGAGCACGCCAAGGATTCAAACACCCATACCCACTATAACTCCTGCCTCAGGAATCCAGATTTGCCTGGGACTTAGTAACATGACCTGTTTTCCAGCAGCTCTAAAGTGCTCCCTCCAGAACTGAGTTTCATCTCCTCCCATACTTAGTTTCAGCCAGGGAATGAAATCACTGCAGCAGTCTCTGAACTTTGTTGTCCCAGTTAACTTCTGTACTTCTGCTGAAAAGCATTAATATTCACTGCTCAGTTTTGGAACAGGTACATCCTCTGCTCTCTGCTCTTCCTAACAATCAGGAGCTGGAGGTTACATACTTTCTATATTAGCAAAAGAGAAGAAATTGCTGCGAACTTCCTTTGTCAAGGAAAAGAAGGCAAGGCTGTGATCATCTGTCCATCTCCTGGGAACTCACACGATCCCTGCATGAAATAGCAAGAGAGAGAGCTTGACCCAGATCCTGGGGAGTCAGAAATGGAGCTCTCATGGGATTTGTAGAAGTAGCTTTTCTTAGGAGCGAGTCAATGTAGCTGAAATGCAAGGCAGCGTAGCAAGTGTTAAGAGGATGTACCATTGCAACCTTGTGCCGAAGTTACTTGGCTAAGGATGTTTTCTAAGTGGATTTTCAGTCATTTCAGTCACTCCTTCTTCCCCACTCCTTGGCCCAAATCACCTTCTGTCCCTCTGTGCTCACTCCCAGTCACTAGCACTTGCACTCACTTAACCTTAACTATTAGTGCTGCCCTTAAATCAAAGGCAGTGCTGGAAACTTGCCTTTCCCAGCCTTTGGCCTTCTTCCAATTGCAGCGGACGCGTTAATGAGAAGACCTCATATTGAACTGTCTAGTCAAGGCACTTGCAAAATGCCAGCCAGCACAGTAGCTGGATGTGGAAAACAGAAACCAGCTAACGTCAGCTCAGAGCAAAACTCAAATTCAAAGAGCAGCAGAGAGCAGGGAGAATCCATGACTACTTGGGGCGAGCACATCAAGACATGGTTCAAGGGTTCTTGGAGAAGTGTTATTTTCACTGGAAAACCCAGCTGAGTGTGGGGACCATCAGCTCCTGACAGTGGGTTGTGGGTACACATACCTGGCAGCAGGCAGCTGGGGAGTCAGTGGTGCACACATAGGGGAATGGTCAGGAGATTGCAGAGGACTTCTCACTTGTGAGCTGGGTGATGAGAATGGTCAGTGAGTGATGAGTACAAGCAGCTGGTAGAGAATTTCACCACGAGACAGTTCAGTTTAGAGAGTGGGAACTCAGCAATTTTAATGTTGGGCAGGTTTTTTATGATACTCTGAGAACTAGGTGCCATAAGGCACATAAATCAAATCTTGAAACTGAGACAGTGTGAGACCCTGATGCCCTGAGATCAGAGCAGCTGATGTGACACCAGATAGTTCCCTGTGTACATAGCCTCTGTTTGTGCCAGCAGGGAAACCACTCCCTCATGATCTGGAGAGAAAAAATAAATGACATTTTTTAGGAATCAGCTTGGTTACTTACGAGTTGTGGAGAAACGGACTATTTTCTTCACATGGTATAAAAAGGCACCATACTGCATCAGAAATCACAACCTTTAAATTCAAAACAGATTTTTAAATATTTGACTTCTATTAATTTTTCTTTTAAAACCAAATAATTTCAAATTAAATGTGAATTCAAGGAAATCTTTTCAAGACTGTTCATTTAATATTCAACTAATCAAAATATTTAAAGGAGGAAAGCAATGTTGCTTCAGTGGCATCTCTGTAAATTTTAATGAGTTAAATGTTTTGTTAATTGAACTTATACAAGATTGACCCAAATATAAAAAAAAAATTGTTTTCTCACAGAAATTAGGCTATGGGAAGAATGTACTCTTCCTGTAACTTTGGACTATGCTCCAGGAAAAGAGGTACATCTAAAAGTCTTAGATGTACCTCTTTAGAAGTCTTAGACAGCTACATATTTTTGACAATTGCCTTGTGAGAATCAGAAACAATCTGCCAGTTCACCAGTGTTAGCCAGTTACTCCTTGCTCTTTACATCAGCTAGTTTTATCTATAGCACAAAGTTTGAAGAGCTTGTCTCAACATAGTTAAACTTCCACATTAAACCAAGGGTTTAACCTAATCCAATGTCCTGTCTCTTAAAAATAGTTATAAGGACAGGGCAAGCATATGGTCACAATTCCTCAAAGACATTTCCCAGCTTTCAGCAGATTTTGACTTAGGAGGAGCCTGCAGATAGGTGGAGAATAAGTGTAGCGGTCTGTTGGAGTGAAAGCTCCTCTGGACTCAGGCCCAGGGGGAAGCCAAAGCATAGGGGTTGAATTAAAACCTTTGGACAAGCTGAAATACATGAAGCCACAACAAAGTGAAACAGAAATAGAGATTTTTAACTTTTAGTAGAAATATATGCTAAGTGCTTTCAACATTGAAAAGCTGCAGCAGAGACCTCAAACACAGTTCTTACTGCAGCAGTGTTACCTTTTCACAGAATTTTTTACTTTAGACAAAATATAGATAGAATTATACTGCTCACATTTTTTAGATAGTGTTCACATAAACAATAAGAGCTGATAGAAACTGTACACACAAATCTGTGTAATACCTATGTAACACTTGTGTAAGACTTAGAACTGTTAGAATTAGACCAGGATAGGTTAAGAAAAGAAAAACTAGAACTGTGTGTTAATCTTATTGGTCAGATAACAAATATAATCCACACTTCTGTAAGAAAAAATACAGAGTCTAGAAAATAGAGTATATAGAGGATAGAGTATAATGTATAGAGCATATAGAGCATATAGAAGAAGAAGCAGATGTTTTTGCCTGCTGCTGCTGTTGCTGCTTGCCCTTCGAACTCTGCCTTCATGAGACTATGAAGTAAAGAACTTAGCAGAACAGCAGCCTCCTCTGCTCTTTTACCCTGGTCTGAGAAGGAAGGGTACCCCATCAAAAGCTCAAAACCAGTCCTTTATAGATTTTTTCCTCCCTCATGGATTTGAGAATTAAACTGCATATTGCAGTCCAGGGAAGGGAATATATATCTTCCTTGGCAGCACAGCTGGTTCATACAGAGGAGGAAGTTCTTCATTGCTGCTCCCTCTTTAGCCACTGCACTGGAATACTTTGAAGATGACACTGAAGCAGTCATTGTCTTTTCTTCTTGTCAAAAACCACTGTATCCCATTACGGGCCCTACTTCAAACAGATAAAGAGTTGGAATACACACCAAGAATTTGAAATCCTGGCTTAGTCAGCTGCTTGACTTTTCTGAGAGGGAGAGAGAGCTTCTGCTAGTACCTCATCCCTCAGAGCTGATGCCTTTAGCAGTCCATGACAGCTCATACTGACATCTATTTTCCTAATTCTAATATTTTATATTTCTTTACATCCTGACTGAAGTTCCAAGTGCCCACCATTCCCTGTGATCAAGTTATCAGATTGTGCTGATTTCCTTGAGATTCTCCATCTTTCCTTTGCTCACTCTACTTTTGCTTGAACAGACCTTCTTGCTTGTACACTGCAGGAGAGCTGCCCATGTCAAAGAGTAAGGACTCCTTCAATAGCCTTCTGAAATTCTCTTTCCAGACTACTTCTGGCCACTGTTCTCTTCCAGAGTCCCTTGGCTTCAATGTACCCAAACAAAAAAAGCAGGGCAGGTTCAGCCACAGTGACCAGGGTCAGTGAAAAGTCAAGATCACCAGGCAAGTCCAACTTGACAAGGCAAAACTGAGGACAAGCCAGAAAGCCAAACCAGCATCAGTATCAGCAAGGCACAGGCATAACTGAGACATAGTTCAGGCAAGCAGCAAGGGCATGGTCTGAGCTTAAATGCAGCGCTGGAGCAGAGGAGGGAGAGCTTCTCCCCAGCTCTCTCTCACCCCCACCATTTTCCCATGCTCAGTGAGCACCTAGGCACCAGAGAGCTGGCAGAGACCCGTGTCTCTCAGTGCCTGTGCTGCAGTGAGCCAGGAGCCTCACCACAACACCACTACTGGTCCCAAATAGCTTGGGGAGGAATCTCACAAGGAACACGGATTCTAGTGCATGTATACCAGGCAGGTATCACAGAGTCCACATCTTACAGAGAACAGGCTTTACTCCAGAGTCATTTGAGTTTAGCAGTGTCTCTCTTGTGTCACAGAGATGAGTTGCTTATAAAGCAAACACTGTCAGTTCAGTTAATTAGCTCTTTAACGTGGTGAGAAATGTTCCCTGGCAGAAAGTTCCTGGGAAACCCTCCAAGACATGAAATGGAGAGGTACTTCTGTGCAGGGAGGACAAACAAGGTGCAAACAAGGGTCTCCCAGACCCAAACCTAACAACTGAGTCATCGCTCCTCAGATGATGATAATGAGAGTCCAGAGGGTATAATAACCATGCCCATGGCCAATGTAACAGCAATTATTAATACTGCAAGGGACAGTCCTGCCATCCTGCCACAAAGGAGAGCAGCTACCATGGTGCCCGCTTTTCTGCGCAGACTTAGCATAAAAATATACAGCCCAGGCAGGTTCTGGAGCCACTGAGCTTAGATTAGGTACGTCTAGGTATCCTAATATCCAATTGTCTTGATATTAGTGGGAGAGCTAACAGACCTGTGGATTAGCAAAACCTGCTTGATTTGCTCCACTTATGACCCTATCTGTAAACTTGTCAGATTGGATCATTGGGATGGGAACAGTTCACATCATAAGGCATCTTTTCCCATGCAGTATGCAGAAATGATCAAAAAGTGACTTTTTTCCTAAACAAAGGAAGAATTAAAGTGTCTGTAGAGAAACGAAAGTTGCTTCACAGCTCTGCTTAATCCTATTCCTGAAAAAAGTCCACTCAGACTGTGGCGCACCTGAAGTCAAAAGCTCAGCCCTGGATGCACGGCCCCCCACAGCTGCTAGTCTGAGTGTGACCAGGAGGGAGTGAGAGGAGTCTGTGCACTGTGCATTGTGCTCCTGGCAGCCTTGCCTTGTGTCCCTGCAATGAGGAGGAAAGGAGCCCAGGCTTAGCAACACAGCAGGAGAGACCAACAGATGAGGCTGGGGAAAGGCAGCTGGTACCAGAGACAGAGGTAGCAGGACATTCAGGCAGGGCCAAGTTAAGGGTCCTATGAAGATGTGACAACTTGGATGTAAGAGGGCACATGGAACTAGTAATGAAATTATCTCACGTAACTGAGCCCTTGAGGGGAAGTTGTAAAGATTCAGGTCTTGCTGATGACATCCATGTGCCCCCTCAGTGATGCCGGGAAAGACCCGCCGGCTGCCTCAGCTCGATTTTAAAAAATCCACATGCAGTCTGCCACGGCAGTGATGGGTGTAGGTTGCCCTCCGGTGGTGAACCCTGCATTTTCCCAGGAGTCATGGAGCAGTGTGTGAACTGTGGGCCCATGGACCTTATTTCCAAACACACCAGCAGGCCAGGCTTTTATTTCCCAGTAGTTACAAATGCACCGTGATTAATTTGAACATCACTGTTTGCCTTGCCCAACCTTGTCGTTATTCAGATGTTTCCCGTTTTGTTTGACCAGAGCCAGACCAGCACACAAATTACCAATATGGGTATTCCCACTGTTCTGTCAAAGCACAAATGTAATTACTCCTGCTGTGAAAGTGTACCAGTTTGAGCTGCAGTCGCTGCATTAATTTGGTTTAATACTTCCAGTTTCATGTTGCATGCTGCGATGAAAGCCATTTGTCCTCCAGTTGCCTCGATGCAGCACTGCCTGACAGTGCTAATGCCACACATTTATTATGTTGCAGAAGTACAAACCCCTGAAAAAATGAACCACTTCCATTTCTTACAATTTTATCAAAGTCCCATTGCCAAGCTGCAGACTTCCCATACTAAGATCTAGTTGAACATTAACAAGTATTTATATACAGAGCACAAAATGTTTATTTCCTCAAGTCAGATCAGTAAAGCCATAATTTCAACTTTCAAAGTCATTTGTCCTGTGTTCCTAGAGGCTTCTGTATTAGGCAGCAGTTTACAGTCAAAAACTGTAACTTCATGGAGCTTAGATGGCAAAGGGGGTTCGACCATGCCAGAGGAAAGAAGGTGAATAGTAAAATTGGACTGTTTTCTCACTTCCTTTCTACCACATGGACAACTTCACCATGAGGTGAAAGTGGTACATTAGTATAACTACACTGCTCCCTTTCAAGTTCTAGCTACAGCTGTTTTCCTTTTGTATTAGCAAGCAAAGTAAGAGGTGGCTCTACATGAGCCCAGGTATTTATGGATTTTTAGACTCACACAACCCTGAACAGATTCAGAATGCCAGAGCTCAGCAGCAGTAAAACTGATAAACTGTTGTTGCATCTAAATGAAGCTGATTTGGGAAAGTCAAAAGACTAATGATGAAACACCTACTACTAATTTTTTATCAATGACAATAAAGCTTTGCATGATTCCTCCTCTAACAGTTCTAGAAATAAAACCAGTCCTGTAATTAGTCAACTTGTTTCTACCATTCTTCCTCTATCAACACTCACTGAAGGGTTTTGTTTGACTCAAGGGAGGTATAGTCACAGCAAAAACCCATCAGAACATGACCTGCTAGCAAACAGTGGCCAGTAAAGCTTCCTCTGCCCTATGTAACACAAGTAATGCCAAGTTGGCATTGTTACTTGTATTTGTAACACTTCCCTCACTTTTAAAATCTTTCAAAGAAATCATACATTAGTTCTGGTCTACCACTTGTTTCTTGCTGACAGTTTCACAGGCAAGGCACTTTACTAATCAATCTTACTCTACCACTCTAAGATCATACTGGGGACTTTTTAAGTAGGCGCACTCACCTGTGGTATTATAGACAAAGTTTTGGGAAGAACCCTCACTTGGCTGAATGTGTATGACCCTGGGAAAAAACTCTCCTTAATCCTCATAAATCAGCAACAGGGCAACAAGAAGAGAAAAAAATGGAAGCAACTGGAAGCAAGAAATACAGTTCCTTTAAATCTTCATATTGAAATGTTATACTTAATATATTTAACATATGAGAATTACTGGAGGCTAAAATAATTAGTTAATATTTAATTAAATTTAGTTAAAATAATTGAAGCAATTCCTGCTAGTTTCACTGAAGAGTGACAGACCGCTTAAAATGAGACTCTATGGGCTTCCCCCATAAGGAACAATGGAAAAGGATCCATCACATTTTACTGCTGCATTATTTATGTTTTTTTCCCTATACATTCAAGAAGTGTTTTCTATGAATACTCACACCTGTCTAAGAAAAGATACAACAATACTTCTGAAACAAGTCTTGAAATCACCAGTGCTAAATTGTTTTATTTCCAACAACTAGCCATTACAGTATGTGAAACAAAAAGTGTCCAGAATAAATAGCTGAAGATGAAGCATCACAATACTACCGTCTTCGCTACTGCTGTGGCCCCTTAATGTTTCCTGCTTTTCAACCTTCACTCTTCAGATTCCCCAGGCCTACGGATATCATCAATCTTCAGGATCATCCTAACAACCTGCGTTGCCAGAGAAATCTGCTGTTTCTTGCCAATCAAGGTTTCTATAACATGCTGCTGCTTCATATCTGCCAAAAGGAAGCAGAAAAATTAGACACCCTCCTCAAATCTGGATGTAACACCTAACCTGTAAGTGTTAGTAATCAGTGATACTAAATTCCACATCATTTTAAAGAACACTTTGAAATTACTACTCTTGGCCATTGTGGTTTACAAACATAATTTGTACAAACAAGAGTTTTACATCTGGGTTCTTACCAAAGATCCTAGGACATGAAGATACAACTCTTTGCCCAACTAGATTGTGCTTTTCAAAACGTAATGCAGAATGGTGGAAAGCAAAATTTCCATAAACATATATTAAAAGCACCCAAAGCTGACCAAATGCTAAAGAAGTGAAAGTTCAAATGCCATCAAACAGGACCATATAATCAAAGAAGGGTTATGAATGTACAAGTAACAGTTTACCACATTCTTTTCTGAAAAAAACCAACAGAGAAAGAAGGTGAGAAGTGTAGATCCAGATGAAAATAACGTTTTATACACTGGCTTCTTAGTCTTCACATATTTGCTCCAGGTTTATATATGCAGACATATTGGTGTGAATATCATTGTCTACAAGTATTTCCAGCCTTTTGTCCACAAAAAGCTTCTTCACAAGCTGTTTCTCAAAACAACTGTTTCTAGGACTGTAGTGTAACCTGGATCACTAAAACTGCAGTATTTAAAGCACAGCCTACTCATCTCCTCGTAAGAGCAGCCTTCTTTCCAGCACTACAATATCAGTCAACATCTTTAACTAATCTTGACACCAAATAGAGGTTTTCAAACAATTATACATTTTCTTCCTGGAAGACATGCATGTACTCTCCATGCACATTCCCATTTATTATGGCAAGGCACAAGAGTTAGAATAATTCAAGTGATGCACAGGTTTAAAAAAACCATATTGAGTGTTTTGAGCTTTTGAGAAAGAAAAGCTTTTATGCTCCTCCATCTCCACGCTGCAGTTTCTTACCGTTTGTTCCTTTCTGCAAACAGTCAATGCCCAGGGCAGGATTATTTTCTTTCACCTGCCTCGCCCGCACTTCGGTCATCGTCTGTATTGGATTCATACCACTGTTCTCCGAGAGGGCCATGGGAATTACTTCCAGGGCATCTGCAAAAGCTCTCACAGCATACTGTTCCAAAGATGGGCACTAGAGGAAAAGAAATTCAAATTCATAAGTTATTAAACTTCAATGCTAGTAAAAGCAGATTTTCATGTGAGATATAAAATATATACACACAATATGCAGGTTTTATTTGGGTTATAATAACTTAGGAAATACCTCTGGATGATAACTACTTGAAAATTAAAGAAAAATTAAACTGCTCCTAGCACAGAAGGTAAAAAGTACTGGTAATGACTTTTTACAGGGAAGGGAAGGATAACTTTTAACGCTGGTTATCAGGGAATGTCAGAAGGCGCATGTTACGGAACTTTCTGGAAGATCTTTGAAGTTCTTCTGGAATCTTTTTAGGCAGGCTTAATCCTTCATACATGAAAGGAAGTTTTAACTGTTCCTTTCTTACCTTATCTGCTGCCTCACTGACTGCCAAGGCACAAGATATTTCAGCAGCGCCACCACCGTACACAATACGATTGTCACGAACGAGATTCCGGATCACACACAAGGCATCGTGAAGAGAGCGCTTTGCTTCTTCAATGATCTGGAAGCACAGAATGGTGTGTGTTGGACAATACACACATCTGAAGGCTGTTCCTAATACAGACATGGAAACTGCAAATAAACTGTAAGATCTCTTTATGGCTCCAATACAGCTCTACTACTGCTATGGTACACTATTTAAAAATACAGAATGTTAGACATCCAGTGGCAAAGAAGGAATAAAAATATACACAAAAATACACTGTTATTTGTTAAATCTATAATTTGAAATAACAAAAGCTTACATGGATAAGGTTTTCAATCTTGCATATTTACAAGACAAAAACCACTGAACTTTAAATGCCAACATTATTTTCAGGCTGCAGTTTCTGTCCTCTCTCCGCTTCAAGAGATGTAGATTAAACAGAAATGCTAACCTTTAAAGCAGTATTTCTGCTTTCTTAAAAGAAATTTTCAGACTAGGGTATGCTCTTTTTTTCCCAAGGTTTTTCATTTAAAGTAAGACTTGACCTATAGTAAATATAATTTAACACTAATAGTGCAATCAAAACCCAGTTTAAATACATAAGCATTTAATGTGGTTTCAGTTCTGGGGGAGTGGGGGATATAAGGTGTTGGGATATACAGTTTGCACTAGCTGGGGGTTTTTATTTTAAATTATTTTAACTGGACTAAATCAGAGGTGATACAACTAGGTCTACAATAAAACCAAATCTTTCAAATATGCTAATATGTCTTTACTCATAAAAGTGGCCCTCTCATGAGAAAAAAAAATTAAGAGCATCCACAGGTAAAATTATTTTTGTATTTATGAACTATATGGTCTAACAGAGAGAAAACAGAAGTTTTCATTCAAAAACATAGGATGTAAATCTGACAAGTTACTTCTGACACACAGTCCTGACTGCCTATGAGCCTTATCCATTTTTATTTCCCTACATTCTAAAAAAAATGTAGACAAAAATCAAGAAGGGTGTACTCATCTGCTTTACAAAGAAACTAGACATTCTGCAAGTATGTATCAAACCAAGCATCTCACCATTTTATTTCCTCCTCTAATGAAAATGGTCACAGCTCTGGAGTTCTGACACTGCTCGATGAGAAGCATTCTGTCCTTGGTTGTTCCGAAGGAGATCTCTCGCACAACACCCGCAAAGCCCAGTTTCTCTGCTGTGAGCTCGCAGAAGCGAGGCACAATGCGCCCTCCCGTCGCAATGGCGATCAGCTGAAGTTAAACAGCCACGAGTTATTCTAACAGGGAATTTCCATGGTGTTTTCAGAACATAAAACTAGTGGAAAAGCATCTGTCAAATGCCTGCTCCAAAAGGTTATCTTCCCATCACTTCAAAGTACTTCAGACACTGTTTTATTTCTGCAAACGTCAGCACTAAAGCAGAAACATTCCTAGACACCTACAACTTTTATTAAGCAATATGCACATGCTCCAATTATAAAGCATAATCCCCTTCATGGTAGGTTCTTCTCAAAAATCCCCAACGATTTTTCTCCAGTACCCACCCCATGTACACAATTATGCAGTTCTACCCAGAAAGCCTGAACTTTTAGCTGGTACAGCCCATTACTTCACCAATGTTTTGACAACTGGTACAAAGTCCAGTTTTACTTACTTCTATTTCAGGTCCACCAACCCAACGAACAGCAGGCAGCTCATTCTGGAGCAGCAAGTGATTTGCCTCATCATCAAAACCCCATTGGCAAATGGCAAGGTTTGCACCAGTGTCTTTTATCTGAAAGCAACACAAATCATCAAACTTCTGATCAGAACTAACGAAGGAATGAAAAACACTCTCCATGGTTTTAATTCTCCCAACTTACTCAAAAGACAATTCTCAAGAAGAAACCTCTGGCACACACAGAGATCAGAATATATTTTAAACCAAGCTGGCATCTCTTTCTTACATAAACTTAACTTTGATTCATAGTATTACGATCACTTGGTATGTTGCTTCCCACCAGGATTAGCAGCTTATTTACAGGAATTAATCAATGCACTATGCTGTTTTTTCCTGAAGGCCATGAAAGACAAAGAAAACAGATATTAAAGGTTACCTGCTTCACCATCTCTTCAAACTTCTCTTTTTCATATTTCTGCAGTGCCTTGTAATCATCCACAGATGTGACATCAAGCTTATGTTTGGTTTTAGGCTTAGGTGGTTCAAATGGACAAGTAAGGATTGCAATTTTAGCATCTTTTAGCTCCTGGGCAATCAAAAAAAAAAAAAAAAAGATTATTTTTGACCTCATTAACATAGTTTTCTTGTATCTGCAAAACATACAGACATATCTTTATAAACACAAGCATAGCAGGAAATGTGAAGATCATTTAACTTATTCTGAAGTGAACTAATTATAACAAAATAATTCTGTCAATAGTCTCTATAAACCACTTATAACAAATTCCATAGCTCCAAGACACTGTTTAAGCCCTTAACAATCTTTACCAGTGATGCCTTTTTATGGTTTAATGTTTCACAAACAAAACCAATTTCAATTAAACCATCCCTATGCACTGTGACCACTGAGAATACTACTCATCTTTGTAACAACCTTTCAACTACTATATGAGTGATACTTTCCACTTGTCTTCCTTTTCACAGGATACAGTGTCACCTGCTAGAAAAATATTTTAGAACAGTAGAAGTTTTCTTGAAGTACACTGCTCAAAGACTTGGAGACCTTACCTACACCAAACATAAAACCAAGGACAGCTTCTGGGGTGTTCCAAACAGGACAACATGGCAATTCATAAAGGTTAAGAATCTCGACACTGCATTGCAACTAAGCATATTAAGCATATCACACATGAGGAATAATTATTTCTACACAACATAGAACCCTGCACCTGTCCTCACTTAGTAATACAGTAATTCCCCCCTTCCACCACAATTTCTCAATATTGTTGTAAATTCTGACTTGATCTCTTCCAGTATGAAAAATGTCATGCTCCTTGTCCCTTCCTCTGCTGATACATGGGTCAAAAGCCAAGCCAAACCACAAGACCGTGTAAATACTTAATAAATGAGGGTGACATCTGAGGTAGACTAGAAATTCTTATTTAAGCCGTTACACACAAGAAATGCACACAAGGACATCACTTACTTTAGGCATCTGTGGATGACTGAAATCTTTATCCACAATCACTCCTTTAACCAACTGAGTATCTTCCAGTCTACCACCCACTTTGCCTTGCACTTTGATCAGCTCAAAATCAACATCTTTACGTTCCATGTCTGCTACTGTCAGTACGGCGTTGACGGCAATCTCTGCCATTTGCCTGTGGCAGCGGTTCACTCTAGGTTTGAAAAAAATACAATCAAGTTGCACTCCATTTCCCCAGTTTGGAAGAAAAAGGTGATTTTATCAATCAATCAATCAATCTCAAACAGCAAAAAGTATCACTATAGCAATCAACTTTTGCACACTACACTAAAAGAGGAGGCCCTGCTTGTTTGTTTACAGAAATAGAAGGTGCTGGCAATCGCAGAAAACAGAACACACAATATGGTTGGTGTGAGGAGCCTTTGTGAACATAGTCTCAATACAGATTTGGAACAAGTCAGGAGAACTAACTACGATAGAACATTCAAGAAACAGAAACCACTCTTAAGACAGCTCTGCAAAGGAAGCCCTTCTAATGTCTGAATTTATGAATTACACACAGAACCCAAAAAGGAAAATGAACTTAAGGAACCATCCTAAGTTAAAATTCTTTTAGCGGGGAAAAAAGCCAACAAAAGATGACACATAATTATTTTTAACAGACTTACATTACTTTTGGAACCTGCTATGATGCAGAAACCTGGAACTAACAGGTTAGAATAAAATTGATGCTGCAGCTGTTTAACTTCATGGAATTGACCCTTTAGAGACACAATTTCTTATCCTGAGACATGAGTCCACTGAGGAATTAGCCAAAACGAAACAGAAGAGCCTTCAGCAGCACTCCAATAACACAAACAATTTAATAATCCACCAAAACACCAGGATTTCTCCTTTCCACGCACAGGGTTTTCAACGGAAGGTTAAATACTCTGTTTTTGTGACTCACACTTTAGAGCCCAGAGTTGTCTTCGCTGTCTGGATCAGAGGCTCAATGTTCTGTGGATCAACTGGGAAGCTGTCACTGATTTTGTCTAGATGCTCAATAGCAATGCGTGCTGCCTGCTCATAACCATCTGCTATTCTGATGGGGTGAATGCCTCGGTCTAGTAACTGCTCAGCCTGTTCCAATAATGCCCCAGCCAGAACTGTAAAAAAAAATTAAAGGTTACTCTTGATTGGTGCATAATTTTAAGTACATTATCAACAGATTAAAAAGCACACTTTCTGATTTTTTCTGCAGTATTTTAAGAGTTCAAGGTTTCCTAAATAACAAAATGAGTCCAAGAAAACCCCTACTTGCTATGCTTAGGAGAAAAAACCACATTATGTTAAGACCAAAATAAAGCACAGGCACCAAGGCAGGACAAGTAGATTACAGAAGAAAATTATGCAGAAGAATTTTGAGGGTATAAAAAGGCCTCTCAGCACTACTTTAAAATATAACCATACTTAAAATGGACACAAAAGTTTCTTTCTAATTAGAAGACTTCTAATACAAGAACTCACAGGAATACTGCAACAATAAATACTCTAAAGAAGAACTTCTCAAAACGTTTCTTAAAATAGCTGAAGCACCTTGATTTTAACACTGGAAAAGCACAGTTAAATTTAAAAGACTTTCTTACCAACAACTCCAGTAGTTCCATCCCCAATCTCATCATCTTGAGATTTAGCCAGCTCCACCATAAGTTTGGCTATCTGGTGGTCCACATCCATCATATTCAGGATGGTAGCACCATCATTTGTCACAGTCACCTCACCATCCTTGTCCACCATCATTTTATCCAAGCCTAAAAAACATATGTTGAAAGGATGAAGGAAAGTCTAGAAAATCCCCCCCAATAACTAAGAGAGAACCATTAGAAGATTTTCATTATTACCATTAGGCCCAAGGGACGTTCTCAGAGTACTTGCCACAGCCTTTGCTGCCATTATGTGAGACTGTACAACAAAGGAGAATAAAGACAGAAGTTAAATCATTATCATGTACTCTGAAATCACAACATTAAGCTATGAAAGACGACACAGTGAGTAGTGCAAATGCTGTAGTTCAACTGACAACTAACTATGACTGGTTTTATGACAGAAAATTTCCTATGCCTTTTCTTGTATCGCTTGTGCTGGCTGTGATAAAGCATTCGAAAGCAGAACAGCCAAATGACAGCCCTAATGCTCAGAGCATTACTAAAAGCTGGCAATAGTAAAAAGAGAAGGCGGTGCAATTTCACCCATCACAGAATCATCACAAAATGGTTTGGGTTGGAAGGGACCTTGGAGATCTTCCAGGTCCCACCCCCTGTCAGGGGCAGGAACACCTTTCACTAGACCAGGTTGTTCAGTGCCCCATTCAACCCTCCCTTGAACGCTGCCAGGAATGGAGCACCCACAACCTCTATGTTCCAGTGTCTGCTCCATTCTTCCGTCGGGATTTGTATCACCCGCACTCAGCCCCGGCCTTCCTTCGGCGGCCAAGGTTCAGGCGACGGTCTGAGGGAGGGGGCAGCGGGGACCTGGGCAGGAGCCACGGGGAGAAGCGCGCTGCACCCACGGGGGTGACTGCCCCAAAGCCCCTGGGCAGATCTGCGGCACGGAGACCCCACGGACGCCATGCCGCCGATTCCCAGCACCAGGGGCGATGTCTTCTCTCTTCCTCCATCTCTCCCATGCTTACAGGCCCAGACCAGGCTCCATCCGCCCTGCGCTTCGGGCGGGGCTGGCGATGAGCGCGGCAGCGCCTCGCCCCAGGGGCTGCATCCTCCCGCCCCTCGCGGCAGCATAGCTCTGCACAGCATGGCGCGGCGCGGCCCAGCCAGCGCGGGCCCGCGGGCGGCCCCGGCGGCCGCCCCGCTCGCTCACCTTGAGCGCCTCCAACCCCATGAGGCGCGTCTTGCGCTCCTGGTCCTTGAGGATGAGGAAGGGCCGCCCATACTCGTCAAACGCCAGAGTCCCCATGGCCGACATGGCTGCGACTCCCGCTCCGACCGCCGCCGCTCGCGCGCTCCGCCCGGAAGCCGCCGCGCCCGCCGCGACTCCGCGCAGCGCCCCGCGCCTGCGCAGCCGCCACAGCCGCGCTCTATTTCGCGGGCGGGACCTTTGTGGCGCCCCCAGCGGAGCCTTCTGGAAGCGTCCGGCGCCGGGGGAGGAGCGCGGCGCTCGCGGCCGCATCCCCCCGCTCACGGGGGCGGGGAGGGAAGGAGGGAAGAAGGGAGGATGTACTGAACGGGATGGAGTACCAGCGCCGAGCGCCGCGGCAGGGGGCTGCTCCGGGCGACGTGAGGGCGGAGGAGTGAAGACAGGCACACGGGGGAAACAGTGTGCGCGGCGCTTCTCTCCGGAGCGTCTTCAGAAAGGTTTCGGTCCCCCACCCTTGCGTAGTGAAGTGGTAGTGCCCTTCTGTGTAAGTGTTGCAGGCCGAGCGTAGTGCTGGGCTGGTCATTGGCCAGTCGCGGCGTGTTCAGGGTATATCGCTATGTCCCAGGGAAAAGTTCCTCCGCAGAGGAAGAGCAGTAACTCCTGGACGTGTCCCTGGTCGCGGGCTCCCGGGCGGTCCGTGGCGGGAAGGTCCCTGTTGAGCTGTTCCGGGCCCGCTGCTGCTCTCGTGTGGAGGGCCGCACGTTTAAATGGAAACCGCATTCCTGTCCCCTCGTGCGCCAGCTTTTCAGCAGCTGTAGCATTTCCCTGGGATTTGGGAATCGTCTGCAGGGGTATAAAGTGCTTTTTTTTTTTTTTTTTTTTTTCCTCTTTTACATCCCATCTCTTTGCTACAATATACTGATTTTTCTCAAGTGATCATTTAATAAATGTGACAGCGAAATCACTCTCTTTGTCCGTCCCCAGGCGCGATGTCCCAGGCGGTAGCGAAGGAGATCCCGCAGGAGCAGGGCGAGGGCGGCTCCCGGAGGAGCAGCTGGGGGCTGCTGGTCACGGCCGGTGTGGGAGGGACCTTGGTGGCCCTCTATGCTGTGGCCACCCCCTTCGTGACCCCGGCCCTGAGGAAGGTGTGCCTGCCCTTCGTTCCTGCAACTGCCGCTCAGATCCAGAATGTGCTGAAAATGCTGGAAAACAGAAGTGGCTCCCTAGTTGATATTGGTAGCGGGGATGGCCGCATTGTAAGTTATGGATGTTGTCTTCCTCTTAGATCACCTCTTAAAAAGGTGCCAAAGTGCTGGGGCTGTATTTTCTCACACTTATGAGTGTCTTGTCTTTGGCATCCAGTGGTTTTGCCTGAGTCTTATGAAAAGGATCCAAGCTGAGAAAGGTTTACATTCAGTTTTGATGAGTAGTAGTTTTTGCTGCAGTCTTACCAGCAGCTTGACCAAGGTAGTGGACAAAATGTCATTGTGCTGACTGGAGGGAATCACAGTGCATTCACGTGAAAAGATGGGATCAGAGTCTTGATACTGATTCCACAAAGGTGTGTAACTGCAGCAAATGAGGCTGTGAGGTGCTTAATGTATAAAGGTGATAGAAGTGCAAAAAGAAATGAGCACTGAGCGATGGATTATAAAAATAAAAATCCTGGTGTGGCTAGAACTGTAGTCTTCACGCCTTTGTGCAGTGCTGGCTTCCCCACTTCCAAGTCCATGTGGTGAAACCAGAATAAACACCAAGGGAAATGGTGAGAATCATGAAAGACAAAGTGATGCTGTGTTTCCAGAGTATTGTTTAAGCCCCAGTTCGTGAAATGTGGTGGTGAGGATATAGAGGAGAACGTTGTCATTTGGTTTTTCTTTGTTGTTGTGATGTTCTGTGTGCTTTCTCATAACTGTCTGCTTCAAGTCCTATTTAGCAACAGGGTGGTGGTTTTTTATGGAAACAAGCAAGTTTTTGAATGCTACGTTTGTCCATGTTTTATGTGAATGAGTCAACACATGCAAAAAAAAATTGATTTGGAAACCCAAATCTGTGAAGATTGCTTGAATTGTGCCTGGGTAGGAAAAAGACCAAAAAACTTAGGCATAAGTGCAGTTTCTGATGCCCTCTCTGTTCATCATTCTGGCTGCTGACTCTCATCAGAGGTATCTAATTCAAATAGATATTGCATCGTTAATTCCAATGCATTATATACGTACCTAAATGGAGACTGAAGACTGCTTGGAAAGCCAGGTACCTAAAATTGAATGCTTGGTGCTTCCTTAATGCATCTGTCTTGAAAAAAGTATGTTCAGATGGTTTTAAATATTTAGCACTTACTCAGGTGTAATCGGCGGATAAATATGAAGACATTTACCACATTTCCATGTCAGGTTTTTGGTGAATTTGCAAGTGCTCTCTGATGGAAGATGCATTATTTTAACAGTGTGAAATATACTGTCCAGGTAATGCTGTTTGAGAAGTTTTGGTAAGAAATGTATACTTCCTGATTTCACCTTGCTTGTTTTGAAGTTAACAGTTCATCAGGTGATTCCTGATTAGAAGTTGGCAGTAACCTTTTAAATTGGGTCTCAAACCTTTATTCTAGAAATCAGTGCATTTTTGGATTTTTTAAAATGTAGATTGACAGTTCACTTTCAGACTCTTTCTATTGGCATGTCATTTTGGCTCTGATTCAGGGGCTGCTCAAGTGCCTTCCCCTCACTGCTTTTCAAATAAGTGGTCTAATTTTGAGCACTTTTGCTTGTGAGTTTCACTGTTCTCTCAGTGGTACTCTTTTAATTTCAAGACAGTGTCATGAATGAGTTTAATTAAACTTTCACGTAAGTCACAGATGTACTGCAAGCTGACAGCTTTGCCCTGTGAATGTTTGTTTTCATATTGTTTGCCTGACTATATTTCAGTTGGACTAGTAATAATAGTAAAATAGTCATAGGTTAGCAAGCATAGTCCCGGAAGGGACGTCCTTGCTAAGGGGTGCTTACAGTTTCCTCTGGGAACTGATAGAACCTATCAGCTGGCCAGTTTGAATATGGACAATTCTCTAAGCCACTTAAAGTTGTGAACACCTCTGTGATCCACATTTAAGAATAGGCAAACTCCCCCTCCAAGCTCTCTCATTTCCGGCGCTGGCACAGGTGGCTGCGGGCCCCGTGTGGGGGCCAGTGGGCCCAGCCCAGGCCCTGCTTGGGCCAGGCCGGGCCGGGCCACGGCCATCCTGGAGCCATGGACCTGTTCCAGCCATGGAACCCCCCCCACTGCCCTGCCGTGGGCAGCCGGAGCGGCTCGGCTCTCCCCCCTCTCCACTGCGATAAGAAAAATTCAACATTCCAGCTACAAAGCTGCAAGGCCGAGGTGAGATTAACCCTTTTAGTGCTGTGAAGAGCTGAAAACCTGAGGGAAGAGAGAGAGGAGATGCTTAAAGCTGAAATTCTGTTGTGAAGCTATGATATATCAGAGTATCCTGTTGTAATTTCATGAAGATATGGGGGGTGGAGTGTTCAACTCGTGAGCAAAAGCACCTGCGCCGAGATAGGCAGATGCTGACGCAGCTGTAATTTCATGAGAAGTTTGAACAAGGAGAGATGAACCAGATGAGGACTTTTGCTCCAAACGGGAAAGGAGAAAACCTCAGTACCTAGAGATGCTCCCAGAGATAGTCTTAACGATGAAGATGATGAAGACCCTTTGCTCCCAGGGAAGGAGAAGGGCCTCTGTTTTTGTTTCTGAACAGCTCAACCTTAAAATTGTACCCCAAGAAACTTCAAGAGTGGACCCTCGAAAGCAGTTGCGGGAAAAGCTGCAAGTCGGGGGAAGGGACTCACACGCAGGCAGAGAGACTCCTCTTCCTAAATGGACTGAACAATATTTGGAAGTGGGCGGCTGTCTCGTTGTGGTAATGTTTTCATAGCATGAGCAAGAAGAGACTTCTCTTTCTAAATGGACTGAACAAGGTTATTATGGAAGTGGTAAACAGACTGAACATCTTAAGGGTTGTTTTTTCACATTGTCAGTGGGAGAAGGGAGGAAGGTGGGGGGAGGAGGAGAGTTCTGAAGGTGGTATAATTTTTTTTTCCTCCGTCTTTTAGGTCTGTTAATAAACTTTATATTCTTTCAAGTTTGGTGCCTGCTTTGCATTTCTCCTAATTCTTATCTCACAGCAGATAAACAGTAATGAGTATTTTGGACCAAACCACTACATAGTTTTGAGTTTTTGTTCACTATACAACTAATCTGTTGGGCATTAAAACCTGGGTGACTTAAAAAAGTGCTTTCCCTTATATTTTAAATAAAACTGTGTGCTCCTGTTTAGGGGAATAGACTTTTATGTTTCTAAGTGAAGATTTTTTTTCTTCCTTGTAGGTGATAGCAGCTGCAAAAAAGGGATTCCAAGCTGTTGGTTATGAATTAAATCCATGGCTAGTCTGGTACTCTAGATACCGTGCCTGGAGAGATGGGGTACATCAGAATACCAAATTTCATATTTCAGACTTATGGAAGGTAGGTAGTGAATTATGTAAGGATGAATCTGGGGTGATTGAGAGATTTCATTAGTTTGGAAATACTTTCCTGAAAGAGCTGAAATGCTGTCTGACCACAAGGTTCTATATTGGGCTTTGAGTAAAGTACTTGTGCTGGGAATCTGGTTTCTATGGGCTCAGTATGCTGTTTGCTGCTTTTGTGCTTTGTTGAAGTGATTCCTTTATCAGTAGAGGCTCCTTGAGCAGGCCTGGGCCTGATGAATTATCTGGTAGGTTTTATGTGGGTACAAGGGTTTTTGTGTTCAGAGAGAAGCATAGGAGAACTTCATGGCACTGACTGGAAGAACCCAGTCACTAGAATGCCTAGAAAGTTTTTGGAGCTAGCTAACATTTAACAAAAGAAGGGGCAAACTTAAAGCATACATGATTATATCATATACAGGAGTTGTGAGAATAACCCCTTAGTTATTAGTAAAATCATGTAGGTATTTTCTAAACTAATGCTTTCTGTGCTACTAGAATTGGTGCTATATTCTTGGCCAGACAGTAGAAGTTTTTTGCTGTTCAGCAATATAAAGTTTTCTTTATGTGGAAATTTTTGTGATGAAAAGTTGGTAAGGGATCTCCTTACATATTTTTGGTCTAAATCCTTGTTGAAAGAAGTGCAGCTAGAGGGATTAGGAGAAAAAAATGGTCAGAATTTTTTCAACTATAATTACCATTTTCAGTAAGATTTGTTCTCAAATTTTATTTCAGGTTTCTTTTTCCCATTATACAAATGTTGTTGTTTTTGGAGTACCTCAAATGGTAAGCTTACTGTTTACTTTATATTTTTATTATAGTATTGTATTTTATTTATTATACTGCTTAATTATTTGTTACAATGTTTAGATATTTTAATACCAAGGCATTCAGTGTTAATACATTCATCTGCAACATGGATCAACCTGCAGACGGTCAAAGGTAGTCAGTAACAATCATAGAATCATAGAATATTAAGGGGTTGGAAGGGACCTTAAACGTCATCAAGTCCCAATGCTCCTGTGCTTGGGATACCTCCCACTAGATCAGGTTGCTCAAGACCTTATCCAACCTGGTTTTGAACAGTGCTAGGATTGGGGCATCCAGAACCTTCCTGGGCAACCTGTTCCAGTGTCTCACCACCCTCACAGTAAAGAATTTCTTCCTAATACCTAACCCATATTTCCCCTTTCAGTTTGTATCCATTCTCCCTTGTTCTATCACTACTGTTCCTGATGAAGAGTCCCTCTCCAGCTTCCCTGTAGGCCCCCTTCAGATACTGGAAGGTTGCTATGAGGTCTCCATGCAACTTTCTTTTCTCTAGTTCCAACCACCCTGCCAGGAGCAGGGGGACTTTTGACTAAACCAGGCTCCTCAGAGCTCCATCCAACTTGGTTTGAACAATTCCAGGGCTGGGGCATCCACAACTTCTCTGGGCAACCTGTTCCATTGCTTCACTACCCTCAAGTGAAGAATTTCTTGCTGATATCCAATCTAAAGCTACTGTCTTTCAGTTTGAAGACATTCCCCCTTGTGCTGTCACTACATGTACTTGTAAAAAGTCCTTTTCCATCTTGTAGGATCCCTTCAGGTACTGGAAGACAATTAGGTCACCCTGTAGCCTTCTCTTTTCCATGCTGAACAAAGCCAATTCTGTCAGCCTTTGCTTCTGCATTGCTTGTTCCTTTGCTAAGGCAGATGTGAGACGAAGTGAGTGAAGAGCTGTATGTGGTGCCATACCACACAGCATACACTGAAAACATTTCTGCAGCGGTAACAGGAAGCAAAATAAACCTTTATATTCTGTGCTTTTTTGTTTGCTTGTTTGTTTTTTCAACGGCACTGGAAGTAAATCTCTACTTCTGCTTCCAGTTGTAACCGGTATTGGAAACTGAAGTGGATGCGGGTGGGATATTAGTGGGCACCGTGGTGCTCCTCATGGTGCCAGTTCTGGGTGGTACGTGCTCTCTTGCCTGAGTTCCGGCAGGGGGCGCTGGAAACGTTTGGATTTGCCGTCAGGAATTCTCTCTGCACCGAGAGGAAAAGTGCTGGTGGGGAAAGATGTCTCAGTAAACTAGGAATAAACAAATGCCCTGGGAAAATGTGAGTAAGCCCAGCAGAAATACTGAATTAACTTTTAAATGTAATAAAGCAGGATACATTAGTAACAACTGTGATAGAATGGGTTCAGAATAAGTCTCAGAATAAATTTTGTAGATCCAGTAAGTACTAGGTTAAATTCTTTCAGCAACAGTACTGTCATAAATGCGACAGATGTGAACATATGAACCTTCGTGTTTCCTGAGTATTTGTTTGCTTATGATCCCCTTTAAATTTATTTCGGGAGCTGTTAATGCTCAGCCTCCTGAATGATTAACTTAATGTTCTAGAAACCTTAATGCATTTCTTCTTTTTTACTGAGGAACAATAGATCTCTTTAGCTTTTTAAATAATGCTGGCCTGATCTGATGCTGTCACACAGTGCTTTTATTTCATATACAAGATTAGCTTTAAAAACCTGAATTTATTGATCTTCAGGGAAGACTAAGACCTCTCTTGTTCTTGCAAGCATCTGGGGGGAAGGTGTGTTTGTTTCTGAGTCATTGCAGAGAGAGACTTACTTGTTCTGGGTGGGATGATGGAATTCTTACCAGGTGTTCGTGTTTGCAGCTCCTGTGTATTTTAACTGATTATATACTGTACAAAAGTTTCACTAAACTACGTATCTCTGACACACCAAAAAAAAAGCCCAAACTCTGGCTTCACATAAAATACAGTATGATTTTAACACCTAATGTAACTGATATATTTTGCTTAAAAACTAGCTTGACTGGTTTAAGGATGCAATTCTTTTTGGCTAAACTTGGCTGAACTATTAATGATGTTTTCTAATTTGAGCTAATATGGACAATGCAGTGTCACTAATTTTCATAATTACTCCTAAAAAATTAGTCCATGTCTGTAATTTCTGTAACAAATCAAAAAATTTTCTGGTGCCTCACCTCAGTTTTAGATAACAAAGTGGGCTTATTTTTCTAGTTTGTTTAAGGTGCGGCAGCAAAAGTATTTGCAGTGGATGAAATCAAAGCCTTAAAAATATTTGGAAGTAACTCTTTGATCTATTAGATCTATGACTATAATTTTACTAAAATACTCCATTGTTAGCTTAAATGTAGCTGTAATAGGATATTACATCAAAGGCACACCCTGCATGTATGTGATAGTGGAAGCTCTTTGCAGCCTTTAGAAATACATTTTCTTCAGTCAGTCTTACTTTCTAATAATTTTCTTTTGGGTTTTGTTTCTTTTTTCTTTTTTATGAAATTTTATATATTTAGTGTCTTTGTGGCTTACTGCCCTCTTAATTTTTTAATATCTAAACGTTACAGCATGATATCAAAGTAAATAGTGTTTTACATGTGATAGAAGTAGCCTGTAGAGTTTGCTGTTAAAATTATTCATTCAGATAGATACAATATATAAGAACAAAAGGAACTCCAAATGCATGTGCACTGCTGATCTCCTTAAGCATACCATCAAACTTTTCCAAAGGACAAAAGTGGCTAAATCTGTTACGTTTCTTTTTTTTTTCCTAGAACATAATCGCTATCTGGGATGGGAAAGAAATTTCTTTGAAGTCTACATGTGTTAATTTATTTCTCACTTAATCCATGGCAGGATTTGCAAAGCACTTAGTAGAAAAAGAGCATCTGGCTGTTCATGGTGTTGCTCTGCTCCAGGAGGGTAGTGATATTTCCCCTGACTTTGATCTCCTCTCAGTTTTTGTGAATGGAGGAAAGCTGGACTGTAGGTGTTCAACCAAGGAGAGTTGCATAGTGGTTTGTGACACGGTTCCCCCCAGCACCCTGCTCTCCAAATTGAAGAGAGATGGATTTGGTGGATGGACTGTTCAGTGGATGAGGAATTGTCTGGATGACTGCATTCAGACAATGTCTCAGTGTCCAGCTGAAGATCAGTTACAATTGGTGTCCTTCAGGGGTCTGTTTTAGGAGCAGTCTTGCTTAATATTTTCATCAATGACATAAATAGTGGGATTAAGTGCACTCTCAGAAAAAATTGCAGATGACACCAAGCTGAGTGGTGCAGGTGACATGCCTGAAGGACAGAATGCCAGCCAAACGGACCTGGACAAGAAGTGGGTCCATGAGAGTCTTACGAGGTTTAACAAGACCAAGTGCAAGGTGCTGCTCCTGGTTGGGGCAACCCCCAGAACCAACACAGTCTGGGGGATGAACAAATCAGAGCAGCCCTGCCCAGAAGGATGTGGGGGTGCTGGGGGATGAGAGGCTGGACATGACCCAGCACTGTGCACTCACAGCCCAGAAAGCCAAACGTGTCCTGGGCTGCATCCAAAGCAGCGTGGGCAGCAGGGTGAGGGAGGGGATTCTGCCCCTCTTCTCTGCTCTGGTGAGACCCCACCTGCAGTGCTGCATCCAGCTCTGGGAGCCCCAGCACAGGACAGTTGGGAACCCGTTGGAGTGGGTTCAGGGGAGCTCGTTTCCTATGAACATGGGCTGAGAGAATTGGTGTTATTCAGCCTGGAGAAGACTTGACTCTGGGGAGACCTTATTGTGGCCTATTAGTACTTAAAGGGGGCTTGTAAACAAGATGGGGACAAACGTTTAGTAAGGCCTGTAGGGACAGGACAAGGGGTAATAATTTTAAACTAAAAGAAGGCAGATTCATATTAGATATAAGAAAGAAAAATTTTGTGAGTAGGGTGGTGGAACACTGGAACAGGTTGCCCAAAGAGGCAGATGGGGACTGCACTGAGCTCTGAGCAACCTTATCTAGTTAAAGATGTTCCAGCTCATGGCAGGGGTGTTGAACTAGATCACCTTTAAAAGTCCCTTTCAATCCAAACCATTCTATGATTCTACATTCCATTTCATGGAATGGTGCTGAAGGGATTCACGTGCGTCTGTTAATGGGCTGGGGACTCGACTAAGCTCAATTTCAGTATTATTTAACATAACAGTATTTTACCATAGAGTGACAGCATAATGTTTGTTTTGGGTTGTTGTCTGTGTGATGTTCTGAGTGTCCCAGGATCTGTCTAGGGGTTAGACTGTAGATTTTAAGTGGTGGTGACCTTTGAGTATCACTCAATAGCTCATGAACCTTAGGGTATCATAAATAGCATAAATTCAGGGGGCTGAACTTTTATTCTCTACAGAGAAGAATCCCACTGAAGAGAATCATGAATTGGAGCATGCAAAGTCTCTTCTTTGCAGTTTGTTTTTTTTTTTTTTAAATTTAAAGGATAATTTATGAGCTTTGATTTAATTTTTAGAACTTAAAGTTATGATTTCCTTGATCTTACCCATCTGGGTACAATAACCATTTTCTGGTTTTAAATATTTTTTGTCATGGCATCAAAGTCAAAATATATATCATGAATACTTTCTTAAGATTAAAAAAAAAAAACCAACCTGAAATCTTGGATTTGTCTTGAGCACTTGAATTAGGTTTTAAAGAGAACGCTTCTGTTTTTTTACTGCTTCTGAGAGGTTTTTCTTGTAATTCAACAGATGCCACAGTTGGAGAAGAAGCTGGAAGATGAACTTGAATGTAATGCCAGAATCATTGCCTGTCGCTTTCCTTTCCCTTGCTGGATTCCAGATCATACTACTGGAGAGGGAATAGACACTGTGTGGGCCTATGATTTGAAATGTTCTAGGGGATGCAAAACAAAGATCTTGGAAATTACAGCAGAGACAGAATCCTAAACATTTAATTCAGTTTTTTACTGAAATTTTTAGCTTTGACTGGGCCTGTTGAAGATAAGATTAACACAGATAGAGTCCTGGCATATGAAGATCTATATTCACTATAAAAACTGAAGTACAGTGATTGTCTGAAAGCACACCAAGGTTACTGAAAGGTGTAGTTAAATTGCTTAATACAGTGTCCTGGTTTAACGCCTTCTGGCAGTGAAATACCACACAGATATTCACTCACCCCAGTCCCCACACTCCCCTAGTAGAATGGGAAAGAAAATTGAAAAAAATGTCATACCTATGACCATGGATTAAGATAGGAATAGTTTAATAATTGAAATAAATTTAATAATAATAACAACAATACCAAGAGAGGAGTAAAACCCAAGAAAGACGAGTGCTGCACAATACCCTCGCTCACACCCACTGACGGATGCTCATTCCATCCCAGAGCAGTGATTGGCCCCTCCCAGCCAACTCTTCCCAGTTTGTATACTGGGCATGATGTTCTGCGATGTTCTGAATAGCCCTTTGGTCAGTTCAACTCAGCTGTCCTGGCCATGCTCCCTCCTGGCTTCTTGCACACCTCCTTGTTGGCAGAGCATAAGAAACTGAAAAGTCCTTGGCTTGGAGTAAGCACTGCTCAGCATCAACTAAAACATCAGTGTGTTATCAGCATTAGTCTTATTCTAAATCAAAAATACAGCACTCTACCAGCTACTAAGAAGAAAATTAACTCCCAGCTGAAACCAGAACATGTCGTTAGCCGAAATTATGAAGAAGTTTTTATAGAGGTGGAAAACTTTAATAGGGAAAATGGGTTAGAACACCATTCACTATAGTTAGGGGGAATATATGTATAAGTTAAATGCTCAAATTGGTGAACTTACACATTCTTTCAGAATTGTTATTGGTGTTGGAAGTGGTGTGCAAGTGGCTCCTCAAATGAGCTGTTTCCCAAATGTCTGAATTACGTATGCCAAGTGGTATGATGCTGCATGCACAAAACTGATCCAGATGGAGTGTGATGATGACACTGATGTTTCACACCTCAGCCTTGAATGTGTACTTTTAAAAGTTGAGTATGACTAAAGAGGCAAATGTAACAAGTCGTTAGTTCATTATCACAAGTGCCACCTCTCATTATATTAATGTAATTTTATTTAACTTGTGTGCTGTTTTAACAGCAGCTGGAAAAGAACCCCCAAGTAAGCCCCTCCCCTTCTCCTTCACCTCTTTCAGTAAGGGAGGGGCAAAAGCAGAAATTATGGGTTGAGGTAACAATTTACTGAAAGCACAAAGCAAGAATAAGACATGGCACAGGAACAACAGCAATATTAATAGCAAAAGGATACAAAAAGAGCAGGTATTTTACTGACAGAAAAGGTGTTCACCACTGGGAACAACAATAAGATGGCAGATGCTTCCCATAGATCATGTCTGCATCGCTTCCCCAGACATTGGCAGCATGATGGCTGGGGAGGCAAAATGGCCAACTTCCAGTGGAGCACCAGGGTTTTCCTTCCTTCCGAAACCATCCCCCCAGCAAGGGTTTGGGAGGCGTAGAACACCAAAACACCAACCCGGCCACAGTGCTAAGCTCTGACACCTCTCTGCAACCAGGACAACTTGCTATGTGAACACAAAACTGCAGAAGGATGGATGCTCTTGCTGAACTCTTACTGGTATAAGCTGTTGCAGACAACCATAATTTTTCCTAACCTTTCTGATTTAGGAAGGGTTTCGAAAGTCATTTACTTGTCACAGAAGTGCCACCAATTCTGTGTGCTCAAACTTTGGATAAAGATACGGATGAGAGTTGCTTGCTTGAATACTTGAAGTCTGTCTCTTGATTCCAGAGCTAGTTGTTCTGGCTAGTTTGTCTATATCTGATTAAACTTCATTTAATTTATAGTGAGATGAGAAGGGAGGTTTTCATCAGACTTGTGACTCTCATTGGATGAGATCTCAGAAACTCATGGTATCGCTGTGTGGCTTTTCCTTGTCAGTGAAGTAAGTTGTCCCTGTCCTTTTGCTGATGCTGGTTTGCAGTGGAGTACTGTCACTGCATGGAAGTTTTCCTTTTCTGCCATGGTTACAACACCTTTCTGTTGTATAATGTTCTGCTTACTTGTTCTTCTTTTCTGGTTCCCAGGTAAAGTCTTACTGTGTTCACCCATTAGCAATTAGTGAGAGTTCATAGTCAGCCTCCCCTGGCCCCAGTTAACGTACAGTCTCTTTGTTAAGCAGTAACTATGCAAGTTTGTCAGATCTTTGCATATATGTTTCCCATAGAATGAAGCTAAAAAAAAGCTGGGCAATTGTCACCTGACTTCAAGGCAGTCATTGCCACAACTAAAATGATCTCAGTCCAAGAGAAGTGCTGAGACCCTACAATTTGAGGTAAATACAAAGTCTGACATTTTATCAGGTGTTGGTAAAGCAAATTTGGCTGGTCTGTAGAATCTGACTTGAAGAGAAGTTGGATGTTACTTGAGATGTACCCAGGCTTTTTGGTGCAAGGGGACAGGAAGGAGAAGTTAAAATATAAGTATAATAATCCTGCTCTGAGGATTTGAAATGGAGCATGGTTTTGTCCTGAAAATGTACACAAAGCAGGAGAAGAAAGGGGCAAATATGTTTGGAGTGTGCAAAGGAGAGGTGATTTCAGCCTTGCATGGCAAGGCACAGCTGTGAACATGAGGTCTGTGTGTACTGAAGAACACCAGTGTCTGGTAAGCAGTCTTACAGACTTCTGCTGCAAGAATGCATAAAGCATCTTGTCAAACTACACTAAATTCTTTCTATAAGGATTTAAGTGTTATGATCATTGCACAATGACATGACAAGGGATAGAGTGGCTTATCTAAAATGCCTGAATTTAATATCCCAAGGCTATAAAACTGGAACCTCAGACAAAGCAAATCTGAATGTTTTCTAATGAAAATAGACTAACAAAGGGGAAATTGGCTAATTAAGCGAAGTTCTTCCCTGAATGATCATAAAGGAAAAGAGGAGTCAAAAGATCTTGATCCATTGAATTGTGACTCATCTGCAGTGCAGTGCTTTGACCCAGGTTTCTACAGCCTGCTTTCACTAAACTTAGTTTGTAGGGACTGAAGCAGTTATTTATTTTTCTCCTGTGTGACTATATATTTTTCTATTGCATTAACCTTTGCCTGTTAAAAGTTAAAACTGAGTTTCTCATTTTTGCCTGTGGTAGAGGTTTTGGGATGTGCACTTCCTAGTTACCACCTATTGCTCCAGAACTACTTGCTGAGGAGGGCACAATAGAATTAATGATGTGGTGACCTGAGCTTTAGGAGTACTAAGTGCTGTCCTCAAGGCAAGGAGAGATTTATGCATGTTTTCAAGTAATGCAGAGGGCTGTTTCTTGCTCTGGCTATTTACTTTTGGGGGCCTACACTGAATTAGGCAGTGGTCTGAAGGTTTGGGATTCCTTACGACATAAGGAAATGTGCTGTATTTCCTGTTTCCATGGCCTAAGTGTGAAATGGAAAGCAAAGTGTTCCAATTTACACAGGAGGACTGGGAAATAATTTTCTTGACATATTGTCCTTTCCTGTCACTTGCTAAGTTCATTTGATAGTTTTCAAGATTAACTACTTGACTGTGACTTTAGTTCCCACTGTATGGATTATTATGTTGATACACTTCCAACTGCTAAAGTAATGTATTATGATTTTGTTGATATGATACTTCAGAATAAAAAATTGTTTCTTGGGAAAACCAGGAAAGAGAATTACCTTAATCAAATGATAGCATAGGTCTGAAGCCAAAAGGAGGAAACATTCAAGCTACACATGCTGTTCAATACCAAAGTAATTCAGATGCACAGAAAAACCTGTAGTTTTTCTTTGTTTGTTTCTTCTAGTAGAATCACTTGCCTTTTGGAGTTACTGATGTTATTCTTTCCTTGCCCTGCCAGATTTTAGCAAAAAAAATTGCTGAATGACTAATGCTTTCTTGAAATACTGTAGAATTTGATTTGTTTGTAAATAGTAAAGGTCAGGGTCAGACCTAGAAATGTTTTTGTTCTCCCCCTCCCCCCTCCCCTTTTTTTCTTTATTGAGACACATTATGTCCATGCAGGTTTTGTGATGCAAGATGAATTGTGCCAATGCAGCATCTTAGTGCTGCAATTCTAATTTTGTAGTTTTCCATTTCCATTTTTCAGAAATTGGCTTTGTAGAGAGAAGGAGGTGGTGGTATGGCTGCAAGAAAGACATGTGATAGGCAGCTTGCTCAGTAAGTTGCAGTCATTACAGCCACACAGCAGTCAACCAAACTTGTCCAGATTTGTTTGGGAAATACACACATTTTTTTGTGGGTTTTAGGCATTTCTGTATTACTGGGCATATTGAAGTTCTTGGTTTATCCTCTGGTCTGATTACATGCTGCTACTTAATCTAATACTGCTCCAAGGAAGTCAATCCTCTGTCTCTGAGCTACTGTTTATTTCTGAGTCAGGAGTTGTAGCCAGGTAAGAAGATACAGAATCCAGTTTCAGATTAAGCACCACACAAGCCGGTTGAGTGAATATGGTCTGTGGAAAGAGTTCCAAATTCCAGGCTTTGGGGAAGTCTTTCACCTTTCACGAAGGACACAGCTCAGAAGGCAGCAGAGATCTCCTGAATTCTTTATAATTCAACAAGGACTTCAGCTTTACTTTTCTCACATGTGTGTTTACAAAAAGTTTGACCACTGTAAGACCATTTTAAGATCTGTAGAAGAATTAAGCAAAGGCAGCATTTTAGTTACTATCTATATTTGGAGCTAGGGGAGGAAGGGAGAAAGGGGATCTTATAGCTCAAGTATGGCAGTTTGATCTATTTCGGAAGCAGTTTGACAGACTTGCATCATCTGTGTGTACTTCTCACTGCGTAGGAGAATCCATGCCACAAATGGGCTGTGATGAGCATTCACTCAGAAATGGGTTCATGTCTGATACCACTGCTCTTGGATGAACACTGATTATTGATAGCTTGCCTCATACCTCTACAGTTTCACTTTCCGTAGTTTGCTAAACACTGAAGCATTTATTCAAGAAAGGACACGAGTCCTTCAAATTCATAGTTGAATTTTGGACTGTCGTGTGCAGGGCCAGGATGGACTTCAATGATCCTTGTGGGTCTCTTCCATCTTAGGATATTCAAAGATTCTGTGGTTGAAGAGGGCAGCCTTACATCAGATTTAACGCCAGTAAATTCTGCTGTGAGTGAATTATTTTTCTTTTACATTTGCCAAGATTGTGGTTCTGTAGTTTTAAAATGTAGCCCCAACTTGCTTTTTGGAAATAATATACGCTGCTTCTAGAAGATCTCTTGAATTCTTGATAAGGTAGTGTGGCATCTATGTTTAACTTAAAAATCACCCTTGAGTAAGATTACAAAAATACTCATTCTGCAGCTTTTTTCTTTGCATGATGATCTTGCTGTTCATCCTTGTATGTTTTACTGAGGGAGACTTATACATGGATAACTACCATTTTTTCCCCATTCTTTTCCTGAGTTCTCCCTCATTTTTAAGTGTTTGCTTTGATTTTTCATATTGTCTTTTTACAATTTGACTGACTTCATAAATGAGTCAGTGTTTAAATTTCCTTTAGGTTTTTTTTCCTGTAAATTAGTTTCCTTTTTTTTTCCCAACCACTTTGAAGGAAGACTAAATATGTTAAGAAATGTTCTTTTTCTCTCTAACATTTTAACCTTGATTTATTTTGCAGTCTGTGTGCTGACATAGCATGACTTTTGTTTCCAGTATATGAAAGAAAAACACATCCACACCAATGGTATTTAGACTGAAAAATAGCCTTGGTCTACAACAATTCTGGCTATTTAGTAGTTTTAAGTACCTAAATGCACATTTTTATAATATTTCATCATATGGCAAATGAATACAGGCCTTTTATCCCTTTGGTAGTTCTTTGGATTTGGGTTGTTTGTTCAGGTGTGATTTTTGCTGATTTCTTTTTCTTAGTATAATGTTGGTATTTCTATTAGAGGCTTTGGTTGAAATGTCAGATGGATGTTTTTTCTGCAAGTTGGTGTGTAGACCTGGAACAATTACATTACTGTGATATACTCCTGTGAACTGCTGGTATTGGTAAAAATTATGTGAAACCTGCTTACCAGTAAATGCACAGGGATATTTTTCAGCTTACTGTGTATGTTGTGGTTTTTAAAAGTAAAGGAGGTTTTTGAAGACCATATAGAACTTGTGGCACAAAGAGGTCTTTGCAAGGTCAGAAGCAGTAAATTACTGGCTTTCAACCTGAGGTTTGTGGCTACCTTCCGAGGAATCCACAAAAAGTAATTTAAAATTAGATCTACTATCGGTAGGTTTATATTTGCTACCCATGGTTGTGTTCTTCCATTGGAAAATTGTAATGTGCCTGAAATGATCATTTGAGAATCCCTGAACTAAAAATATGGGTTGACGTAAGGTATTAGCCTAATGGAAATGAGCTTATCAAAGTGAGGAAGTTTTTTTTTCTTCTTTCTGTTGTTGCTTGCCTGGATTGTTGAGCTTTGAGCCTCTGCAGTGTATGGGCCTCTCTGTCTCTTCTGATAAGCATGTAACTTCCTATTCTGCTATGTGAGAGCCATTTCATGGTTTTGCACATTCCCATTGCATTCTAATAACTCTGGCTTTTCAGGTAATCTATGATAGATCTGCTATAAGGATCTAATTACTTGGGTTTTGGTTTAGGATCTGCTTGAACATTAAAATTACATCTTCAAAATACCTGATAAACTGCCACTGAAGCCTGTCTAAAAAGCCAACAGAGCCTGTGAAAGTCTTTAATGCTGTAATGTCTGCAGCTATCCATGCCAAAACTTTGGTTCAGAGAGGCAGAAATGTGTGTCTCTCTTGCATATGCTCTCTTGATTCTTGATTTTTTGATTGAGAATGGAAGTGTGAGGAGAAGACACAAAAGGGGTTATCAGGAGGAGGATCACTGCGAGCTCTGTAAGACAAAAATTTGAGTGGTGAGTGATACAGCCAAAATCTGAGCCATCTGTGTCACTCTAGCCCTTAAGGTTTGATGATGTCTTTTTTTAATTTCCCCAGACGATTGTGTAGCTCTTCTTGAAAGTATACTTCTTTTTCTTTCTTTCCTATTTTTTTTTTGAGTTTTTCAGAGTGTACACAAATCAAAGTAATTTATATGTCCAAATATGCCATTCTCTAAATTGTGCACAGGAACCCTCATCATCCATGTTCATGTATATTTTATTGCTGCTTCCTTCTTTTCAGTACACAGAGACCAGACTTATACTCTGAATACCTTTATATCAATACATAAATAAGCTTTGTGGGTGTGATCAATACCAATTAAGTTTATTTGCAAGCACAGATCTCACACTGAAGCAACTCTATAAAGAGTTAGAGCAGGAATGGGACAAATAGTGGTCATCATGGGAAAATACTAATGTTACTTAGAGACAGTGATGGTAGAGTCTTCTGCCATTGAGGTACTTTTAACTTCAGTGGGCAGCCTGATGTGTCAAGCAAAGTTAGGGAATGAAAGACTAGGAGCAAAACAGCAGTGTGTGGGGTGCTTTAAAAGAAATTTATTTTTTAAAGCTGTCTTCAGAGGCTGCCTTCTGGTTTCATCTAAGTTGTTAACTACAGTTGTTCTGATAAAGAGTATGTTGGTAGGAGAATATTATTGGCTGAGCTAATACAACTAGTGAGCATCTTGAAGTGTTTATTCTGTAAATAGATAAACAATTCAGATAATTTTTTACCCTTCTCTCCACCCCACAAATGAAAAAAAAAAACCAAACCCAAAACACAACAGCCCTTTAGAGTGACAACTTTGCAGAATTAAAATGGAAACTACCTTTATCACCCTTGGAAATTAAATGTTAGGAAACAACAAAAAAGTTGTCAGCTTCAGCAACTGGCTCTTATTTACCAGAGAGCATTACATATATTGTTTGTTAGATCCACACTGACTTAACAAGTTTAAGTTGCTTAGAAAAAGTTACTCCTTCTTGTGAGTCTCCCAGGCATACACTCTGAATTAGGTTGTTTGCTTATTATAATAAAAACACTGATCAAATAACACTCTTCTCAGGATTGTTTGTCTACTGTAGGAAAATAAAGCAGTCTGAGCACTCACCATGCACAGGAAACCTGGATGCTGGATCTGTCATGTTTTGTCTATAGCTGTTTTCCTCATGCTTGTCTGTACTTTGGGAGAGCGTGAACATCAGATGATTGGAGTGGGGACATTTTTCCACTTGGGTCATATTTGCATATGTAAGGACAGATGAGATGTTGAAGCCTGCCTTTAATCCCTTTCACAATATGTCATCAATAGTGATCAATTTTCTAGTATTGTTTTAGTCTAACTGCTGAAATTTTCATTTCCAGAGGCATAAACCCAGATGTTGCTGATCATTCATCTTTCTAATCTGTTGTATGTCTGAAGACTTTATGTTGGCAATACAAGTCTATTTCCATTTCTGTGCATAATACCCAGGAGATGTTTTGTTGTCCTTGAGCATCTTAATTACTGTGGTGAGACAGTGTTCCCTCCTGGTGCTGGATATGCAGGTCACTCACTGTCTGAGCTTGTAAGTGCCAGTGTTGTGGATGCTGCTGCTTTCTTGTTGGGGTGCTCCAAGCAGTGCTGAAGCCAGGATACTGGAGCTGAAGCTCCACAGCAGATAATCCAGTAAAAGGATTGAACTTTGCTTTGCATTTATTATTGTTAGCTCCTCCCTGATCATTACACTCCATCCCATCTCCCCCCACAAGAATAAACATCCCCTCACCCCAATCTCATCCATCAGAATGTGTTTATTTGCTGTTCAGCTGCTGGTGCAAATGACCACATTCCTTTCCAGCTTTGTCTAGGCTGTGGGCCTACTGAGAGCTGCTAGGTTTATGTTTTGATGTAAGTAGGCTCAGCTTTAGTTTCACCAGTGTCAGTCAAGGGTCTGCTTAAGAAATCCTCAGAGTCTTTGAAGGTGCTGAAATGAGCAAGCTCAGGGTGCTGGAGATTTCCTGAAGCTGGCTGTCTTAGCATGATGGAACACAGCATCAATGTTTTTCATAGACTTTTATAAAGACTGCTTTAGCACTGCTGAATTTTCTCTCTCCCCCACTTTAGGAACTCTGCTAAGCAAAGGATAAATTCACTCCACTTTACTCTCTGACTAATAGTGGTAGAATATTGTGCTTTAATTTTACACTGCTGTTTGTTTCTAGTATAGTCTATTTATAAAGTTTCCTTCACTGGAGGGAAAGACCTTGGAATCCTTCCTCTCCAGCACAAACTTAAGAGCAAGGCTCTTGACCTGTGGGGCTTCCCCTTTGGAAAGTCTCTCAGCAGCACAAAGGTCCTGTACCAGTAGAGATGGGAAGGCTTTCTCTTAAATTCCTGTTGCTGATATAAATGCTTTTTGTCAGGACCACAATTAGGAACGACTCGATTTTCCACCAAGACTTCCACCAAGACCTGTGGCTTAAGGTTAGTCCAAAGGGGTTGATACTAGGTCTGGTATGGAGTGTTGGAGTAGCAGGACTTCATCTATTTGCCTTTTGGGGGAATGTTGAAAACCAAGTTTTGGTCCTTATGATAGCATAATTTCTATTATATGTCATTAAAAATATCATAATGTTTTGATATAATGAAAATATAAGAATAATCTTCTGGTACTAATACTCTGGTAATAGCCTAAGCTAAATGCTACCGAATGGAGATTTCTAGGTTGGAGAAAGAAATTTCTAGGTTTCCCTTCGGTAAGTATTTGTTAAGCCTATTAACTTTAGGGAATTTGTTTGCATGTATTTAAAAGAAATAAAAGTAGATGTAGAAGATAGCAGTTGGAATGCTAGTTATTTGTTTGCATTCAGCCCTGAAGTAAAATGCAATGTTTATACAGCAGTATTCATTTTCAAACCGCTACTGAATAATAAATCTAGAAACACTTTTTTAGGATTGGTTTATATTATCTTCACCCTTTACAACTACAAAAATTGTAGCAAAGAGCTAATTTGTTTGAGACCACAAAAGTAATTGGTGGCAATGCTGTGATTAAAATGAAGCCTGCAACTGCATGCCTGTGTCTGCAGCTGGAAGAATGTATTTTTCAAATTGCTGCTCCTCAGGGTGGCAGTACCTGTGTGCTTTCAGAACGGATGGAGCCAGAGATGGAGCAGGCAGATGCTCACTTATGCCATGTAGTGCTTTCTTACTGCTTACAACTATCAGACATAGCACCTACAGTGGTTGTGTCTGTCAGATTCATGATCTTGGTTTTGTTTGTTTGGTCTTACTTTTTATTAGTTCTTACTAGGTGTGATGTCTCACAGTTACTGCTTTTAACTGCATTTGCATCCTTCTGTCATTGTTTAGACACGCTACTTCACAGCTAAACTTACTATTTCTATTGAAGTGTACGACTTTGTGTTTTGTACTACATCCTGGTCTATTTTTGTGTGAGACTTGATCTGGTTCTCTGTTTTGGTGATTTCTATTTGTGACAGAAAAGTTCCAGGCTTAAATTTCTTGTTAATGGGAGTATTAAACATAAGTTGTCTCCAGTCCAGTATAGGTGTTGTGACTTTTATATCTTACTGTTATACTTGCCTTATAATTTCTTTAACCTTTGTGCATGGACTGTGTCTTAATTCCCTGAGGCCACTTCACTAAACATAAATGAAACTTGATTCTTATGAAGTCATTAGATCTGTCATGGCCTATATTAGTAAGCCTACATGTTCTTACTACTGATTTTTATTTCTATATTTGTTCATGGTTACAAATGAGATGATCTGAGAGAAGAACTATTTTCCTTAGGCCTTAATAACTATATCCTATGTCAAAAGCCATGTAAAATAGAATGAAAAAGTTTTCTGTTGCTGTGACTCATCAATAGCTCTTGCTGCTATAACTTTCTGTCGTGACAATCCCAAACTCATTTTTACCTGACATAAGCATTAGTTTTAAGTACAGTTACTTTCTTGATCTTCTGGTTGAGAAGTGATCAGCTTAACCAGCTCAAAACCAGCACTTGAAAAACAGGCTGCTGAAATCATGCGTGGAATCTTGCTAGATTATTTGCTTTGTCTTATTTTTCTAAAATAAGAGGCAACAACTTGACATAAATTCTAAATATGAACAAACTCAAGACAACATACTTTCTTTACCATACGCAGGAAAATGCATAGTGAGCAATGCATGAACAAATACACTACCTCCACCCTGGCAATCAAATACTTTATCTATTAGTTAAGTAAACATAGTCAAAGTTTGCTAGTGCAGAAACAATGCAGTAAACAGCATTGCTGGTTTCTGCATCTGATCACTGAATCACAGAAGCAAACACAAAATCAGACCAGTCTTGCCAAATAAAAAAGCAATTCAGAATGTCTATATAAAAAAGGCTGCTTGAGACCATTATCTACACTGTAACATGAATTATTTGGTTGGGGGCTTTTTCCCCCTAATTGAAAGATTAGTGACAACTCTTCCCCAGCCCTGAGACTGCAAGACTTTCCTCTGCATCCCCTTATGCAGAATACTACTTTTGTTCAATATGTTAATAAATGTAATTAATACCACTAGAATTACATAAAATAGGAAAAGATGCTGGGGAGAACAGTAGTTACGGGCAGTTAGGCAGAGTTATGCAGCCGTAGTAACACTCGAGTGCTCAGCCTGTGGATCTGTCATGCCACATTGGTACAGCAAGAGCCCTAAGATCGAATAAAAATCAATATGCTTTTCCAGCCAGGGCCAAGAGTGGAATGGACAATGCAAAAAGGCCAACTGAACTGAGAAACATTAAATCTTCCCTGAAGAGCATCTGTGGTAGCTGCTTTCAAAATGTTTATTGAAAAGTGATAGAGAAGAAATGTGTATCTCTTTATTTAAAGTGTTTTCCTTATTACAGAGTTTTTACACCATCTATTTCATCTATATGCATTAGGGAGTGTCTTTTCCAAAGACTGCTTTAATAGTAATTGATTATGCTGATAAAATCTATCTGAAAAAAAAATTGTCCTACAGTTTGTATTTAAAAAAAAAATGCTAGAGCAGCTGAAACCCTCAGTTCAGTGCATATCCAACAATTGCAGAGAACCCATTTGCTCACACAGGGGTTTTCACTTGGGCATCTGCCTCTTCTGGAAGGGTCAAGTTCTTTTAACTGCTGTCTCCTGGTATTTTCTGAAGCAAACTGGGTGTGTGTCAGCAGGCCAAATCCAAATATGAGATGTGGTTACAAATGCTACAAGACATGATGGGAGGGCTCAGCCTTCTCTTAAGTGCATGCCGCAGAATTGGCTAGCAATGTCACAGTAAGTTCAGAGCCTTTTTCTTGCTATTGGCAAGACACTTACAGTTGGCAGTGCTCTTGTGACTTACAAAGTAGAATTAGCTTTCTATCTCTTGAATTAAATCTAGGTGGTGGGAGTCAAGGTATTAATTAGCCTTTCCTAGTGATAAATCCCCCTGAAGTGTCACTGGTCTGGACCTACTACTCTTTCATATTTGCTGGCTTTTAGCTGATTGAACAGTTGCTTGTCCTTTGGCCTACTGAAATGGAAGCTGATCTCAATATCAAGGTTGAAGACATCTGCTGTGCATAGGGATTTACATGATCACATGCAGCTTTGCTGAATCCTACTGAGCTGTAGTAAAGTCGTCAAATTACGCTGTCAGGATTCAATGAAACTGTAACAAATTGGGAATCCCATATCGCAGTAACCAGTCCTGAAGGACAGCTTTGGCAGAAAGATCCTAACCAAACATGAAGCAACTTTTCTGGCACCAGAGGAGTAAATTTCTCTCACCCCCCCATGTCCCCTCTGTTCCCCATATTTTCAGCAATGCGGGGCTGTCCATGCATTATCGTGGTACAGGGGATATGGAAACTTCTGCACCCTGGACAGGCTTTGCTCCAGCATTTGCCAACTGAGGAGCTGCTGTCTGCTCACTGTCCTCCATCATGTTAAGGAAACTTCCCTGTCTGATCATCCAGGAATCACACTTTCAGTCACTCTCGCACCATCTGACTGGGACTGAGGCCCTTTCTTAGCTACACACCCCACACCCACACAGTCAGGCCAGGTTTCCCCTCAACAGAGTCTCAGACGTCCAGATCCTTCAAATAGTGTAATCCGAGGAGAGACCCAGAACACAGAGCTACCTGCACTACACTTATTCCTCAAAACTTCACTCCCCTTGTGGGTGAGGAGTGCAGGAAAAGGTCAATGCCAACACTGGGCATGGTTCTCCTTGCTGTGTCCAGGTCTCATGTTTTAATGACGCTGCTAGTGATGAGGACAGACCTCTTCCTGAGGCTATTTACAGAGCTGCACCAGCTGCATGTTCAGGCTGTGCGGAGATTCACAGAATCACAGAACATCCTGAGCTGGAAGGGACCAACAAGGATCATCAAGTCCAGCTCCCAAATGAATGGTCCATAAAAGGATCAAACCCACAACCGTGGCATAACACAACCGGGGGCTTGTCAGCACAATCCCCGGCGTGCCCTCGGGCAGAGGGGACGCAGCGTTGGCCTCCACAGCGTCCTCGCTGGACGGCTCAGTGGAATCAGCGTGGGATGGGTGCGTGCGCTGGCTCCTCCTCAGAGGAAACACATCGGGCAGCCGATGATCAGGCTGGCATTAGCCCGGAGGCAAAGAAGGCGGGAGGGGCTTCTGGTGTGAGTTCCAACAGGTTTATTTGCAGGAGGGATCAGGGACCAGCAAAAAGCGCCGAGGAGACGCGGGCTCGCCCCCTTTATGGGGGGGTGGAGTAAGGCAGGGAAAGGGAAAAGAACCAATGGGGTACAAGCAGAGGGGAGGATACAATTTTTCAGAACAAATGGGGAAAACAGGGAGGCAGGAGTCATAACAGGGAACCAATTAATAACTAAAAAAGGGAGAACTTTCTGGAACAGGGGGAGGTAATTTAGGATTGGGAGCCACCCAGGGGGAGGTAACCTAGACGGCAGTGATCTCTTGTGGTGACTGACATTTGATAGTTTCAGCCCGAGGGCAGGCTGACCCACCCCAACAGTGGCATTATTAGTACGATGCTCTAACCAAGCCTCTTCATTTTCTGCCTATAAACACTTTAGGCAGCACTAAGGCTTTGTTTCTGTCATAGTAAACCTTTTCGGTTTTTTGGATTTAAGTGACAAATGAGACAGACAAATGTGTTGCTGTCCAGGAAAGTGTCACTTTGGATCATGCCCTAAATCCATATAGCTCTGACTACCAATATATGCGGTATGTTTGAACTGGAAAAGTTATCTCAATCTCCTGATCTTATGGTATACATAAAATAGTCAATATAAAAACTTAAATATGGAGCATTATTTAAAGCTTCTTAATATGCCGTCCTTTATGATGGGTTTTATTTTACATTCTCTTGCAATGCATAACTCAGTACTGCATTCTATTGTAGCACAGTGGAAACTTGCAATACCATGTTCATATACTTGTTGTAGTCCACTATATTTTAAATATGTGAAATTTTTTCTTTCCCTTTTGAAAGATACTATTTTTTTAATGTGCTTTGGGATGACAGGGACTAAAACCTCACAAAACTTTAACTACTACAGTGTTATGGTAGGGCTATGCTGGAAACATTGTAATTTGTGGTAATTAATTGAAAAGTTTGTTAGGTCATCTTCAAAATTATTTGCAATAATATCAAATATCTCACTAGTCTTTTTTAAGGCAAGAGAGTGCTAAATTTTGTTTGAGTATGCTTGATCGATAGATGGAACTAGGGTGCCTGTTTGTTATTTACACAAGTTTGCATCTTGCATTCATACCAAGAAGGTGAATGACGTATTTCATATTTCATGTAATTTACTTGAAAACTTTCAACAGTTAGTCATCAATTCCTTTCCACGTATTGAATTAAAAATTTGTGATTGAAAGACCCTCAAAACCATGATGTTGCTTTGTGAAGATGGATGTTATTTGAGAATTAATAAACCCTGATGCTAAAGGGAAGAGAGTTTGAGGTAAAAATTGAAAGAATGAAAAGTATGTTAACATTTCAAATCACAGTTATTGTGGCAATTAAGTGACTGTGTGAAACAAACAGAATTTCAGAGTGCAGTAAGTGTGCTAGTCACATCAATCTAAATGATAAGAAAACAAAACCAGAATAATACCAAGAAGGTTATAATTTGAAAATAAATCTTGCAGCTCAGTTCCTGTGTGCTGAAGTGCTTGCTTTTTCTTATGAAGTGTTCCTACGTGAATCCATTTGTAGTGTAACTATTTTCACTTAATTTGCTCATCCTGACAAAGACTTTCTCATTGAGCATTTGCACATCATGAAAAAGCAATGAGGATTTGTTTACAGAGTCATATTTTTGCTGTAATTATTGATAAAAGTCTGTAGTTGCAAGGTTTTCAAGCAGTTACACTTTTTGGATTGTTTTTCTTTCAATGGAAAGCAGTAAGTGTAAAGGTATTTCTAAAATAGAAGTATTCATGCAGTCTATCACCTCATGTTTTAGTCTTCTGATAAATAGCTTTTTCAAAAATGAAATGTTGAGGAAACCATTTGCCTCAGCAATGATCTGAGGTTATGTATATATATCCTGGCAAAAAGTTGATTTCAACCATTGCCTGTTCAGTTGCATTTTTTGTAGTTTATTTTCCATGAAATTGTAAAACCACATGGACGTTAAATAATTTACTGCATTCAAATCTGATACATAAGAAAAGGTCTCTGTTTTGATGTTGGTACAGGGAAACAAAGGGTTGTTATTTCTGAAGAGCAATTTCAGCAGGGTGATTTTGCTGTCTAATGTGAAGCTGTCCTGTAAGCACAGCAATTGGAGAGAGTTGTTGATTTTCTTTCTGCAGAAAAATCAATGGATGCAACTTAAAAAGGGTGAAGTTTAAATATCAGCTTCCACATGAGATTCCTTTAAATTTTTGTCAAGTTACTTTTTGTACTTTTTCAAAAAGTATGTTCAGTTCTAAAAAAGTGAATGGACAATAACCATTAAAAAAAAAAAAAAAAAAAAAGGATGACATTATAATGAGGAGAAAAATAAGAACTTTAAGGCTTTTTCCCTGGAATGATGGAAGCTTATCACAATATCTTTTAAATAATGCAAATTTTATAACAGCAGCTGTTGTTTTCTTAGTATGCTTGAGGATAGTCTTTGATATAACCAGAAATTAAAGTTTTTAGTAGTATTTTGGAGATGTGAGCTTAGCCAGAGAGTTGTCATCTGTTTTTAGCAAAATGGATGTCACAAGACAGTTATATCTGTGTTAATGTTCTATACTTTCTTGCAATCATCAGAACATTTGAAGCATGTTTAGTCTTTGAGTGGAAAAATGCATATAAGTAAATAAAGAGAGAAGTCTGAGGTTATTGGAAAAGTGAATAGGGATCATCATCTGAACTCAGCAAACTGCCAATAATGTGCATGAATATTGAGTTTGTGTTTATTTTATTTTATTAGTTTAGCGTATTTTAAAAGTTGAAGATAGAAGATTACTTTATGTAACTGCAGGCAGGTGAATGCATTTCAAATAAACCATTGAAGTATTCAGATGATTACTGAGATAGTGCTATGCCTGTTGATTTGTAGTCTGAGAGGAGAGTAATTAGTTATTAATTTTAAAAAATTTAATTACTATTTATGTGTCTTGAATTTAATTATGTAAGTATGGATAAAATTATACTGAACTTCTTAAGCTGATTATTTTTTAAAGGCCAAAATTTCAGCTGTGGGCAAATAACTGCAGAAAAGCAGAACGGCAAATACTTAACTACTTGCATATGTTTTTGTCTTTTATTTTTGAAAAAACTCGTCTTTGAAATAGTTCTATAAAAGTCCAACGTTTTTCTTACGCACTCATGAATTTTTTTTCTTGGACCTCTGTCAGGTCCTCAGGCCTCAGTCAGCAGTTCTTTGGACATTGTAAGCTCTGGTGGTACTTGCAGAAAGGAGGGGAGAACACAAAGGGTATCGAAGGTTAAGCATCCTCTTCAGGAGCCATAAACATTAAAAGAGATTCTACAGTAGCTGTAAACCCTCCATGGTACCTTCTGACTGCTGTAAAAATCTGGATAGCGCATGTCCAACGTGAGTTACAGGTATTTCTTTGGCAACCATTGCTTGTGGTGTGGGTTCTGTCAGTCTCCTTTGTGGAAGCCTCTTGCTTTAGTCATCTAAAAATCTGCTCTGAAGTTTCTGCTGCCCCCTCTTTAATACTGTTGTGTTACCATGGGATATGTGGGGAGCACATGGCCATGCCGATTTGAAAGCAGGGGAGCTTTGGGACACTGGGCTTAGGCATAGCACTAAATGGTCTGGCGATTACATTTAGACAAGCATCTTCCCGTGTTGACTATGATGTATGTTGAATGTTGTACTTGGCTAAGTCTCGCATACCACCATGAGCTCTATGTTTTGTCAAGTACTTAGAGATGCTGGAAGTAATCCTCACCTTCTATTGAGAGCTGTGTCTGAACTGCTTTGAAGGGGTGAGAGCCCCCCAGCTCCCACTGACATGAACTGAAATGGTGAAAACCAATACTGAGTCTTAAATGCGCCATATTTTACAAATTTTACATGCCCAATGGAACCGGTTCAGGATTAATTTGAGTAGTTAAGGAAAAGCACTGCCTTACCAAACAAACGTTCAATTAAAACATTAGTATCTGGAAAAAAATCATTTGGAAAAGCAAAACCCATTGCCTCAATATGTGATTATTTCCTTAAATGTACAGAAGATAAATTCGGATCTGTTACCAGAAAAATCTAATGATAGACATCTTTACATAATTCATGCATGTACAGTTTTTGTTTAATTACTTTGATTTTTTTCTTAAGATGGATTTTCTAACACCACTCCACTGATGTTTTATTAAATTCCAGGTAATAGGAATTTAACTACTAAGTTTCTGCCCTTCTCTTCTTACATTTCTTTACTGTTTTCCTCCTTGACTGAGTTTGCCTTTTATTAAGGAGCCTCCAGCTTGTCCAGTCAGTAACCAAGTGTCTTGTGGCATTGCTGTGCATCTTGACACAATGGGACAGCTACAACCAGGCCAGGCAGAGTTCGAGGGCAGTGGCCATTTGCCAGGTGTTGAAGTCACTTGTAAGACTGTGTGCTATGTCCAGCAAGGAATTTGAGTGAGCCAACAGAAAAGATTGCCAAATGCATTTATATTCTTTTGTTGGTTTGGTGGGGTTTTTTTGGTGTTTATTGGTGGGGTTTTTTTGGTTGTTGTTTTGTAGTTACGTTTGTCTGTTGTATGTAGTCTTCTGTTAAGAGAAATGGTTCCGATTTTAGCAGGAGCTTTGGCCCAACTCAGCTATTGTTTTTTCTTCTGAAGATTGTCATGGAGAGGGGAAAGGTCCTTGAAATTCTTTGCAGCTGAAAGTTGTCCTGTTGAAATGTTAAGTGAGATTTTCTTCAAAAACCTCGAATGTTCTAACTGAGTTTTCTTTTTAAAGGTGTGCAGAAAGATTTACTAGTGGTGGTTAGCATGAGACAGACCAGATGCACTCAGCTCTGAACCACAGTAACTGCCTAGGACTGGAGAATGACAGGATCTTGCTGGCATTGACTCCCACAGCATATCTATTTCATGGTAATTAATACAGCACTTTCCATTTAGTTTTCTGCCAGTGCAGTGCTATTGCCTGAGGCATCATTTGCCTTGCTGCAAATGTTGAGAGCATCTTCAACCCAGCCTACAGCTTTCTTGCTGGATTTTTCTGATCACTGTTTTGTGGGACAGGAATGGGATTGCAGAAACCTCAGTGTTCCTGAGCTGGTGAGAAAGGGTAAATTTATACTTGGAAAGCAAACTCATTTTCCTGATTTAGCTTCCCTATTTCCCCTATTCTTATTTTGCTTGCAGCCAGCATTCCAGCTGGAAAGCAGAGAGACTTATCTCTTTATTTGTATTTTGCCTTTCCTACAATCCTTTTTACTGCTGGGTTTTTATAGTGTATTTCTGTTTTCCTGTAATTTCTATTCCTACTTATTCCTGTGTTCTTTGCTTAGATTCTGAATCGCGGTCTTCCAAAATACCTTGGTTTCTCCAAAACATTTACATTTTCATCTAAAAATCTCTCTTGAATACTTTCCAGTCTTCTGCTTTCTCTTACCCATACTATGAGTCTGTGGAGACCATTAAATGCTTCCCTCAGGTGTTTGTAGAACTCATTTCTTCATCTTCTTTGTTTGCTTCAAGGAAGATGATGACACCAGTAGAAACTTGGCTCCTAAGTTCCTCTACATTTCAAAAATCATGTCTGTGACACCCACACTTGCAAGCCAAATCAGGAGTTGCCATTGTCTGGCACCACTAACTAATTTCTGAGGAGCATAACACATTAGCATTGCTTGTATAAACGATAGCGTTAGGTTAGGAGAATATCTTTTATAACTCAGAAATGTCTAAATTCCACAAAAGGCTATGTATGGTCTGAGATTCATCACATGTAGTTTCAGACTGGTGTCATGTTTCTTTTGAAATTTCCCCAAAATTGGTTCATCTTTATTTTCTCTAAATAGTTGCATGAATATGGGAAGAGGCCGAGAAGACCTACCTCAATTTTTTGTGCTTAGGGAGTTAAAAAACTGAATTATTTGGAAAGATTAAAAGGTTTATGATTTGACCAGGGGAAGATGGGGTCATTGTATCATCACATTGTATCATCACGTATTCTGTGAAAACAATGTCTTCTGGTAATGGCTAATAGCTCTTATGCAATCATATATTTTTGGCATAAAACAAAGGAAACATGCATAGCTTTCCAATTAGATTAATGCATAGAAACCCAGCATATTTTTACATTAAAAAAATAATACTTTTTCAACATTACACTACCTTCCAGATTTCCCATAATTCTTCCATTTCTAAAGAGACAGCTCTGATAGGTCATATAAATTTATCAAGCTGATTGTGTGCTGAATAATTCCTCTGCCTATTTCAATAAGATGCTTCTTTGAGCCATCTTTCTGTTGTATGTCTCTATATTGTATTGAATTTAGTGTGTTGAGGGTCAAGCCAAACAAGGCTTATACTTAATTATGTTTGCCACAACAGTCTAGATGCAGAACGTAGCCTTTGTGCTGTGCAGCGTGTTGTGCCAGCTGATGGACCAGAAGAATAAATATCAAACCATCATGCAGGTGTCGGAATGCAAACCAGTAGCTGTGTGATGAATGTGCTTTCTGGCCTTTGCTGATCAATTTAGCTTGTAATAGTAGTAGTAGATTTGATTGGCTTGTAGCTCACAACTGTAGTTAACTTCATAAAAATAAAGTTGTTGTATAAGAGAGTCTGAAAGTGGTGAAGACTGAAGAAAATGTAATTTCTAAAAAATCCCATGAACATTTTACAAATCACAGTTAAACCCCACGGGCAGATACTGAACTTTTGATATTGTCCCTGTGGGGAAAATGTGATGCATGGGATCATAACTTGCACTATTTTACCTTAAATTCCTTAGAAACCTCTGTTGTCCCAGTGATTGAAATTCACCAACAGCCCTGAAACGGGTAAAGTGCTCTCTGTAATAAATATGACAACATAAGCAAAGCTTAAAAAAAAAAAAAAAAAAAAGCCAAAAACAAATCCCAACCCTCTTTATTTCAGTAGTATTTTTCCAACCTAAAGCTTGTGTTGATTAAAGCTAAATTACAATTCAAACCTTTAGTTAATTATTAAACTTAAGCAATGCAACTAGTACCAATATTAGTGGCATTTATATAGCTTTGTATTATGGGGTTTTTGCTTATTTGTCTAAAAAGTTCAGCTTTCAACTTGTCATGGATATTTGTGTTTACAGCCCATAATTACATTTTAGTAAGTGTGGGGGAAAAAAATGTAGGCTTCTGTAATTCCTGGTATGGGATCTTGCATTCACAAGGTCAGTTAAGGCTTTTGACTTACTTTTCCTTTTCTCTTGGAAAAGAACATAAAGGTGTTTTATGACATCAGGGTGCTCTGTTCTGTAAAGTTTTAAGTGCACCCACTTGCCTGTTCTTCTATTGGCTAACATAACAAATGGATGTGTTAGTTGTTTGTGCTGAATTATCAGCCATAAATTTAAGAACACTGAATAGCACTGCTGGTGCTGTAAAATTAGCAGTGGAATACCAATTTAACATTAAAGTCTGTGCTGAGCATATCATGGCTATGTAAACCTTGCACTGCCTTCACTCTCCAACATCTTTTCAAGCTGAAGTTACAATTCTGTTTTAAATGTTCTGTGCTACATTTGCAAGGTTCAGTGTGCAGCCATTAAGCTCAGCATCCTTTAGAGTGCCACTTAAAATGGGACAAACACATGACCAGGCTGCTACTGATTGGCATCGATGGTGATTCTGCATGTCTGCTGATTTATGTTCAGAAAGCTGTTGCATAACTGCATAGTTACCAATATATATGATTACTGTTTACCACTACTCAATTGTGTTGAACTTAAAAAAAATCTGATGCACAGATAAATAGCCCCACAGCTGAAATATTATTCCACAATATTATTTGTCTTGAATACAAATATTAGGAAGCTATAATACTTTATACATGAAGGGAGCAGAAAGCCTGATGTTGTTAGATGTGAACCTTTACATGGCCCAATGTTTCCCATAATGAAAGATCTTGGACATTGTTAGTTTATTCAGTAAAATGCTTCCTTTGCTTTTGAGTTATCTCAAACTACTTCTGAGCTATCTGAAGAGACCATTACTCTGATGAGCAATCCAGGGCACTTATTAACATGTTGATATGAAAAGGAGAGAATATGGTGGAAAGGGAAGATCAAGGTCTATGTAAACCCCCCCAAGTCTTACTTTATGAGCTGCTTCAATTTTTTTTTCTAGTAGAGACAAACAACAGCTTGTATCTGGATATGTTTTATTGCAGCATTAGCTTTATTTTCCAGCTTTGGGGAGATAAATACAATTCCATGCTGAAGGTGGAATACTAACCCCTGCATTAAGGCAGATACGACCAATTTTCCTGAGTCTGTACACTGTAAAACAAAGTGTGTGAGTCCCTGAGAAAGCTAAAGAGGACTTACCACATGGTTTGTGGGCAGGGAACAGGAATGATTTCCCCAGTTCTCCACTTCAGTGTAATGGTAGGGTTGGACATGCTGGAACCAAGCAGTTTCTTTGTGTTTGAACATTGATTTCTTGTATAATGGGAAATGCACTAAAATTTTCCTTCATTCCTTTTTCTTTCAAAATCTCCCCTTCTCCTTTCATGTGAGTAAAAGGCAACAGTTCTATATCAAAGTATTTTTTCAACTGTATAGTTAATTCTTTCTCTTGAGGTATGAGTAGGAAATAGATATAAGGTAAACTTTAGTTCTTTACCTTTCTGTGCTGATGATGGCTAAGAATGTTCATTTAATCAGGTATTTTAAAATGCTGTCATATTGTATATGGCATATATGTATTGTATATGCATATTGGTCTAGGTCTATATTAAGAAACCTGTCACATGTTCTTGAACAAATTTCCATGCCTGACCTTGGCTGAAACTTCCACTTCCCAAATAGTAAAATCCTTGGGGTTTTGTTACTTTAGGATTAAGGTCTCCTTATTATCTGAGTTCAAAAGCCTGAATCAAACCACACTCATATGAATGTGATTCATTTGCTTGTTGCATGCTACCAGTGGATTTCATGTTACCAGAAAGACCCTTTTGTTGACTGGGAAACAGACAAATCTCATATAATCTGAAGAAGGAAAATGAGATAGGAGAAACCTCTTTCTCTCCAAAGCCAACATCAAAATCTTGAAGAAACATCTAACAGGGAGAAGATTTAGAGTGTTATGTTGCATTTTTATTTGCTTGCTGAATTGGGTATTTAGGGAAGGAACAATTCACTCTGTAGGAATTTTCTCTGGACATCTCAGCTTCTCTTGGGGTCTGAGTTCCAGTTACAATTTCTGAGTGCAGTTTTACTTTTCCTATGATTCCCAATTTCTGCTTTGCTCAAAAATGCTACAATTTGGTTAATTCAGGAATTGTTGCTAAGATGGAAATTTGGGTTGAGATGTATTAGTCAAACCACATGGGAAAAAAAGCATTTTCCCTCCTCCTTCCTCTCTTCTGGTTTCGCATTAAGTTTTTAAAAGCTGGCCAAATTCCTCAGAGGCTGCAGGTAGTCCCAGACACTTCCTTTGCAAAAAGGAGATCCAAGCCAAGCATACATCTTTTCTATCAGGCTGCTCAGTCCAACTTTTAAGAGATGATTTCACATCTGAATAAAGTATAAGACTCTGCTGGAGACTGCAGAATAAAGCTGAGAGGCAAAGAAAGGGATATGTAGATCTAATCTGTACTGACTTTACTAGCGAAGTCTACTGGCTGTAGATGCAGTTCATCCTTGCCAAGAGATTCTTTTCCCACATTGCTCAAATAGCTCAGTTACTTGTCTAAATACACTCTTAAACATTGTCTGTCTGGACTAAAAGCAAGGGGGGCTTTCGGGCACTGCTCTTCCTTTCCAACTTCTTTGGGTCCATGTGCTTGGTTTTCTTCATTTATAGCTTGGAGGGGTGAGGAGAGAAGGGCCACAAGGGTACTTGGGTCGCAGTTTGACATGGAATTAAGGACATGTTGATTGCATCCACAGTATAAGTCATAGTCTGTATTTGCCTTCAGGTCTTTGGCATATAAATATTTGAGTACTTTCACACTGATGTTATGCCAAAAACTTTCACCAGTACAGTAAACATAGTTTTAAGTCCTGAGCATGGAGGTGGATAACTAATGCTATATTGGCAGATGAAAAAAGAGCAGCATTAGAAAAGTATATTTGGACCTATGAATAAAAAATCTAACACTGCCATATTGACAAACAATAAATCCTCTCACCAGAAATAAGTCCCAAAAACTTGATAAATGAGCACTTGCTTTTCTGAGTTTGTTACTCAGTCAGAACCATACTTCTGTCCATAAGTAATAGAGACACTAACAAAGAGTAGCTATTAAAATGGGCATTTTCTTAACCAGTTGTGGGATCTGAGGTAGGGGTTTTTTGTTGTTGTGGGAAAAGGTGAACCAACCAACCAGCCACACAGAAAAACTTGCATATAGGCACACACACCTTTCTTTAAAAGGTCTGTGGTTGTGACCTGATTACCAAGATGCCATGTGCTTCATTTAATATCAGGAATTTGTAACTGGATGGTTTTCAGCTATCTTCCATAGCTATTATTGCCACATAAATTTCCTATGCTGTTTCCACATGCTTGTGCAGGCAGAAACTTCAGCGAAGCCGTGAGCAACTTTGCTAAGTATAGGAAACTGAGGGTGTAGGTCAGAAAATGTCTATTTGAATAATAAAAATATGCCTGAGATGTGCACTTTCTTGGGTGAGGGTATTTTATTCTCTCCTGATAACTCTACAGTGAAAGAAAGAAAAATAAAATAAAACATTGTTCATTCAGGACGTTAATTTAAAAATACCTTGAGAGTTTTCCCTGAACAGGTTGTATGAATTCTCCTAATCTTGTAGGACTTCATTTTATCCTGGAAACTGTCCTGGAGAGTCAGATGTAATTCTTTGATTTCTTCTCTTTGCTTAAGTGTTCAGTCATTGCAATTTGAGCTTTTGCCAAAGTGGATGAAAGGTTTATATTCTTTAAGATGTGCAGCTGCTTAAGGCATGACCGACTTAACCAAAAAAAGTAAGAGCTAGATTTCAAACATTTCAGTCTTTCAAGCAAGAAGGAAGAGTAGTTCACAGTTGAGCACTGAGTTTTCTGAAGCAAGTGAGCAAGCAGGTTTGGACTACTCTGTCAGTATGATCACAGGAATGCTTACCCCTGCAAGACACTTTATTTTTGTTGGGTTTTTTTTGTTTCCTTTTGCATATTAATTCCTTGCTCCCTGCCATGTGTTCCTATAATTACTTTTCATGCCAATTCTGAAAATGAAGGCAACATTTCTTTAGAAAACTATAAGCAAACCTAATATTCTTTTTGGTTCTTGGATGCTGGAATATTTAACATTTTTAATTTTAAACAAGTACATTGCTGTTTGTCTTTCCTTAACTCACGGGATTCGTGTTTAGCAAGCCAGGCTTACACTTTTATAATTTCATTTTTATCAGAGCAAGTGCATCTGTCATGTTGGAAAATACTTTCATCTTGAGATTTAAACACTTTCCTATATTTCAGCACATTACTTTCATGGCACTAGATCCAATTCTTCCTTCTTTTAAGCACTTTTATCATAGTTGTCCCTGGCAACAGAAACCATGGTCTTTAATCAGTCCTTCCAACATTGCTGTGTGGTAAGTATCCAGAATGGGCATATGATTTAAAAGTGAGTAACTCAAGCAAATGTGATAAATGAACTGTTGATCTCAAAATCTTTATTGGCAAATGTACAAGTTTTAATTGAGATGGGATGAGTAGGAGCACATAAAATGTGAGTTACTGTGAAAGCTCAATCTGAACTTGCAACTGAACTCAATAGTTTCTAATATTCCAAAAATATTTCTTATTTCTATGCCCTTTTATATCTTCTTTTCCTGGGATATAAAGCTTGCTGAGCTCTAGGACAGCAAAGGGGCAGTATAAGTAGTAAAAAACTAGGAAATATAGAAGTGAAAATTAGTTCAGCATTAGGATAATGTTGAAGTACAAACCTTAAAATATTCGGCGAACAGAAGTGCATTTTCTGCACTGATAGTTAAATTTGAATGGCCAGAATTAAAAAAAAAATATATAGCAAACCCTCCATACCTCATCTGGTTCCTTATATAATGAATAATTTAACTATTCTCCCGAAGAGACAATTTCTAAAACTAAGTTTCCTACTGTAGAATCACAGAGATGGATGTATCACAGAGATGCAGTGAAAAGAATATGCTAAGAGAGGAAATAATCTGTCTTCATTTTGCAGAGCATGAAGCAAGGTACAAAGAGATTTAAACCTAAAATTGTCACATTCTCTGATTCTGTATGTTCTTTTAAATGTCCACAGTACTTTGAATTATTTAATTTTTTTTCTTATGAAAATGTACTTTCTAGTGATTTTGGATGTACTTTTTTGCACGATCAGCTTTTCTGTAAATCTGTGTCTCAGCAAATGGATGCACAGAATGTTCAGTGATCAGCTGTGAGAACTTTAGTTTGCTGAAGCCTGAGAGCTCCAGGACTGAGGAGGTAAAGACCAAATCAGTCAGGTCTTTGAGGAAGGCATTGAACTGCCTTAGCCACACAACCATCCTTCTGTCTCCTGCAGTCAGGGGACTCATTTGGTGCAAGCATTCCCAAGTCCTGTAACCAAGGGTGTAGTTATCCTACAGACAGGAGACTACAGTGGGTGACTTGCAGGAGAAAAATCTTTCCATCTTGTACATGGAAGAAGTCAGGCTTCCTCTGGAATGAGGGAAAGGTGCAGAAAAACTGAATGATACCTTGTTAGAGTTGAATGCAAGAGTGGGAAGAGCAGAAGCTGTAAGAGATTGAAGCATGGAATTGAAGAGCTGCAGTGCAGAAATTGTCTGATGTTGGGTGATATTTTATATTGAAGTGAAAAAGGGTGTTTCAGTAACGAAGCTAACAGGCTGTTTAGCCTGTCTTCTTCTAATCTTATCTCTCAAAAGTGGAAAATTTTTAGTTTTGTTCTACATTAATGTGAAGTGCACTGCCAAAGGTCAGGAGGTGAACCCAGGTGTCCTGAGTTTTAGACCAGAGTTCTGTCTGATGGAGCACAGTTGGGAGCCACATACAGATTAGTTGCCTATCTACTAAACAGCATTTGGGCTGGCAGCCCAGTAATGCTGTGCTGTTATTCCAGGCTTAATTATCAATTTGACATAATGCTAGTAAATGAGTGTAAACTTCTAAAAAAATTAGAGATTTTGCTGCATAATACACTTTACTTTCTCTGTTAGCTAGTTCAGAGCGAATTATAAAACAGACACGTATTTGGTGTACAGGGACAGTTCCAGATCACAATTAATGTACTGTCTCATACATGCTTTTTGAGTAACAGTGAAATTGAGAGCCTTTAATCATTAAAGAGGTACTCTGTTCAAAAGTCACATGAAGAGATAGATTACCATTGTCACTTCATCGATTAGTGCTCCCATTTGTTTGACTTTCAGCGCTGAAATGCAATAAATGAGATGATGCAAAGAGAACAGTGCATTGTAGTTGCTGTAGTTGTGGTGTCTGACTTTATGCAGTTATACAGCAATGCTCTGATACCCAAGAAATTCTGCAGTGTAATTCAAATGTTATAAATTGGTATGAGTTTGTTGTTTCTTCTTATGGCCAGGCTTTTCAAAATGAATGCTAAAACGTTTCGGCAAGAATTTCCCCAGTAATTGGTGTATTGTGTTTCTATTTAAGTGCAGTTTACTAAAGTATTAATCTAAAGAAAACACTGTCAGTCTCTTCTGATGTGTACATGAATTTATTGAAGTGCACATTAGGGAAAATATCCTGTCAGCCAACTCTATCTGAGTGCCATGGTATGCTTTGAGTTTGCAATATATCTGTCTAGAAAAAAACAACTCTCCTTCATTCTGCATTTTCCAAGTACTCAATTCCACATGTAGCACCTATACGAGCAGCCTTTAAAATAATGCCTGAACTCTCCTTTACAAAGTCATTGAGAGCATAATCTTGACCTCCCTGGGACCTTCATTATCCAAGTGAAATAACAGTAAGCAGAACAGCTCATCTGTTGAAATTGGCTCATCTGGGATGCTCTGTAGGCAGTTCCAGCCAGCTGAAATTCCCAGCTATCCTACGAGGAAAAATGAAAGAACGTGGCTGCTTGCAGTATTTTGTTTTATGCCTTTTACACCTGATTCATGGGACTTAATTGCTGTCAATACTGATGCAGCCAAGAATTTTGCAGCTGCCAAGGCATCATGGTTGAACCAAGGGATTACAATGTCTAATGTGCCCTTCTACAAGGGTGTGCAGTGGAGGTATTGCCAGAAGCCTTCTTGCTAGACCTTATTCTCAGGGAATAGCCTCAAATAGCACATTAGTAGTGCTGCTTGGAGACTTCATCCCAGATCTCTTTGAGAAAAGAGGCCAATGAGACCAGATTCCTGCTCTGGATGTCTGAGGGAAGCAGCACCTGGCTAGTAAACGAGTGTGGTGGCTGTGGAGAAGTCTATCCCAGGTCTGCTCTGATGTGTCCTCTGCTGGATGGCAACCTGGCTTCCCTACCCATCCTGGACCTGCTGCTTCTGCTGAGCTGCCACCTGTCCTGCTCCTGAGGGCTGCTCTCTCATGACATTGCAAAGGCTTCATCTTTCATCCTTTTCAAGGCTCTGTTTGTTTTTTCATACAAGGAGATTCTTATGCAAGAGGTAAGCAAGTGTTTACCCACATAAAACTGATAGTTATAAATGGTTTGGGGTTTTTTATTATTATTTTTTCTGTTCATTGATAAATAATTCAAAGCAACAGAAATATTTTCTCTATAAGTGTCAATTTTCTCTATAAGTCTAGGTCTTCCTAATATGCAGGAATTCCATTAATTTCTTGAGCTCTCTGGCTGGAAACACCAGGACTTTTCGTGGTGCCATTGTGAAAATTTCTTCATTCCTGTGAAAGATCCAAATGTGTGACAAGAACTTATTTCAGCAAAAAGAGTGTTACTGAAAATGTAAAAATCTGCCACCTTTTGTCACCAGCACTTTCATCTGCAAGATCTTCTGGTTTTGGCTTTGGACAAGAGGATTCTTATCTTCCCACTATTCTGGAGCCCTTAATATTGCTCTAAAGCCTCCAAAGCTAATAGAAGATTTATCACAGAGCAGGACATGGTTGCTTTTAATTCCAGTCCCAGCTGTTCTCTCTTGGATCTTCTCATCGGGAAAATTACTTGCATAGTGTTTTAGTGTAGCATTTTAATAGATTGCTTCCTTCTACCTTTCCCCCCCCCCCTTCTTTATTTCTTTCCTGAATTTCTTTTATCTACTCTTGTTTAGCTGGCTGCTCTTCTCACTTTTAGTATCAAGAAGAGATATTTTTAAATGAAAATCTCTAACATGCAGAAGCAGTAGCTTGAAATTTGTAATTTAGGCAGAATTTAGTCCATTCCTCCATGTTAACTATGAATGGATTTATCAAGCATGTGTAATTGAACATAACTTGATCAGAGGAGCACTATTAAGCTTGCATTCCTGTAAGGTTTTGAAAGAGATCACAGCAGTATTAAAATTGCAGTTCCTAAAACCTAAATAGTTATTAATCCATTTTGTATATTTTAATAAAGAGACAAACATCCTTGGTCATAGTTTTCATTTTCATTAGCTGTTATATGAGATCTCTTTCCTTTTAACAAAATGTAATTTTTTTTGTCCTACTTGAAATAGCTCCTTGCAAGTCTTCTGTATTTGTAGCAGAGGTTATTTCTTGCCATTTTAATTTACAGCTTTTTAAAATAACTAGTCTGAAACTCTGCTACTTTGTTGATTCTTCAGGCAGCACGATAAATTGAATTTTGTGTCTTAAATAATATATATTTTTAAAATTCATGCTGTTTCACATACATTTGCAAAGTTCAGTTTGTTCTGAGGGGTCTTTTAATCAAAGCTAAACACTCATCCCTCTGTCCCCCATTTGCACACTGGTCTGTTAGCAGAACAGATTAAAATGTTACAATTCATAGCATAATGTGAAATCCTTTTGCTATTTTCATTCTACTCATTAATATATTGTGGTTTCATTCCTTCCTGAACAAACTCTTATTTTCCAGAAGTACTTATACTACTTGTATAATGGCACAGGGGCCATTCTGTTAGAAAATGTGGTTTCAGCAAAGGAATGAATCTTTCTGGCCACCCAAATGTAATACATCTGTTGTAGTGTGTCTGTCTTTTATTTATCAAGGAGCATTGGAATGGTTCAGCATTTAGTTGCAGGGCTTTTAGTCTCAGAACAATTTGTGTATGTGCATACAGTGATTAGGTCTAAAGGAGAGCAACAGCAGAGCACATTGAACACCATAATCACTTAAGCATCGAAGCAATTTTGTTTTGGGGGGGGGGAAACAGATATTGTCCTTTACTCAGAATGTTGTTGAGAACTAATTTTTATTAAGAATAAAAGAATAAGAATTCCATCCTAGATTGACACACTGCAATCAGAACTCAGATCTCAGATTCTTAGTGTGCTGCTGCCCATGAGTTAGACCTCAGCCAGGTTGAGTCAGGGAGAGGAGGTGCTCCAGGCACCTGAGCAGAGATTCTCCTGCAGACCCTGGCTCAGACCATGGTGAGGCAGCTGTCCCCCTGCAGACTGTGGAGTTCCACAGGGGAGCTGAGATCCACCTGAAGCCCATGGAGGACTCCACACCAGAGCAGGTGGATGTTCAATGGTAGCTGTGACCCTGTGGGAAGCCCACTCTGGAGCAGGCTCCTGGCAGAACCTGTGGGCCGATGGAGAGAGGAGCCCCTGCTGGAGCAGATTTGCTGGCAGGACTTGTGACCCTGCAGGCTGCAGTAGAGCAGCCTGTTCCTGGAGGACTGCACTCCATGGAAAGAGACCCATGCCAGAGCAGTTGCTGCAGAACTGCAGCTTGTGGGAAGGCCCCACACTGGAAAAGTTTGTGGGGAACTGTCTCCCATGGGAGTGACTCCACACTGGAACAGGGAAAGCGTGTGGAGAGTCCTTCTGCTGAGGAGGAAGGAGTGGCAGAGACAACATGTGATGAAGTGACTACAGCTCCCATTCCCTCTCCTCCTGTACCAATGGGTGAGAGGACGTAGAGAATTTGAGAGTGATGTAGAGCTTTTGAAGAAGGAAGGAGTGGGCAGAAGAAACGTGTTTTTAAGATTTGGGGTTTATTCTTATTATCCTACTCTGATTTTATTGGTGATAAATTAAATCAATTTTCCCAGGCTGAATCTGTTTTGCCTGTGGTGGTATCTGGTGCATGATCTCTCCCTGCCTTTATCTCGACCCACGAGGCTTTTGTTATATTTTCTTTCCCCTGCCCAGCTGAAGAGAGGAGTGACAGAGCAGTTTTGGTGAGTAACCATCATCCAGTCAGGGTCAAACCACCAAAAAAAGGGAGGTGCTTACCATTCTTAGAAGCCAACAATTGTATTTCTCTCCATGTTTCCACCAAGAAATGATCTTGAATTTATTCAGAGTGCTCCTGTACAATTCTGTATTCTTTATTTCTGAATTACAAGAGTAAACAGTAAATTTAAAAGTGAAATGAAGCACATACTGTTGAAAACAGGGAGAATACTAGTATATTTTAGCAAAAGATCACAGTACAGGAGTGCAGCATTGGGACTAAAATGTAAATCTACCAATTCTAGTTTTATCTCAAATGTATGTTTACTTCACATTTCAGATGCCCAACTTTCTGATTGACTAACTGAAAGGAATGATGTATACAGCATATTGATATGCATTGTGTTTTAGAAAAGTGAGATTAGTTCTGTTACTTGACTGAAGTTTAATTAAAACACTAGAAACTAGTATTTTAGAAATTCCAAAATAAATTTCTTAAAGATATCCACAAATGCAAAGCTACATGATACAGATATTGAATCAAAGATAGCTTAGAAAAGTTTTAATGGCATATTTTGTACATAACACAGTATTAAATGGTGAACAGTTTGCAGGGAGTAATTCCCTGTGTGGGTTTTCTTTTTATTTTAAATTCTGTTAACTCTCTACCAGTTGCCCTTTTCATTGATTTATTGGATTGCATTGTTGCTATCTTTAACAAAAGACTTTTTCTACACAGGCATTAGCAAGCTCAGATTTGTACAAAAATTTAACTCTTTTGTTCTTTGTCCTTTTAAAATTTGTCTTTCCTCAGTTATTCTTTCCCCACCTTTTAGGTGCCGTATTGAAATTTAATGCACATATTGTCTTCACAAACTGAATGAGACACAAATATTTGATATGATTGAACTCCACTCCCCTTCCCTCTTACCCTTTTTTGTTTTTAATGCCACACCTGACCTAGCCATACCTTACTGTTAAAAAATGGTATCTGCAGCAGCCATTATATGCACCTTGTTGAAGATGAGAGACAGCTGCCCTTCAGCACACAGTGGAAGAAATTATCTTAACCAATTTTCAGGGCACTGCTTCTGCAGCATTTCTCACCAGATATCTTAGTTTTGCCCTGTTAAGTGGTTTGGGGTTTTTTTCCCCCTTTTCTTGAATGTTGTGCTATTTCTTTTATCACTCTTTTCTGCCAGAGGCAGGGAGGCCACTGAACAGCACTGCTCTGTGGATGAAAGCAGATCTGTGTGGAAAGCGCTTCATGAAGTGTTGTTTCTGGCTATGTTTCTGTGTCCCGCCATGAGCCTGCTTGCTTCTCCTGAGAAGACCTAAATTTGACACTTGTTTCCTGAATATCTGGTTGAGGTGGGTAGCTTGTCAGTGTTTTGAATTTTTTTTAAGTCTATGAGATGTTAATCAGAACAAGGACCTTCAGTTTGTCTCTTGGTTTTTGAAGCCAATCTAGTTTAATTTTTTTAAATTAAAGTGCCTTCTGCTGCCTTGCTTGCTAACTTCCAGAGGCAGAAGCATTAAGTGAAGTCTGCAACAGAGGCATGCTGAACTCATCTGTCCTCCTTCCTTCCGTCCTGTGCTCTTATCTGGAGCACAAGCAAAAGAGCAGAAATAGCTGAGCAGTCTAGGGAGCCCATATAGTAACAAAGTAACAAAGCAAGTAACAAAGACAATTTCTCTCCTTCAATTTTAGCGAAGGCAGGGAATTTGGGGTTCTGCTAAGGCCTGCCATGACCTGGGAGAACACAGTTAAGAGTCCTTGGAGAAGAATTGAGGTTGAGGTTTAGTCAGAACTGATGGGATAAAGTCAGGGCTCAAAACCCTCAGGAAAGTTTGGGATAGCAACCAGGCAGGTGTGCAAATTGAAGTTTAGAAAGGACTTACCTCATGGTTATATCACAAACCATTTATATTGCTTATATATGGAGAAAAGAAGGCTGGATTTGGAGGTTGGGCAGTAAAGAAAACTAATTAGCAGAGAGCTGATAATATTTTGACATTATTGGCAGTACTGAAGTTGTGTCAGGCAGCCTTGTGACAAGCTGTGTGTGCGTGAAGCTTTTTGATATATTGGGGCCAGCAGTGGGCCCTCCATGCCCTTGGTTGGGATGAACGGAGCCTGTGTCCCTGTGTCTCTGTTTGCAGGGATTCACTAAGCCAAATGGAGCCTCTGGCCCCGTGTGTCTCTGTCACCTGGCACTGTTAACGAGGTAACAAGATAAATCTACTCTGTGCATCTTGGCCATGGTTTGGTGGTCAGCGTGGTTACCTGTACGTGTGGATTCACACAGCATCCCCACCTGCTGGAGAGGTGCAAGAGAAGAGTTGGCCTCCAGTGCAGACCCCCAGCTACATTGGGGCAGGATACAAAGATGAGTGGAAGGCAGCCCTCCCAAAGCACTGATGGTGCACCGGCAGGGAACGGGCAGGCATCTTCACCCATGGCAACCACACTCACCAAGCTAAAGCACCTCCTGGTCTTGGCAGTGCCCATGCATCTCCACAGGCAGCTGCTCCCGCACTTCCAGAGCCTGCTGGAGCAGCAGGCAGTGAAAGGTTCATCCCTCTGGCCCTCTTGTTCCTACCAGTGCTCAGCAGCCAAACCTCGTGTGGTCTCCAGTGTGCTGCTTACGCCTCTCCGCCGTGTTTTGTGACTTTTCCACATGGACTGGGATGCCACACTGTTACATCCAGGCAGCCTGAAGACCCTGGGTCTGGCCTGCCTCCCTGCTGTTGTCTGTAGTTTACAATGCCCATGAAGCATACAAATGCCCTCCATGTAAGGTAGTGTGGGGAAAACTCCTAGGAGAGATGAAGAGATTTTAAAAATAAATAAATAAAAGGAGGAATAACAAGATTTGGAGATTCCATTATTTAACAGATACTTCTATGTCTTGAGTAGAAATGTTCTTTAAGACTGCAGGAAGTGCTGCCCAAATAAATTATGCTTCTCAAGCATTTAGTGTTCTTTACTCTGCAAGAGGTTAATAGACTGAAGGATTTTTTCTGAGCTTCATCAGAGCTAAGAAATCCTTTGGGCCTTTACATGTGAGAAGATTCATATCATATTTTTTTTTTATATGCATCTGGGGCTTTTCTTTTTTTTTTTTTGCAAACATGTTTTTTTTTGTGTCTTTACTCATTTGTTGGGGCAAAGGGGAGACACATTTACAGAAAACCCAGTATTTTCCCCCTAACAGTGATAACCATGTAATAACATTTATGTTCATAGGGAATATTTTTTATGTGTATGCTGCTCTGAAGCACAGCATTGACCTGACTCAGTGATGATGGATTTTGACTTCTGAAGTGTGTGTCTTATATTAACCCTGCATAAATGTCGTCCTTTAACAATTCTGAATCATATTAATTTTAATCATTTGGGTGCTACAGATAAATTCGAATTTAAAATAGAGACTATTATTTAGTGTCTACCATAAGGTTCTTTTGTGGTTAAATTGGTAGAGAAAATCTTCATGTGAATTATGCTTATCATATTGTGTAATTCACTGTTTTCCTAGATGTAATTCTGGTGAAACACCATAAAATATAGTAATTTCTATGATTTAGATTTTAATCTTGCTTCTTTCCATTTATATTCAAGTCTCACCTTAAGATACTTCATAATAATTTAATTGCAGCTATTAAAAGTGCATTTCACTAACTATAATTCCTGTGCTTTTTTCATAACACGTTGCTTTTTTTATACAGTTAGGATTCTCTTAAATTGTGTTTTCTCCATATTTCATTTAAGAAGAAATCTTACTCTCCTCAGTAGTAAAGACTATTCTTGTGGTTTTCTGTGCTGGGAATTCTTAAATCAGTCTCTTATTTGAGAAGAATATCAAAAGCTTAGGCCTGGCTTAACTGATTCCAAGTCTGTTTCTGAGGAGAAAGAAGTCTGCTTCTGTTGTTGGTCATGTTGGTCTGAATAGGATTTCTTTCATCCCAATCAGGGATGAAACTAAAAGAGGGATTTGCTAGACTGAATGAAAATACTATCAAACCATATGTTTCCTGTATAGTAGTTATTTTTACCAGGTAAATCCAAGGTTTTTGTCATGGGACAGTGTAATTATTCTTATTTTATGAATTGATTGGTTGGGGGTTTTATGAAAGGTGTGGTAAAGAAAAACTAGAACTAGTGAGGTGAAATGAAAAATAGTTTGATTGTCTAAGGCTGACAAAATTATTTGCTAAAATTTAAGTAGTATATTGTTAGAGGTTTCTGTTGTCTTGTACTAATTTGGGGCAGTTAAGGTACAAGATACAATTTGAGTGGGTTTTTGGCAGTGCTTTGTTGAGAAACAGGTTTCCTGTGCAGGGCTCCGATGAGACTATCTGAGGATTTCCAGTGGTATCATCCAGCCACAGTGCTGACCCTCTCATCAGTCTTTGTACCCTTGTTACTGTTTGCAGGATTCTGCTGCACCTGATAATGAACATGGTTACGTATTAACTCTTTCTTTCTATTATCGAGAAAACAATTCTTAAAGTTATGCAGTGGAACAAAAATTTATTGTCAATAAAGTTATACATCAAGGTGCTATCAAAAGTGATTTAGCAGAGAGAAAGGGGCCTTTTTAGAAGGTGTTTATAATTTTTCTTAATAGCAGCTTCCCATCTATGATGCAGCTGGGGTAACTGGGGTTTATGGAGATCTACAGAATAGAATGACAGTAGGACAGAGCCGGATTAAGCAAGGGAAAGCATTCCTTTGTGCAAGACAATGTGGAAATTACTCCCTAGAAAACCTGCAGACTTAGAGGTTATCTTGGAAGATGCTGAAGATTCTCTCAGAAGTGCTGCCAAGCTCCTTTCTGTCCTATTAATGCTCCTTAGTTTGATCTTTGGCTGTGCACTAAGCCTAGTCAAAACAAGTCTTAAACTTGGTGTAAGCATTTCTTTGTGCAATAGGAAATATTTGGTTGACATGGTGACTTTAGTAAGTCTATTGCCCTTTCCTCTAGATAGGATCCAGACTATGGGTACCCAGCAGGAACACTGATATATGAACTTTGTCCTGGCCATTTAGTTGATGATGAAACATGTTTTGTGACAGTAGTTTCCTTACATTCACAAAGTCTGTTTTAAGATTTAATTGAAAACGCTGGCTCCATAGAGTTTCTTGTATGCACATTGCGGTGTGTGTACTAAGAGGTCAGAGTGTGCCTTCTGGATAACAAATGTAGAGCAGGAAACCTTCCTTTTGTTCTTCTCTCTGTGCATGTTGTTTTTCTCTTCATCAGAGGCAATCCCAGTAATTGCTTTCATGGCTTCTATTGGCTGCCACAGAGCAAATCTGAGTTGTATTTTCTAGGTAGTTATGGTCAGCTCAAAACCTGTCACTTTATGTCAAATCTCTACTTTTTCCATATACAAAACTTTACTTTTATCTTAACTTTACTTTTATTTTTAGAAGTGAATGTCATTTGCTGTGTAACTGTCCAATCTCTTGAGGCAGCTGTGTGAAGACAAAACCAATGCTGAACTGTGTGCCCTTTACAGGGCTTGTTTGGGGGGCATGCTTTTCTTATGCAATCTTGCAAGTTATTTTTAAAACTGTCCTTCCCCTTCAAGGTTCAAATGCAATTTTTTTTTAGAGCCCTCCTGCCCCATCCCTCTTGAGGTTCACTCTCCAATTTCCTAACCTCAGTGTTCAATAATTAGTTTTGGAAGGCTGAGCAGAAAATAAAACTAAATTAATATGTGCATTTGAATGGTAGCTTTGTGCAGCTCCTCTTCTGCAATTAGAAAATTGTCTCAAGTGCTGGTCTATCAAAGGTAATTGTGAGCAAGAGGTTGAGTTCTCTTTTTTAATGAGTTCTGCCTGATGCTGAGAAGAAAATCTAGTCTTGTGCGGAGTATATTCAATAGTGCTAATTAAACCATTCCTCCCACTTATTTTAAGTCAAATTAGTTTGATCCAATTGAGAAACTAATGTTTCACTAAGGCAGCTCTTTAAGACTTAACAAAATAGTTCTATGTCACCTTAAAAGAGAGGGCTTTTTTTATAAAGGGGGTACCAATCTCCATTGAGTGAAATGTAGCTTTTCTTCTTTTCTTTTTCCTCGTATTATAAGCGAAACAGTTGAGTAGACTCTGCTACTCAAGTGCAGTGATACCAATGGCAATTCTAGGTGTGTTGCAGTTTTCCCCCATTTTTCCGTAGAATAACTGGTTTTTATTTTATTAGAAGGAATATGAAAAAAAATCGAGCACTTTTGGTGCTCGTTCCTAACTCAGAGGCATAACTTGTTTTAATCTACTTACAGGAAAGTAATAAAAACTTTATTATCAGAACTTCAGGAGATGACTTATTGAAGGCATCACCCTGAAAGCTCTTCAGGGTGTTAAGGACCAGAAGTTTAAATGCTTAGCAGGGTTGGATTTTTTTTCAAAGCAGTTAAACCCAGTCGTGTACTGCTTACCAAATTTCACTGGTTTGATGGGATTATACAGCATGAAGTCTTTCTCTGTTATGATTATAGAAATATTATCAGGAACTGGATTGTTCCTAGCAGTCTCATGGGCAAAATTTGCCTTTATTGCTACTCAGACTTGCTCAAGCATATGGGTTTTAGGTGGGGGTGCTGCACTGCTTCTTAAGGTACACCATGTTCACCTATATGTTCTGTTTTGGGAGGACATGTAGTGCTTTTCCTGCTGAAGTTGTATGATTGCATATCCACATAGTTAAAGCTAGTTCCCCCCTGCCCAACATCACTGGAGAAAACCCCTCTAGTGTGGTAGAGGGGGGAATCTTGCATCTGCCTGTTCACTTGTGGGGCTGAGCCCCTGGGTGTGCTCAGTATTTGGGTACAGTTTGGGCCTGAGGAGGTGCCACTGAGGATCTCTGTCAATGCTGTGGGGGCTTCACATCACCCCAGCTTCTGTTTCACAAGGGCAGGTTGTGAGCTGTTCTCTGTGTGTCCTGTGAGCTCCAGCCAGTCTGGACTCCAGGGCTGGCCAGCAGCTGAGAGAAACCTCTGAAGATCTCTGGCTTTTAATTCTGCACTTTGTGGTATGCCTGTGTTATAGCAGCTGCAGTTGGGGTGAACGAGTTGAGCTAGCTCAGAGCTGCTTAGCTCAGGTACTGTCAACATTACTGCTGCAGCAGGAAAGCCACAATGGAAACTGGTTAAAAACTCTATCCATTGAGGCTGGCTCTTTCTTGCTGTGGCTGCATTGTCAGCAGTACAGTATCCAGGCTCTGCATTTTTGGCTTATCAAGAATGTTTTTGTGAGCTGGGGTTACAGTAGTGAATGCCAGACGTACTCACTGCTCCTTGAGGGAGCAGTATAGTGTCATAATGAATGTACACTGAAGAATAAAGAGCACTGGAGAGCTAATTCTGGAGTAAGGACAAACTGGTTGCATTGGTGCTATCTGATACAATCTGTGGTTTTTATATCCGTTCTGATTCTGGGGCACAGGAGCGTGTAATGCTGATTCTTGTTCTGAACAGCTTTCTTGAAGACTCGAGGGCTGTCCCCATGGTAGAAAATAAAATGGACCATAGTGCATTTATGCATTCACAACACACTGTCCCTGACCTCTCTTATCCTACAGACTGTACTTAATCTCCCACTGTCTGGGAGAATATTAATTGCCAACTGTTGATGGAGTATACATGTTAGCAATTAAATGTTACGGATAAGTGTAGGCTGGTATTCAAGCCCTTGCCTTGCCTTTAATTCATTGATATAGGCACATGCAGCTAATTCAGTTCCTTTTTATGAGTTCTGAGTATTCTCTATGAGTTCCCAGGATTTTTCTCTAAGCCATTTTGTAATTCCACGACAAGTGGGTGTTTTTATTCCTGTTTTCTCTCAATATGTTGCTTTATATACTATAGAAGTCAGCACAACGGAATGGCTGCAGCAGCAGTACTAAGTAGCTCATTAGCTTTATTAAAGATGAGTGGCTTGATTTAAGCACAACGATTAAAAAGAAAACTGTTTTGCTGAAGGAGATAAGGTGGATCCCACAAATTAATGCAGTTTGCACACAAATTTATAATGTTTTGTTATTTGAAAACACTTACCAATAGTAGGAAAAACCACTTATGCATTTGGCATAATACTGACATATGCAGATACTAAATAGTGTGCATGGTAGGAGGCAGGCTTTTTAGCCAAGAATTTGCAAGGACCGGCATCATATCCAGGGGTTTCCTTCATAGTCAGGAAGAAGAAACCAAATACAATGATATATGTTTACTTCTTGGCAGTTGAAATGCAACACTGTGCCATATTTTTATTGAAAGACATGAGCAAAATTCAGTATCTTGTTACTTTCTCACAGATTTAAATGAACTGTTTTAATTTGCAGTTTATTTTTATTTTGGTTTTTTTTTGGTGGAAGGCCCTTTTCAGTCTCATTTTTAAAAAGTAAAAAAATTCTTGCATGGGAGAGCTGCCAAAAAGTTGGCGGAATAATGTTCATGATTCTTTTCTCTGAACAAATATTAGACACTTTTGGCACTCATGTTGAAGGTGCCGTGACTGTAAAAACAAAAAAATGTTTAATACATTATAGAAGGGGAATGGCATTTCATGCTGTTCTTTGATTAAAGTCTAGGCCACATTCTGCCTATGGAAAACTGCCTTTCAGTGTTGATTTGTAATTCAGTAAATGCTTGCTGTTCCTGAATAGGTGAAGAATTGTCCTTAACAGCTTCCATTGTAGGTATCATGAAGGGAGGTATTACCATTTTGGATTAATCCTTACTCTTATTGGTTACATTTATTCAAGAAACTTCATGAACCTCATAACCCTTCTAAGCATTACTGTAAAAAGCAAATTGCACTCAGCAGTGTGATTTGTTTCACAAATTTTCACAAAATCATTAAAATTTTATTTGGAAGTGTCCCCTGGATGCCATCAAGTCCATCCTTCTGCTTGAAGCAGGACTGTTAGAAAGTCTAGTCTGTTTTGCCTCACAATTTTGAAAGCCTCGGAGGCTGGAGATTCCACCTATGTGAGTAATATATTATAGTGCTCAACTATCTTTCCAGTGAAGAATTTTTTTCTTAATGTCCCTCCCTCTTCCTAAGTGCAGCCACTCCCTGTTGGCCCTTGTTTTGCCATTGGCCATATGTGATGAGAGGTTGTCTCCATAGTCACTCAAGCAGCTGTAGGCTGTTGTTAGATGTCTCTGCCAGACTAGACAAGCCCAGCTCTCTCAATCTCTTCTATGGGGCCAAGTGATGGCCATCCTTATAGCCTTCTGCTGGACCTTACTCAACTCCTCATCATCCTTCCTGAACAGCAGAGCCCCAAACTGAGCACAGCTTTCCAGACACAGTCTCTTCAGTGCAGGAGCTCCTTTGACCTGCTGGCTGCACCTTCCTCAATGTGGCCCAGTATTGGCTTTCCAGGTTCACAAGGAGACTGCACCATGGCTCATATTCACATTGGCAGCCACCGTAGTCCCTGGAACTTTCAGCAGGGCTGTGAGTCAGGCAGCCGCTTTCCAGCTCTACTTGTACGTGACGTTTTTCTTCCCCAGGTGTAGAGCTTTGCAGTTCTGCTTATTAAGCTTTGGGAATTCCTGTTGCTCTAGTTCACAGGTTTCTCAAGACTGCTGTGAATTAAAACTACCACTCAGTGCATCAACTTTTCCTCCATTTGGTACTGTCCTCGCATTTTCCTAGAAAGTGCATTCTTCCCTTTGACCCAGGTTGCTGATGAAGATGAGGAACAATGTCAGACTCAGGAAAAACTCCCTGATTCTCTTTGTGTTATTGACTACCAGCTGGACTTTGAGCCATTGATTACTGTGAGCCCAATGTCCAGGTAATTTTCAACATATCTAACAGTTCAGTCAGCCCATAGTTTCTCAGCTTTATGAGCTTCTGTGGAAGATTGTGTCAAAAGCCTCTTGAAAGCCGAAGTGTATCGTACCCACTGCTCTGCCCTGGTCCATGCAGCTCATCATTTCATCATAGAAGGCAGTTGGGTTGGTCACGGATGGTTTTCACTTGGTAAATATCTCCTGGGTGTTCCCGATTAAATTTTTGTCCTTCACATTCTTGAAAATCTATTCCCTTTTATCTTAATATGAGTTAGTGGAAAAAATATATCATCTCTTTGAGACAAAGGCACATGAATGCAGTGTTCTACTGGCAGCAGCAGAGGTATTTCATTTCCAGAGGACAGAAGCAGGGATAAGCTACTTTATTGGTACAGATAACTTCTATTTTGATGAGGAAGAGAGATAACTGCATATATGCTAAAGATTAGTCTTTGTTTGGCCAAGGTAAGATTTTTCCAGTAGTAAAGTGACAGATTAGGAAACTTAGCTGCCTTTGAAGAGAGTCCTAGGAGTAATATGAAGTCTGTATTTATTATTCACTTAGGAAATATTATACTACATGGTAGATACAGAAGAATTCATTGACATCTCAATTGTAATTATAGTCCTTGAGTTATGAAAGCAAAAGAGTAAATCTCCAGATCTTTAATAAGAACAATGATAACTTTCTCTATTTTAGGTGAAATATTGGCTAGAGATCATGAAATTAAAAGTTAATCAGTTGCTAAGTAAATCATTTGGCAGTTCAGGGGAGAAAGTGAAACTCTTTTTGAGGGAGAAATACACTGTCTCAATATATAGCAAGTTAGAATTTTGTTCTATAGTATATTTAAAATTCACCTTCCTGAGTAACTTGAGGGAAACTCCTAAGTCCTACCTCCATATTGTTTAGTTAATTGCATTTTTACTTTCTCCTATGCCTATATTAAGGTGAGCAGAAACTATCATTCAGAATGTATGAAGACAAATGCACGAATGTTTATCAAGTCCTAGGTAACATTTCAAATTCAAAAAATCCTGATCTACTCTGCTATTACAGCATTTGACTGTTCCAACTTGGGGATTCATAGCACTATTTCCAGTTGCTCTACTCAACACAGCTACATAAGTTGCAGATATGTTTCAATGAGTTAAAAGAAAGTAAGCCTCTGAAAGTTTGCCTGAGACCAGCTCCATTTTGTTTTCATAGAATATACTGTCTTTGCTTTAATCATCTTCTGTCAGACTTTCACAGTCCTGGGACTTCACCAAGTTAGTTAGGAATTCTTAGTATATTTTTGCTGCTCTTTAGATGAGATGATTGATTGATTTGTGTTGGTTTTTGCAGGTAAAGAAGTCACTGGATGCCCTGGCATTTTGGGTTTTCTTTTTGTTTTATTTTGCTTTGTCTTGTTTTAGATAAGGCTTTCTGAAGAGGAGAGGGATTTACTTTAATAGCAGAGTGAGTGAAAAATTTCTCTGCATATGTTGCTTTCCCTGGGAAGCCTATTCTAGCTGACCCAACTTGAGCAGAAGGATTTGGCTAGACGTCCTGAGAGGTTCCTTCCTAACCTCAATGCTTTTGTGATTCTGTGATTCAGCTGTGATCTCCAGTTTTGACTGGTCAAGGGGATGTATGATGTACCATATTCTGGAAAAGATGTGCTTGCACGAAATTCAAAGCCTTAATGCAGAGAGATTTTGAGACCTTATGTTTTAGACAGATAATATAATCACAGCATCATAGGATAACTGCTTTTGGAAGGACCTTAAACAGGTCTTTAGTCCAACCTCATGTTCAAAGTAGAATCAGCTATGAGCTCAAACCAGACTACCTGGAATTTTATATACTTTGTATACTTAAAAATCTCCAAGAAAGGAGACTGCACAACTCTTATGTGTAACCTGTTCCTGTGACTGTCTGCCCTTGTGGTGAAAGTCTCAGTCTCTCATTTGAAATGCTTGCTGTTTGTCTTGTTCCCATCATGCATCATTTTGATGAACCTGTCTCCATCGTCTCTGTGACCTCCATGTAGATATTAGAAGGCTGCAGCTAGGTTCCTCTGAAGCCTTGTCTCCCGGCTGAGCAAGTCAAACTAGCTCAGTTTCTAATAAAAGGGTGAATTCTCCGGACCTCTGACTGTCTAAGTAGCTCTCCACTGAACTCTGCTGAACTTGCTCCAGTTCATCAATGTCTGTATTGAGAGGGGAAATTTGGCTGCAGTATTTGAGATGTGGTCTATGAGGTGTTTTTATACTAGCTATGATAATACAACCTAGGATGCTATGACTTTTTTTTGCTGCCAGGATATACTTCTGGCTGTCTGCCCAGGGTCCTTTTCAGTACAGCTGTTTCTCAGCCTGTCACTCCCGTGCCTGCCTTCGTGCAAAGGCTTATTTTTTCCCAGGTGCAAGACTTCGAATTTTTCATTTTTGAAATTCATAAATTTCCTGCTGGCCCACTCCTCTAGTCTGTCTAGATCCCTTTTAAGAAAGTCCTGCTCTTAATCATATCAGGTGTTTCTCCTAATTTGATGCATGTGCAAACTTGATGAAAGTGTGTGCAACCACTTACCTCCAAGTCACTAATACGTATATTAGAAAGGACAGGTCCCAAGATAGATCTCTGTGGTGCCCCACTCATTGCTAGCCTCCAGATACAGTAGGATGGGCTATCTACTGTCTTCTGAGACTGATAATTCAAGCAGGTTTTCTCATATCTAATTGCCTACCAATACAGATCATAATATCATAAGTTGCATATAAGAATATTGTGAGAGTCAAACATATCTCTAAAGACGAAAGTAAATGACATCCACTGCTCTTCCTTTATCCACAGATCTAGTAATTTTATCCTAGATGACAATCCATGCTAAGTAGATGGTCATCTACACTTCGATTGACTGTGCTGACTGTGTGTAGTGGGTTCAGTTTGTATCCCAGGCAGAAACACCAATTAGAGTGTAGTGGTTTGGTCCGAAATACTCATTACTTACTTATTTACCTTCTGTGAGATAAGAATTAGGAGAAAGCAAAGCAGGCACAAAACTTAAAAGAATATAAAGAAGTTTATTAACAGACCTAAAGGAAAGAAAAAAAAAAAAAAGTCAGACTAAATCTTCAGAACAGTTCTCCCCCCACCTTTCTCCCTTCTCCCACTGACAATGTAAAAAGACAACCCTTGAGATTTTCAGTCAGTTTACCACCTCCATAGTAACCTTGTTCATTTCACTTAGGGAGAGGAGTCTCTCTTGCTCATGCTATGGAGACATCTCCACAAGAAGTTCTCTCATGGCTCAGTCTCACACAGAGCCAGCCGCCCAGGTTGGTTCTCTGCTCGCATGTGATAGTCCCTTCTCCCAACTTGCAGCTTTCCCCACAACTGCTTTTGAAGGTCCAATCTTCAGCTAATGCGGTACCATTTTAAGGTTGAGCTGTTCAGAAACATAAATTCTCTTTACCCATCTCTGGGAGCATCTTCATCTCTAGGAATAGAGGCCCTCTCCCTTCCCTGGGAGCAAAAGGGAATCCTCTTCATCTCTAGGACTATCTCTGGGAGCATCTCTAGGAACAGATGTCTTCTCCTTCCGATTTGGAGCAAGAGTCCTCATCACTTCCATCTCTCCCTGTTCAAACTTCTCATCAAATTTCAGCATTTGCTTATTTCAGCACAGGTACTGCTGCTTACAAGTACAGTTTGAACGCTCCAACCCCCCGTGCTCTCATGAAATTACAACAGGTACTCTGATATATCATAGTCCATCACCACCATAGCTTTACAACAGAATTTCAGCTTCTAAGCATCTCCTCTTTCTCCTCCCTCAGGGTTTCAGCTCTTCCTTCTTTACTGACTTCGGTGTCTCTATGGTGTTTTCTTCACCTTCCCTCTTCCTCAGACTTGGAAGAGGATTAATGTCTGCAGGCTCCATCTGTTCTGGAGAAAATTTACAGCACTAAAAAGGTTAATCTCACCCAGGCCTTGCAGCTGGAATTCGCTTATCACTGTTGGTCACATCATCTTTGCCAGGCAGCGGGGCAGCTTCAGCTGAATCTTCGGCCGCACTGGATGGGTGGGGTGTAGAGCCAGGCCACGCCGTCTGCACGTAACAGAGCTATGGGCGGGGCTACGGATGGAACAGGGACGTACAGCTCCAGGATGGCTGTGTCCCGGCTCTGCTGGGCTGTACGGGCTCTGCCCCATTACCTGTCCCAAGGCCGGAAGCAAGAGAGAGCTTTCCCAGGGTTTGTCCATTCTTAAATGTGGACCACAGAGGCGTGTCAAGCTTTTTTAAAGTGTCTTAAAAAGTTGTCAATATTCAAACTAGCCAGTTGATAGGTTCTGTCAGGTCATAGAGGAAGCTGTAAGCACCTCTTTGCAAGAAAATCACTTCCGTAGCTATGCTAACCCATGACACTGTGCTTTGTGATTCTTTTCCAGAGATCAAAGTGAGACTTTAAGTTCCCTTGGTTTACCTTTTGTCTTTTTCAAAGATTGATACAACATTTGTCCTCCTCCAGTCATGCGGGACCACTGGATATCTATGAGCTTTCAAAGATAAAGCCTTGCAAGGATACAGCCTGTTGGATCCCATGAGCTTGTGTGGGTTGAATTCTCTCAGTTAATCCCTGAGTCCTAATGGACTGCTGGTCGATCTCCATGACCCCTTTCACTAATCACAGAGGTATGGTAGACCTTAGTGAAGACTGAGACAGATGACATTAAATACACTGGGATTATTTGTGCCTGCTGTTGCTAAATCACCTGTCTCATTCAGCAGCCCACATACTCCTTGTTCAGCCTTACAGCTATTTTTCTGCTTCTAGTCTCCAATGAGACCTTGCCTTTCACTGAAGCCACTGTAAATTGGTGCACTTCTTCTACTAGAAAAACAAATAAATGTGAGGACCTGTAACGAGGTGTTACAGGGTTTACAAGTAGCAAGTAAAATTTTATTAGGTAGCTGTGAAACTTGGAAAATTTAAACCAAAAACTGCAATGTGCTCTTTGTTTACAGTCCTTGCTGATGGTGATGTGCAAGTTGTGGTGGCCCTAGGGGTGCCAGCAGCCTTGAGTGTCCTTGCCCAGCCCTGCCTTAACAATGCCCCAGCAGAGCCTGGTGCCCAGCTCACTACAGCCCTTCCTTGTCCTGCTCTGCCCAGTAATGGGCCCCACCAAGCTGGGCCCACATCCCAGCTCATTGTTGTTCCATCCCCAGGGAGGTGCCCAGTGCCCAGGGTTCCCTGATGCCCTGCAGCTGCCCTGCTCGTGGCTGGGGTGGTGGGATGGGCACACACAGACCCATGGGCAACCACTGTTCTTTTGCTGCTTCCTGCCACAAGTTGTCTTTCTAGGGGGTCTTTTGGGGATCCACTCCTATTTTCCTCTAAAAGCAATGGATTCCAGCTTTTCTGAAAAAACTTATTACTGGGTTCTGCATCTTCTGTCTCAACAGAGTGTTTTGAAGACACTGCTGAAAATGCCTTTCAGTTTTGTTTGACAGGTACTTTCTACCATGCGAGGCATGTGCTAGCTGTTTGTGTCGCGTAGCGGATCTACTACATTTTGTGTTCCTGCTTCTCAGTTTAGCCCTGTGCTGGGAAAGGGATGGAATCCAAACCTGGGAGAACTTGCTGAAAAGCAGCATTTAATGCCTTCAGATCTTAGACCTCCGTCTTGACTTCTTTGATGATGTCACATATTTTGCAGTGTTAACCACAGTCCTTGTATGGTAAGCAAGGGCTTTCCCTTAAACAGGTCACCTATCATACTGCCTTTTTAGTACTCATCTCAGTAATACAGAGACGTCTCAACCTCTGGCAGTAATGATGAAGGCAGATGGGCTGTACAGACTGGCCTTTTTGGCTTTGAAACTGCTTGTGACCCCTGTACTATGACTGTCATGCATGTCTCATGCCCTTCTGATGGCAGTGCTTAACAGCAGATGGAGTAAGGACAAGCCTTGTAGGATATCTCCATTGCACCATTCTTGAATGCCAAACACTCCATCCTCATCCAAGCTAGATAACAGAAGGATTTTTTTCATTGAGAATCTCTGCTGGGCCTGTTAATTTGCATTGTTAATTGATGTGTTGCTCATAGAATAACTCTGCCACCCGTGGATTTGCTGCCTGTGTGTGCAAATGGGTTTATGATTCTTCTGAACTCCATTCATCTTGAGACAGAGGTTTTCTCTTTTCCTTCTTGCCCTGCCCTGGGACTTGGCCTGTTTGGTACCATGTGCCTGATTCTGCCTTCTGGATATAAAACAGAAGAAACCCACCAGCAGAGAAATCTTTTTACACAGCTACAGAGTAGGCCCTTCTACCTGTGACTAGACTTCTGAAGAAGGATGACCTGTGTCTCAAAGTCACAGTGTCACTGAAGTTTCTGTTGATTTCTGCAGTATTGGTGGGTGCTCAGCAGTTTTGTTCTGCTTGCTGACTAGATGCATGGGTTAAATCACACTCAGCTGCATAATGAGACAAGCTGTAGAGACAAAAGTCCCCAAACACTACTTTTACCTTCATATTCTCTTTCAAATGCAAGTGAAGAAAGGTCTGAATTAATTAGTGGAGAAGCTGCAGAACACCCAAGAGCATGTCTTGATTCATTTGTTTTAGAACAGTTAGATGTAGCAAAATTCATGGAGAACAACACTGAAGTGGGTGGCTCCTAGGAAGCCAATACTAATTTTTCACTAAATGCTCGAAATTATGCACGTTTTTAATATCTTTATTCACTGCATGCAGTGCAGTGGATCAGAGCCAGACTTCAATGAGGATTGTAAAAAATATCTCCAGTGCTTTTTCCATTTTTATTTGTTATGATCTGTTAATCTTAGCAAATAATGCAACATTTTTTGAGACTCTTCCTTCTTCCTCTTCCCCTGTGCTTGACATGCCTTCTGGGCTCCTTTCCCACCCCTTATAAATTTAGATACTGAAATGACGAAGTTCAGAAGCCTGATAACTTCCTCATTATTGGGGCAGAAGTTATTATAAATATTTCTCTCTGCAAAGTACCGGGAGGTAGGGTCTGTGCTCTCACTGCACTATCCATTTTGTAGCTTAGATCTGAATGACGATATGGCTGAAGGTACGATGCACATGCATCAGCTACAAACAAAGGCCTCAGCCTACGTATAAATACAAGTTGTTGAGTGCTCAGGATTTGTTGTTTTATTTGTTTCAGGGTTTTTTAAATAACAATAAACTGCGAGTAAATAGTTCTGAGGTACCGGACTGATTTCTGCTGGCAACAGAGTGTTAAGTGTTTTTCAATAGAGAGCAAAGCTTCAGCAGCAGAAGTAATAGATATACTGTGGCTGTTTAGTATTAATCAATTAGGCGCTCATGCAACAAAGTTTTCTTCCTAAAGCCCTCCAGCTGTGGCCATAGCCTTTTTCTAAAAAAAGGTTTCTGCCAGCCAGAAAGAGGAGAGATTTTAACAGGGAATTGTTTACATGTTGTTCTTACACTGTTTCTTCTGAGTTTTCTCTTCTTCCTTATCAGTATGTTAATGTTCAGAGAAACCTTTTTCCTCTGCACTTAATTCTAGTTTTCTGCCTGTTACTAATTAATTTTTTTAATGATTAGGGTTTCCTGGAAGCAGATAATGTGTTCTTGAGCCGTTATCAGACCTGATGAATTTGATGAATGACACTAAAAGTCTGTTTTTTCTTCCTGTTTGGCTGGACAGGTTCTCTGCTATTTTCCATCTCAGATAACTTGATCAAGATAACATTTCCAATCTAAAACTGGGATCTATAATCCCGTATGTCTGCCTTGAAATAAAATGAAGTCTATTTATTTGATTTTTTTTTTTTTTTATGTGGTAGGTTGACCCCATCTGGAGGCTAAGCCTCCACCAGTCACTCTCTCATTAAGCCCAGCTAGGGGTGGGGGGGATAAAGAATCAGAGGGACAAAAGTGAGATAACTCAAGGTAAAGACAGTTTAATAGGTGAGACAAAGCTGCAAGCAGAAGCAAACCAAAATAAGGTGTTCACCCACTATTCCTCATCACCAGGCAGAGGTTTAGTGGCTTCCCAGAAAGCAAGGATACATCATGCCTAATAATTCCGGCGGAGGATAAATACTATATCCCCAAAGGTTCTCCCTTCCTCCTCTTGCTGAGTTTTTACTGTTGTGCACATGGTTATGTGGTTTGAAGTATCCCTCTGATAAGTTTGGGTCAGCTGTCTTGGCTATGCTCACTCCCAGTCTCTTTCACGCCCCCAACCTACTTGTCTGCGGGAGCAGAGTGAGAAGAAGGAAAGAAAAAACCCCACTAAAAACCCCTTGATGTACAAGCAGTGCTCAGTGATAGCCAAAACACTGGTGTGTTATCAATGCTGTTTTAGCTTTTAATCACAAATTTCCAAATTCAAAACATGTCACCATACAGGCTGCTATGAAGACAATTAAATCCATCCCAGCCAGACCCAGCACATCTTATTAAACTTTTGAGTTAAATGGTATGTGCAGATGGATTTAATTAAGGTATTCTTGGTCTGATCCATAATCATTAGTAATTTAAATTGAAACACTTTTTTTTAATAACATGTATATTTTGTTTTGCAGTAAATTGTTGAGAAATTTTTTTTTTATTGAGTTTATGTTTTAGAACTTCTGGGAAAAAAAACCATATAAATTTTAGTGTTCCCTTCATTGACTGAGTTCACTAATTCAGACATGCTGTTAAATAGATGTGGATCAAAATTCCTCTGCAATCATCACAGGTCAGGCCAGCTATAGGTTTTCAGGCCTTAAAAGTGCAGAAATGTCTTTCAATGCTAGACTCTCGGTAAAGAAATCTCTCTGCCAAACTGAAGTAATGCAGTCTAGCTCTGGAAAGATGCTCATTTAATATTTCCTTAATTCAAAAGTCCTCAGCAGATGAAATAGAGGAAGAGAAGACAGACCAACAGGATTTATCAGGGAAGAGAGTAAAACCTGAGCTTTGGAAGAACGTAAAATACCACAGTTTGAATTAAAATATTAACTCCAGTGTAATTTGTCCTACATTCAATTCATGCATAGTTCTGGCGCTTTTATATTCCTTTTATTTAGGGGTACATGGTTTACTTCCATAGCTTTTAGATTTTGGGATTAGAAAGATCCATACCCTGAAGCAGGACTATTACCTCTAGGGGAATGCCTAGCAGTGCTCTTTGCAAGCAGATGACTCTCAGATGTTTGGCTTTCCAGATGATTTTGTGGCTCACAAACTACAAAATAAAAATGGCCTCTAGTATGAACAGGTCACCAACAGGCTGGGGGACAGCTGCATTTTTGATATCTGGAATACGTTGTAAAATCACAATTCCATTCTGTATTTGTAGATCAGAATTTATTGCTATTGTGACTCTGAAGTGGGAGGAGAGAGAACTGCCCATCTTTCAGACATCTCCAGAAAGCCACAAGTGGTGTCAGGAAGGGAAAGTGCTGTTGCATTCTCTTGTGCTTGATTTCATCAGATCTTTTATTGTGGATATGAGCTTTTAGTGGATATGAGCTACTGCATCAGCAGTTGAGACAAAAAACAGGTGTTGTGGAGAGAAGTAAAATGGGCCAGCTTACATCAGCTGTGAAGGTATCTAAGTCGTCTTACTTCACTGAAGATTTGGCTTTTGCTTCTCAGCAAAACATTTAATAGCTTCTTAAAAAGTTAGAAGCCGTCCATAGCACCAGCACTGAAGAACTATAATCAGGACAGCCTCATCAATGAAGTGGGTATTTGTAAGTATTATGGACTTCTTCACTGGATTTCCACAGATGATAATTCCTTCTTCTTTCCTTTCTGTAAGACAATGAACATTTTACAAATTTGTGCTTTGTTATAAGGAACATCCCATTTATATGATTTTAGTTTTGAGGATATATAACTGGGCTTGTATTTGGTTTGCTGATGGTGATTTTTGTTGTTGTTTTTCAGAGCTTTTTGTAAATACTTGAATCTGGGCTTCTGGGATGCCAATTCTGTATAGTAGTTCTTCTTTGAAAGATTAGTTACTTAATTTGCCTGAACTGGTAGCATTTGGTATCCTTTTTTTACACTGAAGTATCTGACTCTTGATGATTAAATGGAAATTTGAATTCCTTATATGTCTTTTCAGCTTTGAGGTGCTTTTAATGCTGTAATTTGGAACATATTCTGAACTTTTTAAAAATTTCAGAAGAGTTTCTGAAACTGTTTCTACAAATTTTGACAGAAACGCCCCAAATTTTCATTGGTAATTCACTCTCAGTTTCAAGTCACTTGTCACTGAAAACTTGTGAAATCTCCTAAAGTTTACCTTCTCTAGTAAAAACATCCCAAATTCTCCATATTTGGTAGTGCTAATAGTCGAGTGTATTGGAGTAAGCCCGAGTATATTGTAAAATTGTAACATAAAGCAGAGGAAATTTAAATTATCTTAATACAGCAATTAAACCACATAGATATAAAATGTCAGGTAAATAAAAAATATAAAGGTTACCATAGTAGTAATTGCTTGATTATGCTGAGTGATTTATGTAACATTGTTGCCATAGTAATACGTGCATACAATTATTTGTTAAGTGCGTTCAGTGTGGTAAAATCAATATTGCTCTGGGAACAATAACCTTATATTATCTTGACCTCTGCATATTGAAATGTTTGCCTTTACTGTTGCATTAAGTCTGTTACAATTTTCTTGGATTTAAAAGATATTGAAAAGTGCTGAGAAGGTGGGGCAGGTGTAGGGAGCAGAAAATCCCCAGCTTACCCGGTGAAACAATTATAAACCTTAACAGAAATGAAAGTAAACTAGGCTTTAATGCTGTAGGATTGTTTGTTTTGTGTTGGCGTTGACCTCTCACTCAGTAGTTCCCTAATAGGTAAAATCATGTTGCACATGAAACACACAGGTAATTGGTCAACAAGAAACTCTGTGAAATGATTTTTTTAACATGGTGATGCATGTAGTGAGTCTCTTGGAATCTCATAATTTTAAACTGTGTCATAACAAATGTCCATCATCTTTCAGTGATACTTAAACTAAATTACTGAACTGGATATGGAATCTCTAAAAGTGGAGAAGAACAAAGTGGTAATAGATTTGCTTTCAGCCTTCTAGCTGTGGTTCACATGAATTGTGGTAAGATCTACACTTATATAACCTAACCAAAATTGCGTTTGTACTACTGTGTTCTTACGTGTCATAGTTTTCCTAGTGGCTAATTCCATGACCCTTAGATATGTTGCTTTTACATACTGGATATACCTTGGCATTCACTCAAATATTTGTGGAGTAAAGTACTTTTCAACCTGAAAAATAGTGCAGAACATTTCCCTAAACTCATCAGTGGACGTTCTTTACAGTTTTACATTTGCCAGTACAGGTAAGATAACATCTTCCTTTGTATCTTCAGGAAGAAGAGCAAAACGCAAATACTTTACTGGGTTGGTTTTGGTTTGGGGTTTTTTTTTATAGATAAATCTCCGCGTTCAGGGATTTGTCAGCCTATGTGTTTCCCTATCTTTTCTCCATTTTTGCTGTACTTATAAAACAGCCTTTTTTGCACAAATAGAAGAAAAAACCCATCACGACACAGGCATCAACTGTCATGTTGTGACTGTTAAAAGTCATGTGATGACTGTTAAAATAAAGAGTTCAGTACCACAACATTTTAATATACATAATATTGATTAAATGAAGGCCAACCTTGCATTTTGAGCATTGTCACAGTAATTTAGACCCTTAGAAATATGCAGGGTGAAAAATGACAGATTAGAATAGCAACTCTTGAATTTTCAAACAGTTGGATGCAGACCACAAATCCTTTCCCACATGTTACCATAGATCCAGAGTTTAGAGCAGAATCAGCATTTGAGGGCTCTGGTTCATCTCTTCTTTCTGTAACAAAGAATCCTCTCCTGTGACAGGCATCTTCTCCTCAGGGGGAGGATCCTAATGTGCCATAGGGTGACCTTAAATCCGGCTTTCTCCAGAAGGACAAGAACCCATGTCACTGGCCTTACAATCTCATTTTGAAAAAAATCCACACAATTAAAGCACGGAGAGGGGAACAGCTCTTGACTGCATAGAAATTAGATATCTTAAACCTTTAAATTTGAAGACATATGCTAGTTACTACACCTTCCATTGAAAGCCAGTGACCATTGGTGGGTAATGAGCACAGAAGTTTTGGAGCAGGAGCTGAAAGGAAGATGTGTTTGGCCTCTTTTTTTCTACACCAACACACCACTGGACACACCATTTTCTTCCATGTTATGCATTGGCTTTAGACTTTAACTATGTCTTTGTTACCAGTAGCCATGGTTTCACAAAGATAAAATATCTGGCCTTGCTTCTGAAGTTGCTTTATGCATAATGATAGCTGGCTCTGTTCTGTGTAGAGTGCAGAGCACAGGCTCTAGTTTAGCTCAGGACACAATCATCCCTTTTTTTTTTTTTTTAGGATGGGCAGAATATTTTATGTGTTCAAAGTCCACTAGTGCCTAAGGCAGAATCTCCCACACATTATAGACAAGTTTCTTGTAAGTGATAAGGAAATCCTCAAATGAACTCTTTGGAGAAACAAGCGAGTGAGGTTGCAGTGACACATACAGAGCTTTGCAGTGGGTGGTGTTTGCTCTTGCTTGTGATGAGCTCAAGCGATGGGGGCTGCCCAGTTTGTAAAGTCTCCAGCAGAGTCATAAACTCTTCTATGGGACAGAGACTGAGCTTTAAGGAAGAGAAAAATGAGTTTGAGGAACTGTGAGAAATGGACTGCAATCTCTTCCCTAGAAGGCTGTAAGGTAGAATTGTGTGTGTCTATATTTTGCCCAAGTAAGCTGCTGAAGCAGGGTTTAGGACCCAGTGCAGTGAAGTGAAATGGAAAAACAAGCACATGAAAAAATAAATAAAAGCTGAATGAGAAATCAAGAAAATGGTTTGGTGATTGAAAGGATTTTTTGCAACCTTAAACAGATTGTTTATTTTGTTTACTTGTAATAAAAGCAAGGGTAATATAGCACTCCATGCCAGAAACAGGAGGTTGAGGAGAGGCCAGTAGCCTGCAGAGAGGGGCAATAAGAGATGTCTGAAACATGGAGTGTCAGTTTGGCCCTCTGACCAGTTGGATTGGTATCCACGCCTCCAGGGCTAGGACATTCTGGGTGTAACGCTCTCTGCATTACAGCAGCAATGCATTATACCAGTAATGCAGTACCCCTGGTGCTCCTGGAGGTTGCTTTGTCACTGACCCCTTGAACAGCCTTCACATATGGTGAGTGGGAAAGACTAAGCCCATTGCTTAGGGCTCTTCTGGAGGAATGAGAGAGGTAGCAGGCACCTCTTCAGAGAGGATCGAGAAAAGAATCCATGTACTTCCAATTAAAAATGGAGCTAATGAGCAAAATGGGAATGCTTGTCCTCCTCAACTAGAACTTTGAATCTTGCTGTGGATTTTTCTTATGTGACTTTTATTGGAAGTTACCTAAATAAAATATTTTGAAAAATTCAGACATTCAGAATATGAAAAAAACCCCTCAAACACTAAATAGAGATGAAAAAACTCATTGAGGTCACCTAACTTTGCTTGTGCCTCTGGGAAGGTTTTTTGACTTTTTTTTGAGGGGGTGGCCATTAATTTTTATATTTGGATGGGAATATTTTTGTTTTGGACAGAAATTCTTTCTTTTATGTAGCTACACATTTTACTTAAAAAAATATTCAAACATGATATGTAGAATGTTGTCAGTGAGATAAAATTCTGATGTACTGTGCTGTTTTCTCAAAAACTGAGTATCTATATTGGTTTTAGCAAAAGTTTGTTACCCTTTCTATTAAGGTCTTTGTCTTGCTGCTAGTTTTGATCAGAAATCCAGATAGCTGAAATAATGCTTTGTGAAACATTTGGAGTTTTTTATGTTTCAACAAGAAGCAAAAATCTGAATGTTGATAAGAAATGGAGTGCTCCTGCTGGAATAGTTGTTACTATTTAATTGGTGGACCAAATGATGATTGACATTGTTAGTACATTTTTGAAGTAGAGCCTAAAAATCTGTGGTGCCTCTTTAGTGGTAGCATGTCTTAATAAACAGTTTGTGGTTTTTTGCACACCCTCCAGCATCATTGATCTCTATTCTGACTGGGGACTTCAAATAAAAAATAACAAAATACCTTGAGGGAACTACTCTCATGGTGTTAACTTAGCTGCATTAACTCACCATCATGAAACGTGCTTGAAGAGGAGAGAAATGAAATATTGTTTGACTGCTGCTTGCTGAAAACTCTGCCACTAATAGCTGACAGATTTGTAGTGTTCAGTAAAGAAGTAACCTGTTGTAGTTATAATTGTGCATGGCACAGTGAATTATGGTGAAGTGATTGCTCACCTAAGGCTGAAATTGCCAGTGATGCATTTCTTGGGGCAGTTCTACTAGGAGAATAGTTTTTATAGCACATAAAAGATACCAGGTATGGGAGTAGCCACAAAGCAACAACACTGAGAATGGTGCGCTGTCATAAAATATATGAAGGAGCAAAGGGAGTGGGACAGAGGCAGAAAAGAACCATTAGTTTTGCTGTACTGTTGGCAGAAGAACTATACTGATAGATGCATATGGCTCTCCTTTGCTCCAATTTGAGGAGCAATCAGCAGAATGTACTTTCTGAAAGTGTGCTGCTGTGGTGATAAGTCTGTTAACTTCAAGAAAAAACACCCAAAAGAGAGCTGTGATTCAAAATGCTCTGCAGGTGATGTCCCTTCTCTCCCAGAAGCACCATTTTCAACACTGCTACCTCTTTGTTCATGAGGCTATTAAACAGAGGAAAAAATCAATACATAATTTATCTTTCCACATGTGGCAGAGTTCAACAAAGTGAAAGAAACTGATAGTAACTGAAGAAAAAAGCAGTGGTTTTGGTATTATGCTGGAAAGGAAAATCAGGTTTTATAGAAGCAGTTTTAATGTGCTTTAGTATCTGTTGCATATGTCAATGTCATATGTGAAAGTGAATGTTGCATACATACATTTGATAGCTGGCTTTGTGCAGGGGTTTCAGGAAAAAAATCAGGAACTGATGTGCACTACTAGGGATGGGAGGTGATAACAGCAACATTATTCTAATCAAGAGTGCAAATCTCCATTCTAGAACATGAAAATCTCAGACTCAAGTCTTCCTGTGTCTAATGAGGCTTTAAAACTCATGTTTTGCCTTCCAAGAAAAAAAAAAATTAAAACATCTTCAGAGAGACAGGTTGGTTTGTTTTGTCTTATATCTTTATTGTCCTGGATTCACCTCCATGAGTGTGATGTAGTGGCTCAGGAACAAGATACAGCTCCATGGGAATTCTGCATGCAGGAGTGTTTCTCTGGGAAAGGAAATAAATTGGAGAATCTCCAGGTGGCTTCCTCAGAGGCTTGTTTTTGGGCTCATGAGCTCCAAATTTTGTGGAGCTCCCAAACAATCTATGGAAACAGGAGGGTTGTCAGCTCTCCAGACTTTTAAAAATCCCTGACGCTAAAAGAAGGGCTTCCTCATAACTGTCTGACAATGACTCTGCCTAATGAATGAACAGTTCTGTAATTGTGGCTATTGCAAATGATCATTTCACTGCCAGCTGTAAAGCATTAGGAATTGTAGTTTGTGCACAGTGTGTGCTCTGAAGCTTGTTGTCTAGAGTCAAAATTAAAATGGTTTGTGTTTTATTCAGCTGTTTGTACTTCATGCAGCAGAAGTGTTTAACAGCATTTAGGCTATTGTCAAAAATGCTACTGTGTTTATTCGTCTTTGCACGTCTCTGGCTGTTCAGGGGCATGAGAGACATATGCCTGGTGTATCTTGGAGTTTCTCTTCAGTTCTGGACAGCTGGTGCTGCAAAAGACAGGTCAGTTTTTCTGGCAGTCAGTTGCTATGACAGTATCACTTTACCTCCAGGATTTCCTCATTTAGGTGTATTATTTATTGCTATGTGAGATCTCGGGAGCTCACTGTAATTGTCGCTCTCTAACACAAATACCTTGACTATGAATCTCCATCCTTTTCTTGCAAACACAATATAAAAGCGGAAGTGTATTCTTTATGTGATGTTTTCTAATTCCCTTCACTGGTCTTTTGAATCCAGGTGAACAAACTCATTAGACTGGCAAACTGATGTTCTGAAATAGGTCAAGAGCATGAAATTTCTGCCAGACCTTCATTCCGGGCCCTGGCTGTGACCATGTTTAAATTTTGCAATTGGAGTTTATTGGCTTGGGCTTTGCAAGTATCTGAGGATATTTTGAGGACAAGATATTCAGATTTGGAAATTGTTGGCAAATGAGCCAGTGCCTATACTTTATCATACAGCCTTAAACACTTCCCTTGAAGGAAGAATTTCCTGCATTTCTCGTATTTGCATTTAAGGATTTTTCATATTAAAATTTTGAATGACTTGGTGCCAACATCCAACTCATAGTTGTGCCTTAACAATAGCATGAATCTCAGTTCAGTGAGTGAAGAGTTTTTTTTTAGCATGCTTGAGTGATTTTCAGCCTCACTACTGAAGTAATTTAAACTTTCCAATTAGGCTTCAAATGTTTCCTGACATAATACCTATATTTACATAATTTAGGGTTGTTGTGGTTGAGTCCCCTTAACTAATGTATGAAGAGAGATCTTCCTGTATCCACCCATGATTAGAAGACTATAGCAATTTCTTGTACAATTAAGAAACTTACTGCCATTAAATATCACATGGGGGTTAATTGTTTAGGGAGTGCATAAATATGTGTCCCTCCAAAAATTTGCATTGGTTTTCTTCTGTGCTAAGGTGTCAGCATTTTAAGCAGACAATAGATGAATAGTGATCTTGTTCTCTGAGGCTGTGTATACATTAGCAGCCTGTTACCAAGCAGTAAAATACATTCACAGAGATCTTAGTTTTCAGGGTGCTCATGATGCACCTGAACTAGGTATCTTTCTGAGGAAATTAATCCTCAGACACTGGAGGCCCTTTGGAACAGCCATAATGGTCTAACCAAGAAATATGCCAGCCCACCATGAAGTGCCTTACATGCAGCATGAGGTTCTTGAGCTGAGAACTCCTTCAGCATCTTGGAGATGTTCTTGCACTGTATCAAGGAATAAATGCCACCTGTATCTATCCTTCACTAGCTCTCAGTGCTTTGTTTTGCCTGATGCTCCTTCCTCATCCACCTACATTTTTCCTGGTGTATAACCTTCTCTCCTTTTGCCTGTTTCACCTTCTGCTCCTCTGGTCCTTTGGCAAATCCCTTTTCCATTTTTTTCACAATTTTTGAAATTCTTTTTTTCTCACCACCACTCATCTTCTCCTGTGTCAAAGTCACATATAAAGTCTTTTAGTTGAGACTTACCGTTCCAAAAGACATGTCACAGCCAGACCCTATGACCTGTGTAATGCAGAAGCTGAAAACAGACTGTGCTGTTCCACTCGTATGCCCTAACCTGGTTTAGATGGATATTTTAACTGGTGTCTGATGTGTCATCTCTCTTTTTTTAAATTATTTTTTCCCCTCAGTAAGGGTGGAATGATTGTATTGCTGAAATGTGTTACTCACATAATGTAATTCACATTGTTAAATGGATGTGCTGGAATCGGGAGTGTCTCCATTCTACATAGAAGCAAAAACTAGAGGCTAGGTGCCCTTTGCCCTTTGTTTTATCCTAACAAGCTGTGAGTAGCCTTTCCTTTGACTGAATAATCACTGAAACTCTGCTGTTTATCCAAATCATCGTCTTAGAGAACATGCAGGAGCTACGTGCTCCATTGTAAAGAAAATCCAGACCAGGAAATACTGGCAATTGAATCTCTATCTACATAGAACATTTCTTCTGTTTTTTGAATCTTCTTGGGCCTATCAGTGAAACCTAAATAAGAAATGAATGGAATGTCTGTAGCTTCGGTGTCTGACACGGTTAAGGTAAAAGCCATGTCTATTTCCCATGCAGAGGAAGAGAAGATTGATTTGTAAGGGCTTTCTCTTTAAACAAAATAGCACAGCCTTCTTTAAAAGCAATTAAGTTGTTGCTTTCAGATATTTTGTATGCCATATTTGTAGCCCTTTGATTTTATACAATAGCCTGCATCACTCACAGAAGATAACAGAAAGCGAGAGAGACTGGGAAGAGACAGAGCACAGGCAAAGTTCTGCCAAGCCTGTCAAATGTTGTTTGTAGGCATGCACCAGTTCAGTACATGTAAATGAGTTTTGAAACTTCTTGTGTCTCAGCCATGTCAATTTAAGGCATGTGTTTCATGAGGGTGCTCCTGTTCCAAACTGTCTTAAAATATTGCAGAGAAAGATAAATGTGGTCAGCAGAATTTCACAGCCCTTACATGTAGCAAATTGCAAGGTTTTGTTCTCATAAGGAAGCTATACTCATCAGAAAATGTTAAGATGCTTGCCATGCAGATGAGCTGAAGTGGGCAAAACTGGAAGAGGAATGGAAATTGCTTGTGAATTTTATCTCTGGCAGTGGGGTCATGATCAAGAATGACTCCACCACTAGTAAATTCTGCTGTGCCAAGCTTTGATATCAAAACATAGGAAAAGTAATAAAGTTTTCATTTTACTACTGTAAGGCAATACCATGCTCATTAATTGTACGATTATAGTGAGAAAAAGAAATAAATAAATAACCCCCTCAGTGAATGTTAAGGTGTTGGGGATTGCAAACTGTTATAAAAGATAATGGTTCTGGAGGCTCTTACAGGTTGTTGAACCTTGTTTTTACATCAAACTCCAAGTTCTTCTAGCCTATTGCTAAATTTTCTATTTGTTCATTGGCGTTAAGAAGCATTGAGAGACAAAATAACAGAAAACAGTACAGGTGCTCTTTCAGGCACACAGAAGCAGTTTGTGTACATTGTGGTTATCATGTGCAAGAGATTTCAGAGTGCCACTGCTCTGACATGCCTAAACAGGGACACTGGTATCATAGATGATAGCAGTGCTGCAGCTTTGGCTGAGACTGGATGTACCGTGCTGCAGAGTATTCAAAAGGAACCAGATTGTCTGCTTAATGCTTGGGGAGAGAAGGTTTTCATGTTGCTTCTTTCTCAACAGTCTTCTCCCCCTAAAATACAGCTGGAAGAAATCAGAGATTTTGAACTGCACATCTGCTGCTCTGATAGCTGTCAATTTGTATTTTTTTTTTTTTTTGACAGTGCCTGCCAGTTGCTGACAGTTGTTAGAAGCTGTGATTTGCAAAGTGTTACTAATATTCTAAGCAACCACTACATGAAAATATGTGATGCTACTGTCTGAGTAGTAGGGCATGGTGCCTCATTTATAATCTTACATTTTTCTCCTGAATGGTATTTTTAGGTGCACTAGGGCTCTTTATGTAAACAGATATTAATAAGAAAAATGGGCAAAACATTTTTTATACATAAGCATTAAAAAGATTTTATAGAATATTGATTTAATAGAAAAAGACAGTTTTTATGTCCTTTCTTTTGAAAGACAAAATAGAAATGCATTAATTGATTTGTAATTAGCAATAATTAACACTTAAACATGCAAAAGGTGTTTGTGTTCTTAATCCTAATCACACTGCCACAGAGCATGGGATTGTATCTTACAACTCCTTACCTAATTATATGGATCCAGAATATAAAAATTACAATGCCTAAACCGGTATAAATGATAAGTGCTCATGTAACTGCCTTTCATATTTTGACTGCCTATTAAAATACAATAATGTTTGGAACTAAAAAAGTTCAATGGTTTGTTCCTGCAATATTTTTATTCTTTCCTACCAAATGAAGAAGGTGTTGATGACTGCTATGAAAGTTGTATTACTCTACTTTGTTAATATTTAAACAAGTAAAAAACTCCAAATCTATACAAAAATGCTGCGTCACCTGGTCTTTATTAGGTAGACTAACTTCACATTTTTTTGTTAAGTTAGAGCTGCTTCATGGTTTTTCTTTTTATATTTTACCTACTTTTTCACTCATTCCTCTAGTTATTTTACTTTTGCAGATCAAGTCCTGATCTACCTTGTCTCACTTTTTAAAGTGTTATTTGCACTCTTTTGGACTTATTGGATAAAACAATGTAAAGCTGCTAGGGAAATTCTCATTATTAAATTAATTTTCATTTTCTCAGTATGTTTTAGGCATTATTAATTACAGATAGCTTCTACTGCTGGAGCAATGGCCAATAAAACTTGTGTCTAAATTAGCAGCTTGCAAATACTCTATGACAGGTTTCTTGTTTCTATTTGGTTGTTTTACCAGTAAGTGAATCCAGAAATGTACCATAGTTATCCTATTTGCTATCTAACCTTATATAGTTTTTATATTTTTGTATACTCTGGTGAGAGTCATTGTTGGGCTTAAATTAAACCTGAAAAATGAATGTGTATGCAAATCCTGGTTGTTTATGCATAACCAACATGAACAGTTTCAATAAGCAATTAATTAGATTTTATTCTAACCCTGCAGCAGGTCACAGGCAATTTTGCTTACCACTTCTCCAAGTCCTATTAGAACATGTATCATTAATGTTGTACTGCATTTCATTATAAAGTATAAGCTGTGACTGGGTAAAAACATAAAACAGGCTTGAGCTGGGTGTGGTAGTACTTATCCTTATAGATATTTGTCCTTACTTTGGATACAACGTGGAGGCAAGGAGCTGAATTAATTTAAAGTTTTCGTATTCTGTGCATAAGACTGGAGCTAAGAGAAAGTTTCAGATGCCTTAAAGATGTTGTTGATTCATTGTTTAATCATATCTTTCCTTCATTTTACTTGTAAATATTTAAAAAGAAATCTAAAGAGATTAGGATCTTGAAATCTCTCCCTGTGCAAAAAAACCAAGCCATATTAGACATAAGGAAATCTACTTCCCACTTTCCTAGATTATTTAGAAAAGCAGTAATCTTAAATGACCATTGAGAACTAGGTTTTACTAGTTCCCACAAATACAACTGAAGGAATTTGCAGTTAGGTTGTCAAAACAAGTCAGCTTTGGAAAAATGGATAGCCACTGATATCAGAAGACAAATGGGGTTGAGAAGAGATTTTTACAATGAAGATATGACATAAAAACTGAAGAAAAAACCAGAGTGAAAACAGATTCTTCTATGAATTTCCCCAATAAAATATAGTATCTTGTTTTGTCCAATGGGAATAAAGTGAATTTTTTTCAAAGAAGGCTTACTACAAAATCTGGGTCTAAGGACACTTCATGTTAATCAGCATAACCAATCCCTTATCCATGCAGGAGGAAGCTCAAACAGATTAGATATTGCACTCATTTATTTTCATGGCCCTGAGTTAGACATGTCATTTTGCTCCTGGAGGAAAGAGATGTCCTAAGGCTGGACTTCAGCAAAACTTCCTCATCAATGCACAGAGGAGCATAGAGAAAAGTGGCACAATCTGCTTTAGACAAGATGGGTGTCTCTTCTTCCAGCTAAAGCAGAAACATTGTATAAAATAACTTTCTTTGAGTAGGTGTTGGAAATCATCCATAAATATCTCTTGATCTCTGACAGGCTTCAAGAGAAAAGACAGTAATTTCAGATCAAGTGTGTTTAGGGCAGTCAGATTGCCAGCTAATGAAAGGGATATATTTCTGCAAAAATGAATTGCACTTTTTTGTTCTACAATGTGAATAACATCAACATTGCTTTATAAAAATATATCTAATAATCTTAGAACACTTTATACTTTGTGCCTAGTTGAAGGCACTTATAATGTACCCAGAAAACAAATGGTGATTTCAGGGGCAAATAAATTTCCCATAGTAGGGCTGAAAAACTGAAAATGTGACTAGACTAGATTTGTCAATGCTTACAACATCCAGGAGACTTTCCCTGGGGTACATTTCAAAATGGAGACACTTTGTTCAGGAGAATGGACACTTATTTGGTAACTCGTGTATGGTGGCATTAGGGAGGATTCTGTGGCTTAGCCAATGGATCTGATTTTGGTTTCATAACTGCTTGAGTTGTGGAGAGTAGGGACTTACATTACGTGCTGTGCCAACATTCCAAGCAGACATAGGCACACTTGGTCACTGTTTGTGGACACACAAATTATTTAAGGCTATCTGATCACATGACTAGGTTTTTCCAGTTCCTGCTGCAAGTTTTGTGTATGTTTGACAAATTGTCACAAGAAGAGGTCTCCAGGTTAGCTAAACCAACATTTTTCATTCATACAACCTCACCTCTGAAGTCTACCACTGCAGGAAAACTAGGAATCAGTCACAGAAACAAAGTGTTCCTAATGTTTCTTGTAGCAAGTCTCTCCTTCAGCATTGTGTTTCCTTCATAATCAATAAAATGATAGGGCTAGAACACATCTCAGGAGGCCAAATAATTCACTGTCCTTCCCTAATAGATTTTTTCCCCCCCTCTAAGTGGATTTCAGCTGTCTGTTTTAAGCTAACAGATGATCAGCTGATCTGTTCTAGGTTGTCTCCAGTACCAGTGATTCTGCCACAGATTTTTGTGCCTTAATATTCGTATTGTTTTTCTAATACCCAGCCAGACTCCTCCTTGCTGTGGTTACTTATTTTACTCTCTGCCATGGGCATAGAGAAAAATGTGTTCTGAGTAATGTTAAAACTGAGATTTTCTTTATTGCATTTATTTTCCCCTAGCATATAGGGGAAAAATGAACATGCATGCACGTGCACACACACACATGCACACACACACACATGTGTGCGTATGTAAATGAACACACACAGTTTAGTCTTTTGTCTAATCAGTCTTAGGGTTTTTTTTCAGGAAGTCTCTGTAGTTAAAAAAGGTCATCAATACTAGACATACTACTCTCTTCTTCCCTGTTCTAGAGAGAATGCAAAATTCCATTTTTCTTTATAAATATGTCCACACTGGGAATATATCTATATGTAAGCATTGCCGAAGATCTTTTCACTGGGAATACCTGTGGGAGGGATCCCAAGCTCATCTCTCTCTCTGCATGTATAATCTGTGAGTCACCTTTGAGAGGGACAAAATAGATAGAGATCCACTTAGATATAGATATTGCCTATATATGTGACTTTAAAAAAAAATTATCCTTGCTGTCCAAGCTGCCAGATTTTTTTTTTTACTTTTTCCCCCCCCTCTATTTTTAAAGAGTACACCCAGGATCAAATTTTTCAGGTATGTGTTCAAAGTAGAAGCATGTATTTCCTTGTAGCCTTGACTTGGGTGCTTAGCCCAGGGTGCTAGCACTTCTCTGAATTTCACTGCAGGGACCTGTACTCTCCCTGTGAGATTTTTTACTGATCTGTGTCTGTTGCATTGCTGGAGTCACTGGGACCCAAGCACCTCTCTGGTTAATCCCTTCACAGACCTGAGCATTGAGCTCAGTGTAGGCACCCTCCTTCTCACAGTGTGTTTCCAAGGATTACTGCATTTAACTTGTGGTTGGAAGCCTAATATTATAAATCAACAGAAAACTAAATATGAACTGATTCCCCTGGATTTTATATGTGAAGCATAGATCTTTTAGCAGATTCACACTGTATCTGAAGAAAGGATAGCACACTGTATCTGCACACTGTATGCACACTGTATCTGATGCAAAGACAGCAGCACTCTTACAGGCATCTACAGTCTAGAGTGTATGTGGAAATTATGATAAAATACAACTTTTGCATAAAACAGTGCCTGACAGATATTTTTTCATCTTCTATCTCATCAGTATCTAGTCCTCTGCTGCCTGCAAGCTGTAATGCTGAAACCTGTCAGATAGACTTAGAGTGAGTAGTCATAACTTTGTGCCCTTAACCTTATTCTGAACAGGTGGACACTAAAGTAAAGTGTCTATAAATATATGTAAGCAAACACAGATATATTCGGTCTTCAAACTCTTATCAGGTAAGTTGTGTGTTGCTCCTTAGTTTGGTTGTAAGTTTTTAGGGAAAAAGATGTGCCTATTTTTAGAAGAATATTCTTCAACATGATAAGTAATGTAGCTTCTTCATTTGTCTTATGAGAAGGACATTAATTAAAACTTAAAATAGGAAAGATGATCTTCTCCTTTCAATTCCTTCTACTAGTTTTCTGAGGGGCTGGAAGGCTTTTTTGAGTTTTCTGCTCTTTTTTTATAGTAGAAATAAGTCTGATTTTTTGGTCTTATTGCAACTTGTTTATTACTTGCTCTATGTGTTATAAAAGCCTTTTTAAAAACATAGGTTTCTCATCCATTTCATTTAATTGCAGTGAGTGTTCTCATGCCCTCCATAAAGTCCTTTAAACATGGATAATCATCAACATTGACATTACTGGTATCATGTTTGTCCAAAAAGCACATCTTTTCTAACGTGTGCATGACCTTTATTCATTTCGTACCTGAAAACAGGAGAACAAGAAGCTCAAATCTCTGTTTGTTTTTTTTACATGCCCTCTTTTAAATTAGGTGGGCAAAAAAATCAATAGATCCTCTAGTTCCTGTGATCTTCATTCTGCAAGTCCACTTCTACTCATCAGAAACCAATGCTTGTTGCAATCTAAGGATAAATATGTGTGCATGACTGGTGTAAGTGAACTCCTTATCAGAATGTTGACAGAAGATCCCTGACCTGCATAACCATTAAGAAAAACACCCTAGTTTTAAGGAGTAGTGTCCAAAGCATAGGAGAGAAATCCAAATGGGAAGCTAAGGAGTAGTCTTTTCATGAAGGACAAATGAAGGAGGCGTCTTGGCAGCCCATATTGAAATACTATTTTCCTGCCTAAGCAAAAGACTTTCCTGTCTAAATGTGTGTTAAAGATAGTATTTAATCAAGACTGGTCTTCGCAGCTCCAGGTCCTCTGTTTTAATAATTTTTAAACCCTGATTTGTGATCTTGAACACTTTTTTTTGTGTTTAATCAAATTTTTGCATTTTTTTACAGCTTGTCATTTAGACCTCTTTAAAGAAATAATATTGTTTTTAGATTGCAGAATAAATAGTACATAATCATAATCTTACTTGATTATCTATCTCACAGTATTGTATAGTGGCTTCAAAGACTTCCTCTAACTATAGAAATTGCAGTCAAATCCCTTTACTAAGAATATTCCTGAATAAAATCTGTAAGTGCACAAGATACAATGAGTTTCTCCTTTTAGCTGAAATTGCTCTTCATATTCTCGGGCACACCTCAGCAAAACTAAAAGACTCCCTCATGAGTAGCTTTATTTGCTTGGATGGCATGGAAATCTAAAGTATTGGGGTGGGTTCTGCTGTTTGACTTCAGAGATCACTGCAAACACATCTGTTTCACTATGTTTTCTGACTTGTTTCTGTTTATTTCCCACCATAAGGCCTTCACCATCAGAGGAAAAGGTTTCATTTTGTTCCCTTTCTATCATGCCTGTCAGAGTGGCATCATGTTATAATTAATTATTTTTAATTGTGAAGAGTAGTCATCAAATAATTGATGGTAATATCAGATGCCTGCAGTGGTGGCTGGTTTTGGTTGTCATTAGGGAGTGCAAAGTCATTGCATCTCAGATCCATATGATCACTGCTGATTTCTGAACCTCCAGCCTGCCCACTCCTTGGCATGCCTGCTTCAGCTGTTCCACATACCACCTTTGGGCTTTGCACCTCTTCTTGTAAGAGTAGGATTGTCTAGGGTGACATGAAAGGTCTTGTCTTGGTTTGATTCTACGTTTTCTTAAAATGTCAAATTACTTCTTGAAACTTTCCACTTGTTAAAAGTGATTCATTTTGTTCAAACTTCTATTCACCATTTCTTGAAAAATCTTGGGTAGTTTCTCTGTATTAGCCTTTTCCCAGGTTGAATTCATCAAAATGATGGCTAAGGAAAACTGCAAACAGAAACTATACTGAAAACTTCCAGATGAATGGGTGGTATCACCTAATTCTTCATCACAAAACAGGTCATTCTGCAGTAACCCATCAGATGATACACTGCACATCTGTGATAACACCATTTGTTCTTGGGAGTACTTCTGAATGTGTTAATGTGAAGAGCATGTCCTTTATCCTGCTCTAAGTGTGTATCAGAGAAACTGAAGATGCATGAAGGGAGAGGAAGGATGTTTTGTGTGTATATTTTATTGCACTCGCTGACTGAATGTTAAGGCTTGTAGCAGTTCAGAAATGTTCTAGGACTTCCTTGCTGTTTTGAAGGAAAAAGGCAGAAAAAGATCAGGTAACAGCTCTAGGTGATGTGGGTATATGGATAACTATTTCAAAACAGTAAACTCTCAACCTGCTGAGTTATGGCACAAACCACAAAGTTACACTCCGTTGCATCTCTCTGCAGAACAGGCATAGACAGTGTTTCTATCTTTTGTGTTTTGCAACACAAAGAGTAAAAACTGTGATCAAACCCCTAGGTTTGGAGAAAGAATCATTGAAATTTATGAAGTGTCATCAGCATCATAGTAATCCAAATGAAAATGATAGTAAACTATACAAAGAAATAATTCATGTGTGCTACATACATTATATTCACATTCAAGTGACAGATGAGACAGGTTGCAGTGCAGAAAAAAGGTCAGCTCAGGTATTTCATATTTGTACTCACTCATAGACTGAAACATTTGGATGACTTAATGTAAGAAGCACATTTTTCAGAGCTGTCTGTAAACCACATGTCACTTCCCAGGATCAGAATGGTATTTTCAGACCTTCAATGGATTCTCTTCATCTCTTCCACATTTTTCCTGAATTGACTAATGTGTTTCCTGTTTTTCCTGTGATGTGTGCTTGGTCAAAAAATGTCATATTGCCTCTTCACCCTCAGAATCTTTCTCCACTGTCCCTGATTATTTTGACTCAGTGTTTATTTTAACTCCCACAGTCTCTTTTCAAAATAGGCAAAATAGGTAGCCAAAAAATCCAATCCTGAGGAAGTTGTTTTGGTTTTTTTTGTTTTTTTTTTTTTTAATGGGCTTTTTAGCTCATTTATTATCCATCTTAAATTATTCCTCATGCATCTGAATTTGTAGATTTTTTGGAAGTAATCATGGCCATGATGAGTTCCTATAAATCAGCATCTTTATTGGGCCACTGTTTACATTTCTGGTTTTGCATTTGAAATACAGCATTTAACATGGCATTTGAAGTCAGGCTCTGATGAAGTTCATAAGTAACTATAAGAATAAATGGCTGTTTAGAAGCATGCATTGAAATGCATGGCTATCAGTACACTGCTTTCATCAATTAGTGTTTGTACATTGATGAGCAGCCTGAATAAATTCTCTCCTCCTCTCACAGTTTTTTTTATTTTTTCTCTGATGTTCAGCTTGCCTCTTTCATAATATTTAAAGAATGATAATTATAAGCTGTTGTTGGGGGCTTCTTAATCTTGGGAGTCTTCTATTACTTACAAATTTAATATTGGCTTAGCTTTGGTGTCTGAAAATCTTCCTTTCTAGAAGGTCTGATGCTGTGAAGGGGAAAAGGGATATGAGAGTAATTTGAAATACTATTTTTATTTTTCAGGACAGTTTGTTGTGGGATTTTTTAAGGCTTTTATGTCTTGATTCTCAGGTTTAGCTGTTCATCTATTGAATTTTTCATCTGTGTTAAGAGGAAAGCAACTCTATTTGTAAGTCTTTCACAATGGCATTAAATTCTATTTATATGCTATTTATTCTAATTATAATAGGTGGACATTCTGAAGGAAAGTAGTTTTGATAGCAAGACTTACAGCGGACATCTATGCATTCCTGTCTCAGCTTCAGTGTCCTGAAAGCAAATCAATATATTTCTGCCCTAATGGAATTTTATAACTACTATCAGTTTACTGTATGTAAGCTGCAAAATTTATTTTAGAAAACAAGAAGAAAAACAATTTGAGACACCAAATTCTGTAAAAAAATAAAAAAAGTGCAGTTAGGTTTCTGATTTAATACTACTACTCTAGTGTTACCTGAACAAATTGAATTACAGGACTCAAATTTGTCAACAGGCAGCTTTTACAGTAACTACTATTACTACTATTTTTTCTTTTTTTTTTTTTTTTAGCAGATATATACTTTTAAAAACTCATAAGTTCTCTTTCTTTTCTCAGTCATTTTAAATGTACATTCAGTATTTCTAAGAGATTCAGGGAAAAGATAATGTAATGCAGAGTTCCTCTCCGCAATGTAAGAAATAGCAGTCTTTATGAAACTCTTAAGACAATTTATCACAAGCGCACTGTTTGACGGTAGTGACAGCAGGAGTTCTTGAACCAAGTCTCTTTTGGACTTGCAATTGATCCTTTCTGGGCCATCTGGAAATAAACCTGAGCAGTATGTAATCTCTGTGTTCCCAGATTTTTTTTGTTTTTGGAAGCTTTTGTTTTTTAATAAGTCTTCCTAAGAACTGCCAGCATTATGTTAGCACTCCCAAGAGATTTATTTGCTCTCCCTTTAAAACACTGATCATATGAAGTAGTAGTTTAGGTGTTGAGTAATGAAACAGCAGCCAGCTGGCCTGTCAGTAGAGGGGTACTTCTGGATAATCATAATTGGCATACATGTTTGAAATGGTCCATTTTTCTCCACCTCTTTTGTTTTCTGGACACATGAATGTCAGGAATCAGGGTTATCAAAAGTGCCAAAATTTACTTTAGAAAATAAGATTTCTGGCACCTTTTTCTTGACTGAGTTCTGTACATCCATATTTTCATCAGAGCTGCAATGTGAATCTGGAGTAAACTTGACATAATTTCAATAAATTGGCAGAATTACTGCTGATAAACAGACTATTCATTTGGTTTGAATTTGTTCCTCCTCTGACTCCATCCCTTGTGGTTCTTTGAAGAGAAAAGGTGGCTTGTGGGGGTTTGTTGTTGTTGTGGGGATTTTTTTTAAGCAGACTGTGATTGGCAGGGTTTTATCCACAGAAATACAGCTGATACGTATGCCTTGCCCAAAGCAATATATTTATGAAGCACCTAGCTTCAGAGCATTCTGGGTCTGAACACTTCCAACCCACCCCTCACACTAGGTTTTGATACAGTGTGCATGTCTTTGCCATTGGGTAGTTATTTGTGAGCATTGTTATGCTGTGCATACAGCCTGCTGTCTTGAAGTTGTTCTGAGAATTGTGCTGATGACCTACATTGGAAGGCAACATTTGATTCCAGATTTTTAAATGAGGCATGCAATTTATAAAATTTTTGAATAAAATTACATTCTGGATCGATGTGAGGAAGAAGATCAGTAAAGCTCCCATTTATCTCTTCCAACATGTCCAAAAAAGAGTGAGAATTAAAGGTTCAAAAGCCTGGGATTTATTATTTTCTGTGCCAATTCAAGTCTGTCTTCATGTGCAGTGTACAAAAGGCCATTTGGTTGTTACTGAAATTGCTGACTAAAATGCCCATAGCTGACACATTTGTCAGAAGACTGACAAGCATCTGATTCAATAAAGATTCCCAGCCTTTTGTTTGACATTTGGTGGTTGGTTATCATTGTGAAGGGGATTGTTTGTGAATTATTTTCATTCTGTAGTGCATACAGATATAACTTATTTTATAGCTCTGCCATTGCTAAAACCTAAAGCAACATTTTCTTCCTCTCTATATGCACTTAGGTGAACTTTGTTTTTAGCAATACCACTGTTTTGAGAGAAAATACTTTTTTAAAATCTGTAAGTTCTTAACACTGCAGACTACCATTATCACTGCAGGCAGATGACTGCTAAATCTGCGGGTCATTTCCCAGAATTTCATTTTTTTAATACCGTCATTTGACAGGACAAGTACTTCGTGACTCCCACAGAATGCCCATGACAAAAAAAATGAAGTGTAAGCCTCATGCAATAGTATTATCCCTCCTGTGGTAGAAAGTTAATCTTTGAGGTTCAACAGGTATTGACAGATTTTAATATATTAGCTAAGTAAACTTTTGTAAAGTGGTCTAATCCTTGATGCAAACCAGCAAGTATGCTGGGGAATGTAATAGGCTTTCTTTGTCTTCTCCTTACAGAACATCAGGACTGGGTGAAAAGAATTATTACAAAGTATGCTAGACTGTGTTAAATTAAGCCAGAAAGAAGAAAACTGTCTTCCTAGGTTCTTGTACTGCACTAGATGATCTTCCATGTATTATTTGTAGGCAATCTTTTATTGTGTGACGAATGCAGGAAAGGTAGCTTTGGAGGGCATAGGAAGCATCTCTTTCCAGTTGTACAGCATTCTGCATGTACAGCCTAAATAACACATAACACTAAATAACACTATTCTGCCTCTGAGTGTTAGTGTGGCTCCAGTTTGAACTACAGCCTTAACAGATTTGTGTTCCAGTTCTGTATGTCTGTCTCAGTGGAGATGATGGAGTCATAGAGTCATAGAATTGTTAAGGTTGGAAAAGGCCTCTAAATTAATTGAGTCCAATGGTTAACCCAGCACTGTCATGTTCAACATTTAACCTTATCCCCAAGAGCCACATTCACATGTTTTTTGGATATTTAAGTTTCCTTAAACTATCTCTACAAGGCGGTTTATAATTTAGTCACTGCTCTATCCCCACTATGTTTCAAGATGGAGTGTACTTTTATGATGTCTCAGGGTTACTATGCCTTCAGATTCTTTGCTGAATTTGGCAAAGAACCACCCATTCTTCAGGCAGGCATCATCTCTATCAAACACATCATTTCTCACAATGATACACTCCAGATTTTTGAATAGCTCAAGCCAGCATCAGTAAGCATCAGTGCCCTTTTCAGCATCTCCCACAGTCCTGATTTGATGTGCCAGACCCCCACAGGCCTTCTGTTTTTTTGTGAACTATTTCAGAAGCCAGAAGGATGACACTGGTTCTGAGGGGAATGAAAACCCAACATGAATATGCAGTTTCAGAGCCTGTGGAACATTTTGGATCTGCTTCTGAGGTTGTCATGTTTTATGGTGACAATACTGTTATGTTCAATGATAAGAAACTGGTACAGGATTGCTGCTTTTCTTCAGGTGCAGGAGAACATCCTTTGGCAAAATGGGGATCTGAAATGAGTAACCTGGGACAGGGAACCCCTCTGATAAATACAGAGAAGAAATGGTTAGACTTTCAGATTCTTGGATCAGATGGTGTCAAGAGTACATCTCAGATGTATTTCTGGCACCAAGCCTATGTCTTTGCTTCTCTTTTGCCTGTTGCCACCTAAAGACAATATTCAAGGCTAAATTTAATTCCTGTAAGGGTGAAGTCACACCTTGCAACTTTGGTTTTAAGAGAACTCTTTCTTATTATGTTTACAGTGCTCACTCCTAGACTTGGGAAGTTCTGTTTGTATTAATATCTACAGATCCAAAGGAAAATCCATTTTCACACAGCCAAATCAATTTGCACCTTGACAAAATGCTCCATTAGAGCTCAAGCTCTGTCTGGGACCTCACTGAAAAATTTCTTCTATCACAGCATTTACTTAGTACATCTTTGGAGCTGAATCCCAGTCTTTAAAGATCTGCATTTCTGTAGAGATATTCACTATGGACATGACTTGGTAGGATGATGCTTCAGTTAGTGCCTCAATGAAGGACATCAAGATCCTGATACCTGAGCCTGGAGTTCTTTTAAACTATTATCTGTGTGGACATGGATGTGGGCAGTCACTGGAAGAAAAATGAAAATTACATCCTAGGAACTGCAGTTTGCTCATAAATGGAGCATGTATATGTAAATGTTTTGAAGAGTTCTAGTTGTTGGTAAGTAACTTATTTTATGAAATATGGACTGCATCAAGGAATTTGAACAACATAGTATGTACATACCTTGACAGGGCCTGGAAAAAATCCTAGGGCTACAGCTTCTGGATAGTGTTCAGGGGAGTTTTGCAATTTTGTCTTTGCTTAAATGCATTCATTCACAATTGCAGGAGTGTGGAGAAGGCAGATATGGGCCTCCGATGCTTTCTGATAGGACACTGACTACATTTTTTTGTCTCACGTGTCGTTTTTGTATTTCTAAAACAGTGAGAGAAGTACATGTCCTCCTTTCAGTCCCCATTCTAGACTGGAAGTTTCTCCACTGGTACTCTCTCCCTGGATGGGTGCCTGGGCTGCTTCCTCCATTTCTTCAATAGCCCCATTAGTAGTGACTGGAAAGTTTAAGAAAAGTTTCAAAGAAAGGCTGAAAAAATCAAAGTTGTTTCAAAGTTAGTAAATAATGTAATTAGGACATCATAAAAATGCATTATAAAGCTTAAATGAATGTAAGACTTGTTTTTCTATAATCTGCAAAGATCTCTGGTTTTCAGGACTCTGTGATATGTTTTTTATTCCTAATCAGTGTCATACATCACCAAAATGTCTTAAAATTTTTATGATTACATATAGACATTGAGAAAAATGTCTAGTGACTGTAATTTGTGATAGAGTTAGAACTGTTGTATTGTATTGCAACTTTGCTCTAGGTTTTCCACCTGACTAGACTACAGAATTAAAGATGGGACACGTATTAATTTTGAATTAAACCTTTATGGTGACCTTTGAGTCCACTTGAGTCAGAGATGGATGAAACCCTTGGCACGTTTTGTACTAAGAGTATGTGGGGAAAATGTGTCCTTGGGAAGCTGTCAGAGAGGATCTTACTACTCATTCAGTTTTCTCAGGAGCTACAATAGGTCCCTCAAAACCAGGAAATGATAAGAAAATAAAGATTTGAATAAAAACACTGAGTTTCATATGAACCTTTCCTGCTCTAAGAAAGTTTGTCAGGTATAGGTTTGTCTGATTTTAACCTACCATGGGCTGTCAAGGTCGCTGTCAAGAGCCATCTTAAGACAGTAGTGATAGGGGTAAGTGTAGCTCACCTAGCACTTGTTGAGACTGGAATTTAAGAAAGAATCTGAAGGAAATGCTATTTACATGAAACTGCATGTTCTGTCCCACTAAAAAGGAAAGAGCTTCTCTTTCCTGTTATTTATGCTTGCTAGGAAGAAAGTTGCTTTGGTCTTGGAAATGGCTAGCATCTATCTTAAGCATCTAAGCCTCAAACCAATTTCTTCTTCCATCACCTCTGACTTGGGGCTTTTTTGTCTGTTTGAAGAAGATGGAGTTACCTTTATCTTGAATGTTTTATTTTATTATTTTTTCTTTCTATTTCTGACATAGCCTCTCCTCAGGATGTGTCTTGGAGCTTCACCTATGGCAAAGAACTTGTGTTTTTGTGGCATCTGACTCTTTGCAGCTGGTATATTGACAGCTGGTCTTTTTCTGTCTTGAATTAACCTGGATTTTAGTTCCCTCAATTCAAATTCTCTACTGAGGACATGTTAGTGTCTACCATTGATTTAGTCTCTTGTCTCTTTGTGGTTTTGTTAACCATTAGGAAAAAACAAAACAAACCAACAAAAAACCTCCCAACCTGTTGGCCTGAATCTCATCCTTATATTTCAAGAAATAATCTGCAAAGTTTTAGAAGCTTTGGTTTTTCTAGAACCATGGAAAGAGTTAGAAGGATTTATTGATTTGAATCAAAGGTACAAATTTATTCATACCAACATATTTATAGAAAGGTCTAACCTTGAAGTTACATCTTCTCTCCAAGGAAGAAATGCAACAGAAATAGAAGCACTGTGGTCATATGGTAAAATGCCTAGTCTTGTCTTCTCACTGCAATTTCAGTCTGCTGACCTGAGTGCTAAGCAACCAACTAAATGGTGTCAATCACAATGCTGCCATCCTGCAGTTAGACAAAATGAATTTCTTCTATTTGCTCTGTTATATGCTGCATGGTTGGCATCAGTTATTTTCCTTCCTTTCTCCATAATTTTCTGGCATTCTGTGATGTTACAATAGGCAAATTTGCATAGCTAGTGAACAAAAACAGGATCTGCCTGCGCTCCACATTATTAGTGAGAATATTAGTTTTGTACTTATTCTGGAATGTCTTGCACAGAAAGCAGTGCAGTGTTGGAATTACACGAGTGAATAATAGCTGAGACATATGTTTACACTGACTGTTTCTCTCGGCCCTGCTTTCTGTTGTACTTCAGGTAGTAACACTACTCCTGCTGCTATTCTGTTCTGCTAGTTGAACAATTGTCATAGTATTAAGTCTTGCAATGACTGCACTTAGAGTGACTTCTAGCTAAGAATAAATGTGCCTTTTGAGTACAAAATGTAAATGACAGGATTCTATTCATATTTTGAGTTTTTGTGTAGAATTACTGTGTGACAATAGTAACATAATTTTTCTTATTTAGGCATTATATTAAAAACATATTTACCTATAAATACTGAAGGATTTTTTTCCTTGTAGTAATCAACTTTGAAAGAAATAATAAACATTAATTTTATTGATCTAATAATTTAAAAAATAGCTTCAGTATGATTTTAGACACTTTCTTTCTCCACGTTATGCTAATCAAGGATGTTAGTGCACCTGATTTGGGTGAGTTTGAGCTTCTTACCAACTAGGGTGTGAGGGTCTTTTGTAGTATAAGCCTGTACTACTTCACTGAGTCAATGCATTGTAACATCTTCAAAGGTTTTTTTGGTAGGTCCCTTGCACTTCATTTATTTTGTTTTCTTTGTAATACTAGTGGGTCACAGGCATTTTCTCTGGAAAATATGTAATTTTATTTCATGGTTTCACAGGTTTTTCTACAGATTTATATCTGTGTCCCCTATCTTTGTAACATCAAGCATTTGTGGTTTGAGATTATGACTTTTAACTGAACTACCATAAGATATGAAATCATGTAATAAGCAATCACTAATGAGTAGAAAACTGTTGACATTGACATGGAGTTTCATTTAGAAATATTCCTATTCTCCATCTCTACAGCTACAGATTTGTGGGCAGAATTATTTCGAGTGAGATTTTGTGTAATGACATACTGTGAGTACAAGATTCCTCATTTAGACATCCTGTGTAGATAGGCATATTATGAAGTTAAATATTTAAGTGGTAATACTGAATGTGCCTCCACATAATTGCAGGTACCTGTAACATATGAGTGCAAAAGTAAAGGCAAAGCTTAAAAGAATCTTTATTTCTTTTCTCTCATAAAAAAGCTGGAAACCAGTGTGCTCTCTTTTTTTTTCTTCTTCTTTTTTTTTTTCCCCCCAAAATACGTACCGTGCTAATTAATTCAAATTCTAAGCAAGAAACACCTCTCACCACATGAAACTCTAGGCTAATGCCTCAGCAAAATGGATATAGAGTTTTTTTTTTCCTGTAACAGTAATAAGACTTGCAGAGATGAAATTGTCAGGATAGCTATTAATACCCCAAATTAAGCCTTACTCATAATCTTCAGCATGCCGAAGATAGTTCTTGATATATCCTTTGAGAAATCCATACAAAATGCTTTGCATTGTTCATGTCTGCTGAGTTGTAGCAAAGGTGCACACTTCTTACTCTCCCTCATTTTAGCTGGTTTTTGCCAGATGGAAATTTTTGTAGCCCTGTGAATAAAAATGATATGCATATCTTAAGCTAATGCAATAAAATCCCATATTTGGGGTTTATTCACTTGTGTTAATTAGAAAGGCTCAATTCAGTCCATTTATTTGGGAGCTGCTGAAAAGGAGAAGTGGCAGCAACTGGAAAGTTTAATGTTGGAAAAAGAGAAGTGGATGTACTGGGTTTATGGGCAGATTCACTTGGGACAGGAAAACCTGAGCTTTGTTTATTTTTCCAGTCAGTGTATGGGTTTTAGAGTAGCAAACTGAAGTAATTTGTGAGCATAATCAGCAGCACTCATTACTGGCTGCTAACTGATCTGAATTTTAACTGATAGAGGCATATGTGCATAGAGGTTTTAGATATCAGCAAAGCTCACCAGTGAAAAAGGATCTATCTAAGAATGTTTCAGCATCTAGTATGGCTCACTGAGCCACCTAGTTCCCCTCTGCATATCTAGGTCAAAAATTCCTGTGGAAATTTTACCATCAACTGCCTTCTACTTGATGTAAACAATTAAGCAGCCTTAATTTTCAATGGCTGTTATCATCGGTGTCTCACTCCCTCATGTATTACAGATGGTCTGGATGGTCCTGATAACATAAGATGTAGTTTAAATCTTTACTTGAAGTTCAAGTCAAATGTTAATTGGTGCTCAAATACTTCTGATTTAGTTATTTGTTCTGCCATATCTCTTTCAAAACAGATGCTGTACTAAGAAATGCTATTCTTTTCTCTTTCTTAACTGGGCACATGATATACTTGAATTTTTAGAGGAACACCTTCCTTTGATAGAATTCTGTCTCTGTTTCTAAGCCTAAATTTTATATGCTTCTGAAAAAGTATGAAAACCAGGCAAAAGCTTATGAGTTGGTGTTTTTCTTTAATGTAGTATGGAAAAATAAACATACAGTGCATAATGTAAATACAGTGCAATTCAAATGGTGTTAACATTCAGCACCAGTTTGTAGTTTCAGTACTGAATATCCTGAGTTCTAGAAATGTGTATGTGTCCATTTAGTGGCCAGCCTATGCAGGAAAACTTGCAGAACTAGGTCCTTTAACATTTCAAGGATCTCAAGATAGGAGTCAGATAAACTTGTACATTTCCAGACAATGTTAATGAAAATGTTAAATAATTCACACAAATCATTGCATAGAAAATACTTAGAATAGGTTTTGTGAAATTTATTTTCAGTTTTATAATATACCCACTGCCATTTTTTGAAAATTGTAATTTAAAATGCATAATTCAGTAATGCTTATAGGAGTTATTACCGTGAATTAATACTTCAGCATTTTAGAATGTCCAGTATAAAACTTTAATGTCTTTGTTTTTATTAAAGCGATTTCAGAAAAAAGCGTAATTTCCTTCTATGTGACAGATCTTCATGTCTACTATTCTTAAAGAAGTAAATGAATACGATGCCTTTTTGTGTGAAAAAATAAGTCATTATTTAAGCCATCATCTGGCAATGCCCTACTAATTTGAAAAGTATCACTAGTTCGAAAAGTCTTTGCACTTCCACGACAGGGTTTATTGTATGGCTCCGGAGTGGTGGGGGATTGCTACCAGTGTGCACTGCATTTATTGCTGTCAACGTAATTTCTACTCAGCACCTCTTGGAACTTAACTCTCATTTGCCCTAAGGTAAGAAGTCATTCTAGTGGCAGTGGCTTGAAAATACCTTCAGTTTAATTGCTGAAATGCTCTTAAGCTGATTTGTGTCCAAAGAGTAAGATGTAGAATCATGCTGGTAAAACTAGCACAACTCTCGGTTATAAACAAAGACTCAGGTGTAAGTATGTGCAGAAATTGCACCAATTCCTCCTGACTGTATTTAAAACACTGACAACCCCTGTGCAGAGACTTTGAAAATATTATTTTAAGTTTCAGTGAACTAAAGATTTAGAAATAGAATTGGAATCTATTTAGAACAGAAATAAAACTAATTTAAGAAAAAAATTCCAATCAAAGCACCAAAGACCAATCACTTCCTGGGTTGTATCAGCACGAATATATCCAGCAGTTCCAGGGAAGTGATCTTTCACCTCTTGACACTTGTGGGACTGTATCTGGAGTATGGTGTCAATTTTTGGGTTTCCCAAAATAAAGGATTGATGTATGGGAATGAGTCCATTGAAGGGCCATCAAGATTGCTAGGGAAGTGGAACACATGAAATATGAGGAGATGACTAGGTAAGGGAAGGCTTGGGAGAGATCTTCCTGTTCCTTCAACTGACTAACTGGAAAATATAGAGAAGATGGAGCCAGAGTCCTCTTAGTGGTGTGCAATGGTAGGATGATATGCAAAGGACAAAAGCTGAAAAATGGGAAACTCTAATTAGATATAGTTGTTTACCATTAATGGTATTGTTTACCATGAATGTTATTACATGCAGGAACAGGTTGCCTGGAAGACTGTAGAATCTCCACTGTTTTCAGGGCTTGGTGGGTCACAGCCTGAGCAACCTCATCTGATGAGACCTGCTTTGAGCAAGTGTTTTAGATATCTCAAGCCTGTACTATTCTGTGTTTCTAGGAAAACATGCTACTTGGAAACTAAATGAGCATGCATGCTGTGCTTTGCTTTGGCTTCACAGAACGATCTTAAAATTTTCTGTGTACTTGGGATCTTCACTCACTCTTTTTTCCCCCAATTTGTCAAGTAGGAAGATAAGAAGAAAGTACTTGTAGGTTATTGAGTAAGAATTGAAAGTTGGAGGGCTTTCTGTCCACATTACACTCTGACAGCATCATTCATTTAGTGGCTGTGATTGCATGAACTTCCCAAACTGGCCAAAGCAAGCAGCCATGTGAGCAGTGGGGAAGTAATTTAGAAAAAAAATGTCGAGTATGGAATTTCCGAACTTTATTAACATAGCATGTGTGATTCTTATGAAAAGCTGAATAGGCCCTGGAGACAAAGGGTGAATTGCAGGCATGAGAACTTCTCTTATGTATGACTCAAACAATGGTGTATCAATGTCAAAAATATTTGGCCTCCTTGCAGATAGTGTCAGTCTGGAAGAACTGTAAGCAGTGAGAACAGGGGTGTAAATTCAGGCAACCAGCAAAGGGTACCGTCCCTTGCAGATACTTGCTGCATCTGCATTTCATATCTAGAATCCTAATTCTAGGATCAAGATGGTTTAAGCATACTTAGTAAGTAGTTTTGTGTCACTAAAGATAGACTTTTAAAACTGTACGGTGACCCAGGGACATTTCAGCCTCTCTGGCATCTACAGGAGATTGTAAGATTCAGAGTCTGACTTGTGCTTCCCCACCTTCTGTGGCTTCAGGCTGCCAGGCTGAGGCAAACATTACCATACCTGGGGGAAATCCCATTCCTCTCTGTGTTCCTTGTGCTGCCAAGAGCAACCCTGACCAAGGCCTTTCCACCAATACTGGCTGAACCTACTCCCGGTCTGTCTTTCACTGGTCCTTGCTGAGGTGACGTCGTCCTTCTGTTCCACAGCATGGGATCTCAGACCATCAGGGAAATACCACCTCTGCTCCAGTCTGTCCCTGTCATCTGAGTAGCTGGTTCTCCTGTTCTATTTCACACTTTGCCCCCAGTCATTTGATATAGATTCTCCTTGGCAATACTTACAGCATTGACCATGACTGGTGTGATTCTGTTTACTGAAAAGTGTTTTTGGCCTTCACCCAGCTCTAGACCATCCTGGAGTTTCACTAGAAAGATGAATTATTCTCACTTTCTCTCTTTTTTTTTTTCTTTTTTTCCCCTTCTTTTAATTTTTGACCTTGTTTGAAGGAGAAATCCTCCACTGAAAATAGGAAATTCGCACATCATACATAGTGTTAGTTGCAGTACTGCTGTCACATTTATGCAGACACTCTATCCTGGTCCTGCCCTCAAGACTCTACTCAAGTTCCTTGACCTTTGGACTTCTCTCCAAGCATGCACAGGAACTGCTAGTTTATATTTTTTTGTTGGATAAACAACACTAGTTTGAAGATTTATTTTCTGAGCATTTCTAGAGCACTAAAGAAGACGCCTCAGCCTCATCTTGTAGAAGCAAATACCCACATAGACAGACATAGCATTTGTTAGGGACCTGGAACTCCTTGCCCATCAATGAGGAATCGCTGATCATGCCCCGAGGAAGATCCTTCATTCAGTTTTCTGAGGCAGACATGAGTAAGCAATTTCTCATTTAAGCTGTTAACTGCGTGCAGATGTACATTGAATGCTGTCTCACTGGTCACTTTTGAGGAGGTGGGGTGTACTGACATTATTAGAAGTGATAAATATGTCACATAAAAGCATGAAAAAGCTTTGGAAAGATTGGTGTTTTACTTAATAGTTTGATATATTTGATAATCAATTGGTTTTTGACAGTATTTTATGCTCGGTTTATTTTTTTTTCCCTAATATTTTCCTGAGATCAGGGCCACCTTTGTTTGAAGTAAGATGACATTAAAAAATTATCTGTGAGCTTTTTAATTCTTCCAGACTTTTCTGGGAGTTGGTTTCCTGTTTGTTTTCATATCAGGACTGACGTAAGAATTTCTGCTCTAACAAGAAGGATGATATTATAACCAAGAAAAGAAAAAATAAAAGGGTGACAATAGAATGTGTTTGAGCCTGTTTATGGTGTAAGTTAAACCTTAATATTGCTGACCTTTATCTCACTGTAACAAAGGCAGAAAGCAGCAGGCACTGTATGACTCATTTCACCTCCCAGAGCTTGACTGTGTTTCTCACCATGCTGTCTTTCAGAAGGGAAAAGGGAACATTAACACTTTGAAGCACAAGCATTCTGCCCTTGATGCTGAAGCAATGTGCGGGGCAGGCAGGCTCTGTCTTGCAACAGATGTCACTTCACAGAGGTCGTGTCAATTACATTGCTTATGTGACTAATTGCGATGGTTTAGGAATGGCATTCCCCAATTTAGTGCTCCCACTAAGACTCTCCAAACCACACTCACTCCCCCTTTCCCTCTCCCCCCTGTGCTGGGATGGAAAGGAGAATCGAAGGCACAAAAGGCAAAGATCATGGGTTGAGGTAAGAACAATTTACTGGAAACAGCAACGAGATAAGAAAACAAACAGTAACAGCAAAAATATTAATAACAAAATTGTCCAAGGGAGAGGTGAGTGATTCACATTCAAAATTCTCAGGATTGGGTTTACCCCACTGTTGTAACCGCTGGACTCTGCCTCGCAGGCTGCTGCTCCCTGAGAGCTCAGCGAGGGTTTCCTCGGGCCATGCGAGCAGTCGCATCCCAGAGTCCATTTGGGACAGCCCTGCGATCCGGCAGCCGGCAGCGTTACAATGCAGTGGTGGTAAAGAAGGCAGAGAAGGGTCTCTCATGAGGGTTTGAGATGGCTTTAATCACATCTTGTCCCCCCCATGTTCAGAGGTAGAGAGACAGCTTGGTCTGGGTGTGAGATGGTTTTGTCAGGGGCCCAGGGGCAGTCCCTGGGTTGGCTTGGGATATGGGAACCAATAGGGAGAAACCGAGGGAGGGGCCAAGGCCAGGGAAGGAAGAGTGGGAACGTGTGAAATAGGAAAAGCAATGGATTAACAGATCCTTACACCCCACTTCTCTCTCTATCATGCTTACTCGACCAGAAGGAGCCCCTTCTCTCCAGAAGAGACTCTCTTCCCCACGTCCTTGGCAATGGCATTATGCAGTATAAAATAACCTCAAGGTCCTGGCCATGCCCCCTCCTGCCTACTGCAAAAATTAGACATGTCCTGGCCAGAACCATGACCCTAATTTAACAGTAAGTTTTGATAAGAGCAGGAAAAATTGCTGCTGGCAACAATGAGCTTGAAAGATCATAGGGAATTTTTCTATGAGTTTCTTCCTATACCCAAGATTCGAGCAGCAGAAAAGAGATGCTTAGTCATATGTCAGAGGGTGCTGTATTTTAAAATCAGTCCCTGATTGCTCCTTTCTTTTTCCTTTTTGTTGCAGAAATCCATAATAATGAAGGAAATGATAGAATTTATCTTTCTTTAATCAGCATATTTATTCATGTACTCCTGAAATAGGCTTTAAGTTTTCTTCAAGCTTAGGTTTGAATTATTTCACCAGCAGCGTGTCAAAGCATCACCAGTAAGAGATGTGAAGCTAAAAACCTAAGGCACTGAAAGCTTAAAGGAAAGAAAGGAAATGCCAGTAACTTTGTTGGCAATGTCTAGAAATTTCTACTTTCCCTTTCCTCTGCAAAATGTATTCAGAGAAATGCTCCTGAAACTGAGTGCTTCACAGAATGTGTTTAGTTGCTATTGGAAGAGATTTGCATTTTTTAACTGGCCAGTGCAACTGCAGTCACTCTATCATATGCATTTGTTAGCAATTCTTCGACTTAAATAATAAAAGATTCAAACTTGGTTTTGTCAGTTTTATCCTAATAATATTTTCTTTATTTCTTTTTTTCCTAGAGGTTTGGTTTTTTTCTTTTTTTTCCCAAAGACTATAAGAGAACTTTTGTTTGTCTATTTGTTTGCTTTTGTTTTTATTTATTTTTCCCTGGAAGATGAAGATGAACAGTGAATTAGGAATACAGATTCTACTTAATTTTGGCTACTCAGTCAAAGGCTCCTTCTTGCAGGCTTTGGACTAAAGCCTAACTATAATCTAATCACATCCCAGTTCTTGAGCCAGGTCATTGAACCTGTCTCTGTGACATTTTCATGTTTAAGCTGATCTATCCAGAGCTGTGGCCGAATCCAGATCTGTATTCTTGCAATATATCTAGATGAAGTTTATTATTCCAGTACCTAATATAACAGGTGCTTGAGGCTTAAATAAAAGAATGAGCTACCCTCACTTTGTTCTTGAGAAAAAGGCTAAAATACTTTCTCAAAAGTTTCTAAGCGTTTAAGATTGAAACAAATTTGACATTAGATATCTGGCAGGGATATTGAAGCTGTGATTGCACTTAATTTTTACCATCTCATTTTTGTTGAACTTGTCTTTCTTAAAAATTGCCCCAGGCATTTTTACCAAAAGACTTAATTAATTTATGTGTATTTTTTATTATACTGTTTTATTATACTAAGCAGTGAGGAAAGTAGAAAATATTTGCCAGTTTTGGAATTCCATGAAGTAATACAGCTTTTAAAAGTCCATCTTGACCTTTAAAGTAATGGAAGAATGCTTCTCTCCCCTTCCCACCATGAAGTTACTTTACTATGGAGGTAAAAATGTCTGTAATACAAAGGGAAATTGGAACAGTATCAGAGACAGAATCTGTGTGAAAATACCTGTGATTTTCTCCCTTCTGGTATTCTCAAAGCTCTTTATTTCATGATGAAGGAAATTACTGAATGTGAAAATTGGGAGGGATTCTGTAAGGGATCTCAGCTTCGGAAGCAAATAATATTATTTTATCTTATTTCTAAATTACTAACAGTTTATTAGCATTATGGATAAGTTTATGGATAAATTTTGTCACTTGAATTGAGTTCTGGTAACTTGAATTGAGTTCTGAGAAGTACTGAAAAGAGAAAAAATATTTATGCATGGATATGTGCAAAGGTGGATCCAAATTAAAGCTGTATCATTATAATTGAAAGTGTATATGGTGATTAGGTGGTACTGGTATGGTATAATCTTTTCAATATTTATCTGTATTTACTTTCTTCTACTTTTTTTTACCTACTCATTCTTAGAGCAGAGCACCTTTAGAAAAACAAAAACCTCCAATATAGGAAGGTCTAGTTACTTCAGGTGGCTATTTTGTATTACAACAGGTATGGAATGCTAAATGAGAAAGAATTGGGCAAGTGTGGCATAACATATTCTCTTAGATATTGGTCATTAGGTGCAGAAACCTATTTTTCAATTTCCATTTTGTGCTTTGAAAGAGGGGACAATTGATGGTAAACAGTCTTTTGTCTGCATACACAGGCAAACTTTTTCTTCTCTGTCGGATTAATATCTGGAGGACTGTTATGTGACCTCCATTTTCCTGGGAGTCTTGGAATCTTTCTTTGTGAAGACTGAATTTTGTGTGTGGAACAATTTCAGGATTACTTCAAGTTCTTCTATTGTAGTCTTTGAAAACTAGGTGTGATAATTAAGGCAAGAAAGCAGCACCATATTGGGGACAATTTAAAAATAAACGAATTCCTCATGTGGGTATATGTTGTGCTTCAGGGGATTTTTGGACTGTATTAGCAGCATGGCACTGAACCCCAAATATTTAACCCACAGCAGAGCTCTTTATTTCTGCCACTATGCCAAGGATATGAGTGATAATGCCTTGGGAAATTAGCAGCCCAGTACCTATGCTTTCCAGGGATTATAAGTTGTAATTGTGTCTCTACTTATCTTCAGAAAAGAGGGGAAGAAACCATTTATTTGTCCTTTGGGACCATTTCCTCCAGGCACTCAAAATCATGCGTTTTTCATGTATTCTGCTGACATAGCGCATTAGTAGTATCTGGTGACATGGCTAGATTTTTCTTTCCCTAAGTGCAGAAAGTATGGATATTGGGGTTTTATCTGATTTTCAGAAATTCATGCCTCTGCAAAGAATGGGCCATCGTGAGGAAAATAATAAATCTAAGGTTGAAACATTCATAAAAATATATATCTTTAGAAAAATGAGGGAAAAAATTAAATCAAAGAGAAATTGTCTAGGAGTAAAGCCTCCCATGAAGGTCAAAACATCTGCTGCCAAAGAAGAAATATAAAGTAGTCAGAGCTGGAACTATGGCCCCAGTATTGCACAGCCTTACCTTCTCATTCTCAGAAACCCACTCCTGGATGTTTCAAGGGCTTCTGTACTGCATTCTACTTGCTGTCATGTAACTTACTATGCTGTTGTATGTACGGTCTGTAAGGTTAAGTTCATGATCCTTTACGAAGTCACTCAGTTTGCCTTTAAAATCAGGCAAAAGTTTGTGAAGCTTGACTTGTAACCCTGAATTTCACTCAGGTTTCCCTAATCAAAGGGTAATGTTTTATGTGTTACATTTACAGCCACAGTTGTCATCAGTTCTTCAGCACATGACTGAACTACGATGATGTGGTATGTTTAATTTTCTCTCTAAAATCACTGTTGGGGATTTTTGAGGTCTTGAAGTCAATGACAATTGGAAGTAGCTCTTGTATGGAGTGAAAGGGATATGTATACAATTACTCCTGAAATACAGAATGTTGTCTTGTCTCACCTACCAACACCAAAGTATTGGTGAATAGCAACAAACCTCCTGTTTGGAAGAACTAGCTAAGTTTACCTCTGGGTACACGGTATTAAGCAGTTATTTAGAAAGTGGATATCAGTAGCAAATGGGCATAACGTGAGAAGATAACTTTCTGAAGAACAGGTGGCAGTTGTTTTATTCTGATCACCCTAAGGTGCTGTTGAATGATTTTATTGCCCATTTTAATATAATTTTTTACAAATTTGTGACAATAATCATCCAGCAGTATGTCTCTACTGAAAATGTATATTAGAGAGGAGCTATGGGAGAAGACTCCCTTTTTTTGAGTTCTCCGTCTCTGTACAATGCTGAACATCACACCGATATTCATCCATGCCCAAAACCTGTGTGAGTGAAATTTCAGTGCTACTGAAATCAATGGTGGGAGAGTTTGAGCAGTCCTAACCACCTTAAAAAGAGCCACCAGAATGCTGCTCTCTCCCAAACCATTTGATAGAGAAGTGAACTGTAGGAGAGGATCAAACATGGGATTTTTTCCTAAAGTAGCACAGAAATCAGCATCTGTAATTGTAGAAACCACAGAAATCTTAGAAGGCCAGGACATCAGCTGCGTGCTTTGGAAAAAATGAGCTCAGAGTTATTAAGGCACATTTACGACTCTGCATGACCTCCTTGTACAAGCTTCCGCCTAACTGGCAACAGAAATCTAGGCTGAAAACAGCAGCCTGATGTGTTCATTTGTTTTGCAGTAACCTAGATTTAAAAAAACCCCAGAGCTGTGTCACCATTCTGATGTTCTTCTAACAACATGGATGATTCAGAGCATCTGCCTAAATACTGAGGACAAGACAATACTTCTTTAACTTCAGATGCCTGGGTAGAGCTAGTGGTGCAGTCTCCCTTATGATTCATGGAGAGAAGAGTCCAGCAGTAGGGTATGACTCATGGTCAGGTGTGTATCCTAGGATGAGATAAACTCTACTTAGATGTGCCTGCATCTGCTTATTGGCTATAAAGGTGCTCTAGGCACCTGTCTCAGATGTAATTTTGGGTTCAGTAGACTTCTGAAGGTGAATGAGAATGAGTTGTATCCTTAAGCCTGACTTAAATCCATTTCCAAGTGCTTGCTGTGACCTTGTATTTCTGTTTTATCCTCATTTTTGTTGATTAGACCAGTATATTACATCAGAGCATGAGAGCTTTACGCTGTAACTTTGGAAACAGCCTGAAATGCAACATAAATCCTGTGTGGTTTTGTATTGTAGTACTTTCCTCCTTCCACTGCAGTTTGTGTAAAACAGAAACTAACATGCCTGTTTCATTATATTTCAGTTTCCACTTAACACTCCTGTAACACTCTAAATGCTTCTAAGATTAGTGTAGTAAGGATGCTTATACTGAGGTTTGCCATCCCAGGAATTGCACTGTACCACTGGATATTAATCACTACTGCATAGCGATATCTTAAGATCCTTCCGAGTCCATTCATTCCTACAACCCAGTTTGCTGACATCTTTGAATCTAGTAACAATAGACTTTCTCTTGCATTATTTAGATGATTAATGAAAATCTCCAGCAATACTGAGCAGACTAATGTGGAGCCTTGTTAGCCTTGTTAGCAGTACTGTGACTATCAGTTTCACACCTTTTGCAGCTTTTGATCTTGGTTGCCTCACAGCCTTGTGAAAATTCAACATGAGATCCTGCCAAAATCTTTATAATTTATAAATTCCATTGCCTTTCCACTATTCACAGGGCACAACATTCTGCTAAAGATGCACATAACTTTGATTTCATGTGACTTATTCATAGAAGGAACCTGTCTTAACTGTGATTTACTTTTTGGGCTATCTTTGCACTTACAATGTTTTTTATTCTAAGACTTAGAATTTAGGACTTCTAGGAATTTATCTTAATCAAAAATTCCCCAAATCTTTCCTTACACCCTTCGTAAAGATATGTCCTATGTTTTTTTCCCCCTAGATATTTTGTTTTTCCATGAGCTCCTAGAGATAGTAATTTAATTGTTGTACGTCAGCCAGGTTTTTAAGTATTTTTACATGAAATTTGTCCAAACTGAACAGCTGTAGAATATTTAATTTAGCTGAGCCATTTCTTCTCTCTCTAATGCTGAATTTCTATGCTATTAATATAGCCTCTTCTAAAACTGAGCAATTATCATGGTTGATATATTTTTTTCTTTATGTTTTATTAAAAATTTCTCCTTTCTGGTACCATATGTCGGTAGTTTCCTGTCTCAAGTAATGAACTCATGTTATAACTCTTTTTCTGTTATTAATAATGAAGAAGGAAATAAACTGTTTACTGTGTCTGGGAAAGGTACCAATGGGCCTAAATGTCAGAAAGGAAAATTCAGATTAGATGATAAGAACCCTGAAGACGTGGAAATGCTTGCCTAGTGGGGCTCTGGAATTACTTCTCACTGTATGTCTTTGAAAACAGACTAGTCAAATTCTCTTCTGTTTTTTTTTTGTTGGTTTGTTTTGGGGTTTTTGGCTGTTTTGGTTTTTGTTTTTGTAATGACAGAGGAATGGACTGAAGTTCTTTTTATGTTGTTCTATGAAAGCTAATCTAGTCTTTCTGGTGAAAAATCAGGCTGTAGATATTTTGAATACAAACTGGGAGCTGTAGGTTGCATTTGCTGCTTTGTATTCTTCAGGCAACACAGTGAAAAAATCAGCCAGTTTGTCCATCTGCCTCTTGTATGACACTCCTTTGGATGCTGAAGACAATGTCAGGTTACCTAACACAGAGACTTCTGCTGGGGTGACCCATATATCCCAGAACAGATAGTCTGAAGTTAGAGAGGAGTTGAGGTGAAATCTGAGAAAGGACAGGAGGGGCAAAGCTCACAAGAAAAGTGCAGAGACTTCTAAAATGTTTGTACCTGTGACCTCGACAGATTTGCTTTGGTTCCCACAAACCTCTAACATGAGACCTTCTTTGCAGATCTCTTGTGCAGGAGACAATGAAAAAGTCACACTAGTCCCCTTTCAGCATTTCTTGTGCTATAGGCTGATAATAAAATTATATTTTCCAGACATTTTAATGCAAATCTTCATGTTATCTGCAACATTTTTAATCTGGGCAAAAACTTCCACAGTTATTTGCTTTTGGTAACACCTTCATTCTGCGGCTTGACTACATATGGAAATGCAAACCAACTCCCTAGTTCTACTATGTTTGTGTTGACAAGGCTCTAGAGAACATCTTCTTTTTATTTTTCTTTTTTTTTTTCTTTTTCTAAACCCATATTTTTATCATGGTATGTGATACTGAAACAGAGCTCTTCCTTGTGGATACCTGAAAGGAGGGTGTAGGGAACTTTTACTTTGTTTTACTCTTTGAGAGTGTAGACTTAATTACAGCCTTTTCAATAGTTAGGACAAAGGGAAAAAAGCAGTCAGGGTTGTGCCTTTGCTGTGCTGAGCTGGCCAGTAGCGCATGCTCTTCCCTTGAAAACATGGTAACTATTCTTTCCCATTCCACCTTTGCCATGGAACTTGGTATCTTAATTTCAGATTCAGAAGAGAACTGTGGCTCAACATGCCTGCATTGACTTTCTTAAAGTTCAGGTTATCACATTAATCAAGTTCAATCAAATCTGAGTGATATCGAATTCATTTTGAAGTATCTTCTATGCTTTTAGAGACTGGCATTGTTGAGGTAGGAACCAGCCCAATGAATCTTCAATTATCAGTTAAAAATCTGGTATGCTTTTGTGTGTTTCAAATAGCAGAACTCCATAAGGAAGATTAAAACAAAGAAAGAAAAAACTAGCATATGGGAGCCCCAACTCTCCTGTAAAACACTGAATTGTCAGGAAAAGACAACTATTTTTGTGTTATTTTGTATGACTTCTCATCATCTCTTGGAATACTTTTTCACAGACTTTAGTTGTTTAGAAATTCAACTGAATTCCTGTCATAATGAGCTGTCAATCATATAAAGTATCAGAGAATTAATTTTTTATGTTCAACCTTTCTTGAAAAAAGGTGAATACTTGGGTGGATGAGAGCATTAGGATTCATGATTACTATTTAATACATATTTTGAAGATTTAAGTGGAGTTTTGATGGGGCACACATTAAACATTTAAGTAAAGTTTGGATGGGGTAGAAAAATTGTCTGAGTAAACATGTATCAGCGTAGAACCTGTTCTTACAGCACAATTTTCACTTATTTCAGAGGTATCCACCATTATCATAACAATTGCTCACCATTCTGTGCTCTTAAGTATGATGTGATTATTTACTGCTTGGGTGTTCAGAAACCACAGAGGTTTGTTCTGCCTTTGAATAGACATTCATACCTTTATAATTTTCTGGGTCAGAGGGAAGAAGGACACAGGGAACAGTGAATAGAGGTATTTATTTTATGCAAGTAATCTGTAAACTCTGCCATGTAAATAAAATCTAGGACTCTTGAATTTTTTGAATGGTTATTTATCAGTGGCTTAATGGTGGCAGGACATGTCACCCTTTTGAAAACTTTTCAATGTGCATAGTGGCTGTTTTGCCTAACCGTGTAATTTATTTGTTTATTTGTAATTTATTTTTGATCTCTGACTGTCATTGTAATGCTGTATTGAATTTCTTTTCTTTTTTCCTCTAAATACACTATGCATTTTTTCAAAGCAAAAGCAGGTATATCAATTAAGATACTATCTTAGCTCTGTATAGTTTGCAGTCTAAGCATGTCTCTGAAGTTCATGAAAAATGAACATAGTCTGTTCATTCTGAGAACCAACTCAGGTTTGTTGTTTTTCCTCTGTTCTCCAAGAACTCAGTCCAGGCTGTATCTCTGTGCCACATGCAATGGTGGAACAGTAGTTGTACAAGGAACTAAATAGCAGAATCTATAAATTAGAAGAGTTAATAAGCTGAGGGGAGAGTGTCTCCGAGTATTGTGGTCACTCTCTTACAGCCAAGCAAAAAAGGACTGAGCCACAATCCAGAAACGTTATTGTTCTGTGGATTGTAGAATGTTTCAGATGACATTTGTCTGCTTCCCTGAGCCCCTGGGCTGTGTCTGGGCCCTGAGGGCACTAATGGGCCTTCACGGCCTGGCCACTGTTCCTCTGTGCCCGAGCTGTGCTGCACGTGTCTGTGCAGAATTCTGTCCTCTGCTACTCCCAATTTGTCATTCGGATTTCCCAGCTTGACACCAGACCTGATTTGCTGCCTTGCCCTTGTCTGGTGACTGCTGGTCTGCTGGTGAATCGTGCTGTTCTCAGCCACCTTGCTCTGCTTGCCCGCTGTGGATCTGTGCCACAGTGAGGGCGGACCCTGCCTGTGCTGTAGTTGCTCTTGGCTCCTGGCTGGTTGTCCCTCATGGATCAGCTGCTCAGCCTTTCCACCACTCCTATGTGACCTCCAGGTCTTGCAGGGCTATGGCTAGAGTATGGGGGTACCTTGCAGCCTGTCAGCCCTCTTTAATACCCTCTGCACCCAAATTAATCCCTGCTTCTTCAGATCATTTTGGGTGAGATCATGGGGATTTATCAGTAGCCTGCAACCAACCTTTGTTGCATTTCCAATGCCCAATCCAGTGGATATTAGCTGCTCAGCAGAAATGTCTTACCAGCCCTTAGTGATGGCCCTAGGCTGGGCCACTCTCTACAAAGCAGCTGCTCAGTGTCCCCGTGCTCCAGGAGTCTGATGTCCTGCTCAGTCCTTTAAAGCAGCTTTCTGGGGACTGTATTCATGCAACTGTGTCTAAGGCTGCTTCCTGGAGCTCTAGCAAGGGCTTGGCTGCTGACAGCATTCATGAAGCTGGATGTGGACCCTGCATCTCTGTAATTGCTGGAAATTGTTGCTTTGCACCACAAGCCCCTATTTTTCACTTAGATGCAGGCAACCTTGCTCGGCTCGATAATATCATTATATATATGAAGGTAATTTCTTGTTTCCCAAAAGTGGTCTGGTTTTTTCCCAATGGTGGGACATTTGCTTTAAAGGTTAAGCTGCAAAGCAGAAAGATAATTGTCTTTACATCTCTTCACTCATGGTTGATTTTATTCATAAACATTTGTGGCTTCTGCTCTTGATGTGCTCATTTCTGGCATGAAATAAAACTGTTTACTTTAGAAATTGCATAGTATAGATAAAGCTGTCCAGCCATTAAGTTTGCTCATATACAGCTGTCTTTAAACACAGCAAACAAAGATAGCTGAGCTATTATTATTTGATCAGATAGGAATATCTTTAAGATATTCATTAAGTTACAAGAGCATTTGTTAAATGTCTTTCCATCCTTAAAAAAATAAAAAATCTTTACAGTTCATGTCTTGATTTAATTATGGATTCATTTCATCAATTGCTGTCTCTGTTTCTTTGAACTTTCTAAAAAGAGATTTGTCTAAATGCGGAAAAGTGAGTTCCTTCTAGTACCATTCAGAATTTGAAAATAAGTGGCCAAACTTGAATTTATTAACCTTGGGAACACATGGTAGTGCTTTGCAAGCTATTTTGATGTACTAGGCAGGCTTCCTTGGCATTTTCAAAAAATTAATAGCTTAAGACTGTAAGCTAGGATCAGTTTCTATTGTGTTGTCATGTGAAATTTTGCATTTATTTTAGCACAGCATGAAAATATGAACATCTATTATCCAGCTGAGTCTGTGAGGGCCATTGAATGTGACATTGCATTGTTCATAAAGCTGATCAGTAATTATCATTCACAATGAAGTGTTTCAAATTAAAAAGATACTGGTCCATCATTTTTTATACTGCAATTCTGTGTAGTGATTAAGTTTAGTAATACTTGGAAAAGATAGATTTAGACTGTGATTTTATTCCTACAAAAATCAGAGTAAATATTCCTCCATAAGTTCATCCTGCCCCAGTAAATGTGTGTGTGGGAGGATTCTTTATCCCATGCTTGTGCAAAACCGTGTAATGTGACGTATTCTTAGCTAATAAATGCATACTACAAAGGAATACTATTACATAAAAACTTTGTTATATTTTATTAATATCAGTGTATTTAACTTAGTCTGAGTTTCAGAATTACAGCCCAGTAACTGATTTTAAAAATGTCAAAGTAGTGCATTCTGTGACTGATGCTGACTGTCGATAGGGCTGGGTTTGCTTATTTGTTTGTATTCTAGCAATTATTAATCTATCCTTATTTCTCCTGTAGGACACTTCTTTCTCTGTTTTTCTCTCTGAGTGCTGAAAGAATTTGCTACCTTGAGTCCAGGACAGAGACTGAACGACTGCAATGAGGAGGAAGGAACTTACTGTATATGATTATTGTTCTGCATATGGAATGGCAGAAATCACTGAAAAACATGTACTAGAAAGTTATGAAAAACATTGTTTATAGGTGACAGGACTGGAGTCTGATTTGTCACACTAAACAATACACTCCATTCTTCTGTTTTGATGATGGCCATTAATGACATTCTTTTAAATCTTGGTAGCCCTTGCCTCAAATGACCTTGCTTCGTGGCACGGCAAGTGTCGTACACATGTTGTATTCTATGTTCGTAGTATAAAGATAAAGAACTAGACTTTTTTTTTAATATAAAATATTCTGGCTTGAAGAGATGGATCACTGCATTTCTATAACAAATTTGGGTTGAGAAAGGCCAAAAAAGCCTTACATCTTTTAATTTGCTGTCTGTCCTATTTTTCTCTTTCACTAGGATTTATTAAGGACGATGCATACAGTTGAAAAGGTAACAGTGTTGTCTGTAAGAAGGCTGATGAATTTGTCCATTAACAGCAAAGGGTGGAACAGGAACTTCACATCTGGGTTGCAAAATAGATTGCTGTTCTGTGCCATGAAGATTCTGCATGGGACTGACACTTTCTGTAGAATGTTGATTGCCTGGTAGAGTGTGCTTTTACCTTTGTCCGTGTTAACAGGTACGAGTAAAGGTTCTGGGAACTTCCAAAGTGGTAACTATTTGTGGACTAAATTATGGCATGCTAGTATTGGAGTAAGCTGAAGCTCACTAGGGGGGTATCACGCCCTCTTGCCAGCTCACCTCAGATAGACCGTTCCTTGGCATCTCTTAACTCTTGTAGCCTTACACCATAAATTCTGTGTCAGTTCCTGTCTGTTTTCTTTCCTCCCAGCATCTTGTCAAACTGCTCTATAAAAGGTTGTGGACTTTTGCTAATGGTCTGGCAATTCTTTCTGTAAAGCATTGTCTTCTCAGTCAGCAGTTTTTAAATGCCAACTTGTGGTTGCAGTGGACTCTCTGGCTTCTCATCCTTCAAGCAATTATCTTCTTCCCCTCACCTTTCCTGCAACCTCTTTCTACAGCTCGTTGATGACAGATCATTCATGTCTACCAAGCTGGATTATTTTTCCAGTTTTACTTCACCTAGACAATGTTTCTCCCTTAATGCATTCAGCATACATTGCTGCTATGAACCAATCATAGCTATGTGACTGGCTCATTCTGAAACTTCTGACAGCATTTATTATTGAAAGTCCTTTAATCAGGAGAGAAGAGCTATTTTTATTTTATACAGAAAAAAAAGTAAATATTGATATAATACATACTACATAAAGACATAAAAATAGAGAATAGATAAAAGCCCCATCTATCACTCAGCTCTATCATCTTCATTTAAAATAACTTGTACAGCTCCTCCAAAAAGTCAGGGTTTCACTCTGGACTATGAGAGTCCTGTACAGACATGGGATCTACTAAACCTCTGTATCATCATCTTCCTTACCTTAGAAATAACCACGGAACCACTTTATGCTTTTTTGAGGGAAGACTATTTAGAAGTGTGTGAAAAAGCTACTCCCAGAGCTGTTCTTGCTCAGTGCTGCTGTTTGTACTCTTAGTTAACCTTCCTTCAGAACCAAATTCAGGAATGTCTCGGGATTTCATTTTGCAGATCAAATGAGAATGAGAGCTGATTCAGGTACAGATGCCACTTTTAACCAGACAGCCTCTAGATCTGTTAATTTTGGACAAGTACAGTGCACTTCTCAACCATTCTATCAGTGAATTCAAGAACAGGGTGCTGAGGATTTCAGCTTTGTCTTCATTCCTGAAATGACTTAAACAACTGATGCATCTTTTCCTAATAAAGAGGTGGGGATAGTTTTTCAGGATAGGGAGAATGTTGGTGCTGCTACATTACGTGTTGAAAGGGATTATAACTTTAATTCTCATTTTATATTGATGTGCACTTGTTGCCACACAAGTCTTGGATAAGGAACTTCTCCTCTCCAGTTGCATCTCTACCAGTGTACAACAAGGAAGGGGGCCTTTTCTGGATGTGAGTGAATGAATCAAGGGGCAATTAATCTACAGTAGATTATCTAGTAGAGGTAGGACTTCAGGCGCCAGCAAGTGGGTTTTGATTTTAGTCAGGTGTCAAAACTCTGCCACAGTCAGTGATGGAGTCAGCTAGTCAGCAGTGATTCATTTGACCAACATGTCTGCTGTAGGATGAGTGAGTTGCTGTCTGGAACCCTCTGGCTGTGCTGCTTAGCCCCTTCTTGACTGCAGGGGAAACCCAGACACCTGCATTAGGAGATGAATTCTACTCTTGGAGTTCAGCTGGGAATGTATGGTCTTTCTGTCCTTGCTTCCAGGTCAATTTCTGTATTTTCTCTGAAGCCTGTTTAACACAAAATTCAATATAAAATCCTCAAGCAAGGCTGAGAGCTCCAGTTGCATTCCCAGAGTTGTGGTTGCTTGGCATACTCGGAGACGATAATCACGCTATTGCTTAGCAAACTGGAGTAGTGTAGAACTCCCAGTTTCTGAATCTCATTCAAGCTGTGGCATGAATGATGTGCCAACAAGAGAGCTGGCATGGGAAAGGCTGCTGTACAGATCTGAGACACTTCTGGACATGCAGTTACTCTTCCTGGATTTGAGATCAGCGACTGAAGTGCACGCAGTGTCTAGATGCCTTTGAGATTAGGTGTCAACTGAGTGGGAAACAGAGAAGGCGCAGTTCTGGAGTCTAGTTGCTTTCAGTTTTGCTTTAGTCCCATTTTATGTACCTACATTTTTTAAATTTACCTCCAGAAATACAAATATGCAGTAAGTAGATTTGTTATTAAGCATTTCAGTACCAACACCTTTCTGAAATGTGTTCTTCAATTTTTTCCACTGGGAATAGCTTAATAATTTTTTAAAGTTATGTTACACATTTACTCAAGAAAGTATTTCTTCAGCCTGTGTTAATTTAGGACACTAGTGAAAAACAAGGCATCTTTAAATTGTCTTCTTTCATCTCAGTTTTATAGAGCATAGTGCACTTTTACTTTCAATTCTCTTGTTCTCACTGTTGCCCTTCATGGGCTTTTTCCTTCCTTGTGATGCTGTAACACTTCACATTCTCTACTTTTTTTTTTTTTTTCATATATGTATTTTTTTTATTATTTGGCTAATATTTGCTTTTGAAGCTTTTAATTAAGGTTCCAATTTTGTGCTGCTCTTATAACCTTTTTTTTTATTATTTATTTTGGCTGGAGGGAACTATAGCTCATTTACTGTCATTTTCCTACTATTTTTTTTTTTTTGAAGTAGGTTGTTTCTCCAAAAAAACAAAGGCATGTGTTTGCATATATTGCTATTCACATTATTCAATCTAGTGGGCATTATTATTGTCAGCTATTGATTAAATCCCCTTTGTAAATAGTTTCTCTGAATATATTTGGCATGATGAGGTACTGTCTAATTGTGATGGAGAGTTTGATCCTTAATACCGCTTGCTCTGTTCTGATGACTTAGATCATCATAATTTTTTAAGTGATTAATTAAATTAAATAATTTACAATTGTATTCCATCAGCAATTTTTTTCTGCCTTGCTGTTTGGCCTCTTTTTTGCTGTGTATTATGTCAGTAATCACCAAAAACCTACTGAGATGATAGATGGGCAAAAGAACTGAGTCATCCTAGGGGAAATAATTGTTGTATATTTTTTTCTTCTGGATTTCTTTTTGTGTTGGGTTTGGGTTTTGTTTGTATGTTTTGTTTTCTTTTTGTCCTGATGGATATAACTGGTTATGCAACGTGGACAGTATCTTGCCCAAGGTTCATTTGAGGTTTGCTTTGGGAATGGGATTATTGTGTGTTCTCTGGGCAGAAGGGCTTCTGCTTGACAGTAGCTGACAGCCTGGTAGTAAGTTCCAGCTCCCTTCTACAGACAACCATTTTGTGGAAAAGAGACTGAGGCCATGGTAGTTTTGAGTGTATGACTTCTCTGATAAACACGCATTTAGTTTAGCTTTACAAAAATATGCTTGGGTATGTAAATTAAGGCTGCTTGGAGCCAACTCTAAGCTGCTTTCTGGATGTTATGCAAGGTTTATGCAGTGATTACTGAGTATTTCTACAGAAGGGTAGCAATTACCACTGCAACCCTTACATTAGATGACACATACACAAATAGCGAAATACTGGAAGAGAAAAATAAACCTAGTCTGAACAATACCCACAGATTAAAACTACTATGAGCAATGCATAATGAGGGGATCAGTGAAAACGAGGTGCTAAACCTTTAACCTAAAGGATGAGTAGAGGACAGCTGTAGAAAGGGGACAGATATCTGCAAGTTTAGGGTGCAAAAGCAAAACACGACTCACCTGAGAGATGGTGGATCACTCCTGCTGGGTACTCCTCTTGTAGAAGTACACTTCTGATCAGATTTACATATGAAAAATTATGAGAATGGATAGGATTGGGAACTGTGGGAAACAGTCCATCACCTGCACCCATGTGCTTCCCTAAAATTCTTAACCTTGATTGAAGAAGACTGGGAAGGAAGGGAATGGGGTACACAAGGTCATCACAGACTGAGGTAGGTTAGCTAGATCTGGAACCTGTCTTCTTGAGACATATGAAGATATCTATTGGTCTGTGTATGCTAGCAGACTTCCAAAGAAGGGCTGAGGAAAGGTCTGAGCTGGACGCAGGGGGATTCTTTGATCCAAGTGAGTAACCTGGGTACAAAATCATTTTCTTCCCTCCATGAGCACCTAAGATGAGTTTTTATTACTGTGTCTTAAGTACTAGCTGTGCTTTTGTTCAGTGCATGGAACAACATGTTTTACTCCTCTTAGTGGTTGTTATTTGACTTCTTTTCAGATGTCTCCTTAAACTTCACAGCTCTTCCTTTTCAGACTTGTAAGTACACTTCAGGGAAACTATTATTTTCTGGTGATGTTAGGGACAGGAAGACAGAGGAAAATACAGATATTCCCAGTTATCACTCCCCTCCCTTTTTTAGTGTGTTTTGTCTTTTTGTTTAGAGCTATAATTTAATGAGGAACTGGTTTTGATCTGGGAGCAGATGCAGACCTTTCAGCTTTCAGTAGCACTGGGCACAGAAGTGTGTGTGCAAGGGAAGAAGAGAAAAGGGAAACAAAGAGGGCAGGCCTGGAAAGCTACTCTGCAGCTGAGAGATAGCGGTACAACTAAACCAACTCTAAAGATTTCACCCTTTCCAGTATTGCCTTTTCTAACTGAGTGTTCATTCCATGAGAGGCACAGAGAAAGAAGGGAATTACAAGGCGTGTTTAATTCTACTTTGATTCCAAACACAAAATCTATTTTACTTCAAATGTATGGTGTCGCAGCGGGGATTACTGCAACAAGCATATTTCAAACCAGGAGTCCTGTGGAAACGAAGTAGATATGGACAGATTCGTGGTAGATGTTTCAGAGATGTTTATTTCTCCAGCCGCATGGCCGGGGCTCAGCTCAGGAACTCCGCAGTCACAGGACCCCAGGGTCCTTTGCATTATCAGGGAACCCAAACCAACCAATGGGGAATGAATCTGAGCAGGGGCAGGGAAACCCCGTGTCTCCCCCCCAGGGCCCATCTCCCAGGGCTCCATGGCAGGGGAGGGACCCCAACATCTCACCCGTTTTATTTTAATAAAAGGAGAATGAAAACAACTGGATAAACGTAACAAGAACAGTTTCAAGATAAAACAAGCCACCCTCCTGAGTCTTTAAATGTCCAAACAGATTCTCTGGAACATCTTAGGGCTGACAGAAGGGAGACAGAACTCTCCGGGCATGCCTTGTGGGGAAACTGAGGCAGGAGAGGGTTTAATTTCTTCCCTGCCCCTTTTCATCCCTCCCTCGGTAGCGGAGAGGAATTGTAGGGAAATGGAATTGTATAGGGAAGCCATGGGGTGAAAAATGGATTAGGAATAAACTGGGGATAGGGCAAACTTAGGAAGGGGTTCATATTGGGTATAGGGTAAAAGGGGGAAGTAGGCTGTGGGTAGGGAAATTGCTGGGATGGATATTGTTTATAATTCTGTGCATAACGGCTGCCTTTGACTGGAATACCCCCAGGCCCAGTAACATTTGCTGCTTGTAAACCCTTCTTTCCTTGCACTATATCAAATTGTACAACCTCCCCATCTCCTACACTTTGCAGGTAATTTTTAGGGTTATTCCTTTTAATGGCAGTTCTATGGATGAATAGATCTCCCCCTGTATCATCTCGTGTTATAAATCCATAGTTGTTTTTTACATTGTACCATTTCACAGTTCCCGTGACTTTCGTGGCTACAACTCCTCCTATCACGTGCTTGCGTGTTCGTCGTGGCTGCTGATCCCGTGTGGCCGCCGCCTCGCTGACTCCGATGTCTCGGCCGGGCCCCTGCGTTGGGGCTGCTCCGCGCTCTCCGAGCGGCGCTGCTCCGGCGTGTCTGGGCTCTACGCGGCCCCGGCCATGGGATTAGTATGATCCTCTGCTTTAGGGGTAATGGGACCGTACAAAATGCTCCTCAAGGGCTTCCCTGATTATAAGGTATGCACGGCAAGCTTCTCTTTGATCCCATACTTTATCCCATATCTCGTCCCAGAAACACTCCTCACAAGATACAGGAGGTTCGATATTAAAAAGTAAGTCTCGAGAAAATCGGAGAACCTTTTGAAAAGCCAGATGAAGAAATGTTCTAGATCTCCCGGTTGCATTACTTTTTTGTTTTGTTGTTCAAGGATTCCTTTTACTTCTAGATACATTTTTTTCTGTGGCTCAGAGAGCCCCATTTCCCACGATTCTTCCATAGTCCAGAGAGAATATCCAAACCAAGATGAGAAGAGAAGAGGTCTAGAGTGGTTATTTTACTCACGAATCTTCCTCAGGGATCGGTGTCTTGCCCGCATTCCTACACCAGTTTGTCGCAGCGGGGATTACTGCAACAAGCATATTTCAAACCAGGAGTCCCGTGGAAACGAAGTATATATGGACAGATTCGTGGTAGATGTTTCAGAGATGTTTATTTCTCCAGCCGCATGGCCGGGGCTCAGCTCAGGAACTCCCCGGTCACAGGACCCCAGGGTCCTTTGCATTATCAGGGAACCCAAACCAACCAATGGGGAATGAATCTGAGCAGGGGCAGGGAAACCCCGTGCCTCCCCCCCAGGGCCCATCTCCCAGGGCTACATGGCAGGGGAGGGACCCCAACAGTATGGTCCAGCCATTTCATCACTACTTTTTCCACTTTTCTTTATATGTCCATCAGTGCAGAGTAGTTTACCATCAATGCAGAGTAGTTTACCTTCTCAAAGCCGTGGTTTTCATATCTACTGTTTCTTGGGAGAATAGGGAAAATTTTTTACCTGGTTTTGCCTGCTAAATTCAATTAATTCTACGTAGCATATATAAACCCACAAAGTATATTTTATCAGTGATTTTTGTGTGCTGTTAACATTATTACCTGTAAGATTTTGTGCATTATAAGTGAGCTGTTATTTTATCGAATGCACTAGTAGCAGTCATTTAGGATACTACTTACAGGTTTTGACAATTCAGCATCATAGAGGAATTATTAAAAACTAAGGAGATTAGCTAGGACTGAGCAGGACTGACAGCAGAATGATATTCAGTATTTGAACATTAAACAAATTCTAGTCCCATGGGGTTTTAAATTTACTTTTCTACGTCTTACAGAAAATTGGTTAAAACCCCTTCTTACCTACATCAGACAAGTTATATTGAGGAAGAATGAAATGCCATGGAGCTTGCTGACACCTTTTACATCTTAATTTGATTTTTCCAACTAATTTTTTTTTTTTTAGCTCAATGGATATTTTCAGGTGAAAATAAGTTTTGATTTCTTATGAAGTTAACACATTTCAGTATCTCTGTTTTTAAACATACTGCCATGCATAAGGATAGAAATGAAAAATAGAAATCAAACAAATTTATTTTCTAAATTTCCTCTCAGATTTTTTTTTTTAAACAGAATTCTCTATTTGGTAACTGAATTTGAAAGCGAGTAGAACTTATCTCTGTTAACTACTGATTTTCTTTACAGTTTCTCTGGGGACATTTATAGGAAATTGGGGAGAAATTAATCAGAAAGGGTTAGATTAGACTTGAAATAGTCTTCCTTCAGTCATAACATGCACTTGGAAATTATGTAAAATGGAGGATCTCTAAATGTGACAGCAGGAAATGGGATATAGAGAATTAAGCAGTAAATTTCTGGTTTCCCTCTCAGAAAAATCTAATTCTGAACAACTTACAATGATTAATTTATATATATATTTTTTAAAGAGTTTTGTATCAGCCACTGAAAGCCTTGGGATATCTGACTTCTGCTTAGCCTTTTGCAGGAGATACAAACCAGTCCAGTGAACCAGCAGAAACAAAGGGATGAACAGAAGATATGGTCAGTTAGGAAACTGGAGAAGTGTTGCCAGCTCATCTCAGAAGTGTTCCCATCTGGCTGAGGGGTCCTGCCCTCATTTTCTGAGTGGATAAAGATGCTGCTGCATCTAGTTTGCCATCCCAAAACTTGCTATCACCCCTTCAGACTTGGTGAAATATGTGTGCGCAGCATTTTTAGGTTCAGTTCATGGTCTGATGTCTTAGCACAAACCACACCTTCATTAGCGCCTTAAGCCGATATTCTGCACTGTGAACTGGAATAATTGAGTCATTCATTTCTGTCTGTTATGGTGTGCTAACCTCTACAGAAAAATGACAGGGGGAGTTAGGAATAGTGATAGATTAAAACTGCTTAATTTGTCAAAGTTCATCTGTCAGAACCCCAATTCATGAGTCTAAATCACTTTATTCTTAAACCCCATCCTCCAACAACAAAAAAAACACCAACAAACAAAAAACCTACAAAATGTCACCCACACCCCTCCACATGTCTGTTCAATGAATTAAAATGTTTTCTACATGGAGCTTGACATTACATATTTATGTGAGATGGCATCAGGAAAAAGCAGAGTGCAGCCTGGAGAAGAGAAATTCCAGAGTCACCTTATAGCACCTTCCAGTACCTAAAGAGGACCTACATGAAAGCTGGAGAGAGAATTTTACAAGGCCATATAGTGATAGAACAAGAGGGAATGGCTTCAAACTGAATGAGACTAGATATTAGGAAGAAATTCTTTACTGTGAGGGTGGTGACAAGCTGCCCAAAGAAGCTGTGGCTGCCCCATCCCTGGAAGTGTTCAAGGTCAGGTTGAATGGGGCTTTGAGCAACCTGGTAGAAGAGGGTGTCCCCGCCCTTGGCAAGGGGCTGGAACTAGATAATCTTCATGGTCCCTTCCAACACAGGCCATTCTATGATTTTTGATTCTGTGATTCTATGATTAGACCTGATGACCTGAAAATGCTCCTAAGGGTGGGTTGAAGAGTCAATGTCACTTGCATAATGAGGTTTTCTGTTTCATTTTTATATTCTGGTTACATGAATGAATGTTTATCTTTGGGCCTTCTGAAGAGATTTTCCCTTCAAGTGTCAGCTTGTTAGAGTTAACAACATACAGAGTTTTCACTTCTGTTTTATAAGAATTGTTTTCCAGATGCTTTTTAAGGTTCCTGAGCTACCCCAAACTTTGCCACTTGCACACGTGTAGCTCAGCTTTTCTTTCATATCTCACAAAACTTTCTTCAGCAGGTCCTTTTCACTTCTACTGACAAGTGTAGTCAGAAAAATTAAATGGTTCCCAGATGGCTTTTTTATAGTGCAGCAAAAACCTAAACCCCTTAACTACTGCAACTCTAGAAAGAGAGCATCAAGAAACTTGTATTTGCAGCCCTGCATCAGAAGGGAGAGAGAGAGAAATTTGTAGTGTGCTGTGTTGGCGGCCAGGACCTCCTATCACCCTCATCCTGGGTGCAGCTGGACCAGCTACTTGTTTTCTATTTCTCCAGGAGCAGCCCTCCCCCTGGCTATTTAGCACAAAGCAGCATCTTGGACTTTCAAATGAGAAATGTAAGCCAAATCCTAGGTTGAACTGAAAAAGCATCCATCTGCTGTGGCAGAGTAAATGCCCCACTCTCTCCCTCTGGCCCCAGTGGAGCCTGAGCAGCCATTTGCTTTCACCTTCTGCTGAAACAGTCAGACTGGAGCTGCCAAATGCTGCCAGGAGAAAATCCATGGGAAAATGGATGTTCAGCTGAGTGGGAATCTGTGCAACAGGCAGGGACAGAAGGTGTAAAACAAAATACGAGGAAGGCAGGAGGAACAAAATGTAAGTCATGTTTCAAACAGTTCTTTTGGCAAGCTGGTGATTTTGGTAGTTTCTGAAAGCATTTAGAACATCAAAGTGCCTTGCAGTTTATTTCAAGATACGAACTCAACTAAATGACCAGCCTATTCATGGGGACTCACTTTGACCACATCTAACTAATATTTTCTGGACATCACTTTTGTATTCTCTCTGGAGAGAGAATTGACTTATTTTCAGCAGTACTGCCTTGTAATTACAAAGATGTCTGTTCCTCCTGTTTTGTAAATCAAATGCCATTATTTTGTTTCTCACTTGTGCCTGTGAATCTAATATTTGTAATGGTCTAATTCTCCTCACAGTGAGACAAATAGGCTCCAGGAAATGGATAAAAATGACTAAATCTCGTAATCTTGCAAAGTAACTGTATTTTTCTTCAAAAACTTCTTCCAAAAAAAGCTAAACCTAAAATGTGTACACTGACTTTCCCGTTTCTTAAAGTTAGGAACCATAACTGGAACTTTGTATGAATAGTGATTAATTCATAAGATGTAGTGTATGGTTTGAAGCACAGCTGTCATAGGTTAAAAAAGGCTGGAAACCATTCTTTATTGCATGATACTCCAAAAAGGTCTGCATGAATAAATTTATTGTAGATATCAAAGTACCTTGGCTAGAAAAAAGTCTTTACAGCTGTGTTTAGATAGAGTTAAAATAATATTGGCCATCTGTGCTGTACTTTAATGTAATTTGACCAGTTAGTAAAACTAAAAGTACATTATTAGAAACATACCACTACTACTGTACAACCGTTACAGAAACACCCAGGACTGTTTATGCTGATAAGATATTGCATTAACTTTTCTTCATAAAACTAAAGCTACAACCCCCCTCATTGTCTCAGTCTCTTTTATAGAAGAAGATAGGTTTGTAACTTTTAGTTGGATGTGGATACCTCTTTCCTCCTTTTTTTTTTTTTATTTTTTTTATTTTGTTTTTCTTGCTGGTAAACTTGGAGGATAAGTGTGAAAATATTTACCCCCCCCCCCCCCAAAAAAAAAACCACCTTCTTATCCTGCCTCATATTGAAAAATTTAGAATTGTTTTAAACAAGTTGCTTACCGAGTACCTTTCCTGTATCGTCCTGTTGTAGCTCCGTGAGGTGTGCATCAAAATCCAGCAGGCTTTGAAAGACTCTCTCTCCTTCTCAGCTGCTCTGTTCTGAGAGAGTAAAGCTATTGTGCTCTTGTCAGTCTTTGAGAAAATGGTTGAATCACTAGTTAGACTTATGAAAGGTAAGTCTGAAAATGTGTGGAAAATAAGTATGTATCCATGTGTGCAGTGTTTGTGGTGGTTTTCTGTTGGGATATTTTATTGTTGTTTTGGTTTTGGATGTTTTTTCTGTTTGACTCTACCAGTTTGGCCTTGAGGTTAGTTCATTTATTTGCAGAATTAGAAAGGCAGTCCTATTTTAGGGAAGTGCAATTTTTAGGTCATGGCATGTAAGTTCTAACAGAATTAAAAAGTACAAATTAGGATTCATTAAGAAAGATTTACGTATGTTTGTGGCAGTCTTGCAGATTAAGGAGAGCTTGCTGTGTTTTTGTTGGTTATTGGCATGAAGGCATTCATTAGTCAGCTTGGATGTCAGGGTGGCAAACAAAAAGATACACTTTGTGAGCTGAAGGAAAATACTCATATAAAAGAAAGGTAGTTGGGTGAAGGTTATTTGTTTCTCAAGGCTCTGCAGGAAAGTGCATATACAAAGTATTCCTCATGACTGTGCTCGTAACACAAAGATTTTGCAAGTTGTGTTGCTGTGTGTGCAGCCAATGAACAGCCGTAAGTAAATAGGTATGTAGTGAGCATTTTAAACAGCAGTTATGAGCTAAGTGTATTCATAATAATCCACATAGCAAGGGAAGACAAAGAAAATAGTGCTTCTGACTTCATCAACTAAGGCAGAATAGTAAATTCAACTAATATTCCAGTGCACGAGAATATTAAGGGTCAGCATTGATCAGCTTTTCTTACAATACAAGATTTTTTTTAAAATGACCTTCATTTAAACTAGAGTCTGATAAAGGTCACCTTGATTAGTCTTACTAAAACTTGAAATCAATCCTCAAGACTAAGAACTAGTGCCGCAGAGGCCATCAGGGGGAAGATACTGCTTGAGGCATACTTGCCAAAAGTCTACCTTTTTTTTAAAAGAATATCCTAGAATTTCACAAAAGCAGTAAGAACATACAGTAAACTTAAAAGTTTAAATTCTCTTCTGTCTGCTGTGGCTGGGGAATCACAAGCAATCATGCTCTTATTTTTAACTCTGATACAGTTGCTGTTCTTACAATTGTTGTAACTTACTGTAATGCTATTTTATGTAACCAGACAAAAAGGTATCTCTTCATGATCTCACAGATGTGTTCTCATCAGGTTGTTCCTGCTGCCTTACAACATATTTCCTTTCTGCAAAACTTTCTGGGTTTTTTTTCTTGATTTGTCACTTGCAGCTTATCTCTTGTCAAAGAGACATTCTGTAACAGAATAAAGCCAGTTTCTGATGATCTTGTAGGAAATGGGAAAATAAAGGTAGATTGGGCTGAAATGCAGAGAGCTTTGAGAAATGATATGAAAACACACAAAAATATCACAAGCATCAGAAATGCTATTTCCCATGAGAATCTTGCCGTAAACAAAATAAGTAAAATCTTACATTTATATTGCTTTTTAACTTGGTCTAAGCCAAGAAGAACTATTCTATTTTCAGTTTACCACTAGAGAGAAAAGATATTAATCCATGTTTAGATCCATGGTTTGGATTCATGTTAACTTACAATTCTGGAATAGGCTCACAGGATAACAGCCTTTTGAGCTGAGATACAGATGTGGGATCTTGGCAGGTATCAGGACAAGACGACCAGATTTTCTGGCTTCCTCCAATTCTTGTGGTTTGTACTTCAAAATAACTTACATTATTATATCCTGTGAAAGGCTGTAGCAATTATAGTACAGAGTCAGGAGCCTGCAATACCCTGCCTGTGTTATTCCTTGTGTGTTTCTTGTCCTCAGGTGTTTCCAAGGCAGAATTAAGTTGACATGACTGCAGGGAAAGTTTTTTCAGTACCAGGGTTATTCCTAAGTATACTGATAGCTTTATGTAATCTCTTTACTGTGGAACATACCCTCTGTGTCCCTGAGCTCTTCTGTGTTTGGTGAATTCACCCAAGGATCATGACAAATTTTAATAGAGTTGCTTTTAATGAACAGTCAACAGCATGAGTAAGGATTGCATTTCCAGGACTTTAAATTTGTGCCATTTCTAAGATCCACTTTAGCCTGGTTCCTCCTAACAAAGTATTAGCAATTTGAAAAAGTGAAGGATGTAAAAATCTGGAGATTATTAACAGGAAAGATGTTTTGAACAGAAGTAAAAGAGTCACACATTTCCACTAGCACTAATTACTAGTAAAATATTGTTCCTGATAAAGTCTGATTTTAAATTCTGGGTGCAGAATAATTGTCTTGTTATTTTAGGGAAAAAGAGACAAAGTGCATCTATAAAATCCAACTGCAAATGTTTTCCTGTGCTGCCTCATTGATTCATAATGTCTTGCTGTGCATCCTTTATGATTAGGGATTTACCAACTGTGTGGGTCACAGCATTATTCTCAGCTTTGGTTAATTCCTCTCTGCTGAGGGCCCTGGCTGTGCTGTACAGCAAATATCCTTGGGCTCTTCAACTCTGAGAGATTTCTGCAGCAACTTTGTGTGTTCACATTATGGCCTTTAGCTAAGCATAATCAGTGTATCTGCTGTGGAATTCAGTTTTACTTTTTGCTGTGATTCCACCATGTCTTGAAACTTTTGACTGCACCATAAAAAATACTAGGTGAAGGGTAGCTGAAAACATTGGCTGCTGTTTGTGTTTCTGTTGGATCTTTCCTCCCAGAGAAGTGTTAGAGGGAGTTAACTTTGGACTGTATAATGAGCTCACTGGTAGAATGCTACTGCTAAAATCATCAGCAATAAAGAGGCCAAATTCACAAACCCCGTATTGTTAACAGGCCATTAAAGCTGACAGGAGCCATATTTATCTTTTTTGCCTCTGCTGTTTCAGACTCTGTGCAAGTGAATGATGTCCTGAGTTGATTTTCAGCTGCTGTTATACAAATCTAATTTAATCTTTAGCCTTTCACTTTCAAGTTTCTTTCTCTTCCCATTCCTGCTGCTACCTAGACCACTGCCACCACAAGGGAATACTGTTGCTCTTTTAATTATGTAGTGGTTTGGGGTTTTTTTGTTTTTTTTTGGTGACACCTGTCTGAATTATTGCATGAAAATTATCTGTTTTAAAAATAACCAATCAATCACTCTCCCTTTTTGGGACAGATTATGCATTCTGCACTGCTTTTTTCTGAAGCCATAATAGCAGTTCCTTCCTTTTCTGTGTTTTTGAATGTAAAAGCGTCTTGCTAGGACATGATGCAGATCTGGATAATAAAATGTAACTTGTTCTGTTATGTGCAACAACTGTCTTGTCATAGGACACACATGCAGTCAACGTTCATGCTGTTCTCCATCAGGGATTAATGTATAAAATTAATGAAAATTATAATTATTGATTCTATGGTGTTCTAGTTAATTTTTCTAAAGGCAGAAATTAAATACCTATTTTTCATTTAGCTTGAAATATCAGATGATGTTGGTGCAGCGTTAGTATAGTGTCACTAACACAGATCATCCCAGTTATTGGTTTGCCAAAAAGAAGAGGAAAACTATTGCTGTTTGATAACTTCTCTCTTTTCCCACTTGCATTGCATCATCTGGTGCCAGTCATCTCTCCTCACATGCCTACGTACGTACATAAAGAGCTAATTTAATAACCTTATTGAAATTATCAAGGGTGTAATAAGAATTTGAAAATATAAGTCTAAGTCAACTAAATCTTTTGATAGTAACTGTACAAGAAAACGAGTTCCTTCAGTGACAGAAATACTTGATTTTTGTTGATACTGTAGAAGGTTACTGTACATTATGGTATATCAGGTGTTTAGAAACAACGTGTTTTGATCAGACAGAGGGGGAAAACAAAGGTATCAACAAAAAGAAAACAAGGATATCAACAGCAATTTAAAAAAAGTAAAAAAAAAATCCAAAACCCCCCCCCCCCAATAAACCCAAACCAAAAAACCCCTTTATCCTTACAACAAACCTTTTATACTTACAACCAATAGCAAAGAATTGCTCTCCTCAAGGAAAAGTTATGACACTTGTTGTCAGCCTATCAAAATGTGCGTATGAGCGGGTGTCCTTTTAGAGCTGTATTTGACTTTAATGCTGAAGATAATTCTCTTATTAATTAGTATTCTGTCTTCTGTTGGCTAAATGATTATCTCTCTTCTTGTGCTAGTCAATGTGCATGCTCAGTGTTTCTTTTCTTTTGAGTCACTGGGTTTCTTGGGTTGGTGGTCTGTGAGTTGGTGGTTGCAATCTGCCCCTGCGAGAATTACCTTTTACCCAGACAGAGCTGATTTCAGCACAGATGCTGAGTTGGCTTTGGTAGTTTCTTCACTGTCTTGGGAGTTCCACCAGATGTCTTTGTGGCCCTTAAATTCTGCATTCGGTGTGTCCCCTATCAGTGGTGGACATCCTTCTTCCCAAGGTTTGTTAACCTCCCCCTAGGTCTGAGATCACTGAAGCATGTCAAGCCCTAAACCTTAACAAGGCAATTCTACTGACATGTTTATCTTTCTAACACCTGGATATTCAATCCCTGCTGAGATTGGGACAGAGTGGGAAGGGGAGGATGCTGTCTCTCCTGAAGGTCTTCCAGCACAGCCAAATCACTCACCATGGGCTGAGGGCTGCTGCCTCAGCCATTGGCAGGGTTTTGCTGATGCTGGAGATGAGCTCTGACCAATTTGCTGATGAAGTTCCCAATGCAAGGCTGCTCAGTGGAGAACATGGGACAATGCACCTCTTTCTTCCTACTCCTAATCCTGTTTTCCAAAGGTGACTGCCCACCACTGTTCTGTAAATTGATGCAATTGTGTTGGACAAGCATGGATTTGGTGAAGTAAATAGAAGTTGTTATCTTATGCTTTTCTTTGTTTTCTTCTGCTGTCCTGGTCTGTGGGGCACTAGTTCCACTATTAACAAGAAAATTTTATCCTGGAGCATCTTCAGACTAGAGCAGTGGGGCTGTTGGCAACTCCAGCTGAGGCTGCATCTGGTCCAGGCTTCTCTCCTGCCATGAAGCAATTTAAGTGGCTTCCTGTGAGTCATTACCCGAGGTGAATTGATATGTGCTTCTGTGAGTGTTAGAATTAATGAAGACTGATCTCTGACTACATCTTCTGATGTCTGCTGGAGTTAGAACACCAAATGAAACTTCTTATGCAATTGAGGTCCTGAAAATCTCTTCCTGTGAAAAATTTTTGCTAAGGATCACTGCATGTTATAACTTGTACTTTAGTGGAGGCCTTTTTTCTTTCCAGTTTTCTAGTTCCATTGAACTTAAGGATGTAATGGCATTGGAGATTTTTATCCTCCTGTTTAATGTATTTGAAATTGGTTAGTAGGTTCAAAGGTAACTGGGGAATGGAATGGCAATTCTCACGTGCAGATATAGTGTAACTGAATGAGATTTGCTTCTTCAAGGAGCCAGGTTAGAAAGACGTGAGAGAGGTTTCCTGCATAAAGATTGCCTAGACTGCGGGGATCAGAGGGCTGTACGAGGCTGTTTATAAATAGAAGCTAAGCTCAAATATACAAGTATGCTTTAACTCTTCACAGCCCAAGATTTCATTGACAGAGCACATTTGGAAAGGCAGGGGCTTATTAATAAAGCTTTACTGATGAAGTCGGGACACTCGGAACATAATATTTAATATACTCATAACTGGCAGTTGCAGCTCAGGAAGGAGCACTTGGAGTTGTCATGACTGCCTCCACAGTTCTCTGAAATCCATTAGCTTATTTTGAAGCAGAGGCCAAAAAAGAGGTTTTTAAAAATATAAAAATCTTGGCCATCATCAAGAAGGATTTTAAAGACAAAAGGGACTGCATCATTTTACTGTTGTGTAAGATCTTCATGCACTCTCATCTTGAGTTCCGTGCAGCTTTGGCCTTCTTACCTGAGGGAGGATAAACTATCACTTCAGAAGGAACAGAGGGCAGGGCAACTGAAATGATAAAGTGGATGAAACAGACTGAGGAGGGACTTACAAAGATCCAGGCTTCTTCAGTTTGGAGCAAAGGTTGAGGTGTGAAGTCACCAAACAATAAACTGTCACAAAGGCAACACATAAGGGTTATTGGAATTGTTGCTCATCAATTTCAAATTGCAAGAATTGAAGGACACTAGACAAAAATAGCAGTAGATAAATTTCAAGCACTCAAAAGAAAGTATTTTTTGCTGAAGGTTACAAACTTTTGGCATTTACTAGTACAGGAAACGGTGGAGATGGATAGTATCAGCAGGTTTAAGAAAGTTGCTTGAATTTATGAGCAGCAGCTTCATAAATGGATAGTAAGAGCACAGGGGAGGTTAGTACTGTCCACCATTTATAATCCATTAAGTTTAGAGGCTGGAGGAGGGAATAGATTGTAGAAAGAGCATCTCTTACTGCTCTGTTGCAGAGGCAACACTGGGCTTGATGAACCATTGTTCTGAACTGTTAAGACATTCCTTAAGTTTTGTGGTGTCCTGAGCTCACATGTAAGGCAAAAACTAGACCGTAGATTGTAGGTGATGGTGTGTGAAACCACGGTTGAACACTGTAGTTTTATCTCGTCTGTGTCAAAGGCAATAATCTGTTGACCCTTAAATGTCAGTCTGGCACGATCATAAAGCCAAGAGGCAACACTTGGAACTGTATTAGAATTATTGCTTAAAGAATAGATTAAAGACTTTTCTCAGTCTGCCTTTGCATATTTTTCAGAGCTGCATGTTGAACTGTGATTAATGAGGGAACTAAATGCAGAAGACAAATGTTGGTGACAATTTTCTTTTACAGTGACACCTGTGAGTTTCCTTAAGCATACACTGTTAACTGGATTTTCTTCTTTTGAGAAGTAAAACGCCCCCTGTTTCATCACTGTGCTATAAGATTGTTTAATTGAACAATGATGTATGTAGAATAAAGTTACTGATTTGCAAGAGAGGAGATCATTGTATTCATACGCTGATAAGCAAAATTAACACAATGAATTTTGTATGTGTGATCATAACACTCTAACATCAAAGTAAAAATCCTTGATGGTCTGGGGTGGCAATTATTTCTGAAGCAATCATTGAAGTATTTCCTAAGTGGTATTACAAGATGCAGCAACAAAATGAGAATTAATTTCTAAGACAAGTGCTGAAATAAAATAATAAATTTTAAAAAAATCTATGTTCTTACATTAAGGTTCTGAAGGTGGTTTCATTTTCTCAAAGACAGAGAAAACCTTCTTTGTATATGTTGTACATTACAAGGTGTTGCTTTGACTGTCTTACATCATGCTAATTACTTCATGTTTTCTTTATCAAAATGAGTTTTTCATCATCTTCAACGGCCACAGTAAGCTGCATTTAAAGTAACATGAAAGACTAAAATACTTTGGAAACTTCAGTGGGTACAAGTCTGTAAGTATTTAGTGGCTGATACTTTGAACATTCTTTGGGCTCAAGAAAGTCTTTCATCTTCTTACCTTAACCAGGTACTTTACACATGTTGAGCATTTTTTTGTCCTACTCAGTGAAACTTCACATGAGTAAATTAAGTCTTGGAGAAACATGTTCTTTCAGAAACAGCTGTTCTCTCTGCAAATGTTAGTCCTCCAACTATTCTTCACTATCTATCTGTCCATTTTAGGGCCAAATTAAGCTGGCTTTACACTGACTGGTTCTTAAAGCTATGAATCATTCATTATTATGGGATGTTGCTAAGGTAAATAAGGACAGAGATCCGAAAGGGAGCATGCGGTTATTGCTTTATTTTCATTTTCTTGATGTATGTGTTTCCTGGAAGAAGTAAAGAATATGAACAAAGAAAGAGAGACTGAGACATGGAAATATGAGAAAAACCTGTATAAAGGATGCTTCAGAAAATATCTGGAAGCGGGGAAGGGGAAAGAAATAATTCAATTATTACAAGGGATTTTTAAACATTTCTGTTGAAAGAACCTGCAGATCTAGTGGTATCATGAAGAGTAAAATGGTTAACCTTGCCTCTGAGATGGCACAAAACAAAATAGGACGAAGAGATCACTAAGGCAGAGGGCAAAGAAAACTGAGGACTGAGATCTGAGAGGACTTCAGCTATGGAAGGAACAGTATCAAGCACTAGCTCCTACTGCTAGACCAGCCTGAAAGTCTGCAAAGAACAGCGAGTTCCTCACTTTCCTTGAGATACCAGGGTCATACTGGATCCTGGCATGCCTGTTGTCTTCATGATTTCCCTGAATGTGCTTTACCTCAGATATAGTCTGTAGATCTGGTCCAAAGTGTGCAGAGATGATTAGTGTGGTGGCAGAGGCTGGGCTGGCTTGCTAGCAGTGTTCATAGGTTGAGTTGCCTCCCCAGGGCAGCAAGTCGGGGAAAAAGGATTAGTTCAATACCACTTTGTTTCTACCAAGAGAAACATGTTTACTGTCAAGGTCAAACTTCTTTTGCTCCCTGCATTTACATCAGCAGTGACAATCAATCGTCTCTACTGAGTCCTTGTGTGACTAATGTAGGGGCTGTCCCTCTGTCCCTCTCCTGTTGCGGGTACAGCGGTGTGGGTGGGCAAGCACAGCAGGGGACCTGAATAGTCCATCTTAAATGTGGCCTGAGGTCTTCAGAAGTCTGTCCTTGTGTTGAGGGCGGGGGAAGCTGTGGCCAGGCCCAGCAGTGTTGATGGCGGTGACTTCACTGAGAAGAGTGCGTACTCCAGGCTGGTTACATGGGGCTATTGTACTGTCTAGTGAGGGCCTGGGAAGGGTGCTCTATGGGACACCAAGTCCCAAGGGTTTCCTCCCCTTGACAAGATATTCACGAATGTGCTCTGCTTTTGCCATGCTGGTAACCTCTGCTACACAGAGGACAGGATAGATCTGGATGAAGAGGGATTGTAGCAGGGGAAGGAAATCATATTCTCTGCCTATAGATGACTTTTTAATCATCTTACTGAAACTACTGCTGGCAGGCAGAAAGCAGAACTTTCTTTTGGGTCCCTTAGGATGTGATGAGTGGCAAGTAGGGAAAGCAACCACAAAAATGGCAGGCAGCAAAGTAAATGAAGAGCCATGCCAGGACATTGCTCTAGCAGTTTATGGAAAATAGCAGGAAAATACATACAGTCAGTAACCACAAAAAGATGTGAAATAGATGAGGACTGAACACAGATAAGGAAGTTTAAAAACATGAAAAACAATTTTGGTTGAGTGGCTTGACTATACTACAGTTTAGATTGCTCAGCTGATAACTAATAGGAAGCAGAGAAACAGATTTTGAGAATGTAAAAGCTCTGCCTAGTCATGAAAGGAAGCAGAGACACAGACACATGGGTAGATGTAGGGTTAATAGGGGCTAAATTAAGAAGAGTAGAGCATGTTCCCAAACTGAGTAAAGTAAAAGAATTGGTAGAGGATGAGACAGTAACAGTGAGAGTGAGAAGACAAGTACAATAATTTAGTAGCTTGATGCTAAAAAGCAGATTGAAGATATGAACTGGATTAGAATTAGCAGTGTTTTAATTGATGAAGCCTTGTTCAGTAAGTAAAGCTTCTAATTCAAACTTCCCATAGCATTAACAATTTCTTTTCCTATCCATGGTATTTTCTGTAAGTATTTAGTTTGTATTTACTGCACCATTAATATAGCACAAGTGTCAGAAAAAGCAAGACACTCTGTGTCTGGAAGTGATTTTTGTGTTTCTCCTTTGATTGCTGTTTGTCTTCTCTCTTCAGTCCTAAAAACCTTAAAACGTCTGATCAGATGTGTCCTTCATGCTTTGAAGGTGTGCAAAATGCCACATGTATTGTTACAGAGAATAGTCCTGTCTCTCTATGTTCCCATGTTCCTGTCAAAAGGGAAATTTCAGGCATGCTAAGTGTGACTTTGTAGTTTCCCATGGGGGCATAGTATCTCTAGGTAAGAAAGGATTTTATCACAGAAGCAATAGAAATTATGACATTGGGGGGGGGGGGGGGGGGGAGGGCAGGTTACATGTAATGTAAACCAGTGGATTTATTTATTTACTTGTACAGATAAAGTTAAAAGGCAAAATTATTTATTTCTCTACCCATTTCACAGATAGAATCAATTTCTCTGTGAATCAGTGTATCCAGGCATCCAGAAGAACTAAAGTTATAATCCAAACCCCATACAATCTACAGGCTCCTGAATCCTATTGAATACAGTTGGCTTTATATAAACTGGAAAGATAGAGTTTTAAAATCGTTCCTCTTCATGATAAATTTTCTGCTGAATGTCAGTCCTACAGTTGCTTTGCTCAGACATTGCATTGGCTTTATGCATGTTGTGAGGCAGATATGCAAAAATTTTATCATTTTTTGTTTGGATTGGTTTAATTGCTACTACCAAAATTGATCCAAATTAATGAATTATTATTTTTGTGGCATCAGTTTCTAAGGTTGTGAATCCAACCTGAGTCCTGACGTTTTGTGTAGTATGAATCTGCATTTTGCAGAACTCTGGCACGTCTGAAGTGTGTCTGTTCACTTATGCAGTTATCTCGGCATTGTAATGAGATGAAGGTTTTATGTACATGAAAATGCATACAGATGAGTTTTTTGTTCCAAAGATCAGTGATAGATTTTAGGCAGGCGAGTGAAACAGAACTGTTGCCAGAACATATTCCCATGTGAGTCTTTAAGCAACTGATATGGACAGTGTCTATCATTGTGTCCCATGTAGCACAAACACATTGCTGATAGTTATCAAAGATGTATCTGGAAAAATCATAATTTTTGCTTCCACTTTTGGGTGAAATTCAAATGTAGAACACTAAAAATGATGAAATCACAGCTGTTATTCAGACTCTAAAAGTTTGAAAAATGTCTAGTGCATTGGAGGGTTGAGAGAAATTATATCTAAGCTCTCTTTGCTCGTGTAAGCAGTTCAGGATTGGAGGAGAGGAGGAGAAACAGAAAAGGATGACAAGGTGAAACATGATGTACATGTCCAAGTTAATACTGACTGCTGAAATGCTCTTTACCTATGTTATTCTTTTGGGGCTTGAACTTTAAGTTTCAAGGTATAATCAACATGTATTTCAGTCTTAAAATTTGCTGAGAGCATGGAATGTAATATACAGAAAGGTGGGCATGAGCAGTATGATTTTTCTGTGGAAGAAACTACTAGGGAGAAAAATCAAATAGAGAATGCACAGAACAGACAAGCAATAACCCTGATCCAGTGTGCTGCAGGTACCTTCCCTGTTTTCTTCCCTGTTAAGCGATAGGGAAAGAAAAACATGAATTCTGCTGCCATCACTGTTCAGCTGTAGCCATCGGGGAAAGTGTTAGGGAAAGGACTCTGGTCTGTGTTGTCTGCATTGGGGACTGATGTATGTGTTACTTCACCTCCTCTTTCTCCAGTCTTTGCTCAGCCAACAGGAGAATTCTCAAGATGCTGTGAACTGAGTGCCGAGCAGCAAGCAGCCCACTTACTGTATCACAAAACGGAGCTTCAGGAAGGGAAGGGTATTGACAGTAGGCATGACCAAAATGAAAGCTAAGAGATAAAATCCAGGAAAGATGATCACATATTTCTAGGGTTGCATATAAAATAGGTAGTCCATTTATCTAACTATAAGATGCATTCAATGGATCCTGTTTTAGGGGCTGATTAATGAAGCACATAAAGTTGGAAGGAGTATTATGGATCTCTTGTCACTGTAGTGCTGTGACATGTTGTATTGGCTTTCTGTAAGTGGCAATAAAAATAGGAAAAAAATACCCTCTGTGAAGGAAGGAGATGTCTTGCACTAATCCTCACTGCTTTTGAAATGGTATTTAGTAAGTCAGTATGTAGGAAGTCAAAGGCATACCTAAATAGTCTCTCAGAAGAAACGAGCTTGTGGGGTTGGATAAAATTCCTTAAGATTCTCCATAAGTTATATAGGAGTTCATAATTTATATTTCTGAACGTTACTTTACTGGTAGATTTTCAGCACCTCTTTGTTTGAGAAACAACAGATAATATTGTTGTGGTTTAAGCTTAAGAATAAATGTTTTTGTTAAGATATTTGGGGTCAACTGACCCCCAACAAGAAGAAAACATACTATGATGTAATTAAATTACTGCTTTTAAATTCTTACACCCTGAATTCTTTAGGCCAGAAGCAGGTTATTTTATGTGTCTCTGGAAAAGTATTTTTATTTATATTAGTAATTTTTTTCTAGAAATACAATTTTGTTCAACCAGAACTACTTCAACTTCTAGCTGAATTTTAAAAAATAATTTAAATGGGAAGTCTGGAAGCCTTTTAGATAACACAACCTGAAAGGAAAGAGTGTATTCCTTTATCCTCCTTTTACTCAGTGATTAGCTCGATCACCTGGGGTATGGAAGGACTGCCTGAGGTGATCTGCAGTTACATAAGAGTGCAGCAGTTGGTGGTTTCAGAAATTTCCCTTGGTTAAATAAGCTAAAATTGGTGCTTTAAGTGCATCTGTTGAAGAGCCAGGAGTATGTTTTGGAGCTCAGTAGAAGTATGTATTGGAGCTCAGCCCAAGGTACAGGTTATGAGGTATATGAAGGCACTCTGAAATCTGTCCTTAGTGGAGACTAGGAACCAGCAGTCCCATTCCTCATTTGGAGTCTTCTGGTCAGAGGCAGTGGCACCAGCCTGGTGGCTCCAGTGCCCTTGAGCTGAGCCCAAATTCATTTACTGGTTGCTCTGAGTGAAAAGAAACAGTTCCTTGTTATTATTGTCAGGGTTTGTCAAGGAAATAATTTAGATTTACAGTTTGACCCTAACTGAACTGAGGTGTGTATAACTTCTGTGCAGGCTGGTGCTTGTGTACTCACCCACTGCATCAGTTCAATCACCGAATCTCACCGGTGAGTGTTGTGTCACTGGCTCCAAGCTGATTCTTGGTGCTTGCTGGTGAGTCACCCCTTGCAGCCCTGCACTGCCAGGATCAACATCCACCTCTCCATCCTTGGCTTTATAGTCCATTTTCCCACACCTTCTGGAACTGAGCTGGCTTATTGACCATACTCACTTTGGAGGTGAATTCTTATAATGCAGGAGTGACTTGAAGTTTTTGTTTTTCTGTAAGAAAAAGGGTTTGTTTTGTTAGATAGGTTTAGGCTCTCAGATAGGTACTATTTGAAACAATTTATAAACAAAGAACTTCTTAGTCCTAGTCAGTTTTTTAGTAACTGATTTACGATATATTTTACATGATACACTTATCTCTGATGACTATTCAGAATAATAAAATAATATTATAATTGCTTCATATTTTTGCATCCAGGTTCATGTTTTACGGTATTACAGAAAGAATGTAAACAAAGCCCTACCTTACACTTACACTCTTCTGTTTGGGTGTGAGTGAGAGGAACCCTGGGAAAATTGGTAATGCTGCAGAGATCTTAGTTTAGAGGTATAAAGCCCACAAGGTATGAAAATTTTTACTCTGTGATTAATTTTGGTCCCAAATATGTGAATTTGCCCATTAAAACTCAATAAATAACTGACCCAAGTAATATATAAAATCAAATAAGTTCATTTCTGTATGATGAAATTGATTTTGGTGACTTTTTGACATTAAGAAGCTGTATGAATTAAAACCAAAGGGCTTGCACTTGATTTTCTTCACTTTCTTTCCAAATTTTTGTGTGGTTTTTAAGTGAAACAAACAAACAATATAATTTCCTTGCAAAATATACAAAAAGTATATGTGATTTGAGAAAAAATGTGAAAAATATTCTCCATTTTGGGGCAATAATACGTAACACGATTAAAATCCCACGGACATTAAAGGAAAGATGTTCATAGGCTTCTTAAGGATTTTGTCAAGACTCTTGTGTTCATGGTTAATCTGTGCAGAAATGCAAAGGGTAAAATGATTCTTTCCTCAACATGCCCCAAATGAGGAATGAATATTAAAATGTGTGGTGTCAACTCAGTAACTCTGTTCTCAGGTGTCACATACACTTCCTTGTCAATAAGGAGATGTGGCACACAAAGCAACATTTAAATGGTGCCATGCAACCTTAAATAGCACCCAGAACTGCATTTCCTGTTCCTCATTATATTTTAATTAAATATTGATGGACAGTTTGTTTACATCAGGATTTTATTCAGTTAAAAGTAATGCCAGCTTATTACTATTGTTAGTGAAATAGCTGGAGCAGCAAGTTGGTGATTAGTGTCAATTTCTCTGTTGACCTGAGAAACATGATATAGGTGAATTAATTTGTAATTGTCAGTTGAACTGCTTTGTTGTGCTGGAATAGATGTAGTTTAGCTAAAACAAGTTGAAGAACCCTGAAGCATTTTACTGTATGTACCTTATGTCCTCGTGAACCTTATGTGTATGAACCTTCTAATGACTTGTGTGAACTGTGCTATATAGACAGTGCATAATAGAAAAAAAATCTGCAAATGTTATGCAATTCATAGATTTAGGTACAAGTCTGAACTGAGGAACACTGCTTTTGATGTTCTTAATTGCTCTCCTGTCTACTAGTTACACTGCATATTTTAGTTCTTCTCTGACCACCTAATGCATTCCTAACTTTCATGAGATTTCTATCTCGGTTCTTAAATTACTGAATGAAATAGAAATAAAATAACACCTAAAATATATTACAGAAAATACAACTTTACTAGCAGTCAGAACTGTCTGTCCTATATTTTTTCTCATATGTAATACTCTTCATAATTTTGCAGGAAATAAATCCTGATCTCAATATCCTGGTTTAAGCGGTAGCCCAGAAGAACTTGAAATGAATGATAAAGAGAGAAATCCAAAGCAAACCAGAAGAAACTCTAGAAACATGAAACTGCTAATAGAAAATGAACCATTTGTTCTGGGCAGATGAAAGTAGTGATATAATTGAGAGTAGTTTGTAATACAGAATATTGTTCAACTTCCTCTACGATGACATTGCAGACATTGTTGTACGTGGAAATATTTATATTGATTGTGTGCTGGGATAATTAAACACCGTGTTCCATGTTACAAAAGACACAGTAAACAATGGTGAAAGAAAGATGAATTTTTGAAACAGAAACCTCACTTTCAGTTTGTTGAAGAATTATTTTCTTAGCTAGCAAGGGAAACACTACACATCAACCATAATTCTCAAAATCATCAATGAAGTTACTTAAAGAAGAAACAATTGTCTGTCCTTAAAATAACTTGTAATCTATAGAAGGACAGCTTCTGACAAGCTAAGTCACCTTTACAGTTTAGTCTTTGCTCTAAAGAAACCTAATCCTATTGAACTGGCTGATGCTAATGGATTCCTTAGATGTCAGACGTGCTGTTAGTTGGCAAGTCAGGGTGCAGAACCAAGAAGATTGCAAAGAACTTTTCTGATATAAGAAGGTGTTTTGATACTTCATGTAAGAAGCAAAAGAAAAAAGGAGAATCTGGGAAAAGTTTTACGGAGTTTTAGCTTTTTTAGTGGCTTTTTTTTGGTGGTGGTTGGTTGGGTTTTGGGTTTTTTTAAGCAAAGAAAGTAAATGAAAATAGAAAAAGCATTTATTTGAAAGGAAGGATGTATTCTGGAGGATATGAAAGAAGAGTATTAATGAACTGCGCTTATTATCACGTAATGATATTGATTGGAAAAGACCTGTGAAGATCCTATTTTAGAGTCCAATCCTCAAACAAAGAAGGGAAAACTAAGGTGAAGTTGCTTTTAATAGCTTTGTCTCACTGAGGTTTCAGTATCTCTAGGTGTGGATATTTCACAGCATCTCTGGGCAACTATGCCAGTGTGTAACCAACTTCATGGTTAGTTTCTTACTGCTTGATAACTTCTTTCTGGCTCTTCTTGGGTGCCACGTGTTCCAGCTGCCCACTCATCTTAGTGACCATCTATCAGGCTGGCTTCAATAAAAACACTACACATCAACCATAATTCTCAAAATCATCAATGAAGTTACTTAAAGAAGAAACAATTGCCTGTCCTTCTTAAAATAACTTCTTTCTTGCCTGGGGATGCCAAAACTGGACATGGGACTCCTGGTGCAATCTCACAGGTCTTGACTAGAAGGAATAATCCCTTCTCTTCCGGTTTGTTTGCTGAGGCATCCTGGTCCGTGTTTGGCCCTCTTCAACACAAGGGCATATTGCTAACTCACGTTTAACTTGTGAACTTTGTTTTTCTGCAGCACTTCCTTAGCCAGTGGGTGCCCAGGCTAAGGTTTTTCTCTCTTGGCTGCAGGATTTTTGCTTTCTCATTGGTGTCTTGCTGCTGAGCTTTTTAAGGCTAATGTCAGGCCTCATATCCAGCCTTGAGGTGTGACAAAAGAGCAGCACTGCCCTCAAGGCTGTTGATCACTCCCCTGAGCTTAGTATCTGTTGATGAATAAACCCATTGACACATATGGTTGATGATTCATGCATAACTGGATGCTCAGTTATTTCTCCTGTCTTAGCTTTAGAGCTGTGTATTAAAAATGTCCCGTTCTTTAAAAAAACAAACCACAAGCCCCCACCACTTTGTTCTTAATGTTCTTCATTAAGCTTCCTCTGTGAAAATCTACAGTGACTTTCTTTAGGTATCTCTTTTCCTGTCCATCAGAGTAGAGATGTGAGGCTTAGGAGAAATAATAGTTAGTATTTAGATGACTGGTTTTTAAGCGATGGCAAGGCAAGTGTGATAAAGTTGTGCAGGATTTTGAACTGAAAAGAGGAAAAAAATGTGAACCTTTTTATTCTGGGACTCACTTCTCAATGGCATCTCAGCTCTGGTTTCAGAATGGGGAAGAAAAATGGTGGGTACACGGAGTCCCACCTGCCACATCAGGTTTGTGAATGTGAACCATCACTTGGAATAAATCTTGTGAGATAAGTTCAGTCATGGTTGGTTTGGGTTTGGGTTTGCTTTTTATTATTGCCAAATATTTTGTCAATGATCTCACAAAAAATACAAAGTGCTGTTTTCACCCTTTCTAATTGAAGAAGGGCTTTGCTTTGGTGTATACAACATGCTGCCCTTAGGGGACTGGCAGTGGCACTCAGTGGCTGTGCTGGCCTCCACCAGTTTCTTTGGTTTGTTTAGGAGAGGAGGAACAGAGTCATTTGTTTTTAGAAAAATGTGAAGTTTTTATTATCTGATACTGGTTTTCCTTCCCTTTTCTGACAACCAGTTGCTTCAAGCAAACTAAACGAAGTTATCTCCCACCTCTTATTCAAACTGCTCATGCCTGACTGCCTGAAGCTGGTTAGAAGATGCCCACAGGAACCTTGCTTCTGGCAGTGGCATGGTGGGGCTGACACAAACCTTTATGTCATGGCCAAAATGGGTCTCTGCCATCCAGCCACCTGAAAGTGCTCACTTCTATTTTAGGTCCATTATTGTGGTTGTTGCAGTCCTTACACCAGTGGTAACTATGCCTCTCCTGCTGAAGCTGCTGGTATGTGAGCTAGTGAAATTAAATCAGATGTGGCAGCATGGGCTGCAGTGTTGGTTTTTACTGCAGTACAGGTGCTTCTTCTGGGTAGTGCATGCACCTTCTGAATTAAGCCCAAAACAACCTGATTTGTAGACATTGACTTTCTCCCAACTTGATAGGAAGAGGTAACTTTTCAACCAGCCTTCTCACTGTCCCTTTTGAACCACACAGCAACTGCCCCTGACGGGGCTGCAGGAGATTTGTGTTGCATGGAATATTGTTCAGGTCTTGCACAGGAGGAATCATCACGCATGAGGAGAAAGCTGTTGCTGAAGCATTTGTACTCCAGTAATCCTGCATCAACAAATCTGATTTGTATTAAGCTGAGTGCAGGCAAACTTCAGTTGTGACAGTTGTTCCCAAGCCAAGGTGCTGCACAGATGACAAAGGACTGAACTGTCCTAAAGCACAGGAGCTGATGAGGGGTGTGATTAAACATCCTAACTGGATAGCCAGCAATGTACCATGCCATGCCTTAGCTCTGCTTGCTCGTTTAGGCTTCTGTTTGTGTTGACTTGTCTTGCTGTGGAACTAATGATGCTTATGTGGCATCATACTGTTTCATTTGTAGAGGTTATGGCCAGTTCAGAAACTATGCACCTAAAATACATTCATTGCATCCCCACCTACTAAACAGACTTTTGCCTGAGTCAAAGGAGTTCAACAGATGGCTGCATCCTGTCCCAATAAGACAGATGTGACATCAGTTAGCAAGGTACAGCTCTTCACCATTTACTGTGTCTGAGCAAAGCCTTTTTGGTAATTGACTTGAGATACTCTTATCTTTTTTTTTTTTTTTTTTTTTACTTTAAATTTTCTTTCTTTTAGGAAAGTAAAAACATAATTTCTCACATTTGAATATAGTCTTAACTCAAAATCTAATCCTCTCTGTTCAGGTGAGTTGTGCCTGGAGATTTCTAATGATTACAGTAGGCAGATTCTCTCCAGTGTGTCTGTTTTAAAACCTATAGTCTCAATACTGATATTTATTTTCATTGCAGCTAGTGGTGTTTTAATCACTACTAATTTTCCAAATACATCATTAACTGGAAAAAACGCCTCCACTTTAAGGTCTTTTTCTTCATATAACTTATCCTAAAAGCTAGCAGCTTTCCACTCCTCAAAAAAAAAAAAAAAAATCCTCTTTTACATTCCATCCTACTTGGTGGTGTTCTATTTGAGTTAAAACTTCACCTGATTTGAGGATTAACTGTTTTATGGGCATAGCTTCATGGAGAACACTGCTGCTGTATGAAGCCAACTGATAAATGTCACAGAGTGGATGTGATTCATAAACAATTTAACAAACAGTTTCAAGCAAGAATTATTTGAAAAAAGATACTAGAAATGATATGGTCTAGACCTTTAGAATCAAAGGAAATCTATAACCTTTGTAACTTGTTTGAGTTCTATTTTTAGAGAGAGTCTAAGTCCAGCATAATTACAGCCATACTTCAGAAAGCATTTTTTAAGTGCAATGTACTGTCTTGGTCACAGCTTTGAAGTGCACCTATCATAGATTACTAACTTATTAACTGACTCCCCAAAGACAATGACCAAAATAGCTTTTAAACTCAAAGAGCTGACTTTTATTAGAATATTGCTTAGGAAGAACCTTTAAATAGACTGGGAAATTGTGAAGACATAGAACAGGTTAGAAATAAGAAGAATTCATAAGTAACTCTCCCCTTGCCTGCTGTGCAGACGAATCCTTGCTCTCAGGCTTTGCTTCTCTGAGTTTGCTGGTAGTGTGGATTGCGGCGTATGTTATGGAGTGTCTGCAATGTTTCAAAAGACTTTTTAATTTTTTTTCTATATTCAAGATGTCTGATGCTTTGCAGCCTTTCTTTTACAGTTGCTGCAACACTGTAGCTGCTTACTGTAACACTGCACCCACTTTCTCCTTTCTCTAAGCTCTCCATTGGAGCTCGGAGACCGCTGTCCCTGAATAGAGTCCATTGTTTCTTAAAAATGCACTCCTTCCTCCCTTCTCCTGCTGGGTTGCCGACACCAGTCAGTTGTTTTTAATTTAATATGTACAGAGTCTGAGAGCAAAAATTAAACAGTGTCCATCACAGTAAAATTATTAGAATTTGAGATCTCTCTAATACAATATGCTGTTGTAAATTCCTTAGGTTTATTCTATTAAAGTTACAGATCCAGCATACTAAAATATTGTATCAGTAGGATTTAAGTATTTTCATTTTGACTGACACACAAATAAATGACTATAATATTTTTCAACTCCAATGAATGCTCTGCATTAGACTTAGGCGAGCTAAGATTTTAAGAAACCAATTTAAGCACTCGTGTTTCTGTTCAAAGTTGCACTGACAGACCTCAGTAGCTAGAAAGGCAAGATTACTTTGGTTCCTTCTCATAATGATTTCAAAGCAAAACGTATCCTCCCCAAACTTCCAGATGGCTGTTATTCCAATAGAAATTTTTTATATTTTCTAGGTGCCTGTGGTTCCTTATTGCACTGAAATCCATATGTTTGTTTTTTGATTGGGCTACTGAGCCCATGAGGGTCTAGTGATTCTGGTCATGGAAAAACTCACTTTTTTACTGAAACCAAAGGCTGTCATAACAATCAAAAAGCCATTCTACCAGTCTTGCTCTTTTGTTTATGGCTATTGCAAATTTGCCTCTACATTTTTATTAAATTTTTTTTTGTATCACCTTGTTTTGGTTTAACCCCAGCCAGCAACCAAGCCCCATGCAGCTGTTTGCTCATTTCCCCACCAGCAGGATAAGGCAGAGAATTGGAAGGGTAAAAGGTAGAAAATTTGTGGGTTGAGATAAAGACAGTTTAACTGGTAAAGCAAAAGCCACACACACAAAGTAAAACAAGGAATTAATTCGCTGCTTTCCATGGGTAGGCAGGTCCTCAGCCATCCTCAGGAATCAAGGGTTCTGTCACACATAATGGGGACTTGGGAAGATAAATGCCATAACTCCATAATTCCTTCTTTCCCCACATTTATATAATGAGCATGATCTGGAATCACGTGGTCTGGAATATCCATTTGGTCAGCTGGGGTCACCTGTCCTGGTTGTGACTCCTTCCAACCTCCCAAGCACCCCCAGCCCCCTCACCAGTGTGGCAGTGTGAGAAGCAGCAAAGGCCTTGGCTCTGTGTAAGCCCTGCTCACCAAAACCCAAAACATCTCCATATTTTCAACCCTTTGTTCAGCACAAATCCAAACCACATTCCCCTACCAGTTACCGTGAAGAAAATTAACACTACCCAAGCCAAAATCAGCACACACCTTTACTGTTCTTGCTAATGTTTTAACATTTTCAAAGTACTTAAATGCATTGACTTTTATGGGGGATGCATTTGATACCAGCACTGTCACTTACGATGCACCGCCTGCTTGTTCTTGCCCAAACTTGTACATTTGTAAGCCATGTCATTCCAGGTTCAACTACTTCCACATCAGGTTTGTATGAACTTTTAGCTGAACAACACATTTGTAACAATAATCTGTAGGACTACTAGGAGAGACAAAGCACATGATATTAAGAACTGTAAAAATAATTTATTCTATGCAAATGTGGTTAAAATCTATGATTAATTAATTTTTCTAATTAACGTTTAAGTTATGCTTTTAGAATAATATGAAGTTTGGTCATGCTTTTCAAGACAAGTTCTAAAGGATCGTCCTCAAAGACTTTTAGTGAGTATGATTGAAAATTATATGTAAATTGCCTAAAATTTCTTAGAGCAAAAACAAGAGAGAACTGTGGCCAGCTGGTGTTTAAAAAGGAAAAAATAAAGTTTAAATTAAGGGCCTCAAAAAAAAAAATTAAAGTTAAGAATCTAAAAGCAGATGTCTTAAGATTGCTTTAGGTCTTCATAATCTCTTTCTTGAAATTTGTTTTTGCTTCTTTTGTACTGGGAGAGGATATGTGTACTCATGCATATGTTTATACCTAATAAAAACTGGAAAAACGGATTAGAAATTCAGTGTTGGCCTTTCATTGTCTTTATATTTGAGTTAGCTTAATAAAGTCATACCAAGCTGACATGCAGCACTGTGTGTTTTCAGCATTATTTAAAAAATCTCCACATTGAAAACTGAACTGGATATAGCAAGCAATATTTTTCTTAAAACTACTGCTGCATTTTCAATGTCAGTGAAATCTTAAGGTAAGTAAGTTTTGATAAGGTCTAGCTCAGATTCAGGCAACTGAGGCTATGCACTGCCAATATGGATATCAGGGGATGATGGTTGTTTTCTGCTTTAGAATTAGCTCCCTTCCTTTCACTTTTTCCTCCTCCTAGTGCTCTTCATGACACCACTTCCAGCTTCAAACGAGCCCTTGTCATGTGGAGCTGAACTCTCACCAGAGCATGTCATACAATAACAACCACAGTGAAACTTTAATTCAGTCTTTGGCATTCAGCCTATTATTCCTTGTAAGGTAAATTTGTTTCATTTTGAGGGCTTTCTGGAGTGTTTATTCCACATATACAGTTGCTGAGATCGGTCATTAATTTGAATTTACTGTTCAAATTGACTCTGTGTATTTTCATTTGTCAATGTAAGCATGCCACATTCTCTGCCATATAAATATAAATTTTCTACCACACAGGTATTGTCCTGACATAGCATATTAACACTTTATATTTTCTAGTTGTGAGACAAATGGAACGTGAGACAGCTTAAGAAATATAAACACACTTGTTTTAATCATATTTGAACTATGGCAAGTTCACTGTTTCATACTGGTATATTTCTGTATCTAAAAAGTAGTCATCTTGATAGGTCTGTATATCAGCACTTTGATATGTTTTGTTCTATTCTTATATCTAAGGATACATAAAACAATCCTGGGTATACTGCATTTTTTCAAAATACATATCTCTTCCTGGGTTTATATTTTTATGAAGGTTTGAGCAATGAGCCTTGAGGAGATATGTGACTGTAATCTGACTGGGTTTTGTAATGCTTGTTTCATTGTAACATGATTCTCCCAGTGTCCTGCAGGCTAGAAGTACACACATCACATGGGCTCTGTGGGTAAATACATGTTTCAGAATCAAATATTCTCAACTGAAAACAGCCCACAACAGGTCTCAACAAAGTAAGGTTGCATGACCAAGCTGGTTATATTTTTTAGAGTACAGGGAAAAGAATGAGTTATCTCTTAGAAAGCTAAGTCATACTGTAAGTCATACTGTACAGGAATATATAAAGGCTTATGATTTATATATTTATACTTATGATTTATATATGATTTATGTATATGGGGAACAGAAAACTAGGAAAATCTAGAGAGACTTGGTGTAATGTTGTTGGGTTTTAACCCCAGGCAACAACTAAGCCCCACACAGCTGCTCCTTCACTCCCCTCTTCCACTTCCAGAAGGATGGGGGAGAGGGTTGGAAGGGTAAAAGTGAGGAAACTCATGGGTTGAGCTAAAGACAGTTTAACAGGTAAAGCATGCAAGCAAAGCAAAACAAGAAACTCATTCACCTCTTCCCATGGGCAAGCAGGTGTTCAGGTGTTCCCAGGAAAGCAGGGCTCCATCACTAGTAACAGTAACTTGGGAAGACAAATGTTATCGTTCCATTTACCTCCTTCTTCCTCCAGGTTTACATACTGAAAAAGATGATGTATAGCTTGGAATGTCCCTTGGGTCAGTCGAGGACAGCTGTCCTGGCTGTGTCCCCTCTCAACTCCTTGTGCACCTTGCTGTTGGGCTGAGGTGAGGAGCAGGGAAAGCCTTGACTCTATGTAAAAACTGCTCAGCAAGAGCTAAAACATCCCCAAGTTGTCAGACCTGTTTCCAGCACAAATCCAAAACATAGCCCCATACTAGCTATGTTATGAAGAAATTTAACTTTTTTTTCCAGCTAAAACCAGTACAAATGTCAACCCAGTGTCAGGAAGGCCACCCTGTTCTCCACCAGTAGTGTTAGATTATTCAACCAAAATTAGAACTATCGAGTGTTAATAAGATCTTGGTTGACAGACATGCATTTTTTTTTTTTAAACTAGGAAAAAACCTATCAAAAGTGTATTGTTGCATAAAAATGGACTTAAGATATTGCATTTAGTAGCTAATAAAATTTTCCTTGAATTGGATAATTGCTTGGTGATGGACAAAACCTTATAATTATTATTATTATTATTATTAAGTTAAATCTTGGCACGTATTCTGAAGGCCTTACTTGAATAAATAAGACATTGCTTATGCAGCATTAAAGTATCTAATACTGGAGAAGTATTTCAAGCAAGTTGCTGTCATCCTAAGAAAACATGGGCAATAAGATAGATAATGGAAGTGAGATGCAAATATAACCAGACTGTCAACAGAGACCAGTCTCCTTCTTCTATTATCTTTCAATTTTTCAGAAAAAAAAGAGAACATATATATTGAGCTAAACTTCATTAAAAGCTCAGAGAATAATCTTCTAGAAATCTTGCAAAGAGGGTCATCAGGAAAACGTAGAGAGTCTTCCGTAAAAGGCACCTTTTAGAGCTGTTCTAATCACTCTCTTTAACTTCTGCCAGCTTACTCAAATTAGTCCATCATTGTCTCAAAATAGAGCTGCTCTGTCAGGTTTATTTTATAGGCTGATGATCAATAAAAAAGTATTTAATTCATAGATCTCAATAAAGTGTCTGTTTTTTGTAAAATATTTTATCTCTGTTTTGTAGGTGAGATAATTAAAGCATGAAGGATGTGAGGGAGTTTTGCAGTAAATCAGCAGCAGAGTTAAAAAGGGGAGGATGAAGTTTTCTGGGTTTTTGAAATAATGCCCTGGCTACTGGGCTGTGAATTAATTTTTATTGAAACTGTGTCCCATGCAAAATTTATATGAAGTATAAAGTGAAAGGGTTTTATAATACCCCAGAATTTCGTCCTGATTCCCCTTCAAATTGTCTCACCTTCACTCTGTGGGAGTTGTTGTCCTGATGAGGTCTTTCAAATCCCCTGCTGTTTATTTCAGTTGTGGAGCAAAAGAAATGTGATTTTAATTATAAGACCAGTTGTGCACTTCAGAGTATCATGTGCTTCTAGATATAATCCTGTTGGATTCCTGCAAATTTACAAAGATAAGTTGTTTGCAGTAGATTTGACTACTTCTTTACAATAAATTCACTGTAGGATTTCCAAACTGCTGTAAGGATTTCCTGAGCCAGTGTTTGTATCACTTTCTGTTTCACTGTTCAGGACAAAATTTTCTTCAATTGGTTTGCCTAATCCTTGTTTTTTGAAATAAGTTTTAATATTCAAGAAAATCCTAATGCAGCTAGGCTGTTTGATTTTGCTGTGTGAAAAGAATACTTAAGCATATTTGGTTTGAGCCCAATGACTGATATTTTTCATCAGGTGACACTCAGCACTTCAATTACCATCAGTGAATAGCTACTCCCTATTCATCCACCACATGCTGCTCTTTGTATCCATTTTATCATTTTCTGCTGTATCCCTTTTATCATTCCTTCTCCTCTCTGCAGCATCTAATTGTGTTCCATTGTTTTTTTTTACACAGAGGTGTTGTTATAATTTTTTTTTCTTTTTGTAGTAGTAGTCTATTTGTTGAATGCAGAAGAGCAGATAGTTCTGGATCTGAGTGCATTACTGATATATACTATGGCATAAGGGTCTCTGTTTTGTGCTCTACTTATTTTCTAGTGTTCTGTCGTCTTTCTGGTCACCGGTGAGCGTTTTGCCATTTGTTTCCACAGAGCTATCTGCAGGTAATATAAGACCTCCTCCTTGAGAGCAGCAGGCTCATTGGTTACTGCATGTGCAGCCAGGCTTGCTCATTACATACATTTATTGACACTGAATTTCAGCTGCTCTTCTCCTGCCCAGTTGCTCATCTTCATGAGATCCTTCTGCAACAGCTGGCAAACTCACGAATGTTTAGAGCACCAAGGATATGCTAGATCTGAGTAAACTATCTACTTGCTTCAATACAAAGATTATACACACACTAATGTGTGTGCTTTCATGTCAGGTTTCACATGGAACTTTTCTGCATGTGGGCAGAGTTCTTCTTTAGATCCTGCTGCTGCTGTGCAAGGCACTAATTTTTATTTAGTTCTACTGTAAGTACAGCTTTTTGTGAACTTCTCTGTCCATCACAGAGAGGATTGAGGGTATGATGGGTGAAACTTTTACAAGCATTTTATGTATGGGCCAGGAGGAAGGATTTTTTGTAGCCTCTGAGGAGCTTTGGGAAGTATTAGATAATGTGCAAATTGCTGTAGTCAGGGCTGTGCACCTCACTGGCTCCCACCTGCCTTAATAATGGAGCTGATTCCAGTCAGGCATTGAAATTGAAGGTGAAATGCATCATGATAGTGAGGGGAAAAGCAAAAAATGGTGCATGAAATACATTTCTGTAAGCTGAAGGGTAATGTGTCCATCCTTGCTCTGGGGGGACCGATGATCAGATAATGCCAAACAAGTGTCACGTCCCACAAACTCTCTTTACTAAGACTGTACATTTACCATATCATTGACTAGACTAATGGCAGATTTTAGGGAACAGGAGTAAGAGATGCTTTCAAGATCATCCTGTATTTTATCGTGGTTTTTGAGGACTGTGCATGTAATGCTTTACCAGTGGCTGCTGTTTGGGGATCCTATCATGTACCTAGACTTAGGTGTCTTGGGCAATTCTAGGTGTCTTCTGATCTCCTGCTTAGTTCCAGCTGCCATACCACAAGGTCTCCTGGACAGCCTGTGTTACTTTTGCTTCCCTCCTTTCTGAAACAATGATTCCTTCATGACATTGTGAATGACTGTGGAGACTGGATGGTTATAGCCTAGTCAGCTGCACAGAATACTTACACAGAAAAAGAGCTTGACAGTGATTCCACAGCAACAGCAAAACACAATTCAGGGAAAACCTTTAATGCAGGGAAACACTTGTGTATTAAAGTGGATATTTAATTTATATGAAACAGAATGTATTTGGTAAGGATTATGAGATTAATTACTGTGATAATTTTCCTCAAAAGACACCTTATGACATTTTACTTGGGTAATTTTCCTCCCCTGTGTTTCCCAAATCTTAAGTTCCAGTGAGCAGTTTTTCCTCTTTAATATGAAGATGGAAAACAACCCCCTTATTCTGGGCAGGAACTGACTGGAAATTCATTCACTCACTGGAAATTCATGTGTAATTCTTCTGAATTTTCACAGTGACTTTTCTCTGAGCATCATACCACATTTTTCTGCACGAGTTGTAACAAAAGAATCCCTTCAGATTTATTTCCATCTTTGTGTAAGTTCATTAAAAACACAGCTTTGAAGTGTTCAATGTCTTGTTGTTCAGAACAGTGGGAAAAAAACCCCATTTATGATGACTCCATTTCCAGTCAGAGAAAGAAATCTTCATTTCCACATATAAGATTTCAAAGAGCAGAGTTGGTTTGTTTTTTTGGTTTGGGGTTTTTTGGGTGGTTTTTTTCTTCTTTTTCTTTTTCCTTTTTTTTTTTTTTTTTGTATTTTCACAACTTTTAGTTTAATATCTTTGATTATTACATTTCAGTAGTTGGTCAGAAGGCTTTTTTTCTAAACTTTTTAACTAAACCAGACACAAAAGGAGATCTATGTTGCAGTTTATTGGATGCAGTGTGTTCCATCAGTTAATGTTAATAAACAAAAAACGTATTGTTAGAAAAAGATACTGTGACTGAAGTTACCTTAACAGTCTCTCTTCAGCAACTTTGGCTGTGACAGGGTATGTTTTGCAAACACAAAAGCCGTCACAAAATCATCTTTTTTGTTGGTTTGTTTGCTTGCTTTACTCAGTCTCTGCACAGCACAAATCACCTAATTGTTTCTATAAAATCATGTAACAAAAAGAACCTGGGTTATATCTGCTACAAATCCTTGAGATAACTTAGCTTGCAAAGAGTGGGGAAAGAAGGGATTACAAAAAGAAAATAGTTACAATGCTCTGTGACAGAAACTGGTTGTAGGGTAGGTAGCTGGGCTCCACTTAAGTTTACTCCTTGTCTGAGTGTTTGTGCAGATCTGTACACAGCATTAGTTTGCATTTTATAGAGACTTCCTTCAAGAAAATGGAGAACTTTAGTAAATGATTTGCAGCTTCTTGAAAGTTAAGTTACAAATCAGATCTTCTTCCCCCACCCTGGGAGCCCTGAGAATTAGGTATGAGCTACCAGATAGATTCTACAAAAAAGAAGGCTGGAGTAATGAGGCATTTGAGTTCCCAGCAAATCAGTCACAAACTTAAAATTAGAGCCCATTATTCCAAACTAGTTTGTTCAATTTATGATAAGTTTTAAGATTGGCATTAGAAGCAAAGAAGAGCAACAGTTACCCCAGTGTCATCATTTGCACTTGATAAATACATTTGAAAATACAATTCTAGGATGTTCAGTTTTTCTGTCTTTGTGCCTTTTAACTCTGAAGCTTCTCAGCACAGAGACAGAGGAAGAGAAACGGTTTTACCACTGTCTTGGGCAGCAAGTTCTGACAAGTGTCTGTCTCTATATCAGTAACTTATTAGCAGAAGCACAGCTGAATCAGGGAGCCATTCTGAAGTAAGAGTGGCAACCATCATAACTTTATGTCAGCAATGAAGTTAATGAGTATGTTCTCCTTTCATAACCCATGGAGGGAGCATTATGTGCAATTACTTGCCTTTGCAACTAACAACAAAATATGACAAGAAAAAATTCTAATGGAATCACTTAAAATTTTGTTTCAAGATCATCTGATCTGGTTGCTGATTTTTTTTCCCAAAGTATTTACAAATTGCTACTGAGAAGAATTATAATACAGCTTTTAATACCTAAAAATAAACTTTAGAAAAATTGATAGCTTTTGATCCCTCTAACCAGCTAATGACTTCTCTGCATGTATTCTATGAAAAACATTATATGTGGATACAAAAATGCTGTTAGCAAGAAATTTTCCTGCTTCTTTCTAGACCCGTGAGATACTTTTCTCTCTCATGAAGATATTTCCAGGGTTCTGTAAACTATAAACACCTGCAACCTTGCAGAGCTTTGTTTATGGTACCGTAGAAAAATATTTTGACAATGGATGTTTTAGGATTTTAGCCAATCACCCCCAAGGGGTGGCTGATCCTTTGTCCAATTAGACTATGAAGAAAAAAGTCTATAAAAGACTTTGTAAAATAATTAAATAAATCAATCTTGCTGCACAATTCCTGCCTGCTGGATCTCTCTTATCCTCCCTATCGCTGCGGGATGCCATAATAATTATAATTATATTTGTTAAATAATTTTAAAAGTTTGTTTTATATTAGGATTATTTTTTAAATAAAATTCAGTTTGGTAAGTCAAAGAAGAATATTTTACCTTAGTCTCACTTGTAGACCAAGCTTAAAAATAAGCATTAGGTCTGTATAGTATATAAAATAGCTTAAATTAATGATAAAATATATAAATTTGCCTATACTCCTTCTGAGATCTTATCTCAGAGGTCTTTCCAAACTTAGTGCTTTTTTTTTTCTCACTCAGCCTGGTTGAGAAGATAAATATTCTTAACCAGAGAGAGGGCAGTTTCCAAAACTGGATGATATACCCACTGTCTAGGTGGAACATCATAGTTAAAAACTGTGCTCTCTCTGCAGAGGAGCCATCTATCACCAGACTCATGAAGACTTTTTATTCTTAAAGCATGTCCAGGTCCAAAGCCTTAGAGATATTCTGAGCTAGATCATTAATAGCTCAATCATTAGAAAAAGGAAATTTAACTTTACCTCAAAGTGCTGACAGGTCAGGTTCTTCAAATCATGACTCTGAAAAATGCTGCATCCTGTATAATCTCTTCCAAGTGCCATTGCATCAAAGACACTGCACTGAGTTACAAGCCCTTTCTTATGCTTCCTGGAATTCAGCTCCCTTCTTCTTTGATATTTTTGCTTTGGCTGTTGTACTTTTGAGGCACTACTTCCTTGCCAAACACTTCATAGCTGTGTTGTGTTGGGGTTCATTGTGTGCTGTTCAGCTTGGAAGAGGTCACTAATGTATTGTTCTTGAATTCCTTCTCCTTGGAGGAAACGCTCTCAGTCTTTCTGCTGGCAATAAGAAAAGGGACCAGACTCCTTCAAAATGGACATTGCCAGCATGAAGGCAAAGCTTCTGATACTGTGGCAGGCCATTCCAGTTCATCCATATGTTCTCCCCATTTTCTACAAAGCAAGATAGGATGTGATTTCAGAACAAAGGGAACCTGGAAAGAGTAGAAATCTTGTAGGCCTTGAAGCCCTCAAGCCACCCATCCTATGTGATGCTCTTTGAAGGTGTCATATTCCGGCTCACCAGTGCCATGAAGTTGGTCTTTACTCATCCCTGGATAGAAGAGTTTAGAGCAGCCTTCTCCTGTTACCAGAAAAGTGACCAGAGTGTGGCATCAGACTTTAGAGCTTTATAACTTGACTTTCTGCAGGTAAAAAGTTACAACAGTACCAGCAGTACCAGGGTAGATAACAGAGGAGGGAGTGGGTTCTGGGTCACAAGAAGGTCTGAACTGGGAGTGATTTTGCTTCATGATAGGCAGATGCACTTCTGATGTTTCTGCCTTTCCACCTCCATGTTTCCCTTGGGATTTTCCCATAGAACCTGGCATTAGACAGTACATCTGCAAAAAGAGTGTTATTTCTCTTATGTAGATAGTTTGTTCTTGCATTTTTATTATATTTTGTTGTTTGGTTTGTGTGTGGGGTTTTTTTTTATATGTGTTGCAATTCCTTTATTTTTTAAAGAATGATATACCTTTTTTAAAGATGAATACCATCTTTACTTCCCAGCTGAGTTTAGACAGCTGTGCCTGACAATTTCAAATATGACATGGAATGTTGGTCTCAAGTCTAGATGACAAATGTAAAACAAATTCTATTTGTGTCATGGGCCAGGTACAGATACCACCTATCTATGCTATAAATGCACACCAGTAAACTTAAAATACGAATGCAAAATTTTGCATGCTGGGAAGTTCTACTGATTGCTGCTGCCCTGATGAACATCAAGGCTCACCTTCACAAAATGCAGTGAGGAAAAACTGTCTCACCAGTCTATTATATTTGCTCCTTGGGAAAGAACTCAGAATTGGAAGAGAGACTTAAACCAATTCTACAAAAATTTCTTCAGAAAGGACATCCCTGTCTGGAACTCTATTGACTCCTTTTATTGACAATTTGGAGAATTTAGTATTGGTGTAGGCTGGGTATTCAAGTAAGCTGTTGAATCAAGGGTGAGAATTTGGCCTCCAGCTGCAGAATGGCTTAGTCTAGTCTTTAAAAAACCCCAAAATAATAACAAAAAACCATTCCAATGCAAGTGCATAGTATTCTAAATCACCATCTGATATTTGCTCCAGTTTTGTGGCTTCCATAAAAAGACAGCACTGTCAAATGTTGGCATTTTCAAGGAAATTTGAAGGGAACCCACTATTTTCTGGACTTGAGAGTTAATATTAAACGCTCTTAGTTGGTAGTTTTAGTCAACTACAATATCTTGAAATATTCCATTTTGAACTGCAAACAAGTATTTTGCTGGGTCAACTGACATATTTCTGTGATTATACCACTTGTCACTATATTAATTACTGGATGATCATTAGATGTTTTGTGTGCTGTTGCTTTGGGAATGATTAATGACACCAAAATGTGAAGTCCCAAGGCATTCTCTGGGCATCTGTTGAATGTTCCCACTTTCTCATAGTCAGGAAATCCTGGTGCTCTGTCATTACTTCTACAGCACTTTTTTCCCTTTTTTTTGGTGGTGGAAAATGTATTCTAATTTTTTTCCCCTTAAAACAACATTTCACCTGCATATTTCCCTGGTGAACGTCTGGTCTGTAGTCCTGTTGCTTGTGTTCTCTCATTCTTCCAAGTGTTGACAAATCAGCTTTGACACCACATCCATAAGTAGCTAAATCTTGCATGCAGGTGATTCCCTTAGCTTCAATGTACTTATTTACTTAGTCAAAACTAGATGTTTGCTGAGGCCACTGTAGGTTTTTGTTTATTTGTTGGGTTTTCTTTGTAAAAGTTGTAAAAGGAGCAGTTGAAGTCAATCATCATAAAACCATATTAAATAAGGACCATGGGTTTGGACTTTTAAAAATAAATGCCTTTCCCCCTTAATTATTATGGAAGATGTATTTTGAAATAAATCTTCATTAAAAAAATGTACTTAATAACAACATATAATCATATAATTTTCTTGTTTTCTATTGAAGAATTTAAAACTTTTGACAAATGTTAAAATTTTTTTTATTATAAAAATAATTGTGTCCTGGCAGAAAACAGTGAATTATTGTTATTCCTTGGGACAAACTACAGAAAAATAATGACATGCCAAATAAAACCAAGATACTTTTCTAGAATTTTAATTTAGGAAAAAAATACTACTCGTATTAAAACTTCTGGCAGGGGTTTTTTCTCTGAGTCCTAGTTCTAGAGCTGTGTCCTTGAAGTCAGATCTTGAAGGCTGCATGCAGTTCAGCTCCCTCTCTCTCCAAAGGAACACTCTGGCTGTGTATTCATGAGGGCAGGCTTTCCCACATGCATTGCTTCCCACTTCACATCAGGGATGCTTCTGCCTTTCTGCCATAATCTCCTTTGTGCACTGTGCAATCTGCCTACCCAGCTTTTTTGGCAATCTGCACTCTGCTTTGCCCTAAGGCAGCTCTGCTCTGAAAGTGCTATGCTGAGGTGAATATAATCAGCACTTTTCGAATTGGAGCTGCTTCTGTCCACCTTGGCAAGATTGCCTGAAAATCTTGCAAACAGCCCAGCTATTTGTTAGTGTGCGAGGCCTGAGTGTCAACTTTAGCTATTCAAGGCTCTGTTGGAGGGGATTAGAATTCAAAATTTGGGGTGTGAACATTATTCATGTTTAGTTTTAATCACATTTACACTGCTCTTTTCATAACTCATCTAGATTAATTGCAATGAGGTCAGTCAGCAGCAGGGAATATGTTCTGAACAAGGTAAAACTTCACACCTTCCTGCCTGGAAAAGGACAGGGTATCACAGAGAGCCATAAAATCAGGACTGGCATGAAAAATGGCAGTGTGAAATAATTTAATCACTGTTTCTCAAAATACAGGGACTCAACTCAGTCAATGGAACTATTTGATTTAAAAATAAATTAAGTACTTTTTCACACAATGTACCATTATGTTGTGAATGCATTCCTAGTGCAATCTTGAGAGGGCTAAAAGCATTAATGGGTTTCTAAAGCAATTCCTTGAATTTGTAAAGAATAACTCAATTGGTGACTAGAAGAAAATCTGGTTGGGATGCAGACTCAGAAGGCACACATCTGACCACTGTGGAGATATACATAGACATTTTTTTTTAGAGCAATCTCCAGACATCTTCAGCTGGCCATTTTCAGGGGAGAGGATCCAGGCTCAGCAGGACAGTGCCTCACTATTGTAGCTGGTTTTGGGCTTCCTGAGCCCGCTTCTGCTCCGGCCTCTAGCAACACAATCCCTGAATGTGTGTGTGTGTGTATGTCTCTGCTTGCTGCTGGAAGGGACCCAGATGAACACCCCACAGCAGAGACTGTGAGGTAGGGCTAGATCTGCCTGTCAGGATTCCAGAGGTGCAGTAAAAACACAGCCTGGGTGGCCATCCAGTTTTTCAGACTTTTAAGATGAACCTTCAGAGAGTGGTTTTGATGAGTTGTTAAGTGAGATGGGTGATGTGAACGGTGGGCCTTGATTTGACCCTCAAATGCTGATGGTTTCATTTATATGTTGGTAACCTGGCATGTTGCTGTCCTACGCTAGACTGGGAAATCATGATGGACTTTCTTTTGTAAATGGAACTGTACAAAACAATGTAGTTGCTACAGGCTTCACACCTGCTAGCCATGACTATGACCAGTGCATGGCTGGATAAATAAATTCACTGTGTATAATGTACATCCCAGCTGCCTTTGTCTTTCTAAATGTACAGTATTGATGTTGGTGGAATAAAGCTTGGAGAATGAAAAGGTGAACAATAATGACAAAGCAAATGGCTATACTGGGAGACACATGGACTCCGAATTGTTTGCTTTAAGACTTCTGGGGAGAAACTCTGATTGCTCTCAAACATTAACATAATCAAGAAAAAGCCATGACTTGCCACCAGCTTTGTATCATCTCCCCCAACTTACACTTCTAGGGTTAAAAATTGGTAATACTGAATGATTTACCAATAGCAGTTATCATTTCTATATTCAAGATATATCTATTCAAAACTAGTATATTCAAAACATAACTCACTTAATTTCAAAGCATGCTTAGGTGCCCTTGAAATCTTCAGTAGCACATTCATTAGGAAAAATGGGGTCATGACACAATTGAAAGGGAAGGTTTCTTTGTGGGAGTTTGTTTCCTTTACTGTGCATTATTTCTTTTATAATTTTTAAAGTGCCTGGAATCATGTTGTGTACATTATGAAACAAAATATTAACTCTGTGAGTTATTTCTCTATTAATAGGAAAGACTTAAAAGAGGATCTAGGAGAGCCAGGGATGTTGGAGTTCATCACTGTGATCTGAAAAGCTCTGCTTGTGGTAAAGTAATCCCAGAACTATCTCAGGTAACAGTCTCTGAAGTAGTGGCACATTCTGCTGATGGGAGCAATCTACTGATGGGAATAATCAGTGTTGGCCCCATAGCCAGAGCTGCCCCTCTGCCCTTGCCTCCCTGCCTTGCTTGGACTGGAACACTGAGCAGAGTGATGTCGATCCTGGTGTGACTTCTGAGCTTGCCAAATGCACAGAGAGGCTCTATCCATGTTCGTGTCAGTGCCCACCCCCTACCTCACAGCTTACTGGTAGCAGGAGGTTACCAGTAAGTTACTGCTTACAGCATTTAACCACTAAAGAGGGGGCATGGGCTCTGCCTTTCTCTTCATCTTGAGGCCCCCACCATCAGGACTTGCCCTAGATGCTAGGCTGCCACCTGCACTGAGTGCAAGCATTTTCCACTTCTCCTGACAAGCTGGGCCACCGGAGAAGGAAGGAATTAAAAAATTCCTCTGACTATACCAGAAGGCATGGGGGGACATAGTGCAGTATTTCAGGCAGTCGATTGGACAATGTGGATATTTGGATTCCATCAACTGTTCACAAGATCCTTTCAGTTTTCTATTTCTGGACTGTCTATGTATTTTGTTTTAAAATAGTCATTGGATAAAATCCTTCCAAAGTTCTTTAAACATTTACCTTCCATGCAAGCATAAAAGGGAAATCTGTAAATATATGTAAAAATAATTAGGGTTATTCTCTGTAATGTCCAGTACTTAAAAACTACATGAAGTACATAGTCTCACTGTCAGAGCCAAAGTTTACTGCAAAGAAATACATTTGTAATTGATTTTCTTTTTTATTAATTCTTAACTAGCTGTTAAGCTGTAGTGCATGGCACTTACAACAAACAGTGGAGCCATATTTCTTTCAATATAAAATCTGCAGTCCTCAGTTTGCTGTGTATGTGTCCTTGTTCAGCAAGGCATGCAGAGTCCATGCTAGTTAGAGAGTGATGGCAGAAACATATAGAAGATCTGCTGTCTAGATGCATATATTTCTAGCAGTGTCTAGTGCAATAAGGTAGTGCCAGGGCCCCATGAAATGAAGATAAATGCATGCCTTTGCTTATGATTTCAGGAGAACTGGAGTTTATCTTCATTCTGGCCTCAGCCTTTCCAGTTGTTGGCCATCTGGATGTAAAACCACATGACTGTGTCTGATATTGCATATACTTATATATTTAGGTAAAAACATGTTATACATACATAAAGATGTGCTAGATTTAGTCTAGTCTATGACTAGTTATCTGGAATATTTATTTATCTTTTCCAGAGAAAATGATAGTGTAATTCAAACACACAAAATGAAGATTTTTAAGTTTTTTTGCTTATAATAACAGGGGCTTGGACTTTTGTTGGCTGAATAGTTCTGAAAAGCAGAATGAAAGGTGAACTTATAGAGAAAAGGTCTGAGACATCAAAAGCCGTCCTTGTAAGCAATAAAGGATACTGTAAAAGGGAAAATGATATTACATTCAGAAAGATCAGACACCCTTGAGAGAAAGAAAAAGTGAATACTATAGAAAACAATGAACTAAAACTATTAGAAGAAAATTAAAGGGAAAGGTGTACTAAAGGCAGGAAAGAAAATACTTATTGAACATCTTTTACTTTTTTTTCCCTTTTACACTATTTAGGCAAATAAAAGGAATTCAGACACCAAAGTTGAGATAGGTTTCACACTATCCTTTTTGAAAAAGGAGATGGGAGGGAAGATGAGTTTGAAGACCAAAGAAAATCAGGGCACTAAGAGGCTAAGATGGAAGAGAACATACATAAAATGGAATAATAATGAAAGGGCTGGGTTTTTTTTTTTTCTTTGATATTTGAGAAGACTATTTAGGATTTTTAAATAGTCTGTATAACTAGCAGTGAGAGCAGTACTGAGCCTCAGTAACTGAGCTTCTCCATTTTCTTGTTTTGAAAGGACATTAGAAGCAATCCACTTCCCTGACTCATTACTTCAGTACATTATAAATCTCTACACAGACAAACATGTAAGGCCTACAGAGGTCTGCTTGTTCATAGAATGGAGACAAAAAAAGAGTGGTTCATGTTCATGTTATGATATGAAAGAGAAACAGGAGACTGCACATATCAGCTCTACCTGGTAGACCCGTGGTTTTATGGGCCCTCTGCATTCTGTGTTGCCTTGTCACAGAAAGTTGGAGCATAGGGACTGGACATGCTTTTCAGAAGGCTTACATGAAAATAGAAATGGTGAAAAAGCTATACTGGCATGATTCATTAAAGGCTTCCTGTCAGGCTGTTCATGAATTAATGTTTAATTGGAAGCATGTTTACAACTTAGATATAGGGTAGAAAATTTAGAGAACAAAGCAAGTGATTACTGGGAAAGCAGACAGACCACAGAAGAGCAAGGAGAAGAAAGCTGTCACATGCCACTTTAGGGACGTGTTGAAACTGAAGGATAAATGCAAAATATAGTGTAGCCTTAAATAATTATTCATCAAAACACACAAGAAGACAACAAGATTTTATTCCTTGACTTTTCCTTCCTTCAAAAATGAATTTTCATTTCTTTGAAAAGTCTTTTTTTTACTGAGATCCATGCTGTGAGAACTGGAGGTAGTGCTTATTAAATCAAATGGGACTATCTGACTTGATATAAGGTCGGTTTGTGTTTTGTTTTCTTTTGTTGGGATTGTCAGATACTGGAACAGGTTGTGCAGAGAGTCTGTGGAGTCTGTGAGGTTTTCAAAACCCTGAGATACTGATGCAAATTCAATGTTAGCTTTGATTTGTAGAGGAAGCTGGGCCTCCTGAGGTTTCTTCTAACCTCATTTATTCTGTGAGTCTGTTTATTAAATCTCTGTTCTCTTTATCATGCAGGAAAAAAGTAGGAGGTGGGACCTTGTGGCTGTGTCCAGACTGAATCTTGCGCATGAAACTGTACGTGCTTTCAAAAACAAACAGAAAAAATCAAAGAAAAAAGTGACGTCTCTTTTCACATAAGTTATGATTATCCTTGGTTCTCGTAAGTGAAATAAATGCAGAATTAGAGAGTCTTTATTGCTTAGGGTTGGTTTAGTCTGATCCTAAACCCACTGCAGCCCTCAGAAGTTTTTCTTTGGAGAGCTTCTATGTAAAGGCCTGCTACAGCAGCTTAGAAATATCAAAGGATACCAATTATTGAAAACTTTAACAGCATATTTGTGGCGGTGTTGGTTACACATCTGGCTGACAATACCAGTGCTGGTGAGAGTAGTCCCATCTGCCCACTTTTGCTTCTTGGATGGGATATCACCAATGCTATGCTGTAGAACAGAATCCAGCAGGCAAAATTACAATTGAGAAGGTGTTAATGGTGATAATTGGGTAGATTATCTTGTCAGAGCTATGTGATTATGTAGAATATCACAGATATAGTGACCCTGATTTAAGAGGGTACTCTGGTAGAGCATATCCTTGATAAGCATTGCCTGGGGCCATGTCTATGGAGCAACAAGCAGAAGACAATATTAAAATTTCCTGAAAAAACCCAAACCCTTAGAAAAGAGATTAATGGAAAATAATGTGTATGTTCCTTGCTGTGTCATTTATAAGGATTTAGACTGGATAAGGACTCAGAGACTGTCACATGTGAAATGTCTCAGCTGGTAAAACCTGAAGCTGATCTTTCTAAAGAGCTGAGTAATTCACTAAGTGCTTTTCATTTCAGATTGTGGGTTAGTGAAATCACACACTCTTTGGCATTAGCTCCCAGTGCACAAAAAGCTTCTGTTCTTTATGGCACGTTAACATATACAAACAACTGGGCTGAGAAAGAGGGTTAAGTGTAGGGTTTCATAAATTTTATTGCAAATACAGCACATAGGCCCTCTTACTGACAAACACTTTGCACCAGGAATCTTGCTTAATTGCATGATGGGTTTTGTCCAGGACTGGTCCAAAAATACTCCCACAGTTGTCCTGGGACAGTTAAAAAGGTTTTTCCTCCCCCTTTTCATCAGTTCTCTGAAAAGTATCTCCAGAGTTTGTTGTTGCTCGCCACCACTTTGTATTTACTCTTTTTAGTGAAAGCATTGCTGCATTTTTCAGTTGATACCTAGAAGATATCTTACCAAAAATCTCACTTTTCTTCTAGAATATGTTTTGATGAAAAATCATTGATCAGCTTTAGTTTTTATGTCTTTCTTTAAAGTATCCGGTATTGACTGGCTACTCGTGCATACATCACGCTTGGCTCTGTAGAGAAATAACTATAGATAAAACCTATGCTCCTTCATAATGGAAAGGTTAGCTATATAGCAGTCAAATTTCAGATGAAACTTTTAAAATTTAGTTTTGAAATAAGAGTTTGATTATGGGTCAGAGGCAGGCTCAAACAGTAATTATCTTACCAAGGAAGAGAGTAAGTCTCCCTCAGTCTTACTAGAACTGCAGTTATTTCTTCTTCCCTCAGTAAAATATTGCTAGTAAATCCAGGATCACTGTACCAGCTGTGAAAAAGTACATCCACTGTATAGAAGATCTTTTACCAGTGGTGCTTTCTAATTTGATAAAGCTGAAATTACTTAGAGATGAGAGAGTAGAGGGAATGGTTATCAAAAAGGAAATCTGCAGACAGTTCAGCATTTCTCATCATACGTTTTTTCCCTCTTCTAGGAAATACAGCTGTAGCAAGAGATATTGATCTAGCTTTTGACACAACTTCTAGTTTTCTGCTAGACTGAATGTTCTGGGTTTCTTAATATGTGGTGGTGTTTATCTTTCCACAGTAAGGTTCGGTTTCATTTGGCATAAGGTAGCACTTCAACTAGACTGAACTTTGGGATGTGTCACAATGTGAAGCCTGAGGGGCTTTTTGCGTTTTTATGTTGCTTTTGCAAACATGCCCAGTGCCAGCTGTGCAAAATGTCCCTTCTGCCTGAGGCTGGGCAGGAAACTGCACCCTGTCTTCCTACGCTTGGCTATGCTAATCCACGTTTGTGATTGCCAAGTGTGATTACTGCAACATGTTGCACTGAAAAATCAAACTGCTAGCCAAGCCAATAGATCTACAGGGAGAAATGGAAGTTTACAGAGAGGTCCCTGGTCCTACTGAAATACTTACTAGGTTGAGTGTTAACAAGACATATCTATCCCATAGCAACCTCCTGGCTTCTGCATGAGCAGTCTTTCACAAGTCTTAAAAACCCCCTAAAACCAAAATCAAACCAAAAAACTCTAGTTCTGTTAAATAGATTTGATATATCACAAATTAGCAGAGAATTCTGAGGTTTTTTCGTGCTCTGTGAAACCCAGCAAGGAAATGTGGCCTTCTCTGCAGTTGCTTTGCAGACTGTTACTCATGGAAGCCTGTAAATATTCGTCCTACACTGATAAGGTTCACTGGAACTCTGTAAAGCTGAGATGTGTTATTTCTTGGCTGGTGGACTCAGCAGCTGAACAATGTAGATGAAACCCAGAGGTACTGATATCTTTTTAGTCCCTTACCTTTCATACATGATGTGTTTTCTTTCTGACTCAGCCTGGCAGACTGTTGCAGTCCCCAGTCCTTCTTGTGTTCCATAGGCTAGGCAAGAGTAAGCCATGTCCTTCTCACAGCACTGACTTTAGAGCCATGACTTGCTAAGTGCAATATTTTTAGCTATCTGAAGTTTTCTTTATTAACAGAATAATATATATCCTGGATTGTCTTGTTACTGTTGGTGAATGGATTAATTATTTTTACATATGTCTATTACAGTATCTTCTTCCTCTAAAAAATTTAGAGTGAAAGGGCATGCAAATAATCTTCCCAGTGGGAAATAAAATTCTGTGAAAGAACACTGACAAACAGTTGAAATCTTCTCTTGACCATCTGAAATTTTGCATGTCACCATTGTATTTGTGACCTTTGCTCTTCTTTTTCTTTTATGTTCTGTGAATGATTCATATTTTTCTTGTTGCTGCCAAAAACTGAGTTCTCAGTGCCAGTTCCTAAGCTATCATCCAGTTTCAACTTACTTTTGCTCATATATAAAATAAGCTTGAGCTATGGAATATCCCTGTTTAATTTCTCCCCCTAGGAAGTGGCTAACAGGTCTCATGCAGCTATTAAAGAAGCAGGTTGGGACTTTGAGACTGTAATCAGTTTAAATTGCTAGTTTTTCATATTTTAACCTCTGCTTACTCTCTGCTTGTCTTCAACTCCTGTTCCCTCCAGAATACTTTAATTCTTTAATTCTTTTTGAGTGTTCACTTTCCTTCACAATCAGCTATGGAAAGGGAGTGTGCATGGAGGTGTTTTACACTGACAAGATATATTTGTTTGTGACACATGATATAAAATGTCCCGTCCACTTAGTAATATCATATTTTTGTGAAGGTAGTGTCTCAGGAACAACTGGTGAAAAATGGCCCTGGCTGGCTGATAACCAGGACTGTATTAGGTAAGAATTAGGCAGTCATTTCTCCTGGAGGTTATTAATTCTGCCTCTGTATATGGAAACTTTGAGGTTTTTAACTTAAGGTGTCTTTCACTTGAAACATTTTAGAGTCTGAACAAAAATAGAAGGGCAGATACTTAAAAACAAATATGATGATAATCAAGTGTGAAGAAGTTTATGGGGTTAAAACATCAAAATACAGTACATTTTCAGTTTGATTCCTGTCCAGCAATTTTTTTGTTTTCTTTGGTAGACAACATGAAAGATAATCACTTTGTCTTTCTGCCTAGTAAGATTAGGGGTAATACCTATCAAACAATTGCTACAGAAGTATGTTTCAAGAAATGTATATTTCCACTAGAACTGAAAAATGAACTGAATAACAATGTTACTCTCCTTTGCCTATGGGTTGTCCTTCAAATACTGTCTATTTTACCTTTTTTTTCCCCCCCCTGTGAATACTCACTGCAGATAGCTGGACAATTTGATTTGATTAAACAACTTTGTTTAATCAAAGTAATAGCAGGAGCTACTATCACACCTTTTGAACATTCAGTTGAAAGTCTTGTGCCATATCTATGGTTTACATGTGCACACAATTCCAGATTCCTGTGTTGTGTGATTGATGTCTGGAGTATGGTACTTTAAGAAATTAAACACAGAAGGAAGACAGAACAGGAACACCAAGACGCAAATTATTTACATTTTTTTCTCCCTAAGGGGTTTTGGTCTTTTTTTCCAGTCTAATACAACCACTGTTCAACTCCTTTATGTCATATTTCTTCTTAAAATATGTTTGAGTTTTAAGTGTTCTAGTTATCTTGCCTTGAGATGGGCCACAAGATCTCTTATTTTTCACATTCAAGCAAAACCATACAAAATGAATACAAATCCTGAAGCTGTATGGGAATGTCAATGCTACAGAATGCCAGAAGTCTGTTGGCAATTTGTGTAAAAATGTCCCAGCTGTGAGCTTGCTGGCTCAGGTGCTTCCAGCTGTGCTGCTGCTGCTGCTGTGGCAGGAAGTGCAGTGCAGGCTCTCCAAATCGTTTTAAATACTTAACTCAAAGCTGCACCGGGCCTTGGTGCTGTGTCTGCGTGGCTACCACCCAATGCAGACAGTGCAGAGCTGGTTTTCCAGCTTCTACATTAGTTGTAGTCACACTTCTTATTACTTTGTAGACATACTGTAAGGCTTTGGACCCCACATGTAGTCAGTACAAGCTAAAACAGAGAACAGCAATTATTATTCATTATATCTGTTGGTTTGGGTTTGCTTTTACTAGTGTTTTAGACATTTAATTCCATGTAAAATAAGATGCTGTGGCAGGTTGTCTCTGTTTTACAAGGTTAAAGTTAAAAATAATCATAAGGAGAAAACTGAAATGAGATCCTTTGAATGGGAAAAAAAAAAGAAAAAAAAAGTGTTTATTAAGATTCACTTATTTCTCTGAAATTGTGGTGCTTTGGTAGCACCATCCTACTCTTCTCTTCCCACCAGTGGTGAAGGATCAGATCATCACTGCAGGAAAGGATGTACTATTTCTGTAACATACTTCTTTTTTTCTACCTTTGGTCACTTAGTTCTTTCTCAATACCTGTTATTAAAACAAAAATTTAGGTAAGACTGGGATGATTCAGTCACAGTGCATTCCTGCTAAACCTTACTTGGTGATGATTGTCTTTTACTGGGTTCTGTGAAGCACTGGTTTTCAATTGGCACTGCTAAAACAACCTACTTCTGTTTTGTCAAAACCTTTGCTGTCTTTAGACCTGCTTATTGGTGTTTTGGGTTTTTTTCTCTTTGGCCTTCAACACAGAGATTGCTGGGAATGCAGATAAAAGGAAAGACCCCTTCTGTCTCAATCCATACTGCATCTTTCTTTAAGGAAGGAAAACATGTTCATCTCAACTGTTATACTTTTGTTTTTGTTACCTTGATAAAGTCTAGTAAGCAGGCTGTGCTTATTCACTTTCTGCAAAAGAAATAGGTTTTCTTGATTAATCCCTTTATCTGGCTGTGAGATACAAAAGAAAGTATTTCAGTTAACATCTACCTAACCATTGCAATTTAGATTTGGAGTGTTCATTACAGTTAGGAAATATATTATTCACCAGCTCATCTTAAAATAACACTGCAGATGCTGTGTTACCAAACATTCTTTTTTGTAAGATTTTCATGGTTCTGATGGTGCTTTTTCTCCACATTTGACATGTTCTCAGTGAACAACCTTTCTGTGATGTTCCTTTCTATGTTATTTTTCATGTTCATTTTCTAGCTCCATGTATATATTGCTAAACACATTTTGTAAACCTTGTATGGGATTTAGTGGGATCTTGTAAAAAAAGAAATGCTCTAGATGTGCTAAAGTTACTTAGTATTTCTGTAGCAGCACAAAATAAGATGCAATGTGTATGAGGTGGTATATGCTAATGGTTTCTCATGCTTTTACTCTCTTTACTTTGTTTTTTCTGTCTCCCTTGGTGCTCTCTGGTGCCTTCTGTTATGGCTTATTAAAATTCAGGTCCTATAGGTGCTATGTTACTAACAGCTCCCTAGTATAATCTACTTCTGGTTTTATACAATTTCTTCATTACAAGTATGTCAGCTGTAGCTCCCTAACTTTTCATAATGCCTTTCTGTGAATTTTCTTTGTGTCCTCCACTATTTCAGTTTTTAGTAAAACAGTCATTGATTATCTTTACATGAATGTTGATAAGAGAATATCTTTCGGTTTAATCCAGCATAGACCTTTTCTTTTGACTAATTGAAGGCCATTCCCCTGAAAACATCTTCTGATGTGAAGTGAAAAGACTCCAGCTGTCCCTTTCGTCATTCTAAAATTGAGATGATGTCTTCACCCATGAATTACAAACCTCATTTCAGAACAAACTGTTTATGTCAGGTCAGAGGATGTTTATCAGGAGTGTCTGCGTGTCTGCTTTTCTATGTAGTTAAAACAGAGACTGCATTACCCCTAAGAACTGACCTCAGGAAAATCTTACTAGGAAAAAAAAAATCAAAATAATATTAATGCATGGCAACTCCATTTAGAGGGTAAGTAAATGTACTCATGGATTCCTCCTTGCACAACCTTAGTCTGGCAGCAGAAGAAAGGGACAAGTGAACGAGAGAAGCAGTACGTCACACATACCAGGCTCCGGAGGTAGCTGGGCATGAGAGTGAGAGGAAATTTCATACAAAGCTGCTCCCCACGCCAACCATTTATTCTGCTCTCCTCAGTGTGTTCCTCTGTGCTCATCAATCTAAAAAAATTTAAAATCTAGATTCCTGGTTCAGAATTGTTTTGGAGCACACCAGGGATTGGTGCCAGCAGAAAGCATGAACATGGACCAGAATACAGTTCAAGGCCAGCAATGTCCACCTGGATACTCCTGAAGCCAACAGCTGAAGATGAGGTATTAGCAGCCCACTGGAGAGTGAAGAAACAAAAGTATTAATCCAGGGAAAGAAAGGGAAGTGACAAGGATGATGTCAAAAACCAGGATATAGTTCCTGCTATGGGTTTACAGAAATAATTAAGACTTTTTTCAGTGGCAGGACCTGGTTTTGAAAACAGCCTTAATGAAGCTGCTTAATTACAAGAAATGAGGAACCCTATCTAAATACAAATAGAAATTACATGAAAATAGCTATTGGCATCTCATAACTCATGTAGCTGGAATTCTGTCAAAGAGATTTCCCTGGCATGACAATGGAGCTCTTACTAACATGCCTATCCAGTCTGACCATCTGAATTCTGCTGAATTAATATTCATGCACACCAGGATAATGACATGAGAGGGACACCTGCCTGAGGCTACTCTGGAGAAAACTGTTAAGTTCAGGGAGTATTACAGCCATGAGTGTTTGTCAGGTGGAGGATTTGGAGGAGGAGCCACTTTTTTATCTTGAGACCACTGGAGTTTCTCTTGGTGTCTCTGGAGCTCTTTGATTCTTATTCATCCAGGACAAGGTGAATGAGTTGACTGACGATATCTCCCTGTTTTTTGTCCTTTGTGATCACTCTATTATCCATAAGTGCTGTTTGCCCTCTGTTCTTCAGGTTTCCATTTGACTATCTACATTATTACTTTCCATCTGGCTGGCCTTTGGTCAGCTCCTATTTTCTTTCTGCACTGATACCTTCCATGCCTGTGTTAAAAAATGGCACTGATGCTGTCATAAGTGCACCTGCTAAAATATGGAGTCACTGTCTTGTTACACTGATATTTTCTTTCTGCAGACTTTGGCCCATCCTCTTCAAAAAAAATAAAATGGTGGCTCATCATAAGTCCCCAATGACCTTCTCTGGGCTCCTCCAATATCCTGTCTTTTTGTAAAATGATTATTCAGAATTAAACCCCTCCCTGTGCAATTTATTGATACATTTTTTCTTACAAAGTTCAGATGGAAAGGCTATTCAGGATATGGTGGGTCATTCTCTTAAAGACTTTTTGGTCCTCCACATAATTTAACTCCACCAGGGCATTGCTACCACCCTGGGTTACTTTCTCCATCACAACAATTATGTCCTACATATTTGCTTCCTTCAAACTGGCAGAAGGTTTTCCAAGTTTCTGAACTTGAAAATGAGACCAGTATTTCCAATTCAGTTCTCCCTGTTCTTTTAGAAATATCTCTATACATGATTTCATCACAATGAATAAATTGAATTGCTTGTAAACAGTAGCACAGAGTCACAGTACATGCATGCCTTCATCACATGTGGTTTTATTTTTAAACCCCAGTGAACCATACAAAAGCATCCGTGAAGAAGATTGGTTCAGTGTTTTCAGTCATTAATTTTGACAGCCTGCTCTACCAAGTTGGATTTTAAAAGACAAATCTCTCAATTGTGTTTCTTTGACTGTGTTTAGTAGCCTATATTTAAAGAAGATTTTTAGCAACCTTTTTGGCAGCCAAGGAAATGAGAATGGAGAGAGAGAATCTGAAGAGCTGCATGGAGCTGTCGCTGGGAGGAGGTGATTGGGTCTTCTGATCTGTGGCCACTCTTCAGGGGAGCTCTGTGTGTTGCTCTGAGCATCTGTTTCAGTATTGCTCTCTACTGAGTATTTTCTCTCTAACCTGTTATTATTTCTCCATTAAGCATACTAACAAAGCTCCCAGTTATACCGTGACAGCAAAACTGAATCCTAAATTAAATAATTAAATTATTAAATTCAGCTTGATGTTGTTCAGGATATTGTCTTAAAAGCTTTGGTTGAAAGATCTTTTTCCTCTCCAGGGAGATATATTGCACCTTTCACTGTTATCTCCAGAGTAATACAATTATCTTTTTAATACTTATGTGGGAAGAATGGCTCTTCAGACAATTGGTCATTGACGTCTGTGAACATCAGTGAAATGGACTTGCGAATGTCAGCCTACTGTAAATATGTGCTGCTGGTAGTGAAACACATAATGATTTAGTTTGATGTAGCAAATTAGAAACATAAAGTAGGTAAAAATGACAAAGATAATTATGAACTATTTCATTCAGAGAGTCTCTTTCTCATCCTATTTCCCAGCTTTTATGGGAAAAAAAACTTTCAATGACTGCAACTAAATAAAAAAAAAAACCACAAGAAAATCACACCTCAACAACCTAGAGGCTGCAGAATTTGAAAATATTAAAAAGGACACACTTTGAATGTGTCTCAAATTTTCATGACTGAGAGAATGTAGATCTATAATTAAGCCTTTCCCTAAATATAATTATCACGATATAATATTATATATTATATCGTGATAATTAATATCACTATATTAATTATCAAAAGTGGTTATATACCTTCTCTAAGTTATGTTTGTATGCCCACACATATATATGTTAACAGTGCTAAACAGATTTCTAAAACCTAACAGAGTCTGTGGGGAGACATTGTTGTGCTGAGTGTTCAGAGAGCCCAATCCAGCAGGTCATTGGAAAACATACTTGGATCATCCTGTAAAATGCTGCTGACAAAGGAGAAGAGGGAGAAACTATCCTCTATTTTAAATAACATGACATTTATTTTATGTATTTGGAGAGATCATCTGCTGTGTTGGAAACCCTGGTTCCTTTACCTCTTCATCCTCTGCAGAGGTTTAAAGCCACATCTCCCATAAGTGGTCTGGTTGCTGAGTCCTAGTGATTGCAGTTGTCCTAACTGGGCTTTGCAAGGAACCATGGTTCCTTCAGTCACTGTTTCCTCCTGGCCTTTATAGAAATGGTTGGGTACTTAGCTCTTGCAAAAATAAAGACTCTTCAGTAAATGCAGGTGCTTTCTTATTTTAAGGATTTAGATACCAAAGAGAATGAAAGAGGCTAGGCACGCTCTGAAAGCATGCTAAGTCATAAGCTCCGTGTTTGCTAATTTCTGCACACACTGTTTTCTGTGGACTTTTATTCTGTTCAGTCCCCTTTTTGCAGCATGGATACAGCTTCCACCAGACAGAAGATACCCGGGTCCCCTATAGCATAATTCCCAGTGTAAATACAATTTTCTGTCTAAACTCCACTCTTCATCACTGAGCAGCTACTGCTCATGACAGTTCTTCTCTTTTTAGAAGATACACTCATGAAAGTTCTTCTCTTTTGAAAATGCCTACCACTTCTGATCTCTCGAATCAATTTTAAATATGGCCATTGTATGTTATATTTGACCATTTAAGAGAGACACATTGAAGGTCTTGCAATAACATTTAGGAAGCCCTCAAGCTCACCAGCACTTACATCTGGCAAACACACAGCAGTTTTCAGGCCTCGGGATATAAGCTGCCATGATACCTCTAGGGTTTGCAATAGTCCCTGGCAGTATAAACTACAGCCTTTGAACTGAAGAAGATTAGATCATTCTGTCTGACAAGAGTTTGAGCACTTGTAACCAACCCCAACAGTGATATTCACTAGTGGCAGATAACTGTGTTAAAATATTGCTGAAATAAAAATGTGTCAGAAATGGACACTGAAACGAATATTTAAGGTACTGTAAATGTGAATTCTGATCAATGTCTTCCTGATGGGTCATTCAGGTGCAGCTTTTAATTGCTCTTTGCTGAAAAATCATTTTGACATTGTCACATTTTCTGCTCCTTTAATGTGCCCTTATTTTATATTTTCTTTCTGAAAATTAGTGCCTGTAGTGTGTCTGTTGATAATTCTCTTACTGTAGTTCATATGTAGAGTCTTTAAGTAATTTCAATCATCTTTGAGTTTTTCAGGTGCTTTTCTACAAAGAAATAATGTAGTTTCTCAGTTTCTTCCAACTCAGATGGTGGGGATAGAAAGCAGCAAGGTTTTCCTAGTGTGAAAACATGTCCATTAAATTACATTACATTCCTAAGTTATATTACCACTTTCAGTAGTACTGCATGAATGCTTGTGATTGTGGGATCAAAGGCTCAAAGCTTTATGCATTTGGAAACCAAGATTATGTTTCTGTCCTAGAACACCATAAAAATCTAAACATAAGATTCAGTGGCTGATGGATAAATGCATGGATTCAATGTGAATTGTTCTTAAAACAGGCAGATATTATATTTATTTTTCTGTGCAAGACCTTGGGTAGATATCTAAGTGACATTGATCATAGTATTCAAGAGAAACATAATTTCCCATAAAGCGTTAAGGGAAAGTGACTTATTTTGTGTTCCATATACAGTGAAAGTCTTTTACATGAGACACCAAAAGGCATGAAGAAGAATAAAACACCACTACCAAGACTTGCTTTTCTTAACTGGAGCAGGAAACATTATTAACATCCTTTGATTCTCTATGAGGCAATCATATTTCTGCACAGGAGAAAATATAAGTGAACTATTACTTGCCCAAATCAAGAAACCTGGCTTAGGAAAATTAACAGCTCAACCTAGAATGTCCAAAAATACTGGACCAAAGAATATATACTACAGGAACAAGCAGCATAAACTAGCAACTGAGTAAATTTTGTGGGGGAAGGCTCAGGAGCACTGCATCCTGACTCAACTGATCGCTGGGAGCCCCAAGTGAATTATGTTTCAACTTAAAGGCTTTGATTAAGGAGGTAAACCTGAGGAACATTTCAAGTACTTGAGTTTTGATTACCTTCCCCTAAATAGGTTCACAGATCTCAACTGTGGCAGTAAACAATTTGCCATAGTTCAGGCTATATTTGTCATAGATCCATAGGGTTTAATGACAGAAGGAAGCACTGGATCACACTGGCTGATGTCCTGTATACCCTATTACCCAGATCTGTGAGTCTGTGTTGCATATGATAGATGCTTTTGCATGCACTGTAAATCCACTCCGCTGATCTCACCTTCTGCACAAGAATCAGGGGTATATCTTGTTCACCAGTTTCATCAGACTCACAGCAATCAAGTGCTGGAGCCCCCACCCTGATGAGCCCATGCTGAAAATGACCCTGTGGTGCACCTCATTCTGTTTTGTTACCTACTCTCTCTCTTGATCTGAATAATCCATGTCTGAGGAAATTCACCCTTGACTAGTATATGGTTTTCCAAAGAGGACACATTAGGCAAAAGCTGTGTCTAATTTCTATTTTTAATTTTTCTGATATCAGATTCTGAACACTAGTATATTTTTTTTCTTTCCTTTTAGTTTCAGAGCTTCATTAGTATTCACTAATTTTTCCACAATAAAGACAGTTGTACTGTACATGGTATGCCAGTTACCTTTCACTTCTCACCATGAAGAAGAAGATGAAATAACAGTTTGAATTATTTAAAACCCTTTTTTTCCCAAACTACAGACTGATTTCGTGGCTCTCGATCATCTTCAATTCTCAAAGCTCTTTTAAAAACACAAATGTTGACAATGGTTGTGGAATCTGAGTTCTAGTTTCACTAAAGTCACAGTCAGGTGTAATTTCTGTTTGCTACTACTGATCACAGCTTTCCCCTTCATCTGTCCTTTTGGCATAGCATGACACTGGGAGTTACTGCTGGGCCTTTGTGCTCTCCCACCAGGGCTGTCTGATGTTGCTTGTTAGACAGATGACTTAGTGTGAAAATATGTCTTGTTTGAGTGTCCCATTCTGATGTGGGACTGCTTGCTCCGTGTGATGGACCCCGCTTCATTTTGTGTTCCCTTACATGAAACGAGCAGCTTTCCCCATCAACACTACGAGCCAGCTCTCATGCACTCAACACGCCCTACGCTGTATGGATCTGACTAGGCAAAGTATGGGCAAAGGGTTCTCCAATGTACTAGCAAGCATGCCCTCACCTATCTGCCCTATACCATGCAAACACATCTGTTGTCATTTGTCCTGTTGCTGATTTTTGTTTCCTCTGAATTTATTACAGCTCTCCAGGTCCTCAGTAAAAATTTAATAATGTGAAGCAAGGTCATTTTGCAGTCTTTGCCTGTCAATTCTCTTAAGGAAAGAAAGTTCCCTACTATTCTATGAGATTTCTATAAATCTCTGTCTCTTGTTAGGTATTTCTCAGTTAGCTCTTTCTTTTTTTCCCAATAAAGTATGCATAAAATTATACTGTGTAGCACTGGCTGTTTGATTAGTATGTCACAGGACACTAAATAAAATGCCTTGCAGAGTTCTGTGTTTATGAGCTCTCCACTCCCCAAATTGTTATCTCCTAAAAGTACAAAATGAGGTCGGGAAGGACATTCCACTTAAAAAAGCCCTAACTCTTATTCTTCAAGACTCAACAGTGTCCTCTTCTTTCTTGCTCTGGTATCAATGTCATATTCAATGGCCCACTGAAGTGTAGCTCATTCTGTCGTTTTTGACTTTATGCAAAGGCCAAATTTATTTTTCCTCTATATGCTGTGGAATGATGGATTTGGCCTTTTGTACTGATATTTTCTGATAATTTCTTTTGTTTTGCTGGGAAATGAATAAAAGTGATACAGAGATAGGAGATGGGATAAGGAATGTAACCTCCTGCCAGGAAGCTTGAAGTCCTTTTGTGCATGTTACTCTAGAATTGTTGCAGCTGATTTGCTGTGGTTGAACAGTGTAGCAAATGCTGTCATGTTTCAGAAATATTCTGTGCTCATTTCTGCTGCTTGATGTGCAACAGGCAGCTTTTAGGAGAATCAGTGCAGAAACCATTTTCAGGTGCATGAGAGGGCAGTGTTTGTCTCATCCTGCTGTGAAATGTTATGATGTAAAATCAATGTAGCTTGCCACTGAGCATTCCCATAACAATTATTGGCTTCATAACCTCTTCTGCTCTGCAGTCTGAGGCATATGTTACATTACAGGCAAGTAGCCATTTCCATATGCAGATAAGTATCTAATCAGAGCAAAAGGTACCCTCCTTGAAGCAGACAAGTAGCTTGTTCCCACAGAAAGGCTGGCAGGAACCAGCTTCACAATCTGCAGCTGTTGAGAGTATCAGCAGTAGAATGTTCAAATGACTAAAGGGCACATGGTGATCTTTACTTCAGTAACATCCTCTGTAGCTCCTACTACACATGTTTTTTTATCATGAGATCTATGCCACCTCTGGATAGGGCATGAAAAGCTGGATGAGTACATGGCTTACTTTTTGTCTATTTTTCTAGTTAGGAGAAGCTGAATAGATTTGAATGTAGTTAAGAATCTTTATAGAAAATCCTCTCTGTGAAGGACAATTCTGCGCCAATATTTCTGTTAAAGATCTCTGTCAGCTAGTTCTTAATCAATAGTGTGTGTGTAAAGTGGGACTTGGCCTTTATAAAAACATGTTAAATTTGCATTTGAAGTAAGTGCAATACATCAAGCATCTTCTTATGCCACCTTTTCCCACTTGGATCACAGTATTATACTTTATAGTGAAAGGAGATAAAACATTTCTTTTGAACACTGGTTTGGAAGGGCCCCTTGTGCTTGAGCTCCAGATTAATATGCAGCCTGTCCTGTTAAAAAGTATGGGAGTTGTACAGCAACTGTGGCAAGATCAGCATCAGGAAAGAGTCACAACAAGACCAAGACACGGAGATGGCTCATTATCCCAGCACAGAAAAAATCCCTTCTCCAGCCTTGCTGAGGCAGAAAGGGAAGGGGAAGTGATGATCCCTCTGGAATCTGTCTATTAACACCTATCTGGACTGTATGAGCTCCTGTAAAGAGAAGATCTTTCCTCAGAGGAACTTGCTCCCCAGGAGTGAGATGATGATGAAATGCACTGAAGCTCTTTGCAAAATTCTTTTTGTATAAGGTCTCATTTACACAACAGACAGAATCTGTAGCTGCTCTGGGGTCAGCAACATGCTGGCAAGCTGTGCTGGATGCTGTCTGGCTGCATCTGCAGGCACAGGCAAACTCCCATCCATCCTGCATCAAAATAGACACCTGAGAGTCCTTACTGAAAGGTGACGGCCAGATGCTGGCCATGATTTGGGCATTTCAGTCTCCATCTAGTACTTATTTTTGCTGGGGTAAGGTTGCTAGCCATATGTTAAACTTGTGCAAGCTTTGTTAAGAAGGAAGATAATTTTTTAATGAATATATCAGACCTGACTCCATTGTGCATGAGCAGGTGAAAAGACAAAAATATTTACATGAAGGAATAAATGTATTTTGCCTTGGTAACAACCTGTTCCACTGCTTGGGTAGGAATGAAATATGCAATAAATTTACATCAAAATAAATCAGTCCTATGATGTTGAATCAAAGAAGCATAACTCAACAGTTTAATGTGAGTTGATTGTGTGATATTTACATCAATAAAACATGAACCTTGCTAATTTTGCACATTTATGAAAAATCCCATTTCTGATATAAAGCAATAATAGTGTATGAACTGAGGTTTGAAATTCCTCTGTTGTCTGTGTAGCTGGTTGCTATTGCTTGTTTTGGCAAGAGAGATGGAGGTGGCCCAAGGACTGGTATATATGTTCTGGATCACTGACTACATTTCAGAGAAGATTGGCCATAGCTACATAGTGTGCTTGACTTCCTTACTTACAGAAAAATAAGAAATGTTGCTCCTCTGGGAGCAAGTCCCTCCACTCACTCAGATGTGGCTTTGTTAGAGATAACAGTCTTATGGCTGAGCACAAAATAGGGTAGCACAAGAGCGTCTGACACTCAGTCGTCATACACAGGCAAATGGAAATGGCAGAGTGGGACAAAGAATGTGGGGCTTGTGCTCTGGTCATACCAAACACTGGTTTTTCGTTGGAAAACTAGACATAAGGAAGTTAAACATGTTTTTCAGGTATATCACAGTTTTTGTGATAAATCACATCATCTTCCTTTTCCCAATGTGGTATAATTCTGATGTAAATAGTTTAAATTGCCAAGGTAACATGGCCAGTTTTACATGATGTGTGCAACCTACACCACCAATCGAGGAGTGGCCATAAATTTGTAGGTGATGGTGATAAGAGGCTGAGAGAGAAGAACCTCTTTTACAAGCACCACTACTTGAAAGAGTATGACTATCTATTACGATTGGGCTTGGACTTGTGTCACAGGCTCATCTTTTCCTATACATTATTCCTTCCTTAGACCCTGGTTCTTCTACCATGTAGCTTATGATGGTGTTCACTTGTTCTTTCTATGTAATTTGAAATATAAATTTTGTAAGCAGGGTATGCATAATCACTGGAAAGTGCATTCTCTGTGCTGCTATGCTGCACCAGATCATTTGTGTGTTATGCTTACCTTCCAAAACTACTAGTTGTTATGGTTTAGGAATACTACTCCCCAATTCGGTGTCCCCACTGAGACTTCTCCCAAACCAGCTGCTGCTTACTTGCTCCCTGCCCCTTCCTCTCCCCCTTCCTGCTCTGGGGATGGAGTTGAGAGTAGGAGGCACAAAAGATGAAAATCACGGGTTGAGATAAGAACAATTTATGGGAAACAGCAATGGGATAAGAAAAATGAACAGTAACAGCAACAATATTAATAATGAAAGGTATAAGACAAAAAAATGACTTACACAGAAAGTAAAACAGTACTGGACCATTTTGCCCACCATGCTTTTTCCCCCAACAAGAAACAAGAGAGAGAATCCCTTACTCCTGCCCCTGGCGAGTGACCTGAGAAAGTACTGAATAACATTAGTTTGGCCATGTTCCCCTCCTGGCTACTGTAAAAAGCTAACCCTGTCCTTGCTGAATCCAGGACAGTAGTGAAATCTGAGCTCATCAGAAACATAATTCAACTCTCCTTTTTCTTACCTGTGGAATGTTCTGTAGGACACACATGCCAGAAATCAAACTCTTTACAAACTTTCTATATAATTCTGAGAAAATTACAAGCAAAAGTCTTTGATCTATTTAGTGAAGGCGCTTAAGATTTTTCATTTGGAACAACAAATATTTATCATATTAAAAGAAACCAACTAAGCAAACCCAAAACCAACCCAAACCAATCCAGATTGTCCAGCAATCTGTACAAAGTCAGTATCACAAGGAAAATTGGCTCAAGGAGCTGAGCTGATAGTGCTGAACTCAGTGATACTGAAAAAGTATCTATTTAAACCTCCTGCTCTCTGAACAGATGCTTTGCAGAAGGACTATTTTCAACCTTTGTTTTTAAGTTTCAGACTTTTTGGTTCTTCTATAAGAGCTCATCTCTTTGGAAATCATTCTAGCTATACTTCAGTGTATACCACAATGAAGTCTTCAAACAGTGCTGTTGTTTGGCCCAAACGTATGACCAGTAATTCTTTCATCCCTTCATCCAGTGAGGTCATAAAAGAAAGAATGACAGCAGTTCCAAAACTCTCTCATACTGCCCCTGTCTGCTCATCTGTCATTCATTCTGCAGCCTGTCCTTTCAAGCCAACAGGCATTAATTCCTTGTAAAATCTGCCAATTTTAATTCTGATTCTTCAAATTAAAATTAAATATATATATATATATATATATATATATATATATTTCCCAGAATATTTGGCATCACAGTGATTTTAAAAGTTGAATCCAAAACATGAGAGACTTGTGCCTCACCCAGAGAGGCAAAGCTTCTCTCTACATTGTTTTAAGAAAAAAATTCAGCTGCTTCATCTGTCAGTCATTCTCTTCCAGGAGAAGAAAATACAGGCACTAATAACAAAATGAGATTGCTCTCTAAAAGCAAAAAGTAACAACTTGAAGCTTTTTTATCTCTTCTATGGTCTTCCATGATCTGTCTCTTGCTGTCAGTAAGGATATAGCTCTAAAAGCAGTGAATTGGACGAACTTGTTTTTTTGTGCTAAACTTCCACTGCTGATGTAGAGAAAGTATAGAGGCATAAAAATAAAAGAAAAAATAGAAGAAAGGAAGATCTCTCTATTTCCTGATTGAGAACAGAGCTCAAAGTACCTTTTTGGTAGCAGCACCACTGAGGCTTCTTCCCCAGTCAGCTCAGCTTCCAAGAGTACTCTAGTCCCTACATTTAATGCAACTTCTTTATCCCCAAATATAAAATTTGCAACACTGAAACAGGCTCTACATCATCACCCTAAACTTAAATAATCTTTCTAAAAGTGACTAGTAATTTATTGCTGGTGCAAATTATTTCCTCTTCAGTACTATCCATAGTAAATATATTGCTGAGTTTATCAAAGTGTAGCAGCAAATTTTCTTCCAATTTATCTGCAGTGTACTGCTAATTAAAGTGGCCTAATACTCCTGTGGCCTCAGGTTTCAAGTACTCTCAAGTAAGTTTTTAGAGACAGAGATGATGAACACCCAATAAGCAAAGAAGACACAGATCTTGAATCACGAGGACATACCCTGCAGCTTCTCCCAAGAACCCCTCATCTTTATCATCATGACATGAGTACACACTGTTCTGCTCTTACATTGGTCCCAATTGATCTCAAAGCTTTGCAAGAGGTGCCATCCATAGTTGATACTACCCTGAAGACTGAAAAATCAATGATCAGAGAAAAAGGGCCATCAATTACCAACCCATTTAGGTCCCGAAGACAAGTTAGTGATGTTTTTTAGAGAAGACATCTTGAAGTCGTTTTAAAAAGACACCAGCTACTATCATTCCAGATGCTAAGAAAACTAAACAGCTTTCTCTAATGACAGTTGTTCCCAGAGGTAAATAACTCCAAAGGCCAGACTAAAATAAGTAAAGTACTCCTCTATTTCAGTCCAACTGTGCCTAGCAAACTAACATTATGTAAATACTGCTTACTGAGAGAACAAAGCATGTGCCTTTGTGAACAGATTTCAGTCTCAAGCTAAATAATACAAGCCTTCTTTTTCTGAAGGATATTTACATTTCCATGAGTAACACTGGAAGCTTAGTCCTTAAAATTACTTATTTTTCCATATAATTTGTCATAATGATTGTAATGATAAAGGGTTCTTCAAAAGTTCTGAAGAGAACTCAGCATAGGTTTTTCTCCTTTGAAGGCAGAAGTCTTAAGCAACTTAACATATAGAATACAAAGTCCTAGAAAAATATCTGCCCAAATACATCTTGGTCTTTTGGTGGAGGCCCTTCAAATATCAGAGCCAGACAACTACAGAGTACCTGCATGTTTGAAAGGAAAACCAGCTGGTTATATTTTAAGAAAATAGTTTCCCTTTTAAAAAGCTGCCATCATTTACAAATGGAACCAATTTGAGATAACCAAGATAGCCCAAGGTGATATGTGGAAGAAGAGTGAAAGTTCTTTCCACATCTTCAGATTTCTTCAAATTTCAAATTTCTTCAAATTTCATCTTTATCTTTGTTTTAGGTTTGAAATAGAATAATCTTTAGCCAGGCCCTAGAAGTAATCTCTTTTGGGTATTCTTATCAATTGCAGATTTTTTTTGTGGCTTTTTTCATCCTTTTCATGGATGTCTTTCATGAATACCATGTGAAAAATATAACCTTGCTTTATTGGATATCTGATTGATAGGTAATGAGTTTTGTAAATCAAGGGGAAAAGTCTACTCATGACAATTCATTTCACCAAAATAGAAATACAAATAATTTTTTCTGTCTTTGGCTTGAGAAAACTGGACTGCCTCAGTCTAGTTTTCTTCTTTCTCTCTCTTTTATAATGCTAAGGACACTTTTAGCTCCCTTCAAGATGCATGGTTCCATACTGTGATCCCTTTCTTTAAAATATCTGTGATTCACAGCAAAGTAATATTAAGACTCTCCCTGAGAGATGTTTACAGATAGTGTTCAATTACTTGTGCATATGGAGTTAATGCAGTTAAGTCTGTTCAATTACTTACTCAAAGCCATAGATTTCTGGGCACCACTATCATCCTTGAATTCAGTTTTGTTCAAACAGCTGAATTGGATGAGAAACTGAAGCAAATTTTCATTCACTGGAGTTCAAATGGACTACAAATAGAAATTGCATACCTTCCAGAGGAGAGATTTCCAGTCCATCTGGACAGTCATCTGTAACCTCAAGATAAATCTGTCAGAGGCAGATTTCAGACTGTTTCAGACTGTTACACCACATGTCAGCTTGCACTCATGCAATGCCTGAAGCCAGACCTCACCCTTCCTCCTCTGCAGAGCTGGCAGGGGTTGGTATATCAAGCTGTGGAATGTCAAACAGCTATAGATGTCTCCTATCTCCGTTTAAACTGACAATGTTCGTAAAGATGCATCTTTCTCACAAAACCTCGGTTGCTGGCTTACATAAAGGGCTGCTGGCTTACATAAAGGGCTGCTCATTGGGACCATTGGATGATCCATCCTACATGATCCCTGCTACGTGAGCCCACATGGAGACCATACATGAACATTGAAGGCAAGGGAATCAGTGGAAGACATTTGCTCTTCTTTTAACGATTTCCATAGATCAGATGTTCCCAGAAAATACATCACTAAGTCATTGTAAGCACAAGTATGAAAGACCCCATTAGGGTTTTTTTCCAAAGCAATGGCTGGCAACTATTTATATTTTTTTTTCTTTTCAGGAAACGATCTCTTGTCGGTTTATGCTCTCTTTCATGGTTTGTCCTTGCATCAATGTCTTAACAGTGAGTAAGTCCAGCTAAAGACCTATTCACTATCAAAAATACCTCAAGTGTTTTGTTTTGTTTCATTTTGTTTTGTTTTGTTTCTGCAGAAAGACTCTGATCTCAGAATGTTTGCAAATATAAGGAATAAGGAATTATGCATGAGTTTCCTCTGATCCCCTACCCAGAGTATAAGAAAAAGGAGAAGGAAGGAATTTGGCTATGTTTATCCTAATAGGTTCTACACATCTGGGATAGTTGTACTAATGGATTTCTTGCAGTTCATCCCAGCCACTATAAACAAAAGAGAGGAAAATTTTCTATGTATCTTGAGATGAAATAGGCATAACGCTGAGTTTTCATTGCCTGAGAAAGCCTAATCAGTGCAGTGTGAATCAGGCTGTGGTGCTGACCACTTAATCAGGAATTAGCTATCAGGAGAAACAGTCCCATGGTATATAATAAGACAGGCTTGTACCTCCCTCCTTATGGCTGGACTCTTTCTCAATGCTCTAACAGTAAATTTTCTGGAGATGTGTATGTATTTAAGTTATAACACTTGCTGGAAAACCCATGCTTCCTGACTCCAGTTTTTAAAATTCTTTTATTCCTAATTACTAGTATTCCCCTTTGAGATGCAGAATACCTAATAGATATTTACTTTTATCACTAAAGGATATGTTTGCTTCTAGGAAATACTGACCTTAGAGAAATAGGTATCAGGATTACATCACTATATGAAATTATGTCACCATATGTAAAGGGATCTGTATGTGTGTAGAAGTAAGTATTGCACTCTGAGGAATAATAAGAAAGCATAGGTAATGGAAGTTATATAAAACTGGGAACAGAAAAGCTGGATTTCATGGCAGAGATAATGAGTAAGGTACAGAGAGATGATGCAAAATCCTGAACCTGCAATACCCACTAGATCCAGGCTACTGCAGTTCCTCCGAAAGAAAGCTTATGGAGAGCATGGACAACTGGGAGTACGGAGATAAAAAACCCGTGCAAATAGAAGTAGCCTTCTATTCAGTAGCACAGACTTCTTTAATCACTTCTTGTACAAGACACATCACACTCACAGGTAAAAGCTGGAATGAAAGTTGTGGAAGCAGACTTAGGCTCTTAAGTTTTGGAAACAGAAATGAAATGACAAATGAGTTAAAATATCAATAAATTCAAGGATTAAGGAAATATGTAGAATCTAATACAAGGCAGATCAGCTGAATTGCCTAGAAGGCCTGAGTGACTGGAAACTTAATTGGTAACTTATGTACTATCTCTGTTCAGTATTAGAAGATGGTCTTTTCAGGAAAGAGAGAGAAACACACTTCACTAAAGAGGCCTTCAGTTTTATTTGCAAATTGATGGTGTAAAACCTACTGAGGATATGCAGTCCAGGAAACATCTGGTTCTGTCCTTCTGACACATTTTGTGAAGTCTGCCAACATCATTTATACATATAATTATACTGGTTTTAGCAGGACTACTGCCTCTGCAACTCTAATGAGAACAAATATGTTGCAATGTTGGCAGATGTTTGTGCTTTTCTAAACTTTCTGAACTACAATGCTTGTGCAAGATCCCAGCTTAGGAATTTATTTGCTGGGTTGCATCAGTTCAATTTCTGTATGCTACAATATAAGTGCTAATTTTGTTATCATTATTGTTCTTAGGACACCCAAGCCCAGATCAGACACTCACTACATAACAGAGCATATTGTCCATCCAAAATAAAGGGTAAAAAACTGAAGACAAACCAGTGTTCCAGGAGATCAGGGGACAATGTCAATTAAATGTGCTTGTCTTCGACACAGTAACAGATTAATAATTAGCAGTTGTTTTTTTGGGGGGAGGATTATTAGGCACTACAGCAAAGATGTGAGTGTGAAAGGACCAGGGAAGTGAAAAGCCTAACATTATGTATGTTTATGGGGAGCTCCATATAGGCTTTTTGAACAAATAAGCAGATGGAGCAATAGGTGGACTAATTAAAGCTTGAACCTCATTCCTGGATAATAAATGAAAAATTATTCATAGAATGAGAATAGATGTCAATGTTTTTAAAAATGATATTTTTGTTTGTTGTGAGGGCTACTGTCGACCTTGCAAAGAGCTGCATGAGCAAATCAAACTGGTGGGTTTTGAAGTCAGCCTTGGCAGCAGTGTATAAGTAGATGTGCCCAGGACAAAAATGCCTTTTTCTGGGGCCAAGATGTTGTAGTAAGTGAGCTGTAAAATAACTGACCTTAATGAGAACTTTAACAGCGTGAGTGGATGAAAAAGGCCAAGTTATAGAGATGGTTCTGCGGGCATAGCAAAGAGTCTAAATTAAACCTGGAATCCACGTTATGGGTGTTTGAAACTAGCAGGACAGGAAGAGTCCTTTCAGAATCTGGAAAAGAGGCAGGGAAGAAGAGAGAGAGGGAGAGAGCACTCTGTTTTAGCTGTACTGAACTTGAGATGACAGCCAAGGCCATATCAGCAAGGCATGCCTTGATCTTACCCTACAAAGGTAATGTTTTGAGGGAAGAGAAGCAGTATCTGAGATCTTCAGGTAAAGATGATAATGGAGTTTTTAGGTGAGATGAAATCAGAAGGGAATCAGGAAGAGAGGGACAAGAACTGTTGGCAGTGTGCAAAATGTGACCTATGAGGATGAAGGAATAAGAATATTTTTTCCTTAAAAAGAAAAAAGAAAGTTTTGTTACTATCTACATAAGCATTAAGGGTAACTGGAAAATGGAGAAAATAAACTGCTCTCCATCACACTTGGGAAAACAACATGTCAGTTTAAGGTAAATGACCACAAAAAACCTTTGCAATAATATGGGTAGAAATGCATGAAGACTGTGATGTCTCCTCAGCTGGATTTTTTTAGAAACAGATAGTATCTGCCAAGAAAAGCAAGGTACCAAAGCTAGCTACAGCTGAATTTACCAAGGTAAGATGGTTTCTTGCAGTCTCTTCCAATTTTGACAAAATTGAAGGTCCATGAAAAGTCTAAAAATGGGAGACCTTGCATGTATTCTTCACCTTTTATATGCTTCCAGTATTATATGTGTGGGTTTCACTGATACTTAGGACTTTTTCACATCTAATATGATTTGAAAGACTAGGTGATACCTATGAACTTCTGTAGTCATTAACCTGTAGTCCAGTAAATATGACTTTTGCCATTGCTAGCAGAAGGTCACAGGCTTGGAGGCACCTGGCAACATGGGGGCTTGGGACATGTCTGGCTCTGCCTCGGTGGGAGCTGTTTTTAGCTGTGGTAGAAACTGCCTGGTGGACATGTATGTGATGCTTGCCTACACTGGCTTCACTTTGGGAGTGCTCAGGCTGGGGGTAGGCACCCCCATGTAGTCACTGTGGGTCAAACAATCCCTGCAGGGTTACAGGCATAGGGGAGGCAGAGTGCAGCTCCCAGGTTTTGCCTGGGAAACAGAGAGGAGGCAGGGTCTGATAGGAACACTTATGAAAATAGCCCCATGGGCACCCCAGGGAATGGGTTTCCAGTCACCAGCACAGATCTAAATCTGATGGAAAATCTGGGATGTTGACAACTGCCTGTGATACCCTTTCATGCCTGAGGAAGCATGGTGCCATCAACCAGAGCAACTGGCAGGAAACAAGAAGGGTGATCATGACATCAGAGGAATGGGGTAGATTTTAGTAAATTTTTTGGAAAGTAGTTCTTTATGAGTGTCATTATTAATTAGATTTTTCTGTGTATTTTCTGTTGTTGTTGTTATTATCATTATCGTTATTATAATAATTACTATTATTAATTCTATTAATATTTTTACTAGATGATTTAGATAGCAGTTAGGCTCATTGTAAATGGCTAGTTGTGTGTATGTGGTATATTGCCTTTTGCCTGTAAGTATAATCTTTTCATACGAGGGTCTGATGCTGTCTTAGGTTGCAATGTAAGACATAACCTAAAGTATGTATTCTGTCACCATCTGTTAAAACCAGGTGGGGCAGGGTTCTTTATCTCTTCCAGGACACATCCCTGATAACTCCCTCTGGGGGATATCTTCTGTTAATGGGCTGTCCAGCCTCACTGCATGACTCAAAAAATTACATTGTCCTGTTGTGAGATGCTCTGCCCAGGGGGAGGAGCCAAGCACTCCTACCTGGATATAATCTGAGGTTTGGAACACCACTCTTAGCCCTTTCCTACTGCATTCCCAGAAGACAAGGGCTGCATAACCACCACTGGACCTTCAGAGGAGGACCAGACCCTTCTACAGAATCACTGCTTCAACAGAACCACATCTATCACCTCAGGAGGACTGCAGCCACCATTTAACTGGACTGCTACCACCACCCTGCCCAACAGGGTGTCAGGCTGTATCCTGTCTGAAAGGGTTAAGCCAGTGTTTCTGTATTGTTGCCTTGTTATATATACTAGTAAAGAACTGTTATTCCTATTTCCCATATGTTTGCCTGAAAGCCCCTTAATTTCAAAATTATAATAATTTGGAGGGAAGAGGATTACATTTTCCATTCCAAGGGAGGCTCCTGCCTTCCTTAGCAGACACCTGTCTTTCAAAACAAGACAGATGCCTGCCTCTGATTCAAAATTGCTCAATTTATTCAATGCATTATTAATTTTAATAGGATACTTGATGGATAAGATGGACAGTTTTGGTGCCATATTTCAAAGATAGGATATAAAAATTCTTTGAACACTGAAGAACTGGGACCTGGATATGTATGGGTATTTTCTATGGCAGTCCTATTTATTCAGAAAAAACTTTGTAGCCTAAAATAGTGGTGTTAGAAGCCTTTTACATTATGACTGATGTACAAATTGTTGGAGCATTTACAGTACGAAGAGCCACAACTCTTCCACAGAGGCCACAATGAATTAAACTGATAAAAGGAAATAACTTCCCTTAAAAGCCCAGCCTTGTCCTCAGGCTACTCGTTAAAGATGGTATTTGACTCCCACCTGTACAGACTTTTTCTTAAATCTCTGAATAATAGGGAAGGAAATGCAGACAGCTGTGAACCCACTGTGTCTACTGGAAACAGTGACCCAGTCACACTTCCATACTCATTAATTGAATCCCTGAAAATAGGAATTATCAGAAGATAATCCAGTGCCTTGAAGGGATATTAATCCTGTTCTTCTGTTTGTTTTCATCAATATTCTGTTTTCTTCTCATTTTTGCAACTTTTTGTGTTTCTCCTTTTGTTTGTAAAGATTTATGCCTAATTTTTTCAGTGTGTTCAAAAGCCAGAGGCTTATTACACAAAGAATTTAATTAAGCTTTTCCACAAAACAGTTATTCCTTCATCCACTATTTTTTTTATCATGACCTCTTCAATTAGTTTTCCTTATCTCAGATAGTACAGAGAGGACTTTAAATTTGTGTTTTTATATAAATTAACTTACTCATATTATTTTCTTCATTAAAATGAAGAAAAAGATGGGGAAGCACCAACCTATTATCTACGAGATATGGGTGTCTGAAATTTTAATATTTAGCAGACATTGGCCAAAAGCATTATATTATGTGTTCCTTACTTGTTTTAAATTGTGGCCAGTTACAGCTGGAACCAGAAGCTAAAAGGAGCTGCAAGCTGTGAGCTGGTCTGGCACTGTGCATTCACACTTAATTGTTTTCACTGGTACAGTTCTGTCATTGTACTACTTGCAGTTCCTCAATAACCTCAGCAGAGCTCCAGAAATAACCAGATTCACTGACTGACCATTGTTTAACACACTTGAATGCCAGTTGTACTTCTTGTACTTTTTTGTCAAAACATCAAACTCAAAAAGTTCTTGTCAGTATTCATCATCAGATCTTAAACTTATGGCTCAAAATGATCACTTCAAACTGAATTGACAATAGTGTCTTACATTCTGATGCTGCTGGTCAAATAAATAATCCAAGCTGTAGAAAATTGTTTGGAAACCCAAACTCTCTGTGTAAAGGCAAGTTTTGTAGGTTTTTTCCAACTCCACCAAAGATCAGTAGAATACTGTTTTCATTTGTACGCATAGCATTTTGTTCAAGTGCTTGTAATACTAATTTTAGCTTTTCTGTCTGATATAATCTGATGAAAATTCATCTGTTATTCTTCATGTACTGCAAGAGGTACTTAAGCACATACAGATGATACAGTTATTTTGGGTCTCAAAGATGAAGAACAACTAAAAATTCTGCAGAAAGACCTCAGAATGTGGAGTGAATGGATAAGAGAGGAGGTGAAATTCCATGTATGCAACTGTAATGGGTCACAGAGAATGAAGCAACCCTTACTTCATGAGAGTGATGGATTCTGAACTTGGTGTTGTCACTCAGGAACAAGATACTGGAATTGCAATAACTACTTTTGTGAAAACATCAACTCAGTAGTGGTCAAAATTAGTACTGGATGTTAGGAAGTAGTATAAAAGGATATAGATCAACCAGGATAACCTCCTATTGCTTCTATCTGAGGTTTAATACTATGCAAATCCATACATGCCTAAGCCTAAAAGGCTGTTTGCAGTTCTGATTCCTCCTGTTTAAGGACAGACAGAAAATTGAGATTCAGAGAAGTGTATGTGGTCTGGAGAGGACAAATAGGTAATGACTAATCACTTTGCTTTATGTTACAATGACTAGGGAAACTAGGTGGGAAGCTGTTCAAAACAAAAGGAAGTGCACCCTTTCAAAGGACACTTCAGCTGTGGCATTCCTCAGCCTAAGATGCTGTAGATGCATCAGCGATGGAAGAAATTTTGGAAACATAGGTCTGTGAAGGACGGTACAAGTGTGCAGAGATCCTGCATTACTAGATGTCTGTACGTCCTGAATCACTGATGGGCAGCTGTATGTTTGCCTTGCTTAACTCTTCCTTAAGAATCTCACGTGGGTGACCATCAGAGACAGGTTACTTAGGCTGGATGGACCATTGCCCTATTCCATCTCTTACACTAAAGAATTTGAGTGCTCTGGGTGCAGGGACTATCTGAATATTGTTTGGTAAAGAATGGGTGGATTTCAGGCATAACACTGAAGAAACATTTTATTATTTGGTTGATACAATGAAGGGCAACATAATTTTGCCTTTTTCTTTCCCTTAGTTTTTTTTAATCTTTCTCCTTTTCCTCATCTGCTTGCTTTGAATCTCTGCTTCTCTTTAAATTATTGTTCCTTTGTATCAAGCAATCCTCCAGCACTAAAGAAAAGTAGGGCTAAAAAAAGTAAGCACCCACACTGGTGAATGTACTCTGAAGCATTTCCAGCTTTCCTTCTTTGTTCTCGGCTCTCTACTGCGGAGCTGTGCACAGAGTCTGTGTTCTCCCAGCTATCAGACAAGATCAGGAGATGCCATAGGGTGAGATTTGTAGGGAGTTATAATTCTTGTTTAATGTTGTTCTCTCTTATTGTTATTCTATCTACAGAAGAACTTGCAGTTTATTGTATGCTTGTTCATCAGTTGTTCAGAGATCAGGTTAAAAAGTGGTTCCAGAGCAACAGCACTGTCTGAGCTCCTGGTCCAGCATTGGTGGCTGGCATGCGGGGGGGATGCTGGTGGAGTCAGCCTTGTTTGTGCTGGATCTGTTGTGCTTTCCCTGTGTTTTCAGCATTAAGATAGCAATAACAAACATTTGGAGGGATAAAAGTTTTCCTGTTTTTATCCAGACACTGGTGTAAGGCTCTTATTTCTTTCCAAGATGAAGCTTTTCTAATCAGGTCACCTTGAATTAACTAACATAAACAAGTGGGGCATTGACAAATTTTTGGAAGTGCTGTAATGCTTTCTTTTCAGTGGGTGGAATTAAGTTGTCCCATTATTAAATTTCTCTCTTTGTCTTCTTTTTTCTCTCTCTGTCTTTATCTCTTGGTTCTTTTACTCAGAGTTCGGATTGAAACGCAGGAGACGCAGGGTTGTTCCTCAGACTCAGATGTTTATTATTTCTTATCTATGGTACAGCTGCACAGAATGTGCCTCTAAGTTAACAAGGTGGAAATGGCCCCGAGTTCTACCTTCCAAGGTCTTTTAAAGTCCAAACTACCCAATTATGGAATTCTAACTAATTTATTTTTACTTATAATCCAGTAACTAATCATTCATGTTCTGCACTGTCATTTTTTGAACCAATACCAGATCACCCAGGCTTGTAAAGAAGAAGGAAGAAGAAAGAAGAAGAACTAACCTACACTCAAAATCCTCCATCTTGTTACATATATGTTACCGTATCCCAGAAACCTAAATTTTCTACATCTCTACATATTCCACCCAGTGACATAACAAACTTCTTTTTTAATTACACAGCAACAATCTCAGTGCTATCACATAATTTGGGAAGCTTTTCCCAAGGCCTCAGGTCATATGCAGTGTGCTTTGAGGATCATTGCCTGTCAGCACTGAAAGACTGAAATTCTCTGAATTCAGGGTTCCAACATCCCATGACAAGCTCCATTGAAAATCCAGTATTTCTTGTTATGCTCTTACTAATCTTTTTAGAAAGTGCTTTAAGTGATATATACATAGCACAATATTTCCCCCTTCTCTATTCTAAAATAATCAAAAGGACTTTGGTAAAAGACAGGGAATGTGCTTGAAATGAGACATGAGATGTTAATTTGGCTTCTACTCCTCTGCCTTGGCATTAGAATAGCAATGCATTGGCAAGTTAAAACATTCCCTTTTAGCTCCTCATGACCCAAACTAGTTTGAGCCCCCAAGCCATCAGTCTTTCTTCATCTACCCTTCCTTCCTTGAGGCCTTTGCTATTGGTTTTATAACAAGCAGAGTCTGGTATCATCAAACTCAGCTGTACACATGCAGAGTGATTGCTGTGACATAACAAATTATATTTTCCACAGGCTTTAGTCATATGTATTTTCGTTTATAATGTTACCAGAAAAAAAACACTCAAAACAATCAGCAAGACTTGTTCTTCAGCACTTTCAGTTACAAGGAAGAGAGTTATAAGAAAAAGAAGAAAATAAATACCAAGAAAAGATGTATGTTTGTTAGGTAATTAATTTCTGAGAAGCAAAACATACCCTTAAGGATATTTTAATCAGATATAGTTAGACACTTCATTCCTAGGTCCTGGCAGTGTTAAGGAATTCTCAGATCTCTGTATCTGATTATAATATCTTAACATCTATGGCTTTTTTCCCCATCAGATTTGTAGAGTTTATCTGTAGCAGCCTCCACAGAAAAACACAGTGTGTAACTTTGTATCAAGCAGGACTGCCATTGATTGTTTTTTGATACAACATTAATGTCATTGGTAGATCCAAATGAAACCAGAGTCCTGTTGTGGTAACCACTGAGTAAATACACAAAGTTATAAACTTCTCTGTGGTTTCCTCAGGTATGGTATCTGTAGACGACAACACGTTATCAGCAGTAACCAGTACTGTTGTGGTCTTAAATAGATACCCCCCCCCCCAAGAACTCTTGATGTTGCATAGTTAGGCAACACAGGATATATGTTAGTTAGCTGTATTTTTGGATGAGTGATCTGAATTTGAGAACTGAAATGAAAGCTATCATTTAAAATGAAAAGACTCAATTTTGGTTTTCTTTCATGATCTCGACTAACAAATCCAAAGAGTATTTTGGCACACTCTGAGTATTTTCCTGCTGATTTTTCAGTTGTATTTGCTATACAGAATATGCATTTGAACTTTGTTTTGTGTGTTTCTTTGTAGGGAGTTCCAAGCAGAATGTAATTGATTCAGGTTTAAAGGATAGTTTTTCATGCTGTGTCACTTTTAAGACTTGCAGTGTACTGCAATATGCCACTAAATTCAGCAGGAACTTTTAGCTTTATTTATTTTATACTATCTATTAGTTTTCCTCTAATTGCAAATCCCACTGGTGTGCAAGAGAATTGTAGGCACTTCATTTCCTTAAAAGGCTCTTGGTTGTATCAACCCAGAAATGACACAACCCATTCGTGCTCCCACTAATGTCAGAAAAAAAAAATCTTTGCTAAGGATTCACTGTTGACCAAAACTTCAAAATGCTTACTGGTGTTCTTACTGCTGCTAGTGAAGAACAACCCTGTTTAATCAGCCAAGTGGGAGGCTTTGCCTGACAATCTGCTGTAAAGTATATCTAGGGCATTCCTGATGGCAGCTCCATGTCTGCTAACCCCGGAAACATCAACCATTAAGTGTTGAGTAGAAGTGTTTGAAAATTAATTTCCTCAAACATTGTGAAATAAAATTATAAAACAGTAGTATTCTGTCCATTCACATTGCTTTTGATCACAGCAGCAGAATGAAAGCATTTAGGACCATGAAGAGTTTTTCCAGTTCATACAGTTTTTCCCTCAAATGATAGAACATCTCTCCAGTTCCCTCCCTAAAACAAAAGAAGTAACAATGTGAATAGTTCAGAAAAATGCAGACAAAATCTGAGTACCTAAACAAGTAAAAAGGCAATAAAATCGATTATCCCATATGTCTATTGGAGCTGGTCTGTGCTTATTTTCTCCAAAGAGGCCAGAGGACATGGTGGAAGCAGCAAGATCATGAGGGGTGGAGGAACACAGTTCACACCTTTTCCAGAATATCGAAAGCAGGAGGACCTCAGGGTGTCACCATTCAGTCATAGGAGACAGCCTAGGGAAAACAGTCATCACTTATCTTTTCACAGAGCTTCTTGCTTCCACGTGCAGCTGCTGTGACGCTGCATTTGCTTTTGTCTCATGGAGAAATTACTATGTAAAACACTCCCAGAACCTGATGATAATGAATATGTGTCACTTTTTTTTTTCTTTTGTTACATGATTTATCATGCTATCACCAGAAACTGCCAACTGTCTACATGTTGAGTGACTGGCTGCTATTCTCCCATGCATACATACTTCAGAAGAACATGTCTCTTCCTTTGGGCAAGTTATCCACTTTTACTCAAAATGAATGGCTTTGGGGAGACTCTCTCAGAAAAGTCCTTAATTTTTGAATGAGTTTTTATCTCCTGGTCGAAGTTGCTGTGTCTTTGGGACATAATACATAGCCTATTTTTGTGGATAGTCAAGGATGTTGGCAGGCATGGAGGCTTTGGGTTGCAGCTGGATGAATGTTTTTTTCCTCCTTTTTTTTCTTGGGATAATTCAAGTATTTTTTTCCATTTTTCAACTGAGTCCTATTAATGCCTTCATTTTGATAGTACAAGGAAGTGATTATTACAATAAAGAAGATAGCATTACCCATGTAGCGCCTGTGTAGTTTGTCCTTTACTCACTCTTGTCTTTTTAATTAGAATCTCTATCCCCTGCTGACAAACCCAATTGAAATCTGACATTTTTATGCTCATTATTTCATTAACAGTTTTTTCATGCTACAACTATTTTTAAAATGTTAGCCTTTAAATTCTTTGTAAACATATGGCTGATGGAAGAACAAACAGTGAACGGCCTTATTTTGTTTACGTAGTAGCACCAGCGCACACACCAATGCCCCCCACAAGCCCTCCACTTCTGTTCTGGATTGAGAATGTCCACTAGAGAAAAGAGGCACTTTGAGGTGTGTGGACATTAGAGCCTTGGTCTTCTTTTGGTATCTTCTGGTACTATTTAAAGCATGACTTAAAAGGCTAACATGGGTTTAGGTCTCCTTCCTCTCAGCTTGTGTCGTTAATGAACCTCCACGTCTGAATAGGTAGTGAAACCCCTTAGAAATTGAGTTGGAGCTTGGCTTAAATGCAAAAAAAAGTGGCTTTTTTTCTTCAACAGCATGTCTGCACATCCCTCCTCCTGCTTGAGTGTTCTGCAATGAGGCTTATTTATGAAAATTCAGGTTTCAAAAATCAAGTTCTGGCTTCCTAGAGCTGACTCAGGCTAGGTCTTCCCTCCTGAAACAAAATCTCTTACAAGTTTTCAGTGTGTCCAACCAAATAATTATTATGCAGTATTTTTAATAAAGCAGTTTTTATTATGCAAACTATAAAGAAAAAATAAAAATATTTTGAACATGATACTTCTGATTTAAATAATTTCAATAACTACAACGCTTTCAGGCTATGGAAAGGAATAAGAGGGCAACAAATTTAATAACTGAACTTATACTATACAGAATGCTAATTATTGCTAAGGGCAATAAGTCAAGCACTCAAATGTTAGGTAGTAATAGTGGGTGATTTGATCCTGGCTAGACACTGGGTAGCCACCAAAGCCATTCTGTCACTCCCCTCCTCAAGTGGGCAGGGGAAAAAAAATATAATGAAGGGCTCATGGGTTGAGATAAGGACATAAGGAGAGATCACTCGCTCATTGCTGTCACAGCTGAAACACAGGCAACACAACTTTGGGAAATTAACTGAACTTATTATTTATTACTTATTACTTATTTTTACCAAGGAAAATAAGAGTATGGTAATGAGAAGTAAAATAAACCCTAAAAACACCTTCCATCCACCACTCCCTCCTTCCTGGGCTTAACTTTATTCCCGATTTTATACCTCAGCCCCAGTGGTGCATGACGATGGGGAAAGGGGGTGACAGACAGTTCATGACATGTTGTTTCCCCTGCCACTTTCTCCGCAGGGAGACGAGTCCTTCCCCTGCTCCAGTGTGGGGAGACAGTCCTCCATGGACTTGTCATATATGAGTCCTTCCCATAGGCTGCAGTTCTTCACACACTGCTCCAGTGTGAGTCCCTTCCATGTGATGCACTCCTGTAGGATCTGGCTGCTCCAGTATGACCCATCTGGGGTCACAAGTCCTGTCAAAAAACCTGTTCCAGTGTGGCTCTCTCTCTGCATGGGGCCACAGGTCCTGCCTGCAGCAAGAAGCATGGGCTTCCCATGGGGTTACAGCCTCCTTTGGACATCCCCCTGCTCTGGCATGGAGCTCTCCAGGGTCTGCAGGGGGATCTCTGCTCCCCTGTGAGCCTTTATGAGCTGCAGGTGGATCTCTACTCCCCTGTGGACCTCCATGGGCTGCAGGAGAATCTCAGCTCCAGCACCTGGAGCATCTCCTTTCTCTCCTTCCTCACCCACCTTGGTGTCTGCAGGGCTGTTGCTCTCATACATCCTCACTCCTCTTTTCTGTGGCCACAATTACTTCTGTGCAACAACTTTTTTTCCCTTCTTAAATATTACATCCCAGAGGTGCTACCACCATTACTGCTGGCCTCAGCCCTGGCCAGTGGTGTGTCTATCTTAGAGCCAGCTGGCACTGGCTCTGTTGGACAAGGGGGAAGCTTCTAGTAGCTTCTCAGAGAAGCCAGCCCTGTAGCCCCTCCACTACCAAAATCTTGCCATGAAAACCCAATACAACTAAAATTAGTATCACCAAGTAATCCTATTTCCATTTTCCTGCAGTGCTACTTCCAATTTTTTTTCATTATGGAATATAACCTTGTTTATACCCTGAACTGACAATGTCACAATGCAGGCTGATTTATATATATATATATATAAGAATGAAAAAAACAATTCATAGTAGAAAACAGCTGTGCACTTTTAAATGGTCTGCCTGCAATAAATGGATATGTTTTACTTTTCCAGCAAGGCTCACAGGTGTTTGGGAAATGGTGGGATCTCTTCGGTTTGGGGATCACTGTGGGACAGAGCACAGAATGAAGGCTAAAAGTTTGACAGCAGAGAGTTCAGCTCAACCCAGATTCTTAACAGATTTTTGGTAGTGCTCATAGGCAATTTTTGAAACACATTAAAAAAATGACACTTGATAAATTCACAAGTGATAACCAAGATGCACAAAAACTTTGCAGAACTGCGGGCTAGGCTTCCTTTCAAATTGAGAAAGACGTAGGTACCTCCTTATACTCTCATTGCTCTAGTCTGGCCTCAGTTAAACTAAAAACAAAACAGAAGACCAGACTGTGAGGAGCGGGCTTTAGTGTCAGAGTAAAATCATCAAAGTAACTAAATTCAGTAGGGTTTGCAGAGTGTGTGTGTTTGTGCGTGTGTGCTGGTTATTTATTTCTCAGTAACAAACACTCACTAGTTTTAATTTATTTTCTCTTTTCTCTTTCCCTACTACTGCTTCTATAGCCCCTCTCAAGTTGTTAAGCTTTTTGCTTTATAACAATTCCAGATTACAAAGACTGGCTGTAAACAACACCATCTAGTTCCTTCTGAGCAGGCAACTGAATACAGTGTAGGAGCAACGGAGGAAAAAAATCACTTGAACTGGACTTGTAACTGTTATCGCTGCTATCAATGATCTGATAGGAAGTGCACGGCTGGAAAAATGGAAAAATGCTTCCAATATGTCACACATCTTGTTAAGCTGCCGACTCCCTTTCTACAAAACCCCTCTTGACAAGTACATCTGCCTTATTGTGTTCACTGTCAGTCTTGGAGAGTGAGAAGGCAGAGAGCATCTTGGTTACATAAATATGCTGTCTGTGCCTAACTAAAGGGGCAGAGGAACTAAATCTCATTAAAGACAATCAAACCCTGTATAGGAAAACCCATTACTGGTTAGTCTTTTTTTTGTTAATTTCTATTTAATTTAGGTGCAATTTTTAGTGGACTTACGATATGCTCAAAGCAAAACAAGAAGGTTCATACATAGGTCTGCACTAATTTAGATAAATCACTTTTTAAAAGTGACTTAGATGTTGGCCTACTTCGAGAATTCAGTATTAAATTCTTGTGCATGGATAACCACCACCATTTGGTAAGCTTGTTTGAGGGCTCCTAGTGCTAGATCAATGCCACAGAAATGTTGTCCAAGTTATGAGGAATTCACAGCTGGTTAAAATTCCTTTTAGAAATTGTGATGGTCTAATTCTATGAAAGCAGGAGTTATGCCAAATATCCTCTCTATCCAATCATCTCCAAAAAGGCCAGCACAAAACTGAAGTCTAGGTGAGCTCTATATCCTGCATTTTAGACCTCTTGGCAGCGATAAAGTTATATACATATATATATGTGTGTGTGTGTGTGTGTGTTTGTGCGTGCTCTCTACCTAAATTCCACTTGTACTGCTGGGTGATGTAGTAACACAGGAATTCAATATTAATGATTAGGGACAAGCAGACAGAGAGGAGCAACTAATGGATTGCTAATATATATCCTGGCTTTGTTTGAAGAGGTGTCTTGGGGTTAATATAAAAAAAAAAGAAAAATTAAAATTTAAGCCTGTATAAGAAAGTTGTGTAAGGCAGAAGAATATATTACCATCCAAAGTAGAGGGAAAAAACCCAAATATTTTTATTACGTATTAATTTAAAAATCTGTGAATCTTGATTCAAATTTAATAGCCCTTATGTCTTAGGTTTGTAACTTTACATCATTTCAGTCTAAATTCTGGTCTATGTAATAGACCAGAGTTATTAATATTTACTATTATTTCTACTCCTCCAACTTTATGACTGGATTTCTCCAAGGCATTCTTCATTTTCACTCCTATCTTCCTCTTCAGTTTGAAAGTATCCGTTCAGGGAATTGGCTGAAAGATAGAAAAACAGACACATAAAAATTGTTTGACTGACGGTATTAATTTTAAAATATTCTTTTTTTCCTGGAGGAGATATGAAGGTGAATCAGGAAATGGATGGCATTTTCAGATCATATGAATCAGTACCCAAGAACTCATCATTTTCACCAAATATCTAACTACTTTTAGGGACTTTAAGTTAGATAGCCCTTATTTAGAACTTACATAATAACTTCTTTAACTGCCTTATCTGTCAGAGACTTTAATGGAAAGAAAGCAGCAATTACTAAAAATCAGCTCACAGATTTATAAATACAAGTGCACATATATTTTTGTTATATAGCTTTGCTGAAAATATCTTATGCAGTCCTAAAAATAAACCATTTTGTTTATAAAGAGCCTTAATAATAAAAATGCCATGAGAAATATTATTTTGTTGTCTTTTGATCACAAATATAAACTCATCAGAAGAACGTATAGATCTCAAAAGCCAAGTTTTAGACTCTCACCTAGCTTTCCCTAATTCATAGATATTATGGAGAACAGTCAGTTTAACCTTCAAATACAGCACATAACACAAGACAGTAATTTAATGGAAAACAGCAAAGTTTGTAACTATTGGCATTTTTTCCCCTATGATTTGAATCAAGTATTGCAATGGTGTCTTTTGCTAAGACAATTAAAATTATGCTCAGTCTGACCTTGCCCTTTGTCTGCTACTGGGCACACAGCTACAGCCTTTCCTGGCCTGCTTTTTAACAGTGTCCTTCCCTACCAGACCCATCTGAGGGCAAGGATGGCAAACTTAAATCCTCTGGGTCATCTGCTTCCCTGGGACGAAGACGTCATTCCTATTTTTACACATAACAATATCACAGGTGCCTGGTATTTAAATATGGCAGACTCATGGTGATCCAGCCTTTGAAGATGATGCTGCTCAATGCAGGTGGGAATGCTAAGGGCTCGCTCAACTCAAATGAAGCAGGGCAAATACTTTCCTGAATCTCAGTGGGAAAGAAGGAGAAACAGTAATGTAGATCTGATGATTAGGTATTTCAACAATGTCATGTAAGTCAGGTGAATTCAAGACACCAGACTGCACAAACTCTCTGTTCTTTAGCATTGGTTCAGGAAAGGCAGCTTGTTTGTATGCACCATCCTCCTGCCTGGTCTGCTCTGGAAAGGCTCTGGCCACCAGTAGGGTTTCTCCTAAGTAATAAATGATGCGGTTAAAAAACACAAAAGTAGGCCATTAACTGTGAGACTTCAAAGTTTTCCTCTGCCTGTTTCTCATGAATTAAACAAAAATGACTAATGTTTTCAATGGTCTGGAAAAAGCAACATGCAGTGGTAATAAAGACTTTGAACTCTGTGATTGTGAAGCAAGGAAAGTCCTTTTCCTATGATGGAAGCATAACTCAGGGCTCAGTTTTACTGAAGCTAACACCTTCTTACTTTTCTTTCTTTTTTTTTTTTTCTTTTTAAACCAACTTAAACTTTCAATTTACTGTATCTGACTTTGTTTTTCTAAATGGTGAGAGATGCTTACTATCCAAGATTCTTTTGATGGGTAATGTGAAGACAGGCCTTCCCTTACACTGTGACTTTCCCACCTAAACAGATGGAAATCCACCCCCTTCCCTGATTTCTAACACTCCTTATATCCTGCCACCACAGGAATGAGCTGAAATCTGGCTTCCCACCAAACTGGCCAAAAGCCTGAAGGTGCTGTGCAGCCTTTCCTCTTCCAACTGCAGTACCTTTACTGCTTCCACATGCTGCCATCCCTTAATACGCTGGGCTCTATTTTGTTGGAAGGAGAGATCAAAAATTACTATCAGTGAGAAATACAATGTCAGGAAAATACAAGGCAGAGGAGGAGGATGAGCTCCATACTGGAAGAAAAGTTGGATGGGATGGACTTGGTCTTCTGAGAGGTTTCTTTTTTTTCCCCCTTCCTTAAAACAGACAACAGAGCTTCTCCTGCTGCTTTCTCCCTTGCCTTTAGCATAATATTCCTAGATTATATTAGAATATCTTAAATTACTTTGGATATAGTAACACACTGAGGCTTAGCCTAGGATTGAGACACCACTGTGCAACTTGTGAAGAAACAAAAAAACCTCAGCGCCTACTTGCAAGGGTACATCTGGGGATTGCATCGCCTAAAATGGCTAGGCTCACTCACTCAACTCATCTGGTTTAACTCTATCATTTAGACACAGCACAGAGTTACATGTAAGATTAAAAATGTTACATTTTGTACCTTTATTTCAAACATGGTTAATCTCACAGGCATTTTCAGACATCTTTGCCCTTGAGCTTCTCAAATAAAATTAAATAAAATTAAGCATTGACATCATTACTGTTCTTCCATGAAACTAGTATTGAGCTATGAAGTGCATGACTTAAAAGCTCTGGGGCTGATATAGAGTCAATATTATTCCAGTGGAATTTTTCTTAGAATGTACTGTATGCCATTAACACAGTATGACATAAAGATATAAATGTGGTGAGTTTTGATAGGTTTTTTTGCTGGCAGTTGGTTTTGGATACTCAGTGCTTACTTTTCACAGATAAAGTAAGGATGTTTTATTTTTTTCACACAGCACTTGGAAATATAAATACATCTCCTCTTTAAAAAGAAACTCTAAATGTATTGTACTAGGTGGAGATACATAAAAAGTGTGGAACTTGTTGATGTGAAGAAATATGTCTTAATAATACTCCAAAGAAGTTAACAGATACGTGAATCATCTTATATCTGCACTTACTTCGACAGCAACTTTTAGATGTAAAATGAATTCTTATATTTCTATACAAGTATTTTCTGTATCGGAAGGAAATCACATGAGAAAGTGACCCCAGGCATTACAGTAATTACAGTAGTGGCTTATCAAACTTATTGTTATAAATAAGGAAACATCCTTGACTGTCAGGGTTATGTGACTATGAAAAAAAAGTTTGGCCTTTAGTATTTGGGTTGTTTTTTTTAATACCAACAAGTAATCAGAAGGAATGTTCCAAATCCCAGGACTTCATTTTTAACGATAATTTCAAACTTTTGTTAATGTTTCTACTTGAACAAGTTTCTTTTATATCCTAGCCAAAGTAAAATTCTCCCTTGAGCTGGAAGTTTAAGGCAATTTGGATTTGCAGCATTTGGCTTGCTGATAAGTTTTGATGCTAGTTGTTTTAATTAGCTAATTTTTATACGATTACTCTAGCAAGGATCAATTCCATGGTTTTATTTGTTTTAATAAACTCTTACTGCTTTTAGTCTTCTAAATGGAGTTCTTGCTGCGAACAACAAAAGTCAGTTTCTGTCGCAGCTTGTAGCAGAAATGCGCAAATGCTGTCATGAAAGAAAAACACAACTCCGATGGAATTAATTACAATGCACACACGAACAAAAATAACCTCCTGGTTTAATACAGGTGAGCTGACAAAACACAAAGGCATGCGCCGAAATCCCGGTGAGCGCGAAAATGCGAACGCACGTACCTGGGGGAGATGCCTGCGCGCCCCGGCTGCAGCCCCGCACTGCCACGTCTTACTGTCCCACGCACGCCACGGGACCTTTAGACAGGACTCTCCCAGGGCCTGGAAATGAACTTTTGGGGCTGACACGTCGATCGTGCCAAGGGGGGAGGGAGGGGACTGGAGGGGGCGGAGAGGGATTCGCCGGAGGCTCTTACGTGGCGGCAGAAATGTCAGCACCGGGTCCCCTGCGCGGCGGGGCCGGGGCCGCTGCTGCGGGGCTCCTGTTGCCTACGTGGTTCCACGCCGGCCCCCGGAGACGCGGGGCCGGAACATTGGGGCTGACTGACTGACTGCGGCATGGCGTGTGAAGGGTGAGGAGACCCGGCAGGCGCGCAGCTTGGGAGCTCCCGTGGCGATCCCGTGCCCCTTCCGTCCCGGGGCAGTCGCTGGCGCCCGGCTCTCCTTCGCCTCCTCTATGTGCTGCTCCCCGCTTTTGGTACATTCCCCTGGCCCCGGAGCCCCGGGCAGCGGCGGCGCTGCCCGTGTCCCACCGCCTCCCCTCCCTCCTGCTGTCGCTTGCTGCAGCTCGCCGGGATTTGTTGTGCTTAGTTGTACTGGCGCTGGGGCGCCCCTGCTCAGATCTGATGGTAAAGGAGCAGCCTCAGGTCATGTTTTTGTGAGCTGCGGTGATTAAGGAATAAAAGGAAATAAAAACCCCAAACCCCAAGGACAAATATCTCAACCAGTTGCAACTTCTCAGCTGGCCCGGAGGGGGGAGCGCGGGGGAGGGCAAGGAGTAATGCGGGATCGCCCCAGCCCGGGGCAGCGCCGGCTGCGGGACGAGCCGAGCCGCGCACCGCATCGCCGGGGCCGGGCGGCCGTGGCTGCTCCGCCCCCGCGGCGGGGCGCTGGGTCCGGCCGCCGGGCGAGGCGCGCAGCTGCCGCGCCGCAAACTTGGTGGGAGCGAGCGGAGCCCGGGCGGCTCGGCGGGGCTGCGGCCATGGTGGCGTGAGGCGGCAGCGGGCATCAGCGCGGCGGCGGAGCCCCCGCCCGCCCGCTCGCCCGCGGCAAGCAGCCCACGGCGCCTCCAGGTAACCCCTGCCGGCCCCTCTCCCCTCCTCGCCGGGCTCGGGCTGCGGGCGGCGGCGCTTTCGGAGCGCCGCGGGCACTGCGCGTTCCCGGGCGCCCTGTCCGTGACGGGGGACGCCTCGCTGGGCGCCGCGGGGCTGCGCCCCTGTGTCCGCCGGGCGCTCCGGGGGGCTCGGAGGCCGGGAGGGCTGGGGTCCGGGTGGGCGCGGCGGCAGGGTGCCGGCAGGGGGAGCCGGCAGCGCGGCGGAGCGCAGCGGCCGCCGGGCACTGGTGCCGGGGAGCGCTGCCGGCGCTCGGAGCCCGTCTCGGGCATTGCCCGGCCCCACCCCCGAAAGTCCACCGAGCCTTTCAGAGCGGGCGGCCGTTCTCCCCGAAGACGGTGCTGTTTGCTCGGGACCAGAAAAACAGACGGGCAGGCTGCCGCATCTCCAGCGGGGCTGGAACCCGGACCGCGGGTGTTCCGCGCAGCGGGACCCCCGCGCCGCTCTTGCCCTCGGTCGCGCCCGCCGGAGCGTGTTCTCGCCCAGGAGAGTGAGGTGCGTTGCTGTCGCTGAGCCCCGGCTGCGGAGAGGCAGCCGCTGGCTCCGGAACGTTTCGGAGGGGTTTTATCACACTTCAGCAAGTGAAGTTTGCTCAGGCTCATCTGGTGAGAGAAGTGGCGTGGAAGGCACGGGCAGTTGTGTGAGAAACGTGGGTTTTCAGTGTGATGTTTGCGTAATATGATTTGAATCCCCTACCTTCTTTATTCTCGCTGTTGTTTAACTGGACTGCCTTCGGTCTGTGGCGTGACTGTATTTCGGCACTTTCTGAATTGGGGAGTTTGAGTTTACCATTCTACAACGATGCAGATGGAAACACCTCAGTCCGTTGTATACATCTATCATTCTGTGAGGTTTGCTTACAGATAAATGACAACTGTTAGGGTTTGTTTTATCATTCCAGATGCTGAGTGTACATTGTAAACTGACACAACGATAATCTGCCCGGGATTATTCCTGGGGGGCAGCTGGAGTGGGGGGAGCTGTCAGTGCATCTGTTCCTTCAGCAAACCGGGCTATTGGCAGGAGAGGTCTGTGCATGCAGGCACACGCAGCCTTGTGAAGATGGTTAGAATTTGCAAGATTATAGCTGAGAAAAACATCCTAAAACTAAAACATGTTGTTAAAGTTATACTGATAGCATGTTCCAGGAGCCCTAAGGTAGTGTGTCTGAAGATCCTATTTTCTGAAAGCTGACAAACCACCCTTGGTTTGAATTTTGGTGTAAAAGGCTGATGTGATGCTAGCCCAGCTAGAGTGCTGTAAAGTAGATTTTTTTTCGTAGTGGAAATTGCAATCAAATCTTACTTCTAGCTGTTTGAGCATCTCCTGGTTGTTATTATATAAGGCTGACTCAGTTCAGTAAAGTTTGACTTAGAATTGTTGAACTTGGTGATGTCATATATATAACACATACTCAATCAAAAGTGTATTGCTGCCTTGAAAGGCTTGTATGGCCTTGGGTACTTTGCTTAGTCTAGAGAAAGGTTTTGGTAGATTTCTGGATTTTGTGCTGTGTTCCCACCTTCCTCTCCAGCAGGTACCAATAATATAACTTTATTATGTTTACTAATGAATTCATCTCATTTTCTTATTTTAATGCTGAACAGCTGCGAGGAGTCCTGCTGAGAGCTAAGGTTTTGCTCTGGAGTATGGCAGTTTACTTCTCTGTTCGAGAGGTTGTTTTGAACTAAGTAGTGTAAACACTGGCTTCTGAGTTGTACTGCTTATTCCTTGGGATGTTGTAACAGATTTGTTTTGGTTGACAAAGCTGAGGGCATTAATATCTGAAGTGTCTAATTTCTTTTAATCTTTAACTAGTGCTGTTTTCATAAAATACTTACAGGTAGTAGGAGTGCCTGTGCACTTTGTAATGATCCATAAACATGGTTGTAGCATGTTTGTTGTACTCATTTCCTGTTGGGCAGAGACGCAGAGGGTAGTAACTGTGTATCTCTGCTGTTTTCGGAAGAAAGAGTTGTGTGGTCGTTTGTTTTTAACTTTCTTCTCCCCCAGCTACTTAGGGAAACCACGTGGATTCTGACTTCTGTTGATATAGTCTTGCACAGACGCAGGATTTTCAATGGATGAAGTTCATTACTTTTCAGGGAGTAACTGTACACTATAATCCATAAACTGCAGAAATACAACATAAGCCTCCTGCAAATTTTGGCTTTTGTGTTAGAGGTTGCATGCAGGAATTCAGCCAAGGGGAGCAACTGAGCTCCTGGAGGTGAGCAGGAGCAGAGAGACCCATTTCTGCCCTCTGGGCTGCAACAGTTTTATCAGCAGTGTTGGCTGGGTCTGATTTCTGTGCTGTAGGACACGTAAGTGGATAGCTGATAGTACTATCAGTGGATAGTAGGTGTGTACTACCAGTACTATCTGTTGATAGTGGGGAGGAGGGTGTGTGAAATCCGATACTGTGCTACTTCATGTAAAGCAGTATCTAGTAATTGGTTAATATGTTGTGATGATGGACTTCTGAATAGCAGTGAAATACGATTTAGCTTTAGATTTAACATCTGGTTTATAAAATTTTGATACGCTCTTGATGTTTGGTAATGTGTGTTCTGAAGTTACTATGGCTCCTGAGATGAATTGCTATTGCTGTGGCCATAATTATAGGAAGCGGCACTGAGGAGCTTCTCCTTTTCTGTAACATCATTTTATGGAAATGTTTAATGGGCATTCTTGTCAATGCAGAGTTCTCCAAATTATTGTTAATCCGTCTGTTTCTCTTTATTATCATCCTTTTATGCTCTTTGGCATGAGTATACATTCCTATTTGGAAACAGTGTTAAGTTATGGCCTAAATGTTCCTTCTCTCCTAATGAGTTTTGCAAAGCTGTAGCTGATTCAAAAGAATGAGTTGTTGGGGTTTTTTGGTTTGTTTTGTTTTGTTTTTGTCAAACACTATAAACGTTTCTCAAACTGACCCTTTTGAGGTATGTTTGCCAACTATTGGTGGTAGGCTGGGTTTAATTTCCAGGCTGCAGCATTGCAGCTGTGACCCGTGAAAGGCAGGTGGCACTCTGCTCTCTGCAGTTCTTACAGACACCTGGGGAACGCCACAGCCCGAGCTGTGCATTTCAGGTACGGTTTGCGTTAAATCTGTTGTTGCTGAAACGGCAAATTGTTTGTTTTTTGTTTTTTTTTTTTTTTAAAAAAAAAAAGGTTGGGGCTTTTATTTTAGTTTTCTTTGTAAATTTGTCCTATGATATATTTAAGAAATTTTCCAGTTTGCATCCAACTATAGCACATTTGCTTAACATTTGTCAGGAAGGTAGCAAATGTAAACCAAGTTAATGATCCCCAAACTGCAGTCTAATTAGTGTCCTCTTGATTTTTTTTTTGCTAGAATGTATATTACAAACTATGAAGCACTTAAATCTTGTCATTTGGTGGATTTGTTCATGCATCTATTCTCAAATTTATGTTTTCCCTCGGGTACTTTGATGCAATCCAATTGTCTGCTGTGTAGTATCAACTCTTTATCTCCATACATAAATATATTAATAAAATCAATCTCCATTTGGGGAGATTGATTTTGGAAGAAATTTCCTGGTGTCCGAGTATATATTAGAAAGTCAGGCAACTCACAAAAAACCTGATGTTTGTCAGTGATAGTAGCAGAAAACTGGGGTTGATACACAGTCTGCACCGAGGCCTTTGCAGTGAAACTCTTGAGTTTAACTCAACTGTTAAAACTTATCTTTTCAAATATTATCTTTTCTTTGCCAACAGTTTGAACGACTTGTTCAGAAAGTTTAAATGCTGTGTAGCATGTCAGCTGCGCTATCATTTCCAGACTTATCTCCAATTTGCTTATCTGTGTTATGAAATTTCTTGCGTGACAGCCAGATAACACAGCTTTTCATTCCTCTTCCATTTTTTAAAAAATCAGGATATATCCCTGCACTCCATTATACCTTAGAATTGTTGGATCTTAATTTCTGACAGAACTGGTGAGTCTTTTCATGGTTACCAACCTCAGTGATGGAGATTAATTTCGTTTAGGGCACGTTGATTGAGCAGCTCTGAATCTTTGGCATATGATATTTTGATTTTTTAATCCCTTGCTACATTAATAGCAACATGCATCCATTTAGCAGTATTTTTTTGGTTTAGGAGAAGTCTCAGAGAAATTATAACTTAGAAAATGCTGAAATGCAGCCTGTTACTCTCCTCTCTCTGTGTAATACTGGGATACATTATTAGACATTACTAAATACATGTGATGAATGAATTAGAGAACATGTGATGGCTGCAGGATTGGCTTATAATGTGAATTGGGTGGGCTGAAAAAATGGGCTTTACTGTGAATTGTGAGATCTTCCCACTTCTTTTCCCCACCTCTCTCCAAATTTCAAAATTGAGCTGCTATCTTTGGTGCTGTTGTCCTTCTCTGAATTGCTAGTCTAGTTGGACACCCAGAATGCTATCGAAATGTGGTTTCTGGTTCGACCTAGGTTTAACTGGGAATCAGGAATGCATAATATAAAATTAACTGTAAGGCCTCTGTAGCTAGGGGGAGAATATTTTAATAATTTTGGGCCTTGTCTTCTGACCCACAGTAATCTTACTGCTGAATCAGTCATTTCTAGTACTGGTGAACTCCACAGACAAAGGCATGTGAATGAGTACTTGTTTGTAATTTTAAAAACTATTAGGCAGTTGTTCTTCACTGTAGTTTCTTCAACATAAAGTCACTTCAGAAATTCCTGTTGCCTTTTTCTTTCACTGTCTGTACATGTTTTTCACCATCTGTGTCATTTCAGTGACCTGCTTTCCCTGGAAGCCCACTAACATTTGCATTGCCAAACCCCTCTAGTTATGAAGGGCACCCTGGGAGCATGGCTGAAATGACCTTGTTGTGGGAGCAAATGTGTGGGATGAAATGTTAATGTTGACCCTGTCTGATAGTGACATCGCCAAGTACTTGAGGAAGAACTCCTGGCCATGCCAGTTATAGGTCATGTGTATTGCTTTGTGTCTCTCAAAATCTAGCAGAGTTTTAGGGTTTCTTTACTAAGTCATAGTCAAAGCTGAAGACTGTGAAAAGAGATTATCCACAGTCATTGGGCTGTTACATTACCTGAGTTCAGTTGCTGATGGTCTCTTCTCTTGATGGTCTTATTTGCTTTCTTATTCCGAACTTGCAATAGGGATATATGGTTGTTTTCTTAGTTTTTGTCATATAAACTGCATGTGTGTATTCCAACTTTTGGCTGCTTCGCATGCTCCAGTGCATGCTTTTCCTTGTTGCTTTTTAAACCTAAGCAATGATACTGAAATGTCTAGGAGACAGTACAAACACAAGATTGCTACTAGTGTCTGATGTTATATTACCCAGTGTTGCACAATGGGACTCCTAGCTTAGCCAAAAGATGGGATTTCAGCTTTCGACAGTTTTCTGATAGTTCCCTTCAAGGCAGATCAACCTGAGGTAGGCCAAGAGCCTGATAATTCTTATGGTCCTCCTCAGTAGCTGTGATGCTGAAGTTGCTAAAGATGATGTTGGTGCTGCTGTTGTGTGTTGTGCTCTTTTTCTGACACTGTAAATCCATGTCCTGGCTCTTGATAAAATACTTCAGAAAGCCCAACCAACCAGAAAACCCCCTTTATTCCTGTCCTCTATTAACAACTTCTCTTTGTGACCTGAAGGCCATGGTATGCTGTGTTTCCTGAAGGCAGGCAGATATAGATGGAGGATGCTGTGCTGTCAGAGAGTGCTATTGTAGTTTGTTGTCCTCCTTGGCAATTCTGGGACTGTGTCAGTCAGTTGCCTACTGGGTCCTTTTAGTTGTGCCAGCATAGCTATTTGTGTGGAACCACAGTGTAAGGGAACTGATTCTTTTAAACGTTGCCTTTGAAGTACCCATGGCCCCGATCCCAGTAAGGCCCCATAGGTGCTGGTCTCACTGTAACTGCAGGTGTGCATTGACTATTGTCAGGTGAGGAAGGAGGGGAGAGGAGGATTCTGTGTGCAGAATAAAATTCGGATTGGTCCCTCAAATAACATGGAAATGTGTAGGATTTTGCCTGAGTGGTTTAGAGTGTATCCAGACAGCTTTTTGTTATGTCAGCTTTATATCAGGCAGCAAGCTCTGTTGTGGAGGCTGCAAATGGGCTGAGGCACAGCTGTATGCCTGTCTTTACCAGCAGTCTAAACTCGCCTCCTGAGGAGTGAGGTACCTGAGAGGCAACACCTCATTGCATTGCCCGTGAGTGTGGCAGAAGTGGGGAAATTCAGGGTAATAACCTGTTAAATACTGAAGTTCAGTCTTCCAGAGCTTGTCTGCCAGACCTTACTCTATTCAAAAATGATCATGGATTCGGATACATGCTGCTGGAATTGATAGTACAAAGCCGCAAAACCCTTCTACATTTATGTGCCGGGAGCATGAGTTCAGGTGTACAGTTCTAGAGACATGCAAGAGGTGAAGCTGGTGTTTGTGGAAAGAAAAACTTCTCTTGATGCATATGGGTAGAAGTCCTAAAATGCTGCTACCCTGGGCTCTGGAGGCTTGTCTAACTGATGTAATTCTGTTGTAAATCTTGGTCAGAGTTTACAGACTTTCTTGAATTGTCCAAGAAAGTTGCTAGATTTTCCAGTTTATCTTCTTTTGCTTTCCTGAGCGCATAGCGTCAGACTCTTTACCTAAGCATTAGTTAAATCTTTAGTATAGAAGGCAAACCAGTGAAGCCTGGGCATCATCCTTTAATGGCTGGCTACAAAAAAAAAAAAGGTGTAACTAGCAACAACAGGAAAAAGAGAGATCTGGGCTCTAGAGCTGAATTGCTGTTCTTTTTGCCATTGTTGTCTGTTGTTTTAAATTAAATTAATGGTCTGGGTGGAGGAACTTGATTTTTTCCATCAGTATTCTTTCTTTAAGCGAGTTTGCAAGTAGCTTTGATTAGAACATTCTTTTTTTGCTCACTTATCTGTAACTGTCAGGAGAGATTGTTTTGCAAATTTATTTAATATGAAGGCCAATGAGATCAGTGTTGAATTTTGAAGAAAAATAATCTTGAACTAAACACTTAATTCTTATATTTGAGTCTTTATATTTTTCTCTCAAACCCATAACCATAAAGTGCTCTTAAAATAACTTGAGCAAACATTATTTTTCTTAGAGTACCCCTGTGAACTCATTGCTGGCAATGGCTATCTGCCTCTTGGGAAAAGGACACATTAGTCTTTTTATAGGATGACTGTTGACAAAGCTTGTCCTTCAGCTTCACTTGTAGAGCTGCTGTGTTGTAATTGCTTATTTTTACCAGAAGGCTAAAAAAAGAACTAGTTTGTTGCAGAGGCATATCACTAATATTTTAATAAATGGAAATATAAAACTTGTTTAACTGGAAATGTAGGGAGCTCTGTTTGTTTGTGGGGAACAATTCATGTGCTTAACTTACCTTTCAGATTTACTGTGAATTCTGTATAAACCAGACCTGATTTCTAATTCCATGTATTTGTTTATTTTTGGGATTTAGCATTTCCCTTAAAAAAGTCATTTAAACAAGAGGTTTGGTTTTTTTTCCCCTGCTACTCTTATCAACCTTGATCTTTTTTATAAGCCCCAAATTTCTACCAATGCCAACACTGAAAATTTTGAAAATGGAATTAAAAGTGAGTGGAGCAGTTGACACCAGGCCTTTTCCCAGCTCTCTGCACAAGCTGACACCTTCAAAGACTTACCTGTAGCCATAGATCTAGTTTAGAGAACCTGATTATAGGTGAAACCTGAGGATCTAGAGATTTCTGGTTTTAACTAGCAGCTTTAGTTTGTTTCTTGCTAAGCTGGGTGCTTGTCTTCTCTTGCCACTTTCTGCATTGTGAAAAGTGTTGCTTTATGGTGTCTGAGTACCTTGTCTCCTTGATTATTTGGTAACTAAAACTTTCTAAGCCTTATAAGACATTTTGCATGTGTTGAATGTTTTTGCTTCCACATAAAAACTTATTTTCTACAAATCAATCTTCATTTGAAGAATAGTGTTTCTGTGTTTGTATTAGTATCTATAGATAATTGATAATTCGAATGATCGGTCTTGGAAAAAAACTGTCTGTTCCTGAATATCACTTGTGTTGTCTTGTAGGTACTTCTAATGCCAACTTTCATCCCAAAACATTGAGAAAAAACCACAACCTTTGGCTTCATAAGAGCATCTGGGTTTACTTCCATAATTGTATCACTTGTCCTACAAACATTAGGGTTGTGTTAACTAGAGTGCTCATAGGAGCCTTACTTTCCTGACTGAGTTGTAAGGATTTGACTTCACCAGACTTAGTATTATGTTGTTCAGGTTTATGTGTCATACTGTGACTGAAAGGAGTTTGGAATTGCTCTTGCAGTCAGCTGACTAGGGAGAAAGTGATGAGAAGAAGATCTGGATCCTTCAGCTTTAGCAATGGCAACTGGTATATAACCTAGTAGTTTCTTCTTCTGAAATGTTTCATTTGGCTTCTTTTTGCCAGAGTAGTTCCCAAGATTCACCATTTAAACAGCATTCGGGCTTATAACTGGAGTAGTTATGTTACAAAATGTGGAATATGTAAAATTTTCTCAAAAAAGAATGTTCATTGATGTTTCATCCTTGTATTCTTTCAAGCCTAGTCAACAAGAAGGGAGATTTAATGCATGAAACAGATGGCAGCTAATAGGCAAGCTCTAAGGGATGTCCAGGTGTTAGAAGAACAAATTACTTGTTGGTAGAATTGCCTTGTTAAGGTTTAGGGCTTGACATGCTTCAGTGATCTCAGACCTAGGGGGAGGTTAACAAACCTTGGGAAGAAGGATGTCCACCACTGATAGGGGACACACAGAATGCAGAGTTTAAGGGCCACAAAGACATCTGGTGGAACTCCCAAGACAGTGAAGAAACTACCAAAGCCAACTCAGCATCTGTGCTGAAATCAGCTCTGTCTGGGTAAAAGGTAATTCTGGCAGGGGCAGATTGCAACCACCAACTCACAGACCACCAACCCAAGAAACCCAGTGACTCAAAAGAAGAGAAACACTGAGCATGGGACTAATTAGCATGGGAAGCAAGAGAATCATTTACCAATAGAAGATAGAATACTAAGAGAATTATGTAACTTGTAGCCAAGGAGCGCTAAAAAAATCTCTGTTTGCTAAAATGTATAAATAGTAAAAAGTTTTGATGGTGTGCTTGATTTGTGTAGTATCACTGAGCACCCAGGTTTGTGCAGCTCTGAAATAAATAATCAATATCTCTTCTGAGTGTGTAATTATTGACTTGTTGCACACTGGGTAATGAATCCAGTTTTTCTGGACAACATTTACATGTTGGCCCCAGGAACTCATTGACAGAGAAAGCTGTTGCATCAATTTTCCATTATCCAGTTTTTCTGGGGGTATACCTAGCTGTTCAAAAACGAATGGAAATACAGTATCCTTGCCCCAAGGCATCTACGGATGGAATCGGTTTTGTCTGGTATGATCACTCCCAGTGCGTTCCACTGTAGCTCAGCATGGGAAGTGAAGGATGCAAGTCAATGTGCAGAATCCTTGAAATGGTAAGATACTTCTCATACTTCTGGCAGTAATATTTTCATACTTGCAGTCCTATAGAAAAGATTCTGTACACTCTGTAGTTTGTATTTAAACATCAGCTCTGAACTGTTTTCTTTAAACCTTCCTTACTTAAAGTTCTACTTCAGTAACTCCTGAAAGATTTACTGCTAACTCTTGCCAAGTTTCTAATGTTTCCAGACCTGTTGGAATGAGTCCAGAGGAGAGCAGAGCTGGAGCACCTCTCCTGTGAGGACTGATTAAGAGTTGGAGCTGTTCAGCCTGGAGAAGAGAAGGCTCTGGGGAGACCTTGTGGCACCTCACAGTGCCTAAAGGGAACCTACAAGAAAGCTGAAGAGGGACTCTTCACAAGGGCATGTAATGACAGGACAAGGGGTAATGGCCTTAAGATAACAGAGGGCAGGCTTAGATTAGATATGAAGAAGAAATTCTCTGCTGTGAGGGAGGATGGCGAGGCGCTGGAACAGATTGCTCAGAGGGGTTGTGGACTCCCAGTTCCTGGAGGTGTTCAAGACCGGTCTGGATGGGGCTCTCAGTAACCTGGTCTAGTGGAGGGTTCTCTGATCATGGTAGGGGGTTTGGGACTAGATGATCTACCTGAAAGGAGGTTGTAGCAAGGTGGAGGTTGGCCTTTTGTCCCAGGCAACTAGCAACAGGACAAGAGGAAATGGCCTCAAGATGTGTCAGGGCAGGCTCAGGTCAGACATCAGGAAGAATTTCTTCACCCAAAGGGTGGTAAGCATCAGAGTGGGCTGTTCAGGCAAGTGGTGGAGCCACGGTTTCTGGAAATGTTCAAGATACCACTAGATGTGGCGCTTACTGCTATGGTTTAGTAGACAAGGTGGTGTTTGGTCAAAGGTTGGACTCCATGACCTTGGAGGTCTTTTCCAACCTTAATGATTCTATGATCTTTAAACTCCCTTCCAACCCTTATCATTCCATGCTTTAATGATTCTGGTGTCTTACGAGTGTGGCATAAAGTAGGCTGGAGACACAAGCTAATTGCCTTCCTCTGGCATTTCTTTTGGCTGGCAGCTGCCTGTAACCTGCAGGTGACATGTTCAGTTTGCTCTGATGGTTCTGAACCATCAAAGGAAAATGAAGTATAACACATCTCTGTAGTAAAACTACAGTGTTGATAGATACTTTAGCAATGTGTGATAAATGTTTCTGAATTAAATGAAGGCTGTGCTAGACAGAACTAATTTGAGCAATAATTTCTGGGTAGTAATTGTTGGGTGGAGCTCAGTGACCAAAATTATTCTAGCGAGATAACTGGTTCATAGTAATGTTCCCTCCTGACAGTAAAACTTATATATAATTTAAAAGATTCATATTAATAGTAAAATGTATCTGTGACACTTGTAATTTCCTAAAGAACTATTTGCAAACAGAATTTATAAACTTCCTGGCTTACTCTATTAATGGTCAAAATTAACCTCACCTTACAGTTCTTACACAGATATGTAGGGGTGCTTGTTTGAGGGTAGGCTTTTCCCCCACCCCTCTCTACACACATGCATGCATTCACCGCATTTTAACAGTCTGTTCCAGTTTGTCAAACACTGGCTAGATAATAGATAATAATCTCTTCATTTGTTTAGTCAAATTGCTGCTGTAGTATCCCACAAAGTAATAGTGGAAGGACAGAGAGGCTTTTCTGCTGGGAAGAACTTACTGGCTTCAGTCCAGTGGCTAGTGCACAGGGCTGTTCCAAAGACAAAGTGAATTGAAACAGAGATCAGGACAGTGTTCTGATAGTTGATAGTTTTATTTTGAGCTCTGAAGAGCTCATCTCTTTGAAGAACAAAGAATTATTGGTATCAAATATTGATTATGTGTAATATCTAAAATTCATAGACTTCTTAACTTCTTATTCTGGCAAGCTGGACTGCAGCTTTTTCACTGAAAAAAAGTGAATAAAAGAAATGTCCTTTGAATGAATCTTTCATGACTAGTGGGATCTTTTAAAGCAGATGTGATTAAGTGATTTAACTGGATTCAGAAAATACAATTGAATCAGAAGAATTTTCGTAAATTATGAAGTATGTTAATTTAGATGAACCAGAAACATGGACAGGCTAATTGAACTACACTAATGTACACAGACACTTGAGGTTTTAATATGCTTTTCTGAAAGCTGGTGAACACTTTTAAGTGCAAATGTTTTTTCATAGTTTGTCTCTGATTTGATGGTATATCTTGCCATGCACTCTTAATACAGGCTGTGATTAAGTCTCTGTGTTCTGGAAGATTTAAGTGCAGTTGTTGTGTTTTAATTTCTAAAGTCTTCAGATTCTGCTGCCTCAAACTACAGTGTAGTTCTGAAAGTGGTATCAATAGGTCCTAATATGTTATTTCAGATAAAGTGCAGTAATACGTTACTTTTGTAGGGCTCTTAATTAAAAGTTATGTTGCTTAATGTTAATGAAGTGGTGTGGAATATTGAGGGTTGACATTTAGCTCTGCTTCATGTTAAAAAAATTTGGAAATAAAAGTTCTACACAGTTTATCTACATTTCAGATTAGCACAGCCAATAAAATGAGCTCTTATGCTCTGTTGAGCTCGTTTTTGCTGTGTGTACATTTGAAGGCAAAGCCAAATTGGGATATCCCTTGCTTTACTGTTTAGTAATTTGGCTCAGTTCTGCTAGATCTGTCCTGTGCAGGACAATGCCTAAGGTGTAAGGCAGGCTGGGGTGCTCCTGCATTCTGCTTCTGGGTTAAATGTGTGTAAATGTATTAATGAACAAATGATTCTCTAGCAGTGCTGCTGTAGTTAGCTGATCCCTCTCTTCCTAATCCATCAACGATAAGAATCTGTTGTGAGTTTTGTAACTAGGTGGAATTACTCTTCTCTGCTTTCACTCTGCAGTGAGTCAGCCAAGATGTGTCCCAGCAGGTGAAATTGTGTCTGTGAGCAAGCTGGAGGTTGCCAAACGCCCTGTTACTGCTATCACGTCTGAGACATGCAGGTCACCTTTCCTGCATTCCTGTCACCCAGGCTGAGTGTATTGCTGTCACTGAACTCTGAGCAAGCAGCGGGGCTTGGGCTAGCAGGACTCAGAGCTGTCAGTTTTTTTCCTGCTGCTTTGTGTCCTGAAGCTCAGGACAGAGAAGGGCAGCTGCTGTTGTGTAGGTGGGTGGGTTTTTTTTCTTTTTTATTTAAATGCATCATTCAAGGAGCAAAGATAATGATGTAGGTGGTGGCCAAGAGGGGAGAAACAGCTGGTAGAAATAAGAGATGAGATAGGATGTTTTGGATGAGTGGGAGTGGAAGGCTTCAGAGGAAATCAGAGCCCGTGTGCCATAGAACAATGTGGTGGGAGCTGGGAGATGGGCAACTGCAAAGTTGTGAAAGCCTTTCTCCCTTCCCTCCAGCACTACACACCTGGCACCCTGCTGGGCGGCACAGTGTTACCCTCTTAGTCTCACCCTGACTGCTGCAGCATCAGACTCCTTTTGGACTAGATCAAAAACCTGTGTTCCATCTAACCATATCCACTGCTGCTGCACTGCTTTTCTTAAGTACTTAGAGGTATACAATTAGCTAATGAATGCTTAACACAGAGTTTCTCACACATATAACTTCATGAAACTTGATGGCTGTGTTAATGTAAATAATTGCCAGGCAGGAGGAGTTGCTATATAATAGGACCTACAGAAACTGAATTCCAGGTTGGAAAACTGGGTCAGGCTAATTGACGTAATGTCACCAGCTCTGAGAGTGGACACTGCTCTCATTTGCATGTTGAAGGTCTGTGGATCTACAGGGCTTTCAGCTGTTCTCCAGGTATGAACTTCCATGTACCTTGTTTTTTATTTGTTTTGTGTTTCTTTTGTGAATTATTATCTGCTTTGCAGTGGAAATCTAATAGGGATGATATGGTCCTATAGATGTGTTATGGAAATAAACAAGTTAATTTTTCAAACTTAAAAAATGCACCCTGGTTTCTGGAACCCAGAAGAGGTCGGCAAAGCCATCCCATAAATTAAAGCATGCACTCAGTGTGAAATGATAACAACTTTGTCAGACTCTTTACTCTTCACCTTTTATTTCTGAAAAAATTAAAAAAGTAATGTTTTTTTACCAAAGCAGTCAAAAAGCCAATCTTGCCATTTGTCTGAGAACTTATGATCATCAGAAGACCTATGAAACATTACAGCTTAGTTTGGTGTGGGAACACAGTTGAAATAGGTTGGAAAATCATGGTGGACTTCTGCCTGAGTTCCATTTATTATGGTGAATATGGAACACAAAATATTTTCTTAAATTATCTGTACTACAAAGTGTACTGTGAGATAATAGAGTAAAAAATTCAATACAATTTCTTTATTCCACTGTCAGCACATCCAGACTTTCCTTTTTTCCCCTGTGTCTTTAAATATCTTCTTGAAATCCTTTCAAAGGTAGTTTTATTAACTTAATGTAGTGCAGATGTTGCTAGCTTGGGAAATAAGTCACAATGACTTGTAGTATTGTGTCAAAAATATCATTTAGAGGCTTAGAATGAGGGAGCAATTAATGAACAGTCTTCACTATGAACAAATAAATGTCAGAGACTCCTCCAGGGCTAAGCTGCTTCTGTGCCCTATTCATTAATTGCTCTTTTGAACAAAGTTGGTATTGATGAGTGGGTTTAATTAAGCATACCTGATAAAATCCACAAAAACAGATCAGAAGTATTAGAATGAAAAATTTGCATTTAATTTAATAAATAAAGACTTTTTCCTTCTCAGGGGGTTTCATGCTTCATGTAACTGTTTCTGGCTGACATTTCTCCCTGACTACTGAGTTTTCCTCACTGGAGAGTGGCCGAAGATGTGTCCTATGGTTTGCTTCAGGATGCATGCCAAATACCATGCTCATATTTAAGTCTCTATTATTAAATATGTATTAAATATGTCATAATGGAAGACATCTCTCAGAACAGTCTCAGTCTACCTTTTGAAAAATGGCAGGAAAGGGAAGAAGCACATGTGAGTAGAAAGGTAGAAATCTTAAACTGCTAAAGCTCATTCCAAACTTGCTGACCCTATACCCTGGTTAAAAATACCACCTTGGGAAAAACCTTTGTATTCATATATTAAAAAAAAAAAAAAAAAAAAAAAAAAAAAATCATATGTAAATCTGGATTGTTCAATGTACTTGGTGGCTTACAGGTCTAAATTGAAACTTGATGAATGGTGGCCCCCAAAATCCATGTTATTATGTGAAATACAGTAATACATGTATTGGCATGGGTTCTTTGTTACATTTTTGATTCTATTTTCTTAGTTATACTGCTTTAAGTTTTTTATTCTGGTTTTATTTGTAAGTTCTATTGTGTAAAGTCAATCAGGATATGAAGAACAGTTTGGTGAAAGTACTCACAGTTTGCAGTTTTGAGCCAAGTGGTAACTGGAAGCTTTAATACCCTTTCAGTACCACTTCAGAAATGGAGATGTGCCATTGGACAGACATGTCAGAACTCAGTAAAAATAGCATATCCTACAGTGGGCATTCAGCCAGAAATCTAAAATTAGCATTGTATCCTGGATATAGTACTGCAGGTGGTCACAAGCACTAAATTGTATTGAGCACCCTCTGTTATTCAAGCAGGTCTCAACATACTTATTTTAAACATTTAATGGTTTTATGCAAGGCTAACTTACTGTCATTACTGTTGTTCTTTATGTGGCATCAAAATATGTGACATGTTTCATAGGAATTAAAACAAAGCCTTAGCCGGAGATGTTTAGCATGGTTCTGTGTGAATGGAAGTCAGTGGCACAATTCCAGCTGACTTCAGCTGGGAGTATTAGTAGATTCTGACTTCTTTCTGATAATATATATAAACATGCAGCCTGTTGGCAGGTTGGAGTGTGATTTATTTCACATTACTCTATTTTGCTTGTAGCGTTCCAGTAGAGTTTGGCCAAACAAGCTTGAAGAAAAGTTCTATCCTTGTATCAGGGGAATGTAAAGTTTGAGGAGAAACAGATCTTGGGTATTATGGTTTGGTTAATTACTTGAATAGTTATGCAAATTACAGTAGGCTCTGATGAGTGTCGTATGGGGAAGGTCTGTACTGACTGTTTCCATTATTCTGCTCTCTTCTTCCTGTTTCTGGAAGGATAGTGGGACACAGGCTTTTTAATGACTGTCGGCAGCAGGTTTCTTTAAAACCCACTGGAATGACCTGTAGAAATAAGATAGGATTTTCTTATGACATAATTACTAAGTACAGGTGTTAGTTATTGTGTTTGTTTTCAGATAGGGTAACGAGCATATGTTCCTCACTCTCTCTATAGATGTCTGTATGTGTGTGGGCAGGGTGTGGGAGAGACACGACAGAACTGTATGTATGTAAATATTCTCCTAGAGGATGAACACCTAAAGAGAAAGACTGTTTCCTTTATTACTTATTTCTTAACTATATATGGCCATAATTTTTTAAGTCAGAATATATTGTTTAATATTTTGGAGGTCATAAATAGACTTCTGAATTTTAAACACGATCTTTAAGTAAGGTGAGAGACTGCTGTTTGATGTTTTCAGATTCATCTGTAGATCATTATTGTTTTGGTCACAGTTGTTTTTTTTTACAGCAATTCCTTATGTTGAATAGTTGTGAGTATTCCAGCAGGTTCTTGAGTGATAAAATAAATTCTTCATTCTTAATTTACATGATGTCTGATATTTTCATTACTTTCACTTGTAAGAGTTTTAGTAATGCAGGGATGAAGAGGCTGGATTTTTAGGTGTAGCATTCATGACTGCAGTAAAGAGAAAGCCATTCATGTGTACTGAAGGGGACACAACAAATACAGTGGGTAAGACAAAAGTGTAATTTTTCTGAAGATTCATAGCAGAGGCTTATTCTGTTTATTTCCCATAGTAGATTAGTGGCAGGCTTCAAACCACTGATAAGATTGAGCAGTACTTGTGCTTTGAAAGCTGAGGGCAACCCCCCCTCCCTCCCATAAAATGTTTAGTAAAGGTAATTTTGAGTGATTGCAAATGCATCATGTATTTATGGAAGTTCCCAGTAAACCTAAACACAGTGGCCTAAGCAAGTTTGCTTTTTTCATTATAAGTCTTTGCTTTTGTAGGAACAGTAAATAAAAAAAAAGAAAATTTTCAGGAAGAAAAGTAAGCTTTTGCCCAGCAAAATAAACGTGGCATTAATAGGCCTGTAGTATGCTGTGGTGCCACACTGATCTCATTTTCTTATTTACATCTTGGAGGTGCAGATGTTACAGCCATGAAAGTGAACGATGTTGATGCCTTTTCTTGGTCTTAAAATCAAGAGTCAAACATGGTTAGAAGGGAAAAAGGGGTTTTACCTTGGTATTTATTTTAAGGATCCTTAGGTGCACCACATCCAGGTGGAATGCACCGCAATGCACACCCCCAAAAGATCTGGTATAACATTATACGTCTTACTAATTGGCTGATCTATCAAAAATTCCCCAATGAGAGGCTTGAATGAGCCCCCTTCCCCAAGGAACCTTCCCCTGGATGGTTCTATCTTAGTTTACAGAATGTGTTGTGGAGAGGACCTTGGGGTCTGGGGCACACTGATCCCTGGCTACGAAGCTTCTAAAATGTTTAGTCTCTTAGCTTGACAAACAAGTCCAAGAATGTAGGCAAAAAGCACTAAGAAATCAGAAGTTGTGAAAAAGTATAACGGGGTATAAAAGAAAAGGGAAGAAATCATCATGGCATCAATGTTACAAAGGCAGCAGCCCCAATGAAACTTAGTGCATTAGATTGAAGCAGAAATGAGTTCTGCAGATCTGGTTCACTTTCCAAGTGAAATTGATGTGTGTGTGTAAATGGGAGCACCAAAAAGAACCTTCTAAGAAGGTAGACTGTACAGGATGAATTTCGGGAAAGCTGAATGCTTTGTCATGAGATCTGATGAAGTTGTAGTTATTTTCTTTGCATGATATCTAATAGAAAGGCATATAAATAACAGATTCAAAAAAAATACAGGCCTATAATGCCTCTCTCCTGTCTAGGGAGAAATTAATTTGTACATGCTGCTTGCAAAACCTTATGTAAAGGAGTTCAGACTCCTTCAGCAGAAGGTGCTATATGGGCAAATAGGTCAATTATATCCAAGTTCAGTGAATTTATTTAAAAAATTGACCACTAAGGAGGTACTAATACCCTGATAAAGAAAAAAATCCCATGGTGTTCTAATGTTAACCTGGACAGCAACATAAACAGTTGAAAAACAGATTTAAGATTGAAGAATTCAGAACAGTTTTGGCTTCTCCAGTCTTTCTTTTTATAAAATTCTGATTATGTTCTAAGATTTAGGAAAAAAAAAAAAAAGGTAACAACACATTCCAGCCCTTTCCTGAAAATGACCATTTTAATGCTTATTTCAACTACAGCAGTTGTGCTGGCCTAGATGGGAGCTAGTGAAAAGGAAACTATTGAAGGCTGAGCTTATTCATGGACTCTGCTTCCCCCTCAGCTTCTGTGCTTCTCAGTAAATTCACCCTGTGCAGGCAAAGCATTCTTGATTCATCTCTCTGAACAACCACATCTGTGGCTTAGGTGGTTCATCTCTTTTTATGAAAAGGATTTAAGCTTCACAGAAATAAATTATTCCCATATTGTTGTTAGTTTTAACAGTAATTTTAGACAAAGTTGCTTTAGATGTGGGGAAAAAGATTCTCCATCTTGTTTAGGTGACAACTGGAGACTTGCATGAGAAGTAGAAAATGTGACTAGTTCTTTATGATATGACATTTTAGGACAGATTGACAAACAGCTTGAATGACATTTGAAATGTGAGATGTTGTAAGAAGTCGCTGCCTTTGCTATATGTAAACACTACTGGGAGAAAAACAAGCTTTTATTTGAAAAAGAAAAAGGATGAGGGAGAGAAGAGCAAGTTATGCTTTAGGCTATTTCCTTGTGTGATTAACACCTGGACTGTCTTCAGAAAATGGCATGTCTTTCTGCTTCTATAATTTCAGAGTGGTTATTGACTGAGTAGTAGGGGGCTTTTTATCTGGTGCCTTACTGAATTCTTTTGCAGCCTCTTGACTCTGTTAGGAAGCTAAAATTGCAATTTTAGCTATCAGACATAGAAATCATTAACAACATTTATTGACTTCTAAACACTCTTCTGTTATCTCGATGCTGTCAGATCGCCCTTGCCCACTTTCTACAAAACATAATTGAAAACAATGACATTTCTCAATTTTTGTGGACAGGTTACAGACTGGAGAAGATTTTTATCTGAGAAAACTTCATTCAAGATGAAGCTGTAAGAAGCTGCATCTGCAAGCGGTAAGAACAGCTTTAACAAAGAAATCTCAACAAAAAAACCCCTGTGTGCCTTTTCTGCTTTCTCCTTTGCATTAAACTAAGAGATGTTTTTCAGAGGTCACATAAGAAAGTTGTAGTGGAAGTGACATAGAAATCCATTAACACTGACTTCCGATTTCTATATTTCAGTATCTGTAGCTTCCTTGCATAGCTCAGGTCAGTTTTATAGTAACAATTAATGCTCCGATTTTAATTCTTTAAATTTGATTTATGTATGAAGCTCCTTCGAAAGAGTAGGATAGATAGCATTGCAACAGCTTCAGGGTGAGGAAGTGAGCAAGATGCATGCTTTAAGGTAGTTCTATTTATCGAAGAGCATTCTCCATGACGAGTAATAGTATCCTGTCCACTAAGAAATGAAGAAAGGGTAAAGGATAATTTAAATTAAAAAGCAAAGAAATCTTTTAATAGACCAGAAAGTAGGACACAAAGCTGAAAAGCTAAAAAGGAAGCACAGTGTAAAAATGTAAACTCTTTTTGTAATACATTAGCAAGTCAACATATTTCTCTTAGGTTTCATTTTGTATTTGGAACCAAAGCTACACACAGATACATCTTGCTGGAAATGTGTGATTATTTTTATTTAGAACCTTGCAAGGTTCTCTGCATATTAAATACAACAAAGGAGTTAGTAAATTGATGTATTAGAATGTTAGAAATAAGGTAAAAAGTAACTTGTATGCTTACTGTTGTGAAATGCTGACTTTGACAGTCTGGGTATGCCAAGTTCTCCCATGTTTTGGAGTACATGTGAAAATTGGGAGTGGTGACAAAAAATCTGCTTTCTAATGCTGTATAATAATATCAGTTCTGTATAATAGTATCTGTTCTGAGGGTGACATGGCTGGAACCTTCTTTTCCCCCTCCCTTCCCTCCTTTAAGAAAACAAAATACTACACCTGTTTGCTGAGCTTTGTTCCTTTTTGTCACCTTTGTGTGCTTTTTGTCTCACAGATTGTCCCTTCTCCATAAATTTACCAGACAGTAACATCTTCTACATAGACATCCTATACCATGAGACACTGTGAGCTTAAAATGCTCATCAGATCTATGTAGGTGAACTGTATTATTTGTCCTGATCTGGAATCTGTCTTTATTATTATACTTTTTGAATGCTCATTGTGTCATACTGCCAAAGGAAAATAGTTCTCCCTGCCATCTACTGCATTTTGTTGAATTTAAGCAGGTTTTACCAAGTTTCTGTCAGGTTGCAGTGCTGTGGCTGTGTGTAGATTAGATGCTAAAAATTGCGTGAGAAGGATAAAAGAAAGGTTGAGAGGAGCGGTCAGGAAGTAGCAGGGCGTTAGGAGATGGGTTTGGAGTGAATTCAGAGTGAAGAGGCTGATCAGGATGTGTAGGAAATGGATATGTTGTTCTCAGACATAAGATGCGGAAGGCTGGTATCAATTTGTTGGGAGGAATGTGATGAAAAATGAGACTCTGATAACTGTTTGAAGGTTTGAAAGCAATCTTTGATGTATTGTGAAGTACGTGTCCAGGGACATTTTCTAAAACCAAGGATGGCAATGCTGTCAGCTCCATTTTAGATGAGGTCTTTAATTGTTTAATGCTGCTACTCTGTGAATAACAGAGTACAGAAAGTAGCACTTCTGCTAAGCAGTAGAAGTGTTGAGGCTGTGGGGTGCACAGGGAAGGTGCTTGAGACAGGCTGTAAATGGCACCTGAGGCTGTGGTGTGGGACAGGAAGCCGTGTCACTGCCATTGCTACAGCCAGCTTCACGCCTGTCAATGGCCAGGAGCAGTGTGGGACTTCATGGAGAGCGGGTGGTGTCAGCTCCAGAAATAGCTCTGAGGCACCGTCCTGTTGCATCACTTCAAAAAGAGTTAAAGTGATTACAGTGGGTACTCCCTCCAGTAGTCCTCTGGCAGAGGTTTGCCCTCAGCTTTTCCTAGGTGCCTGGGTTCTCCCTGTGGTTTCTGAGGTAGTTGTTTCTGTCACTGAATGTGTGCGGATCACAAAGGTAGCCAAACACTGGTGTTGTGAACTCAAATTTACTGCCTGAACAGTGAATCCCAATCATTATGTGGCACCTGACATTTAAATAAAGAAACAAAATGCCTCAGCCTTGATAATTCAGCTTGCTGCATTCACATACTCATCATTTTGATTGTACAAGGGAGGGAAGGAAAACTTGCCCTGACATGAAGTGCCAAGTGCAGCCAGGCACCAAACTGCAGCAGGTGTTCCCAAGGGATGAAGGACCTGCAATTTGCAGGAAGCCTACTTGGGAGGAGTAGAGGGCTGTCTGCTTTTGAGCAGCAAATTTGCAACTACTTGTTGAAACTTTTGCCTGATGACTGTAGTTGCTGTTGGCCTCTATGAAACATACAGAAGCTTGCTTGCTGTACCGTGGTGATTAGAAATATTAATTTCATTGCACACGAAAATCCCTAATGAAAAGTCCCTAATTAAAGGTTGACCATTTTCTGCCACTGTTAATTTTTTAAACTTTTTTTTTGCAAATGTAATTGCTGCTATGATTACAGAATGCCAAATTGAGTTTGGGGACATATGCAATATTCTTTTACCACTAGTCTAGTCAAATAATTTTTAACGAGACAAAGAGCTCATTGAACAACCAAATTGGTTTGTTTACTTCAGTAGCTTAACTGCATTAAAATCAAAGAGCTTTCATGGGCAGGGGGTAATCTGTGTCATTGCTGGACGCCATTAATCACCCCCTCGACTGAGGGCAGCACTTTTGAAAAGTGACTTATAGATGATTGAATAACTTTACTCTCTACACCATTAATGGTTCCCAGCAGGCTGCTAGTGTGCAATCACAAACATCTGTGCATTTGAAAGTTTCCACTTCCCCAAACAGAGACACATTTTACAAAGCAAGAAAGAAAAGGGAAAAAAAAGGAAAATTTGTTTTGCATGAGTGGCCTTTTGGAAAAAGGGCTAACGGAAAATGTTCATGCTTTAACTCTTATATGTTACAGGATCATCTGAGTTTACCTTGAGATCTTTATGCTCTCAATGGCATTAGAAGATTTTTTTGGTTTTAATTTGTTTTTGTTGTTTTTATTCCATAGGATCTTTCTGACATTTGATATCCAGTAGTGAAAGAAAATGTATCCTGCTTGCCTAGTAACTCATGGATGTTTTTGTTTTAACTGTGTTTAAAGTAAATGTAGCCACTTACCCCTAGACCCTGTAGAGTGCTCATTATTTATTCAAAGCTGATGATTCAAGTCCTTTTGGAAACCAGCTTAACAGAACAGAGAACAAAAATCGTTTCTGCAGGCAGTCTGCTACTTCTAAAGTGGTCTTTTAGACAAGCATTTAATTACTCAGGGAAAGAGTGCTGGGCATTGATTGTGTTTCCTCTCTTCACAGTGTCACTGTGGTTCCTCACCACACCTGTCCCAGGTGGGTGCTGCATAGCTGTTGTGACCATCACAGAATCACTGAGTGAAGGTTGCTTGGGACTGGAACAGATCATCCAAGCAACCACCCATGTTCAAACCATATTTGTTTTCATTTAGCCTCTTCTAGCACGTTTTATAGAGTATCTCAGCTTTTTACTCTTGAGGACTTCCAGTACTTGTCCTACGTATCCTGTAGAGTATTAATCCAAGACTAACGTCTTAAAAGCATGAGATTGATGATGCTGTTTCACAATTCACTTTTCACTGTTCTTGCAGTGAAAAGAGCTCACCTAGGAGGACTTGATAAGTAGAAAAAGGAAAAAAAAAGGATGACCCAAAGGAAAGACAAAGAAGGAAGAATGCCTCTGTTATCGGTCAAAGATAATTGGTTCTGTACTGAATACACATTTTAAGTTATCTATGGGTGAGGATATGACAGGATTAATCAGTTTCATGAAGCAGTGAAAATTTAGTGCATAATAGAGAGGTGAAAGGTTTGCATCCGTTAATCAGATTGGTACTTGGGTAAGATAAAGATAGCCTTGAGTTAGAAGTCTAACAATTAATAATGAAAAGGAAAGTGAGATGAACTGTGTGTGTTCTCTAACAGCTATGCAGAATGGGACTCCTAGGTAAGTATCTGCTACTCCAGAGTATAACAAAAAGTTGAGGTACAGTGGGAGAATAGGACACCTGGAATTTCTGTTAAGTACCTCTTTGACAAAGCTAACTATGATTTTAGAAGACTTGGCATGTTTGCCTATTCCAGCATTGCTCCTGGGAGTGGGAAATGTTAGATGGATTCAGAGTTCCCACTTCACTATCAGATTTTTCATGCTGTCTCAGATAACTTGTCCAGCTACTTAGGCATCCTCTAAGTTGCTGCTTAACGGGTCTTGTGTCCCTAAAAATTCTTCCTATCGAGTTACTTTTTATGTGAGCTTCTAATCTGTTTAACTTCTGTGGCCTGTGGTTTAAACGTGCTCATCACCGGTGTCTTGGACTGAGCACCCAGGGGGTGATTCTGAGCAGAATAAATGAGTTTTGAACTTACTGAATGTATTCTGGCATGTCATCTGATCTGGTAGTTCCTATTGCTGTTAAGAAAATGGTGGTAAAAGCATGGCTGGTAGAGGGATCATGGTGTTCCCTTTTTTTTGCCCACTCAACTCATGTTTTATCTGCATATGTGTTGCACTACCTGTTTCCTTCTCTTTAGATTCAGAAAATTTCTTGATTATTAAAAGCAAATCCACAGTAAGACAAAACTGTCCCGTGTACAAATCCTTCCCAGAAGGATTTCTGTAGCCAGAGGAATTTAAGCTACTACAGTAGCAGTGAAGTGGCAAGGATTGGTCACAAAACTTCTTTGCCAAAAGGGGATTTTGTTTGGCCTTATGTCCGGCCATACAGATGGTCCTGATCTTGTTAAATGGTTTCTACTACCCAAATTATTTTACATGTATATTTATAATATGCAAGAGAGGGGCTTTGTGTGTCAGGACCAGGAAAATGAGTTTTCATCCCATCAAAGCAGAATCGATAACAGGAGGATCATTAGCTACTGGCACTTGTCCTGGAACATAAACTGCAGCTGCTATTAAAAGAATGTGGCTGTAGATTAAACCTGTCTTTAGCATGAGCGTCCTGTAGAACATCATGAGGACAGCATATAAATCATGTTCAAGTTTTAGAATCCTTTTCTTTTATAAATTAAAGGAAATTAAGAAATCTTATTTGTTCTCTTGTTTTTTTTTTTTTTTCTCTCCTCCCATGTCCCCTAGTGCCTGTGGGTAGTGTTGGATTATTCAGCTGCAAATAGTTTGTTGAGAATTTATCTCTAAAATTCAGTTTCGTTTTTTTTGTTGTTGTGTTTTTTTTGTTGTTGTTGTTTGTTTTGTTTTGTTTTTTTTGTTTTGTTTTCATTGTTAGTGACTGAAACTTGGTTACTTAACTGGTCTTTGTCTTTTCTGCTGCAACTGTCAATGCCAGTGCTCAATTCTGCTGATGGATTTAGTGATACAAAGCTGGGCTCCGATCACCAGTGTTTTCTGTAGGCAGAGGGCAAGTGGTGATATCCAGGAACCATAACGAGCTGAGGGTGGGTCTGGGCAGGTGCTGGTAGGCACTGGCTGTAGATACCGTGTTCACTTGTGAGTTACTGGTTTATGTCAGCTCTGAGCTTTTCCAGTGAAATTTCTCATTGCAGCTTCTGAGCAGCCGTGCTCTCAGGGGGTGGGGAGGGCTCCCTGCACCAGCCCCAGTGCATCCTGCAAGGCTGCACAGCGTGCTCTGGCTGTGTCTCCTGCCACGTCTCCATACAAGCGAGACCTTGTGGCCTGGCTGCAGGAAACCATCGGGGTCGTTGCAGGAATGGGAGACTGCACTGAGTGAAATGTGCTCTACACGGATGTACAGGTGCTCTGATTTGGAGCTTGTGTGTTTTAGGGATCACAGTAACTGAGGGTAAACAAACCCAAGCAGCCTTTAAAAGAGGTAATATAAACAAACAAGCATGTACATCTCTCTTCCTAGATGCCTTCATTATTCTAGTGGTTTGGAAGTGAGGCTGTAACTAATCTCTGGAAGTGTCAGCCTCCTTTGTTTATACCTGCTTTCTCATCTGAATGATGGAGTCCCACCCTCTCTCATGCTTGCAGTAAAGTTAATTTGGGTTTTTACCCCGTCTTCTAAATTGGTAATCAAAAAGTACAATCATATGTTGTGCTCTTGACTAAGTTTCTTCTGCATCTACCTTTGTTGACACCAAGCATTCATAGCAAAGTTTTATTCTCCTGTTTTTGTAGAGAATTGTCTAGCTGAAAACTGAACTCTAAGAGCATAGGGAAAAGTAGTGTGAGCAAAACCAAGCCTGGATATTTAAAAAGAAAATCCAAACTCATACCTTTACTAATCAGTCTGAACTATGTATAGATGGAGGTTTTGTATTTTGTGAGAACATGCTTTTAGTGTCCTGAACCCTTTGTCTTTGCTTGTTGTCTGGCTTAGGTGTGGCAGCAAAAGCTGTTTGCAGTCTTGCACCATGGCATGGAAATGGCCAGACTTCAACAGCTTTTATGTATCTCTGCTGAATTCCACACTCCAGTGATATTTTTAAAAGTAGCTTCTGGTAAAGCAAAGGCCTGGAAGAAACATTTTTTTCTGGAAGCAGTACTTGTAAAGGACTGACTGAGGAGTAAGGTACTAGTTAGGGCTTTTTAAAAATACTGAGTTAGTAAGAGTTGCCTTTTAATAAAATAAGATCAAGTGTGTAAGATACATTTACAATATAGCTCTGAAGAGTGTATATGTTCCTAAATCACTGCTGACTGTTTTATGCTTTTCATCCCCATATGTGAATTTTGAGTACAAATAACAGTATTTAATACTCAGTACTAAAAGTAAAGTGTATGTTTGGTCAATAAATTAAGGAATTATGAAAGGAGTTTTGGATGGTCTGAGTTCACATGTCATACAAAGATAACATCATTAGCTTTATATGAAAAACATGGATCTTTTTGTCCACTAAAGGAAAAAGAGCAACTGCTAATCAAAATTACAATGGGATAGTAATAAATAAATTGGGCAGACATATTTTGCTGTGGGTCAATTATGCCACATAAAAAAAAGAGTACAACTTTCTTAGGTGTATTAATATAATACAGCACTAGGGTTGTCTCCAGTGTTCACTTCATACTTATTGACACCATATTCAGTAATCATAGAATTGTAGAATATCCTGAGTTGGAAGGGACCCACAGACCCTCAAGTCCAACTCCTAATAATAATGGTGTCCATTTTCTTTTTCCTCTGCCTCTGCTTCTGCCTCTCCTCTCCTCTCTTATTATTCAGCAGGGAACAGTCAAATTGTTCTGGAAGCTAAATACTCTGGTACAGAAAATGTAACACTTTTCATGTTACGGTAAGTGTGGGGAGGTCCTTCTCACAGCGTGGATAAGCGTCCAGGGTAGTCTGGCCTGCCTGCATCGTGAGCCAGCAGTGCAGAGTGATCTGCTCTTGTGATGCAGGGTGTTGGGCAGATCAGCTCAGTGTTGCAACCACTGTGGGTTGTGTAGCAAAGGAGCTAGGAGCCCTTTTCCAGTGGGAGCTAGAGTCCTGGCGCTTGGGCTCGTGCATGGAGATGTCAGTGAGAGTTTCCTGGCACAGAAGTTTCTTTCTGGCAACACTTTTAAGCGCTTTTTGTTTTCAGTCATGTAAATTGTGTGTGAGCTGCAGAACAAGGTATATAAAAATGGAAAAAGAGATTAATATTTCTCCTTTGCTAAAGAGCAGGTGGTGGAAATGACACACCTAGCTATTTTGTGCTTTTCACAACTGGGCTGTTACCACCTGGTTTGCGTTAGAAACTGTGAATGAGACTAGTAAAAGAAGTGAACAGAAGAAACTGGCATCTAAGCTAACTACTTTCCCTATCTTAAGGTAGAAATTAAAAAAACCTGACTTTTTTTTATACTTGCAAGGGTAATTACAGCCTGATGAGTATCCTTATAGAAAACAGATTTTTGGCCTTGGGATACTTTGGATTGTGGAAGATAGGCTTCCAGAATAAAAACAACATGTTCAGGCATTTTTAGTTTTTTTTTCTAAGAATATGCAATAATTATTTCTTAGCTTAAAGACTTTAGGATAAAAATAGATAAAGCAGTGAGTTGAAAAAGTCTCTTCTGCCCTGGCCAATGGGTTATTGTCTGCTCTTTATATTTAGTTGTATACAAGCAAAGATATGGAGAGAACTCTTCCCCCCCACCAAAAGCTTTGAAGGGTGCTGTTTTTTGTTTCTGAGTGGGCTAGAAAGGGTATTGCTCAGCTTCAAGCCTTGGCTGTCATTTCTTTTAGTATGTATGGAAGTATTCCCCAGCTTCCAGGAACAGACCTGTGAAATCTGTGAGATGAAGACTGTTTTTTAACAAATGTAGTCCTGGTATTGGTTTGTGTACTTATTAAGTTACATTTTGAGTATAAGTTCTTTGTTTGCAAAGTGCAGAACACAATTTGTTGCTAAACAAATTATAAGCTAATGCAGACTTTTTTTTTTTTTTTGCAACAAGTCATCTATGATGCTCTTATTTATCTATTTTTATATCAAATACCATCTGTGTTCTTTATTGTAATACTGTAGTTTTAGCAATTAGCGCTACATTGATAGAGCTGTACCACATATGTTAATTTCTTTACTAGTTGGCCTTGATTTTTTGTTCCATGCTGTTAGTTCTGAAATCTGGAACTCTGTTGCTTACCTCTGAATTGCTGATCCTTGAGCTGTGAAATATATTTCAGGTTGTTTTGCTATTACATAGATTAAGCTTAGGATATTTTAAACCCCACAATGCTGTGTGTGTTGATTTATTTATTATTTAAATACAGTACAGCTTACCTGAGGTAGCGCAATTCAAATGCAGAAGACATTTGCAGTGCCTCCTGCCCTTTCTGGGAGTTACTGCTCCTTGAATAATTACTGTGTAATCCTTATGCAAGTAACTTCTGGATGAATTGGTGTGTTTTGTAGTCAGAGTCCTTTGTTTGAGGGATAGGGTATTTGGCCTTTTGAACAGGAGGATGTCTCATTAATTATCCACCAATGGCTTCCTCTGACCAAGGAAGAAGTGATACTCAATACCGAGAGGGGTTTGTGATCATCTCTGTTCTACTCTGACTTGACTATAAAGTCAACTGGAGCTAATTCTGTTAGTATAATTCATCCCTCTTGCAGATTAATCTGAACTGGTCAGAAAAATTAGAGAAAGATGACTCTGTGGGAAAGTATCTGATTTCCTCATTCCCACTCCTACAACACTGAAGATGATGGCTAGTTAAGGACCCTCCCAGAACTACCGTTTCCATGTTGTTTGACTCGGCTGCATTGAATGCATCCTGGTATTCAAAAATAAAACAAAACAGCTTTGTGTGATCAGAAGCACAGAGGTACTACTTCTTCCTTGGTGTCCTGTCATGCCTCTCGTTATCATGCTCTGAATGTGCCCACACAACACCTAAAGGCAGAAGGAAGCTTGTTCTGTTTGTGGTTCAAGCTGGCTGGCAGGGAGCCAGCTCCCATCTGAAGGCAGTGCAACTTTTCAGTTCAATGAAGTGTCAGACTTACGTTAACACAATTCTGCTGTGTCTACAAATCTTATTTTTTCCCCTGGGTTTGTTTGGGCAGCTTGGAGCTCAGGAGGTATGACCTTTTCTGCAATAGATGACATAGCTGTATGCTTTATCACATATGCCTTTTTTTTTCTTTGGCAAGCAATTAATTGAGATTCTTCTTAGAAACTTTAAGGCTCTTCACTTTTTCTGCTCTACCTACATGCCCAAATTTGCTGCTTGGAACTTTGAACAACAACAGTTAATGGTTTTGGCTTTTTTTTGTGTTCAGTTGCTCTGTTACTGCAGCACTTAAAAAACAGGGTATGGAAGAAAACCAAAGTAAAGAATTTACAATTTAGAAAATTTGTAGCTAACTTTAAAATTGGAAAATCTAACCCAGGGATTTTATATCTGTGTTGTGACAGTTTAATTCACATTCCACTTGCAAGCTAGGCACCCAGAAAACAAGGGAGGTGCCTGTGGGAAGTTATGTATATGACTTGTCAATTACAGTGGAGTGAAGCGGTACTACTACCCCCAAACTTTGGCTGGAAACCTCAGCTCCGTTGTTCTTTCCTCTATAACCCTCAGCGTTACTAAAGTGAGAACCTACATGTAGATGGCCTCTTCCTGCTCCAGACTCTCCAGCTATAAATAAGTGTGTAATAAAAGCGCAGGACTGAACATGAGATGTTGGAAAAGGACAGAGCATCAACAACAGTCTGGTGAGTGAAACTGCAGATCTCAAGCAGCTTCCAGCACTGGCTGATGAGCCTGTGCATGTAACGCAACCAAGTCCAAGCATCAAGTGACGGACCAGTAGTGGCTGAGAAAACAGGGAGTGGAATTAGCAATTTGAAGTACCTGTGGTTAGCTTGAGCTGTGCAAGGGCCACCGTTCAAACATGTTTTTCTGCTCTACGTGAAAATTTTGAGTCTGTGGATTGGCTGCACTCTTTCTGTATTTATCTGAAAGGACCACTAGGTGCAGGAACTGAGTTGGTGGCAGGTCACCTAATTCCTTTGACCTTTCAACTGGAATAGCAAAAGAAGCCGAAGTCACACTTTGCTTACTTTTTTAATTGCCCCTCTCTAAGGCAGTCATGGTATCCTTGATAATACAAACAGAATTCATTTTTATCAGCAACACTTATTTTATGCTGGTTTCAAAAACTTGAAAATGATCTTTATTAGAAACTGGAGGCCGATCCTTTTGAAAGAAGGCATGATGAAGTCACGAGGGTGCAGGCATTAATCACATCTGCTTGCTGTCAAGCAGGTTTTATGTTCCCTGGATAATCAGAAACCTTGGCTGCTGCTTTGTCTCTTAGCAAGGCTAGCTATGCTTTTACAACCAGAGAAGAGAGAAACTACTTTTTTCTTTTCTCAAGGTTCATCTAGATAGCTCTGGTAATTTCTACACATCTGTTAGCTGGGACTGAAAATCGTTCATTAATTGGCAATGTTCTCTGTAGCAAGGAAATATGATCCCTGTTGTAAGAGTAAAGCGTGACCTGTTCCTTTTTAGTGCCAGACCTATATTTCAATATTTGTAGTAATTTTTTTGAAGGGCTTGGCCTGGACACCCATTAAAATGCATTTTTTTAACACTTTCTCCAAAACCTGATAACAATTTCTTTTTTTAAATGCGCAAGGCTGTGATTTACAGCCCCTCTCTCCCCAATGCTCTGGGGGCACTGTCAAGACCTATAGCTGCTTCAGCACGTGGGTGGGTTGGCAGGTGTGATAGCAGTGCCTGGACTGTGTCTCTTGATTCCACAACAGTTTCTTGTCTATCAAAGATAGTGTTGACCATGAGTTTCATTATTTAAAAGGGTTTGTGTGTGTGTGTGTTGCTTCAATTTTAACACCTTTAACTTAGGATTCTGAAAGGTGTGTTGTTACTTATTTTAGGAAAACTACTTGAGATGGAGATTGCTATGTAGTCATTCTTTTAATTTGTTACCTATTTTTAGTTTCTCTTTTGTTGCGTGGTTGGCGCAATAGAGCTGATGTGTGTGCAGGTTCAGCCTCTTGCTTGTCTTTGGTTCCTCACAGTGTGCATAAGAACTCAGGGGAGTTGCAGATTTAGCAGTTTGTTCTTAGTTGGAAGATCTGATGTTAACCATGATAGTTATACATATAACTTCTGCCTGTTCTCCACATCAAGGAAGAAGATAAGCTATGGATTTTGGTTCTTTGGCTTCATCTGGGGCTGGATTAGAGGACAAGGACATCGAAGATTACCTTGTTCTTCAGTATTGTTTTTCTCTCACTCGTCCTTGTGATTGTTTCAAACCTATGTCTGTATCAGTCCCAAGACCAAGTCTTCAGTGATCTTGGCTTTGCAGCTGTTTTATGACTTAAGTTTAAAATTTTTTGATTTCAACCTTCTTTAAAAGTTCTTGTGGGTGAAGGAGTTATTAATCCTATCTTTCAGAATTTGATACTATTTGGTTTTGTAGCTTAATTGTAATGAGTGTTGCCATCTCTTGCAGAATTTAGTATGTCTTTTTTATTGGAGATAATGGAATGCATCTTATGGATGGGGAAGAGGAAGCCACAGGGAAGTACATTTAATTTTTTTCTGCCACTGAGTCAGAGGACCAAATTGCCCAGACACAGGGCTCTATTACAGTTCTTCATCTACCCTTTTTAATAATTGTACAGCTACCACCTCAGTTTGATTTGGAAGACTTCACCAGAAACTGGCAGTTCCAGGAGGGATGCTCCTTCCTGTCTGTCTGCCGAGGGCTTGTCCTCACATGTAAACCTCTGGCATACTGTTTGCCAGGTTTGATGCTGGATTTCAGAGGACCTTGCTGCTGTGACCTGGATTTGCTCTGTCTATGGCATTTCAAATTTGTATTTACTTTCCAAAGTACCCAGTCGCTGTCAGATTTGTATGAAAAATCAATCTGAATTCCTGTTCAAGACATGTAGCTTACATTTATGCAGCCTTTAGTCTCTTCTCTAAACTTTACAAGAAGCTTAAAAATGTAGAAATTTCCTTAGATGATGATATTGTTATTATGATTATTAGTGGTGGTTGGTGGTATGTTGTACAAAATTTTCAGCACTGCAAAGAGTAAAGGACAATACAGATTGTTTCTGATTGCGACAGAAAATGCATGTGATATAATCAGAAAAAAATATGCAAACGATGATCACGTGTGCTAAATGAAAACAAATTAAAATGTGAAAAGAAAGTGTAGGTAAATAAGGATCATTTTAAAAAACACTGACAGGAACCTAAATTATCAGGATGGAAAATCATACATAACTTCAGAGAATGTTTGAAGGAGGTTTTTTGGAGTATCTGCAGAATAAACATATATTCTGTGCCAGAGGAATGTTTTCCTGGTGCCAGGTAATTTTTTTGTTGTCCTGACTAAATTTTTTTTTAAATCCTTCTAATCTAGATGAGATTAAAAAAAGCCACAAAACCCTCTTGACTACATTGTTTTCAATATTTTTTTTTCTAACGCTGTCTATTGACATCCCTATCTTATTTTGGTTCTGATACTCTGATGTTTTCTAGTTACGTCATTGAACTAAGTAATATATTTAGGCTTTCTGCGAGATTTAGGATCAAAGGAGAAGTTTACAAGGGGCCAGTTTTCTGGTGTTACAGGTGACTCTTATACTTGTGAAACTGTTATTTTTCCTCACTTCTGTGTCTCTCTTCTCTGCAGTAAAGTGTATAAATCCCACCTTTATTGCATCTTTTTTTTCTTCCTTTTAAATCCAGCATGTCAGCTGTCTGCATCAGGAGAAAGGCATTGTGTGTGTTTGTGTGAAAAGTGTGTGATATGGATCACTATCAGTCATGGAATCTGTCATTCAGGCCTTCCTTACATGAGTTATTGAAGGATATTAAAGGAACTAATTTGCTGTTCTTGAATTTTAGGGCTGTTTGCTAAGGGGAAGCAGGGGTGGAGGCTGGAAATCATTGTAGAGTCGTAAGTGGTGGAGTTAGAAGGAACCTTTAAAGACCATCTAGTCCAATCCCACTGCTGTGGACAGGAGCATCTTCCACTAGACCAGGCTGCTCAAACCCATCCAGCCTGACCATGATAACATCAAGGATGGAGATGTTATCAACATCATGGAGTGATGGAGAACCCAGAGTTTCTCTGGGTAACCTGTTCTAGTGTTTCACTGCCCTCATAATAACAAATTTGTTCCTTATGTCCAGTCTAAATCTTTTGATTTAAAACCATTGCCTCCTGCCCTGTCACTGCAGATCTTAGAAAGAGGTCTCTCTCTGTCTTTATTACAGCCCTCTTTATATATTGTAAGGCCAAAATGTTGGTTTCCCATGCAGTTTCTGTATGGACTTTGCTGTCTGGGTCACTGGGTAGAACAAAACATTATTGTTTTGTTTGTTGTCTACACAGCCCTGTAAGTATATTATATCTCTACTGTTTCTTCCGTTTGTCCCCACTTTTGTATTGTTTCTGCTTCCCTAGCCATCCTGTCTTGCCTCTGCAGGCTTTCTGTGTGTGTCTGCTCTGTGCTGCTCAGTCCTGATCTGGCCTCCTGAAGCCTTGCTGTCCTATTTCCTCATAGTCCTTCCTTCCCTTCTGTTCCAGCTAATCCTTAATTCATTGCACTTGATAATCTGACTTTTAGCCTTTTTTTCATTCAGTAATGCAATGTCCTTAAGCTGTTTTTTCACAGGTCAACCTTTGCATTTCTTTTCTGCTTAATTTCTGGTTTCTTGTTGAAGTTTTTTCCTCCTTCTTCCCTTCCTTTTATGTCAGGTCTAATGGACTAGCAGATCCTGATTATTATTGTTCCCTCCCTCTCTTGTGCTTTCCTTCCTGAGCCTTACATGGCTGCAGTGGTCTCTTTAACCAGCCAGAAGAATCTGATTTTCAGGGCAAATGAACTCATGTTGTGGGGATATGTAGTTCTCTGCTCATGGCTTTTTTTTTTTTTTTTTTTTTTTTTTTTTTTTTTTTTTAAGAGATCCTGCCTCAACTGAAGTGTTTTGGTCCCTCTACATAGCTTCCTATCCCCCTTCTTTTCTTCCTTTTTCCCCAAGCAGCTTCTTTCTGTCTTTGGGTGTCTCAAAAGAGAGTTGCTGCTGATGCAGGAAAGCCCCTGCCTCCCATTGTCAGTCCTTTCTTGTTTTCATCCTTGGTGCAGCTGGATCTATGGGCTGACTTCACTGAGCCTGAGGGAGTGTGCTCTGCAACATCCACATGTCAGCGAGCTGGCCAACTGTTGCTGTTGAAAGATGTGATTTATAATGGATATATTTGTCTCATAGCATTTGACTTTGGCCTAAAGAGAGAGCTAAGTGGAGAAAGTATAGGCCTTAGCTGAAATACAATGTGCAGCTGTTCTCCAAACATACTGTCTTTATGATCCAGGATAATTCAGCTAAAACTATCTGGAAACCTTCAGAGATAAAATGTGTCATTTAATGGTTATACCTCTTATTTTCTGAAGCAGTAGTAAGCTTGCAATCTTTCACTTTTTGATAGGTGAACCAGCTGGAGCTTGGAGTCTAGGACGGGCTGGTTTGTAAGAACGAAAGATCTCAGTTCATTTGGACAGGCTGTATTTTCTCCAAGAGCTGGACCATGCACCTGGTGGATGACAGTTTTTCCAAAGGAGCCAGAATACGGCTGGAAGACACTTCATTCCACCCTGTCGAGTAATAGTGTTGTACTGACAGGGAAAAAAAAATTCAGCATGATAGATACCACTCAAGATCACTCTGGACATCTTTGTTTTCACCAGCATATGATGAGGGATCAGCTTATAGTGCAAGGACTGGAATGTGGCCAGGACCATGGAGATGGCTAGACAAGTTACTTATGTGCCTGAGACGCTTGGCCTGAGCCTGACGTTGCTTTTTTTTCCCCTCTGTAACCTCTCCAGAGTGGAACTGATGTGCTTCTTATTAGTAGTGCACTGTTACAGTGGTGTGTAAAGGAGGTAAATAACATTTGTTCTCCCATCCGTTAACACACATATTCAATACAAAATGTCAAAATACGTGACTAATAAATGGTGCAAAGTTTCTGTGAAGAATGCCAGTAGTTTTTTTTGTTCTCGTTTCCACTTAAAAGTTGTTTCTGGTACTCCAAACAGAAAGCACTGTACATGGCAGTAATTTTCTGTGTGTTTGCTAGAGAACGGCAGGATAGTATCTGTTTATTAACTCCCTGTCAACTTCAATCAGACGTGCTGAATTTTAACCCTAGAACACTTTAACTAATGTGGAAGATTATGATCTCTGGCCTGTGCTCCAGAACAGAGGGAAATTGAAATGGCAGACTTGTAAAAATACTGCGTCAGTCAATATTTGTCTTTACACAAACATCCTGAGGTTGGAAGGTGTTGTAGGTGTTCAGTTCTAGGAAGTGTCTAGTAATTATGTGGCAGTAGATTTTTCTTTTCCTTTTCCAGCTTGTCTCAAGATGCTGCCTAACAAGATTATCTGTGTGCTTGCTGCCACTAGCAGGGCAGCCCTAGTTCTAGCTGTGTGCTGGGTCTTCCTCTATTGAAGGTGACCTGATTCACCCCCAAATGAGAACAGTTTTCTGTTGCTGAGAGGAGTGAACTGGCTTGCAAAGCATCACAGTGAACTCCGAGGAGAGGACAAAGAAAGGTGGACTGGATCCATCTGCTCTGTCAGCAGTATGCCCTTTGCTTACCTCAGCCTCCTTGGCTAACGTAGCAAATGCCACTTGGTTGGTATAGCAAATTTAGGTGGAATTCACAGCAGCAATAGGAAGATGTGTGGTGCCCCATCCTTCCCCTGTTGCCAGAGGCAATGGAATGTCTCAGAAAACAGTCTTGACTAGTCTTCACAATGGTATAGTGTGAGCAAGACCCTGTAATGACCTTGGTCCGTGCAGTGGACCACCATGTAATGACCTTGGTCCACCATGACCTTGGTCCACGCAGTGACTGAACTGTTCAGCTGCAAGTTCCCTGAACTGTTCAGTCTGCTCTTGCCACAAGAGGCTGCAGTTCAAGTGGGTGAAAACAGAATGTGATCGTGTGAGGTGTTGGACAGCCTGGATAGTTGGCAAGGCCATCCCGCCAGCTCCAGCAGCTCTGCTGGTGCACAGCTCAGGCTGGAGGGAGTCGGGCATTAGGGGAAGGGAGGGAGAAGTGAGGAGAGGAAAGGATAGAGAGAAACATGGAAGGGGAAGAAGTAAAAACAAATGGTGAAAAAGAGAAATGGAGTAGAAAAAAACCCTTGCATGAGTTTTATATTGCATTAAGATTTTGTAAGGACAGTGTAGTAAAAAAATTATAAGAACAGGTAATTACTCGGATTCCCAAAACTGTCGTCTGATTGCCCTGCATTGTAGTGCCTGACAGATTCTCCTTCATATTTCACTGAAAATGTTTTGGATGGTCAGCTAGAGATTTGGCTGTGGTGTGAGGTGGTGGGGAGGGTCACACTACCTGGCAGAAGCACCCACACTGTCACTCCTCCAGCCCTGCCTTAGGTAGGAGACAGTACTAGAGTTATGCCTGACCTTGTTGCTTGCTTGTTCTATGGGCCACCATGGGAGCTGTCTTTTCTTTCTCCTTCTGGGGTTACTTTGTTCATCCGCTGGCTGTAGCAGGGAGCATATTTTTAAACATGGTAGAATAAGATGTGAGGTGAGAGGATTTGTGATGTACCAGTCTGACAGGAACAAAAATTTGAGGTCCAGCAGTTGGCTTTTGGGGGAGCCATTTTTCATGGAAGTCTTCTGAGAGGGCTTGCATCTATATTACTGTTCTAGTCTCCGGCTACTTAGCTGAAGCAAACCTCTTACCACAGTTTTAACTTGCATTTTTAATCACAGACCTTGAATCACAGACACTGGATTCCTCACCTATAAAACGAAACAAGAAGGTGTTCTTTATCTACTAATGGATGTTCACACCACGAAACCAGACTAGAAATAGAATGAAGTGAAACACCTCAAAATGTATATGGTATAGTTATGGACATTGTGTTTTTATTGTCGGGGGAAAGTTTTATACAGAAAAATGGCCTTTGTATGTTTCTTGTTCATTAATTTTCAGTGGCTTTATGTCCTTCTCATTTCAAGGGTATGTGGCTATAGTTACAGATGGTGAAACTTAAACTGGGGAAGAGCCTGTGGAAGAAGGACTGGTGGTAGAGGAGGTCCATTTCTGTGTGAAATGCCGATTCCAAGTGGATCCACAGGGATTGGCAGCTTTCCACAGCCTGAGCTGAGTGCTAGTGATCCCTCTGCCAGACAACGAGTGTCGCCATGCTAGTGTGTTTATACCCGCATTCCAGTTTTGACTTTGTTATTTATAATTTGACTGAATTGCTATAATTATTACTCACTCTTAGGCCAATAGCTGTTGCACCAGATGGCAAAAGTGATCATGCTATGACTCTGCTTTGCCTTGTTTAAGCGTTCTCAGCATCCAACTGCGCCTGCAAAAAAATGCAATCCATTTACTACTGAGCACTTCTGGAGGTTTGACTGCTTTATTAAGGTATTTTGATAAGAATAAAGTTCCAAAAAATCTAATTAGATTTTTTAAGTCTGCATGTACTATGTCATATAAACTTGCAGTGCAGCTGAGCTTGATCTGTAGATGCATTATGGAAACTCACGTCAGCTATTCTGGGCGTATGCACACTCATACAAGCTCTGGCCTTAGTTTCATTAACGTATGAAAACAGAAGAAATTTTGTTCCTGGTATGAAAATGGATGGATTGCAAAGAAGTTAATTTGATTCCAGTGCCTGGGAATATTCGTTGGTACTGTTTAATCAGCTCGTGCAGATACAGTGTTGGTGGCTTTTATTAGATTACATACAATTAAATAAAATGTTGGAACAAATGATAATTGTTCCAATGACAATAAAATTGCAAGTGGTACTGATGGTACTTTCATGTAATAAGGTACTACTTGTGTATTAATTGATTTGGGCCTCATGCCAACCTATAGCTGTCTGATTTTAGGTCCATTTTTAATAGATTGGTGCGTGCAGTAGGTTGGTGTGGTGTGTGCATGTGTGGCATTTGTGCTCTGCAAAATCTTCCAATGGAAATGGGTTCAGGGTGTGACTGAATTCTCTGTCAAAGGTCAGTGGTGTCTCTAAATGAAACCAGGTTGTATCCCATACTTAGATCCCCATAATTCTAAATAACCAGCCAGGGAGTCCACACCAGGTATTTAGACAAGCTAATCTTCTGCATATGTTTCACAGGATTAATCTATTAGTGTGAAAATTAAGATTATTTTTATTCTCTATTGAAGTACATGAAAAACCATGATCAAATTTGCACTGTATCCACTTGGTTATGATAGGGGAGGAGCTTTGTGGACAATATGTTTTTTTAGAGCTGTCCCATTAGGAGCTGCAGGGAGGCTGGTCTGAGATGCTTGTAAGTTTGTGCATGAGGTCTCTACTCAGCTTTCCCTTAATGTGGCAAGAAGTGGGGGAAGAAGCTTTGGGTGTCAGCACCTTACGGGAACAGAGCTCATTGTAGGTTTTGGATGGAGATGCTGGAGATGTCCCCTTAGCAGGAGGGGTGATGTAAAAGGAAGAATGGGGTGAAGGAGGACACCTCGATGCGGGAGCATATGTCAGAACAGAGGTGTAGTATCTCACTGTATTTAGATGAGCACAGCTTTTGCCAAACTGGCTATGCCCTCTGCTATCTGTATGTGTTGATTTTGTTGAAAAACCAGGGAGAAGAAATTACAATGCTCTTAGTTGTACTCTGAGACCGTGATTCACTTTTCACACTGTTGTCAGAGCTGCTTGGAAGCAGCTTCCACAACAGTATTTAAAGATAAAATTGATTAAGGTTTCTATTAAAAAAGTGTAACAAATTTCTCTGCTTAATTGAATAAAATCCAAGCAGGTATGTATTTGAACCAGTAAAATACTATATTAAATTTTTATATCTGCACTGAGTCTGTCTGAAGGGCAGACGTGGGAACAGAATACTGTCACTAAGCTCTGCCTTCAGGGACCACAGTTGTACATTTTGGAGCTGTCTCCAGGCCACCATTGCAATCAATATTTACTGTAATCACAAGTGAAATGAGGGAGTCTTAAAGTGGTGGGTGCATTTAATAAGATGTTATATTAACATAGCAATGAATTGAGGATTAATCGAAACTTTTTAAACTGGTGCTGAATTGATTTAGTGATTTGCATTTGGCTTAGTACTGTATGCCTGTTGACAATAATTTATTAAAAGAAATTGCATTGCAATTTCCTCTTAATTGCACATGGTATGCTTCAGGGTGGCAGGGAAGATATTAAAATATGAGTAACAGATGTGATGTTTGCTAATGGAGCATCACATCCTGTATATTTTCCTCATCCTGTTACTTATTTATCTTTTAGAAAGAGAAAATCCACTTCTTCCTATCTGGTTTTTTTTTTCCCAGAGGGCTGAACTAGTCATCTTCTCTCATAAATCAGTAAGTGGAGAACAGCCAAGTATAGTGGTTATGTACCATAATATTATTATTACTGTAGGGTTATTAAGTCTCAATTTGGCCTTCAGAAATTTAGATGTGCACCACTGTTTGGGATCTGAGCTAAAGATGCCTGGAGATAATAAAAACTTTTGCATTCATGTCTGTGAACTCTCTGAGAAATCCTTTATAGCTGTATTCTGCCAGATGTGTTCTGCTCCAGATGTGGCCAGGTAAAGTTGCTCTTGTCCTAGGTTAACTCTAGGGAAATTCTGTTTTCAAGGGCACTGTTCATATGTTGACCAGCTTTGACAACGTGTGCAGATCTATATATTCTGTTCCCTGCACTCTTGCTCTTCCTTCTCAGTGCAGACACTGTTTCTCTTTTCTGCCATGGGGTGATGCAGCACCTGAAGGAAGCCAGAGGTCCTGGGGTTTCTTTAAAAGCAGGTACAGTTTTGGAGATCTGGTGATTGGAAGGTACTGATCATGCTTCCCGGGCACTTCTCTTGTAGCCTCTTACCCTTTCTCTTGAGAAGAGCAGTGTCTTGCTTAAAGACTTGAAAGAAATTGTTGCTTTAATTCATTGTTTAGCTTGGATTAGATGTCTTTGAAAATAAATTGCATTTCTTTGCCTAGAAATATTACAAACTTGAGATTTTTGAAGATTCCCCCCTCCCCGCCTTTTATTTAAGTAAAAGGAGAAAAAAAACCAACCTCCAACATATCTCCCAACCAACCATTAGTAATTATTATTACCAGTAACTATTGCCTGTGCATTTACTACTTTGGTCACGTGTCAGAAAGCTTGAAAGAAAACTGTTTAATAAAACTGTGATATAAGAGAAAATGACTTTGCTGAAAGCATAGGAACTTCAAGCTATTTTGGTTTGAGTTTCCTATTAGTTTTCTCTGTAGGTCTGTTGAGAAGTAAAATGTCCTCTAAGACACAGAGCTAGTCTTGTTGTGATGAAATAATATCCTTTAAAGTCTTTTTCGTATTCTAATATAGCAGTTGTCTTTACTCCTTCTGCTGATACTTAGAACTATAGCCCAGTGTCTTCAGTGGGTGAGAACCTGGTGTTCCTGTTTTGTGAAAAATAATCTCAGTCTGTTGCAAATCAACTTCATGGTCCATGTAACTTCTTGCTAAGAACACATATTTTTAATAGTTTCAGTTAGGTATTCCTGTGTGTTTCCATGGAGACAAAATGGAGCTTTTGAAATAGTCTTTTTCATGAAGAAATGCTGCAAAGTTTTGTGCTCTCTTTTGTTAATAATTCTGATTAATTCCTGTTAATTTCTAAGACATCATATTAGTTTTCTGATTTGTTTCCTTCCAAGTTGTACTGTTCAAATTATCATAACCAATTTCTTTACCATCCCCTAATCATCTGTTTTGACTCCAAACAATACATATTGCATGAAATATGGGTACTAGAAAAATGGCTTTATGCAATAGATACTGGGGAGACTTTCACCAAAAAGATAGTTGCTACCACTGCAAATGAAAAATAACAGGGTGCTACTTTTCCATTACAGTGATCGTCCACATAATCCTACATGAACTGGATAGGAATGCTCTGTGCTGTGACTAATACCCTGTCTCAGAATAGCCATTGTTTGATGGGATGCATCACAAATGATAGGACAGATTGATGTTTAGTATTGCCTTTATCCACCTGCATGACCTCTGTGTAGCCTAGGAGTGATGTAGTTGTGCAGAAAGATGGAAAGGTGTGCTGTGTTACCAATAGATTTTTGCTAGGAGCAGCCTTTAGAGCATTAAAATGGAACCTAAACTGGCTTTCTGTGGTTTGTATTACAGCTTTGCTGTATTGATGGAGAGTGTGATACAGAGAATAACATCCCAGGTGAGGCTGTGGAGTCTCTATCCTTGGAGACACTCAAAAGCTGCTTGGAAACTGTCGTGGCCCAGCTTAAATAGGGCTTTGGACCAGATGACCTCTAGAGGTCCCTGCCAACCTCAGCCCTTATGAGATTTTGTGATATCTTTGCCAGTATAGTTGCTTCTTAAATGAAAGGAGTAAAGTTGCTATATTGGTAAGGTACTCCTAGTGTAGACTTGACCTGTACTCATTTTGTGCATGGTTTACTATATTGTACCTTTGTTGTCTGTATGGCATTGCAGTAACTGCTTTTTTCCAGCAAGACTTTAGGCACAGAATGAGGGTACTGTACAGTAAGCTGCATTCACTGCTCTGAGATTTAACAGACCTTCTTGTTCTGACATCTGGAATTTTTGTGACCACTGACATCCAGGAATGCTTAAAAACAAAAAAAAATGAAAGTGCCTATAGGTGAAAAATACTGAGGAATTTTTATTCTGTGTTGTACTTTTGGTGGTGAAAAAAGTATTTCTGGAAATTTTTTTTGGCAGGCGTGTGGCAAGTGTAATCCATTAATGTGAAAACAACTAGCATTTGTATATAGCTGATAACAGCATTCCAAAAGCAAGATTGCTAGCTTCTGACAAAATAAAACAACAGAAATATCTGTTTACTGCTTTCCATTTTTACAAATGGACAAATTTGACTTCATTTAACTGAAGTGCTTCTCGGCCCTACCCTCCTGCATACGATAAACTTCAGTAGTTGAGCGAGCCTTGCCAAGATGAACTGTTGCTTCTTCTTGCCTTTTGTAGTGTTCTTAAGCTCCTAAGTAAAGTTGTTCCTAAATTGACCAGCTTTTTTTGGAAATGAACAATGAAAACAAAGATGTATAGGTAGTAGTTAGATGAGACCTTAAAACAGTTTTTTTGTAGGAGCAAACTGTCCTTGACAGTCCAGCTGCTTTTCTCATAAAACCTGCAGGCTTTTCTGGGTGTGGGCAGTGAACAAGTTGTGAATCTTTGATGTTTATGGCCTTGATGTCTGGCTGGGTGTAATGCTGTCTGGAAGAGTAATGAGAGGGGCTACAGTTCTTCTACCCAGATCCTGACCCCTCTTTAGCCTGCCAGCGGGGGGACTCGCCACATCTGCAAGTTGTATCCGACTGGTAAACAACTCCAGGGTAGATGGCAAAGAGGTTCAAGGAAGGGACCTATCTGCAGGCACTTCCTAGGTGATTTTTCCTTGATTGCCATGCCTATCAGTTTGTTTTTAAAATCAGTCTGTTTTGTGCTGCATAAAACATTCGTGTGTGTTGTTCCATGGACCGCTGTGTTCAGTGCAATCTCGTGTACGATAAGCCCGGAGCTCGCTGCTGAGCAAGGCATGTGTGTAGCCGTTCAAAAGCAGCCTGTGCAATACACACAGAGACAGGAGAAAAGCATATGTGGTCTTAGGGCAGCCAGGAACTGCTTGCCTAGCTGACTTCAAGGAAAACAGTTTTTTGCTGGAAACACTGAGTTCAAGTTACCGTGGATTTCTGAGTTTGCTAGACAATTTGTGGGTTTTTTGAAACTCGTCTAAGGTGAAACTGAACTCTGAATTGCATCACGCATTTCAGTGCTAATGTGAGTAGCACTTGTTGCATTTTTATATTCACAAAATAAGACACTTAAATTAACTCTTAACACTTGATCTGGGACAAGTCGTGGTTATGAACTGCTGGGTGAGCAACCCAGTCACTTCACTCTCCCAAGAACCAATACTGGTTGTCTTTTGCTAGAACGTTTTTCTTCTTACTTGCTTAACTATTTATTTTTTGTGGTTTTATCATACAAAGGAAAAAGCAAAATGTAAATAATTGTTATGCAACTGCATAGTCAAAATAGGACTTCATTTAGACATTTTCAGATATAAGTTTTCAAATATAAGTCTTTGACACTGTTTTTATAAAACAAAATCATGCTGAAATGGATAAAGTGATTTTTGAGGGAAAATAGGATAAAAGAAAAGTTTTCAAACCCCCAAATCTTTGTATATAAAAATAATTTTCATTGACTCTTTTGTAATGCCATGTGCCAAAAATTGCCATTTAGCAAAAATGTAATCTGATTTGTGGCCTTCAAGAAAAAAACTATTTGTGATTGTGAAATATTAAAAAAATCAGTAGGGCTTGTGAATATGAATGTGACAATATAATAGTGTATTGAGGTAAAATTTTGTTGATTCAATGAATGAATAAATACTTGATTGGATAATGGCTGATTAACATGTTGGATCTGGCATATCTACAAGTGTGTACTTGAACCAGAAGGACTGTGAGGGTTTACTCCTCTTTGTACTTCACAGAGAAGGTATTTTAAACCTCCAAATGTGCAAAATACCCCCAAGAGAGAATTATGTAGTTTTACATTCAAAGTAGCAACTTGTACATTCTTCCTGAATTTATAGGGCTAAAAAGTAGAAAAGGTTGGGATCAAGACTTTAATGAAGGTTTTTAATGAAACAGGAAAGGATCAGTAATTTGGAAATAACCAAAATGACCCTCCTAGTAGAAGGGCTTGGAGTTTTCTTCTGCAAATATATTTATTATTCACTATTAATCATTAACTTAAAAGTCTGCCTCTGCTTTCAAAGTATGTCTTGAAGGTTTGTGCATGAAGGGATACAAACACAGGTTTTCCAAAATGAAAAATAATTAAGATAAATGTTCAGAGAGGAGCCAAGTATTCGAATTTGGCTTTGGTTGTGTTACTACTGTCTCGGGACCTGTGGCATAGTTCCTTTATGTAATAAATTATTCTGCCTAATGTGTGTAATTTTTATAGAATCATAGAATATTCTGAATTGGAAAGGACGCACTAATGATAATATCTGAGCACTAGTGTTTAAGTTGTAAAGATGGGTCTCAGTAATGTGTAAGTAACAGTTCATGAATAGTGGGTCGTACTGAGTTGCCAAATCCGACTTCTCTAGGTACTGAGCTGTGGGGAGGACCATGCTGTATTGGGGAGGTGTGACTGACATGCACACGCATATTCCCAGACTGGTTTTCCTATATCTATTTCAGTGACTGATGGGTTGGAAACATTGGTGACTTGAGCTTCACCCCGAGTTTAGATTTGTTGGGACGTGATCAGAGTCATGCCTGTCCTGCTATTGATACCTATGCTAACCAACATAAAACTGAATTGGTATGTCTGCAGCATAGATAAACTCTGAAAAGAAAATTTGGTGAAATGCTGCCCTAACCAAATTGACCAAGGGTTTCCACTGGCAAATGGTTTGCAGCATGAGGAGAAAGGAGCCTTTTTTTCAGATGTATTTACAAGAAGTTCCACAATAACCATAGCCACAGAACTGTGTGGGTATTTCCTTGTGTAAACAAGCCCTGCCCTCTGTTTGAAGAGGGTAAATGTGCAGTCTTTCACTATGTTAGTGAGACTTTGGCCGTAGAATGTTGCAGATAGGGAGCTATGTTTACCCTCTGTCTTAGATTTGCCTTGTGAATTTTGAGTCAGAACTCATTTATGGGTATTTAGGGAGTGAGGAATAGCATCATTTGGTTTATAATTCAAACTGAAGTGATCTCTTCACTGCTCGTTAATTGTGTATGTTCGCATAAAGAGACTGGAAAAGTGATGTTGGCAGGAGCTTGGAGTAACTTTACTATACCTGGAGTCGTGGGTGTTGAATGCACAAATGTGATTAGAAGAACTGAGTGACTGGCTAAAGGAGTTCACCTTAAAAAAAAAAAAAGTAAAATTAAGGAGATTCTCTTATAGAATGAGGCTAAACATTTGGGTTTCTAGCTGATGACATTTTTGGGTCTAAACTATTATTCTGTTTCACAGAACATAAACATTTGTTATCTTCCTGGTGCACAAAATACCTGTGTGCCCACTCTGTGATTCATGAAAAAATCATTTGACCAGGAACTTGTAGTTTGGCCAATACTTATCTGTAAAAAGTAGATCATCTTGCAACATTACTCATTTTGAAGAAATTTAGTGAGAAAACAAGGAAAATATTTCTGAAATTTTGTATTTGAAGTCATGTGGAATTTCCTGTATGAAAAAAATCTACTGTAGACTTGGCACACACAGATATGAGTATTTTAAGTTTTTTTGTTTCTATTCTACTTAAAGTGCACTTCCCAGCTGCCAAAATATTTTTTGCTTTCCAGTTTCCTATGAGGCTGTTCTTTTAATCAGGAGCTGGCTGCTCACATCATTCCTTAAAACACTTGCTCAGCTGCTTCCTAACTCAGGATCAATAACTTCATAGATAATTAAACTAACCATCCCTTAAAAATAGATGCCATCTTCCATATCCCTTATACCCTCAACCTCCCACTTATCCTGTTTGACACTCTGCTTATGCTAGTTTGCCAAGCTGAATATTAATACTGCAGTGCCAGAATGCCTGGCCCAAGCCAGTGAAGGATCCTGTGCAGACAGCTGCACTACCAGCATTGTAACTTCATAGCTTGAAATGCAGGGACTTATTTATTTATCCTAAATATAACTAATGGCAGTAGAAATGCATTTTTTAAAATACTGCACTTAATTATCAGCCCAGCTGTTGCTGTTACGAACATTTTCTAGAAAATACTGTTTCAGAAGTTCTGATTTAGTTTTTTTACTTTAAAAGTAAAATTAGCATACACTAACAATATTTTTGAACCTTTTGACACAATATTGAACTTGTGATTTCTATTGAAACACAACTCGTTGACTGTCACAAATGCATAACCTTGAACAACTAAACTGACCTGAAATTTATAATTCTTGTTATGAAACATGACACTGTTCTGCAACAAAAGACATTAAGCTGGTGTAATAAATGCAGTCTTCATTTATTGTTCTTCCTGAATTGTGTTGTCAGCTTTCCTGGAATAAATCATATTTTGTCTATTGATATTTTCAATTGGAAAACAAAGCAGGTATATTCCTTAAGGTAATTCCTGTGTTCTTAGAAATTTTTACTTTACAAAGTTTACTACTGTCAACTCATATTGCATCAAAGAAGTGTGGAATTGAAATCCAGACTTTCTCTGTTAAAGGTTGAGAGATGTTGATAATGGGGATTAGACAAAATCTCTAAAAAGGTTGTCTATAAAATGCAGATTATGGGCCTTTGGGTTGTGTTTTGTAAGAGTATAGACACTAACCTTTTTATCTGTGAAATGTTAGAAAAAACCTTTTGCAAGATCAAAGGAAGTTTAAGGCACAAAACAAAGTTGTGTAAATTTGTGTGGGGGGGAAATATTTCTGTGCTTAGGTTTCAGATCTCTGTACTTTCAGTCAGTGACATTTTACTTTTGTATGACTTGCTGTGCTGCCTAAGATTTCTGGGGGAAAATAATGCATAAGAATGAGATTATTCTTAAAAGGTATTTGTGTACTTAAAATTTTGCATTCTGACATAGAGAAGACTGTTGCTTCTAAAGTACCTTGAAACATAGAGGTTTTTATCAGTAAAGCTCTGAGTTTGTACTGTGTAATTGAAAGGCTTTTTCATTGTTTGTAAAATTTGGACGAATATCAGTATGTTTAGAAGTCAGTATCTTTCTTACAGGAAATACTACTTGGTTTCTCCGTGAAAACTCTGTTGAAACAAATTAGAGTGGCTCATATGTGGGCCATGATGAAAGACCTGGTAGCATTTGAGTTGTTGTCTTAGTACTTAAAATTACTAATGACACTGAATAAAAATGAATGAGAAATTATGACATAGAGAATAGTAGAACATAATTTTTACAAAGTCACTCTGTGTCTTGATATATGTAGACAAGTTAATTTTTTTTTTTTATACACAGCTGTCTCAAAAAGCATTCAGGAACAAATTGCCAAATGTAAAGGAAATATATGTTTAATATGTTTAATAACTGCATTCCCATTCCTCTACTGCACCTTTTTTAGTAGTGGATACCTTTTTAGTATTCCAAAATACTGAAGCTGATACAAAATGAATTTGTATCGATCTTTCTATGAGTACATATTAGAACATTCAGATGTAGTGTGAATATTCTTATAATCACATGGTTGGGGTGAACTCTTTTATTTTACTCAATTAAAGTTAAATCTTAATATGATCATTTGGACCTAAGCTTGGGAGGAAGGTGAAGGGAATCAGTTTTCTCTGTAACAAGATGAACTTGTTTTTCTGCCCCTCTCAGCTTCCTCGCAGATTAAAGTTTAACAAAATGTTAGTAACATAGGAACTTTTTAGACATCTTCTTTTTTAAAGTACTTAACTGTTAACACTGTTCCAATGGACTTTAAAGAAACAGTTGAAAAATTTCTAATTAGTAACTTTAACTCAAGTGCTGACAGGTTTTTAATAAACTTTGAAGTAGTATGCAATACATTTTTTTTATTTCCAATAAAACCCACATTTTTATTCCCAATATAAATGCATTAAATAAATTAAATTAATGCCTTTAAAATCTTATCTATTGTACTAGTAAAGTTAATAAACATCTACTGATTGCTTATGTTATGATTCTGATATGACTCTGCCAATACCCACTTGTTGCGGATGATGGAGTTATTTTTCTGAGACGGCTGTGCTTGTAAATGATAGTGCAACATTTTTCAAACTCCATTGGCAGTTACTCAATACATTTCTCCACAGTGTCTCTTTTACTAATGGAAATACTTAGTAGTGGAAAGGATAAATTATTCTTTGCTCAGATGTTGAGGGTTCAGGCTAGTAAAAATCAAATTAGTTTAAAAAGTAGTGGAAACGCCTGGCCTGGGATACACATAGGACTAAACCCAACTGGTCTTTCTGGTGGGAGAAATTTTTTTACCCTCTTGTGTCAGAAGCGTTTGGTTGGTCTCAGCATTTCCAATCTCCTCCCTCCCTGCACTGGGCAGCAGATGTTCCTGCACTGGAGAGATCCAACAGCATGTTAACCAATTCCAAAATATTTTTGGCAGCCAAGTACTATTCATACTGGGTGACTTGAGGAAGATTCTAGGAGCATTGTAGGAGTAGCTTACTAGTTTGGCTGGGAATCCTTTTGGGATAGTGGATTTGTCAGAGGGCACAAGTGCCTGTAATACAGATGAGAGTAATCTTTGCTTAAAATCAAAGCTTTATTTAATTTGAAATGAATGGTATTTATGACACTGGATGATGGATTTTGGTAGTGGGTGGTCTATGAGCTCTTAAAAAGAGATAGGGAGGGGAAGAAGGAAAAAAATAGGGTTGTTATTTAAAAAAAAAACCCAAATCAACAATATGCTTTTCAGTACAAGATACTTTGGAAAATAGGGAAGGTGGGCTGCAAACAAAAAGCTTATTTGTTTCAGATCTTATGAATCTGATATACTTGCAAATGTTGTATGTGACCTTGAGTCTCTAATTTTTATAGCCACACTATTTCTAATAAGAATAAGGAATTTTGATTTTTCTCTAAATGTGTAAAACTGGGATATGTCCTTTAAAAGCCAGCACTATTTGCTGCAATATTTGCCAAAACTGGGAGGGCTTAAATCAACACAGAAACCTGAAATTATATTCTTTTTTGATAATTTGACGCTGCACCTGCATGTCTGCCTTTGAGTATCTATGGCTGGTGACACACAAGGGTGAACAGCAACATTTGAGTGTGCTGTAGTGTTTCCAGCATTGCTTTCAGCTGGTCTAGGGGTGTTTACCATGGATGTGGTGGGTTGACCATGACTGGCTGCCAAAAGCCCATCCAGCTGCTCCTGCTCCTGGAGTCTCTGTGTCCCTCCTCGGTGTTTCCCGCACGGTTCCTCCGCTCAGCCCTGGCTGCCGGGCAGCGTTTTGCCCTCCCTTGGCCAGGCTTTTCCCCGGGGCTCTCGCCCGCCCGCCCGTGGCTGAGGGGCTCAGCCGTACCCTGCGCTGGAGGGGAGCTCCAGACAGATGCTGCACACAGAGGCCGCCCCTTCAGCCCGTGCTGCTACAACATCTTGACACCTGCACCCAGGTACAGGCACGCGTGTCAGGATGTACGGGCTCTGTCACTGACAGGAGAGGGCTTCATCCCTGTCCTCCAATGCCTTCTGCTCCCAGCTGTGGGGTGCCAGCCTTGCCTTGCCCTGGCTGAGGTGGTTACTGTGCAGTTGCAGGTCACTTTAAGCTGCTTTAAAGGCCGCTTGTGGAGCACCTTGCAGATGCAAAAACATCAGGGAGGAGCAGTTGTGCCTGTCAGCTGTGTCCTCTCAGGGTGTACTTGCCAAGCAGCAGTAGTCTGCACAAATGCTGATAGACGTTGTCCCCAGAGGCTTTTTTGTTCATCTCCAGAAACAGGGAAGAACAGGAGCAGAAATAGACTAGTTTTCAGCTTAGTACCTGGTCTCCCTGATTTCATGGCTTTGTCAGTGATGGTGCCTGCCTTGCCCTGGCTGGTAGCTCAGGATCAGAGGGTTCCTGCCACTTTCAAGGGCTTCTTTTGGCAAGCCTTCCCCAGGGCAGAAGGTTGCTGGCCTCCCAAAGGCACTGGTCCCTCCATCTCTGTGTGTAAGGTGTCCCTTCTCCAGTTAGAACATTTTACATCTCAAGGATCTAAGTGGATAAGTTTTGAGTCTTGTTCTACCTGCTTTGCTAGAGTTTTGTACAGTGTTTATCTTGTGTGGTGGTGCTGAGCAGCTTCTTAAGGCACTGCATGCAAAAGTAGCATGTTTCCCCACTAAATTCTGTTTTTGAATTTCTAAATACACCCTCTGGAAAACAGAAGACTTCACAAATGCAGTTAAAAGGGATGATTCTGTTTTTCTTGCAGAGATAATGCCGGGTTAGGATTTCAAAGAATGCTTGTCACTATCAGGCTGCGTGCTTGCACAGATACAATCTTTTGTTTGCATGTGTTTGGCCTGAAAGCATATCCCAGTTGTCACTATGATGTGTTACTCTCTTAGGAGCACGTAATTATTTCAGAACTGCATACAAAGTTCTCATAGCATTTTAATCAAAGGGACATGCAAATAGTTCCTCATGGCTGCAGTGTGAAATATTCTCAGCACCCATATAGATGCTTTTCTTCTTTCTACGTCCATTCATCCAGATTGCCAGTAGCATGAACAGCTCAGTTGAGATCTGCTTTGGAGTGGGTTCAGTTTTGGAAGGAGAGCACAAAGCTGCAGTGTTAATGCTTTTCTTTCTTTTCCCACTGGCCAGGTTGTTTTTATCTTTCCTCACTGGATCATCGTGTCAGGGACATAAAAATTGCCTGGAGTAAGAATTACTGTTTTTATTTCATATAAAATGATACACAGGTGTTGAAATTGTGGAGTAGTAGTTCTGACAATACAGACCTCTGAAAATTATTTGGTTTTAATGTACTCAAAGAACGCTGTATGTTTAAATGGTTAGACTCTAGTTTAAGAAAAATAACAGAAAAATTGTACTTACTTCTTAAAAAACAGTGCTTGCAGTCTGATGGTGTTTTTTTATGTCAACACTTTTGAGACCAAGATTGTGATTTGTTTGAAGTTTATTGGTCAGTGTGAAAATTTACTGTGAAAGCTGTCTGTGTTTGTCAAGTTAATTTTTCAGGGGTATGAAACTCAAACTTTGCAAGTTTAAATATTTAGCCTTGAGACTGGAAGCTAATGCACTCCCTATCAAAAATGTTCTAACTCAAATTGTAAGCATAGTGAATTATTCCAGCATTCATATGGGTAATTTTTATTCTGTTTGTGTGATTAATTAACGCTTGTTATGTTGCAGTGAACTGTAGGATGCTAAAATGAAGAAAAAATACTATATGTATTGATTTAAGCTGATTCTTTAAATATATTTGATTAATTGAATTTAAAAATTATGTGGGTGTCTTGAAAGCAACACGGTTTAGTCTGTCACATTTTTTTTCTGTATTAGTCTTCAGAATATGTACTGCATGTTTGTTAAATTGTTAATGACTTGTTCAGATGTCCCCATGCTTTTAAATTCTTAGGAATACTGAAATTGCTGCATGTTGAAGTGGGATAACAAAGCTCTCCAGAGCTTGTCAAATGCAAGTGGAGAGTTATAAATTGGAAATGCTTAATGATTTATGCACACACAGCTCACCAGAAGTTTTGTGAAAAATTTTTTAATTTACGGACTCTTGTGAATGATTACTTTAAAATTAATTTGAAAATACTTCTGCAGCTGAGAAGTCTGCCTCTGGCTAAAACTGCAAGGTGCTACAGTCACAGAAAGGGATAATATGATAACTTGGCTTCATTTCTCCAATTTGTGGGCAGCAAGATCCTAGTACTGTAAAACTGGAAAAATCAGTTTCAGGGTGCCTCCTGATCTGTGTGAAGTTTTGAATTTATTTGTTTTCTTATGCCTTTGCGTTTTGGTTAGCTTTTGTGTTCAAATAACTCTTTCTAAACTAAATTTGTTCTTTTTTCTTTTAGCTAGCCTGTTTTTTTCATATGTGAAATAGTTTTCATTAAAAAGTTTATAGTTGTAGCTCAGGGTATCAATTTTGCATCTGAGAGTATCTGGATGAGTATATTGATCAGTATTATTGTGAGGATAGAAATCATAATGCAACTAAGATGACTTCTTTTAGAGTTAGTTGATCTGGGGATGGGTTGACAGAAGTCTAAACACAGGCAGCTGTGTGCCCTGACAGTGCTGAAGGCTGGCAGTGTTCTGGGTTGCGTCAATGGGAGTAGAGCCAGTAAGTGATGTGATTATTCCCCATTATTCAACACTTATTAGACCATGTGTGGAATCCTGTGTCAGGTTTTGGCTCTCCTGGTACAAGAATGCTGATAAGCCTGAGTGAATCCACAGCCAGTAAGACAGTCAGAGGACTGGAGCATGGAAGAGACTGGGACAGTTGTGCTTGTTCAGACTGCAGAAGAGGTGGTGTCAGGAGGCCTATTAGCAGATACATGGGGGAAAAATGAGAAGTCCTAAATTGAAGCATGGAGCTTCCAGTTCTGAGTGGGGAAAAAAATCACTATGAAGATATTTTAGGACTGTAAGCAGTTGCTCAGAGACATTGTGAGCTCTCCACGCTTGAAGGATGTCAAGACCATGCTGGATGAAGCCCTGAGTAGTCTGGTCTAAGTTCTCTGTTGTCCCTGCTTTGAGCAGAATATTGAACATTGCAGCTTGCACCCTAGAATTCTGACAGAATTGCCCATGAAGTCACTGGTGGGTGTGACAGCAAAGAGTTTTAGCAACCAATCTATCAAGACAAATGCAAATACTTAAGTGGAAAAAAAGGTGAGTGGAAAACAAGAAAACCACCATCTATCTCATTGTTTTCATAATGAGAGCTGAAGAGAACAGTTTAAAACGCCAGAGCTATCACCTAAAACACCTGTGTGCTTTGCTGACTTGAAAGACTATACATGTATATTGTCACCATGGTACTATTTATTCAGCTCTTTGGTTTTTTTTGTTTGTTTGTTTTTTTTTTTTTGTTTTTGTTTTTGTTTTTTTTTTTTTGTGTATTTTGTGTTTTGCTTTTTGCCTTAATTCAGAGTTACTGTCTTCTGTTGTGGTCGTGGGTTTTGTATTGGAACTAATATAACACTTTGTAGATGCCTGAACAATAAGCAGCAATGGGAATATTATTGCTGTGACTTGTTAAATGTTTGCTACATTTCAGGCCTTTGCTGACGTGTCAGGGTTTGTGGAAGAGCAGGTATGTGGTGATCCTGCTGTGGCCTTGCTGATATGAATCTGTTAATTGTTTTCATGCTCCTCGCTCAGAACACATATTGACACCCTGTATTTTCTGAAACCCTTACTAAAGAAGAGAAATTTTGGGTGTGAAATATGTATGGGTCTCTTGTTCTGAGATGTTAGGATGCAGTTTCAAAAGGTACCAAGTCCTTCTTTTATACATTTGAGATTTGAAGCATTACCTGCCTCTTCTTGCACAGGGGATTAATCAAAAAACCAAAAAAGCCAACCAAAGCTCGCAACTGTTAGTTGTCTGAAGTAATACCAAAATTTTAAATGAGGGTTGACTGAATACTTAATGAAACAATCAGATTAATTTTAAATAGGAAGATCATTTTAAAAAAAATGAGGTGTTCATTAATTTGGGGAAGCATTCCTTTCACTAAAGCTGTTTTCCTCTGCATATAGAAGTAAATGCTAGAAATTTGGATAGTTTTTGTTGCAGAGACCAAAAAGTCCCTTTTTCATGCTAGTTGCTCAGATGTTTCCCCTCAGAAAATCGGGATGTGTGGATAGGTGATTACATATGAATGTGATATAGGCATACGTTCTTGAAAATACTGATTTAGAAATTGGTACAGTGTTAAAACACTTAATGTTTACTTAAAAAGAAGCAAAAAATCTGCCCTAAACCCACTAAGGCCCCAAAACACTACAGAGAAATGAGGTATTGACAGTTAAAAATGAACTTAACACTCCATCTCCTGAACCAGAATTAGGAATCTTACTGGATTAAATAATTTGAAAGAGTCTTGTGGTGTAATTTTTAGTTTATTCTGAAAAAAATTGGTGTGAAAGAATGTAGATGTCTTCAGTAGTTTTTGTTGTGGGTTTCTTTTTTCTTTCTTTTAATTTACTCTTGTCTATTCAGGTCTATATATAGGATCTACATTGCTTTAGCATTCATTGATTTCTTTCAAAAGCAAGTTTGACATGTCTTAGTTTAATGAAGGTGAAATTTTCTTTTGAAAATAATCATTATAAAGATTGTTTTTCAACTTGTGAAGCATTACTTCTGGGATAACTAATATTAAAAGTAAATAAACATCACCTTCTGGTTTTTTGCATGAAATCCCAGTTTAAATGTCAAAAGACTTACTTATGAGAACACATTTTCATTATGAGTTGTGGAAGTGATGGCCATCTTTTATATTTCCCTTTCATTCATTTGCTAAGGCCACTTTAGTTATCAAATAGAAGCAGATTGTTAGACTTGTAATGGCTAATTTTGGTTTTTTGTCTGAATAAACAGAACCAATCTGAATCTCAAGATACAGCTGACATTATATCTAGAAGATATAAAATAAAATTGAGCATTCTGCTTGTAATTCCAGTTGAGGGTGCAGTCCGGAGAGTTTTGCTTGTTTGGCTTGCTGAAAGAGAGACTCAAACCAGGGATTTTGTATTGGACAGTATTGTAAGGAATTTAGGATTTGCAGTAGAGAATTAAGTATTTATATGGATTGTGAGACATGTACTGATTTCCTGTAGAAAGACCAAAACTGAAGCATTCAAAACACTGAACCCCCCCCCCCCTCGGCCCCCGCCCTTGACTTCAGACTGCCAGGGTGGTAATGGTTTGTCACAGTGAGGTATCTGAATAAAAGAAAGCTGTTAATAAATGCCATGCATCGTAATTCAGTACAGTGTTCTAGTTAAACATTTGCGTCTTTCTGCCACTCTCATAGATTAGAGAGACTGTTGAACATTAGTGGTAACAAGATGCACCTCATATGCATGCTAATGGATTATAACTTTTTATAGGTGCAATTTGTACCTGTCTCTCAGTGGATTGGGAAAGTGCTGCACCAGGAACAGATCGTTAAGCATCAGTAGCCAAGCTTTGCTAATTAGCACATCTTCTAGTGCCAACTCTCTTTGTCCACAGAGAATGTAAATTATTCTTATTTTCTCCCTCAATCTTTAGGGCTTCTTAAGCAACATATCTCTTCGACTGGAAGATAGAGAGTGCAGATTTGTAGTTTTCAATTCTCATGATTAATTGAAGAACATGCATGGTTTATTCAAAAGCAGGGATACTGCCAAAAATGATCTAATTGGTTAAATAAATAACCCTAAGCTTTTATTACTCAATGTGTTTTTCATTGAATTATTAATGCTATATCACCCTCTGAATCAGTAAGAGTTAATGACTGATTTGCCCGAGGCTATTAATATTTTTCCAATCAGTGGTAAATTGTTATGATGACTTCTTTTGCTGCTTTGTATCTCACTGTATTTGTTCACTTGGTAAAATGGGGTTGATGGTCAGAAAGCACTGAAAAATAGCATCCAAATTTCTGCTTGTTCTAGTTGTTTTTTTGTGCCTGAGGAAATACGTTATTCTGTTCATAAAATTGGTGATGAAGTATGTTTTGGGATAGGGGAAACAAAATGAGGAAATATTTTTTGAGAACCATTTGTTTGTAAGTGGGATTAAAACCAGAAAAACATAATGCATTTATTTAGCACCTTTGCTGTGAAAAAAGAAGAGGAATTTGAGCATTATATGATTGTGTAGTGTTAAGTAATATTCCCACGTATGAATAGAGGTGTACACGAGGAAGTGCTGCAATGTAGTATGGAATTGTTCTGATCAAGTGTCCAGAAAAAAAAGATGAAATAGGCTCTGAACTATGCAAGGCACTAAAGGTCTTGAAAATTAAGTTTGAATCCTGTTTCTTTACATCTCTTTAGTTCTAGAAAAGACAGCAAACCATCACGAAGTGCTTCTAAGTACAGGAATAAGATAGGTAATCATCTAGTTAACTGTATCAGATGGCCCTTATGAATGTGTATGAAAATGTGGGTGTATTTCTGAAAACCAATGAAATAAAAATTATTTTAAAACCAGAAAAACAGTTCATGTTATTGAATATTAGTGGATGATATTACCATGTCTGTATCCAAGCTAGTGTTGCTTAGACCTTTTTGTTTCAAATGTTAGCTTTTGTCCAGCATGTCTGATGTAACTGAAGTGGCTGTGAGATGCACTTTTTTTCTTAACAGATATTCAAATTTTTTTTTCCTCTTGAAACTTTTCCAAGTGGGTCACACTGCAGCAAATAATACCCTCTTCCCCTTTTTCAAACCTTCATTTGAGATGAATAGTCACTAAGAGATTGATAAATACAGTAAGAGGAAGGAAAAAGGCCATGGACTCTTTATGATGGAGAGGAACAGACTGTGTGTGGGGAAGACAGCTGACTGAGTTTTAGGAAATCACAAGTGGAATTCGGGGAATTGTCATTTGTTAATTCCTGTGATACAAGAACAGAGAGAAACTTGAAACTCAATGATACCCAAACAGCAGTGAACTCCTGGCACTTGTGGCTGCATGAGGTAGTGGAGGCTGATGGTGACAGATGAGATCAAAAAGGGAGCCTGTCTAATTCACACGCCACAGCTCTGTAAGGAGGTATTAGAAATACTGCCTTCCAGCAGCTCTAATTCAAGAGCTACAGAAATTGGCAAACCTGTGTGTCCCTGTTTGAGACAAATTCAGAGGAACGTCCGAAATGAACATCCTCTGATACAAGGCAGGTTTCAGCCTCCCCCACCAGGTTTGGAAGAAATTTTCCTCAGCAGAAAGTGAAAGGAAAAAACCTATTTATTTAACAAACACACGAGAAAAGAATACTAATGCTAAATAATAAAACCTCTCACTGTGGAGAGAAACCTGGGAAGATGTTAGAGTTTTTTTGTGGGTGTGGTCCATCTCTCTCTCCTCTTTGGAGCTGGAATTCGGCGTGGGGGTGTAAGGTCCAGTGTACGGTCTCCAGTGAGGTTCTGATTTTCTGGTGTTCTGAACAGGTCCAGAAGAGAAGAAGAAACCAAAGTCCCAGAAAAACAAAGGAGTTTAACTCTCCATCTCTCTCTTCCCAGAAAAGGAGCAAAGGTCTGGGAAAAGCAGGAAGGTGCTTTCCTCTGCTCTTGCCACCGCAGAAGCACGCAGAGGAGTAGTGACCTTGGAGCACAAACTGCTTTGAAAAGTTCGTCTGGCTTTTTTTTCTCCTTTCTCTTGCACCCAGTGTTAAAGACACAGAAAGGCACAGGAATCATGTCTGGGCATAGAGCAGTGATAGGGGATACACATCATAAAGTCGCCCCAAGACACTGTGGTATTCCTGAGACTCATCTCTTACTACCCTTGGAGATGCAGCACTGGACTAGACACACCTTTGGCCTGACCCTGTGGGGCATTTGCCAGCTACTTAGGGACACTAGTATTGATGCATGGAACCCATTTGTGCAAAGAGAATTTGAAGTTCCTTCAGCTGCTGGCCACTGAAATTTTGTATGCCACTGTAGCTTCTAACCTGAATTTGGGATTATCTTTGAGAGGAAAGGATGTAACAGAACTTCAGCATTCTGGTAGTCTCTTAGCTTCCAATGTAGCTTCTTGTGTCATTGAAAAAGTGGATATACCATAGAACAGCTTTGAGGATGTGGGGTTAGAAAATACCCGAAGGCTGGGAGGGGGAAAGTCACTTTGTCAGCTTTTGTCCTTTTCCACTCTTGTATGTGTATGTGATAATACTGTTGCCACGAGAGGGTATTGGAGTCTGAATAAGTGCTTTGAGATTAAAGTACTAGCAGTGGATTAGATTAGAGTTCCTATGTCAGTTTTTGTGCATTTGCCTTTTTCATGCAGTCCCTGTAAACTATTACTTTTTTTTTCTATTTCTTGTAGCTAGGTGAAAGACCCAGGGAAAACAAAAAAAGATGGTGCCTGCCCTCCCCATTTATTATACTCAAGAAACAGTAGTTTGGTGTGTGGAGGGAAAACTGGGACCACTCTCCAATACTTTTTTTAATAGCAATAGCATAAGTTTATTTATAATAATAACAACTAAGTGGTATTTTTAGAAAGAAATACTTTAAATTACTTGCCATTTTAAACTCTGCTTCAGTAATAAGCTGGTATAAGAAGTCCATTGTTTACATTAAGAATCGGGTCTGGTTTTGTCACAGAGATTTGGTCAAAATAAACAGGATTTTATTCAGTGCAATGAAGGGAGTTGTTTTCTTGGCTTTTATGAGGATAGTTACCTTTTGCATAGACTTTTATGAAGTTTGCATGCATAAGCCAATGTAATCAGAAGTGTTCTGCATTAGAAAAATACTGCAGTGGCTCTCAGAGAATCAGAGGTAAGGTTAGATGACTTGATTTGTCTTTTGCATTTTCAGTTTTATATTTATGGTTGTGTGATGTAGTTTTGTCACTGGAAGAAAGTGAAAAGTGTGTGTACAGAGAAAGAAACAAAGGCAGAACATGCTGGGTTTTTTTGTTTGTTTTTTTTTTTAAATACTAGTAGTTCTTTGCTCAATGTATTCTTTTAATTGCTCCCTGGCTTTTGGTTATTTTTTCTGATGGTGCAAAGGTAGGTCTGTGTTTTTTGCATATTCAGTTTCTTGTGTTATGGGGTCTTAAAGCCTTTTCATCTTATAAAGAAACATAGTGAATGAATGTTTCTTTAAAAAGGGGTTGGATTTTGAGTTGGAAGACCATTGTTGTTGTAGCAGTTGATTTGCTGGGTGATCTGCCTGTGGCTTTGGAGTGGAGCCACTTAAAATGCAGCATTCTACAAGTGTTTTAAACTCTTGCAATGGATGGTAGTGCAATGGTTTTAATTTTAAAGATTTCGGCTATTACAAGACTATGTCTACCCACAAAAGTAATTTCTAGGTCCTTGTAATCAGGAATTTGAGTTTTCCGCAGTTCTTCTCAAAGGTATTCTCATCCTGACATTAAAGGTAAGAAGAAATCTTCGAGCAGAAATGCAGTGATTGTGACCAGAAATGGTCATGTCTGTGAATGTGGTTTTTTTTTTGAAGTCACATCCTGGTGGTTCATGTGTAGAAATTCTTCTAGACCCCCCGCAGAACCGACTTTATCATGATGGGGAGTTGGGTTGGGGATCAAGCCTGTAGAGAGAGAGGAGGGTGTACCAATATTAGTGTGTACCAATATTTACATTGCTGTGCTTGTACATCAAGGTTATTATCTGAAGGGACATATGTCTCCTGAGAAACAACAAAATATTCAGCATCTGTGCTAAGCTCTGGCCAGCTGGCGCTTAGAATAGGAAAAAAAAAAAAACAATAAAACAAACAAAAAAACCCCCAAACTTTGTTGCAACTTGCTTCATTTAAAGAAGATAGTGAGAACTTTCTTGAAACAAATAATGAGAATGAACTAATTGACATGATGGATTAGTCATAGCAGAAATACCACTGAGACTTGTGAATCGAAAAGCCTTGAATTCCAACAATGGAAAATGGCATGCTGCCTGTCCATATTTGCCCTGTAAACATCATGATCTGTCATCTTCGTATATGGCTGTGCAGCTGATAAGGATTTAAATCTCCATTTGTCTAATGTTTGGCCTTACATTTTGGGGAATAATCCTAAGAAACATTTATTATCAGATAAAAATTTGGCTATGCATTTAATTATATTATTTATGTTTTTAATTCATGGTGTTTATTTGCCCACCATTAAACACATAGCATAATTTTTATTTCCCATATAATAATACAACCAGAAGGTTCTAGTACTATTAGCCACATGTTTGTGCAGGAAGAGAAGGTTCATAAAGCCAATAAGTTATTTTGCATTGAATTTTGTTCAGTACTTGAAAATGAGTTTTTTATAGCTATATCAAAATTCTAGTAATACCTGTTCTGGTCACTTCCCCTATTCCTGTGTAGCACTTTGACAAGTCAGAAAAGTCAGGATTTCCTTTCCGTAACCAGTGACTTGCCACAGAACCACTGGGTCCATCACACAGTTGATTTTCAACTGTACTTGATCAGCTGACACTTGGCCATGCCCTCCTAGCTGCTGCTGTGACACAGTCCAGGTAGGACACCTTAGTGTATGTTTTGTTATGTGATTTTTTTTTTTTTTTTTTTTTTTGACAAAATGGGAACAAGGCTTTTCCATCCCTTTCTCACCTCCCTCCTCTCAATATCTGACAAATCACATTTTGTGCTATTGACCTACACTTTAAAAAGCAATTTTTCAGTGCTTGGAAGCTGATTGTTTTCATGCACGTGAATTGGAAGTAATGCAAAAATCTGCCTCGTGTGCCTCGTGTGAATGAGTTTATGTGAGAGTAGGCCCTTCTCCACTCACTGTCCTACTGACTATATCAAAGGATATGCCACATAAAGCTTTTAACACTTCATTCTCAGTTAGTAGGAAATAATGAAGGAAATCCGTGCCAGGCTGTAGTTGCTGTCTACATTAAGGGCCTCTCTGATTACCTGGAAGATTTGCTTTTCTCCCTTTTCTCCCCAGGTGTCCTTGCAGCTTGTGCTGCTGAGGACCCCACAAGAGAGACCGTATCTGGTATATACAGATGTAACAGAGTCAGTTAAATTAACTTGTGTTTTTCTCTTGCATTTTAACAAAAGCAAGCCATATCTCACTTTAATCTTTCCCTCTGATTTCTCCTTGTTAGTTTTGGACTTCTTTGTTCTTTCTGTGCATATATGTGCAGCCTTCTGATTAGAGTACTGCTGACTAGCTAAGTTGCAAGCTGGGTGTACTGAATGCAAAACAAATCTGTTAATTTAGTTCAGTGATGTGCAAATGCTTTTGCTGTTATTCTGCTGGACAAAAGCTACTGGTAAGTATAACCATTTGGAGTGTATTTTCTAGTGCTCTGGACATTTGGAGAAATTGATTGGATTGGCTCCAATGCCAAGCCAGTGTAGGGGTTGTTTTTGACAATATTTGTATCTTAGCTGAAACTACCAAGACCTCTAAAAACTTTTGTGTGTAAGAATACTGAGAAATGTGAAAAGAGGAGCCAGGAGATTAGAGATACCTGCCAATTAAGAGCTAAAATCTGATTTGAAACTTCAATTACTAACTTGGATTAAGTGGGTTTAAAATACTACTTTTTTTTTTTTTTTTTTAAAACAAGTGATGATTTTTTCCTTAGACTTCTAAAACCAGTGTAGTTGCTAAGTTCTACTCTGGTCAAAACTGGATGAGGTATTTAGTCAGAACTGCTATTTCAGAACGGGCAGTAGTTCAGGTGTTGGCACGTGCTCTAGTGTCCCTGCTTGAACTGTGACCCTACCAGGAACTTTGTGTCAAACTTTGTGCCTTCCTGTGAGTTGCTGGCCTGACTATTCTAAATATAAAAGTGAAACCTGTATTTGTAACTTCCCTAATTCATTTTAGGTAGGTGAAAGCTGTTTTGAGTAAATCCATTTGGTGGTATTTTTTTCTCTTTTTAAAAATTTTTTTCCCCTGTGATGATATGTTTGCATACGTCTTTTGATGAATAACTGCTTCCTAGAATGCAAGAAGTGAAAAGATGAATATCTATATTTAATAATTGTCTGATCAACTTATTTTTTTCTAAATTCTTATCATGATTTTATTTATTGACACATAGTGACTATAACATAATTTCTTTTTAAAGTAGAAAAAAAGAGTTTGGAAGTGATGATTTTTCTCCTTGTTATTTTATGAACAAGCAACCTGTTCCATTGTTAGAGATGTATTTTGGACACTGACACCAGCTTCAGTCAGGAGCAAATATGCAGCTGAATGTGTTTAGGCTTAATACAAGCTGCTGTTAGTACATCCTGAAGGCTTTGGCACTTTCCCAAATTTATCAGCTGGAAATCATGAGACAAATGAAAATGGTTTATTATTACTCTGTGGTAATTGCTTCTTCCATCCGTCCTTCTTGAATTCCAGCTTCAGAAGAATGCGGCTGACGGTCTGTTCATGCATCTCTTGGGTTGTACTTGCTTCTTCCTCAATCACATGCAATGGGTATACTACTTACATCTATATTTTACTGAAATGTCTGCTTGAAAGAGAGATGTTTGCTCTGATATAAAGGGGATAAGATGGTAGAGTCCAATTACTTGTGGCTTGTATCTTTTAGGCTAATTATGCTGTGGTTTCATGGCAGTAAACCAGTTGACTCAAGAGGAATAATGCTGCAAAGCTGATTATCATAAAAACATGGAGTTTAATAAAGAATTTTGTAAGATAAGAAACAATGGAACTAGTGTAATCTGTTGCCCTTTGATTTTTATCCTTGCTTTTCAATGCAAAGTCAGAAGTGGTGAATGTTATGTTTATAGTGAATTTTTGAACAGCGTGAACTGACTGGATTTTATTTCCCTATATATAAGAGCTTGCTCCCTTCTAGACTAAAAGGAGGCAGAAAGTACTGTATGTGTACTCAGAAGGGTATCAACCTGTGCATTGTGTGCATGTGTGTGTAGGCATGGTGTGTATGATGGTTGAGCTGCAGTGATATCAGGAGATGTGAACACAAGGTGAGCCACCTTTGTCTAGAGTCTCCTGTGATGTTCTAGAAGTTCAAGATGTTGGAGGAGCAGGGGATGCAAGATGACAGAAATCTTATGACCGAAGAATTAGAACTTAGGGAAAAAAATGAAGCCTTTTAGATTCCTAAAGCATTTGTGATCTGTTCAATATATGAAGCTGGAGAAAAATTAAACAAGAAATGGTTTTATGAGCTTTAGTCTCAATTAAAAAAAAAAAAAATAGGGGAAACAGGGTGCTGGGAAAAAGCTATGAAATAACCACGATAGTCAAGCTGGAATAATTTGTGTGTGAGTCTAGAAGAATAAATCTAGATAATACCGATACAAAACCCAGTAAGGTCACTGCACATGCATCACAGATCAATTTCAATTGTAAATAAATGTTAGTTCCCAAGGCATTTTTGAGGAGATTTAGTCTGAAGTTAAATTTGTGTTGGCTGAGATGGAATTTCTGTCATCGTAATAGATGCCAAATCCTTCTTGTTTTGTTAATGTAAAGGATCAGAACACCCCCTCATCCCTACCCCCCCCCCCCCCCCCCTCCATTAACCCCTAAAAAAGAAAATGTACTTTGGTTATTATTATTTGGAAAGTCAAGATATAAATGTCAGGAAGCTGCTTTATCCATATTGCTAGAAATGCAAATGATAGGGTGTGATTGGCTATGTGAGTTTCCTACAAACTCCATGTGGGCTTTGGAAGCTGCCTTTTTACAGGGCTAGTTCTTTCCCCAGTATTACTCACACCACAGGGGCACAGGTTTCTAGAAACTGATGTTAATGTTGGCATGGTGTGGTATTGCAGACTTAAATGTGTGTTCTGTAGATGCTTGTATTATTTCATAGCTCTTTGCATTCCTCAAGTCTCCTATTACTGTTAGAACTGGAATTGCTGTTTGTTTTGACTGGCGGGTAGTCTTATTAACAGGCTGATACTGTTACGGATATTTAATGAGGAATATATTAATGGTTGATAACACTACAGTTAATGCTTTGCATTTTATAAGCATTAAGTAAATATTCAGTGTTTAGTGTTAAATGTTAAGGGAAAAATAGTGAAGCCATGTGTTTCGAAAGAACTTCTCAATGGGGAGAAAATTACTGTGGGTACTCTTTTGATTGTACGGTGTTAATAAATGCTAAACAACATTTACTTCTTTTTATCCCCAGCATCAGTTTCTTTATGCATATATTTTAAAAATACCTGCATGTAGATAATTAAGAGTACATTGTACTTGCCCTGAGTTAGCTATGGAATGGTCTTTGTATTAGAAATTATTAGAAGCTGATCTAGTTTCATGAAATCAAATACTGTAGGTATGCAGTTACTTCTGGTGAGACAGGTTTTTAAAAATGGAAATAGAAATAAATTTAGTTTTTATATTATATGCATCTCAACAAATTTGTGTTTTCTGTAATTAAAAAAATTGTTAGGTATTGCTCATTTTTGGCTGTGTGCCTCATAAAAGCATGCCTGTTCCTGTTTTTCATAATCCAAGCCAAGATGGGCAATTTAGCGGGCAATCTCTAAGCTGACAGAATGCCAGCTTGGTAGAGAAAAACATTTCAGATGCGTAAGTGATGAGCAGAACACTTTTTTATTGAAGCTGGGTAAGTTGCTTAGAAAATGCAAGTTAGAGATAACTGACTAATACCTTCTTTGTAACCTTTAAAGCAGCCATCACACTGAAAACTCTGTGTTACTGCACAGAGAACAGCCCTGATGTGGCATTTATTTTCACCTGCTGTACACTTAGAGTAGCAAAACATCTGGGACTTTTAATGGTAGATGGTTACATTGTCTTAGAAGATACAGAGGGAATTTCTGCAGCTCTATCTTAGCTTAAAAGCACAAACATGGTAAGTCATGAAGTTGCTGTCTTTTTAAAAAGAAAACTTACATTGAAGCTGGAAATACTGTGAGTTGTATTCTCCTACACGCTCTTCTAATAAACATGTAACAGTTTGCATTTTTTTGAGTTGCTTCATGGTAGAGAAGAACATCTATTTTAATAAGTTTAAATAATTTATTTTATTTTAATGGTTTTGGTTGGGGTTTTTTTGTGTAGCTCTCAATGTTAGGTTTTTATACATACATGTTTTTAATATGTAATACATATACAGCAAGTGAGAAGACATTGTTTTATGTAGGAAAAAATCTCTATAGAAACAGTTATAAGAGAAATGCTAGCGAAGATAGGTGGTGAGCTGGGAAGACTTTTACATTGCTTACTTGGTTCTTGAGGAGAATGATACAAAGGAAGGAAATATGTAAGTCCTTTGTTTCTACTTTAGCAAAAAAAAAGCGTTGTACAGAGATATCAGATCATATTTTTATGTAAAAAATTATTTCCTGGAGAGAGTCTTTTGAATCGCAAAGCCTTGTAGTATTGTTTTGTTTCTTTGCTCTAAGGTAGAGAGAGAACTTGTGTGGCTTTCCTGGCATGTCCATATTCCCCGCCTTGCTCCATTGGTAAAACTGGGGACCTGAGTTTCCAGAGCAGCTGCCCTCTGTCCAATCTCACCTGGTGCCATTCCTTCCACAGCTGCCAGGTCTCAGCCTCACTGGCCTCCTCTTTTTAACTTTTCTTAAGGGTGATCCTCTGTGACCCACCCAGACACATAATTTATTAGTTTATGAACTATAAAAATTAAATGTATATAGTTTATAGGAGGTAATCCTCTCTGAAGTATTGCTTATCTTTGAATTACAACCGGTTATTTCTATAATAGGTACAGGCCTAATTGCACTGATCACTGTGACTGCAGTTCCACAGGATGACCAGCTCTTTTACTAATAAAAATCATTGAACAGAGTATTTTACTGAGCTTATTGAAATCAGTAAAATGACTGAAAAGCTTAGTGCTGAATACAGAGTTGCTTTTTTTTTGTGATGTTCTTGTGATGTTTTACAATGCTTTCGTTGAGATAGGGGTGAAGTTGTTTCTCTCTAATGAGTACTTAATTAATATGAAACCACTTCATCTTCATTGTTGAGACTTTCTTAATCATTGTGGCATAACAGTAGCATAAATAGGAAATAATAAGTCTTGCTTCTTGCTTAAAGGGATTTTGGACTTAATTGAAAAAAAGAATTATATTCTTTATATGAAGAACCTCTCGCTTGTTGTTGTTTTCCTTTTTTAAGGATTTGGACTAATTTACTAGGAATTTTAATGTAGGAAGGTAGGCTCTGGCAAGTGAGTAAAGCCATGATACTTCTTTTTATTAGATAATTTTATTGTTGTGTTTTCTTGCCATGTGCAACCTAAGTTTTATTTAGATGATACACCTTTTCATCCACAATCCAACAATGTATTTATGGTGTTCTGCTTTTATGAAAAGTGAACCTTTTCATCTTGTATGACTGTATCTCTTGAAAGATAATATCTTTTAACATAAAAAAATTGAATAGATTGCACTTCTTATCCAGTATTTCCTGGGTTTCATACTTGTGATGGTAACTGAAGTCAGTATGCTGTTTTCCTGTGATTTCCCTTCTGACAGGTATTGCTGACATTGGGTCACTTATGGGATTTCTCACCTCGCACTCAATTGCGTTGAAATATACCCATGGAAACTATTTATTTTCTGCATGGGCATGCTCACTATAAATATTGTATGTGGATTTTTATGAAGGATATTTTATTATTTAATATTTTATTTTGAAAAGGTAATTATCGTAAGAGTTGGTCTCTGACTGTCGCGTTTGTGCCCTCAAGTAGAGGATAAAAGGGAGATGTTTAATAATGAAGAGCTGTAATGAGAACTGTTCTGTTAACCATTGAGGAAGCCTGGAACAAGGCAAAATGTTTCCACCTTAAAATAAAACAATGCATGATGATTTGAAGGGAGTACCCAGGAACAGTGAAACAAGTCTGTCTTGTGTTGTGAACAACGGTGCTCTTGCTAGTTTTTCTTAAGGCATCAACAAATTAAAGTAGGGAGGGACAGCAGAACAGGGAAGGGATTTGCAGATGCTGATGTGCAGCTTCTCTGAAGAGAGATGGAGTGGGAGGAAGGCCTGGTGGTAAATTAGCAACAGTGGCTGGTTGAAAAGGCAGGTTGAAGGTAAAACTAGCAGTAGGTTTTGGAAAAAGATGTTCTAGGAAAACGCTTGTTTATAGTCGTGTACCTGAATGTGTAAGAACAGGCCACAGCTGCATCTCCCAGTTAGTGAAAGATGTTGCAGTAATTGCACTTTGCATTTCACCTCTCAAGCATATGTGGCATGGATATCAAGGACCAGGCTTCAGAATATGTGTGTACATTAGATAAAAGGGCTGCTTTGAGTATTTCAGCATGAGAGAATTGCCTGCATGCAATATTGCTAACTCTGATGTCTGATGGCCGCAAAAGCCTCCAGCACATTAGAATATCAGGTGACTTTGGCAACTGCCCTATTTGTGAAAAGCACGTTGCACTTTTTTTCTCACCTGCTGTGTGAAGATGACAGGGGAAAGGGTGCTTTAGAAAAGTGGCTGCTGAGGTAAGAAGTTACTCACAACTGCCTTCTGAAAGAGGAACATCCTTACCCGTTCAAATCCCCCAAAATTTACAAAATACTTCAAAACTTTAAGGAATTCTAGTGCTTTTAAACAATTATGCCTTCAGCAATTGCAGTCCTCTGGGAAAGGGTTTTATTTCTTAGGGAATTTTCCCATGAGCTAATATGGTAATTGTTTCACAAAGCATGTTTAGGTAAACTTTTCGATGTTTTCAATGTGGATTCAGCTATAGGCTTTTGTGATTTAGGAGTATTCACATTTATGCACCTTTTTCACTTAGCTTTTAAAAACCTTTTCTACTGTTGTATGCAAGAAACAAACAAAAATTAAATTGTGCAAGCAAGAAATTCTGTTTATATAATCTGTAGGAAGAAAATGATAAAGCTTTTTAAACCAGTGGTATTTTTCGAGTACAAAATTATTGAATTATAAGCTTATGTGCTTTTGTTATTACAGCTGGGTCAGTTTAAGCTTGTTTCTGACCTTAGGTTCCCTTCTTCCCTCTAACCTTTTTGTGCCTCAGAGCTCACTCAGTTCATGGGAAGTCTGGCAGAGAGGAGACACTTGCAGTGTTTGGACAACTGAGCATTTCTAGATACCAACTGTCACGAATTGTTCTTTGTGCACTTAGGAGGAGGCAAGCTCCAGTAATTTTTGCTAAATGTTTTCCTTCCCCCCACCCCCACACCTTTTTTTTCAGTTTTACTTTTTAAGAGTAAGAAAGTTGTGAAGTTGTGTTCTGCTTCAAGTACCCTTCTGCTGGTCCTCCTTCATCTGGTGAAGTGCTGGACTATTGATGACTGTGACCAGTGCTAGTTTTAAACCATTAAGCCGTTGATATTTCCAGCCATTTTGCTGAAGAGTTTAATTTTTTCAAAATCCATCTTAAAAAGCTTGTGTTCATGTCAGGAAAAGAGCAGCTTCTTTTACAGCTTCTGTATAATATGCCAAGAGCTGCAGCCGATTTAAAACAAAAGTTCAGAAAAACCAACAAGGTCTATTCTAAATAGGCTCTGAGTGTGAGTAAAGCATTTCAGGCACATCAGAGGTGAAAATTCTATCCCGTCATTATGTCTCTAGAAGCTGAGGGAGTTGGAACTGATCAGACCTTCTGTAAAGCAGAGTGCAAAGGAGTCATTGGTGGTGTTTTTCCTTGTGTTCAGGATGACATTTCTGTGCTGCATTTACAGTCTGAAGACTACTAGCTGATGAAATAACATAGCTCAAGCACAGTGTGGTCCTCAGAGCACACAGTGGTCCTTGTCATTAGGCCATTGTTTTTTCATGGATTTGGTTGCACCAATGTTTTTGTAATCAGATTTCAGTCAGTTGTGATTTGTGACTGGTGAAGTACTTTAAACATCTTGATGATGATGTGATCAATCGCATGAGCTGATTACTATTACTTTTATCACTCTTATCTGGCTTAATTCTGGAGTTTTCTTGGAGGAGGGTTTTTTTTTAAATGCTTGGCACAGACTGTGGTCCTTTCTGTGCCTCTTTTTGCATTATTTGCTTCTTGCAATTAAAAGAAACTGTTCTCTGTTCTGGTTAACACCTTGAACACTGTCCCATTTTGTTGGTAATTGTTGTTTCTGTTGTACCTCCATTCTTATCTTTGATTTCCAGATTGTCCTGAGTCATGGCTGAGATGTTCATATTTTTCCACTTTTCCCTAAAGATGTGCTCTTTATTGGTGGCAGTGTTAATTGTAGGATCCATAGTGTTCAGTTCTTCTCTAGGAAGGGACTTTAATTTCCCCAGTATAGGAACAGAAGGTGATTGTCCTGTGGGGTGACTTTGTTCCTTGACTCTAAATGTGTCTCAGATTCTGAACTTCAGTATCCTGATAGCATCCTAGACAAGGATGAAGTAGTGTCTCTGGAGATACCTTCTATGTTAGAAGCAAAAAGGACAATGCAGTGTGTGCATGCCTGGATATTAGAAAACTGGGGTTCTCTAAAATATTGTCTTGGGACTTTAGCTGTTGCTTTTTATTTAAATGTATACTGCAGCCTTTTATTTTTAAATGAAAAATGTTTCTTGGTGTCAGTTCTCAGCTAAATTGTATGTGATGCCCATGACTAGGGATGAAAGAGTTAACACAGTTTTCTAGCAGCTTATTTTTTTCCCCTGTTTCATGATAAAATATTTAAAGATTTGTAATGGTTTGGATGACCATGATAAGTGATTCTATTATTGTTCTCTATTTCATATGCATACATGTGTATACGTGTGTTAGAGTTACTTGAATTTTAACGGTGATGGATGATGAAGTTGGAAAGAGTACCTACACATCTCTTTCTCTGTTTCAGTGTGAATTACCTATTCAAGCACACACCATAAAGTGCAATTAAATGTGTGTCTCTTGTGTTTAGGATTGGTGGTGATGGTTTTACTTGTGCTTTCTTTTGCTTACCTCCTCCTAAGTATTAAAAGTTCCAGAAAAGGGAAAAACAGTGCAACAAAAAGGGATACTGGAATCCATAGAAATAATTGTAAATTTTGTCTCCTTTTGTAGCTGGAAGTGACCAGCTTTTCTTAGGACTTTAGTGAGAGTTTAGTAAAATAAGTGGTTTAGTTAAAATAAATGCTGGATGGGCTTAAGGGATGATTTTTGTTGAGTTTCAAACTTCTATTGTATTTTAAACATATTTCTCATTTTGGTTCAGTTTAATAATCCACGATGTAGAAGTTCTTAGAGCTGTTTTGCAGGACTAAGTTATGGGGTTTCTTTTAATGAAAAACCATGAGGGAACTCAAAGCTTGTCATCTGCAGGATGAGGTACTAGCATTTTAAATTACATTTTGATTTGTGTGTGTTCTGGAGAAAACTCTTTCAAAATACAGCAGGTGATACATTTAAAAAGAATTTCAGAGGAGTTGCCAAGCTGTTTGAAGTCTAATTTGCCCAGCCTTGCTACTCATAAAAGTGTTTGAGAGCTCCAGGAGACACCTTTACTTTGTTTTTGTTGCTCTTTGAAATGAGAAGGTAGGGGGATGATTCAAGATAAATAGTGAAGAATTACAGTGTAAAATTAGATAATTAAAGAGGGCAATAAAGCTCTGAAAAACCTTGAAGTGTGGGCCATTTTCTACTTTCACTGTGTGTCTGAAGTTCGAGTAGACCAATACCTATGATTAATTTCAAAACAGCATCAGTGCTGCAGAGTGTCTTTGAGCAGAAGTATTAGTCCTTCTGTGGAAAGGGAAGGACATCCCGTATTTAGTAAAGAATTTTGCATCTTGGTCAGTTTTCTTGAGGATCAGTTATAACTATTGCCTTGCAAACAAGAGTTTACCCATGTCTTCCTGGTAGTCTGGAACCTGTTTTGAGGAGTAGGGTAGCAACTGAACTGAGCAAGTTGTCCAAATCCATCCAGAGGTGTTCTTACGTGACAGTTCTCCCTTGTTCACTGTCTCACATCTAATTTGTTTCAAAGGACCTTACTGCATTTTGTAATAATAAATAGAACCATATTGTGATACAGTTGATTTAAAAACAGGACTGTCCAGGAAGAAAGGCAGAGCAGATGAATGCTCTTCTGCTGTACAATGAAATTATTGGAAATGTTGGATCCATTAAAAATTTAGTTCCCCCACTATCTCTCCCAGTATTTTAAGGGTGAGCTTCATCATACACAGTATTAAGTGTCTTGCTTTCTGATTGTCTGTCAGTATTTCTTAGGAGATGGACTACTGGCTTCCTCATTAGTCCTTTGGGAATAGTTACAGGTATTCAAAGGCTGAAATTGGAGTTGAATCACTTCCAGTCATGTTTGGTGTTTTGTGGAGACCAGTGGGAAAGCTTATAGCAATCTGAATGAAATTTTTACCACAATTGTTGCTCTCCAGCTCTCCCTGTTCCTTTGCCATCAAGGGGATATCTCTGGCATGCTTAACTAGTCTTTTTTCCCTAAGGAAGTGGATCACACATCATAAGTAGTATGTCTGTAAAAACAAATTGAAAGAAAGTAAAAGCTACTCTGCTTGGTTATGCTGTTGTAAATGAAGGTGATTCTTCTGAGGCAATTTTTTTAGAGTACATCCTAAAAAAGGGGTGGTAAACTTATGTTACTGTCCTGACTTTTTCCATCTTTTTCTTTCTTTGAATCTCTGATACACAGAGGCAAGTAAAAGAGCATAATATGTTTGATGGAAAACAGGCTAATGCAGAATGGGAGAAGACACATTAAATTGTGTTGCTATGCAGTATATAAAAACACAGTTAGCAGTACTAGGCGGGCAACTAACTTAGGGTTTTGTACAGGTTTCTCCACAAGATTTCTACCATGCACTTTGGGAAGTCAGAGCTGAGGTGCTCTTGAGCAGCTTTTATTGACTTCGCATCCCATAGTTCTGATAAGATGCCTCGAAAATGAGCTTGTTAATTTTGCCATACTGCTGTCAAAAGGCTTTGACATTTCTAAAGGTGTCACTGAATACGGTGTAGAGAAGATATTGTGATAACTGTAACTTTCTTCTGGAGCTTCCCCTTATTAATTTTTAGTTTTTATGTAGGAAATTGATTTTAATTTGCAAACTGCAAGCCAACCTTGGAACTTGAAAAAAATAATAGATGTCTTAAATCCCAGTGATATATCCTCTGTTAAAAATTATAGTAAATTCTGCTGTATTAAAAAAAAAAAAAAAAAGGAAACCATACTGCACATAGCCTACCCATCCATTACCATTGTCTGTAGTGACTTTTCTGACTTACAGATGTTTCAAGACATGCAGAAATGGAGCATGAATTGGGACATTGTCAGGGAATGGCAAATAGCAGTGTCTCTTGTTGCATTTTTAAGCATGTAAGAACGTCTGAACAAGAACAAGATTCTTGCTGCTGAGTTTATTAACTTCCCACTTGATGACTTACCTTATCATTTCAATATTAATTTTGATTTCCTTTAGTTACTGAATCAGGATTTCTCCCTCTTCTCTGCCTTAATCCCTGCCTCTCAAGTGGGCTCTGCTTTTGTATTTACAGACTATGCAGCACTTTCCTACTGATGCTCTGTATGAAAATGAGGTGTTTTCATGACTACCCAATAGAAAAGTAGATGATCCTTATACTTTGTAAAAAAGGAAGGCAGCCTGTATACTTAAAACTGGTGTATTAAGAAGTGTTTGCAGTCTTTCATTGTTAGTATTTTTCTGAGCTTCCCTTCAGTGGATAGGAAGAAAAGGAATTACTGAGTCACAGGAGGGCACGTTCTGCTTTGTGTTTTGTGCCTATAAGCTCCATTCTAACAGCTCTGAGATATAGCATCAGCCTGCCATAACAAGATGTGCATAATAAAGTAAAAACAGAGTGCTCATCTTTATTTTCCCTGCGGTTTGGTCTCTGCCTCGAGAACTGCCCCATGCTGCATCCCAGACTACTTTGACGGTCTGATTGTCTATTTGCTCTATTGTTGCCTTTCCCTGGTCTTAAAATTAAGAGCCAGACACGGTTAAGGGGAAAAGGGGTTTTTACCTCGGTATTTATTTAAGGATCCTCAAGGTGCACCCCTTCATCCAGGTGGAACGCGCCAAAAGGCACCTACACGATAGATCGCGTATACAATTTATAGGCCTTGCCAATTAGGATATCTGTCAAAGATTCCCCAATGAGAGGCTCAAATGAACCCCTCCATTCCGAGGAATCCCTCCCTGGATGGGTCTATCTTAGTTTACAGGATGTTCTAGGGAAGACCTTGGTTTCTCAGGATAGCATAAGGCTTTCTGACCTCCAACTGCTAGGCCTCCAGGATGTTTGGTCTCCTGGCTTAACAGAATATTGGGTCTAAGCTAAGTTATCAGACTTAAGGAATTACTAGGATGCACTCTAAAAGCACTGGAGATACATAAAAGCTATATAAAAGGTATATATAAAAAAAGGCAAAAAATCATCGTGGCATCACTATAAACTTTGAGACTTTAGCCGTGAAGTACAAGACCCATAGGTGTTCCCCAGAACAGCATGTTCCAACAGGGAAATAGAAAAACCTTTCCTATTCTTCCCAGTAATTCTCAGTAGTAGCACACAAAGCACTGAGAAAGATCTATTTCTGGGTAGAGAAAATTTTCATCACAATGCTGCATCTGAACCATGACCTTAAGAGGATTTTTTGGGGAATGAGGAGGGACTGTAACATAGGTTAAAATTGTATAAAGAAGAATGTTTTTGTGAATTCGGAGCCTAATTTTGGGTAACTGGGGAGGTGTATTTGATCTCTCAAAGACCAATTTGTCCAGATGTAACACAGTTAAGACTATGACTCGAATCTTTGTTATGTCACTAGAGGAAATACCTGAAGATAACTCTTTGCATAGAAACGTGTGGACACAAACAAAAGCAAAAGGCATCTTTTGGCTTTATTTTGACTGGCAGTGGAGGGTAACAATAAACTGGTTTTAGTTTCTTTTCCACCACCAAGAAAGGAGAGGGGGGTATAAGAAATTAACAGAAATGAAGGAGGGGGAAAAATAAAACCCAGCACAAATACTGCTTATTTTTTTAAAATTGATTTTGGTGAAGAAAGGACTCTTCTATTAACAGCATAGTGTAGTCCTCAGACTGGATTAAACAGTTGCATAATTTTAATTTGATTGAGACAGAGCAGAGCAAGAAGCTTCTACCAGTGTATCTGCTGAGTGCCCTGCTAGGATGCTAATTTTTCAGTAAGTCAAGGTTGCATATTTAAAAGTAAATGGTCCCTTTGCATTATATCCTTCTTCCTGTGGCTAAAAGGAAGAAGTTTTAGTTAGAATTCTGTTTAACTGGAGCCTTCACTGTCGTTCAGAGTTTCTGAGGGAGAGAAACAGAGGGTCCTCCTGGATGTGCAAAATATGTGTGCTTCTGGGCCAGCACTGGCTGTGTGGTGTCATGGTGGCGGAATGTCTCCCACATGCTTACAGCGTTTTTGTTCAGTTTCATCTCATCTGTGATGATGGTAAAGTAATACAATTTTTTACAAAATGTTTTGTCTTTTTTAATCCTATTACTTTAACGTTATACTGTTAAAATCCCATTCTAACATTGTGTTTATATGGGAAAATATAGTATACCCTTCTGTGTGGTCTAATTTTCATTTGTGATCTCTGTGTATCAATACTGCCTCCAGCACAAAGTGAAAGCCAGATTAATTTGTTTTGAAAAAATTCAGACCTTGGGGTAGAAAGTGAGAGGATAAGTTGTGTGGTAGGTAGAAGCACTGACAATTTCAGCATGGGCACCAGGTATATGTATTTAGTCTGTGGTAGAGTTTGAAGCTTATCGTAGGCAAAGTGTGATTATCTCACAGATTTATCTGCAGTGCAGTTTCTCTTTGCTTTGTTGCATTGTTTCAAGTTATCTTACCTTTGAAAGCTGATGAGGACTTTGTAATATGGCAGCTTTTCCAGGAGTATTGTTTGAATTTCTGAAGGGAGTACCAGTCTTAAAATCAGAATTTCCATGAAGTTTAGGTGTGTCTTTGATGTTTCTTCTTCTTGTTTGTACTATTTATTTCCTGGAGTTGTTTTAGGAAAATTTTAGTGACTTGCTCAGATGCAGATGTTCTAAATCAAATACCTTTTTCTTCTTAATTATATAATTACAAGAGATCAGAAACAACAGAATCATACAAATCCTTGCAGACAGATTTGAACAGGACATGCATCCTACTATCCTGTCCTAGTAAGCAAAATCTTCTGTTTCACAATTCAAATTCTTGTATGCTCCTAACGGTGTTTCTAATAGGAGTTTCCTGTTAATTGGTGAGTTTACTGCAGTTAGCTGTGTATGAATTACTGATAATAATACTGTTAAGTTGTGAATTAACATCTGAGTTGTAAGTGTTGCTTGGTGAAGTGTCAAAGATAATGAGAGCCAATACCTGATCCTGAAGTTAACATTGCATTTTAATAAATGCTCCTCAGGACCATGTGCCTGTGCCCATGCATAATTTTCTGCTAAGTTCTCCCAAAGTTTGAGTGCCAAAAATTCCAGATCAACCCCAGCACCAGCTGCCAAAATCTCTTTCTCTCTTTGTTATGTTCTTGTATGAAAATGGGATCTCAAACAGACTTGAAATACAGGATCAAAATCAGATCTAGGTATTCTTTTTCAGCTGCCTGAGGTGAATGCAGAATCCTGTACTTCATGCTCTACTTAGTGTGAATGTAATATGTTAATTGAAAATAAATATAGGTTCTGTGGATCAGAGATACTGGAGGAGGGAGAGCTGTGAAAGGAAGTTCATTGTGGGCACAGTGCAGGGCAATTCTGGGATCTGTTGCCTACATTTTTAAGCCTAGTGCACAGCAGAGCATAGAAGGCGTTTGTTTTTAACAATCGCTTATGATGAACTGGGTGTTGTAATCAAAGACTTGACAGGGATCCTACTTGTATATTAAAACTCTTCTTCCTTAATCTTGTTAGTACTGAACACAAGAGAAAAATATCTGTTGAGGAGCTTGGAAATTATTGTGTGTGTCCTCCCTGGGATGGTGCCCAGGACTGAAGTGTTTACCTCTGTCTGTTTGCTTAGCATGAGGCATTTGTGATTGCTTCAGCACCGTGAGCAGCCAGGAAGATGGGAGTTTGCATGCATGTTGGGTGGCAAAGGGAGGGGATAGGCTGCTAGAGGAATGCCAAAGCACTGCATGTTTTCATTGCTGATGGGGAAAACATTTGGCCCTGGGTAAGAATATTTCAGACAAGGCTTGGAATATGTCCATATCACAACAACTGTATTCTTGCTATCTCTTCAGTCACCTAAAAAAATGAACCCTAAACTCCACAGCATTCAACTTCATGCTGAAGAGAGAGTAGAAGAGCTAAGAATCTTGCTGGGGGAAGCAGGGAGCATCTATCAGTTTGGGATTTATGGTACCAGATGGACTGTGCTGTGTGTTCTGGCTCCAGTGACGGATATGTTAAGATTTGTCTTTCTCTCATGCATGCTGAGATGGAAGAAGGGAAAGCATCCATCACTGAAGGAGAACAAAGAAAGCCAGAAAAAAAAATTACACAGAATATGAAAGCACCATAGACAAAGAAACTGTTGTTACTTCTCTCTCTTACATCATAAGTGATCTCAATACATTCGGGCTGGGAAATCTAAACTGTATAAACCTTGTTGATGTGTTGTACCAACCAATGCATACACACACTCTGCTCCCCTCAACCACCCCTCCCATAATGTTTAAGAAGTGTCCCCCCATTTGGAAAAGCAGATTACAAATCAATTTTTCTTTTCTCGATACATAACAAATAAAACTAATAGTCTTACCTAGGATTTAATATGATCTTCTGTATTTAAAATGGAATGGATATGATTTCTTTAAATCGTTTTGGAACACTTAGACTAACAAAGTGGATAAGCCAGCTTTTGGAATAAACTGACATGTGTAAAAACTGGCAGAGTTTTTAAACACTGTACATTTTAATTGCCTTTTGTTGGGGTATTATTACTTCAGCTGCACAATTATGGGAGCCTGCTGCATATTAGCAGACAGTTTTCCAATAACCTCAGGCTATATGCACTGAGTTGGATTTTCCTCTTCAGACTATCATCTTGGATTCTCCCAGACTACATACCACTGCTTTTTTTGTCTTTCTCTATAGCAGTGCATGCTGTAGGCAATAGTGAGTGTAATACTTTCTTCATTGTTAAGCAGTGAACATTATCAGCAGCTGCAATATTCAGGACTAGCCTTTTTGTTATTATTTGGCATCTGCAGTACCTACGTGAATCTGTTCAGTCCTGTTTCTCCAGAAGGCAGCTGGGCTCTCTGACTGAGAACACAACCATAAACATTTCCTGTAATTGTCACTATCCTCAGGAGTTCAGTCTTAATTGGAACTGCAGTTTTTCCAATGCAGTTCACTGAGATATATAAAAACTTGCATTTTATTTAAAAAACAGGGGTTATATTAAATGACATCTTCATGCTTTATAATGGTGGAATGGGGTCAGATCAAGGTTCTCAAAGCTACACCACAAATCAGTTCCTGAGTGAGACCTATAATCCAGGTCTCATAACCCCAAGCTTCATCCTTGGTCTGCTAGCAAGCAGATGTCTCTGAATTAATTATGCTACAGAAAATGTATCAGCTGGTATTCTGCTGTACAGCAAATGTATTTCAGAATAGTAGATAAAATCTAGGACTTTCCTGGGGCTTGTGGACTTTATTTTTCTCTAGGAGGTGTCTGTCATCTAAGCTTCATTTGAATTTTTAAAAACTGAAATGAAAAGGTTCACTGGCTTTTGCAAAGGGTCAGAGAAAACACTATTTCTATTTATTTTTATGGTTACATGTTTAAAGATGCATTTGCTAAGGACTGAGCTTCCATGATACCCATAATTTTGGTTTTACCTTTCTTACCTTACTTGCCACCTTTGGAAAATAAAGGAGCCATGCATTGGTTAATGAAAGAGAGGAAGGAAGCAACTGTTTCATGTAGACTAAATTACAGGGTATTCAGTTTTGCTTGTTTTTCCTAAATTGTCATAGGTATCGAAAATCATGGTGATCAATGAAATTTAAGATTTACATGCTAGCATCAGTTGCCAGCATGTCATTTAAATCAGAGAATCAGTTAAGACATGAAATTACTTGGAAGAATTCCAGAAAAGGAGTAACATTTTATTCCAAGAATAGTTGCACTCCTTTTAGGGTGGGTGGAGTGGTGTTGAGACTATTTATGCTACAGGTGAAAATGGTAGAAGAGGTAGAAGCAGTACAGTGTTGCATTTTGGGGAAGAAAAGAGATTTCTCAAGATGACCATTGCATGGTATCCTTCTGCAAAATTAAAATGCATGTGCACACAAACATACACACAAAACCAAACCAAAATGAACAAAAGAACCCCAAACCAAACACAATACATCTATTTAGTTTCATCTTAAGGACACCCAAAAATGCTAGAAACATTTTTTTTTTATCTAAGTCTTGTAGAGATACACACAGAAACAAATCTTGTGTACATATGCTACAGTGTTCAATAATTCTTTTGTTTGACTTGCATTATGAATTTGATTTCTCTGGTCATGACACTTGTGGCTTTTTGTGTCATCAGTACTAATGCCATTTGGCTGAAAGGTAGTAAAAGGTGTTATTCTTGTCAGTATCCTGGAACTGGAAAAGTCTGCCTGAATCATCAGACCAGTGAAATTCAGGTTCGGAAAACCATGCAAAAGTTTGGAGACATGTAGGCAGCAAATACCAGTGGCAACAGAGCACTTGAATTGTCCTACAGACTTCAGTCAAGACTAGAAAGCACAAGGATACATGGTGTCACACTCAAGAATAAATATTTTCAGAAGTTTTGCTGTCATGCTCAAGGAGATCAGAGTTGTATCAGAACTGTTTTATTTTAAATAAAATTATTCAGTTGTGTAATTTGCAGAAAGTTGGATAAAGGTCACGTTTTCCCTGCTCTTTGAAGTCTTCATGAAAAACATGACTTCAGTGGGAGCAAGACCACAATAATTTCTCTTTTGTTACTGTTTTTCTCCATTTCTACCATTTTAAACAAGGTAACACTATTTGTTCTGTCAGCAGTCTTAATAATGTATTATACTTTAAAAATGATTATTTTGGGATCATGGATTAGGTTTTGGAAGAACTAAGTGCTGCTCTTGGACTATAAATCTGTGGTGGTTAGTTAAAAGGCTAAATGAACTTTAACATGTCCTGTCACTTTGACCTCAGTGGAGTTAAAGCAAGTAGCAGGGCAAGTTCAGTGGCTTTAGATGAGTTATTATTAGTCAAATCCTTGCAAAGCCAAATAAATGTTACATCATTCTGTTTTGTAATTTTCATCCAGAGAGCTTTGGCTGACTGATGACTTCCCATATTCTGGTCCATGCTTTCCTGCTAGCAATAGATTTCCTGTCCTGATACTCCAGTCTCTACATTTCTTCTTATTTTGGCCGAATGGAGTCTGTTCTGATTCTGTTGCGTTTAGCATGCCTATGGAGTCAGCCTGACAAACTGAGGATCAGTCAGATCTGTTCCTTATGTGATTTGCCTGCAGCTGTGTGTGTGTGTGCACATGTCCACAGTTGTTCATGACTGGAGCCTGTGCTCAGCAAGGCAAGAACTTAAGAGAGTCCTGGTACTGCTCCTGTTTTGATCGGATGTAATTTCTGAGTTGAACCAGAAGACACATGTGTCAAGACCTGGAAGTTTCCCAGCCCTGCATGTGAAGCAGAAGTGCACGTAGCACTCTGCACATTGAGCTTCTGGTCTGCAGTATGTGTCTGCAGGTGCCTGTCTGGGATGTGTTTGTATGGGCTGGTTCTGTGGTGTCAAGCAGTGGTGGCTGGGACATGTTCAAGGATGTTATTGATTTTTCATTTGTTCTGCTTTTTCCCCCTAAAAATTCCTACCTTTATTTTATTTTGGTTTTACTCTGCCCAATATTGCGATTTGGAAAGCACATTAAAAAAAATACAGATTTATAAGAAGGCTATTCCTATTTCTTTCATGTTCCTTATGCCTAAATTCTGCTCAATAATTGCCATCTTTCCATGTGCATTCTTTAGTCAAGCAAATAAGCTGAATTTAATGAGATCTTTTTCCTTATGCAAGGACCTTTTCAGCATGAAGAGAGAAAGATAAGTAGTAATATTTGCTAGCATATATCATAAGGAGAAATGTTAGTATTTGTAGAAGGAACACAAGGTTGTGGATTGCAGTTGTAACCATTCATCCTTGAATGATTCCTGAAAGTAGGGTATATTTGCATAATGCAGGCGTGTTTTGGAGGAGGGAAAGAGGAAGGAGAATATTTTTGTCTTTTTATTCTTACTCTTGTTTTCCTCTCTCATTCTCAGTTCTGATACAGTTTCAGTTTTGACAAGATTTTCTCTCTTGCCAGATATCAACAAAAGCAAAAATGTGTTCAATAGCAGTACGTGAAGTTTACTTGTATTTGTTCAGTTCTCCTGTGCATAGATGGTGAAAACACTGAAGTGGGGAAAAACCCGATCCACCTGGTGTTCCTGACACTTCTACTTTAGCTCCAACATCAGCCAAAGTCATTTGGAGCAGCTTCCTTAACTCAGGTTGTCAACTTTGTGGAGCAAAAGCTGAGGCTGGCTGGTGAGATGATGTGGAGCTGGCATGTTCTTACCCTACCGGTGTCCTTTTTTTTGTCTTGCGAGGTGAGCAGGGGTTGACATTAGGTGCTGTGTGAAGATCTTGAGTGCCGGGGCAAGCTCTCAGCTGACTGGGTGAGGTGAGGTTCTGCTGTGGCACACTGCCTGAGCAGTGCCACACAGCTACAGCAGAAGTGGGAAGCCTCAGTGTGCAGAGGCTTCTCTCTGTCATGGTGTCTAGACATGCTGTGATTATTGCTTTGCTCAGTTCAGTGTGTAGCCAAATGTCTTTTCAAGTATAGTAGAGAGGTGTGAGCACAGTGCCTGCACCCATGTAACAGCGAAGGTGGTAACTGCGTGTGTGCTCCGCCAGATTTAATCACGCAGCTTGGTCATACCAGTGACTTTAGTACCATATCCTATCAGCAGCAGGAATCAGCACTGCCATGTGTTTAGCTTTAAATCTTGTGAAGATTTCTTGAAACCTTCCACTAACATACACCTATGTGTATTTTTATCCATTTGCACAAGTCCCACCCTCTGCCCTGCTGTCCCATTCTTTTAAATTAATGGGCTTCTGGAAAATAAATCATGGCTGAATTCCCCTCTTGTGTACCTGTGTTTATCATTGAGAGTAGGGACAAACAGCTGTTTGGAAAGTGAGTTTGTCTGTTGTTTTTCCTGACCATTTTCATGGAAGTTTTTGTGTTAGACTGAAACTGATCATCAGTTCCAGTAGTCATTTTGAAAGGAAAGAGTGGGAGACAGAGGCATGAGGCAAAGCCACACCAGCCTTCTTGCTTTAGCAACTGATACTAAACCAAAGCAAAAGGAAACTAAACAATGGTTGCATACCTCCCAGTAAAATAATTGATGTGGTTTTTTTGCAGTTAGACTTCTAATTTTGGTGACTTTATTTACAGTTTCTGTAAGACAGGTTTGGTGTGGGCTGTGTAGACTGAGTTAGCCTAATTTTAGCTTAAATTAGTGAATACTCAGGCTAGTTTCTGGTGTTCCCGTACCCACAGCATGTACTGTATTGTGCTTGATGAGAGTGCCACCACAGTCATAGGAGCAGCAGGGTTGCCATATGAACAAGTGTAAGGGAAGGAAGATGTGAATCTGTAGAAGTCTAACCTTTATGTATTAGTTTTTATGTGCGTGCACGTTTTTCCTAAATCAATACGGTAGGTTCATACTCCGCTTTCCAGTTTTGTTTAGGCAATTGTTAAGATTAGAATAAAAGTAAACTTGCTAAAGCTTTTATTTTGGTCAAATAAAATCTGGTATATTTATGTAGAAATAAGAATTGTGAAGTGAGTGGTGGAGGGACAATGGGCAGGTTCAAGTGGTTGTAGAAAGCACTGGTACTGTTAGGCTTGTTTAGGAAAATTGAGGTGTATATAGCCTTCTTTGTAATGTTTCAGAGCCTAATAATTCAGCTGCTCATTCTGGTGTAGTGAGAGCATACATAAATCACTAGCACACTGCATCTTGGAGATGGGTTGCTTGTAGTTGTCTGTAGAACTTACTGCATGGTAACAGTTATAATTAATTACTTGACAGACTGAATGTCTCAGAGTAGTTTGTCATCAACATGCACTGGTGACGGGTAGTTTGAGTGTTGAGGTGTTCGAATATTCTTTGGTACGTAGTAGTATGAAAAGCAGAATTTGGTCCTCTTCCAAGTTTTAAATTTGTCCTTGCCTTTCTGAAAAGTGGGAGGCAAAGAAAAGGTGATGCAATGTCTTCTTGAAAATATAAGCTTCTCCTACCACCTCGGACTATGAAACTGAAAGTGACTTTCTGTCCTTTAGCTTTGAGTGATCCCTATGGCATGGAGAAGATCATCTAAATCTGCTTTTGGTAACTTTTACAGCAGAGTTTGACGTCACTGAATTTCACGGAGGGGTGTGTATATGTGCACATATGATATAAATTCTTAATTTAGGAGAAAACATGTAAATTATAATCTGAAGTACTTGGTGATAGGGAGAATGGGATTCTTGGGAAATTTTGATGTGGTAAACATAAATCTGAATCTTTGTTGTCTAACTTGGAGAATTCTTCTTGTTCGTACGATGTTTCCAAGCATTTTAACCTTACGTGTTTGGTAGATTTCCTGAGACTTCCATTGTCGGTGATTGAATGACGGACCCAGACCGGCAGGGAATCTGAATCATTTAGTCAAAGGAGTGAGTTGGTTTTATACACTTTTCCAAGGCACAGTATTTCCTTACATGGTGTGACCTATCCTGTGTTGCCACATCACCAACACACTTCGTAGGGGTCTGCTGTGTGGGGACAAGCCTCTGTGTGCTGCCATGTGCTCCTTTGTGCTGCCATGTGCCTCTGCAGGCAGGTTTTACAGCTCACAACCCAATTCTCTCTTATAATTCCCCATATTCCATAAGTCAAGAAAGCACTGGAAAAAAATCACAAACACTTCTAGTCATCTAGTACACTCATTTCATGTAAGTGAGTAAACAGAGTGGAACAATGACTCCTTTTTTGCCTCGTGTCTCTGTTTAGGTTCAAGGGTGAACTGTTGATTGCTAGTGTATTTTTTCTGCTCTGTAGACGTTGTCAATTTAGGAAATGAATGCTTAAACTGGGCAGAGTACTACTGTTCTTTCTTGTGAAGTGCCTTTTTCTTGAGGTGTTGAGAGCCGGAAACTGCTGCATGTTTCCTGTCTTCATGTTTCAAGTAGAGATAGCACTTGATTGATTAGAAACACTTTCTTTCTTTCAATAAATAAAAAAGCAAGATAATTTTTTTAATATTTATATTGTATTTGTCATTCCTACAAGATGGGTTATTGTCTTAAAATGTGCTTAATGATGCATCTCTTTCTTGAAAATGCCCTTTGTATTATTTTGAGATATTAGACAGTAACTGCATTTTTCTCTTGAATTTTATCTTTTGTGGAAACATGGAAGAATACTAAAGTTTTACCCATCTGAATTTTGTCATGGATTTTACTCAGGGACAGATTTAAGTCCATGTATTAGACCTGTTTAATTTTAGTGGTGTTAAGGCACCAAGGCAAAATTTTATAGTAAGGATTTTTCTCAAATTCATATCTCATGGATTTTGGTTATTCTGCAGCAAGTATTCCTCTTCTGATTCTCATCCCAAACTGCCAGGTATTTTAAAGAATGATTTTTTTTTTTCCTATCTCTTTCCATTTGGTTCTTGTTCACACTGTATTGTTAAAGTGCCTTACATTTGTAATTTATTGACTTGAAAGACATGTTTTATGTCTGCAGTAAATGTCTGAGAATTGCTGATGAGCTGTCTCCTCAATACCTATTATCCCTCTTTTGTGTTTCCTTAACTCCTAGGAGCCTCCAAGGTAGACCCAGGACCCCACTTTGGCTCTGCACAAACGCTGAACAGAGGCAGTACTTGATTACAGAGGGATGGTGACTAAAAGGTGGGTAAGAGACTTTGTTTTGTTCAGTCAGTAGATGATGATGTCATGGAGAGATTGTAAAATGATGTCTGGAAAAAAGACTTGTGATGTGACTTTGTAGACCATTACAGTTGTTCTGCCTTTCTCTTTTCCCTAAGCTAAGGAAATTCAACAAATGGAAATGGGAGGAATAAAAGAAAAAGAACATGCAATTCTCCTCTCATCTTACCTCTCTTAAATTATGCTCAACTTCAAAAAGGGAAACTATGTAAAAAGGGGGATGTTTGTTTAAAGTGACACTGAAAGGGTAACTAAGAGTAACATGTTTGTAGGTGACTATTTCAGGATACTGTTTTGACGGCTCCACACAAATGCTTACCATCAGTCTAAAAACGTCTTAGGAAAAGGAAGCCTGTATAGCTAAATGACAAGGTAGAGGAGACTATTAAAAGCAAGAGGACATCTTAAAAAAAGCTGTGTCTGTGTTCAGAAAAGGAAATAAGACCAAAACATTCCTCTATCAGGCAAAACAGAAAGTTAATAAATGCTTTTTTTCAACCACACCAAGAGCAGGAAGCCAGTGTGAAGAGTCTGTGTGACCTGTGTATGACACTATGAAATGAATGATCTGAGATAATGCAATGGCAGAAAACTGAGTAATTCCTGTGTGCATGTGCTCACCACTGAAAAGTGTGGGGTGGTTCCTGTTTTGGAAACCTTCTTATGGGAGGCTTAGGAGATTGCCTTTCTGGAACAAATTGCATGTTCTCAATTTAGCAGGTCCAGATGTAGTTTACCCAGGTTTTTATGAATGGTAGAGTGAAATGGACCAGCTACAGACTGCAGTAGGCAGCCCCTTGCTTTTAAGTGTCTCAGCAGTTGAATACTTAGAGATGTCTAATTTGATGCCGTATTTCAGAAAGCATTCATGTGGACTCAGGGAATCTAAAAACCAACGGGCCTCTTGTTTAAACTGAGTGGATTAATTAAAAAAATTAGATTAGTATCTCTGTTTTAGAAAGGACATTGAGTATTATAGTGGGGATACTGAGAAATGATTGATTTCTGTGAATAAAAGCCTGATTAAGAGCATATTTAAGAACTGGTGAACTGGTTAATTTTATCCTTCAACTACTTGAAGGATGCTTACAAAGATGAGCCACTGATAGAGCCAATGTTCCTAGTTGTGGCAAACCATATATCAGGAGGTTAATGTGCAGATTGCAAATTGAAGTATTCTGATTTGGCATTGTAGGAAAAACTTTTTCCATAGGAATGTAGTGCAACACTGAATAAAATTACTTGGGGATGTGGTGGGGACAGCACCTCTCCCAGGGGGGAAGCTTTCAAGTCTTAGTTGAGCAGTGCTGCCGCTGACCTGATCTTCTGTGGCTTTTAGTGGCTAGTCAGACTGGATAGCTGGATGACTCCCAGAGATCTTACCTAGCTGGCATTTTTGTGATTTGAAGTCAAGTCTTCCTAAAATGCTGTGGTCTTTTGAAGGAGACAACTGGCATGCAGATGAAAGACATCATTGGATGTATTGTTCTACTTAAATTAAGAAAAAGTATTTCATATTCAAAGTTCTCTTGAAAGTTTTTTAAAGGAACTAAACAAGCACAAGTTAAGGAGGAGGACTGACAACTGTGTAAATAATTGGTTAAATGGTAAGGAAAAAAAACTTCAGGAGAAAAGTGTGTTGGAAATCACCAGTGGATTTCCATAGATATCCCTGTGAGTGTCCAGGGGTATTTTCGTATTCATAAGGGACTTGACACAAAAGTGTGGTGACAAGGTTTGTTTCTGAAACTACGTTATTAAGGACGAAAGAAGGTAAAAAAAAAAGGGGGCCGACTGAAAAAATGCAAAAGAACAGTATAAAACCAAGTGGCCATTAAAATGATGGAAGAAATTCAGGATCAGTAATGTTAAAATACTATGAGTTAGCTTGAGGTCTTGAGACTATAAGCAGCAATTTACTGAAAAAATCGGCCCTATGCTTTAGTAGCAATCAAGAAGTAAATTTATATCAGGAATTGCTCCGAAAGGAGAGAAATCAAAATATTAGAGCACTTTCTAAATCTATGATGTTTTACATCTTAGATATGGTGTGCTGTCCTGGTCTTGTCATCTCAGAACAAATGGAGTAGAACAGGAAAAGTTTCAGAGAAGGGCAACAAGAATGAAGAAGAGCAGCAGGATGCAGAATTCATACATGGAGCAGCATCCATGCGAGAACAACTAACTAGATGAGAGTTTCCAGACTGGAAAAGAGATAGTGGCCAGATGCTAATGCTAGGTGTCTGTAAAATTAAAGGAACTGTGAGGTGTGTGGATGGGAAATGAATATTCAGTGCTTCCTGATTTTGTATTAGAAAAGAGATGAGGTGAAACAGGCAGGGAACAGTTTTAAAGCTAGGAAAAGAAGTGTTTTGGTTTTTTGCATAGTGTGTAAGTCAGTTCTGAAATTTCTTGCCACAGCATGCTGTGTGTGCTGCATGGGTATAATGTGCTTCTGAACAAAGTTGGAAAAGGAGGTGGGAAAAAAATACAAGACAAAAAAAAAGAAGTGATAAACAAAGGTATTACATCTGGGTAAGGAAGTGATGGAGCTGCAAATTGTGGAAAGTGTGAAGGGCTTTGGGAGGAGTGGAAGAGAATTTTTGTATATGACTGCTCTGAGCATCTGCTCTTAGCTGCTCCTGGAGACAGAGTAGGAGGTCAGGCTGGATGTTTTGTCTGAGTTGGTTTTGTCATTTCAGCTGGGCTAAACAGCCAGCCTGACCCACTGTGGTGGTTCTTACATACTATTTTATAAACAGTAAGGTTGCAGGGTACAGTCCCAGAAGAGAACTCTGTTACTAACACTATTTTAAAAAATGCTAAGCTGTTATGTAATTTGAGCTCTCCCACTGAGCTTGGAGCCTTTTCTCTCATTGTAAGATAAATACTTTTAATCTTATTTTGGCACTTGATAAACTACAATTGAATTTTTTTTAATATGTTCAAGCTGTTTCTTTGAGAGTTCAATTCTTAGTCCAAAAATCTCAGTTTTCTGTTTACTGTGTTCCCTGTACAGTCTGTAGTGCCTATCAGGGAGCGTGGAATTACCAGAACACCTTTTCTCAATCTGAAAGTTCTAGTGATCCCTGTTTTGGTGTAGAGACAGTAGACTTCAAGGGTAGAGATAAGCCAGATGAAATGGCAAAGCCTAAAGGAAATACAAAGAGAATGAGAAAACACTGATAAATTTGGAGATATTTTTGTGCTTGCAAATTAGCTCAAGAAGCAAAGTGTTGGAGTTATCATGATCAAAGGGGAAAGGCTAAAAGTGACAGTGTTTCATAATGATAGCAGTTGAAATGGAACAGATAAGACTACTGGAAAAAAGATCGTTGTGGGAGAAGATTAGAGGAAAATAGGTAGATTGATCTGAAAGAATTGAATGAAAAGATTGAGAAACTACTGAATAAAATTCTGAAGAATTAACAGAATTTTAGGATCTTAGAGAGGAGCAGATACTGGGAATGAAAGAAACTGTGTGTTTGGTTTTCCATCAATGGTTTATGGATGTGAGATGGATGGATCCATGAAAGTATTAAAGAGTATTCCAACTTCCTGTACCAGTATCTGTATTTCTGGGAAGTTTTCCAAGAGAACTTGAAATAAAAAAATTATGGAGGGAAAAATTGGTTGTTTTTTTTTTTTTGGTTAGGTCAGAGAGGTTAGTAGCTCTTGGCAAAAATGAAATTTGTTTGCAAAAATGAATCTAAAGAAACTGAAATGGAGACTGAGAATTTCTAAGTAATATGGCCAAGACTTGCAGAGACAAAAATGATATGAAAATTTGAAATAGTGATGTACAGTCCTGAAGAAAGAGTATTTTTCTTGCAGGAAGAGGGGATACAAGGGCGTTGTTTTAGATAAATGGATAGGAATTGCAGAATAAGAGCAGTTAAAAGGGAAAGAAGAGGAGGTATATAACATAAATCATGACCAATTTAAAGTATTGCTTAGGTCAGCCATTTCCCTACCCACCTAATTCTTTTACCTCATCCATTTATGAAGAAAAGTTCTTCTTCATGGGCTTCTAACTCTTCTGGTGTCTTCCTTGTGGCACTGCGTGTGTAGTGACGGGAGGTTTTCCTTTGTGCCGGACCTGTGGAATTTTAACAAATGAAGCACAACAATGAAAAGCTCATTAGCAATAGTTCTTTGTTACACGGAACCTGCATTGCTCCAAAGCAGCAATAGCAATTTCCAAGTCGAAGGAGCTTCATTCTCTTTCACAAATTTTGTGCCTGGTGTGTAACGTAACTGCAGATCACTGAGCTGCAAAGAGCTTTGTACTGAAGTGATGAATTGTGCTGTGCTTGAATCTGCATATGAGGTGAAGAAGGATCAGAGAGGGATGGATGAGGTCATTGTGCCTAATGGAAGAGTCTTTGTGTATTGCTACAGAGAATGAGACTCTTCCCATTAAAGCCAGTTAAATCTCTGAGATTAATGGCATCTAGAAGCAGGGTTTTAACACTTGGTCTGAAACGAAATGGTCTTTGATTTATAATTTTAATCTCTCTGGTTTTTTTCTTATGCTTAAAATTCTAGCTAGGGGTAAGGTTCAGCTTCCCTCCCACTGGCACAACTGCCCTCCTTCAGGTCACACTGCTTGCAATAGAGATGCTGCCTTTAATTATTCCAGATATCTCTCATTTGTCCAAAGTCTCAGGGGATGCTTTCTCTTGTTGTGCTGATTGAAAATGTGAAAAGAATTTGTAGAAAAGGGTACTGCTTTGAGATGTTTTGAGCTGACTCTGTTGATCCAAGTTTGGTGCATTTATATATATTTTTTTTTCCACACGACAGAGATTTTTATACTTGCAGTGTGTGCATTAAAATATGTATAATCTGTTTGCTCTGGAAGCCCTTTTGGCAACACCACTGAAGCAGTTTGAATTATTTTTCACTCGGATTCAGATGGTATCTTTATAAAATGTGGTGAAATCCAGTGCTGGAAAACAAGCAAGATTGACAGCCCTGGAAATTGAAATCCCTGTTAATCCATGTCCTAGCTAGCACAGCCTAGCTGGAGCAGACTCTCTATCTTGGCAGCACAGCTCATGGTTAACCTGATGAGATGACCTCTGCTTCAGTTATTTATTGTTTACAGAGCACTGAAGGTTTGCAAAGTTTTTTCACAGTGAGAACAATATGTTTCAATTTCTGTTTTCAACATCTTTCTATATGATGTGTTCATTGTGGTATAAATACAGGTTTGTGTCTTTTTAAAATGCAGAGCTCTGAACTCTGCACTGAATTTCTTCTGTAAAAGTTATAGAAATTGGTAGGGCTGTAGTGAAAGAAACAGAATGCATTATGGTGACATGAGCAATTTAGGATTTCTGCTAGGTCACTCTGCAGCTGTCCCATCAGCATCATGGTGAAAGTGGTATGTAACAGAAGAAAGAGTTGGCAACGTATGAAAGGATGGGGGGAATTTGTTCCTGTATCTGAAGTTGTGTGCCCCAGAGAGAGTCCCATCCTCTCTCTGGGGTGAAGCATGCTGAGGTAGAGCATAGCAACCACATCATGCTAGGACGTTTGTTATTACTCTTTGGTAAGTTGAGTGTCATTTGCATTTTCAATATTTGTCTTCTCAAGTTACACATTTCCTAACACTGCCATAAATTGCCAGTTTTTACTTGGCCAGATGCCTACAATATAAGCAAGTTTCCTTGTTTGGTGTGGGGTTTTTGTGTGTCCAGTCTCTTTTTTTTTGCCCCTCTCTCGGTCAAAATCCTCATTTTATTATTGCACAAAGTACCCAGTGGAAAGGCATTGAATCTTCAGCATTTTCCTTTTGGGCTCTTTATTTTGAATTCCAACAATAGATTCCACAGGCTCTTCTCATACCTGTGATACTTGCATCTAGTTGCACCACTGTTGCGTAGAGTGACACTTTTCTGCTCTGACTTTTCAACACCACACCCACAGCCAAAGAGAAGGGCTTATTTGTAAAATATTTTATTGTACTTGTGTTTTACCTTGTGTCATTAATAGAGACCATTTCCAACGGTTCTTTCTTGTTTGGTTGGTTGATATTTTTATTTAATGGCCATTTTTCCTTGGTATTCCTTCTAGAGATTTGGTCTTGGACTGTTGTACTGGAAGTAAATTTAACAACAAGTCTTTCTGTAGCAATATGCAAATGACATTAAAGCAGAGACTTAGTAAATAAAGGAGAAAGAATATAACTGCAAAAGGATTACAGAAGAGGAGAAGAGATGAAGACTGTGAGATCTTAATATTGTAAGAGCATTTTTAGTACCACTGTCAGGTGAAGAAAAGAAATAAAAGCAAATACAGGAAAGGAAAGGTAGTGTTTTAGCATGTTATTTGTGTTTAAATGAATCCCCTCTTCTGCTGATGACAGAATCTTTTTTTTACCTCGAAAATGAGAGGAACTGAGGTCTACAAGACTGGAAGGCTGGATGGACATAGAGGAGCACAAAAAGGGGTGCAGGCTGTCCTGTATGGTTTTTGGGTGTGCTGTATACATAAAACACACCCAAAAATATATTCATATATTTTCCTGGTGGCCTCAGGCAGCACTAGCTAAGGATCTTAGAGACTACACGTTATCCAGCCTTGGCATAAAATGAAGGGATGGTCAGGAAGTTTCCCTTTAATCAGCTGTGGGGGTTCTTGAAAATACAAGCTAAGCAGCCCAAGAAAGCTGAATCTGTGCCTTTACTGTTAGAATAATCTCAGCAAAGACGTAATCATCCTATGTGTTTCTATTTATGAGCTCAAGGTGACCTTGACACATTTGGTCTCTGAAGTGTAGATTCCTCAAAAGGAGCAGTCAGAGCTATGTTTCAATGTATGCAATCTGTGTGTACATACTGTATGCTTATAAGATTCCAAAGTGATAAATGAGAAAGGATGGCTACAAAGCTACTGAAGTGATTTTGGATATGATGGAGACATCAGTGACACTTCATGTAATTTAGTCTTTGACTGATGAAAGCTGTCAGCCACTGAGAAACCATTGGGATAGATGTCACTAAACAAATTGGATTTTCACAACATTGTTAGTTTGTGAAATAACTTTATGGAATAGATTTTTTTCCTGAAAGCTTGTAAATGGAAATCACTAAAAAGAGCGTCATCATTAAGAATTAGATAAAACATGGAAATCTAAGTAATCTAAATAAAATAAGAGGATATATCAGACTTGCAAAAAATAGAGTATATTTATTTTATTATTTTTGGGACACAAATACACAGAGCAGCACAGTGCATGCTCTGAAGAAAACACACAAGAGGCTTCCCTTTATTGAAACAAATATGTCAAGAACCATTCATTCCTCATTTAACTTTAGGTTATTTGACATCTCCTTATTTGTTGTTTGACAGCTTAATCAAGAGCATTACACCAGATAGTATATGATTTCTATTGTGTCAAGTCAAGTTTTACTACTTTTAAACAGACTTAAAAATAGAACTGAAATTTTTAACTGTTGTGTTGGAGGAAGAATATAAAATTATGATTTATTCCCCTTAGAAGGATTTTTTCTTTCTCTTTTCTTCCTTTTTTTTTTTTCCCCCTGTTTTTTTTTTCTTTTTTTGTGTGTGTGTCATGCTATATTTTAGGATCTAATAAAAAATAAGCAAGTTTGTACTGACAAGGTTCAGGCATGTGCATGGATGTTCCTCATATGTGTAACACCTATATATGTGAATACATGGGGTCTTGAGTATAAGCATTGTAGTAATAAAGAATTTGGCCTTTTGTTTTTGCAAACTCTGATGGATTGGATGTTTTAGTTGTAGAATGGTCTTTGAAAATCTTTGTGCCTTCCATTGTTTTTAATTTTACCTGGTTTATTTTAGGAAAGATTTATTAACTTGGTATTTCGCAGAAATTTTAAAATACCTGTATCTTACTTCAGGATTTAGTGAATAACTAAAACTGTGGATGAACTTTCAGAAAAATCTAACAGAAATAATTTTTTTTCCTTCTGTCTCCTTTCCAGGACTCTGATAGCTTTTCAGGGTTTCCTATGTTTCTGATGAACATCTTCAGAAGACAGAACTGATACTAAAGGGAGTTGTCCAGTTTTTCTGTTGCAGTTCTAGTTGAATCAGAGATCTATATGCAAGATCTGATAGGGAAGAGTGTAGTTTGAATTGGTGGAACCCCCTTTGCTTATAGTCATGGGAATTAGAGGAAACATTAAACAGTGCTTTCATTTGTGTGTTAAATCTTTGTAAGTGTGTGGTAAAAATTTTGTTGATGTATAAAATATCTAAATCATCATCTTTGCAGTGATACTGTTAAAGAACAACAAAGTGGAGTAGTAGCCTACTTGCCCCTTATGCAATCTGCTCTAGTGGGAGGTGTCTCTGCCTGTGGGACACCATGACCAGGGCTGGTCCTAGATGATCTTTAAGGTCCCTTTCAACCCAAACCATTCCGTCATTCTCTGATACTCTAGGCATTTTGTATAATCAGTGCAGACTGACCCATTGGATGGTTAAGGCCACCTATCCCATTGGATACACTATTGCTTATTCAAGAACTGGTGAAAGAATCCAGAAGCTTCGTGAAATAAGCAGGTGTTTTGAATACTTACTTTGATAGAAAAGCTACATATAGATGAATAGGTGGGGAACAGAATTGTTCTGTAGCAGTGATGTGGGATGGGAGCCTGAGCTGCCTCACCTCTCCTTGTCCTTCATATCAGTCTGCTAAACTTTGCTGTCACTTAAGCTGTTGCTGTGAAGACAGAATATATTGGTTATTGATGGAAAGAAACAAATCAAAAGCTGGTAATTAGATGGAAGTTGAGAGGAGTTGGGAGTCTGAAATGCATTTGCAAATGGGGCCATGGGGCTGAGTGGATTTTCCATAAAAGGTGTATTCTCCTCCCCTGGTTTGGTTGTCTTAGCTGTGACCACCATGCATTTGCTGAGAAGTGTTTATTTAATACCCACTGCCCTTTAAAACTGTACCAAAGAACTGCAGCACTGAACCCACTGCAAGAAGATGAAGTTTCCTTTATTATCCAACTGAAGCAGGATGTCACAATAGTAATTTCATGACACTTTGGAGCTCATCCAGCAGTTCCTTAAAGTAGTAACTACTTTAATATAATTTTTAGTTTGGAAGTTTGCCTAGTAATAATGTTCAGAATACCCATTCACAGTGTTGTTTTAGCAGTAGAATTTTGTCCTTTAGATTGGTGATTCACATTTGAAATGTATTATATTAAGTTTCTATGAAAGCTAAATACCAGCTACTATCAAGTACTTTTATACAGTGATACACAAAATGACAGAGAACTGTTTTAAGTTGAATATATATTTTTTAAAAACCACAGCTATTTGAAATTGCTGTATCACTGTCTTCCTTCTGGTTTCTCTTTATATCCATGTACAAATTTTGGCATGTTTTTCAGTACAGTTTACAAATATAAAAAGTGTGTCCAGATGGCTACAGCAATAATCTGTGGTGTGATGATCTTCTTTTTTAATTATTCAACACATGTGACTCCAATCTCTCTGTTGCCTTTTCCCAATTTATATAGAATGCAACAGCTAAGCTTGCATTACTTTCTTATTGCCTCTTTTTTTACCTGCTTCTGTTAACCTTGCCTTTGCTTGAAACTACTTTTATCCATCTTCAAGATTTGACAGAAATTTTCATCCAACTCTAATCTTAATCTTCTTCATCCTCTGCTCAAGTGATACAACTTCTCTCTTCCAAGCTAATTTTTTCCTGTGGTTATCTTGGTGCATTGTCATGTGCTGCTCTGTTTCATGGATGTCCTTCCAGTCCTGAACTTGTGCTTTTAGTTTAATCAATCCATGTTTCTAAACCTTTTTTTTTTTGTGGGTTTTGTTTAGTTTTTTGGACAGCTTTCAAAACAGAAACTTTTTTGTAATTTAAGAGTATTTGTATATATATAGTGAAGTTTCAGCACACTGTTAATGCAAATTAAATCACAGCTTTACTTGTAGTTTTGACTCTGGTCTCACACAGATTCCTAATTCTCACTGGTGAAATTTCAAAATTCACTTTTTCTGTGACTGGAAAGCTTGCAGTACAAGACCCAGACCTCAGCAAAAAATGGGAACATGTCTGTGCTTGGTCAGAGGGGCATCCAGCCCAGCATCTGGTCTTTGTCAGGAGCAGACAGCACGTGGCTCAGGGAAGAGGGTAAGACCGCAGCAATCAGCTAGTGGGATTTTTCCAGAACATAGTGGCAGTTTCAGGCTCAGGAATTTCACACTGCAAAATGGGAGTTTCTAGGTATTTTATAGCTATCAATGGGTCCTTTTTCTGAAGGTCTTCCTGACCCCGTTTTGAAACTCTTTAATTTTTAAAAATGAACAGGACCCTGTGGTATGGACTCTGTTCTGAACTGCTATTACTCTCAGCACTTGAAACTGTGTTTCTACTACAGAACAGCTTGTGTTCTGTGTTGTTGATGGTGTTGACAGTCTGTTGGGTCCTAAGAAAATGTGTTTGGTTTGTCAGTAATAGTACCAACTGGAAAAGGAGCAGGCAAGCGTTGCGTAGAGACAAAAGAGAAGATAAAATGCAGGGGTATGTGTGTCAATCCCTTAATTGCTACAGTTCTTCCTTCTCCATTTCCTTTTCCTGCCCTAGCTGACACTTCAGTTCTTCCTTCTCCATTTCCTTTTCCTGCCCTAGCTGACACTTCCATCCTTTCCTGGATCATTTTCTTTCACTTCATGACTTTCCTTTGTCTGTTAAACCTCCTCTGTTTTTTTTCTTCCACTTTTCAAACCTTTATTTGAAAACAATCATTACCATTTTATTTTTCCATTAAAGATATTTTGTAAAAGAAAAACTTTGCTGGCTTTGTAGTTTGTCTGAGGTGGAGAATCCTTCCTTTTATCACCTCATTTCTGATGGCCAGTCTAAGGATCACAGTTCAGTGGATGTCCCAAGCAGTGCATGGGGAAAGGTGCTCTCAATGACTGGAACAAGAGACTAGGTATGAGTGGAAGGAAACTTTAAGTAGGAGTCTGTGCCTTGGGAGGATATCAGAAAGGCTGAGGAGCTAATGGATAGCTAAGAAAAAAAAAGGATTTGAAAAAAGTGCTGAGATTTTGCTGGAACTTGGGCCTAGTCTGTGCTGATTTGACTTTATTCCTACCCTTAAGTTGCCTGTCGTTCTCTTCTGTGTGGGCCTGCTGGGTTGGCCTGTGCTTGCTCAGGAAGCTGTGGTCCACTGGCTCTATACCCCACTGATGAGGCGGAGAAGCCCACAATGTGATAATTGAATTCTGAGGTGTTATTACAAACTCCTGGCTTCACTCAGGTCACTGTTCTTGAAGCAGTGCTTCCTTTGAACAAATCACAAGTATCAGCTTTTTGAGAAGTGCCGGAGAACTAGCTTTGATGACAGATTCTTCTTTTATTAGTTGTCACCCTCAGCTACAGATATTAGCAGTCTTTTGGCAGAATGTCACTATGAATTCAAGGATTGATTTTTGACTGCATTAGTCAATGACAGCTGATGGCTGTCTGGCTCTTGCAGAACTTAAAATACATGCCACTGCAGAAATGAATGACAGTATTAAAAGTTGAAGCAACTCAGTAATCAGTTTTTTAATTGAAGCTGACTCTCACTTTATGCAAATACAAATTAGAATATGCTACTCTGCTGCATAGTAAACAGTCTGCATTGCTGGGTCCAGTGATGAGACGTGATAGTGTACAACTAGATTATTTCACTGAAGAAGATCTATAGCCTCCAGTCTCATCTTGATGTTGAGTGAGGTGATCTTTGAGCTGTTGCTCTAATCTAATCGTGTATCTGACTGATAGGCAAATTGTTTTTCTGAAGCTATACTGAGTAAGGAATCTATTTCGAAGTAATTATACTATAAAGAGGTATAGGTTTGGGAGTTTTTGTGCATTTGACCGGAAACAGGATTTGCTACAGTAAAAGCGATTGCTTGGGTGTTTTGTTTTGGAATTTTTTTTTTTTTTTTTTTTTTCTTTTTTTTCTTTTTCTTGGAAGAGCCCTCTTGATGCCTGCTTCTGGCCTCCAACCTTTTTTCCTTCTGGGCTCCAGGGCTTGTCACTACTGGTGAATTGAGAGCATACACATTGCCTTAGAATTTAGCTATATTTTTTGGTAGGTGTGATGACAGTCTTTTTAATATATTCCTTTCTCCAACAATCTTCCTCTCAAATGTTTTGTATGAGTTTGAGGAGTTTGGTTTTAACAAGTCAAGAAGAATTACAGAAAGACGCACTGAGCTACATCGTAGAGGTATTAATGTACTCCAGTTTTATGAGCATATGAGTGCTGGTACCCTCTTTCCTGATTTGTCTATATGCTTACTATATACCCAGCAGTGTGGCCTTCTTTTGGTGAAGAGGAATCAACAGTTCTCCCTGTTTCCTTGTCACTTGCAGCAGGAAGTGTTCTCTTCTTTTAATAAATTGTAACAAAGGTACCGCTAGCAATACAGTAGACAAAGTAGGTATTTTTCATAAAATTTTCATGACCAAAGATGAAATAATTATTACTATTTTAAAGTGTGTGCAGTAGCAATATGGGACAGTATCTTTCTTTGTATTCATAATTCTGTTCTAATGAACCCATGTAATGTATAGTGTGTTTCATTAGTTCAATACTTTTTTTCCAGGTTTGTGCTACTGCAAAAAGGTTATCTGGAGTTGTTACTTCACATGAGCAATTTTTTTTTTCAAATCTTTACTATTTTGGAAACTAAGATGTCGAGCAAAGTGTCCAGGGAAAGTGGAATGAGTCTCCTGCAACGAATTACATGAGCAGTATCTGCAGGAGTAAACACTGGTGTGCATGTAAAGAAACCCCAGACCTGCTTGTGAATGCCTGTACTCAGAATCAGTCCTGAAATTGTCATCTTTTAAACATGCCAGACTGCTGTTACTATACTTATATTGACATGAGCTCACTTTGTCTTTCACTAAAAGTGTAGTTTTAAATTGACACTTACAGAATCAGTAAAGATAATTATTTGAAAGCATCTTTTCTTTGGAACAGCTGCAGCTAGTGTGGCAGCTTTCTTTTGCTTAGCTGTGCACACTTTTTCTGTTTAACAATAGGTGTCTTTTTTTGGCTTGGCTAAAACAGAAGTCTTGAATTGCTGTTTTTTTCTTCGTCAAATACTGTTGGAGAAACCAAATGCTACATTTGTAAGATATAACCTTTGCCTGATGGGCCTCATTCATCTTTATGTTTTTTCTAGGCAAGCTGGATCAAAACAAAGGGAATGAGGGATAGAGTAAGTGCACAAGACCGTTTACATACAGAAATAAAATAATATATTGAAATAAATTGCATATTGTAGCGCTGCTTATTCTGCTTTATTTTCATTTTGCATCCTCAGGTGGTTTTACAAACTTGTAGAATGCAATTTGTTGAAGTCTGAATAAAGAAGGTCTCTGCTGGAAAAGTTATGCAAATAACAGGTCAATATACAGTCTCCCCAAATATTTAGCAATAGTTATAAAGCTGGTCAGTGTCACTATTTGGATATGTTTTGAAGAGTTTTGACCTGACCATTATTGTCATTGTTGAGAGAGATTTGCATATGAAAATTATACAGAAATCAGGGAAACCAGCCTAATCTTTTCGTGTTTAGGATTCTCTTGGCTTTGTCTTGTCTTGTCTTGTCTTATTGCTTCAGGCTAGCTATCACTTCTTGGCACAAAAGCTGCACTTTCAGTAAGGAGAACAGGTGATTTCAGGAAAGGTTGTTTTGTCTGCTTCAAGCCTTCTGACTTGTTGCAGTGTTTCGGGTCTGTGTAGTGTGCTTCCACAGGCTCACTCTTACAGCTGTTGTCTTGGGCAGCGATGGAACTCGTGCAGCGGTCCTTACTCAAGGGTGTACAGAAGAGAGCAATCTCGCCCTTATAAGTTCTGTGGAAAAAGATTCAGTTTTGAAGTCTTTTCTAAGGTGTCTGTTCATTGCTTCGTGCTGTGGGTATATGCTGAAGGTGTTTGTTTCTTTGGAGGGGCTTTAATTGTATTTTTTGTCGGGGTTGGGGATGTGTGGGTCTTTTGGTTCTTGGGGGAGGAGTTTTGTTTGGTTCGTTTTGCTTGTTTAGTTTGGGGATCTTTAAAAAAAATTTTTTAATTTTTTTACTCTAGCAGTGTATTAGGTGCAGTCTCCAAACTCCTTTCTCCTTCCATGCATGCAGTTGTGTAATGAAGTGGACAGTGACTTAAAGAATTTTTGATGAGGTTTCTATCTAGTGCCTTGATTTACTGTTCTCTTGCCAGTTAGGGCCTCTGAAGGCTCTCCTTTCAGTTGTTGCAAGTAAGCGTCTCCTCACAGTTCCCTACAACAATATTTTTAAATTAATACATCTAAAACCACTATTAGACTTAAATTAATAAAATAGTGCAGTGCATTTAAACAGCTGGAGGTTGAGGTAGAGAAAAATTTAGACTGTTATTGTTTTTCTCTGAGATATATTGTCAAGTGCATTCACACACTTCTTTGTTTCTCCTTTCTCCTTGTCTTTGGATATTGTGATTGAGAGAAAGGAGTGCTTCCTGCCTCAGTTTAGTGGTGCTTTTCTTTCTTTCTGAAGAAACAGGATTATCTTTTTGTTGTGTTCTGAGTAGAGCTGGGTTTTTTTGAAACTTGGCTGCGATATGGAAGCCTGGTTACATAAAGACCATGGGGCTTCATTTACAGCCAAGGAGACAAAGAAAGCTGTGATTTCAGTACAAATGTTTCATTCTTGTTTAATTCCTTTCCATTATATTCACACATTTATGAGTATTTCTGAGACTTTCAAAATTAAAAGAAACAAAAGGGTGTTTTTTTGGTGGTTTTTGTTTTTTTTTTTTTTTTTTTATAACATGAAAGTACCATATTCCTAGGTGTTGGGATACTTGCTGCTGTACTGTGTGCAAGGAAAAACAGCTTTTGAGACCTTCATGAAGGTATTAGATCTTCATTTTGCTTCCTAAATGTACAAACATAATCTTACAGAAATATGAATTAGAAGTAGCTGTTAGTAGTGTATTTGTATGATCTGTAAGTTAGGAATAGGAATGCTATAACCCACATAAACTGGGTGAATTTGTGTAAGAATAGTGCATAATACATTTAAATATCAACCTTGCAGAAAATGGACTATCAAACATTGGAACAAGTGCTTTATGCACTACGTGCTTCACTACCCAGAATTTCTATGAACAGATACTGCCTGTTGTGAGCCACAAGCAATTTGTAGGGCCACAGTCATACTGGTACATGACATCATAAGATACTGCTTAGGAAGGTAAGACTGTGAATTTAATTGCCTAGAAGCTTCCTCCCCTTTTTTTCACTGACTGAAAAAAATTTAGCAGAGAAGCTAAAATTGACTATTAAATGTACTGCTCAGATGTATTATGTCTTTGATGTATTTATTTTAGTTTAAATTAATGAGGGTTAGAAGTGTCCAGGTCTAAGCTGGAAGGCAACTAAAGATGGCAAAATAAGGTGGTAAGAGAAGAGCAGTTTCTCTTATGAAGGCTGGTGCTAGTAATGTTAGGGACCAATGTTTACTGTCCATCCTGCCTTCTGAGTGTAGCTTTTGAAACACACTGCTGTTATTGTGGAGTATCCTTGCATTAACAGCCCTCTGTTTTATGCATTTAGGATGTTTATTTTACACAAATAGAAAGTTTCCACCTTATTAAACAGCACACTATAATTCAGTGAGATCAAACGTATTAGAAGTCAAAATTGCTGATTTTCTTTTCCTAAATTGCTCCATAATTTAGCAGAGTGACTTTTATGCCTTTATGGAGCTGTCTCAGATCTCTGGTCTTCCCTCATGAAAGGCAGTGATGTCTCATATCTGCGTGTTATCAGCATGCAAGCCTGTGTGACTCAGTAAAGCTGCTAGTGGTGAAAGTTCCTTTCGGGTTGTATGATGAGGTTGTTACTGCTTGGAATGTTTTTAGAGATGAAACTAAAGAAACTGGGTTGGATCTAAAATTATATTGACACTGTACATATTCTATTACTTATTTAGGTGTCTGGTTATTGGATGTTTCAAAAGATCAGGGAGTTGAACTTCAGCTTTATTCTGATTCTAAATGAAAACCATTGCACTGTTGATTGGTAGCTTAGTTTTACTAAAAAGGGGTCTTCATCATTTGAGTCTGCAATTCCGAGCCTTGTCATCAGTCTTGGCAAATGGATGGGGACTAAGCCAGTGTCAGAACCAGTGACCCTCACTGCTATAAAGCAGAAATATGTGTCAAAGCACTGAGGTGAATCTTGTCCTACCCCTTTCTGTGGTGTTACATCCAAACTCTACAGACAGGCAAAAAATACATGCCCTAGGGCTGTTGTTCTCTCAAAGCAGTCATTCACATGAGGGTACAATTCCTTTTCTACCTTGTGCTTGGAAGAAGTCAAAGCACTCCTTCGTCTCTGAGGAAAGCAGGGCAAGAAGCAGTGGATCCAAGTGAACAGGGAAGATGATTTAGATATGTTTTTTTTATCTAAGAGGATAAAATAAAAAATGTTGGAGAATATTCTTTTCCCCACAAGTTACAAAATAAAAAAGAGGGGGTAATGAATATCAGTTTTTTAATCCTGCTTGGTGATAGATTGATTTTCCTAAATTAGGCAACTGATGATAGGTTTGTGAAGTAATTAGAGAAGCAGCTGACAGCATACGTTTGAGTAGTCAAATGCTACACAGAAAGAAAGCAATATTGTTGTGTTTTAAATGTCAAGAATTGTCTAATTTTTTCTGTGGTTTGCTCTTGTTCTTAAATAAATTTCTTTGAATTCTCCAGGTGCTTTTCCCACATGAGTGCAAGAAGAGTAGATAGTTAAAAGAAGTGACTGCTGTGGAGGACAGCATGACCACCATGAAAGGAAGCTGCCTCCTCACACTGCTCTTGGCAGGACTTGGGGTGTTAGGAATACTGGAACCAACAACAACAGAAGATACCCACTGCCACAGAGCTGAGCATCCAATTATTGCATACAAAGGTAAGATGTAAGTGACAAAAATCTTTTCCAGGAGTAGGCTGGAAATTGTGTAATCACTTCATGGAAACCTCTGCTTTTAATGTAAAATGTCATGAGAAAAATAGGTGCATTCAGTGCTGTTAGATAAAAATCTGGGCTGTATTCTATGGAAATTAAATACAACTAGGCTTGTTCAGAATTTGTAACTGAATGTATCATTTAAATGTGGGTGACTCATTTTCCTTTGTGATTAAAACCAGCCTGTACTGTTGCATGGAGTTATTCCTTTCCAAGTGCCCAGTTCTACATGTGTACTCTTAATTTCATGAAGTCACTCTTGTCCCCTTCTTTCACCCTGTCTAGGCCTCTCTGGCTCCACCCTCAAGCTTATCAACTGGTTCTCTGAATTTGGTGTTATCTGCAAACTATACAGAGAGTGCATTCTATTGCGTCCCCTTCTTGATTAAGGTGTTAAACAGGATGGGTCCCGGGATCAACCCTTGTGTTATTCCACTTGTTGCTGGCTCGGGTGGAGTAAGGGCTGTTGAACATTTGCTCTCTAACTGGTAGTTCTGGAACCCCTTCTGCTAAACAACAGATGCCTTTGATACCTTAGTTGTGATATTGAGTCCCTCAGCATCATCCAGGTCTGCTGCCGCTAGGTTACCTGTCCAAGTCAGCAGCAGGCTGATATTTTCCCTGTTCAACCTTTAATCCCTGTTCAACCTTCCATTACTACTGGAGCAGTAGAAGCTGTTCCACTTGTCCTGACATTCCGTGCAAGTTGTAACTCCCACTGAATTTTGTTTAACCTGATGTAATCCCTGCATGTCCACACGGTCTTTCTAAATTCCTCCTTGTCCCTGCTTACGCTTGATACACACAGACTTTTTGCATTGCAGCTGTACCACAAGTTCCTTCCTTCACCAGGACAGTCTCTTCATACATGTGGTTGTTTGTCATCTTGAGTATTGGGGTGGAATGTGGAGGAACAGTTGGAACAAAGTGAAGAATACGTGGAGAATATTTTCTGTAAAAACCTGAGGCAGTTAATAACTTACCTGACCTTTTTTTTGTTTATTTGAATTGAGATATTTCCATTAGTGTCACAACTTAAAATGAGTTCCAAACAGTTTGCAGTAATGAGGATGTAGGGATTAAGATGTATTCTATTACGTACTGCATTCCTCCTGTTTTTCTAAGAAAGCACATGTGTAAGTTTTTTGTTCCAATGAATTAAAATTTATTGAATTTTAATTGAGAAAAGATTTGTTTCCATTCTTTTCATAAACTTAGAGAAAATAGTGTTGTGTTTTTTACAGAAAGTGTTTTGTTCTGGCATTTTAATGGTTTAATAATAGTAATAGTACCAGCTGTCCTGTTCTTCAATACACTGGAGAATGAACTCTGTACTCAGAACAACAAACCATCTGTGTATTGTGAAGGAGGGACCTTTATCACTCACTTATTGATGGGCTAAATAGTATGAGTTATTCTGATGAAATATCTGGTTTCCTTAGCATTCATATTGTGCGTATAATTTAGTTTAAAATGCTATTCTTTATCAGAACATGCATACACAATATTGTAAATTAAAGTAATTAAAGTAGCTCAGTTCAAATTATGGCACTTAGCTTTTTAATTTCACAAACTAAGAGATAACTGCATGTACTTTTTGGTTTTGTATATGCAACTGTGAGAGAAAATAATTGAGACTCATTACTAGTCCTGTGTTCTAGGAGTTGATTAAAAATGTGTCGTTTTATGAATCTAATTCAGCCACTATTTAGGAGAATTTCTTGAATTGAGACTTATCCTGCCTTCTAGACTTCTCTTGTTCTCCGTCATATTTAATTTCTAGTGATGTTCTTCCAGTTCTAAGTCATTATGCTAAGGCTTTTTAGGGACAGAAGCCATCTTGTTCCAGTTGCATCTTTTGGTATAGCCAAAGGTAGTGTCACAGTTAGAGTTTACTGAACAAAACCTATTTCTTTTTGCTGTAAATATATGTGGGAAATAGAATTATATAGCAACATTTATGGTCAGACTTTTACTATGAGATCTAGTATGATTTTCAATGCCGGAGTTCCTCTTGACCTTCGTGGTAAAAATACCATTAATTAGTACATGTCCATGACATACCGTAGCCTTTATGAACGGACATGTCTTGAAAAATATTCTGACAAGCTGTAGTTCACACTTCACACAATAATCTGTTGGGAGTCCTTAGTAACTATTACAACATACATCTAGAAACATATTTGCAATGCAGTGTACAGCATGTGATAGCTGGGTAACCAAGTTGGTGTCGGCACATGGCATTTGACTTGGAGTTGCAGAATTGCCAGTTAATGGAAAACAGAAGTTTTGAAACCCCAGGAAAAAGTGCCTGAGAGGTTTGTCTTTGATTCTGTATGTTAGGAATGGATTACTTGGGGTATCAGAGTGTAAGAAGAGAGATGTGTGTGAGAAGCCACTCTCCGAATGAATCCTGCAATAGGGGTTGGCAGGTTTCAACCAGCCATCATGCTGATATCCATATTCTTCCTCTGATATTTGCTGACTTCATGAATGCCTATAGGAAAATGCTCTCTGTATTTATTGATTTATTAGTGCTGCTAGACCAACATCGAGTTGAGAAATCAATTTGTAACAGTTAAAATCCCTTTGAGTGCTGCATTAATGCCCTACTCTGTAAAGTCATCTAACAGTATTAGATCCACCAGGGCTAAATACTGTGTGGGATGCTGAACATCAACCAAGGCTGAGTGCTATTGAGTGGTAGGTACTTTAAAGCTTGTAAACTCAGTACTAACTTTACAGAGATATCAACACTTTTGTTTTATTTATGACTGATCAAAGCCTTTTTTTTTTTTTTTTTTTTTTTTTTTTTTGTAGTTTCTGGTATGCCAAAGTAGCAATGTACTTATTTGATTTGTCTTCCTTTGAGAGGTATGGTAGATGGAGTATAAACTATTAAATAAAACTAATGGGGTGAGAGTCTGGTGTAGTGTATGGATGAACAGCTGCAAAAAAACCTAATAAAAAGACAAAACAGTCCCCAGGAGTTGTCACTGTGAAACATGGAAGAGGAGTATATCTCCTGAAAGAGCTTACTTTCTTTCCCACTGCCCATCAAAAATTGCTCATGTAGGTGATGATTCTGTCAAGCTACCTTGTATAGAGATGCATATAACTATTTCTAGCACTGATTTTTCCAGCTAAATAGTTTTTAGTTGAAGACTGTGATATATCTTCTGATAGTAAATGGCAAGAATTTCAAGTGGAGAACTTTTACTCAAGTACTTTGTTTGTGGTGGAAGAGGAAAAAGAAGATGCAGTAGCAGGAGATGCACACACTTTGAAAGGATTTTTGACATGATCTAAAAGCTTTCATTTTATGTCTCTCATACACAGTGTTAATAACCATGTTGCAATTTGTTTATCTGCATAATTAATATTAGGACTGCATAATGCACCTTTTTTCTCTCCCTGAATCTATAAATATGAAAGTCTGCTATAGATCAGAAAATGTTGCCACTTCTAAAATTTCTTGTCATAGAGCTTCCTTAAACTAGAATAAGGCACTTTGTGTCTTCCTTGGAAGCTGGAAGTTTCCTTTTCTCATAAATTAAAGTTGTTAGGAACTATCACAGAAAACAGATTTATATAATTTATATATATTTATTTATATAAAATAGACCTGCAAGTATTGGAGGGATTGACAGGATCAGCCCAGGAGTCTGCAGTTCAGTGTTTCATGTGGTGAAACTAACTGATGGTGCATGATCCCTTTATGACATTCCTTTCTCTCTCTCTCTAAGGAGGAGACTGCCTCTAGATGTGCAAAAATGTGCTAATCTCTTAAAATGCAGGCTTAATAAAAAGGTTAAAAAAACCCAAAATCTGTCTGCATATGTTATATGCACGTACTAAGAATTCATCAGCTATACTAACTAATTCCAGTAGTTGGAGTCAAGGGGTTATAAATCAAGTGTAACTTAGAACTGGGTGAATGGAAAGAAGGTGCAGGTACAGAATGGATACACAGAGCTCAGTGTGAGATCCTTGATCTTTATACATGTTTCCATATGTTTACAATATGAAAAGAAAGAAATTATGCTTGAAATAGCATGAGTTAAGAGAGAAAAAGGGTTTAAATAAGCTACTCATTAAAAATAGTCTTACAATTTTGTTTCTATTAAATTTTATTTTATTTGGATATACTTTTGTTTGCATGTAGATATGAAATGTTAGCTCTGTAAGTGTATTAGGGATTACTGATGGTCTGCTTCTTGGAAAAAACCATTCCCTTATTATAGTAAAGGAATTATACTGTAGTGTTTAACCTAAACAGTTAGAAAAGGCTGTAAAAACCACATTTGCTCTGTGAGACACAATGATGCTTTATAAAGGTTGAACTCTTCTTAAGAAAAAAACCCCAAAGCAAAACAATTGACTGGTGTAACATTTGTCTAAATATTTCCAGCATTTCATAGTCCACCTGCTCTACAGAGCCTTCATGGTACAGAAGAGCCTCTACATGGTACTACAGAGCCTCTGTGTGGACCTGACATTTTATTAGATTAAAAAAAAAGAACAATACCAAAAATGAAAACAATCAACAAAAAGAATAAAAGCAGTTACAGTGGCAGCTTGTTTCCCCAGACACACACATTTGCTGAACTTGAAACACCAGACCTGTCAAAACTCAGGTGAAGACTCGTTCTGTAGACAGACCCCATCCTTGAGGTAGAACTGAAGAGGCTGTCACAACTGCTCAGCAGTGTGTGGGTGAGCTGGAAAAAAAAATTGACCCAAATCCAGTTTCAGCTGTGAAATTTTAAGTGTTGACTGTCCTGCAGTTTACCTGCATAAAGTTGCTTTTCTATCAGAAGTAAAGTGCAGTTGTGAACTTGACTTAATTGGTACTGAGAGAACAGCAGAGAACATTTGCTCTGGGGCAAGTCTCATTCTTCTAGGCTCCCATAAAATAATCAGAATTTAAAGTTATGCTGTCTCAACAAAAACCCATCAATTTACATAATTTTAGAAGCTATATTTAGCGATAATTTAAATACATACTGGGCTGTAACAAAGTTATCTGTTGAATAAACATGCTTAAAAATAGCATGTCTCAATCCATAGAAGAAATGAATTTAAACCCTTCATTTCAGCTTGAGGTTAACCAGAAAAAAAAAAAGTAGCACAGTTATTTTTGATTCCTTGGTTAGAGAATCCTAAGAAATATATTATCTTAACCTTATTGTCTGACCACCACAGAATTCCCTTACTTGATGTTTGTCTAAGTAATACAGACTCAGTGCATCGCTCTGCTCATTTTGTCCTGTGGTTTGTGTACGGAGTGCATGCACTTAACATATGCCAAGAGGAAATAATATGTGGGCTGAATGAAGAAGAATAAATGGCATATGAACTTGTTTTTGTTTGTACTCTTCTCTTTCCCCTAATCTTGTTGCAAGTTTTCTTGTAAACTCAATAGTAGTCTACTATGCTGTTTAGTTTTTACTTCTTTTCCCTTCTTTTTCCAGTTTTTCATAAATATATTTCAAAGACCTCCTGCCAGAAAGTGCAGTGGGATTAAGGTGTATTGCTTTCCATTCCCTATCATCTTTTGGGTTTTTCCTTAAATGAAGATGATTCATCAGTGAAGAAATGTTGATTGCTAGATACTGCAACTTTGGTTTGTCTAGATGATAGGGCTACGAGATTGATTGTGCTACCTTGCCAAGAACCAGCCCCTCTTAAGGAGAAAAATAATTCCTTGACCAGTTCCACTTGTTTTTTTTTTTTAATTGAGTCATGTTTGTCTTTACCTTTGTATAGGAGATTAAGCTCCTGCTATGGAATGGCAACCTTCAACTCTTTACTGTTAATGAAGAAAATATCTTTAGAGATTGAAGGTTACTATCCCCCTGTATTTCCCTAAATCACCCCCTGTCATTGGTGTCCAGTCCCATAAAAATGAGGAAGTGGCAGGGGCTGAATTCTCTAAGGAAAGGACTTGCATACCAGCTACTTTTTTCTTTCACCCTGAAAGTGATCATGTTTTTAAGCAAGCATCAATTTACAATTGTTTTAGCATCCCAGTCAAGTTCTGGACCTTCATTTAATGCTAATAATTTTCGTAATTTTTGATAAGATAAAATTATCAGTGGCTACAATGGCTAGTGAGCTGTGCAAACATGTCCTATGATCCTTTCCATGGCTGATTTGTTCCTTATTGCCCTAATGTGGCTGTTTAGAGCATGTGCAGTTCTCTGGTTGTTAACAAAGCAGCAAAATGAGTGAGAGGCTCTTGCTGCATTCTACTAGCTCTACAAAGTGGGCAGATGGAATTAAAATCTGGGGTTTTGGTACTTTTTGTTTTTTTTCTTCTTCTTCAAAAGAGCTGCATTTTTTGCTGAAAGGTTGTAAATCATCCAAACTGGGATATGTTAAAGAAACAGATCAGCAATCAAGAAATAGAGTTCATAAACAGATGAAGTTCTGTCATGTTTTTTTTGTGTGTGCTTAAAGCAAGAGGGAGCACAATATTGCTCTGACTTTTTTCTATTTTATTTTTTTTCCCACCAGATAGAATTTCATTTTTTTTTCATAAGAAAAGACTGGAGAAAAGGGGGCTCAGGTGTGACCTTATCGTGCTCTACAACTGCCTGAAAGGAAGCTGTAGCCAGATGTGGGCTGATCTCTTCTCCCAAGTAACAAGTGGTGGGACAAGAGGAAATGGCCTCAAGTTGTGTCAGGGAAGGCTTATACTGGATATTAGGAAAAACTTCTTCATTGAAAGCATTGTTGAGTGTTGAGCCAGGTTGCCTAGGGAAGTGGTGGAGTAGCCATCCCTGGATGTATTTGAGACACATGGAGACATGGCACCCTGGGGAGCTGGTTTAGTGGTGACCTTGGCAGTGCTGGGTTAACAGTTGCTTGATGTCTTAGTGATATTTTCCAACCCAAACCATTCTCTAATTCTAAGTATCCTAGACTACTAGTTCAGAAAAGATGTCAACAACTGCAGTTACTGGCCATCTGATCCTGGACAACTTTGTTTTCATACTTGGTAGTGACACAGTTACTGGAAATACTCATTCCAGTGGTCTTCCCTTCCAGATCATGTGCAGTGTTTATGGGGCCTGTGTTGCAGTCACTTGATGGCACCTGCTGCCCTTACTACCTGTCACTGAATGTCACCTTCTGCTGCCTTCTCACTTTGGCTGAGAGATTGGGGAAACCCTGGCCCATCCTTGGGCCTTGCTTGGAGCTCTAAAATTTCCAGGAAATCTTAAGAGGTGGGGAAGAAAAACATTAGTTAATTTTTTTTTTCTTCTTAGTTTCTTAAATAACCTTACCAAGACATTTTCTGTTTATTGCATAGATTGGGTGGAAATAGAGAACCATAGCCAGTGCTTCTTCAAAGTGGGTTTTTTTTTTCACATGCTTTCTTCCCTGTCTTCCTTCTGTGGCAGTGTTTGCCTGCTGTTGACAAGACTGTTGGACAGTGGGTAGCAGCTGATTTTGTGCAGCTGAGCATGGTAGATGTTATGTGACAATTCGTCATATTCAGGTTGGACCAAACTTTAACTTGTCGTAAGCTTGTCTTTCTATTTCCAGTGCTCACTTCAGATTTTGTTTTGGTGGATTTATCACTCTTTTGTACCATTTCTGAGAATTAGGAGGTGACCATGTTACAACCAGCTCTACAGTAAATCAACTAAAGTAGTTGTTAATAGTGACAAAACCCTGGAGTTTAACAGTGCCTTTTAGAACAAAAGTAAGTTCTACAAAGAGAAGTGTTGATAGTAGTGTTGTGGTTCTTCCTTTTCTTTTTCTTGCTTGTTGCTTTCTTTTTTTTTTTTGGCTTTGGGGCATCTTTTTGTTTTTGTGGTAGGGGAATGGAGGGGGTGGGGAGTATATTCCTCTTTGATCTCCTGGCTCCAAACTCTTGCAAAGATTAGTGTCGGGCTTTGCTCTCCACACCCTTTGTGTTACAATATGTCTTATTTTGTTGAGTTTTGTGTTTTTTCATGAAATATCATCAGACATGAAAATATTTTATGAACCCATAAAATTGGGCAGAATTGGTAGGATCGACAAATTTTATTTTGCTGAAACAATGTAAATAAAAAAGTTTAGTATGTTCATATGCCAACATAAGTAAGGATGCATTATTGCAAGATGGTCAATTCTAGAAAAAAGTCTTGCTAATTGAAGCATAGATATTTTCAACAAAAATACCAGGGCATAACTGTCTGTGGGCAGTTGGCTTTATGTTTCTGCTCCCTACAATGCATGTATTAAAATTGAGCAGATTTCTTTACAAAACTCTGTCTTGAGACTAAATACTGATTTCCCATAACCATACGACATGATTTCCTTCAAAATGAATTCTTTGGCTGGCTGCCGAAGCCAGCACGTAAGTGTTAAAATGTGAAAGATTAAACCCCTCTGAAGAGAGTGCATGACTAAGGATGTCAAATGTTTTTCGTGGTCGGTCTGTCCCTCTGTCACATTCAGGAAGATTCGCAGCAGCAGCACAGGGACCACAGCTGGTAACTGTAAGGAGTAGCTGCTCTCCCTGGGAAGGGCATTAAGGCTCTGTGCTGGATGAAGTGTGAAGTCAGTGGTTTTTGACTCTGCTGGTAGCACTGAAACCACTTTTATCTAGGTGGGGGTTCAGTCTTTTTTCCCTTACACTTTCTTATATTTGTATGCAATATGTGTGTTTGAACAATGAAGCATAAACAATTCCAAACTCTTGTTCAGAAAAATAAGAAATAAGTAGGCATTGCAGCAGATGTTCCTGTCTCTTCCCTGAGGGCACAGACAGTCAGAACCCAAATTCCCTTTAATTATCCCAGTAATAGACATATGCACACACATAAGAATGCAGCAATATGTACTTCTAGCTGGGGGAGCTCTGGCAAGGCAAAGAAAACAGGAATGCAGGCTAGATTTTAGACCTTGAAGGTTAGAGTGGATTGTAAAAACAGGTGAGGGACCCAGGGCAGGGCAACTGCTGTGACTGCTTCTACCCTGCCTAGAGAGCAGTAGACAGGTGGCTGGGGCAGCCACTTTGTGCCTACTGAGAGAACCAATGAAAGATGGGAGTAGCTGGGCAGAAGGAAGTAAGTTTACCATAGTCTTAAGAAAGAAATTCAGGTTTTCACAGTTAAAGTCAAGAAACATGAACTGTAGGAAGTATGCTTCATTTTCTCTTTTCTCCATTAATAATAAATTACTTACAGCCCTGCCTCATTACCTCCAAAATTGTTCTGAAGCTGTAATAGCTGTTCATAAAACGAATGTGCAGTAAACAGGTGGTGAACTTTCTGGAAAATATCAAGAGGTTTATGGTCTTGGGATTTGTTTTATTATAAATGATTTAAAGTGGAGGGGAGCGTGAGATGCTAGCAGAGCTTCTAGATAACGCTAAATATAGATATTTAATTCTTGGCTTCTGCAGTTCTCCTTGTATGGAAAAGCAAGCTTCAGGACTGTATTAACTTTTATTGGTTAGTAGAAGGAAGGCAGGTGACTTGTTTATGTGATCTAGAGACCTCCAGAATACTGCATCTTGAAAGGCATCTGTAGTTTTGAGGTTGCTTTGTCTTTTTGTTGGTTCTTTTTCCTTTTTTTCTTTTTTCCTTCCCCCTTCCCTATAAGCAAAGATGAGCTCTGAACTGCAGATGGAGATCTGACATGTTTTCATGTTTCCAAAGGAGAACCAAATGTAATGTGGTAAGACTTAAAAGTGGAATCTTTTAGTTTGTGGTTGCTGATTTAATCATTCTGGGCAACTTTGTAACTTCATCTTTTCCTTTATAGAGGATTGGATTGCATTAAATAACTCTGCCTAAACAAAATTTTTATTTTTTTTCCCTGGCGGGAAGATGAGATGTTTTGTTTTCTTATATCTTCCTGGATGCCTATTTTGGAAACTGTAGAGTTCCTACTGTCTAATCACTAATTGTGATTATAGACATATAGACATTCTGTGTCACTAATAGACACAGAATGTCTATATTTTTCAATGAATTACTCAGATTAAAACATATTCATAATTTCTATGAGAAATATTTTTAATTTTCAATTTTATTAAAAATAAGGGATTGACTAAACATATAAGCATATTTTCTCATGTCCCAGTTATGATGTCTACATACTCTGTACACAGCCCTGGTATAAATGAGTTCTGTATTGCAAGTGCAATGTCTTTTTCATTAAAGTGCAATACTGAGTACTGTAACAGCTCCATCTGTCATAATCCTTTCATTTTACAGAAAAGCATAAAACGGTGTCAGGGGATGCTGTTTTCTTGTTGTTGAGCTAGTGCTCTTGTCCTCATATGTTGTGTTCAGCCTGCTTCTGGTGTACTCCATTTAGATTGTTGAAGCCTTCTGGTAGCACAGACCATTAGATCTGTTTACATCCATGGCCCTCCTTAGGCCTGACATATGGATGTTTGTACCTTATCCATGAAAAAGTGGACATGCCAACTATGTTCTAGTAACAGGTGGACCAGGAGTTTTGCTGGAGCATTGAGCTAGGATTGTCTTTTCACTTTTTACTTCTAGAAAACATTTGTCTCTTTCTGTGAGGTTTAAATGTTAGAGATTTGCTTTTTCCATGTTTGTTTATTTGGCTAAGGTTCTCAATGCAGTAGTCTGTCCTTCTTGTGTATGAAAAATTACAGAAAAAGCACCTTCCTGGTGCCTTTTAATTCATCCTGGTGGTGTATATATGTGCCTGGTACTTTATGCCATGTTAATTGGGTATTTTCATGCTTCTTCTATGTAACTTCAACTCTGGAACCAAAATGAAGTGCTGGTCCTGCCTTTAGGCTCTACTATTGTAGGATGCATTAATAATTGTTTTGTCTGCCCCTGCAATGCATACTAAAGGAAGACAGCATAGCAGCCATGTAAAAAGAGTTAATGAATACCCAGAGTGTTGACCCAGGGCTGTAATTGTATCTGGTGTGCCTGGCTTTGCATCCCATAGCACCTCTGGATGTACAACCTAGGCAAGGGGCACTCTACAGAATCTCCCTGCGGGATTTTCTCCAGTCCTCTTGTGGAATAAATCTCCCCAGCATGGGCAAGCCAGTCACCGTGGGGATGCAGTTCTGCAATGAGCATAAGCAGACTGCATAAGCAGTCAAGGTCGTAAAGCTCAGGAGGTATATGGTCCTGGAAGCAGATCTACCAACATAACACTGCCTATAGAAAGCATATGTCTGCAATGAAAGCTTTTGGAAAAGCAGCCTGTAATGGGCAGGCCTTCTCTGCTTTGCAGTGAGCTGCTGTCTTCCAAGTGCTTGGCTTCTACCATGGGCCTTATGGAAGAAGAGCAGGACAGATGTTTGTGCTTAGATTTAGAAATGAGTATAGTTGGCATATTGGTTTTGCTGGAGTATTGTAACCCCTAGAATGAATCTTTTCTGTAAGAGATACCAAAAAAATATTTGCTGTGTTAATTATTGTTGTTAGATGAGGGGTTTTTTTTGTTTGTTTATGATTTCTTGGTCATATCTTTGATTTTCTTTCTCAAAAGAAAAAGAAATTTTAATGATTTTATGGTTGATGCGTCCAACAGGAATAAACCCATTGGGAAAAGTCTGCTCTGGCCTGTTTAGCAACAGAGCTGAGCTAAGGCTAGCATAGTAATTTGGTTCAAAGTAAGTAAAAATAAAGCATGACTTTACAAGTATGTAAAGACTTTATGAGTAGATAAAGAATAACGTGCGTTTGCATGGGTTTACACACTTTGTACCAGTAACAGAACCACCATAGCTGTAGTGGAGCTTCACAGCAGCCTGAGGAGTGCACAAAGTAGTTTGTTCAGGTGCAGTGTAGGTTTCTTTCCACTACAATGACAACCACTCAAGTTGTGATGCCTAATCTAGAAGTTTGTTTGCAGCTGTGTTTTCAGAAGCTCACCTGAGGGAAAAAAACACCTGTATATGATATCTTATATTGTCAATTACATGTTTGTAAGTATAGCTGGTTTCTACCCAGTATTTACTTTTTTTTTTTAAACTTATTGATCAAAATTATTTAAAACATGGAGTCATTGCACAGAAATGCTGAGCAACACATGCCTTGAATAAGTTCTAGAAAAATAAGTTATACTTTTGACAAACTAGGCTTCAGCCCCTTTCTGATAAGAAGGGGTGTGAATTTTGATTGGTTTCAGAAGTAATACAGCTGTTCTTTTGCTGAACTTTCTCGAGGGAGTCCTCTTTTTTGTTGGAACCTGTGGAATAGTGTTTGCATGTATTTCCTTTCTTCACTTGAGCTGTGGTGCCTTTTTTCCTTTCATCTGCAGTGAGTCAATGACTTACCAGCAAGGGTGTGTTTAGTACATTTCTGTGAGGAGAGAATACAGTGTAAAAGACGTAAGAGAGACTGGTGATTGGAAGTGTAAGAAAAAAGTGTAGACAAAAGTGAATCATAAAAAATTCTGCAACAGGCTCTGTCATACCATTTTTCTTGCCTATTTTCCCAACATGGAGCAACGCTTGTTATCCTGAAGTGGTTCGGAGTGAATTTATTATTCACAGATATATTTATAATATAATGGAATTTTAAAACGAGAACTTAACAGTCATGCTGAATTGATACCAATGATGTGCAGAAATGGCTGAAGAAAATCTTGTTTTTCTCAAGTCTTGTTTTAAGATAGAGACTGTGGAGTCTTGACGTTACAGCAGAGCATTTTCAAGTGCTCCTAACTGTGTCCTTCAAGCACAAATGTTGCAAATAAATCCCCAGACAGGACACACTGAACAGGTGGATCTCCTCTTGCCAGCCCTGACACCTTGCTTAATAGATTTCCTCTGGGGTTAATGGGGCTGTCACCAGGGCACCGGGGGTGATGTAACGGAGTCAGTGTGGCATATCCCTAGGGAGACTTCTGACATGTCTTGCTGCCTTTGAAGAGGATCGTAGTGTAACTTGAGTATCACGGGAAGAGATCTAATTTAGGCTAAAATTATTATACTGCTTCAGGAAGATGGGATTATTGTATCATCCTTAGATTAGATACGTTTAATTATAAAATAACTTCAGCATGCAGAAATATATTCTAATTTTCTTCTGATAAGATTAGTGAATTTGTCGTACTGATGCCACCCAGAGACTTCTGTTAATATTGCAAATCTGCTAGTTTTCAGCTGTGGTGGTGTTGTTGTTGTTGCTGTTACTGTGGTGGTATGGTTGTTGTGGTATTATTATTATTATTGCTATTGTTGTTATTTTGCTAACAGTTTCTTCAAGAAGGTGCTACTGTGCATATAGTTAACTTTGTGTTCACTATTTTCAAAAAGGACACCATGGCATGAGGTGTCACATACATACACCATAAACACTACTGAAATTTTTAATATCTATGCTAATTTTTAAATGAAATCAGGAGGTCTTTATTGTCTTTTGACTTTGTTATTTGCCAAGTTGTATTATTATTAAAGATCACTTCTGAATTTGGTTCTAAACATACCACTCTATTCCTTGTAAGTAATTTCTCAATTTATTTTACTGTTTACTGTAGCTCTACTTTGAAGTGCTGAATAATGAAACTTAGGTTAGAGAGAACTTTGCAATTTCTTTTGCAAAGAACTGTAGAGCTCAACCCTTGGCAAGTCCTTGGACAATGTAAACCAAACAAGCCATGGCCTGTTGGGCAGATACTAAATTTAAAGTAAAACAGAGACAGATTTCTGCTCTTTCAGGATTTTTTTTTTATATGAGTATCTAATGTCCTTCTGCCCAGCTTTGATAGTTACCCTCCTTTGTCTTTAAACCTCTTGAGGAGACTTCCTTGACCTTTCCTTGGAGCTGAGTGGAATTTGGTGTGTTTGCTTTGCTGTAGATTTATGAACCACGACAAACTTTGTTTTATATTAAATCTAAGCTATTAACCCTCACCTCCAAAACCTGAACCCCCCAGGAAAACCCATAACATGTGATTCCCAGCGTGTGAAAGAGAGCTGTAGCTTTCTCAGATTTTTTTTCAATGTCTGTCTTTTAGTTCCATGAGAAAGTGTTTCTTTTTGGAATGCTTTTGAGTTACAAGGCCTGAAGTTTTCAGTCCTATAATAGCAATATATTTCTTTTTGTTTGTTGCTGCTAAGGTTAAGTATGTCTTGAATTACCTAAAGGACCTGGTGTGTGTTGGTGATCAGCAGTTGTCATGACTGCATCTGTGCCGTGATAGTTTTCCCTGGGCAGCTTTAAGTCCTAGACCAATTTCTGCAGAATGGCAAACATGCCTATGTAGCTTTAAAGGAAAAACAAATCCAGGCTGAAGGTGTGTTTCAATAAGTGTTTTCAGTGTCAGGTGTAAGAAGAGAGAAGTCAATAAAGGGCGTGGTGTTTTTACTGTAATTCACATGAAGTGAAGGCAGAGGAAAGGGAGGGGAATGCCAGGAAACGGAGGATTAGGATTGGAAAGGGTAGGGATGTTGTTGTTTGTCACCTGTGACCAACAATGCAATCAGGTTATGTGTTGGCAGGGCAGCTTAACTGCCTTACACGTTTATTTATTTATTGTGCTGTTGTAGTACACAAAATGTACAGCTATGTTGTTGTGGAAAGCTTGTCATGTTGCATCTGCATGAAAACCATTAATAAATTGAAATTATTGCTTCTTACTACTTTACCCTTACAGTTTAATTGCAAGAAAAATAATTTATAGGCCTTTAATAGCTAATTATGAATTTTTGTCTCTAAGGAGATAAGTCATAGCAAAATTAAAAAGTCTTGTTTCACCAATGGGTTTTGAGCTAGATTTCAATATTTTGGTGAAAAGAAGTTTAATTATTCTGTTAATTAGTTACATAAGCTTTTATTTTTGCAGTGTACTTGGGGTTTGATTTTTTTTTTTTGTAGGCACTGTTTTTTTGTTCATTTTCCCTTACGGAAGTATCATGAAGTTGTAGCTTTATCTCATAAATGCCTATTTCTGTGTGACACATGCTGCCACAGTGACACACAAGAGAGAGTTTCAGAGTGTTTTCTGAAAAAAAAGAGCTCTAGCAGCCATTTGCTCTTCCTGACCTTATTCCCTCAAGCAAGAACACTGCTTAATGCAACAAAGACAGGATAAAATAATTTATATTTTGGAGGGGAATCGGATTTCAGAGATTTCTTAGCAAGTCCTCATTCTTTTTCTCTAGCCTGGGCTTGCTTTGCCCTGCCTGTCCCCTGCTCCCTTGCTCCAAACCAGGAAGTGGTCTTAATCACCTGCTTGCTGTACCTTGAAGCTTTTTTGTGTCTTGCTGAGACAGCAGGACAAGTGGAAGAGAATTGAGCCTTTGAATCTCAGTCTTCCCTGTAGTCTTCTGGCACTGCAATACTTCTGTGCACTGAACTGTCCCTGGCCTCCCAGGCTGTGGGGAGCCACTCCTCTCCTCTTCTTTCAGAAGACCCTGGGTCTCACTTGTCCTTCCAATATGGAGCTGAGGTAATTCCATTCTCAGCTGCTTGTCTTGTCTCTCTTTCAGAGACTGATGTTTCGACAGTGGGTCTGGCTTTGTTTTTATTTTGTTTCTCTTTTTTGGTTTGGTTTTTTTAAATCTTCTTTCTCCAGTAAGTGAGATTCTTCATGATTTACCTCTGGATTTCCTCATCTTCATGTCCTACCTAATTTCTTAACTTTTTAGAACTTTGCAATTGGTTGTTTCATATTAAATGCTTGATTGAAAAGTTAAGGTTGCAAAATCAAGTACAAAAAGTTTAGGAAACACCTCTTTTATGCTTGCCTGTGTAGTCCTATATATATATTTAAATAAATATAGATAAGTAAGTATATATAAGGCTATACAGGCCTGTAATGTGTATGAGTGTTTTTCCTCCCTCACAATCCTGCTGGGTTCTCTGCACAGCATCTGCAGTAATAGCTGATGGTAGCTGTAATCACAGTTATCTAATATGTGGCCACATCCCCTTTCCCTCCCAGTGTTTGAATCCTGGTGTGAGCACCTATCCAATGCAGATGGAAATCAACAGTGAATTTAACTGCAAGTACTGCAGAACAAGTACAAACTGGCACTGCGAGCCTGAAATTGCCCAGATGCATACAGGCTGACATTAAAAATGCAGAAGTTACTTTCCTGACATCCAAGTGATTCTACTTCACAGTTCCATCTGTTTTTCCAAAGTATATGATGATACAGCTTCTGCACAGTGCATTTAATGGTTGTCTGCAATGGCTGAACACGTTTTGACACAGAATAACATTTTTCTCCTGGGCCCATGGATAGCTCTCTTGTGCTAAAACTTTAAATTAGGAACAAATCATCCTGAAACAGGCACCAGACATGGATTATTTCAAGTGAGACATTTGCAAAAGCAAAAAATATGCTCATGAGTGAAGAAGAGAGCTTGGAATGTATGTTGTTAACCTGAGCTGCAGCTGATGATACCAGTATCAAAAATTGCACTTCTGCAGCACCCTCAAGGGGATTGGTTTTGACTCCGTGTTCTAACTGGTCATGACCATGTGCTCGCCTTTGGTCTTTTAATTGACTGTTTCACATGTGTAGTCTTCAAACAGACAGTCCCACAGCCTGTTGTGCTGTACATACATAGCCCTCTTCACCTTTCACGTAAATTCCAGACCACTGCTTTGAGACTACATTAAAAAAAAAACAAAACAACTTCAATCAATGCCCTGAGAATTACAGAACTCTAGAGGATGAGGTTTTTGTACAACTGGTCTTTTTTTAGAGAGCCATTTCTATTGTTACAGCAATTTTATGTATTCTGTGTGTAATTTAAAAGAAGTAAAATTAAAAAAAAAAAAAAATCTTGCTCTGTTCCCAAAATACTGTGTTTATTTAGCCAAACTGTTGTGTGTCTAGTTAGTGACATGAATGAAAAAAAGATATACTAGTAATGGAAATATTTAAGGATTTGATTTGCAACTATTTATGTATATTTAAGTTTGAAAGTAGGAATAAGTTTGTATTCTGAATACAAGTAATGCCCCTTGCTGATTTTCAGCAACTCAAATGCTTGTCTGCACTCCTTAATGTAGCACTAAATTGGTCTGAGAAAGGGAGGTGAAAACAACAAGGTTCAATGAATGTCAAGCATTTTTCCTTTTTCATCCCTCATTTCTCAACCTTTTTATTGTGAAAATGAAGAAAAGTCAAATTTGCTTGTTTTTCTCATTGCTTTTTTACTTAATCAGATCCTTTTTTTAAAGAAAATAAATAACTAAATAGCTAACTAAAAAAACCCTCTAGTCTTCAACTGCTTTTGATGCGTGGAAATTTCATCTACCTTTGCTTGAGTATGTACCAGTGAATTGCAGTTATACTGTGGTGTTTTCTGCTTTACCCGAGGAGGAAAAACAATTCAGGACAAAATATGGATACTTGATTCAAGTGTGTATCAGGTGGCTGCCCTATATATTTTACAGGCCTGTATTATAAAATAAATGGCATGGTGGTGAAAGTCTCCTATGTTTCCTTAGAGGACCATAAGGAGAAAACTTGCAGACCCACACAAAATATCTGCAAATTTAATGGTTCACCTGATGTATTGCACCTATAACATTTATAGTAAAAGCTGTATTTCTTGATTGTTTTTAGAAATTGCCCCTTGGCTACACGTGTTCAAAGCAGAAGATGCTGTGGACTTCTCACAGCTAACATTTGACCCAGGACAAAAAGAGCTTATTGCTGGAGCAAGGTGAGAAATCTGTTTTCCTTTTTGTGTTGCACCAGGTTTTGTTCTTTGTTGATAAGCAATATTTAGCCAAATTCCAATATCAGTGTGCTCTTGTGTGACTCCCTTGCCTTCTAGCTCCATTAAAATGAATGTTATGTTTGTTTATTTCTCTTATCCCTGACCAGAGTTAAAAGATGGACTTCCTGTCTGGTCTCAAGGTTCATAACAGCTTACACTATTCTAATTTTTCAGAGGGCTGTCCTGGATACACAGTCCTTGGGTGCATACAGTAGAACAAGCAGGTGCCGGATGACAATGTGACAAAAGTTGCCATTGCATGAGGCGTAGGATGATCCCAAATTTGGCTACAGTATGGCTCTTTGTGTTGGGATGTTTCTAATAATTATTCACTACAACGCCAGGAGCGATCTGCTCAAGACTGCAGAATTAGTGGTAAAGTTGGTGATAGTCACTGTTTGCACAGCAGGAGAGCGCTCTGCAAGCTGTGATCAACAGTGACACTGTCGTAGATGTCAACATTGAAGCAGTGACAGTTCTTGAGTACTACTTTTTTTCTCTCAGCATATGAGGTTTAGTAAAACAACATGGCTGGCCAAAAAAAAAATTTAACCATCTAAATTTATTATTCACACCTGCCTTCTGAATGTATTTTACTTTTGAATTAACAAAGTTCTAGTCACTTCACTTATCTGTTAGGTTTAGCACTGGAATATATTTCTGTTTCCCAGTTTGCTCCTTAGCTGAAAATGAGATTCAAAATGCAGAGTCATAAAATGCACTGCAAGAAAACTTTTTTCCATGGGCCAGTGGAAGTTGCTTATCTACAGGGGAAAACTTTCTGAGTGTGGAAATAGGTATGTGTGTGTGTATATGTATTTTTATATCTTTGGGCCACATGAAGTGGTCTATTCTGTGTCCTCGTGTTGATTTTTCAATTCTGTAAGCTACCAAATGAAACAAGGTGTGAGGTTATCAACTGGTGCTACTCCATAAGGACTGTCACCATAAGTTGTCTGAGCCTCTCCCCAGACCCATGGAAATGTGTGTTGGATCAGTGCACTGTGTACAGATATCCCAATAGCTGTTCCAAAAAGAATATTTTTCCCTTTTTCCCTCCTTCCTCTCTTTTTTTATTTTTTTCCTCTCCATATTGTTAGTCTGGGGTTCAAATCTGAGCAGAAGTTAAGCTCATTTAAACTGGTGCTTTTGATGAAGCGTTTTGAATCACCGTGGGATAAGCTTTGTATGATTTTGTTGAATAAGCAGTGACCACAAGAAAATGTTAGCTGTTAAATCTGCTTTTTACAAAAGATCCCATTCATTAGAAGATTTCTTTTTACTATAAGTTTATGCTGCTTCAGGGCTTTATATCTCTTGTTCTGACTAAAATTGGAAAATTAAAAATATTCAGGGTTATTAAAATTACAACAGAAAATTTGTTTTACACAGTCCAGTATAGTTGTCTTGTTATTTCTTCATAGACGTTATTAGATTTTTCCCTTTCTTTGTTCTGCATTTCAATTCTAAATTTTAAACTTTCCAGTGTTGTTGTGTTTGGCCATGGAGATCTTACTTTAGAATAACTAAACTTTTCAGCAGATTTCTCTAATTGTATCTATAACTGATATCAATATATCCTTTTCACTACACAGCTTTCTGTTCTTTAAGCAGAAGTGCCATCTGAACAGAGCATTAAAATTACCATACTTGTGCTATGGCTTGTGGACAAAATTTTAGTACAAGTTTCTTGGAACATCTGCCTCACTGGATTCACATATTCAAAGAGCCATTTGAAGAATTAATTTTCTGTCCTAAGCAACAACTGTGCTCTCGTAAAGACAGTGAAGAGAATGCACTGTTAATTGGTTCTTCCTGTAGTATCTTTTGATACTTGGTTATTTCTCTTAGAATATTTCAATTTTTTTATTATTGTCTTCTTGTACTAACACTTCAGTACCAAAAAACTAATTAGCATGTGTTAGTCATGATTTCAGTAAGATCTGAACAGTGAAAAGTTCCCGTTCAGTTGTGAAAATTATCATTTGTAGCCTTCTAGCATGGATTTATCTTTGCTATCCAGTCACTGGTAGAGACAGAAAATGGGAAATGGGGCACACGACAAAGGTACAAATAAACTTATAATACTCTAATTACTCTTCTGTTACTCTGCTTATATTACACTGCCAAGAGAAGTACTCACATTATGATTTACTTGTCCAGCATCCACACAAAAACAGTGTACTGGGCTTGCATGGCAAGCCTCTGGTATGGAAGGGAGCTACTGGGGTGGCTTCTGTGAGAAGCTGCTGAGAGCTTCCCCCATGTTCAGCAGAGCCAATGCCAGCTGGCTCCAAGACAGATGTGCTCCTGGTCAAGGCTGAGCCTATCAGCAGCGGTGATGCCTCTGTGATAACATATTTAAGAAGGTAGAAAAGTTACTGAGCACAAATAGTTATGTCCACAGAAGAGAGGAGTGAAAAACTGAGAGAAACAGCCTTGCAGACACCAAGCTCAGTGGAGAAGAAAGGGGAGGAGATGCTCCAGGCTCCGGAGCTCAAATTCCCCTGCAGCCTGGGGTACAGACCATGGTGAAGCAGCTGTCCCCCTGCAGCCTGTGGAGATCCATGGGTATGCAGAGATCCACCTGCAGCCCATGGAGGAGACACACTGGAGCAGGGGGATGCCCAAAGGAGGCTGCGACCCTGTGGGGGAACCAGCAGTCTGTTCCCAAGGGACTGCACCCTGTGGAATGCATCCATTCTGGAGCAGTCTGTGAAGAGCTGTAGACTGTGGGAAGGATCCATGTTGGAAAAGGAGGACTGGAGGACAGTTTTTCATGGGAGGCGACCCCATGCTGGAACAGGGGAAGGACTGCTCTTCCTGAGGTGGAATAATGGCTGAAACAACATGTGATGAACTGACTATAACTCCCATTTTCCTGTCTCCCTGTGCCGCTGGCAGGGAGGGCGTAAAGAGCCAGGAATGAAGTTAAGCCTGGGAGGGAGGGAGGAATGGGGCTAAGGTGTTTTTAAGATTTCTTTTACTTCTCTTATCCTACTCTGATCTTGATTGGTAATAAATTTAGTTAATTTCTTTAAGTTGTTTCTATTTTGCCCGTGAAGGTAATCAATGAGTGATCTCTCCCTGTCCTTATGTCAATTCATGAACCTTTTGTTGTATTTTCTTTTCCTGCCCAGTTGAGGAGGGGAGGGATAGACCAGGTGAGTACCTGGTCTTCAACCAGGGTCAGCCCACCCCATCCTTGCACCTTCAGGATTCTGCTTTGGTAAGTTGGTGGTATTCTAAGCTAGAGTAATGATTTTCACTGCTGGGAGCTGTGTTCTGGCTCAGCTTCTGTTCATAATTGATTTTTTCCACCTCAATGGAGTTTAATGAAGTCTTCTTAAATTCCTCTGTCTTGGAAACCAAACCAAATACTATTGTGAAAGTTTGACACTATTGGAAATTTTTAAACCCCTTTTCCATTATTGATATTCACTGCAGGTGGCTCTTTTTCATTTTTGAAGTTCTACAGCCTCTAATGATATTTACAATTTGTCTTATTGAGAGTGGTAGCAAAGATCCCTCCTGGGATCCAGACTGCATTCCTGTTGGGAGTTGCCAATGTCATGCAGCTATGTGGAAAGACAGGTATGATCCTATGATGCCCCAAAAGGTGTCTCCTGGAGTGATAGAGAAATTTTGATTTCTTTGCACAAGATTCTTGGGAGACCTTAAATTTTGGTAGTGTGTATTATTCTGTTTATATATGCTTGAGCAAGGTTAACTGAAATTAGTTATAAACGTAAGGAAGGACTGCTAAAAGGCAGATGAGAATGAGGTTGGAATTGTAGTGCAGGATAACAAAGACTCTGCATGTGCACAGTGCCTGCCCACAAATCCATCAAAAACATCTAGGGAAGGTAGTAGCAGTGTAAATGGAACAGTAGTGTTGACAGAAAACTAAATAGTGTAAGTTGGCCACAGGTAATTTAGTCAAGAAACAATGAGTTCTGTCACATTTTGCTGAGGCAAAAAAAATAAGAACAGAAATAATTTTGATATAGAGATCTCTAAAGATATGCAAGGGACTTTATTCCATGGTATTTGCCATAGCAGGCAATAACTGGGAAGGTAATTACTTGTCCTACATTGCTAAGGTTTGTCTTGCTTGTCCAGTTTGGGAAATAAAGGGTCTTCTGATGTCCGTGGGCATTCTGTTGCTGTGCAGAAATAGGTTGTTTGTATCTGTTCCCCCTATCCCTAGCCCCAGCTTCCACAGGTTGTCTTCCCCTCCTTGTGAGAAGGTTATCACAATTTTTTTTTGTTCTGCAAAACATTCCAGGTATTGAGTTGGTTAAGCTGGAGTCTCGTAGCCTTGTTTCAATTTCCTTACACCATCAGGAGCAATCTGTGAATGGTACCACTCCACCACTAGTGTGTACCTTCACATTAATCATGCAATCCATGCTCCCATGAAACTGTATTTTAAAATTTGCCCCAGGCATTGTTCTTAATGTGGTATGTGACCTGGCAGATAAAAATAAATGAGTTCTATTGCAATCTGAAACCTTCTTGGGAATTCATTTGTTTTCTTAGAAAAAAGCCAACCCATATGGCAGGGCAGAATTTACTTTTATAATTAAGTGGCATCAGTGAAGGATTACTCTCAGGGCATCAGCTCCTCAGTAAGCTCAAGGAAATGAGAGACTGCTTGTTTATCTTATTCTGATAAATTCTAATAAAATATTTGAATATTTCATTTCTCTGTGTGTTACTTGGTGGACTGATTTAGCATGTAATAAAATACTGTAGTGGTTTCTGTATTTTGAAATACCAGTGAGCATAAAGATCCATGCATTTCTCCAAGAACAACCTTGCCTTCTTTGCTGTATGAAAGTGCTTTGCCATATGTTTCTTTGGAAAGGTCAGTTGAAGGGGGAGAAGACCAGAGAAGGGGAAGGATACAACAGTCCATGGATTGCCCAGGCAAATTGTGCATTGCCTTTTTTCCTCTTCATTTCCTGACAATGTACTTAACACGTAGGAGCTCTAGTTTTTATAAATCAAAAATTGCTAAAAGCGTTCCAGCCATTTTGGCAAAACAAGAGTTGACTAGAAGCAGGTCTCGAACCCAGTACCTTAGGGCAAGATTTTTTTTTCCTTTTTTTGTGACTTTTAATTTTATCTTTTTTCTTAGTGATTTTATTCAAACCATGCAAGAAGAATTATATCTATTTTTAAAGGGAAAATGATGTTATCTTCTTTTCCCAAGCCTCCTGTGCTTGAAATTTTGAACTGGTAGCAGCCTGGATTGAGTTCATTCCTAAGATGTGGAAAATTTTATTTTATTTTATTTTATTGTATTTTATTTTATTTTTTTAATTCAAGTTGGGCTAGCTCAGCTATACTTTTAAATGATATAGTTACTATCAGAAATAGGTCTCAATGCTATTCAACTTTCTTTTTAGTTGGCTAATATATATTTAGACATACCTTTTTTTGGTTTGTTTTTTTACATAGAGTATCCTATTAGTGGTGGCTTTCTCCTATATGTTCTCCTGCAAGTTAATTAAACCTGCTTTTTAGGATTATAACTTGCTTTGAGGTGGCTTATTGCCTCAGTCACTCCTTATCTCACTGATGAAGGACTGTAACAGTATGCCTTCTCACTTAATTAGATGTGTGTTTGGGAACGTTAATTTGAACCATTACCGCTACTTGCCATAATAACAGAAAGGCAAATTAAAGGATTCATTAACAGTGTCTTAAGGATCTCTAACAAAGAAATAAATAACTGTACAGGTTTGCTTCTTGCTGTTGTCTGCTCCCAGCAGGAGAATCTGAGAGCTTCTTGTTAATAATGAGATGCTCTGAGGGCTACATGTATATGTTAATATAAAGGTTCAGGGATTTGGTGCTGTGTTCTTTGAGCATCCATCTGGCTTTCACTGCTCATTTAACACTCGATTCAGGGTAATCAATGTCTGTCCTTCCACTGATTGGACTGGGCTAATCTAATCTAATGTATGGTTTAATGCTAAATCTATGAGAAATTATCATCTTACTGCTGCAGAAAGAGGTAGGTCTTTTTCCCCCTACTGCTTGTCTTTTCTACCTTGCTGGGAGGTTCCTGAATATTTTTAAAAGCTTCATACCTTTCCTGATCATGCCTGGTTCCACTCTGCACTTTTCTCATTCTTTGCACCAGTGCTGGTAATAGTCTGTTTGCAGAGTGACACTAGTCAGTTCACTAACTCCACAAAAGTCACTCCTTTCCTGTGCTGATTAAATGTCTTGGCATTTTAATTAGAGTAGCTGGCATGGTGCATCATCACAGGAGCCCTGGAGTTGACTCAGGGTAAGAACAAAAGAGAAACTATAGGGGTAAATGGAACTTTGGCAGAGAATGGTGCTATTTCAGTGTAAGCCAACTTTAGAAATTATATCAGAGGAGTGGTGTACTAAAGGTATCTGTATTTAATGAAGTCATGACTTAATGTATACACATTGCCTCTGAAACTTCCGTGCCTTGTAGGACTTACAGCACCCTTGTGGATTAACTGGAGAGGCTGCACTGCTCTTCTGGGAGGGCTGCTTGGATGCAGTAGGTGTGGAGGTCTCAGTCCTCATTCCAAGTGTAGAACCAGAAAATTTAACAGCGCAGGGTATTCATACTGTGCACCTGACTGTCTCCTCTTTGATGGGAGCAAAGTTGTGTTTTATGTAGGGAAATGCTGACTTCATGTTACATTGGTATGAATCCTGCTTCTGAATTTTCTATGTACATTTTCTATGTACATTTTCTACGTACATTTTCCCTCATTTCATTGAGGGAGAGGGCCCTCTTGGAAACAAACTGCTTTGCCAGAAGTCTACCAGGGCATGATCGCAGAGGGAAACTCAAGGCTAGCCTTGATAATTTGGGCCGTCAAGCTTAGATTCTCCTTCCTTTTAGTAGCTTTAGCACTAATGTGGCTCACTTACATAATATTTGAACCTTTTGTCTTTGCAGTTTATTTTCTTAATAAAAAGAAAGTTAATAAAGAAAATATCCAAACTTGGGATACTTTAGACTCTTTACTTTCTCCTCCTGACCTTTTTCCCACCCTCTGCTCCAACAATTCAAGCAAACTTTATGTGCCCAAGTTGATTACCATAGTAGGAGACCACAAAAAGTTTGAACTGTGTTAAAATTTCTGGTTTTAAGCCCATTTCCATTATCAGTGTTTTTTTGGAGGAGATGTAGCAGCTACATTTAAATTTAACTTCAAATTAATCTTGAAAAGAAACAGAAGATTAATATATTGAACAATGAAAGGTAACAAGACCACACAGAATTTGCATGGCTCTTAATTTGAGTAAATACTGTACAGTATATGTAATATCTGCCAAAATAGAAAAACTGGGGGCATGTACTTTGACATATGTAATGCAGGAATAAAAAAGTATTAAAGATTCAGTTAACCACAGTTATGAAATACAGGATTAACATTTTGGTTGAGCTGATATTTCAGGATAAAATCGTACCCAACGACAGCTTACTAAATAAATAGCTGAATAACCTCACAAACTCATCTGGACTAAAACATAATATTCAGAAATATCCTTGACCTGCATGCATCAGAGGCAGACAGGTGTCAAATATTGCAGGGCCATTGGCAGCTGGGGAGCTTGAGTGCTGTTTGTGAGAAGCCAAGGCCAACAGGGAAAATTTAATGGAAGTTTGAGATGACATGGCATGACTTCAGGAGCAGGGTGACCTCCAGAGCTGCAGGGGCCCCTGGTACATTTCTGCTTTTTCTGGAGAAGCCCATGGCAAGAAATATGTAGAAGTGATGCCTGGCTGTTGTTGAACAGCCGTGCAGGAGTGCTGTGTTCTGTGATCTCCAGCATTGCTGAGGCTGTATGAGGAGCCACCGGGAAGCAAAGTAAGATTTACTAATCCAGAGGAGAAAGCATCAGAGAAGGAAATCAGATTTTACAGGACCCTTGAGTGGATTAATTTAATTTTTAATGGCATTCTTTCCTAATTGACTCCCATAGTGTTTTTCTTACTCTGTTTGACAAGCTCATTGTCTCACTGGTCAGCTTATGATTGCGTGAATCTTTCCTTTGTCATTTTGAATGTTAATAAAACATGGTAGTCTTCATTCCTCAAGAAAACCTGTAATTTTAGAAATTATTTAAAACAATTTAAGAACAACAGAAATCACTTCTCCATAATTTTTAGGATGGATCAACATGACCTACTAGTCTGAAAATATTTATCTTTGTGCATATACTGTTTTCACATCTTTAGCATTTATCAGCAACCTCTCATTTCATTATTCTCATTTGCTGAGGCTTCCATTTCACTCAAAATGAAGATAATGTATTACTTCTGACCATTCTGCTTTTCGTTATTGTAATTTGACTGTTTTTGTAAATGGTTCAACTAGAACACTTGGATTAGGTTTCTTTCATTTCCGATGTATCATCCTTGGCTTTTTGAGATTTTTTTCCCCTATAGATTCATGATTTAATCAAATAAATTTTCTATATAATAGTTTTATTTATGTTGATTGTCTGCTTTTGTCCTATTCTTTTTTAAAAATTTTCTTTCCACTTGCTGACTTTACTATATTGCAAAATTAGAATTGGCTTTCACCCAGAACTTTGCCATCTTAATTGTGGAGTTGTGAAATTTTGCTCAACAGTTGACTCTTGTGGAGTTTATACTTTACATTTTCAGTCTTTTTTTTTTTTTCTCCCAGTGAATTGAATAAAATTTTCTTCTTTCATGTGAATTAGTTGCTTGAAAGAAGTGAACAGGAGGTAATCTTTTGCTAGTTTATTTCCAGGAGATTTGGCAGCGTGTCTGGTCATACCTTGAGTGTCTGAGTTTTCTGCAACCCCTATTTATTGATTTAGGCTTTCAATTGCAGATATGTGTGGAGGCTTAGGATGGGTTGTGGAGATTTTTTGCTATTTATGATATATATTTTGCCATCTTTTTAAAAAAGGCTTGATCTTGAATCCATGTTTTCCTGAACTGTGTGTGCCATCTTAATGTTCTAATTCATGTCCGTGTCTAATGCAAGAGTGTTTATTGTTGTTCTATTCAGCTTTTATAGCTTGCAGTTTCACAAAGAAAAGGGTAAAATGCTAGATTTAACAACCATAACTAACAAGATATACTTTTGAATCTTTGTGCATTTTCAATTGTTTTTGACTTGGACTTCTTCAGGGACATACGGAAGATTAGTTTTATACTTTTAGTTGTAGTCATACTGAATGTACTCACTGCAATAGATTGAAATATACTATTGTGAAGGAGGTGACTGGAGCATGCTTTTTGTGTGCTTTCATTCAGTTCCCACTGCTACTGGTGGAAGTCTTTACCCTTGGGTTTGAGCAGGCTCTTGACTAATGGGCTTTAGTTATAACAGCTGAGCTAGAAAAGTTGTTCAGTGCTGTGAATGTAAAGCAAATGCTTCCTGCCTGCTGGATCTCTGAAGGAGTAAAGGATGCTGCTTTATCTCAGTGTTAGTTGTGTTTTCTTCTCATTAAGCGTCCTTCTGTTTGCAGATTTATGTAACATATTTGCTTTCCTCATTCATTAAGCACCAAATGGAAACAAATTTGCCAATTACCGCCAGTGTCAAATCAGTTTAGTTCCAGCGTGCAAAGTTGTATTTGTCTTGCTTATTGGCACCATATTTGGAAAAGAAGCAGGGCTGTGTTTTAAGAGGTCGTATCTGTGCTTCAGAAATGTAATTTCATTTTTATTTCTCATCCTTTGTTGCCTTCAAAGCATAAATGCACTGGAATAAAGCTGAACAGAGGTTGAAAAATGGCAGTCCAGGGCATAATCACAATAACGCGTTGAAAAAATGTTGTCACCTGTCTCGTGAGGAGCATAATGGCTCTGCACTTGTCATGAAAATTGGCATTGACTTTTTCTTTGGACTGCCAGATTTATTAATACTACATTTGGTATGTGTTTTTCTACTGTCATGCTTTTTTCTTTTTCTTTTAGATTTTTTTCTCATATATATGCTTTCTGAACGAGTTCTCATATGCTAGTGGTGCATGCTGTAGAATGTTAAACTGTTGATTTTGTAAAGCTGAATGTAGTCCTGCAAGTTTTACTGAAGTGGACACATCTAGGTAGGAATGGCTCTGATTGCTCTCTGAGTGCTAGTTTGCCCCTTAGCCCAGCATTATTTATTAGTCACAGTCAGTCTGTGCTGTCCATTTGCCCAGTTTACGTTGCTAAGGTGTTTTTACTGTCTCTTGCACATTGCTTTTCTTATTTAATTTTCTTTCTGCTGGCTTTATAAAGCTCAAAATATTTTAATTGGTTATTGGCAGCCACAGGAAATTGAAAAATATGCACTAATTAGCTCTGCCTCTTGATCATTTGCATGAATATAGACATTTTAGTCTCCCTAACACTTATAGGGTCAATTTTTCTGATTTCACACTGAATATATTAATGTGTAGAAGTGTTTTGCTCTACTGAGTAGGATAAAAATCTCATTTTCTAGGAAGAGAAAGAAGAAAAATGTTGAGTGTCTGTTTTTCTTCAGGCTGGCACTGTGTTTGTGCATTTATGAGTTTAGAATCTTTACAGATTGGGACAGCAGCTTATTTTTTAATAGGCTGAAATTATGTCAGAATTGAAGATGATAAAAAGACATTAATAATTTGATAATCTGTCCTAAAAAGGCCTCATTAGGCATCAATTTTCAGCAGATATCTGAAGTACACATAGCAATTGAAATGACACTGTATTGAGTACTGACCCAAAAACTAAATGTGTGAGACCAGACTGTCTGCTCACATATTCTGCAACAGAGACTGCATTTATTTGTAGAGTGAGATGGGGCATTTATGTGCCATTCCTGTGAGTCTCATACCACTGAGTTAAGAAAGCAGTTTATACCTGCTGAGGACGCATTTCAGTTTCTCTGGAAGAAAAGAAGTTGTTTTGCAACAGCAGTGAAGTCGGTTTCTTTGATATCGGAGTGAAAGAAGTACAGTGATGGGTGATGGAAGTTTAAATGCACAGAGATGAGGAGCAGACCAAGGATTTATGCTCCCTGCTGAATCCTTCTGGACAAGAAATTCTGCAGAAGTGAAGGTATTTTTTGTCTTTACAGAGAGGGTGCAGAAGTGTTAGAAAGACTATAACGCGTTGCTTCCTGGTGTTTTGGTGAAAGTCTTTCAAGTCCACTTGTATGTAACTTGGTGAAGCTTTGTGTATACATTGGTGTGCAATGTATTGTTTTCTTTGTTTATCCACTTCAGGTCCCTTCATGACTCAAACCCAAGTATTTTATATCTGTCTAATAATAAATATTCTGTCTTTATTTTACTTTTACATGAATTCTTGCCCTTAATAACCCACATCCTCCATTTTGAGTAATTCTCTTTAGCAATACTCCGAGGAAAGACTAGTGACATGGTTCCTGTACAGCAACAGTTTGAGTAGACCATATGTGTACCAGAGTCAATAAATAAACAGCACAGAGCTGTTTCCCAGAGTCCATACATAAAGATACTCATGATAGTGGTTGTGTTTCTGAGTTAGACACAATTTGGTTTTGTTCTTCTCCCCTTCCTTGCCGTCTCATTTAAAAAAATTTATAGGGATGTAAACTATAGGTCCTGAGCATCTGTGCCCATTAACAGTACTTCATATCTCTTTGGAAAGAATTAGAATTATTATCTCAAAAAATGTGGCCTAATTTTAATTTTGATTACACGTCTATCAGTTGCATGGATGTAATATTACAGATAATTTTTGAAAATTGCAAATATTTGAAGTTTAACTTTACTCATCTCTTTATCGTCTGGGGTTTTTTGTTACTTGAGTGAATTTTTAAAAATCTCGTAAGTTGATGTTACAGATTTGTTATGAATAAATTAAGATTGAAATAATTTATATCATTATTTTTAAAATCCTTTTTATTTTCATCTCTAAAACATAATCACTCTGAAGCAACATTGGAAAATCAGAATTGCTTTAGATAAGGTAAAAATTAGGCAGAAGAGGACTGAAGAGTATTATTTCTGTGAAGATGCAGTAAAAAAACTGAATAATGGAAAGAAGAAAAAGAGGTGTGATAAGAGCTAAGAAAGAAAGAAAACAATGGTGCAGGAGGAATATGTCTTGCTTGTGGCTTGCCTGGACTCCTCCCAAGTTCTGTAGGTGCAGTGATGCTGCTGTAGAGAAAAACTGGAGTGAGAAATATTTTTGCAATAAATCCACAGGCTTTTGAAAAGTGTGCTTGTTTTGTTTGCATGTAGCGCCTGCTGTGGGAATCTCAGGCTTTGAAGAAATTAGACCACATATGGCAGGACTTTGCTCAAAATTGTGGAAACTCCATGGCTTGTACAGATTCACCATGATACTGGGATCCTTTGCTTCAAACTTTACATATATGTGGCTGAGCTAATTGCATGAGGTTCCCATCTTTGTGGGGAGAAATGGAGAGCTTTAATCTGCCTGTCCACGTATTCTGATAAAGACATCCAACACTGGTGTCATGAATCTGCCAAAGCACTGAGTATTTCTTCCCATGGATTCTAAAGGAAGACTGGAGCAATGAATCAGATGTACATGCATGCAGTATAAATATCTACTTTATTCATGTTCAGCCAGTCCTTCAGACTGAAAATCTGTTTTAGAAATTAGCTTAGTCCTTAGCCCAAAGGGCTGTATGTTAAGACAGTCTCTGAAAGAATTTGAAGTCCTGAATACCTGTCACTTTTAAATTTTTTTCTGCCTTTATCATCATTAATTTTCATTTAAACAGTGGTAACATTTGGGTTTTTTACTGAAATATTAGTAACAATTCATTTTTATCTGCTATCTTTTTAACCCCAGGAACTACCTCTTCAGATTGAAGCTTGAGGATCTCTCTCTAATACAGGTATGTTTATTTCTGTTTCCTTATTTCTTCTGCAAGATGTAGGTAACCAGATGTTTTAAAGCAGATAATAAAGATATTCATAAGCTTCATAGCTACACATAAATATGCATCTGTTTTTGTCCTTTTTCTGGCCCCTTATTACATAAGTCATATTATCCCTTTTAATTCCAGATTAGCCTTTGTCCCAGGCCATACAGATCTGATGTTGCCTTAGTCTGCTGTGATTTTGTTAGAGTGGATTTTCATAGTCTTCATGAATACAATTTTAAATTAACTACCTTTAGATTCAGTATTATCCCTATTAATTAATGAAGTAATTCTCTACAGCCAAATACAGAAAAGTAAAAGACATCCAGGTAAGGCTGTACTTGTGATTTGTAAAACAACTTGTGTATGCTTTAATCAGGCTTGTTGACTTTATTTGCCTTCCTAAACTACTAGAAACAAGATCTGATGTTAGCTTATATTTAATCAAAATTGCAATATTAATAAATATTCAATTTTGTTGCTGGTGTTTAAGGCTGTGACACACCAAGCACTTTTAATATACAGAATTCGGGCTGTCCGCTTTCATCTTCTGTGCCATATTCAATATCCTGGCAAATAATTTAAGTCCTAAAGGTTCTTGTTGAGAGGCTGCACTCAGAGGTCTCTGATGGTGCCATTGTACTTTATCCTGCTAATTCATAGATAGAAGTTCATGACTTTCCTCTGTTAGGACCTGTATTAGTAGACTGAATTCACTAGTGAGGGAGAATTCTGCAGATTACAGAGGTTTTTAATTGTGCTGACTGATTGAACCAGACCCCTTCTCACCCCAATCCACAAAAAAATACAAACTGAGCACAGAAATCATAGCGTTGATGTTGTAGTGGGTTACTGGGTTTCAGTCTTATGTGTGTTAAGAAGCCTTTAAACAGTCTTCTCAAGTTGCCTTTTGGTAAAGTTTCTTATTCTATCTTCAGTGTTGTAGCACCACTGGTTTGTCTCTGTATTTTCTAACATTCTTCAACAAATCTTTGTGTTTCTAAATCAAAAGTGTTGGATTTTTTCTTTCACCAGCATATCTTTACTATCTCTACACGTATTATTCAATTTTTTTCCCTCATTTTCAAGCCTACCATTATGATTCCTTCATATTTGTCCTTCACAGATCTCTTCCTCTTCTTTGCCTCTATTTCCTTTATAGTTCTATTAGAGTGGCCCAGGACAGCCATTATCCAAAAGATGTGTTTCCTTGGATGTGCCAGTTTTGGCAGCTCCAAATCAGATGTGAGGCAACTGAGGCCTTTGCTTTAATTTGTAGGGTGAATTGTTCAGGATTCCTAAACTAACTAAACAATACATTCAGGTCTTGTCATGTAATCTGGTATTATGGGTGAAAAAGACAAGAGGAAAAGTGGGAAGCAAAGCAGAGGCTGTATGAAATCCTTGCAAAAGAGAATGATGGAACTTCAGGGGAGAAATAAAGCTTGCTGTGGTTTAACTCGTTGATACTGCATGTGCTAGTTAGCATTTATTTGCCAAAGGACTGAGCACTTCGATATTTCACTTATGGACAGGAGAAATTTTTTTTTACCATTTCTTTTTCTTCACACAGTTTTTGTCATAGTAATAATATAAAAAAAACTCATTTAATTCTTCTACTTATGTTGCTTGCTTTGATTATTTTTTTTTTTTCATGAGCCAGCTTTTGTAAAAACATGCAGATGTTTCACAAGCTAATAAACCATGTTTCCACATCTGGAAGAAAACGCACACAGTGAAGTGCTAGCTATGATAGAAGCTCAATGACAAGAAAGAAAAGGCTAGAAACAAGACAGTCTGTCTACCTGTTGTTTAATTGTCTTAGAAAATTGCTCAAGCTCTAGTTTTGCTATTGTGTGTGGGAAGCAGGAGAAAAATTACTGACTTCTTCCTCTTTCACAGCAAATACTTCCAGCATGGAAGCAAATTGGAACAATTTGCATCCTCCTTTTCTACAATTTTCAATTGGACTTTTATAACTGTTTATTTTCTTAGCATTGGCACTTTGTTGTTTGTTGTTTGTTTGTTTTTTTTTTTTTTTTTTTTTTTTTATAACTAATTCATCTGTTGAATCTTACTTATTGTATTTTTCCTTCTGGAAAATAAAGGGAATGCCTCAAACTAATTTTTGACCATTGATGCACTTCAGTTATTTTCATCTAAGCTCATTTCCTCATCTGTCATGCTTAAGTGTCTGTTGGAATATGTTATTTTGTGCACACACTGCTGCTGGGAAGACAATAGGCTTCATGTTACGTGTAATAAACTGCAGCAGTAATATTCTCATATTTATAGCAAAAGCGTATTTGAAAATACTTTGTTTACAAATTTCTGTGTGTTTTTGGAAATATAGGCATTTTATAAATAAAGTGTTCTTTTGGAGTATTATCAGACTTTGCGAGATTACCAGATACAGTTTTGTAAAAGGAAAGCTTTCTAAAAAGGAATAAATTAAAATAATGACTCCTTGTTTGCAAACTTTTCAAAAAATTTCTTTGTTCCAAAATGTCCTGTCTTTTACAAGTGTGTGCCTGGAAAATAGTTGGGAAATAATCTTTCTTGGAAAAAAAAAAAAATACAACAACCCAAACCAAAACCAGACACCATTTGAAATGCAAGTTATCACAAAAGAAATGCAGCACATGTATTGAAAGGGTACTATTTCCACCAGTTTAGTGGAAGTTAATCCCTTGTTAAAGTGGGGTTAGAGTGCTTCCAGAGTGCATCAGACAGGATGTGCATTTAAACATGAGCTGGGGCTGTGCACTGAGACATCGTCGCCCATTGTGGGTACATCAAAGTTGTCATCCCACATGTCATTGTTCTGTGCTCCATAGTTTATAGGAACAGCATGTTGTTTGAATAAGCAAGTTTCATATGATAATATCTTTAGCAAACCAGTATTTGATGTGTCTCAGCAATTTTCTTTGTGTAGCAGAATAAAGAAGAATACAGCAAGTGAAAGCCTTTTAAGCTCTTGACGGAGAAGCCTTAGAGTCAAATTGTTCAATGCTGGCTGTTGGAACAATGCATGCATAATGATTATGGATTAGGGAAGAAGCACTCATTGGGTTGTGGTTATAGAAGAGCAAATATTTTATCACTCTCTCTGCAGCAATAGTAGGCTCACAGACAGAGAAAACCTGACTCTGCGTGGATTTGTTTTGTGAGCTTTGCTTTGTTGTGTCTCACCTCAAGTAACAGTAACAGGATGATCCATAAAAGCATTGGCCAAGATGAAAGCTAGATTTCCTGAAAACTCTTGTATTTCTTAAAGTATAAAAGCAGAAATCTAAATGGTAGTTTTTAAATGAATACATTTATTTTCAAAAATGTACTTTAAAACCCATGACATCTAGCAAATGTCAACATTCATAGTGGGGTTTTGACATTATGTGGTGGATGGCTGTCACAAGTGTCTGTTCTCACGTTCTCTTTTTTCCAAAGTTTTTGAGAAGAGAGCTTCTAAATTCAAACGTTTATTTGTGTCTACCTACATGACAAGTCTGCTGATGTGTCTGTAAAGAATGAAAAGCTAGTACATGCTGGCTTATAAAAGTCTTTATGCCACAGTTGAAATAAACAATATGCCAGCCTGCATAATCTTTTCACAAACCTCATAGAAAGTGTGCATGTTTTCTTCTTCCATAAGGTAAACTTCTTTATAAACTCAGGTTGTTAAGGCATTTACAGGGCACATGCTTGAGTTTGCCTTTCTCATATAAATGTTTCATCTATAAAGTCTATTCGCAATTTGAGATGCCCAGAAGGTTGAATATGAGCCTATTCCACCCATTTCTGTATTTACATGGTTTTCCACAGGTTTTATTCTCATCCAGAACCTACACATCTTTCAGTTAGAGCAACACATACCTCAAAGTCCATTTTTAAAGGCAATTTTAGCCCATTTTTACTGCAAGATTGAAATGAAATACTTTATGCAGGCTAAGAAGATCATAGTTTCATTTTTATGTGTGTTATTCAACTTTAAATTCTGGAGTCTTGATGGTTTTGGTTTATAGATATGCTTGTGTTTATATATGCACACCTCTTAATAGGGCATTCAAGGAATTAAAGGCAAGATTGGAGCTATGAGTTTTCTGGAAAAGGAGCTACTTGGTAAAACAAATATTGCCTGAGAGAATTCTCACTATTGTTTACATGTGTCAAGAGTGTCTGAAATACCTGTTACATATGATATACTATATGATATAACATACCAGTTCACTTTGATAGCAGTCATTAATGGCTAGATGGTAGGCTAAGTACTGAGTTAATTAAATTGTACTATTCTTTGAGTATATATTTTGTGTTTGCCTATGTGAAACAGAGGGGATTTGATTCAGTGATTGAGGTTTTTTAAAAATTCTAATTTATAACCTGAAATGCTTTTTAAATTTTTTACCTGAATTTTAATATAGAATATAAATATTAACAACACCTGATTTTTAATTTTTTAAAATAAATCAAATCCTCACAAGGGCTGTAATTCCATTTTGAAAATAACAATTGCTTGCTATTGTTATAAACAGATCTTTCTGTATCTTTTGTGAGAAGCCTTCATAACCTTTGTTTGTCTTTTGGTTACGATGGTACTTGGCCAAGTCTATAAAAAATGGAGGCACAAATCACTCAGACAGTCCTTACAATTAATTTTTGGGTCAGCGCTCTCAAGTTCCCTTTGGTATGAACAATGAAAAATTGTAAGTAGTTACCAAGTGGGATCAAAACTTTAATTTATGCTCATATTATACACCTGTAGTTACAATCAACAAATTCAGAGATAAAGGTAATGAAGCTTTAATCTTTTAATCTCAAGTTTTTTGGGTAACTAAATAAATAGAATCCTTAAAAGGCTTCTTAATTATGTTTCTAGAACTTTCATTCATTGTATTGCAATCTATTTCTTTTCTGTGTTGTATGTTACAGTTGCTACTTGTGTAGGAAGGAAACCTGATGAATCATGATTTTATTTTGGGGTGAAGCAACTGTGCTGAAAAGGAAATACAAGAAATACTTTCTCTGACATCACACTTGAAGGCATAAGGGAACCTCAACTAAGGATGTCCTTTGTCCTTAACTGGTGACAGTCATAGGCTGGCAATATTGAAATGCCAAGCAGTCTGAGATTTAACATTCTATTTTGAGTGTCTAAGCAGGGAGAAAACCAGCAAAGCAAATGAAAAAAACTCTCTTGGGTTTTCCTTTGCCTGATGCCTATTTAAGGGTGAGGAGAGTAAAGAGTATTCCTCCCTTTTACAGGTACTTTTCTCCCTTCTTTATGTGAAGGTAGCATCAGCCACCAAAATGTTTTTTCCGCTTAGGCCCTTCACATTTGTGTCTGGGACACACAATGGATAAGCAGAGTGCATAAGTTATTGTCACTTTTGATGCTATTCCAAGTTCCTCAAAGGGTTGGAAGTGAAGGGAGCAACTCGTGAACACTGAGGTGACCAAATCGCAGAGTGACCAAAAAATAGTAGAGCTGGTGCAAACTTCTGTTTTGGTGCTAGCGGTGAGCCAAATGTGCAGAAGTATTTGGACTGTTGCCTTTTGTCTAAATTGGTGCTGAGAGCAGAGTTTAAAAAAGGAAAAAATTAAGAAAAGGCAAAGAGCAGTACATCTACATATAGCAATGCCACCACTATCAAGTACCTCTTGCTGTTGTTGATACCTTTCTGGTGGCAGATTGTTGGATTTGATTATACAATAAGTGCACAAGTAATTAAATTAGAGTACTGGAAATTTAAAGAAAAGTTAAAACTATTTGTGAAGCCAGAGCAAGTCCTTTGTAGCAGGTATAGATGGACGTCGTGGCTAGTGTATTCTAGTTTTTTTCTGCGATCCCATTAGTATTTTCATTATCTTGTTTTCTGCTTGCATGACAGTAGTTTCTGGCCAAAATTACAACTTTATCAAAGCCAGAAGAGGATGAATTCAGCTAGCAGTGCGTAATTTCACTTACCTAATCGTTACCCAAATGACCTCTTTTACATGCAGCTGAAAGCTAGATAAAGCATGTTAGATCCTAAAGCTAGATAAAGCATGTTAGATCACACAAATCCTGACATTCCCTTTATAAGATATTTGTGCAGAAATCAATTACCAGCAGACAGTGCTTCATTTCTGTTGAAAAAATTTCGTTATTGAAACATCTGGTGCTCTTAGATTCACCTATATATTAACCAGAGGATGGCTACTGTCCTAAAACCATTTAGGTCATATTTGGCCCAGTACTGATTCACTCTACATTCTGAATTTTCTTTCCATGTGTGGGATTTTTCATCTGCAGAGGTGTGGTTACATATATCAGCTAATTGTTTGAGCATTTTTTTCCTGTGTGTGTTGTTCTAGGTTCATGTGCAGACCCCCACTAAAAAGCTATACAATAGGCATGTGAGGCCTAAACTGGATGTGTTTCTCTTCTGGTCATTTCTGCTAGTTACTCGTTTACACCTGGCTTCTACAAAATTGGAAGGTTTTAGTCTCCAGAATTTGTAATTTCTTACCCTTCAGTACAGTTGAAATTTGTCATGTAGATTTAAAAAGAGTCTAACTGAAGGAAAAGAATGCTGGCAAATTTGCAGGGCTTTGCTGCTGCTTTGGCTTATCTCTATGTGTTAGTATTTTCAGAGATGGAGGAAAAGAATAGAAAAAGGCAGGCAGAGATGTAATTTTTCATTTATTTGCTGTATCTCTCATTGTTTTGTTCCAGTACTAAAATACAGGTGCAAGTGTATTTCTAGACAAATGAGTCCATTTAGTCAAGAAGCTTAGTTTTTTTTTTTCTTTTTCTTCCCTTATGTCTGCTTCTTAGGCTGCATTTCTTGTATGTTTACAGTGATCTTCTGTTCTGGTTTCACAGTAAAGAACAGAATAGGTACTAAAATTTTTGCCTTCCACTGGAGTAAAGCTCCTGTTTTCTTTGGATATTAAAAATTTGTGGGTTTTGGGTTGTTTTTTGGGTTTTTATAAGATAAAGGGGAAGCCTGGATCACCTGAATATATAAATGAGTGCATTTGTTCTCATGACAAATACAGGTGATATCAAAAAGTATGTGTGTACATTTTTCAGCTGTTACTCCTGAAACAGCTGATTTGGATTTTATAGTGGTACAATTTCACCCTTTCCAATAATTTTCCTGGGTATTATGTATGGTGGTCACCCACACTGCATTACATGCACAAAAGGTAATTGTCAAAATGTCTTTTCCTGAGAAGGTGATGCTTGTTCAAGTTTTCACTAAAATGATAAATCATTAGAGTTCCACAAGAGTAATCACCAAGTAGAATCTGCTTGAAAATAAATCAGGCTGCTGCTTGCCAAATCTCTGGGCTGTATAGAACCCTGGTGAGCTTCAGCTAATTCTGGACTCAAGCAGCATCCCGTGAAAACAGAATGATATTTATGGAGGGACAGAAGCTCTCTTTGACAATCAGCCTCTTTCAGTGTAGCCTTTATACTGAGAAAGTTCAGAAATGTTAGGAAACTGTAGAAAATGAGAGCAGAAAAACTGATATAGAGACTGAAAGCAGATTGTCTTAATTCCCATATTGTCTTGCCCAGGTGGAGATTGCCACAGGCAGTTGCTGATGGAAAGTTCCAGCTCTTTGGCAACTGGATGCTGCAGCAGTGAGCAATTTAGAAAAGAAATGGAATATGCAGTATGCTCTGGAAGACATTATATCTATAATACAGTGTCTGCAAACATATTTTATCAATTTTTTCTTGCAGACCCTGATATGGAACTTCATTGTGTGTTCTGGCCTGTAACAACTAATGAGAGTTTCAACCACAGTTTTTATGCCATGCATATTCAAAGGGGAGGCTTAAAGACACATTTTCTCAGCCACAGGGGGAATTGTCTTTTCCAGTACTACAAAGATCTGTTCAACAGTTCTGCAAGGTTAGGTGGGATTGGGCATAGATGCTTTTGGGTAATGCTACAGAGAGGAGATGAGTTCAGCTTACCCCTGTGTTTTAGTGGTCATCAGTACCTGGCACAAAGGCATTGTTTGGCCTGTAGTATCCCCTGCAACTGGTTTTTGAAGTTATAAAAAACCCATGAAATTAAGACCAGCATTTAAACCTAGAGTAATAGAAAAATGGTGGAGCAGCCTCATGTTCCCTTGCCACAGGGCCAAAAAATTTAAGATACACATCTTGACCTTCAGCTCTAGGAAGCCTTTAACACAGTCACTTTAAAGGATGCACCCAGCTGCTGAACTGTGGGAAAAACTGGCTGTTTCTGTAAGGCAAAAAGTTCTGTTCCCTTCTTTGCTAGGGAGGAGGAGTAAAAATTTTCAAGGTTAGGAGACTAGTTTTTTGCTACTACGATTTTGGAAAACTCAAGATTTTTAAACTTTTAAAGAAACAAAGCAGCCATACTGAGGCTGAATCATGGACACTTGTTGCTATAACCGAAGCAGAAGGAAGGATTTGAGGAACTTGCAACACGGACATTAGTTGGTGAGGATCCCATGCAGAAATGTGTGGGAGGGAGGGTTCTACTCTCCTAAATGGTTCAGGGCGTGAAGGGAGGGTTGCTGTCAGTATGTTACCTGCCTGGTCAACACTACTAAACCCAATTTATGAGGTGGATTGTTGCTCCTAAATGTTTGAGAGAGACACTGCTTAGTCATAGTATAGGAAGCTATTCCTGTTCTGAATTGAGAATAGAGGACTAAAGTTGTTTTACTCCTATAGGTTTATCCAATATTTTGGGATACCTTTTTCCTTCATTTTGCCTTATCCTTATTTTTCTGCTGCTTTTTCCTAACCCTGTTTTTAGCTCTCTTCTGTTTTGGCATGTATTGTCTCACCCATTCCAGATGGTACCTCAATATGATGCTTCTGCTGTCAAGTCTGGGACCAATAAATCATGTCAAACTATGGAAATCAATCAATTTATTAAAATTGAAAGCTAAATGTCCTTTGAAATATCTGGGTTCAGACACATATGTGAGATTTTTGTATTAAATTTTTTGTTTAGCTCTTATTTTGGATTTATTTGAAGGCAGGAAAATCTAGACCCCCACAGACCACAAGTAACTCCTAAAGCTCGGTAGAACAAATAGCCCTCTAAAGGACATAACCTTACTCATAAAGCAATTAAGAGAAATAATGTCACTGTTTAGGTTGTCAGTATTTTACTTAAATAAATGTTTTAAGTTTGCCTGCCTTCAAATCACAGTATTTTTAGGTGTTTGTCCTCAAAATGGAGCTTGGGAGTCTCAGCTTAGGTGTTTAGGCTCTCTGGTAGATGGGGATAGATCAACACCTAAGCACAGGATCCACAGACATCTGAGTTCTGAACTTTCTAATTCCCCTGAGGAAAAATGTTGAGTGTGCAGGGAAGAGTAAATTTTTTTATTTTTTTTTTGTTTTGTTTTGTTTTAATTAAGCATCTCTATTGAACTTGACAATAAGATTTTTTTTTCTCTACATCAGCCGTATGCAGCAGGCTTCCATTGTGAGTAAGTTGTATGTAAAATGTGTGTTAAGCTCTTTCTGTCATGGTTTCTAAACTCAACAAGTAGTATGAACTTGAAGACTGTCTGACCACTATTGTGCATTCTTAATCAAGGCTGAATTGAATACGGGCTGATCTATTACAGGGTTAAGCTAGTTATATGTTTATTTGCTGTATGTTTGGGATTTCTTTTTTCTTTTTTCTTTTTTTCCCCTGATTTTAATACTATCTTCTTCAGTCAGTACTTCTGAATTTTACATGTTTGTTCTAGTGCCTGGGAAAAATTTATTTGCTTCTCCAAATCAGGGAAGTGATGGTGGTTGGTATACTGATTTTCCAAACAAATGATCAAAGTACAAAAAGAAAAGAACAGATCATTACAAAATTATGGGAAACGAGAAACTACAGGGTCTGTACTTGGGCCTGTTCATATATATTGAGATATTTTTTGTAATTTAGATTGATAAAAGTAATGACAACTATATAGTTCAAAGAAAACAAATTAATAAAAGAGGAGTTTTACTAGAGGTTAATATTTACACCTACAGTTAGGTCCATATTCAGTTTTGAAAATTACCTCCTTGATGAGAACCTACAGGTCTTTTTCCCAGGGTATAGCTACCATTGTAGTAATCAGAAGTAGTCAGCCACAAAACTGTTTGTGTTTTGGTTTAGGTTTTAAACTGTCTGATTTGGTTAGGTTTATTAAAAATCAAATGAAAGACCTGAGAAAATTCCAGAACTTCATGTTTATGTGGGTACCCAGGACAAAGCAACCTTATGGAAATCAGTTCTAGGAGAAACCAGTAACTGCGTCAGAAGCAAAACAAATTTCTCTTAATTATTAGTTAAATAACAACTTCATTGTGGCATTGACAATTTTATGTGTTTTGTGATTCAGTTTCTTAATACTTTCATTTCTAAATGAAAACTCAGGTGAGCATGAGTTTTCAGAACTTTGAAATCACCTTGGAGATAATTTGATTAATTAGGAAATATTTCTGAGGTGGGATGGATATTAAGTTGAATCTTTTCCACTGTTTTGGAAAAAAAAAATACAGATTTATGCTGTTCTATTTTTATGACTTTCTGAACCTTTAAATTGAGCATTTTAAATTTAAAAAAGTGTCTGGTATGTGTACGTGACATTGGTTTCTGTTAATTGCGTCGAAATATGAATGGCAGTATAAATTAATTCTGAAGCCACAGTGAGTGGAAAATGCAGTAGCTTCCCAGTATTTATTCATACCATTGCTTCTAGGGTATCTGTGGGAGCTCCGCTTGAAAGGGTAACAGCTCATAAGCTCCAAGTCTTTGCCTAGGTGTTTTGGCAATTCTGGGAGTGATTTTGTGCCTCCTCCCACTCATCTCAGGGAGCTGAAATGATGAAAAGTCAAACTGTTCCCTACTTTTTCCCCCACTTTGTTACTACGAGATGAATACGAGATCTGGCAAGAGGAGAGACTTTGTGGGAAGTGGAACTGTGGAAGCTCATTTGCATTAATGTTCAGAGTTTTGCACACGTTTTACTTTCCATTGGTGAGATGAAACCTTTCTCAGTGAAATTCTTTCTGACTCCTAGGTGCATGGTTATTTTTGTTACTCAGTAGAATCATGCATACTCTTTTTTTCTGAATATCTGGGCAATAAAAAGATATGAATTAAGTTTTATGCTGTCAAATACACACAAAACCTTTTTCAGTGGCATTTTTTCTTACTTTAATTAGGCTAGGATTTATTAATGAAGCTTTTATAATATGTCAGAACAGGTCTGAAGAAATAATAATTCTGTATGTTCATAGAAGATCAAAAATATGCCATCGTATGTTTATGAAGATAGCACTAGGCATGACTCCACAGTCTTTTCTCACACATCTGTCAGTGATGTTCCTTATAGAATATTGTGCTATTCAGCATGAGAAAATAAAGCTGAATGAGTTGTACTTGACAAAACTCTGGATGTGCGTTGACAAGATAAAGCTGAGTGGAGAATTTCGCATGCTAATGCATATGTAGACAAATCCTTCATAAACTGGTTTTTCTTTTTTTTTTTTGACCATAAAATGGTCCTTACTGAAAACAGCAAGGGCGTCAGGAGACCTGCATGGATATGCAATGAGTTTCCAGCTAACCTCAAGCAAAACAAAGAAGAATTCTAGTGGTAGAAGCAGGGACAGGTGACCAGGGAGGAATACAGAAATTCCTGTCCAAGCAGCCTGGGGTGGGATGAGGAAATCCAAAGCACATATGCAGTTGAATCCCATGAGAGATGGGAAGAGCAACAATAACTTTATTTTAAAAGAAACAAATCAGATCAGAATCAGCTGCTGTCGTGTTTCATCTTGGAGTTGTATTCAGATTATTGTACTCTAGCTACCTCATAAAGGAGGCTGAGAAATAAATTTGAAACTTGGGAACTCGTGCATGGAAAGTCATGTGCAAATAATCTACAAAAGCAGGCTTGCTGCATAAACCAAGTATATTATTCCACAAAAATTTGTAGTTTCATTGATTTTTCTGCTACATGCCCAGCTATGACACACAAAAGGAAGAATTGCTTTCATTTTCAATTGTAAAGGAAGTCCAGTCATTCTTATTTCCATAAAATTACATATAAAATATAAGAAGTTATTATTCATTGTACAATTGCACTTTAGTTGACCTAAAAATGAGGGAATAAAGAATGATAAATCTACCCGGGTTAATGTCGAAGAAATATTTGTATTTCTCTCACCAAACTTGCTGAAGCTTCTGTGATGAAATAACAGGTAGCATGGTGAAATGCTGGTTTCTAGTAGTTACATTCTCACTGGGACTTGCAAGTTGCAGAGGAGAGTAGCTAGACAGGACAGAACACAGGTAAAGAATATATTCCTGTGAAGGAATCCAATCAGACTGAGGCACTATAAATGCATTTTAGAGTTGATGCGACTTGCAAAGCTCACGGATAACGCGGTGCTATGGAAGGCCTGTCTCTGCTAATCACCCTTGTGAATTGGGAAAGAAAATGTATCTTGTTGATGCCACGAAGATTTTTTCCGTTTTCTTTTATACCCGTTACACCTTTTATACAACTTCTTATTTCTTAGTGCTTTTTGCCTACATTCTTGGACTTGTTTGTTCAGCTAGGAGACTAAACATTTTAGAAGCTTCGTAGCTAGGGATCAGTGTGCCCCAGAGCCCAAGGTCCTCTCCAGAACACATTCTGTAAACCAAGATAGAACCATCCAGGGGAAGGTTCCTTGGGGAGGGGGGCTCACTCGAGCCTCTCATTGGGGAATCTTTGATAGATATGCTAATTAGTAAAACCTATAATGTTATACCCGATCTTTTGGGGCATATTCGGCGGGGTGCATTTTCGACACATATGACCTGGACGTGTGCATCTAAGGATCCTTAAAATAAATACCAAGGTAAAATCCCTTTTTCCCTTCTAACAGTGTATGACTCTTGATTTTAAGACCAGGAAAAGGCATCATTATAGACTGAGAAACCAGTCATGCTAGGACAAATGCATCTTGCAGATGGAGTCAGGGAGTTTCCAAAAGGGAGAGTTCAATGTTTACTGCAAGAAGTAAGTAAAAATGTGTAGTTTGTTTTTATCTGTGAAGAATAAGTAATATTTACCAGACTTTTTCAGAACAGCAGGTACATGGGCAATGCAGTACATACCAGAAAGGATCGTGAAGTCCTTGCTGGGAGAACCAGCCATGCATAAACTCCCTGCTGATTCTGAACAGCCAGTTGAAGAAAAAGTGCCAGGAAACTGGAGGTTACCGCTTCAAAAAAACAACACAGATTGAATCTGGTTTGTGTAGCAAATCAGAGCCAAATAGATGAAAGAGCTTTAGTCAGTGTAGCCCAGAAAATGGAGTCCTGAAAGATAAAATCTGAGGAGAAAAGAGGATTAAAACAAGTAATTTCTTCAAGAAGAACATCTGGTCTGGCTGAATACTCTGCACGAAAAGCATCCCTTTTAAAATGACCGCAAAATGGTCACAAATCTAGAGTATCTCTGGAAGCCAGCCAAGAAGAAAAATCTTCAGCGAAAAAACCCACCTGATCACCATGGCAGAGAAGACTCACAGGGTTCTGGAGCAAGTTGGAGGCAGTGTAAATGTATGATGAGCAGACTGGGGGAGGAAGGCCAATGCTGTTTACCAGGCTGATATGCACATTTTTCAGCCAACATTTTTACAGAACAGGTGATTGAGACTCTCCAGATGCACATCTCTGCGAAGATCTGCAAATGGCTTTGTGGATCCTGGGTGCAGTACTTCAAGTTTTTTGGCTGAAACATTGTCTGCTAAGACTTGAACAAGGCCCAGGGACTATCTGAAGTAATTCAAACTTCTAAATCTTCCATCAGGGCAGCACATTGGTACTGTGCATCTGGGATCACACATCCCAACACAGCCACTCTGCTGCCTATATCTGGCCTCTTAAATAATACAAGACTGATGCAGACAGTGAAATGGAGTGGCTAAATAAAAAGAACTTCAGTGCCAAAAGTAGGAAAGGGAAAAACAAAGTACAGAGCACCTAAATCAAGTGGTTCTCAAATTGCTCCTCCTGTAGGAAAGCCTTAATTTTGTTACATGTCACAGACTTAGTACAGCTGATAAGCCGATGTACTCTCCCTATGCAGGGCAGGATGTAGCACTCAAATATCAAACTCTATTTTTAGAAGTGTTAAATCTATCTGAATCGAAACCTATTTTTGGGCCACCCCAGCCCCAAACCAAAATGTAACTAGAATAAAATTAAGATAATTTAATTGGAAAACCTTGCTTACCAGTCAATCTCATTCCCAAAAATTCCCTTGATTCTGAGATAAAACAGGATGGAGATCTTTGAGGGAGATAATAAAAACTGGCTTGGATGCAAACCTGCACACCCTGCTTTAGGTGAACCTGCTTTAGCAGGGGAGGTGGAACTAGATGATCTCCAGACTCCCTTCCAACCCTTCCAATCACCCATTCATAAGAGATGGCCACTGAAAACATGTAATGGATTGGAATAATAGAAGAAGTTGACTACTTTTCTGTCTCATTCAGAGGAAGTTTTACATATTCCTAATAAACATTTTGGATTTTCTGGGTGAAGTAGAAAGAGGCAAGCAAGAGCTGCAATGTGAAGTAGAATTAGTAGTCCAACAGCTAGCATACTGCTTTTGAGTATTAGAGATTGACTCGTGTCTTTGTTTGTCATCTGATTCACAGCTGTCTCCTGCAGCTTGAGTTTCCTGAACCGAAGTACTCAGAAGACAGTTTGGTTTTTCTCATTTTGCAGATATTTAATTCAAGCTCTGAGAAGCTTTTTTTGTAAATTTGTAATGAAACTTGGAAAAGTTTAGGGAATGGTTCAACACTTTCCGTAGGCATCATTGTTACTATTGTTGGAAAAGTCCTGGCCATATTTAATGCATTTGTGTAATACAGGCTTCTGGTTTTGAGAGAGAGGAAGCCCACAGGAGTTCTCAAATGTGTCAGTGGCATGCTTCTGGAGCCACAGGGCAATGTGCTATTAGAACTGGCTAGTGTTTGTTTTGCTGACATGCATGTGGTGTAGCTGGATTTCTGAAACTCTTCAGGTCTTTCACTTTGAATTAGTGATAGATGAATGAGTGGGTGGATTTGGATAGTGCTGCTCTGCTATCCTTACAGACCTTGCTGGAAATACTGTAGTGGCTGTGCATATGTGTGGCTTACTGGAGGTGCATTAATCTGGCTAGCACATGGATTGATGGCAGCATTAGCTGTAGGAGCATGGACTTCTACACAGACTGTGCACCAGACTTCCTAATATCATGGGACTGGAGTAGCAGATGTTTGTGTTAATTAAAGCATGTTGAGATATCCTTTACTTGTTTGTGATATAGATATCTCTTTAAAATGCCTGTTGAACAGAGAGTGGAATTGCTGTGTGGAAGTTTATAAATACTGATGCTACTGATTCTGATGTTAATGCACTGTTATAATAGCCATGGGAGTATTGTTTGAGCGCCCTTTCTTATTGGAATTTTTTTCCCTCCTGTTCTGTCTTCGCAAGAGGAGCACAAAAGCAAATTCTACATCAGTCTTCAGAGCAGTCAGGCCATATTTGGTATAAGTCACATCAAGAAATGGTTATCTAAATCTATGGTTTTTTGTCTTGAAAGTAAATAGACTGTAACAAGTACCTACAGTAATTTTTACAGAAGTGGAATGACTTCTTTTGTATTTGTCACCTGCTTGCTTAGTAGAGATGTCTGTAACGTGCTTGAGACCATGAAGAGTGTTTAATTCTTCTGGACAATGGAAAGCAAGGTCCTCACAAGGAGAGTGTTTGGCTTCTTATATAAGTTCTGCTGCTGTTGCTGTCGTGAACACTAGGACAGTTGGACTGCAGAAGTAAGCTTCTTCTTGAAGAAAGAACTCAGAGAGCAGCCATGTGTCCATTTTGTCACCTGAGTATGCATTATGCAGTGCAACCTTTCTGCAAAACTCTTGTAAAGAAAAGCAAACAAAAATGTCACCCTTACAGACTCAATCTAGGATATAGTCTTTCCTTCTTGTGCCTTATTGCTACACCAACAGTCTGTCAGCTTGAATTATATGCTTGGTAATACTCAGAGAATCCTGAAAATAGCTTATAAAAATGAGCTGACTGATTGGAAATCTGATGAATAATCCTGTTGGTAGCCAAAGAGAAAGAAGATCTGAGGTTGTTCTTTCATTGAAGAGCAGATGGGGATCTGCTTACACAGGAGTAATTAATTTACAAACTGATTAATGCTGGGAGTAGGTTGCTGGTTTTAATAGGCATAGCTAGTAATGTTTTGATATGCTTTAGTGTCTACCTAATGATGAGAAATTTTTCAGCACATTTTCTTCTTTCAAGAGGCTCTTAGCATTATTTTGCAGGACCTGAGGATCAATACTTCTATGAACAGAGGCTTTTCAGCTGTCCCCATAGATAGTGATTACCTTTTGGAAAAAAAGGCATGTTCATATGGATGCATCCTCCTCACCTAAGTCAGTGGCAAGCCTAAATGTTTACTGTCTGTACAAATTTTGTCTATTGTAAGTTCTTAATTTTTCCACGTGAAAAGTACGAGTCCTCTAATGTCATTTTTTTGGAATGCTTATCACTCTTGCTAGTACAGGCTTTTTTTGATATCATGGTCAATTTTAGTGTAGTCTTATACAAGGAATTTTAACAATATTGCTTTCTCAACTTCACAGACTCAATAATGATAAAGATAATAGTGATGATGATAATAATTACTATTACTCCAAAAAAAACAAAAATATGCAACGATCTCTTTTCTTGAATTTCTCTGCAGAATGATTCTTGGCTTCCATGTGTTCTTGTGTTATAAGACTAAACTATTCATCTAGGTCTAGTTTTGCCATTTTAAGTTCTGAGACCATAGTCAGAACTTCAGTCAAGCACAGAGGACATTTTTTATGGGCTTAGGAAACAAACAGAGGTCTCAGAAGCTTAACTTAAATAGACAAAGGAAAATGTAATACTGAGAAGATGATCTTGCTGTACTGGTTCTAGATGAGGCTCTGTCATAAGATTTATTTTTTGACAAACTGAGACCCATGTTGTTGTGAACAGATGTCATAATATGCAGCAGAGCAGCAAGTGTATTTTAAACAGAAAAGAAACAAGCTTTAAAAAACTTTAAGGAAGAAGAGAGCAGACAGTTTGCATTAAAAGTAGGTGGCCAGAAACTACTATGAAAGTACTGTGTCATATGTGAGCTGGACTGTAGTTTTTTACCAAAGTAATTATGTTAAAAACAATTTGTGAAAATAAAATGTTGCTTTGTGTACAGAACTTTCCAACACTGAAAAAGCCTTATTAACATTATTTAATGAGAAGCAGCATACTGTCCTTAGTATTTGTATTTGCATTGAAGGAAGTGCAAGCAGGATGAGTGTGGAGAAGAGAGTTAATTAGACTAATGGTTGTACCAACGAGGTGATAATGTCAGAAGTCCATACAGCACGTACCAGAAACTGAATTAAATCTCTGACCCTTTGTCTACTTTTTGCTTGTAGGGGAAACAGAGAATTAGAGTGGGAAAAATATGAAACTTCTGTACAATACATATACCTTGATTTAGATTCAGATTTATTAATTCAAAACACAAACTTGACAATTAAAGCCTGTTTTTTCTTAAAAAAAAGCAACATCAGATGATAAAAGTAATCTTGCAGGGTTTCTCAACACAGTTTTAGATGTAAACTTAATAACAAAGCAACATAGGCAATATTTATCTAACATTCTTCTTTGTATGGTTCAAGGCTTATTGTTTGTGTTCAAATAGCAAACATTTCTAATGTTTAAAATTAGAAAAGAAAATTTCATTAGAGAAACTCTCTTTCACTGATTTAATGATACCCAGTGTCTACCTATACCTGGGCTGAATGTTTCTCTTCTTACATTGCAGTAAGGTCTTGCCAGTGTTTGAAAGTGCGGAGAATTTGACACCATTATTGAGAAGGAGATTTCACAGAGCACTAAGTCCAAACCTTAACAAGAACTGTAAAATTAGTATGAGTGTCCTGCAGTGTATACTAACAGGAGCAAACTTTCCATAGAAATATGTAGATTTATTTGTTACTGTGTTTGCTATAGGTCTGTCCTTCTCACTTGCTCAACTTCCCTTGTGTGCAAGAAGGCTGTAGAGGGGCACCCATTATTGTTTCAAGGTTGCTTATGAAATCTTTCTGCTCAGGTTCTAGACCATTTATTTAATGGAATGATGGCTAACAGGTACATCAAGCTGACTTATCAGCTGCACCTCTTATAGCAAGGTTTTTATGATACAGTGTTCAGACAGCTTGGTTTCAAGTTTAAATTCTGAAGGTTTGAATCAAAAAATGTGATGTCCCATATACCTTTTTAACTTCAATAAATGGGCAATTTATGGCTCCCTAGATATTATAGTCCAGGGACAATTTCTCTGTTCTCCTATTTGAAAACTATAATACCCTGACAGTGTGGATGGTACAGATTAGAGGAATGCTGATGATAGTGCTCAAATTTTAAACCTTTTATTCAACAGCTGGATAGCCTTTCAGGAGCTGCCACATGCCACTGCCTTCTCTCCTTTCCACTGTTCACTAAAATAACTTGCAACATATGAAAGGTTAACTTCATAAAAAAATGTACTGATCTTTTTCACAAGCTTCAGTCTTTCATGATATACTGAAGGTTTGGACATGTAATCCTGACTTGGGCAAAATTCACATTTGTGTCAAAAGAGGCTTTATAGCTACGGGATCAAGAAGTCTGGATATTCTGCTGCCAGAGTGGTGTATAAAGAACAGCTTTATCTTGGATAACTTTGACTTATCATTTGCCATTTTCAGATTCATAGACAGAATCATAAATCCATTGTTAGATAGTGAACAAGTAGTGCTCCAAGTGCTGTGTTAGTTCTTTTCTGTTTTGTTGAGGCTGCATCCATCCAAACATTATTTTTGTGATTTTGGGTGCCTGAGCCTCATATTTTCCTCAGTTCTAGGATCTTTCTTGAAAGATCACCAAATATTTTCAAAAGAATTAGGAAATAAGACTCCTCATGGGGATGAGAGTGATGGTAGTGTTACTCTGACAGATCCTTGAGGGGCCAAGCTGCTCATATTGGCAACATCATCTGGTTTAATTGGGCATGTCAGCATTCCTACATATACCCATGCTCCATTTGTAGCTGAACATTGCCTTGCTCTCCCACTCATCACTCTTACCTTTCTGGTCTATAAGGAAAAAGTGAATGTTTTTAGGCCAATTTAAGTGATGTAACCAGTTTACTGTAGTACCATGCCAATGTGATGGCACAGAGGAAGTACCAGGAATTTGTGGATAAAGTGAAAACATTTTGGGCTTAAAGGGAGCACTGAAGGGCAGAACTGGGAATAGAGAGGAGAACCCACCTTTTGACTTACACCTTATTACTAGATATGAACTCAGCCTCTTAAACCAGGAAAAATAAAACCCCCTTTTTTGACTCATCCTCCTAAAAGGTAAAAAAAGTAAAGATAAAAAAGGTGAATATGTCTGGTTGTTTCTATTTATTGAAAAGAGAAAGGGGAAAGAGCTGTGATTTATTTATGAGTTGTAGGTAAAATGCACATGCTGGTAAAGAAAACCAATCAAACAAAAACCCCAGAAGAATCTAAAACCTCTTAAGAGCGCTTACCCTTTTAAAATCAAATTTAGGAAGAGAATCTGAATGTCTAAGTTGCAGCTGGTGGGTATGGGGACATCTTCTTGGAAAGTAGTAGGATGGCAGAACTCCCCTGCCTTTCAGCTGCTCTTTTCCAGTGCTGTTGCCAGAGATCACAGCACAGCCTGAAAGGCTAAAGGCTATGGCAGTTTAGAGCTTGAGGGAGAATAAATAACATTATTCTTTTCTTTACTTGTAAGATTCCAAACCCATACTACCACTTTTCCTCTTAAATCTTATCTCCTTGAAGGCATTTTTGCCTCTGCCATTTTGTCTAATCCATGTCACTGAATGCAGCTGGAGTGAAAAATGGCATTAAAATAGCTAGTTTCTTTTCAAACAGAGTTACTTCAATTGAAAATCCATTCTCCCGGTTTATAAATCTATTCTGTTCATGTCTTTGTTCAAACTGAAGTTGGTAAACTACCCCTGGAATTTTCATTTAAATTTGGAGGTTTACATTCTCAAGAATGTAGAAGAGGGATAAGGAAATAAAAAAAAAATAATCAGAAAGTAAACCCAACTCCAAATAAAGCCTATGGGCACAATAGAGGAAAAGATTCTCTTAATAAAGAGGTTGATGATGCTGGGTAGTTTTGCAGTGAAGTGCTGATGTTGACACAGGGCTGTTACTCAACTTTCCCAAATTTCACTGTTAAATTAAGAAATGTTCTATGCATGACACTTTTCATCATGTGAGTTGTATTCTGTGGAGCTGCATGAACTTGGAGATTCTCAAAACACCATGCAACTATTATACCTATTCTCAAAATGCACCTATTGTGCTAATGAACTATTATGCTATTGATAGTGAGGGGTTTTATATAAACACAACTGTGGAAAGATCAAATTGTGGTTTTGAATGCACTAAAGAAAAATAAATAAGGAAAGTCACTTCATTTACACTTATTTACATTTATTTTACATTTATTTGTATCACACTTATTTTCAAAATAGGCCTGTAATTTCCACCCAGCCTCCTGCATATTTTGGATTAATTCCCATCTGCCACCCTGCTGCAATGTTTAAGCAGTGTCATTCAGGCTGTTCAAATTGTATTTTCATACATTAGCCATCAGGTAGGTGCTGTTTTATGTCTGAAGTTACACCATGCCTCAATATTTTATGTTGAACACCTAGCACAGAGGCTAGATAGACACCTAGGAAAATAGTTTTGTACTTAAAAAATAACAGTTGCAGATGGTTCTTGGCCAGCTCCTCTGTCATTTTTATTGGCAGAACTGGGAGCTATATGTGTCTTTGTCCTGTGCCTAGAAATTTGAGTGGAGCTCTGACTGCCACTAACCTCATTTAAGCCCTACTACTTTTGTTTCAAGGATCTACCTGGCAGGCTTCTGTCCAATAATAAACTCAGTCCAGTGTGTTCTTGTGAGAAACACTGGCTTAATCATAGCAGCATGTTTCTCTCTTTAAATCTGCATCCTGGCTTTCAGTATTACAAGATCTCAAATAGAAAGCAAATAGTAACTTGGCTGATGCCAAGAGCCAGCATAATAAATAAACAAATAAATAAATTAATTAATAAACAATTCAAAACCAAAATGCCACATTACATAGTTTGTGACTAAATTTTAATAACTTGTCTGTATTGTAGAATTGCCCCTTCTTCTCGAGCATCCCAGCTGGAAGCCTGAAACTATTGCAGTATAAAACAGTACTCATGAGAGAGTCAGAGCATTTCAATAATGCATCACAGTATCAGATTTGCAGAGCTACTGATGAGCAGAATAAGATAGGATATATGCTTATTCATATGAGAAAAACTCATCAAGTGTAGTTTTCCCAGCTGAGATACTTAGCCATGCAGTGGGGGTTTTTGATACTCATTTCAGCAAGTAATCATTTGTCCAATTTTATGTAATTTTTGTTGTCCTATTTTACACTGACATTATTAATAATGCCACACAATGTGATTTGGGGTAATGTTGTTAAATGAAGAAAATGGGAAAAACCTGGCTGTGTTATAAAACCAGTAAGCTTGTTCAAACGAGTACAATAACCACAGGACAAAATTGTGATTTATATCTCTTTCAGTCTCCTTCAGAGTCTCTCTCCCTTGGCTTTCCATTGGTGACAGTTACAGCATTTCTTCCTGGAAACCCAGTGACCAACCCCTGGTGTTTGCTCTTTGGACCAATGAGAAATCATTCCTCTGTTTGGTAGTATTATGTAATCTTTATTGTGAATGAAAGACTACCAAGATGGCTGAATCTATTCAGAAACAGCATCTCCAAAGTGAAATGCTTGTTTAACCCTATTCCTAAACATACAAGGCAGACTAAAGGCTTAAAACAATAAAAAGGACTTTAATCATTAATCAATTCTAATAGTAACCTCAGTTTTTCTCTGTAATTATTTTTTCCTTTTTCTCCAGCTAATTTCCAGTTGTGGATTATCTGGATTCCTGTGGGATCTCTTAATCTATATGTCTCTTTCCTTGCCTGATAGTACTTGCTGACTCTGAGCCATCTGTAGTTTCCCAATTGTCTGTCTGGTTTTGGACTAGCAGATCTTCGATATATCCAGAAGGGTTTCCAATCCAGAATTTAGCCATGAAAAGGGTAAATCTTTCTCTGCTTTACTGGAGATTGATAAGGGATATTTTCCAGTAATCAGCACCTTTATTTTTAATCTGGTATCAGTCTGTGGCTTTTGTTACTTGCTCATTCTCTTTTGTCATGGACAAACACTTGGGCATACATACTGTATTGATAAAGAAGCTTTCTGAAAATTGTGGAGTTCATCTTAAACATAATGGTCACAGGGCCTTCAGAGTAGGGAGGAGACTATTGAAAGACTGTGAGAAATTGTTAAAAGACAATTATAGGAAGGTTCAGAACTAGCTGAAGGCTATAGCCTGATAATTTTTTAGGCTAGATGAGCATTTTGATGATAAAAAAAGGTGAATTCTGTATCTAAGTGAGCTGTAGTAATTAAAGTAGGGGAATGTGGGATTATTTCATAAAATCTCAGCATATTTTAAAATTTCTTGAATGAAGCATTTTGATTTTTCCTTCTGGAATGAATTATATTTTGATCTTCAAAATGTACCTCAGAAACAAAGCCTTTCCTTTTTTATTTGGAGGGTGCTTTGAAATACAGGATGTTACTTTCATTATTCGTTGTGAGAAATTAAAAGCTCTGACTTTGGCATCAGTTTCACACAAATCAAGTCCCTGCTATAGGCAAAATGATGCTTCTTCTTGGCAGGTCCATAGATAGTTCGTTGAGGCAGTGAACCTGTTTATTACCTGGGTTGAGGACAAGGTACAGCAAAGGCTTAAACAGAAACAGCAGAGCATTGTGATTCCTGCACTAGTGCTATGGAAGTGGAGGCAGGTGGCTGATACTTCAGTGCAATCAGTGCAGTGACAAGGTACTTGAGCACCAGAAAGTGAACACTGAAACCCAAAGCCTTGGTTACTAATTTGAAAGAGTGGATTTTTTTTTTTCTTCCTTGCTGATATCACAGTTTAGGAATGGTAATTCCCAGTTCTGTGCCCCCACCGAGACTCCCCAAACCATGTGCTGGTCTTTCTTCCTGGTTTTCTCCTCCTGCTTCTCACTGTGGCAGGATGAAGTTGAGAGATGGAGCTACAAAAGGCAAAGATTATGGGTTGAAATAACATTTTACTGGAAACAGCAATGAGATAAGAAACCAAACAGTAACAGCAACAATAGTAATGACAGAGGGTATAAGAAAAGAACTGATTCACACAAATAAACCCCCCCAAAAATAGACAATACCAGACGGCTCCCTCCACCACGTTTTCTTGACTGTGAGGATTCCCTTCTCCGTGGAAGAGAGCCCCTATCCCCTGCCCCTGATTATGACTGATGTGCTATAAAATAACCTCATGTCCTAGTCGTTCCCCTTCCCAGTTACTGCCAAAAATTAACCTTGTCCTGGGTTAATATCTGAAAGTAGTGTACCTGGATTTTTCCTATGAATCAACTGAAAATGGCAAGTAGAAATGAACATGCTTGGAAGAGCATTAAAGGAACAAGCTGCTCCTAACTGAACTCAAAAGACATAAAAAGGAACTCTACGAAAGATGAAAGATGGGGCTGGTGACCCAGGAGAAGTGTAGAGTCTGATCTTGTGAGGATAGGCTTAGGAGAGCGAAGGTTGACCTTGAATTAAATCTGGGAAGGGATGTTAAGAGCAACAAAGGATTCTACAAGCGCCTCAGCAGCCAAATAGGGACTGGAGCAAATGTGGTCCCACTGCCGAATGGGCATGGGGAACTGGTGACAAATGACAAGGAAAAGGCCAAGGTACTCAGTGCTGCCTTTACCTCAAGTTTTGCTAGTCGGACCAGACTTTGGGAGTCTCTGGCCCCCAAGACCCATGAGAAAATATAATCTCGTCTTTCACTCCTATCTTTTCTTATTGTCCTTATGGGACAGCATCTAGCATATCTCACCCTCGGCCTTTCTTCCTCCCTGGGTTGCAAACAACAGTCTGTTCCAACCAGATCTAAATGTCAGCAGTGGATGTGTATTACATTTCCCTGACTTCTCCTAGCAGGAGTGGCAAACTAAAAAAGGCCAGTGTTGATAGCAAGAATGTGTTTATTGCACTGGCATCATCATGGACACAGAGCGTAGCCAGGCAACCGGAAAACAGGGCTTTCATTTATCAGACAGGACACGGAACAATCTCTAGATGTTCTTCCCTCTGCTTTGAATCAGGGAAAGCAATTTGCAAAAGGATATGTGCAGAACGTGCAAAATTTTGCACAAGGGAAATTTCTCTAGCAAGAAATGTCCAGAAATGGGGGCAACATAGGTAGAAACGCATACTCACATTCAGGTAACAAGATCATGAGTGCTGACTTGCAACCTGCCTAGGACACAACAGGCTGTAAGTCACTGGAAGAGTGCTTTCAGTGTAAAATAAATAGCACATGAGCAAAGAACAGGCAGTGTTCTGCCTGAACCTGGATGTTATAATAAAAACAGAACCCACTTTGGGTTGTAGTCTAGGCTTAAGGTAGGCTATTGATTCTTGATTTTATTATTTTAATTTGGAAAAACCCCAGACTTGGTCCTTGTTTGATAAGTGTTTCATATAATTTCTGTTGCTATAAAGAATAGCTTTAGTGATATTAATTATAAATTATGCTTGATTTTCTTTCATTTTTGGTGAATTTCTTTTTAAAGAGCATCAAAATATATAATTTTGATGAAAGTTTATTGCTAATTTGAAGTAAATCATGATAAATAGTGGGTGATGTCTCTCTATTTGGAGTTATAATTAGAAGGTTGTATCAATTCCTGTACTGGGTCAGACCATACCTGCTGTACTGTCTTGTCTCCAGCCTGCAGCAGGTGCCTGTGTAAAGCCTAAACTTGTAATGATAGTTCCTTTGAAAATTTTCTCATCTACTGGAACCCAGGAGCTGCCTGAGGTGAAGGTAGGGTCTCGAATGGGTTTTTATCCAGTCAGCTCTTAAGCTGTCACAGGGGATTTGCAAAGTCAGGTAACCACAGGAACAAAATCACACCACTCAATGGCAGAAATTTTAATAATAATTAAGCAATTTTCTCTTGTTTGATTAGGTTTTGTATCACAAAATAGAATAATGTACTGCCAGCAGGGCAGATTTAATCAAGACCTCACTTCCCTGAGGGATATTTTCATATCAGTTTCACCCTGTGACATTTAACTAATTTTTGTATCTTTGTTGTCCTATGGAAGAGAGTTCTGCAGCTCATTATGGGAATGAAGATCTTCTGGGGTTTATATCCTTAAATATTCTTTACAATTCAAAGAGCAGCGAATACACTTGCAATTCAGTGTTTAAAATCAGTGAACAATATTCTCTGTGCACCTTTCTCATGACTGTATAACTGTCTATTATCTCTCTCCTCAGATGCATTTTTTCCTAGCCTAAGGAATCAGTCTATTTAATCCTACTCTGTAAAGAAAACACAAAAAGCTGGAGGTCTTTTGTCCCTTTTCTATGCATCTTTCCTAGTTTTACATTCAAATTTGAAATTGTGGGTTGGGACTGAAATGCAAAAAGTGTTCAAAACAGGGGGGTAAATGGATTTGTTCCATGGTACAAGGTTGTTCTCTGTGTTTTGTACTTCTTATAATTTTTTCTTAATTTTTTTTTTATTATTTTAACTCAAGGTTTTATTTTTGAATAGTGATGTTCAGTTCAGAGTTCATCAATGAATACATGAAAATAAATAATTTCTCTATTTGAGGTAGTTTTTCCTGGTGTGCAACACTTCATTTATTAAAACTGCAAATTAAATTCAATATATATAACTAGCCATTCAGATTTATAAGGGTTTCCTAGAACTCTATACAGTCAGTTCTTTGCTAATCTCCATAACTTGGTCTGTTTAGCAGGTATTGTCACATCACTGTTCATTCACTTTTCTGCATCACCTAAGGATATGTTCACCATTTATGAGTTCTGCTGTAGATTACTGTGGATCTCAGCTACTCACCTCTTCCCCTCTGAAAATTGACCACCTACTTTTTAATCTCTTTCTCCATTGAAGAACCTTCCCTCATGCCCTGATTTTCTTGAAGAGGTTTTTAAGGGTCCTTTGGTAAGAGAGCTTGTCCAATACATATTGAAAATCCAAACAGAATGTATTTTCTGGATATCCTTTAATCATACTTTGTCCATATCCATATCTATTTTTCTAGACAGTGATTTTTTTAGGCTTTTATTCTATTCCAGATGCAGGACTTGGCCTTTATAGTGCTTGATGTGTCTCCCTTCAGCATATTTCCCCAGTCTGTTGAGGTGCCTCTGAAAAAACAGAGCATTTTGAGCTCTCCAGCATTTTGATCTCCCGTATTCTCTGACTAATCTGTAATTTACAAAACTGCTGAGTGTGCACTGTGTCCCATTGTCTGGGTTATTAATGAAGGCATGAAATGATATTGGCCCAAATATCAGTCTTCAACTGGCTGGTAACTGGTGACCAGTTGGCTTCTGTGCTGCTGAATGCAGCCCTTCAAGCCTCGTGACTCAGAGAGTTTTTCACTTTTGTTGTCATCTGTTAACCCAGTCAGTATCTCAGTAGCCAGGCTCTAAGGATACTGCAGGAAACAGTGGCAAAGATATTGCTAAAGGTAAGGTAAAACAGTGGGTACTGTTCTCATCAAAGAAGGCAATCATGTTGGTAAGGGGTGATCTTTCCTTGTCAGATTCATGCTGGTTGTTTTCTTGCAAATCTGATAATGATTTTGCAGTGTTTTCAGTCTCCTTCAGTACACTTAGATGCTAATCTGGTCCCATAGACTTGTATAGTTAGTTTAGTTATATTCAGTTTAGATGTCTCCTAACTCTGATCTTCCTCTGCATTTAGTAATGCTTGGCTTCCACAGGCTTTGCCAGTAGGCTCAGAGATGTTGCTCTGGACAGTTTTCACCCAGCAGTCAGGGTGGTTTGAATTTCAAGGTGGCCTTGCATGTTTGTTCACTCTCTTTATTACTTATTACACAATTTTTGATAATTTGCTTGACACAGACATCAGCACTGATGTCTGTTTCTTGGATCTTCCTGGAACCCATTTTAGAAATATATATTTTCTGTTTTCCAGACCTCAGGTGCCAAAGCAGTTGTAAGCTGAAACACTGTTTAATAGTTCAGCACTTTCATCTCTGAATTTTAATATTCTAACCATGCTGAAAATGTTTTGCTTTTCATTTTATCTGTATTCTATAACCTCTTATAACAACACTATGATTTGAGACGACAGTTTTTCATAAGCAGCCCTGCCCATTCTGGGATGAGAATTTCCTTGAGCTCTGTGATGATGAATTTGGGCAGGGGGAGGAATATGGGGGCTTTTCGTTGTTGCTTTATCTTAATCACTTCTTTGATCTTTTATTGCTTCTTTGAATTGTCAAGATTCCTGCTTTTAATGTCTTTGAAAGACTTATTCGTAATAATTATGACTTTTGTAAATTATGCATCAAGTGCTTTATTTTCTTCATTTTGACACTGCTTTAGTTTTTTGAAAGATGCTTACTTCCTTTTGTTAACTACTTCTGTCCTGTTGTTAATCTGTTCCAAGTTGCCCTTTGCCTCAGGTTTTCTTTTTTCCTTTTTGCAAGGTAGTGTTTATTTGTCCTAAGTCTCCAGGTAGGTATCCTTAAATGCTGTCTGAAAAAATTTAACTTTTAGCTGCCTGACCTAGCTCCTTCTTATCACATTGCTTCATCCTGAAGTTCCCTTTCATGATGCAGACATGCTGTAGTATCCAAGTACATAATGGTTGCTGTTACAGTGCTATTCCTGCATGCTACTCAGAACAAAGTTAAGAGCTGCTTTTTCACTCAGCCTTATGTTAAGTTGCTTCTTAAAAACCTCGATTTGTGTCTAAAAGTTTACTCTTGCTGCCAGGATATAGTGTAATGCCTGTCCAGACTTTATGAGGGTAGCTGAAGTCTGCCGTTCCTACTGCACCCTCTGGCCTCATAGCACTCCTTACAATATGTGTTTGGGGGAACTACCTTTTGCTCTGGAGAGGATGCCCATCTGTGTACCCAAGTCTCTTCCTAGCAGGCCACTGGAGACAGGTTTTCCATTTTATCTTTCTGCTTCTATCCTTACTTTCTTTCCATAATTAACTTCGAAGATGATGGACTATGGATCCCTCTAAATGTGTCTCAGCTTCTGTTGTGAAACACGTGATGACCAGATCTCTACTGTACCTTACTTCATTTTGTTGGCATCTTTGCTCCCATAAATTAGTGTAGGTAGAGAGAACCCAGCATTGGATCATTTGCCTCTCCTTCTGTTCACTCACCTGCTATGATATCACTGGATGATCTTTCTCGGGCATAGTACTGTTCTGGAGTGTTCCTGGAGGTCATCTCAACAGATTCCTATGTATCTTTATCTACTTCTTCAACAGTTCGGTGCTCCCCCTGTCCCTTTGTAGGTGTTTAGAGTGAACCCAATTGCAGCATGTAATTTTCTTGGAAAAAAACAAAGGGTGCTCATTCTGTCTGCTCACTAGGGCACGTACTCATGTGTGGTTCTGAGATACCCTGCCCAAATATAGCATATTTACTCTTTGTGACTGCCTCTAGTATTAGCTAGTGCTCTCTCTTCATCCAGTCTTCTTCCACTTGTGGTGTTTAGGTTGAGGAGCATGCATGAAATCTACAATGTTAGAAAAGAAATTAAAAATTGTGTTGACTTCTTTTGCTAAGATATGAAAGAAGTTCCCTCTGTACTCCCTGTGCAGCAAAAGATACTTGCCTCCTGTGCGCAGAAAGTAACCAACATGTTGACATTTTTGGTTTGTTCTGTGTTGTTTTGATTTATACAAGTGCATGTTGCAGTTTGGAATTGAATCAGGACAGATTAGCATTTGTGGAGAACTGACCTCCTAAAATAGACAAATCTTCAATAAAAGATGTTATTGTAGTGGCGACAGTGGGAGGGATTTGCAAGCATGCATTTTAAGTATGTTCAGGCTGTTACCAAATCAGAATTATTGTCTGTTCTCTGCCTTGCATAACATCTGCATTAACCCCCCAGGATTCTTAAGATACCAATCTCTCTTCATTAAACCAAGAACAAGAGTCAATGACTGAGATTCCTGCTTGGCTTATCTCATTTGGAAAATTAGCATTCTTTTGACAGTAAGACATGACAAGCTACAGCTATACTAGAAAAATAATGTGTGTTGGAAAATAACTTTCAGCTAGCACAACGTCAAACATGATTTTGTATTTAATTTAGATTGAGCTTAAAAACATTTATGTCAAATGCATTACTCCATTTATTGAGACAAGTTTGTGTTTTTTGATGCTATGATTACTGTATGCTAGAAGTTGCTCCTGTGTACCTTAGGAGGCCTTTGGGGGGTTATGGACTGACTAGTTAAAATGTGCTGATTTAGTTAGCAAATTTGCTGAGTTAGTTCTGCTATAGAGGAGTTCATGGGTATGTGTAGAAGGAAGGTATTTAATGTATGAGTAAAAAATTAATTTCTAACTTCCATTAATCCAGTGCAGCACTTTGTTGCCAATGGATTTGGGACAGTGGAGTAAGACAAGATGAAAACTAGCAAAGAAAGCCTTATGTCTTCCTCTCGCTCTTGCTATTTTTCATTACTGACATGATAGCTTTTATTTTGCATTATTTTAATTCAGGTTTTTTCATATTCTGTCAATGGAGCTTTGCTTAGTTCTAACTGTGAGGGGGGAAGTTGGTGCTCTGAAATGAGGCATACAGACATCTCATTTTGTGGTACACCTTTTTTCTTGTATCATTTACTCGTGCACTTCAATATTGCTATTACTGGTTTTACTGTTGCTGTTACTAGTTCTAGCAGTTTATGTTTTAGGGAATGCATAATATTCTTGCCAAGGGCATTTTTTTTTTAATATGCAGAAGAATTTATTTTGAACAATTGAGTTTTCTTGCCTGAGGACATCAGCCATCCCTACACAGTTATTGAGATGTCATTTAATTGTCCCAGAAAAATGAGCAAAAAAATATGAGATCCAACTCACATACATTCAAAGTTTTAATTCTGTTGTGCTACCCTAATAACTTTGTAAAGTCAGAAGTTTTTTCCAGTTGTGCACAGAATACAACTTCTCAAAACCTGCCTACTATGTTATCTTATTTTTCACCCCAATCACTTTGTGATTGTGTGCATGGAATAAAGGGACAGAAATTTTTTCCAAATAAAAAAATTGAAAAAAATTATTTTTTGGTACTATCGTTTTTACAAAAAAGCTTACTTTGATTGTATTTTGCTCTCTAGCAGAGGAAGATTTCAGTCTAAATGGTGGAGGTTTCAGGAAGTTGTGAAGTACCACGAACAGTAAGAAGTAGATTATTTTACTAAAGGCGTACTGATTAGTCATAAAAATACAATGTGTGTTAATGGGTAGTCTTCATTTTCACTCTGATCCAATCTGTTGTGTAAGAATAGGAACAGACATATATTTTTGGAAGAGTGATTAAAACCAAAAGTAGGTACAAGGTATGCATCAGGATCAATACTTTTAAGAGCTAAAGTGTCTGTGGGAACATTTTTTTTCCCCTCAAACTGATTTCTGACAAATGGAGAGCATCATGAATGAAGATATTAGCATTGGATTTTGGTGGCTTGAAGACAGCAGCATGCAAACTATTACCAAAAAAGTGCAGAATGGAAGCAAAAATGGGCAAACATACGTGTAATCATTTAATTAAAAAATTATATGTATTTTTATATATACATGTATGTAATGTATTTCTGTCATCTACACAACCATGTAATAATTTCAATGTGGAATGATATGACATTCAAATTTTTAGGGTGTTTTGTTTCTTCTGATTCTCAGTGGAGTGGCTGGTCCTTGCTTGCATGCAACTTACATTGAAATTTATTTGCTGCATCTCACTGTAGTATAGCTTTTGTGGGATTAATGGGAATGGTTTTCTAACAGGACTGCAACTTTTGAAATCATTTTGGCTTAAAGGAAAAGCGTCTCTAGCTATGAAGATTGTACAGAGTAAGGAAAAGTGTGGGGATGACAGAGTGACAGCGTGGGTCCCCGTTCCCTATACCCCTGTGCGGCTGGTGAGGAGGAGGTAGAGTCCAGAGTGAAGGGATGAATTTGTTCCTGTGAAAAGCTGGTCATGGTTGTGGTGGGAAAGTGTTTCAGATATGTCTGTTTCTGACTATCAGACTCTATTCTTAATTGTCAATAAAATGAATTCATGAGAAAGAAGCTGGGTGGGCATCTGGCAGCCAGCCAAGCTGCCTACATTCTAGCATGCTTTCTAAATGTACACACATTCCAGTTTCTGTCCTGCCTTCCCTCTGCTTTTTCCAGAAACTGACAGCTTAAGATTAATATTAAAAATATCCAAATTCAAAGTGCCACATTTAATGCAGAATCCTGATAGTCTGGATGAATGTAGCCAAAAATTGTGCCGTTTCTAGGAGCATGGGTAGGAAAGAATGCATTGGTTTTGTCCAGTCTTAGTCTTATGTTGCTGATGTGAAACTTCTGTTGCACATGAGGAAAGGGTTATGTAGGTTCTCATTCGCAGTTAACATCCAGGCCAAAAGGATGTCTCTACTCCCGCTTTTCTTTGCCATGCAGAGCAACCAAAGTTTTTGTTGTTTTGGTTTTGGGCTGGTTTTTTTGCTTTGTTTTGGTTTTTTGTTTTGTTTTGTTTTGTTTTGTTTTTGGGGGGGGGGTAGGCAGGGGGGATGTAATTTGTTTCTAAAATTATTTTAATTATTTTTATTTTTATTTTGGTTATTGTTTTTTGGTCGGTCAGTTCATTTTCTGTGGGGTTTTTTTTAGAAGAAATAAAGATTGTCCTTTATTTTTTCCCCTCAAGAATACTGAGATATCTTCATTTTTATATACCTTACACTTACAACAGAAAATTAATTTTGGTTATTTGGACTTTTTTTACTTTGAAGTTTTGTAGATGTGCTCTCAGAACAGCCTAATCTGAGTTTCAAACCCATTTCACAATTCACAGTAAAAGCTAAAATGAGTGGACTTTGGTCTAGTTCTCAAGTTCTTCAGTGTTTCAGACATATTCTAAGGGGGTTTCCTATTCTAAACTACTGTTTAGAAGCCGCCCCTTTTCTGTAGTGGATATTGAGAATGTTTACATTTTCTCACTTTTCTTCTGTTCTTCTTAAACAAAACTCACTTTGATTTTGGAGTGCTTTGCTCTAGTAAAAGCCTTGGGACTTGGAGCACTGACTTCAAAAGATTTTCAGCAGAAAAAGCACAGGAGAATTTTTAAGGAATAATTCCTAGTAATAGATTTTGTAACTTTCTGTTTATAATTATAAACTAGCTTCCAAAATAAACCACTGTTAAAGAGCTAAGAGCTATAACATACCCATCAGGGGACAAATTGTTAATAAGGTGTAATTTGAAAGGGGAAAGCTGATGATATCTTGCAAAAGGAAATAAGAGCCCCAAGGCTGCATAGAAGTGCCTTATTACCAGTTGCACTGGGCATTCGGTTGAATGAGTTTTGTTTATCATGTTTTTATAGTTACTTTCACTGAGCTTTCAGTGACATTGGAAGAAAAATACCAAAGTACAATATTGTTCTTCTAATGTAGTAGTCAAAGAGTTTCTAAATCAAGAAATATGGAAAAGAGGCTACAGGAGTAGAAGAACATTGCACAGCTGTTTCAGAAATAAATTTTTCAGTTGGCCTCCCTGCATGAGATATTCACTAAAATTTCTGCGTGTCACTGAAATTTAGGAGATACTTATCTCAACACTTGAAGGCCTCTGAATCTAAAGGCTGAGTAGAGCTTTCTGCAAGTCTGCAAGCAGGGAGGGAAATAGGAGGGGGAAAATTGCAGATGAATTATTAAGATATGATGATTGTTTCAGTGACTGCTTTCCTAAGATTCCTTGTCACTGTGGAATGAGGTAAACACCTTTATATGTAACAGGGGTTAAGCAGCTGTTCCATTGTTTCTGCAAAAGTGGCCAATTTGAGTCTGAATGTTTGTCTTTTAGGAATTGGATAGAAATCACCCACTCATTTAATGTTGCTACTATGAGGTTGCTAGATGTCACTGACCTCCACTAATTAATAACTTGAATGATGTTCAACATATAACCTAGAGGTGCAAAGTTCCATGTGGCACTGACATTGCCCCGGACCATTCACTTGTGTCAAACCAAGAGAGAAAGGAACTTTTGTTAAGGCTTTTTCATAGCCTCAATGTTATCTCAAGTCTTCATGATGAAGTTGTGATTTAGAGTTGGGTTATGGGTCCCCTGGTTCCCTCTGCTCCTTCCATTGTGTTTGGAGTACATGATGTTCCCTTAAAGACATTTTCATATTCTGAACAGATACCCTCCTTAGTCCTGAGGCTCCTATTTGTCTTTCTCACCCTTGATTTCTGTATAATGTAGCAGTGCAGCTACACTCCAATGATTTTCCTATTAGCTATATGTTCAAGATTTCTGATTTTAATAAACATCTTTTGCATTTTGTGTCTAATGAGAATTTTTCTCAGCCTGTTGGGGTTTTTTTGCCCAACTCTACAGCTCATGATATTATCTATATGTTGATGATATTAATTTACGTGTCTCTCTACTTTTTATTCTTCTCCATATTCTTGATATTTTGTTTCTCATATTATTTTAGCATTTGTCAAATTAAAGCCAATTGTTTCAAAGTAAACAATTGAAATTTCCTTATTCCCTATTTCCCTTTGTCAGCTGTCAAATGTGCTGTCATGAACTGTGTTGCCAACTCTTTGGAAATTTTTGTTGGTTTTGTTTCTTACCGTGATCAGTTTTGCCCCGTCCACTTTCTAGATGTCTTAATATTTATGTTGTTATCCTTGAATGGAAAGAAGAAAACTCAAATCTTGATTTTCACAATCACCTTTCTGGGCAATTAATTTAACCAGAAGGATGTAGAATATGTGTCCCCATGCTGTTGAAACATGTATTTTTTCACTAGGTTTTCACTGGACAAGCTGCATGAATTGGTGGTTCTTACATTTCTTCTGTCATTAGCATTCTACTTTCTCTGTGCTTTCAGCAATCTAAAAACTTCTTCTTTTTTTTTTTTTTCATATTTAATGGAAAAAATACATATTTTAAAGTTCCTTCAACAGTTTTTGTCTCTTTGCCATCTTGTGAGATACCGTTTTTAGGTTAACTTTAAAAAAATATTTTTAGTATTGTAAATAACAGTTATTTTTAACCTACTAAAATCAATCTTATTTGCAAAAAAACCCAGGAAACACTTCAAAACTCAATGTGGTAACACAGATGTTAAATCTTGAAGGATTCATATGTAATTTATTCAAAACATTAAATTTACTATATGTAGTACAATTTTAGAATGTGCATTAAAGATGTGTTGTGAAATCTCATTCCTACCTGCTGAATGGCTGCCAAGTTTGGTAGTGCAAGAACATTTTGTTGTTTTACCCCTTCAGCACAATCCTGCATTCAATTTTAAATGTCCATAAAAACTGTAAAAGCCTCAAAATGCCAGATTGGAGCAATAAAAACTTTGAAAGTCACAGTGCAACAGTTTTGGGTTTTTTAATAACTCTCTGGGAGCAGGATTGAAAATCCTAGTTCCAAACACACTCAAGTTTTGAGTTGCTAGCTTCTAAGTTTGGAACTTTATTTTCCTCTATACAACTGTGTCTGTTAAGTGTAAAGCAAGTAGATATTTTGTGACATTTAGAAATCCTTGCAGAAGACAAAGAATGGAATGCACAGGTGGATGGGTAGCTGGCATTTGTGAAAGTTCAGTCTTGGGCAGAGTCCTGTGTCATTCAAGTCAGTGGAGTGGCCCAGCACTGAGGGTTTGCGGAAGTCTTAGTAACTCTGAATTCTTCTCTGATAATTCTGATAGAATTCTTCTCTAATCTGGTTAATTTTTTCTTTTATCATATTAGCTCTGACAGTTTTCAACAACTATTTGCACAGTCAGTAAAATCAGATGATTAAAACTTTGGTTGCTTCATGAATTGGCAGGGTATGTACTTCTCACTTTTTTATATACTTCAGGCTAGTATATTTGGAATAAAATTAAGTTGACATTAGCTCCTTGAAGCCATATAAAGGTTCAGATATTACTTGGTTTAAGTACAGAGTTGTATATCTATCAGGGGATCTCAGTTCTAACTGAATTCCAAAACCTGGTAAATTCAAGCATGATTTTATATTTATTTCCATACATTTCGCAGTGCTTACTTTATAAGAAACTGTAATTTTTTAACTGTGGATGAACAGTAAAAGCTGATTCTGAACAAATGAAAACACACATGATGTTATTCCCAGGAAAATTGGCTGTTACATGTGGCAAAAAAACTTGGAGGCAAAATAATGCAGTGACCGTAGCCAATTAGTAAAGTTGTCCATATGGTGCTGGACTTCTTGTATGAAATGCTGGCCTAGCACTTCGTGTGAAAGCCTAACCAGGATGCCTTAAATCCTTAGAAACCAGCTTTTCCTTTTTTTTCTTGTGAGCCAAAAAGGAAAGCTATATTAAAGGAAACCCCTTTTTAGTATTTTATTTTAGTTTTTCACTCAGAGAGTGATAGTCCCCAAAGATATTTGTCAGGAGCCTATTGGCAAGATAGCCAGCTCCAGCAGCAATGGCTGCAAGGATGAGGGGTCATGACTCTGTGAAAAACAAGGAAAATGGTTCCTGTGAAGTAGAGAGAGGTATAAATCTTCCTTAAGTGGCTTTACATATTTGCTCGAAGCAAGGATGTCATTATACCAAAGCGGGTCTTAAAATTTCTGGTAACCATCAAAACCACCACTAACTCTGCGGCTGCTAATTTGCTGCTAATGTCTTGCTGGTGTGCTGCGCCATGGCTACATTCTTTCTTTGGGTTTACGATCCTGACACTTTCTTTATGGCCTCTTTAAATTCAGCTTTTGGAATCCAACATCCAGAGCTAATTAGGCAGGCTGTAAGACACCCTCGCCAAAGAAGCCAAAACATTTTGAAGCCATTCCATTGCTGGACTTGATGTGAACAGTAAGGCAATATTACTCATGTTTGTTGACATATATTATTATGGTTATTGCCATTATACCCCAACTCCCCAGAGTATTGTTTAAATACATGATACAAGAGATGAAAGCAAGCAGATAGTGAAAAAAAGAAAAAAAAAAAAAAAAAAGAAATATCATGTAGTTGTTAGTTTTTGGCATTGTGTAATTAAACTATCTTCTTTAATGTTGTTTTTGCCAGTATCTAATTAGCAGAGCCATCTGCCTAAGAAGTGCTGGACCATCTGTCTGGAACACTGTTCTGTTCATTTCTTGGTTCTTGACTAATTAACTTCTTTCGCTATGAAATGTAATAGTACATTCCGTTTCTACACTTCAAAGTTCATATATAAATATATATATGAATGCATACCTGTCTACCTGTATATGTTTTGAGTATCTGTGTAGCTATGGGAGCATAGTTCTCCCAGGAGGTCTGATTGTACTCAGTTATGTGTGCAGCTTTCACTGTAGGTGAAAGCCACACTTTTTTCGGTGCCCTGTCAGTAAAACTAATACATCTCTCACTTAAACCATTGTAATTGGCCAGTTCTTTCTTGACTGTGTTCAAACTTTGAATTTCCTGTCTACATTTACTAATTAAAGTTAGAATTATAGGAAGGGTCCTTATTAAAGTTAAGTACATAGGGCTCTAATTTTTTTTCTGTTGTATTTTTTAATTTTCTGGAAAATTATATAATAATTTAGGTTAGAAGGGACCTCCAGATGTCTTGCCTAGGGACCTCTTTCGTTGCTGCATGTAGGGCATGTAATAGAATCCCTTGAGAGTTACTTCTGTGAACATTATTTACTGTTTCTACACTTTCCATATTTCTCTTTTAGTGTTCTTCAAAGCTATTTGGATAAATCAGTTTAAATTAGAGATTGTCTTCTTTCATTTTTTTGTTGGAGTTAATTTCTTTTCAGTTATTTAGTTTAACTTTCTAAAGATACAATAGTTTAACTTCTAAGCAAGACTCCTATTGTTCGTCCAGAGAAGTTACTAAAATGTATTTGTTGTTCCAAAGAATATTATTAATTTCAATAATGTAATTTTATCTTACATATAGGTGTTGGATGTACATTTTCTTCATTTTGAAGATAATAGTTTCATTTTATATTCTCGAATTGGAATTTGTTTTCTTTGCTGGCTGGAATTTCTCTCCTCCTACTACCCCTTTAAAATGCCAGGACAGATTTCATCTGAAGTTTTGAAGTTCTTTACATACATCACTCTTTAAAACACTGATGCAGTTATTTACAATTGAGATTTTACGAAAAGCTGCCTGCCATCAGTTTGAAACTTGAGTTCAAGCTTTGACTTATGTGTGCACCAAAGCCTTGGTTTTGTTCAATCTGATTTTATGTCAAATCTGTATGGAGCTTTGTGGTTCGTGCATTTTTTTAACCAAAGAAAACAATACCTGTTCAAAAGTGATCTGTGACATCCTCATCAGAGTACACTGGGTTAAGTTCAAGTTGTATCTTTCAGCTGCAGTTGAAAGTTGCTCACGTTGACTTTCACAGTGTTAAAAATCACTCTACATTACACAATTAAGGTTTATTTATGTATAAGAGAATGTATTTATGAAGAAGATTGGGAAATGAGGAGCTCACTAAGTCAAGGCATTAAATTTACAGAAGTGCTTGAAAGACCATATCGATCACAGGATTTATAAAAGCCATGTCATTGTAAATATTGTCAGCTTGCTATCAGAAACAGATTGATGTGTCACCTTAAACCCTACTCCTTAACCTCTGCAGCTGTGTTCTTTGGAGAGATGTGTAGCAATAGCTGTGTATGACCTGCCCTTACTTTCTCTGACACTGACTTTCAAATCTGTGTTCACTCTTTCCCCAGAGTGAACAAACTTCTGTGTCTATAATTTGGTTCAATGAACTTTGTTGCCAGCTTAAGTAGCATTACAATATTAATTAAAACCAGTACACTGAATGCTGCAAGTTGTGTTTTGCATGTGAAAATTGAAAGTTCTTGTTAAGAAAAGTAGAAAAGAAAATATCCTAACAGGATAAATCTTAGCTGTATAGACCTTCATAGTGAATCAAATATCCAACATGGTTTGCATGTCATATCTGCTCTCCTCCTTTGAACTTCATGGAAATGTCATCAATCAGTATTAAGCAGGAGAATATGTCAATTTAAGGGAAGCAGTGGATAACAGTAACATCTTTAAACATGGTTTTGCACTTGCTTTTTAGAATAATGCAATCCATATGTCTCCATCTGGTCTTTCAGAATGAAAATTTTCAAGTTGTAATCTTCTACTGGCAAAACCCACATTGTTATTACTGTGTTGGGACATTTTGCTTTGTCTTAGTGTGCTGAAGATTCAGGACACATTTTTCTCCCTTTTTTCCCACATTGAAATGCCATTTAGCTTGATGAGTTTTCTACCTGTCTTCCTCCTGTGTATAAGCAGTAGACTGTGTTGAATATCTAAATTTCCACTTTGTAGGAAACTCCCCTGAATTTCCTGAAGATTAGAAGGTAAAAAGAAAGTAGCAAGCTCTGTATAGAAGTGTTTGCCTGCATTACTGAGCTATGTGGGAGCCTTAGGGACCAAAGCACAACAGATTGAACTACTCAGCTCTCTTCAGATGCCTTTGTACTATATTTCATTTGCAGCCTCCTCTATTATTATCTCCTCTAGCAGTGGAACCAAGGGCTATAGGACTGTACGTACACTTGATTTCAAAGATGGGACTTAGCTTTGTCACCAGCGTGTCTGCATTTATTTCTTGTCCACATAGTATTACTCCTTTTTAGCAGGTGTTGTCATGCATAGGGTTTTCCCAGAGAGTTTGCCATTTGGTTAACTTGCAAGCAAACATATTTATATCTAGTTGTAGCAGTTTCTTCTATTTGGGTTCTTATATGTCCTGTTAACTATGATGTCCAGAACTATTACATAATGTTTTAATATTTCACATCCTTCCCTTTCAAATTACTTTTACTGTGGACTTAAAGCCAATTGAAAGCTGGGTATTTTTTCACTGAAAAATGATTAATTGATAAATATTTTGTATTTAATGCAGTCTTTTTCCTGCTGTTCATGTTTGACCTATTATTCTCAGTTCAGTTTTGGCAAGAACTTTCCTTCAAACCTTCCTTTTAAGCACCCACATTTTGCTCTCTTTCTACTCTGACCTCCCCCTGGTGACTAACTCTTGACTTTCTCCAGGCATTTGAAATTTTTTGTGTTGTTCAGAGATAACATATTCAGCACTTGTATCTAGTGCCACATAACATGGAGCTTCAGTGTGTCCTAATGACTTGATTAGGAATTTAGTTGGTCGTCCCATGATCTCTGTTATGGACGTGAATTGTTTTTTGCATTCCGAGTCAAAAGAGTTAGGTCATTGCTGCTTTTTTATCTAAGTCGGTATGAGGGTTCTTTCATGCTGCTAGATATAGTTTGTTATCAATTCTAGGGTCATTCACAAGCAGATTCTTTCAGAAGTTTTCAATATATTCCCCAATACACCATAGTCATTTAGCATTGCAAAAGCAAATGCTGTAAGTAGGCAGGTTTAGGATGCAGGAAGAGAAGTGATTACATTAGTTTTCATAAGTAGTTTTTTTTTTGAAGTGAAGTGAAGTGAAAAATGCTCATTCTTGGGCTTGTTGAAACACAAATACTCTGAAGGCATTTTCCCCCTTAATTTAAATAGGCTTTCACCCTATTATTAATTGGAGAATCTGCTTGCTATTAATACAGTCTCCATTAAAACACAGGTACAAAACATTTCCTTTATTAAATCTGGATAAATCATCTCTCATTATTTCCTTGCAAATAAAAATGAAAAGTCTGTGGTTTCATTAATTAGGCAGCAGTGGTTACTTGAGAAATCTCAATTCTTCTTGATAAATTGTGAAGTGCTTTGTGGCATTTTTATCTAAAGAACATATGGATGTGCACTGTTGAGGTGAAAGAATGCAGGCTGATTTAAAATGCACTTTGACTACACAGCATATATAGGCATTCAAATATGTACATGTATTGGCACATTAACACCAAGCATGCAGCCTGCCCCACTGAGCAGTAAAGTTTGTAAGTCATAGCTGCTGAATGTTAAATATGGAAATAACTGGAATTAACTCATGCAGTGAAACTGTAGTAATGCAGACCAGGCATTACAGTCCTGGCATAAATCTGTTGAAGCAGTGAGACAGCTCAAAAAATGAGGATAAATTGCTTCTGCTTTGCAGTGCACTGTTTCACTGTTGTCTTGTATGTCTCTGCCCATTACTTCTTTCTCTGAATGGATGCTTATGATTAGTACTGCAGTCATTCCTTTAGAGACCAAAATCTCCATTTGATGCTTGAGATTAATACTTCAAAAAGTGCAATAGGGCACACTTTCCCACAGCACAAGGTTTATCAGATGCTGTGGTGATGCAGCCCAACTCTTCTGGAGAAAGAGGTTCAGCCTTTCTGTGTGTTTCTCTAGCTGCTTACCTTAATAAAACTCACAAAAAAAAAGGCTAAATATAAATGTAACTGTGGTTATTTCTGCTGTAGTGATTGATGCACTGAGTCATGATGTTGTCCAGCTTCCTTTTGGATTAAAATAATGAAAAACCTTCAACAGCAAAACTACATTTTGAAGGAGAAAACTCTTAAGAGGCATTTATGGATAGGATCATCCACAGCTAATCATCAGTATCTCTGAAACATATAACACAAACATGGACCTAAATAGGTCAGGGGCTTATATTTCTGTGTTCCCTGCATTTCTAACAAATTCCTTTTGGTTGCAGGCAGTGGAGTGGCAATGTGATGAAGCTACTAAAAGAGCCTGTTACAGTAAAGGCAAATCAAAGGTAAGCATGAGACAGCTGTTCCGCTTTAATAAAAATTTTATGTTAATAGCAGGTGTAATTCAGTGTATAAATCTCTACCTTATGCATTTTTACTGTCTCTCTTTCTGACGAGAGATGGAGGAAAGGAGTCTGGCACTGATGTGTAAGCAAAGAAATAAAGAAGAGCACAGGGAGCACGGGGTGAGAGATACAGTCACGTGATTCTTGTCTGAAATGACCATGAACTTTAGCTTCTACCAATTTACTGTTTTGACACCAAGGTTAAACATGGCATGTCAAATGTAGTGAACTGTGTTCTCACTTCATTTTCTGTGCTGTAAATTCTGAATAACTGTGTAATTACTTTGTAAAATTCTCAATTTATATACCTGTGTTTAAGATGCAATTTTATTAACTTTTTTATTTCCTATCTACTGGTGCTATGAAGAAAATAATATTAAATTCACTAACTTCTTAGAAATTGAACTTGATACATTTTTTGTGTTTAAAACCAATTCTTTATCTGGCCAGCTGCAAATTCTATTTTTCAGTACAGGTAAATGTAATGCTAAGATGGAACCTGCGGCTGTCCCAACGTGAAGCTAGTTATCAAATTAATTATAAAAGCAATTAGAATTGCATGCAATCTATGTTTTTAATTGTTGTACTGTTCAATGGTTAAAGTTAATTCAGTTAAAACATAAAGGGAGAACATATCAAGAGTGATAAGTGCAAAAGAACACACTTGCTTTTATTCTGTAGAATGTGTTGCATACATTACTGTTGTGCAAAACTCAAAAAACTCCAAGCTTCAAAAACATGTTCTGAAAGCTCTGTCATCTAATGGAGGAGAAATCTCTTCTGCATAGTTATCTAATCACTGACTTTTTAACTTCTCCCATTAAACAGTTAATTTCCAGCTCCTTTTTTACTGAGTGCTGGAAAATAAAATTGCAGTGTATGACTGTACATTCTAGATTGAAGAGGAAGAATGGCCCCCATTCAGATGCAGGGCCATGTTATACTGTGAGGTATAGAAAAGAAAGAACTCTTGGAACCTCGTATTTTAAGCAAATGTTTCATTTTCTAAGTTGTTTTTTCTCCCTAGAAAATTTATGCTTCAATATGTAATATATCCCTCAAGCCTTTCCTTAGCTTTCAGATGACAATACTTGGAAGTAAGGGAATATTCTCAAGGGTCAATAGAATATATCACAATGCATTGATCAAGGGGCATATAAAGTAGAAACTATCCTGGTAGGAATGCTATGTGCAACTCAACATATATGGCTTTGTTTTACAGTGATTTTCCAAGTGTAAAGCTGTGAGAATAACATTCAACTTGTCTGAAAGTCATAGTGCAGTGACTGTGATCTAACATGATGGATGGAAGTAATTGTAAATTTGAGGCTATAGTAGTGTACTTTTGAATAATATGTTGACAATACTGTTACCACACATTTGATTCAACAGTGTAAAGCATCTGCTGCTATTAAATCATTTTGTTAGGAGAAATACACAACACTGATGACACATATTTAAGAATGGACTTTAGTGTAGTTTTTTATTCATGCAGAGTTTCATTTGTGCCCATCACACCCTTTTGAAGAAAATGGTGATTGGAAGTTAAGCTGTCACTGTAAAATAGTATATATGCTATTCAAATAATGACCTCTGGGATTGTTTCTTAGTATTGTTATTATTTGGCTAAAGATTTCATTTGTACCCACAGCCATGTTCCTCATTCACAATCTAGAAAAGGAGTATAGTCCTTATGCTTCATTACATTCAAAAGTAATCCTGGGAGTAAATACTTGTCTTCTTATTTTTACCATTTGGGTTTTTTATTTTTTTGGTGTGCAAACTTTGTGGCCTGAGAGCTTCATGTGGGAGTTGTTGAAAAATGCAGAGATACTGTCTGAGGAAACCTACCCAGCTGGAATGAAAATTGTCTCTTTGAACTTTTCGTGCCTCTTTTGTTTTCACTGATGTGGTCAAGGTTAAAATCAAAGGATAAATTTATGACCAGGGAAAGGATAGCCAAACAATGTTTGTCTTTTATGGCCTTATTTCCAAGACTAAAGCAAGGTCACTATACTCTCTGTAGAAGGAGATGCATGCAGAGCCTTCCCTTGGAAAAACTGGGAATCATCAGATCAGGAGGAGTTCACTCCAGTGCTACAGTGAATTGTCCCTCTTCAGGGGAAATCTCTTGGCAAACACAATTCCAGTTACTATTATCAGAAAAACTTGCCTGCTTGCCTGTTGTATAAATCGATCCAGCCCAAATTGCAGAGTTGATGGGGGTTGCATTTCTGTAACATTTCGCATGTGAATTCAGATTTCAGGTCAGGCTCATGTAACTGTAGGAAAAGACAGGAAACACTGGAGTCAAAATATGTTAAGGCCAGCCCAGACTGTGGCAAAGGAGATGAGGATTGCCGGGATGGCTGTGGGTAGGTTATTCATTCAGATCCTGGTTTCTCCAGAAGCTCTGTTGGCTACAGAGCAGCACGAGGGCAATGAGTTCAGGTGGCAAAACCTGAACTCATTGCCTGAAAGTCACTTTACTGATAGAGTGAATGCCCTGAAGCCAGAAGGTGGCTTCGAACCCTGAAGCAACTTGAGTAGTTTTGAGATAATGGTCAGTGAAACGCTTTTGTTCTTTTTTTGTTCTTGAGAAAGAAGCTGCATGGAATTTTTGCCTGTAGCTGTTATCAGTTGTTCTGAGGTTTATGCTTTAGAAGCCAACAAGGGAAAAGAGCTGAAGGGAAAAATATATAGGGACATCTGTCACATTTGACAGTGTAATGCACACTTGACTTTTGAAGGCCGATGCTTGTTACTCAGACTTTAGACAATTTAAGATGTTGCCTAAAATATCTAGTGGCTCCAAAAGTGAGCCACACAAAATTACGTCCTTGTGGCCAGCATGCATTAGCATGTAGAATTCTAAAACACCAGACATGATTAAGAGAATAAATTTGCTTATTCATACTGACACTTGTGGTAGGGAATATTAGAAAGAAAAAGTATAAATGCACTTGTTGAGAATGCAATAAGCCAAAGAGAGGTTAAAAATAATAATGCTATTTGAAATTAAGTCCCATTTTTTGCTTATTTGCGATTGTAATGGCTGGGTGTGTTAGTATCTGAACCTTCAATAAAAGTATTTAGAAATTAAACACAGGTGTATTTAAAATGTTAACCTATACAAGAAATATTGCTGCAGGAGGATAACTGTACTGCAGCCAGATTAACCTTGGACTGTCAAGGTGGTCTTAAGCCTCAGTAACAACCTAGCCTGCTTGGCTGCTGAATTGTTTCTAATAGTCATATTTTGTTTCTGGTATGCTGATACAAAAGTAGAAAGTACTTCCTAAATGTATTCTTTATTTCAGATATATTTTTATAGGCAAATAGGAAAGTACATGACATAGAGGTCAAGATGAACTGGAGAATAAGACTACATAAAAGATGGCTACCAAACTTAACACCACCCCCTGACCTAAAAAATGTTTTGGTTTTAAAGTCCTTTGCCATTCCTGCAACACACATCTCATTTTTGCATGTGTCAGAAGTGAACCAGGACAGCCAAGCTTGACTTCAGAGCTAGAAAAATGTCTCTGAACAATTCAAGTGGCTAAATAGTGAAGTCCTTTTTCAGTATGTTTTTGGGTGGTGACCGTTTTATTCATGACTAATTTTTTAAAACTTTCTTTTGCATTAGTGTGGATATTTTTTCAAATTAAGAAAACAGCCAATTAAGAAAAGCTACTCTTTCAATTTCCCTTTTTTTGCACTGTGTGCCCAACAAAAATTTCATATGAGATATCTTGTTTGCCCTGTTGCCCTATGGATTGTTGTCAAGCTGGCACAGGACTTGGGAACATTAAAGAATCTTGTGATTCCCAAGAATGTCAGAGTTTAAGAAATTAGCATTATTTTTGAACAAAATGAGTGGGTGATCAGCGTGCAAGTAATTTGGAAATTACGCTATTTCAGGGAGCTCTGGAATATGAAGAGGAGAGGTTGGATGGGTTGTAATGTCAGAACCCACTTATTTTTCCTACACTTACATTCCATGCCTTGCTGCAAAGGGCAGAATGGAAACAGACCAAAGAATAAATTACTGCCTTACGTTCTGTGAACCTCCTTGAGCACCCTTCCCACAAAAAAACCCAAAAAACAAACCTCAAAAAATTTGCCTTCTAGTTTTTGGGCTTTTTTTGGTGATGGAGTTAAAGCAGTCTGATACAAGGAAACTGCCAAAACTACCAATGCTGTCAAGAAGTGAAAGGATTACTTTTTAAATGGCTTGTTGCGCTGCCCAACTCAGTTGTATGGTTACGTATTAGTTTCTTTGTGGTTTAAAGAATATTAAGATTATAGTTTTATAAAGTTCAATATAAAAACTTTATATGTTTTACCCAATAGGAATCAAATCTTACTTCTAAGATGTTTGTCTTTTACCTTTAGAGGCTCAAAGAGAAGCATTTAAAAGCTCAATTTTCATGAGAAACTAATGCAAATGTTGGTTTGAGAGGTATTTTCTCCAAGGTAGTTTTTTTCCTGAGATTTTACAGGATTTTGTTGAGTTTAAAATAAACTTTACTTTTATGAGGAAAAGTATAGAAGATGAATTCTAAGAGTTTTCTCAGAGACCTTTAAAGTATTTTCCCCATCTTCTTTTGCAGTCTATTTTGTGCCTGTTCAATTTATTCAGGATTATACTTGTTGTCTTCCAGGATGAGAGTCTATTTTCAAGATAAACAAGCAATCAATTTAATATAACTGTAGGCCAGATAATGGGACTTCTGTGCTATTACTATTGTATGGATTTACTTACATGATTTCATTTAATATCTGCTAGAATTGCATAGCTGTATTTTCACAAGGTTTTTTGCAGGCTTTTTATGAGACTATCTTGTGGTGAATGCATTCAAATGTATGTTTCCAGGAAACTTTATTTTCTCCAAATGTATTGTTGATCATTTTATCGGATATGGACATTGATTTTTTTCAATAGAAGTGTTTGAATTTTTCGTCATACAGTTCTGGGAGATTTTCAGTATTGCAGGACAAATCTTTCTGTCTGAGTAAGCAGTAGAAATTGCTGTTGCTTTCTAGCTCCTGAAGTGAGAGATATGAACATCATAAAGCTTTCAGCTATATTAATGGGGTAAAAAACATGTTAAATTATTCCTCAGGGTGAGCATCTTTGTATTGTTGTAATGAAATTTTTTGAGAAACTTTGAATTAACGGGGAAGTAGATGCTTCTAATAAAGTAGGTAGGGTAAATTATTAAATTAGTGGTAATAAACCCACATCTGAACATCTCAAGAATTTTATTTTTACTAGTTTCAGTATATTTTTGTTACTGACAACCTGTTTTTTCCCCTGTTTTCCTCACAACTTCCTTCCTTGCCCTAATCTGTCTTTGAAGTCAACATCTGATCTCTTGAGACAGTAGTGTATTATTTAAGTCAGTGTCTATCAGATCATCTATCTGAACTATCAGTTCAAAATTTAGCCAAGCCTTTGAAATATATCCTGACAGGAAATCTTCAGTACTAGAGAGGTTTATTTTATCCTGTTAAGAACTTTTCTGAAAGGTTGATGGATATATGTGTGTGAATAGGAAATCTGTGCATATTGTGGTTGCTAACTCCAGTATGCTTGAGCCTTGTTTACCTAAAATTTTTCTCTGTGGATAAATAGCATGGATGGCAAAGTGTTATTAGTCTCCTCTGTACTCTGCAGTATCACTGAATGTATTCTTTCTTTTCTGTGTGGCAGGAGGAATGCCAGAACTATATTCGAGTGCTTCTTGTTGGAGGCAACCATCTCTTCACTTGTGGAACCAACGCATTCACTCCTATCTGCACCAATCGCACGGTACGAGTGAAATGTTTCGCCCCATGAGCTGAAGTCCCTGTTCTGAGCCAGTAGACTAAAAGGCAGGGCATGTTATGGCTGACAACTGGCTATTATACTGATGGGTGAGCTGATGTGAAAAGGCTGATTTAGGTGGTGGCAGGCCAAATAGGAGAGCTAACTGATCTGTTTTTGCAGTCTTTTCCTCAGCTATGGGAGATGCACAGCTATGAGCAGCTCAATTCCTCCTACATGCCAATTTTTATGAATCTTGGGTGTTTATAAAACTTCTGCCACTGTCTGGTCTGATTGGCATCAATTGGTCTAGTTATAAAATGTGGTTGTGTAGCTACATACTGTGTATGTGTAGTTCTGGAGAAATGACAGTACCTGTATAAGTGATTTCTGACTGGTGAGAATGAGAAATCTTGACTGAGAAGATCTGTCGTGTTTTCAGAAAAAGCCTAATTGTAGTATCAGTTGTACTCATAATAATATCAAAATGTCACTGTCTGGACTAGGCTGCCTATTTGTTTCAGGAGGGGAGAAAACTACAAAGAACAGATGTATTACTAAAAAACTCACTGACAGATTTATTTTATTTAAACCCATTGTACCTTTATTTTCAAATAGCATATTAACATCATGCTGTGGTTTATGGCTGTAAGTCTTTGGGCTACTAATCAGAGATAGTTCTGCTGAGCTGGAAAGCTCCTTTTGTTACTCTCATTTTTCAGGTGAGATTTTTTCCTAAAACACACCAGCAAAACAAATAATAGATTTTGTTGTTGTTGTTGTTGTTGTCTGCTACGGTGAATGCCTTATTGATTCTGGCAATCAGGTCTGGATTTATTTTTTGTAATCACAATCTTTGCAGAGATAACTAATGTCTGAGCCCCTTCTAATAGAAAACATTTAGGCATGGTGGATAATGATTGACATGCATACTTTCCATATCAAAGTGGCAAAAGTGAGATCTGACAACATCACAATGAGACTTTCTATATGAGACCATTTCATATTGATGTAGAGGTCGGCTCATCTCTGTTGTACAGTACTTGAGCAGGTAACAGGTGTTTGTCATAGGATTTTGCTCAGATTGATGCAGCTTGGCTGAAATGATAATTTTCAGGTAATTTTAATCCCTTTTTCTAATTCTTTTACAGTTAAGCAACTTGACAGAGATACATGACCAAATCAGTGGCATGGCTCGTTGTCCCTACAGTCCCCAGCACAACTCCACTGCTCTTCTCACTTCCAGTGGAGAATTATATGCTGCTACGGCCATGGATTTTCCAGGAAGGGATCCTGCTATTTATCGGAGTCTGGGGGCCCTTCCTCCTCTCCGAACTGCCCAGTACAACTCCAAGTGGCTGAATGGTGAGTCCTGATGGACTGTGAGACTCATCTTCTTTTAACTCACGTTCATCGTATTCATGGTATTGAAATTCCATTCTGAGAATTTGAATGTTTTGGAGTATTGTTTATTTAAATTTTAAATTATTTTGTGCTTTTCTTATATATTATTTTACTAGTATAAGTATTTGGGAGTATATTTAATAGAGCTGAAGTCTGTAGATGTGCCCTTAACATGTGTAAGTCGTGTTTGGAGACACAGCGATGAGCTGCTGTTAGGGTGCTCTTACATGGCAAAGCTGAGTCAGCTTTGAGCAGCAGCTTGCATTGAGCATTCTCTTCTGAGTACCTCAAAAACTTAAGGCAGAAAATAAACAGTTTAGAAAGGACTGAATTCTCCAGGCTTTCCCTGCAGGTCCCAGCCTTGACAAGCAGAAAAAGTTCAGCTTTCGAGCCGCTTAGGTGGCAGACTGACACCAAAGGATGGGGAATAGTTTACAAAACATATCATAACATTGTGTTTAGCAGTCAGTTTTGTGTCATGGATGTTAATCACCTGATGAGGATTTCCAGCTGGGAGAATCTGTAAACAGATAGGTATTCCTGAGATACGACAGACCAAGTTGCCTTATTATTTGTTACAAAAAAAGGAAGCAGATTCTTCTAAACTGAAAATTATTATCAAACAAAAAGTGTGAAATGATGTGTATTATAGTTTGCCCATGCCTGTTCCAGAAGAAAAAGAAATTTTTCATAATGCATGCTATGTGACACAACAGTAACTATTCCTACAGCACATTTCACGTTATGATGGGATTATTGTCATGTTTGAAATTAAATACAAATATAAATCCTTCTAGCTTCAGATCATTTGGTCAGCTGCAAGTAAAAGACTTTATTTTGAATATTTCAGTTCTCCTATAATGTGAATGCTGAACTGTGCTTATACAATTAGTATTTTTTACTTGAACAATGAACCCATGACAGGTAGCTTGCAGAAATTTGTGACCTTCTCTTAAGGTTAGATGATTTTAGAATGTTAATTAACAACAACAGCAAAATCCTAAATTTTGTGGAACATAAAAGAATTATAGCAGTGCAAAAGAAGTGAGGGGAAAAATGAACTCATATATGCCTGTTCAGGCACCCTTTGTCCACTCAGCTTGGTATTGGAACTAATTACTGTTCTACACCTGTGTTCTTTTGTCAAAGGGGAAGAAGTCTTCACGCAGAATTTGCAGCTTAACTGGATATTTTTATGCCAAAGGCACACTAAAATTCCCTCTAGACTTCTCTAATTAATCATATTCACTGTATTCACATTTTGTCTATTAAAAGCCTCAGATGTACTTATACATTCTCTGTTAGAGTTCATTCTTCTGCCTCAAAACTGTTTATAATTAAGTTACCAGGAAACTGTAGCTTTTATCTTTGGGGAGGAAGAACAAGATGAGTTTTTTAATTGAAGCCAGTTAAAGTACGTCCAATATAAGACTAAAAGCAGCCCAGTTAACTATATTAAAGGAAGGGGGAATATTTTCTGGGGTAGCTAGGAGTGGGGGATTCATCTGCTTTTATGTCAATTTGCATGGTTATGTGATTCAGTGCCAAGAAACTACATTAGTTTTTCAGTGCTTGGATTGAAGATTTTGCTGCTTTCACTGAGAAAGTAACACAGATCGATAATCCTGCAAGAAAACTAAGTCATCAGCTGGAATGGAAGCCTCCTAGTCAATATCTGTTCAGCAGCAGTAGCTCACAGTTACTGTAATTTGGCCTCATGTGAGGTGTTCATGTGCATGCATGTCTGTCAATGTTTCCAATTCAAAGGTTTCCTCGGAAGCACCCTGTTTTTTCTCACGTAGATTTTCTGCTCTGCGAATCATGTTGGACCAAATCAAATCATCTCTGGGGCTGATGGCAGCACTCAGAAACACAGCTGATTATCTCTCTCAGTGCTTTATTGCTGTGCAATAAAGACGTTGTTGATTTTAATGGCTAGCTCAGCAAATTCAGAGATCTTCAATCCCATCAGTCAGCCAAAAGGACATGCCTATATGCCTAGGCAGTCTGCTCTTGGTGTTCACTGTACCTTTTAGTGCAGGATCTTGACTTGAAAAGCTCTGAATCTTCATCACAGAAGAAAACTTGTTCCTCATCTTACTTGTCAGAAGGTCTGTAATCACACAAACAATGATATACAGTGTGAGAGGGGAAAATGGACCTGATGTGTCAGGTAGCTGGGGTGAGATCCCATATTACCATGATGTGGTTTCAGCTTCTGGAAGCACAGATTTCACAAATAAAATAACATTTATGTTGTTGACCTGAGTTCCCCATTTGTTCTGGTTCAGCCAGAGTCATGTATTTATTATTGGGTCCTGCCTTCTATTGGGGCTTGATAGGCCTGGTAGCAATCCACATCAGCTGAGTATGTAAGTTAGCAGCTGTTTACTGAGCATCATTGTGATCAGTTGCTTAACATTAGCAGATTATGGAGAAATCAGTGAACTTTCATTTCTGAATTATCCTTTTCTTGATGCAATCAACACTCAATTATCTGGGGGGACAAAGAGTTGGATAGTTCAGTTAAAAGTATTAATTATTTAGCATATGTGTAAAAGTAAGCTACAGAAATATGCTGAGAGAGTGTAACTGAAGGGAAAAAAGAAAATTAATGTGAAGCACAAAGATTTTGAACAAGCACAGATCCAAAAAGGTAGATGGATAGCACAGCAACACCAACATAGAAATCTTATTTTTGACTGGAGCTAGTTATTGTGGAGCCATCCTTGAGGCTCTCTGAATATACTGTTTGTTCATCTACTAGACAACATGCTTCAGGATTTGATTCCCCTGAATTTTGTCTGGTTTAAAAATTTTTATTGCCTAAAAGGACAGTTTACCAAAATTTACAGATATCTGCACACTTCCTTAAAGTTTTTCCTATTTTGGAAAATTTTAGAATGTAGTCAGTCACGTCTTCTTCCCTGATGGAAGAAAGAAGCTTCTGGTGGTAGTTATTGAACTTGTCTCTTTTAACATTTACAGTAGTAATCTCTTCAGCTCTTGAATATCTCTGAATATGATTGCCAGTTAATTTTTTTTTTTTTACTTCAGAACTTCCCTCCACTTCTAGAAAAAGAAATTGATGTTCTGTTTATTGATCTATTTCTGTCTTCCTGGTGCTCCTATAGACAACATCAAATGCAGCTGGCCCAAAGGCAATGAGCAGGTTTTTGACCACAGTTGTAACCATGCAGAAATTCTGCTCGTCTCCGTGAAGAGATGCCACTGAAGCATCAGGCTCCTCTAGTGGTATGACCTGAGCACTCACCTTAGTTCAACAGAGGTTGTGTTGCTCACAAAGAATTTATCAACTGACAGTTTGGGAGAGACAGACCCCGCGTTGTCCTCTTGCCAACCCCGTCAGTACTTTGTAACTATGTCACTGTACTCAAAGGGAACGTGATCACCCACAGAAGTTAACAAGGGCTGCAGACCAGCTCTCTCCCCATCAAACAGCCCAGCTGGCTGCAAAGGTGAAATAGAGAACCCAGCTCTCCCTCCCATGATGTCATATTTTGGCCTTCTCTTTTCCCATGTAGAGGAAAACGTAATGCCTGAAGTTACTCACATGAATATGCGTATATGCACAAACAAATGAAGAAGGTGGAAAGACTGCTTACCAGTAATTTACTCTGTAAGGTGTCCTGTTCTGCTATGTACTCTCCTTTCTTTTCCTCTCTGAATCCATGTTCAAGCACTTCTGTGCTTAAGAGAAACAATTTGAGGTGATAGAGCACACACTGAGGATTATGTCTAAAGCAGACATCTCTTCCACTGATTTCTTCCGGGCCAAAGCAGTCAGCAAGACCTTGAGCTTCAGCCAGCTGCTCAGGTCAGTAAAGAGCATCATGTTGCTGGAACATTATAAAATTTCCCTTGTAGTGTTTCATAGAAAGAATAGTCTGCCTTAGCAGTTGGCTTTGGACATTATTAAATGATAAAAAATAAATTATTCTTTCATTAAGCTGGCATGCTGTCTGTTTCAGTGTCCTTAAGCTCTCACTGTAACAATGTTTAAATCATATCTGGAGTTGATATAGTATGCTTCTAATTAGACTTTGCCGTAGAGTTGATCTGCAAAGTGTAGCATGGGCAGAATTCATCGTAGTTTGCTCTAGAGAACAGAAGAAAAGGTAATAGTTATATTTGCAGTTCACAGTTTCACTGTGTCCAGATTGGCAAGGAAAACCTTCACTTTTTAGACTGAGAAACCTCTCGTGTAGTCCAACATTTACAGCTAGTAAAGGTATTACTCCTTTCAATACACCTCTTTAAATCACTAAATGTTTGATCTGATGCCTCAGTGTGAAAGTTTGCCTTAGTCTATAATGTCTGTTTGATTTCCTCAGCCAATAAAGGGCAAAAAATTAAAAAAAAAAAGAGAAGGAAATCCCTTCCTGTTTCATCACATGGAGAAACACTACGACATTCGTTTTCATAAGTTGTCAAATGCCTTTGCTTACAATTGCGTGGCTCTCCAACTATCTTGAAATGATTGCAGCTGTTTTCTTTGCCCTACACATGCAATGATAGATGCTATGGGAACATGTTAAAGAAATAAAAACTGTGTTCTAAATGTCATGACATTTCATCAGTGGGCAGACTATAGATGATTAAAATGTAATCCTATGTCAGATGTAGCCCCAAACCAGAATAAAATAAAATAAAATAAAATAAAATAAAATAAAATAAAATAAAATATCTTGCAAATTAGAAGCCTTTCCATCTGAGGAGTGTTTGGATTGTTCTGCTTTACTGGTAGACATATTACCATTTTTCCTCTTGCTATCCTAAGCATTTGGTTATTAGATACTTTTACTAAAGTGGTTCCTCTGAGATCACTTTCTTAAAAACATTAATAAAAAGCTTATTAATCAATAGCAGATACTTTTAGTGTTCACAAGTAATAGTAAGAGTAAAATTCTTACAAAGGTGGTTTGGTTAGTGGGGTTTAATACAGCTCTGAATCAATTCCTATTATTGTTTGTTAGCAGACAACTTTTGCTGCTAGTAGGATGTGTAGAGACAATTTATGATCTAAGAATAAAAATTAATTCTTTCAATTTTGTTTTTAAGGATTAATGGAAATGGCTGTAATAATTCAGTGTTATCCTTTCATTTTTCTGGGCTTTAATGAAAAGCCTTGTAATTACATAGTGCAAGCTTTTCTTTATTATGTAGTATTTCATGTAACTCAAAACCAGTGTGTGCTTGAATTTGCAATGTACTCTTTCAGATAAGAGACCTGACTGAAAATATGCAAAGCGTATTCTGCTAGTTGTTGCTTATTTTCCAAGAAGATAAATAATTACATTTCTTTGGTTGAGCAACCCATGAGGTTGGTTCTTTTCCTTTGTATCATGATTTTTGCCAGTATCCTAAAATAGGAGAGAAAATACCTGCTGGTTTTGAAACCTGTCCTTAGGCTTCTTCACTGCAGCAGCTACCAGAGGAAAAATTGGAGCAGTTAAGCTGTGTTTTTCCTTTGCAATTTGTACATCTTCTCCCTGATGGCAGTGACATAGTAGGAGAGCAGTAAGTTGGTGTGAGATGGAGGTGCCTCCCCTGACTTCCTTTTTTCCAATGCCAGACTGAGTTACTACAAAACACCTTCATAGCATTTCCTTACCTGTTTGAAATGGTAGAGACAAGAAGCACTACCCATGTAGTTGGGGTATTTTTACTTCTTATCTACCCTAGGTAAAACAGCAAGGTCCACCTTCCATTTGTTAGAAACACCAGGAGGCTATTGAGGATGGAGTCTGTTCTTTTATATCTCATCTCGCCTGCTTATGTCAGGTGCCAATCAGAGAGGCTGAATGAGGAAGGAGGACACTTCTGCAAGCAGATCATCTGTTCCCAGTGTCAGAGAGGCACAACAGGAGTGTGAGCATCATTAATGCACAAAACTATGATACACAGTGACCCAGAGAAAATGAAAGAATTTAGGACTGAAATGCATCTTAACCAGGGGAAGGTGGAAAATTTCAAATTTCAGTGAGCATGAACACATGAAAACCAGCATTTATCAAAGACAGGAGGAGACTGAATATAAGGAATAAAGCCTTTACTGTGCAAGTAACTGTGCACTGGAACAGACTTCCCAGAGAGGTTGTGGAGTTCCATTCACTGGAGATACTCAAGAACAGTCTGGGCACAATCCTGTCCAATGTGCTTTAGGATGACCCCACTTGAGCAGGGAGGTTGGATCAGATGACCTGTTCTAACCTGACTCATTCTGTGATTCTGTGTGATCCTGTGACAGAAATACTGGAGGCAGAGACGGAATTTCAACAGCAGACATACTAAGCCTTAGGGTGGAGGGGACAGAGGATGATTATGAAATTGGCTTCCTTTTTGTTAAAAAAAAAAAAAAAGAAAAAAAGAAGAAGGAAAAGAGGAACAGGTGGTAGGGGGTTGATGGTGGCTGTATTCCAGGCACTCACCAACAAAGCCTCTCTGTCACTCCCCTCCACAGCTGGATGTGGGAGAGAAAATATAACGAAGGGTTCATGAGACAAGGACTGGCAGAGATCACTCACCAAATATTATTATGGGCTAAACAGGCTCAAATTAGAGATATGAATTGAATTTATTGCTAACAAAATCAGAGCAGGATAATGAGAAGTAAAATTAAACCTTAAAACCCTCCACCTTCCCCCCCCCCACCTCCCTCGTTCTCAGCTCTACCTTCTCCCCCAGTGGTGCAGGGAGATAGGGAATGGGAATGGGGGTTATGGTCAGTTCATCACCCATGGCTTTTCCTGCTGTTCAGGGAGAGGAGTCATTCTCCTGCAGCACCGTGGGGTCCCTCCCACGGGAGGCAGTTCTCCATGAACTTCTACAGCATGAGTCCACCTCACAGGGAACAGTTCTCCCCAAACTGCTGTAGCGTGGGTCACTCTTTCACAGGGTGCAAAGAGTGCAAAAAGTATTTGTCCCTTTCAAGGACAAATAGCTGCAGCATGGGCTCCTCTTTCCACGGGCCTTCCATGGGGTCACAGACTTCTCTCAGGCATCCACCTGCTCCAGTGTGGGCTCCTCCATGGGCTGCAGGTGGATCTCTGCATCCCCATGAATCTTCATGGGCTGCAGGAGCACAGCTGCTTCACTGTGGTCTGCACCACAGCCTGCAGGGGAATCTCAGCTCTGGCACTTGGAGCACCTCCTCCACTGGCCTTGGTGTGTGCAGGGCTGCTTCTCTCACGTTCTTTCACTCCTCTCTTCTATGGTCACAATTACATCTGTGCAGTAGCTTTTCTTCCTTCCTAAATCTGTTATCACAGAGGCATTACCACCAATTCTAATTGGCCCAGCCTTGGCCAGTAGCATGTCCATCTGTTGGAGCTGCCAGGCATTGGCTTAGCTGGACATGGGGAAAGCTTCTGGCAGCTTCTCACAGAAGCCACCCCTGTAGCCTCCTGCTACCAAAGCTTGGCCATGCAAACCAAATGAGCAGGTCTGCAGGGAAAGTCCTTTCATTGTCACCCTCCCTGTAAAACTAAAACAGAAGAAAAAAAATAAAATGGCAGTGCAAATGTTTGGGGAGAAATGGGTAAGCCATCATAACTGGGTTTTCTTTCCATACCATAACTGCTGGTTGGCAAAATCTCTTTAAAGAATACTAGAATCCTGTGTATGTGGAATTCTGGATTCAATTTTAAGTAACTATCCAAACTTCTGGATCTTTTGATAGATCCCCATACTCAAAAGCTGTAGAGGTTTTGAGTGAATTAATGTAATCCCTGTGTATTCTTCACCCTTGCCCTCCTGCCCCTGTGTACATGGCTTTACAAGGTGTCTATGCAGTCAAAATAGGTGACACAAAATCCACTGAACTCCTTTTAAGGGCTTCATTGAGGGTTAAGTCAGAGTAGAGAATGGCTTCTGTGAATAAATTTGTCAGTGGCAAATTTGCATCAGCAAAATGATATAATAAATTGCAAAGTATTATACCATGTAAGAACACTTTACCTTGAAAATGAAGGAGATCTATTTGAAATAAACAACAGGAAATAAAATAAGAAATTTGGTAATACCATATTTGAAAACAATATTTCAGATGAGAAATAATTGCATTTCAGAATTTATTAGAGTACATCAGTAAAAAAGTAATGAGTGCATCCACTTTTATGATTATGCTGAATTGTATTATAAAATCCATCAGCAGTATAAGAGAAGATTGGAAAAAAAATGTCTGGGATACAGAGTTTTAGGGTATTTTGCTGTCCTTGCTCTTCCATACCTATAAAATTTTCAATTTAGTGAAAGGAAAAGAATATAAAAGAAATCATGGAGAGCTAAGGCATTGCAAAGGAAATAGTCAAAATAGATTGGTAGCCAGCTACTCTATGACAGGTTAGCATTTTTAGCACGCCTCCTAGGTAATTGTGAAACACAGAGGAAAAACAGCTATTAATAATCCATTTCTGCCAGTTTCATGTGGACTTAACGTTTTACAGTTCAGCTCCTGAGGATGGATATAGCTGTGATGACCACAAGTTATGTATTTCTTTTGAGGTATATAATGCTGTGATTAAAATTTGTCCTTAAACCCTCATGAGGAGTGATGCCTTGATCAGCCTAATGCAAAGTCTGTACTTTTTTTTCTAACAGCTGCAAAGGACTACAACTAAATGAATGTACTTAATGAATATACAGAGATGGCAAAATGCAATTGCAACTGGACTTCATTGATTAAGTTAATAAGATGAAAGAAAATAATATACACTGGCACATCTGAAGCTTGAATTCTCTCCATTACTTTCAGCATCTCTTTTGGAGAGCACTTGTAGCTGAAATGTGAAGTTTATTAAAAAAAACCTCAAATGCATCTTTCTAGGATTTAATGGTATTAAGCATTTGGCTGAATACAAATATGTGGAAGAAATGGGTCTTTAGAGGTCAACAGTATGGTGTGATTCATTGGTTCTAGTGAGATCAGTGAACAAGGTCCAGATAGATGTCATTCAACATTAGAGCAGTATCTAAACTCCTAAGATTTTGAATATATGATGTATTCATATATCTTTGTGTGTCTTATTTTGTGTGCATATATACATATAAAATCTGATCTGTGTCTAGATAAGAAAAACTTAATATTTTAGCTTTCTTTTAACATTTCTGGGGTTAATTTCACTTTTGATTGAGTCTTTGAATGCCTTGCACTTCAGGTGTGAGTGGTCACATCTCACAGGGACAGTCAGTGGAAATCTTAGCTCTTAATTTCTTAGAGTAGGCTTTGGACCTTTAAATCCTTAAGGTTAATTGCTGTTACCTCCTTAAAGAAAGTTAGATAATTTCCTGTCATTTGGTTCACTCTGGGAACAGCAGCATCTGCTAACTATGTAAATTAAGCCATGTTAGCTTGCTTCAGAAGATGTGGAGTTGTATGGATTAAAGAGCACAGAGAACTTTATTGCTCCTAAGCTCAGACAGTGAGAAGAGGCCAGGACTACCTCAAATGCTCTCAGAGCTCTTTTAGGCTTTTTTCCCATTCCTATACAGGAAAAATTCCTGTACAGTTCTTCTCATCCTTTACCCACTCAGACTGCATCTACACCACTAAATAAAAAAGGCCCAGGAAATAAGCTTATGAATGACACCATTGGCAGGTGGAAAAGGAGAGTAATCTAAAAGGAATCATTGTGTCTTCCTGTTAAGTGCTTTCACATTCAGAACAGAGACTGTGCTCCCCAGACAATGTAGGTTTGTCTCCAACCTTCAGAAAAACAATCTTATTGTTTCCGGTGGAAGCACCATCTTGGCTTCGTATGGTTGAGTCATCTTTTTTGCAATAACTTAGAAGAGTCTGTGGGGAAACATCCTTGTTGGGCAGCCATGCTGCTTTACGAAGGAAATGGTAGAGATTCCCAGGATTGGTGCTGAGAAAGCAAATTTCAGAAATAGCAGAGTGATGTGTTTGCCCAGGGGCAGTGCTAACTAGCCACCCAGTGCTTTCAGTGCTTGGGCTTGTGCCTCTGTGTAGCATGGCTCCGTGCTGTTCACTGCAGATGTTTGTTGGGTCACATCGGCAAAGTAATTTTCTTGCTTTCCTGATTCCACTGGTTCCATTTAATTTGGGAAAGTCTAGTCAGCCTGACACATCCATAAATCGAGTATATAAAAAACCCTATAAAGGTCATATACAATACTCGTGACATTATTACAGGTTGACATTCTCATACTAACTGCTGTCACATACCAGACTCCTTGCACTTGTTGTGGTGATCTGATAAATCAGAAATGAGATGTGTTTGCCCTTCCAGAACTATTTGCAAAGTCAGCATGAAACAAGAAATTCACTTCATTTGCTGCATTAAAAAATTACATGGTAAGGCCTCCATGTCAACAAATAGCAGTTCACAGCACAATATTTGGACACATAAGAACTGATTTTTTCCTAGCTGAGAAGCTGCTTTTTCCTTTGACGTTTTGAAGTGACCCTCTTCATTTTTCCCAAAGAGAGAATGAAATAAAGTCTGACATGATAATCCTTCCACATCCACTGAATTCCCCAAGGTAGCTCTGAGATTATTACATTTAATGCAAATGAAAGCAGTTTTCACAAGTTTCAACTGCAGGTCACATTTTCATCAGTTCATAAAGTATAAACATAGGTGTTTGCAGATGTATATATTGTTTCTCAGTTTTGAATCCATGAAATATGAGTACTAGGTATATGAGTACTTGGTATTTTTGTACATGTACTATGATTATCAGTGCAACTTTAAAATACTGTCTTTTGAAAGGTTGACATGGATTTTCAAGAACGCTGAACACAGTCTCAATGCATTTCATATTATTTTTACTCCTATAGTTTGTGAAGTTTATTTTTGTAATTCATCATTCTTTATGCTGAGTGCTTCCAATAGTGTTTTTTTAACTCTGCAGTAAGATCCTATGGTGCCAATGTAGGGATCTTTTTTATATCAGTGGACCTCCAGTGAGAGGTATCTTCAGGCCTGATTGAAAGGCAGGGCCTCCTTGTTAACATTTGTACAAAATGTGTTTTGTGGGTGGATCAGCTTGGTTTTGAGTATTTGCACAGTAGGTTTTTGAAGCCTTTGAAGCAAAATCCCTATTGTAATGAAAGTTTTACACAGATAAGGAATGAAGAGTTAAGGTTCTAGTAGGGTTAACATTACTAATAGTTTAGTTCTTTGTATATTGTCAGTGCAGTTTTATTTCTAATGATATCATAACTCCTGTCGAACTATTTTGCCTTTTTTTTTTCCTTTTTTTTTAACACAAATGCACTGATACTATGTAACTCATGAAGGCTCAGGGTACCAACAAGTTCTTAAAATTTTTGGGTTGTGATCTGCCAAAAGAATACCTGTGCAGCTCTGAATGGGGGGAAAATGTGGTGTGTTCCAGACTGCTCTCAAGGAAGCACTTCATAAAATAGAGAGTGAAAGTTACAGGGAAGAGTGAGAGCACTATTGGATCTGCTCAGCTTCATGCATCCAAGGCAGCTCATAATCATTGCTGCCAAAAACCTGCCCTGGGAGCTCTCAGCACAGCAGATAGAGATGGAAACAGCACAAGAGGCCATATTAGCTGGGATCTGGTCTGTCTTTGAAAAAGAGTTTTCTGACAGTTTGGACTGCTGTGAGGCAATGCCAGCTTGCTTGCCTTTCTAGTGTCCCTCAGAAGTTCTGGTAGGTTTGAGACACTCCTGTAAAATACTTACAGCATTTCGAATTACAGCAGCCTTTTTTCTATGCAATAGTGCATAGATGTTCACCTGTAAATTTTATTTGAAGTGTTTCCTCAAAATAGATGTTTTTTAAACAGTTTTGTTTATTTGTTTTCCTGCTTCAGAATAAAATTTGGGAATGAGAAAATTTTTCTTGTTTCTCAGAGGTATCAGTGTTCTAAAATGGTTCCTTGCACAAGTGGGGCTCTTCTTCACAAATCTGTGTATCAAATTTCTTTCCTTTAAGAACTCATCAGGTTGTCAGCTTCTTTTAAGGTCATGGACTTTCCTCAGATCTAGTCATCCTTACAGGAAATGGACCACATGTTTATTGTCTTTGGTATCCACTGTTCCTTTTTTTTTTTTTCTTTCAAAAAATATTGCCATCTGTTGCTTTCCAGATTTTTTTTAATGTATTCTTTAGTTTCTCCATCATCACCATCGGGTATTTTGATCAGTTTTCAATATTTTCTTTAAAGAAGGGGGAAAAAGTCTGTAAAGCTCTAAAAAGCATTAAGTGATACGGAGTTGAAATACAGTTATCTTACCATCAAATATTCTTGTGTAGTGCTCTTTTCTTTTAATTACAGCCTCTGAGCACATTTTTACTCACCATCAACTACTACCTGTTGTCATGCTAATCTGGAGTAATGGCATGGTGGCAAAGCAGAAACAGAGTTAAAAGATAAAACAGTTACATTGCGAGAAATCACTGTGCCCTTATGTGAAGAATGAAAACTCTGAGACACTTTTGATGGTGGAATACAGTGAGCTGGGCCAATGTTGCCCAGCACAGTCATATTCTGTGAACACCTAGAGCTGAACCTGTCAGACCACGTGTTGTGGTTTGACCCCAAATGGCAGCTCAGCTGTCTATTTGTGCTGGTGGGGTGGTGTGAGAAAGAAAAGGCCTTGGCTCTGTGTGAGTGCTGCTCAACAATAACAAAAACATCCCTGAATTACCAGCACTGTTTCCAGCACAAATCCTAAACACAGTGCCATGCTAGCTACTATGAAAAGAATTAACTCTACGCAGCCAAACCCAGTGCATACTGATCATGTATCTCACAATCCCAGCTGGACATGAGCTGGCCTGTTCAGATGTCGTGGTGCCATATCCCTAAAGGATAATAAAAAGTGTCTTTATCTAAATATAAAGCTTGAAGATAAATCCAACTTCCACATTAGTATGAGTGCATATATCACAAGAAGGCAATAAATGATCTTTCCTTCTGTTATTTTCAGAACCAAATTTTGTGTCATCTTATGACATTGGGAACTTTACCTACTTCTTCTTCCGGGAAAATGCAGTGGAACATGACTGTGGGAAAACAGTTTTCTCTCGTGCTGCTCGGGTGTGCAAAAATGATATTGGTGGCAAGTTTGTGCTGGAGGATACCTGGACTACCTTCATGAAAGCTCGTCTGAACTGCTCTCGCCCTGGTGAAATTCCATTTTACTATAATGAACTTCAGAGTACTTTCTTCCTGCCAGAACTGGACTTGATCTACGGGATTTTTACCACTAATGTGTAAGTAAACTGAATGATACATTTATTTTCTTGCTGTTTGTGACAGCAAAACCTAGAACTTCTGAGCTATTTTCTTCTACATATGCCAAGTAAACATCATAAATTCAAACTACTGTTTTGCCCAATCCACTGGTTTCTGTGAACAGGCATCTGTTCCAAATGTTTTCCATGTGAATTGTTGAAAACACGAGAGAAGGACGAATTAATAATATTTCCTTATAGCAGGGAGCCAGTTGTGTTTAAGACTATTCTGTCATATTCTTCATTTATTCTTAGAAAGTAATTAATTTTTTTTGTATTGTAATATGTAAACACATTATGTATTTATGAAATAAATGTTTTATAATTGTAATGTGACATAATCATGAATTTGACATGATGGAATTTGACGATGTCATAAAGAACTCATCTCACCCAAGAGAGCACAAGAGGTGCTCTTATGTATTTTAAATTAGCTCTAACATATCCTTATGTGAGTTTAAGGGTCAAACCAAGAATTTAACCTGATTTTAAGTAAACCTGTTATATCAATAAGGTAAAATTTTAAAAAAAGAAAAAAGGACAATTTTGTCTTAAAAATCCAAATTTGTTAAATATTAAAAAATTAGAAGAACATAGAAAATAAGACATTTATCTCAGAACTTTGTTAATTAACTTTGTTAATTTAAATATGATGACTGGTGTTCAAATGCTGCTCAGAAAGAGCGGCCTCTGTGTTATGGCTGTGCAGCCCAATGTTCAGAACACTGGAACAATTTCAGATTTTGAGTTCTGATTCTCTTACCTTCTTGTAGTGTCTTGCTGTGTAAGTCAGTGCTGGTTTGGATAAATTTGGAGGAAAAATATCCTCTGAGAGAAGGCAGGTTACAACCAGCCTTCCCTCACCAGGTTCGGGAAAAAAAGAAATTTTCCTCGAAGGAAAGTGAAAGAGATAAAAACTATTTATTTAACAAACACATAGGAAAAGGATAATAATGCTAAATAATAAAACCTCTTGCTGTGGAGAGAAAACTTGGGGAAATTTTAGAGTCCTGTAGATCTCTCTCTCTCTCTCCTTGGAGCTTGGTCGTGGTGGGCCCTCCTCCAGGGCCTCCACCTCGGTGGAAAAAGTCCCGATGTGTTCTGATGTTGAAACAGTCCAGCAGAGAAAAAGGGAAAAAATCAAAGTCCCAGGAAAACAAAAGTTCAACTCTGTCTCCCTCTGGAGAAAAAGAAAGCCGAAAGCTGGCTGGAAAGCAAGCAGTGCTTCCTCCGCTCTCTACTGCAGAAAGCAGAACACAGAGGAGTGTGTATCTCTGTGTCCTTGAAAACAAACTATAAACTGCTTTGAAAGTTTTGCTGGGGTTTTTTTTCCTCTCCCCCCCTCTCCGGCTCAGTTTAAAGGCACAGAAAGGCACAAAATTAATTTCTGGGCATAGAGGAGTGATAGGGGATACACATCATAAAGTCACCCGAAGACAGTCGGTTTTGTCTAGAATTTTAAAATGTCCTTGGGCACCTAAAACGCAGGTAAGGGACCCTTTAACACAGGGATACCTACCTTTTATAAATATCCATTAACCAGGTGGAAAGGTTCACAAGTGCCAACAAATTACAATCCCTATGCATTCCAGACAGTGAGCATGAATTCAAGCACATTTAGGCATCTTCCAGACTCAGGCTCACCCCTGGGCTGGCAGCTCAGGCTGTGAACAAGACCATTGATGGGCTGGTTACACCAGGCTGTGGCAATTCCTAACTCATGACATTGGATGATGAGATCAGCCTGTTTCTTCAATGGAGTAGTATAGTGGATCTAAAACCACTGTTTATATAAGGAGAATAGTAGAGACATTGAGATTACTGGGGATAAGAATATTTGCTGTTGTTTCAATCAGTAATGTTAATTTTGTTGGTCTGTTTGCCTAGTTAATTCATATACCAAAAGACAGCTATTTGTCAGGTGGCATCCCCATACACTGTTCAACACAATCTTCCATGAGAAGTCAAAATAGCCTAGACATGTTGCTGCCGTGAAAAGCCTGAGCAGAGGAATTCTGCTCTAGAAAATCCACAGGGCTTTGGCCATGGAAGGGGAATGATGTTCCTGATGCTTCCTGGCTCTTCTGAAAATGGACTTGCTATTGTTAAGACTACCTTTGCCACATGAAAGTAGACAGCATTTTAAACCTTGCTGCTACTTTCCTCTTCCCCTGTGCCCCAACATTCTGATTGTCCAACAGGCATAGACTATTCAAAGAGGAATTAATTGTAACTGTTTGAGGGTAGGGTTTTTCGATTGCTCTATTTAAATTCCTGCCCCCTAATGTTGTAACTGAATTTTTTGAACATTTTTGAAATGTTTTAGAGTTAGGATTATTTCCTGCTGACTACCTGTTCACAGATAGTTTGTGGAACTCATATGACCCACCTTTCTGCCCTGCAAGTGATGGTGGAGAAACACAAAGGTTTCCTGTGACAGGGAACAACATATTCCTTTCTGTTCATGTCACAGCATCAGATTTAACTTAATGACATTCATAATTCTTCAATCTCAATATCTTCAGAATTGCAATGACTTTATCTCCACCTTAATGCTTTTTTTAGTATACTTTGATATATTTGTGAAGGGAAAAAAATGAAATGTTTCTCTGACAGCCAAACCTGCGCTTTTTATATGTGGTTGACTGTTATGTCCACTATAGCCATTGCTTCATGATAAAGCTGATTTTGTTGCTTTCAGATTATCCAAAAAATCTGTAAACATGAGCCTCATATCCTCTTAGGACTTTATGAAATTCAAAAAAGCATTGGTACAGTTAATAATATTAGTGAGATGCATTTAGTGATATAAGCAAGGACTTATCAGCCCCAATGATGATTGATTCTGCAGAAGTTGTAAGCATGGAACTTCCGGTTTTGGGCTTCTTTTGAAGTAAGAGTGACAAGCATAAGAAAGTAAATTGCTCTTTTGTCCTGGTATTTAATCCATGTATCCTAACTCTTTTTTCATTTGTTGGGGTTTTTTCCCATCATTATAGTATGTTTTCTTAAGTCTTGTGTAAATTAAAGGCTAAGCTTAAAAAAAAAAAAAAAAAAAAAAAAAGGGGGTAAAAAAAAGAAAAGAGAGAAGAATTCTGTGTGGATCAATTGCCAGCAGTTTTAACTGCAACAGGAAATCTGTACAAGTGACACCTTCATTATTTATTCCATTATCTCAAAATGAGGAAAGGAACAATGTAGTTTTCCATATGATGAGCTTTCATAGTTATTAGATTATATTCTGTACACTATGCAGAATTACTTTATTGCCTTGAATATCGCATTTCCAAGGCAAACCCAGGAAATTGTATGTTTTGTCAGCTGCCATTTATTGATGTTTATTTTTTTAACATGGTATCTTGTATGCAGTCCAAGTTGTTTTCTCTTGATGGGTTTCTGGAACTTGCATTCTTTTTGCTGTACAACATCTCTTGGAAGACAGGATTTTTGTGGGCATGTCTTGTCCAGGGATTCCATGGGGTCTAGAGACATAGCATACCTTGAAAATCCTTATTTGTGTCATGCAGTCATTTGTTGTATGGAAGAAACTTTATTGAACCCTGAGAATAATGTCTTCCTGAACTTTGCAACTAGAAAAGAGGTGTCCCTAGTGCATGTGATTATGTGTGGAAGTATAGCCTCGTGGTATTAGAGCAGCAGCAGAAAGTAGGAAGTTGTGAGTTTTTCCCCACACCAGCTTCTTGGTAAGGCCAACAGATATTTTAAATGCAATGACTATGCTAAATCAGCTCATCATATATCATTATCTTGAGATATCATCTCCTGGCTGATCATATCTGCTTCATTAATTACTTGAAGTATTGAAGAGTTATTGCCTTTTTATTTATTTTTCAGCAAACTGGCTTCTTAATGTTATTACCTAGGTTAATGTATTTATTTCTTTTGCAGGAACAGCATAGCAGCCTCAGCAGTTTGTGTTTTCAATCTGAGTGCAATAACTCAGGCCTTTAATGGACCCTTCAAATACCAGGAGAACTCTCGCTCTGCTTGGCTTCCATATCCCAATCCTAACCCTAATTTTCAGGTATGGATACGTAGGAGAAGTACAATATTTTATGTGAGCTTTCTTCAAAGTACTGTATGGTTCATAATTTATAAATCCAGTTTTGCACTATGTTGTAGCCTAAGACCTTAAAAACCCCTAAATTTAAAAAAGTGCTTAGGAGACCCCCTTATTTCAACATACTTAATTTTAATTTTATCCTTCCACAAAATAATTTGGATTGAAAACCAGATATACTTTGAAGGGTAGGAGGAAAAAGGCTTAACTTCAATCTTCTGTCAAAATAAAACACTATAGTTATCTGTCAAGGTGACATTAACTCTTGTCTGAACTATGATCAAACTGCTATTCTGTTTTACATTGTATTTGTGCTGTTAGGACCTAACAAATGGAACAGTGTCTGTCAGAAAAAAGAAAGTGTGAGGGAGGTGGTAAAAGAGGAGTGGTCAGAATTTTATATATTTTCATGTACAAGGTAGTCCACACTCCTTGAAGAGTCAGATTAAAAGAATTTGCCATGTGTTGTGCCCCTCATTTGAAGTTGTTGGCCTCAGAGGGTGTAATAATCTGCAGCTGTCTGACAGTATAAAAGCAGTTAGTCCAAGGTGGGTTATTCAGAGGAAGTCTACAGAAAGAAAGAAAGGGGCATTTCAGTAAGCAGATATCCATTGTTTTCTTCTTTTGCATAGTCGCCAGTCCTACTAGGACAATATTAATGAGTGTGCTTCTTGCAAGGGAGATGGAAAGAAAAGCAGCATTAATTTAGTGATTAAAAACAATAGCTTTTCATCAAGGTGCTTAAGTGTATTCACCTTTATCCACATTTCACCCTCCCTTAATCTCAATGCAATTTTGTAAGTTCACTTCTTCTCCTGGAACAGCTTTCCCTAGCTTGTAAGAGTCATAAGATCTTTTGCTAGCATGAAAAAGAATCACCCATTGGGGATCGTTGGTAGTTTTAATTACTTCCTGATCCATGCAAATGAAGGAAAATAAGGCACAGGTTACAGGCTAGAGCCACGATACCTTTCCTAAGTGGTATGTTCGGCATTAGCCAAGTGACAAGACTCTATTTAAGTACGCCAGAAGCCTGCAGAAGCGAGCTATGTTTGTATACAGCTTTTTACCTGTTGTAGAAATACTTGAATTGTCAAAATAGTCATAGGAAGAAGGTCTAAGAGAGGCTAAATTTTTGAAGGAGAAAGCCTGAAAAAATGCTTGTATGTAAAAATCTTATCACCTTTCTGACTAGTAAGCACATCCAATAAAACTTATTAAACTCCCCCTACAAACCTTGCATTAATGTGGTGTTAATTACTGTGAGAACAGCCCATACTGAATGGTACTTACAAAGAAAGATGACAGTCTGATGGCTGTGTAAAAACAGTTTAAGTCTCTGCTGTACTGTTAGTGCACGTCTCCAAGTCCCAGTCAGGACAGGTGTTGAAATTTATTTCTAAGATGGCCTGGCTGATTTTAATAAAGCTGGTACTTCAATTTACACGAACAGTGACAACAGTTGTATCATATCTCACTGAGCCACAAACAGCTTTGAAGGCAGAGCTAGTGTTAAAAGTGGTAATGTGGCCTTTTACAACAGAATATTGAAGGCAATTGATGTCAACTGATCTCTAGGTATCTCTAGTGATGTACAACTTCTATTCTGTTGCTGATGCTGCTTTTTACTCCCTTGTAACTTTCTGTTACATTTCTGGCTCCATAACTGCAGCAGTGATGCATACTAGAAGCTAGTCTAATGCTTAGAGCCAGGTGTAACCATTTTTTGTGACTTGATGGGGCTTTAGAGTACACACTTAACGTAGATGAGATATATTCCTTGTGTGAGTCATTGGTTTCCTTCCAAGAAAGGACTTTTCTTCTGTAGAGTCCTTAGGATAAAAGATCAGAAGTTCTGTTTGTGTCTTCCCAGAAGTAGGTTTATCCTCTGAGTATTTAACCTACTCAGCAGCAACAAAGAGAAGCATGTGATTTGAAGGAAGATTACTGCTATGTAGATATAGTTTACATCAGACATTGTATTTCCAAGTCTGGATTATATTAATGAAATACTTTCCATATTAGAATACTATTGGAGTCACAGTTTTGAGGAGCATTATTTTCATCAGAGATCATTGCTTTTCTTTTTAGACAGAGCAATGTCTATCGTAATACCAAGGACCATTTCCATTTCAGTGTACTATGAGTGTTCAGCTGGCATTTTTCCTGCTTGATAGATCCAGATAACTACTTCTATGTCATGGTTTATTTTTTTCACTGGTCTGACATACAGAGCAAGTAACTGTTTCCTTCCAGTTGCTAATTAGTCATTCTTCATCATCTGATCTCCCATTAAGAAATAATTTGACTTTTTTTAGCATTTGTGCATTTGGAATGATCACTCAATTTTGGATTGAAAACACGGTAATAATGAAAAAATAACTGGTAGGGTTTTGCACGCTATTATTTTGCTTGTGCTGTAATTCATGGCATAATTTATGACATAGTAAATCAGAATGAAAATTATGACTTAGTTATGCCTTTCACATCACCCAAATATTTGATAAATATTGTGAAGCAGTGCTTTACTTCTCTGATGCAATTATGACTGAGTAAATATGTGAATGTTTATATATTCCCATGCATTAAGAAGCTTTCTCTGTTGTGTCCTCAGAAGAACACAAATATGTTAAAATTAACTCCTACTTATTTTGCTTTGTTTATTTGTGTTTGAAACTTGTCCGTGAAGCTAGTGGATGTTTTCCTGTAAGAAAAGAGCCCAGTTTTCAGATTTAAAATATGGTCAGTTACAAAGCAAAAAAGTCTTTGCTGTGGATAATATTTAATAGAGCTCTGCACAGTCCATTTTTGCTACTTAAGACAGAGTCCTAAGAAGCTTCTAGAACTGCATGTTGTATGTTCACCTGGGATTCCTGTCAGACCCTGGCTGTGCTAGGACTTATTTGTCTTTAACACTGAGGTCTGTGAAAATTATAAAGAAAACTAGTCAGAAAATAATTTAGTTTTTTGAATGGTAGTTCTTCTCCTTCCTGCCCTGTGAATGTAGGATATAGCAAAATATTTCCATAATCCACTTGTGCTGGTCAGTCTCATGCCCTTCCATATTGTTTAGAATTAGGGAGCCGCAGGAAAACTGAGCTTCCTCAATCCTTGGACAGTCTGGTTAGCACCAACATGGGACCTGGAAGTTGAATTCCACGTTGTCTTTGCAAGATACACTCTTGCTTTTATTTTCTTGTGCTGTAAATCAGAGAGTAAATCTATTGTTATTGTTAGCACATGTAGTCATGTTACTTTTCTGTGTTTACAGTGTGGTACCATGGACCAGGGTTTGTATGTAAATCTGACTGAGAGAAATCTTCAAGATGCACAAAAATTTTTCTTAATGCACGAAGTTGTTCAACCAGTTATTCCAATTCCTTACTTCATGGAAGACAACAGCCGATTTTCCCATGTGGTTGTGGATGTTGTGCAGGGCAAGGACATGCTTTTCCATATCATCTATCTTGCCACAGGTACGAACTCTTCATTGCTGTCATAACTTCAAATGTTTATGAGGTCTTTGGGTTTTATGTTCTGTTAATTACTTATGGAATACGTGTACAGCACCTTGAACATCAGCTTTTCCTCTTTGACACTATCACTTTTCTATCTTCTACATTTTATGAATAGATTAATTTAGCCATTACAGTGTATTTTATGGTTTTTTTTGAACTTCAATTTTGGTGCCTGTTTCCTATTCTCCTTTGAAATTGTAAAGCTTGCGTGCTCTTGAGGGATTCAAAAGCTGGACATTCTACAAACAGGACTTCTCAAGTTTCACTGTCTTTTGTTCTTTTTACTTAGTTGAGGGTACAAAGTAAGGGCCCAAGATAAGATTGTTTAGGACCCTCTGATAAAGAAGTAATTTCATAAATAGCAAATACAGCTACTGCTATTTCTATTTCTGAATTTTCTGCTCAAATATATTTTATTAACTTTCCTTTTCATCTCATTTTTAAGACATCCATTATGCAGTTTTATACCCTGCCTTATTATTTGCCCATTTATATGTACGCTTAGCAGTGAAAGAAAAACAACCATCCACCATATATTGCCTTGGTTACAGCTACTGCCTTCTTGGTTCAAAATTTCATTCTTAAAAACAGCGAGGGTGTTGGAGAATTGTTTTTGCAGAACAAGAATGCCCCCAGCTGAAATTGAAATAGTAGATTGGACTAATGTGTTTAAAGCCTCATGGCATAAAACTTAGGACAGTTCTTAAATACTTGGACCTATGCACATTAGTCAGGAATAGCCCATCAAAGCAATGGTTTCTTAATGTTCAGTTTGTCTCATTGTGCTCCTTGAAAGCTAGGCAGTAACAGAAAAGCTTTTGATAGGTTAAAACTATGCTTGGATTTGACCGGTTCTAGTCAAAACAGCCTGCTGGTTGGTAAATCAGAGCATTTTAAGTGAAATCATGCTGACACTAAATGATGTTTGTATTGTAGAGGCCTCCTGATCAAACCTGAGTTACAGAAAAATGCACAGAATTGATTTTATATGAAGAGACTATCACTGCACTGTGGGATATTTACATTATTTACAGTTTTGGAAGCACCAAGAATAATAGCTGTTGTCATAATTCTGATTGTCTTCAGGTTTCAGTTTCCCTTGGTGTGTTACCTTTTATGTTTGAGTCAGCAAATGAGGATCTAAAATTTTACGCTTCACGGTTCATTAATAAATTGTGTTCAGGAGTGATTCTGTGTTGTTTTTATGCTGCTAAAAAAAGATATTGCTCCTATGCTCCTTGTGATCAGCGCTTGCCTTTCACTTTCATTCTTCTCTGTACGTCTGGTTTTGATCATTCATGGAAGCAGGGTACTTACCTTAGCTGGATCTTTAGTCTAAATTCAGCACATGCTTTCCTGTAACTGGACAGCATATGTTTTATAAGTGTTAGAAAGCATATGATAAAACCCCCATTCTATTCTTGAAGTTTTCTTGATGTAGTCAATTCTGTTTCACATGTATTTCACTGAACCACAATGGATTTTTGTTAACATTACTTCTACCCCAATTGAGTGTAATTATTAAGACTTATTTTCTAAGAAATATTAATACTCACTTTTGGTAGAACTTGAAATTACCACACATGTTTATATACAAATACCACAGATACAGTGCATAAATGTAGTTTAAAAATCCCAAGATGTACCAAATTACATGGACTATTAATATTATATTAATATATATTTATATATAATATTTATATATTAAGATTCTAGGAGAAAGGTGATACTTTGCCTTCCTTGGGGTGCAGATTATAATTATAATTTCATTATATTGTTAATTGTGCAGCATCTTATTTCTCCTGACCTCTGCCTTTGCTTACGTAGAAGCTGTGGAATAGTTAGCATGGAGTTTTCATCGGAAACTGAATATGATAAAAGATTACTGAGAAAAATGCCACTACTTCTGTTAACAACAGGAACTAAAAGGCAGTGGCCTTAACTTTGAAAATAAACAATAATTTTGGGAACAAACCAAGTTTAAGGCTTTTGAATTTCCCCAATGTCCGAGTTTACTCCCACACACAATGTCATCTACCCCAAGCTCTTAACGTCATAAAGCATGTGTATGTTTGGGAGAGATGAAAGACTGGGCTGACAGTTACTACCACTCTGAGAAATGTTGTTGTTGTATCTTTCCTGATTTAATTTATTTGCATTATTAAAAGTGGTGGTAAATTAAATTTGGAATTAAATTTTTACCATGATGCTCCATCTTCAAAAAAAAGACAAAGGGATGAAAGCTGACAAGGAGAAAAGGCTCTGGGGGTGCTAGTTGACACCTGGCTGAACATGAGCCAGCAGTGTGTCCAGGTGGCCAAGAAGGCCAATTGCATCCTGGCCTGTATCAGCAATAGTGTGGCCAGCAGGACCAAGGCTTGATTTTCCCCCTGTACTGCCCATTTGTGTGTCTGCACCTTGAAACTTGTGCTCAGATTCAGGCCCTTCACTACAAGAAGGGCATTGAGGTGCTGGAGAGGGTCCAGAGAAGGGCAGTGAGGCTGATGAAGGGTCTGGAGCACAAGTCCCATGAGGAGCATGGGGTTGTTTAGCGTGAAGAAAAGAAGGCTCAGGGGGGACCTCATCATTCTTTACAACTGCCAGAAAAGAGGCTGTAGCCAGGTAGGGGTCAGTCTCTTCTCACAAGTAACAAGTGTTAGGACAAGAGGAAATGGCCCCCAGTTTTCCAGGGGAGATTAAGATTGTATACTAAGAAAAAATTCTTCACTGAAAGGGTGTTTAGGCATTGGAACAGGCTGCTCAGGTAAGTGGTGGAATCACCATCCCTGCAGGCATATGAAAGCCATATAGGCTCAGGGACATGGTTTAGTGGTAGACTTGGCAGTGGTGGGTTAACAGTTGGACTTGATGATCTTAAAAATCTTTTCCAAGTTAAACAGTTCTATGATTCCATGACCTGGGGAGAAATGGTCTAGTGGGTATTCAGTCCCTGGGAAAGTCAAGGAGCACACCTCCTTGGAGCACACTTCTCTGGGCACATGATGGAGGAAAAAGTGATTTGGAACATCCAGAAAGGGTTAAGCTCATCTGAAAATCTCATTACTTTCTGTGGTAAAATGCATGGGAGAGTAGTACGTAACTTTAGCAAGACTTTTGACACTGTCTCCCACAATATTCATATATCCCAATGAGAATGTATGGTCTTTATGGGTGGGCAGCTGGATCTATAAAAGTTGCTAGAATGTCAGGCTCAGAGGGTAGTTTTAATGGGGTGGATAGAAGTGATAAGGACCCAAATACTGTCCTATTTGACATGTTTTAATCAGTGACCTGGAGGAGGAGAAGGAGCACACTCTATCATGTGTGCAGCTGACACCCCACTAGGGACTAGGAGTTACACTGGAGGATGTGCCATCCAAAGGACTGAAGGGATGCCATCACTGCAAAGACAGCCAATAGCATCTTGGGCTGTATTATCAGGAATGCAGCCAGGAGATCAACTTGTTCCCCAGTTTTGGCCTCCCCCAATACAAGAAGGACATGGATAACGTGGAGCAAATTCAGTGGAAGAGCACCTTCTGTTGGAGGCTGGAGCACTGTGCCTTAGGAGGAGAAGCTGAGGGATCTGGCCTTGTTCATCCCTGAGGAGAAAAGGCTTTGTGGGGAGCAGGATGCTGGTAACATCCTGCTAATACCTACAGGGAGTTTACATGGAGAGCAGTGGCATGCTCTTCACACTGGTGCGTGCTGGGAAGACAAGAGACAACACACAGAGAATTTCAGACTGCATATAAAGAAAAACTTTCTCACTTCTAGGACAGTCAAGCAACAGGTTGTGCAGTCTCCATTCTTGGGGGTTTTTGAAGCCAGAAAGCGACACAGTGTATTATAGCTAGCTGTCTTTTGAGCAGAAGGTTGGACTTGAGACCTTCTGATCTCCTTTCCGATCTGAATTATCCTGGGCTTATAGTATGCCAGTATCATGTCAAATTGGTTGGGCTGAATTGCATTTTTATTCAACAGTGTGGTAATAGATGTCATTGTACTTTCTGCAGCCTAAAGGAAAGTGCATTCAACTCTGATGTAAATTCTGTCAGTAAGCAATTTGCACTTAGCAGTGTAAAGCAGGATGGACCCAAACTATGCTGTGAGAGATGTACACCACATAACTTTTGTAGTTATAATTCATTCCAACGTTCTTCAAAAATTGTCTTTTAAAATGCACAAAGCTTCAGTGGAAAAGTAGGCATACAGATTGGATTTAATACGAATGAATGTTCTGCTGTCTTTGTTATTCAAAGAAAAAATCCCATTTTTTGAAACAGATGGCCAATAGTTAAGAGAAAGTTCTCTCTTCACTCCCTCACTTACCCACCCTGTTGTTAGAATACAAATACTACAGGGGAGAACAACCCTGGGAGTATAAAAGTATAATCTAGTTTCATTAAACCTTAAATAGATGTAGTATTACTTTAGGAGAGACTGGGAGTAGGCAAACAAATGCATTAATCTGCTGAGTCAACAGTCTTCATTTCCTAAACCTTTGCCAAGTCATCATTCTGCTCGGAGATTCTGGTGTGCTAGGACTTAACAGCTACTGCTCATATAAAAAATGTACTTTGGTACTTGGGAGAAACATCTTAATCTTTCACTATACTGACTTCTAACACAGAATGAAGGGATATATCAATTCCTGCACATTTTGTGCTGCTGGCTTTGGGCAAGAAGAAATCCCTGGAACAATTTTCAGTGATTTAGAAAGGAAAATCAAGGAAAGCATGCACAGATATTCTGAACTGAAAATCATCTATAACAATACATGAAAAGTAGAGCAAGCTAGGGAAACACTAAATATTCTTAAAACTCTTGAAGTTTGAAAGGCCTCTTTCTTTGTTAAAAAAAAAAAATCAATATGTCATAGTTTGTTTCCCTCCCTTCTCTCCCTTCTCCCCTCTCTTCATGTTTTTTTCCTCCATTTTATTTCTTTCCTACCCTTTAAGTGCCTAGGTGTCCCATGGTTAAAAATGTTTCTGATATTTTTTTTTCAAAATAGGATGCTGCAACAAGAGCAAGTAGCCCTTATTCAGAGGACTTTTTCAAAATATATTTATTTACTCAAATGAATAAGAAAATTATTAGATAGAGTGTCTAGCTTGAGGGAATTATGAAAAAATGAACTTGGGAGTTCAGAAAAGTTAGTACTTGCACTGTCTGGTGAAAAACTTTAAAGGTCATCCTTAAAAACTACTTGGTAAAAAAACTCCCATGTTTTTTCTGTTCTTCAATCCCACTGGACAGAGTATGTCCCCTCTGTATCCTGAGTAGAAATGGTGTATGCCCAGTGGTGATCTTGGTTATTGGGATTTATAGTACAGCATTGATGAAATTGTGGTGTGGCTGACCTAGTAAGAAAGTATGAAACCTCCAGAAAGGTTTATGGTTGGCTACATTGCATGTCTCTGAAGTGGATTGTTCACTGAAGTGAACCACAATTTTTATGCCATAAATCCAGGTTCTATCTGAGGCTTAAAGGTCACTGGAGGATGTTAACAGGTTTCCAAGAAGTTCTAAAAATTTCAGGTAGCAATGCAGAGAATAATGATGAAAGTAATTCTGATGAAACACATACAGCAATTAGAATGAAAAAGTGAAGAGGTTTCATGAAGAAATTTCAAAAGGTATTTTTAGAAAATGCAGATGGAATTTTCATACATTTTCTTTTAGAAGGCTTAAAAAAGGTAGTAAAACTCCACAAAAAGTAACATTTTTTCTCATGAAGCCCTGAAACTGTAGATTATACAGAAACTAGTCCCCACCTAATGAAGAGATTTGGAAGTTTGCATGAAACTCAGTTTGGGAATGCCATCATAACAGTTTGTATTTCTTCTGCTTGTCTTGCTAGATGGGAGCAGAGTACTCCTGATTTGAATCCTCTGTGCAACCTGATGCAAAGTACTCCCTGATTTGATTCCTCTGTGATTTTTGTTACAGTTCTATCTTGTACATTTTGGTTTTGTCATCAGTACGCTACATTTTGTTCTAGGAAACAACCCCAAGGCCTTAGCGAGAAAAAGGCTGTGTGCATGTTTTTACTTAAAAATCTCTGATGAGATGCTGTCATTTCCCTGGCAGACTGCAGCTTCTGATCAAAGTGTGCAGCTTTCACAGTTTAACATGCATAGTGTCAGAATATATGTAGTATCTGTGCAGTTGCCAACCTGAAAGCTATAAGCAAATATATATGCTTATATCTGTTTCATACGTGGTGAAGAGAGCAACAAAGCTTTAGTTGGCTGCATTTTTTCCAATCTGGTGCTTTTCCTGACTACATTATCTTAAGTGCATTGAGGTTCTTCGAAGTAATCTGTAGATAATTTCTGTCAAGAGGAACTACAGACTTTTCATCTCAGTTAAGAACCACTTTCTTCTTCTAGAAATTACAATATAAATGCAATAATGATAAGGACCCAAGCAGTTGTAATGCAAGTCAGAAGTCAACTGTGAAAGTAATAGGTAGCCTATTTGTATGTATTAATTCTTTCTAGCTCAGAAACAGGGGAATCTGAGTATACATGGATAATGGGGCATATACACTGTGGCACACAGTTGTCACTTTTTAAAACGATTTCTCTTTTGTTGTTACAGAAAACACAGTTGTTTTGTTTTTTATCCTTTTGCTTTACGAAGGTATAGTGTGCTTTTTCAGAGTGGTAAAGCACCCTGGCAGTGGTTTTAAAACCATTTCCCTGTAACTTGTTACCCTTCTGGCCTTAGGCAATGTCATTTTAAGATGCTTGAGGCAAGGATACTCATCCTGTAACTTTAATCAGATGCTCACCAGTTACCAGTGGAAAACTGGTGCATGTTGGAAGACACCAGTCTTAACAGCAACATGGTGATCTTTAACATTTGTTTCAAAAAGTCAAACAGTAAACCATAAAATTAATAACCTTCCTCTCTTCTGCTTTTGCAGTGACACCTACCTCTGATAAAGAAAAACCATAGCTGAATTAATACTTTGTTTATATTATTAATCTTTTCATGAAACATTTGGCTGCAAAGTTAAAAAAAAAGATGTAAAAAGTTGCATGGTTTTGTCTTGAAGAGTCTAATGTTCACTCTGGGATTTATGCTAGCTTTTCAAAGGCTTGCTATATATTTCTGCTAGCATATTTATGTTATTTTCTATGTAGAATATTTCTAAAGGCAAAGAAGGATAATGCAAACCTTCGTTGTTTTTCTATATAATTTAAATGAAGGAATGTTGATTTTTTGCTGCCTTGTGTACTGTATCATCTGTACTGGGCAAAGTGGTTTCAAAATGGTGCTAAATGAGAGTAGCTACATCTAAAGTAAAGGCTATAGAGTTATAAATGATACTGTGGGGCTCCAGAGGATCAAACCCAGCATTTAAAATGTCCAGCAGTACTGATTTCCCTTGGCTTTATCACTGTGTATAGAGATAAATCATTCTGCCAGATCCAGTTGGTGAGCTTTCTTAATAAATAGATGGCTCTAACTAGAGCTGGTTAAATTATTCATTGACAGCAATTTATATGTGAGAATTGTAGCCCTTTATTTGGTTCACAAATTACCCAGCACTTATTTGTAGTAATTTTTTGTTATTATAATCAACCCATAAATAGGTCATGATTTTGATTAGTTTGTTGCTGCTATTTGCTCATAGTGTTTGTTCATATATTAGTTATCATGCTCATGAGTTGCCTGCTGCAAGTAGATGGTTTTCTGTTTTCTCAAGGGACAAATTTAAGAAGAGAAGCCCTTTCTTGCTGTTCACAAATTATCATTATGTCTTTATAATTGCCCAGCTCTGTCAGATAAAGACTATAAATAAATGTCCAAAGAACATACGGTGTGTGCACTTCTGTGCTGCCACTGGAAATCAGAATTGCTGCAAGAAGCTACTGGCTGAAGAACAGCTGGCTCTGCTTGCATGGGAGTGAGATTAATGTGTGGGCCGGGGAGGGAAACAGATTGTAAAGAGCTGGAGACAAAGTCTCAACCTTCCATTAAAAAAAGAACAGCTCCTCTTTATCATAGTTATGCTGAGCTTTGAAATCCTGTTTGACTACTTTATAAACTTAGAATGGCCAAGTAGCCTTTCCTTCTTCCTATTTTTTTTTTGTTGCAACTATCACCTCTTGTTCCTGGAAGAGAAACTAGACTTGACAACCCCTGTGTTCATTTATTGTTATCTAATTCTAATGCATAGAATGTGAAGCTGTGAGCAAGAGCTAATCTTGCATGGTGCTCAGTGTTGTCCTGCTGTCTCCAAAGCAAAGATCTATTATGATCTACGCTTACCTTCAAAACCCTCATTTTGCCCCAATACTGTACAGTGCCAGTCAACAGGCTTGGTCTTAATTTTGGAAACAGTGTTGGAATTAGCTTTATTTTGGGGTGAAATTTGATCTTTTTACCAACTGTGTAGCCCTCGTATGAGTACACAGTACTCAGGACTCTTTCTGAGAGATGTGGGGAAGAAGCTTTCCCTTTGAAGAGACTTAACTTTGTCACATGTTGCTGAGCATTGTGAACTTCTTTAGAAAGATCTCTAGGGCCTTTTGCTTTTATAAAAGCCTTTCTTTTAAGGTGGACATGCATAAGAGTGACTCAATAAATGCATGCCAACCAAAGAAGAAAGTGGAATAGTTAAATCACTATTAGGAAGAAAGAAAAGTTTGAACCTTATATTAAACTCAGCTTCGACCTTAAAAAACCCAAAACTGGATCACAAGTATTTTTCCATGATATGTACAATATTTAGTGTGAGCTGTCAGGAAAGCAGTCATTAAATGGGATATTCTACTGAACTCCTGGTTTTGTTGATGTTTATGAGCTTCTTCATTCTGCATCATTTTTCCTGGTAAACCTCAATAAATCCAGATGTTTATAACTAAGCTTATACAAGCAGTGTCACTAGTAAGCATTGGGATTTTTTTTCCTTGTGCTTACCTAGCTCTGGTCATAGGCCATGTCAAATCTTAACAAGCTAAAGAATTTCTCAATAAAGATATGCCTTATTCACTTTGTTCTGTGTCTTTTAAGTCATCAAAGTGTGAAGATCCTTTATTCCAGATATTGTGGTCTTTGTGTGAAGAGTCCTGTAACCTGCAGGTTGTATCATAAAAGGTGGATTAGGTTCCATGCATTTTACTGTAATCAAGTCTCTGGGTAAGACTCATAATATTTGCAGCAAAGAGTTACTTGTTTACAGATTAATTATTCTAATTTTTAGGGGTTTTTTATTTTTCTTTCTTATCTCATAGATCTTGGAAATTTGGTCCTATGGCCGCACACCTTTAGGAGGAATAGCCATGACTGCAAACAGTAGATCACTTACCCAGGAAATAAAAGATTTTAAGCTAATAAGATCTGTGAGACTTTCTGGTTATTGCCAGATATCCTAGGCCATTATATAAGGAATGTAATGTAATGTAATGTAATGTAATGTAGTATAATTGTATGTATTGTATGCCATGGCTATGTACTATGGCTATGGCTGCTCTAATGTAGTAGTGAGGGTGATGAGATGAACAGCTTCTAGTGAGAGGTTTTGAGATTTATTTTTCTAATCCCAACTTTGTTTCTGTTTCTTGTTAATTTAATTTCTTATTTACTTTACTTTGATTAGAAAAAAAAAAAATCAGCATCATTCTTTCCTTCTCTATTTCTCAGCAAAAGCTGAGTTTTATGCTGAAATTGCTGCTGAGGTTCCATATGAATATATATACTGGATTTGACACATCCTGGGACTGAGGCACAGGGGCACATGCTATGCAAACTACAAATGAGTTTGAGTAGAGGATAGTTCCTGAAACTTTCTCTTCAGTCAAGTTGGTGAGGCTTCTGGATCTGTACAGTAGTTAGTTGTCTTTCTGATGCTTCCAATGAAAATAACCACATACGACTCAATTGAGAGATCAGGCAAGGTTTGTTGTGGGTTATTATCTGAGAAACGGTCTTCACTTGTACATCTAAATGCTTCTTTGATCTGGGCACTGAAAAATTTATTCAGTGGGAAAGCACTATCATATTCATAGCATGTGTTGGGTCGTACAAGGTATTTGTTGTTTTGGTGGTACGAAGGAAGGCAATAAAAAATAGTAGGAGCTGTAAGCACTCCCTGTCCAGTCAGATCCAATCAGAGTTAATGCCTCTCAACTTTGGAAGACTGGCAGAGATCCAAGGCTTGTACTGGATAGTAATTTTTTCCTTCATGCACAGTGTAGCATTCTTCACTGCTGCTCTGTGTCAGATGGCAAGCCTTAAATCACACAAACCACTTCATCTCACGATTAATATCTATATTTATTACCTACTCTACTACTTTAGTTAGAGGTTACACAACTCTTCAGAGGTGCTCATCTCCACTATCTGGGAAGTCCAGTCCTAGATACTGATTAAGCATTTTAGAAGAGCTCTTCAAAATCAGAGTTTTCTGTTCATGAGAAGTTTATGGGAAATTAATATAGACTTCTTTGTTTGTTTCGTAGTCAGTTGTAGACACCAGTCCAGAGTAACAACCTTATGGTTTTATTTCTTTCTCTTTTCAGAATCCAGGATATTGAAATTGTGTGTCTCTTGACAAATGGAATCTTTCCCATTTAGAACCATAAGAATTCTTGTATCATCTTTGCCTCAGGGCTTCAGGTTTTGTGTGTGTATGTGTCATTTTTAGTACAGTAAAAGCTGGATTTTGCCAGAAAAAAGGGACTGTAATTTAAGTATATTGCCAAATTGGCATTCTCTGGGATAGGTGTTATTCACATTTATCTCTTGATTTTGGATCTGTTTAGTTGCTATCTAATTGTACTTATGGAGTAAAATTTTGGGAACAAAACCATGTGGTCAGTCACAGTCTTCTCAGCTACCTATATCTGAACTGCTGCCTAGCTTGTCCTAGTTTCTGTCTGGAAGTACAAACTAGGTAACTCATCATCTAGTGTGTACAACCTTAAGTACAGCCCTAAGCAGTCCTTATATAATTGTTTCTTCTGATAGTGTTGGTTTAAAAGTAGGATTCATATCCTATAGACCAAAACATCCGAGACTTCTGAAGACATCTGATGGGAATCTTGGTACTGATAGTCTCATAGCACATGCTCACAGGTCAGTGTGGATATTGGCAGCATCTGTTTGATTCAAATGTAGTAATAAAGGTACGATCAACACTAATATATATGTACAGTTTGTTTTGTTAGTAGGCTTGGTGCCCCAAAATGGTCTTGGTATTCTCTGTAATGTTGAATCTGACATTGTTGAAGTCCATTCCTTTCTAAGCTGGAAGAATGTATCTTTTTATATGCCAAATTATTTTAGTGTCATGCAGGACAAAAAAAAATGTTCTACTGGCCTTCTTTGAGCATGCTGATATAATTTTTCATGGTCACTGTATTTATTTTTATTACTGAGTACATTTGTAGACAGAACTTGGGTAATTTAAATAAGAATTCAGAATGAGAATATTGTTTGGTAAAATCAAGAAATGTTTGCTCGACACTGTTACAAATCATGCCTTGATCTACATGGCCTGCTTGACATTTCCTGACACCTCCCCATGGAAGAAAAAGAGTGTGAGGTGCTAGAGCCAAGTTTGAAATTCTTGTCCATCATCTCTTTGCCAAGTCCTGAGAAACAGCTCTCTTTTCCCCAACTCATTAAAGCCTCATCTAAAGATTTTATGCTGTAGTTTTAACCGTATCCTCTCTGCTTAAATAGCATTTCTTAAACCAATGGTAGTAACTAAAGTATTGTTATTCACATTTTTATATAACTTCCTGAAGGGGTTAGAAATGGTGATACCTCGTATAGGGACATGATCAAGTAGCTGTGCACTGAGAAAATTGGATACATTTCTCAGGGATTATTCTCACCAATAAACACAGCAACTCAACATAGAAGGGTCAGTCTGTTAAAGATGTCATCTGGATGGCAGCAACATTCGTGGGGGATGTGTAGAACTGAGGTTTAATGCCTCATAATTTCAGAGTTCAAAGCCATTTCTTGCACCTCCATGTTGAATGGTTGATCCAGAAGAGAAGGGGCTGCTGTGAATGGGGATGAGCCCTCCCAAATCCGCTTGCTGGCACTGTTTTGATGTGCATGCAGAGCACACAGTTCATGTGGCCGTGCAGCTATCAAACCAAGGAGGTAGAGAATTCATCTAGAGGGGTGATGCCTTGTTCCCTGCTCCAAGGATTATTAAAATATTTTCCAATGACTTTTTAATTTAGCAATAAGTTCCTGAAAATTCCCTAAGGACATGCAGGGCATAAAAAAAACATTAATGATTTTTCTTGGCTGCAACTGAGACTTTTCTGTCTTTGGTCCAAATTTCTCCTAAATAGTGAGGGCAAATAAAGTAACTGCCTGTCACTGGTTTTGAATTTGTCATGGAATCAAGTCAGTGGGCAAGCAAGCAGCATAACAAAAGAAGTTTTAAATCTTCAGTAGGGAAATGTACCTGTTAAAGTATTTATGACTGGATATTGTTATAGTTACATGAAACAGTTTTACAAAAAGTGAAGTTTCAAGATTGAATTTTTTTTCACTTTAGGTGGTATTACTATTCTGAATACCAGTTTCACGCATGAAATCTAGAGAAAAAAAGTTGGTAATTGAATCCAGATTTCACAAGTGTCCAAATTGTTTCATAACAAAAGTTTCTTTATTAATTGTTATTCTTTATTTATTCTGTATTAAAACATTTTTCATTGGAAAATAATTATATGAGATTTCAAATTAAACATAGATAAAAGATACCCCTTCATAAAGTCTTAAAATAGATAATGCTTTGTCTGAACAGGTGAAAGGAATGTATCACAGAATGAAATGTTAATAAATATTTTCTAATCAACTATAGTCTGTTAAAAAACTGTAGCTGCTATATCATTTGCTTATAGGTATTCTACAGACACGTTACTTCTAAGTGGAGTACATGAACTGTTATGGATAGATTAATTTTCAACTTAGACGAAATGTTATGAATTTCTATCTCAGCTGCAAGTCACATCTGTGGCAAGCTGAAAAATCTTCTGTAAGACTGGAAATAGAAGTAGTAGATAAAGGTAGGCGAGTGAGCATGATTCATTAAAAATACATACATTTTGGAATTGTTGAAATTTTATTTATTTATGTGTTTATTTATTGGTCAGGCAAGAAAAAACAGCTGGTTTAGATGTAGGAAGGGTACAACTTTTCCACTAGAGTATATAAGCATCAGTCTAATATGCTGAGATAGTTTCATTTTCTTTGTGAAAGAAACAGACATAAATGATGTGGTGGCTGGGACATGTAATTCAGCATGTACTTGTTATTTAGTGTAGGTTTTTGCTTAATCTTCTGGAAAAGACCAAAAGCAGAGAGAAGATATTTCAGTTTGAGGAGTTAGCAGCTTCAACTTTATAGAAATAGTCTTTCAAAAAATGGCATACTGCTTTGGTTTAGCTGCCAGTTGCTTTGCATCTTAGTCTCAAGTAGATCTGAATTTCCCTTTAGAGCTTGAATTCTCTATTTGAATAATTTTTGAATGAGCCTGACTGGAGCTGGATTTAAATTCCAATTTGAGACGCAAAATGGCTGCTGAGGGATGGTACACAAATTGCCCTATTTCCTAAACTTAAATACCTTTTTGATTCATAGGAAATCCTACTAGTGGAAATACATAATAATGTGTTGTACTTTATGGAGCAGTGACTATTTTCTGTACTAAATGCAGGTATTTAACTCTTTGTATGGTAGCTACTAGAAGAAAGCTTTGCTAATTCAACTGCAAACTGACTATATGCTTGATGCGTTTGAGACATTTTAACACATAGGAGTTAAATCTACAGGGGACAGAAGTGTTCTAAAGAATGTTGTATGTTTACAAAGTTTTCCTCTGCAAAACAGTAGAGAGAGGATTGAGATGGTGATTCTCCCGATTTCCATTGATAGATACATCCCAAAATTGTTTTATCTTAAAATGGAAGCAATTTTTAAAAAATTCTATTTTATTCTTTTTTAGAGAGGGAATTTGTTCTGCAATCCTTATTGGGCTACATATGTCATGAATTTGTATGTTCTTTTTGTCCTCCCAGACACATGGCTTTGAAGAAAAGTCTTTGTTTTTTAATAACTAGTATCTAGATCAACACTTTTTTATTCAAAAGGTTAAGTCAATACTTCTAATTTCTGTGTAGAAAGGATAGCTCATAAATATTCCCTTAAAAAAAAAAAAAGAAAGTATATAATTTTGACATACTACTATGAGAAAGTCCTCTAGTTGAAGAGGCACAACTGAGTTTCTCTTGGAATAGCCACTAGGGCATTAAGAAGCTTGCTAATAATTTTAGAAGGTATGCAAATAGATAGTAAAAAAAAGTAGAAGTAGTAGATAAAGGTGGGCCAGTGAGTTAAAATTGCTCCTTGCGGATTCTTAATAGCAGATAAATGAGTTAAATTCTCTCCCCTGCATGGAAGTCTGGGGATGTGTAATAGACCATCAGACCTCCTTTGTTGACAAGCATTATTAAAAATGTATCTTATTTCAGTGTTGTTTTAAAATAATTTCCAATACTATAAGGAAGAATATCAAGATTTACTTGAAATAGAATAGGAAAGAGGGAATAAGAAGGAGTCAGAGCCAAATATAAAGAACATAAATCTAAAATATTATGTGTACTTGCTTTTTATAGACTGTCTTTCAAAACTGCTGTAGTTGCATCTAAGAATTGAAAAACAAAACCACACCAGATTGCAGAAATACTTGGGGTCTTACCCAGATAAGGATAATTTAATATAGGGTTTTTCTGTGTTTTTCTTCTACTGCTTCCAAAGCTCTCTTCCAAGAAAGAGTCAAACCTTTCCTGTTTCCTAAGTTAAGCAACTATTCTGTGTTTGAAGCTGTTAACACACTAAGGACTGTGTGGTATAACTGTATATAATTTAAAATTAGCTTTTAATAAATATATTAAATTATGCATGTACCTTTTTAACACTTCCTTTTTTTTTCCTTTCTAATTGCCAAGACACCAGACAACTGAACGCCCCATTTTAAGATGGCTATGTATTACATATAGTTTCACAAAAAGCAGAAAACTTTATTTCATTAGTAGTTGAAGTTGCTTTTTCTTAAATTTAGAGTCTTAACTTCCCTGGTAATTTTTGTTAACTTCTCTGTCTGATAACACACCAGCAGAGCAACAATGACCATGGACTTTCCTAAAAGCTTTTAAGATGTAAAATTCAATGCTGTTATATGGCCAAATAGCCTTAGATTATTATTACTCTCTAGCAATAGCAGTACTACATAAACAATCTCTGAAATGCAAAGCCCTTTGATACTGAGCATGGGGAAAAAATGATTTGCTTCAATTTCTGGAATAATAAAAAAATGACACACCCTTTCTTTTTGTAACATACCTAGAACAGACATGTTTTTATATCTGTTTTTTACTTCACATGGGGTCAAAAATACCAAGACCAAACATATTCGTGATTTTGTACTAAGGTCTCACGTGAACAAGCTGCAAGTTTTTTCAAGCCCCAAAATGTAGCTTTTTTTTTTTTTTTTTTACTAACTTTAGTTAATTTAATTTACTGAAATTTCATTAGATGCCAATGGGCAATGATTTATGACGTTTCCGGGTCACTTGCATACTTCTTTTTTCCTCCAAGTATCCTGCAATTAGAGTGAGGAAAACTAAGAGACCTGAATAAGGGAAAGCTTAAGCTTTTCTGTTTCCTGCAAGTGATGGCACAGGAGTAACCAGCGTTTCATTTAGCCCTTTTTTGGTGTTTAAAAATAAATCTCCATATCAACAGGACAGATAAATTTGCAACATTTCTCAGAGAAATGCAACAAAATTCTTTTTTCTATTTCCAGCTGCAGTATTTCATAGAAGGTTTTGTTGTACAGTTACATAATTGCCTTTTTGATCTAACAAATGTGCTTTGTATCTCTATTTCTCTTATTATCCACCTTTGCCTTGTTATCATCACAATGATAATGACCTGTAATTGTGAGGCAGTCACAATGGTTTATTGTTTAAATCCTTCCTAAGCTTTCTTGAACATTTCTTTCTCTGCTCAGCCCACAAAACAGAACATTCAGATTTTTAACCTCCATTTTTGTCTGATTCTTGTAGAAAAATCACATCTATGTATTTTATTACACCATGAAAATATATTAAAAGTAGAGCAAAAGAACAAGTTAACTATCGCACTGATCAGGTTGTTCAAAGACCGATTTAGTTTCAAATGGAGAGACAAACATGTAAAACAGCTCTGAAAATAAAAAGAGAAATTAAAAAAAAAAATTGAAATTTATATCTTGATGAGGCATCACAATTTCATATTCATTTTGAAGTTCTCTCTTTTCCCTAAAAAATTAATGAATATGCATCTAAAATTATAAAAATATTTAAATTAAAGTTGTAAATTATTGTGGGAATTTAAAAATTAAACTATATTATTTTTATTTTCTGTGTCATTGTACAAGTACTATGCTTACCCAAAGTATATTTTTCATTTTTAAAGAAGAAGGGTAGAAACCCAGTCTTTCACTTGTCCCTTGGGCTGGAGCATGATTAAAAATGTATTCTTGTATTTCAAGTATAACTATGTATCTCAGAAACCTGAAGGTAAAAGATAAATTAAGTTACAGAGCATGGTTATATTATCTTCTAAATGTGCCATTGCTTTAAATTAAACTGTACCCCCCCCCCCCCCCCCCCCCCCCCGTGGGAAAAGAGATAATAGCCAGAGCATTAATTATCCATATTCTACTGATGATTTAACTAATTTTAAAGTTATTCTTAGAAAGGGTGGAGAAGAGTAGGATTTAAATCCCATGTATTCTGTGTACCATATGTATCTTTTTTGATGTTAGACAGATTGCTAAATCATAAGTCCTGGGCTTCCCCTTTTTATGCTGAACCAGCTGCTACATTAGTTGTTCCTGCATCTTTTTTTTCTGTGCCGAGCGCACTAAAGCCCTTATGCAACCTAATACTTTCTGTTTGTTGGAATCTGTTAGCCAAATGCACATTCTGCTTCGTGGTAGGGCTTTTTCACCTTCCTGTGGTGGAGGAAAGCAAATATTGATGATACATTTTTTTCACAGTGGCTGAATGGTTATCAATCACCTTGCTCGTTCTTTGATTTTTTACTATTACACATTCTGTTAATCAATCTTATATTTGGTGTTTCAATTTTTTATTCTGAGAGAACTCGGCTTTGAAGATGACCCTAATGCCCTATTTTTTTTTTTTTTGTTTGTTTCTATGGTGTTTTATATAATTTTTATATGATTAATATAAACACTGTTTATATGCACATATGGATATTATTTACAAGATATTTAACATTAACTTTTTTTTTTCCTTTAATTTCAACAGTCTTAAAACTGTCTGAATGCTTTTATTTTCCAGTGGGAAGAATAATTTGTGTACAACAAGTAAGATGCAAAACCAGTGTATAATGGATAAAATTAAAGTAGTTATTGAATATAATTTTCCAAAGTCTATTTCAAATTAGATTTCTTGAAAATATACATAATTCATATTTGTTTCAGCTACACTTTAAAATCTATTCTCTCGAGTCTCCATCTCCCTGATTATTGTGCTGTCAGATTGTTAAGTGTATCAGTGAGTCTGTTTTCATTTTATCACATGCAGAGTAGAGTATTCCTTGCATAGGTGGTATCTTTTTCAAGTTTAGTTACATGCATCTCCTGCAGTTCTGAATGTTGCTTTAGCATCTGTGTGTTGTGTTGACTGCCCCTTTCCTCTGCATTGACCACATCCTTCAATCTGCTTAAGACATCTCACTATTCTGAAGAATGTTTTGTGGGAATAACAGGCCCACATTTACATAGACAGTTTATAATTTACAATAGATTTTGCTGTTTCTTTATTTTTTTCTTGCTATATGTGAGGAGATTTTCAGATCTGTAAAGGCACCTTGTTGTGCTCAGAAAGTGCAGGAATATTTTTAAAGTCTTAAATATAGGCATAGGACTGGCCTGAAGAGATATTTTGAGGCTATTATAAGTTTCTTTTGCTTGCAACTCATCTAGTTTAGAAGACAGCAATGATTTTTTAGCAACATTAATGAAAGACAATACTGTAGGCTTCTCTTCTGAAAACCATTGGTTTGGATTCTGTCTCCTGGTGCTGGTTCAGTTGCTTTCTGGAGACCAACCCACTCTCCAAGGTGCTATGGCAAGAGTTAAGATTGAAAGTGTTTCCCTCTCAAAAAGGGATGGGTAGAGATTTTTTCCCTTGTTTCAAAGAAGTGAAATGCACTTACTTCTACACTGCCTTGGGATGATTTGTTAAAGATGTGTTTGCACGAAGAAGCCAGCAATATTTTGTAAACATAACAGCTCATGTAAATATTTATTCTCCTCTATAGCAAGAATTGCTAAAGATTCCTTGAGTGGTTTTCTTTCTGTTAGGAAACTCAGGAAATTACAGGTTTATTAGTTTGTTGCATCTGCTGTTTGTTTTGTATGTGCATTTTCTGTTTTGCTTTGCAGGTGTCACCAAAAATGTAATGATTTCAGCTGCACTCTTGCAGTATTTTCCACTGCTGGCTATGATTTATACCACTTACATCATAAACTTTATTTTTCACTTTTTGAAATCATCCTTTCATTTTGTCCCATTAAAATTTTGTTCATTACAGACTTAGTTGCCTCCAAGCATGTTCTCTAAAACTCCATCTCAGGTTCTCCATGCAGTTCTTCATAGTCTCCTACACATTACACAGCAATATTTTAACAAGAATGTTTCTCTTCTTTCACAGTGATTAGATTTCTAGTGTTCAGTTGTGGGTTTTGCAAGTCTCTGAAAGTATTGCAGTACAAGCTAACAGAGCACATTATTTACTCATTCTGGCCAATGTCATTATCTTTTACTACTCCTGTATATAGTTGGCCATCCTTAAATAAAGGCTGTCAGGTGTCTGGATCTATCCCAGTGTGTCTTGCTTATGGTCAGGATGCAAAGATGCCATTTATTTGAATTCTTAATTGGCTGTTAGGCTCAGGCTTGACATTTGTGATGAAACTGGAGCTTTCCCTGTGTCCGTGGTGATAGTTACATCCATTAAGATGCTCTGTGCTTACTGTCCTTCTTAGCTGTTTCTTGGCAGAAGTGGACAGTTAGTTTGATTACATAATTAAATACTCACTTGAAAGACTGTGACAGATCTGAAAACCTCCATGCCCTAGAGGCATGTTCCAGACTTCTTTCTTTCTCTACTTTTCCCCCTAGTTTGCTTTACAACTGTGGTGTGAAAATGGCCAGACAGACAACACTTTTGAGGATGGGACTTCTACGAGTTCTTTAGGAAATCTGCAGTCTTTGCTGGAGGCTGTGTGTAATGTTGCGCACATTGTAGTAGGATTGGAAACACTGGAGCAAAACACCTGGCATTTGAAAGCACTGGAATCACTGGCTGTGCTTTTCTGCTGTAAGGAAGCCTGATACAGCCACGTTGCACACTAGTGTAGTTTAAGAATGTGGATATCTACACACCCTTGCTGTGTACCGTAGGCTGGTGAATATAGCCACCAATTCAATCTGTGCCTGTCCCAAAGTTGTAGAGTAAAACCAGATCCTCACCCTAGTCTGGTCTCCCAGGTGGTGCTTGCAAAATCACTCATAGACAGTAGGAATTTAGGGCAGACAAGATAGGTTCCAGAAGTCAGAAGTAGGGGAGTTTTTTGAGGCAGAAGTAGATCTCAGATAACATTCTATTCCTTTTTGTTGAGTTTGCATATGACCCACATTGCTCCTGAGAAGAACAGTTTTTCTTCCTGGTAATCTGTGGGATCTCACTTGAAACTCCGTCAATTGTGACTTTCAACATTTCTGAGTGCTGATCCTCTTAGACAACAAATGAAAAAGGAATGGTTTGGGAGATGTTGAAAGAGAGCAAAAGAAAATATGAGAAATGGAGAATGTATGCCAAAATAAGAAGGAAGAACAAGAGCAATGACAGATATCTTGGGGAAGGCATTAGTGCTGCAGTTCTCAAAGTGAGAATATTTTATTTCTTTCTGGGGTGGTATGCAGCTGTAACCATGATCTCCAGGTCATAGACTTGAATATAAAGAAATGTAAGTTTGTGCTCTATAATAAACGAGCCTCAAGAAACACAAAGTGTTTGATCATATTCTCCTGTCCAAAGCTCTACTTCTAAACTGAATGTGTAAGGAGGCATAGGGGAGGGAGGCCTGCAGTAATGTTTTTTTTCTTCTCTTGGGGAAGGTGACAGCAAATGATTCAGTCTGTAGATGCTAGACCCAGCACAGTGGTAGGAAGAAATATTAGTCTGTAGAAGAAGCACGTGCTGAATGCGTACCTGATTTTTGTCTCATGCAGGAAAACTGTGACAAGCCAAATACAATGCATCGTGAATCATACTGAATCCTTTGTTTGCCAGTTAAGCAAGTGATACAGAGTTGCACTGACTGATGTATAAAGCAATACCAATTAATTTACATCTCTAAAATGATCTCACTATTTCTTCTTGGTACATTTTTCTAGCTTCTCTGCTCAAAAGAAAATAATTCATCTTTCACTCAGTAATTAGCACAGTGTCATGGTTTAAGCCCAGCCAGCATCCAAGTACCACACAGCCCCTCACTCACTCCCCCACCAGCTGGGTCGAGGAGAGAATTAGAAGAAAACATGTGGGTTGAGATAAAGACAGTTTAATAGGAAAAGCAAAAGCCACACACACAGGCAAAGCAAAAGAAGGAATTAATTCGCTCCTTCCCATGGTCGGGCAGTTGTTCAGCCATCTCCAGGAGAGCTGGGCCCCATCACACATAACGGTGACTTGGGAACACAAACACCATCACTCTAAATGTCCCCCCCCACTTTTTCCTTCTTCCCCCACTTTATATCTGAGCATGATGTCACACGGTCTGGAATGTCCCTTTGGTCGTTTTGGGTCACTTGTCTCAGCTGTGTCTCCTCCCAGCCTCCCATGCACCCCCAACTTCCTCCCCAGCATGGCAGTGCAAAAAGCAGAAAGGCCTTGGCTCTGTGTAAGCCCTGCTCAGCAACAACAAAAACATCTCTATATTATCAGCCCCGTGCTCAGCACAAACCCAAGACACAGCCCCATACCAGCCAATGTGAAGACAATTAATTCTACCTCAGCCAAAACAAGCACATACAGGCACTGAAATTTTGGGACATGTCTCAGACCATATTTTGACCATGAAACTTACTGTAATTATAGTCAGGATTTTGCATCCAGTAGTGATGTTTCAATGGAAACAGTGCTTGTTACGCTTTTCGGCTGAGCTGGTTATTGCTTAATTGTGGGGCAAAACTGACTGTTGGCAACAATTTAATTAGTTTTTGAATATAAGGTTGCTTTAGGTTGTTTGGAAAAAAAAGGGATCATCAAATAAGATATTTTAATATCAAAAAAGTTAATAAAATTTAAAATTATAATTTAATGAAAGATTTTTTTCCTAAAGAATGGTCAAGCATGTTTATATCAAGAAAGGAGAAAAATGTTAACAGGTATATGAAGTGATTGTATTAAAACTTGAGAGGCTAGGCAGAAAATTTTAACATGCATACATGATTTGATATGATCAAAATCTTTTTATGGACTAAAGGGAATCCATTTTATAAATTGAGCTAATAATTTATGGTTTATCTAATTAGTTTTGACTGTTGAATGGAATTATATAATATTATGGAATATTATATTTTACACATAAACTTCCTATTAACCTCCCCTGCTGCTTGGTGTATTCTCTCCTTTCCAGTACTTCCCCAGGTCTTAGAATTGAATACTCAGTCTTTCTCAAGACTCAGATTTTCTCAAGAAAAGATTTTAACATTAATTGTCATCTTGGTTCTCCATCTTCTCTTTAGTTTTGGAGTCTATTTGAGACTACTTTTTTTGTGTTTTCTTAAGGTTGCTTACTTGCTGTTTCTCACCACTTCTCAAGCAAAATTTGGGAATGGCATGTTGCCCTCAGCCCAGTTACCCTGGAGGGTACAGTGACAGTGCAGGGGTGCCAGTCCCTAGCCTCAGGTGCTTCCAGGGTGGAGCCAGTGTAGGGGGCACAGACACATGGCCACCAGGCATTTGCTGCCAAGGATAAAACCAGCACTAGCCAAGACAGGGCCAGACACGTCCTGAGAGTCTGCACAGCCAGCTCTGAGCCAAACCTCTGGCCCTGTGCTAGTCATGGCAAACCCACTGTTTTCCAGACTGCAGAACAGGCCTTCCCAAACATTGCTCTTGCCATTTTTACCAACTCAAAAGGGAAGTGTTTCAAGACTTCATGAGAAAGACCTTATCTCTGTGTGTGTTTGCAATGTTGGATCCTTAGTACTGCTGCCACATAAAAGATTGCATAATGCTGCGGCTCCCTAAAATATTTATCAGTGTGAGAATGTGGTCCTTTGTGTTCAGAACAAATGTACTTTGATATTTTTAAATTATTTAAAAACTTTGCAGGAGTGAATCATAAATCTTTTCATATATTCTGACACTGGTTTTCAATGTGTAACTGTCTTTCCTGAGAAATCACATTAAGAATAGAAGTGAAGAGTGAATGCTAAAAGCTATGGTTTTTCAGAGGTCAAAATTGAGAGAAGAAAAAGGGATGCAGCCTCATTTATTGCTATATTCACCTAGACTCAATTAAGACCTGCATATAAGCATATATGTGTGCTTTATTAAATGAATGTGATACATCTCTAACCCCCATAATTTTTAACACAAAGAATATTAAAACAAACTGGGAAAATTGTGGACTTTATTGCTTTTTAAATTGCTCTAAATATAGTAAAGTGTAGTACAATCTGGTAGACTGAAACCAGTCACCCTTGGCATGAGTGTGCATTTATAAAGCCAGACTTTGAAACCTTGTTTTCTTGTGACTACTGCTGTGAAGGCCGTTCTGCACTAATAACTTTTTAGCTTTTTTTCTTTTTTTTTTTTTTAATGTATTGCATCGCATGAAAACAGACTTTAAAGTTTTATAAGTTCGTGTCACTGTACTATAATCAATTTAGGAAACTTCAGCTAAATAATCCTGCATTCTGAGGCTTCATTGAAAACATCCAGCACAGGACAAAAATTTTTTTCACTGAATGACACCAAGCAGGTAGAATTGCTAGTGTAATTTTTTTAGTAACTCATTTTCCTCTTGCCTTTTCAGACTATGGCACTATTAAGAAAGTACTTGCCCCAATGAACCAGACTTCAAGCAGCTGCCTGCTTGAGGAAATTGAACTCCTGCCGAAAAGTCAGCGAGAGCCCATCAGGAGCCTTCAGATCCTGCACAGCCAGAGTGTCCTTTTTGTGGGCCTTCAGGAACATGTGATTAAGGTCCCCCTGAAGAGATGTCTCTTTTACAAAACATACAGGTATGAAGAATCAGCTGTCTTTATTTGACTGGAGAAAAATACATGCAGGGGGTTGCAGAAAAATGGGAAGGATAAATGACTGCAAGAAAAAATCCAAATTAATTGTCTCTCTCGGCAATGACTTCCTGTCTACAGTGTTTATCAGAAGTGTCTGACTACTTGTACTAATTTGTTAGGACTAGGTGAGGCTCTCAAAGAATTATATTCACATTGAAGTGTCATTGTGCAGATTCTGAGTTGTGAAGTGAAACAGTAAGAAATGTTTTATATAGAAAACAGTTATCTGGTAAAGTGCAATATAGCTGCTGGTTTAATATATTTAAAGCTTGTGACTTGGACAAATTGAAGGGGTTTTTTTGTTTGTTTTTTTTTTTTAAAGCTGTATTATAACTGAGTAAACAATATCTCTGTGGATTCAGAAAAAAAAGTGGGTTGGATGAACTGAGAATTAAAAGTCTTTGGAAAAGTGGCTATTTAGAGGCAGTGTTGGATCAGCAAACTGTAATAAATGTAAATATGCTACTAGGTAAAAGGGCTATGCAGCTGACAGATATTCAAAGAGGATAACTTACAAATTATCACTTGGTTCTAGACTGTATTATGATAGTTAAGGAATTTAAAGTTCAGCACACAACTTTTTCAGTAGGCTATCTGAAAATACATCTGGGTTGCAAAACATGCTATTCGAGATTGTTAATTTATTCTCATTAGTTGTATCTTCCCTTTCATATGTGTGGTCCTGGTAATTCAGTACAATTGTTTTATGTTACATCACATAGACACTGAACCAGCCATGAGGTTTTGAGAACTGTGACAGAGGCATGTGGTTGGTCTTTTAGCTTGTTTTAGCTTCACCTTGTTTAGCATATGTTCCTTTGAAAAGCTGGCCTGTTAAAGAAGGGAGAAAGGCTTCCACTTGCCTTTCTTGGCTCCTACACTCACAGAGACATTATTTGTGCAGCAGAGATGTTACACCTCCCATAAAAGGCAGCGTGACCATTTGCAGGTAGAGACATTTCTGGCTGTCAGAGGGACCACACAGTTCCTCACGGCAGGGAAGTGACCACAGGACACAGGTGTGGTAAAGCTGTGGCTCAGTGACAGTGGAAGGACATTTCCAAGGGACCTGGCTCCCCATGGGGATTGGTACCATGCAAGAAGCCAGTGAAAAGCTACTGGGTTGAGAACAAGACTGAAGGAAAAGTTGTGCCCTAGAAAACAAGCAGACCAGGGGAGGGAAGAATTATACTTTTTACAATTCTTTACCAGCCCTTTTGTTGTTTATGCTGTCTTATGTGGCATATTTTTGGCATTTTCTTTTGAAAGAGAAGAACACTTGAAGCCCCATTGGAAGTCCTGCCAAGCTTACTTTAGGGAAAAGTTGTATATGGGCAAGTCTCTGCTTCAAGCTTTTTGTTGGTTTAGTGGCCTACATAGGACCAAGTTTCAATTTCCTTGGAAGTTTCATCTTTCCTTGGTTCAGTGAGTTGAAAAAGGATGCGTGCTGGTGTAAATACACTAGCCTGCAGTCCACTTTGGACATTTCAAGGCTGGAGCCTCATTTTGTTTTCAGTGAGGTGTGAATGCCCAAGGTCCCTGGTACCTCTGCTTCTTTCAGGACAATTCCCAAGGAATGGCAATGTTATTCCAGCTGCAGGGCACAAACATGTTTCTGCCCTCAAAGGCTAGGACTGCTGTTTCAAATCACAGACCCCATGCACGGCTGCAGGCTATTCATTCCTCTCCCTTTAATTGGGCTTTAATTGTCTAACTTTTAAAATGCCTTTTAGAACAAAAGAAAACAAACCAAAAAAATGGTGCCTTTCCCATTTTACTGAGTAGAACAGTAGTTAAATGCCTCAAATACTGCTCAGATGATAATTTATTCCTCTTCCCAGATGTATATGAAGTCTCATCTTCCAGTGGAATGACTTATTTAAAAGGAGATAAAATGATTCCTTGTGGGGTTTTTCAATCATGTCTTTTGTAGTTGTATGACTTCTCTTGTAGTAATTAAATATTCATTGCACCAAAAGACTTGCCATCCTTGCTTTCTTCTTGGTTAAAGAGTTCACCAGCAATTCTAGCTCTGTTTTGTGAAAAAGGATAGGATTTACCGATGTGATCCAGATGAAAAAATGAATTTCCTTGTCATCTATCATTAGGGACTCAGGTTATTTGGAGAATGCAGATGTAATCTTTCTCTCACCTATAATTAACTCACTGCATTGCTGGGTGCTTTAATACTCACATTCTTCTGTTACTATTACTAACTATTGTTGCTAACTATTACTTCTATACCATAGCAATGGGTAAACAGAGTGATGGGTAAACCTTACCTAAGGTAATGCCTTGGAACATTGTGGGGGTTTTTTTGGATTATTTTAATTTTATTTATTCACATTTATCATACTTAGGGCTGTATAACTGTGCCAAAGCTATATCCTGAAATTCCATCAATGATAACTAGAGTCTTCACCAGATCAAGGACTTGTACTCTTCAGTATCTACTTCACGTAATTATCGAGGAATAGGGCATGCTAGTGTACGATTAACAGCCTTAAAAAAGCCAAAAGGTTGAAGGTGTGCTACCTCACCTGCTCTGTCTTTTTGTGTAAATGGCAGAGTGCTCAGTGTCTAGTCTTATCTAATCTCTTTGTTTAGGTTTATTGCTGGGCTTTCAGACAATACAACTTCAGTCCCTCTGTTGAGCAGACTCTTTCACAAGCTAATATCTCAGTGTCCAGATAATTTTGAGATTGTCAGTTTTAATTTTTTTTCATTATTCTTTGTTTCATCTTCCCACAGTAGCCTCTAAAGCATAGTTATTGCTTTTACTTGTAGTTTATTATATCTCCTTAATAATCACTCCAATATGCTGTGCATATCCTAAGTCTGTTCCTCCAGCACTTTCCAGTGGTGGTGGAGCCCTGTGACATGCTGCTGCCTCTGACAGATATTCCCTCTGCTTCAGCACACTCACTCTGGTCATGACACTACTCCCATAAACACTGTTAACAAAGGCCTTTGAAAATACATTTGGGGACTAATTTTTTTTTTTTTGAGGTGTTTTTTGGGGTTTTTTTTGGTGTTTTACATGCTGTTTGCTGCACTTTATTACTGTGACAGCAGACCTTACCACAGGTAAAACCTGTTGTCACACCCATAGTTTGGGTTGCTCATCACTTTCCATTGTGCCACAATGTTTCCATCATTCATGAGTTGCACATGCTAGTTATTTTGATTGCCAGTTTCCAAATAATACATGGAGGGGGGCAGGTGGATCGTATCTCATACAGAATTCTGCCAATGTCAGACTGGTTTTGAACACCCTGTCATAATCATGCTGGTTTCAGGAGTCATCTAGAGAAAAGTCATTTGGGACATGTCACTACTTTGGAGAATCAGTTCTCCCGAAAACACTGCCATCTTCAAGTTGCAGACAGCAGCAGGGCAGTTCACTTCTCCTTGGGGTAAATCCCTAAGGTTTGATCAGGTTATTATCACCTGGGTATTGCAATTCACACGTTTATCAAACATCTACACAAGTCTGCCAACGTTAGTCACTGGAGCTATTTTCACTGTGAATTCTCCATCTCTCTGTACTTCTTCAGAGTTGAGTAGGCCAAGCATGAAGCACAACTGACTTTAATATATCTGCTAATTAACTATAATGTGAGATAAATAGAATAATTGTCATGAGAAGATAACTATTAAACTGTCTAAAATTTCAGTGTCTGCAGTTTACTTTGAAGGCTCTATGCGTCTGTAATAAGGAATAAGATTTGTAGTACGGGGGTAGAGACTGTCCCCTGAAACAAAGAAACTGTCAACTTTCTTTTATTGGCAGCTGTAGCCTTCAAAAGCAACCCCGCATGGCAGTGATTTTTCTGAGGCAAATTTGTCAAAGTTATACTTTGTACTGGAATTTTCACTGCATTAGTTCTGAAAGGACAATGGAAGGTGACATCAGCCCAATGTTCTTTAAAATCTTAACAAGCAAGGGTCAAGGATTGGTATTTCTGACAGAAGATAGGTTTCACACCCTTGAAAGGCTTGAAAACTAATCTTACTATGATGTTATGTCTAAGTAAATAAATAGTGCCATCTGCCTAAAGCTGTACAAATAGTGACTTCTCTGGCATTAAAAGACCCCCAACTTCTGGAAATTTTTGAGTATTGTTTTTTACAATATATGCCTAAGATACTACTGGGTCACAAGGTTGTCTTGCTAAATAATGTTATTATAGCTATTCTGCTGCAGCTAACTTTTTGCTCTTTAAACTTCTTTATTCTTATTTTGGTGTCTCTGTGAGCCATCAGTTAAGCAATCTGTACATACAAAAAAGAAAACTCTATCAGCACAGTGCTGAAAAGGGTACTGAGTTAACTAACAGAAGAAAACAATATACTTTATTTCATTCCTAGAACTCCAGCAATATTACTGGATTAAGAATTTCAACCACTTTTGCATTCCTTCATTGTGCCCCAGCTGCAGATTTTGCATCCTCAGAAGTACTCTCACATTCAGTAGGAACCTGTCTCTGATGATAAATACTCTATAACATTAAACAGTAAAATAATTATTCCTATATACTGATACTATACAAGTTAATAACTAGTATGTGGTCTAAACCATGACTAGGTGTCCTGAAGATCTTGCCAACAAATGGAATTGAAATTTCTATTTCTATATAATCATTCCAAAGTAGTTATTTTTGGATATTCAGGTGGATTTCCTGATTTTAAAATATGCAGGCTTTATTCCAGTTTAAATATGAGAAATCCGCTGCTGCATTATAATATCAGAACCTCATGAGGACTGATCTGAATTAGTGATTCCAGAGTAATATTCCAGAATCAGAGTCCTCATAAATTTCTCAGACTGGGATAAATCATACTCCTGTCTTCAAGACTAAATTACAAGCACATATTGAAAATGGCAGTTCTTTTTTTGGGTATTACATACACTGAAAAATTATCTTCAGTTTCGTTTGCAAGGATGTAAGTAAACCAGATGAACCTGACTACATATTTGCAATTCAGATTTCAGATTTTATTAGTAGGATATTATTTTAAACAAAAAAAGGGACCTAAGAAAGAAAAATTTAAAACAGGAGTGTGGTTTTCATAGGTCATGATGTAATTAATTTTGTTGCTTTAAAAAATATCAAAAGATCCAGGAATTCTAAGTTCAGTGTGTTTACTCTTAGTAACTGTAGGAGCTTACAGACAAGTTCAGGAAGTGGGGGTTGGATGAGTTGGCAGTGAGGTGGATTGGGAAATAGCGGAATGCCAGCTCTTGGTGGATTGTGATCAGCATCACAGTCTAGTTGGAGGCCTGCTGGTGTCACCTAAGGGTCGATACTGGGCCCAGTATTGTTTAAATTATTCATCAGTGACCTGGCTGAAGGGGCAGATGCCTCCTCAGCGAGTTCCCTGATGACACAAAGCTGGAGGAGTGGCCGATACCCCAGAGCGGCTGTGCAGCCCCTCAGGGGGCCCTCGACAGGTTGCAGGGATGGGCGGAGAGGAACCTTCTGAAATTCAACAAAGGCAAGGGCAGGGTCCTGCACCTGGGGAAGAATAACCCTGGGCACCAGCACAGGCTGGGGGCTGACCTGCTGGAAAGCAGCTTTGAGGAGAAGGACCTGGGGGTCCTGGTGGACAAGTTATCCACGAGCCAGCTGTGTGCCCTGGGGGCCAGGGAGGTCAGTTGAATCCTGGGGTGCATTAGGAAGAGCATTGCCAGCAGGTCGAGGGAGCTGATCCTCCTCTCTGCTCTGGTGAGGCCGTGTCTCGAGTGCTGTGTGCAGTTCTCTCTCAGGAAGAGAGACTTGGAGCTCCTGGAACAGGTCCAGCAGAGGGCAACAAAAATGAGTAGGGACTGGAGCATCTCTTTTATGAGGTGAGACTGAGGGAGTTGGACCTGTTCAGCCTTGAGAGGAGAACACTGAGAGGCGATTTATCAATGTATGTAATCAATGTACATTGTGTATTATCAATGTATATCTGAAGGGACGGCGTCGAGAGGATGGAGTACACGCTCTGAAAGTTGTCCTTCACATTTGATTCATATAGAGTCACTTGGAAGCATCAACATTCAGTGAATTATGTGTTATAAACAACTTTTATACATAAATTTCAGATTCCAGATTTGATGGAAGGGAGCTTGTAGGTTTAAGGCTGGTTTTCTCAGAGATGTTGAAAGATTGAATGGTATCTAAATAGATTTTGACTATATTACAAAAATTAAAATAAGAGGAAGCAATGGTAGTTCGCTCAGAGTGTCTGAGATGATTAAAGGATTTAACTTTTCTTACCAGTACAGGTAAGGGTTAAGCAGTATTCTGAATATTTGACATGCATCTTAGTTTGAGCTGCTATGGCTTTTATAAGTTGTGTCCCTACCATTTATGTTCCTCTGCATCATTCATCTGTATCTTTGGATGCCTGTTCTTCATTGCACACATGTGTGTTTGCATATAGCTACAAAACCAGTAGTAATGAAATGATATAGTATGACTGATAGGTACCTTTGTCTGCTATCAGATTCATGTATTCATTCAGAAATTGATAGAACTGCGCATTTGGAACATGAGACAGGCTTATAGCTTCAGTTTTCTGTTCAAATTTGCAGTGATGAATCTGTCTTCTGCAAAATAAGATGGTGACCCTGGTTCAGTTCCTGGTATTCAAAGTGTCAAATCAAATTTGATGGTAATTGGGACTCTGCAGGCATAGATATTTCAGTGAAAATTATTGAAAGGGTCAGGGGACTGTTCTTTGAAATGCTGTGTATAGGTAAAGACAGAAAAATGTTTTTTGAACAGTCTAAGAAGATGCACCTCTTGCATTTATATATATTGTATGAATAAAATGTTGCAGCTCAAGAGGATACCTGATTAGCACTTGTAATGTATATTCATATGGGAATATATTCTCCCCCTCTTTAAAAATCCCTTTGAAATTAATGGTATTATGATACAGCTTTTAAACTGAAGGGGGTTTTTTTTGTACTTTGGAACACACAAAAATTCTTTTTAGTTTAAAACTGTATGGGATTTTTAATATATTTTGCTCTGAATGATATTCAATTCTGCCTTACTTTCTGACTCAATGAATCATCTCAAATATAACCGAAGTAGAACAGTTTTGCTGGCCTACTTGAAGATAATTATAAAATAGCTGAAGAAATGACCTGCTTTTACTGACTTGCTTTAGAGTGAGGGGCTTTATGGTTTTGTTAGTAGTCAGTCAGAACTCATGGCTGAGGTGTTGCACCACTGTCAGTAGGCACACTGAACCATCACTGCCAAATGAGTGCCTTGCAGGAGACACACTCTGCTACCTATCATTTACGTTCAGTAAAAAATATAAAGTGACAACACAGAGCAAAATTAGAATCAGTCAGGAGAAGCCGAAAGCTGTTGAATGTTTTTGCAGAGAGTGCTGACTCCACAGCGTAAGTAGCATCAAGAGTCTTCGAATTAACCAGTTTAATTTTATTCCTGAATTTCCTTCCTGCACAAAATTGACAGTTTTAGCAGTGCTGGGACAAATCATGTGAAGTCTTAGAGATGTGGGCCAGTGCCTGCTGGGATTAACAGACAAAACATTCATTCTCTGCTGAAATTGAGATGTAAGGTATACTTCTTGGGTATACCTTGTCTCTGTACTAGAGATAAGATGACAAAATGTATTATCCAGCTCTGCTACTTGTGGTGTGACAGTCTGAAAGGGCCCTGTCAAATGAAAGACCTAATACCTACTTTATTTACCTAATTTTTTCAACAGCAGCACCTAAAATGGCTTTAATTTAGACAGAGATTTGGGAGGAAAAGGAGATAAAGATGTGTAGCAGTATCTGATTCTTGACTTTCCTTACTTACATGAAATTGACATAAATTTGACAGCCATGTTGTATAGTTTCTTTTGTTATTTCATGCACACATTGGAGCTGTTCCTCTTACTGCTGTTGCTTGGGAGAGAGATTCATTAAAAAGGAGTTAAAACAGTATGAAATTTTCCAAAGGACACATAATTGCAAGTTTAGTCCCTTTAAATGTCACATTTCAAATAGAAGTTCTGATATTTTCATACTTATAAGCTTTTTTCTATCTGATTTTTTATCTGTTAGCTTCTTTTGTTATCTGTTTCTTTATCTAGGCTTAGTAGATAAAAACAATTAGCTGCTGTTATTCACACATTAAATCAAAAGAATCATCCCTCGAAGGAAAGAAAATGGTTTTAAAAGGTGGCATAATTAGGCAGTACAGATAAAAACTTATCCTCATATTACCTGACTTCTTTAATTTTAAAGAAATTATATCCACTTTTTAGAGATATTGGTGATCTGAAAAAAATAAATAAGAAAACCCTGTAAGATGTGATGCAGGGGGAAGAACAGAAAAGAATTGTTGTGCAAATACCTGAGAACAGGGCAGAATATGTCTGACATGGTGAACTGAAAGAGGTTGATGATACTGAACTACAGTTTAGTAGTGTGGGTTTTTTGGTTGGGTTTTTTTTTTTTTTCTGTCTGAATATAAGATTTAAAAAAAACTTTTTACAGTATGAGACTTAGATGTAATAATGACTGGGACAATGAATTAGCATGTTAGTAAAAAAACCCCAGCAAAACTAGAGTTTCTCATGTGAAGAACATTTCTCTGACAAAATTTCTTGTTGCTTTGTTTGGAATAGTTCATATGCCTAGAGGATTAATTTCTGTATTGTAGTGTAAAGTGAAAAATTATTGAAGAATGGTAATGCCTCTAATTTGTGGTTGAAGTTATCCTCTTGTCATCTTCATGAGATTAGCTGAGTTAATAGCTTCTTAAAATCATAGTTTTCACTTGCTCAATGGATCTTCTTAACTAAATTCTGAAAAGATTCACCTCATTTTACCTTGCCGTAGAGCACTCCAGACCTGGTCAGCTACTGAAATAACCCCATTCAGTGTTCACAGAGTGATCAAACATGCTTTGTCCTAGCAGTAGAAAAACTTTTTTTTCCCATGAAACTAGGATCTGTTCTGATACCATAAAATTGTAAGGACAGTCAAAATGTGTTTCTAGCACCTTGCTTGAAACTTCTGAGTGACACGTAATGAAAGGTGCAAGCCATTTTGATTTGCTTGAATGGAAGGTAAAATGAGAACAAAAGCAAAAGAGGAAATGGGGTCTAAGAGCAGAGTGGGAGAAGGATCAGCTTACTCCCCCAAAAGAGTGAGTATGGTTCTAAGTGAAAGGATACTGACTTTGAAATATTTTTGTTTTTAATAAAAAGTTTCTAAAGCATAATAACTGCATTATAAGTATGAACACTTTGAAGTTAGAAAAGCGAACACTTCAGCTTTGAGGCGTAAGTTCTCATTTCAATGTTAACACTGTTAACATTGCCAGTTGTGCATTATGTCAGCCTTTAATTTGTTTTTGTACTCTTTTCTCATAAAACACATGCTTTATCAGAGTTACTCGGAAGGAGAATACTGGACATCATGTCTTGCAAGCACTGCAAGACACTTAAAATCTCCCATAATTTGCATTAATGTTCCTTCTTACTTTATAGATAATTAAATGGAAACATGTGTAGCCTGAGTTACAAAAATGCTAAGTGCTCACAGCTGCCAGAAGCATCAGTGGGAACTCTCTTCTGAACACTGAATTTCTAAACCAAAAGCTTTATCTTTGGACTGGAATCCTGATTAGGTGTACCCATGGAGTTTTGAATGTTATGCCTCTTACATTGTGCCCATTTTGCAGATGAGAGCTATGCTCCAACATCATACTGGCAACCCCCATTGCCAAGTGTAATGTGGAAATGAATTCTGTGAAATTTATAAGGGCTAAGAATCCTCTGTGATGGTATTAGCAAATAGCCTACTAGGGAATTTGTAAGTCTGCATTTGGTCAGGTGTTAACATGGAAGTACATGAGGAATGCCGGAGATAAATGGAATTATCACAAGCAAAACACATTTAGTGAGGACAGAATCATAGAACATTTGAGGTTGGCATGGGTCTTTAGTAGTCATCTGCTCCAATCTCTTGCTCAAGCTGGACCTCCCTGAACCAACTGTCCAAAGCCATGTGTGGATGGCTTTTGAATATCTCCAAGGAAGGAGACTTTGGAAGCTCTCTGGGCTATCTGAACCAGTGCTCAGTCACCCTTACTGTCACAGTGTCTCCTGATGTTGAAATCTCCTGTGTTTCAGTTTGTGCCCACTGTCTCTGGTCCTGTCGCTTGGCACAACTGAAGACCCTGGATCTTTTTCTTTGCAGGCTCCATTCAGAGTTTTGTACATATTGACGAGATCCTCTCTGAGCCTTCCCTTCTCTAGGCTAAACAGTTCTCCCAGCGCTCTCAGCCTCTACTCACTGCTTAATCATCTCTGTGGCCCTTCAGTCAACAGATGTGATGGGAACAGATAATTAAAGAGAGAAGGATAATGCCCATGGATTTGAGTTGAACAAAAATGATCAGTCTAACATTTTTACAATCTAAACAAAGTGTCTGAATGCATTATTTTTATGTGTAATTTATAGCTATTCTTACAAGTGTTAAACCAATTATATTGTGCTTCACTATAATGGGAGTTCCACCTCCTTTCTGATGGATCTTTAGCTATGAAGCTGGAGACCTATTGCCTGGACTGTTAATGTTTGACCTTAGCAAGAGAAACCTGCTATCTGTTAGAGAAATGAACTTCTAGTTTTGTGCAGTGGGTCTTTCAGAGTCTGTATGAAACTGGACTGCCATCCTTCTCTCTAATCCTTTTCTTTCCCTCCTCATGTGCCACTAAGAGAGAATGATGAGGGCAGCATGTGATATGTAAGAGGTGTGATGGCAGCCACCAGTGCTGCTTTGAACTTCCAGAGGTTTTATACAGGTGCAGAAAATAGATCAGAAGGTTTTCTAATTATTTTTCAAAGAACAAACATTGTCGTCTGATTTCTGAAAAAGATGATACCTATAATTCCAAAACTGACAGAAAAGACTAAGAACTGTAACTCCTGAAATTTTTACTTGGAGCAGACAATATACCTTTTTTATGAATTTCTGTAATTCTCTAGTAATTAAGTGCAACAGTCAGTCTAGACAACATATCATGTATTCAGACAGAAATTCAACTATGCACTTAAAACAAATCCTAGCTTTGTGTAGGCATTCAAATTCATTTTTCCTCATTTTTTGTCATTTTGTCTGCGCCATACCACAACAGGGATCAATTTCACTATCTGCCTATGAAATATGAAGAGATGCTACATAGTTATTTAGAGATATTTGGTCAGTGCAAATGGAGATAAATGTCCCAGTGACCTGATTGGTTTTCATCCACAGTGCATGCATTGGATCTCAAGACCCTTATTGTGGCTGGGACATGGTGATGAAGAAATGCACAACGCTGGAAGAAAGTCTGAGCATGAGTCAATGGGAGCAAAGCATTACTGTGTGTCCAGTAAGTCCAAATGCATTCATTTGTCTCCCAAAACCTTTGATTCCATGTGAATTTCATGAAAATGAGCTGGCATAGATTTTTCAAGCTCAGAAAACTGCATTTAATGCCGTTTTCCTGAGGTTTTCCTATCAGATTTTAACAGGATACCTAGTTTCTTTTCTATTTCTTATCAAACTACTTATATGATAAAATTATTTAGAGTAATTTCAAAGGGTGGTTGTTTTTTACCTGTAATGTCTATTTTCCCACCTTGAAAACAAATGTTTTCTAAGATTAGTTATATTGACGTATTTTTCTCTGCAGAATTTTGCTTTGGAAAAGTTAATTCACTAATGGTATAATCTTTTCTTTTAGGATTATTATTGCTAGTATAAAAAGCCAAATAACATCTTTAAAAGTCCATGAATTGGAAGGGTGAATTCTATGAGTTAAATCTCACCCAGATAAATGACAAAGGTGACAATTACAATAAACTCAAGGTTAATATTTGCAGTGGCTTAACACTTCTCTTTAAAAATTGTTCTGAATAAATGTAATATAATATAAAAAAGCAGCAACAAAATTGATTTATAGCTTTCCTTTTAATGTGATTCTGGTGTTGTTTTAATTTTCATTCTTTTCCCTTACTCCAAACCATGCAAAAAGAGGGTTAAGAAGGACCTTTCTTGTGCTACTAAGCTCTTTTTTTTTTTTTTGGAGATTGTTGCTGCTTTGTCCTTTTGCCCATGAAGAGGGAGCATTTCCAACTCAGTTCTGCGTTCATTCCTAGTAAGAACTTCTTGATCTTGTCCCCACTCACCAGTGGGGCACATACATCTATTAACTTGTGCTCATATGGCATTCATATTCTAATCTCCATGTGTTTAACAAGCGCCATTTAATATCTTGATGGCACTTCTCTCCCTTAAGCTGGGCTTTGTTTAGTGAACTAGAGATGTGCAAAATCAGTATGAAGTTCTTCCAGCGTTGACTTTGGCTCTCTACATGTGTTGCAGCAGCCTCATAGATACAAACACTACACTGATTCTGAGGGCCTTGAGAATGTGCTCCTGTGTTCTGACTGTGTTTGACATTAAAAAGCAATTTTGTAAACATTCTTTCAAGTTTTTAAAACTTTAAAAGAAATGTTTATGTCCATTCCTGTCCTTTGCATCCATCTTCTCACATAGAGGACTAATAAAATAGGCTTCTGTTGGATTCATCTGCATTAGCATTTGAGCTGAAATCAGGGGCAGCTTTGAGGGAAATACCATGATTACTGAAATGCCTTATTTTGTTGACATTTGCATGGGCAGTCGGCCTGCTGTGCTCAGTCTTTGAATTGTGGCACTAGGCCGTATTTTCTTTTGTAGATACAGAACATGAGGCCAAGATGGGGTAGAGGGAGGAATAATTTATAAAGAGTAATTCCATTCTGTTCCATTCAACTGGAAAAACAATTATTTAATATCTACTATATGACATGTGCATAGGGTATGGCAGTCTAGTCAAAGCAGAGGAGCACCTAAGGCTTGCTTAGAAAGTCAACCATAGCTGTGAGACTTACACTGCTGATCTGAGATTCAAAGACTTAGTGAACCTCCAAAGAAATTTTGTCCTTGAGCAGATTGAGATTGCGTAATATAAGGAAGATTCTAGAATTATCTATTTAAATTGAAAAGTGTGGGTTTACCCCTTTACTGTTTTAAAGCCTTATACACCAAGTAACACATTATTGAACAGACTGGAAAACTTCATAGAAACTTTCCTCTGAAGTAACACTGTCTTCTGACAAACTGCAATTGATTACAATTTTGCTTAGTGAGGTACTCAAATATTTGTTTAATAGCATTTTTAGGTGCTGTGCTCACAGAATATGTAAGCCAAGATGTAATTAATTTAATTTTGTAAGGGACCGAGCTATGTGCATCCTTAACATGTGCTAGATACATTCAAGATACTGTTGCAGGCAGAACATAACAGAATATTTGAAACCTATTCTCCCCCTTTTGGTCCCAATTGCTTCCCATATCTTAATTTTTAGTAAAATTACTCTGATCTTTTAACATTGTAAAAATTTTTTTAGATTAATGAATAGCCAGTTTCTTCTAAAACTGGATCAGAGAGAGGTCTGTTTATACAATCATTTAGTTCAGAATAAAAAGTGTTACCAGTTGCCTTTGAGAAATTATTTCCTAGAGAATTATTCATATGGCTGAATACTTACAGGCACTTATAGGTAGAGGATAGAGGTGAATAGAAGAGCATCCATGTTACCATCTCTGAACTTTGGAGATCACTTTTGAAAAATGTGGATATTTTGGTTATCTTGCTTTGATTTAATTTTCAGTTTGATTTTTAGGTTATTATTTCAGTTGGCATGAGTACAGCAATTGTGCATAAATATAGACAGTAATTAATGCTATGCACATATATCTACTTTGATCTTCATCCGGTTGGTCATAAATCCCTATTATTCATCCAATATTTTTTATGGTAATGAAGCTTTGTTGTTTTTTGAAATATTTTCCATTGGGATGACTTGCAATCCATCACTTAAAAATATACTGACATTATCTAAGAGATTTTACAGGGAAAGTAAAAATAATTTAAAAGAAAATTTTTCAGGATTTTGGTTTTGGTTTTTGGGGGGTTTTGGGTTTTTTTTTAATTTGTTTTTTTGATGGTTTTTTTTTTAACAAAACTATGCAACATGAAATGGCTTTATTTTTACAGTTCTCAGAGAAAGTGTAGTATGGGATCTGAATTCATTAGCAGCTTCAGGAAATACTACAGACTCATTAAATTCTACAAAAAGTAATCTCAAACCAAAGATCTCATGACAGAGTTAAAAACTGTGACCTTTATTCAGAGTGCAGAGGCACAAAGCAGGAGGATGAGGTGGGTGCAGGGAGACTTGAGACATACATGGATATTTGGAGGACATTAGGAGGGAGGAACAGTCTAAAGATATCTGCAGAAGGGAAAGGGTGACAAAACCAGGGCAGTAGAGAGGGAAAGCAGAGTGTAGCTGTGCAAGGATAGTACAGCCATATGGTCTGATTGACTGTGATTTTGCCCTTGAGGTGTCAGGTTGAGAAAGGTTAGTGGGCATGGATTCTGGTGAGGGCTGCAAAGGCCCCTCATCGGTACCTTTTGCTTTCCTGCAGTCGTGTGAGGAAATTGTTTGATATCACTGCTGAAAGGGAGATATTCACAGAGAGACAGAGCAGGTGAGTCATGGGGAACAGCAGAGATCCCAGTGGGATGATCTTTGCAGGAGCAAGGAAAAAAAATGAAGAAAGAGAATATGTCATCAATTTATCTTTCTGAGTTCAAGCCTTCGGCTATGTTTTATGTATACCTTGTCTGCCACTTAATATATATTATGGTAACCATAGACATCTGTAGCTTTAGTTTATAATTTTAGGTGCAACAATAAAGATGTTTTGATGCAGCACAGAAACAGGAAGCAGTAAAGGCGTTTTCACATCTCTGACATTATTGGATTGGGGACATAGATTTGTTAATTTATGGACTATAAATATTTGTTAGACCAGCAGTATAAGAGAATGGGTTTACTTGTCACTTAAAAAGTATTTCTTGTTGTCTTACAAAACCCAACAATGTAAACTCCACATGAGCAAAAGTTGGTGAGTTATTTTCAATAAATAGCTGTCAGCAGGTTTTGAAATGATGAATTATGGTTAAGTTGTAGCTGACAGAATATACACATAGATGCTCTTGGACAACTGATATTTGTGAAAAATAAATTGTGAGAATTGTAATTAGTGAAATTATGGTATCTTTGTCACAGTGGAAAGAATCAGCCAACATCCAGAGTGTCAGTGCAAATATGCCTTCTGTTCTAATTGAATCTCTTGTGTCTTCAAAGTATTTGTGAAATGTACACTTCTCTCACCACTGTTAAAGTACTAAAAATAGTAAAGGGAGATACCATTTCAGATCAGTTATGACAATCTACTGCTGTAATTCTTGTTTCAATATATAAGCAAATATTAAAATGTTATGTTCTTACACATTTAATGAAAAATGCATGACTACAACTGATACATATTTATTCTTACTAAGAGTGAATTTAAATGCTACTTAGCCTGCACTTGTTGGTGCTGTTGTCTTGACTGAAAGTTCAAATATGGGAAACAAAATGCAAATCCCTTAACATTTAAGTGAAAAAGGGGCCATCATTTCCATTTGGGATCACAGATTTGTCAAGATTAACACCTTGATAAAAGAATAATATATGTCTGTCTTTATTGGGAGCTGAATTTTCCATGTCCTCCCTCATTTTCTTTAGAAATTTCAGTGGCCATGTAGGATGCTGCAGTTTCCATTAGCTCATTTTGTTTCAGCTGGACAATAAAGATTTCTTATTGAATGTGTTACAGCTACTTGATGGAAACATTCCAGTCTAGATGAGAATGGTCTGACCCTTCCAGTCAGAAGAAGACTTGAGACCATTCTCAGACCAGAGAATGGTCTGACAGTCTCTAATGTTTAGAGACTGCCATATTTAAAACCACATTTCATGAAATGGTACTATATGGTGTATGCTTCAAAAAACTGTTTACATATGGATATTTGAGTTTAACGGATCCAGTTTTGCTACCCTGGACTATTACAGTATCATAGAATCATAGAATTGTTTCATTGGAAGGGAACATAAAGATCATCTAGTTTGAATCTCCCTGCCAAGCCCCATCCAACCTGGCCTTGAACACTTCCAGGGATGGGGTATCCACAGTTTCTCAGGGGAGACCTGTTCCAGTGTCTCATCATCCTCATAGAGAATTTCTTCTTCACTTCTTACTTACCTTCTGCTGGCTCCTCCTTTTGATCTTGGGTTTTACAGTCAGTATCTAGGTTCCATTTTCACAGGAAAATTTTAGGAAGTAGGAAATACTGTCATCAGAAGACAATGGAAAAGTAGGCAAGCACAGTTGTGAAAAGTAACAGTTAGCTGTGATTACTGTTATTGTTATGGTGGTGGCATCCAGTGGCTCAGATTGGTTGGAAGTTGTGGAAACTACGCAGCTACAGGAGTTAAGGGGAGATCGCTGTCTGGAAGACATCTCTCTGCAGAAATACGTGTATCTAAAGTGGGGGCTTTTATTGTTGGTGGCTGAAGGCTAAACCTTCATGCACAGCAGAATAAAGAGGTTGTGTGAAGGAACTGTCAAGCTCAGGTAAGCTCTTCTGTTGTGCTTGTTTCTAGATGAGGAACCTGACAGTGGATGGACATTTTGGGACATGGTCACAGTGGAAACCTTGCACCCACACTGACGGTGCCAGTGTTGGCTCCTGCCTCTGCAGGACACGCGTGTGTGACAATCCTGCTCCTCAGTGTGGAGGATGGCTGTGTGAAGGACCAACCATGGAGATTGCCAACTGTTCCAGGTATGCAAGACAATTTCAGGTTCTATCATTTGAGCTTTAAAAGTTTTTAACATAATCAGAATAAAACCTACCCTTTGAAATCTCACCTGAAATCTACTGATCCTGTTCTGTGCATGACAGGCCAAATGGGACATTAGAAAGTTTCTCTCAGACTTTGTAGCAGAGAGAGTGAGTCAGAGAGCAAAGAGTCATTTCAAATGCTGTGTGCCAAATAATGTTGAGCTCAGCTAATTTTAACAAAAGCTCTGAAAGAAAAAAAATTCAGTGTTAGATAATATCCAAAGTATGATACTTTTTCTCAGTTCTGCAATTCATACAACTTTCTTTTCTGGAAGTTAGAATGGCTTACTTTTTTTGGAGGTCTCACATTACCATTGTTGTCCCCCATTCTGCCCTGGAAAAATGTTTTCGTTGTATCTTTCAGTTGTATCATGATAGCAAGTTCTATTATCAGTCTGTATAGGACTCTTAGGCACTCTTTTGTCTTCTTCAGGCACTTAACCAGTCCCAGAGAAAATCAGTGAGAGCAGATAATTTCAGAGAGACTCAGAACATTACATATTTGGAACTGCCTCAGAAGTTCATGTTTAAAACATTATACACATACATTATACATACTTTAATTGCAAGATGAAACATATACTGGTGCATTCTGCTTATTTTCAGTGATTCTTTCTGCTTTTTGTCTTTTTTTTAACACCACAATCACATCATGATAGTGACTAAAACTGTTTACATTTCTGCACAAGGTAACTGCAATCTCTGTAAGTGAAAATAGTAAATTTTAGGAAAATTATTAAAAATACAGCAATATATTTTATAACATCAGGTCAGGAGAATATAGAAAAGATAAGCGTGCTGTTAGTTACTGAACAATCAACCAACAGCTGGCAGGTTTAGAAGGGAATTTGGAACGTCATTTGGGACTGGATTCACATTCTACCTTTGGCATTACTATACTACTGCTTTACATCTTCTGTTAACACTGCTAAAATTAGTGAGGCACTATTTTAACTTTTGCTTTTATGACGAAACATCAAAAGCTCATTATAGTTTAGTTTTATTTGTCTTTATTTCTGTTTGTGTTCTACCAGTACAAAAACTGCAAGCTCGCCATTTAAAGGTTTTGATAACAGCTGAAAGGCATCTTTTTTTTTGCCTAGGACAGGATATGGAATATCTAAGTCTATAAAATTTTTTCTAGGGTATATTGGGGAGGGATAGGAGCATCCTTTCTGGAAGTTCACAAATGCAAGGTACAAGGTGTAAACTCTGTTAGCTTTTCTGTTACATTACAAGCAAGGTATTGACATCTTATCAGAGTAACCTGTTGAAATTGAGAACTAATGCCTTTTAATGCTTACTTTAGTGTCATAGAGTCATTTAGGCTGGACAAGAGCTAGAGTCCAACCATTAATAAGCACTGCCTAGTCCATCATTAAACCATGTCCCCAAGCACCACATTTGCAAGTCTTTTGATACCTTCAGGGATGGTGACTCCACCACTTCCCTGGACAGCCTGCTCCAATGCTTAACAACCCTTTTGGTGAAGGAATTTTTCCTAATAGGCAATCTAAATCTCTCCTGCCTCCAACATGAGGCCATTTCCTCTCATTCTGTCACTTGCTAAAACCCTGGGAGAAGAAACCAACCCCCACCTCATTACAATCTCCTTTCAGGTAGTTGTAGAGAGCAATACGGTGTCCTCTGAGCCTCCTTTTGCTCCAGGCTTTAATCACTTTCCTTTTAGATGAGGTAGCAAAGTTTGACATTTTAATCTCCCTGAAAAAAATATGTAATTAAAAGTTAGCTTCAGAACATTGATACAAGAGTTTGCATATGTAGTTTGCCCAGAACAAAGTGACCAAAAGCAACTAAATATCTTCATATCTTTGTAATTCTTGTGTAAGGTGGTAATTTTAGCAGTTGCTGATTACAAAGCATGGAACATGGAATATCAGAGCACCTTTATTTTGGTTCAGTATTCTAGAAGAAATGGAACACGATGCAGTATTAATGACTTCTACAGAAATATTAATAGGACAGATTCTGCTGTCAGTCACACCTAATCAGCCATTCGCTATGTATAACAGATGACAGAGCCTGAGCTTTTTATTCTACCAGAAATGGAGGCTGGACACCATGGACTTCTTGGTCACCTTGTAGTACCACTTGTGGAATAGGCTTTCAAGTTCGTCAGCGTTCCTGCAGCAATCCAACCCCTCGACATGGAGGACGTGTCTGTGTGGGACAGAATCGTGAGGAGAGGTGAGTTATCTTTTTTCTATTGTCTGTTTTAATTTCTTCTGAGCAGTTGCATTCCACAGGACATTTTCTCCTTTATTTGCCTTGGTTTCCCATTCCCTTTCCTTTCGCTCTCTCTTTACCTTCACTGCTGTACAGTACAGTATTCCCATTAACAAGGCTGTGGGTCTGCAGCAGATCTTTCATCTTTTGCTTTGCTTCATCCCTCCCAAGCTGCCTGAGAGCTCCTGGAAGTGCCAGAGAATTGTGCTGAAGCAATGTGCTGCTGTCCCTTGAGACCCTGAAAATTGATTCTCCTTGAAAATTGATTGCACTGTGTTTGGATTGTAACTCACCCAGCCTCAAGACCTGGAATTCAGAGCAAAATATAATAAGCTCACAGCGCTATGTTACTGATGCTGTGAGTTCATTTTTTCTCTTGTAAATGAATTAAGCATTTCTATAACATGGAAGGAAGTTTCAAGGGCTTTGTTTTCTGTTCAATTAAGTAGGATACACCTTGAACTCAGATATCTTTAGTAAGGTTTCAAGCTTGGTGGGTCATTTTAATTGTTTTTTAACCCCCAAGCAGATCAAGTTAGCTCAGATTTTGATTTCACCATGTACTGCTTTGGCACCAGACTAAGTGTTTTGTCACTAGCTCAGAATGTCAAGTTCAGGCCTTTAATTCCATTTTACATGCAGCCTAATTACATCTCTAATTTACATGGTCCCTACATGGATCTCTAATTTTTTTTGTTCACAGTTTTAACAGGAATTAAATATATTTTTAAATTATGCTAAAATATATTCAGATAAACTGCAACTCTTGTATGCGTTATGTTGTTTCCAGAGGCATACCAGAAAGCTAGATAGCAGAAGACTAGCATTGGTGTGAGAATTTGGAGTCCTGTAGCCATCCATTCCAAGAGATGTATGCGAATACGTTTCCTCCCAATATGCACTCACAGCTTACTTCAGTGTTTCTGTATGGATGATGTAGTATCCTATATTGTTGTTGTAAACTAAATTCAGTAACCTTTATGCAGAGTTTCAGTGAGGCATTTAATTAAACACCAACTCTGGCATTTCTTCAGATTAGGAGATTCATTGAAGCAAGGTTGCATCACACATTTATGTATTAATGGATCATCAGGGACCTGGTCTTTCTAACTCTGAAATGTAAAGGATCAGTATCACAGAACATGTGAACATTTCTTGCTGTTTCAAGGCCATGAATATTTACCGTTTCATTGTAGAGGAGAGGATTTTGTTATTTTGTAAACTGCTTTCTGAAAATAGGTTGCCCAACCAAAAAGCCATCACCACCAAACATAAATTGTGTCTGCTGTTATTTAGCTCTGTCCCAGCCTGAATAACAGTTATTGATTTTCCTGAACTGAGAGGTCAGCCCAGGGCAGGACACAACAAGACTAAACATAGAAAAAAAAAAAAAATTAGTTTTGAGAGACTTTTGGGTGATGGACTATAGATGGTAATAGTAATTGTTCATTTTAGTTTAACATGGAATAAAATTCTGACAAGAAGTTTCACAGAAATAAAGAAAACCATGAGAAATACTTTCTGAATTATAGGAGCATTAAGACAATGGGTGCACTGTACAAGCAGTTACAAATTGGAAATTGACTTATGATGAGTTGAAATAATAGCAGCCCAGCAGGATTGAATTTTGGTATGCAACAGTTCTGAAGGAACAATAAGCTTATGTTGCTTTGTTTTTGTAGCCTGCAGGTTATTTGTCCTTTCTGTCTTCATCCAGTTCAGAAGCAATCTGGGATGAATGTGCCTGTGAGTTTACTGCAGGATGCCTTTTTCTCTCAGAGTTCTTCTGTCACTGTTTCCTGTCTCTTTGAAAGACCCTTCACTCCCAATAGCCCTGCACCTTTCTCACTCACAGCTTGCTCACAGCTGACCTTCCTTCCTCTACCCTGGTTTTGTTTGTTATCCATGTTATGTCCTGATACTTTTAATTATCTTTTTAAGTACTTCAATTTTTTTTTCCAGAGGGTGTGGTAAGTTAGGAAATTTTGTCAAATAATTCTTAAAGCAGCTAGAAGAATGAGCCATCAGTTATTTGCCAGGATTTTTGTCAATGTTAAGCCAAGTACTTGGATAAATCTTTTCAGAGCTGCAAAAAGCAGAAAGTCCTGCGACATTTGCCAGCCAGGGCCCATCCCATCACCCGCAGAAGGGGAGCAGGGTAAGCCTGGAGATTGTGACCAGATCCAACCAAGAGTTTAGATCCTAGGTGGCATCATGGCAATGAGAGAAGTCTGAAGTCCAGGGAAGAAGCTAAACCACGGGTCAGGGTTAGGATCAGGTTAAATAGAGCTTTTTGGCCCATTGTCATGGGTGGAGGTCCCAGGTGAAGATGGCTGGGACTGCTAGAGTTTTATGAGCGTCCTCATGGCTCTGCCAGCTTGTAGAGAGTTTTGAGCTGTGAGGGCAATGGAGTACCAGCATTTAGAGTAGTCTTATTCCACTGTTTCACTCTCAATGAGTTACATCTGCACCAGATGAAAACAGTTCCTTTGAGCCCAGTATAATTAGGCAGGCTGAACAAATATTACATGTGCAGTAACTCCTGAGAAACATTTACTGGTTTCGTATCCAAAGTGCCAATAAGCAACTTCTCAGATTTTCTCATTTAAATCAACCGATGTTTATAAATAGCCTAACAGTTTACTTTTTTAATGACCCAGCTCATATGTAAAATTAATATATGTTTAGTATTAGCAAAAATTTTAATTAGTTGGTTTACACATTGTGTGCATTTGTCTTTGTAAACGTGCATACTCTAATCACCTGCACATGTTCAGGGGTATAAATAAAGGATTCAGTTTCCACAGTCATCTACATGCCAAACTTTGAAACAGCTTTTCAACAAACAGTGATTTCAGTAGAAATCCAGTACATAACTCCGTAGAAAGCAAACACAGAAAAGGCAGCGTATATCTGAGGTAAATTTACCTCCAGATGTGAATGCACATTCAGCTTGAGAGTATTTGTTCATATGTTAAGAGCTAAATGTTTGTCTAAGATATATTTGTTTTACCTCATGAAAGCCATGATCCTATCATGGCTAATGTATCAGGCAGCTTTGTGCTTGCTGGCCATTCCCTTGAAATCAATGGCAATATTTGCCAATTTAAAGCGTTGAAGGTAGGTTAAACTGTTACATGCTCTGCTGCTAGAGGGCTGTGTGGGAAGGGGGGGAAAGCATTTGAGAGACAGCAGCAAATACTCGTATTATAAAGCAAATTCCCCTTGTAGAAGTATGTCAGAAGTGCAGCTGATGTGCATTTAGACAGAATATGGAGAGGGAGTAAAAATAACATTGTAACAAAACTAATCAGAAAATAATTTTGTAGTTAAGACTCCAGATGGAAGACAACCTGATGAATTCCTTAGGGGCTTAATATTACTGATTTTTCCTGTATAAGAAATATTCACTGAAGCTGCTGGAAATTCTCTAGATCTTCATTTATAGAGTCTGTAGTATCCTGTCTTGACATTATCATGGAGTGAGAGTTTGTCCTTTCTGTGGAAGATGCTGTAGTTATGGCCTCATTAAGTCCACTGGTCACCCTCCTATCTCTGCAGAAATGAGGGACATTAAAATGAGAATCCCTTGCTTTCAGTGGATGTACTTATCTTTTATTACACAGGAAAGAATAGAAAGAAAAAAAAAAAGTGGCAATTAGAAAAGTAAACCGGCTGCAGACGAGGAGTAGATGTTTGAAAGCCCTGGATATTTTGGGGTGTATAAAACTATTAGAAGCAGTATATATTGTCACATTATTTTGTACACAGTTCTCAGCAAACCTGCAGCTTTTAGGCTTGTTTCCATGAGAAAGAAGAACTGCTGAGAGTCAAGAGCCTGCTCTGTGTAGCACTGCTTGTTTCTGAGCAGAATGAACAAGCCCAGTCCACTTCAGCAGGGCAGATTAAACATCACAAGGCTTTTGGCTTGCTTGCGCTCCCATGGATGTCTTGTCTTCTGGGACGTGTCTGTTCCCATCCACCTTGCTTTCTCTGCTACCTCCTCTTCCACAGAAGCCCCTGGGACCACGTGCCACCTTCCACAGTCTCTGGGATGGGTATTTCTGTCAGTGTAACAATCTCAATCCAGTAGGGCATGTGCATGTTGTGTGCCGGCCTTCAATTAAAGGAATTTGGCATTCCCATCAGCCTCGGTATAGTCTGTGTATCCTAGTAAATCACCAGCTGGTAATCATGACTGCCCACCACAGAACAGTATATTGCATAGGAAGGGGCAGACAGGGATGAAGATTAGTTTGTTTTTCTTAAACACATGGTAGTATAATATAGTTCAAAATTAAGAAGTATTTGTTTAAATAACATCTCTCTGTGGAATAAAAAGGGCATGTTTGTAACTGTCATGCAGTTAGCCTGTAGTACTCAGTGCTGGATGGCAGCACTGAAATAAATTGAATAAATTGATGTCTTACTAAAGGTTGAGCTCTTTATAGAAACAAGAATAGTAATGACAGTTGTACTGAAATTGTAGGCGTAAGATTTACTGTAGGCACTAATAGCTGTGGATACAGCTGGACAGAGGATATTCACCCTTCCCCCAGTATGACAATTCCTTTATTAGGGCATTTGAACTTGGGTTCATTTCAAGGGAAATGTGAAGGGTCGCTGTACAAAATCCACATTTCTCTAGGTTGTTCTCCATTCTGACCTCACTGCAATTAGGTTAGGGGAGAGGGCAGTGGTTTCACAGATTCAAGTTTCTTGCATTGCATGTTTTGTTGAATTACTGTAAAATGTTAGCCCTGTGGGTCCTGAGAACAAAATTAAGATGGGAGGAAAGAGCAAAAGGGAAAAAGGGTTGCTGAGTGACTTGAAATGCAGCCAAGGACAGATATAATGAAACTTGGCTCAAAGCCCCATGCTGTAGCACAGTTCTCAAAGATCAATTGCAGGGATGTCTCTAGCTGTGAAAACGTACCTGATGTTTTCAGAGGCTGGCTGGCTGAAATGAAAATAAGATTCTACTTGATTGCTGTGTTGGGTTTTGGTTTGTTTTCCTCTTTTTTTTTTTGTTTTCCTGAAAAAAAAGGAAAAAATTGACTATTCTACTGTTGACTTTTTTAAAAAAACCCTGTTTCCTAAATTGAAGTCGTTTGCATAGGGATTTTAGGGCTTTTTTTCAGCTGCATCTTTAATTAGTGTTGGATAACAGAATTGCCAGCCCTTTGAAGTGCTTACTGAGAAGGGTCACTGTTATTAGGTTTCTTTTCTGTCTCCTGCTTAAGTGAGAGAGTGGGAGGTCAGGCACATAGACACTGAAAGAGCCACTGCACAGTGGCATGACTGTTCTCAAAGTTGAGATCTGTCATACCTAACTTCAGGTATTCATGAGTGTGAATGTTTATGAGTGAGTCAGGTGGCTGAACTTCCACTGTGGTCTGTAAAAATTTAGTCAATACAGGCTGTGGAGAACAGTAATTTGTGTCCTTCTGCTGTATATTTCTTAATTTCCTCAAATCAATCATTCTAGTCTCCCCAGCTTGTATTGACAAAATTTCCATTGGCAGTAATGGTCGCTTAGATGTCTGTCTCTCATGTAGCCTTTAAAGCCAATGAAAATCAATCTATACATCGAGGGGTGTATTTATATGACCTTTGCTTTAGGGTGACATAAACCATATTTTTAACAGGGCTGTTTCTTCCCATGAGCTGTTGCTCAAATTTGGATGACTACTTCATTTGTAGATAGCTACACTGTGCATGCCTTTATTTTAAGGCAAGACAAGTTCCTTAGTTTTACTTTTGCATGGCTGAATATTGGTAATTCTCAGCTTCATGGCAGACGCTTTAGCCTGTGTGTGTGTCCCAAATTAACTTAACTCCTCTTCATTAAGAGCTGAAATTATGCAAAGTATGTACTAATTTGACCAAATAAATGCTGATGTTACATCTATATTTTATTGACTGCACATTCTCAGCAAATGATCACAGAGAGAAACTCTCACACACATTCACATAAATGACTGCATGTGATAAAGAATGTGTGCAGCTGGAGTTCTAGGGAAAGAATATCCAGGCACAGAACGTTCCCATGTATCTTTAATGATGGCATAATGTGAACTGTAATGTGTGTACCCAAATCACGCACTGAAGAATTCTGACACCAGATTCATAAATATTGAGGGTTCAGGCATTTTTTCCTCAATTTCCAGAGGAAAGGTCAATACAAGCTGTGAATAATTTTCTTAAATATACAGAAGCAGAAAGCTAAATGTCACTTCCCTATAACTCCACTACCAATCTTTAAGTTTGGATGGAGTTGCCCAGACCTAGGGACAAAGTTTGAATTTTAGGCTCCAGCATATGCAATAAATCTAGTTTTGTGTGTTACTTACACCACCACCATTACTTTCTTGCCCTCCACAGAGGTTCCAAATGTTCAAATTCCTTGATAATGAAGAATTGGAGCTTGCAGATACTGAGGTTTTCTGAAAACAAACAAAAAAATCGTTGTGGTTATTCTTGTTGAAAATGACAACTGTTCATACTGTCATTTCTCTTTTTGTAGAAAATGAATAACTGGAGTATTCAAGTCAGTTTTCTCTGTAGAAGAGTGACAAGAGATGAAAACTTGTTAGAAGGGCAAGAAGAAATTGGAATTTGGATGAATGGTGTAAAAACTGAGGGAATACTGTAACAGATTCATTTGTTCATTCAGGACAGTCAGTATTGGAACAGGAGCTACCCAGATGCATCCATAAAATATTAGAGAATTTCTTTAGGGTTGCCTGTTTCCTGACTATGCTGCATCTTTGCTTTGTCTAAGTAACAGCTTGGTCTCTTAGAGACCCCCAGTCACAGTTGCTGATGGCCCAAATCCTTTGGACCTGTGTAGAGGTTCCTTAAAAAGCAGCATATGCTATGGCTAGAATTATTGTACAGCACACTCAAAAAATTAGGGATCTAAGGTTTCTACAAAAATTGAAAAAACTCAGCTGAAGCTGGGACCTTCACACATGTCTGAATGTCTTGTTACAATAATGACAACCCAATAGTGCTTCCCTCAAGAACCAACTAAGCCTCTGAATTGGTTTTCAGCCTACTGGGAAATCCTTCAAAGATTATAGAAGCTAAAAACACTCTTTAAAAGATAAAGTAATAACATTATTTTTAAAGTACAGTTCTTTGTGCCTAGAATCACTGCTTTAGCTTTTATTTTTCCCTAGAAGCAGAGACACTGTGAAAAGCAAAAAGCAAGTGTAGCTATCTGAAGACGAGAGAGATGGATCCTAATCAATTCTTAGCTGGAGACTGATAAAAGACTGCCTGCATGAATGTTTGCCTTCCGTTTGGTTGACTGCCCCAGAGTGATAGCCACATCTGCTTTTAGTAAAGTAGTTTTTAATCTTGGTTACGTGATCGCAGTACAATCGCAGGGCTGCGTTGCATGGGTTGTATAAAGTCACTGAATAAAGCAAACCAGTGCTCCACCCACAAAACTGCAACCTAAAAAAAGCCCACTCAAATGTTTAGACACTCGGTGTAGCATGACAACTGTTAGTGCAGTGCTTAATGAGTAGGGAGAGACCCTTTATATAAAATACTTCCCTGCACAAACATCTATCTGAATTATGCAAATGAGGGAGGTTTTGGGGGAGGTCTTGTCTTGCTAATAAATAGATTTCTTTACCTCCTTGTTTCTCTTCTCACAGGTACTGCAATGAGCACTTGTTGTGCCCCCCTCATGTGTTTTGGACAGGCTGGGGGCCTTGGGAGCGCTGCACTGCTCAGTGTGGAGGAGGGATCCAGGCACGGCGCAGGACATGTGAAAACGGTCCTGACTGTCCTGGCTGCAGTGTGGTAAGTAATTTTCAGCTTTCTCTTCATCAAGTATCTATGGCCATATGCCACAGATGTCTCTATGTCACAGAATCATAAAGTCATTTAAGTTTGAAAGGACCCTAAAGTTATCAAGTCCAACCATTAACCCAGCTCTGCCAACTCCTCCATTGAACCATATTCCCAGGAGCCTCATCTTCATGTGTTTTAAATACCTCCAGGGGTGGTGACTCTGCACCTTCTCTGGGCAGTCTGTTCCAGTGCTTGACAGCCCTTTCAGTGAAGAATTTTTTCCTAATATCCAATCTAAACTTCCTCTGGCAAAACTTGAAGCCATTTCCACCTGTTCTATCACTAATGCTCTATGCCCATAATGCATCTGTGTATGTCTGTAAGCTGTATCCCTAACATGAGTAGTCACTCATTGTTTTGTCTCTGTGTTGCTTTTGTGTGCTGAAATCCACACAATTTATTAATCAGAAATATATATAATTCAGCTTTTTCACACTATCATCTAGGAAATAAGCTTCCTGAGGCAAGGTTGGTGCAGATGTAGATGTGTCCTTGCAGGTTCATGGTGGTTTTTATTTTTATCACCAGAGTACATGGAAACCCTATCTATAAGCCTAGGACTCCAGTGTACTAGGTTCTGTACAACAGAGAAAAGCTAATTTTCACATCTGAATACATAAGGAGCCAATCAGTGAATGCATGGAAGCCCCAGGAAAGTGCTGAGGTGAGATTGGACAGCAGTGGTGATCTTGGCACAGCAGCAGCCTAGCAGCTGTTAGGCTTTGAAGCTACAGTAGGATGATTTGAATGAGTAGAATTGCTTTATGGATACCCACTTTATTAAGAGAAGCGTGTGGGAAAACATGTAGGGGATTTTTCTTATATCTGAACAAGCATAGGTGGTAAGTGAAGAGGTAGAAGAATTTTTTTCTTTTAACAATTAAACCAACTTTTTCATGTCTTAATTTCAGAGAGACTTAATTCTGAAGTTTGTCATTATCGGTGGTCTATTTGTTAGATTGGCAGTAATTCAATACTAAAGAAAGGATAATTTATTACCTTTCTCTAACTTGAAGATTTTGTGCATTTTCCCAGGATATTTCTCTTTCTGAAATTTATTCTGGTGATAGAATTGCATTTTCACTAAATTAAAAACATCCAACAGGCTTGTTGTTTTATTTCAGTTGAACTTTAAGAATTAACCTAATAACTCAGAATTCTACCAAGTGTTCCAAAATACTTGTCTCTCTCTGATGGTACACGAAAAAAAGAAGACATATGGTCTAGATCTATTGTTAAACCTTTCTGACTGGCACTGAAAAGAGCACAATATGAAGGTTTTCCCTCGAATTTGTTCCTATTTATCCTATAATAATGTTCTTGAAATATAGCAGTATTTTATATAGCGAAGAATCTTCCCATGGTCTTAAATCAAAAATATGTGGTTCTAATTTTCTTGGAAAGTTCCATGAGGAAAGTAGGAAAACCTTTAATGTAAAAATTACTTATTATAACTGATTAGAGATTAATGGTATTGGGGGTTGTAATTTATTAACAGTCTTAGCACATACTCTGCTGCATCACAGAATAGTTACCAGTTCAGCTATGGAAATGTTCTGGAGATTTTTTATTAATTAGAAAATTATTGTGTTGATCATTTCAAGCTTTGGAGTATGTAGTTATCTTGCTAAAACTTAGGCACCAGTGAAAAGCCAACCAGCATAGAAATCCTCTATAAATCCTGGTGTTCTTGCAAGACAAAGGACTGTGGTACAAAGTCTGTGTTCAGTTTAAGTTTCGCTGAATTTTCATTGAACCCTTGAGTTACCTGTCTTGACTCAGAGGCTTTGCAGCCATAGCAGGGCCTTGACACTAAGTGTAGCTGGAAAAAAAAAGTACTTTATTTCTTCTCAGAGTTTGTTTCATTAGTGTAAGAAACTGCAATCAGAAATACCTTTTATACCTTCTTGTAATTGTTGAATGGTTTAAATATTTATATTAATAAAGTCTTACGAATGAGGAGCACAAATATGAAATTTATTTGTTGGATGTTCTTCTGCTTCAGCCAAATTTTTTGTTTTATTATAGCAGGTATATATCTTTCCAAATAGTGAATTTAGTTCATTTCAAAAAACTTTTATCCTATCTCTGAGTACTTGAGAAGCTGAAAAATCTCAGGACATGTTGCAGTGAAAGTGGTAGTAATCTATGCTATCTCCTGTTTGTTTTGTCTGGAGTAAAAGATGTTATGAGCCATACATTTAGCATGTGAATTAAAGCATAATTGGAAGTAGACTCAGAGACTTAAAATGCCTGGTTTTCTCAACCATTAAATGATAGCTTTAACCTGTGAAGAGACTCTCCAGGTTTCTGGTTTGCCTTCTTCAGTGAGGATGAATTCTGTGAAACTTTCACAACACATGAGCAGCGTGAGTTGCAGCTGAATAGTTCAGTGTCTGTGGCCTGTGAAGAGGAGAAGGAAAAAAGGGTAGAGGACTGAAGAACATGTTATTTAAGAAGACAGTAACTATGTTAGGCTTCATTTCATCCTGAAATGAAAAGAAATTTTTGATGCATCAGAGGTGTAGGATGGACTAAATGCTGTCTTGGGACCCCTTTCAACCATGCCAATTCTTTGTTTTTAGAACTGTTTTCAATAGGGAATCATGAGAGAAAAAACAAAACCAGAAGTTTTTATAAGACTTAAGAAAGGAAGTCTTACAGTGTGCTTGCCAGCAGTATCAGGGGACCAGATTTAATTTCCTAGGAGAACCTGCCTGTTCTGTTTTCCAATCTGCAACCTGGCTGTGAGACTGCAATATAACCAATCCTAATCTATTTTTCTGTCCCTATTTTGCAGCTTTTACCATATTAATGGCTATTTTCTGTATCCGCCTAATGATTTATACCACATAATTTTTAATGAACAGTGTTTCTTCCTTTTAGTTTGATTGTATTGCTCCTAGGCTGCAATATCACAGCAGGCAGCTAGTGCCTGTGTTTGTATTTTTGCATGTTTCTCATCAGTTGGTTCCTTGACTTCATCTGTCTTGTAGCAGGTATCAGCCAAGCCACTTGAGTATTTTTTATCAGGACTCACTGGAGCTCCCCTACCATTATTTCCAACTTATTTTATAAAATAATAATGATAAATCTTTTGATGCATATAAATATTCCACAGAGAGAAAACCATGATGATATCTTAAAGATGCGTCTCTTGCTTAAGTGCACTCAATACATGAAAATGGATGACCAGAGACTTAGGAGTGAAGGCATTTTCACTGAATATAGAAAACCATAAATCAATATGATACAGGAGAATTAGACCGTAGAGACTCATGAAGGTCAAAAAGATGAAGTTAGAAATCAAAATGTGGATTCATAAGGACCTGTTAAAATCTTTAAGTTAATCAAAGCTACTAAAGACTGCTTAAAATTGTCTAATAAGAGATAGAACCATCACAACCAAATTTAAGAGAGCTAAGTTCTGGTAATACAAAGCTTAAGTGGATGACAAAACTGGTATTAATCTCATGTATGCGGGTGATACAGGCACTAGAGAAGGAGCTGCAGAATTCTCTGGACTGTGCTAATGTGACTCAGAGGACAAACATCTTCAGATTTTACAGCATACTCAGATAAGCTGTGTGTTTCCTTCAGAAAATGCTGGTTTTCCCCTGAGAAGCGTAATCGCACTTGAGTTTGCCTCAGACCAGTAATAAAAGAATAACTTTTTTAAAGAATTATAATTAGAATGAGGAATTTCGTTTGAGGCTCAAGCTGGGTAACATGCTTTATGTGTATATTTGTCTGTGTTCTCATTTCAGTCATGCTAACATACACATTAATCTTAGTTTTTGTGCTGGGAGACCGATAAAGGGAATATACTTTCCACATACCAGAACAAAGCATGCTGTATTTTGCTGTGGAATTAAAAAAAAAAAAAAAAAAAAAAAAAGGAGGAGGAAATTTATTCGTTCCTTAGAAAATAGTAGCTAGTTTTGCACTAATTTTTTTTTTTTTTTTTAATTATTAGTATTATTGTTTCAGCATTCTGGAATTGTTCTGAACACAAACTTTTTTAAGAAAATATATCTGCATTTTAGAGTTTTTGTAATGACACAGGGTGAAAAAGAAAAAAACAGATGTCAGAATTTTTTCTTCCATCAATTGTTTAAAGGGAATTTGAAGATGGAAGGTTTTCAGAAGTACTTTGTCCATCAGAAAAAAACAGTCTGTCTTTTTTTACTTGCCATCTCACAAAATAAATGTAAAATGTCTAGTCCAAAAAAGTGAACAGAAAATAAGATTGTTATTATGCTTTTTTTTAGAGTTTTTTTTTAAGTTTCTATATCACTTAAGAAAAATAGTGTATTTCAAAGCCAGAAAGCAATCTCACAAGCATGATTTATTGGAAATTTTACTATTTATATGACGTTTGCCTTCTTTATGCTCATTTCCTTTTTCCATCCTTTTTTCTTCTGTAATGCAAACTCCATTGGGTATTAACTGGTTTTTTTATGTTTTAAAAGTTTAGCAAAGTAGATCCTCTCTTCTTTTCATGCTGCACATGCTACTGCAATTGTGAGCAATAAGAAGTTACTTAAAGATGGTAAAACCAAAAAAAATTATCAAAATCATAAGAAATAGTTTCAGAAAATACAAAAACATATTGATCAATGGTACATTTCTGCTTACTTTGTTCGGTAAATGGCTTGGCATTCATGGTTGAGGTAAGTGCGAAATACAAACTGGTTGGACTGATGTGTATATATATCCAAATGTGAGCTGTTTAAGGTGGTATTTGGGCAGACATCCAGCAATCATTTTGCTGTTTCATTTCTTTGATTTTGAAAAATAGACTAAACTGTAAGTTGTTTGCTGTCTTGCTTAAAACAGAATAGTGTGAAGCATCTCTTTTTTGAGAAATGTAATTTTGAAAGTAATTTAAAGCTGTGAAATATATTTTTAGCTGCTGGGAAACTGTCTCTACTTCAAACTATTCCATTCAACCTGTGACAACTGACACTGACTGCAGTCCTGTTCTGAGATTCCTGTAGCAAGGTCTTTCAGGGACTTCCAGCTCATGTGAAATAACTTCTTTTGGGGACCAATGCCCTCTGATTTGTAATCTCTTTCAAATCTAATTATGAGGGTTTGCCAATGCGAGTGTTCTCCCATTCAAGAACTTTGTATTGGGCACATGTGTATCTGTCATACAGATCATGAATGTTTGTTTCAGAAGTCCAAATCTTATTTAAAAAAACATAGGAAACAAATTTTAGTGTAACTGTCCATAAACTTTCTCAAGGCTTTGGGTGTAGGCAACAGCCAGTTGCCTACACCAGTGTGCCTCAAGATCAAGTGCCTTTATCCAGTTAGGGAGTTGTACTGATCAGAGATAGGAGACCCAATTTGGTCCAGCCAGAATTTGCCCCATTGTTTCCTAAAACACCAGGCACACTGGAGTGTGTCCTGTCTTAGGTAGTGCTATTTGTTGTAGTTTTCAGCGGTTCCTATGCTGTAGATGTAGTACTCATTATTGATACTTAGATGTATACTTAGATGTAATACTGTACCCCCTGTTCTGTGAGGCCCTGTGTTTGAGCTGTGGTCACTGCTGTCTTTGATAACCACAGAAAGCTGAAGTACCTGAAACCCCCTTCATTCTGTGCCCAGCAGGCACCGTGCTGGGCTCAAGGACTCAGCGTAAGGAGATGTGAACTTCACTTTCCTTTGACTGGACGAGTTTTGAATGTGAATGAAAAAGGAGAAAGATAGGAAGAAAGAAGCTTGGGTGCTGAAGCGTTGTGCTGCACTAATTTTAAACTGAATTAATGAGCAAAACCAAAACTGGAGGATATTTCCTAAGGACTTGTGCGTCATGGAGCCTGAGTTTTTTTCATTGCTGTGGACCTAGAACATTCAGTTATCTCTGGAAAGTAATCCATAACTGTCAACGAAGACTAAAAACCAGAACAAAAAAGTAGATGGCATAGTTTTAGCTGAGTTTTATCAAGTAATAGGACTTCCAGGATCATATTGTGGTCTGTCAGGTATTCTTACTCTTCTGCTCCTAAGTAAAGCACCCACTCCCCCATTACAACTGTGTTTGACTGGAGGGTGGTCTTAGATGGTGACATGGAATTGCAACAAGTTTCATGAAAAACAGTGGCCCAGTAGAGTTTAAAAAAACTGAATTAGTTTCTACATTGAGAGACAAAATTGCAGCTGAATCCATTGTTTGATCCAAGTGGTGTCAGGTGCTGCTCACCTGAGTGTACGTATCAGCACACGTGTTGCTTGGGACTAGACACTGCATCTCTTTTAATTTTTAGCAGTTGGACTCCTAAATGCTATGGGCAGGAGATATGGGAAGGGGCAGAGAGGAAAAACTTTAAAAACTTGAAACACAAACTTACAGGAAATCAGGCTTTATTAATTCCAGTGTTTGTGGATCTAGTATTTTACGTACGGGTTGTGTAGCTTTATTTAATATGTAAGTAGTGTTTACATGAAATTAGAATTGACATAAACAGGGAGAGCTGTAAAAAAAAAAAAAAGAGAGAGCTGTTGGAACAACTAGAACAGTATTTAATACAGAGTATTTTTCTTATTTTTTGTGTTAAAAAAAAAAAAGTATAGTAAGCCTCTAATCCAGATTTAACAAAAATTAAAAATTAATACAGGTAGTGATGGACTGCTTCACCTGATCTCTGATTTTCAAAGTCTCTTCCATTACAAAGATATGTCTTTGTTGAGTATGCAGAAACCTTAATTTTACTGTAGTCAGTTCAGTAGCAACCTTCATTGTACAGTTGCAATCAAAATGAGAAAAATGGGTGTATGAGGCATAACATTGAAAATTACCTCAGAAACCTGATAGAGCAGTTACATAAAACTGTTCTGTAGCCATGCTTACTGTTTTTAAAGGATATGGCCTGTGGTGGAAGTGAGCTGAGCTTGGGAAAGTGTTCCAAAGAAAGGCAAAAGATTGGGATTCTCATAAGTCAGAGTACACAGGGTTCTAGTGTATGAAGGACTAATATATGAATTAATGGCAGGTTTAGAGAGGGAACACTGGCATTTCTGTGCACTCTATACTGTAATATAATGAGTTCTAAGGAAATATGAAGCCTGTGAAGGGAATTAATTTCTATCCAGGGCATTGTTAAATGATGTAACTTGTTGCAAGAAATTGTTGAGGCTTAAATCTTAAGAACCAATAAAACTCCACACAACTAAAATTGTGCAGGATATCAGGATGAAGTAGAATTATAATAGACAAAAAAAAAATAGATTTTTGTTAGCATAGTAAATCAAATTTTAAAGTTTTAAATCTTTTTCCTGAATATTAACAGTCAAATTTAGAGCTGTGCTTTTAGCATTCTTATTTCTGTGCTGCCATTTGACAATAAACAGGGAAGGCACATCAGATCTGGAATGGCATTTCCAATGTTCCTCTTTGTAAGTGATTGTTGAATCAGTTTGCAACAAATTGTCCCTCTGATTTATTTTGTTCCTTTTAGGTTTACTCACCTGTACTTAAAATGGTACGGTGCAAACACAGTAATTGTGTTTACACATTTTATACCAAAAAGTCTGCTCACATGTAGACCTTAACACAAAGCAGAGTTTTGTTTCAGTATTCTTCAATTTGACCTCAGTAAACTGAGGGATGGATGAAGCCTGAATAAGTAATATGCACTTTTGCCATTTATAGCCTCACGAATGCAGTAACTCCTGAGGAGTGCGAGACTGATTTGTTAGCTGAGCTGACTGACAGCAGTCCTTAGCATCTGAGTGCAATTAAATGGAACTCCATCCAAATCAATTATATTTATGTGCCAGCTTTTGTTTTTACTTAGTCTCAGGGCATCATAGTAATTTTTAATTTATTAGGCTGTGGTAGGATTTTGATTTTCATTGAAAATAGTGTCAGGCAGCCCAGTTCTTACACAAGTTATATGAGGTTGGGAAATAATTAAAAAATTCGGAATATTTATTGATGGAATTATCAAAACTTCCTTTTTCTTTCCTCCTTGGTTTAGTCCCTTCTCCCTTTCACATTAAGTTGTTGACAGAATACTTCTGCTCTAATACTACAGCCACCAAATAAAAGACATTGTTATTCAAAGAGTCTGACATTCATCTTGAACAAATATGTTCACAAGCCTTAAAAAAGACAAATACACATTTTCACTGTGTTTATTTACAACTTATTTTGTATCTTCAGGATGATGTGGCTCAGCCTATTGCAGCATTCTGAAATAATAATCTTTATATCTGAATACTCCAGTAGATGGGATTGTATTCTTCATGTCTGAGAATATAAACTCATGCAAACACTGAGCTCATTTACCAGAATACACAATGATTTGTCCTTGCAGCTTGAAAGGCAGGAAAAAGTGTCACTGTCACCCTATCAAGACCCCTTGCATTTCTTGAAAGCAGCATCATGCTGCATATTTCTTTCATCTAGAGAAATGCAGCCAAAAGTAAAAGTATTAATCCTGTGTCTTCCAGAACAGAGTTTTTCTAATTGAACAATACTTGTTATTTCATTTGAAACATCAGAAAGCTGAAAGCGTAAAAACAGGCTTTCAGTTTATGTTATGAAAATCTCCAAGTTTGTTACTTACAACTATTTCTATCATGAGAGATCAGTGAAACAAGTTACTACTTTGTAAAGATGCAGGTGTTCATTGATCTTTCGTTTGAAATTTGTGACGCCCTTACACAGATGGGGACTGGTCCAGAAATAGGTCAGCCCCAAAATGCAGTTCTTGCTTTGCCTTGTCAGAGAGGCTTTAGATGGAGAAAAGCAGCTGTAGACTGTACCTGTATTTTTTCTGCTATCTGATTCCGAGGAAGGACAGATTCACTTTGGTCTCTTTGTACTTTCAATCAATCTCCAGAAGTGAGAGTGGAAAAAACCCCCACCCACAACAGTAGAGTTGTCCTGTGGTGCTAGAGATACTTTGCCAATTCCACAGGCTGGATTGCCAGGTGCCAGGTCAGGTACGAGACTTACTCAGCCAACATCTGCACAGTGCTCAGCACGAGACTCTTCTGTGTTATTGCTCTGTTGCTCAAAAGCAGCCCCATCTTTATTTCATGAAGATTTTTTATGAAGGTAGTGGCAGATTCCAGGATTCTTTATAAAAGACCATTTATATGTTGGTGCTTGTGAGGACATTGTATGTGGCTTTGTCAATTTACTGTTCTGGTAATGTCATACTGCTGTGGATATATCACTTATTAACAAAAATTTCATTTTTTCACAGCTGAGTTTATTCTGCCCCCAGCCCCTCAGTATAAGCTCTATGAAAAACATGAGAGTTAGTCAACAGACCCACATCTCTTGGCATTGCCTGGCTTAGCTAAGTCTTTTCACAGCCTTGGATGACATCAGCAAGCAGAAGTCCAGAGAGTATATCTGGCTGTTACTCTACCTAGAAGACCTGTAATTCTGCTTTAAGCTGAAATGAAGTATGCTCACTATATTTAAAGCATAAGAAGAGATTCATTCAGAAGTTTCAAAAATTTTCAAGCAACTGTTCACAAAAGTGGAAGTATACTGTATTCTTTCACATAGGAGTACACAAACCTCTTTGCAAAGGCACTAAGCTCCCTATTAAAAATAGTTAATTTATGTATCCTATCCCATACTGAAAAGCGTATCCAGAATCCCAATGCACATATTGAAGCATTTTAGTGAAATAACTTGGCAGAATGAATATTTTGTTAAAGAATTTTAAAGTACTTAGAAAAAGAAGTAATAGCAGTGCATATTATCTTCTTCTGAAATGTCGGGCTAAAAGGAATTTTAGACATATAGTGAAATCTATCATCAGCAATTTGGTATGAAGTATAAAAATGATCCATTACACAGAATGCAAGAAAAAAAGCAACTGGTGGATTATAGGAATTAATCCTTCAAAATCTTGCTGGGAGTCATATGAATGTAATTTTGAAAAAAAAAGGTAAAAAACATGCAGTGTTGTTTGGCATCTCTAGCCCGGGAAATGTTTTCACTTCTTTCCTTTGTTTTCAGAATGAATGTTTTTTTAATTTGCTGGGTAATTTTCTAAGTAAAACTGAAGAAGAAGTATAATAATATGAGATGCCCTATCTGTAAATTAAAATTTGGCTTTCCATGATAGTCCCAAGAAAACTAACTAATGTTGCCTTAAACTTCATAGGAAGAATAGTATATATGAACAGAATTTGCTGGGTTGTGAGAGGCAGGTAGGGTGAAATGCGGAAAAGAAAGGAAAATCTGAAAAACATGAGTGCAAGATTTTACAAAAGTGTTTCTCCTTTCTAAAGCTACAGAAGTTCTTTGCCTGATATAGTCAGACAAATAAAGATGAAAATGAACTATCAATCTTCTGCCTTTTGTGAGGTAGGTGCCTTTGATTATTTGGGGGAAATTTATTAATGAGTTTTGTTCTTAGAACTGCGTTCTGCCTGCAGTCCCAGCCTGATGAAGAGTGTGTGCTTTTTAAACTTTATACTCACCCTTTCCTTTTTCCCTCTGCAGCACACCTACCAGAGTGGTTTTTTGAAAGCAGGTGCCGTCTTAGGTACAGCACTTTCCCTGCTGTTGAATCGGTTTAACCACACAGGTTTACAGCACAGACCCTACTGAACACCATTCATTGTGAAAAACTGACCATTTATTCCTCTCTTCCATTTACCACCTCTTAAGCAGTTAATTATCTGTGAAAGAGGAATACATTTTCATTTAGCTTTTGGCTGCAAGTCTCCTAAGAGAGAATGATTCCTTTGAGATACATTGTGAAATGTCCGTTTGAATTCAAAGTAAACTGTATCAGCTTACTACCTGTATCCATGTTTGCTGACTCCTTCAGAGATTCTGATAGGTTCCTTTTAAAGAAAAGCAGAGCATATAATTTTGCTCTCCAGCAGATCATATTTGTTCATGTTCCACTAATTTCATGCTTTATTATGAGTTCCCTGATTTGCCCAATTCAGATGTCATGCTCAATTTTTTTAGATCCCCTGAACTTCCTGATGTATCTTTTAAAAGTGAGGTCACATTTAACATCTTCCAGGCTTCAGATAGGAAGGCAAATTTAAGCAAGAAGCTGTGTGTCATTAGTATTAGTTTTCTTATTTCTGCTTCTGTAGTTACATTCTTTGGTGACATTTTTTTGCTCATTTTATCTATTTGTGCCATCATGTCTTCAATTAACACAGCCTGCTGTGGTCTTACCATTTCTAAATACCCCTTGTATGCCTGCACAGAATACTGGGCCTGTAGACTCTGTAGCAGTCTTTCTGTCCCTAATGTCCTTGAAGTAGGAGTGCATCTTAGCCTATAGACCTTACAAAGTACTTCCTTGAATTCTTTCCTGGCCTCTTACTGTGTTTTTACATTTAATGTGCTAGATTCATATTCATTTTTTGTTTGTACCCCACTTTTTAGATTGTTACAGGGTGTTGTCATCTCCCTGTTGTTTAGTTATGATGATTTCTTTTTGCCCTTCCTCAGATTTCTTGATTGGCAGCAAGGATTTGCTCTCTGCCTCTAATACACTGCCCCTGGAGAGCTTCCCTCCTGTAGTGCTCTGCTGGGTCACGTCCCTCTGCATGTCCCTCATTAATGCTTGTACTGAACCCAGCTCTCTGTTCATTTGCACTGTAGAGGAGGGGTCAGGGATTAGCTCCCTAATATTTTTCTCTTGAGTAGAGTCACCTCTCAAAGGAGCAGAATTCAGCAAAGAAAATGATTTTTATGCTTTTCTGGGAAAAAAAACCCAAAACAGTTGGCCAAATTATACATGTTTTTGTTATTTTATTCATATTTCTTAACCTTGGGCAGTTAAACCAGTAACCTAGTTTGCTTAGTCAAGGGTAAAAGCTGAGTTTCTGCAGAGAACTTTTCACAACTGCTGAACGGTTATATTACATTTAAAATCCCCAAAATACCCCTTGCCCCACACTTGCACCCTAAGGGTGGTCAAACAGGAGGACTCAATCCATGATCACTGAAAGTTATGGAAAAAATGCAGCATTTGGTTTCTGCAGCTCTTCAAAGTCATAATATACTTTGTATGGAGTCACAAACTGACACAAAAAGTGGTTTTAGTGTTTGACTGTCACTGCTAAAACGGGGCCTTACAGAAAAGGCATTGAAGTCAATTTAGTCTTCCTCTGATTTCGGGAATAACTGAGTCAGCCTCAGATGTTTTGTCATTCTGACTGCTTTTTAAAACAGATAAGGACTTACTCATAAATGGATTCCCAGCAATTAAAGAATTGTTTAATATTGCCATCAGAGAGATTTATTATGAATTGGATGTGAGGGGCTTTTGTTTGTTGGCAGGTTAATTGTAATTTTAGGCATCTTTTTCTCTCTACACAGTTCAATGAGTATAATTTCTATTCTTTTTTTTAATCCAGCTTATTTTTAAAAATTGTCACTTATCAAACCCAAATTTTGAACCTTCAAATGTGACATGTTCTCTTGGGGAAATGACTTTAAAGGCTGTGGGAGTATGAGCAGTCCCTGATGAATTAACTCTCCGAATCTAAATGTGCAGAACCAAGTACTTACTCATTGGAATAAGGAACGTGATTAAGAAAGCAAAAAGCTCTAAACTCCACAGCTGGAGCACAGATTCCAACAAACATAACTTTGATGTTTCACAGATGATTTTGAACACAAAGCTGTTCCAATTGATTCCTTCCCTGCATTTTCCTTGGAAAAACATTAAGTACTCTGTGGTTTGTTTGTTGGTGTTCTTAAGTGGTGAAGGGATTATACAAGTTCATAAAGAAAGGGTTTTTCATAAATAGATGTGTGCTTGTTCAATTCCATTAGTTAAAGTTAACAAACCATATGTCCGTAGTAAGTGTACAGTACAGTGCAGTTTTCAGTGCTTTTCTGGATGTGAGTTTTTAAAGGTAAGTGAGGAAGTGATACAGTTATTCTGTGATAGGAAACTTGGAGGTTTAATGCTAGACAGTTTGTACCATCTCAGAAGACCTTTTTTTAACTTTAAAAAAGCAGATAAGCACTTAAAGGCCACCTCTAACTCTTGCCAATTAAAATCTTGCAGTGGAGTCTAACTTTCAGTTAGTGTTGAAGTTACAGAAGGTATGTACCCATATGTATAGGCATATCTGTGGCATATACTGGATTGTAAGTAGGTATTTTTAAAGATGTGTAGGCTCTAACGTCCGTGGTAGCTGAGCACATTGTAAGGTTTTAGTAAGAATCAATAGCACAGCCATATTGGGAGTATAAAACAGACACCAGACACCTGAGTTCTGGGGAGCAACTTCATCCACGTTTGTCTGGGTGACTGCCTGAGGTAAAGGATACTGAAGGTAAAGGAAACTAATTAAAAAATGTCTAAAAGGAGTTTTGAGCTCTGACCCGACCGAATCACTGTTGGTCCTGCTGGGATGAGGCTCTTTGGAGAACTCACACTCACCTAGGTTTCATGAAAGCCATTTTGTTGTGGAATGATCATTTAGATATAGAATGACTTTACCTGTTTCAGTTAGTGGTTCTTCAAGTATTGTTCTCATTTCTCATACTTTGAATGATACCAATCATTGCATGAGCCTGGGTCTGTTTCATTCATCAAAAGCAGCAAAGCATGAATGGCTTCTCTGAGTTACTACCAATAAAATCTGTATCTCTGTCACCGTAAGTCCTGCACAGTCCCAGCTATAATTGAAAACATTGCAGAGCAGGACTTCTGAGTCATATTGGCAGTATTCTAGGTTACACAGACAGATTAGACAAAAAAAAAAAAAACAAAAAAACAAAAAAAACAAAAAACCACAAAACAGCCCAACATTAGAAAACATAAAGGTTTCTCTTAATTAGCTTGTTTAATAACAATGCTGATATTTTCAGGTTGGGAACCAAAGAGCAGTAACTGTAATGCCTGTTGCATGGTAGAGCATCTTCCTAACTTTCCAAATTATGATGTCTCCATTGTCTTACACTGTGTCTAGGACAGATAGTGCCCATTTAAGGATTTAAGTACTGTAATTAATACAAAAATATTGCAAATTTTGAGGACACTTTTTTAAAATTCAGCTCATCTTTTACATGGCTTCAAAAATACAAATAAATCTGGAGAATATGTATTGGTGAGGGAGAAACAAATGACACAGATAGTGTATGATGAATGCAGTTTTACCTATGCTAAGACATCCTGCAGATTCACAGTTCACCACTTGCTTATGTTGCAGTAAAGTCCTGAACTAGGGAAACCAGAGCTGAATTGTGCCAGGACCTTTATTACTGTTCTCCTCTTCCCACTACCTAAAATTCTTAAATACTTGGGCAGTTTTTTTGGTTGGTAAAAAATTATTACATGCTAGATCTTCACAATGTAGCAAATGAAGTAAATAACCTCACTCTTTTCAGAAAAGCAAAACAAAGAAAGGGGAAACCATTTTTCACTCACCGTTGCCTAAGCTTTTGATGGGATTTGAAATGTTGGAGAAGAACTTCTCCTCTCATCACTGCTAATCTAAGGACTAATGACTGGCTGCCTGCAGGTGAGAGAGTAGCTCTACCTGATTGAGGCCTCATGCTCAGAATTTAATTTATGATTTACGATATTCTCCATGACTTGATGCTGATGAGGATTCCTTTCTGTCACTTTTTTTTCCCACTCCAACATTGAAATAGCATGCTGTGAATGAGAAGTCTGAGTTTGATTCTTTTCTGAAAAGGGTATGAAAATGGAAGTTTGAAGCTCCGTGGAAAAAATAAAATCAACAAATAAAGCAAAAATTTAAAAAATTGAATGTCACTCTCCACCTTATAACAATTCTTAGAGAAGTATCCACATACTCAGAAACAAATTTTAAACCCTTTTCATAGTTCTCATTATTTTACTGGGTCTCCATTCTAAAGAGATATCCATTTTACAGTCCTATTCACACCCTCTCTGTCAGATGAGTATAATTATTATATAATCATAATCAGGCCAGGACATTCATAGGTCTTTGCTGATATCCCCTGATAACAAAGGCATCTTAGATATAGAGCATCTGGATTTTTGTTTCACATTTTCTCATCTCATAGTTCTGAATTCAAAGATACAGGTGATAAATAAGTTTCATATACTTTTGTTGATATTGATAAAGTCTTCATCAAAATAAGAAACATGATTTATTTTTTTGTTTAGATTTAAAGAAATTATGAAGTTGCAAACTCAAGCATTCCAATACAGGATCTAATAAGAGTAACAGAATTAAAGCGAAATTGAATATGAAATTGAAAATATTCTTACTGTGAAGTATTTTATGAGACATTTGTTGCAGTTAAGTTAGAGAACAGATTGCTTGGACTCCCACCTATTTACTAACACTTGCAGTCCTGTTACAGGCAAGAAAGAATACACCATTTATGAGCAGCCAAGAACTTAATCTTAGTTTGATTACAGTCTTAATGTCTCTACTTTCATAACAGCCTTATCAAATAGTGTAAATTACAGGCTGGTAACATAAATACACAAACCTTTTAGTCTCCACCTTTCTCTGGTGTTAGGCTTGCCCTCCCACTGCCCCTCGATGTGAGGGTTGATGATTTCAGTTTGGGCATGGGTTTACAGCAACTGCTCAGTATCCTGAGCCCTTGGCCAGAAGTACAACATTGATGTTGATTTCTTTCGTCTCAGTTTAGGACGTAGTTGGGATCTTTTTTATGTTTGTTAAGAGGCTTTACAGCTTGCTTATTATTTGCTGGTCTGCAGCTGAATTTACTGCGTAATGTGTGTTTTACAGATGTTGGGTGCTGGTTCTTTGTTCTCTCTGCTACCCCGAAGGCTTGACAAGAATGGCTTGACTTGCCTTGCTCCTGAGGTTGCATTCATTTGATGACCAGTAATTGGCCATCAGAGATGTTTATAGCCCTTGGGCTGCAGGTATTGCTCTCTGCCAGTTCTTTCAAAGCTTCCTCTGTGCCTTGTTTTATTAAGGGGGTCTAATAGGTCGTTCTACCCCTGGTAACTACATGTTACAAATGCCCATTAGTTACAAAATATGTACTGGTGTAGACATTACACTGCACAATTATAACAGAGCTGGTGAAAAGTTAAAACAAAGCAGGTGGTAGAGATCTGGTAGTTAGATAATTGCTATTGCTTGCAAAAACAAATCTTCAGGCAAACCAACATAAGCAGAGGCAAGGCCCAGCCTAGGGTAGGTAGGTCCTGTAGCCTATCTTGTTAGCCTAATGCAAAACCTGTGGCCTGGTACAAACAGCACTTACTCCCTATCTACTGAGCTACAAAGCCCAGAAGCATGTTAGTGGTTTAGTTATGTTTAGATTTCAGGTGGACCATTCATGCTGGAATGCAATTTCTCTTCACATGATTTAATGGTATTGCCATACCCATGAAAGGAAAAGAAAACACACTGGATTTTCAAACCTGAATTTCTTAGTATTCACACTGATGTTTCAGAAATCCCAATTTAGCTAAGGACTGGGATAGCTGTGTCTTTCTGGAATTTATGCAGTAGACTTCACATCCGCTGGAATAAATCACTTATGTCATGAGCTTAGGATTCTTAATGCTAGCTAGTAGCCTTATCCTATGGGCAAATAAAGATACATCGGGTTTTTTTGGTCCTACTAGGGAACATTGGACATTCTTATTTAACTTCTGATTAGTAGGAAACTCCCTTGATCAAATGCAACTGTTGTATATTCATATCTCACTGGCTGTGATGCCAGGCAGGCCCACATTTGCTTTCACTTAGCCAAAAAGAAGATGATACACTGTACTGATAAAACTACACAGTCTTAACATTACATGTTGCTGTTCTGATCAAAAGCTCCTCTGAGCCAGATGCTTCTGTTTATTACTCAATTAAAGTAGATATAAAGTACACAGCTCTTCTTCTCATCGCTTTTCTTAAGCGCCTGTGCCTAAAATGGTAATATTTTTTTTTAATTAATAATCTTCAGTGTATGAAAGGGGCACATGGGACCTCATTAAAAGAGTATCAAGGAAATCTGAATTTGGCATAATGTAAATCCATGTGACCCTCTAGCAAGGAATTCCTTTGTTTGTTAGAAATGCAAGCAATCTGTGCAACCGTTTGTCCTTACCGCTAGAAGAAAGGATTTCTTCAGATAAAAAACAACTTTAGGGTGTGAGTAAGAATCACATTTAGTACTATTGTAGCAGGAAATGTGGTTCCTGTATCTCAGTCAGTTTCCTTCTGTGCTAAGAATTGTTCTCTGAGGCTAAATTGATGGAAGAAGTGATGGGCATGTAAAGTGTTTGAGGATGTTATTTGACTTGAAATACTGAATGATTTAAATTTTCTTGAGCTTTAATGTCACTGAATCCTATAAAAAGTAATTTGCATTTTCTGTAATGTTTTGTGTCTTTGAGATATGTGAACAGCCATATGATGGCAGATCCTGTGTTCAAGTGTGAGCTAGATGCTCTTTGGAATATTCACACATACAAAATGAAATGTCTTTTTGCCTCTGAGCAGGATAAAGCCCTGACACACTGGACTGATTCTTTCCAGAATCCTTGTTTAAAAACAAAAAATCACCCTGTTGCATCTGCCACAGATTCTTTCAAAGGAAACAGATAGTGAACTCTCCATTTTGTAAAGTCAGATACTTTCTCTGTCATCCTGCAGAGTGATCACATTAACTTTTTTTCCTTTATCATGGGATTTTGAAAAACACTTCCACAATTTTGGTTTGGCTATGTCAGCCACAGTTCAAGGAACAAACAGCTTCAAAGTTGTGACTTCTCACAGACTTGTCTAAACATGGAGAGACAGAGATGCAATCTTAGGTGGCAAAACAGCTACAAAAATATTCTTTTGCTTGTATGAAGTGTAAAAGGAAGAAAAAGACAAAGTAAAATAGTTCTGTTCCAAAATAGTATCTATTGAAACAATTTGTCTAAGCAATACTTGATGTTAAAAGTAAGAAAGCTGGGTGATGATGCATGATTTTTTACAGCTTAAAAAAATCTTTAGTAAACTTACATGTTGTGTTCCTCCCTCCTGAAAGCCTTTTAGGCATGTCTCTCATGCCTGCCTCTGATACAAAAATACCTTGGTTGAATGGCTTAGGTTTCATATAGTATGGGGATCCATTAAGACAGAGAGTTCATATATCATTCAGTGTCTGCCGAGTGATTGCTTTTATAAACCAAGCATTAGCTGAACAGCATGTTCTGTACCTCATCACTGATACTAAAATATTTATGTAAACACCTATGCCTTGATGAGAAGCCACTGTGCTAAGATGTACTAGAAGCTGTGACCAAAACTTAAGTCCCACATAAACAAATTTATGAATTATGGAACTAAAAAGATACACCATTTCTTGTGCTCTTTTAAAACTGCAACAGTATGAGTAGGTGAATTAGCATTTAGGAAACCACATTTGAGTCTTCCCTTTAAGGATTTGTAAGAATTTTATGTGTATGAAGGTTATTGAAAATTACATTCTGTCATCTTTCTTTCTTCTCCCTTGGGATCCCATGGACTGCTTGCACCCTCACATTTTCATCCCCAAATTCCTGCCAAGTACCTGTGTTTTCTTATCTATGGAATTTCTTCAGCTGTAACTGCTTTTATTTTATGTAGTACACTAGCAATTGCCTGTGGATATGCAAACAGCTCAGTGTCATTATCTTTTATTTATTATCTTTATTACTTTTCTTTTTTTCTTTTTATTTTATTTTCCCTTTAACAATCTTGTATTAGGCTTCTTAAGGAAGAATAAGAAACAAAGCAGACTGCCTGTACTACCTATTCTGGCCCAATTTCTACCTTTGCTGGTCTTACTGGTGTGGCCTTGTCTTTGAGCATCTGGAAGAAAGACTTATTTTCCCAAGAACTTCTGTATTTCAGTGACAAATTCCTCTGAGTGTCAAAGAAGGCTGTCAGACAGAAGGATGCTTTACCAGCTTGTCCAATGGGGAAAGAAACCCCACAACACAAAAATCTTTCACTATAATTTTCCCTTTCCATCTGTATAGTATCAGGCTACCTTTGCAGCCCTGCCATGTCATGCACTGAGCCCTGCTGGAGGCCAAAGCTGCTCTGTTGCTCCCCTCCTCATCCTGGCAGGCAAAAGAAAATATAATAAGAGGCTCTTGGGTTGAGAAAGGACCGGGGGAGATCTCTCACCAAGCAGCATCATGAGCAAAACAGACTTGACTGGGGAAATTATTTTATTTTATTTTATTTTATTTTATTTTATTTTATTTTATTTTATTTTATTTCCAGTCAAATGAGAATAAGGTCATGAGATTTAAAACTAAATCTTAAAAACACCTTCCCCCCACTTCTCCCTTCTTTCCAGGCTAAACTTCGTGGGACTGGGGACTGAGGTCACTTCATCACACGTCATCTCGGCTGCTCCTTCCTCCTCAGGGGTAGAGCTCTTCAGAGTCTTCCCCTGCTCCTGCATGGGGTCCCTCCCACATGAAAACAGTTCTTCATTAACTTGCCCAACTTGGGTCCTTCCCACAGACTGTAGTTCTTCAAGAACTGCTCCAGCATGGGTGCCTTCCACAGAGTGTAGTCCTTCAGGGATAGACTGCTCCAGCAATGTAGTTCTCATCAAACTGACCTTCAGAGTTTTATTTGATAGGCCAGAATGCTTTATAAACGGTCAGACATTTCAAATTTAAAATCACAGTGTGAATACAAAATACTTACACAGAGCAAACTGCCTGTTTTAGGGATAACACTTTTATTTTCCAGCTGTTAATGTCATTGTCCTGCAAATGCCACAGAGTTGATGGTATGCCTACAGAGCTGTCAAAATGAAGCCTGTATTTTAAAGCCTGCAGTGTAAATTCAGGGCACCCATCCTGACCTTGAGCTGAAATTCTGTCACATGAGTTTGACTTGTGTACTCCAGCCATGGTTACAGAGTTGCAGGCCGTGAGTTCTCTCCCATTGCTAGGAATGTCAGAAATACGACATCATGTATTACCCATCCCTCTTTTCCGATGAGCTACCATGGGTTTGTTTACATATTGCTTTGATAAGCAAGCACAACATTCCTAACTACCCAATGGCAGTCTGCAGTCTCAGCATCCTGGAGGCATGTGCCACAGTTAAATTTTCCAACCTCTGGCATGTAACTCAACCCTTGTAGCTTGTAGCTATTTATGTCCCTTTTCTAGTGTGGAAGGGAAAAATTTTAGCAGATGTCATATTCTGATAAATATTTTGGGTTTTTTTCTGCCCAGTTTGATCACTGCGGTATGAATCAATCCTTGTTCATCTCCTTTCTTTCTTCCTCTCATAAATGAGTTTATGTGAATGTTGTGTCAAGAAATGGGGCAAAGCTGGCAGAAATTTGATTTGCAGCAAGACTGAGATGAGCATAGCTGTGTATAAAGAGAAGCTTAGGATCCTGTGTGTACATTAAGTAGTAAAGTCCTTCCTTAAGAGCTCTCATGAGTATTGTGTTAAGAAAATATATTGTTATATGTTCAACTTGTTGAAACTCATAAAATGCTCCATTTGAACTGTGATTTGATTTAATTTTGTCAGGAAACCAGACTCTGTTTCTGGTCAGTTTATTTTCATTACCACAGTATTTTCTTTCCTATGATTTTTTTACAGTCTCTAATCTCCTTCTCCTTTTTTTTTTTCTTCATTAAGCTTCTGGCTTCAGTGTCTTTAGCAGTGCCACCTTGCCCTTATATAGTGCTTAGCCTTTCTGCTGAGACGTCAAACAAGGTGTAAAATGAAAGAGCTTTAATCCTAAGGAATTTCCCTAGAGCAGCAGAGCATAGTGTTCAAAAATCCTGAGCTGAAACACACAGGCTATTGTCAATTAAAACCTGATCTTTTTTACACCAGGGTCATGTCACCTGCAGGACAGCTCCTGTTTGAGGAGGTGCAAAGGAAGCACACAGTTATTTTTGCTGTATCTTCCTCATGCTGGGAACAGAGCATAATATGAAGTCAGTGTACAAGTAGTGCTTTTTCTTTTTTTTTCCTCAGAAACATCTGTCTTACCAGGAATTGGCTGAAGATCAAAAAGTGTTTTCTTTGCAAACACTTTTGAGTTTCAAAAATAAAATGTAGACAGATTAAAAGCTTTTTAAATAAACTTTATATAAAACCAAGAGCATTAAAATGTCTAAAAATAAAGAGTGTTGTATGAGAGACATTGATTTATAGGGAGTTTTTTAGATTGACACAAATCAAATAGAAAATGTGAAACAGGAGGTTCAGTTCTGATGTGATTCTGAAAAATGACAGGCACTATTGGTGGATACAAGGGCAGGATGCAGATTAACCTAAAGAGAGACATGTGTGCTTTTGGGAAGTTGTAGGGCGTGTGAACTTCTGGGTGAAAGTTATAGTGAAGATATGTCAGAGGCCATGTGAGAGACCCACATGCTTTTAGAACAGTTTGGAAGCTAGGTGAGATAACCCACAGCATTTAAAATGGCAACAGAGCCATACATTTGGGAAATTGAATCCTGTGTTAAGTGTATAACCTTTGAGAAATTTATACCCACTCATGAGAAAATGACAGACAGTTGTATATTTATAATTGTCTGTGCAATTTCACTTACTGAGCATGTTAAGCACAAACCTGTGAAAATTTGTAGGTAATTTGAATTTGCATTTATTATCACAACTAGAGGCATAGTTTTCAAATATCTCTTTCTATGTTTCTGCTGTTCAATCAGTAACTTGTAAAATTTTATGCTGTTATTTTGATTGTCCTTTTTCTTTTTTGTGGTATTTTTTTCCCATGTAGCCAGGGGCTACACACATGAGTTAAACTGATGCTTGCTACAACAATTTAACCAGTTCAGGCGTCCCCCTTTACTAAAGTTCATGGTTTCCCATAGTGGAGTTGGCAGAAATAAATATGTTGGCTTTTTGGTTGCAGTACTTCCTTGTCCAAGTGATTACAAGCTATAACTAAGATGATTTTGTGTTTATCTACTAGACTGTAGCAGTAGTGATTGAGGTGTGGGCACACAGTCACGTCTGTCAGCTCAGCTGTAACTTCTGCCCTGGGGAAAGACAGATGTTTGTGGTGTGATAATGTATTAAATTGTGCTTAAGTGCATTTTTTGTTCAGTTTGCTTCCACAGGCCTTGGTCAAGGCCTGAAAAAGATGTTTATAGCACAATGTATTTTTTTAAAACCTACCTTCTATATCCATTTTCCATAGGTGATGTCCAGTCACTGAACATCTAAAAGATTTTTTTTTTTGCTTTAAAGGAATGTGGGAAACCAGAGTTGTGTTTGTTTTTCTCCTTTCACTCAAATACAGAGGAGTGGCCTTTGAGCTATGAAGATACGGATTTTCATATGCACATTAACTTTCCATGTTTGAATTTCCTCTGAGTAGATAATTGGAACTTTCTGGTATTTGGCGTTTTGAAGATGAGATAAAAACGGTCTGGTCCTGGATGGATCTGGCAACTGTATTTTGCCATCTTCACTGGGCTTCCAAATCCGTACTCAGATCCCTTACTAAGCGACTTCCTTTTCACAAGTGCACAGCACAGCCTTTCTGCTACCTCATCAGAAAGTGCAGTGATCAAAATCTCTGAACCTGTCTCGTTTGTGTGACTAAATCCATTTCCAACGGGTTTAAATACTTCCACAGTTCAACATATTTCAGCAAGCAGTTCTGCTTTTTACCACAGCTCCTGGGTTTGGACTGGCAATGCTGAATTAAAGTTCGTGGCTCCTCATCTGTTCAGTTGCTACCATTTCTATTGCTTACACATTTGTCACTTAGTAGCTGCTTTAACATTTGACTTGTTACCTCAGAAGTGGTGACGTTCTTGGATTTTCCCCCCTGGTGATTGGTCTGTCATTTAAGCCATTCTTTAAACGAAAATTACAGTAAGAATATTAGGATAATCAGCTTTTCAAAGCAAAACCAGGCTTCAGCTCTTCCCAACACTAGTTTTCTCAAATTTTGCTTCCATTTTCTTGATAAAACACAATTCATCCATCTTTATAGTTAATGTGGGAAAACCCCAAGCAAACAATAAAATAAGCTGAAACTGAGTGCCTGTTGTCTAAATGATTGAATAAGCAGCTAATACTTTCACACTCTCAGGTCAGTTTTGGTGTACCAGTGGTTAGTAGCTGCATTTTTTTCCCTCATATTTTGATCCTAACCTAAAAGCTGAACCTGAAAGATTGTCTTATTGTAGAAAATGAGATCACTGATGAGCTGTAGGCTGATAAAAGCGTTACTTGTAATATAAGGCTGCACTGATTATATAGTAAATTACTATGGACAAATTAATAAGAATCTGAAAGTGTGATCTCTGGATGGATCTAAAATAGTAATGACTGCTTTAATTTTCTGCATTACTTGGCTGAAGGCTTGTCACACAGTTGATTTTTCAGGTTTAAGTATGGTGGAAGTAAATGTGTCCTTGGTATGCACATTGCAAGAACTACTTTACTGCTGTGCCTAATTGGAAACTGCCTTGTTAAAGAAAGCAGCCATTTCACCACATTGCCAAATATTGTAGCTAGCAGTGGGTGAATCTAAGCATCAGATATCTAAGAATCAAACTTTTTCCAGGTCACAAAGTAGCCAAGTAACTCTGGTGTTGCCTGTGAAAATTGAAATTCCAGATTTTCTTCCACTTTTGGTGTTTAAAAATTTCTTGTTAGGGATCTTTTACAATAAGAACATAGGTCTCTTTTTTCTTTCCAGAAACCTACATGAGGGAAAAAGGTAATTTATGAGTGATAACAGATGTGCAGTGATTATGGAGCAGCACTGTCTAAAACTGATGAGTTGATAGCCTTCTTATGCCTTTTTGACTGTTGGATTATCTCCTGAAGTTCTTACTCTCAGTTAATAAATGCCTGGATAGCCATGATTTCCAGCAGTTTAAAAAAATATATTTTAAGTTAATAATAACTCTTTCAGCAATTTAGAAGATTTTTGTTAGGAATTATAGAGCCTACATAAAAATGTTAAGCTTCTCAGTAAGAGTATTTGAAACTAATTGCAAACAATTGAGTTATTACAGCAAAATAAATCACCCATTTTCCATCTGACTTAATCCTCCTTCCTTTGCATTTGCATTTGTAATGAATAAAGCCACATGCACAGATCGTTAGCATGGCCCAGCTGAGTGGTAACTCCTTGAGCTGCAGGAACTTACTTTTTTCCCATTGGTTGATCATACCTCCCAAAATGGAATTTTGAACAGCCTCCTTTTCCCCACTTCTGAAGTACTGAGTGATCAGAGAAGCTACATCTCTTTTCCTGGTCTTTTCAAATGGCACATTCCTGATTTTAAAGGTAAAATTGAATTCCCTCTCTTTATAATTAAATGTATAAGTATGTATTTCAAGGCTCTACTTACATGCTGATTTTAAATTCTGAAAAGATTAATTTTGGTTCATTTACAAGTACCACATCATTTGCCTTTAATGATATTTATATTTCACCATCTACTTGTCATGATGTTGCTCAGATTTTGGTCCTGGCTTTCCTACTGCAGTTGAGGCCTTCACTATGTGGCAATATAGAAATCACTTTTGAGTCAGTTTTGGTAAATCCATGCAGTCATTTTTAGGTGGACGATCCCTTCAGCCTTGCGGCCTTGATTATTTATGGTCCTGTGTGTTCTGTTTTCATCAGGTCAGTAATATCTTATACTTCCTTTCTTTGCAGCAGTCTAAATGACAACAGCCAGGGCAAAAATAACTGAATCTTTAGTCCTCTGACAGGCCCTTCTGGTCTTCTGAAATTTTACTGGGTTCAAGTGGTGACATCCCCATCTTCTCGTCCCCCACTTCTGGAGGTTCCTGCCTCACAGTGGAGCTGCTAGAACAAGAGGCATGTTTATTATGTGACAGATTGTAACACTGCATACTAAACCACAGACGAGGTGGGATTTGCAATAAGATTCCTCACTATGAACTGGAGAAAATACCCCTGGACACCAATCTCCTAAGCAGCAACTTACCTGCAAACCAGTAATTTTCAGTAGTAGCAATTTCTTTCAGGAAAGTTTGATGAGTTTGACATAAAATGTAGCTTTTGAGCAGGGAGTTACAAATGGCTGGTAGAAAAAAAGTAAGAAGAAAGCGGTGGCTTTGTTCACTCCGAAAACTGATGGGTTTATGAAGAGGTGATGAAAGTAGGAGCTTTCCTTATTGAAGTAAAATTAGTGATACTGAATATAGGAAGGATTTGAGGCCTGAACTGCCCTAATCCACTGATCTGTCCATGGGGCCTTGATCTCCTCCATGGAAAAGGGATCCACATCCAGCCTTTAATTCCTTTTAAATTGGCCTTTACACCAATGGAGATTTTTCCAATTCTTTTCTTTAAAATACACAAAATTGGAACAAAAGGTTGTGTGCAGTCAGTATTTTCAGCCAAAACCTACATCTTTTTGGTTCAGAAGACACTCGTTCTTTTTGCATGGGGTAAATTATTTTCCTCCCTCTATCTATCAAAATATTTTTTAAAACCCATTCTGGGCACAACCTCCTAACCTTACTATACATCGCTGCAGGATTGTATCTGCAGTGGGCAGTAGTCTCTGGAGTCCTGGTTCCACTGGAATCAGTAGAACTCCTCCTATGGATGTCAACTGAAGCTAAAACGCTGCCTACAAACTAGCATGTCTTAGTGTGGTTAAAATGAAATGGGGGATCTCAGAAATTCTTTTAGGGCTTGTTTTCTAAGTATAGCTGTGAAATTTTCACGGTAGAAGATGTTTTGTGTAACGGATCGAAATTATTGGGGTTTGGGTGTTCTTTCTTGTCATGCTTTCGAAATAGTATTGTAGCAGCAAAATTACACTCAACTAAGGTATGTCTAATGGTATTTGGTTGAAGAACCTGTCTTTTTAAATTGTGGAATAAATAAAGATATGATCAGGGTCTTGTCTTTTGTTTGTTTTAGTTTGAAAATGCTTCTTTAAATAGACAAGACTTTACATTTCTGTAGTAAAAACAAAGTAACCATTTCTTTTTTAAAGTTCAGTAAGTGATTTTTCTGTGTGTTTTTCAACCACTGGAAGATAAATTTTATCTACCTTTTGGCTTTTAGAGAGAGACAGGGTGTATAAGTCCTTCAGGAAACTTCGATTTTGACGTGCAAACAAGGGCCCCTCTACATGGGAACTGTTTTTCTCTGGCGTTTTAGAAAACTGTTGCATTCAGTTTGGCCTTTGTTTTGCTTGCATGTGAGAGCTATCCTTTCTTCTAACTATATATTGCTATGACAAACTCAGAGACTGAGAGATGGCTGAGACTGAATTTCTGATATCTAACAGCCCTGTCTAGTCTCAGGTGACAGATATTCTACACCATTCAATTTAAGAATCAGTGACACTCTTTTCCGCTGTTGTCTTAATACCTGAAGAATTATTTTGGACTCGTCAAATTGAAGTTTAGCATGAATGGAGCAAAAAGCAAAAATGTATTTTTTAATCAATGGATTGTTTGGTGATTAAAAAAATGTTTGAGAACTAATACAATATATTAAAAGCAAATAATAAAAGATAACTCTTGGGCTGAAAATATTTAAATTCATTGTCAATGCTGATTTAGCTGCTTTGTCTGTCACAGTAACAGGTGAGAAAGAAAAACACAGATGAGAACTAAAGAAGTGCCTTCCACATATACATACTGTATGCATCAAAGAAATAAAGAGTTTGTTAGGAGAAATACCTCCATAATATAAAAATACAATATAAATGGGAATAGAAGTCTCTATCTCAATTCTGGTTTACATGAAAAAAATTGCACTTCAAGTGTAGATAATATGGTGAATTAGACCACAAGTTCTGGAACAACTTGCAAAGAGAACTTTGAGAATGTGGTTAAGCTTGAACTATTGCAATGATATTTTTTGATTCTGTAAATGGCCTCAAGTAATTATTGCTCTGAGTCCACAAGCATACCCTAAGGATTAATGTGGATAAGCCATCACTTGAGCCCCTGAAGTATTTCTCAAGAGTATCTAGAGAATCTCCCAGGAGAGCTTGACCTCATCTCTCCGTTCAGTCCATGTGGAACATCGGAGGTGGAATTTAGCAGCTGCTGTCTCAGTTCCTCTCAGCAGCGCTATCAAAGCAGAATGCTTCACTGCTTTTCTAGCTCTGTCTTACCACTGAGATGAGACCTCAGTGTTTCATCTGGGACTTTTATTCATTTGAGACTTATATGTGGTTACTTGATTAATGTGCCCATGATTCTAGCTGATAGAATTGCTTTGGAGAGAGAGCCATATTCTTGAAATCCCTCTTGGGTGAATTGTTCAAGCATTGGACAAGGTGATAAGGGGAGGATAATCCAAGCAGAGGTATCAGTTTCCATATTCTCTGTCTCTTCCCTGTCAAATCTTTCCCATCAAACTATGTCTTCATGCTAGCAGCACTTAATATATCCATGTGTAATCTGAACTATGCCTTTTCTCTCCCCCTTTCCATACTTCCAAATCTGAGGCTATCCAGAGCAAGTTCATTGTTCTGCTTATACCAGATTTTTCAGCATCAGATCACATCGATGATCTGAACGAGCACCGTGCAGTTTTCGACTCCTCCATGGCAGACGTGGTAGTCGATAGAGCAATGCTGCACTCACTATTTGTGAGAGGAGCCAGTGGGCTCTGCCAGGCCATTGTTAGTGCCAGAACTCCAAGGAGTCATCTATTCTGGCCACAGTCCTCTGAATGGTCTCACAGAGAGATTATTTACTGCTGTAAATATTCTCCAGTTAAACTACATGTACTTTTGTTTCCTCTCGTTATTTGTTTGTTTCGTGGTCATTATCCAGTGGTTGAATAGACAAGCATGACAGCAGTCAGACTTTCATATAAGCTATGCAGCAAGCTAGAAGAAAGGAAAAACTAACAAATGGTCTCCACAGACACTCTTCAGGAACATCTTTGTTTCTGGCTCGTGTAACAGCATAGGAGAATGCTCTCTGTCAGGGTGTAGGAAGGGACTACACATCCTGAAGCACACTGAACACTGATAGTCTGTCTTTCTAGAAGCAAGGGAGCTGACGTGTTCATCTCAGAAGTGAGTTAGCAAAGCAACATTAATACATTGCCACTAAATTAACTTCTTTCTCTACTAGCTATATTTATTTGACAAAGGGTTCATTACATACCTCACATATTCTGCTTCACATGACTCTCACCTGTCTATGCCATGTCTAATAAAGAAAGCCCCCACATTTCTAGCAGCTTTTGGTTTCAACTAAAAAATATCAGTACAAAAATCAATAGCAAATGAAGAACTGAAACTTTTATACCATTGTGACTATATTGAAATAAACATTGTAGTAGCTACTATACTGGTTGATTTTTTTCCTGCTTACTTACTAATAGAAAAGAGTTTGGGTTTCAAGGTGTTTGAAAGTAATACAGCACATCACCTCTTCCAAGACATTTACCTTTACAACAGAAAATAATTTGATTCAGAAAACTGAAATATGTGACAAATGTTAAATGGATTAAAAGCTGGTTCACTGACAAATTGAAAAATGTGATGTCAATGGGCATCTATAAATTACTGGGATGTGTCTAGCAGAGTCTGCCTGGAATCAGTTGTTGGGTCAATAGCACTTAACATTTTTATCAACAGTCTAGACAGTGATATAAGACATTTTCAGTAAAGCTTGAGCATGACAGAGATTGGTGAGGTAGTAAATAGTACGTTAGATAATTGCAGAAGCTAATAAAACATATTTTAATATTGCCAGATACTACCAGCCTCTTGTGTGGGATAAAAAACTATAGGTAGCTGTTAAGCTGTGATTTAGAAAAGGACAGGTTATTAAAGATAATTGAGTCTACTTAGATTCTTTGTACAAGGTTGTAGAAGGAAAAAGCACTAATGCAATAATATACATATTAAAGTCAGACTCTCAGGCAAATGGGATGATGATTGCCATTGCATGCTGTATAGATAAGACTTCTTCTGGGATGCCAAGGCAAATTTTGGTATCCAGTCCTAGGAAAAATAAGGAAATAGGACAAATGGAAGACATTGGAGTGCACAGGACCTGGAGATCAGGTTTCAAATCCTGTGTAGGTTTAACAAGTTAAGCTTAGTTTATTATTATGTATGGGTATTTGGGCATGAAAAAAATTTTTCTAGGTTTGGGACAAGAAACACTTTCAGCATCATTGATAAAGGCCTAGCGAAATTCAGTGATTGGAAAATAATATTAAGGGGAAAATGCAGCCTCATATTAACTTGCAATTTGTTAGCTTTGAGGATTACCAATTAGTGGATCAGCTGAGCTGGGGAGGTGATAGACTCATCAGTACTAGATGTCTTAAAAAAAAAAAAAAAAGAAGAGGGAAAGGCAGAGTGCTCTTGGTAAAAGATGCACTGTAATCCAGTCACTGGAGGTACTGCACTTTGAAGGTGGGTAGCCAGATCAGATAGCAAGCAGGGTAGTTCTGGCTGTGGCTAGCATCTGTTAATTTTATGATTTCTTTTTTTACAGTTTATGTGCTGCAAGGAGAACAGTCATACATGCTCTGCCCTAAGTCTAAAACATACCTGATTTAAACCGTTGACTCCTGAGGGGTCATGGAGAAATTACTTCCCTGCTGTACCAGGACCAGATAGTTTGCTTGTTCTTTGCTGTCTTCTGCACCAGAAACCAGACAAGGCTGAAGCTCAGATCCCAGAAATGTTGATCCTCTTTCCTAAATGGTGTCACCACAGTAGTGATCAACAGATTTTAAGGTGGGAAGGGACTTTGCATAGCCTTGAGGAGAGAACAAGAGTAGTCCAGCAGAAGCCTTTGGGCCAAGAGTCTTTATTTCTGAAGTACCACAAAACTGTGAAAACACAAGGTTGTCACAAGTCCCTGTGGCCTCAGAACTTGAGACTCTTGAACATGATGGTGGGTTGTCTGGTGCATCACTGTGTTAGTGGGGCAGGGTTTTCTGGGGAATTTTTTATCCAGCTCTAACAGATGAAAAAATTAGAGGCTTTCAGACAATAAGCTTATTTTAGATCTGAAATAGCAACACAGCCTTTAAACCAAAATATGGGTTGAAAGCAATTGCTCTAAACCTAATTGTGTATGTTCCTAAGTTAGACTATGAGAAGAGGTAATGGGCTGAGGAAAGTATGAGATAAAAAGGCTATTATCACCATGGGAAAGAGAGGAGTAGGTAATCTATTGCTTGTTAGAACATGGTGGTATCAACTGGGGTAGAGGTTATGGAAGAAGGAGGTTGTACTATATGATAACACCATTATTTCTATTGTTTCCTTTTTTTTTAGCATTTAGTGGAATTACAAACTTTAGTAGGCTCCTCTTCAGAAAGTACTTTCTGCTGAGTTTCTCTCTCTATAACAGGCAAGAGGTAGAGAGAAAATTTTCAAGTTTTCCCACTGATGCCTATTTCTTTTGATCAGTGGGTATTTATTCTGATATTCAATGGTTGTTTATTTTAACCACATTTTTTACAAAGCATTTGCATCAGATGGAGTATATTTTCTTGTGGAAAATGAATAGGCAGGATCTACAGATCTTGATGACATTCATCAGAAGACATACATTGTGGGGCTTGAGAATACTGACAAGTCTGCGTTTGTTAAGAATACTGGCAATTCTGCATTAGTTTCTTAGATGTCATCTTCCTTTTAGTGCATATCACTCCACAGGGAATTTGCTTCTGAAAATAGGTTTAGCAGTTCTGGAGCTATGAGTAACATGCACCTCAGGGAGCCAGAATCTGTAATAGAAAACATATTTTGTCTGTTGTCCTTTTTGAAGTATGTAAGCAATATACAAAATGGACAGTGGCTTGCTTATTCATATGCCACTAATTTACTGATTTGTGTCATGTATGTGCAGTTTATCACAATTTTTCTTAATTAAAAGCTTTAGCATATTTAGCTTCACCTAACTTGGGACTAATAATTTATGAAGGATATGCTTTGTTGTGGTACTGAGAGTGTCCGATTGACTGTTTCTATGGATGGGATAGATCTAATTTTACTGGTGTATTACTGCTTTAAGCAGTGTGGTACTCTGCTTGCACAGAAGCTGAAAAAACACTTTCAAGTTAAAAGTTCATTGATGATCAGTGCTATTGGAAAAGCTGGAAAGACATCAGAGGCTTTTTTTAAATGGTTGTCTTTTTGTCTGAGTGTTTCTGGAGTGTTTCTAAGGTCATATTTGATGATTATGTTTATTATGACCTTTTTCTTTCAGGAATATCAGCCTTGTAACACCAACGCCTGCCCAGAGTTAAAAAAGACAACTCCTTGGACCCCCTGGACCCCAGTGAACATTTCAGACAACGGTGGTCACTACGAGCAGCGTTTCCGATATACCTGCAAGGCGCGCTTGCCTGACCCAAACCTGCTGGAGGTGGGACGGCAGCGCATCGAGATGCGCTACTGCTCCAGCGATGGCACCAGCGGATGCCTGACAGATGGTGAGCAAAGCGGGACGGGCTCACCATGCCCCCTGCTAGTGACATGCCTGCAGTTCCATTTTCAGCACAGACTGGAAGTTTCTGCTTGCTGGTGTTGTGTGTAACAGAGCTGATAATGAAAAGGAGGGCATAGTGATCGCAGTAGGGAACCCAGCCTGTATTTCTTCTGGATGTAGAGTCATGATTCAGACTAAGCGTCTTTCACCATCAGTTATGAGATTTGCCAGGTTATTTTAATACTCTTTACAATAATCCTGTTCTTGGAAGTTTCTGTTACCTCCTTATACTCCCCCAAGCTTTTACTAGGGGTGAATTTGTGGAATATTAACATATTTCTGGAACATCTTGCTAGAGTATGGAATATTCTAAGAACTTTTGCTCAGTAATTTGAAAGTAACAACCGTAAGATTCATGCAGGTGTTTAAATAAATAAGGATCTTATGTACTGGGTAATTTCTGTTATAAAAGTTTATGTTGTGCTTTTGCTAGTAATTTAAAGTTCTGTTTATTTCTGAGATCGAAAACCAAACTCCTTCAAAATCTTTTCAGCTTTAGATGACTTTAAATTGGAATTATTTTGTTTCTGAATACTCTTATTTTCCTATTAGTGTAGTGGTTTGGTCCAAAATACTCATTACTGTTTATCTGCTGTGAGATAAGAATTAGGAGAAATGCAAAGCAGGCACCAAACTTGAAAGAATATAAAGAAGTTTATTAACAACTCTAAAAGAGGGAAGAAAAAAAATTATACCACCTTCAGAACTCTCCTCCTCCCCCCACCTTCCTCCCTTCTCCCACTGACAATGTGAAAAAACAACCCTTAAGATGTTCAGTCTGTTTACCACTTCCATAATAACCTTGTTCAGTCCATTTAGAAAGAGAAGTCTCTTCTTGCTCATGCTATGAAAACATTATCACGACGAGACAGCCGCCCACTTCCAAATATCGTTCAGTCCATTTAGGAAGAGGAGTCTCTCTGCCTGCGTGTGAGTCCTTTCCCCCGACTTGCAGCTTTTCCCGCAAGTGCTTTCGAGGGTCCACTCTTGAAGTTTTTTGGGGTACAATTTTAAGGTTGAGCCGTTCAGAAACAAAAACAGAGGCCCTTCTCCTTCCCTGGGAGCAAAGGGTCTTCATCATCTTCATCGTTAAGACTATCTCTGGAAGCATCTCTAGGTACTGAGGTTTTCTCCTTTCCCGTTTGGAGCAAAAGTCCTCATCTGGTCCATCTCTCCCTGTCCAAACTTCTCATGAAATTACAGCTGCGTCAGCATCTGCCTATCTCAGTGCAGGTGCTTTTGCTTACGAGTTGAACACTCCACCCCCCATATCTTCATGAAATTACAACAGGATACTCTGATATATCATAGCTTCACAACAGAATTTCAGCTTTAAGCATCTCCTCTCTCTCTTCCCTCAGGTTTCAGCTCTTCACAGCAGTAAAAGGGTTAATCTCACCTCGGCCTTGCAGCCTTGCAGCTGGAATGTTGAATTTTTCTTATCGCAGTGGAGAGGGGGGAGAGCCGAGCCGCTCCGGCTGCCCACGGCAAGGCAGTGGGGGGGGTTCCATGGCTGGAACAGGTCCATGGCTCCAGGATGGCCGTGGCCCGGCCCGGCCTGGCCCAAGCAGGGCCTGGCCGGGCCCGCTGGCCCCCACACGGGGCCTGCAGCCACCTGTGCCAGCGCCGGAAACGAGAGAGAGCTTGGAGGGGGAGTTTGCCTATTCTTAAATGTGGATCACAGAGGTGTTCACAACTTTAAGTGGCTTAGAGAATTGTCCATATTCAAACTGGCCAGCTGATAGGTTCTATCAGTTCCCAGAGGAAACTGTAAGCACCCCTTAGCAAGGACGTCCCTTCCGGGACTATGCTTGCTAACCTATGACATAGTTTTGTATATGTATAAAAAAATCAAAACTAGGAGAAATTCTGACACTCATTCTAATTTTATTAAGGCATTTCATTGATTATCCAGTTTTAATTGTATATCACTGTATCTTTTAAATTATATTTTAGTCATACAATCTAAAAAAAGTACTGATTTCTGGTTATTATATTTTAGTATTTATAGGCCCGTTTTCCATTTGCATAGTCTTTTGTATCTTCACAAGATCCAGGTTAGCTGAAAAAAAAATTGTGTTACTCAAGGCATTTGGCTTATCTCAGACCACAAAGAGAGGACAGTTTTTAAGTCCTTGGACTTCCTAATTCTCAATATTTTTCAGACAGACCACCTATTGTGAACGTCAGTGTTAAACTCCTGCCTGTATTGGGTTTACATGTTGAGGTTTTGGAAGCAGGGGAGGCTGTAGATTTGGTTTCTGTGATGATATGCTAGAAACTTCCATCCTGCCTGCCCCCACCCTTCATCCTGTACAAAACCTCTATTGTTTCACTTGGCATCTGTGTCTCTTTGGAGGGGGCAGGATGTTAGTAATTTTTTTAAGAAATATATAGTAGTGAACTGTGTGAAATAAAACAAAACCCATGGTACTCCAGATAAAACTTAGTTTTGTGCTCTGCGTCATTCCCATTTCAGATAATCTACAGTGTCAAATGTTGGGGGTTTTTTTTAGGTCTGGATAGCAAGGCAGATATTGACATGGAGCAGCTCTTGACACAAGTGTTTCTTCTATTCTGTTTTCATCTGTACTAAATTTCAAACTAGTTTTGAGCAAAGACTTTGCTCTGCTAGGATTGGTGTATGACCTGTCTCTCTTGTCCTTAATGAGAATTCAGGGTGGTGGTGCTCTTTTTGCACTCTGCCAGCACTTCAGCATTGATGACATGTTTTTAAAATTTCATGAGATTAAATGAGAAAGGGAATATTTTTCCCACCAGGGAGTGCAGATGTGGGAAAGTTATCACAACAAGTAGAAGTAGAGCTACAGGAGAGTCTAGGTATAATCTGGTCTGACAGCTGAGATGGCAGCACGTAAGAAAGGAGTATACAAAAGCCAACGCATGACATAAGAGAGGAGATCAGTAAGGCAAACCAGTGCAAGGGTTATAGATCACATTGCTGCAAAAAAATTAAACTTGGCATGGAGAAACCTCTCTCAGCTCTGAAGTCATGATCATAAGACATCTCCTGGAGCTGGATGCATAAGCTGACTCCTACAGAATGTAGGCAGAAGTAACAGACCCTACAATTTTTAAAATAAAGCATTTTTTCAGTGTGCAAGTGGCAGGGGTGGGGATGATGGTTCAGGTGCATTCTTTGCCTGATTAGCTTGAAGAATTTTTTCTTTGCACTTGGACATAATACTCCTGAATTTCCTGGCATTGTACTTTTTTTTGTTGCATCTTGCTGAAGCTGCTCCTTTGAGTCATTTGGAAATAATTCATCACTGGAGCAATGTGCATGACCCCAGTCCTGTTGGATAGTAGTAGAAATGTTCATCTGGGTGAAGGATTTTTGCTGACTAATCCTAAAACTACTGAATATTTAAGTACTTTTTATTGAGTACTTGACAGGGCAGAAACTATTATACATCTGTCTGTTCTTCTTAGTGAGTGCCCTTATAGCTTTGTCATTAATTTGCACTCATTCTTTGATTCTTTTTTGGCCAGTGAGATTTTAATTATTCTGTAATGAAAGATGAAACTCAATCGGAGCTCCAAGTGGCTGCATTAACCAATACACTGCTGGTGAAAATAGCACATTTTATTTTGAGACTGTTTGCTTAGTCATTTTCTGGTTATGGATGTCAGAACAGTATGGAGTGGAACATTTGCAGAGGGAGGGGTGAGGGGGGAATAATTTTGATTTGCTGATGAGGTGAAACTTGCTGACTACCTCCAAACTGCAGGATCCAGGAGCACTTGCCTGCTCCCAGGTTTAGATGTGGGCCAACGCACCACCAATCTACTGCTCCTTGGTTTCATTGGAAGAAAATACATGAATAAGTCATGTAGAGTAGCCATGAGAATGGGAAACCATGAATTGTGTCAGACACCATTTCTGGCTAGATAGCAAGAAAACATCCTAACTTCCTTCTACGTGACCAGAGCCTGGATGCTGTGAAACATTCTTTTCATTATCTCCATGTTGAATTGTAGCATGGCTTTTACGGAAAGATTAATTCTGGTACAGAATGCTTGGCATACCTCATTACCAAAGATGTGTTCTGCAGAGATCAGTTCTCTGTTCCTTGCAGATAGGAGCCATTTGTTAGAAATTTTCTCATTGCCTATAATATCCCACTGTGCAACTATAGTCATGCTGTGTTAAACAGAATCATGTTTCACTGTCAGATGCTAGCAAAGCAAACTTTCTTTGCAGTCTGAGCTTAGAGACAGAACTTCTTTCCAGAAACCCACTAGACTCCTCCTGAGTGTGGTAAGATTTCTATCTCAATCAAGTAAGCAGTAGCATTTGCAGACCGTGTTCATGCTTTTCTGATTTGAAGTTTGATTAAGAGGAAAGAAAAATAAATCTTTGTCCCTGTCTCTGGGTTTTCATAGTGCTCAGATAGGAAAGAGACAGCTATTTCAAATAAACTGAAAGAGGTTGTGTACATTGTTGTATGTCTTAATGCACTGTCTGTACAATCCAGCATTTAGAGTATAGAAATTGCATTACCCTAGACTTTCATGGGTGCTTATGAAACATATTAAATGTCTACAGGAAACATGCTGGCTCTCTGTAAGGTTATCTCATATATAAACAGTAATAATTTCATTCAAAACATAATTTTTTAATCCAGGGATAAATATTTCCCAAGGTATGGGGTTGCCTGGTTTTTCTAGGTTGAATTTATCTTACCAAAGTCTAGACTCCATAGTAGTCTGCAGAGAGAGCTTTAGCACCTTGAGGAACGAGGGATCCATTGAAGATAAGCATCTGATACAAGGGGCACAATTCACCCTCTGGAGATACTGCCTTCTTTGCATGGAGTACAATGCAAACAGCAATGGTGGGCTTAGACAAGACACTTGACTTTGACATGGCCAGAGTTAGACCAGGTTAGCTTCCAAAATGCCTTCTGAAGGCCATTAAACAAAGGCAATACTGCTAATTTTAGTCATTTCAGTCTTAAAGAGTCTTTTGTTTGCTTCTTTTTTTATCCCAGTCACCTGGAAATCTGCACCTAGATTCCTAGTTGTTGCTGCTTCCTCTATCTCAAACTTCAAAATAGGTTTTTTTTGAAGGAAGGATGTGATTTTGTCTGAATTACTCTTCTAGTGGTTATGATCTCTTGTGAAAAGTTTGATTAAATCTTTCCTTGTGTTACCCACAGGAAATCTAGAGTGCATTCAGAATTCATTACAGAATAGAATGTGCTGATAATCAGGAATGTCCTGTAGTCAGGAGGAGTATGTGTTGAGATGATATCTCTTATACTGTTGTATTGAAGCTAAGATTTGGTATTCTGAGTAAGAACAAAATGAATTCTGGAAGTTAGAACTGAATCTGATGACAAATTCAAGTTTGATTGACAAAGTACAACTCAGTGGAACTTCAGGGTTAAATACTTAAGCACAGAAAAGCGAGGTACAAGAAATAAGATTCTCATGCTAACATGACGTCCTCCATCTGCATACTCTTTGGGTTTTTTAAATAGGGCATCTTTGCATTGCATTAGTGTTTGCCATTACATTTTACTATTTCAATTTTACTGTGTTTTGTAGGTTTATAAAGTTTTTATAAGTTTTGGATATTTAGGCCTGAATTTATGCAAGTTTTATGCTTCAATAATACGGTCAAATAACTTGCAGACTATCTTCAGAGAGTGACAACGCTGAAACAATCTTTGCTTATCCTTGTTACCTCTGCACTTCAAGCAGTGTTTCAGGCTGTCATTTAGAAGTGATTCAGGATACTTGAATTTTGGCTTCAGATCATCTTTTCCTAAAGTCATGAACCTAGACTGCTTGGATAATTGAATTTTCTTTGTTAGGTTGGAACTGGAGGACATAAGTCATAAATCAGTCAAGTAATATAATTTATCAGGTGTCACAGCTACTTCTCTCTTACTTAGAGCTGTATTACTTAGCTACAGGCTAGACTATGGAATTATTATTAATCTGTGAGCTTTAATAGAGCCTCACTTTTAAGGCAAATTAATTCAACTTGGCTGAGTATGTTGCAGTTTTCAAGCAGAATCAGGCCAACCAAGCTCTCATCACAGGCTTTTGCAAAGGCAGATTTTTTCTCCTGTGCTAGTCAGGGCAGGTGACTTTCATGTTAGCATGTCTCCAAACAGGATTAATTTCTTGTGTATTTATGAAGCTATTTCAATTCAACCAAAAAGTTCTAAAAATTTACTTAGAAATCATCGAATCATCTTGGTTTATATCAGAATTATGTAAATTACTTGGGCAACTGTTTTCAGTTATATCTGCATTATGGAATAAGTAAATCACCAGCAAAGCAGTACTAATTTCTCTGTAATTTTACTGGTACTGAACAAAGCAGAAGTATTTGAAATGAGAGAAAAGTTTTCTGTTTAGATGTCAGTTCATATCTTCTCTCTTCCCTGATCTTAGAAGTCTATGGTAATTTTGTCCACAAAATCACTGTGATTGGTTTTACTGAAGTTTTTGCAGTACTTGCTGCTACCCATGGAACTTTCCACCTTAGAGAAGCACAGCTGCCTTTTAAAAATTGTACTGGGATAAAGTACTTAAATCCCCTTTTCTAGCCTCTTTGTGCAGCAGTTTATTACTTGAGTACAACTTCTGAACAACTGAAAATGAGCCCTTGATAAGCTGTGAGCAGAATTCATGCTTCTAGTAGTTCACAGGGCTCTAAGGCAGTCCTAGGCTTTCTGAGAACAAGTTAGTTTAAAACATTTGAATGATGAATCTGTCATAAAGGTCAGATCAGAATTTGACTTACAGATGTTCTGTCTGTCTTGGGAAAACTATTCATTAGTTTATTGATGATGCTATGACCGATCATTCTCCTTGCAGATTTTACAACTGTTTCTGTAGATGGGCTTTAAATAAGGGGGACGTGTTTTGGCAACTAGACTTTTGCTGCTACCATGCCAAGGGCATTGGCCCTTGCATCCTGGTTTGGCTGTATATTTTTATCTTGGGTGCAGTAAGCTGAGAAAAACAGCTTAATGTGGGGTTTTGTTGGGTGGCACAATCTGGTTTCTGTCCCTGGAGGTGGATGTAGAGCAATCTGAAAGTGGCCCAAACTGCAAATAGAAGTGGCAAGAAAACCACAGTTTAATGAGAAAAGTTGGAGTTTTCAGTTTTGTGCCACTTGCTCTGAAAGATTGCAATACTTTTCTATTTATGCCTTCTCCCATCGAATTTGATGTAAACTGTGATAAGGCTTGGACTTGGTTCTGTATATATGCTTACTTTCTGAAGAAGTTTTGCTTGAACAAATTCTACAATATAATCTTTTGATTAATTTTGCATTGCCACTCATCTCCTCTGCCACCTCAGTCAATAAACAGGACTTGTCAGCTGAAGGACTCAGGAACCCAGAACTGGGGCAAGCACTCTATATGGGCTCTCTACCAGTGCTGAGGTGAGGGGAAGGATTCTGCCTTGACATACTGGAAAAACTCTTCCCAGTGTAACCTAAGCCCCTTCTTTTCCACAAGGGCACGCTGCTGGCTTACATTCAGCTTTTTGTCCTTCAAGACCCCAAGACCTTTCTCTGCTTTCTAGGTCATTGGCCTCGAAGTGTGGTTGCATGGGGTTGTTCCTCTCTAGGTTCAAGACTTTGCATTTTCCCTAGTTGAACTCCATGAGGTTTCTCCCTGCCTTGTCAAAGTGTGACACGACCCTTTGGTTTATCAGCCACTCTTCCCAGTCAAGGCAAATTTGTCCAGGTCATTAATGATGGTGTTAAGCAGGATTGAACCTTGTGACTTTTCTGCAGCTGGCCTCTTAATGACTGATCACTGTCCTCTGGGCCTGGTTGCTCAGACAGTTTTCAATGCATTGCACTGTCCACTAATCTAGCTCATACTTTTTTGACTTGTCTAGCAGGAAGTTATGGGAGTCAGTGGTAAAACCCATGCTAAAGTTAAGTAATATCCACTGTTCTCCCCTCATCTGTACACCTTGTCCCCTCCTTGTAGAAGTCTATAATGTTGTTCAAGGAATTTATAGAACAGTATTTCCAGAATGCAAACTGATCTTGTCAGTTTTCATGCTGTTAATGGCATAATGTTAATTTTTTACTGTGTAGTTTCTGTCTGAAGAGAAAATCCTAAAAGCCCATTTATGAACACTGTATTAATTACTGTAAAACTGTGGAAAGACTGGTCCTTATAATAAATTTTTTAATGCTTTGGAAAGAAGAAAACTCAGGGGAGCACTTGCTGCAGACCAAACTCCACACTGAAAAGATTTTTTGTAATATTTTTCTCTTTCAGAGCTAAACTACCTCAGAGCTTTTGCTTAGACGATTCCACTCCCCAGTCCCCAATTTAAATCACAAGAAATCTAATACCATAATGTCAGATAAGGTCACACATTTTCCTTAGGACTTAAAAAGCTACACGTATGCTGCAAAGATACCTTCAAAATACCCTAGTATGGTTACGAAGTGGTACACCCTGCAGTGATTTATGAATGGAATGAATGGCAGTCTGGTCTGATTAATACTTTTTTCATTGTTTGCATTGCTCTTAATTTAATAACTTAATTTAGAATTCTGGTGTAAAATATACTATTTGCTCTTACAGCTCATTGTGTACATAAGCTGAGCATTTCCATGACCTGAGTGATACAAAATTGCAAAAAAAAGGTCTTAAAAGAAGGAAAGTGGACCTGTATTCATAAATCACATTCTATTTCTTTGTACTTGCTCCCTTTTTTGCATTTGAATGTATGTCATGTTTTTTGAAATGCTGCTTTTAATATCTGTGTAATAGAGTCTGGCTCAGCAGGAGAGAAATAGTTACCCTCTATAATTCCTGGAAGGTTTTATCCATTTTCAGTCACTTTTATATTGCAGTTCTGCTGTTTTCTTACTAATTTCAGCAGTTTCTTATTACCAGTATTTCTGTGTCAATGCATCATCATTCCACTATTGCAAGTTATCAAGAGTTGAATAAAAATATGCAAACCCTCATCTACTTTGGGATGATTGTGAATGTATTTCTTGGGGAAGGAGTTAAGCAGTGTTACTAATGCCATAACCACAGGTAAAAATAGGGTGGACACTGCGAATAAGAGGCTCCTCTATCATGGTTATGCAGGATACTGATCTTGTTCATTCCAGGACGACTGTTGGGCAGACTCTTCATGGTATTATTTCTGTCTGTTTTCATGGCATTGTTCTTCTGTTTCTTTATCTCCATTCCATACTCCTACAGTGCCTATGGCTGTGGGCAGGGCACAAAACAATTTCTTAAGAACAGACGTGCTGTAGTTAGAGCTGCAAACAATGCCCTGCATTTCTCCTCTGTTAATGGTACAGTTCATCTGTACTTATGCTGGCAATACTGAAGCTCTATCACAGAGAGCCAGCCACATCCTCTGCTGGCTGAAGTGCCATTCACAGGACCTTCTCTCATCACAGCTACTTAAATAAGGACCTCTAATAAAAACAGCAATTATTGTTCCATTGATCATAGAGTTTTCACTGGGAAAGGTGAACTGCTTTGGCAGCAGTAGGAAATCCCTGTAGTGTTGGTGGAGATACTTAGTGATGCTTAGAGGTAAGGCTACAGCTCAAGAGTGATTCCAGTGTTGTGCTTAGTACAGTGGAGGGAGTCTTTTCCCATGCAGGACCAAGCCCAAAAGCAACAGAGATACTCATGAACTGCAGGTTATTAGAACTTCACCCAGGGCTGTATCCAGGTCTATTGTCTCTGTGTTGTGAGCAAGATCTGTGTGTCCCTTCTCACTGATAAACAGCAGACATCATCCATTGCTGTTTAATCTAATGCATTTTCTCTGTCCTAAACTTACTTTGAAAATACATTTTCCACTTGCCAGATGTTTATTTTAAAAAGGAATAATCTGTGGGGTGTGTGTGTGCATGTGTCCAAAAGGCTGATTTCCATAGCTCATGTGTGGTTTAGAGCACTTCAGCTCGGAGGAAAATAAACTGGTTTTTAAAGTGGCAAAACATTGCTCTTTACAAAAGGGCAGTTTTGCTAGACTTTGTGGAATTATTAGTGGACTATCTAATGTCTAGGATAGGTGCAGTGCACTGGATACCCCAAGCCTCTGTGCAGAGCCAGCAGCAGTAGAGGCAGGCTGGGTGGGTCAAGTGGGCAGAGCCCTGCAGGAGGAGCAGGGCAGCTGGCTCGATGAGTGGTCATGGGAAGCTCAATCCTGTCTTCTTTGTTACCTTCTTCCTGTAAAACAGAGGCAACAATATCTATGTAATATATTTGGAGATTCTCTGATGGTAATTCCCGTGCAAGAGAGAGATAATTTCTACCATTATTAGATGGAGTAAATTGTCTAGTTCAGTTAATGCAACCATAAAGTTTTAACTAAAGTGTTGGATCCAACTCTTTGCTGTAGTTCTGTGCAAATGATTATGAAGTTTCTATTATAGAAGAGATTCTTGAGATGAAACTAGGGTTTGGATTGTGAGGCTAAAGGACAGGATCCTTCTGTTCATATTACTTATTATTAGAAGCCTAGGAGTAAATTTGAAGAGGAAAATCTTATTTTGGGGTGAGATACTGTTTTCATTCAATATGACCTTTTTGATCCTTATTTTATTAGGATTGTCAGGGGATTTCTTGCGTTCTGGACGATACTCTGCTCATACCATCAATGGTGCCTGGTCACCCTGGTCTCCGTGGTCTCAGTGCAGTCGTGACTGCAGCAGAGGTATCCGGAATCGCAAACGGGTCTGCAGCAATCCTGAGCCCAAGTATGGGGGACTTCCTTGCCTTGGCCCATCTCTAGAGTACCAGGAATGCAACATTTTGCCTTGCCCAGGTAAGTTTCAAATGAAATGAAAGAAGTGAAAATAAAATAGCTCATCCTCAAGATTATATCTTGCAATATTTGGTATGGGGTTCTTTTTCTGTTTTAGTTGGTGAGTTTTGGGTTTGTTTTGGTTCTGAAATCAATTACAGCTCAAATTTACCTTTATATTATAAGTGGATTTGGTAATATTCCCATGTGAAGTCAATAAATTTATCATCAACCCTATTAATAGCTATGTCCTTTTTCACTTGTGAGACTGACTGTAAAAATATAATTTTAGTATGTAAACTTACAGGAAAAAAAACCATAAGAATTCTGGCAAGACATGAGAAATCTGGCCTAGTCTTTGTTTAAACTCAAAATATCATTTTCATCACAGTGGTTGCTGGCATTAAGTCTGTGTTAAGTGTAGAGTTGCCAGCAAATAATGTTCACTACTGATCACCAAATGGAATGGTAATTCAAGTAGTCCATTAAGATTGTTCTTGGAATCTTCAGTTTCTCCTTAATTTAAAGTTGTTTTATGATTCTATGAAAGGGATTACAAGTAGAATATATATTTTCAAGAAACTACTTTGGATTAAAAATCATTGTTGTGTATCCAGCAGAGCGGGAAAAAAACCCCTTGGTTTCAGTCACATCTCACCCTTCATAAAACAGACATTCAAACTGGAGGGCTTTTGAGCTTTGCAGAGGCTTTGGGGGAAAAGAAAGGGGAAGGATATAGAAGAACACATGAAGAAAAGAAGGTTCTATTGGTTTAGGAAGAGAGAATTCAAGGTAAGAAGCAATAGAGAGGAAGAATGAAGGGAGACTGAAAGACTCAGTTCTTTCCAGCAGCAGCAAGTAAATTTAGAAATAAGCCGTCATACATCCTTAATTGTGTTAATTATGTATAGCAGTGCTGCATATTTTCTTGTTGAAGACTTGAAGCTTTTGTCATTTCTTCAAGTGTGGACCTGAAGAATTACTAAGGCAATATACATACTATGTATGTGTATCACTATTGTCATACATGTGTATTAACATACACATATATGGTTTCAAATTAAAACTGTATTCCCTAAATCATGGATATGTTGGTTTTTATAATAGGAGTATTTTGTCCAATCTTTTTGCAGTGTTTTCCCTAAGCTTTTTAAGCCCTCTAACAGTCACTGTCCATTCTTTGCATCTGAATTTAAGCAGAAGATCTGTGCAGAAGACAACACTTCCCTCTTTGGAGGACACAACTTCTTGAAAAGCATGTTTCCATCTTGAATTGAAACTAAGCAATGTGTTTTGGCACACAGCCTGCAAACCCAGCAGCTCTCTAAGCATTCTGCCTGTTCACTGAAAGCAAATTTCTCTGCAGTTTTATTGCTAACAGGAGCAGTAGGATTGTCTGACAACTTGAATGCCCTGAGGCACTCAAGCCCCCAGCTCTCCTGCTGGTAGGGCAGATCCATGGGGAATTTCTATTGAGGATCCCTGTTTCAGTCTGGGGAAACGCCCATTAAGCCACTGAAGTTCTGAAAGAGACACTTGGGCACAACCAGCCAGTGCTTTCTGGTGAAATTTTCTTGCTGTATCCAAGGAGGAAAGTAGCCTCAGTTGTTCACTGTGTAGCTTCTCTATCTGGGAGTGTGAACATCTGAGGAGATGAAGGGAAGAGACGGTGCTTCTTTCTGAGCACAGAGGCATGGCCAGGGAAGGGTGTCTGTATTTTCTACTTAAGCACTATTGGAGAGAGTTGGAAGGGAACTAGCAAAGAACCAACATTTTTCAGAGAATTATAAAATCGTGGTCCAAATCTTCTCCTTGTGTGCACAGCCCTAGTGCATGATCTGATTCATTAGTTCCCGGACTGCAATCATAACACCCTGCTTTTCCCAGGATAATAAAATTATAAACGATTCTGTTTCATGTAACTGCCCTGTTCAAGTAGTTTGGCAGTAATTAGTTAAGTCAAAGATCTAGAAGACCATTGTACTAATGTGTGCAAGCCTCCCTGGGGATGGGTGCAATAGGTGAAGCAAGCAAGAACATAGCAACTCCTCACTGGCTCCTGCTTCCCTTGCAAAGGGAATGTCTCCATAGGACACTGCCTTCAGCTTCCCTTGAAGCATCTGTGGTGTGGTATAAGGTAACAGCTCTGCTCACAAGCTCTGAGATATCTGATTGTACCACCATGCTGTAGTAACTGAAATACATTCATCAAATGGGCATAGAGTATCTATAAAACAGGGCTGGATTTGTTGTTCATCCCTTGCTGTTCATTTTCAAATTAAATGCTATCTTGAATTTGCTGGATTTTTTTTAAGTTAAAATAAGTCAAAGGTTTTCAGAAGCGGTATTTTTATTAAGCTCTGTAGCTATTCACTGTTACGTTTTTTGAAAGAAATTGTTTTAACCAGTGAAACATGCTTATAAGTTTGTTGTAGAGGCCCTAGATTTTATGACATAGACAATACCCCAGACTAAAAAACATGAAGTTGTAAGGCAGAAGTTGAAACTGTGCTTTGAATTTGAAAATATTTTAAAAGATCAGTTTATATAAAGTGTGGTGGGCCTTTCTGAAGCCCAAGCAGTGACCTAATCTATCTAATAATTTTATTTAGGGACAAGTTTCATTTTTCTTTTCAGTGCAAAGCAAATTTGAATAGAGATGTAGAGCATGAATAAAGTATTTAGATGTATCATAGCCTGCAACAAGGAATCACAAAGTTCCTCAGCTACAGAACTACTGTTTACCAGTAATTAAGAAAAAAACACAGGAGACTAAATCAGATCTCAGATAAATCGGAAGGGAAAACTTTGCAAGCACTAGATGTAATTGATTTTTTTTTTTTTTTAAAGACAGGGGAGAGTAAAATATTGTTGCAGAATAAGGCTTATCCATAAATTAGACCTGATTATAAACTTGTAGGAGGGAAATAAATTCTTACTGGAGAAGAATACCAATAAATTTAAATTCTCTTAATTTTTAATGAAAGAGACAGAAAGGCTAAGGAGTGTGGGGGGATTTTGTTCTGACCTTGACCTGAAAGTGTTTTCCATAGTACTAGAATTAAAACTGCAACAAAGAATTTGATGGTCTCTAAGATTTTCCTGAGTTCTCCCAGGGTAAGGAAAGCTTTACCTGCTCCCTTCTGGCACAGAACCCTTTAATTACAGTCCAGCCCAGTCATTACACTTCCAGAAATATTCTGGTTAGCAGGAAGAGGTGCAATGGCTGCCATAAAGAGCCCTTCCTGCTACTGCAACCTCAGGTTCTGCTTTGCTTCCTCTTCTGCTTATTGCAGGCAGGATCAACCCCTCATGATGTAAACTGCTGAGAAAGGGGAGTGATAGAGAAATATACTGAGCAGTATTTAAGTCATGCTGAAAGTCAGCAGGACTTTATGCTTCTCAATGAATTAATCTGGGCTCAGTGTCATCCTGGAAGATGCTAAGGATGCTCTGAAGAACTAACACAAGGAGAAACTGTACAAGGCTGTCTTGTCTGGTTAAGTGTCTTGCAACACTTGCAGCATCTTAAATATACTTATTAATATATTAATAAACAGAAATTGATAGTTAAATGCAGGATCCCAGAACTTAAAAAAATTACTGAAGTTATCTGGACCCTGCCTTCAGTGAGTTCTATTAAGCCTTTTTTAAGCCTCCAGGAGAGAGAGAAACTGAATTTTTTTTCTGCAGTAGTAAATGGTCCACCAATGTGCAGATTGGTAGCAGTCACTGAGCCTTTTGTTCATAGTATTTGAAGGCTGAATATATAATAGTAAATTGAACAGTGCCAGAAAATTGCCAGAAATTGTATCCAGGTCCTGGAAGATGATTTATCTGTATTGTTCAAGTTTTAGAATGATCCCTCATAAAATTTTGCCTTCAACTAACTATCACTCTCCCAAATAAGCTGCAAGAGTTTGTGAGGCAGTGTAGGGCAAAGGCATGTTCTCAGTACTCAGTTTCCATCTGGCTAAGCTACTTTGAGGGGCAGGAGAATTTGAACTATTGTCTTGCACTAGCAAATTATGCCTTGAACCTGTGCCTCAGCTCTTTTTTTTATGTCTCAGAGATGTGAATAGCATTGAGCTGGCAAGAATTGAACTGAACAGCCTCAATAACTATGGAAAGGATCTCTGAATGCTCACTGACATTTCTGTTTTCTTTGAGTTACTAAAATGCAGTTAATAATAAAAGAAAGTTATCTAATATCAGTCATATCAGGGTTTTGTTATCCTTGGTGGCTTGCAAGATATTTACATTATGAAGAAAAATAGATGATGAAGAGAAGTGTTGTTTAATTCTGAAAATCTACACAAATTACAGGAATCTATTAACTAAAAGATCTGTTTGCCTGACAATAATAACAACCAAAAATAAAGAGCACTGTCCTAATGCACAGTATTGCACCTCTTTTCGTTTATTTCTGCAGAAAAAGACAACTTTTCTTCATTTGTGTTTTGTTTTTGTTTCTTGTTGCTTTCTCTTATATAATAAGAAATATTATATATTCTCTTATAATAAGAAATATTATATATTTCTCTTATATTGCATTGGGACATAGGGATGCTTGGCCAGTGTGCCTTAATTAGACAATTAAAGCAGAGCTGTGTGAGCACCACTGAGTACCATGAACTACAGGAGTTCCTCTTCTATCTTCCCCTCAGAGTGTAGTGGAGGATCACAGGGACAGGACAGTTTCCATCTCTTAGATATGAAGTTCTCATACTTCATGGCAATATTTTGGGATTTTACCAATTATGGAGTTTTATTATAGTACTTTTAGTTTAGTTTCGTTGTGACATTTTAGGTGGGAAGATCTGAATCAATTCATATATCACTAAACTTGCTAATAATGAGTTTCAGATATACAAAAATCCCTGAAAGACTATTTAAGTTATTTATGCATCCCCTAAAGCCAGTTGTTCTTTATTGGTTTTATTTTTTTTTCTTCATTATTGTTTTTATTTCCTCCTATTATTTTTTTCTTTGAAGTCATACTTGGCCACAAGGAAACAGAAATGTATTTAAAAGAATAAAATTTATCCTGCAATAGCTTCCTAGATCAGGAGGAAAAAAAATTACTCCAGTAAATGGAGGCTGAAGCCCATCTCATAACATGAACTGATCTCTCAAGGCTGGTTCTATAGCCAGCAGGCAGAGGGATGAACTGCACTTAGAAGCAACTGTTGCTTTTCTAACTTAAAACTCTCAGTTACAGACTTAAACCTGAGTGGACCTTTAGATTTTGTTATTGTTCTTTTCAAGAACCATTTGTTTGCCTTGTGTTTCTGCATTGCACTATGTTGACTGTTTCATCCAGCATTGCTTCTATGAATAAAAGGTATCACAGAAATAATACTTTGCCTTTGTAAACTGTGATGTGAAAATTGCTCTTTCCCCACACTGAAACATGCAGCAGTATCCCACAGGATTGGGAAAAAGCAGCAGACTAAGTGACGTGGAATGGGATGATCCCCCAGGTGTCTGGAAGGGAGCAGTAGGCTGCCCAACATGCAGGCAGTTTATAAAGGAGCCTGCAATTCCATCTGCCTTCTCATGAAAGCAGGTGAGGTCAGTGTGTGCCCACACTTCCTTGTAAAACCTGAAGTGCATAACAGGGTATCCAGTTTACCTAATTATCTCTTGGAAGTTCTCCAGCAGTGTGGATGTTTTGTTGTGTCCTCAGGAGATCCCATTTCTGTACGCTGTTTCTTCCTGGTACATCCTCTTCTCTATGGTGTGTGTTCTTTTCATTACAGTGAAGAAATATTTATTAACCTCAACAACAGCCAGTAGGCAAAAAGTTGTTTGGTTTACTATAAAGGAAACAGCATTGTTTGATAGCACACTGCTAGCTGAAGAGACCCTTCTTCCTAAAGGGACCAACCTCAGCAATTGTCAGAAAATGTAGAGACTCTAAGTCTTTCATTGTGGAGCTACTTTAATGACGTTCTTTTGTCCAACAGCTCTACAAAATTATTATGTAAAGAAACTGTGGTGACTGGAACTTTCCTTTCTGCTGTGTATTTTTCTTCCTATAAGAGGCAGAAATAACATTAAGGGCTCTATGACAAAAAGAAAAAAAAGAAAAAAAACCTAGATGGTGCTGGGTTGCTAAGCAACTTAAAGAAAGATGAAAGAAATCACAGAGCTCTACTTAGGTCTTGTAAAAACTCAAGCAGTAAATACCCACTCCTTTGATCTTATTTAACCATGATGATGCCTTATTATCCTCTATTGCTGAAAAGAAAAAGTTCTAGGGACAAGTAAAAGAGGTAGTTACAATAGTCCTTGAAAGGTTAGAGATTTAGGAAGGCAGCCTGCCAGTAAATAGTTGCTAAAAAAAAAGTTATAATTGCACTGTCTAGCTCAACTAGGATCAAATCTAACATTGTCTATTATATTTGTCCTTCCCCACCTTCCCCAGACCCACTTCTCCCTTTACATCTGAAGTCACATAGTACAGCCATGATCACTGCAGTTGTGGAACATGGTGACATTCCTGGGTGTCACATCGGTCTCTGTGTTCTCGGCCACCTGTTGATAGGTGGCAGTTTCAAATGCACATGCATTTGTAATTCTCACTCTGGTCCATTGAAAAATAAGTAGAAAAGTGTTGGGGGTCACTGTCTCCATTACCATGAACAATGCACCTGTAATATTTGCAGACAATTCATGTTTTGTGTGGTCAATCTCAGGCAGAATCAGTTCATTTTTGTGGAGTCTATATGCTGCAGCAGACATGCCTCTGATTATTCATTTGAGCTAGTCAAAGATGACTTTAAAGAAAAAATAAAAAAAAGAAAAAAGGGAGCATCTAGAAAGGTAAAGTCTTAATATCATATGAAATGAATAGCTTGGGTAACAGCTTCTGCTTTTATTTGATGTAATTTAAAAAGAAGGAAAAAAGAGGCAAGTTCTGAATAAAAGATACCATGTCTTGAAATTGTTATAAAATTGCACAGAATATTTCACCTGCACTGAAGACAAATAACCTAGGGCTTTCTTAGATATGAGTTTGCATAATACTGCATTAATAGAGTTATCTCAGGCAAAAAGACATATTTGTTTTCCAGTGAAAAGTATGAATAAGAAAAATATGAGTATGAGAGCAAGTCAGATACTCTACCGAGATGTAGTATTTATTTATGACAGGTGGTATAAAACTCTCTCATACATCTCTATAGCTGGATGATTTGGTGTATGATGTAACTATCATTGAATTCCTTAATAATGGAAGTAATTTATTTAAATTGCATACTAGATCACAGAAATCCTGTCTGTTGAATTAGGCTTCAGAGTCCAGACAAATTACTTGCAAGAGTTTTCACAACTACAGTTCTTAGCAAGGAAGTGCCAAGTCCATACTCTCTTGATGTTTAGGATGGTGTTGCAAACAAACAGTACAGGGAATAAAATGCAGTATATTCAACAACTTCAGTTACAGGATTAGTAGATAATCTTAGGTATGGAATAGTGAATTATCTGTTTGATTAACAGTTGAGAACCTGAGGATATACTGTATCTGAAATTACATTAAAAAATGCATGTATAGCTTTTAATATCAAAATTCTCCTATCTCATTTTCTCACTGTTGAAGACTTTGCATAGAAATCATTCTGCTCAGCTCACCAAGTGCATTTGTGATATGAAGTCCTGCTGCAAAGCCAAAATGAGTATTTTTTAAATGTTCTACATCTTCTTCTAAGAGAGAATTTAAATGCAAATACCACATAGATATTTTCATTGTAAGTTAATTTTCTTAAGATTTGTAAACTCTTTTTTTTTTTATGGTAAGAGATAATGATGGAATAGCATTTCAGTAAACCAGTAGAAACTACCCCTTCAAAGGCTGTTTCATTAATTGAACAGAAAAGATCAAAAAGACATAGTAAATAATTTACTTCCTTAAGAATTTAAGTGATAACACTTTAAATAGAGGTTTGAAAAGAAATTAATTTTTTGTAGGATATGAAAATTTTGAAAGTTAGGTTTTTGTCTCTTCTTTAAAAAAAAAAAAAAAAAAAAAGAAAGATAAATGAAGAAAATACTGAGATTCTTTGCAGAAGGAATACTTCCCTGGGAGAAGTACATCTGACTTTGTCATGTGGCTACAAAAACGAAGCCTTTGGCAGATGGGCTGCAATGTGGCTGTAAATATCAGAAATACATCCTGGAGCAGTAGCTTTAAGAACAGAGGCTCAAAGGAGCCAGGCTGGTGCAGGCAATGAGGTGAACTTTCATTTAAATCTTTTCTAGTGTCCATGTGTCATAAACCATCTGACAAATGGGTCTCCCATGAAATCCAGCCTGCATTTCAGAAGAATGTTGTGAAAACTCTGACTGGAGAACAGTTTGACATACTTGAATTAGTAAAAACAAAAGGGGGTGTGGAGGGGAAGGTAAATAATAATATTTAGGGGAGAAGGTAAGTAATAATATTTCTTTTCAAAAATTGTCTTAGAAACTTAAAGTGGCAACTCCTTTTTGTCAGTGTGTGTTGCTTTTTTAAACTTCTGCCATTGTTCTGCTGCTGACGTCTATGTGGAGGGCTGTGTTAAGACTGTAACATTATATTGTCACATCAAATCCTACAACTGTGCTAGATCATTTGAAAAGGGTTGTAGGGTTAAGGCAATCCACCTGGATTGTGAAACAAATTCTGGATTCCTCCATCCTTCTGTTACTATTATTGGGCCAAGTTTTATTTACATCAATAAAAAAACTACTCTGAGCTTACAATAGTTCTGCTAAACTGCTAAGCTTACAATATTTTTACTAAGCTTTGGTATTTTGTTTCCTCAAAACTGAGAAAAGGAAAGGAAAAGAAAAAGAAAAATATTTTCATCCTAAAGATATTATGATGCCCTAAAAATATCTTACATGGATGAGTAATTTTGTTAGGCTTTCCAGCATACCAAGGGCTTTTAAAATTAAATTGCATCATGATAAGATTAAATTTGTGGCAACTATGTTCAGTGGCAGCCAAAAATATCCAATAATTACAGTAGGCCATGAAGTAGATCCACAGAATATGAGAAAAATGAGTTGGATTGTGTCATGTCTCACATCAGCTTGGAAAAATGCAGTATTCTTTGTCTTTTCAGTGGATGGAGGCTGGTCTTGTTGGTCATCGTGGTCAAAGTGCTCAGCAACTTGTGGAGGAGGGCATTACATGAGAACCCGCTCCTGCACAAACCCAGCCCCGGCATATGGAGGAGACATCTGCCTTGGCCTGCACACTGAAGAAGCCCTCTGCAACACACAGCCATGTCCAGGTATGGCCAATCAGCCCATCCATCTTTGTTCTTTATGTGCCACTGAATAAGGCATTCCCACTTAGGCAATATGATGTCCTTGATCTATTATTTAGAAGCAAATAATTTCTCTCCCTTATTAAGTGCACAATCAGCTCTTACATGCTACAATGCTGTGGTAAATCAAGTACTAGCAGAATATGTTCTATAGGACACAAACTCCTTCGTCCCTCTTTAAAAATTAAAATCCTAAGTTACCATGTCTGGATCTGGATTAAGTAAAGTTGTGTAATATTTGAAGTGGACCATGCAAACAGTTTATGAGACTTTTAATAAAAATGTCACAAAGTGCTTTTGTTATAACACCAAACGTTCACAGCAAGAAAATTGTTGAGGTTAATATGCAATGCATGTTCTCTCTAGGTCCTTCAAGTAGATAATATTTGCCCTGTTTTGATATAAAACACAAAGAAAACCCTTGTAGGCTTTGTAAAATTCCTTCTTCAACTTTGGATGTTAAGGAACAAAGACTCGATCTTTTTAAATGACTGTGGTGTGTTTAGTAGATTAAATGTCTAAGCACTCCTGCTAGTTGTATGACATTATGGGTCATGTCTATTTCTGTCACTTTGACTCTGTCTTTTGACTCACATTAAAGGAAAATAATTTTTTTTAAATGACTTTGAGTGAGAAATTAAAACCACATAAACTTTCATTTATTGCTTATTAGTGGATTACACGCAACAGCAAAAGGAAGGAAGAAGCTCTGATGCCACGCTGTGTTACTTGCTTCACTTAGAGCTCCTAGACTTCAGAGCAAATGTTTTCTGCACATATGATGAGGCTGTGCATGCAAGGGCAAAAGCCCCAGGAGATGAAATGGATCATATTACCTGTTATGATTTTTTCCCTTTCTAGGCACTACATATCTTCCAGCAGAATAAATGTACCTACTTTGTCAAAATTAAAGCAGATGCAACACTCTGTCTTGGGTTTAAAGAAAAAAAAGCCAAGCATCGAAATCCGTTGATGATTTGATTTTTTGAGACAAATAGTGTACATTTGTGTGTAGAAGTTGCATAGCTGCATTGAAATCCTTAAGGCATCTTTAAAAGGTCAGAGCTGGGGTGTTCATTGTGCTAGTATTGTAGCTATTTCTCTTGTTGTGCATTTATTTTCTACCACCATTTTCCTATAAATGACAGTTTGCAAACATTCATAAATAATGTCTTCATCTTATTTTGACCTGCCTGTGACCCAAATTTTGGAGCAGATACAGGATGGAGTAGGAGGTTGGTTTCATTCATCTTGGTTCAAGAAAGTGGAAACCCTTATAAAACAATAACATTTCAGAAGCTTAAAGTGTATTTCTCACATTCTGTAATATTTTATTAATATTTCAATCTCACTGAAAATTTGCCATAGGTTTTTGAAACAGCACATCATCCACTAGCTGTGAGACTGGCCCTTGCCTCATGTTTACAGTATAGATTTCAAAACCACTCTTTACTGCTCTTATTTCACATGGGTGTGGGTCAAAAATAACCACAGCGCCACATAGATCAAGTTTGGACAGACGCCTGATCGCCTGCAGAGCCAGTTTCTTGTGGTAAGGACCAGGTGAAGAGTGGTTCTTCCTTGTGCAGATCTGAAAGTACCATTGCTGACATTCACTGCTTGAGTGACATGCTCAATATAAGAAGAGAATAGTAATGACACTTGGAATCTAAGAACAACCAACCAACACAGAAATACATATGCAAAAATGGAAATGATTTATAACATTTCTTAAGTTGTGAAAAGAGTGAAGATTTTTTGGCATTTGAAATACTGGGGTTTTTTTCCCCCCCAAACAAAACTAGCAGAAAATTGATAGTAAGGATTTGTTGAGGATATAGAGATTTAATGGCAAATCCAACTGAAAGTATTCAAGTATGCACTTAAGTAACAGGCTTATGTCTGCAAAACACATCAGTTGTTCCTCATCTTTCATTTTAAAAGCTCTGTCATTGAGTTTGTAGTTTTTCTTTTAATTTATCCAAATGCAATCACAGCAATATGAAAGGAAGCATTGCAGTATTGATCAGCAGTGGCTGATTATCAGTAAGCGTAACCAGTTGCAGTGGTGTCTGTAATATGTTGCATAAAACAGTATTTTATACCTAAAGTATTTACTGCTTCTGTAAGAGGTGAAAATGCATTCTATCCTTGGATTGGTAATTCACACGTACAAATAATGGACAAAGCAGCTGAGCATTTAGGAATGGTGGTGTAACTCTGCATAAAAGAAATTTATAATGTTACATTGATTAAGCTGATCTTTCTGCAGTGCTGCCTTCACCAAGGGGTCTCTTAGGAACTGCTTTATCTTTGCCTGGCTTCAAAGACCAGCCATGACTCTGTACAAAGACATGACATGTCATAAGTTAGAGGTGAAAAACAGTTCCTGGTTCTTACCTAACCACTCCAGTCCACCCTCTCTTTTACATTCTCATGACTTTTGCACAGAACTGAGGAGCAAGTTGAGAGGAGCCTGCCTGAGGTGCAAGAGAGCCTCAGATACTTTAAAGATACAGAAATCAAAGGAACTGGGCAAGATAGCCGAATCAGTAGAAGAGCATGCAAAAGCTATGGGTTCAGCTTCCCAGTGAAGGCAGAGATAGTGGCTCCACAAAGGGCAGGTCTGACAATTTGAAATCATACATCTGTTTTCCTGGCTGCTTTACTTCTTCACAGCTCTCTGAGCTCCCAACAACCTCCTCAAACCACAGGTTTGGTGTGAGGATCCACCACTGCAGGGGTGACCCTCTTTCATGCTTGCACTGATGTCCCTCCTTTCCTCCTCTGTGATTCTGTGTGCCAGATGAAGCTGATCAGCTCGGCACCAGAACCACGGACTACCTGTTCTGTAATGTCTGGGTGCACCACAGGACTCACATAATTTCCATGTGGCTCCCCTAAGGGGCATGATAAAACAGTAACCTTGCCAAGTCACCTGATTGGGACTTAGCATGACCTGTGTGTACTCTGACATTCCTATTTTATCATGGGATGTAGCTTCTTCAACAAAGAATCTGGCAGGTCAAAAGCATTGGATGAGATGGGGCTGCAGAGTGCACCAGCCAACAAGATGCATTTAGGATGCCCACAAGTATTTTGGCACCTGCTGTGTATATCCCAATTATACCAGGACTGGACAAGAGTCTTGGCTCTGGCTTAAGCATGCTCTCTGCCACCAGTGAGAACTGGGCCAAGATTTGTAATGAGCAACATTCCTTTAAACCTGAATGAGCAGGGCTTTATTGTTACTAAATATTTAGAGTAAAGATCCATATACTTATTTGACTTAGACCCAGCAGCTGACGCTGGAGGTGATAACAGCAACTCCTGCATGTGCCAACTAAGTAAGCAGGAAGAAGCCTGTCCATTTGCTTGACTCCCACCTCAGGTCTCCTACCTCCTGAATTAGGATTGAACTACATTTTGGCATCCGCCTGTGTGCTTCTAGTACTCACTCTGCAAATGAGGCCCTCCCAGAACCTCTCCTAGGAAACAGAAAAGCCAAAGGACAGAGCTGAGTATTTCTGCCACTCACAGTAACAAGATCCCACAAGCTGATTGTATCGAGGTATTTGTCCTGTTGCTCAAAGAAGACCTCATCCGGACAGTTGCTAATTGTTCATAAAGATTGATATCCTGGTTCTTACCTGACCTGCTAAGTAAATCTGTGTACTTAACAACATCTATTGCTTGGCATTTTTCAAGATTGCAGTCTCAAATATTCCTGCTGGAGTCTGTTAAATTTTAGATGGCTGAGAGTTTTAACTTCTTTCCTGTGTGAACAAGGGCAAAGTAATGAGTAAATGTGAACCTTGTATGCTGGAATTATACAGTGTATTGGAAGGGGCCCCAAAGAGTGTAAAACTTCCTTAACTTTCCACCTGACTGACAGCATAGAAAAGCTTCACTACAAATGGTAAAAAAGCTGTGTTACAAATTGTAATGTTCTTTAATTGACTCAAAATTAGAAAATACAGTTTTTCATCTGAAGCAAAAAGGAATTTGTAAATTTGCTTCATATTGGCATAAAATCACTTAAAATGTTGAAGTAGAAACAAGTTTGGTTTGGGATAGTAGAACTATTTATTCCATATCAAAACCATAAAATCTATCTCTGTGGAAAAGCTGGCAGAAGAAAGGAAGTTTACCTGAGCTCTGTCTTTACTATATTTGCCAAAATCAGAAGACTCCTATGAAGGCAAGGCTTCACCTTGAGTTGTAAGAATGCTGAGTGCGGTAAACTGACGGCACCTCATGGGAATGAGATCAGTTCATTTCATTTAAGGAAAGCATCTGAGGTCACACAGGCATGAAATAAAAAAATCTTAATCAAAGCTACATGAGGAGAGGAAAAAATACAGAAAATAAATAGAAGGTGACAAACTGAATGGGGAAGAGAAGATGAGAATCTACAGCCAAGAGATGGACCTGAAATAGCAAAAGAAAACTTAAAAAAATCTTCAAGATGATACTATTTTTGTTGTTAAATACACATCCTGTTTCAGACTGGAATATATACTCTTATGTTGCTACATCTCAGGTACATAAAAAAATACAGTGCCCTTGTCCACCCTAATGACCTAGACTGGAATTAATTCTACAGCTATCATGCTTTCAGTCGCCCCCCACAGAATCCCCAGGCTTCTAACTTCTACACACAAAGGCCATGGCAGAAGCCAAAACCATGATATGTCTGCAGCAAATCACACTCCCCACTTCAGAGACTTCTGCCAAAGCCAAAATGCCTTTGTTTTATCAGAAAGAAGGAGCTGCCCTCTTCTAGGTGGTGGTAGCTGTGGAAGAGGCCTTTTGTCCTAACTCAGAAATAATGAGCTTTTTCTGTCTCACTCAGTGTACTTGAACTCCTTAATCTCAGTGCCTGCATGTGTCCCTCTCTGCCTGTTGCAGACAGCTGGTCCGAGTGGTCCCAGTGGTCTGACTGTGACTCGTCTGGCTTCCAGACCCGCACTCGTCAGTGCATCATTTTGTTTCCTGTGGGCAGCCAGTGCACGGGCAACACCACAGAGAGCCGAGCCTGTGCTGTGGACTCCAACCTTATACCAGGTGAGATCAGCCACCTCCTTGAAGGATTAGTGAAATCTCGCAAGATTTCAGGACCGAGGCATAGCACTATTTGAGACTGCACTGTGTAGATCCATGAGCTGGTGCAGAACTTGCCTGTAGTCAGCACAAGGATGTTGGTCTGCTGTGTAGAGACAATTCACTGCCCGGGACTTTGGTTAGTCACTGTCACAGCATTCTGCAGGTCTCTCACATCTTACTTGGTAGCAGGGGATGAGTACACACAGCAAGTAGAAATAGTTTGCTTTTTATTTTAAGTGTTTTTGAGACTAGGATTATTAGAGTAACATTGCTATAGGTTTTCTGGTTTGCATGTACAAAATGGGTTCTGTAGTTGTTAATCTGGAAATCATTTCAGAGACTCCCTTACATTATTAGCTGCTCAGAAAGGTAATTACTATTGGCTTTGCCTACAGTCCTTATCTCCCCCATGACTGCTAAGTACCTGATGGATAGTCACGTTATGCATTATTCTATAGTATTTGTCAAAACTCATGACTGTACTTTTGTTTTTAAATCACAGCAGTCATTTAAATCCACACAACAGTATGAGTGGTCACAATGCACTGCTGTTAACAGTCAACTTTCTCCCTATGTATATTAAAAAAAGCTAGGGGTCTTTTCACAGACAGAAGAATTTACATTTTAATTTACCATTTGAAATGTAGCTGCATTTACTCAGTGCAGAAACTTTTCTTTGTGTGACTATGCAATAAACTTTAGTGCAGTGTAACGAAGACATCAACAAAGTTAAACGCTGTTTTTATGGATGGTGCATAATGCTCAAACTCCCACACTATTTTCCCTTTTCTAAGGCTTTTGAAGCTCTATTAATATTCACATTCTGTGAATCTGCGGCTTAATCCAGTATAAGCTCTACATCTTGTTTTGGAAAGTAGGCATTTTCAGAATCTGAAGCAAGCCACCATGTCTCTTGCCCTTCTGGTTTGTTTGCTGCTCCTCCTCACATTACCAGTAACAGAGCAGATAAGGTCATGCCCATTACTCTCACCTTAGGGAATCTATCTTGCTTTCTTTGGTTCACTCAGCTTGCTTTTGCTTGCCCAGGTCCTTTAACTCCTTTCCTCCCTAGTTCTTCTGCAGAAGTAGCAACCTTCCTCTGTTGTAAGAACTGGGTACATAGTACTAGCCGGTTTCTGTATCTTTTCCCTCACTTCATTTGTTGCTTGGAAAGGAAATATGTTGCGAAGAACTTAAAATCCTGCTTTTTTGAAATCCAGGTATACTGTGTCAGCTACCCCACTCATATACACATGATTCTTGATCCTTTCAGAGGGGTTCAAGAGACTGATTTGTAAGGCAGAACTTCCCTTCATAGAAACCATGGTCTGGAAGTAAGGAGTGGAAAAACTTGATTGCCAACAGATTTTATTCTGTATTTTCAAAGTAAAAATGTTAAGGATACAAGCTAGAATTGTATTTTATTAGTTTACAACTGAGACCTATGAAATTGGCAGTCCTCTTTTTTGAAGATGTATAAATTCCCACTTTTCACATTAGTGCTAGATGTGACTTGTAGAAGTAATGAGCCCATTTGAGTGCAAGGTAATTAAACTGTAGTTAATTTTACTTCAGTAAATCAACTCCTTCTCCGCAAGCCTAAACTCCACAAAGAATGTTTTCATGTGCATTTCATCCTTTTTATTCCAGAGATGTTTAGAGGCAAGAATTAGAAATAAGTTGCTGCTTTTGCTTGGGAAAATAAGGAACCTGAAGATGTCATGGGTCCTTTCTATTAATTCAACCACACAGTAAAAATATCTTTTACCTTTAATTTGAAGTGGATGTAATAGGATGGATTTTTAAATCCTTACTGTGTTAATCTAACTAGAAGTTCTCGGTAATATTTTTTCTCCTTGGCCTGAGTGGTTTATTTATTTTTTCTAGAAATATCTGTGGCACGATCTAGCAGCATAGAAGAGAAACGATGTGGCGGTAAGCTTTTCAGCTCAAGATGTCTATTAAATGCTGAAATATTGATTCCCCATTTTTTGCTTTTGTTTCACCTTTTGCACTCCCTTAGCATTATTCTGCTGTCTAAATGCTGCATTCTCATTATTTACACTTGTACAGAAAAAAAGTAGTTACTTGTACTGAAAAATGTAGTTACTACAGGATTTCTCATTAAATATCCATCTGTCATTGGTGACCTTTGAGAGTAGAAGACACAGTACTGTATGTTTATATTTTCTTCTTTTTCAGTGTGGCAGTCACCCTTGTACTCAAAAAGAAATATCTGTAATAATGTGGTTATCAGTAGGTCAAAATTTGTGAAGTTGCTCCACCTTTTTCAGGATAATAAGTCCACAAACCTCTTTTGGACTCCAAATAAACAGCAGAAAACCAGCCTGCTAACCTATTTAATAGCTGAGACTCTGTCTGGGACTCATTTTCAGCTTCATTGCCAGAGACAAAACTAAAAAGTAAATAAAAGGTTCCATTCTGAAGAGTCATGGTACTAGCAAAACCAATCTTGAAAGGAAAAGCTTTTAAAGCCACTAAACAAGAAGAAGAAGAAAAGAAAAAGGAAAATGAACTTTTTTTTGTTTCTGTGTTGAGCTATCACGCTTAGTCTGTGTCGTCATGGTAATAGCTCTGGCCAGTTCTAGTATTCTTCCATGCACAGATAAGCTTCATTTTTAACCTAATAAAGGACAGTGAAAACACAGAGGTTGTGCAAGGGTACTTGTGCATATGGTAGCTTGTTATTTGAGCCAGGATAATGTAATTTGATTTTTTTGCTAATTAGCAGTAGTACTTTGACAACATTCTTCCAAGTTCTGCAGTACTGGGAAACTCTCATAAAGATGTAGAAGGATATTTCAGTGATAGATTGATATACTGATACAGTCAACTGGGCCACCTAAATACTAGTTTGTGTTTCTAAGTACTCAGTAGGCATGTAAAGGTCCTACCTGAGGTTTTAAAAAAAAAATAGCACCATGTGCCAGCCCATTTTTCTGTATTACAGTGAAAAAGATCTGACAGATGGTTTTAAGACTAGCACCAGTATATCAGCTTAAAATGTGTCATTAAGGTCACAACAAGCAAATTTTCAGTCATGTTAAGATGAAATTTCCAACATGAGCTTCGCAGTGATACTTCTTTCCTAATCAAAAAGCAGACCTCCAGTTCGATATAACTGTGGAAAGCAATGTAATTTGTTTATTTTCAGCTAATCCTACTGGTGCCATATCTGACCTGGTATCTCTGTTCAGCAACATCAGAGGATGATAGTGCTTTAGATTCCCTTCTACAGTTTCATGCAGCAATGGGCTTCCTCTCAGTTTTAGTCCTTGTGTAGGTGGAGAGGGTTTCCCATGGTCTGATTCCATCAGACCTTTGATAAGCAGAGCAGATAGGAGACTGCTGGACTCTGAGTTGTTGACTTTGCGCTCTCTGGCTGCTGTGTTTAAAAGTATATTGAGAGTCAAGGAGTCCATCTCTCACCACTTCCAGTTTTCCCCTAAAATGCTACCATTTCTTCCTTACTCCCCCTTATATAAAGAAAAAATTCTAAGAGCTGGAGAGGGGAACTGGCCAAGATACAGAAAGGATGGTAACCAGCAAGAATCAAAGCAGGGATGGAAAAATAGGTGCTGCTGCTTCTGGGACATGCATCCTATAAAAGGGATATGGAAAACATTTATGAGAATCAGAAATGTGGTTCAACGATATCAGGATTTTGTCAGTTCTGCCACGAGTCACTATGTGTAAGAGAAAGAACTGTGATAGCAGCAGAGGAGGTGATACTTCAGTTCACTGAAAGAAAAAAAGCTATGTATGTACACTATATACATAATTTTTATATAACAAGGCTTTGTTAGACAGTCTGAAGAAAAAAATGATGAACTATTCAAACACACGGAATGCAATTAATTTTTCTTTTATTTGTGTTCTGAACTTGTTTAAACATCTTTCAAAGATCTCAATACTTACAGAGATGTATGAGTATCTAAGATTCTTACAATCTTCAGGGAAGCAAAATGAATTTACTACTGTAGGGATAAACCATTGCAATTGAGAGTTTTCAGGGAAACACATGAAAATTCCCTTATCCTTATTTGAATCAAACACTTGTCTACATTTTTCCCCGAGCTGGAGCTTTTACTGCTACTGCCTTAAAATTAAGATTGTCTTCTTTTCTCCTCTCTGCAGAGTTCAACATGTTCCACATGATCGCAGTGGGATTAAGTAGCTCAATCCTTGGTTGCCTTCTCACCCTGCTTGTTTACACTTACTGCCAGCGGTACCAGCAGCAGTCCCATGACGCGACTGTCATCCACCCGGTGTCGCCCGCTCCGCTCAACACCAGCATCACCAACCACATCAACAAACTGGACAAATATGACTCTGTAGAAGCCATCAAGGTGAGCAGAGGGCTGGGAGCTGCTCAATGCACCTAGACAACATTTCTGCTGTATCAAAAGAATTCTCCTTGCCGCTTTTCCGCAGTGGCATTTGAGATCAACTTACGCTGATTGTTAATGACAAAAGTAGATTTCACTTGAGGTATTGTAATTGCAGATCCTTTTGCTTGTCAATCCCTTTTAGGCAGGAAGTTGGATTTTGCATGTGTGTATAATTTATACAGCAGGCCTTCCTGGAAAAAGCAAATCACTCAAGATCTTTTGTGGGATTTTTTTCCTAATTGTGTTCCCTGGTGGCTTGTTCAAGAAGTAAATAGGGCCATTAGCAATCACCATGGCATCTACTGAAGAAAATCATTTGGCTCTGATGACCCAATATCAAGGTCACTCTTCATTTTCCTGCACTATATCTCTATAGAGGAGATGTATCTGCTGAATATATTGTGGGTCAGACTTTCAGTTAGTGTTTATACCCAACCTATTCTGTGAAAAAGCAGGACAGAGGTACTGAGAGTCTATAATGATATCCATACTATTTCATCATTTTTCCCAAAGTGCTGTTTTTCTTTTTGTGACCTTTTAAAATAACTCTGCTTTTCAGATCCACTGAATTAAGAAAGGATGTGCATTCTGGAAATACCTAGTTCAGTATGTCCAGATTACACAGTTTGTTCATGCAGCTGCAAAGCTTTTTTGAAAATGAGGATTTTTCTTAAATCCTACCTGGATAATCCAGTTCTTAATTTATGCATTTTTCTTTGTAATTAAAGACATTTTAATGAAATTCATTAAAAACAGCAAGAAAAGTCTGGATCTTCTAGTTGGCAGTGCAATATGAACTTAATTTAAAGCTTTTTCAAATTCCACTAATCATCTCTCTAGATAGCTACAGAAACAAAAAATCCCCCAATCCTTTGAAAATTCGTATTCTAAATACCCATATTACTTTTTTAAAAAACAGGATTTATGCTCTTAAGGCCTTCAGACATTTCTGCCACTTGAAAATCAGGGAATTAATGCAGTAAAGAGGAAATAATTCTTATTCAGTAAAAAGATAGTATATGACTCATTGTAATAGGAAGAACTGCGTATATATGATTAAAAATATTCATAGAATCATAAAATTAGTTTTGTAATATTGGGGGGAAAATGACTGGCTTTATTAAGTAGAATTTATTTCTGTAGGAATGTTATTACATAAGAAGATACTTCTTGCAAATGCAAGTTTCTGTAAATGCACAGGTATTTCTCAATGCATTTTTGCCTGGCTTACAGATACTTGCCACGAAAACTGCCTTGGTGAAAGAGCACTTGGTGGTTACCTTTCCTGTGTCCTTTTCATTTTCTGATTTCTTTTTTTTTTTTTATCTTCCCAGGCATTTAACAAAAACAACCTGATTCTAGAGGAGAGAAACAAATACTTCAATCCACATCTTACTGCAAAGACTTATTCTAATACCTATTTTACAGATTTCAATAATTATGATGAGTACTAATGGGCTTGTGTATTTTCTGGCCTCCTGTAACTCCCCAGTCCCCAAGGCCTGTGCTACTCGAGTGCTCATGTGATTGAGGCTTCAGAGATGAAGTTCAGAGACATTTCAAGCACGATCCAAGCCATCAATGTCCCATTGCTGCCAAAAGCCCAAACCGCCTGTTTGTGACATGATGTTTTCTTTGCAGAATGCAAGGTTGGCCTTCAGTGTCAGGGGCAGCTGTAGCCCCTCGGTGTTGCTGGACTATTCATGAGGATTGCACTGCTTTGCTCAGTTTCATAAATTTCCGCTTATATTTCTCTAACAAGTGACTAAGTAATGCCTGAGTTTTAAAAAGAAATAATAATGTTACCCCTTAAACCTGTGCCAGGAGTACAAATCTAATTTTTTTTTTTAGGTGTTGTCTTTTATTTCCTTGGGGTGTAAAAAGGGATCTTTACTGTTAGCCCTCTGTGCAGTCTCCTGAAGCTCACACTGCCAAAAAAAGCTCACAAGGTGCTGGGGATGACAAGAAGAAATATGGTGGTTTAGTGATCCTCTGCAGCAGCTCTGGGCTCTGTAGTCTGATCTTCCTGGGCTGTAAATCACTCTGGCTGCAGTTCAGCTGCTCAGAGTGCAGAGAAGTACTAAGGGATACAGTCTTGTAATTAACCTGGACACCTCTGGGGTCAGTGGCTCGCAGTTGCAAGCCGAGCCCAGTCACATAAAGCCTTCACCTTGTTCAGTTTAATTTTTGTGAGGGTGTGGAAGGGCATGTCCCAAAGGGAGGCCAAGGGAGGAGGGCAGATGGGAGAGGCACGCTGGGAGGTTTTTCTCTGTGTCTGTAGTAAACCAGCCTTGCTGCAGCACGCGGGTTTGCTGTGGCATTCCACAGGCTTCCTCTCTCTGGTGCGTGTGCATGGAACACGCTTGTCTCTGATGGCTGTGGCACTCGCCACCAGCCTGGCCACAGAACAGTGCAGCTGCACCGTGTTTTGTGTGCCCTCTCTGGCTCTTGGGGGTATGTAGGCATAATCATAGGTCTGCTTTTTTCTTTCCAGCTTTTACTTTATATGCACATGTCCGACAAACAAAGCTGGCTCAGAGAACATAGATATATTTGCAAAGGGCTGTCTCATCTTGCTGTGGTGTCTGACCTGCATCAGTCAGCTCCTAGAGGAACATTCTTTTGGTGTTTTAAATGATGATCTTGTTGGACTTCATTGATGTAAATATTTAAAGTACTGTTTGAGTTTTAAGTTATCAGTTTTAATTCCTTTTTTAGTGGTAGATGAGGAAAGACAAAGTTTTATACCATTTTTCTTTGTTCTGTCTGTCTTCACCCGCATTCATGGCATTGTTATTTTTGTGTCTGAAATTCCAGATGTATACCTAAAAAGAAAGTTGCAGGGATTTGAGTCAGATTTTCCAGAGTATATAGTAGCAAGGAAGCATTTGCTACGCTCAGAAGCTTGTGAGAAGAAATTATAAGTGAATACTAAGGATTAAAGAACTGGGCTTTCATTTTCTTGCTAAAAGCAAAGACCATTGCACTAGAATACTAGGGAGGCATGCAGGGAGAAGCAGAGTGGAAATGTTTCCATTCTGTTTAGAGCCCTTGCTAATTAGGTTATGTTATGATAGGCAAATAGAGAAGAAACATGTATAGATTAAAATGATTCACAACTATGTATGAAAAAAATCAAAAAGTACCAAGAAACACATAGCAATGGTAAACACTGTATGTACTGATAGCAGTGAGCTACATATTTGAATGGGGATAGATCTGAATGTAGCACTATGCTTCCAATCTGTTCTGCAGAAAAATGAAAAAATTCGAAGTGGTCTTTAAAATGCTATGCAGTAAAATGAACACACATTTACTATCTATGAAAGTAATTAAGCTCAGCCGCCTATTTTTTCCAGCTGAGTAGTTCTCCCTGTTACTAACTCAGTCAAATGAAAGCACCTCACCTTCACACCAGCTCATCTCCAGAAAGCATAATAATGCTGGGTCTCTATAATTTGTGATTTTTTACTGTACATTAGATTTGGTTTTCCAGGAATAAATTAGCTGATTGCCCTGGGTAAGAGAAAATTTTCCTTGCAAGAGATAGAGGGGAGAAAAGCTCTCCAAATCATAAACAGTATGGTATTTGAATTACTGTGTTCATGCCAAAAGATAGATGTTATATTTAAACAAGGTAAAATAAAACCTATATTGTTGCTACTGCCAAGAAAAAGCAGCACATGTACATACACACATATGAGCAACGTTCCTTTCTGCCCCTGTACTAAGAGCACATTAGTCCAACTTCTGGATTTTATATTTAGACTATTAGTTTTAAGACCAATATATTTAAAATATTTGAACTATGTATTTTTATTTTAACCTTTTTTAATTAAAATTACTGACATTATCTTTTTTTCCTAAGTCTTCAGTAGTTTGAGGCACACCTATTTTCCGTTCTTTTCATGGATAAACACATACGTTAGGTACGTGTTATATGGGTGATAATAATACCCTAGGTTAAGTCTGCATGATCATAGCTAGAAGTGCATTTAGCAGATGCTCAGTCTGCTCACACTTCCCTCTCCCAAGGGAGTATTTCAGGTGTTCCAGATCTTTGAGCTGCTCCCATGCCAACGTGTCAGGAAAGTGTTTCTTTTAATTATTTTTCTTTGTCATTTAGCTTCCTAGATTTAATTGTTCTATATCACAGGCATAAATACATTCAAAACTCTCTCTGAAGCAGGAGGATAAACATGGAAATTTCACAGCACTTAAATGACAAAAACTTGATGGCAAGAGCTCCTTGTCAAGCTAGATTGTGAGACAACAGATTTTAAAGCCTTTAGATTTTTGTGTCTTAGGTAATTTAGAGGACCCCAGATGCGCTGCCTGTATCAGTATTTTCATCTTCTGAATTCTATGTAGCTGCCCAGGTAGCTTAGTACAGCTTTTCCTAGAGCAAAGCAAAGTGCAATCTCTATTAATTTTCAACTTACTTTTCTAAAATAGGCTGCGTACGTTTTGGTGAAAAGCAGATTTCATAGAATTGTTTAGGTTGGAAGACGTCAAAGATTGAGTCCAACCATTAACCTAGCACTGCCAAGTCCCCTATTAAATTATGTCCATTTCTTCATGAAAGCTCTTATTTTTCTTTCTGTCAAAAATATAACAAGTGGGCATTTCCTGCATACCTTGTTTAAGCCAACAGAACTCTCAAATTTTCTCAAGGATAAAATTTGGTTATGAAAGCACTGTTCTGTTCTTTGAAAGGGAAAATCAAATCAAGTCCCTTGCTCATCAAATGCCGTGCTTAAATATAGTTCATCCTTTCCCTTGGATAAAGTGATCTATCCTGGATAAATAATTATATTACCTCCGATGGCATTAATTAATATTACTAACTGTGTTTACACTGATGGCATAAATTTTAAAATGCTTTTCTATTTTGAATGCAAACAGTTTGGCAGATAAATGAAAATTCCCTAAGTAAAGCTGTTTCCGTGTAGCCCTGCTGCATGGAGGGAGGAGGAAGCAAGATTGCCAGTCACATCCTGCATGGTATATACACTCATTGGCCAACTCAAAGTACAACTAGGGTTGAGTGCACATTTTGTGCTTATTTTTTTATGTCTGAATCATAGCATATGTTCCTCAGTTGCTTAAAAAATGGACTCCTGTGCTTGCAGATATATCTTGGACTTTGATTTGAGTCTGATTATCTTTATGACCTTTTTAAGTTACTCTACGTAGAAGCTTTTCCAGCCATTTGCAGTCACCTGATGTTGAAGCAGTGTAGTTTGGCTAAAACTAATCAAGAGATTTTTGACTAGGATTAGGAATTTCATAAGAGAGTGGAAGAAAGAATGGGGCTTAAACGGCTTTGATTTCCAGGCTATTAAGCAGTACTGATTAAAGTCTCACATGGGTGTAGGATACTGTGCGTTTAGTTAGCTCTACCAGAGCTCCACAACAGCCTCTGGGAAAACACCGTGCCAGCGTACAAGTCAAGAGCTACTGAAACACACATGTTAGTAAAGAAAGTTCTCAGAGCATCAGACCATATGGCTGTTCAAACCAGAAAAGAGATTAAGAGGTCCCAGATGCAAGTAAAATGTTAATAGGATTAAATGCTTCAATATTTTTTTCCTCATAATTATTGAATGAATATATTCACTTCTTTAAATGTGGGACCAGTTTTAATAAAATCAGCACAACATGAGCACATTCCTAATGTTGATTGTATGCATAATGGCTTTGCTGTATGAGATCAATTCTGTAAACAGTTTGGTCCAAGCTTATCGCGCTCTGCTTGAGGCGTCTGGCCAATTTTGATTGTAGCTGCCATCAGCATCCTCTATGTCTCGTCTAGGAAAGCATACTTAGATGGGCAGAGTTACATCCTGATGAGGGCTTGTGTCTCTCCACCAACACTGCAGTGAGCCTAGAGAGATATTCTTCTAATTTTCAGTGTCATTTCCATGCCTAGGCTGGCATAAGATAGGCTCTTGAGTATAATTTTTACTCATCACGTAAGTAAAAATCAATGGTATAGATGTAACAAGTTACTTATTTTAGTGTGTTTACAGAATTGACCCCAAAATGTATTGCTTCTGCACAAATCCATGCACAGTACAAGATGACTTCAATAGTAAGAAAACAGATTCATTTAAAATTGTTCACAAGCGAATCTGCATCTTGATATCAGGGAATAATATGTGTTCATTGTGTGGGGTATTTGAATTCATTCCTTTCTTTGCTAAATAAATGAATGATAAAACAAGATACTGCTTGACTTCATTTAAAAGCCATTCTTCCAAATAAAGAAGGATTGTGGGATTTGTGGACATTTTCCCTTTTTTTCTGTCTGCTCTTCTCCACAAAAATGAATGCATGTGTGGCTGAAATAGCCTTTAACTAGACTGTTCTGTGTCACTAAATGAATGTTTTACATTGTGTTGCCATGCGACGACATTCTCTAACTGGGATGGTACAAAGAGGAAAATTTGCAAACCTGGGAGGTTTGGCAACAACTTCAGCCCCAGAAGAAGCAAGGGTAGGCAGAAGTGAAAACAAAAATGTGGAAAACAAAAACGTAGAAGAATGTGACTGGAGATTTGGCTAACTTGTCAATAAAGTCACAGGAACACAGAGGCTTTTGGGGAACTGCCAAGGGTGAGGCTATCCGGACTGTAAGCTCCTGGATAATCAAGCCAGCTAGTAGCTCAAGAAAAGCAGTCTGATTGCAACAGGTATTTGTGCAAAGTTGCAGTTTTTACTCAGAATCGGGTGAGAAATTAGCTGGTGACACTGTCAGCATCAGGTTAACCAGAAGGGGTGGAAATGCTCTCACAAGTGGGGAGTGCCACCATACAGGTGGCATTTCGACTATACCAAATATCCTTGCTGGCACGAAGGATAAAGGCAAGAAGGTTAAGAGCAGATCTGTAGAGCTGGTGCTGAACTCATGGATTTTGGACTAGCTCCAGGCTAGTCCCACAGGCTGAACACCCACAATAAGTTAGAGGGTGTACCCCTTTAGTTTCCCTCATTTACTGAAGAAAAAAAAAGCACCATGCAGATGGCATGCTCTGAGACTGCTTCATGGTGCAAGTTAAAGCACACTGAGAGGTGTACTGGGAACTGATAAACCTTTTGTTTTCTGGTGGCTTTTTGGATTCAGGTGGACACTTTCTCACATATTTTCCCCTTGCCTTTACTGCTTGTGGGAAACTGATCACAGCTTCTACCTTGCTGAGTATTTATCAATTTGAAGGAGAGATTTTGTGCCAGTAGTGAGGCCTGCTAAAAATTTTTACTGTAAGACTGACATCAAGGGCTATGGAAAACTGCTATAGTGATACCAAGTCTGTCTTACTGTAATTGGTCTTAAACTGAAGGTACCATAGCGATTCCTCAACTGAAATGATCATCTGAGATATGGTAATTTTCAGAAAAAGATTCAGTGTAACTTTCAGCATTCTCCTAATCCAATCCTAGAGGCTGAGAATGCAGAAGGAAGGTGTTATTTGCACTTGGTTTTGTTATTTTTTCTCCCAAGGATTCATCCACAAACCTCATCCAACAGTAGATTTGGATTTCAAAATATCATGGAAGGTAATTAACAATAACAAAATAGTTTTGGTCACTGCAATATAAGAGAGACATTAAACTATTAGATAGAGAGTCCAAAGGAGGGCAACAAAGATGGTGAAGGGTCTTGAGGGGAAGCTGAATGAGGGGTGGCTGAGGTCACTTGTTCTATTCAGCCTGGAGACTGAGGGGAGACCTCATTGCAGTTACAAGTTCCTCACGAGGGGAGGAGAAGGGGCAGGCACTGATCTCTTCTCTGTGGTGACCAATGACAGGACCCGAGGGAATGGCCTGAAGCTGTGTCAGGGAAGGTTTAGGGTGGAAGAGGTTTTTCATCCAGAGGGTGGTTGGACACTGGAACAGCTCCCCAGGGAAGCGGTCACAGCACCAATCCTGACAGAGTTCAAGAAGCATTTGGGCAATACTCTTGGGTACCTGGTGTGACTGTTGTGGTGTCCTCTGCAGGGCCAGAAGGTGGACTTTGATCATCCTTATGAATCCCTTCCAGCTCAGCTTATTCTGTGTTTCTGTGTGATTCTGTGATATGTTCCAGGATTTAGCAACCATATTTCCTAATCCACTAAGCCCATGGTTTTGAATGAATTCTCACTTTTGTTAACTACAGCAGTAGACATTGAATGAAAGTGAAAGAAATATAAAATTTCAAATAGATGGAACATTTAAAGTCCCAACTTTTAAATAAAACTTTGATGACAGGAAAGCTGCAGAAAAAATTGCTTTTATATCCTTGTGCTGAAAAGTGTTTTCTTTTGTTGTGGCCATATGAAATATCCTGTATAATGGAAAAATTGTTTATAATAGTGATGCATCAAAGATAAAATAATTGATATTGAGCTTGGAGATTTTTAGCAGCAGTAAACATTTTGGTTTGTTTTCAGGACAATGCCACTGTTTGTTGCGATAATGGAAGTAAATGATCCCTATACAAATCTTTATAGGGAATAATTTTTCCTTGCCATTAACTCCTTCAAAAATAGCTTTGTTAGCAAAACTTCTCATGAGAGCTGCTAAAGATATATTTAAGAAGAAACATTGGTGTGGTGGCTCGAGCATAGAAACACAGGTGCAGGGATCTAAGCCAGTTAAAACTGCAGCTTCATTCCACTGGTGCCAAGCTCACTTTGGATGTACACCTATTCAGACAGCTTATCAAATTTGTCCCAGCTTGTCAAATTTATCAGCCTGTCCACTGACTTATTTAGTGCTCCACATGCTTTACTGATCATCTGGGACACAAAGAAGCAGCTCAAATGATGGGTGATGGCTGTTTTCCCATCATACATCCCATCACATATTATCCTCTCCAGTGATGTTTTGGATATTTTAAATAATTTAATTTGATGAATTATCTTTTATCAAATTGGATTCTAGATTGGGGAGAGTGGGGAGTATATCATTTTTCTGGTCTCCATTACTCAGATTTATATTATTTGACCGCTTTTTTTTCTTGACTTAATGTCTTGTTTCAAACTTTGGTAATAAAGATTTTTCTGCCCCATTCAGGTATTTAATGTCAGCATAACCTGAGCATCATCTTTTTGTGCTCACCTAACACTTTTCTCCAAATCAGAACACTCAACGTGTACTCAAATCTCAGTCACACATCTGTGGTCCTCTAAGCCATACTTTTTGTTTGCCTCGTTTTTGTGGTAGCGGAAGCAGCACTAACCTGGAAGTGAACACCAAGTTCTGCAGTGATAAATTTGGAGTCTGTTCAGAAGAAAAGAAAAATCAAGAAAAGAAAAATCTTTACCTTTTTATATTCTCTTTGAAGCTTTCTTCCTGATGTTATTCAGGTGCTGCAGTGTATATTTCTCTCTGAGTGCTCTTCCAGTCAGTGTTTACTGTAAACGCCATGTTTATGGGATTTCTTGATCCCATGAAATGCTAAATGTGTCTGGTACTAAAACAGACATTAAACTTGCCATCAACCCATAAAACAGAGATGGGTAGAAATGTTTTCACATCTCATGATTTGGCCCCAAATATGGATTTCGTAGACATATTCATAACTTCTCAAGAACATCCCTTGTATGGGTGATTTTTTGAATCCTTGTCAACTACTTGTCCATGGCCGTAATAAGCCCACCTTTGCCTATGATTTCCCATGAAGCCCGAGTTAGGATTTCTCCTAAGGTACAGATTAGTGTGGAAGATACTTTCTAGTCGTAAAAATGTTGCTGTTAACATACACCATGCTGCAGAAAGGCACAGGTTGAACAGGGAATTTTACTCTTCCCATCATTGGCATTTATGTAAAAAATGAAAATAAGAGAAAGTTAGCAGCTTGGCTTGCTGGGAATGGTTTTGGAATATGAATTCGTCACATAGATTACAGCAATTAATGTACCATAATAAGAGCCGTCATGTTAGGCTACACCAAAAGTGTCTTCAAGCCTCTTTCCTGGGAGTAAATGCAAGCATCTGTATTTGTACTTGTCATAGGTTAGCAAGCATAGTCCCGGAAGGGACGTCCTTGCTAAGGGGTGCTTACAGTTTCCTCTGGGAACTGATAGAACCTATCAGCTGGCCAGTTTGAATATGGACAATTCTCTAAGCCACTTAAAGTTGTGAACACCTCTGTGATCCACATTTAAGAATAGGCAAACTCCCCCTCCAAGCTCTCTCTCGTTTCCGGCGCTGGCACAGGTGGCTGCAGGCCCCGTGTGGGGGCCAGCGGGCCCGGCCAGGCCCTGCTTGGGCCAGGCCGGGCCGGGCCACGGCCATCCTGGAGCCATGGACCTGTTCCAGCCGTGGAACCCCCCCCACTGCCTTGCCGTGGGCAGTCGGAGCGGCTCGGCTTTCCCCCCTCTCCACTGCGATAAGGAAAATTCAACATTCCAGCTGCAAAGCTGCAAGGCCAAGGTGAGATTAACCCTTTTACTGCTGTGAAGAGCTGAAAACCTGAGGGAAGAGAGAGAGGAGATGCTTAAAGCTGAAATTCTGTTGTGAAGCTATGATATATCAGAGTATCCTGTTGTAATTTCATGAAGATATGGGGGGTGGAGTGTTCAACTCGTAAGCAAAAGCACCTGCGCTGAGATAGGCAGATGCTGATGCAGCTGTAATTTCATGAGAAGTTTGAACAAGGAGAGATGAACCAGATGAGGACTTTTGCTCCAAACGGGAAAGGAGAAAACCTCAGTACCTAGAGATGCTTCCAGAGATAGTCTTAATGATGAAGATGATGAAGACCCTTTGCTCCCAGGGAAGGAGAAGGGCCTCTGTTTTTGTTTCTGAACGGCTCAACCTTAAAATTGTACCCCAAGAAACTTCAAGAGTGGACCCTCGAAAGCAGTTGCGGGAAAAGCTGCAAGTCGGGGGAAAGGACTCACACGCAGGCAGAGAGACTCCTCTTCCTAACTGGACTGAACAATATTTGGAAGTGGGCGGCTGTCTCGTTGTGATAATGTTTTCATAGCATGAGCAAGAAGAGACTTCTCTTTCTAAATGGACTGAACAAGGTTATTATGGAAGTGGTAAACAGACTGAACATCTCAAGGGTTGTTTTTTCACATTGTCAGTGGGAGAAGGGAGGAAGGTGGGGGGAGGAGGAGAGTTCTGAAGGTGGTATAATTTTTTTCTTCCCTCTTTTAGAGTTGTTAATAAACTTCTTTATATTCTTTCAAGTTTGGTGCCTGCTTTGCATTTCTCCTAATTCTTATCTCACAGCAGATAAACAGTAATGAGTATTTTGGACCAAACCACTACACTAAATTGGTGTTTCCGCCCGGGAGCAAACCGAACCCGCGACAGTACTTCAGGTTTTCCTTATTTTAATATAATCCTTTTAAAGGATAGCCTTTCCTTGCTATGGAATCAAATATTTCTTCATTTTTTATTTTTACTTTTTCTCACAGGAATTGGAACTGTCCAAGTCGTAATGGGATTACTTTCTCCATAGCAATCCTCCTCTCCACCGTAACTGAAAAGCCCACCCACCTGTTACCCTGTGCTACAGCACTAAGTTTGTGCCATCCTCCAACCCCTATTCCAGTACAAGTTTCCAGACACTTTTGCAGTTGCCTCCATCTGATCTGTTTCCAGTCAAAAGCTGGTTTCTGGTTATGAATTTTAAATCTGATACCTGTGTACTCTCTGGTCATCTGTGACTAGGTTGCTTCAGACTCCACCTGACAAGCCATCTCAGTTCCACAATAAAAATTTGATTACAGAAGGCTCATGTGTGTACTTAGGGACAGACAACATTACCAAAATGTTAGTAGTTTTTCAGATAAAGGTAAACATTTTTCTGAGAAAAAACACAGTTGGTAAAGTGAGTACAACCCTCCATGTAAAAAATCATTTATGACAGGTAAATCTGTGAATCAGATGTCAAAATCTTACCCAGCCTTTATGATTAAAGTTCATAGGAGACCTTGATAAAACAAAACCAGAAAGCACCAAAACCCCTAAATCAAGAAACACATAGAAATTTCAGGAAAGGAAAGTTCATCCACCACAACTCTTCAGCACACACACTTAATCTAGAATTCAATATCTATTAAAAATCTGCACTCCATTTTTAAATGCTCACAAACCCAAAATAAGTAAGGGAACAATCAAAAAGTGTCCTAATATTCAGAGGAGCTGCACTCCTATCCTGTTGCAAGAACTGTGTGATGACATCAGCCAGTTATCAACCTGGAAAATTTTCAGATTATAATGTTTAAACATTAGGTGGCTGTTTTAGCCAACACCAGGAGCCTTCCTCAAAGCTTTCCTGGAAAAGCAGAAAGACTTGTGCTGCTGAGCAGGTCAGGATTTGATGTATTTCATCTGCACATTTTCTAACATCAATAACAGCTGTGATTCAAGGCTGGTGTTTTTTTTACATAACTCATGTGTGTGTTTCTGTGGATGAATAGTCTCTGCTCAAAAACAGACTGCTGTACAAGTGCCTTATGGCTTTTTACCCACTGTTTGTAGCCTGGTTTTGAAAAGAACATGTATATTCTTGTGTTTCTGGGCTCACATACTCTCTCTCCTATGCACATGTGTACACAAGCACATACATACCCAGCATGACAAAGAGACTGGGACAAGGATTGCTGAAGTCACTGTCAGATCACAGTTTTAGCTTTTTGTGTATGTAATGATACTTTTTTACTCCTGATATTTTTTTCTTTCTATTCCCTGTGATCATGTTTCTTCCTGATGCTGGAGAGCTCACACACCTGGTACATAAACACAAAACAGCAAATCAGGTTTCTGTGTGGGAGTTCTTAATGTGAGTTGCCTCAATATTTGAGCAGTTGTCGATGACAGTATTTGGCTTAGATAATGTGTTATTATCTCCAAAGAAAAGCATCTAGAGGGTTACTCAGACAGTCAATACAAAATTGAGTTTAATATCCTCTTTATTTCCTCATTAAAGAAAGCAATACCCGGGTTTCAGGGGCCAAATAGTGATCATTAGCAGGAGTACCACTGCCTTGCTACAAGCTGGTCTGCCATTCCTGCTCTGAAACATTGCTCTATGAAGTTTCAATGAGAGTCAAAAGGGATACCAATAAATACTAAAGCTCAACAACTTTGCCTTCTAAAGTATGCCCACTCACAGGCGGGTTCTCTTCCTAAGAACCACAAGTGTCTGTTAGGCATGGAATCAAAGTTGAATAGTGTTTCCTGAGGAAAAACCATGCTGACCAGCAGTAACAAGGCACCTCTAGGCCAGGAGTCTTAAAGGTTTATGTCTAATGAAATGGGCCAAATGTAGTGAACTCAGAGCTATCATTAAAAAGTGGGCAATTGGCAGCAGTGAAGCATCACAGTTTTCCTCTAATAGCAGGCTCAGAAATGTGTATCAGAAATGGCAACTGCACCTGTAGGTGCTGTTTATTGGAGCTCTGTGTCCAGATGGTAGGCTTCAGTCTGCTTTGTCCCCATTATAATAAACTCCTGGTTCCTTCTCTGCAACAAATAAAATTTCTAAGAGAATATTAGCCACTTTAACCAGTTAGTAATTTAAATTAACTTCAGCAATAGCCCTGTAACCAACCTATAATGACCGTTTCCTCACCAAAGCCTAGATTACTAAAAAGTAAAGAGAAATATTATTTCACAGTCTGGCTTCTATACACTACAAGTATTAAAGTTAAAATGTTCTTGTTCAGTGTTTTTGTCATGTTATCTGCTTCAGCCAAATCAACAAGTAAAACAGACTATTGCCAAGAATTTTTATCTTTGTGAAAACATGTGAAATGGCATTTAATTTACCTAATGCTGACCAAGCGTTAAATTTTGAAACCCACTTTAAAGACAATAAATGTAGTTGCAAAATAAGTTCAGTCCAAGAAGACCGAAGCAGAGTTTAAAATATTGGTGATAAATATGATTAGAAGTCCTAGGGTGAGAATTAAAAACAAACAAATGAAAAAATGGGGAATGTTTACATAGATCAAAAGGAAATATGCCATGTAACGGGCAGGAATACTTGTGGCTCTTTCTTACCAGTGCCAGTAGGTGAGATGGGTAAGTGATCTTTTGCTCTTTTATGCTTTGATGGGTTGAAATTATTTATGAGTCTGAATCCAGATCATAAACTTAGTCCACCAATTGTTGTGAAGGATAATCTTTGTTCCAGAGAAGCCATAGGCAGCTGGAAAAAACAAGAAACTCTTCCTTCACAAGAACAGATTAAAAGTGGCACCTTGGTTTTGTGACAAACACTGCAGTACTTTGTAGGGCGTATTTATCCATGTACCGGGGATGTCCTTACAGTACTTCAACTCTGTTAAGCAGCCAGAAGCCCACCTGTTCTGTCTGGTTAACTGAGGCTTCCAGCTTCTGGGGGCTGCTGAATAAGGTCTGACAGCTGGGATGAGCTGGTCCCAGAACTTTCTTTCTGTAATTTGTCTTTGCTGGGTGGTGCTGCTTGCCCACACCAAGGCACCAGGGGATGTACTCACCCTCTGGTCAGCCCAACCACACCTGATCCTCCCTGTTGGCATGCAGCACTGTGCAGGACCAAGGAACATTGTAACATCTCACCTAGCAGTTGTCTGAGCATCAGTAGCCAGGATGAAAAAGAAGAGATGGTACAATCCTTTTTTATTGGTGAGGGATAGTGGCATGGCAAGATCAAGGAGCAGTTTTATCAAGGCACAAGGCTAAATGTCTCACTGAAGGGAGAGTGAGCATTAAATTTGTTTGTAAATTCTCTGAGAAGCAAAACTAGTTTTGTGGCAAAGGCAGGCATCAAACCATAGCTTCTGACCTAGAAATTTATCCAGAGAAGATAATCCTTTATCTCACGGAGGTGGTTTTGAGTTAAAAATGTCACAAGGCTCTACGTCTCACCTATGACATCCTTAGAAAGGGGTGGGGTCTCATTTTTGCCTGCATGGTCTGTTATCAGAGAAACATCTGACACAGATCCAAGCAAACTCTGAAATCTGGATGAAAATATGTCACATTTTAAAGTGTTCTCTAATTTTTTGTCATGCTGTAGCTCATCAACAGTTTTGGCAAAACCCACAGATTTTTCAAGCCTTTTTTCCATAATGTAGTGCAGAAATATGCATTGGCATTATCCACCTCAGCAGTAGGAAATGTGAGAATACTTGAGCAAATATGAACAGTCCATCATCTCTCTCAAGCTTTTATAAATTTACCTGTGGAACTGGGATGCTATAAATCTGTGCATAATTAGGAAAATTCTAATATAAGCTGAACTATGCTGTGATCCTTGAGAAAGGAATAACCATTAGCCTGTAGGAACTTGGACACGCTGTTTAGCATGCTGTTATTCCCCTCTCACATTCCATGTGCTATTGCTTAGCAATTTCACTGCAAAGATAAAACAATACCACTGGAATGAAACACATTAACACTGGCTAATTGGTAGGTCACTAGAAAAGAATTCTCCTCTGGATGGAGAGAGTGTTTTTAATAGGCTTCCACAGAAACCTATTTTCACCCTGATGTTGTTTTATGTTAGTCAGGATGAAAAAAAAAAAAAGCAATATTGAGGTTGTGGACACAGAAATACAGAATTAATAACTGAAGACAAGGAAAAGCTACAAAACCAGCACATTGTGGAAACAAATAGACCATGCAAACTGTTGTAGAGCCTAGTGTAACATTTCTTGGACCCATGCTTTCCAACCTGAAGGTAGAGCTTGATGACTGCAGCTGATTGTACCTATCTGTGAAGCCAGATGTCCTTGGAAAGCTGAGACCATTTGCCATTCTCTTTCTCACATCCAGTGACCACCTGTTGTCAGTGGAGTGGTTGTGTGTCCCACAGAAGGGGATAATCAGTATCCAATGAGAGAATGGGGAATAAGGAGGAAATTAAATTTTTTTTTTCATAGGATTATTCATGGCTTTGGTAGAGCAGAAGCATCTAGAAATAGACAGACATGTTTTCCTGATGTTTTATCAATGCTGTCCCTTGCAATTACCCTGTTCCAAGCTGAATGGATGGATCATTATTCCATAAAATGTAACCTTGGAGCTCTTTATAAACTCTACTGTGTTCCTCTTGAGTCTTCTTTCTTTTTCTTTTTTTTTCTTTGTAATAGCAATTGCATAATTCACAGACATAATTTGGTTTGTTAGGCAAATAACATTGGATGTTTAAAGATTAAGCTGAGGCATCATTCAGATTTCCAATGGGCAGCCCATTCTGAGAGCTCAACAAGGGGTGATGCTGCCACATAAAATGCAGTCGCTAAAAGGATGTAATTTTAGCTTCAATTTTAGCTTTAATTAATGGATGTTTTCTAATGGTGTAGAATGTGTCCTTAATTTGCCTTTCTGTAATGTGAGATCCTTGAATAAGGAATTTGGAGGCAAGAATTTTAATATTTTTTCTCCCAGTAGTGTTATTTATTATGGAGGCAATCAGCATTAAAACACACCATTTTTTTGGGATATCTGTAGTGGCAAGATGTCACTTTGGAATGCAGGTGCTCTCTAGTGAATGACCCATAAAAAAGATCTGCACACAAGCATTAATAACAATGTTAGAGACAGGGCAAAGGACAGCCAAAGCTCTGAATGGAGATTTGTATACTATACCAAAAAAAAAAATGGAAATTAATATGCTTTTACTGTAAACAAGGACAAAGGATCAAAAATGAAGTTCAGGGCAGAACCAGCGGAACAGTGGTCTCTGCCCCAATGAATACAGTTCCCAACAGGGAGTCTTCCTGAGACATGCAGCACTTTGGAGCAAGCCATTCAACTGCTCCTATAAAAGCCTGAAGTGCCCATACATATGTAAATGTAAAGCACGGGGCATGGACATAGTATTAGTGTCCATGATTTTCTTTCCTCCTCCAGAAGCCATCCAACAGATCTGCCTAAGCCCCTGAAGGATGTTGGTGGGTGGATTTTCCGAAGATGGGTGTGAGCTGCTGCTGTAAAATCCAGTCTGGCAGATTGCAGTCAGTCCATGCAGCTGTCAATGGCAATGAACAGCAGAAGTTACGGGCAGCACTATTTTCTACTATATTCTATCAAATTTCCATTTGACAAACGAAAGGCAACACCAGGATCTACTGAAGATTTCAAGCACAGCCATTGAAGGCAGACTGATACTGGGAACATAAGGAAATGAAGGCTTTGCCCTCAGCTGCCCTGTCCTGGCTCCCCATGCTGAGGAAGTGGCTCTCGTTCTGACAAGCAGGTGGGGTTTTCAGACACAGGGCAAGACTGGCTCCAGTGTAAAGCTGGTGGAGGTCATGTGAGGTAGCTCCTAATAGGGGGCTGATGCTTGGGAGTGGAGAAATAGTTTACCAGCCTGTTTCATGTACTCTGGTTTACAGAGCTGCCAATGTCATGCTGAGAATGTGACAGCTTCCTTCCACCTCCCTATAGCCCAGCCTGACCCCCATTCATCTGGCTGTGCAGTACCACTGCGCTGTATTTGCTTTAGTCAGCTGCCAAGGACCCCTGTGTTGTTGGCTCTGCCGAGTCCCACAGCCTGAGAGCTCCTTCCCTCCTTGCCCTTTCAGCCCCTTCTCATAGCTCCACTACAGCATAAATAGCAGCAGTCCTGAGATAGAAAGATGGCAACTGTCAGAAGATGATGAGAGAGAAGGGGTCAAACACAGGAGGGAGGAGAGGAGTGCAGGAGCAGTCAATGCTCTCAGGGTTGATGCATAGGGAATGATGACGAATTGCAGCTGGACTGAGATGTCTAATCAGCCACGGTTTCTGAGGCCTGTGAAAGAAAGGTGCCTCCAACACCTAGGCCTCATATGGACTAATCTGTACTTTGGATGTGCCTAGTTTGGCCAGGCCTCTGTCTGTTCTTAGCTGGAACAGGCTTTGGGTGTGTGTTGTGCTCAGACCCTCTGACAAAAGCAAGAGAGCGCTGTAAGGAACAGCCATGCTTTAAAGACTAAAGGTCCAGGTCAGAATTGTGACAGAGTTGAGAACATGTGTAGGTTCTGCTCGGAGAGCAGGTGATGGCAGGGATTACCAAGCCTCAACCTGCAGAAGTTATATTGATTGTCAACTGTCAGCAACTCAGAAAGAAATCACTCTCCACTTAAAACTTAAGGTCTTCACTTAAGGATGAAGACAGTATGGGCTGGCTTTCTTCTTCACCCTTTCTCTAAAGAATGTGATGTGTAACCAGGTTGTGTGTAAAAGGCAGGCCACACTGATTATGGATATTGCAATTATGTTGTACCTGCTTGATATTTTCCACATTACTTTCCGATGTGACAGCTTGTGATGGCGGGGATCGAACTAATTGTGTATCCTGTTTCCAGCAGCTCCCATATTAACACTTAGATGGACATACATGTGTCCATGTGACGATTAATTTTTACTAAACAAAAGTATAAAAGCAGTTCTGGGATAAAAGCTGTAAGGTTTTTCAGTAATGTCTGGACTGCTGAATAATGGTGAAAAATGGGGTGGCATATACCTCAGAAGAGATTATTTTTGTCTCAGCCTGCAGAAGTAGGATAAAGTCTCATTTGCAGAAAATGATTCTGCACACCTTTGGTCTCTATCATTCTTGGTTTATTCTGGAAAGCATCTAATCACAAAACCCCAAAATTAAAATAAACTTAATAGAGTTTCCTGCTGTTCTTTCACAAAATTCAATAGACTTTCATCTGGGCAAAGGTTGAATAATTTACCTTTGAAATCTCCCTCCTCGCCCACCCCAAACACAAAGAACCTCAGAAATAATTCTCCTATTTATATCATGAGTGTGAAAGTTACAAAATATTTCTTCCCCATCCCAGTCTATCTGATGGGATCATCTAATTCCCAAGAATGCTGCCAGAACGAGACAGCACCATGTAAACAACCAGGAAAAATCCCTTCACTTGTAAGCATCTGTATGGGCCAACGGGGTTGTGAGGAAGGGGGTTGAGTTGCAAGAAAATATTCCTGTCCTGATAGATTAGAAGGTGAGTCATCAGAGCTGGATCACAGCTGAAAAAAGCAAGGCCAAGGACAACTAGGGATAGGGTCATTAGCCTCAGATGCACAGAAATCCCATGGAGTCCCCCACAGTCATGCTGGAGATGGGAGAGAACATGCTTCATTATATACAACAAAGCAGGGAAGAGGGACGGGGAGGCCACCCAGTTACCTACATTTTGAGGGTAGAGTAGAAAGAGAAGTGAATTAAATATGGGACATTTAGGAGGGAGCCACTGACTTTGTCAGATGTCCTCATTACAGCAGTGTCAGCCAAGCCCACAGTAGGGATTTCTGGGCACAGCTGAGCTGTAGCCTCACAGGTGAGAAGCCAGAGGAGCATGTATCCAAGCAGGCCCATGGGGAAGCTTGTTCCAGACATGTATCAATAAAGGAAGCAGTGGAGCAGTGCACTGCAGATCCTAGAGCAGTGGCACTGTAATGTTTTCCCTGGGAGATGTTGCAGAAGGGTGGAGGCGGAGCAGTCACGTATTTCTGAAAAAACAGAAAAAATCAAAATCTTTTGTAGGAAAATGTCACTTTTAAGAAATGATTTGACATGGAAGTTTTGAAGAAGAGCAACAATTCTGTATTGACTTAGGCTGATTTTCTTTCAGTTTCTGTTTTCTCAAATTATTTCAGCTCTGATTTCATCTCAGCATTCTTTTCTCATGTAATTCCTCTTAAGCTAGGCAGCGGCATTTAAGCCTGCACAGAAATAGTTTTGTTTCAGCGTGACTGGGCAATCTTTTGGGGGTTTGCCCTGTGTTTCCAGTCCAAGGGACACGCAGTTTTCAGATTTACACATTTTACAAGAGCCCACTGTGGTGGGCTGGCAGCTGTCACTTAGACTAGACTGTCTTTGAAATCAGTAACAGGCATCACTCTGGATCTGAATGTGTGGCAACAGGAGCTGGGATTGCCAGTTTCTGTGGCTGACTCTCAGATGTGAATGTGAAACAGTGAATACTAATTTATTTCATGATACAGACTCTATCCTCCTTTCCTGAAGGAATGTAGAATGAAATTCAAGTATTAGGACTTGTCTGATTTCCTAGGCAAAAACTCAATGCAGCATTTATCTCACCTTACAATGAGTGCTGCTGAAGTGCTGTATTAATTGGGAAGATCACAACCCAGCTCAAAACCAACATTCTTCCATGTAAATGTTTCAGAAAATAAGAAGAAAAAATACAGCTGGAGGGTCTCACCTTTCTTGTTATGTGTTTTTTGCTGAGTGCATGTTACAAAGCACCTTTGCAGCAGTCTACAGACGAGATGAGGTGCCACAGCCCTTACTCTGCAGATAAGTAATATTCATTGAACTGTGCAGATGCCTTTCTCAGTGCTAATATATTCCCACTGTGGAAGAGCAACTGTGGACACTCAGCACTGAAGGAGTGGAGGGGAATCATGGCAGGATTCACAGTCAGCATTCCCGGAACAATTTTCTGTGTCATAATCAATGGCTGACCATAAAAATGAGTAAACAGTAACATGTTTCTAGTAAGTGTTAGGGAATGGCCCTAAGACTATCTGTCACAGCTACTTCTAAAATATTTCTCTACTTCTGTTCAGGATAGAGCTCAGTGAAAACTGCTGTTACTTGTCATAATGCAAAGTTAAAAAGAAAAGCTGTTTTATGTTTTCGAGAGGTGTTAATGAATGAAATGCATGTTCTTTCTTCACTCTGACATCTGCTTATCCTAAAAAATAAAGGAAAAATAGAGAGAAAAATGAAAGATATGCAAAAAGTAACATGCAGATGACTCATACAGTTTAAGATGATAACAAGGCGCTTTCTGTTCCCACCCCCATTTGGTCTGGGAAAGGTCTCAGGGGAGAAGGTACAATAGTTAGAGTAAATGCACAGACTGGATTCTCAGAGGGAGTGGTGCAGGGATGCAGTAATGCAGCTGTAGCTCTCTGCTATATATGCTTGCATCCTAAACTCTGCCTAACAGCCAAGCACTGGTAGCTGCTTTTGGATCTCCCACTCTTGGTCAAAATCATTCCTTTCAGTAACACTGAACAGTGCTACTTAAATTAATGACTTTAATTTAATTCAGCTATGCATTTATTATACGTACACATATCAGTTTACTGATGACAGGAAAATGAGCAGAGTGGCTGATACAGCTGAAGGCTGTGCTGACGTTCATCAGGACCTTGATAGGCTAGAAAATTGGACAGAGAGAAACCTAATGAAGTTCAACAAGGGCCAGTGTAGGGTCCTGCACCTGGGGAAGAATAACCCCAAGCAGCAGCACAGGCTGGGGTCTGACCTACTTGAAAGCAGGTGTGTGAAGGACCTGAGAGTCTTGGTGGATGACAAGCTGGCAGTGCCCTTGTGGCCAATGGTATCTGTGGGTGCATTGGGAAGAGTGTGGCCAGTAGGTCAAGGGAGATCACCCTGTTCCTCTGCTCAGCTCTAGTGAGTCCACATCTGGAATACTGTGTTTATTTCTGGGGTCCTCAGTACAAGAGAGACAAGGAGTCACTGGAGTGGGTCCAGTGGAAGCCACAAAGATTGTTTGGGGTCTGTAGCCTCATCTGAGGAGAGACTGTGGGAGCTCGGCCTGTTTAGTCTGGAGAAGAGAAGACAGAGGGGATCTCTTCAGTACATAAAATATCTCAAAGGCGGCTGTCAAGAGGATGGTGCCAGGCTCTTCAGTGGTGTGCAGAGACAGGACAAGAAGCAATGTCCATAAACTAAAACACAAGACGTTCCACCTCAACATGAGGAACAACTTCCTTAACATTGAGCATGGCAGAGCACTGGAACTGGCTGCCCAAGGACATCATGGAATCTCCCTCTCTGGAAGCATTCAAAACCCACCTGTTCCTATGTGATCTACTCTAGGTGACCCTATCTTGGCATGGAGTTGGACTAGATGAGCTCCAGAGGTCCCTTCCAACCCTAACAATTCTGTGACTCTGTGATTTCCTAATACTATAATTCATATAGTATACTTTACAGTGCCATACTGCACATAGCATTTTATATTTTCTCATATACAATTCCACATTTTGTATTTATCTGTGATGTAACATATTACAACTTCTTAATGTATTAATATAAAATTACATAAAAACAATAATTTATGTTATAAATCACAGTTGTTTTTTAGTGTTTCCACATCAACATGCTCTTGTCCAACATTTTGACACATTATTTTGTCATGGTATGAACAGATACTGAAATGTCATTATATTGGCAGATATATTTTATGGGAAGGTGTATAGGAGTGCTGTCCAGAAAGAGCTGGGTAGCAACTGGGGAACCACTGGACTGGGTGCCTGACTTCGGTGAGTTAAAGGTATGGTTGCTCTGACTGCAAGGACTACAAGAAGAGGTATAGATATAGATATAGATATACATATACATAGATATATAGTTATAAAGATATAGCAGAAACCAGAAAATCAAACCTCTGCCGCTTTCTTCATGCTAGATGTCTTAGTTAATACATTTCCCACATTTGACATCACTCCTTCCAAACGCTTCCTAAATGTTTGGATGAGGTTAAATAATTCATAATGCTGCTGCTTGCCTTACACCTATCTGTTGCCCACAAGCAACCTGCACCAGTGCACTGCTCACTTCTGCAGCAAGTGGTCTCTGCAGCCACTTTGTGTTGGTGGCCCACTGACAGCCCCTGCTGGCTTCTGACCACCCTGCTCCCATGGTGCTGTCTCAGGCACCAAGCTTCAGCCAGTCGGGAATATCAGCTGATGCTGTCCATCCTCCTGTGGTGCACTGCATGCACTGGCATGGGCCTGCCTCGCCCTGCTGGCACAATCCTGCTTCTTCAAGATCATCCTGCTTCTTCATCCTCATGGAAGCTACTAAGCCCCTGCTGCAGCAAAATTGAGCACGCAGGTGTCTTGTCAAAATATCACACCTTGCTCTTGGCTGGGGCTAAAAGGGAAAGGGCACTGTGGGGGCTAGGGAAGGAGAGGGTCAGGTAGACTTGCTGGCTGGTGTGCAGGACATGCTTCTGGAGCCCACCTGCCTGTCCTGGGGCCAGACACTTCCCTTTGCTCCCTGGCACAACTCCAGGAAGCAGCCTTTGGGAGCCCACTGATGGCCTGCTCATAGCCATGAACAGTCACAGAGTTCTCTCCCAGCCCTGCCCAACTACAGTCATACTGCCTGCCTCTCCCAGGGGTGGAAAAACTATATGAAAGCTTACACAAAACCTTTTCAGGGGATCTTTTTCTTTTCTTTTAACTAAACAGCTAGGGTATCTTGACTTCAAATATTCATGATTTGAAATGAAAATGAGTAGCTGGGATATTACTGGTGCCTTTCAGCAGTCAGTCATCCTTGTTCCCACCAGGTAGCACAGCTTTTGTCCCCTCATTAAGGAAAGCTACAAATCACTGCCCGTTTGATCACATCCTTGTCAAAGAAACAAATAAAATAAATTAAAACTCACTGTTCTTCATGCTGCTCTTTCATTTTTAATGATAGTTTCATTTGGTACCTACCTCTTTTAGCTCACCAGAAGGACTACATGGTCTCTTTTATTGCAATCTCAGTGCATTTCATTCTGCTCACTATACATATTTGAGCATGGAAGATGGAAAAATCCCCCAATAATACTTTTCATGGAATGTGGATTGAGCTAACTTGCTTAGCCCTTCCCTGATGCAGTGCTCCAGGTTACTACTCACTGTAGACCTAAAGAGAAAGAAGACTGCAGCATATTTTGGACAAGGGCAGCAGGGAACTTGTGTTAATACCCGACACTTCTTCAGGGGTGAAGAAGTGAGATTTTGAGGCTGACATCAACATCTACTGCACAATTAATGTGCCTGGAATTCCTGAAGCAGTATAAAAATAGCTTCAAATGTAATTGTCTTCCCCCAAAAAAGGTTTTGTGTAAGTCTCCATCCAGTTTTTAATTCACCTTTTTTCTAGAATGTTGAGTGCAGAAAACGGAAAATACTTGCCAAAACAAACTGAGTGTATATTTTCCTCTCATAAAATGTGATATGGTTTGGATATGAGTTGAATTTCAAATAAGTTTCTAATACCAGGGTCTGCCCAGGCTTGCTCCATAAATCTGTGTCCTATTAAGGCTGGTTGGGACTTCTCAAGAGAAAACGTGAAACCTAGGTCAGGTTTAAGCAAAGATTACGCAATGACAACAACCCTCCCTAGAAATATACAGCCGACTAGGGATAAATTGGAGTCAGGCAAAACTTACCATCTAGAATTCAGATTCATTTTAGGGTTTATTCAATATAGAAATGAGAGAACAGTACTATGGCTGCTGAAAAGCTGGTTTTGAATTGGAAAAAAAAGGACTTGTCAGTGAAATTTCAGCTACTTCTTTGCCAGCACTCTGCTCTCTGTGATACTTCCTCCCTGAAAAAAAAACAAACCAGAAAAACAAAAACAAAACCACCCCAAAAAAACCAAAATAAATCCAAACACACCAAACCCCCAATACGTTAAGAATAGAAAGATTAATATTGGAAATTTTTTTCTAACAAAGTTTACTGCATGTTTGTTGAAATTTTGCATCTGATGCTTTGTGTCCACTTCTCCTCTGTTGATGTAGTTGCACACCGTTACACCATGTGTCCAGGAATATAGCATAACCTTCCCTCTTCCCAAGGCATTCTGGTGCTACTGCTGTTGGAGACCTGACGCAGTTAAACTCTAATTCCCAAGAAATACTTCACAGCAAGTACCGAAAAGACAATTCTTTTTTTTTTTTTTAATATCCAGGTATTCACATTTTCTGACAAAAGAAATGTTTAATCTCTTGTAGTAAAGTGGGATGCTATGACAGCAAACCCCACCTTTCTGCTAAAAGCTGTTCTGGAAGAAAACTTCAAATATGCTGCGAGCCAGAACTACACAAAATGGGAGCAAAAAAGAGTGTTAAGAACTGTAGTCTGATACACAGCATGTCATAGAGAATAATAATATAAAATTTGGCATTTAAATCCATTCAGGATTTAGGTATCTTTGTTACAGGCTGAAATCTACTCACTGTAGGCTGCTAGCATAAATAGCAGTTGTTTTTGCCAGATGCCATGTTACAGTCATTTGTGTTTTGGTCTAATTTTAGTGTATCTGCACCTAGAATTACTGGCATTTATTTCTGTTCTCTCTGTTGTTGAAGATGAGTAATATTTAATTTTAAGCTCCAAAGACAGTTGCTGTGTCAACAGATAAACTCCCAAACCCTCATATCTATTCAAAGCAGAATTCTTAGTGTGGCAGTGCTTAGAGAAATTAGCGGGAAATGTGGCACGCTCTGTACTTTTGAAAACAAGTTTTATTTAGATATTTCAAAATGGATTAAGCTGCCTATTGCAAAGTTTCCATCTTTTAACACCTGATATTTGGTTCATAAAAGAGAGTTTTGTACTTGGCTCGTTCTTTCTCTATAATGTATTCATCCAAATCATTAAACTTTCTTGGCTTCTCCAAAATAATTTTTATCGATGCAAACACTGTTTTGGAAAACATTTGCAACTATTAATACAGGTTAAATTATAATGACAACACCAACAGCCAGAAAACTCCCCGTGTCTGGAATTTTACCTGTAAATCAGACACAGTTGGTCAGATTTCCTTGCCAATAGCCCAACTAAATCTATGGATTAAAAGCTTGTGTATTAGTTAGTGTTTTAGTTAATTCTAAATGTTTGTAAATTTTAAAAGTTGAATTGCATAGCTGGCTGTCTCAGAGCAGGACATGAGCTTGACTAGACAGGTTTATATGTCTCCTGGCACAACCAGAGTGTACATTGTTTTTGCTTAGTTTTGATGTTGTCTGTCAAAATAGGAGAACTATATGAAAATGTTTAGAATATTAATTTTACACTGAATTAGAATACAAAAGGCTATGAAAACATTAGCTTCTTGAATTCCCTTTCGAAAAATAATTACATATTCCCCTGCTTCACCCCTTTCTGAACATCTGTAGCAATTTTTCCAGGAGTGTGTTGAGAGCAATAATAGCTTTTACAAGATTCAGAAATGTTGCTAAGAAAAGCTAGATCATGTCCCACCCATAAAATTTCAATTTCAAATTTTGATGCAACACAAGGTTATATCTCCTCTGTTGCAACCAGTAATCTTTTTTGCTTAATGGATTATGTGTTATTAAAGGGAGAAAGGAAGAAAACAAGGTAGATGAATGCTCAGCACCTCCTTTCAGAAAGGTGTTTTTCTTAGGGTAGCATCTTGCAGACCAACTGTTTGCTTTCCTGCCCCTCCGTGAGAAGGGTAACTGTTGGAGCGAGGATTTCTGCAACATATATAGACAGTGATGCTCGTGGAAAGAAACAGGGAGCGATTCTTGATAAAAGTTTCAGAGATCTTTATTCTCCAGCCACAAGGCCAGGGGACTGCTGAAGAACTGAGCAATCACGGGACGACCAGAGTCCTCCCCACGCAGGGGAGCACAAAACAGCTAAAGGGGAACAGGATTGACCAGGGAGTAGGGAAGCCCCATAGGCCATGCCTCTATTCCAGGGTCCCCTCCCACCGGACCCCATGGCAGGGGGGAGGAACCCCAACACTTCACCCTTTTGTTTAAACTAAAAGAGATGTAAAACTTAACATTGAAAACAACTGGATAAACATAAGATAACAAGAACAGTTTCAAAAGAAAACAAGCCACCCTCCTGAGTTTCTAAATGTCCAAACAGCTTTTTTCTCTGGAACATCTTAGGGCTGGGAGGCTGGCAGAAGGGAGACAGGACTCTCTGAGCATGCTTTGTGGGGAAACTGAGGAAACTGACCCTCTTTCATTTGTACCTGTTGGAACTCTAAACAACAATAGTTAATTTCCACCCCCCCCCCCCCATCATCCCCCACTCGGCATTGGAAAGGGATTTTTGGGGAAACAGTTGATAAAGACATGGTTTTGTGAGGGAAACCATGGGTGGAAAAACAGGTAACAGGATATGGGATAAAAGGGGAAGGTAGGATTAGGAAAGGGAGACTGTATGGGTTGTTTATAATGGGGATATTTTCTGACATTACTATGATTTGCAGCATATATACTGCCTTTCACAGAAACACCACCAGGCCCAGTAACATTTGCTGCTTGTAGGCCTTTCCTTCCTTGAATAATCTTAAACTCTACCATTTCTCCATCTCCTAAGCTTGGGATATGTTTTTTGGGGTTATTCTTCCTAATGGCAGTATGATGAACAAATATGTCTTCCTGGTTGTCACATCTTGTTATAAAACCATAATTTTGTTTAACATTATACCATTTTACTATTCCTAAAACCTTAGCTACGATGATTTTTTTCTTTTTTCTGTGTCGCTGCTGTTTTCTGTCTCTCTGTGTTCTTGCTTTCACTTTCGTTTTCGCTCACTCCCGTGTTGGAGCTGCCAGAGCTGCCAGGGCTGCCGGGGCCTTCGGGGCTGCTCCTGCCTGCGCGCTCTCACCGTGGAGTCTCGACTTCTCAGGGTTGCATTTGGGGCCATGTAGGCTGGGCTGGGCTGTGCCGCTCAGCTCCTTGCGCGCTGCCACTGCCTCTGGTGGCAGCTGCGCTGCCGCTGCCTGGCATCGCGCCCACGTCTTGGCCAGGCCCCTGCATGGCAGCCCTGCCGTGCCCTGCAAACAACTCTCTTCCGGCGCGTGCTTCAGCTGTGCGCGGCTCCCCTCCACCACCATAGCTGCCAGCCGCTGCCCGCGCGCTGCCCGTCTTGGCCCGGAGTTCATGGGGCTTGCTCCACCATGCGCTGCGGGGGCCAGGCGGGCGCCGCCGGGTCTGCTCCATTGCGCCACTCCTGCCGCGCCTGGCTCCACTACCAACACCACAGCTCGCGCTGGCTTGTCCGTGCACGGGAACTGCCTCACCGCCACCCGCAGTGCACTCGGCACACGTGGCCGAGGCCACGTGGTCCCTGAGGCACGTTTTCCTCTGCAAGGACACAGCTGACATTGTTCAACAGTCTCTGTAATTAGGTAATATTCACGGAAATATTCCTCCATCGGCATATATTTTGACTCAGAAATTAACTGTGTCCAAACATTCTTCCAAAAGTCTTTGGTAAGAATCAAGTCCCAAGAAACGTAGAAAAAGTTTTTAAACAACCATGCTAGGAAGTGTTTCAGTTCTTTTTGAGCTTGAGTTAAGCTAAAATTTACATATCGCTGTTCAAGAATCTTTTCAATTTAAGATAAATGTCCCTTTGTGGCTTGGATAGTCATGAGTCTTTCCATGGTTCCTCCATAATTTATGGAACAGCAAGACAAAAGCAAGAAGAGAGATCCAGAAAGTTTCTTTACTCACGAATTTTTGGGGATCTTCAAAATCTTGATTGTTTCACAGTCGCTGACTCCAGGGAATGGTTGTGTTGCCCGCGTTTACTACCATTTGTTGCAGCGGGGATTTCTGCAACATATATAGACAGTGATGCTCGTGGGAAGAAATAGGGACCGATTCTTGATAGATGTTTCAGAGATCTTTATTTTCCAACCACATGGCCAGGGGACTGCTGAAGAACTGAGCAATCATGGGACAACCAGCGTCCTCCCTGGGCAGGGGAACACACAACAACCAAAGGGGAACAGGATTGACCAAGGAGTAGCGAAACCCCGTAGGCCGCGCCTCTACTCCCGCCGGACCCCATGCCGGGGAGGGGAACCCCAACAGGTAACATCGCTTGGAGGCTTGGATCTCCACATGGATACTGGAGCTCAGGGCAGCAAGCTGATCTTAAGTGGCTGCTGCCAGTGTCGTGCGAGCTGGTCCCTAGGTGCAGCCAAATGATCTGCATTCTTCCCACTGACTGCCAGCAAGGGCATCACATTGCTGTCCTGGCTGTTTTGGCTGGCCACTATCAGCTGGTTCCATTACTGCAGCTCTGCAACAAGCACAGAGATTATTTTAAAGACTGACATCCCTCTCTTATGTGCAGAAGACTTGCAAGCAGATCCTCTTGCTTCACACCTTTCAGCAAAGTCCCAGACAAATTCTCCTTTCCTTATTCTGTTTTCATACAAGAACCCATGTGGGAAGCTGCTGCCAGACATCAGTGTGACTGCTCTTCCTGCCACACATGCACAGCTGGCAGTGCCAGGCCCTACTGTGCTGCTGCAAATCACAAGAAATTCCCTCCTTAGGACAGGCTTCCTGTTTTGAAAGAAATGTTTCTCTAGCATAATAAAATTATGTAAGAGTCAAGGCCAGCCATTAGTCCCTTTCTGTTCCTTTTTTTTTGTTTTCCATCATATGTCATAAAAGCAATTTACTTCCTTTTTTGGTTTCCTCTTCTGAGAAATCTTTGGGTAGATGGAAGGAAAAGATGATTCAGGTCTCCATTACCCTGTTTACAATTAGTGTCTTCTGCTTAAATAATAGATCAATTCCACCATCTATTATAGAAGTCAAAAGACAAAGCACTTTTTAGTTTCAATCACAGACTTGATACTTGTGTCTTGGGCAAAGACACAAAGCGGGGAATGACTAGACTTTGATTCTGTGGATAATCAGGGCAGGGAAGTTCTCCTCTGAGGGGAAATGCAGATTATGAAGAAAAGTTGTTCTTCTCAAAGGGACGAGAGAACTATTTTCCACATACAAAATATTTAAAGGCCACATCAATTTTGCCCACTTACTGTTTTCTTTTTTTTTTCCCCAACAGTTTACACCTATCTGAGATTACTCCTCATGCACTGGGCAACAAAATTGATTTGGTTATGGTAGGAAATAAAGTGAGAACAAAAGGGAAGCATCAGCTTTTGATCTCTCTTGCACTCAAAAAAACTTAATCTTTCTCCAAGCAACATGAAGAATTTCTACAGCTTCTGAGGACCCTAGCACACCTGATGGGAACCTGTCAATACATTGCTCCTGATAAAGTGCAAACTTAGAAAGCGATGTGGCAGAATGTATACTGTAAATTTCTGCCTTTTGAAGGCAGTTGGACATGACGTTTGTTCTGACTGTGAATTTTTTTCCTTTTTCTACTCCCCTGGATGAAAAGAAATTGTTGACAGCTACTGTGGGGTGAGATGTCGAAGGAGAAATTGGAATAGAGGAAAGGAAAGGCAAAGACTGAGTGTAAAGGCTTTAATTAAGAAGTATATCCAGTCCTTTTGACTGAGTAAGCTTTTGGAAGTCATGAAGATTCTGTATAGGAAAACAGCAAGCTACTTTAAGACTGAAGGAGGTCTAAATGGGAGTTTTACCTAATTGAAACACTTTTCAGCTTCTCTGAGAGGATAAATTATGAAGAAATCAATGAAGAGTACAGAGAGTGAAGCAGCTTTGACCAGCATGACATTGACAGCATGCCTTAATAAAAGCAGAGATGTGTTCTCTTTTTATTTGTCAAAATTAGGCACTGCATCTCCATAAAACCACTGTAATACTTCAGCTGTCTGAGACTTCACTTACTGAATGTGCTTCTGTGTATGAAGAACTGCAGCTGAGCAATTTTAGGGAGTTTTTCTTTGCCAGCCAAATTTGTAGGCAGGTGGTAGTGATTGACCTGGAAATTATATTCTCCTTATTTCTCAGTATTTCAATCCGAATAAAAACAAATTTGTTTTCTTTTCTTCGTGCTAGTCTACAGCTAACCTTTTCACACCCACACAAGTAATAATATCCTTTTGCTACAATATCATCATAAAAATATTGGATAAAATAGTTAAAAACAGAATCAGCATGCGTTATAAAAAGCTTTGTGAAAATAAAAAAGTAACAGTTTAGAACAACCAAATTCTTGTATATCTGGAAAGATAAACGGAGTCTAAGACAAAAGAAGAGCAGGTAACATCTATTTTATTCTTGCTGACATAGTTTTCTTGAGTCAATCAGGGCAAGATGTTATACATGCAATAATGTGTAAAGAAAATTTTTTAATTGAGCTATACACAATTATTTTATTTTTTCAGGCTCATCTTGATAAAGTAAGAAAGTATAAAAGCAATGATAAGCTAATAGAGGTTTAAGGTTGACATATTTCCATGACGTAAATGGGGTTTATGAACATAATCATGAACATGTTACTTTATCTTTCTCTGTCTCTCTCTCCTCCCTTTCTTTGTCCCTCTGATTTCTCCCATCTCCAATAATCTACCGTTTTGCTGCCTACATCCTATCCCAAATTCCCTGTTGATATATCTGGCTTCTTTTCCTCTTTCCATAAATTCTCCTTCCACTTACTGAGATTTTGTCTATTCTTTTCAATCAATTTCCTCCTCCTCAGGCTGGATTACAACTAAAGTAAAAGCCTAACATGAGAAGAAAAAAAAAATGCACTGTACCCTTAAAGATTCTGTAAGCTTCTAAAGCTATGTTTGAAAGGGTTTGGTTGCTGTTGTTCATGTGGCATACACCTTTGAACTAGCTTAGCTGCTCAGGATAATCTCTAACCTTGTCACTTTAATCTTTGTTACTTTTTTCTCCTCCTCAAAACCTTTCTATGCCTGTTGGTTGTTATTACACACCATTTTCTCCCTTTGGAATGCTTTTAATTAACTGGGCCATCATAAGATTTCCTCCTTGAAGCTGATGCCAGGAGGCATGAGTGGGCAATACTAAGGGGGATGAAACACTTGGGAATGTACCAGTAAGAGATGGTATAATCAGATTATTGTTTCACTTTGTCATCAGATTTCTGACCAATGTAGAGTGCTACACCAAATATAGAGAGACCTGTGTGACAGAACCATGCATGTGGTGAGAGAATATGGTGTTTATTACAGGCATCTTTGGATCCTCATAACTGAGTTTAAGATACGTGCAATTGACATTGCATCAATGTGTGCTTTGTTCATGACATCTGTATTCTCAGAAAGACTACCTAAGAGAGTTTTTAGGAATCACTTTAGGGGTAATGAGGCTCTTTGCTCCTGATTAGATATTTAGTGTGACCCAGTTATTAGTAGAACAATTACATTGTGTTCAGAGAAAAACATGCATATATACATATAAATATAAAATTTCAAAAACTGTATTACTTTGGAAATTCTCATTTGGAAGATGCCTTTGAATAATGCAGTTCAACATGTGAATGAATTCTTTTCTTTAAAGAAATCCTGATCATTCTAGCTGCATATCATGCTCATTTTAAAGTTTTATCCTTCTGTTTAAAATGAATTTAGCTAAATTGTTGCTCTGGAGTCAGGGCTAAACAATTACATAATTGGACCAATGCTCAGTGCTTTGTTTTTCCAGTATAGGAGCTAATATCACCCAGCAGCTATGTATTTTTATTTGCAACAGAGTAAACAGAATTCTTCTGTGATTTTAGACAACCTGGACAAATAACATCAATTCTCACAGGTTTTCTGATGTTCAGCAGTTTGTTAACAAATTCCATCATCAGTATGCAAGGAATAAACTTAAATGGAAGAGATTACGCACATGGTAATGCCCTCTCTGAGTAGCATTTTGCACCCTTTCATTAAAAGTGGCAGAATATGTCCCTAAACTTACCTGCAATTTTTCACTCTACTTTTTTTTTTTTTTGCAGTCTGGTGTCGTGATAGATTTTTCATATTTCACCTTCATTTGCTTAACTGGATGTTCATGTTCCAAGGCTCTGCTTATATTTTATACAACACTATGTATTTCATTGTGGTTTTCCTTTCATATTTCAGGCACACAGCTGTGCCATGACTTCACAGTGAAGAAAACAATTTTGGTTTTCTTTGTATAGCTTCCTTTAGTTTAAAAACCTTTTCTGTTTTTTTCTCCATAGTAAATTTCAAGCATTGAATTTTTAATACTAAAAAAAGAAATTGAGGTGAAACAATCCAGGGAAAATTATAAGTAATAAGAGATTGCTCAGCATAAAAGGTCCTGGAAATTTTTATGCCTTTTTTTTTTTTAATGGAAATATTCTATTTCATCCCTTCTCAAGATACCATTTATTTTGAATATATAAGCAACTTTTGGAGAAAATACAAATAAGCTCCTTGTATAAGTGTAAGTAACTTAAAACACCTTAAAAAATGTATTATGTGTCAGTACTTTGTCTGCCCTGCATCAATGTGATAGAATAGCAAAGACATTTAAAATAACCATTATCATTAATATTTGCTACAAGTTTGAAAAAAAGATAAATTTATATAGGGATACCTAGGTGCTTCAATGGCAAATAGGCAATAGATGTTCAACTTTTCTCATTTGTGGGCTCCTTAAAAAAATTTCCACTTCATCTTGGTGAAGCATTTAGGTTTATTTGTGACATGACATATTTCAGGCTACTAGCAACAGATTGGTGGGGCTTGTGCTGAGAAGGATGTTTGGTTAACATTTGCAGAGTACTTATATGAAAGGCCACAAACTCCAGTGGTCTGCAGATCACAATTTTGAGAACCACAGATACTTGGCTATAGTCTGGGCCAGGGCAAAACTCAGGTGTATTTTAAACAGGCTTTTTGTGCCATCATCATTAAGGCATTCAGTTACCTCTAATTTGCGATGAAGCTCTCTCAGCGACGATACCACAATCAGATGATGAGGGTTGGCCACATGCACCAGAAGTTCTGGGAAATTGTTTCCTCCAGCAATCCCAAATATTTAAAGACTCCATTTGAATATTTGCCACTCCTTCCACAGCTCTCCAAGCCAGGAACTTAAACCAAAGTGCAGGCCTTGGCTGCCTGCTTTGTGCTGCTCTGCCAAGGTTTGCAGATGACTTCTTCTGTGCTTGTCCCCATGCCGGTAAGGTGAAGCCAGGATGAGAGTGCCATCCCATACAGAAGAGGCGTGCATGACAGGAAAGGAGGGAGAGAAGTGGAAGCAGCTGCTTCAGGGTGTGGAAAAGCCTCTTCCAGGACTCAGTTATCTGCTCCCTCCTAGTTCTGCCAAAGTCATCACATTCTTGCAGGCTTTGCAGTGCACTGCTGCTGCAAAAAATCCAGCCTTGGGTGTTTGAACCACCAACATAATTTAAACTAAGTTTAGCAGCCTTATCATCAGACTTTTACTGTCAGACTCAGAAATACACTTCAGTAGTGTTTGGACTTCTTTTTTACTGTTAAGGAATAACATTAATAACCTGTTAATTTTTTTCCTCTGATGAAGAAATACTGTGAAAAAACAGGCAGATAAAATGGAGCAACTATTTGTGTGGGCATGTGAAAGTATCTAGGTGTTAGAATTTTCTTAAAATCAGCACTTTAAATCCAGGGAAATCTGAATTTAGGGTTTACTGGAAGCAAATCTTCTTAAGTTAAAATGAATAGCATACACACAACCTTTCTTCTGGCTTACACTGCCATCACAAGTGGGGGGTGCCGGGGGAGGAAGAATGCAAATGCCAATCTCAAGACTTTAAAAGTCTAATTTAATACCTTGAGCAATGCTTTAATCACAGTTATACATGGATCATAACCTATAAAATTATTATGGGGTGACTGCATCACTGCTCCAAACTGCTGTCAAAGAGTGATTACAGGATTCTGTCAAACTAGAGGGCATATCAGGGAGGGGCCCATGAGTCTCTCTTCTTGACTCAGTAATAGGCAATACCATCATTAAAACTGTTAGGATGATGGACAATAACCTTCTTCCAAAATCTACAGATGACACCAAAGGGGAAAACAACTGCAAATACTTTTTTAAAAGTGTCCAATTCAAAGTGATCTTGAAAACTTGGAGAAATAGCCCCAAACCACTGAGGTGATCTTCTGTAAAGCAGAGTACAAAGTACTGCATTTAAAAAGAATGACAGAAGTAAAACATAGAGGAAAAACTGGTTAGGCTGCAGGAAATGTGGAAGGGATGAGTGTTTATTGTGGACTAGAGACTAAATACAAGTTGAATAACACAACGTGTATGCAGAAATTGGAAACTCATTTCATATTCTCAACATTAGTGATTTCTCAGATGGAATACTGACATCCACCGCTCAGAGAAAAGCCAGACAAACACAGAGAATAATGTGTCTAAAAAAAGACAAAGAACAAAAACTTTAAAAAAGAAAAGTTGATAAATTATCTAATTTTTGTCTGTTTTAAAGCATCAAGAATAAAGCATGACCTACATGGATACTTGCAGGAAACAGTTTTATTAAGTGTTTAAAAAAATCGTGACTGGAAGGATGTTTTATAATATTTTAGTATATAAAACTCTTCTATGAAGAAGGCAGGCTCAGCTGTACTCTATGTCCATACAGAGTAAACAAGGGATGGTAGGGCTTAAAAAAACCTGGAGGAGCTGAAGACAGGCTAGCACAAAAAAGATTTTAGGTTATCTCACTGGTTAGCAAGAAAACTTGAGGGATCTGTAAGTAGGCATAAAAGGAAACTGGAGATACATAGGAAGGACCTGCAAAATATCTTTGAACATGTCTCAGAGCAGAAGAATGCCCTGGATGATATCTTGATATCCCAGAGTTCTTGGGTTGTCCTGTGCACTGTGCAGTCTTTTTTTCCCTTAATGACTCCATAAAGATTTTAACCCAAGGCTCTCTAAGCCTGAGTGTACCTCAGAGAAATCACAGATTCTGCATATCTGTTCCACATCTGTCACTTGAATACCATTCCATCAAATTGTTGTTAGACTATCTCCCCTTCTGGTTTCTGTAAATGTTTCTTCTTGGTATGTGACAATTGGGCCCAGAGATTAATTTGTCTTCTTGACAGTTTATCTGAGGTTGGTGTAGAGGAGATGTATGGAGGCAGGAACCACCTGGCCAAATCAAAGGGTAAATGCAGATCCCAGCTCCTTTCCCTAATGTCCTAACACTCACCTGTAGCAATGTTTTGGCAGAGATTTGCATTCAAAGAATGTGATCTGTGGGGAGTTTTGTGCTTTCACCTGGATACAAGCTTTTTCATGGTTAGTGGACAGATTTCTCCTAAGTACCGTTCCACAAAGCTATGTGGTCCACCTATTTTTCAAGGAGACAAGTCACTAAAAGTTTGTGTGGAAGATATCAAAACCAACACTTTTTCTTCCAGAGATTGGTATCAATGCAGCTGATCACAAACCACAGGTGGTTCAATTCTGTGGTAATCAATGCTAAAGGTAATTTCTTGCTACTCTCAAAGTTTGAATGACTTAAGCATAACAAAATTTAAAAAGTACTTTCTGAGCAATTTGGTGATAAAAAAATATCCATTATTGAAAAAGTTTGCCCATGTGCAATTGTGTATCACCAGCTGTTTCCTTCCATTTGTATTCAAAGGGCCTGCAGCCCTGCTGTTTAAATTACTCAGGGTATTGGCTAAATGGATGGAATGGGACATGTTATTTGCATATTGATTTGTTTTGTATGGAAATAATTTTGATGAGTTTTTACCTTATTAGATTGTGCATTGTCATAGTGTGTATATGAATACAACAATCTCAGAGTGGGGAGAAGTTTTGAAAAATGGAAATGCAAACACACATAAATTTTATCTTATTAAAAAGCATTATGTATTTAATTACTAGACTCTCATGAATTTAGGGACTGGAAATTAGAAAAACACAAGATTTAAGAACTTTTATGTATCAGTTGTGAGCCTGTATCCTAGGTGTGTAGTCATCAGCAACCCTCAGCTTAGCTCAAAGATGCAGGCTGAGGTCTTTTGGGTATGCTAGCAAAGGGTTCTGTAGGCTGGGTGCTTAGTTCTCAACCAGCATGCTCTGTATTCTTGCTCATAAAAATTTTAAACTTTTACTTAAAGAAGTAACCACCACACAGGGTCTTACATAAAGTTACTCCAGAAGTCTATGAAGGGCAGCATATTGGTAGTAATACAAGGGGACCAGATTTGATTGACAAGTTGTTCTCCTGATTTCTTGTATGCAAATAAAAAAATCAGCAACAGTTTAATCTTGAGAGTAATTAATGACCTTATGTACATAAATATATATCACACTTTTGGCATTGCAGAGGTAAATGCATTAGTGACTGGAGTGTGCCCTGTTTAGCTATTTATGCCTTTCCACATAAAGCCAATTGAGTGTTTGCTTCAATGAGCATTGTCTCAAGGCTCCTGGGGATTTAAGGGCCATACCCGCAGCTGTTTGTGTCCTTAGTCACAGTTGTCAGGGGGACCATCTAATGGTGTCATGTCCAAGGCACAGCCATTCTGGCTAATTAGCTATTAGTCTGGCGGAAATCCCTCCTCAATGAAGTTTCAGTACAGCTTGTCTTACTTTTAAGAAGCAAGTCTGACACAATTTCACCAGCAGTGACCATTTCCTTGTTTTCAGGGCATTGTAAGAGCCTTATTTCTTGCCTTATAATGCTCCTGTAAGACATCAAAGGGCAGCTGACCAATTGTATTTAACTGTCTTACAGAGGTGCACCTCAGAAAAACATCAGAAGATGGAAACTCCAGTCAAACATTGCAGAAAAAAGTGTTGATTTATATTAATAGAACCTTCCATTCTCTAGACTTACTAATTGTTTTGTTGTTAATGTGAAGCCTCAGCCTTTATTATTAGAACCTCTGCATTTCTATTGTTCTATATTTTAACATGTTAACTAGTCATGTAACTGCTGCAGAGTTCAGAAACACTTATTTTGTATAATTTGCAGAGTGACTCTGAAGATCAACAAACTGCAAAGCTCTGAAATCTGCCAGATGGTCCAAGCAGAGCAAGTACATTACTCCTGCACTTTTCGCAATTAGGACTGAAATAGTGGGGTTTGGAATGGATCTGAAATGACCTCTTGGGTTACAAATCTTACCAAAAAAAAATATAGATTCATTATTAATAAATCAGTATTGCAATTGTACTCCATAGAAATATGCACTTTCACCACTGATGATTTTTTGAGAGAGGACAATAAAGCATGAAATTGTATTTTACAAATGGGCCTGCTCAAAACCCCAGAACCCATGCCTTTAACCTGGTAGAAATCCATTTCTGAACCTCACAGTCTGCCCCTCCAGAAGTTTATGGAAGTGTGCTTATGCCTTTTGAGGAGCACTCTTGTAGTCACTCCTGATGACAGGAGGATCAAGAAAGGTGTGTGGTGGATTGACGCTGGCTGGATGCTGGCACCCACCAAAGCCTCTCTCTCTCACTCCTCTCCACAGCTGAACAGTGGAGAGAAAATTTGGAGGTTCCTGAGTTGAGATAAGGACTGGGCGGGTTCACTCACCAAATACTGCCACAGACAAAACAGACTCAAATTGGGGATATTAATTGAATTCATTACTAACAAAATCAGAGCAGGATAACAAGTAAAATAAATCTCCTTCTCTCACTCCTCCATCCTACATGGGCTCTACCTGTCCCCCTGCAGTGGGCCAGGGAGATGTGGAATGGGGCTTATGGTGAGTTAGTCAAATTCTGTTCCTGCCACTGCTCAAAGACGAGTCCTCCCCCTGCTCCAGCCTGGGGTCCCTTCCATGGGAGACAGTCCTCCATGAAGTTTTCCAGCATGGGTCCATCCCATGGACAACAGTTCTCCATGAACTGCTGCAGTGTGGGTCACTCTTCCATGGGGTAAGTACTTCAAGGATAGGCTGCTCCAGCATGGGTCCCCCACAGGGTCACAAATCCTGCCAGGAAATCTGCTCCAGTGTGGGACCCTCTCTCCATGGGCCTGCAGGTCCCTGCCAGGACTCTGCTCTAGCACAGGCCTCCCATGGGGTCACAGCCTCCTCTTAGGCATTCACCTGTTCCAGCATGGAGCTCCTCCATGGGCTGAGATGGATCTCTGCATCCCCATGGTCCTTCATGGGCTGCAGAGGCGCAGCTGCTTCACTGTGGTCTGCACCATGGACTGCTGGGGAACCTCATGTCCAGTGCCTGGAGCAGCTCCTTCCCCTCCTTCTGCACTTACCTTGGTGTCTGCAGAGTTGTTCTCACCTACTCTCACTCCATTCGTCTCTGGCCACAGTTACCTCTGCCCAATAACTTTTTTTTAAAATATGTTATCACAGAGGTGTTACGACCATTGCTGCTGGGCTCGGCCTTGGCTAGTGGCATGTTCATCTTGGAGCCACCTGACATTGGCTCTGTCAGACATGAACAAAGCTTCCAGCAGCTTCTCACCCCTGTAGCCCCCCGCTACCAAAGTATGATCATGCAAACCCAACACATGGAGGAAACACAGGATGAGCAGCAGGTTTCTCTTCCCAAAGGTTTCAATGTTGGTGTTCTTTACACATGAAGGCACATACAGGGGCTGGTTTGGAAAGTGTTCATGAATGGCATAAAGGCTTTTGGTGTCTACTCTACCAGCCTTTGAAATCAATGGGAACTTTGTCCAGTGATTTCAGAGAGTTTTAAATTACAGCTCTAAGTTAGTCTAGTAATGGAAGTTAAAAGTACAGGGATTTCTGCCAGTTCATCAGATGAGTTCTGGATATATGGTCCAGTTGTTCATGGTTCTCACATGCTTTTGAAACACTGTTTGTGAATTTATTTAATATCATCTCAGAATAAAGAAAAGAAATTTACCGTGGCCTGAAGTATAGAAATGGCTAATATGAAGAAGTAATTTTTTCTCTCTTTACCGTGAAAAGGCATTTCAGAACGTATTTTTAGTTTCAAATTAAAATACCTTGTACTAGAAAGCAACCTGAGATAGTAGCCTGAAGCTAGCAGAAAAAGTCTGAAATTTAATTGCATCTTCAACTCTGCCATGATGTCATTTCAAGGACACACCTGCATGATCAAAAACTAGTGAAATGAAAAATTGCCAAAAGCTCTTAATGAATCAATGAATGAAGAGTCCAACTCTTCAGTGAATGAATGAAGTGTCAACTCTTCAATTCTAAATAACTGCACAATGATAGTGATCAATAACACAGATAATTCAGTATGCAGGACATTTTGACTTTTGACGTTCATGTTTGAATGTGCAAAACAAATTAGGATTAATGACTGCTGTGAAGCTCTGTGCATAACCTAGGATACCCAGCATGATTTATCACTTCTTATCTGCATGTGATCTCAACGTACGCTAAATCATTTAGAAATTAAATGAACCAGGCTCACCCCAAACTTCACCTATCATGGCCAGACCAGTATGCTGCAGCCTGCACTGGAGGCAAGCTATTATTTATTTCTCCAAACCAGCTTCCTCTTTTAATACAAAACCCCAAACAAACCGTGGCAGTTTTTCTATGCTAGTATCAGCTGAGGGTATGTGTGCCATGACCCTGTTCCTCATGTCATTCTTTTTTCCTGGCTCTTGTGGGCCAGCTTCATTGGCCATGTGCCTGACTCATAACAGTCCAATCTTCAATATTTCATTCAGTAGAAATATTTGGCAACATATTCTAGATCATCTAATATATAGGAGCTTTAAGGCATTATTGATACTTGAGAAATAGTCCTCAAACTTTTGCTGGCAAAAAGCCTCTAAGGAAGTTGATAAGCTGCATATTCCAGGTCTAAGAACACAAAATGTCAGTGAATAGAGGTAGTGCATTTAACTTCTCAATGATTTGAGCACTACGCAATTTTGCTTTCGTATGTATTGTACATGTTAAGTAGTGACAATTTGAAATGAAATAGCATTATACTTACACAGAAGTATGTAAGCACTCATCAGCAGCTGAGGCTGGTGTACTAGATAGCACATGGTGGGAAGGTCATAAGGTATGCAAAAGCATGAGCTGTGGCACACTCATGGCTCAGATCACAGATGAGGTATGACCTATGACACTCCCCTTGGGAACCACCAGGCCGCTCAATGCACAGTGCATGCACTCACCTTGCTCTGTGCAAAGCAGCTCAGAACAGTAGAATTTGTCCTGGTGGCCAGTTAAAGAGTTATTCTGTCCTACTTTTGAAATGAGTGCCCTACTTATCAGGTTGCTCAGAAGGTGATGGTGTTAGTTCTCCTTTAACCCATGTTCTGAAGGAGCTGAATGAGCCAGACTGGCTTTTTGAAACAAAATCGATTCAGATAAAGATTCAGATCTGAGCAGAGCAAGCATGTACATTTTAAAAATTCTATACTTATATTCCTGGTACAGTAGCCTCATGGTTAGATCCTTTAGTACTGCTGTTCAACCAGTGGCAGGCATGGACTCCTCACCCTCCCTTTTTGTTGTAGGTGGTGTTGTTGTCCTCCCTCATTGGTAAAAGCAACATCATTGATTGAGGCAGAAGGGCTTCCTCCTTCTCTTCCTTTTCCCCCATGCTGTCTCCAATGAACAAGAGTAGGATTTGGGGTTCTTTTTTCTGTGTTGAATCTGTAGGATCTGTTTCTTTGAAACCTTTAAGAGAAAGAAAATGCAGTTAGCACATTCTACTTTGTGCTCCTTTGTGGTAATGCTAATTAACTACTGTTTCAGTGCTACCCTTCAGTACCCAGTCATGAAAAAATAGTAGATGCAAAGAGATACTTTTAACTTCCTGTCTGGAAATTGCTGCCAACGATTTGTTCTTTTTTTTTAACATTATCATACTTGTTGCTTTCTAGCCAAGTAATATGATTCCACTGAGCTGTACACATGGATGCATGTGCATATTTTAAATTTTTATTCCTATAATAAGAGCAGGTCTCTGAGTTCATACACTCTGATGAGAGTCACAGATCAAGATTTTACCAGCTTCCCATCAGGAGTTGTACATGAGGAGTTGCAAGAATCAGGAGGAAGTACAAGACTATTAATCAAAAGGAACAGGCAGACTGGTGGATATACAGTGTCTTCATTCTCACAACCGTACCCACCAGTCAACCAAAATCATTTGGCTGAATTAAATAGTGATATCAAGACATTTGTCTTCTCTGTTTCAATATGGTTTCAGTAGGCTACTTTGCAGTGTGCAGATTTCTGTTAGAAGTTACAAACATAAAGCACTATTGAAATTAAAGAAAAAAGCAGGAGCCAGAAGTACTTTAGGTTTTCCCTTCCTTCAAGACTGAATTTCATGCTCCTGACAGAAGGCCACCATGCTAAGTCTCCCAAGTCTATTTTATCTTTTACTCTCCATTTTCCCACTCTGACAGGACTGGGAACATAGAATTAATCTTCAGAAAAAACTGAAATCTTTAAAAGCAGTTGCAAATATATTCAAGATCTTGGCTGGAGACAAGGATAAGAAATCTATTAGTTTCTTACTCTGGTCTTTATTACCGCAGCCCTAGGCCCTAGGGTACATCACCATGTCCTGCAGCCATAGGGAGGAGGAGGAGAGAATATCCAGAAAACAGGAATTGTGCAGCAATATTGATTTATTTAATTATTTTACAAACTCTTTTATAGACTTCTTTCTTCATAGTCTAATTGGACAAGGATCAGCCACCCCTTGGGGGTGATTGGCTAAAATCCTAAAACATCCATTGTCAAAATATTTTCCTACTATACCATAAACAAGACTTTTCAAGGTTGCAGGTGTTTGGTTGTTTACATAACTGCTACCTCTTCTGTGAGAGAGAAAAATCTCTCACGGGCTTAGAAAATAGCAAGAAAATCCTTGCTAGCAGCACTTTTGTATCCACAGGGCTTAGATACTGCTGGCATCAAGAATCAAGCTCTTCCAAGACAGAAAATGAAGTTTCTTTATGTGATAGAGGCAATATCAAATTGATTGAAATTATCTGATAAATCTCAACAAAGGGCTATATTCTTATAGCATCACTCTGAAGAGCAGAGCATGTGCAGGCACAATTTCACAGAGGGCTTCAGGTATGAAGATACAGGAACTACTGGGCACCTGAAGAATACTCAAACTTGATCTGTAAGAACAGCAGTGTTTATCATCCATAATCTATTAAGATGAAAATATTTTACCACACTTTGTGGTTTTTCCCAAATAGTTTGTTTTATTTTTATATTAATCTTCTCAAATTATTTGTTGGGCAGGTTTCATAAGTATATTTGAACTATTTTAGCATACTTTCCATCACAGAAAGTTTTGTATAGGAACTGGAAGGCTTTTTTTTAAATTTTGGAGTTTGCTACTTGGAATTTTTGACTGAGCACCTTCACTTAAATTCATCTCATCTAATATCAGCCACTTTTCTAGACACAGGATTTTGTAGAGTGTGGCTTGGTCCACTTGAAGTCTGCAGCATTCCCTGGCTATGCAGAATTCCCATGGAACTGTCCAAGCATACAAGTTAGACTGGTGTTATAAATCTGGAACCTGGTGATACTTTGGTTCTCTGAATGGTGTTATCATTATCAAGGGTTTTTACTGAAGTAGTTTCTTCTGTTTACCTGAAGAAACACTGTGTTGTTTGTTCTACTAAATGCACATATTTCCAGGGGCTTAAAAGTCCCTGCTAAGCAAAGCTTCATACTAAGCAAAATTTTGTCTTAGTACCTGACCTTGCTGTAAATTTGAAAAAAGAGCATGACAGTGCATGACAGTGTAAGTACAGGAAGGACCCGACAAAAGAAGACAAAATACTGAACATTGAGGAATTTAATTACTCTGACATTTCTTCTGAAAGCACTAATGGGAATAGTAATGCAGAATATATATTTTTCCATAGCCGATAAAACAAAGCAATTAGATAAAATAGAGTTATCAGTGGTGGGCATTAGGGGACCTTTTTGTTACAATGAATGAAGAGTGAAATGCTCATGTCTGTCTAACAGAAGAGGCAGATACTACATCTATTTTTTCTCTTGCACATCGTCCCAGGATAATGTACCCCTAGGTGTTTTGTTCTGCCTGATTTTAATTTAAGTGGTTTCTGCAAATTATGATATAATTTCAAAATTACCTTAGTAAATCCCTTGGGAATAATTATTTTAGCACTGCGCAAAAATGACATCTTGAAATGTCCTATGCTTCATGTTTGAATAAAAGAATGCTTCCTCATCAATTTAAGTCATATAACCTGTATAAAATCCAAGAGATCAGTGACTCAAGTGGGTTTTTTTACCTAAATATTTGTAATAGAAATTTAAGTTTTCAATAACCAGAATTATCATATGTTCATCTCATAAATCTTCTCTGAATAATTTTCAGACATTTAGTTCACATGGTTATAGGGATCTTGGAGTACCTGCTAGGATAATTTTTCCATCTATGTGGCCTTTTAAAATTACTTCTATGGTGGAAATATCATTTTATTCTGCCTTATCTATCAAAAATCCTTCACTTTGACATCCACAGATTACTTTAAATTTAGACCTGATACATAGTGACATGGACCCAAGTATTTTCTGCATTTATGTAAGTCTTGCACAGGCAGCCTAAAGAGCTACGGTTTTTAGCATTTGCTATTCTTGTCATTATTTATTCTAAATGTGCTTTATGTTGTTATTCTTAGACCATTACACATTGTCTTGCTAATTGCTGTGCAGACTGTCTTTCCCTTAGTTTTTTCATAAATCAGCCCCTTAAATCTTGCTAATCCCTTTCATTATTCCATTTCATGCTCCCGATGCTGAGAGCACATTTCTAGAAACAATACACTCTGAGCTGTGCACATCACCCCAGTGCAGGAGCATGTCAGGTCTTGGTTCTGCTACTGTGCTTAGACAAGCTGGAACCAGCCTGTACATATTTGGCAGAGTTTGTGAGGCATCATGATAACCTGGGTGGCATTACTTTGTTATAATATATATGACAATTATGTATAATAATACAACAATTTACAGAGGCAATAACATATTTTTTTAGAGCTACATTATATTCATTTCCACACTTCAGACAATATTGCATTTTCAGAGGAAGCCTGCAAAGTGTATTGTCGACTGGAGTGCTCAAGATAGCAAATGAGGAAAGAGGTGTGCCTTTGCAAGTATTTAGTAGAGCCACACCTTTGGACCCCTCTCTGGCTGTCGGCAAGACGCAGAACTGTTTGTTGGCAGCAGCTGGTACTTTTTGTTGGGAATGCGCTCAGCTTTCAGTTCTGCTCATTTCTCCAAAATGATCAATATGCTGTACATAGAACTCTCTTGCAGGCAGCACTGAGGGTAGCAGGAAAAGTATATGACCACAATGTAGATGGCGCAATTGGTGGTGTAAGCCTCATCTCTAATGACCAGGAGAGACACAGGACCTTTGGTGGGAGAGGGAGGAGGTGAGACTGAGGTGTAAACAATCAAAATGCTTGAAAGGGATAAAATAGGACAAGGTAGAAAAGATGGGCAGAGTTTACATCATGGTTAAGAAAGAGAAAATGAAAAAGCAGTCGTGTGATACAGACTGCAAAAATAGAAGAACATCTGAGCAGTGAGCGAGTGAGAGGTGGGAATAGTGCAGCCTCTGCTCAGAGCAGCAAAGAGAGAACATGCAGGTGGTAACAAAACTTTCCAGGTACATCCTCAGAAGATGGAACTGAAGACAAGTTACAGCACTTAAAGAGGAAAGTGAGTTTGGGAGGTAGTTTGTGGGATGAAGAACAGAGTCTTTGAAGTCAGTAGTGTTCTTAGCCACTAGAAACTAAGTGTGCAGCCATCTTTTTATTCTGTCTCACTACCTTCATATGCATCTCAGTCATGACAGGGCATCCCGGTGCTGGTCTAGGGAAGAATCTGATAGGTAGTTTAGATCAAAATGGAAACATTCACTATTTTCTAGGTCTATACTCAATTATCTGTCATCTGCACTCCCGTTCCTTTGATGAATTTGATTCATAAATCATGGAACTCGATGAACTTTTTGGAGCAGAAGTAGTTTGAGTTGAACTGCGATTCATTTATTTCTCATAAAAGCTCATTACAGGCTGATAATTGACCCAATACTTTCCATCAAATTTGAATTAAATCACACTGGAAATCAATTACCGAAATTCCCGAAGGTACTTTTACTCTATAGGAAAATGAAAATGAAAAGATTTGGGAGGGTGCTAAAAGGGCAATACTGTAACTGACATTTGTGAAAAGTGTCGGTTTCTCCACTTTTTCCTTCTTCATCTGAGTGTTTGGAGAAAATAATGATTGCAAGTATTTCACTATTTTGCTTTGAATTATGAAACAAATAATTTGTTTAGATCTTTCTAGATTATGGAATTCTTGTGGAAACATGGCAGTGCAGGGGAGGAGATAAAAAAATTCAAATTTCTGTTTCAGTTGTCAGCTCTGTTGTTTCAAGCATGGCCTCAGTTAAATTAACAGCAGTCATGGATCATCCAAATGCTGAACAAAATTTGGATGCAGCAATTCCAGAGGGCTGGAGCTGGTGATACTGCTCTCCTGCCACTCTGATCTTGCTGGGATTTGGAACCCAGCCTGAAACATCATCAGGTCATAACAGAGGATATCTTGAAAGGAGACTGAATGGGGACTTGGACCACTGTGACCTCTCCTGTCTGATGCAGCCTTCTTGCCAACGTGAGACAAAGCCTTCCCTCACTCTCCTCCCCTCCTCTGATCCATGAACTCACTCTGAGCTCATGTCAGAGGATCTGCTAGGGTGATGGAGGAGCATGGTGCAAGAAACATGGAAAACAGATGCTGATCTCCCCACTTCTCAAGTGCAGAGGAAATTTTAATTTGTACGTTCCTCCTGCTAGTTGTGCTGGTTCTGCAGTAAACAAAAAGGCATCCAGGTTGATTATTTAAAGCCAGTCTTCCCATCTAAACTGATACAGTTCCACAAATACAACTTGACCGCTACTGTGGAAAATAAATACTGTACTTGGAGGAAATAGCTCATGTTCAGCTGACTGTAAACCTGCTTCAAAGGTTAAACTGTTCACTCTTCCTTGTCAGTTTTCAGTTGAAACATTTTGATTGGTGGGAAGACATATTTATTTTAGTTGAGTTTTAGTTCAAGAAAGCATCCAACTGAACTTCAAAAGGAAAATTTAGGGTCAGACTGAGAAAAAATAACAGATTTTTTTAGTTAGTGGGAGTTCAGTTCAGCACCTGTCTTTTCCTTTACACTGTGATTCACTTCTGTCCAGATTTCTCTCTTTGACTGAACAGATGAGTTTCAGCTAATTTCTCATTGTATTACCTCACAGGTTTTCTATTTGGATCTTTTTCTGTCTTTGCACATTTTGGAGATCTCTAGTTCCCAGTGTACTATTCCTCTGCTCTCAGAGGTATTTGCAGTTTCTGCCCATTTGTTTTGAGTGAATTTCATTAAGGTTTTCATTTGTTCTATTCCCTAAATCGCTAAGGCTAACTTGCCATATTCCCAATGCATATTTTGCCCCACATTACTTTCCTGCCTGACAAGTCCCTTTGCATAACAGGTTTTCAGTTATACGCCGGTGATTTTACAAAGACTGGATATGAATTAATTTTGAGACATGCTTTAAATGATAACGAACCCAAAGAGTTTTCATATACCCTTCCAGATTTGCTTTCAATTCTTTTTTAAAAATCAAGCTTAACTGAAGACATTTCTTCTTTCTACAGCTTTCGGTTTCCACCAATGATTCATTCTTAGACTTGACCTTTTGGTCAGTCATTGGAGACCTTGAAAGTGAAGACTATGGTACAGTTGTTTAATTCTTAATTTCATTTTGAATTAAACCAATATTCTCTCTCTCTCCATGTATAGGTATGTTTGTTTGCCTGAATCCATGATGCTTCCTGTACTAACTCTGCCCTGGCGCTCCTGCAGATGGTGATGGCCAGTAGCAGATGCCTTGGTTAGAACAAAAGGGCAAGGTCAAGATGTAATGTTACTTTCCCATCACACCCTCTCAGCCTCCACCCAGCTGCTTCTCAAGGACTTCCTGGGAGAAAGATGTCTTTGAATTGAAAAGTCTCAGTAGGACTCTTCTCTCAGAGCTTTGTCCAATTGATTTTTCAATTCATGCATTCACAAAATCCTGTAGCCAGAAGTTTGAAAACATTAGATATGTATTACATGGTGGATATTTCAGCCCAGCTATCTTGGATAGAAATATACCGAGGTACTCAATTAAAGTAAACTGACAGGCCTTTTCCTTTCATTTCTTGTCTGTTTTCCCTGTTTCTTGGCTTTTTCCCCCTTAAAATAAATTTGTTTTATAACTACTTCAAGGAGGTAAAAGCCCTGATGAGAACCCAGCTGAGGAAAGCAATTCGGTCAGTTTATGAAGTTAAGACTTTAAAAAAATGTAACCCAGACAATTACCCCAAGAGAATCTACACTTTTGCTCTATAATGTAGTCAGGCAAACATACTGTAGAAGAATAGATTAAGATATGAAATATGATTAAGCTGCAATTAAATATTTACATTTGTTTTCACTAGAATATATTTGATATACTTCTCCTAAATGGACGTTTAATGGAAACAGCACTCAGCCAATGACAAGTCATAAATTACTCATCCCATGAGGGGGACCATACTGGTCCAGGTTTGGAGACAGCCTGCCAGCCACAGAGCTACCTCCTGTCTCCTCCTGAGTTTGGTGGAAGCAGCAGCTACTTAGAAAGTTAAAAATATATTGTTGCCTTTCCCAGCGAATCAAAATAAGTCATGGACACCAGCTGCTGCTTCCTCACTTCCCACCTGTTCTGGTACACATGCATGTCCTGATCAAACCGGAATTCTGGCCAACTCATATAGGAGTTCTCCTTTTTGCTGCCTAATCCCTGTGTGCTTGAGCTACTACTGTTTTCACCAGCTTTTGGCATCACAGTAAATATACTCCCATTAAAGTTTAAACCTCTAAGCATTGAACAGTCTCTCCTCATATAACATTAGCTAGGACCTGTTCATATACTAAGTTTTTATCTTGTCTGCAAAGAATGATTAATCAGTTCACAGGAAACTATGCCTGTCTGAGGAGGGAAATCTTTGCCCTGTATTCATGCAAAAGATGAAATATTTTTCTATTGCCAAGTCCTGAGATATTTGTGGGTGGGTGGCAAAGAGAAGGGAGGAATTACATGAGTGATATAAAATATATGTTAATAGGTTAGGAAATTAAAACAAATGAAACTTTGTCTATAATATTTGAGTTTCTTCTAAAAATATGTCTTGCTTTAATTTCTAGTTTCATGGGTTAGAGGGATTTCAATCTACTCCATTTACTGCCTTCTGGAAAAAGATTGCAGCAGCCTTGGAGTAATTTGAAAGTGATGAAAGAGACACTACAGAATCTTCCTTTCAAATATTATTGTACATGGTCCAATCAGATTTGCTTTAAAGCAAACCTCCTATGTTGCACCTTTACCAGCTTTTATTATCCACCTGAGCATGCAGATTTTCTTAAAGAGAGAATAAGTTTCCTGTTGTCCGAGTACAAACATTTTCTGGTAATGAGCCGTGCCATACAGTTAGTAACATAAGTCCTTTATATTCTCTTTAAATCGTTGCGCAGCATAAGAATCAAATCCCACACCAGGTTCTTTTGCTTGCACAAGAAAACCAAATTTTTGATCGCTATATGCATTCTTTGTGCTATCCAGACATATACCTTTGTAAGAGTCTAACCAGAGACAGAAAGCACGGGATAATCTCTAACAGATTAGCCATAGGATGGAACTGAACCTGCACAATCAAAGCCAATGATACTTTCCCAAAGACAGATTGCCATTGTATTAAGGGATGGGAAAGCACCCATTATTCTGTTGTGTGTTTATGGGAGACAAAGGGTAGTAAAACCACTGATTTTATCACTGCTATGATATGTCCAAAGATTTAGAAAAAGTAAAAATCTATTTTGTAAAAAGTAAAAATCTGTTTTGTATTTTTTTCCAGAAAAAAATGCGGGCAAAAGTTTCATAAATCAGTGACTAGATTTCCAAGGGCAGTATATGAAGAACATGATAATAAGTTAGCTGTAAAATGAGTGAATGATAGAGATTAGAGACCATTTAAATTGATGGACCAGTTTATCCAGAAAGTATACAGAGCTGCAAGAAGTACTCAGAAGTGCATAGGAAAAATAAGCAAATTTATTGCTTATGCAAACATTTATTCAATTCATAGGAACCATCACAGATAAGAAGATGGCTGAAGTATAACATACCACCATTATTTCAGAAAGCCTTGGGATATACCATAAAACTGTAAACAAGATATATGAGAAGCTACACTTATTTTTGGAAAGGTCTGCCTTTGAAGCAACTGAACTCTGGGTGGGGAACTGCAGCAATATATTAACATTCACTTGGTGTCCAGACCGTAAATTAAGTGGAAATTGACGCACGTTCTCTATGACACATAGAAAGAAAAGAAATCCACTAAACAGGCTTGTGTATTCAACAAGACATTAAGACCAAGAATTAGTCATCTTACAATGCAAGTCAATTAAAGGGGCTGCAGTGCTCTCTTGGGTCCTGCTGATTCTTTCTGATGTGAATATTACTTCTTTTCATTCCTGCTGCATACATATAGAGGGGTATCAGCTCAGGAGAGGCTTACAGGAATGAAAGGGCAAGAGCGGGATAGGAAATGGCAATTTTCTTTTTACCATGAGGACTAGAGTTAGATAAGGGAAGTCATGGTTAAATAATTTAATTCTTGAATTTCCAGATTCTATCTGCAGTATGTCTATCAGCATCACACTGTTTGCACCACACATTTGCTAATGGCTTATGAACACAACTCTCCCACTGCAGTCAAATTACTTATATCAAGGTAGAAATATTTCTTTAGGTGTGGGAGTAGAGAACACCATAAAAAGGTGGTGTAAATTTTGCTAGGAGCAAGGGATAGCTCTGAAATTACCTTCCAATTTAGTTGTTCATACATTTTTTTATGTATAAGCTGAAATGTTCATACGAGGTGCGCTTCAGAGAAGACAACCTTGGGACATTTAGAACTGAGGCCAGAGAAAAAAAGCACTGGATTATGAATAATCAATATGGGTTTACCTGTAATATTCCAGTCACTTTAAATTTTGGAGTAAGGGCTAGAAATATTGTTTGGAGGAGCAACAGCTTTTTAATGAAGGGTGTACTATTTTTTTGCTCACCAAATCTGACAACATGGAGGGAACCATGAGCACTCAGGGAAGGACAAATTACTGAGCCAGGGTTGTAGAAAAGACAAAAAGTCTGTGACAGAGCCCCTGGTGAAATGGGAAGGGCTAGGCCATCAAATCAGAGTCAGGATGACAAGTCTGAGGAGTGCAGGTTGGCATTGAACTGGAATGAGGTCCCAAGTATTTGGGACTGAAGCATTCCTCATTTTATATTTTTATAGCTGGCTGAGCCTACTTCAGCTGGCCCTCATCCACAGCAAACTGTGTCTTGCTTTAAAGACTCAGACCATGGGTCTTAAAGACCCAGTTTTCCAATGATTTTTCCATCTGCTTTTCAGCAGTTTTAACTAATCCATATTTCCTTGGCTCATTGAGGATATCATCCCTGTACATGACCAACATGAAAAGAATCTGAATTCTGTGATTACATTTTCACTTTTTGCATGGATTCCAGTCTCTCTTTGAACACCAAATTCTTCTTTGGGATGAATTAGGAGTATGTGATGAAACAGGCCTATTTTTTGAAGGATCCTTGCTTCAGTTGTAGCAAAAGCTGAAAGCTGTGTAAAGAATGGAAAAGAAATTGGGGGAAAAGAATGAATAATGGTCTCCTGGCTGAGGATGTTGAAATCCATCCAAGAGATTGGGTTATAAATGTACATCTGCCAAAAATTTCTCAGTGTGATCCTGGGCGAGTCATTCACCCAAACTTCTCACAGGTGTTCTGTGGTTGTGTTTTTTACCCACTGTTAGGTATCAGTATGACTGGGTTCTTGCTGTTTTGTTGCAGAACTGCCAAGTAGTGACAACACAGACTGCAGGAGGTTTTATTATTTAAAGGACTTGAAGATTTTGAAATAGAGATTTGTTCCAAATCAGCATATATTCCTTAGATTAGGTAATTTCTGGTGGGTCAACTTTTATTGAACAAGTGATTTCACACTGTTTAAACAGAGTAGTTAATTTTGAGGTTGTACTACCATAGAAGAAGTCTATCAGCTTTTTAAACATTTGAAGTACCATAAAAAAAAAAATCAAACCTCAGTTTAGCCATTGGATATTCTCAAAATTCAGTGCGTCTGTCCAGAAGAATATCAGTGTGTAGAGAAATAGAAGCATATTTGTAAAATTCCTGCTTTCAAGATAAGGTTCTGTTCTAGAAGACAGGATTTCATTTGTTTCCATCACTGGTACTCTTCACAATGATAAGCCAATGGTGTGGGGTCTCAAACACACATTGCTTTGTAGTGTCAATGTTCTGAAAATTTAGGGCCCTGAAGTCTCAAACTGGCCACTTTAAATTAATGGGGTTTTAACTTAATGGGTCTGTGCCTTGGCTCTCCAGACAAAAAGGGAAGATAGTAAACTCTCAGGAATTTTCTGTGAATATTCAGAGATAACATTAACAACTGTAATTGAAGAGCCTAAGAAGAAGTTATTATTTCTAACTTTTAGCAGGATTTGGATGTTGTACAGTAAATAAGACCTGGGGCCATACTCTGTAAAGTTAAAATTGCCAAGCAGACCATCAATAATTAGATATCAGCTATTTTGTGCCCTGATGCAGCTGAAATGGCACAGACAAAGCAGTATATGATCATGCAGTAAAACAGTATCATAAACATTAATCCCAAGGAACTGAATTGAGATTTTACAAGGAACCGAATTCTGGTGTCTGTTCTGTGAGAGTTCACAAAGTAGGAGAGATTGCTAATTATAAAGCTAAATATTTCTGCCTGGAAAATTATCGCAAAAATTATTTCAATTAAGTTTAGGTTGTCACAGACTCTCCTACACTTTCAGTAAGTGTATATCTATAAATATCTGTAAATTATATTGAGAGAGAACAGTCTATATTTATTTATAGTATGCTTTCTTTTTGAACCAAATTTTTCAGGCTAATTAATGAAACCTGTACAAAGTAAGTATGCTCCTAATATTTCCAGTGCCAGTAGATTTCAGGAGAAGTCTTTCCTGTTTGAAAATCCTTATTTATTAATTCTAGGTCCAGCTGCAGGCTATGGAATGCAGTTACAGAATTTGTGATATGCTTTAATAATCAAAAAAATTTTCATCATATTGAAAAGAAAGCACTGAATTCTATCTATAACAAATCCTCAAAATGAAAGATTTACCAGGCTTTTAAGTTGTAAATTGAGTATAACTGCTGAAGAACTGTTGAGAACAGGCAAAATCTGTTAAATTTGATGAAAGATACTCCTCTGAAAAGCCTCTCTACTTTCTTAATGAATAAAAAGGAGTAACTTTCAGGGAATCCCAAAGGGGCCAGCAGATTTTCAATGCCATACAAACCTAAGAGAGAAAGGTCTTTTTTTTCCAGTCTCCCATTTCTTTTTCTGAAACAACAGAAAAATTCAGTTTGAGCCCTACCTAAGAGTTAAGAATACTGTCAAAAGATAATGTTTATTTTTACAAGCACAATCAACATTTAAGGCTTTTAGAAGAAACTATATCCATATTTAGAAAAAAAGGTTTTGAGCTATCAAAACTCTATTAATATAATTTTTGTTGTTGTTGCTAGTATTATTAATACAGTGTTAATATTCTTATATTTGTTAAATGAAAACCTGTTTGAAAATAAAGAATACTTGTATTCACTTGAGGATTAGCTGTCTACAAGGCATTATTTATGCAGCAGACTTTCAAAAATAGGACAGACAATACTTTCCTCTTCTGAATTTTTAAGAACTGTATGTGTGTCTGTGGGGACTGTTTATGTTAAAGAATTACTTTAAGAACTGTAAAAAAAATAAAATAAAATCAAACACTTAATTGGGAATTACTTATTTATAAAAACATGCATGTTTGGACTAACTTGAAACAGAATCTGAACTTCTGTCAAAAGCTAATTGAACTAAATAAATGTCTGGGAAAAAGAAATGAATACAGAAAAGACCTGAAATTGGAAGTATCCTGACATGGAGCACATGTATCCCCCTGCATGCACACGAACTGAAGAAGCTGCCAGCACTGCACTAACAAAGGAAGCAGCAGCTCACATGCAAATCTGGGGGAAGTCCTGGACAGATGTTCTCTCTTTTCTGAAAATATGGAACTGGGAAGGTAAATTATCTTCAAATGAAGCAAGGGAAACAAAGTACACTTCTTATGTTTCACCTTCAGTTCTTTTTCTGTCTCAGCACACTCCCCTGACTTTTTCAAGTAAACAGTCAAGAAAACCCAGAAAGGAGCTGATTGACATCATTGTGGATGGTTACCTGCTGTTGGACTGTAAATTCTGCAAGATAAGAGTATTACCTTAATACCGTCACCAAAGTAAAGAGCCAGAGAAAAATTATGAAAACTTACTGATTACATTTATCTCCTTCTTCTAATGATCTAAGAAATAATAGAATGTAATTTTATTTTAAATACCAGAAGAATTCCCTGCTGAACAGCAAAATAACCCAGACTGTAACCTTTAGTAGATGTTACAGTAGGTTCATTTTTCTCATATAAGATTTTCAGACTTAAGGCAGGTACTCAGACAACTGATGAACTAAATTTAAATATTCTCTTGGCTGACTGCAAACTGTACTGCTACACCACAAAACAGAAGCCAGGTCATAACTTGAATGAAATGTGCTTCATTGAGTTAGATGGAAAAGTCTTCCCCCTCTCAGAGGTCACATCAGTCTCCAAATTGTGTCTTTTACTATATCAGGGAAGTCATCAGCAAATGCTTTGTCTCTTTTTAAATGATAAAAAAACTTACTGTTTTGCTGCTTTTTCACTTACAATTTCCCTCCAAACATGGGAAAAAAGTTAATTAACTAAAAAACCAGTGAGTCACAATTCTGAGTGGCTTTGAGAAAAGTAGTATTTAAGATCTGACACTTTCTGTTTCTCCATATAGGTGACTTCTTGGTATGGTACTAGGTTAAAACTAAATGTTGTGCTCTGCCAAGGCTGTTTTAATGGGATGTTGGCCATATGTAACATACATGAGGGCTAAGAGAAGGACTCAGAGCAGCCAGGCTTACTTTTTACTTTATATGATTAACATTTTAAGCAGATTTAGTGCTGCTAGGTTCTGTGGGAAAAATCCCATTGCGCTCTGACAAGTGTTTCATAGCTGTTTGTGCTGACATCCAGCACTAATTGGTTTTTGGCACTTTGGAGGACATTTGAATACTACCATCCACTCTGTAGATTTGTCTGGGAGAGTACTCTGGAGCACCATGCAGTCTACACACAGATAGCCCCCTAATTAGCCTCTCTGGAGGTACTTTCCCACAGGTACCAGCCGAGCATGATGTTGTCTGTGTAAGCAGGAAACATCAGGCTAATTTAAAGTGCTTTTTCTCAATACAGAGAGTACATAAGAACTTTGCTTCACAGATGGGCTTCTGCTAATAAATACATTTAAAAAATAAAAGAAAAAAAGATGTGTTTATTTGTTAGAGAAAAGTCTAGCTAAAATCTTGATGCTTTAAAGGCAGGGCTTTTCGGGTTGAGTTCAGATCACCTAAACCTGCCAGATGAGTAATGTTTTATGTCTCTACTCAGTGCCACAGAGAGACTGACAATGCCAGTTAGAGGACGAGACAATGGTGTGGCTATGTACATGTGAGAGGTGTTATTCATGATGAACAAAAGAAGAATTTAACATTTAAATTAAACATTTAAGTTTCCAGTATAAGATGGCTACTTTTGAGATTCATCTGCCCAGGTCTAGAGCTATAAAGAGCTTACAGGTACCACAAGAGGCTGGTAGGACACCTACAGGTGGTTCTTCCACTCATCTGCCTTTTAGCCTGGCATATCAGATGCTGTATGCAGGCATCCCGGGAAGACTAGTCTCCAAAGGTGTCTTACATGAGCTGCTGCAAAGACTGATTTCTCAACTCTTCCCAGCCTGTGTCAATGCTGAGCTGCTAATTCAAGGTACTGAACAGTCAAACACATGACTTTGCAGCTCCTAGAGATGAGAAGTTATGCCTAGAACAAGAAGAGGATAAGAACCCTGGGATTTAATCTGTGCCTTCTGGCTGATGTGCCATATCAAGGGAGATAGCAGGAGGAAGTAAAGCTAGGAGAGAATGAGAGGGCTTATGTTCTCATGCCACCAGACTGCCTACTGAAAAATAAATTCAAGCCCTTGGTTAGGCCGATGGTGGTTGCTCAAAGTGGTGTGGGTCAGCTGTGCACCACATATGTGGCTCGAGGACAAATTGGGGCACAGATGGGAGGAAAATCTTTGCGTGCAAAATGTTCCACTTGTAACTAAGCCAACTTGGACTGCTTTGTACTGGGGAAGAGACAGAGTGTTTATAGGATAGCCAGGAATGGAGGCCAGAAACTTCAACATTGTCCTGCTGACTGTCCAGATTTTCAGTGACGTAATGGCACAAATCTTCTCTTAGGAATTAGCTCTTTTGCTGCCTGATCTTCTATTTCCATCCTATGTGTAGCATGAAGCATATGCTGTGAGAATAGAAACAAGAAACAAGTCTGTTTTCTTCATTTTAGATGCTATTTCCAGTTTTCTTCAGGGGAATGCAGCTGCGGATGTAGGTATGCTCAGTAAGGGGGCTGAAGAAATGGAAGTTTCCCATGTTGTAAGTGATGGAGAGCTCGTTTCCCCCAATAGTGAAGATAGTGAAGCAGTAGCTTCACTAGTAGATAGTGAAGATAGTGAAGTAGATAGTGAAGCAATAGCAGTGTGAAGAAGAGTTTCTGCTTTGCTCTGTTTAGCTAGAAAATTGTGTAAGCAAAATCAGGCTGCCACTACTACTCACAAGAACTCACAAAGGCCAGAGGCTCAAGTAGCACAAATCAACAGGGAAACAAAACAATGAAGTAGGTGACAAAGTAAAGTAGATGATGATTATTCAAGTTGTTTTAGAAAAACAAAAAAAGTTGGGAAAAAAAGCATCTTTGTTAATAATTTCTTTCCTCCTTTTAACTTCAGAAAGGCTGCTGGAGAACCTTCAGCAGACTAGATAAACATGCTAGAAAAACCAGCTGAGCAAAATATTTTCATTCCATATGTGTGTATCTACTTACACTCAGCAGAGAAAACATAAGTCCTAATGAAAACAAAGCACAAGTATGGAAAATTCTAATCCAGACTTTAATTGTGTTGCATCTGCAACAGCTGTAATGGGGCTGTGACAGAAAATAATTTATTTCCATTCTCTGAGCTGAACTTCTTTTTCATTCTCAGTTTTTCCTTAAAGAATGTGGAAGCAATTTTCATACTCTGAATGCAGATTTTGCCACTGAAGTACCTCCAAATTCTTTTAATTCACCAGGCAAGGGAACAGCTGTTTACAAAGCAGTCTGTTGTCATCATCCAAAGACCTCATGAGACAAGCAGGAAAATTCGGTTTATATTCACAGTGGGAAAAAAAGGCATGGTTGCAAAATGTGGAAGAAAATGACCTCTAATATAAGCCATTTCTTCTCAGAACAGTATATGACTTTGTTCAGAGTTAAGTGTTTCAAAGGAAAACTAAGAAACCTGGAATAGTTACTTGTGATACTTGGGTACATTTTGCCCTTCTTTTCTTTTCAAGGTTTGTGGAGGACAAACTCTCCTCTTTCCAAGTGGGAAGGATGACTCAGAAGAAAGAGTGTTCACTTAGGATCTGACACATCTGGGTCATGTTCCTTACTCTTGCAGATTTATTGCAGCAGTTTACATACAGCATCCAGACCAAACTTGAAACTAATGTCAAAATGCAGCAGTGAGGCATCACTAACATTCATAAGGTCCTTGCAGAGTTTTAAGCACTGGTGGCTTTTGCCTATGCATAGGTGATATCCTCAAGTGGTGATTGGCATGTTGAAAGGATATGTTACTTACGGAAAAGAGCAGCTGCAGATCAAAACTTTCTGGGATGGTTAAGAGCTTTTTTTTATTGCAATAAAACTATGTTTAGAGTATCATTCTGGGCTTAGATCATCACTGTGCCATATTAAAAGTAAAAAAGTTGATCTATAGATATAGGGTTATTGAGAGGCAAATACCAGGCTCTTGAATGTGTTGCAGTGTTTTGCTCACAGTCCATTTTTGAAGCTGTTCTGTCTGTTCATTTTTTTCCTTAAATAATTAAAGCATTCATTATGTCTAAGAATGAAGAAAGAAGTCAAGAAGCTGACTCTCTAAGCCAATTGGCAGGCAAGAGAATTGAAACAAAAGTCTCATTTTATACTGTGTACTTTCCAGCTGGCTGTGCTATACACCTTCACAGAATTACAGGATTATTGAGGTTGGGAAGGACCTCTGGAGACAATGAGTAAGACAAAAGTTCTTTGAAGTTACAGATTTTACTCACAGGCTATACCAAAACTGCAGGAAATGCAAAGACCTCCCAGCTCCCATACCCTTTTGTCCAATCTACCTGCATTCTGATTTGATGTCAGGGTGAGATGTAGGTGTGTACTATTTTCATCCTCACTCCCCCTCCCCTGCTGTCATTTACACAGGAAGAAGCCCTTGGAATAACAGAGGCTGACAGGACCCTGGGTCCTCATTTGTGAAGTGAGGAAAGTGCAACATTACCAAACAGCAACACTTAATGTGTTTTCCAAGGATTTAGGCCGTAAGAAAGTGTCAGAGGAGCAATCATTTTTGCTCAATTCATTTCTTTCCCTTCATAGTAAGTAGTACATAACAAAATTTAATCTTTGAGCCTCCCACATTTCGTGACATGAAGGTTTCCTGTAAGCCTGGCTCTTATGTGTTCTGCTTTCCATCTCATTTCCAAACTTTGGTGCCACTGTATGTACATGCACCAGAAAATGAGGGAGAGCTGTAGGGGGGGCATTTGTCTTCATCCTGTTGTTAAGGAGGATGTCCCACAAGTCTGCAATTTGCAGCACAGGCACAGCCTTTCCCAGAGCAACAAGAGTTGTCATGACCCTGCCTCTCCCAGCATCACTGGAACAGAAACAAGACCAAGCTTCCTTCTTCCAAAGATAACCTCTTTTCTTCCAAATACAGGCTGACGATAGCTTCATATATGATACATTGTAAATCTACGCATCACCGGCCAGAATGAAGTCCCAGAAGGGAATTCATTTTGTGGGAAAAGACTGAGAGAGTTGTGCTCTTTCTCAAGGGAGAGGAAAACATTTCATGCTAAGCTAAAAGCTTGCATTTGTTATTTTTAGTCAAACTAATAAATGTTTCATGTTGGCAAAGATAAAAGCAAGGATGTGAGCAAAGAAATAAATACATGAACAAAAAAACATGTATTGTTGAGGGAACAAATAGGTAGAGTATAGAGAGGTTCTAGGGGAGTAAAAGCACAAGCACTTTCCTACATTTTATGGAAAGGTTCTTTTTGTTGATTTTATTCCAGTACTGAACAAAACTGAAAATAAGCCACTATTTGTTTATGAGAGAGGGCTAGCATTTCTTCCAGTTCTACTAGACAGCACATTTTCTGTCTGCAGCTACAAGATTCTGGGCAAGTTTTCATTTAAAAAGATAGTGGTGGGAGAAGGAGGAAGGAAGGAATATGACTGCCACTAATATTTGCTATAGTCCAGTCAAAGGGAGGTTGCCAAGAGATTTAGCAAACCTTGGTGTCCAAAGAAATCATAAGGACCTGCTACAGAGGAAAAACCATCTTCTAGGATGGCTGATGGGAAAATTTCTACCAGAGCATAAGGTGGATGGAGAAATAGTTTGCTTGCTGAATGAGCACAATGAGGAAAAATTAAAGGTGAATATATGACTGTAGGAGGGAAAGGAGCTTTGCATTATAGTCACTGAGAAAACAAATATTTTGTCAGGTATGCATGCCAGAAAAACCTGAAGGCTTGTTCAGTGAGGCAGCTCTAATGAGATCACCTGATGCATTTCACAAACAACATCCAAGAAACAGCTAAGTTTTACAGTTAGTCTCTGAAAAAAAAAAAAGCATATAAATGATTGATTGAGTCTAAATTAATTGCATGAGGACACTCCATGAATGGCGAGGGTCTTCATCAGAATAGATAATTGCTCAAGGAAATTTCTGGTCTTCAGGGTTAAACACTTACAAGGACACTTAAATCCTTTCTTTGATCAAAAAATTAATATCCTTAGTGAGTTATAAAAAGGAAGTATGATATAGAACTTAATAATTACAATTTATAACAATAACACAACTATGGATTATTAATGTTAGCAAGATTTTTTACTGTTTCACAGAATAAAACATATGAAAATTGAAGATTTGCAGGTCAGAAGAATATGAAATTGGTTGAAAAAAAAGCCTTAAATACCCAAAGACCAAAAATCATATTTCAGGAGATTCCTTAAATGCCATTCTAGGTACAGAATTATTCAGAGTTTTCCATATTACAATCTTTACAATTGAATTGCAATATTTACATTGACCTCAGGGCATAATTGTGAGGAGACTTTCCAAAGTTGAAAAGATTACTAATGCTTGGAAAGATAGAAATAAATCAAATAATTAGGATGATACTCAGCAAAAATAAACATTAGTTCTCCAAACAGGATATATGGCAATTACAAATGAAATTATTTCATCAATCAGATACTTCCTGTTACACCACTGGCTAGAATTGCTTATAAACATAAAAATTTGTTTGAGTAAGAAGTTGTGATTGTAAATGTATAACATATGATGACCTAGTGCTTGTAAGCTTATTCCAGGCAAATCCACACACTAATTTAATAATGCAAATTAGGTTTGTGAAAGAACTGCCTCTGCAGTGCAGATTATGAATGTTCTTTTTATTACCAGGTGATAGAAAAGGAGTTAAATTATAACAGGCAGGAAAACTTCTTGTAAAATCCAACATACGTGCACTCTAGTGAGTGGTACGTGGCAGGCCAAGGAAGCGTATATGATGGGAAGAGTAGGCATTTCTTCATGGCTTTTCATGAGATGCACCATTTTATTTGTGTGGTTTGCAAAGGGCAGAACAGAACCATGCAAATTTGAGAGAACTGCTTATGATTTTAATTTGATGAGTAAAATATTGTAGTGCTTAATCACTTCTTGCATCCCACCTGTCCTCCAAGCATTCATTTAATTTAATCTTGTTGAAAGTTGAGTGGAATTTCACCCTACTTCACTCTAAAAAAAATCTGACCTCAGGCTAGAGATACCATAAAATTAGAGAGCAAACTGTTGTATAGGTAATTAATATTTGTCAAAGGCAAAGACTATAAAATATTTATTACTTGGATGTCACTTGTTTTCTTCCTGCAGCAGTTCAAAGCCCACATAGTTAAGCACCAGCAGAATGATGGATACACGTGCCACTCTCAGCATTTACACCCAGGCAGTGATTGATTAGGCATGAGAAAGGAAAGGAGCAGATAAGTCCCACACTCAGACAAAGCCATTCAATTTAGTAAGGAAGCAACAAGAGCCAGAAGAAACTCAGTGGGTCTTTGATTAAATTAGAAAAACCAAAAGGTTGTCAGTTTACGTTTGAGATAAAGGGCAAAGTCCATACTTTTTCTAAAAAGTTCAGAATTAGAGGAAAGGCATCTGTATGCTGAGGTTGAAGAGGGGAATTGGTAAATGAAATGCTTCTTGAAGACAATCAGATGCTAAAAAAGAAGAAAAAAGGGAAAGTTTATGTACCTTTTTATTTTATATGATGAAATTCAAAGAATTATTTGATGCATACTGTAAAGATATTCTTCAGAATATTCTTTTTTTTTTTTTCACTTCCTATTCCCTCTGAATTCATCATGAGCAACTGGAAAACTGGTAAATTTATGACATCAGCAGAGATGCAGCTGTTTCCTTGAGGGAGAAACAATTATTAAACTAGCACCTAGTTTTTAATATACTAGGGACTAGAAAAAATGACACTATTTAAAACTTTGGTTTTTATTTTTTAACTCTTTTATGAGTTACATTTAATTCTAATACCTGGAATTGCAGCTGTCAGGAAAAAAAATAATTTCTGTTGGAGACTCAAACTGTCTGCTCTGTTTAGGAAAACCTGCAGATAGCTCCCCAGCCAGTTCTTAGTTAACCACAGAAACTTTTCTGACTGAGCCAGGAATTACTAAACTTGACACTAAAGATATATAAAGTGTATAGTAAAATAATATAATCCTTTTACCACCCAGAAATTACATTTAAAATAATTAATCGTTTACTTTGGAAGGGTCCTCTAGAGGCCATCTGATCCAAACTACACTAAAAGCAGGACTAGCTTTGAATGTTTGTCCAAATTTAAATTCAGATTAGGTTGCTTGGAACCTTGGCTATAAAATTGTTGATTCCAACTCATTCCAAAAAGAACAACACCCATCATTAATGCCCTGGAGAAATGTTAATACAGATTTAAAGTGTCTTAAGTGTTATTTCAACTCTGTCCTTCAGATACAATGAAATTATGGAAGACCACAAGGGCACAAATCTGTTGCTGAAATAACTACCAAAAGTCTGCTTGGGGTAATTCACAATCATGAAAGATTTCAGTGGAAATTGTGTCCATCCAGAGGACATGTCAGAGCAATACCATGTAGCCTAGCTGCTCTAAGAGGGAACTGTGACCTGAATATCTCCATGCTCTCCTCTAAAATTCTGTCTATTAGCACCAAACCTAATCCACTGCCTGCCTAATGTCACTGCCTGTAGCCTAGTTGCAGTCACCCTTCAGCATGCTCCAGACAATTCAGGGAGATGCAATTGCCATGTTCATGTGTTTGTCCTCCAGAGATGCTGACATGCTTTTCTGGAGTGGGATGGCCCTTCTTTAGTCCAGAAGTAGCTTCTTTTATAGCATTTTTCAGAGATTTCATTTAGGCAAAGAGCATTGACGACCTCCTCGATCTTCTGTGCCTACCCTGCAGTAGATTTTATGTCTCAGCCATATTGCCAATAGTTAACTCTCTTTAGATATATCTAATTGCATTGCTCTAAAATGCTTCTGTAGTATCTATTTCCTGTGTTGTTTGAATGGCTTCTACCTCCTTATTAAGTGAAATTACTCCTCTTCCTTGAAACTACTGGGCCAAAATTTGGCTTCCCTTATAATTTTCAAACAACAGTATAAGAAGGTTGTTATCTTTAAAAGGCTCCAAAAACCTGTGTGCATATATGTCTGTAAGCTGCAATCCAAGCAAGCTGTCTGCTCTCATCGGGCATTCATAGAAATGGAGCTTAGCAGCAGTGTTGTCTCAGCTAATCTAAGGAGATCAGCAAACCTTTCCTGTAGCTGTAAGACAGCCCCCTGGTTTGTTCTTTACTTACTGTCCCTTTCTAAGTACTGCTTGTGTTTGTAATTCCAAATGCTGTTGATTTTTATCTGTTATCTACAGAGGGTACAAAGCCCAGCGCCTCTTAGATTCTATCTTCATCCCTTAGCTGGTTATATTGTATGAGTCATACTGATTTGAAGGAAAAGAAGCTAACAGCAGCACTTGTTTTTAGATCAAGAGTGGTATGTATCTTGAAATTCTACTCCCTTTCATGGAAAGAAAATCTGTGATCTGAAAAACTATTTATTTATTTATTTTCCACAGCAGTCTTGGTGAAACAGAGTCAAATTGTGTCCTGTGAGAAGATGAACAGCAATAGTTCACGCTTCAATCATCTTCAATCATTTATACTTATGGAACAGGACAAGGGCTGATGGTTACACAGAGAGAGAACACTCTTAATGGACAAAGCCTACTATGCTCTTAATGAATACAGTATTTTGTTGCATGCAATCTTCCATGCTACTTTGGAGAATTAGTAGTGTGCTGAAAATGGACAAAATAATAATTACAGAGAAATAAGTGATGCTGAGACTTTTGTTAAACTGGAATAACTATTTATGTATTTTGTTCAAGCCTTATCGCACCATAACACTACTGAACAAAGATATATAAACTGCTAATCTCAGATGGTGCAAAGTACTTCACAGTGGCAGTGCTACCTTCTTGTAGCGAATTCTGGAGGAAAAGTGTGAATGAGTGACTCAGCTGTAGTTTGCATTGACATCCAAAGCAGAGTGGTACAAAACCACCAGAAAGTACAGAAAAGTCATTTACAACCTCTAACTACAGGTGTACTATGTAGAAATGAAAAAGCCTTTAACAGACAACAGTTTTCAAAGTTCTGATGCAAGTAAGGTAAGTGTTCAAAGAAACAGTAAGAAACAGTCTAGACCACATTATTGGTGCCTGTTTTTCAAGAAATATCCTGCCTCACATTGTAAACAAGGATTCTGCCACTGGATTTAATGGGAACCATCTTGTAGGCAGCATCAGCTTCTGAGCTGGAAGTTCAACCTACTGCTGGAGTAAGGAATACTGTACTGCACTCAGCCAGTGCTTGTACAACTGACTGCTTACAGCTCTGGGCTCCTGATGTAAAATGTTGGGTGCTTCCAACACTCTGTGACCTCATGCCTGAGCACAGCAGTCCCTTTAGCCCAGCCTGGAGTCAAGGTTGGTGTCATAGGTTAGCAAGCATAGTCCCAGATGTTCTTGCAAAGGGGTGCTTACAGCTTCCTCTATGACCTGATAGAACCTATCAGTGGCCAGTTTGAATATGGACAATTCTTTAAGCCACTTTAAGTTGTGACCGCCTCTGTGATCCACACTTAAGAATAGAAACCCTGAGACAGAGGCTCTCTGTCTCGTTTCCAGTGCTGGGACAGGTGGCTGTGGGCTCCGTCCTGGAGCTGATGGGCCCTGTTCCACCCGCGGAACCCCCCCACAGCCCTGCTGTGGGCAGCCGGAGTGGCTCGGCTCCCCCCTCCTCCACTGTGATAAGCCACATTCCAGCTGCAAGGCCTAGGTGAGATTAACCCTTTTAGTGCTGTGAAGAGCTGAAAACCTGAGGAGAGAGAAAGAGGAGATGCTTAAAGCTGAAATTCTGTTGTGAAGCTATGATATATCAGAGTATCCATTGTATTTTCGTGAAGATATGGGGGGTGGAGCATTCAACTTATATGCAAAAGCACCTGGGCTGAGATAGGCAGATGCTGACACAGCTGTAATTTCATGAGACGTTTGGACAGGGAGAGATGGAAGTGATGAGGACTTTTGCTCCAAATGGAAAAGGAGAAAACCTCAGTTCCTACAGATGCTCCCAGAGATAGTCCTAAAGATGAAGATGAGGAGGACCCTTTGCTCCCAGGGAAGGAGAAGGACCTCTGTTCTTCGAGATGAAATGCTCCCAGAGATGGGTGAAGAGAACTTTTGTTTCTGAAAGGCTCAACCTTAAAATTAGACCCCAAAAACCTTCAAGAGTGGACCCTTGAAAGCAGTTGTGGCAAAAGCTGCAAGTTGGGGGAAGGGACTCGCATGTGAGCAGAGAGACTCCTCTTCCTAAATGGACTGAACAAAGTTATTTGCAAGTGGGCGGCTGTCTCGTGATAATGTGTTCATGGCATGAGCAAGAGAGACTCCTCTTCCTAAAGGGACTGAACAAGGTTATTATGGAAGTGGTAAACAGACTGAACATCTTAAGGATTGTCTTTTTACATTGTCAGTGGGAGAAGGGAGGAAGGTGGGGGGAGGAGAAGAGTTCTGAAGGTGTGGTATGATTTTTTTTCTCTTCTTTTAGGTCTGTTAATAAACTTCTTTATATTCTTTCAAGTTTAGTGCCTGCTTTGCATTTCTCCTAATTCTTATCTCACAGCAGATAAACAGTAATGAGTATCTGGACCAAACCACTACACTAAATTGGTGTTTCCGCCCGGTGACAAACCCAACCCGCTACAGTTGGGTGGCCCAACCAGCCTGGGAAGGACACCCCTGACGACAGAGCAGAGGAGCAGCCCCATGTAAGCCCCAGCTTCTGCACAACAATCACAAAATTTGTTAGAAGAGGAGAAGCTAAGGCAATTTAGGAAGCATTGTACTATTTCTGATGATTTTTATGTTCCCTGTAGGATGAATTGTTCATGAAAAGAGAAGACATAAGTCTGCATGCAGCTCTGGAAGAGCTGGGAATATTCCAGCTGTTTGGGCAGAGCCTCTAAATACATTTGGTTTTGAATATTTAAATTTCTTTAACAGTGCTTGTGAATGTACTAATTAATTCGCACACAAGTACTTATAAAAGAATAAATGAAATTATTTGTAAATATCTTTTTCATAGTTTCCTTGGCTATATCATATCCATATCAATGTCCATAATTTTCATCTGCAATGCCAGTTGCTTTGGCTGTTTCTGTGTCAAATAATTTGTCTTTCTCTTTCTATCACATAAACTACATGAGCATTTTTGAAATTGCTGTCCCATTTATTCCTTGATGGGCTATAATAGTCCTAATCAATATTGTGTTGGAGTCCATTTGGCCCACAGTACTGTCATTTTTGCAGCAAATGGGAGTCATTTGCTGTCTTGCTGTCTCATACAAAAATAAAAAAGAGATTTATACTTTTTTTATTCTTGCCGTTAACTCTGCTTGTTCTTTGAGCAGAAAGAAAATAAGAAAAAGCAGGGTTTCTTTTTTTCTTTTTTTTTTCCAACTAGAAATCAGCAATATGTTTTCTGCAAAATTGTTGGATGGGAAGGGAAAAGCTGAAGAACCTCCTACCTGCTGGGCACCTTCAAAAAATTTGTCACTTACCATCTTCCATGTGTGGAGGGTTAGTGCTCATAGCTCTGAGAGAGTCTTTTCTGCTGTGTTCATTTTAGACCCTTGGAATATCATGCTGGGCTTGACATAAATTTGCCTGGATCTCAGCTTTAATGTCAATTAATTTGTTATAGACACACAAACTGGAAGGCAGGAAAGCATTTCCTATACTTTTTTTAGTGTTTCCATTTCCTATCTTATACCAAATGCAATCAGCAAAAATTTTGCTTTTTAAAAATTAAAAACTATAAAGGTCAAAATATACTTGTTTCCCAGGACCTTCCCATCTTCTCCTGAATATTCATGGCATACCTCTGGATTGAATGTCAGATGGAAAACAGGAGATTCAGAAAGCTAGGTTTTGCAGAATTTTTCTGAACAGGTTATTTATTTAAAGATAAAAACAGAAAGGAAGACATCTTAAATTAGAGCCTCCAGCTTTAGCTTCTTTCTTTGGTTTTTCTTTCTGCACCACTCTGAAACATTCCTTCAGGCTGGGCATTCTGCAAGGGCATAGAGTTCCACCTTGTGCAGAATTACGGAGGCTTGTCCGTTTTGAGCTTGTTAATTTTGCAGTTGCTATGGAACATTGTCTGGTAAAAAGCATGCCTGTCTTTTCCTATCTTCTACTTCTATCAAAATTTTCTGTGTGGATCTATGGTGCCTCTGAATCTTTTCAATGTTTTTTCTACAGTTTGTATGACTTAGGGATTTTTCCACGACCTGCCCTCTTCTCCCTCTGCAGAAAGCCTTTATCAATGTCTCCCAGCTCAGTTGGTCACCTTTACAAACTTGTGTGTACACAGCAGATTAACAATGGCCCATTTTCCCCAGTGCACCAGAAACATAAAACGTTTCTTCACTGCAACCCTGTATTCTTCCTCCTTACAGAGGCAAACAGTATCATACCATTAACTTTCTAACATCAACTAGCTTTTCTCAGAGTTCTCAGTCATTACAATGCCCTCAGTATTTCATTATCTCTGCTTTTCATTAAGTTTTTCTTCTGGTTTGGACAGATCTGTATTACATCTCAAAAATTATTTCCTTTCCTCTTTTCCTTTCTCAGCCTTTCCCCACTTTGGTATGTCATATAATCTTATCAAAATTAATCTCCACAGAAAACAAAGACGTCTAAAAGATAATTTTAAATGTAAAATCTGTAGCCAGGCCACATGATAAACTAAGTCTTCATGGAGTTGAATACCAAAAATTAGTTGTTAATTTTCTGCCTCTCCCTCCTTCCTTAGTTTTCAGAGAGATTTTTAGTGATCACCGATCACATAACAATGTCTCAAAAGACACATTCCACATTCTTTGTTACGTGTCTTTTAACCTCATACACCTATTAGATTTTTCTCATCTCCCCTCTGCAAAACAAATTCTGTTGAAAGCAAAACTTTGTTTCTGCTTGTGATTTACAAATTTCTGGTGACTTCAGTATGCAGGACTGCAGTCGTTCTCTCACTTAATTAGTTTTCATTGATTGTTTTGAAGCTTTTGCTTACCAGTAGGAAAGCAGTACTTCATTGTACAGTCATCCAAAGGAAGGCAAAATTACTCTTCATGTCCATGGGAAGGACTCTTCCATTAGCTGATATGGATGATCTTTTGGCTAAGGTTGTTAGTGAAATCTGCTCATATTAGAATTTAGGACTGCTTTTTTTTTTCTTTTGGCTGGCAATAATACTGTGTCCCATTAAGAAGATACAACCTGTGTTAGATCAACCTCTCTGGAATAAAGATGGTTAGGGGAAAATTCTTGGAGAAGCAGACCTTCTGAGGGGGGCAGCAGAATCACAGCACAATGTGGGTGCTTGCAGTTCATACCAAGAGAGAACATATTAAAAGCAATGGGGAACTTGTACATGCTGCTTCTTTAGTAGTATATTTTTTGAACTTTAATTCCATATTTTGAATAATGGATTTGATTCTACAGTTGTTCTTTCTCTTTACCCTCAAACCCACGTTTCAGTGTGTCTGTGCTTTGCTACCTAATAAGCAGGTAGAACACCCTATAAATGATGTTTCTTCATTTATAAAGAAGCTTCTGTTTGCCTTAAGTCAACCATATGCTACACGTTCATGAGCTTTATAAATGCATATTCTTATCAGGAAGTCTTCCCTACCAGCAGAAAATTGCCTTAAAAATACTTCACTTGGACAGAAACTGGTGACCCTTGGGGACAGGTAAGATCTGATTCTGTGGAAAATCTCCTTTTGCTCATAGGAATTTTAGCCTAAAAGCATTCAAGTATCTTGAAAGTCTTATGTGTGTTGTGACATCTGCATCTTTCATCAGTTTTATATTTTCAAAGGTTCCTGATTCACATTGGCAAAAGGAGCCGTTTTCACAAACCTTTTGAAACCAGACTTGGCATGAAAGTCAAGGAGAACTAGGTAAGCCAGGTCTTGGCACATGTTTAATAGTTTTAAGATCAGAAGGAGCTTGGCCTTTACAAATCTCATTTCAGAACGGTTCATTTTTGTTCTTCCTGCATCTGCAAATAGCTAATGTCAATCAGTCAAATGCACACCTAAATGCACAGCTAAGCCATGAAAAATGTATCTGTCAAAAGACAGACTGAATATTATGATTCTGTCTATTTGTCTTTGAATACTAGTGTTGATGCTGCAGCCTTTTTCCATATATTATCTCAAATGAAGCTTTTATCTTTTCTTGTATTTTTGGAGAGGCAATGCTATTTTTTCTATTGAACAGAAACAGGGTAAACCAAGACTGTACTAAAAGTTCCAAAGAATTGGGTGTCAGTTGTTTGAAAGAATTTTTGGGAATATATTCAGTTTTTTTGAGGGGCATTTTGTGGGCCATAAAGGTTATTGTTTCTGACTAAAAGAAGGAAAGGGAGGTTTAGCGAAGGAAAGAATGGGAAAAAGTACATGTTAAGACCATTAGAGTAGAAGTCATAGTAATGTCAAGTAAGGGAGTTGGTAATTTTCAGCAATGTTTTGAGAGAGATTCCAAGAAAAGCTTCAACTAATTTATTTTGGGAAGAATCCATAGCAAAATCCCTAGATACTTTTGTATCCAGTCATTTCCTGAAAGATTTTCATACTATAAATTTTCAAGAATTTTCAAGAAAGGTTTTCAATCATTTACGCATAACTGTTATACTTCCAGGCTATCTTGGTGCCCAAACATTGTCTGTACAATCTTTAGATGAACAGGAGAACACTATTCAGAGACAGATCACAGAAAATTGTTTTTCCATTAACTGATAATGTTGAACTGACAATTTTGATGGCTAAAGGATAAAACTAGGAATGAAAACAAGTGCTTCATGCTATAACAAAAAGCAAGTGGAGAGAAAGTGTCACTCTTCATTTGCTGAAAATCACCCATTTCTAACCAGACAGGATTTGCAAACACCAAGGATGTCAGTAGCCAAAGATTGAGCACTTCTATACTTAACCATCAGACTATTTTTTTATTGATGGAGTCAGGAGAAAAAGAGCTCCAGCAAGGACTAATACAAGATAAAAAACCTTTTTGAAGCTGCTCAGAGGTTTTAAGTCTTCAAAATAATCCTGCTAGAAGTGAGTTAGTGTGCAGAAATCTGGCCAACTTATTCATTCTAAAATTCTGCCAGTGTGCAACACAGAAAGCATGTGACTTTGTTATAACTTCCCATAACACCTGCAGCTAACTTTATCTGCCCCTTTCTAGGTCAGAGAGCCTCTTCATTATTTAAAATACTGTCAACATTTTAACTTCTGGTGATAAAATATCCCTTATTTGGTGCCTGACATTATTTTTTCCAAGTTTGAATGAAAATATGACAGTTGTATTAAATGACTAATGGCATAATATTTTGTCATTACCATAAATCACAAAATTTTATTCTATGGCATTGTATTTCATCAATTAAAAAAAGCATTTGAAATTAATCACAGGCAGGGTCTAAAGTTTGCATATTTGTACCCAACCTGAGGCAAATCAATTTCAAACAGTAAATATTAAGAGTATGAAGAAACATTGGTATGTTTTCATAATTCTGTCACATATTTCAGTGTTGTTTTGGAGTACATTGCGTGCAAGCAAAAACGAGCAGAAAATCACGGTATGAATGTTACATTTATACATTAATACAATGGAAAATCATTGTTTCCTTCACTTTAACTTACTCTGGCAATTAGTAATTCTGTCCTGTTTTGTCAGGTTTTGCCAATAGTACCTCTCTTTGTTACTGTCTTAACAAAATCTTTTGACTTAGGTTTCCTCCCATTAATAGGTAACTATTGACAAAGCTCAATCAGAAAGTGTCAAACATAATGCAGCATTATTACCTATGAATAAATTGACTATCACCACTTTCTATAAGATTCTTCCGTGGAGTTTACCAAGACTATTGTCCATCAGACACAGCAAAAAACGTTCCTGGTCTCATTTATATTCTATATGCACTGTGGGCTTTGTCATCAGAAAGGAAAACTTCTGAAATCCTATTTAAATCAAACTTTCTAACCCAACCATTGCTGTAGTTAAGTTCCACTCATCCCTCCTTTTGTCTTGACAGCCTAGGAATACTGAGAAATTACATTACTTTCCTTCAAACTAGTAAAATGCAATTTGCCAGGTATCACATTTTATAATACCCAATGCAATCTGTATTATATCATTGTCAGGAAAGAAGGCATTTAAAGCACAGACCTTCAAGCAACCAAGTCCAATGGGCCAAAGGGGAAAGAGAATTAAGTAGAAAGGGAACATAATTTGATATTTGAAATACTGACTGTGCATAAAAAGGTGGATAACTCTTGTCACATTCACTGTGTTCCACACAGTGGAACTTGACTTCCAGCTGCCTGAGTTTTATGCTATAAAAAAAAAAAAAACCAAAAGGAGAAAACCAATATTTTCAGATGATGTATATTTCTGAAGTATTTCAAATGAGTCAGACAGAAAATGAAACATAAGGTAAAAAAGATACCAGGAATGAGATGTGATTAGAGAGAATTATTTTTTATGGGGAAGAATGTAAACTTAGGGAAGGGAACAAGTTTGCTCATGAAAGTCCTGGTTTTGAGTGGGTCTCCAGGATTAATTAATATCTGCTGATCCCATAATCACAAAAGCATTGATTTTGGAAGGGACCTCTGAAGGTCAGATGGTCCAACCCCTATTCAAGCAGGACTACCCAGAGCTGGTTGCCCAAGACCATATTGAGTCAGATGGCTTTTGAGTACCCCCAAAGAGGGAGGTGTTATGTGCTCCTTTTCCTCTGGTCCTGTCACTGGGCACCACTGAAAACAACATTTCTTCTTCTTCTTATCAACCTTCCTTCATGTATTTATATAAATTTATAGGAACCCACTTTGATGTCAGATAACGCTCACTGTATCACTCCTCCTATTTTCCTATAAAGCAGATAACAAAGAAAGTAACCTCCTTTAACAATAATCATTTAACATGGTAAAGAAAAGGGTTTTCAGGTAAGGATCCATGAAAAATACAGAAGCAAAGGATTTGGAGTAGCTACTGAAAAAAGTTCAATGCAAACACAAAAGCAAGATGTAGAAAGTTGGGGGCAAATGATAGATATTTGGAAGCAATAGTAATTATCAGTGATTCACGGTAAATAATTAGCAGCAGTCAGATTACAATCAGAAAATGGCAGGAGCAGAGAATAATTGTTAAAAACAAAGTAGGAGCTAATTGTTGGTATCTAATATTGTCAATCAATTGCTTAAACAAAGAAAAGTATTTGAAATTAAATAGCAGTTGTTTAATTGCAATGATATAAAGAGATGGTTTTTGGTGACAGAGAGAAGCAGATGGAAAATGAGAGTAGTAATGGTAAACTGATAAATCCAGGTTACGGTAAACTTGATCAGGTAAAGTGGCATAGCAGGGAGAGAGGTGTCAATGCAAGTTCAGTAAACAGGATGAATGAGGTAGTTATGTGAATAAATGTGGATCAAAAGTAATCAAAGCTGTGGTTTTAGAAATATTTTTTTCTGAGCTGCCCAGCATTCTTCTAGTGGAGATGTTGATCTACAATAAATTTAAGTTTATACATATTTAATATTAATTTGTTGTAGGACTACAGATCTACAGATTAGATTGAAAATTACTTTTCTGAGGAAGGACTGGAAAGCAAAAATTGCAGTTCTAAAATCCTTAGTTTTAGTCGTGAGTGAAAATATGTGCAATGCTTGAGAACAACCATTACAGTGACAACAGACATAAAGAAAGTAAAAGCAGTTTCTGGTGCTAAAGAAATAAATGTGCAATAAATTAAAGCAATTCTATTTATTTATTTATTTATTTAAAAAATGCAAGGAAGATGAAGATTAAACTAAGCCTATTGTCATAACGCCTATTCTCATAGAAACAGTTTTTACAATTCTTTGCCTTTGTTCAAATAACCCTTTGGACATGAGCCATGGAAGGATGCTAGCCGATTTCAATCAGCTGTCTAATTCCAACCCATTTTCTGTCCACAGGCAACAGTGGAAACAAATCTGTCAGCTGTGAGAATTCTTTGATTTCCACTGTGGGCTGGGTCCAAGTATAAGGATAGAGAAAAGGAAAGCTGTTGGAAGAAATAGAGTAATTCTAGGTGGTGGATTCTCAAACTCTAAGTTTCTGTACTTCCTTCTTTAAACTTCCTGTCTCACAACTCAACGTTTTCTTTTTAATATTTAGCTTGAGGATCAGTCCCTGAAACTGATGAAAAAGAAACAGAATGATAATATAAAACCACTGAGAAAATGTTACTTGGATGGGTGATATTTTCCACCTAATAAAATTAACCTTGGTGTCTGGTTTTGGGTTACTTGGGGAAAGAAGTGATTGACTTTAAGTAACCCTTGTTAATACCACTGTAATAGTCTCTAAACAAGATCTTGTTTGAATTTGTCCCTGATACTGCTGCATTTAGAGTTAGGGTGTAATATATTTCAGCTCTCCTATTCACTTTAATGTGTATAAACAGAAATGTGGGTTTGTCCAACTGGTTCAATAAAATAGCTGCAAAGAGCCTCAAACTTTGTATTACAAAAAACTCAATATTCGCTTTCTGAAGAGAAGCAGGTAACCAAAGCACCACATGCCAGCTTGTTTAAACTTTCTATTTGAATTTGCCAATCTTTTTCTGAATAGTGTAATACTTGGCTCCTAAAAGAAGTAAAGATTGTGCTGTACCTTTTTTGAAGATTTAGGAGTAGAATGAATGCTGCAGAAATAGACAGTTCAAACTCTTGCAGTTCGTGGAGGTTATGCTCTGAAAGACACAATATTTGGGACTTTGCAGGTGATTCCATCTATTGTAAAGAAATACAAATAGTTATCTACCAATATATCAGAAGGGTATAAACAGAAAAAAGTGTACCCATAATTCTGAAGAGAGCTGTGGTCACCAGTTTATCACTGACAAGAACAGCACATCTCACCCATGCAGGAGACAGATTTCACACAGGGACAGGGAACTGAATAATGTAAACCAGACTTTTACAGACTTTACAAAATGATATCATGGAAAAATAATTTTTTTATTTGTTCTTTCTGCTACAGAAGTTCATAATAGTTTGTGTGTGTCTAATTAAACAACATGAAAAGAAAAATATTCCACTGTACTCATTCTTCCCTATGGGAGAGAGATTGAAAAAACAAACACATGGTACATGTTAAGTAAGATCTTTCAGACTTTATTTAGGAACAGCTTAAATGAGATGAATATGACATAAAAACTTATAGACTAGAATATGTTTGATAGAAGGATTAGTGTGTAGAAACCACAATTTATGCTTAAAATGTTTTTAAAATTCCTTATAAGCTAGAAGACACTTTGCTATTAAAAAATAATTTCAAGCACACGAGGAGTTGAAGAGACTAAAATATGAAACAAATCTTAAGAGAAAGCATGTTTTAACATTCATTCTTAGCATATTCAAAGTCTGTGTGAGGATCATGATTAGCCTTCCTTCCCACAAAGTTATTTCATGTTAATCAAAATATGGATAATGGAATGAAAAAAGTCTTTGGTTTGAAAGCATATAGAAGACATTTCTGTCAAGCCAGAAGGATCTTCCAGGATACTGTCTTGAGTGGGCCTAAAAAAGAGTAGCATGCACAAAGGAGAACTTTGATATTTGGGATTCAGGGTTTGGCTAAACACTGCTTGGGAAAGCCCCTTGGAGTCTTAAGCTTGTGCCCAATAGAACGACCAGCATAGACTGAACTAACTCCAGGACTGATAGAAGCTGCAATAATTTGTAATAGTGTATTACTGTAGAGTCAAATGCCCTGTATTGTAGGTGTGCATTACAGACATTACAACTTTGCTCCTTTAGAATCCCGCAGCACCTCAATACATACATCTAAATGCAAACCAAATTCCCAAGAAACACAATGTTTTAAGTAACAAGTTTCCATAAGATAAACCAACTAAATTTAACCGATATTTAATTGCCCTTCTTTGGTCATTGTGATTCTGAAAGTCCCCTTGCAATACTTTAAAATGTGCACCATTTAAGAAAGACAAAGCTAGCAAGCAGATTTAAATAGTAATTTTGTGCATGTATCATCATGGTGCCTTGAATCTTTTTTAACAATCTGGTGCAATTTTCTGTGTCTAGCTCCCATGAATGGGAGAAGTTTTTCTGGCAGAATCAGGATTTTTGATCCATATTTCTAATCTCCAAGTGGCTCAGCTTCTTCTCAGGGAAGAAAAAAGCAACCAAACAACAACCCAACTCCCCCTCAAAAAAATAAACCAAAGAAAAACCCACAAGAAAAAAATATCAGAACAGCATGGGCATTGTGAGCTGGGTAAAATTTAGGTCTCATTTTTGTTTCTGCATCCTGGTGAGTGCACCAGGACAACCAGTGTGCTCAGATAAAAAGCTACAATAGTCATTGGATATTGATAATGGTAGGGTCTTAAGTCTCTTCTACTCTTAGGAAGGGTCGCCCTTTTCTCATCTGTAAAATCTAAGGCATGTCAGGGGGAAGTGCCCTTTAATGCAGTCATCCAGTGGAGCAGGAGAGAGTAAAATACTGTTTATCTTTTTTTGCTGGGCAGTGACCTAAAGCTGAATCGCAGACTCTGCTGGGAACAAATCTGAATCCCAAAGATATGGACAAAGCTGGGATAGAATTTCTTTCTGTTTGGTTGAGGCGAGTAGTTTTAAGTTTTAAGGAGAAAAAGGCAGCACAAAAGTCAGCAGACAAATGATTGAACTAGAACACAATTTACGTGAGGGTATTCTTACCAGGGATGGTAAAATCCCACCCCCCATGGTAAGGATTGTGAACACGTTGGGCCATACTGTTGCAATGGCGGCAACTTTGAGTACAGCTGATAATGTTCAGGGCTCATTTTCTCAGAAGAGAAACATGGACGTTGATGCCAAAAGCTGAGGTGCTCAAGAAATGTAGGTGCCTCAAGACCTAGATGGGTCTGGCTACAAAAGGCTCTAAAGACTCACGCCCTGAGCACTTATATTGCTGTTAGAATGTCACCCCAGGCATCTGAACCCATGATCTTAGCAACACTAGGCCCATCAGAATCTCTCACAAATACAGCAGTGCAAACAGGGTTACATGGAAGTCATCCAGAGATAGGTCCCAGCCTGCCACAGAAGCAAGATACTGCTATTCAGTATCTCACAGCCCTGAAAGATAGATATTGGGTGCAATAACCACAGATAGCTTTGCCTTGCTACTGGTTATGACACAATGGGCATAGAAAGAAAGAATCTTTGTGATTTGTTTGAGGAGCCAATTGCCATCATTTTAGAATTCTCTGATCAACACACAGTGTTGTAGTCTTACAATGAAGTTTTCTAACAAAATTGAGGTTGCTACCATACCACAGCACAGTGAAAAATGCAGGATTTATGTGTAAGAAGACAAGAAAAAAATTATTTACTACAGGATCACTAGTATATTTCCAACAGGATTAGAAAACAAAATCTGAAGGAAGAAGAAGTGAAGGCATGAAGGTAAAGCAAAAATGGAAATAGACTTTTTGCCAAAGCTACAATATACCACATAACCTAACAGCTTCTTATCTTACTGTAACTGATTTTCCAGACTAAGAAAAACAGATTTAAGTCAAATGATAATACTGAAACCAAACAAGAAGATAAATGACCATTATTAAATTTAACTCAGAAACTGGATGAAGTTTTCTTTTGCTGTTTCCCAACAAAGTTCAGGACTGAAGTTTTTACTTAGATTTTAAACTTCTACTTGTTTTTCCTCCAGTGGTCCTTAAATATTTCTTAACATGGCTATTTCAGTTAGCAAACTTAATTGACAAGTAGAATTTCGGAAGATCCTTTATCACTTGAAAAAAAAAATTGGGCGACTTAAATCAGGAAACTTAATATTGTAGCCTAAATCTTCTGTGAACTTTGAACACCCAAAATAATTAAGAAAGCTTATGACCAAGTGTAACATTAGATTATCAGGTGAAAATGCCATTTTGCAGACAGACCCCTTGGTTTATTGAAAGATATTGAATAAATATTTTTTCTACAAGCCATGGTAAATTTAATTCCATACATTCTTGGAGTCTCATTAGTGAGTTATTAAACTGCATGGATGGAATTTTGCAGCTAACGTAGATTATATAGCCCATGTGCTACCTCAGTGTCTTTTGAGGAATCAGGAGAGAGAGAGAACAGGGAAAACTGGTTTTAGGTTTCCCTTGGGAATTCTTGTTTACTTCATTTCTAAATTCACTCTTAAAATTATAGAGATCCATCAGTCACTGTTACTGCTAGGGTGCTAGACCCTTTCATACTTCCTCAGTCTTAGACATCTCAAAGAGGAAAATATAAAATGATCAGCAAGGTGATTAAACAAACAAGCAGGTAGACAATATGTATTGGGAACAAATCACCTCTCTAAGTGCATAAAATTCCACTGGAAGGAATGGAAGGTTGTTTTCTCAATTAAGCTGTTGAGTCACTTTTTATTAATTGCTCTTTTCCTTCATCAAATACTAATGTGTTAAAGAAAAATGCTATTGAACTATCTTGGAAGTAATTAAAAGATATCAATAGCTGTGCATTGTATTACTGATAAAAATCAGGCTCATCATTGCAGTGATGCTGAAAAGAAGTATTAAAATACCCATTTTGCAAGATTACACAACTGCAGCATTATTTATGAGGAAGAGGCAACATGAATTTACAGAGCAAACAGATTACAGGCAGTCACACAATGAACCTCTTCTTCACTTTGAATTGTAGGTTATGTCACATTCAAGCACTTATTAAGTATCTGAGCCCCAGTCTGCATGCCCACTAAACAAATATACAGGCTGAGATGAATTGCTTGAAGCAGAAGAAATATCCCCACTGAAATCAACAGGCACAGATGCAACACTTCTTGTGTGACCAATATTAATGTATAAACACACTCTCCAGTTCACTGTCAGCAGGTCTGCCAGGCAGCCCCCAGAGGCACACGAAATGCTCCCTACTGTCACAGAGCATAAAACGCATCTGAGCATCCAGGTTTCCACCTTGCACTGTTTCTTCTAGGGCACTGCAGTATTATTACCTCACTGGAGCTCTGCAGATCTGGTTCTCTGATGGGGTTGGGGTGCTCCAGATTTGGTGTACAATACTTGGATTCTCAAGTATCTTGTAACAAGACTGCTTCAGCACTACAATAGGACTTCCAGGATACACCAGCTGTTACTGTGCTTCAGATTTCAAACAGGTGCTACTGATGGATGTCCTACCAGACACCATCCATGAACTCTTGCTGTGGCACCACCATCAGTAACAGGCCCTGTAGATTTACAGAGAAGACAAGGTTCGGACTAGTGTTGTGAGTCACCCACTACACATCTACCTACATTGTCATTATATGGATGAAAATAAACAGCTCATATTGTGTGTTATTATACTGTTAATAAATTTAATATTAATTATACTTGTCAAGTCAAGAAGAGGTCACCCTCAGCACGTTCCTTGGGGCAATGAAGTTAAAAAGAGTATTCAAACATTCTGCAAATTTTAGCTTAGTGTTGCAAAATTAATCACTGTGACATAGTAATAAAAACAGTGTCTTACGTTGGAGAGACAAGTAAAAGGTCTCAACAGAGAAAAGTTTTTTTGGTTGGTTGGTTGGTTTTTTTCTCTTGCCCTTCAGTACAGAGGATTTATTTATTTGAACTAGAGCTAACTGAACATGTAAATGATATTCCGATCATTTTATCCTGGTCTTCATTCTTCTAGGAGCATCTTTGCTGTCTTCCATTTAGTTTCAGTGAATGACTAGCATCCTCTGTATTTTAGAAGGATTGAACCCATGCATCAAGAAAACATAAACTGTCATAACACAGCAAAACATAAGGTCCAATACAAACGTGTATCAGAACATGAAAGCTGTCACAAAGAATTTTAGATCATAAGGCTTGGCTCATTAATTGTTTATTCAGGCTAGGAGGCCATTCTGCAATTGTCAGATTGACAGGTAAATAAACACAATAACAGCTGATAAACTTTCAGTGCAGAAAGAACTGAAACTTTCTGATCTTGTTTTCATTTTCAATCATATTTTTCATCATTTGGTGGTGCCAGAATTGTTGTTGATTGTAATGAGCTTAAATAGTATTGTGAAAAAATGCAGTGTCTCTCGAAAAGAACTTTCATCCTCTATAGGCATCTTCATTACTAGATTGAGCTTCAAATGTTAGATGTTAAATAAGATTTCCCAAATAGGTTTAAACCATCAGTTTAAATCATCAGCTGAGCAGATTCTTTTCTTTCCTCCTGCTTCCAAGTAACTTCCTTCTTCCACAAACCTCCCCATAAGAATCACAGGGGTTGTAGCCCTGAAAAAAGATATGGTCATCTTTTGAAACAAAGAAGTTTCTGGCGAGAATAAGAGTAAGTGCAAATTAACAAAGAGCAGAATTAAGGTAACAGACACATGGATGGATATGATCTCTTCCCGATGGGAAAGAGTCAACAGGATATCTGTAAAGCAAAATCCTCTTTCTTAGACCCATTAGAGTTCCCTGAAGGGATTAAAAGCAAATGCATAAAAGCCAGTTACTTTAAAGTAAACCAAGCAGTGCAGTACTGTGTAAGCCAGTAGGCAAGGCCCTTATTTTCACACAAGTCAGGAAATACTCAAAGTAAAGGACCGGCCAGTTCTTGCAAGGAAGGAAGGAATGAAACTTTGGGATCTGTGTTCTTCCTCATATTTATACACAACCTCAAAAAGAATACAAGATAAGAGGTGGCTAAATACGTTAGCGATTCTAAATTATTTAGAGTAGCAAAAAAGAGGGCAAATTTTAGAGGCCTTTAGAGAATACATGACATGATAATAAATTGTATTTGAATTTCACTGTAGATGAAATGATACACAGAAAATAGTGTAATATCATATATAAAATGATTGTAAGCTTTGAATTACTGTTATCAGTCAAGACAACAAGAATCTTGCAATTAAAGTGTTTATTCAGTAGCACTATGGTCTTTCCTGTACTTCTTCCCACACATTTTTGAATGGTGCCTATGGGTGATATAGTTCACCAACAGCTTGAAAAATGTGAAATTCTGATTCTTTCATCTCCATAAGGATATTAACAAAGTTCAGGGAAGGACAATAAATTACACAGATACAGAATGAAGAGCAGGTCAGTAAAGTAGAACTGATCAATTTGGAAAGGAGGTAACTGAAGACAAATATGATACATGTCAACAAAACCAGCAGTGTCACATAGCAGTTGGGTTCCAATTCAAGAACCAGGAGGCATAAAATAAAATCAATATGAGAAAGTTTCATAACAAGCACAAAGAGAAAGTTCTTCCCACAAATGAAGAAGATAGACCTGCGGAAGTTGTTTACACGAGATGTTGCAGGTGCTATAGTTTTCCTTGGATTCAGAGAGAGGTTTGACAAATTCATGGAACAGAAATCTATCTGGTGGTGTTAAATAGAAAAAGTTTCTCATGGCGCTGGAAATCACTTAGAAATATATTAGGGCTAAATATATCATATATTGTTCCCTCATTCTTTAGCAATGGCCTTTGTTGAAGGCAAAAACTAGATCTTGCTGTGCCATTTTCAGTAAACACAAACAGTGGATCGGTAACAACAAGTGTTTCCATCAGTGATAGACCTGTCTTTGGATGTCCAGTCAACAGGGAAGAGGCCTCCATACCCTCAGCTATTGCAATTGAGGGAATGGAGATAATTTTTTCAAATTGATAATAACTTCTGCATACCAGATGAATTTAACAGACCTCCATCTAATTCACCTAGTAACCTACCATAATCCTGGATTTCATTCTAGAATTAATTTATCCCTAGAAGCTGGCTGATTCATGAATCACCAAGAAGTACATTGTCACACTGAGCAACGAGCATCTATTCCCTGCATTTTTGCAGCCGTCTAACAGGATTAGATATTTGGATTTGCATATGTGTGTGACTTGAATCACTGTGATAAAAATTAATGCAATTAATTATTGCAGTTAATTTAATGAATGTAAAGAGGAACATGTCTTCAAAGACCAAGTACTCAGTCTGGGAAACATTCTTCTCAATAGTTTAAAATGTCTCACTTTCTACACTTTTGAGTTAAAAGTTTTTTCTTTCCCAAATGGCTAAATGGGCTTGTTTGGTATAATCAAACAAATGGTCTGAACCTAATAAGTTTTGTCCAAAAATGTAATGATATGATGATAGTTATTATATGTGTGTGCTCCAAGCCAGGTATTTTACCACTGAATTTCAAATATTTTCCTTTAATGACTTGCTTTATTCCAGAAAATGAATAATACTATTAATTCAGTTTCCTCCCTCAAAAAGGTACTGTGCAAAAAGGCTGCTTTTTAAAAAGAAATAATCTGATATGAATACTGATGATTATTAAATGTAAAACAAAGACATTTCATTCCCGAAGACCCAATAGGAAAAAAAATTGTACTCTATAAAAAAATATTGCAAGAAATATCCTTAAAATGAGTTGCAGTATTCTTTACTAGGCACTAGTATTGAACAGTATGAAAATGTTTTCCTTTTGGTTATTTCAGGCTTGATGAATAGATGAGGTAGTAAACTGAATGCAAAGAGCTTCTTTTTTCCCATGGATAGTTGACCTGCTCTTCTGTGTGCCTGTGCCTGAGAGCAGCACATCAGAAAGCAGCTTTAAGTTTGACAATGTAAACTGAGAATTTTCAGATCAGGATATAATTACTTAGAAATTATGCAAGAACTTGGTACCTACTGGTGAAGAAGTCAGGAACAGAAATTTCATTTATGACTGTGACTAAAACGTTAGATCTTTTCTTGGGTTACTCTTTTTTAGGGTCTTTATTTAAACAAATACATCAAGTAAAAAAAAAAATCACCAGGCCTCTCTCCTTCTAAATTGAAAAGTAGCTTACAAAATCTTTTCAAACATAAATAAATCTAAAAAAAAAAAAAACCCAAAAAACAAACCACAGAACACAAACCATTCTAACAAAAATTGAAAAATCATTTTCCAACAGTTCACAGTTTACATACCAGTGTGAAAAAAGGGCAACCATTTTCATTCTAAGAGTAAATAAGAAAAAATAAGTTTACAATATACAGAAAAAATGCCTGTGAAATATCTATTTTCCTTCTTATTATGGCTGGAAAATTCAGCTAGTTGAGTTAGAATATGCAGAGATTAAAAATGACTACCTAAAACAAGAGTCAGTGGAAACAGCAGAAGGCACCGGGGAGATTTCATTAATTATTTGTTCAGCAGTTATCGTCAACCTAATGTATGAAGACACTGTCAAAGATTGTGAGCCAAAATATGACTTGGTTTTTGCTCTGCTTCCAATCAAATAGATGTTTGTTTCCTTTCTCTCTTTTCTTGTTTTACACTGATGCTTCTCATTAGGTGTTAGCCTTGATCTATGTATGTCATCTGGTGTACATGCACTGTGATATAGATGAGGAGCTCCACTGTAATTTACCATGGTTAGTTGTAATGTAGAACACATCAATTGAAAATAGCTTCCATTTGGCTAGGCACATTCTTCAGCGGTTAAAGCATTTGGGAATTGTTACCAGAAGTGCTGATACCATTCCTCCAGAACTATAACTTCTATTACCTACCAAATATTTTGGCTTATATTTTAAGTTCTTCTGTATGTCGAAGATAACATACTATCGTGTCATATTTTGCTTTTGTTTTTTAAGAGCTAGGCTATTTCTTCACTTCGTTCTAATTCTGGGTTATATATTTGTTGCTTTGCAGGACATGGAAATGCTATGTAAGAGCCTTCACAGATCTGAACAGTCAAGAAACAAGACAATAGTGCAATTCTGCCTCTGTACTTCAGTAGCACTTGAACAATTAACTACCAACATTGTAATGTAATTTACAAGGAGTTGTTAAAATTTTGAAGCCTCCTCTTTACTACAGGTAAATTTTTTGCGGTGTTGCCTATTATTTCTTTCTTGGTTTTTGGTTGTTTTTTTTTTTTTTTTTGGGGGGGGGGCATGTCTTGTCAGAAGTTTTTTGGGGATTTTTTAAATAATGTAATCTCACAAGAGAAAAGGAATGCAGTTTGTCAGCTGGGATGCAATGCTTTCATCATTGAAACCTGTTGCAAAAGGTTAGCTTAATTCAGACGTCTACTGATCAACAAGTCATTGCTTAACGACAAAGTTAAAATACCAATTCTTAGTTTGTTTGTGTGTTCTATAAACAGTGAAAGTGGAGGAAGGAAACACGTTAATCAAAAGAACATTTCCAAAGCATGTGAGGGAAATATTGTTCTAAAGATCTAATGCCTTTAGCGTGCTTCTTTTCTGATTTGCAAATCAACAGTGAACCTGATATATTATCAGACATGGAGCCTGGGAGGATGAAAGCAGGACAAATTCAGTTCCTTCCTTTAGACAAGCATCAAAGTAACTTCAAGACAAGAGAAGACATGAGAAAGACTGAATGGCCTTGATCATGACCATCAGACATCTGCAAATCAGACCAGCCAGGAAATTTAATTATAAGGTTACTGTAGACAAACCAGTTTCATTGATCAGTAGCTACTCAGAAAGAGTGGAATCATGGATGTAATGTCATAATCCTGATGGCCTCATCTCTCCAGAGGGTATAGTGAGGATTCATTTCAAGCTGTTCACATCAAAATGGTGATAGAAAGGATGATAGACAAAAACAGTATTTTTTTCAGTTTGCTATCACTTTACAAGGCAAGGTGTAAATTAAATGGAATATCGTCAATATATTTAGAAAGACAAGGTGGCTGTTGATCCTCTAGTTCTAAAATTTCTCCATGTTATATGTCTGCACATGCCTACAATTGTAGGAAGAGGAAAGGGGAATCTTAGAATCCGGCTAATCTTCCTTCGAGTTTCAAAACCTCTGAAGTTCAAATTTGCCTGGATCATGTTCTTGTTTTGATTTATGACTATGTAGGTGGGAAGGTGCAGCTGCTCTGAAATTCCATTAATGATTCTGACTTAAATTTAGGCTTTCTGAAATAAACAGATTTTGAATCAGGCCAATTTCTAACTGGTGATTTTCAACAGCTGTGGAAATGGAACAACTTTAAGAAAATAAGAGACAGATGACAAGGAGGACTCAGGGCTGCCTTGTAGCTATGGCCAAACTGAAATGGGAATAGTTGAATATCAATAAATACCAGTCAAAGATCACTGTCCAATGGAAAAGATTGGCCTCACTTTGATGAAGGCATAGGAGTAGCCTGAAGGCAAGTATAGAGATAGATAGCTGAGCTATGAAAACACAGAGATTCTATCACTTGTTTCAAAGTTCATTAATTCTGCACAGGTTGAGTAATCTCTCTGCATGACAATACATGCCATGGGAATGTAAGTACAGGTTACAGAGTAGAGGGTTGTTCAGGCTGAGGAAAGGGAAAACAATTATTTCCTAGCTTATATGTTCCCTTTTTTTCTATATGGGCAGCTACTATTCATACTAAAAAACCCACCCAAATTCCTTCTTTGCTATCACAATTCTGTCCTTGTATTCATATGTAAACTAAGGAATTTCTTAATTTCTTATTCAAGGACTGCAGTATTTAAATTCTACAAGTGTCAGGAAAGATGTTCTTTTCCTCTGGTCTTAACATATCAGTTGATATTATTCCATAGTTTCCTCTGAACACTGACATCCATCTATGTGACAACAATACATCCTCTCAGCCACAGGATCCACAGAGTTGGTTGCGGAGCAGCCATGTCTCTTGATGAGTCAGTTACCAACAGGCCTGTTTTTTTCAAATATCTGGGATACAGAATTAGGATGGCAGAAGCAATTGTAAAAGTCATGCAAGCCTTGGCTCTGGGACAGAATCTCTCATCAAAAGATCAACAGCAAAGCCAGGAGCTCCAGCCTCTCAGTTCTCAGGTCTTTCAGCCAACTTGACTTTTTGTGACGCCACCAGGGAGCTGATGTGGTATAATGACTGCACACAATTGAACATCAACTAAAACACCAAACCAGAGTTCTTGCATCAGCTAAATATATCAAAATCTTGGGAAACTCATTTCTGGCAAAATGCAGGAGTTTACTAGTCTGAATTCTTGAAATGAGATATTATTCTCTACAATAGAGTAGAACTACTCTGCAGTAATTGAGTATCATTACATAAAACGGGCTGAGATGCTGCAAGTTGTAATATATGCTTAATAAACCAATTTCATAATTTGATAGTTTAATCAAGACATTCTGATTGTCAAATATATTTTCATCATCTTTCAGTTGAGTTGTCTCTCTAACTTCTCTTTTCCCAGTGAAAATCCATTATCCACTAAGGTTAGCTAAATCTATTTTTTTGTCTGGTTTGAAAAAAAAGCTCATAAGGATACAACTAATCAAAGTGTAGTGTCATAATGGAAAGTGCATTCTACTCTCTTTTAGCTTGGGAAATCTTATGGAAAGCTTTTGCTTTTGCCAGACATTTTCTTTACTGAGCTCTTTTGTTCTAAATTTGACTTAAGCACCAATAATTCAAGCAAAGTATGATGGTTGTTCTCCATTTCCTCCTTGTCCTGGTCTCTTCTCCATTATGGAAATTGTAGAGTCCTTGTTCAGGCAGCTAACAGAGGAATGTCACACTCATTTCAGGTTTGGTGTGCTGAACGGAGAAGTAGAGTCAGAACCTGTGTTTCTCCCACTGTTCTGCACTCCTGTTATCATGCAGAAAACTAGAGAAGCAGCAGGGTCCTGTTACTGAGTACTAGATTGTAAAATAGAAATATGTAGCCACTAATTCCCTTTAACACCCAAACTACTGTTTACACAATATACTGTATATTTTGTTTCTCCATGCTTCCTAAACTAAAATATTTAATTGCATCAAATATGTGCAAAGTGAAAGTGTCAATATGGCTGTCTCCATAACACTGTAACACACCTTGATGTATTTCATGATGAGGACTGGAAAGGCCATGGCCTAGCACTACCTAGAGCATTACATACAGTTCACATCCCAAGGGAAAATAAATTTGGATTATTGTTTCAGTGCTTACTCTGGATTTAAGTCTAACAGGATCTGGCTTTTTTTTCCCTGTCTCTGTAAAGTCAAAATTTGCCATTAGGTGACTGGACACGTCAAGAAAATCCATGTACTTGAGTGCAAGTCTCTTCCTTCAGTCACTGAGTCAGCATTCCCATGGAGCTCAGCTGAGCGCTACTCAGCACTGTCTCCTACAGCATTAACATTTCAGAGGACAGCTCAGGGTTTAGCTAGCAGAAAGATAAGCTGTTAGGTGAGTCCTTTTTGCTGTAATGATAAGAAATCTCCAGACTCACCAGAAAGAATTATGAACCAGATTATACTAGGAAGATTCATAGGCTCCAGCAAATTCACAGCCCCAAGGCAATAACTTCTTTTTCATCTGTTGGCTGAAGAAATAAGGAACTGATGAATAATTGCCCCTCCTGATCAGTCTCGGTGACAAACTTCAAGAAACAAATGGATTCCAATTACTAGTCATGTTCTTCAATGAAGTCCTAGAATGTCTGAAATCCAGAAAGGGGTATAAGCGCACTGTACATAGTAGAGAAAACCAAAAACTCCACTAGAATCAATATAAAAGTCATAATCAGACTTTAAATACAAGCCCAATTTTATTTTTTTTTCAGTTAGTACCCAAATCTTTAAAAACATCAGCTGTATGTACAATTTAATATGGTTGTCTGTACTGCATTTGGAATTAAATGGTGACTGCAGGGAACTTTAATGAGCTGTAAACTGCATGAGCATTTTTTGTGTTTTCTATCTGTTGTTCATATTGACCACTTTTGGAATACATTATGGTTTTTCCATATGTTTTCATACTCTTCAACCTATTCAATTCCCTGTGTGAGCAGCACCTTGATATGTGTATGCAACTCCACCTCATGGCACATGAGGTTTCTTCCAACAGTTTTGGAAATATAATCGTAGCTCTAGAAATTCCTTAAAAAACACCTACTTTTCTTGAAAATATGAATCTTTTAAAAGAAATATTAGCTACTCCTTTCAGTCTAACACAGTGATTTAAATCTCATCTATTTCTTATTCTGAAGATTTATGTAATCTGGACTGTGCTGGAACAGCTTAATGGTCAGATACTTGTGTCCTAGACTGTGAAGAGACAGTGCTAATGGCTGTTTCAGAAAGGCTAGAAGTTCACAGTTATTCAAAAGCACATTTTCAACTCATATATTCTGCTAACAGAAATTGCAGAGAATTGCTAGGAATCACATCTTTAAAATACATCAGCAGAATCTAAGACAGATGTTATTTGCAGGCATACAATTAAATTGAACCAGTATCATGGCTCTGATGTCAACTGGCAAGACTGCAGCAAAACTGATTGAGAGGTGACCAACCAACAGTTATAGTTTGAAATGGAAACTATGTCACTGGAAAAGAAAAAGACTGAATGACAATTGCATTTTCCATTAAGTGTGCCTTTTAACAGAACAGGTGAAATTCAAATTCTGGAAGAGAGAGCAATTTTTAGGACACAGATCTATGTATCTTCCAAGGACTTCAGCCTTTAAGAAATGTCACAGGATTGGAAAGAAACTATTACACTGTGTCACATTCACTGTGCTCCCCAGATCATTTACATTCTTGGAAAGAAAAACAATTTAGATGTTAAGAAAGAAACACGACAGAGTAAAGAATAACACAATATTTTTGAGCAACAGAATAAGTGGGATGGAAAAGATAGGTATAAAATATGTATGAATCTCAACTCTATTCTCTCTTAGTAGAGACTCTCTTAGGGGATATTGGATTATACTCCTTCTATCAATGTCAACTTTACAGTTAAGATAACTTTCTTCACCGCTGGCATCAAATCATACTGTTCAAATATACTGTAGGGGTTTGTGGTCAATCCTGAAGAGATTTTCCAAAGAAAAAATTCTAGTTTGCATATAGCCAACATGAGTATATTTCATGGGCTGAAATAAAATACCTGTCACAGGCCTGTGTTTCACCTGAACAGCCTTGTCCTCTTTAGCATTGACTCCTTAAATCTGCTCCTTCACTCATGTTTGTCGTCAGTGCACTGATTTAGCAAAGTTTATTTTCGTATTCCTGCAGTCACGCAGGAAATATTTCACCTCCTCTGTCCCAAAGATGTGATCCCCTTTTCACAGGTAGCAGGGCCAGGAGAAAAAAAAATTCTATGCATCTGACTGAGAAACATGTTTTAGAAGTTCTACTCAACTTCTGCTAGAATAAAATCTAATATCACCCTGCAGCAGTAGCAGCAGCAGCAGCACCTGTTTCCAGAACATTTGAAAGCGTCTCCAAGTTCGTACCTCGCCTTTTCAAGCTTGGCTGGTAAATTAAACTGGGGGTTTTCTTTGCAGTCAAACTAAAGCCTTTGAAGTGCTATGAAAAAGAGGCCCATATTCAGCCATGTCTCCTAGTCTTCAATCGATGTTGGGCTTTGTATCATATATACATACCTGCGTACATACCTGCATACTCAGCAGGACACATCTCTTCACATCTTTCTCTGGAGATGTTACTCTAACTCACAGATTCCTTGCTTCTGACTGGTAGTTAATCATAGAAGGGACATTTTCCATTAGACCAGGTTGCTAAAAGCCCCATCCAACCTAACCTTAATCTTTATCTGCTTAAGGGATTCACTTATCTTGCAGACACTCATTTAAACTTCCACTGACATTTTCTGATATTTCCAAATGGACATCTGGTTGGATACCTCTAAATACAAGTCACCTGCTAGAAGGTTTGTTACAGGCAGGAGAATTTTCAGAATCCAACATTCTAGCATGGTTATCTGTACTGCATTTGGAAATAAATGGTAAGTGCAGGGAAAACTGAATGACCTGTAAACCACATGAATGTATTTTGTGTTTTCTATATCTTATCCTTACTGACAACTTTTGGAATGAATTATGTTTCTTTCCATATGCTTTTGGGCTCTTCAACCTATTCAATTCCCTATCTGAGCAAGACCTTGGTATGCATATTCAACTTCATACTATGATACACAGCAAGATTTCTTCCAACACTTTTGGAAACAAACCTGTGGCTCTAGAAATTCCTTAAGTAATATCTGTCTTACCTATAAGAATTTTTTTAAAGAAATCTTAGTTACTTCTTGCAGTCTACGACTGTAATCTGAATCTCATCCATTTCTTATTCTGAAGATTTATGTGATCTAGATTGTGCTGGAACAGTTTAATAGTCATGTCCTAGACCGTGAAGACACAGTGCCAATGGTATTTCAAAAGGGCTGGAAGTTCACTGTTATACAAAAGCACATTCAGAAAAACATGGAAAGGACTTTAAATTGAGCTAATCTATTTCAAATCCTATATTCTACTAACAGCAATTGCAGATAATTGTTTCAGAGTAAGGTAGGACTTAAAAGAGCTCAGTGTAAAGATGTTAAAACTGTAACAGCTGTTTGGCAGGTTTGGTTGGTAGTGCACTGAGAATGATCTAACATAAGTTTAAGTAACTCTTTTTTTGATTTGCCACTTCTTTCATATTGCCACATGGCAGTAAGCAATGGAGAGGCATAATGAAAACCAGAAAGCAATGGAGAAATAAAATCTGGCAATGGGCTGGCAAAAAAACCTCAAAATCTGTCTTTATGTTTCATCTCCACCATAGTGGCTGAATGCTGTTGTCCTGATTTTGTCAGGAACAGAATTCTTTTTTTTCTCTGTAGCTGGTACAGTGCTGAATTTTGGATTAAGTATGAGAATAATGCTGATAACACACTGAAGTTTCAGTTGTTGCTGAGCAGTGCTTACCCTAAGCCAAGGACTTTTCAGTTTTCCATGCTCTGCCAATGCACAAGAAGTTGGAAGGGAGCATGACCAGGGCAGCTGATCCAAACTGGCAAGAGGGGTATTCCATACAAGAGAAAGTCATGCCCAGTATATAAACTGTGGGAGTTAGCTGGAAGAGAGAGCTGATCCCAATTCAAAGATGGGATCTTGGCATTACTGGCAGGGTGGTCAACAATTGCTTTGTTCATCCCTTTTTTTTCCTTTGGTTTTATCGCTCTATTTTTTAAGTTACTATTGCTATTATCCTATTTTATTTTGATTATTAAACTGTTTTCATCTTAACCCACAAGTTTTACTTTTGATTGTCAGAACTGAGCAAATGGCTGTGTGGTTCTTAGTTGCTCACTGGGGTTAAACCATGACATACGTGAATTTCCAAAGGCAACTTGGCTATTTTATTTTATTTAGTTTGGAAAGTTATCTATTACTGTCTCCTGGTACAAAAGCTTTTCTGCAGAATGCCCTTAAGAAATATTTTATCTGAAACTTTGATTAGCTTTAATTGCTGGAAAATTACAGCTAAGTAAAATAATGCTGAATAAATTATTATTATTATTAGACAAATAGAGAAATTTGTGGATGATCTGCTACTAAAAAAAGAAAATAAATTATGTTGTCAAATTTTACATCTGAAGGCAACTGTCTAAAGATTGAACCTACATGAAGAGCTTCTCTGTGACAATTCAAACATGCCTGAGATGTAAATACACCTTGGTATTTTGTTGATTCATCAGGCTGCTTTTGATCTTAAATTGTGATTTTCTCATTTTATACATAGGATGATGAGTTGTCTGGTTTTTTAACTAGCCCATGGAATAGATTTATTTCCTGCAGTAGATTTTGCTGAGGGTATTAAGATGCTGAATTGTCATGGTAACAAGAAGCAAGTACTAGCTGATGGAATAGAGACAGGCTTGTATTAACCTTGGTATCAATATATACAAATGCATTAGATTTTGAATATTTTTGGTTCCTTTTATGAATAATTCTCTGTGGTAGTTTATGTTACATAGTAAATTTACATTCCATGCATTGTAAGGGATAGTAAATTTTAGAGGAACAAGTGTTTTATTTTTATATATGGAGAATAGTGCAATTGTGTGTGAAGAACAGTATAATTGAATGACTAGTACAGCAGACTTTTCTCTGACATTGAATTCAAGTGTGCAACTTCAGGTGAAGGAGGCACTAGCTTTTATGATCACAACTTGGTGATTCAATCATTTGCAGGTGTGTGAATGGACACATACATGTTACCAGGACAACCACCAAACCACAACTGAAATGCAAAGAGTAGATTTATCTTGTTACCTCACTAGCAATACAGGGTGGTAGAGACACACACGGGGACACGGGCTCTGTTTGGCCTTGTTCATCCCAGCAAACAGAGACACACAGGGACCCGGGCTCTGTTTGGCCTTGTTCATCCCAGCAAACAGAGACACACAGGGACATGGGCTCTGTTTGGCCTTGTTCATCCCAGCAAACAGAGACACACAGGGACATGGGCTCTGTTTGGCCTTGTTCATCCCAGCAAACAGAGACACACAGGGACACGGGCTCTGTTTGGCCTAGTTCATGCCATGGGGGAGTTGCCGCCTGCCTCACAGGAACAAAAAGCTACGGGCGTGTCTGAGAGTCTATTATGTCTCCACAAGAATTCTTCTCCAAACAGGCAGAGGATGCACAGCACTAGTAAGAAATGGCGTTTTTCCACACTGGCATTTTTATCATTCCCAAATACAAGGTCACTTTAAAGCTGTTCCCTTGTCCTTGCCAAATCTTCTGGTTTTAAGCCTTTCCTCCCAACATCATGTTTCCTCTTCTGATCGCTGGCACAGTCAACAGCTTGTGTACCTCCTGGTTAAGGTGTTCTCTGCTTCTTTCTCTCCACTGCATGAAAGCCAGAAAATATCTTCTTAAATTTTCTTGTCTGGATAGAGAAAAATAAAGTCTGCTTTCAACAGCTGTTCAGGATACCATGTGCTTTTGGAAGTAATGGTTGATTATACCCATGGATGTGAAAATGGCGTATTCAGGGTGAGAAACCTGCTAATCCAAACCAGATCACATATGCGAGTTGTGCTAAACTTGGTATTTGATGTCATGCCTGCTCAGAACATTTGTTTGGAGCAGGAATCCTTCACCTGGCCCCCAAAATACTCTTGGTTTTGCTTTTCCAAAGCCGTCATCAAACATGGGAAATATGCCCTGCATTGATTTGTAAAGAAAACATATAAACAGATAAACGAAATAGAAAGTTACATAACAATCTCTTAGAAAAAGGTAGAGGCAAAACATATTGGCTATTTGTCTAAGGTAGAGAGGAAACAAATTAAAAGATACACTAAAATGATTAACACTTTACACAGAAGCTGTGAAAAAGAAAATTCCACGCAACATATGTAAGAAAATGCTCATTGCTTTATGCCACTTTTCTGAGTTTGCAATCTTTCATGGCTCTAGGATGTACATTTTCTAAGAAAGTCTCTGTCCAAAATCTTTGCTTTGTTGCCCTGTCAAGTCTGAGATTAGGAGGCCCTGCTGTGTCCTAACTTCTTAGTAAAGCACAGTCTTGCACTCATCTCTTGGACTGCCAGTGTGTCTCAGTTTGAGACAAGTTTGGAAGGAAAATGCTCTGGAATGAATGTCCACCCAAAGGTTTTAGGCACTCCCTCCCCCACCAATGCAAAAGGAATTTCTTGGATGAAAGTGAAAAAACCTATTTATTTAACAAACAGAGTGCCAGCAGGTCACAGGAAAAATGAATGACTGTTTAAATATTAAACCTCCTTGATGCAGAGAAAGCTGGTGGACTTAGAATTCCCTCTGTAGCTGGCTCAGGCCCTCCTGAGGGCCCAAGGCTCGGATGCAGTGTCCCTGCAGCTTCTCTGCTGGTCCAGGGGGTCCGATGATCTGGTTCTTGGGTCACAGCTAGGACAAACAGTTCCAGAAGAAGAAGAAGTTACCAGAGGATTTTGGTACGCCAGTATGCAGTCCTGGGGAAAAACCTCTTCCCTCAGCTCACAAGCTGGCTAGAAGCAGGAACACACTGTCTCCCACTGCAAGAGGAGCCGAGCAATATGGGAGAGTGTGTGTAAGTCCTTGAACACAAACCACGCTGAGGAATTTTCCTGCCCCCCCCCCCCCCCCCCCCACCTCTTCACTTGGACCCAGCTTAAAGCTGCCGGACCCATTTCTGGGCAATAAGCAGATGATAGGGGAATACAGTATTATCATAAAATCACCCCAAGACACAGTTCTAGAAGAATTCCCACAAGAGCATCCTTATGGCAGCATTTTACCTCCTCAGAAAAGGTTGGAGTAGGAGTGAGAGTATTAAAATGCAGGATTTCTCTTGTATTGTCTTATAGTATCTAAGCAAGCAGAGCAGTGTATTTACTGAAAGGTGTAAGTCTGCTAAACGATACTGATTTCTACTGGTGGGGGTAATTGATTACTTTTACGTAAGTAATTCTCCTCCTCTTACAAGCACCTATAAATGTCTACTGATATACCAAAAAATAACCTAGCTAATCCCGTAATTTGTCTTAAACTTTATATTGCAAGTTCTTTTCTGTGCCATCCTCTACCAAATTTGAATTCTAAGAATCATATAGGAAAATATTTTCTACTAGTTATGTAAAATTCTTCACAGAATCATGCAATCATAGAATATGTTGAGCTGGAAGAGACCTGTCAAGACCATTGCGTCCAAATCCTGGCTCTGTGCAGGACACCCCAGGAGTCACATATTCCATGTCCCTGAGAGTGTTGTCCAAACACTTCTTGAACTCTGTCAGGATTGGTGCTTTCACCACTTCCCTGGGGAGCCTGTTCCAGCCCCCAGCCACCCTCTGGGTGATAAACTTTTTCCTCATATCCAGCCTAAACCTCCCATGACACAACTTCAAGCCATTCCTTTGGATCCTGTCCTTGGTCATCACAGAGATGAGATCAATGTCTGCCCCTCCTCCTCCCCATGGGAGGAAGTTGTAGACTGCAATGAGGTCTTCTCTCAGTCTCCTCTTCTCTGGGCTGAACAGACCAAGTGACCTCAGCCACTCCTCATGCACTTTCCCCTTAAGGCCTTTCACCGTACTTGTGGTCCACCTTTGGACACTCTCTAGTAGTTTAATGTTTTTTTTTTTTATTGTGGCACCCAAAACTGCCCCCAGTACTCCAGGTGAGGCTGCCCCAGTGCAGACCAGAGCAGAGCAGGACAATCCTCTCCCCTGCCCAGCTGGCAATGCTGTGCCTGATGCCCCCTAGGACAGGCTGGCCCTCCTGGCTGCCAGGCCACTGCTGACTTAGATTCATCTTTCTGTTGACCAGGACCCCCAGGTCCCTTTCCACAGCACTCATCCCTTTCTCCAGCCTCTTGTTCATGTCTATACACACAACCAGGGTTGACTTGTCCCAGGTGTAGAGTCCTGTGTGGGGGAAAATGCCACTGATATTTATCTTAAATAGAAACAGTTTCTATGAAAGGTCATGAGAACAAAACAAATTACACTAAAACATATGAGATAAAAATGTTACTCTTCTTGAAATAGTGTTCTGCTTGTATTTACACAAAGCAGAATGGGGACACAAACAGTTTAGAGATCTTAGGTAGCACTGCAATACAATAGACAACAAACGGAAAATCTGAGGACAGGTTCTGTCCTTCATCTTCAGAGCAATTTCTTTCCCAAATTTTCATGTGCACACTTGTTTCCAACTCAAGGTTTTATTTCAAAGAGGGTCTTGCATTGTAGCTATTTGAACAAAATTTCATTCTGTCTGGAATTCACAGCTCCCGCACACGCAAAGATGAACTCTGCAGAACTGACATAGAAAATCCAGAATCGGCCAGACCTGCTACTGTGATGGGTATTTAGCTCCCAATTCTGCAGTGCTATGGATACGTTGCATTGAATAGATTGATTGCATAGGACATGCACAGCACAAATGGATCTAAAACATGCTATTACCCACCATCTTCAGGAGCAATTACACTTTTCTTCTTGGAAACCAAAAGCAGAAACATATCACCATCACTTCAACTACCTGGAAAAATTAATATCTAATCTTTCTTATTTGTTTCTACATGACACCTCCTGCTTGTCTTCACCCATCTGGACTTGTTTTTCATTCATCAGATATAACTGGTCTTTACTATCATAGTTTACTTTGTATAGGAGTTTCTCTTATATTACATTTCTACATTACCTAGAATAATGTAGATCAATATACCTGAGATATTTATTTACAAATACAAACCACTCTGTAACATTATTACTATTACTATTATTATTATTATTTGCAGCTAGAACGAGTATTTATGTCAGCGTGGGCACATTTCAGTACTTTATCAGTTGAAGTGCTCAGGAGCATTTAGCAATGAGCAATCTGTGTTTTGCCATTTCTTCAGTATTATTAGGAAACAGCAAGAAGTTTTGTCAATAAAAAGGCCATTGAGCTAAATATCTAAAGCCTCATAAATTAGTTCAAAGCAAATCATCTCTGATCTTTAGTGGATCCAATTCCCACTTCATTAATTGCTAATTGTCTTGACAATAAAAATATCAGTTCAAATAGCAAGAAGTGAATTACAATAACTGCTCAAATGTCCATTCAGATAAGCATGAAAAAACATAAGTAACTTACCATGAAAATTAATGTGAAAATCCATTCAAAATCCATTGGTATAGGTATTAAATTAGAACTGGTTTTCTTCATGTCAAAGAAAATTATACTCTACAGGAAATGCCTAAAAGTGGAAAAAAGGCATTTCTGCTAATAGCACAGTAAAAAACCATTGTGAAGATCACTCCAGTAGTTTTGAATATTTCACCTAATTTTCTACTGTCATAGTAATAAATATGTAATTGTGTGGAACGAAAGAGAAAAAATAGAAATTAATTAGATTTGCAGCATACAGGCATTTTCTACCGTTTTCTAATTTTTGCTGTCTAAAGCAGGTCATGAAATTTTACAGCACAGTTGAGTTTGATGCTTTTATGAAACCATATTTCCACTCCCTATTTAAATGCAAAAATCTATATTAATGCCACATTTGGAGTGAGGATCACGCAGTAACAACTTCAGCACGTCTAATGTTATGTTCACATAATAATACTTCTCCTATATACAAACCTAAATTGCTAATAGTTGTTTTGAATTCCAGTTAGGGGATGCCTTTTCAAGTTGAACTGAAAGCTTCTTGATTCTTCACTGTCCAACAAACATACTGAGAGCTTGGAGAGACAATAAACTGTCACTGGAGTCATCATTTCAACTTGCTGCTGGAAGTAAAGCCTTTGTTTCTAGTGTGGCAAGACTGATAGTCCTGTTCAGTGTGAAATCTTTCATGATAAATTCAGAGTGAAAAGTTTCTCTGTTCCCCTCTTGATGACTGTGACTTCAGTATGTTTTCTTAAAAAAAAAATTTTACATAGACATCCATTTAAAATATCATTGAAAGTGTGGTGGCTTATGGCTCCTGTAGTATAAATACCTCCTAAGAGGTAAAAATTTTGGACAGAACTTGTCACAGAAGCCAGTCTCGAAGCAGTCTTGAGACTTTCTAGCTTGTCTAGAAATTCAGTATAAATGTCTCATTCATCTCCATTCTCATTTTCCTTCTAAAAACAAAGCCATGTTTTCAGCATGGTGAACACCAGCCTGTGACTCACTTATTTTAATGTCTTTGACATTATGATTCAGATTGTCATGTTGACAGGCTTGCAGACTCATGAATAAATTGGAACTGCAGTCTGTGAAGTTCCAGAAGAAAAGTTTTTAAGTTATTATTTTTGTGACACTTCAATTCCTAATCATACATAATCACTAGCTCCAGAAAAGCATTTTGGCATCATTTTGCTGCTCAGACATCAGATTACATTCAATACAGAGCCCAGGATTTCCTATCTCAGCATCCTTCCTGGGCACTACTCAGAGTCACAAATTGAAAAACACCAATATTAGGCATTGTTTTTATTTAAAAAGTATTAATTATTCCTTTTTGATCTTCATTTAAGAACGTGTCTTCATTTCACAGTGTTACTCTCTTTCTGACTGATGGGCAGATTTCAATTCCAAGCTTAAATACAAAAATAGATATAAAAAGAAAGTAATTTATTTCTTCTTCTGGGGTCATCCAGTCCAATATCCCTCTGGAAGGCAGACAATCACCGACTCAATCAGGTTAGCCACGGCTGTGTCAGGATAAGTCTTATAAACCTCCAAAGACAGAGATCAGCTCCTTTTCCGAGCCATCACCAGTTCCAGAGTTGCATCACACTCCTTGTGAAATGGTTAGAGGAGATTAGACATATCACAGCAAGTTTCAGGGTCAGAAGACCCAGAGAGAAGACTTCAAAGAGCAGCTTATGCTGCCAGTTATGACTTGTCCAAAAAGTGCATTTCTAAGGCTGTCACTGTCATCTAAAATGAAGGAAAAAGATTTGCCATGCTATGCCTAAGGAAGACATACAATTGCAAATATATAGAAACAACAAGTGTTTTGAAATTATTTTTAATTTTCTTTTTTTCTACTAAATTTTCTTTTCATCATATTACAGTCAGATAGGTCAGGCATCTGCATCCACAGTAGTACAGACATTGCTGTATTACTGACATGGCAAGCAATTATTTAAGTGCAAGTCAAGAATAATTACTTCTTTGTTGATTTTTTTTTCCTACTGTCATTCATAGAGAACAGAACCCTACTCAGATTGTTTACAGACTAAGGGAAAAGCATAATTTATCTCAATGTATTTTTATCATTATCCTTCTTACCGTCCAATGTATGCAAAAGTTAGTGGAAAATGAGAAAGTCTGAGAAAGAGTGACATCCACATCTAAAACATATGTGATCTGAGGTGTCCTGTTGAAGATGTCCTATTCAGTACAGAAGATGGGTAATAGGCAGATGGTTTTTTCCTTTCAGTGGTCCGTAGAGGGCATGTGTGAAAGGGGAATTAAAAGAAGCCCAAAGTGGTGCTTCCCAAGTTAGCTTTGGAAGCATCACTGCCAGGTTATGTCAAGGCCATCTTGTGTAATACTTATTCATGTGATGAATCTCTTTAATTCTGTTGTTTTCCACAGAGAAATCAATTTCAGTGGTATTGCCTGGATGAACTCAGACATTGCACAACAAGCTAGTAAGCACATCTGAATTAATAGCTTATTTGCAAGTGTCAAGCTGCAAACAGTGTAGGCATCATCCTTAGCATTGATCATGACTAGACATCATATTTCTAAAGCAAGTTTAATCTGCCTCTGGTAGCTGCTAACTGTGAAACAGTATTCTAAGCACATGCTAATAAAAATGCATGAACTCGTATGCTTTAAAATAACATCAATTTCCTAGGCCTGAGGAGGACTAACATGCATAGAGGCTTCATATTTGGGTCCTATCCAGGATTTTTCCTGCCAAATAAAACACTACTAGTTAGGTTTTGAACTGTATGGACTTAAATTTTTCCTTAAATGAAAAAAACCACTAATGACCGAAATATTTAATAGGTGATTTTTACAATTAAGGCAACATCCAGGTAACACTCCTCACAACTGAAATGCTCATCTTCTGCTGGCAAATCCCCAGGCCAGCCCATACAGCCCACCTCTGCCCTTTCAGTGGCATATACATTCTACATTCTCTTTCAGAAGTACTGTTGGTCTCATGCAGACCTATTTAACAGCTACTTTTCCTGTCATGAGAAAATTTATTTCAATAAAGAATAAGATTATTAGGTGAGGTGGTTTGGAAGAGTTCTCTGGATCATTCTGATTCTGCAAGGACTCCAAAAAGAAGGGGTAATTGCTCCTATTAGGAGCTTTTTAGGATGTCTCTTCCACATTTGCTTTTCCCCTATGAGCATATATGTGACTTGCCAATGAAGACAGGAATATTTTCCTCCTTTTCATGACAATAGAAGTCTAGCTGACATTCAGCCACCACCACCGCCACCATTTTGGTTTCTTTTGATTTCCTTATCAAGCAAAAGTGCTCCACTTCCATGAGTTCTTCAGCTGCATGGAAAATTTTCCCTGTTAATTTTGCTCTGAGAACAAGTTTGTATTACACTCCAGCGACTAGAAAGACTAATTTCATCATATAACATCAATTGGATGTCAGCTTGGCAGCCTTGCTAAGCTCTTTGAACTTAACTGAAAAGAGAACAAGCCTCAATTTGCATGTGGTCTCTCAGTTCCTCATGAGAAGTAGACATTCAGCCACAGAATGGGGACAGATACCACCAGTACTGGGAACAAAACTTAGGCTTACAAACTGGAAGCACAGAACTTGAAGAATACTTTTTTAGAAGACATTTCTCATAATGAATAGAAGGAAAGAATCTGAGCTGACCTGGCAGCATGCTGAGGGCTCAAATTGGCAAGCACTTTTGACAGGCAAGAATTTCACTGAAAAATAATTGTATGGGAAGACGGTAACCAGCCTCAGTAATTAAGGTTTCTTTAGGGGTTCAACGAGCACTATTTTTTTGGCTGCTAAATAAATTTTCTTCAAAGGATTAAGATTGCAGATTGCTTTTTAAATACCTCTGTACTAATAAATAATAGTCAGTACTAAACATTTATAATGTTCCTTTATAATTCACAACCTTTCCCTCCAAATCATGGCACTTTCTTCTACTTGGATAAAATCCAAAAGCAAAAAATACTTTTCTCTGAAACACCCCTGCTCTCAGAACTCTAGCTCTTACAGCCTTTCACTTTAATCAGGTCAATGCAGATATGCTCTTCCCAAAATCTAACTTGTTTCTTTCCAAACTCCTCTGTAGATCTCCAGAGCTGTACACCCTGAAATTAGTAGCAACTTCTAGGAAACCTACTTAATGTGTGCACTTGGGTTTTCATGTATTTTCCTTTTTTTTTTTTGTACATACCCTGTAAAAAAATCGAGCTGCTCTCTCAATTTCCTGCAGGGACAGGTAGAGCAAAATTTTAACACAAAGAGCTCCTACGACAGCAGGACTCACAGCAGAATACAATTATCTGCTGTTACCTAAGACTTCTCTTCATCTCATCTTTTTTATTTCAAATACAAACATGAAATTAACTTTTGAGTGTTAAAATTGTTTTTGGGGGGAAAAAAAGAATTCATGTTTTCAAGGAAGAAGTGCTTTGTAAAATGCAGTATAAGAAAACTGACATAAGTCTCCCAGCTGGTGTAAAATGCTGCATGAAAATATTCAATGATCAATTCCATACTATCGTGAAATTCAACCAGAAAGAATATAAATTACTTCTATTTAGATTTAGAGTTTTGTTTGCTTTTTGGATCATGGAGAACATATTTGTTGGTAATGAGTAAGCATTCTTCTTGTTCAGAGATTTTTTTGAAAATGAAAAAAACCACAGGGCCAGAGGGCCTGAACATTTACTTCTTCAGTCTGGTCTTGTTTCATCAGCAACTTAAGTAGGTTTGAATTCTTTGGATGTTTGCACCCCGTGGGGTGTATAGTCATCTATTTTTTGAGAGAGAGTAACAAAACGAGACATATATATGGTATAATTGAGATGTGCTGGGAGTAGTGCAAGGGGCAATTTTGTCCCAGGTAGGAAGTCACAGAAGCCACAGCCCTGACTTCCAGTGGAAGCTCTGTCCCTGACAGCTGCCACATGACTTCACCTTTCTATACCTGGTCATCACCTTTTTGGAAGCCGTTATTCCGGCGTATTCAGAGCCATCTCTGCGACTGGTTGGCAGGACACAACTACCAAGAAGTGCCTCCCAATAGGAAGCTTCTGCCCACTGTATGCAAAGAGGTGACCTCTTTGACAACTTCGTGTTTTCACACTGATCTGTGAATGGCTGGTTGCTTTTTCCAGAATCCATCATATGAACACGATTGCAGATCACCGTCTGATGGGATGCCCAGTTCCTTAGGAAAACAGTGTCCTTGTATGTGAAAATACACCTTTATTTTCATCACCATTTTTATCTTGATATTGATATGAATGTACAAATAGGAGATAAAGTTTAACAGCAATGGTTTTCATTCAAGAAAGCTTAAAAAAAATGCACCAAATCTGAGCCGTATTTCTTTATTTGGACTCTTTAATTGGAATCAAACTCTTCTCAGCTGATATCTCTATTGCAATTGGCATAGTTAACATCAGCCAGTGTGTTAGACCTTGAAAAACCTGTGTCAGGGCATCTGTAGCAGGTCAATGAATGAGTATTCATAGACAGAGTATTTGGAATATTATTTAAGAGTGGAAGAAATACTTCTTCCACTATTCAAAAGATTTTCTTTCTCCCATCAATGGCAAATGGCTGTACTCCTTCCTCCCAAACCTGCTTCTATTTTATTTTGGATAAAAAAGGAGAAAGTAAGGTGACTAACATGGGGTGAGAAAGTATAAACCTACACCATAACCACAATACAATAAAATAGAGAAATAAAATATGAAGATTGGATCACATTAGAATTTAGAGCCAAAACAATTGCATAGAAGGAAATTATATTCTTTTTTTGGGTCAAGAAAGTGATGGTGAAATACTGAGGAGCAACACAAGAAGCTTGGGAGACTGAATATAGGTGTCATTTTTTGTCCAGCAGGTACCAAATTGCCTATAATATATTTGAAAGTTAATGCCCAAGGATCATCCAGTGCTGTAGAAAAAGGCAAAAAAAAATGTTGCATTGATATGAATGGGGAGTGAATGTGAAACCGTGGGCTCAAAACCGTAGCAGAAATTTTACTAAAATGATATGTATTCCTGACAGCTACAGCGGTTGGTCATCAACATCCAAGCATGCATCAGCTGGAGATTTTCATGACAACCAGATCTGAAAGAGTGACTAAATTCTGAAATGTCACAGAGGTGGGACAGGATAGAAATTAATCACAGCTTCTGAAGAGCATGGCGAGAAAAAATTCTAATTGAGCTTGCTCCTGCGAAGAACTAAGGGAGGGATGTGGAAGGGATGCAAAATATGATGTTCCTTGTCCTCTATGTCATTGTAACCAACCCTTAATAAGTAACTTATTAATCACTTAGTAAAGTTGTGATAGTGACGAAGCAGAACAATTATTTTTTTCATTTAAATTGTTTCTAGAAGTACCTGCCACCTGTATATGGATTTTTTTTCCAGTGAAAACATGTCTTCTCTCTAAATGGGCTTTCAAATATTGTTGCTGCAGAAAAGAGTAAAAAGTTTTTTGTCCCATTTCTGATATTATTTTTTGACTAAGGTTCATTCTTAAAAGTATGTTGAGGGTTTTTAATCTTTAATTGAGTCAAATCTCAACATTGTGTAAATAGCTGCCACTCATTTCACAAATAATAAAAAAGCCTGAAAAGGTTTTGGCAACCTGTAAGAAAACTTAAAAACTGAATTAATTTTCTTTAGAAAAGAATGTGGAAAAGTCAACCCTAAAGAAAAAAAATAGTATTGTCATTCCAAACGCCTCCATAATGTGCAGTCTTGTGTTGTATTCAGGCCTTAGAAAATCTTCCATTCTCATTTTCAAAAGATACCCAATAGCTGTATACATTTACTAAGTCTGTTTGGATTTCTTTTAGCAGCATTCAATTTAAGGAAACTTATTAACTCAACTTTCTTATAAGAGTTTGTGGAAATTGTTTTAGGATCCCTTTTAAGATAGAATGTCCTAAAGTAATTACGTCTTGGAGGTATTCCCATTTCATTCTTTTCCATGTCTAATATAATTCATATTTGATTAAACATTATTAGGCATTTTGGCTTTCTTCCAGTGAAGGGGGAGTAGATAGATAAGTGTGTGAAATCAAACTCTTACCACAGGATCCTATTTAAAGTCCTAGAGAAGCAGTGTATGTCTTACATGTTTACTGGGGGAGCGGGGGGGGGGGGGGGGGGAACCCCATCTTGAAACCCATGGGATTTGTAAAGTGTAAATTCTGGTTGCTAATCACAGACTCAGTTTTCCATGTAGCTGTCTAGCCAGAAAGGATAAGCTAACACTTGTCTGTACATACAGAAGGATAATCCTTCAAAGTAAACAGGACTGTTTGTCATTTGGCTCTTTTCTGATTGGGATAGGTTTGCAGCTATGGTGTCAATAATTCAAGCACTGGACGATGGGACTTAAATCAGAAGTGTCTTGTTTTCTTGAAATGCTCATGAAAATCACTTTGTGTTTGATATCGATATATCAGGAAAGACTGCTAAGAAAGGTGAGGATACTCTTGGCATAACAGAGCTCATTGCTGAGCTGGGTAGGCAGTCAGCCTATGAAACCCAGTGATACCAGCATCAGTTCTTTTTAGTAACTTGCTTTCTCTCTTTACCCCAAAGACCTAATGTTAACTAATGTGTTGCCATTTAATCACCTCTGACAGAGCGGTGCAAACACACAATAACTAAGCTTCTCTGAGATAAGCTAAAATGTGTTATTGCATCAAGAGCTGTAAAAACCCTAGCAGGAAATGATGATTTTATAGTAGAGTATAATATAACAGTCAAGGTTATGACTAGATCCAACCACTGGAAGATGAAGATAAAAAATTCAGTGCTGAAAAAGAGTTCTGGTTTCTTTATGTAACTTAAAAAAGATTTCAGAAAAAGTAGCATGTGTTAAAGTGTGTATGTCTGCTAGTGTTGAAATTGCTCCTGATTGGTTCATAGGAAGGTAGAGAGTCAAATTCTTCTTACCAACCTAATTCGTGATGCAAGTTATTTCAACTCAAACTATGTAAGTAAATCTAATTATATAATTAGATAATTAGTGCTGAACACATCTGATGTCCATGAAGACCCATAAGTCATAAGAAAAATAAGTTTGTGATATGGATTGCTTACATAATGTGCTTAAAAATCTACTGTTCCAATGGATTTTTACAATCAGAGCAGCATGGGATGGCGCTCTGACAGCATGGGATGGTGCGTTATGCTGAATCAAACTGAGAAAAGTTTTTTAACAAAAGCAGAACACTGTTCCTTCCCTTTTTTCCTGATATGACTTCGGCCATATCAAGGAAAGGGCTTATGCTCAAGAACTAACAAAAGAAAGATATATCTCCTTTCATAAAATCTTGGGTGGATAAATAAGCAAAGATGGGGTATCCAAGCAGGTAGACAAAGAAAAGCAATGCAATTAAGAAATTAAGCTGTATCTACAGTGCCATCTGTAGTGTAACTACCTTTAAGCCACCTGTTTGGGGGTTTTTGGTCATGGACATGTATCTACACACCATATCTCTTCTGAGTTTGTTTTCATGTTTCAGACATGCTATATTTGCAATCACAACATAGAAGCTTCTCATACATGCAGGCCACAGTCAAGTGAGGGGATTTTTAAATACTGATAATAGTGTTATGGATGTCAATTCCAGACAAAGAAGAATGTCTTTTTTGAGAAGAAGTCTTTCTACCTACTTCTAGCAGGAGTCTTTTGTAGCTATTCCACTGTGAAAGTATTCACTCAGTCTGTCCTTGCCAAATCTTTTCCATTAAGATTCACAATCTTAATCTTTTGGTATTAAACGCTAACACTCCTTGTTAGTAAAAATGTGAAGTCAAACTGTGTGTGTGTGTGTACCAAACACACAAAAAAGATGTGTTTGCCAAAAACTGATCATGTGTAAGAGAAAGACCACCATCAGCAGGATTAAACAGTAATGGGGGAACTTTAGAAACAAAGAATAAATTAATCTTGAGAGCAGTATAAAAGAATCATGAAAATTCATAGCAGGAATCAGAGACCTTGGATTGGAAACAACAGCCATTAAAACTTGGTTTGACACTGCCACAGTTTGCCCCACCAACATCACCTCTTTGCTTTGGCCAGCAAGAACAGACTCCCCATGAGACACTCCCCATGAGCTGTCTGCTCTGCAGCTTATGGGACAGCAGTTCAGTCAGCAAAAACAGGGACAGACACCTTGGGTTTGTCTGTGCACAAGAACTCACAAGGTGCTTTCTCACCAGCTCATGAATGAATAGGTTATAGAGAGCAACACGGACACCTACAAAGCTGTAGCGTCCATTACAGGACACAATGCAAGTAGGGTAACCTGTGCTTTTGAAGGAGTGATGGTGCTTGTAAACAAGACATCCTTTGAGGGTGCCATGGATGTGATGGTAGCTCTGTGAATATCTATCTCTGTATGTGTTTATGAGTATAAATTCTGGGGACTGCTTATTAAAAAATATTTAGAAAATTTTAGGTGCTTGATAGATTTTGAAAGTGTCTTGTATTGTGATTTATATGTTGTGTTACTGATATTGACCCTGCAAATAAAAATGATTGGAGATTTTGTTTATGTCATTTATAAATCTATAACTTGTTTCTATCCTGATTCAGTTTAAACTAAATAAACTGAGAATTTTTTCTCTATGACATAGTATTTCATCAATTTTTTCCTTAACTAGCTCTGAGGACTTTCTTTCTGAGTTTACTGACAGCACAGCCCACCCTTATACTGTTATGAATATTAATTCTTTTCATGTTGTGCTACTGGACACCACATTGTTCATACAGGTATGGTCCAGAACACTGTAATTCCAGCATTCACACTAGGAATATATGAAAGCAGAAAGCTCCTCATTCCTCAGGGCATTTCCTGTGTTTTGAAATAAGAGTATGATGAGGATGAAACACAAACTCTGTCCTTTGTCAAAGATCTTGGGAGCCTGTCCCATTGAAAGGTGTAGTTGTAAGCAGATACTCTTTTTTTTTGGCTCATTTTTCAATAAGTAGATGAGGAGAATACAGCTGTCAGCAATTAGAGGTAGATCAAAAATGGAAACATCTGGAAAAAAAGTTAAAGTTTCCATCATGTTTAAGACTTGGAATGTGGAAACACTGTAAGTAATATGGGTGAAATGATTTATTTACATGAATTTCAAAGTACCTAGGGCAATAAGTTACACTGGCTTAGAACTGGAGTCCAGGCAAAACTTTATTTTTAAGAATCCCATCCTAGTTATAAACAGGGTGACTAACCATACGAAACATAATCACATACACACATCTTAATATAAGTGATAATAGAGGACAAGGAACAGGACCCTCGGAGTCTGAAACAAGGAAACATCCAATATATAGGAGGCCACTTCCACTTTAAGCATCTGTCATTCCTAGCATATCATTTTCCTAAAACACAGATGACTCTTTGACAGAAAGATTAGAAACATCTGAAAGTATTGATGTAGTGGATGGTTATTATGTCTCAGCTGAATGTCATTCTATTAATACTGGGTCTATGCAGCATATCATTCTAAAGAATGAAAGTACTGGAGTTCCTGTTGAATAACAATCAGGTGTAAATTCCTTCAGGGACTCCAGACGATGTACCATTCTGAAAGCTGTTTTGTAATTGGAACAGTTCTTGAACTGCTCTTCATTTACTTAGAGATTCAAATTTCTGTAGGATCCTTTACACAGAAAGCACAAAACTTATCCTCGTGTTTAACTTGCTTGTTCTAGTTTCCAGGTAAATAACCTGATCTTCCCAGTAAAAATTGGGGCAAGTAATCAATTATCAAAAACGCCTGAAAAAACATAATTAATTAATAGAAATTTTGCATATTATTTTATATATTTCCATTCATTATTCAGCTTGCCACTGGCAAGCTTCTGTGCCTTCATTTCTGCGGTTTATGTCTTACCCTATCATGTGGTCATGTGGTAAAAGTCCAAGGAGCAAAACTATAAAATCACTGAAATGTGGAATAATAGAAAAGTCTACAGTGGAAGGGATCTCTGGAGATCATCTGATTGAACTCTAAATTAAATCACCCAGGTAAAGCACAGTCCTGTATGTTTCCAGCAAGGGATATTCCATCACTTTTCTGGGCAAACTATTCTGAAATATAATTGTTCTCATGGTGAACGAACTTTTTCTTAGTCCAGGTGGAATATCCCTTGAAGCAACTTGTGCCCATTGCCTGTTGTCACTGTGGATCCTTGTGAAGAGATCTTTACCTTCTCTACCTTTTAGGTATTGGAAGACTGGATTCCCCGCGGCTCCTTTCCCCAGGTTAAACAAGCACTGGTCCCACAGCCTTTCTCTGGTTGTCATGGTCTCCAAGACTGTGTTCATTTTGGTGGGCTTCAGAGGACCATCTCAAGGTTTGCAATGACTCTTGAACTGGGGAAACCAACCTGGACTTAGGCTTGTTACTAACACACCTGTAAAGTCCTTGTTATTCTTGATGTCTCTTGCCAGTTTGAGAGACAGCTGAGCCCTGCTTTGCCTTTCTGGGCCACCACACTTGCTGAGACCCAGCTAAATAGCAAAGAGAAAGCACAGGCACCTGCTGGTCATGTGTGAGGCCTCTGCCCCATGGGTCCCTCCGAAGAACATGGTGAGCCCCACCCAGCCCCTGTCCCTCAACACTTTCCATGTGTAGTTTGTTTGGATCATGAGTGTAGCTGCTACCACACACCCACACTGCTCTCACTACAACATTTAGGAAAAAAATCGCTGTTTGTTTTTTTTTTCCCCTGATGTATTTTTGTGTATAAGCTCTTTCAAACAGTGGAATAATTCTCAAGCACCAATTTGCCAGAGTGGGGAAACTAGGCAAGAAAAATGCTGCATTTGTTGCTTGTAAGCTAATGGAAGCAGAATAGAGACAGGGCAGAAAAGTACACGTATATTCATCTGTACCAGACTAGAAACCAATAAAAAGTAATTTGTCTTTCTGTCAAAGAGAGCTAGAAATAACTATTCTGCTCTGCTGTTTGCGAGTAACACATCACATTATACTGTCTGTATAAGCAGAAGGAACACGATTATGCTCTCATATACCTACTTAAAAAAATTCCAGACTGGCTTATACACTTTAAACAGTAAATGTTTTAATATGACAGATCCTTTTGCTTTCACTTTTTTGATCACAGAATCACAAAATGACCTAGGTTGGAAAAGACCATTGAGATCATCAGGTCCAGCCTGTGACCTAACACCACCTCATCAACTAAACCATGGCACTGAGAGCCACATCCAGTCTTTTCAAACACCTGCAGGGATGGTGACTCCACCACCACCCTGGGAAGATGATTCCAGGGCCCAATCACTCTTTCAGTGAAGATTGTTTTTCCTAATGTCAAGACATTTGTGCAGATTGCTCTGGTCAACACAATTTTAAGAGGTGATAAATTAAAGTATTCAAATATGCAAAGTGCATAATTTTTAACCAGTTCTCAAAAGAAACAAACACTATCAAAACCAGTAATTATATGTCATACTGCATTGCTGGTGGGTCTGAGCTGAGTGTTTACAGATGAGCAATATAAATGATTGTTGTGAATTATTGAAATTCCCTTTAACATCTGCACACTGAAAAAGTATAATGATAAAGTCTGAAAAAGGGTGCTGTAGTATGACAAATGAGTTGAAGCAGTTGTGAGTCTGTAAACTAATTCTGCACACAGATTAAATACCGATTTCAGTAATATGTGTACATGCAAATGTGCTTGAACAGTGTAATAAAGGATGAATGGTGCATTATGTTCAAGTGGAAGGATTCTGTCTTCTTATTCCAGTATATTTGTATTACAATGTTGACTAAAAATCAGGCTGTGTACTGTTCGTGGAAGCCATGTGCTCTTTCGCCGTTCAGGCAGCATGCACTGCAGAGTGCTGTAACCCGGCCATTGTGGTCATTTTTCTGGAAGAGACAACAGTTAGGGAGAGGAAGAATGATTGAATCCACGATCATTCATCACTCTTTTAGATTGCAAAGACTTCCTACCTCATCAAAAGTCAACCTCCCAATCTGAGATGTTTCATATCAACACAGTTGTTAAGTTTGTAGCATTTGAACTACACTGTTGTCGCTATCTAAAAACACGATGCAAAAAGTACTTCGAAAGATTTTTAAAAAGTCAAAACATGAGATTCCACAGACAGGCAAATCTGAATACGCAGGAAAGGCAGCCAGCTGCTTTCATACACTGAAATGAGACTATTCTTTTAGCTATGCTATGTAACATTGTCATCTCTGTGTGAATCTAAGATGGAATTTCAAATATTATTATCCACTTTAGAGAACAACTAATGTAGATCACTTTTCTGTAACAACCTTTGGTATTCATCATCCCTAGAAACAGCATTTTTGAGTTGAAGTGAAATAACAGGATGCAAAAACAGTTACATTCTTTTTCTAAAAGGAGGTAATGGGTGATACAATAAAAAAAAAATCTCATTTTTCTGTAGAGAAATTAAATGTGGAACACTCTTTGACATCAGCTGCATTATCTGTTGGTATGACTAGCTGTAGTACAATATTAATAAATATTACAAATGCACAAATGCAGCAAGAAGTAAATGGTTTTAATATAATAAGGTTTTTTTTATTTGATCTCTCTCCATATTAAATTATAATATAGTAAATATAAAATACTAGCTGGATACAATCTATAAATGTTCTCAAGCTTTTTCTAATAACTTTGTAAAAATCTAATAAGAAAGCAATATTTCATGACAGAATTTCATACCTGGAGTATAACATTATGTTGTACCCAAGCATGAAATCTTTCCTTTAGGTATCTAATGTTAATTAAACCAGTTTTAAGCTGTAATTCAGACATTAAAAAGTCTAGTTTGGTTTTTCAAAGTCAGGAAGCGTTTTTTTACTATTTTGTAAGAAACAAAATTTATGATTCTGAAGATGTGGCATTCTCATAAATGAAAACCATATTTTTTGTGTGTTCCTTGCTTAGATGGTGGAGCTGCTGAATAAAACTTTAGTGTGTCTTTTCTTTCTGCAAGTTCTATGCCAAAACATTGATTTACATACATAATTACCTCAGCCCCCATGCTCAAAGGGTTTATATAGAGAATCCTTCTTCCTCAGACACTCCCCCACCATCAAGTGAAAAAATATACAAGTCATTTTTTAGCTCTTACTGGAAAAACCCTGGGTAGCTGAGTGTGGAGTGGTGTAAGAGATTCTCCTTTCTGCTGCTGTTTAAATTGAAAAGGAACAAACTTGGACTTTTAAACTCAGTCTGTCCTTTCCCTTTTCTCTCCCTCCCAGCCTCTCAGCACTACTAGATTACTGCATGGTTGCCAGAAGCTCCATGCAATTTCAAAAGCAGGAAAATGTATTTTTTCTTTTTATTTCTTCATCCCCATTGTTTTTCCATGTGACACTGTTTCAAACACAAATTCAGTTTCTATGTTTTTTTCTAATTTAGGCAGTTAATAACTGTGTCATTGGACAAATTTTCTGTTATTTGATTTAGTGTAATAAAGTCTATTTCCATTCAGTCTGTTGTTATTCAAGACTTTACATTCAATTAACCAAAATCTACTAAGTCACTGTGCCCACTTTGAAATCTTTCAGACAATTAATTTAATTTCAACAATTTTATTATATTTTCACAATAATACTTCCACAGAGATCCCTGAAGGGTCCATACAAAGTGCTTTGATTAAACTTAATCTGAAGACAAAGATGGGATACTAAATTCTGATCTTTTGGTGTAGTAATTGGAAATTCAAGTAAGGATTGAAAACAGTGAAGTCCTATGTTCATGTTTTTCCTTTCAGCAATGGATGAGTGCATTTTAAACCTAAGAAATCACAAGATAGCCACCTATAGTATTTCTATGTACATGGAAAGTATATATTATATAAAGCACCTCTCAGTTCCTTATCTTTGTTTGTAGTTTATAGTTGTTGTAAAAGTAGATTGACTTTACTTTTTCATGGTAGTCTGTTTTTACTACAATTTTTCAAATGCAATTGGACCCTTATTTAATGACTCAATATGTTGATGCAAGTCCAGTTGCAAAAAAAGAACTGTAGGTTAATTTCTGATTACCTTGTTCCTTAGGTAGGCCAATTGCATCTAGAAATATGTGTTAGACTGTATATTAATGTTTAAAATAGTGTTTAAAAAGCATAAAACTTTGGACTTTTAATACTGCAGAAAATGAGTGTTCTTGTTTTCACAAACAGGATGAGTACACACGCATTGATCTCACAACACAGTGTGAGGGAAAATTTTGTACATTGCAAATAAACAACATTAATTAATTAATTAATTAATTAATAATTAATTCTATTCATTGCTTCAATTTAGTTCTCTTAGAAGAATTATTACATATACTATGTGACTTAAGCAAAGCCTTATTGAGCAGATAATTTGCCTTTTTTTTTTTAAATGATGCTCTTGCTAGTTTTGGACACGAGTGTTGTGATAAAACCCCATGAACTTTTTATTTATCTAAAATATTTGGTAGTGAGGGATTTCAGTCTGTTCGAAATTCACCAATATTTGCATGAATCACACAAAGCATATAGCTTTTTTATTAGGAGTAGGAATTCAGTAAGCCTTTTTTTTAGATAAAAAGCCTGAAGTCAAAACATTACATTTGGAATATTCACCAAAATTCCATGCAATTCTGAAGAATGCCAAGACAGGAGCATTATAGTTATTATATTAGGCCTCATGTAGGTTGTGAGATGCATGTGAAGTTACTTGAGTACTAGAAGATGAACATACTAAAATAAGAGCTGGAGAAGCATATTTGCTTAAGAGCTAGATGTTTGCACTGAATAGCATAGTTTGAACACTGATAAGGGGGAGGAAAAGTTTTATTATTAAACTTAGGTGAATATCAGTGAGAAATAAGAGCTAAATTTTTCTGGGTCATATTGTCACAGCTCTGGGCTGTGGGAGGATAATGCTGTTCTCAACAGCTCTGTGAGCTATACAAGAGAAAGCCCTACAGGAGATGAAGAATTTGACAGATGTATTCCACTTTCTGCCTACACTAAAGAGAAGTTTATTCCTGCCATAGTGTTGCACATGTCAATAGACATTTCTGAATCTAGGACTGTCATGATGCAGAAGTCACTTTAATGCAGGCGTAGCACTGACATTAACACATTTACTATATTATTTTTGATTAATAAAAGTCCTGTATAGGGTTTTTAAACCACCTACATTCTGTCCTGCACAGTCCAAATCCGCACATCATTAGATGTGAATATACTTCTTCCTGAAAGTTATTGTTATTTGTAAGCCTTTGAATATATTTTCCAAAGCTGTGAGGTTTGACCAGACTTTTCAATAGTTCACTTAGCAATTTGGGAATTCTAATGCCCTGCTTAATAGCACTTCAAAATATGAAAAAAATATCTTTGGTGACCTGGTAGTCTCCCCTGCAAAATCAATACATGTGAATAATTTTTAATCCACTGTAATCTATACTACAAAACTACTGTTTCCTTTCCTGCCCTCCACGGTTTTACTCTGGAGTAAAACCCTCTATGGATTTTAGTCAGTGTTTTTCTCATGATTTTCCTTATTTGATCTGAAACATTGCTTTGAATCAATTTATTGTCTGATACACTATTACAACAAAATACTTTAAATCCAGCATGAGAGGAAACGAAGTTTTCTTTTCTGCAGTAAGTATTTATGAGAAGAAGGAAGTTCAGGACTTGCTTATTCAACTTGAAAAAAAAGCCCAAAATCTTTTACCATTTATATTGCCTGTTAAATGCAAATGTGACATACAGATTTTTGAAAACATGACAGTGTATTAATGACAGATTAGCAAAGTATTGCAAATATATTAGTGCAGGAAGTTTAATGGAGGCAGACATCTTTCTCTAACACAACTTACATTTTTCCAAAAACATTCAGAATTGTGAGATGGTAGAATTTGCTTAAATACGATGTTGGTGACTGGCCTACCTCTGAAAATTATTGTCTCCATTGATTAAAAAAGGAGTCAACACCTCTCAGACTGAATATAAATGCATAGCTGAAAGAATTCTCTTTAATCTTTTTTTTCTTTGGTAGAGGTATACTGTGGAATTGCAATACCATGGTGATTGATGAGGACCAGTTACAGAACATGTATTAGTTAGGCCAAAGAGTCTTGGTTGAATGAATCATTCAAAGCCACAAGTAGCAGATTCTAATGAATACAGCTTATTCCTCAAAGATTACTTGAAGACAGGATTCTTTATATTTATGAAGATGATGGAGCCCTGAAATACCAATTAGATCCACCAAATGGCTTTTAAAGAATTTTTTCATGTTAAACCCGTTGCCTTTTTTAGAAGAGCAAGAGATGTGTGTATAGCATCCTTATCTGGACTATAGCTAATGAAAGAAAAACAGCCCCTAAGGATAAATAAAACTGGCATCAGCTGATTTTCTTCACAGCACAGAACAGAAAACAAGAAGGAGTGGAACACACTGAATTGCCATGGGAGAAGTTAGAGCTGCTTTCGCATTTGGCTTGCACTGCCCCAAATGCATTTTTATCGTAGATCATTTCTCACTTCAGTCTCTAAAGCCAGCTCCTCTCCACTGGATGTTAATGTGTTCATCAGTCCCCAGAGGGTCCTTAACTAGGCCAAACAGTGTTTGCCCTTGAAGAGCTGCTTTTGGAGCATTCAAGAGCTTGACTATGAACTTGTGGAGTTTCAGCCTTCACGATTTGGTTGTGTTTGATCCATCATGCTCTGTGCTACAAAGCAAACATGATGGGAGCAAGAGATAATTACTCACAATTTACAATACTGATGTTGAAATCAGCTTTCCCATCCTCTGGAATCATGATCAGCTTAGTTACATGGCAGCAAAGTGGGAATGATGAGCAGCTTTCAGCCCTTTGCATGTCTGATGGAGAAGAAAGTCTCAATCACAAGTTTCTGAGGAAACCTGCCAACCCATCTGCAGGGCACTCACCTCTGTCCCGGGAGTTTTGGGCTCTGTGGTTACTGTGGTGTTCACCTGCTTCATGGGAAGAACTGGGTCCACTGTGCTTTAGGTTTGTATCTTGTTTTCCTCTAGATGTCAACACTACAGCCAGAACATCTGATCTTAAAACAGAAATTTAACTTTCTACAATAGGTCCTTAACACAAAAAAGGGATCCAAGAAAGTGAACGTTCACAATTTAATAACTAAGAAGTTTCTGTAACCAAATCACATGGAAGTGTTTGAGTGGCAAAGATGTCACAGGCTTCAGGAACAGTGTCAGATTCTCCATGTTATTTCCATGGAAATATTAAATCTCTTATAACTACGAATAGCAGGCTTTGTTTTCCATGTCTGCTTGCATGAAAGAGTGTCTTAATTTTTGGTCATTGTGGGAGAGCAATTGCACCTGTGCATACATATGCATACAGTCTAGGATTGCCTACGTACTGGCACTTGGAAATTTAAAAAAAAATGGAAACACAGGTTCTGCATCAATTCCTCTAGCTATACAAAACCATTATTTTAATCCAAATAAAGTGATTTTACAGCTTAAAATTCCAAACATTCACAGAAAACTACCCTATGATCTATTTACAATGTAACATATTTAGGAATGGAAAGGCATTTAATAGTTTATAGGGTGTAGTTTGCAGCTGGGAAGGTGTTGATAGCAGGGGAGGGGGGAGCATCTTGCAGTGGTGGCCCCAAATCAAACTCTTTTTCTAGTAACTAGTGAGTGTTTTCCTTATCTTTATTTTGACCCATGAGTTTCCTCAGTCCTACACCTCCCCTTTTCTCTCCTGTCCCACTGGTTTTGCGGGGATGGGGAGGTGAGCAAGCACCTGGGTGAGTCCCACCTGCCAGCAACAGCCTGGGTCAACAACCCAGAGACAGCAATTTCAAAATTCTTTGGCATTTTAGCCATAGAGGTGGAATTTGTGTAATTGTTAAGTATTTTTACCCTAATACATACAGTGCATAATGCATTTTCAACTACTAATTTTAAAGGGCCAATCACCAAGCCAAAAGAATTTCCCTATCCAATAACTACCACCTTTTTTTCCTTCTATCCTTCTGGAGTATAATAAAGATGCAATTAAAAAAATCCATTCTTTGCTGTTTTGCATTGAGATTCTGGACTGTTCTGCTTAAGACTGCAGCCTCTTCCTTTAACCTTTATGCTGGCACATTAGTCTGTTCAACCACAACTGCAAAGGCTGGATGATAGCCTTTTTACATGGTAGGCAGTTCCATTTTTCAGCAGACATTTCCCATTTCTCTTTTTCCAAACAGTTTAGCTCAACTCATTTTCTACCAGACTATCAGTATAGCAGCATAAGGCAGTAATGATTCTTAATTAAAATACAGGGCTACCTGCAGTCTAATTTGAGCAGAATCCAATTGTGAGAGAAGAATTTTAGTGGGATCACACATTATTGTATCTCAGAGCTAGTAAAGTGAGTTAAGGGAATTGTCATTGATATGACATTAAGATCTTTGGGGTTCCCAGAACTTACACTGCTGCAACACAGAGATAAAATATGAGTTTAGTTTTCTAATGTTTTGTTGCCAAGTTTTCAGCAATAAGTAGAACTGTACAAAGCACATAAGCACCAAAAATTCTTGTTAAACTTTTGCATATGATATTTACAAACTAGTCTTGCTTATAGTCAGCTGCTCTTCTAAAAATTACATACTGCAGGTATATTGATACAGTGTTTTTTACATTATAAACATTAAAATTACACTCCTCTGCTTGCTGAAAAAACAATCTTTTGTTCTGATGAAGCATGTGAAGTTCCTCAAACATATTTTGACTTATTAGGTTTATATTTAAATGAGTTTTATATATGTAATAGAATAGAATATTATTATATTTGTATTTTGATTGGTGTGACTGATCTTAATAAAGAGGCTTAATAAACTTCAGAGGCTATGACTTATAAGAGTACTTTTCAAGCTTACTTTTTATATAATAAAAAAGGTATTTTGTTTAATTTTGACACATTCAGTCATGATTCCATAATCTCATCTGGAACATAAAATTTACTGTGTCAACTCAAATCCATATGCTGAAAAAGCTATAGATATCCACCATAACCTTACAGCAAACTTGAACTAACAAATCTTTTATTAACAAATCTATTTATTCACAAAGAATTATACTCTACTACCGGCCTTCCTAAACCAGTTGTTGTAGTTCATCTTATAGTTGTCATTTTTTATTTGAATTTTTTTAATTGCTTTTTTTGAATTTTTTATATTAATTTAAGCATTCAAAGAATGGTGTTTTAAATTTAATGCATAAAATGTTTGAAAATATATGGAGTACAGCTCAGATCCCTTGCATGCATCTTAGCATAGAAAGTTACACATGAGAAACCATTTCTTCTGCATCTCAGAGAAGAGACTAACTCATTTTCACTTTGAAAACTAATCAGAAAAGTGTGCTTTAATTCATGTTTTCACATTTAAAGATAAAAACCATGCAATATTAGTTTTACTGGTAGAAGAGCTGTTACTTAAGTATCCCATTTAGCTTGACTACTTTAGCATAAAGTCTTTTGAAATACAAACTAAAAACCCTAAAAAGCATCCTGAACTCCACAGAGTTTCTGTTTCAAATATTTGTCCTTGAAACTGCTTCTCTCACAATCCATCATCAATACTTTACCATAGCCAAAAAAATTTCTCAAATTATTAGTGAGGGCCTTTTACCTTGCCTTCCCTTCCCTCCCTTTTTTTTTTTTTCTTGGATTTTTGTTCCCCATTAGAAATCTCAGATCTGTCACATGCTCAACTATTTTAAAGAGCAAACGCAAATAAGAGAGCGTTGGGTTCACATAAAGCAGTCACCCAAGGAGCAGCATTCACCACTCTGGTCTAGCTGACAGGCTGATGCAGATGTGCAGTGCCCTCTGCCCCCCAGAAACTAGGAGAATATACACTTGATGGAGTGAGGTGAGAAAGCCTGCATAACCTCAGGGATAATGTCCTCCATGAAACTCTCGCAGAGAGAGAAGAGAAGAAAACAACTTTGTATCAACAGAGCAGGTGACCAGAATTAACTTGTAATGAAACTGCTCTGGAATGCCTTTGTTTTGCTTTCAAATTACAGTCAATACAGTGTTAATCTGGTGTCCTTTTGGATTTTTAAAATCAGTATGTGCTTTTGCACAGACTTTTGTAGGCTTGGGTTTACTGCACTGCTGTACTTTGAAAGCAATGTCAGACCTTTGTCATCTGTTCTAGTCACTTGTTTACGATGGTTCCTAAAAGCGTGGCGGTGGGTAAGCCAAACCACCATTTTTAAACATCCTCGACAAAAACAAACAGACTTTCTTGAGATTTCCAGGTGCATTCAGAAAACTTCAAGTAATTGGCAAGAGCTGGGAAGCTGAGAAGGATCAGATGGGATATTGTTGAACAGCTTTGAGCTGACAAGGCGTCCCAGATGGCTGCTCCCTCTGGGTACTGAGCACAGCAAAACACAAGAAATTATGCAGCTGTAGAGGGCTCTGCCCAGTCTGCTGCCGTTCTGGGATAGAGGGAAGCCCCTGATGCAGTCCAAGGCCACCACCTAGAACCCATGTACCTGCTTCCAGCAGCATCCTCTTCTGACAACCTCCTGGCTGACCAGTTTGGAAATGTCTCACGAGTGTGATGGGTCTTAGTTCAGAGCTCTTACTGAACAAAGTCTTAGCCCAGCAGGGATTGTGGGACCTTGGTGTGGGAGTAAAGCCTTACTTCTCCTAGAAAGACAGTACCTTTTGACTCCCACTTCTCATCAAACCCGACAAAAACCAGGCTAATGAGTCCAACTGCTACTGAGCTGGGACTCTACTCCCATAAGTCTTCTGCCTCTCACACTGAGCACTTGCAGTAACTTTTGCTCAAACATACATTTCTATATGCTATAATGTCCTTTTGTGTTCTGTGGCAACTCTCTTTGTGCCATTTCTTCTGTGTCTGTGACCAGAATCATCACCATGGCACAGAAATTCTCTTTGTTGTGACATCAAGGATTAGTTTGTTTCCTAAAGCTTGTGCTATGATTGAGACATTACTCATTGAGAAGCAGAGGTCTGCATGTTTTGTCTCCCCTCTAAAGGCACTGAACCAAATTGTTTTCAGACCATTCAGCTGAAATCCGTATTCTTAAATTAGGTCATTGCCCTGATAAATCCTTCCTAACTATATATCCAGAGAGCTGATTAAAATCCAATCTATTTGACATTATAATTAAGCCTCACGTCTAGTTTACAATTTTATAATTACAGCTCTGCATCCTGAGAAAGATCAGAGGTCTCTCCTGTTCAGCTGAGGGATCAGAACAGTTCTGCTGAGAGCATCTGAGGGAAGGCAGAACTGGTCTTTACACATATGTTGGAGATAGATAAATGCTGTTGAAAGAGGCCCTTGCTGATGAGCAGATTTGCCCAGACCTACAGATGTGTCCTGCAGGAGCCATGTGACATTTGGAATATGACGGGGGAGACTGATTTTTCAATGTGACTTAGCAAGTGAATTTCAGTGACTAGGAGCAACACAGGCTGATTCTTTTTTATCAGTATGATATGATCCAGCTCTCTACAAAAGTCTACTGTTGCCCTTAGTTGTCTAATTTCTGTATGATTCATTTTCCTAGCCAGTGTTTACTTTTTCCTGTTTCTGAAAAGCAGGGGAGGGCACAAAAAAGGTGGAGAGCTGCCCATAAAACTTCAAGGTTCTGGATCACTTTGAACTTATTTAAAATGTGCCCAGAGAGATGGAAGTTTGTGCTTTTTCTTCTTCTGACAGCAATGAGTCTGAAGTTATTTAGAAACTAAAAGTGGAGAAGACTGAGTTACTTCTTCTACACATCCCAGCAGAAGAGCACCCATCTTCCAGTAAGAGGTACAAAAATCCCTCCCATTTTCCTTGTTAGACAGGCACTTTATGGATGGATTTCTCCTCTTCATTCAGAAGGTTCCTTTGTTCATTTAATGCCTCTTCAGCATCTGACATGACCAGATGATTTCAACCTCACCCCAGAACTTTTGCTATTGTACCATGAACTGAAGCATGCAGTCCTCTTGCTGAGAGCAGTGAAAACTGGTGCACAAGAACAATCCATGTATTACTTCCAATAGGATTTCTTTAAAAGGGTGGCAACATCTGCCCTTACATACTTTAAAGACCATTTACCTACTTACCTGCTGAACACCTACATGAAAAGCAGTATTATACTTTTCACCAGCATTATACTGTTTGGAGTAAGTGTGAACAAGGGTGCATGGGCAGAGAAAAAAAAGGCCTGACATTTATACTGTGTCCAATTGAAAACAAAACCTCCATGTATCCATTTCAGCTCCTCTGTACTTCAGCTTTCCTTTCAAAGCATAGCACAGATTTCTAAATCACCTTTTGTTCAGGTCCTGTACCAGCCCATTAGTCAAAAATTTCCCACTGATACATCTTTAAAAGAGAGAAAAGTTTTATCAGATTATTAGCTTTAGAAAATTTCTGGTCTTGGTAGAAAGATAATTTTCACAGCTGTTATGTGACAGACTGGCCATACCTTGGTTGCATTTTAGGTGTCCCAAGAGTCAGTGGTGGTTTGCATTTACTGTCTGTTCAATTCAGTTGCCATTACTCAGATTACATAGCATCATTTTGTTAGAAGAACCTTTACCTCTGTATTGCACAGCAGGATGAGGAACATTCACTGATCAAATATTTTTCCCATTCAAACAGATGGTGTGCTACTCTTCATTACCCTGGGAAGCTTCCCAATTCATCCTAATTCCACTCTTTGCTTTTTCACTGAAAAAAAAAAAGAAAAGCAAAAAGCAAAGCTAAATAGGGTTATAGTTAGCTCTCCAAATAAACCCATTTGTCAGCTTTGGAAATTATATTGCTTTTACAAGGTGGTTCTTCCATACATAGCATTTTTGTTTGATTTCTCCTGTACTATATACATCTTCACAAAATATTAAAATGTTTTCTTATATTTTTGTGATCAGTTGCTTCAGTGCCTCCAGCCCTCTTTCTTAGTGAATGTGAAGAATTTTATAAGGCTATTTTGATATGTATTGGAAAATCTCAAATAAAGCATTTGCTCCTGCTTTAACATGATATTGCTTCCTCTGTTTACCAAAATACTGTCTGTATTTAGGTGTTGCACTGAGGAGACTAGGGAATATCCTCTTATCAGTGCTTTCTCCAGCTGAAATCTCATTTCTTTTTTAGTGTGTGCTCCTACACAGTGATCTCCTTTTGTAAAGGTATTTCTAAGTATTCACAATTCTAGAGTTATCTACCCTTTTTATCAGGTAAATATATATTTCAAAATTATATTAAGTGCTTTCTTTTCTGATGGGAATTGGTTGTGCAGAAATATATACACTTTTAAATTTGGCTTTATTTTCTGCATATGGTCAATCACATTCGAATTTTATTTTACAACACAGATTAACCAGTACATAAAATGGCCTTGTGTTACCTCTGGGATCTGCAAAATATTCTGCAGTAAGACAAATAGGGTTTGTTTTTCCTTCTGCATGTTTTTTCTTGTCTATTTTGATTGGTAATATGCAACTCTTGCTCCACAAGAATCAACAATATTTGTTTCTTACAAATTGCTTTATTTTGCTTCACTCATATAACTCAGGTTGTGATTCTTGGGGTGCCCTGCATAGGGCCAGGGGTTGGACTCAATGATCCAGATGGCCCTTTCCAACTCAGCATATTCCATGATTCTATGATTTTCTTTACTTATCCAACTTCTGTTTCCCTCTATGAGGCATGAATGAATAAAATCCATGTGTTCTGTTACCCTCCTACAACAGACACAGAGGCAAAGTTAATGTAATTCATCTAAAAGGACCATTTGTCAAAGCCTGTTGTCTGCGGTCGGTTACATTTAGTCACCTTTTCCTGCTGGGAATCCATGAGCCAGTCAGTGTTGTCCCTCTCAAATACAGCTCTGTGCAGGGAGATGGCAATTAAAGTTAACACAAGGAAGTTTGATCCCCTCGTTGACATTTGCTCTCCATTAACTTAGATCAGTCAGAGTTTCTTTTTTATCCTACTTTCTCTGTGTTTTAGTGCATGTGAAGAAGCTTTGCCCTGCAATCAAGCTTGAAAGAACTGAGAAAAAGGATATTTAGCTAAGTCAATAATGATTCTTTCTAAACTCTATTCCCTCCATGCAATTAATTTAACTGTAGCCTGCTCTGAGAGGCTCAGACTGAGAGAATTCTTCTTACCCATTGTGTTGTGCAACCGGGAAAACATTTACATTTGGTTGCATTGTGTTTGTGTAGGCTCTAGGCTTTCTTTCATATCAATACTAACACTGCTGGGAAAACAGTTAAACAATTTCTTTCTAGACAATTGTCTAAATCCCTAATTCGATGAAGCACTAAAATTTTATATATAAAAGCATAGAAATATGAGAGAGTGTGTGAGTGTGCGTGTATGAATGTTTTAAGTAAATAATTAGACTCATGTGACTTGATATTGTAATACAGTCTTCTGCCCTACTGGTTTATGTAGCCCATCTTTCCAATTGTTTGACAGCAATTGGAAAGATGGGCTACATAAACAGATACTCATATTCATGTAAGAGTAGAAACTAACCACACTTAACTAAAACTCATTACTTGGCAAGAAAACACTAGCTACTAAAGTCTAATTCCCATCTATATCAATGTAACAGCATCCTGAGGAAAGAAACTGAACACAATGAGTTCAAAAACCAGAATTATTTGGAGGAAAAAACCTGGTGTTTATGATTCAGTGATATTACCTGCACATTGACTGCTGAATTGGAATCCACAAAAAATGGGTTATAATGGAAGCACAATGACAACAGGCGCAGTGCCTGCATTTAACAGTTATAATTTTTCCTAAATACTAAAATGCTGAATTTTTAAGGAGAAGATGTAGCAGAAGATGGCAAGAGAATGAATAAGTTCCCATGAATGAATAAGCTTCGTGCACTCCTACTATTATTTTGGAGATATTTATAGTTGAATTTCCATGGGAAAAGCAGTTGCTGTTAGATATAACTTGTGATAGAGAAATAAAAGGAAGTATGTAAAGTTAGAACAAAAGAAAAAAAAACAGCAAAAAAAAAATTTTAAAAAGGAATAAGGTGCTAGTAAAGAAGGTGCTGGTACTATTTTAAGCACCCTGTATATAATTTCTTTGTTATTTATTTACTTTCAGAAGTCAAAATAGTTATCTAATTAGTTTCTCCACTAGCTGATAAATATTTTTTAATGAAAGACTGACACATAGGAGGACTAAAAACATTTTATCTAGCAAATGAGAACAACAAATTAAGCATGACAGTCCAAGTGTAAAATAAATCCAGTCACTAGGGTCAAGTGTTCCCTGTGTGCACAGGATTTTCAAAGGGGTTATAAGTAGGTAATTTCTATTATGATGAACATTTTAATGCAAACCTTCTTTTCTTGATGATATTTCTTTATATTCATGTATCCAAAGTCTTGTGAAATGGGCAATTGTACAAAGTCAGCATCAACCTGAGCACAATGAAGCAGGAAAGTGGAAAGCAGGAGAATGAGTAACATGTGAGCAACATCTAGTGGCTAACATCTCATTATGAAGCCTGGAGGCACTGGGCATTATCTTAAGCCTATTTTTGACACTGAATGCTTCTGTGAGGAAGCGAAGCATATGAGGGGGAAAAGGCAGCACTGCCTGCTGGTGCAGCCTCTGAACTAAAAGTTCCCAAGAGCTCCTCTTGACTCCTTCTTCACCTTGTGGTCTCAGGTAATAAACAGCATTTTAAGGATAAGCCAATACCTGCTCATGACTGTGCTTTGGGTTCACTGCCCAGGGGATGTGACAAAAAGCCATTTTTTGTAGTGGGCACTATAGCACTGTGACTCCATTCCTTCAGTGGGCTGGAACTTGTCCATAACAGCCCTTTCCAGATGTGCAGTAAAAAGAAGTGGGGGAGACATCCTATCCTTGTTTTCTGAGAGTAATTTTCATTCTGCCTGAGCAGTTGCTGAACTTGCATATCAGCCACAGGTTATACAACTGAGGAAAATGATCCTACTGTAATCCTGCCTCTCTTGCCTTCTCATCATCAAAGACACAGGACAAGGGATATTCAAAAGATCTAGACATGGATCATTTAAAGATAGCTGTTTTAAAGGAAAATCCAATTGCTTCGTCCTGCCACAGAAACAGGCAACCCAAGTGATTGAATAACCCACAATCTTGCCACCTCGTTCCTTTGGAAAAACAGAGCAGCTGTAGAGAATGAGATCCCAGTGTTCTTCTACCTAGGAGGGGGAAAAAGTCAATACATAATCATCAATATTTTTTGCACCTTATAAAAAAGAAGCGATAGATTGCACATCCACACATGTCCACAGACAACTTTAAAGCAATGTTAAAGAATACAATGAAAAAAACATAGTATGCTCTATGCAACTATTTTTGTGCTATCTCATTTCAAAAAATTTCCAGATGTACTAAGTAGCTGATTCTCCACGTGTATCTGTGGTAAATATGAAGTAGGAACACAGACCTCTAAGCTAATATATATCTTGAAAAAATTCCATACATCACTTCATGATTGTACCTTATGAGATAACACCAGGTGCATAATTTATCTGAAGAGTTATAGTTTCTTTCATCAAGAATTTTAGTTTTTCCTACACTTTGTCATGATCTCATTCACAGTTCCTGCAAGCAATCATTTTCTATTGCTACTGAACCAAATCCCACTCCTACAGATCTGCCTTAATTTTTTCTCGCTATAAGCCAAAAATGAACAAAAACATACCTTCCTTTAGCAAGATTTATCTAAAATTGTCATAAAAATCATGTAACTTCCCTACTTGAAATATTTTATGTTTAAACTGTATCTCCTACTACCACTTTTTGAGACAGAATACTGCTGTAGTAGGAATACATGTTTGAGTACATTTTATAGTGTTTTATCTTCTTATCTTTTCGGTGGATTACTATTCACAGCCTTGTCACTGGAGTATTGCCTTCTTCTACAGTTAGAGAAGATTCCTTTATCTTTTTCAAATCCTCCAAGCCTTATTAGAAGTTGAGAAGCAGTTCTGTGAAGACCATGATCTGGAGAGTCAGCACCCAGTCCTCGCTGAGAATCCTGGAGGAACGGTAAGTCACTCCCTGCAGTTACACCAGAGGAGGCCATGGACACAGAAGGCTACATGATTTCATTGACCTGTTCCATATTATGGAGGCCTTCTAAAGTAGAGCAGTTATAAGAGATGCTGTCGAAGGACACAACTTGTGCACTCAGTTCCTGTGCAGTGAATCTGGAGCCATAGGTTTGTTTTGCTGGTTTTTGATGAACAAACCAGACCTGTTTGTCAGACACTGTTACTGAATGTCTGGGTAGTATTTCAGCGTTTGTCAGAGTATTTTTCATAGTTCATTGGGACAGCTGAACACCAGTACCTATTCTGTTCCCTTTGGAAATTCTGAAAGCACAAGAGGAACAAAAACCAGTGAGACAGCAGAACTAGTTTGGAGGCCCCTTGTGCCAGCCATAACTCTCTAGCACAAAGCTGGACGGCTCTCACAGGTCTCACTCAACCCTGGTTAGCTATAGAGATATTATATTTTGTGGAAATGCACACAGTCATTTTTAAATGTTTCTTCTCATTTAAAATGCAAATGCGCCTCCCCAAGCTGTTAAGCCCATCACAGTTTGGCAAAAACACACTTTGGAGAATACATCCTTTAATTTTACAATACATTGAACACAACACCTTTTATTCCATCTTATCCTACTTCTGGGAAAACAGCTCTGCTTGTCTTCAACTAATAAAAGTAATTGAAAAGCTATTTAGAAACTTTCCTTATTTCTTGTTGTGTGTCCTCCTGGCAAGCCTTAAGAGGTGACCAGCTGCAGAAGACATTACCAGGTAACTTCACTAAACAGTTTTCTTCCCCATGATAAAAGCTTTCCCAAGAAAAAGAAAGAGGAAAATACTTCTATATGAACTCTGAATAGTGAACTGCTATCTTTTGACATCCCATTGTATCATGGATTTAAAAGGATAACTGGGAACGTGGCACCACCCCTCAGTTTCTTTAATTCTGTGAAATAATCCCACACTGACCCTCCAGGCTGCTGAATCAGCCCATAGAGGAATCTAGCTAGAAGCAGAATTCAGGACCTGAACAGACTCCCAAAACTGTAGTTTCCTTCATCTCAGACCCTCAGAATACATCACCTAATTGCCTCCTATCCTCAGCTGTCATTTTTAGTCCTTCATAGTAAAGTTCTGAGTGAACTCAGAAATGGGCTACTCAATTTTCTGCAGACATCTGTCAGATCTATGGAGTTTATGCCATATTGGAAGGCTTTTTTTAAAGGGTCAACAACCTTATCAGGCAGTGCAGAAGAAATATAATCAAAGACCAACCACACTAAATTGCAATAGATTCTAAATTACATATTTTGCACTTTCAAAAGATGATTCACAGTTTTCTAGTTCTTCAGCTGACATGTTTAAAATTGGTGCTTCAAAATGTCTGCCTTTTAGCACCCAGATGCTGACCTCAAACCTGTTATTTGTGAAAAAAAAAAAAGAAAAGGAAAAAAGCAGGAGGGAAAAAGAACCCGAGGAAAGACTACCTGAGGAAAGCCTATACTAAAAGAGCAGGATAAAGGGGAAAACAGAAAAAAAAAGTGTAGAAATGTTCAAAACAACACAGGTCAAAACAAAAGGGGAAAAAGGCAATTAAAATAGAAAGATAACTGGGAAGGGGAATAGAAATGCAGCAAAGCTAATGTAAGAACACACTGCCTTATGGAAAACCTTTGTTTACTAGAGGAGATGCATTTTCTTTGTGTATTCATGTTCTGTAGTTAATATCAGGGTGATAATTTGAGACAATATTCAAATAATAGCAATATGTCTTAGTTCTGGCTGTCAGTCTTAGTTCCTGTTATCTGTGTGTGTTCACTGGTCTTTTTTGAGTTTGAACTGTTTGGGATATGATGGAATACCCAGAAATTTTTTGTAAGGAACTTGTTCCTTGGAAATTTTAGGATAAAAGAAAATTGGTATATAACAATATAGAAGGAAGAACAATGATTTTAATACCTAAAAGATCATGATGACATGTACTTCAAGAGAGTCCAAGATTTAAAAAAAAAGGCTTGGGAAGCCTTCTTAATGTTTATGAGTACTTGATGAAAGAGACTAAAGAAGATAGAGACAGACTCTTCTCAGTCATTCCAGTTAAAGGGCCAGAGACAATAGGCAAAATTTAAAATATGGCAAATTCCATTTAAACCTAGGAATTACCCAGAGGCTGTGGAGTCTCCATGGCTGGAAATAATCAAAACACAACTGTGCAAGGCCAAACATGGCTTTGGGAGATATGTTGAGACTTTCTGGTTTTGATGCTCAGCTTTGAAGACTTTATTTTGATTACACTGTGCGTGATATCGCAAATCCTTAAAAGAACAGCCAAAACACAGTGACTCAATCATGCTGACATGTACCTTGATCATCAGTGGAATTAGCACCACTAGAAACCTTACAATTACTACTCTTTGTGTCACTTATGGCAGATTTTTGGCATCAAGAGAGACAAGGGTCTCAGGCTTTACCTTTATGGATCAGTTCATCCACACCCCATTGTTTAACAGGTATAAGACATGCAGCTACCTAGTCAGAATAAACACCTGTGAAGAATTAAAACATATTCCCTGGAAAAAAGTGCATAAATTTTCCCCACTATATGTATCCATGGAGTGTGCATGAACTGAAATTATTTTCAAAATTAACTTTGAGTAGTTTTTCACTGGGCCATCAAAAAACATGCCCAGGAGCAAAGAAAAAGTAACTACTCTATTATTTAGTTCCGATATTGGTATAGTTAATAATGTACATGTTTCTCATCATCTTATTGTCAGAACTTACTTGTATGATTCATTTCCAGAATAAAAGCAAATCTTCTCTTCAGCCACAGGCAGAACATTGACTTAGAGAATTTCATTCCCAACTTTTACACTGATAGAGAACTGACCCATAATAAAGGCTATCATGCAAATTATTTGATAAGATTAAGTAATGTCAACAACTCCCCTTCCCAAATATTTCAATTTGAATATGATTTGAAATCCTGAAGCTTCAATTTATTATCCCATTTACTGAGCAGAAACATCTTGGGTGCAATAGTACAGTAAAGTTTTGCTTATACAGCAGTATAAGATTCTCAGTATTAACTCTAACACAGGAGCATTTTTCCTTTTATGGATAATACCCATCTTATGCCAATATATTTGCCATAACTGAATCCTTTTAGAAAAGAACTATAAAAAGTTTCAAGTCCAAGTCAGTTATCAGTCATGTGTGTAAATACTAACTGAATTTGAAAGAATGAGTTAGAGAAAAAACACAAGAATTTTTTGTGCTTTCTACTCTTTTTTCTGCCATGAAAATATAATACAGTTAAAATGCTCACACTGACTCAGGCATAGGAGGGAGAGATGTCAAAATAAAAGCAAAGGTATGTTGGCACATTGCTGTGGTATTTCTGCATGTTATTGTTTTATATTCTGTCTAGAAAGTGGCTCCTTTGCTTTTAGAAGGAAATCCTCCCTACACACATATTGAAACAGATGATAGTGACTCCCAGAAGAATGAAGAACTCAATCAGTTATGTGAAGATCTAGTAACAATATCATATGTTTTTGAAAGATGAACTCAGTGTAGGATGAAATATTTAACAGCTCTATTTTGCCCCAGATGCATTTGAGATAAGAAACAAATCCTAAGAGTTTTATCCCACATAACAGGCAGAGACTGATGATTCATTTTCTGACACCATTGAAATTAGCATTAATATTTATCATGCAAAAGGTGCAGTAACAAACTTTGGGTTTATCATCTATTTAAATTCAATTAAAGTGCCAGCTAATAACCAGAATTAATTATTCTGCAAGCATGCATCCACTCAAAGGTCACATTCAGTGAATCCTTCTGCCATTCTCTGGCATTTTGTACACTGAGATAAAATACTTTGTGGCTCCATCTATTACAAATATAGTTCTACCGTATAATATTTTCTGTATTTATATCTGATTAGTTGAGAAGTTTATTATTCTAGTTCACTTATTCAATTCAACAGATGATTGTTCAGGGCAAGGTACAGGAAGGTAGGAGCAGCTCCAACTATGTTATCTTCAGTAGTTGCCTGACAGCAGTTTAGCCACCAGCATTGAATATTTTGCCTCCATGCCTTCCAGCCTAAAACAGTATTTAAACCATGAACAGAAGCAGCCCACAATGAATAACAAAAATCAAAGGAACTATGGTTAGTCTATGAGGAAAACTTTAGGCAGTAAAATAGGACCAATTCTTTGAAAGAACAAGATTCAAATCTGAGCCCTCTCAAAAGTATCTCTAGAAGTTTTGACATTTCCATTCTTATAATAGACCAGTGTGGAAGACTTTTTAAAAAACATTTCTCTAGTGACTTGCATCTATAAATAAAAAAAACCCAGAATTTTTGTTTTGAGAAGACTGTTTTATCCATGGATTGCAACAGTGCAAGAAGAAACATATTTTGGACCTCCAAGTAGAGAACTGTTCAGACACCAGCCTAGGAAGAAGAGAAGTGACAGAATTCCACCAAGGAACATGGAAAGGCAAAACTTCTGTCATGTACGATGACAACATGGAGACAACAGCTAAAGGTGAATCAAATCCTTTCACATGGATTGACATTTTCTGGATAAAAGGTAAGGAATTCTTGAAGTTTGAAGAGCTATATTTTCTTAGAAATGTATTACTATTCACACAATGAATCTACATATAGGATTTAACTAGAAACCAGTATTGAATTTTCAAGAATAAATTTTGCACTTGCATGGGTGCTAGAACTATTAAACAAAGCTTAAGCCACCCTGTTAACTCATTATCTTTTAGTTTCTTATGCTACCTTCTACCTGATGGTAACTCAGAACTCAGCATGTGTGGCATGACTTATCTGTCCTGTGTGGGTCAATCTTGGCATAACCACTCTCCCAGAATGAAAGCACCCCACACTTGGACTGAGACTAACCCTTCGAAGTGTTTTGTTTATCTAAGTGATGACTTCAATCCCTGCTGCAAACAGTACAGTTGTGCCTGAAGGGATGTACTGGATGTTCTCATAAAGCTACTGACTGCTATCATAAAGCTTTTGTACATCTCCTTTTATGGGGTCTAGATCACTGGGTGACATACAAATGAAAGCTTGACTTTAAGGGTGGGGAGAAATGCAGGAAGTTCACAGTAGCCTGCAAAGTGAAAAACCTGCACCTTTTTCTGGTGTAGAAATAAAATACACTTTCTTCTAATCTTGATGGCAAATCTCACCAGTAAAGGAAAGTCTGTGCATGGCAATGCATTAAAAGTCACAACTGTACATTTTAGTCTTTCTGGTTTCATGAGATATTACCCAGTTTTGATACTCAGTCACTTTTCCCTGTGTGCTTTCTTCTAAGCTGGCTGTGGCTTAAAGACATATTGGGTTACCCTATCACTCAGCTGGACCTTTACTATTCTTTCTGTTAATTAGTTTGTTCAATTTGGAAGGCTGGCTACATAAAATAAATGTGTGCTATATAAAATCATTATTTCCATTAAAGCAAAAAAGCAATACTGTATATGAAAAATTTTGTTGCAGTTCCAACAGAGTAAATTATCTGAAAGCCATTAGGACTTTTCTCTTTGAAGGTTATTGTACATAAAATGCATTGTTAACTTACTAAATGTTATTGAAATGTACAGTTAAAGTAATGTGATTAAAAGACAGTGACTCTAAACCCAAATTGTCCTTTCCATTATAAAGTAGAGTTTTCTTTTTCTAACAGACTATAGAGGTGCTTAGTTTACTAGCAGGAACAATTTTCATTATAAAAAGAGTATTTTACTTCTCTCTCAGCTGTAAATATTCATTCATGGTAAAATCTTTCAAGCATTTAAGGAATAAAGAATAAATTTGAATCAAAGATATTAAAATGTGTTTCAGCATTTTTAATCTACTGATGGTAGAAGCTGATTTGTGGAAAATTATAGAACCACAGAATCATTTAGGTTGGAAAATACCTCTAGGATCATCAAGTTTAACATTAACCCAGCACTGCCAAGTCTACCACTTAACCATGTCCCTCAGTGCCACATCCTCACGTCCTTCAAGTACCTCCACAGTGCTCCACAACTTCCCTAGATAGCCTGTTACAATGCTTGACAACTGCTTTGGCGAATAATTTTTTTCCAATATCCAATCTAAATATCCAGTCTAAATATCCCCTGGCACATCTTGATGCCATTTCCTCTTGTCCTACCATTTGTTTCTTGGGAGAAGAGACACACATCCACCTCACTACAACTTCCTTTCAGGTAGTTGTAGAGAACGGTAAGGTCCTATGTCACCCCACAGAGACATCCTCCACACACAGGGAAAGCAACAGACCAACAGGGATGTTGGACCTTGCAAAATTCTAGTTGCATCCATGTAGTAGAAGGATGCTGACAAGCATAAGTGAAATAGGTTATATGGTTATACAGTTGTCTGGGTTTGTACCAGAGCTGAGCAAGAATCACTCACACTTGTGACTGGCAGTACATGTAAGCTACATCCAAACAGAGAGACATGTACATGCATCCTCACTGTGCACCAAAATTGTTGGGGCAACATCTTGCAAACACACTCTTTTTTGCCTTGTTTATTTTGAGAGAATGGAATCTGATTGAGTGACAAGAAAGGTGCTTCACCTAGGCGGCTCCCTTCTCAGGATGGTCAGTGCGTCAGTGCTGCAGAAAATATCTTGGCATATACTCACTCTTGATTCAGTCTAGAAGAGAATGCAAGGAGTGTTCAGAAGGCACAGATTAACACATTGGGAACTCTGGCAGCTTTCAGACTTCAGGAAATTGATAGACCTCATGAAAAATTGGTCTTGCTTCTTTCCATTTAATCAAATCTTCAAAATCCTCTAACTTTATTTTTCATTTTACTTATCTCCTGCATATCTTCTTTTGCAAAACCTCTACTTCTTGCAGAATATCAGCTTTTGGAAAGGATGTAAATATCATTTCTCTACTGACACGTGACCTGAATGTCACCAGTGTATTTCTTCTGGTTTGTGTTTATATTGGGATAGTACTAGAGAGAACCAAACATGGACCTGTGTCCAGTGTCACATAAAACAAAAAAAAAAAAGTGATCTTACAGTATAATCAATAACATTCTTTATTTTCCAGTGTGTGTTGTTGAGTGGCTCTGTGGAAGACATATATATTAATATGGAAAGTCAAAGAGGGAAAGCCTGGAATTTCTAGTACATACTTGAATAACTCAAGTAATACAATTTCAGTGATCTATGAAGTATCAATTCACAAGGGCTTTGAAGCAAATCAAGTCATTTAGGTCACCTGGGAAAATCTAGTAAGTTTAACTCTGTTCCCTGCAGTAAAACATGAAATTATGGAATGAATTATTTACAGCTTCAGAGGTCTCCATCTGTTCTTATTTTGCAATACTAACATTGTATACACACTTCTTTATACCTCACTTGATCTGGTATGTCTCCCAGTCTTAATAATTCACTTCCAGCCTCATAATCTGTTAATAAGCAGCCAATTCCCAAACTGATGTCTACCAGAGCTCTTCAATGATCCTTGTATATATAAAACCACTGGAAAACCATACAAATGTTACAACCAGATAAGTAAAGTTGTAAATTTCTAGACAGCTTTGAAATCATTAGCCTTGTTTATAGCATTGTTGCAACAGCTGTTGAGCATCTTAAACTTGAGAGTTGGTGGTAATTGTATAATACACATGTTTTATTAAATCAAAACTGTATTGAAAACCAGTTCAAAAGATGTACATATTTTTATACTAAGACTTGAAAAGAAACAGAGAAGCTCTTTTTGTTGGTTTTGGTGTTACTAATAATAGATATGCACAACCTTCAAGGTAATCTATCTTTTTAGCAGCTCTAGTTTTCCCACTCTTTCCTGATAAACGGGCCATACACAACATAAGATCAAAGGAAAAACTAATACTTCTTTCAAGTACAAGAACAGTACATACTACATGTTCACAGAGTTTATCTACTTAGGTCAAAGGTGTTCACAAATGACAGAGAGGAAAGCAACCAAAAGATTCTCCATTAAAAATAAGCAGTAAGGAATGACAGATTTCAGGTTTTAAATGGAGAAACATCCAGCAATTTCTTAATGTTTTTAAGACATTAAATGTGGAAGGTCACGTCTCCTGTTCCTTTTACCGTAATCCTAGTCAAACATTTGCCAAAAGCCTGAGTTTGGACAAATGTTCAATGCATCGTACTTCATCTGGACTTGTTTACTCAAGAAAAAATGAACAGTTGCTAATTCTGTTGTGGTCCCATGGGTCAGCAGGCCACCCTGTGTTGCTGCTGGCTTTCATTGTCAGCAAATGGATAGCAATATCCTCAAGAAAAAAGGAACTTACATTCTTGGTTTTATTAGGATATCTTCTAGTGGTTGTGTTGCATGCTGTGTTTCACTGCAGCTGTCACTGCAATGTCTTGCACTGAGCGACGTGTGTTTCACAAAATGCTTGCTCCCAGTACTGCTAACTGAACTGGGCAGTTTTCAACTGTATGCTTATTTACTCTAGAGTTGTGTCTATGCCTTGGTATGCAATTTAAATTCTACCATTTTTTCGGATTCTTGTTCAAGGTTAACTGTTTTAACTGACTCTGAAAAATACCTCTGTGTCTTGGCAGTGTCCAGAGCCTACATGGACCAAATTAGACTAGACAGTCAGTGTTTTCACTGATATTAAATGTGGGGGGGTTGTTGGTTGTTTGGGGTTTTTTTATTATTTGCATAACAAAGCAATTTACTTTCTGTTTATTGCTTTACTTGCATATGATTCACTTTTCACAGTGTGGTAGGAAAAAGGACAGAGAAAAATTACAAATCCCTCAACCATTTAGCCCTTCAACCATTTAGCCCAAAGCCACAAATTCCAGTCTGAAAATTTTTGGGGTAGGTAGGCTCAGAGTTGCAACCTCTTTGACTGAAGTGGATGAACCAGCCCTTCAGATTCAGGTAAATTATTCTTTTAACACAGCCCTTTTAGGCATTTTTTCATTACCATACTTGATTTTTGCTTTTTAATTGTGTTGATATATGCTTTTCTCGATGGATATTTGGGAATGAAAGTCACACTATCCAGTGGTGGTTTTTCCCTGTGATCTCTCTTTCTAGCTAAATTTCCGGTCTTAGGAAGACATGTGTATGTTAACACTGTGTATGTTATTATACCAAGAGATATGTTCAAAACTTTTGTCAACATGAGAGAAGGACAAACTTTATTACTTTCCTCTCTATTGTTAAGCCTGTTGACACAAAATTATTCTTTCATATAGCTGAATGAAGGTATTGTTTTACTATGTGATATATTGTATTCTTTTACCTCTAGTCCAGATATAATTGAAATATTGTTGATACTGAAAGGCTGAATTCACTTTCATGTGAAACTCCTTCCATACCTTAAAGAGGCTATACTATTAGGTCTAGGGTTTGTATCTTATGCATACCTCTTGATTTCTCTCTTCTATCAGTTACTTTCAGGAGATTTATGCAAATGAAATGACCTCTTCTTATTTTATGTAAGAGGCCAGTCTGCCAGAGACGTATAGTATATTTGCCTATTCATTGTTTTCCATAATTAATTGAAATTATTTTTCCTTTAGTACTACACAAAGAATGGGACCATAGAGAGGCTATTTAAATTTCTTGCATTCAATAAAGGTCAGAGCTATAGGGAGCTCCAGTGCCAAACTCTGTCTTTAGTGAGTCACTGCATGGAACTGCATAGGGTGCCTCACAGAGAGGTGGAGCCAGCAAGCAGCTGGGTGGGGATTTCGCAGTTAGCCGAGGCTAACCCACCACAAGAACTGAAAAGGATTAATGCATAGCAACACCCTTGAAACTAGCACTCATCACCACAGCTACTCACTAGGAAGAAATGTTTGCACATGCATGTAGGAGTCAATCTTTTTATTTGATGCTCCATTGCTTCAAGCCAGGCATCACCGTTTCACAGAGAAACAGACAAACCATTGCATCCTCCATCATCAGTGACCCAAATTAGAGGTGTATCATGTGTATCTTTATGGACAACCATACCTTTACACAGATTTTTACCAAAAGTCTGGTGAAAAGAGTAAAAATATTCTTCATTCCATATGTGGGTTTTTTTGCTGTGGTTGAATACAGATACTCAGCCAGTGAATATCAATAAAGGTAGAAAATATTAAGCCAAGAGTTAGATCTTTAAAGGAAAAAAATCTTCAATACTTTCAATTTTAATTAATTTACTGATTCAAAGACCTCCCTATCTGTAGACACCATTCATTTGGAAAGAACAAATGAAAACAGGTTTAATAGGACAGATTTAGAGAACACACTCATAACAATTGTAAAGTCAGCTCAAGCTGCTTTGAAAGAGACAATCACTGTCTCAGTGATAGTACAATGAAAAAAGAGATAGAAAAAAATCACTAGGAAAAGGAAAATAGAATCTCTGTTACATTTATAGAAGTTGCCTAGTTCCTGGAAATTTTATAATAAGCAGTTAAAATTTTTGTCTCCTATATATATATATCTGTTCCAAATGAGTTCATAAGATAGATAAAATATGAAAATCACAAATCAAAATATACAAAAAGAAAAATGAAGAGCAAATAAAAGTTTCTAATTCGAGGATAGGGGTTTGCTGATCAGTCTTCAAAAAGTAAATGTATTTTAATGTTATCTTGCTAGTTAGTTATTAATAGAACGAATTCTTTTAAATAATTGCTATACCTAGGAAGTCTAGATCCAATGATACTACCTTTTTTTAAATTGTGAGTGAGTCACCATCAGGCAGTGACTTGAACATGATAATCATATATTCCTTGAAAAATGGATGTGCATACTTGCAGAGATTTCACAGAGCTGTTTAAAAAATGAACACAAAGTTTACAGGTTGGAGTGAACCCGAATGGTGGATAAATGCAGAAAAATTATGATCCCCCTAACATACACCCAGTTAACAGAAGAAGATAATTTAACTGAGTAAATTATTTACTCATCTTTAGTCTTAAACACTCTTGCTAAAATGACATCATTTCCAACTCTACAAATTTTAAAATGATTAGGTTATTGAAGTTAAGTTTCTATTCCCATTATACCTGTAATAAACTTCTCTTACACTCAGCAGTTTTATCTGGCCCAGTTATTGCTATAGTCTGTAAATACAGCCCTTACATTTTGCCATCAAAAACGACACTGAAACTTGCATGGCTAAAAAATTTATGCACTGTAACTTTACTGAAATGAAATTATTATGTTCCCATAAATCTTCAGTATTTAGTATGAAAATACACTCCCATATTATTTACTATGCTTTTCATATATTTTTGTCTAAAATGTAAAAGGAACAGAAATATGTGAGGTGATAATTTTACACCTGAGTTTTTTTGCAAAGAGTAAATTGCGCAAAATACATGATCTGTCTGTAATCATAATTGCTACCTAATAAGATTATTCAACTGCTAATTAAAGGTACTGAAACCTGAGAATTGTAAAGGATTAGGGATTCTGTAAAAACTACTATTCCTATTAGAAATAGTTGTTCAAACTCAGGAACGGGAAGACTCAGAGCATGTATTATGAGTGATTTTTATGAGATCAATCTTGATGGGAAGATATGCACATTGGAAATTTTGAAAACTTAAAAGAGTATAAGAAAACTAAAAAAATATTGAAAGTACAGTACATAGTGAGATGTAAGCCCAAAACATCTAAAATGCCTGAGTATGTCCACATAACTAAAATATGATAAATATTTGATAACCTTTTATACTTTAGTGGGACTACAAAATATATTGTCTTCTAGGATGTCACAGTAGGCTTTTGGAGACAGAAATTCAGGCAGTCCATTTCTCTGGTGTAATATATTAGTTTACAAAAAATGTTTTTTACATCTGTTTTTCACCATGGAGCTATATATGATTGTTGATTTGTCTCTATAGCACTGGATGGGAGAAGCAGAATCCCCTCCCTTGCCCTGCTGCCCACACTGCTTTGGATGCAGCCCAGGACACGTTTGGCTTTCTGGGCTGTGAGTGCACAGTGCTGGGTCATGCCCAGCCTCTCATCCCCCAGCACCCCCAGGTCCTTCTGGACAGGGCTGCTCTGATTTGTTCATCCCCCAGCCTGTGCTGGTGCTGGGGGGTTGCCCTGACCCAGGTGTAGCACCTTGCACTCGGTCTTGTTAAACTTTAAGTTTCCCATGCACCAACTTTTTGAGCTTGCCTGAGTCCCTCTGGATGCCAGCCCATCCTCAGGTGTGTCAACCGCAACCCTCAGCTTGGTGTCATCTGCAAATTTTCTGAGGGTGCATTCAATCCCTTTTTCTATGTAATTAATGAAGATATTAAATGCAGGTGGTCCCAACACAGGTCCCTAAGGGACACCGCTTATCACTGATGTCTATCAGGATTCTGAGCCATTGACCACTACCCTCTGGATGCAACCATCCAAAGACTTTCTCATCAATCTAGCAGTTCACCCACCAAATCCTTCTCTCTCCAATATGGAGAAAAGGATATTGGGGGGGACTGTGTCAAAGGCCTTACAGAAGTCCAGATAAACAACACCTGTAATCCTTACCTTGTTGACTGATGTAGCCACTCCATCATAGAAGGCCACTAGGCTCATCAGTCAGGACTTGCCCTTGGTGAAGCTTCACTGTTTGTATCAAATCACCTCAAGATATTTCAGTCTAACTTCTAGGAGAACCTATTCCATGATATTCCCAGGCACAGAGGTGAGGCTGACAGGTCAGTAGTTTCCTGGGTCCTCCTTTGTATTCATTATCAAGATGTACAAATCCTTATTGTCAAAACCTGGGGCCAAAAGGAACAACTTTGTCTCCCCTGCTTGTTGACTGTTGGTCAACTGCTGTTTCAACAAATGAGCTACTGATGTATTTCTCTTTTTCAGGAGTACCTTCAGTATGAAACCAGGAGCCTTACCTTCATGGCCTAAATTTGAAAATAATTCACTTTTATGCCAGTCAGAAGTTTCAGAAAAAAAAATGGATTAATTTATTGTGTTGTTAGTCTAAGATCATTAGATAAGGAGTCTAAGCTCCTTTTGTGCTTCTAGACTCTCTTTGTGTTCCTGAATAATTTACACAGATACAATTTTGAACTATGTTTTTCTACCTGTAGATTGTGTTTAAATTACTTTATTTCAGTCTTGCATTTCAAGTTCAGGACTGTTATGATCCAGTTTAAACCAGAAAAGCAAAGCAAGCTAAGTCTCTGAGCATAAACTGGAAAGAACTTAGAAGGTTCAAAATATTCCCAGAAATGAGACTAAAACCAAATGAGATTAGATGTTGCTGCCAAAAAAATTGGTGTTTTTTATTTAATAGAAAAAGAGGCAAAGAGAAGGGAAGAGAAAAGAGAGAGAGAAAGAAATAGAAAAAAGAAGTGTGCGTGGGGGGTGGGGGAACAGGGAGAGGTGACAGGGGTTAAGTGGAAGCATATCACCCATCCGAGGGTCCCAACGACGTCTCGTTGCTCCCCTCCATCCGGTCTGCTGGTGGTGAGGGTCCCCCGCCGCCACGGTGGCCACGCCGCTACATGCTGCCACACCACACGCCGCCACACGCCGAAGAGTGCAGAATTCCATGCATTAATATACACTTCGGGCCAGGTGGGAACGTCCATGTGCCTCTCTTGCAGGGGCTAGCTGGACACCCTGTCCCTTGCAACACTGAGGGTGTGTTGCGTCATCTCTGGTGCTCTGGTGCAGGGTCTGGGGACCCCTTGGCGGGGGGCGCCTGTGATGGGCCATGTCACCCCCTTCTGCTGTGGATAAGCTTCCTCCCCCCTGGTGAGGACCCCTCAGCTGGGCTCCTCTGCACAGTGGAGGATGGGCAGTCACGGCACCTCTGACCACAGGCTTTTCCCACATACCCAGAGCCTCTCCTCCCTCCACGCCTTGGTGCGAGGGTCTGTGCGAGCCTGGCAGCTGATAGCCCTGGGGCTGTGGTCCTCATCCTGGAGGTGTTAAGCCTGTGCTCAGTGAATGGCCCCAGCCCTGAGCTGTTACTTTGTCTTCTCTTCATCAGCGAGCAGTGTCAGGCCTCAGTCAGGGCCCCATCCAGGGTGCAGTAGTCTTCTCTGCAGCTTTTGTAATACAGTTTTAAAAGTCCTTCAAGAACATGTTTAAGTCATAAACTGTAATATTTCAGTCTCTGGCAAGGACAAATCTAATTTTTCTTTAAAAATATATTGAGCTAACTTTGGTAGAAAAGCAGCAAAAGAGGAAAACTGACACATAAGAAACGTACCTATTTAGGAGGCTAAAAATTTTGAATTAAGAGCTTGATAAATTGTTGCACATACTCTGCATCATGTGCATATTATTTACTAAAGTAGATTGAACGATCATAAGAGGCTATTTCCATTTGAATTCAGCTCAACGCTTCATTTTACCACAGGGGTGAGTAAAGAGGCTTGTCTAAAGCAAGTAATTACATAAGACAAGAGTGTTCTTAAAGTTTTGAAAGATTTGATTAGTCTTTTAATTTCTTCATTGTTTTTGTACATTTGTCCAGATGTTTAAAGGGTTTCAAATGGATAATAAAAATGCAATGAAAAACAGGAAAAGTGTCAGAGAATCTCAAACGATGCAAATAAGTGTATTTTATAGAATTCCAAGGGACTTAAAGATGTTTACCTTAATTGTGAAAGTGGCCTATTTGTTTTTTACAATAGTGTTTAAACAACAGTATTTATAGTTTATCAAGGAAAGAAAAGAGTGCATGTATTATTATTATTATTATTATTACTTACCACCTTATCCAGACAGCCTTAAGAAAAAGGAGAGCAAACAAATTGCATGAATATTGATGTGTTGAGCCAAACAAGAGGCACAGGATGTCAATCACTTGCACATGATGATGTCCATCAAGTTTGCTAGAAGTCTTTTCAATCAGTGGAAAAATAGCATAGCCTTGTAATGATTGTAAATTGCATGGATTTCCCATTCTCATGAGCTAGCTCTGGTTTGGATATTAAATCCACAGCCCATACAAAGGTTTCTTTATATAAATATCAATCCTTCTACTGGTGGTGCATGAAACATACCTTGCAACATAAGGTATTAAGATCATCCATCAGCAGCATTTCAAAAAGGTTTCATCACTTTCTTCTCTTGGTTGGCTTTTCTAAATGCCGAATAGAACTTAGCTGGATATTCATATCTCAGAGAAACTGTGGGCCATTAAACATGTCTCCATACGTAAGGATTTGTATGAGAAAATGTTGACATTTGCACTGGCAGGAATAGCACTGATTAAAGTGTTTTACTTTCATTTTTGATATTTTCTTGACCAAGAAAGGACAGATTTTTTAGAAACGGAGAATTCTCTCTCAAATTCCCCATGTTATTGAAATCCCTTGTTTTGTAAATTTACTGTTTCTCAATCGTGCAACAGGGAAGAGGAATATTACCTTGTTAGCATGTCTCTCTGTCTGATAAACCAATACATTATGATGTGTGCTAAAAGAAAAGTGAGGGAGAAAATCTATGTAGGTAAGAAGTCATGTACTCATAAAAGACATTTTTTCTTATAAAATAAAATTGAGGAAGTGAGGAAGTTAAATACAAACTGCAAAGTTTTACATTTAATCTCGGTAATAAAAAGATTAATTCATTCTCTCCTAGTATTTCACTCTTTCTGTCGTTCAGAACTGAAAGATCAACACATTTCTCACCATGTCATAGTCTTTTCTACATACTAATTTACCACACTGGTAACTAAAAATACAGTAGATCAAAGTATTTGAAGATAGTCACAATTATCTTGTTCATGTGACTGCTCATGTTTGGCAAAGCTAGTTATTCCTTGCTTCTTCCAGGTTTATAATAATTGCCAAAGTGTGTTTTTAGAAGAATAGCTGCCAGAAGGGCAGAAGAAAAAGCTCAGAGAATGCTAATAGGACTTATAAACAGCAGCTTTTTAAAGGCATGTGACTTGTCATACCAGAGTATCTGACTGCTGCATCTTAAATAAGAGCAGGGGAGTAGGGCCAGTAGTCTGATTTTGTGATTTGACTTGAAACTGATGACACTGCTTCAATCCACAGAATAACAAAACTTATATGGCAGAGATCATAGTATTTATGATTTGCTGGAAGGAGCAGGTGTTGCCCTGAAGTTCCTTTCAATACTTCACTGGCAATGTATATCTGTATGTATAGCCAGATCTTTAAGTAAAAAAAACCAGACTCATTTTCAATTGAATATACTTGTTTATTTTCAACAGGCACTTGATTTTAAAGAGCAACCAACTAAAACTGTTTTGTATAAACCCTGGAAAAAATTTGAGGATGGCACAGATAAATCATGCAGAAAGTGACACAGAAATAAAATTGATGGAAGCTTTGGTAGGAAGACTAGTTACTTCTTCCCACTGTAAAATAAATACAATTCCAAATTTCCTATTAGATCAGCTACAGTATATTTCAATATCTTGAATTTTTAATATCAGATTATCAACATTCATGAAGCAAAGTGTTTGCAGTCAAACCTTAATTGAGGAATATTTTTTAAAAGTAAGAGCATAGATTTAAAATTCTACTAACTTCAAAGATATTGCCCTTTGCTTAGACATTCAAGGCAATAAAAAGTAGTTAAAGCCAAAAAGCACATTCTTTAAAACGGGTTGGTTTTTTGCTCTTTAAACGCACAGAGATACTGCTGAAAGCTGCAGCAATATAACTCTTCTAACCTACATTCTCTGTTTCCCAGCAATACTGAGTAAATTAATGGTGCAGCATGGTAAAGAAGGAAATTTTTAGAATTTAACATTTTAATATTGTTATTAGTACAAGTCTCATAGCGATTAAACTGCTGCTATTACCTAACAAAGTAGGTTCTTAGAAACAAATGCATAATGTAAGTCAAAACATAATATGAGTCCAGCCATGACTGAGATTTAAAGTTGCAAAGGTGATCCATTTTAATGCAGTAATTTGCACTAGGAAAATCCTGACCAACCCCAGGCCAAGGTTATGGAAGACAGATCCAGCTCCACCTGCAACTTGATACAGCTTAAATTTACTCTTTGAATATCCTCAAAGGCTGTTGGCCATTGTGGATGAAAGCACTGAAATTGATGACTTTTGTTAAAATATTCAGTGGGCACTAGACCAGAGAAAGGAAATAAGAACAGCAGTAAGCATGGCTTCAAAGATTAATGATTAAGCAGGTAGGATCAAAAGAATCATTACTGCCAAGTGCTATTCAAAGGACTGGTAATGTTCTCCATACAGTGACTTCATCTGAGAACTATGCTCAAATTTCCTGTTGAGGACCTTCTTTTTGTAAGGCTTTGACCACCCCATTTCATCTAGCAGTGACCCAAAGAGGAAAGGAAGTGAAGGATGTGCTCTGGAGACCCACCAATTGACTAGCAAAAGTCCATTGGACGTACAGCCTTTGTGTACACTACAGAGTGATATTCTTGTGAATAGTTAGTCGTTACATGCTCATTTTAATTCTTAAAATTCCAATATTTTGTCCATCAATATATCACACAAGAAATTTTGCTTTACTTGCCTCTTTATCTGACAATTTTTGCAGTATTTCTGATTCTGTAGGATACACCTGAGATAAGAAACTACTGTTGCTAAGATCTAATTTGTATTGACTGCACTTTGTAGAAAGGTTATGAAATTTTATGGTACTGAAACATTTAGTTAAGCACCAGCACTCAGCCTCTAAGCACTGTCTTAGAGGTAATATGAATTTCTTTCTTCTGACATATCAGTGATTTTGTTCCATTTTCTTGGATATCATTAACACATTTAAGTGCTATAGCTAATAATGAAATCCTAAGATTGTGGGTTTCACTCTGCCACTGGAAGCAGTGATCAATCAGTGTCTAGGAAGAAATGAAGTCAATTTACTTTAATATCATTGAAAATTATCTGCCTATACAAGATGTGAGAGCTATTTAACAGCCTAAATACCCCCTCTATTGGATTAGTTTATTTTATTTGTTTTGTACAGGAGATGCAGTGCAGTAGTGTCTGAAAAATCATACATGGTATTTTGTGATATTTTAATACCTTTCGGGTGCTCATCTAACAGACATTCCAATTCTGATCTAATTAGTTATGGGAATAAGCTAAATGTGGGAATGATTTTCCAGTTTTAATACACTGAACTCAGTGAAACAGTGACAGTAAAGGTAATGGGGTGAAACTGCTCATATTGCTGCTTTCAGAGGATTCTTTCAATATGACCCTTTTCAGCTAGACCATGCAGATCTTGTTGATAGCATTATATTACTGTGACTTTATTTATTGCAGAATCAAGAAACAGCAAATGCTTTTATTTTTTAATAATTTCTTCCTTACAAAGAAAAATGCGTGCTATGAATGAGCACCACATTGAGACTATTCATCATATAACTGCTACAAAATATGTGGGTTTTTTCCAGGCAGGGTTGATCTTGTACTGAAATTGGTTCTATTATTTGTTGGAAAAACCCTTCAGGAGTCTTTCTCTTGCACACAGTGCTGGAAGACCTCTCATCTACTAAGTCCTCACTGTCAGCAGATCCTTCCAGGGTTGCACAGACAATTTACTCTCTCTGGGATATGAACAGAATGGAAAAGGCTATTCTTTTTAAAGCAGAGGTAGAATAAATCAGTCACCAAACAAGGACAATTTAAGGTAGCTTTCTAATTCTTGGAGTGAAAGTTTCATGAGAGAAGTGTCTCAATCGTATGTATTTGGATTTAATGCAAGAGTTTGAAAATGCTGGATAAGCATCTCTTTGCAGCATTGATATTGATTTACAATATCACCTGGAACACTGGTAATGATCCAAAAGACTGAAATAAAACAAATATTATGACCATATTTTGAAAGAGAGAGACAGGCAAGAGAAATGGTCTGACAGGAATATAATCAGCACAAGAAATGAAAATGCGAAGTCTTGCACATGGGGAGGAACAACCTGATGCTCTGCTCTATGCTGGGGACATCCAGATAGAAAGCAGCTTTGCAGAAAAGAACCTTGGGATCATGATGGACACCTAGTTGAACACGTCTGACCAGGAAATTGAGTCCCCATCCCTGGAGATATTTAAGATGTGTAGTCATGGCACTTAGGGACACGGTTTAGCAGTGGACTTGGTGGTGCTGGGTTAATGGTTGGACTCAGTGGTCTAAAGGGTCTTTTCTAACCTACATTAATCTACGGGCCTGCGATGTGCACATGCCACAAGGAACCCAGATGATATTCTGGGCTACCTTAGGCAAAGCCTTTCAAGCAGTTAAAAGGAGGTGATCCCCTTTATTCAGCACTGGCGAGGCCATGTCTGATGTACGGGGTCCAGTTCTGGGATCCCAATGACTGTGGCAGTGAGGATAGAATTAGATATCTGTGACTGATTAGTCTTGACAATAGGAAGCTCAGAGGAGATTTTAATATCATGTATAAATGCCTCATGAGAGTGAAGAAGATGAAGGCAGACTCTTTTCAGTGATGTCCAGTGGCAAGACCAGAGACAATGGGCACAAGCTGAAACAGAGGAGGCTCCCCCTGAGGATCAGAAAACACATTTTTACTGTGAGTGTGAGCAAGTACTGGCACAGGTTGCCCAGAGAGGTTGGGGAGTGTCTGACATTAAAAATATTCTAAAGCCACCTGGACACTGGTCCTGGTGAACTGGCTCAATCTAAGTGGCCCTGCTTGAGCAGAGGTTGGACCAGATCACCTCCAGAGAACCCTGGGAAACTCAACAGTTTTGTACTTCTGAAATTGATAAGATAGTTTTTTGTTCCGTCAGCTTAACATTCATCTTAGAAAACAAATCAAAAAAAAACCATAAATGAAACATATTGTGATAGCACACGTGTGTTTTAGGTGTTCATTTCATATTGCAGTGTCCAATCCTTAAAGAGGAATGTGTCCAGATCATGTGGATTTTTGGGGAAGGAGATAGTGGATGGCTTTTTCTCTTTAAGTCATCTGACTCTTCTAACAGGAACACTTAAATACAGGACACAAAAAGAAGAATTATTGAAGCTGATTTTTAGCACAGAATTGCATATCACTTTTAGCAATGATCAGAAAAGATGTTACAGGTACAGTTTACAGATTACACAAAAACTGAGGGAATAGTAAATAAAGGAGAAAAAAAACCAGCAAGACAAAACATTCTGAGTTTCAATATAGCCAAATATATAGTCAAAGCTATTTAAAAGCAGATGGCTTGCCATGAATATCTGGCAGAAAAAATTATCTCTGAGAAAGCCTTGTTAAGAGTGGTAAACTTTCATAAACTTCATTGTGACCTAGAAAAAGTCTATATGACAAGGTTATGTGAAGATATTAATTGATACTTATAAAGACAGATTAACTGAATTAGACTGAACCCTACCAATTAACATTCCTACAAGTTGTCAAGAGCACCAATGGTAAAGTAAAAACCTAGAGTCAAATAGATACAAAATAAAAATAGTCAAATGAGTGAAAATCTTAGTGACAGACTTTGTTATATTACATTATTTGAGTTGTTACGGGAGATTTAACAGTGGGGTTGTATTTTCTGGAAACAGCATAGATTGAAATCAGTTCCAGACAATGCTGACTTAGTTGACAGAAACCTGTTAACTCTTACATATTTGCCAAGCCAACTACCTGAACTCTAGGCTACCACAGGCAGAGCAAGAAATAAAGACAAAGATCTAAAACCAGTATATACTATATTGCCTTCTCCCTATCCTACACATGAAGGGAGACTTGGCTCTTGCTGTCACTCCATTCTTAGCAGGTTCTTCTGCTTCCCCTCCTTATTTCTCATGTTTTTCTTAATCCCACACTTTTTGCACTCCACTACGAAAATCCTGCCTCAGATAGTAAAAGACTTCCTTCCTTCCACTATTGTTTTGTGCAGGCACACAGGAAAAGAGAATATCTTGAAAAGCACCATTGTACAAATCTGTCAGGGTTCAGACAACCTTTGTTTCCAGAAGTAAAATTGTAGGTGAAGGTGTACAAGTGAAGTTGTAGGTGGACCTCTTCACATACTTAATTTATCATTCATGTGTTTCTCCTTTTATGTGCATGTTTATTTTATGGTAAAAAAGACAAGATCAGAGTTTTACAATGACCATGGAAATAATACCCAGCTTATTTTTAAGTAACTTTCTCATTATTCAGGAAGACTAATTACAGCTATTCTAATACCATTAAAAAGGCAAAACCCTTGGCTGCCGTGAAAAGTAATAATGCGTCTTAAAAAGAAATACTAACTTAATGTATCCTATTTTGATATTATAAAGTTTTATTTATCTTCATCTTTACTGAAGAGGATTCTAAAAAAAAGTTTTAAAAATTACCAGTTGCTGTGCAACTAAGCAAATTGAATTCTGCACACTTGAAATGCCAAATGTTACATAGCTATTTAATAGAAATGTTCTATAACTCTTTAATATTGAACATGAATGGGTTAAACTGATATTGTTATTCTTCTAGGCCAATTTATTTAATCAGAAGTACTACAGAAGCTCCAAGTGCAGTGATTATCCCAAAGGAATAAAGCAATACTCTGATTTATAAACATGGAAATCTCAAATGGCAGGAGCTGGAGTCCCTTACATCTGAAATTGGCACTGCAGCTGATGCTGAGCACAGTCATGGTTTCACATCAAAAGATGAATGTTAATACATGGTACCTGGATAAGTACTGAAGAAATCAGAATGATTAAATCCCTGGGAAATATTTAGAGCAATATATCTTCCAGTTTTGTATCATGAGAAGAAGAATAATTTTCTTAATCAATTTTCTTAATCACAGTCCTTACATAAATGCAAAGATAAAGAATATTTTAATTAGTAAGAGCATTGCAGGAGCCTGTGGCTAAAAACTGACAGTGGAAAAGTGCAAACCAGAATAAATCTGCTATATTGTAGCAGGTATGATATTTAACCATTAAACCAACTTTTTTTTTCAAAAATTATCTTAGATCTCTTTTTCTATAGTGTTTAAATTGTGATAGAAATACCAGTATATTCCTGTCTTAGATCTGAAATCAGACTACATTGTCACAGCAGTCCATACTAGCCTTCCAGCCTGTGATCTGAGCAGTGGCTAGTGACATATATGAGACAAGGTTCAGAATCCAAAGCAGTTACACTTTTTATGTTTAATTTCCTCCCCCAGCCCTTTGTGGGAAATAAGTAAATTACTCTCTAGCTTCAGCTTCAGAACTTAACACTCCTTTTAGGTTGCTGGATGTACTTGGACTATGGTAGAAACCAGGTAAGTCACATCACACAATCTTTCTGTGCCCTCCACAGAAGAGTGTAACATTCCCAGAAAATTTGACTCAATTTTCTCTGAAATATCACCTAAATTACTTATGCTCCAGTATGGAGGTCTGTGTTTTTTTGGTCTCTCTCTCTTTTTTTTACCTAATCTACTGTATTATGCCTCATAGAGTCTAACTTCCTGAAGAACTGATGAAGATTAGTACTTTTAGTGAAGAAAATCTATCTTTTATAGATAACTGTAACTTCGTGGCATTTCCTTTGGCATGGTACAGAAAATTTCACCTCAACTTCATGCACTACAAAATCAAAAGATTCCTTATAGATAATTTCAAATTTGCATATAACAGCATAAACATACCTGTATTATATTTGTAACATGATGTTACTCAAATAGACAATGCAGTTTTTCATACTTTAAACTCAGGATTTATACAGAACATTGGACAGTGGATATTTCTGTTTAAGAGGCAGCAGTCTCATTTACATAACTCGAACACATGCACCACTAACATAATATTCCTGTTGTGCATAAATTTCTGCATAGAAAGACACATTTTCTAAAACCTTATTGCATACAAGCATTTATTTCAGCTCATGTTTTGGGATATGCCTAGTACTATGTACATGATCTGAAGAAGTCAACAACAAGCAAGATGGGGCTAGAAGGATACAAACACCACCACATCAGAGATACACAGAGTTAACTCAAAGAAGTAAGCGTGAAACATCTTTCCCTCATGTGACGTTTGTATATAATCGTCACTGTAGCATCTGTACCTCAGATTCCACAGAACTAACTTAGGCCTAATGTATGAGTGAGCCAGGGTTGCTGACTCAGCAGCTGCCAGTCTCCTCCAGCCAGATGGTTATTCTTTAGACAGAACTTAATTTGCCTTCCTGTAAAGGTCCTGCATCTTCTCTAGGACTACAGAGTGTTGATCTTGACATGTATTTATCTTCTTGTCTTTCTGAACAAAATGCCTTATTCAAATGCATCAGCAGTTTTCAGCTTGCATGTGTGAACTGAATATGTGATAGGAAATCATAAAATGTCTGTGAATAGGGCTGGTAGGTCAATGGGAGTCTCCTTCTCTAGCACCTCTGTATCAAACATAGCTGTACTTTCTACGCAAGTGTCTATGAAAATGTTTAATGAAGATATGTTAAGGGTACATCCCCACTTTTTAGTGATTCAGCCATCCTTCTTGCATGGCTACACAGTATTTATGCATCTATTAACTGATGGTGTTCAGCTAACTGGTGTACTGGAAAATAAATTTGGCAGAAAGGGACCTGGATCTTATGCAGGAAAAGTTCAGGAATTCATAGCAAGTACAGGGGAAGAGACAGAAACCAGGACTACCCTCTTTCAAGACAATTTTCTGTTATATTTTCCTAGTCTTTGCATCAAGATACAACAATACTCAGAGGTATGATATAATCCAAGGCTAAGAGAAATCCTCAGTTTTATTCCCCATTTTGATTTATCTCAAGCTAACTAGATATGTGTAGGAAGTTTATGATGTTGCTGTTTGTCTCCATGTTATTCATGTTCTGCCCACTGAAAGTCAACAGTGACGTCCCCATTCCTTGTTTAGGACTGCGGAGGTGCTATAACCTGCACACGATTAGATTTTTGCTTTTATTACAATTTATTACACTTACTTTGCAAGGTCAGTTCGGGTAGCCGTGGAAGGCTTGAATAACAATTCCAACTTTGTAGAAAATATGTAAATATATGAACTCGCTATCTGTGTCACAGCTGGAGAATATGTTTAACATTGAACTTGCTGCCAGCACTTCATGAATAACAGTGAATTTGCCTAAACATATAAGTTTGTATTTTTATTAATACTGTTTACTTCCTGCAGAGTGTTTACATACTCAATGTAAGTAGCCATAGGTTATTTTCATAGCTATTAAATAAAACTTTTTAAATTCTTTAATAAAAAATATTAAAGAATTAAAAGAATAGATAACATTCTATTTTACTTACAAATTTTAGACAAACATTTAATGTTTTAATAGGAAATGTCCTTTCCCTTATCTTATCTGCAGAGTAAATCCCCCTTTACATATTTTGGTCCCTGAAGAATTCGTAGTGTACTGTAGAAAACATGTATATTCAGTTGGTTAGGCACAGCTACAAGTAACTCAGCAATGACTAATACTGGAAAGAAAATTTTTAAAAATCCACCGAATTGAATCCAGTTGGATCCAAATGAAAGAAGACTAAAAGGAATAGTCTGACCTGGCACAGGCTGCACAAGGAAATAAAAAATGCAGAGAAATACCATTCAGCTTTCTGGTAGTAGGTAATATAGCTCAATATTTATCTTTTCTATCTGTGCAACCTTGTTGATTTCTCTACAGAAAATTCAGATGCAAACAATGATATTTAGGTAGAGAAGCTTTTAGCACACTCTTGACAATTCCATTTAATGATGCTCCTCTTCACAGCTTTTATTTCAAGTGCAAATAGAAGGTGTATTTTCCACTGATTCCTGTCCTGTCTCCTGTGAATATTTACTGAACATCAAAGGAAAATAGCAATGTTCCCTGAAGCTGTGGTCTCAAAGGACATGAACTCTCTAAAGTGTTGTGCTTAGGATGTCATTGCAGCTTCTGCAAACATTGCAATGAATCCTTCTCCTGCATCTGCAGATTTATGCCTTAATCCATTGCTGACTTAGTAATAATAATGAGACACAGTGATATGGCTGAAAATATAAAGCTAGCATAACTTCCAGCTTGTTTTTCAGCTGACTTAGGGCATTTTTTTAAGCAGCTAATTCTCAGAGTGAGAATGGAGCTCAACAGTGACCTGGACACAGAAGTTGAGTGCACACTAAAATAAGTTTTCCAAAAATACTAACTTAGGAGGAGTCATTGATTCCCTCAAGGATAGAGGGGCTGTACAGAGACATCTTGGTAGAGCATAGAGCTATCACCAACCATACGAAATTTAACAAGGACAGATGCTGGATTCTGCATCTGCAATGGTGTAATCCTGCATGTACATATGGACTGGGAGACATGGCTGAAGCCCAGGCCTGAAGAAAGGGACCTGGGGGTTTGGGCCGATCACTAGCTCAGTCAACAGTCAACAGCTTGTGCTGGCAGCCAAAAGGGCCAGCCACATCCTGGAGCGCGTTAAGCACAGGATAGCTGACTGTTCAGGAGTGTGGTTGTCCCACTGTACTCAGGACTCGAACTGCCTCAGGGTGAGTAATGTGTGCAGTTTAGGGCTTCCCAATATAAGGAGGACATTCACTAGAGTGTGTCCGAAGGAAGGCGATAAAGATGGTGAAAGGAATAGAGGGCATGAATTACGAAGAGTAACTAAGGATACTGGGTTTGTTCAGCTTAGAGGCGAGGAGACTGTGGGGTGCTCACATTGCTGTCCACAGCTTCCTCACTAAGGGGAGCAGAGAGGGAGGTGCTGAACTTTTCTCTCTGGTGTCCAATGACAGGACACAATGGAACGGCTTCAAGTTCCATCGGAGGAAGTTCAGATGAGCTATTAGAAAAAAATTCTTCACTTGGAAGGTGGCTGGGCACTGGAGCAAGTTCACCATGGAAGAGGTCACAACCCTAAGCCTTCCAGCATTCAAGAGGCACTGAAACAGTGCTCCTAGATACATGGTTTAACTTACAGGTTGCCTTGTATGGAGACAGGATTTGGAGTCCTGTTTGCACAGCAAAAGCTGTTTATCTTTTAAACTAAGGTAAGTCATTCTACTTAAGTCTTGACTCATTTATTTACTTCTAATTTAGCACAGACAAGTTCATATTCTATGCATAGATTATTTACATGAGTGAAAAACAGATTCACATGCTTTTCATATTCTGGTTTTGTGCTCACACAACACCCTTTCCCTTGAAAAGCTTTAACTTCTTTTCTTGATGTATGCAAAGATCCTTACAAGGCTTTTGCAGAAGCAGGACCTCTTGCTTACAGTAAGACAAGTCCCAAACCCAGAAATTTTGGGGGATCTCTGCTGTGTGGCTATAAGCAGAGTTCAGTGTTATTCAGCAGTGTAAACAGTAGTATTAAGAATACATGTGCTGTGCGTAAACAGTTGTTATACAAGCCATGCTACTTTGTATTGTTTTTCTTTTCCTTGGAGAGCACAAAACATTGTAATGACACACAGTATGAATAATTTTCTACCTCCTTTTCTGCACTGAACCTTGTACAGTAGCCTGAGATAGTGGTTCTTCTCTCATAGTGATCAGTAGTTTCTCTACAATTAGCCAATGTTGGCAGTGCACTGAGGAAAATCTTTGCTAGACACCCTGTGAGGAGAAGGAATTTCTTAGGATTTTAAAAATTTTTCCACATCTTGATAGATCTAATTACTTTTTAAAGTCATATAAGCATAGTCAGTGTCTTTTAACCATACCCAAAGCAACCCCAGCCATGCGTTATGTAAAGTCCAGTGCCCACACCACAGCCTGGTCCTAAATGATCTGCTCATGACCACATTGAAAATTTGCAGTAGTGTGCAGAACAGAACCAAGCAAGACTGACAGAGTGCTAAACACGGCACACTTCCTACCCCTCAGTTCAGTACCCTTTATTACCAAGTAAAATACCAATATAGTAAGTAAAAATGCCAAATTTTACAGATTTTGTGATTCTCTATATCAAGAAATAACTTTCCTTCTCAGATACAGTCTTCTGATAAATCGTCATATTCCAGAGAGTCTGGTCTACGTCCTAAAAACAGCTCTACTGCTGAAAGCAAACTTAGTAAACCTATTGCTCTCTTAGAGGTGAGAATATAGGCTTTTCTTACCTTAGATGGATTGGGAATATTCAGTGATGCAATGATGAGTAGTTTTTTTTATGAATAAGGATTAAATTACATGTCTTTAAAAATATATATTTACGAAAGAAGAGCATGAAGACTTTAGAAAGTTAAACGACAGTCAAATAACTTTTATTTCCATTTTCTTCATTTAGTAATAACAAAAATCTGAACAGTGTGACTTTCAACTAACATGCACTGTATTTCATATTAGTCTCATTCTGAGTGACAGTAGTGCCCTGACCTGAGGTAATAACAGGTTGTATGTTGTAATAGAGAGACTTTGTCCTCTGTTAACAATAAAACCAGTGTGAACTTCACCATTTACCTTACTGAGAACAAGGCTATACCTACATATCCAGTTTTATACCTATGGTACATCACTGACTTCTCTCTTTGTTTGCATTGCCTGTTGTTTTAAAATTCCTTCAAGACCATATTCACTTCGGCTTCACGAAGAACATTTTTCAGAGTATTTACTGATCAGTGAACTATGTACTATGATTATGAACCTGATTTCATATAATTTCATGTCTCTTGAAAAGATTAATGTGACTGAGTAATATGTCTCTGCAGCTTACAGTCATGCAGATGTGCAAGTTCTCCTTCACTTGTGACCTCTTTCTTCAAATGCATCAATTTCCTAGACTTAATACTAAAAGTCTAGTCATAAAGTGCTCTGAAAGAATTTTCCTCTGGAGCTATTCTGAGATTTTTCCAATTAAGTTAAAAAATGACTGATGCTATAAAGGTCACATATTCCATCTCCTTTTCTGCAACACCACAATGTCAGAGAAAGGTTTGCAATAGTCACATAGGATCTTTTTTGTTCTAGTATTTTTTTAATGTTTCTTTTAATTATGATGTAAGAAGATTCCAGTGCATGAAAGAAGTGACAATAGGGGAAAAAAAGCAGCAAAAAAAGCAATATAATTTTTTTTCATGGCAGACACCTACATTACTGACATTAGCTTAGCTTCCTAAGCAATTACAGTCTGTAATTGCAGGTGCACGTTTGTCCCCAATAATTTTTGAACTGATTCAAGATATTCAAACAGATGTCTTCCTACAGATGTTGTAGAGGAAAGTTGAGCAGAAAGCCCTCATCCCATGAAAGCCTGTCTCAGTCATATCAGACATCATTGAGATCAACTACACGAGACTTTCACAGTCAGTGAGATTTTATTAATGTTGTCATATCTACAATTAATTGCTTGATTTAAGTGTGTTAGTTTGCCTAAAACCCTCTGAAAAATACAGAAAAAATTCATCATAATATTCTTTGGAAAACAAACATTGGTCACTTCCTGAGAAGTCAAGAATGGAGAGGTATGTGGTTTGTAATTAAAATCTATCTTTGTTATAAAATGTTATGGTATTTGCATATTTCAGTATGGTTTGCTTTTCAGATTTACAGCTAATTTGTGGTAAGACTTTCATATAAATTAGGCTTCCTAAGATAGTCAAGACATCAAATAACAAAGAAAGAATTTCTTGGATTTATTTTTAGCTTAAAAAAGGGCCTTTAAAAACTCTGGAGGATTTCTGCAGCTGTTGCTTAAGTATTTATTTTAGGCATCTATGCCTTATTTCATCTTTGCTTTGCTTTTTCTTACAATAAGATATTTTTATTGTAACCATATTTTTTCTTCATATCCAGTCATTCTCACCTAGCCTGGCTACTCTTCTTTGACAGGAAACAACACAAAATATCATCAGATAATAACTCTATTGTTAGTAACCTTCATTAGTTCTTTTCACAGATTTTGAAGATGAAATTTCATTTTTTGTTTGCCAGTAGCCCCAGTTAATATATTTTGAACAGGGTTTTAGACCTGCTTCAAAGAGAGGATAAGAAGTGTAGTGGAAGTATTTCTGGAGGAGATCTACTAGTTCCCATCTCATGTCCTTGGCACATTTACTGAGACCTGGTCACCAAATCAAGCCCTCTCAGTAGTGAAAGCAAAATGTGGCTTCCTTGACGTGTGTCAAAGGTCGGCTATCAAAGCAATCTCTCCAGGAAAATGGGATATACTTTGTAAGGTTAGGATAAGCTTCTATGGGAATCTGGCTGTTGGAAAAACAAGGAAACATGGAATGGTGTCTATGCACAACACTGCCTTATACCATTAGTGTGACCCTGGGAGTAGATAGGGTGTGTATACAAAAATGCTGCTAGCACGGATTTTCTAGCTATTTCCTAAGCCCATGAGAGACTTTTCTCTCTCACAGAAGAGGTAGCAGTTATGTAAACAACCAAACGCCTGCAGCCTTGAAAAGTTTTGTTTATGGTATAGTAGAAAATATTTTGACAATGGATGTTTTAGGATTTTAGCACCCCAAGGGGTGGCTGATCCTTTGTCCAATTAGACTATGAAGAAAAAAGTCTATAAAAGAGTTTGTAAAATAATTAAATAAATCAGTCTTGCTGCACAATTCCTGCCTGCTGGATCTTCTCTCCTCCTCCCTACGGCTGCGGGACACGGTAATATACCTTGGGGCAATTTTATTTTTTTTTAATAGTTAGGGGTTCAGTAAGATGTAAAGAAATTATAGCCAATATTTGACAGGCTGACACAGCACTCAGAACAATAATAAAACCCCTAGACACAGCATTCTTTCTCCATCATTTTTAAATTAAGATTGCAAAGATGAAGTGTTAGGATATTTATAGGAACATAGTCTATCAAAAACAGCAGAAGGAAGGATTCTGTCATCCACTGGAGAGGCTCATGTTGTTACTGCACTCTCATATCACTAAATGCAATGTGCAACACGTTACAAAAACAAACAATCTCATAAGAAATGGAAAAGAAAATTGGAAAAGCCTCTACTGAAAGAAAGAAAAAAGTACAGTAACTGGTCAGAGAATCAGTAAAGTGTATTCCTTCACTGATGGCTCAAATTCATCTCTGGATGCTACACGGTTATAAGAATTCTAAGTTTCAGATAAGAGCAAGGGGCCCATGCAAGGCCATGCAGAAATGAAGAAAATCTAGACAAAGCAAGGAGGAATTCGTAAGGAGGCTCTACTTCTCTGAAGACACAAAAAGAAGACTGGAGTGTATTGCATTGGACACTTTCAAAAAGAAAGATATCCCTGTTGATTTTTTTCGGTGTGCTGAGGATGGAGAAATTAAAACTTAAATGAAATAATTTCTTACAGGTAAAAATAAAATAATTCTGAGAAAACATCTAAACTCTTTGTGCCTTCAGTGAATCATACCACAAAAATAAAAATGCTGTTTCAGTGATCACTTCCAAGCCCTTGCTGACTGTGGGGAGCAGAATGCTGATCCGTTCAGGTTGCCCAGATCTTGCCCTCACTTCACAAGTAAGATTGCAGGCAGTGTCAGAAAACCTATCTCAAGTCTTAATATGGAAAAAATAACTGCCTGTTTTCAGATTTAACTATCAAAATGTTCTGGTTAATTTATCACAAGTCCACCAAAGCATCTGTCACTGTATTAAAGCACATTCAGAACAACTGCATTAATTTTAGAACAACAACAGTTCTGAAGTCAGTGAGGGGAAGACTGAGATTAAGAATTACATTGTATTCCTACTTCCTAAGGAAAAGAACCAGGAGAGAAATGTTTTTCCTCAGACTTTTTAAATTACTTTAGTGAGAACATTTCTGAAATCTCCATGTGCTTCTCAGCAGTAGTACAGGTAACTATTTCTTTGATTAAACAAAAATTTCATCTTATTATACCTTTAATCATTGGATCATTTAATATAGACCATTTAATTTCTTGTGAAATTATTTTGACGCTCTTTTTCTCAACATGTGTTGACAGAAGGTGTTATCCATCAGCCTGTCAATAGCATATGACAGAGTAATTTCTGTCTCTCTGCAGTGAACTGAACAGGTCCTGACATGCTAGAAAGCAGTTTTTCAACTTAATACTCTGATTGAATTTAATATTAATAGCATTAGCATTCTGGCTATGCAAGGAAAGATAATGACACAGGTTATTAAACTTCACGCTGGAGGGAGGAAGCTAATTGTCTGTAGAAGTCAGGAAAGAAGTTCCCTTTACTACAGCCTATCATCTCACAATAGGTTGTTGTATTACCCAAGAGTTCACTTTCATTTAGAGTATCAGCTTCAACCTCTCTTTCAGGGGAGAATACCAGATGAGTCTATGTTCTGCCCTCAACAGGAATTCTTATATTTTTGCATATGATCACTTTTTTCTTATCACTTACTGTTAATATTAGACAACATCATGTTTGATTACCTACCTATTATGAATTTCTGCCCCACTCATTTACATGGGAAACATGTCTCCTATGATCTCTTCATTTTGGTTGAGAATGCTGCTTAATCTAATGTCCTACACTCCCAAAATCACATGCTGAGAAACTGCAAAGTACCCTTACTAAAGCAGAAGTATTAAATACTGTACAAAGTATTTGAAGCACTTTTTCACTGTATATTGTGCCATTTATAGTGTTTAACTTCTGATGGCACAAAGTATTGCTCCACAAATACTAATCACAAATTCAAACGTGCAAAGCTGTTCAACCTGTATTCAAAAGCATTTTACATGTAGAGACTGCTGCTAGCAAAATTTTATTTTGATTTTGATAGGGAAATTAAGTGACACAAAGGGCTATGTTTATAAAGAAACTTGTAAAAATATCTACCTACCTCACAGGAGTACTTGAAATCCAAATGCTCTCAAAACCACTTGATATTCCTTTGTGAAATAATCTCTGTTCAGTGTAATGTAACATTAATACTCCTTGTTGTTACTTGTAAGTTAGTTTATCTACCTGATGTTTGTGGGCGCCACACAGATATAAGGTACAGAGTGGGATCCAGTATTGATCCCTGCAGGACTTCACTTTTGACAGGTTGCCAGCCTGAGTAAAACCCATTGATTACCACTATCTGAGTATGACCTGTTAGCCAGTTTCCTACTTATCTTACAGACCACCCATCCAATTTGTATCTCACCAGTTTGCCCATGAGACTGCAATGGGGAAAAATCTTGGATGCTTTGCTCAAATCCAGGTAAACAACATCCATTGCTCTCGCTGTGTTGACAGAAGATGTTATTTTGTTGTAGAGGATCATTAAATTAATCTGGCATGATTATCTTTTGTGACACTCCTCACCAGTGTGTCTGAAAACTTCCATTCTTTCATTAGCTGCCACTTCTATGTAGTGGAAAGGCATTTCATATTAGTCTCTAATTTGTTCAGGGTATAGAAATCTTGTTCTGAATGTTGTTGTTTTCTTCTTGAGGTGACCTCTTGAGAATAACTTTCTGACTAGGAAACACAGGCAGTGAAAGTGAGTGAGCCTGACACTGAAAGGGATTTCTTGCTATAATCTAATTTCATAATTACTTTATTTCCAGGGCAATCAGTTCTATTTTCAGACCTTCTTTCACAGCTATCAACTACACTAGGTGAAAAGTGGACAGAGGATACTACTACTTACTGTTTAATGGATGAGTCAAAATTGTGTTGCACTTATCTGCCCTGTCTCTGCAAAGAAGAGAATGCTGCATATGCTTTGTCTGCTGAAAAATCCTCCTGGATAGCGTATCCAGAAATAAAATAAAGTGGATCACTAATTAATAATTCTCATCAACCTCTGAGCTTTTAGTTTGGGAGGGAAAGTGTTGAAATGTATGCAAATAACTTTTAATTGCTCATTTTTTTAGTACTTTTTATTTCCCACTCCAGTCAGTTAGAGTCAGTGCGGGCTGGTTGAATTTACACTGAGCTCAGGGATCAATGACAAACTCTTGACAAACTGTACTTGCTTTTTTCTGCTTGGTAGGCAACCAAGCAAAGACTTTAACTTACCAAATGTGTTAACAGTGAAAATGTCCTTTCATTTAGTATTTTAAAAGTCTTTTCTGTATGCAGTGATATAATTTGTTTTGTCACAGTGTTACCTTTCTGTTAGTGCCAAGAACATTATAGCAGCAATTAAACTGACCAGGTCTTGAGCTATAGGACAATTACATCGTCAGCAGTAGAACTCTACATATTAGTATGCTTAGAAGGATTGCAAACTTTGGGTTGTTCTGAAGTCTGATGGAGAGGTTCTTTGCTATCTCAGATGTTGAAATTACAGTCTTGAACTGGAAACCATACTTTAGAAATCTTTGCTAACAACTTGTTACAGAGGAGTCAGGCTTTTCAGGGGCTATAGTTCTTCTTTTTCTGAATGTATCAAAGCCTCTTTTACCTCCTTCATATAGGGGTCCTCAAATATTCAGACTGGATTTGCAATAACTTCAAAAGTAGAAGACAATGTTAGAAGCTGTTTTTCAGCTAAAGATAACTTATGCTTTCACTTACCAGCTGGAATCAGACAGCCATGGAGAGGTTTGCTCAGGAAGGTAACTCTGGAAGTTCAAGCTCCAAGAAAGCTATGTCGATTTGCTCAGGACCTCAAAGAGAGGTTGAAGATATTCAAGGATGGAGATTCCACAGATTCTCTGGTTAAAATTTCCCAGTGGTAAATCATTTACATGGTGACTATTTTTTTCCCTTATCATCATCCAGGCATATGACCAACTTGCCAAGTGTGTATTTGCATTGCATAATCATATCCAAAGGCTAATTGGCGTTAAAAAGACATGCAAGAAAGAAAGATTTACAGACCCACTGAGCTACGAGAGAGGAGTAAAAAGAAAAGAAAGACTGCTACTTAAGGAACTAATTTCTTGATAAAGATAGTTGTATTGGGAAGCAGCTGGTTGCTATTTAATTCCCTCTTCCTCATGGAGATACAGAATCTTATTGCCTTTTTTGACATGGCTATAGCTAACTTTTGATTCTGACTGTGTTTGCCTTCAAAGAAGAAAATCTGATTACAGAAGAAAACTGTAAAGCTGTTGGCATGAAATTAAGCAAACAGACAGCAATATCCAGTTCCTTTCTCCATTGTGCCTGCAATTTGTCTTGTAACAGTGTAGGTGATTTGACATGCTGTTGATTTCCATCATAAGTCACCTTCTGCATTAAGCCTTCTCTTATCCTCTTTGCGTGATACACTTGGCTTCCTGGGTAATGCTCAGAATGTTATAAATTTGTCATACTTAACTGTCCCAAGACTGCTGGCATATAGAAAATTTATCAATGGTTTTGATTATCTGTGGTCTGCCTGTTTTCTACTTTGGTGCCCTTCTAGCATTGTGTTCAACCACCTGAACATTGACGCAAATATTAAGCAACCAGTGATATGACCTTATCAAGGAAATATCATCTCAGGAACTTGAATCTAGCAGCAGCCACACTATTGATTCACTACTGTAAGCATGTGCTTGGAGCCTCAAGGTTTATTGCCGAGTCATATGAAGTATCAAGCAGAACATAATCATGGGCAAATTCTGTTCATTTATTGCTGCATCCCAAGGGTGTGAATGCTAGCAGAACATCCCAATTTTATCTAGTACTGATGTAGTTCATTGGGTTTTTAACATGCTGTTCTCACAGGGAAAGTTTACATCTGCTTAATTAGAAATTGACTGAAGCCACCTTCCCCAGCAACATTTTATAAGCTTTTTTCTTCCAGTATTCCTACTGATTTTAAATTTGAAGCAGTGACAGATCTTGACAACATTGTAAGGAATGTGAAAAAACTTTTAGAAAATATTCAGTGGCTTGAGGGATCTTAGGGAGGGCCCCCAACTTCTGTAAAATGATTTGAGGAAGATTCTGGCCCTTAATCCAACTTTGACCTTTGTACTGAAATTAGTGCTATTTTCATATTCTCTCCAACACCTTTATTTCCCTATACATCACGACCTACAAAATAGGATCTAAAAGACTCACCACTCCAGCTGTGATTTGTGTTTCAAGAAGGGAAAGAAATATAAAGCCCTACAGTTCAGTGTGGCCTTATCTGTTGTGTTTTTCCGTAGTTTGCAGCATCAGCTGCAAGTCCATGTTCTTCTTCCCCTTTCCTTCTTTCATCCTCATGCAAAAACCCTCTCCTAACTAAATTCCCTGCTCTACCAAGCAGCCATCCAGATCCTCAAAGAATGACAAATTTCCACAACACTCTGACTATTTTTCAATTACACTGACATTAAACAATGGCAAAAGGAAAACAACCATATGCTTCACGGTGGCTTCAAGGATGATGCATTATCTGATTACTCCCCAAAAGCGAAGATATTGTGTTCATCATTTGCCACTTTCTGGTGATCAGAGCAATCTTCTGTGGTTCTCCCAAGCCCTGGATGGTACCCTCGTACAGGATTAATTATGAGCTGTTTGTGCTGAGCATTGCTGATGGGAAGTTAGCTTCTGCATTTCTACTAATAAAATATTGGCACTACTCAAAGTCCAGGTTCATGACTTGTTTTTATTCCTTATGTAACCATCTTCTTCTCAAGTGTCACAGCAGTCTTCGCTGTGGGCCTGCCCCATCCACCTTTATCCTTACAAACCATGAACACCACCTCAGCGCACTGTTAACAGAGGCATCACAAATGGCTAGTTCCAATCTAGTTTATGTACAAAACAGGATATTCCAAAATCACTTTTCTTCCATCCATGAGAAAAGAAATAGGTACTCAGGTTTCCAAAACTCTGCTGAGAAGTGCTCTCAGTTTTCCATGAGGGTCACCTTTCAAACCGTTTGCAAGTGTTTGCTCCATGACTGCTATACCCACCACACCAAACCAGGCCCTTGCTCTGTGTCCATTATGAATAGCAGTGCAGGCAGTATTCCTTGCTTGTATCTAGACTCATGGCTTCCTGTTTTCTTTCCTGGTAATAAACATGTGGACAATTAACTGTTTCCTCATTCTACCTGACAATTCCAACAAAATAACTTTGTTGTTTGTTCACCACAGTATTATACTACTTATATTAATTGTGAATGCTTGCAAATGATCAGGTTGCTGAGGTTAACCCAAAGAACATGGAGGACTATTGCATATGATATTAGAAGCTATTAGATGTGGCAGTTAACAGTATAAAAAGTGTCCAGAAGTTAGATAAAACACTGTGAAAGATGACTGGACTTCACAGGTTGCTAAGGAAAAGTCAAGTGAGAAAAATGGCCAGAATTTGCAGATCATGGAAGGGGAATATCAGAGAGCTTTTGAGTAGTGAAGCCACAACGTGGGCAGACAGTACCTACGTAAACATATTAGTAATATAATTTATGCTAGATTCAAGGTAAAAGTATCAGAAATATGAAATTTTGTTGTAGCAAAATCAGGATTAATGGGAAGGAAGTAATTAAGAGTGGGCTGTTTATTTGGGAGGAAGCTGGCTTGGAGAAAGTATGGTACAAGAGCAGTGAAAAGGAGGATCAAAAAAAGTGGAAAAGGGTTAAAAAAATCAAATCATGTTATTGGTATTCTCTGGGGTTAGCTATGGGACAGCCCCACTGCTATCCTGCAGGTACAGCGGGATAAAAAACCAAATCTGTTGTTCTGACCATGACACACAGGTCAAAAATATTCCCACAGTCAAGAGGAATGGAGCGGAAACTTTACCTGTCAGGAAAACACCTGGATGATCAGATGAACCATTACTGTGTCGTTGCTCATGCTAGACCTAGTGGCATTGACATCTTCCCAAGCACTTCCAAACAGTGCATCGTATCCCTGTGTACTAATTCCTCAGGGAAACCTGGGTGATTATTTCAGTCCAAATCAACCTCTGCTTGGAAACCCTCTAGGAACTGAGCAAAGGAAACATGAAAAACAAATGTGAAGCTGAAGAATCACTGCTATGTTTTCATTTTATTGCTCTGGAGTACCATTAAGCTCTGACATTTCCCCAGCTGTTTACTGGAGAGATACAGAAAATGTAACTTTCCCAATTTTCTTAGCACAATATTTGTACAGCCAACCTTTCCAATGATCATTTTCAACAAACATTCACACAGAATAAATGCCCACAAGTTTGATGTACCATTCTATTTAAAAGTTCCTAACAATGGAAAGTACTCTTATGTCCTTTTTATGTTTTTTTTTTTTGCTAGATTTATTTTTGGTTTTTGATTAGCATAACAGGATTACCCTGTAACTTGTCAGATATTCTTAAAACACCTTCCCACAGTTCAACTGCATTTTTCCCAGGCAATGTAGAGACTTTGCTTATGTGGACAGCTTTGCTTTGGGGAGTTTGTTTTTTAGTACAGTTGGCTATGAACATTCACATGTGTAAGTTTAAAAGATCCATGACCTGATTTATGTAACACCAAGATTCCTTTGTCACTGGTCATGTAGGGATTGGAGAGCACTGCCTCTACCTACAAGTGAAATTTCCCAGCAACTCCAGTGCTTAAATATAAGAAACTACTCACAAAATTTAGAAAGTGTGAAACCAAAGGTAGGAATTGCAGCAACACTGTTTATTTGCATTGACTTATGCTTTCTTCTACATATGATTTGCAACACAATCTCTGATTGCATGTTCACATAACATTTTTCCCTTAGGATCCTGTCTTACTTGGTACACAAAGTAGTACTGCTGTATTGATTCCTTGCCTTTTTATTAAAAAGAATTAAGGAAGTGTCTGTCAGTAGAACCTTTGCCTGTTTTGTTGCAGAAGCTAAAGGTTTGGTAACAAATGAGACAGGAATTGCAGGAGCATAAAAGAGGGCTCAAGTCAATGAGTATTGGCTGGAAAAGTGCTGTAATATTCTTATGCCAAGCTCATCCTCTTTTTGCCTGTTAATCTAAAATATTACTAACACCTGGGACCAATGTAGCCCATGCTGACAAACTTATATGACACTAGAGGTCATATTCTTCCTTGCCCTTCTACACATAGTGACGATTATGGCATTTTCACATCTACTTGTGCAAATGCATAATTTTTGAAGTATTCAGGTCTCTCAGTTCTCCTATTTGTTCTCCATTCTAGCTTCAAATGAGAAAACACCAGCTAAAATTGGGTTTTCCCCATAATATTGTCCTGTCAGCATTCCCTTAATTGGGGAAATATATTTGGGGTGGTCCCTTTCTGGCTTTATTTTTTTGAAGTCTCCCTTGTCCACCTCTGGAGAAACAATTTGTATGGACTATTTAAATCTGCAATGGAATCACTCCTGCAACAGGAATGGGAACCTCTGGGCCAGTCAGATTTTCTACGCAGCATCTCAATTAACAATTAATAACAAAAAAAATAGGTCTAAGCTCAGCAAGAAGTTATCTTGAACTGGCAAAAATTCTCCACAGAAACTCCTTTAACCATCTGTCAAATACTTAATTCTTAAAATGGTTGTGTGTTCAATCACCTAGTTTCAAGTCAGTCATCTAGGGAAGAGTTTCAGCATTCCTCTAATGGAATTAGGTCCTTCTATTGAACTATATCTTTAATTGTAAGACACCATGATGCTCTGGTTCCTTGTTATTTTCAGGATCCAATGCAAGCCTTATTCCAGTTAATATTTTCTCTAATTACTTCAGCAACACATGAGAGAACACATTCATAAATGTGTGGAGGGAGAGGAGCAAAACTCTATTTTTCAGTTGAGGTACTAAATAAAATTTGTTGAAAACCAGTCATAATCCTGACCAATCCTTTTAGTACAGACCTTTTCTCCTGAAGTCTGGCAGACTTCAGAAGGTTGAGCACACTCTGCACAGGTCCACTCATTCCTAAAAAAAAAAAATTGGGCTGTCACCTCATTTCTAGGCTATGTGTGGCTTCTCTGCCTCTCTCAGAGCCTTCCAGCTTGCAGATTCCACTGACTTCTAGCTGTCTGCACCATTCCTTTGCCTTCTCCACCCTGGAGATTCTTTCAGTTGCATTGCTCCAGTGACACTCAGGAGACATCTAAAATCCATGCTTTCCCCAGAGATCTGTGCAAACCAAAGTGTAATATCCAAGATGAAGGAAATAAAGGGCCTGCAAACAAACTAGAGTCCTACCAACTTTTCTTATTATAACCCCCTTAACTTAAAAATATTAATTGTTTGAGGCAAAGGGCCTTTGAACCCTCCTGCTTCTTTTCTAGGGCAGTTGTTGCCTTGACCATTAATGCCCAAAGCATGCTTACAGGGTCCCAGAACAAGAATGGAGTCTGCAGTTAGGAGGCAAAGCCCCAGAGGTCAGTCACACAGCACCAGCAGAGAGGTACTGGGATGGTAGGGACTTCTGTCTACTCTTCCCCTCAAAGGTCTTACTTGAAGCTGTGTCCAGTCTTGACTGGCTCTATGTGCAGCTTGGGGTATTGTAAACTGAAAATTTTCTTGTGAGCTTTCTCTGTCTAGTCTGAAGTTTGAAGGAATTAGGATTTCTTTAAAAAACATAAACTATCAGGGGAGAGAGATAAATTGCCATTTGTGACCACCAGAAAGGTGCGAGTGGAAAAATGAACGTAATCTACAAAGATACTTGTTAGCAGGGTGATGGGAAAAGCTCTTCTACTGTGGGATGGTAGAGGACTGAAACAGAAAACCTAGGGAAAAACACAGTAAGTGTTCTTCAGTGTTTGAGATAGATCAATGTCTGTCAAGAATGGTCTTCTCCTTCCTCAGGACATGGCGTTAAGACTAGATCTCTTGGAAAAGGCCATTTCCATATCTTCATTTCTGTGATTTCTATTAATGAAGCTGCATGAAGTAAACCCTGAAAAAAATTTTAAATTTAAATAAATGGAGGTGCAAGTGGATATCCATACACCTCAACACACATACTGAACAAACTGCTGTTTTCAGTTGGCAATGGCAGCAAATAGGGGGTAAAAATGAGATGTGGAATAAACTCTCCTTGATATAGAACACTTTAAGACTCCTTCACCTACAGGATATGCTTATACCAACTATCATTTCCAAAAAGAGTTGAAAATTGTTCTAATAGCATTTATTTAACCCAGAGATGGGGTATTGAGTCTACATCATAAGCAATTGCTGTTACATCTTTTTGCAGTAGCATAGACAACCACCAATGGAAGATAAATAAAATCCCAGTAGGAGTGTTTCCTAATAGGAGCCAATAACAACTTTTGTTTGATTCAATTCAAATTCATTTATGCATTCATAGGTTCATTTATGTTCTTGTAGCTGTTGCTTAACCTTGAACAATCTTGGTAACATGCTTTTTTATTTAATGAGTGTGTATGGAAGACTGAAGGCTAATGAGGCATTAATATGATTTATCCACTTTAAAAATGCTTAGCATGAACTATTCTTCTTGTGGTGTATCAGCCTTGTCTGGTTTGGTGGCGCTAAAAAGGTCAACAGCTGTTGCATACCTGAGTCACATAAAACATAATTACAACATCAGTGCAATTAGCCCATTAGTTCTGTAAAACTGATACATAAAGATGTTACTCTGAAAGATATAAATAGCCCTGCAAATGGTTGCACCATTACTTCAGAAACTGTTAATAACTTTTTTAAATACTGCTCCTTATAAGGAGGTATTGACACTGTAAGCAATTTCAATTAATACAGCAGTACAGAGGAATTCATGTTGAAATCTATTTTTCTAGGTCAGCAAGTATCTTAGAATGTATATGTAGAGCATGTTCCTATAGAGGTGCTTTGTTCATAGTGGCTCATGGCCATGACTTCCACCTACAGGGGCACTTCGTCAGACGACACAAACTGTTGTAATATTGGTGGCTTTGCCAGCATTATGGTGGTGTCCAAGGGCCCTGTCCCCATGGGTTTGGTTACCTTGTAATTCCTGGTAATTCCCAGCACACATACAGTCTGCAGAATTAAGGCAATTGGGTCAAGGGCTCACTAAGTCCCCAAGATATAACATAATATGACATAACATGACATGATATAACATATAACATCATAGCATAACATAACATAACAACATAACATAGCATACAGACAATACATAGTACGTGACTCTCTGCATTCTTCCTTTATCAAGAGATAAGAAAGGGGAAAGAAGCCAGGTAATGAAAACAGCAACTGGTTGCATCGACCATAGGCACGCATCTGGGATTCTGTGCTCTGAATCCTAAACCCTCTTCCAGCTCACCAAGAAGCTCCCACAGTATCAAGAATACCTACTTTCCTTACAGTCAAAGTTGCATGGTTTATGTCACCCTACCTGTACTATCTGGACTAGAATACAAGTTTTCACTCTTTTCCCTAACCTCTAGTAAGCAGGCTTACTGCTCACTGTTTTATGATAATGAGATCCCAAGCTTTCTACCCTGCACTTAGTGAAGTAGATATTACCATAAAATTCTCACTCTCTGTGTGCAGTTATTAACATCTGTGCATGTTTTTCTTTTTGAAGGACTGACACAGAGCACTGTAATCTGGAAACTGCAAATGAGCTGTCAGTTATGTCACTAAACCTATCAAAATTCTTACTGTCAGGTCATAATTCTAAGAGTCATGGCAAATTCCTAAGTAGAATTGAGTATAATGATAACAATCAATGAACAGAACAAGAATATGGGGCATTAAGTGTATTATCAAAGTAAAATGTGAAAATCATGTACCAATCTACACTCGTAGTATGAGTTTTGCTTATATCACGGTGACAGGTTTTTTTCCCATGCTTGCCAAATGTTCATTTCAGAAATATTTCACACTTGACTTGAACCTATAATTTACCTTTTCCAATATCAAATAACACCAAATTGACCTATTATTTCAATAACATTGTGTTAGATACTCCCACAATTTTTACAACACATTAGAAAAGTTTTGTTAAAAGACTTTGCCTTATATTTTTTTTTAAGAGGAAAAAAATCTTTCATTTTGTTTGAACTTCTCATTTTTAAGCAATTCATTTAATTGACTGTAATTCCCATCACACCCTGAGAAAAGGGTCCTGGGAGCTACCCAGCTAACAGCCTCACCTCTGTACCTGGAAAGGTCATGGAACAGATCCTCCTAGAAGTTTTGCTAAGGCACAGGGAGGCGATTTGAGACAGCCAGCATGGCGTCAACCAAGGGCAAGTCCTGACTGACCAGACTGGTGACCTTCTATGATAGAGTAACTACATCAGTGGATGAGGGAAGGTGTCATTTATCTGAACTTCTATGAAGCCTTTGACACAGTCCCCCACATCATCCTTTTCTCGAAATTGGAGAATGATAGATTTGATTGATGGACTGTTCAGTGCACAAGGATTTAGTTGGATGGTTTGGTCCAGAGGGTAGTGGTCAACAGCTCAATGTCCAGAGGGTCATCCGTGGCAAGTGGTGTCCTTCAGGGTCCATATGGGGACCAGCCCTGCTTAATCTTCATCAGTTACATAGTTAGTAAAAGGGAGTACACCCTCAGCAAGTCTGCCGGCAAGACCAAGTGACAGCAAGCTGACACACCTGATGGAAGGGATGCCATCCAGAGGGACTTGGACAAACTTGAGAGGTGGGCCTATGCAAACCTCGCAACCACGGCCAAGTGCAAGGTCCTGTACCTGGGTCAGGGGAATCCCAAGCACAAATACAGGCTGGGTGGAGAATGGATTAAGGGCCGCCCTGAGGAGAAGGACTTGTTTGATGGGAGGTTCAACATGAGCTGACAGTGTGCATTTGCAGCCCAGAAAGCCAAGTGTGTCCTGGGCTGCATCCAGAGCAGCTTGGCCAGCAAAGCGAGGGGGAATTCTGCCCCTCTGCTCTGCTCTGCTCTGCTCTGCTCTGCTCTGCTCTGCTCTGCTCTGGTGTGGCCCCACCTGGAGAGCTGTGTCCAGCTCTGGAGCCCCCAACATAAAAAGGACATGGACCTGCTGGAGACAGTGAAGAGGAGGGTCATGATGGTGACCAGAGGGCTGGAGATCCTTTCCTACAAGGAAAGACTCAGAGAGTAGGATTTGTTCATCCTGGAGAAGTCTCCAGGGAGACCTCCTTGTGTCCCTTCAGTACTTAAAAGGGGCTTATAAAAAAAATGAGGATATATGGTTTAGTAGGACCTGTTGTGATAAGGCAAGGTTTTAAACTAAATGATGATCGATTTAGACTAGACATAATAAAGAAATTTTTATCACAAATATGGTAAAACACTGGAACAGGTTGCCCAGAGAGGTGGCAGATGCTCCATCCCTGGGAACATTCAAGATCAGGCTGGATGGAGGTCTGAGTAACCTGATCTAGTTGAAGATGTCCCTGCTCATTGCAGGGGGCTGGACTAGATGACATTTACTGGTCCCTTCCAACCCAATCTATTCAATGATTCTAAAAGTAGATCTTGATGCCACAACATTGATTAAGGCCGATTTTGCAGGATTTATTTCTCTGCTCTAAGAGATGGTGTTCAGAACCTTTTAAAAATGCCTCCAGAGCAAGTATTTCTAATTGAAACATTTGTCTTTTTCTCTGTAATTGTGTATTATTGACCACCCTCTGTTTGTTATAATACTTTGATTTATGGCACAGTGGAAGGAAAATTTTCATGTGACTGTATATTGACAAAAAAGATACAACAAAGGAATTTTTTCTTTACCATTTTCTTTACCAGTGGTCAGTTGGCTCATGATTATTCTCTGAAGCTCAAATATATGTTATATAGATATAATATAGTTCAGAGATCAGGGAGGAGGTAGACTGATGTACAAGAGTTTTGCTTGGTACGCACAGAATAACTACTTGGAAGATTTCAAGCAGCATATTGTAGAATGCTTTTTAGAAGTGTTTACAGAAGAAGAATTGTAGCTCTCTCGCCTCAAAGTACTAATTACTTGTTTCTTTTTGAAATAAAAAATATCCAGATAGAGGCCTCCTGGGTTGCTTCTTTTGATTAAAAACCTCTCTTCGTAATAAATAGAATTATCTTGAAATAACCTTCAATTTCCAAACTACATTTGCTCCTAGTGACGTTATATATAATATTGTTCAATATTTTTAATTTTCCATAATTGGTGAGTCTTTCTATTCACACAAAAGTGTTTACCCATTATTCACTGTTCTGTGCTAAATAAGCTAACTGGTCTTTACACTACTGAATTTCACAGGTATTATTTAAATCTAACCCTCAAAATTACTCATTTTATTATGTTCCCTATTCCAGCCCTCCTGTGTATCTGCCTCCAGACTTTGCTTCATGAAATTGATGTGCCATGGACTTTGGTTTGTAGATTAATGGTACCAAGAATTTAGATCTCAAGGTCACTTTTAGCAGTGCCATATAAGCACTGGCAGTTATTGGATTACATAAAGTCAATGAAGTTAATCAGGGACTTAAAACCACTTCTAGTAATTAACATATACAACGTATGCTCTGTGGGAAAACTACATGAAAGTGAAAAGGATAGTATAAATCAGACCAGTGCAATCACCCTTTCAAATTAATATAATTCCCAAAACAGTGCATAACATCTCTGATAAAAGCTTAAATAATTTCAGAAGTTTCTATAACCAGTGAATACTTTCTAGCACACAATTAAAGACTACTCTAGAGTATCCTCATGGTGTTTCAAGTTCCAATGTACCATGATTTATTACAATAATTAGTTGAAACTACTCAAAAATTGGATCATCGTAGCCAGATATCAGCTGTTAATAGTGATCTCTTGAGTAGAATTGAATAAAATATTATTAAACATTGTACAAGGTGAATGGTTCAAGTTTCAAGCAGACATACAGGATACTTATAAATATTTTCATACAGAATATTGTGGAATTACATAGAGTTTAGTCAATTAAACATAGAATGAAACATATGAAAAGGCCAAATACTTAGATTTCTTCAAAAGAACGTGTTGTAATTTTTCCTCTTTAAATTTTAGCCTCTCAAGCACTAATGTAGTTCTTGTCATCTATCTAGAGAAAAAATTATAAAGAAAGTCAATACTTATTAATATTTTCAAAGTAGTCATACAAGTTAAATACTAATGTCTGTACACAGAACAAAAGCGTTGCACAAACAATTCTCAGAAAGTGCACGTCAGGAAGTTCCCTGTAACTCAGTATGAAATATCTAGCTATGCTCAGCTGTTGTTATTTTACCTTGGGTCTTCAGGATAAAATACCCTTTATGATACAAAAGCAGAGGAAGCCCAAGGAATCAAAGGTATTTTCTACAGGTTCACAACACATGAAATTAGAATAACATTCAAACCTAAGAAAAAATTTGTAATTACTGTTGATAATTTTCTGGAAAGCTAAAAAATATAAAGAAGTTTAATTCTTTAAAAAGAAATCCCAGTAGAACCTACAAAATTAGAAGTATCGCAGTGAAGTAATGTATTTTATGAAACTATTTTGCTAGAAGGTTTTATTCCATGAGCTGGAGGCATAGATTGCTTTTGCAGCAGCCATTGAAAGCAAAGAAATTATATATATTTGTAACAGTATTTACTCACAAACTCCCTGTTGGCCAGCAGAGTTCTGTTTAGAAGTACAACTGCTTCCTTTTGAAAGGCGTCAGAGAGGTGTGGAATTTGATTGCAGCCTGCCCTCTATTTTAGCAATATCAAAATGTTTAAACTGAGATGCAAGAGTGGCTGAACTGACAAAGCTGTCATGCTCTAGAGCAGTTCAGATATTCTTGTTTTAATTTTAGAATAACTCTATAGGTAGAATATGCTTCCTCTCTAATGCACAAAGGAGGGTAGAAAGGCTTTTAAACATTGTACTCAACTGTCTGCAAATACAGAACTTTTCTGTGGGGAACAATTTTTCTGATATTTGTATTTATAGTTTGTGAGAAGTAGAGGGACTCCATAGTCAGCTTGCCTCTTGTCTGTCTTTAATGTTCAGTGGTAATTTAAGCTATCATATCACCACATCTATATTGCATTCTCATGAAATTCCTTGACCTATCCTTCTCACTCCATAACGCCAATCTTCCACAAAAGTTTTGTGCCTGATTTAGTATTACCCCCATAAAAAACCTGCATCTTTTCACTCACTTAATCATTCCCCAGAGGCTTCTTCTTCAGCATCCTGACTTTTTTATCATTTTTCTCTATATTCATTTTCAGATTTTGCTGAGGTACAGCCCAGAACTGTGGCAGATACTATTCATAATGTCCATGGACAGTAAGAGGCTGATACCCTCATGCTGTGTACAATTCACAACAGCTTTGGCTCTTACCTAGGTATTTTACACAGCAAAATCATTGATCACTTGCTATTTGTTATCTTGGCTCTGTATTGCTAATCTCCTTTTCTTCTTCCCTGTCAAAGAACTCAATCCAGCCAGATGTCTGAGAAAATTTTTCCAGTGGACTTTGATCCAATCCAGCTTCAGATATTAAATGAGGGTTATAACAACATAGATGTTATAAACAGGGCAAACCCTGCTTTTTGTTTATTTCAGTGTTGAATCCTACCAGAAGGCTTCCTTGCAGATAGCAGTTTCCCCGTATACAGATATAGGAATTTCCGCTACTAGGTAGTAAAAAAAAAAGCCAATTTCTTATGGATTAAAAGGCTTGTTTTTCAGTCAGCTCTGCTATCAAAATCAACTGAAGTGGCAACGATTTTTGCCTGCAAGGCATATTACTTGAGAGATTTATCAGAATGGCTCGTTCGTCCTAGAAATGTGGAATGCACAGAAACATGGTAATTCGACAACAAATTAATTGGTCTTTACATCATTGATTCTTATGCTCATTTTGCTCCCCATGAACAGTTGAGTAATAAAGAGTTTTGTGTTTAAGGTTGAAAGATACATAAAAAAACCAGTGAATTCTGAAGTCTAAACCCGGCCTTCTGAATTTCCTTTCTTTACTCCCCATCTTTTGCTCTTCCTCTCAGTTAGTTTTTGATAAATCTCATTAGTGTTCACTTGGCACCATCAAAGTGCAAAACATTAGAGAACATAAAGCAGTTGCCACAGTCGTTGACTGATTATTTCATTTTGCTGCCCAACTTGTAGTAATCTATGCTCTGTTCTAAGGTAAAGATGTGCACACAGTCATATCTCCTCTCGTGGGTTTTATTTAAACAGTCAGCATTAAAAGCTTTCTATGTGAAATCACAGATAGGCAAACATAACTGGACCTCACTCCAAACCTCAGTGTGGTTTAAAAAATTTAGAAATTAAGGACTCACACTTCCTCTGTTTAAGAAACAATAATTAATCTCTCTTCCTGCAGGATTTGGAAACTGTGTAGCAGAAGAGGCAAATTGGAGCACTTAATGTTCTAATTCTCCAGTGGGATGGGGGGTAGAACGGGAAGAATGAGAGTGACAGAACCCATGTATTGATATAAAGGCAGTTTAAAAGGTAAAGCAAAAGCCACACACACAAGCAAAGCCAAACAAGGAATTCATTCACCACTTTCCATGGGCAGGCAGCAGTTCAGCCATCCCCAGGAAAGCAGGGCTCCATCACACTTGTTTTAGGAATACAAACTCCATCACTCCAAATGTCTCCCTCTTCCTTCTTTTTCCCCCAGCTTTACATGCTGAGCATGATGCCATGTGGTATGGAGTGTCCCTTTGGTCAGCCAGGTTCGGCCAGGGTCAGCTGTCCCACTGCGGCCCTTACCAGCTTCTTGTGTACCCCTATTCTCCTCACTGGTGGGTGGGGTGAAGAGCAGAAAACACCTTGTCTCTGTGTAAGGGCTGCTCAGCAATTGCTAAAACTCTCCTGTATTAACAATGCTGTTACCAGCACAAATCCAAAACATAGCCTCCTACCAGCTACTCTGAAGAAAATTAACTCTATCCCAGCTAAACCCAGGATGTTATATAAAAAAAAAAAAAATAGAACTCCTAAGAGGCTTTAAGGTAGTCATGAACTTACCTGGTTTTCTAAGATGTCTGTGATGGCTTTTCCTCTTTTTCTGTCAACAGCAGGATAATAAGCAACATGTTGAAATGTATTTGCATAAAAAGAAACCAAAATATTTTTAAGCAGCACTTGGACACACAGTGATCTGATTTGCATCTACGTCAGTATGGCTGGAAGACATGGTAAGTGAAAGCTTCTATTACGGCTTCTATCAAAAAAGATATCAGGCTCAAAATTATTGGTGCAGTTATCACTAAATATATGTAGAATTTTGCACATGTATACATAATATGTGTACATATTTTGTGTGCTGCTCTGTGATGCTCTTATGAGAATTCTTCCCTAATCCTTGGAAAGATTCTCTGTTCAAAGCAGAATTCAAGCTCTGACTATTCCTAGTGTTTTATATGGCAACAAAACTGTCTGTTTAAATGAAACCTGAGGAAACCTTCACAGCAGGAGATTGCTGTGAAACACTAATGTATTCATCTGACATTTTCAGATATGTTGCCTGGGGTTACATCCAAATACTTCCCACACAGTTTTATTGAGTAGTTTGTTCTTGTGTGACAAAACAGAGATAACATTCAAAATGCACAAAATTATATTTCTATTTTCTGCTTTTAAGTGTGAATGTAAGAACAAAGCTCACAATGATGCTGCAAATCAATAGCAAATTCAAGAAAGTCTTTAATATCAGCTCTTTACCCATAAAACTGTCGAAAATTCAGATGAATAAGGAAGGAGGAAGAGTCTGACTTCTCTTGAAACAGTGCATGGAATAAGCGTATCTTCTTTCCTCCTGTGTTATCTACAGCATTTAGTCTTTTATTTTGTATGTAAAGAAGTAAAACCCACCTTTTAATTTACAAGTATTCAAAGTCCACTGATACCCTTTTTGATACTGTTTGCTGGTATATCCTGGAGACTTGGAGCCACAATTCCGATACCTCTTTTCAAACATATTTGATGTGACCCTTCTGTTTTCAGTGACCTGAATTTTGCTCCATCTTTAGTCAGTATTTTGAATCAATGTCAATATCAAGGAAATTTCAATCTTCATGTATTTCTACAAGATTAGGCATAACCTAATACATAGGTAGAAGGACAGAGAGGCTTACTTGGCTCAAGACACAGTGTCTCAAAAGAACATGTAACCCTAGTTCTTCTAAGTTTTCCTTGCCTTTGTCAGCTGCTTCTCATTTGTTTTTCAGAGCTTTCATAGGGAAAACTAGTTTTTTTTTAAATATGCCAAGGAACAAAACAAGAATCTGGATTTTTAGTTAAAACCCACCCATTCTGATAAGCATGTCCCTGCAAACCTTTTCTTTAGAGGTGAAAATGTATCCAAACAGTCAAATATCTGTTTCTCAGTCTCTAAAATTATTAAAATAAAATGTAATATTGACTGATGAGGGCTGAAATATTTTCAGTTTGTAACAGTTAAGGAAATGTTGGTTAATGCTGTAAGAAGCTAAAAAAAATTAACGCTATTGAGAAATTGTTTGAGGAAGTGATGTTTGCCTCAGCTGGGTGAAAAAAAAGTAAAATAAATAACACAGTTTATAAACTGGGTTTAGGTGAACACAGAAGGAATCCAAAATTCCACTTGAAAATCTTAAAAGTATCCTGGAAATTTTAATGTGTGTTTTTTAAAACTGTTCTATCAGCAGTTGTGCATTTATAAATAAATATCCAAATGAATCAGTGGCAGACTGAAGGATAGCCAGTAGCTCCTAATAGATAGAAAAGGAATCAGGACTGTCTATATACCTCTGAAAACTGAGGAAGTAGACATAGTTTGATAAAACAGAATTGCTGGAGACAAAAAATTAAATATGTGGTTTGAATTCCTGAGTATCTCATAGCGTCTCCAATAAGAACAAAATGTGCATCTTTGCTCTGTATTTATGTTGGTATTTATCTTATGTGAGGCTTCCTCTCGTCACTGGTGAGACATAGAGAAGCATTGCTCTGCTTGCCTCTGAAACACACGACTGTGAGAAAAAGAGGTGTGCTGTAGATGGCACAAAATAGCATTGTAATCACTGACCTCTTCACTGAGGGTGGTCAGGCATCAGAATAGGCTGCCCAGGGAAGTGGTGGAATCACCTTCCCTGAAAGAGTTCAAAAGGCATGTGGATGTGGCAGCTGGGAATATGGTTCAGTGGTGAACACAGTGGTGATGGGTTAATGGTGGGACTCAGGCCTCTTGAAGGTCTTTTCCAACCTTAGTGAACCTCCAATTCTATCTCCTGCATGCTCAAGACTAATCTATTTACCAACAGGCAGGGAATGACAAGGAATTTTCTGCACAGGTCAAGGTATATGACACCTCCTTTTGGAAATGTTAAGGGAATCTGTTTCTTAGGAATAAGTGGGAGTTGGTATTGCAGGATCCAGCTATGCCTGAGATTGCTCCTAACTCTTTTCCAACAAAATTTACCACCTCCCCGTGGACCTATTCATATTCATTGTGGAATAGCTGTCCTGTGGAACTTTCAGGATTGCACTCCTCAAGGTAACAGACGAGATGTCTGTGGGAGGAGCGAACGCTGAGGTCTCTGCTGATACCTCTTTCCTCTCAGCCAGCTATGAAATGAAGCTGTGACTCAGCTGCCGCTGAACTCAGCTGACTAATTTCTAGGAGCAGTCTAGTATGAGGGAGAAGGGTTGAGCTTGGAGCAGATACAAAGCAATCCTTGTGCTTTGCTCCATGATCCTTATTTCCTGCATGTATTTGTATTCACTTCAGTGAATAGCATTGCCAGACTCAGCTGGAAAGGGGAAGGGAGGGCAGGTGCAAAGTGCCTATGACAAATCTGGGTCTATTCATCCACAGGAGTCTCGGAGAAGTGTGGTGTGACCAATACTGTTCAGTGAGATATCCTCAGCTGAATCAGACCGTGCAATGAATGCTGTTAGAAAGTGAGACACAGCTGGCCCCCTTCCAGATACACACTACTCCTGTTGCACAGAGTTAGTGTTTTAATTCATATATGGAAAGGCAGAGGGAAAGGTTCACATCTTACACAAAATGTCCCTAAGACTGCAAATGCTCAAAACAGATCCTTGTCCTTGCATAAAAGGAAGGGTGAAGGAGCAGCTGTTTCCCCACTCTATTTAATACATATGTTCTCCTCTTTTACATCTGATATGATCCACTCATTCCTTATTCCCTGCCTGTACCACTCAATCATCTAGTGTCAGAGGATTTGCCCCATCATCACTGTTCCAGCCTGCTGTATCGCTTAGCTCCTTTTCAAAAATATGTAACCTAAACAATTGCAAATAGCTCACACTTGTTATGGCTATGTGTGTGGAATCTCTTGACAAAAGAGCCTGCACTGCTCTAATCACCCACAGTGAGTCTTCAGGAAACTTGATTTGCACTGTAGCTTTTGCCTGCCCTTTGCTTGGTCAGTGTTTTTGCCTTGCTAAAGTAAAACCATAGTCTGCATGCAACTTTGAAAGCACACAGAGGGTTTTGCCTTTGAAGGAGAATGGTGTTTGGACTAACTGCAACCATGCTGATATTGTGTTGTAGCTTGGCTTTGATTCTGCAGGATAGTGATGAATAATACATTCTATACGGAGTAAATTAACCAAAAGACAAATTTCCAGTTATTTTCTCTTGGTAAAAAGCCTGGCATTTTTATGTTAATGTCAAAGTTAGTGTGCCTGAAAGGATCAAGGCCAATCATGATGTGCTGAAGGAGTAGCTTGTTTCTGCTCTGGATACCAGTATTTAATATTGTGTATTTTTGTCTTCTCCTTATCTGCAGTGCTGCTGGTTTGCTGTTTTCCATACTACCAGTTTTCTTTAAACTGTAAAATCTTAACTGGAAAAGCCATGTATCTATCTCTGTAGGTCTCTATACATTTATCTAGCTATGTATACATATATATCAAATTCAGCTGCAGAAAGCTGAAAGCCACCAAGTAATTGAACTGAAATATTAAATAAAATATTATGAGAACACCGTGAAGGGAATGCCTCAGTAACTCAAAAAAAACCTTATAAAAATTACATCAGGAAATATAAAAGCACTTATTATGAAATGTATCAAATTATTCAAACCCACCAAATAACTATCCCATGTGTTCTTGCTGTGACTGAGTGCCTTTTTTTATTAGGTTAACTTCATCTAAATGTTATTTAAAATAGTGGATAGCATGTGGGTTTGGGGGGGGGGGGGGGTTGGGTGTTTTTCGGGGGTTTTTTTGGGTTGGTTTTTTTTGGTTGTTGTTGTTTTTGTGTTTTTTCAGGGTTTTTTTGAACTTCATTATGAAACATGTTCGTCTCTGAACAGAAAATACTGGGGCAGGCAAATCTCTGGAAGAGGGTGAGTAGGATTGCTTGATTCCCCTGGAATAACCAGAGGTTCTTCAGAAGACAAGGTGGACACTACAGAGTAAGTCTGAAGGGGAGGCTTCCTTGATGAGCAGGGACTGAAGAGAAGAGGATGAATTGAAGCAAGCACACCTATGAGATGAGTAGCATCTCCGTGAGGACTGAGGAGGAGCACACAGAATAAGTTCCTTTCTAGGAAGACACAGAGTTAACAGAAACCAAACGCAAGAGCAAAGGCACGTCCTGTAAGGGTACAGCAGAGGAGGAGATTGATTTACCAAACCCGCTTTTCTGTCATGACTTAGTCATTTTGGGTTTTCTCTACTCTAAAAGTCAAATAAGCTGGTTTACATTCTGTTCATATAGACTTGGATTTAAAGCTTTCTTGGAGTTACAGGGAGACCTTGAGCTCACTATTAGCAAAAAGTGTAGTTCAGCCCACCTCGTAACTCGAGCTGATTAGTCTTCTTGTGACAGAGATCAACATGGTTTATTAAATAAAGTTTTAAAAAGTGTGTGTGTATTCACAACTGTGTGTATATGGGTTTTTACATTACACTGGAAAAAAATTGGAAATCTGAATACTTAAGGACAAAAATTGGTTAAACATCATAAATTACTGTCTTTGTGAATTTACAGCTTAAGATTATCGGGTTTTTCACCCCATATTTGTTTTCTATTCTTTACCATAGGAATAATTGTCTTGACCTCCTTCTAGGAAGCATTTGAAATTAAGTGGATGTAACATGTAAGGGTAAGGAATTATTAGTTACAACTACTGTTAATACACCCCTAGCACTGCCATGATACCAGAGATATTAAGTGAGTAGCTGTTTCAAGTGATAAACACACTGGTCCATACGTGATAAAGGAGTTTAACAATGAGAATGTCACCTTTCCCTTTGCAAACTTCCTCTTCTTTTCCAAACATCGGTAATGCACAAGCAACATTTTATTGGTGGGCATTATAAAATAATGTCAAGTCCTTTATTTCCTCATGTGCAGAATTAAATTTTCCCCTTACATTTATTATTTTCTATTTATTTCTACTTCCTCCCCTTCTTTTCACCTCTTTCTAAAGTCTTTAGGCAGGTCTAGAATTTAAAGAAGGCAAATTCTCAGGCTGATTTAAACTATTTGAAATTAAATGGTAGGATTTGAATATTTTCTACAAATTCATGAGATGTCTAAAGCACAATTAGACTTTGGACATTTGTATAACAATAATAAATAAAAATATTTTTTTAGCTGGGAGATTTTTCTTTTTTTGCAATGATTAACTAATTCGTACCCATTTGCTGAGAACTTTAGAATTTGTCAGGGGAACACTTAAATAATTTGGCTCATCTTTTGGTTTTTTTTCCCACAGACATTCCTTAGGAAAGTTTTTAGGGTGTTTTAATGCTTGCATTTCTAGCAAATGTTGGCTTTTATTTTGCTTCTCTTGTGAGCAAATAAGATATCTTTTCACAAAATCACAGAAAGGGTGGATAAAATCGGAAGGCACCTCTTCCTTCCTGTCTTCCTCAATAATGCATCAGGGATACCTAAGATTCGCCATGATCTAGGTGTTGGTCTAATGAGAAGATAGCCATTTGATTAATTGTTCACAGATGCTGTGAACTGTGAGTGTCCAGAGTGTACTTCTATTTAAATAGCAGCATATAACTTATGAACACCTCCTTTAAAAGAAACTACATTTTACGTTTTTCCTTTCTAATGATTCTGACCAATCAAGTTTTAGATGTATTCAATTTACATTTTTTTAACTTGAAATGCTTCCTAGGCTATTTACCTTATAATTAAAAGTTGCTGATGGTATAATCTCTTTACACGAAATCACAGTACAAAGTCTTTGAAGAGCAGTTAACAGAAATAATAAAAGATAATAACTTTTTCTCACAATAGATTAGGAGCAGAAAACTTAGTTGTAAGTAACTTGAACTAACTGGAGAACAACATTGAAAAAGGAGGCTCAGAAAAAGATCTGGATCTTGTACAGGCACTAAATCAGTTCTCTGTGTTTACCATGAGAGAATCTAGGGAAATTCCCATGTTTTATCCTTTTTTTCTGAGTGAATAATCAGATCACTTGCTGAATATGGAAAAGAGTATAGAAGAGGGTAAGAAAAATATTTCCACAATGCACAATAAAAACATTTCCAGAGCCAGATGGCGTTTATCGAAGAGTTATAAGAATGAATGGAGCCACCTGTAGAACTATAAAGGTTGGCATAGTGTCTCTTGCTTGAAATTGTCTTGGTCTGACATCAGCTTTTAAAGAGGCTTCCAGTGCTGCTCTGGGAACAATAGATCTGTAAACCTGATGTCTCTGAGGACCAAATAGCAGGAAATTTAATAAAGCAGAGAAATGGGGAGCACTGGTAAACATTATCTAGTCAACCAATGTCAACACAGCTCTTTTAAAAAAAACAAGGCAGGAGTTGAAGAAATCACTGCAGTTCTTTGAATTGTTAAACAAACAGGAGGATAAACAAGTCAAAAGGGATTTCTGAAAGACTTCTGACAAAGCACCTCACCTACAGGCTTTTGAGGAAATTCAGCAGTCATGGAATAAAATGGAAGATCCTTGTTTGGGTGAATAACTTCTTAAAATAAAGAAAACAAATAACCAGATCATTCTTACGGTGAAGAAAAGCAATCAGAGAAGTTCGGCAGGATTTTGTTGCTGTCTGGGTGCTGACTTTCTGCTTATCTCTCCTATGACATCATATCAATATGGCCATTTGTTGTTGCTGTATAATTCCTCTTCTTTTAAACCACTCCCTGCGTACTAACTTTGGCTGATCCTTCTCTGCAGAGTCCTTTGTTGATTGAAAATCAATCTTTATTTCTTTTGGTCATGGAGGAATCTTTAACGATTCTTATTATGAACTTCATTTGTTTTCCCCCCCATTATTCCTCCTTTCTGTCCATTCAGGTTTTAAAAAGGTCTGGTAATTCCCTGTAGAAACACACTGGGTGTTTTCAGTGCTTTGTCACAGCCTTCACAATGACGTGCCAGATGACAGTGCTGATTAGCTGGTGTCATCAAAGCCGTGGTGCACCACCTCCATCATCAGTGACTAGCTGTCAGCATTGTTGTTTCATCCTTCCCTGAACTGAAGAATGGCAGCTCAAGATTCTGTTCTCCAAATGAGTCACTGCACATGACTTTCACAGAAGGTCCACGCAACTGTGAAAAACTTCCTGCTTGTCAGTTTGGGATCTCAGCTAGAAAAACATTGTATTAATACAGAATAAATAAAATGCTCTGGAGGGCAAGACATATGAGAAGCAGCTGAGTTCACTTGGTTTATTCATCCTGGAGAAGAGGAGACTGAGGAGAGAGAGACCCCATTGCAGTCTAGAGCTTCCTTGTGAGGGAAAGAGGAGGGACAGACACTGATCTCTTCTCTGTGGTGACCAGTGACAGGATCCAAGAGAATGAGCTAAAGTTGTGTCAGGGGAGGTTTAGGTTGGATGTTAGAGAAAGGTTCCTCACCCAGAGGGTGGTTGGGCACTGGAACAGCTCCCCAGGGAAGAGGTCACAGCACCAGCCTGACAGAGTTCAAGAAGCATTTGGACAATGCTCTCAGGCACATGGTGTGACTCTTGGGGTGTCCTGTGCAGGACCAGAAGTTGGACTGTGGACTTATGGATCTCTTCTAACACAACATATTCATGATTTTATGAAATTAATTGCAAAATGATTCAAATTACTTTTGCTAAATAATAGAAAAAAGCAATCTCTCTACATGATGAAAAATGTGATTGGTTTAGAAATTGTTTCTGTATTGAGTTATAAGCTGACAGAATAACCTGGAACAAATGCTTTCAAGTGTCCTTCATTTCCCCCAGTGTCCTGATGACAGTTGACCCCCACTGACCAAAGGGGCATTCCACACCATACGTCATCATTCTCAGTATATAAAGTGGGAGGAAGAAGGAGAAAAGTGGGGGGGTGGGGAGGCTGGAGGGGGTATTTGGAGAGGTGATGTTTGTCTTCCTAAATAACCATTGCACATGATAGACCCAAGCTGTCCTGGGGATGGCTGAATCCCCTCTGCCTATGGGAAGTGGGGATTGAATTTCTTGTTCTGCTTTGCTTGCTTGTGCAGCTTTTGCTTTCCCTATAAAACTGTCTTTATCTCAAAACATGAGTTTTCTCACTTGTACTTATCTGACTCTCTCCTCTATCCCATCAGGGAGTAGTGAGTGAGCAGCTCTGTGGAGCTTAGCTGCCAGCTGGGGTTAAACCACAACACCCATTTTTCAAAACATACACGAATACTTATAATATCTTTGAATATGTTCAACAAATAAATAATTCGTATACTTAGAGAACATTTGCAGGTGGTTGACCTTTGAAAATTTTAGTGCCTGTCTTTGAACACGTGGAAGCACATGACAATTTTCTTTACTCTATGTCACAATTATGCAACATTTTCTACTGAGAATACCTAAAATTTAAGATTCATTTAAGATATCTAAAACCAGATTGATACATGATTGTGAAACTGTCTCTTTTTAAGCAGTCACATTGATTAAAATAAAGTACTTTAAGCACTGCTGGCTGCAATTTCATTGGGATGTCTCCAAGAGGTCTCATGTTCTGCACAGCACCACGAGGGCTTATAGAAACGATGTGTGAAAGGCAATATACAAACACAGCAAAAGTGAATATTCAGGACAGAATTTCTGGAATTCAGGAAGATGTTACTGTCAGATTCTACAACGTTCACCAACCTCTGTTGCTAATGTCAGGGGCTGTTAGTGAAAAAGTAAAATGTCTCCATTCAGTACAAAAGAAAATTGAATCAAAGTGTTATTTAAACTCCATCCATGACATTCTGTGCAAAGAGACCTTACTTAGTTCTCCAAACTTCACGTATGGCTTTACTATTGCTAATATGTCAGAGAAACAAGTGTGGTTTTTTGTTTGTTCAACTGGAAGGTAAGATACTTTTCTTACCACTTTAGGTTTCTATTGAGGTACTAGCACATCTTTTATTTAATGGAGATGTAATGCACATTTAGCAGCACTTTTCAGTCACTATAGTGCTGGGATATTAATAAACTGGGTTATTATCAGCAGTAAATTTAATTTACAGGAGTGTAGTTATGGGCAAGTAAATGTAAAATTGAGAACCCCCTAGATGACAAGATCATAGCATAATTTAAGATGAAAAGGCCCTCTGGAGTTTTCTGGCCTAACTCCCATTTTACAACAGGCCTAAATTCAAAGTCAGATTAGGTGAGTCAGGACCTGTATTTCTCACTTTTAAGGATCAATTTAAACTGCTGTAATGTATTACACGTAGTACTGATAACATGTATTGGTACTGAAACTGTGGGTTGGAGGTCGGGTAGCCATATACAGAAAGGCAATGTCTGGCCCAAAGGGCATAGAACCTAAGTCAGCACAGGAAGCTGAACAAATAATCCTGGTGAACTGGTGCAGGCAACTCAAGCAGTGCCAAGACAGTCAGCATCAGTAAGTAATTATCAAGGTGTCAGCTTTTAAATTTCTGAACCCTGCATAAAAAAGTTTAGCACCATCAGTTTTAGGCTCGGCCAGAAGCAGATTGATTGACGGTATTTCTTGGAAAGGTATTGCAGAGATCAAGTCCTGCCAGTTACAGTCTAGAGACTGAAAGAGGTTGACATTGCAATAGTAATGCAGAGTAGTGTGGTGAAAAAAGAAAGCAAACCTGATAATGCAGTGATAAAGTCTGATTGTGGCTTCATGGGGTTCTCCTAATTAGCATTTATCAAGCTATATCAGATCCTAACTGCGGTGCAAATAACTTTAGGACTAAAGATGCTGTATTGGACCTTCAGATTTCCTAGTGCAATATGAAAGCTATTAATTTAATGCTCTCCAGAAAAGTCTTTGAAAATGTGAAATAAATGGTTCTTTTTACGACCAACAGGGGCTATGTGTATCTCAGTCTTGTGGGACTGACAACAAATGTGAATGTTGTTCACTGATGTAAAATTAATAACTTCAAAGTTATTAAATGGTGATTTATTTTGCTACAGCAATTAAGTGGTTGAACTCAAGAGGTTCAGTGTAATTTATTATTGATTATTTTATATGTATAACTTAATTTTCCTCTTAGGTCTAGTAGTATAGTTTCACAATGAGTCTAATTTAAAACTATAAGTCTAAAATACCATTTATGTTTTAAGAAAGCTCTGAGGAATGGAAAAAAAAGGCCTGCAATTTTCTTTTCCTGAAATACAGGGCACACACTAAAATTAAAATTAACTTTAAATTCAAACCATCCACTGCTGGATTGCTGCTTTTTTATGCATTTGACTCCTCTATTCTACAAAAAAATTATTTCTAAGTTTGTACTAATTTACTCAAAAAGGTAGTTATTTTATACAGCCTAATAAGGTAATCAACACTGTATTTGAAGGCCACTTTAAGAAATTAACAAGGAAGAGTCAGCAACTTTATGAATTTGCAATACCATGGCTTTACTCCATACATCTTGATGAATAATTCAACTTCATCTTGTAAGCAACATAATGAGTTTCAAGAGTATTACTACTGAATAAATGAAGATGATTAAGAAGGACCTGGACCTGTTAGAGAGAGTTCAGAGATGACCAGGGGACTGGAGCACCTCTCCTATGAACCCAAGCTGAGAAAGCTGGGGAAGAGAAGGCTCCAGGCAGACCTAAAGCACTTTCCAGTGCCTAAAGGGGACCTACAAGAAAGCTGGAGAGGGATTTTTCACAAGGACATGCAGTCATAGGAAAAAAGGGGAATGGTTTCAAACTGAAAGAGGGTGAATTTAGATTAGGTATTTGAAAGAAATTCTTTGCTCCACTCTTCAAAAACAATTCCCTTTTAAATATGTGCTGTGAACTTGGCTGAAACATACTAAAAGATTGGGACATGACAGGAGAAAATATTTTTATCAAATTTATTGATTGTCAAGGGAGAAGACAAAGTCCAGTTGGAAAAATTTGTGGATCCATTCAATTCTGAAATCCAAAGCAAAAACAGTGGCATAAGTAAAGTCAGGTCTAAAATGTTTTCTTTTTGTTTTCTCTTGAAACAGGAAATTAATTCAATTAGTTGGACTAGGCCATGCGTGTTTAATGTGACAATTTGAACTGGGAGTGCTACCTTTTAGCCTTGAGAATTCTAATGGCATCATTAAGGTTGTTTATAGAAATCTACAAAATTAAATGATTGCTATTAAATACCATCCTTTCAGAGATGGAAGCTGGAATGGCTCTTGGGCTTGATAAGAGAAAACAGTCTTTCATTTCTAGATCACTGCTTTGAATTCAAGCCAGGATAACAACAATGAGAAGTTTTTATCAACAAAAGACAGGCAATGTGCTCCATGAAAGGAGATTATGGAGTCAAGCAGTTTCTTAGGGTGCTGGTACCTTCCTGGAAAGTGTGTTTTGCACACAGTGCTGTTCTACAAGGATATTAAGATCAAGCTATTGCCTAGACGGGAGTACAGTCACTCCTCTGCAGAGAGATCATAGTTGCAAGTATCATCAAATACCCATCTTCCACCAAAATTAAAGTCATTTTTTAAGACAGAAAGTAATGGCCTCTAGAATAAAAATTGTTCATGTTTATGAGAAAAAGTGATCTACTTCTACAGACTAAACAGCCTCTGTGATGGGAGAAATCCTGAAGAATATCCCTGGGTGTGACTGGACCTTAATGCTCACTCATAGACTTAATTTCCTGCCTTGTTCTTGGTTTTACCTCACCACTTTCCTGGAGAGGACTGAGCTGTGGCTGACCCTGGATACTATGTCTGGATCTGACCCGGACCATGGCTGTGCCTTGCTGTCTTGACTTCCTTGTTTGACTTCTTTCTCATCATGGACTTATCACGGGATCTGGACTTGTGGCTGAACTTAGTGACCGTCACCACACCTGTCCTGCTCACCTTGCTCAGGTCTGCAGGACCTTGTCAATGAGGTCCCTTTGACTTAGACTGTTTTGTTCTTGTGTGTGCTCCTGGCTACCTGTCCCAGGCAGAGCAGCCTTCTCCTGCTGCTCCCTGGCCCTCTGTGTTGGGCATAATCAACAGGGTTTGGGTAGCAGGAGCTGTGCCCTTAAGTAGAAGGAGGTGATGAACAACCCTGTGACAGTCAGTCAGCTCCCACTGGCTTGGCAAAAACCAACACCATTCCACTTCATGCCAAAACATCAAAGGAGAACACAGCGCCCCTGCTGAAATATATTTTTTAAGGGACAGGGGTAGGAAAGACAGAATGGGTTCCTGCTAGTGTCAGGAGACACAGGAGATGTGAGGACATCCACAGGAAAGGACACAAAGGAAGATACCAGTGGAGGGATGTCAAAGATGACAAGTTGAGGGACACAGCCGGGACACATCTTAGAATGAGGGACTCCTTGCTAGAGCAGGTACAACCTCAAGGGACTGGAGCCAGTGGATGACCCATGGCAGACCACAGGAAATGAGTAAGAAGGAAGAAGCAGCACAAAAAAGGAGTAAGGAACAAGGAATGACAGAAAGAAAACATTTTGTCTCTTAATACCTCCAATCAGAAGTTAAAAGTCTATGTTATTTAGAAATAAAATTAATTCACGGAAATTCCCAGAGTGGAGGTGTGTTTTACTCATGTCACCCTGGCAAGGCAAGTGACACCAAGTTACATAGATTTGTTCTAAAAAAGCTACTGCAGTATTGACTCTCCTAAAGTCCTGGTGTGAAAGGTTATGTCTAGAAGACCAGCATGATTCTAGATATTCCAGAGACTTCCCTTTAATGGCACTTAAGATATAGCTGGATGAAATATATTGCGTGCAGGGAGATGGACATGGAGGTTTCCTAGTCAGTGCTTCTTTCTGGAGCTCACCTCGCAGATCTAACAAGTCTTTAACCCTGTTCAGCAAGACACTACAAGTTTCTACCATGCACATTTGCAAATGGTACCAAACCTTTAAAGATCAAGGGGTATTCTTTGAAGAAACAGCTGGTAATCCCATTTCCTTACAATAATTATACATGCTCTAGAAAAATGAGTGGATGACAAACAATGCCACAATAACGGTATTAAAGAAAGCATCTCTTCACAGAGTTTGGACTTTTAAGCTCAGACGTGCCATTTTTAAAAATAAAATATTTTCATTCAAGTGATTATTTATAGAATTTGGCACACTTTTTTTGGCATAAACATTAAGAAATTAATTTTTATATGCTGAGGCCTGTATTTAAGACTGAAATTAGCTGAGAGAAATGGCACTGAGTTAGTTTAAACTGTTACATTGTGTGCTAGTTGTTCTCCGAGAGACTTTTGAAGAGCAGAGTGTGTCCTTGCTTATGTTTTTAACAGCTTCTCTGAGTTATAGTGTGCTAGTACAGACTGTATGAAAGGATCATTCTTTGATTGCCGCAGCCTCTGAAAAGACTGAACGGGTTAATTTTATTTCTCTTTACAGAATACTTCCATCTTGATGTCATTTAAAAGATTCTTTTTTTTTTCTTCCTTCCAGAGCAGAGTTAGAAAATTGCAGTGGTTATAAATCCTTCACTGTGGCTTTTGAAGCTGGAAATGCCAAGGTGTATTCACCATTTACCTCAACAGGCCTGCTCATGGCAGCTATTACAAATGAGGTGAAATATATGTCAATGTCATGCAGCATTATTCTGACTTATCACTGCAGCTGTTTTTGTAAATAACCTTTACAGCATCAAAAATAGAATCTTTTACTATTTCTAGTATTTAAACACTTGTTTTTAAATGGCGTTTCAATAAATTGCTGGTATCCTTCAGTTTCAAACAAAGGACTATTGCCTGGAAGCAAACACAAAAGCATGGCTCCAAGTTATTCACACTGTTAGATTTCTTCTGAGTCCTGCTTTGGAGTGAACTAACCAGATCCCTGGGGGTCCAAGCCTGAGATAGTTGTGGGGAAAGGATTTTCAGAAAACCCACCATACAGGTTGTAGGGTTGAGATTGCTCAAGTATATCTTGCTGCATTTGGCACAGTCCTCTTAGCCTATGCCAACCAGCTTATTTGCCCTCACAGTATTGCTCCAGGGAGTTCTGATCCACTGAAGAATCACATCATAATAAAACAATATTTTGAGGCATTAGGTAACATCCAGCCATGCATGGAAGCTGCACGAGGAGTTGAAGGGATGATGACAGAGGCTTCTATCTCCTTATCTGCAATTGCAGACACCCAGACCTCTTCTGCATGTGAGTGTCTCCAGACACTGGTACATATACCCTACAGGACTCACACATAGGATAGATTGTCTTTTTAGACAAGAAAATTTGTTAAGAAAACAATTTAATAGGTAGATTGGCTAGATTGAGGTGATCAGGAATAGGGCTCAGACAAACTAACTGACCAGCAGACTGTTTAAGCAGCCTATATTTCTACCTTTTCCCTGTTTTCTCAAGTTTGTTCCTCTTAGATCCACCCTGACCATAATTTCTCAGCCTTTGGCCCTTCCTTTAGGCTTCCCACAATGAGTTTTGTAAAGTCCACAGGGCCCCTCAAGCATCCCATAATACTCAGCCTTGTTTCCAGCTGCTTATCTGTTACAAGGTTCATCTTGACCCTTTTCAAGACTGTGCCTGAGTAGTTTTTCAGTGAACTATCAATCACTGTCTGAGCAGTTCTGGTTTTCGTTGCTGTCTCCATTATCACCCACCTGTCAGATTTGTGTATCTGTGTGTTCAATTTATCACCTTTCTTGTTATTTATTATTTAATTTATAATGAATAGTCAGGTAATCAATGGTCTCACATTCCCCATACTCTTACAATGATCAATCAGCCTGAATGGTCTGAAAATGAAGTCCAGGATGCACTGTGTGTGCACAAAAGAGAATAGATTTTTTTTTCTTTATATGCTCTTTGATTTCTAGAATGAAAATGAAACATTTTTATAAAGTAATGTAAAATGTTGTATTATGTCCTTTGTGAGGACTGGGTGGACCCCCTGTATGGCCTTCTTCTGTGTCAGTGAGTGAGCAGGCTCCTGTAGGCACAAAACCACAAATGGAACACTTTTATGTTTATCTGTGTTCTGTGCTGCACATCAAACTGTGCCAACTGTCCACTTTCAGACTGGACATGCAAAAGCTGAAAGGCCAAATGCCTCAGCAACTGGTCTGTAAGGTAAGGCAGTAACATTCTCACACAGCTTGTGCCAAATGCAGCTAGAACTTTGTACTGTTTAGGAGATCTTGATGTCCAGCCTCTCCTCAGCATTTGCCACCTCGTAAGCAGCTGGACATTTGCACATGCCAGATTTCTCACCCATCAGCACCTCCAAGTCCTTCTCCCTCTGCCCCTGCCGCACACAGCTTCCCGTCCCCTGAAAACAAGCTGAGGGTGAGCTCCATCAGCTCTCTGTGTCATTGAGGAAGCCATTTAAGAGCCCTGGTGCCAAGGCAGAGCCCTGAGGGACACTCCTCATCCCCAGCCTTCACCTGGACATGGAGCCACTGACCACAACTCCCTGGCTGTGCCCATCTGGCCAATTCATCATGATCCAAGTAGGCCACCCTCAAAGCCAGGGCTCTGCAGTGTGGGGCTCAGGGTGTGATGTGGGACTGTATCCAAAGCCTCACAGGGGCTCTGGGAATATCAGGGCTGTCAGAGACTGAAATGTTATGGTTAATGGCTGAAAAACTGTTATGAAGAGGTTTTGCCCATTATGGCAAAACTGATAAAGAAGGTGTGACCACCCAAGCCCGCCCCTCCCTGACCTGACTGGAACTGTGGACTGTGAGTTAAGCCACCTAAGAGAACTTGAGATAAGAAAACTAATTTTCAATTGCCTCAGGTCTAGGGACAAGTAAAAAAGACTGAGGGAGAAGAATGTATCCACAAGGAAACCAAACCCAGCAGCTGTCCTGAAAATCATCCCTGCCTCAAGGGATGTTCAAGGTGGGGAAGGCCATAGCCCACAGGCTCATCTGCTGAGGCCAGTGCAGACAGTCCCCCACAACAAAGGGGGAAAGAGGACAGTTTTGGGGGTGTGGCATAATCTGTGGTCACAATGCACTGAGAAAGGGCTGTTCCAAGGAGAAGTCAGTAACTACCATGAACCAACTGGAGTGAATGCATCTGGAGCTGACAGTTCCTCCCAAGGAGCTCAATATGATCTTCAGCTCTTCCAGCCTATCCCATTTGCAGAGGAGTGGATACTGGTTTTCTGGCTCCCAAATCTCTCCACACTGTGGGAAAGCTGTGGGCCCCAGCAACTCAGGCAGCCCACCAGACTGATGCTGCTGACCATGACTGGCAAACTGCATTTTTAGCAGTCATTCTGGTGGCTAGCCTGCACCTCCTGGATGTCTCACTCAAACGGCATGCAAACAACATGCCAGATGCTATTGCAGACAGTGAGAGTTCTGCCAGTGGCCTGCAAAAGTGCCAAATCAGCCCGACAAAATGCAGCAGTGGCCAAAGTATCAGAGTTACTAGCAGCCTGCAGAGCAACAGATGATGCAGCAGGGAGCCTGGCTTTACTGTAGGCAGCAGAAACAGATTGCCTGGCTGCACCCCAGTGTGGAGGCTACTGACGCAGTCACATGTCACACAGGGAGCTAATGAGCAGCGAGCACGTTCTGTGCTGTACTAGGAAAGCACTTCCATGAGAAGGCACAAAGCTCTGTGTCATGTGGTACAGAGAAAGATATCCCTTCAAGTGCAATGCAATGCAGATATAGCACTTCTCTCCAGAGTGCTTGCAGCAATATACATGTGAATGAATCCACATGAGCAGTCCAGAGGGGCAGTGAAAACTCTCTAAGCTGAATACTGTCAGCAGCATAGGCACAGAAATAATGCACTTAAGATGGTAAAGAACAAAGAAGTATCCCCATTTTTTCATTATTTTTTTAAGAGCCAAGCAGATCATACACATCTTTTCTTGATCAGATTGAGACACTGTAAAGAAATAAAAATGCCCTCTGTAGGTGGAAAATAATCAAACTAGATGAAATAATACCCTTATTATTTTTGATGCTGAATTGCAATTTCACAGCACTGTTATAACAGGATGATTTAGCTCAGTGTAATACTCCCAGTTGTCTTATTTTCCTGTTAACAATGTTTGTTTCTCTCTGTAGCTGAAGTAACTCTTCAAGTTTCCACAAGAATGATGTAGGGAAACTTCTGCTAGTCAGTAGTGACTGCTATAGTGGAGAAAACATTAAGGAAATATTTTCTTCATCCACACATTATTATTTAGGACATAAACCAACATTTCTTGGTGAAAGGGAGCAGATATAAAACACAAGAGAAAAGGAAAGACAGGGAATGACTGAGAAGGTAATTTCAAATTCTTTGCATTTTTTTTCAGTAAAACATGAATGTGGAGAAGTTACAATAATGTCTGGGATAAGACAAATCAACCGTCAGCCATTGTTCAAATTAAGTGTAGAAAATCAAGGTACTTGGATTTCCAGTAGCCTTGGATTAGCACTTGGGCTGTGCTGTGATATGTCTATGGTCTAAAACTTAAGGCTCTAAAACAAATGTATGCAGTCAATAGCCCGTAGATTTTAATTTTTTTTTTTTTAGATAAAACAGAAGGCTTCTACAGCAACAGCCTCTGCCATGGGAGCAGATCTGGATTCATTTGGAGTTGGAGCAGGACAAATTTTGGGGACTCTGGTGCTCTCCACATACTGGAGAGCATATTCCCATGTCTGCTTCCTCTCCCTAAAATCTTCCCTCCTCTCTTACATGTTTAGATTTAACCGTCTGCCCTTAGTTTACAAAATCAGACTCCACTGAAATCAATGTTTTTGCCATTGATTTAATTCATTTCCACATGCACCCTGTGCTTCTCCGACACACCCATTTTAGGAATATACCTCCAAGTTACAGCAGGAGGCACTCTGGTGTGCTTTTTGATGGAATAAGCAAGGCAAAAACATCTGTTGATACGTACAGGTGTAAGTGTGTGTGAAGAGGGAAACATGGTCCTTTCCATTTGCCTGTGATCTTTACAAGAAATTGGTTTGTGCCACAGATATCTCTAAACATCTCCAAAGTTAAAAATTGAAAGATGGTTTCAGTTTAAAGTAAAATTTGATAGTTTGAACATATCTCCACCTTGCATAAACCTCTTAGCTAAACTTAAAATATAATTTTTCATACTATCATGACAATGACTGGTTCTCCCATACCTTTGTTTCTCAGTGATATTGGCTGAAAAAGAAATGTCTGATGTCTTTGAACACCACAACTGGAGAGGACTACTTAAAACCTAGCATTTGAAAAAAGCACTTTGATTTGTGGCACTGTTTCAGACTTTTATATTCAAAAATTGAGTGAAAAGCTATAGTCTTCATTTTGCAGCATTCTACTATTTTAATTTCTGACCCACCAATATGAATAATGTTAATTAAACAGAAAACCACAAAATAATTCCACTTTAGATCCTTGAAATGTAATGGTTTTTCTGTAGCTTTCAGAATATCACTCACAGATCTTCCTGTGCTGGTTCATAAAAGGTCAAAACAATTTCAAAGATGAGGTAATTAATGAAATAGCAGAGCCCTTCTAAGTGAAACTGTTTCAGAGCATTCCTGTGTCCTATTGAAAAAGAGAAAGATGTGCCTTACAGAGCAGATCCTGAGATTAGATATGGCATTTATTCCCAAGGCTGCTTATATCAGCATGATGGACTCAAGACCCAAACCCATCAGTAAGGACTTCGAGCAGATACTTTGTACATGCAAGCTGTCCTGTTGTCTTCATCACCTCCCATCTATAAAAATGTGAAGCAATACTACTATTCCCTGTGACAGTATAAAGATGTCACTTAAAGCTTATAAAGAAGAATTCATTAAGCATTCGAATATCATAGCAATAAATGCACAAAAAAAAAAGACTTAATTATTTCTGTCGGAGAGGGATTTGGATGTGATTCCGTAAATAAAGCATTCAGCCTCATGCTCAATGAGTATAAAAAGACATATAAAACAGCTGGTTCCTCCCTTGAGCAGATCCATTCTGTGTTGCAAGGCCGTAATCCAAAGTCAGTGATTGTCACAAAAAGGTTTCAGCTAACAGCAGTCAGCTGCGGACTAACTCTTGGCGAGGAAGGCATCTGCTCTAAAATTAGCAGCAAAACATTTCTATAGACTCAGAACATATACTCACACAAACAGGAAGGATCCTGGAGTCATGGAATAATTCGGCTTGGAAGGGACCTCTGAAGTCCTACAGCCCAATGTTCTGCTCAAAGAAGGGCCAACTTAATCACTAGAACAGGCTGCTCAGGATCTTTTCCTCTTGAGCTTTTAAAATCAATGATCTCTTTAAAGCCAGCAGGCAGCCTGTTCCAGGGCCCAAGACACTCTTGCTGTGAAATCTACATAGGGAATCATCCTTCAGACACTTTTGAGGTTTTTGGTGTTAAATTTTGCAGGTATACTTTAGAATAGTTACTTTTTCAAGTTCATATCCAAGGTCATTGTATGTATGTGGGTAAGCTCTTTGAGAGGGACCTGCATTTGACACAAGCTTTGATATAGTTCATTCTTAATTAGTGAATTTGCTAACAAGTGTAACATCACCCATAAAACTAGGATGTAAGGTAAGCAAGACACAGTTATGTTTTATATTCAATGTTTTTGAGTATTTGGGTATTTGGGTATTTCAAGCCTCTTGCTGCATTAAAAGGTTCTTTGCCCTAGAGATAGGAGTGATGTGTGTCTTTCACGAAATCACTGACGAAACCGAGAAACACTTTAGAAAATTCCTTTGTTTTCTAATGCAGACAAGAAGGTTTTCCTATCTTAGGACACTTAGAAGGGTGAGATTGTATATATTTTCAATTTAATAATGCATAAGGAAAGAAATTTCATGGGGAAGAAAAGCAGCTTTTCTGTCATTAGATACACCTAAAATCACTGGATGGTGAAGTACCTGTAGTGACACAGCTGCTTGTTCAGAAGAGAGCTGAAGTCTGCCTTCAACATACACATAAAATAACAAAGCATTCTTTCCTCTTGTCAAATCAATTTTATAGATTTAACATTCTTGGCTTATTGTAAAAGACAAATCATTTCATTTTGCCTGATTCATTTATAAATGTTTACATATCCTGTTTTTCAGTGCAATGCTTATCCATGGTCTTTGACTTGGTAAAAGTTATTAGCCATTTTCAAAAAACAGGCTAGTTCTAAGGACTGCTATCAGCACATAGTATCAGAGAGTTTGCATAAAGTCTCATTTTCTGGTGTGTTTGCTTTTTGTGGGCCATTTCATTATCATGCAAATAGAGTTAGGCCATTTTGCAGACAATCTAATTGTTAGCATAATATGTCCTCACTATTTGTATAGTGCAGCAGTTTGCATTAGGCATTACCAAGTGTAACAGATACCAATATAACAGCATGATTTTTGAGAAACAGAGGCCACTTTTCATCAAAGGGTGTGCATACTGGTTACTAAATCCAGTCTAGAATCACCAACAGCCCTCAGTGAACCTAAACTGCACAGCTCTCCCACACCCTAAACATGCTCCATTGGGTCAATAGGAGCAACATTACTTTTCTGACCCACACATTTGAAGTTTTCATCCTCTAATGCTTTCATTTCTGCACAAGCTTTAGCTCTTAAATGTTGAAGACAGTATTGCATTATGCCTACATAGTTGGAGCAAAGGAATAAAGATAAATAAAACACTATTAAAATAGCAAATGGAAACCAAACTGATCTCTTTTTAGCTAGCAATAGGAATTTAAAGCTGAAACTTCCATCCTGTTTCCAAACAGTAAATCTTATCTTTTCAGAAAATACTGCCAATTTAGCACTGTTGAACTTTGGAATACAGCCATCCACACATAAACACATTTGCACATTATTTTGGTTGGCTCTTTGCTAAAGCCATATGCTGGGGATTTTTTTAATTAAAAAGACACCTCAGAAAGTCTTGCAGTGTTCACACAGAATAAAACATCCTTAAAGGTTCTAAAATGTCATCAAAATACTAAAGTAGAAAGAACAGCTTTCTCCCCTCCACTAATGTAAATAATGTTTGCAGAGTGAATTTTAACAGCCATTTCTTACGTGGTTATGAAGACACTTCGGTCACTTATGTTCTGATATTTAAAGTTTTGATACAGGAAGGATCAGTCAGTTCTAAACCCTACTGACTGAAAACACGCAATCCATACTCCTTTGCCAGTTACCAGTTACTGTAATCCTCATCTATGTAGCACAGAGTATCAAAGCCCCTAAAGACTAAGGGATAGTTTTCATTTTTAAACAATATGCAAAATTACTTAATGTAATTGAGTAGATGAAAACTGAAGTATCAGAGGAGGGTTTCTATTTTTTTCACTCTCAATTTCCAGCTAAAAAATGTACCCTGTATGTTGCAGTAGGGATTTCTGCAACATGTATAGACAGCGAGGCCCGTGGAAAGAAACAGGGAGTGATTCTTGATAGAAGTTTCAGAGATCTTTATTCTCCAGCCACAAGGCCAGGGGACTGCCAAAGAACTGAGCAATCACGGGACAACCAGGGTCCTCCCCACACAGGGGAACACAAAACAACCAAAGGGGAACAGGATTGACCAGGGAGTAGGGAAACCCCATAGGCCATGCCTCTATTCCAGGGTCCCCTCCCATCGGACCCTATGCCAGGGGAAAGGAACCCCAACACCTGTAAATATACATGTTGTGCTAACTAAGAATAGATTAGACTGCAACTGCCATGGTACCTCAAACTTTAAGGGATTTTTTTCTTGTCTCCTTTGACTTTTGGCACTAAACTTGTGGATTATCGAACAATACTGAATGTAGATTTGCCTCTTCTAGTCATCAGGAAATGATCAATCACTATTGAACCAGGTATACAACTGCAGGGTATCCAGCTGCCATCGCTAGTGCCACTGTTTCTCAGCCATAAGAGGGGACAACACAAGTTCCCTTTCCTTCCATGTGCAAAACCTCCAACGTTTAAACAGACTTCTCCAGTCTTCCAATAGCTTCCAGTTTGCCAGTCTCTTTGCTGGAAAAGGCCTGAAAGCCTTTTCTTGAATTAAACCAAACATTTATTCCATAGAAAGGACAGAGAAAAGGAGCAGAAGAACCAGCTATGTTGGGGGGCGGGGGGGGCTCCATCTCGAGTCCTTTTCTGAGTTACTTCCAGCAACAATTCTGCTGCTGGTACTGCTGGAGTAGTTGCAAGGAACTATGGCTGTGCAATGGTTGCAAGGAACGCTGTCTGTGCTGGGGAGGGTGAGAGGAAGCTTTTTCCCTTGATATGAAAGTGAGGAAGAACATCTCCTCTTTGTTCCATACAGATCAGTGATCTCCTGAGCATTAATCAGACAGTGAATATTTTAAACGAAGATTCCTGTTTACAGCAATCCACAGCAGCACAGAAATCTAAATTCTTCAGGAAGAAACAGATGTACTGTCAAGAGGATACGTACACACACTCTGATACAACTATGGTAGACTTCTGCAGTATCAGAGGGAGCAGTAATTTGATGTTTGCTCCTTCCTCCTTTGCAGAGATTCCTGTATCTCCCTTTCCTCCCTGGTGCCAGTGATGGAAATACTGGTAACCTCATAATCTTGTGTCAGGATGTGGGTGGGTTTGGATGTGAGTCAGTTTCTGTAGAGCAGTGGCAGCTGGAACCAGTCATAGGCTTCAGGCTGATACTGTTTGCCTCACATTAGCAGATTCCTTTGTACTGTCATCGCTGCTACCTCACCTTCACAGGACTGATTTCAACCTTGGCTCAGGTCTCACAGTGTTTCTGCAAATACCTGTCTGAGTCTCTTCATCTTCTCTTCCAAAACTTCCTGTAGAAATACTGGCTGATTGCAGTTGTTTTATATGAGAAAAGAAATACATTGTTACAGAGCCTTCCAGCAATTTGATTTATATCAGTGTGAACACTTTGGTAATTGTGTGTAATAATTTACTGGTCCAGACTACAGTATTTTACACTTATTAATGCAGATGAAAACTTTTTATTTGTAAGGATTTTCTGAGTCTTGCCCACTTTTCTTGGTTCATTTTTGATACATTTTTAAAAGGATGCTTTGTTGCACTGGGAAAACTGTCTGATGGGAAAGTCCTTTTTAATGTACTTTGTGTTTATGCCCTCAGACAGAAGATTTATAAACAATATTTTAGATATATTTGGACATGTTTTCACCATGCATATTCTCATCCAAAAGGTCAATAAATATTTCCATTAAACTTTTGGACTAAATGATGGTATAAAATAATAAGATTCATAGTTATAAATATTTTTGTTAAACAGTGATGTGATCACATCATGTGAATTGGTGTCTTCTTCCTGATTTGTGAAAAATGGTGAACACTTTAAGCTTTCCAACTTTTCTGTTTCCACTCGGGTTCATTATTCATCTTGGATCCCTTTTGTTTGGCAATCATGTTACCACAGAGAAGAATCTGAACGTATTCTGTCAATATACCTAGTAGTTTTATGTTGTTTAACCTTTCTCTATTTATTCCTCTCTTTATTCATTCTCATGTTCTTTAGTTTTTTGCTGAGCTAGGACTTTTCATGTGCAACCTACAGCAATGCACAGCTCTTTCCACCTGTTACAGTTAATCTGGAGTCCAGGAATACATTTGGTGGTCAATATTCCTCTGGAACTTGTATTTATCAACAATGAACACCACCTGATGCCACAATTTCTGCTTATCTGACAAGATATATTTGGGACTCTGAAAAGCCTGCAGCTGCTATAGTCTAAGTAACATCCTGCCATCTGAAAAAATTTAGTTCTTCTTATTTATTGTCCTTTCAGCCTTGTTAACATATCTTAGAGTGGTCCAGAAATCAGGGTTTTTTTACCTCTGTCACCATATTTTATTAGAATTTTCAGAGAAGCTGTGAATCCCAAGTCGTAACAAAAGATGACATAGAAGTAATGGATGCCAGTCTTCATTGGGAAGATGTGAAAAAGCTTGAAACTAAATTGTCCAATTCATCGGGCAAGAGCACAATACCTAGAAATTGTTTCCACTAGAAAAACTGGGAGTTGAACAGATTTCTTCCTCTTTGAACAGTGATTACTGTTCAGTCTGCCCAGGAAGGTAGCTCTGCACTTTGCTATGCAAAAGTACACTGCCAAGCTAGGGAGAATGGAAAGGGCAAAGGAGGAACTGCTGATTTTGATGAAATGGAGAAACAGACCGAAAAAAATGCAATTTAATTACATCTAGATACAATTAAACAATGGCACATACACAAGCCAAGGTCCATTAAGAAAAGCTCTGAAAGGTATTGTACCTGAAGCATACAGGAGTACAACCTGCAAGAACAGTAAACAGGGCTCTTGCTGTACTTGGTAAGGCTTGAGCCAGGAAAATGTTCATATCGCAGTGCCAGTGAGTAGGCTGGGGGTGCACAAGAAGATGGGAGTGGTCACAGCTGGGGACAGCTGACCCTAACTGGACAAACGAGTATTCCACACCATAACAGTTCATGGTGAACAGTTCAGCTGGGGAGAGCTGGCCAGAGAGCCGTCCCACTGCTGGAGCAGGCTGTGCATGGTCAGTGGTTGGTGAGAAATTGCAATGTGCATCACTCGTTTTGTATATTGTCTTATAATCATTATTAACATTTTCCTTTCCTTTTCTGTCCTACTAAACTGTCTTTATCTCAACTCATGTGTTTTACCTGTTTTCCTGTTCTCTCCCCCATCTCTGGGGGACAGTGAGCAAACAGCTCTATGGTGTTCAGCTGCCTGAAGGTTAAACCATAGCAAAGGGAGAGGCAAGAGGCATGTTGTATGTTAGAAAAACAGAATCCTTTCTAACATTCAGCACCAGGTGGGATTGCTGAAGAAGCTGTGAAGCTGCAGGAGCCCTATAAAACAAATGTCTGTTGTGAATATCTTGGGGCACGGCATAGCTGGGATTCATCTTGCCCAATTCTATCTGTCAAAAAGCATTCACCATTCAGTTTATCCTCTGGGAAGCCTTCACGGTTAGTGGAGGCAGACTTAATGCCAGAGACAATTTATCTTATGCTAAATGAGGTATCTAGACTTTATGGAATCACAGGGTGTTTGCTTGGTTAACCTAAAAGGAGTCTGGAGGCACCACAGAGTTTTGGGCCTGTGACTGGCTTCTATGGTATTATTTTAATGGCTGTAAGAAAAAGGAAAAGTGTTCACCCTTTTTCACAAACCAGGAAGAAAAAACCAATTCACATTATGTGATCACAATCGTCAGTTAGCAAAAATATTTATAACTGTGAATCTTATCATTTTATACCATCATTTAGTCCAAAAGGTTACTGGAAACATTTACAGACATTTTGGATGAGAATATGCATGGTAAAAAAAGGTTGACATGTATCTAAAATAAAAAGCATTACATTGTGTTTGTTCAAGATATCTACATCTTTAGAGATCTGTCAGTGACACAGATTGCTAAATTTTCCTGTAAAAAATGCATGAGTATGGTTTGAACCAATTGTTCATTTGAATGATGGTTAATCAACTTTTAAAAATAACTGAGGAACTCCTGACATTTCAAAATCTTTAGCCTACAGCTTTCTCTGAAAGATGAAATTGTTAACAGCTATGTTTCGTTACATGCTACTTGCTCCTATTTTGGAAAGCTTAACTTGTGCAGACAGAGAGAAAAGCTGAGTGGAACCCTTGTGACTGTCTGTATACCGAAGAAAATCAATAGTTTAAGATAACAACTTGCAAGAATTCCATGAAAAAACAATGTCATGTATTTTACACTTACAAATCATATCTGCATTCAAAAATGAAAACAAAGGCTATCATCCTTGAATGGCTTATTCAACATGAGTTATTTTGCTGTCTTTAATAATAACAACAACAATATAATTAATAATAATTTAATAATAAGTAGTGCAGGAGAAAACCCAACTCAGTAAGAAAGAAGCGTTGATCCTGAGCAAAGAAGAGAAATTCCAGAAGCAATTTTCTCACTGTCAGATAACTTTGTAAAGCTGATGTAAATAGGATAGTAAATACCTTAACTGACACTCACATTAAGTACCTTCCATTTGTAAGCAGCTCAGGCAGGAGATTAAAACAGAATGTGTTAAATGTGATATGACCATTGTATATGAAATTTCTTACTTTAGAGAAATACAAACACTTTGGAAGGAAAAGGCCATGCAATTACCATCATGCTAATTATTAATGATGGGTTCCTTAGTAGTAAATCTTATATCCTAGATATAAGAGAAAACCATAAAAATTAGAGCACAACTGCACTTTTCCTTCCCAAGCCAGACTGCTCAAACAGGTTTGCAGTCCAACAGCTACAGTGCATTTTAATGAGAGCTGAGTCCATACAACTGTTGTCCTTATACCCCATTTCAGGTTAATAGCACAGGAAAAATTTCCCTTTTACCAGTAGTAAGTTAATACATGGCTGATGTGGGAGTAGAGGGAATACACACTAACTTCCTGCCTGACAATGCACTGGAACCATAAGCTGTCAATTCTCTTTCAACCAGCTACAACAAAAAAACCTTTGACACCATTAAAGCTTTGATTAAAGCATTGATCTAAATCAGTAGAAATAGAAGATTAATTGTGTACCCAAAATAATTATTTTAAAATTATCTTGACATTCATACTGGTCACACAACAGAAAGGAGATTCTTTCTTCAGTATAGAATTGAAACAGCAAATTAGATTTCACTCAGGCAGAAAAACTTACAGATTCTAATCCAGGAAAACATATGCTTACAGAATTGGCCATGGGTGTAGTAACTGATCTTGGACAATTGCAGTGTAATGGGCTCTCATCCCTTGAGGACTTGTCCTAAAGTTGCTAGTAAAATCTGACTAGGCCAGTGACTTGGCAAACTGCCATTAGGGCTCATATTTTTTGTGATGAAGTTTGTGCAAGATTACAGATAAAATAGGAGATGATATATACCTTATGCAACGGTATGAAAACTTCCTGGGATGGTGAAACTAATAAATTAGGAGGACACTCTACTTGGAAAGTCACTGTGGAAATTTTTTCTACTGACACATAAATCCATGTTTAAATCAATATGAAGCACTTTTTGGTTTTTTTTTTAATTTGGGAAAGAATCAAATCATAAACATTATCATCATAAAGTGACCTACACAAGACATCACTGATATTGTTACAGGTGGAAGATAGCATGTAGGCAGAAACTTGGCAAGTATCGGCCTTTGCAATGTACAACACATTATCCAAAGGATGGAAAGACGAATTGCAACTGCATCTATCTGCTTTTGAAAGATGCTTTTGTTTTTCTTTTAGCAATACATTCAACAGAAAAAGATCAACTCACTAAAATGTCATTCTGACTACAAATTACTCCTGTGGTGTCTCACACAGTTTAACACAGAGAAACTACAAGATGCGACAAAGACATGGAATTATAAATTATGAATTTAAAGTGCCAGTCACGCCACTATTTATATAATGAAATCATGCAGAGTATAAACTAACGTCCTGGAAACATTAGGGTTGCGATTCATCTGCTACAACTTCAGACAGCTTTTCAGAAACTATCTGATTTATGTTGGAAATCCACATCGAGACAAGAAGAATCTGAGCTTATCTCTTTCTATACCCAACAATAAAAGGAGTCCAAACAACTAAAAGTATATTAGACATCTACAGTCTAATACTGAATTATTGCAATGCACATTGCAATGCTGAAAAATTCTGTGTGCACTCAGGTGAATGTCAGTCTAAGAGAGTTTCTCTGAATTTGATAATTTTAGAATTGCTTGCATTCCATTAGAATTAGCAGAATGTCTATGGAAAGCAGTATGAAAGGAGGTGTCTTCCACCTCAAAGTATTGTATGTATCAATAGAGGACAGAATATCTTTATCTTCGATTCTCAGCACATCATACTATTTCTAAGGGTGGACCTATCAGAAGCAACAATGGTGAAACATTGCAGGAAGCATGTGGACTATGTCTTCTGCACACAGTGGACTTTCCCTATGAGCTCAGGCGAAGCATAGGACTCATGGATTTTCTCAAAGCAGTAGCCCTAAAGATGCAATGCTAACTTCCACACATGCAGTTTGAACTGATGCCTTAGGTTTTAACTTTCATATTTCCGAATCCTGTACTGCCTAGTGTGTGACTCTGAAGTTTCTTGTAGCCTGTTAAATTCTGCTCTCTCATTCTAGGTAGGCATAACAAAGCCTCTCCAGGCCTGCTCTCCAGGGACATTCAGACTGTCCTAGGCCCAAAATGTGTAAACCAAAAGCCTCTGAAAGGGGGGAAAGCTGAGGGGAATTACATCATTAAACTGAAGCTTTAATTGTAGAATTAACCCTTGTATGCAAATGCACCAAACCTATAAAAGTGTGGAGAACTCGTGACCTGTCGTCCATCTTAGGGTCCATCTTGGCAACAGCCTCTGGCTCCCCAGCGTGTACCTTTGAAGGCCTTTCAAATAAATACCTACCTTGATTTCCTTATTCTTGTCTAGTCTCTGTTTCTAGGAGGCCTCTTAAGGCATCAGAACCAGTGCTCCCTTTACAGATTTTGCTTTGTGTTGTACTGTGCAGCATCAGCAAATACTGATTATCAGAACCTGGTACATGAGAGATAGCACCAACTGCTTCAGAAATATAACCTCAATTTCAGAAGTGAATAAAAGAAGAAAGAGGGAGGGTTCCCTCCAATCATGTGGGGTAAATCTGAGAGTGAGCTTTCTTATATCTGCAGTATCAGTCACACCAGGATCACAGAATAGCATCCTGACCACCAAGCTGAACCAGAAAACTGCTTGAGTCACAAAATTACTACAGCCTGTACATAAATGTTAGCATTCCAGACCCTCAGACAGTTGTTGCACTCAATGAAAGAGCTCTTCCAAGCAAAGGTTCTTTGGTGAGCAAACAGAATTATTTTTAAATGTTAATTAACAAATAATACATACTTATATAGAGTTAATAATTACTCATTCTTAAAACTTTATTGTGAAAAAAAGGTCTTAGGTAAACTATAGTTTGTTCACTTAAACTTGATTTGTTTGTGGAGAGGTCAATGAGGTCTGTGTTGACTGCACTACTGCATTAGGTCACCAACACTGTTTCAGTATCTGTGTGTAGATAGACAAAGTATGTATCAACCTCCTATGGTAGCTGTAAAATCTGCATTCTCAGGAGGTATTGGCATCAATTCCAGAGGTTCATATAATGCCACAGTGGCTGGTCTCTCTTATTGTGCATATTTTGATACCTCTGCCAGGAAAATTTAGGTGCAGTTTTGAATGAAGAAGAATGTTTCTGCAAAACCTAACGCTAAAAAAACTGTGGCTCATTCTCCACTTTTACTCTTGATTTAAAGATAGCATTTTTGCTGTATATCATGGTCTGTTATTTCCATGCCTTGCAAATCTGAAGGTGAGATGGTGTTCGGTTATGGGTAGCATTTTTTGTATTTTGCCTCGAGCTCAGTAGTTTTAGAGATTTAGAGGGTCACAGCAATGCTTGCTAAATGACAGTCCTGCAATCTGCTCTTTTACATTCCTGAAGAGGAAAAAAACCACCTATTGCAAATGCAGTAGCCAGTATTCCCTGGTAATAAATTGGGTGACATGAAATCTCAGCATACACATGAAACAGGACTTTGGTCTTTCAGTCGGTAAATTTCTAACCCATTCCAGGATCCCATTGTTTGAATGATAGCTAGGCTTCTGGAAACATATATCCTGACTAATTAGGAGTGTTACTTGTGTTTGTTGCTGCATTTTTTATGACTGCTATCCAAACTGTAGTGCTACAAAACAATCAATTCTATGACACAGTCTAGGCTTCTTCTAAAACTATGTACTACACCAAAACTTTAGCATCTCCAGAAATGCTATGTTCTTGTAGTTTACAAGTATCTCCAGAAATGTTATGTTCTTGTTGATTATGTTAGTGGCTGATGGTTTATGTTGGCCATGATTTCAGTTTTGCTGTCATCTGGCTGTATTCCTCCTGAAGACAGAAGGGATTTCATGGGATTAACTTAGATTTCTGCAGGCTGGATAATATCTTGATCGAACTTCACATAGTCTGTTTGGGTCCTTGCCATCACTTGCATTTCTGATTGTGTTCTGTCTGAGTTGATGTGGGTTTTATCATACCATCAACTCTTTAATAACAATGCCTCCAAAAGTTATTGTTCTTTTGCTGAAACTTTTCATTAGTTGGCCCTAATGGAAAATATAGACAAAAATGTTTACAGCACCTGGGTGTATAGTTGAGAAATATATCTTTCTCAAACCAAATTGCATATGTCTGGCTTTATTATCCATTACAATATTTTTAACTGCTTTTTTGGCTCCAAATGTATGTCAATCCAGAAACAGAAAAGTTCCAACTCATTATAGCCTTCATTAAACTGGTGGAATCCAAAAAATGCTAAAAAATACGTCATCTCTCTACTCATAAATACCCCTGAAAAGTAACACTAATAATAAACCCTAATGCCTGAACAAAACAAAAGAGGAACCCTGATCTTTAACCTTTAACCCTAATCTTAAAGTTAAACAAAACCCTAAACATAAACCCAAAACCTTCATCTAACCCAAATTTTAAATTTAGCCTTAATTCCACCCATTAATCTAAGACTAACCACAATCAAACACAAAATCCAAATTTTAAGCACAACCCTGATCCTAAACGCTACCATAATGCTAAAGCTAAACTCAATCACTGAATAATACCAGTGAATCACGACTCCACCCTTAAATATCCCTCTTTGAAGAGCTGGAGTAACCTTGACCCTGAACCCTAAACATAAAACCAAACCATAATGCAAATTGTTGTCTGCACAAACATAATTCTAAACCTAATCCTGACCCAAACTCTAATTCTGCTCTGCCCAAACCCACAATTATAATTTCAAGCCCTAATACTAAACCTGGCAATAATATTTGGCCACCCTGTTAGCTTCACTCCAGCAATAAATCAAATCCTTGTCTTGACATGAAGCATTAGCACAAAACAAACTTAAACTGAATCCTAACTCTAATGTTATCCACAATATTAGATTTATGGCTGTGGTGTTGCAGCATGAATGAGGGGCTGGGTGTTAGAGGTTAGGGGTTTGTTTCTGGTTTGGGATTAGGGTTTTAACTATGGGTTGATTTTTTTCTTAGGATACGGTTTATAATGATGTTAATGATTGGAGTTTGTGATAGGGTCTGGGGCTTGTGATTGGGGTTAGAAGTTGAAGTCAAGATTGCCATTACAGAGTGCTTTCCCATGGCATTGGGAATGTCATAGAGGAATAAATTTTAAATTGAAATGCAAACAGAATATTCAAAGAAAAAAATGTTAATGAGATCAAGTTACTGGCTCAAGACAATTTCACTCAGGCATTCCTTAAAAACTGTAGTGTAAAGTAGTTGAGCAAGCAAGCAGGGTTTGTAACCTCTCACATAAAATGGCCAGAAAACCAGAATACAGTGCTAATTTTAATTATATTGATGGGATCCAGTAACTACAGACCAATACATCTGACGCTTACACAATAAAATTACTGGCAATCTTGATTAAACATGGAATTAGAGAAGTCATAGCTAGATCCTGGGCACTGGGGAAGCCTAGAAAAGTTTTGTAGGTTTAAATTATGTATATTTTATCTCTAAAAATCGTGTAAAGAGTTAGAGAAGATAGACATACATTTCACAAAATCTACATAGATATGTAAAAGGTATTCAAAAAAGTTGGTCATGAAATGCTCTCAAAACATTATTCTGTGATGGGATAAGAAGCAAATCCTTCACACGACAGAATAACAATTAAAAGATTGGACTCAATTATCAGTTTTCGGAATATATGGAAGCTGCAAGTGGAATACAGTCTGCATCACCATACTGGTGGATATTAAAGTGTCAGAGCTTGATACCTGCTATTTGGGATTTTAAAAACAACAAATGAATGTGCAAGAAGGTCTTATGAGATTGGTTGATACAGAAAAGTGAAGGAGCAAAATCACATTTGGTGTAAAATGGATGCAAAATGACAGAGAGAAAAAAATAACTCTAACATTGTATGTAGAGGGATTGATTCTGCATATGTGCTGAGTGGTAATTGATTACTGGGACTTACAAAAAGCTCTTCAAAGCATTTGAGAAAAAAAAATAGAAAATAGACTACCACTACACTCTGCCCTGAAGGAAAAATAACACAGAACAGAAAACATGATAGCACCAATGCACACAGGAAATACCTACCTGTTCTTGGAGTATTCTGTGTAAGTCCAATACCTCTCTTACAAAAAAGAATGGAGTAAATTTAAAATACAAAAGAGGGTACCCAAGCAACTGAAATAGTTTCAACACAAAACCAAATTAAATAGACTAGTACTCTTCAGCTTGGTAAAGAGAACAGGGCTGTGAACAGCTGTTCAGTGTCTCTTCCAGGATAGGAACAAGGTGATACCAAATACAACTACATTTAAAAGTAATATAAAAAGTGTAATGTATAGTTAAACTCAGGAAACACTTTCCTGCTGAATGCTGGGGTAAGGTTGACAACAGTTCACTAAATGAATGGTTGATATGTTGAAGAAAAGTTGACTGCATTGAGAAATGCAAAGTTATCACTAACTCAAGAATCTTAATTTACTAGGAGAATTTCTGCAGTATAAAAAAATATTTTCACCTATGTATCTATGGTCACTGGCCATAATGAGATAAGATGCTAGCGTAATTATGCACTTTGATTTATCTTGAAGTGACACTTCTAAAACTTCACTTTGGTAGAACGGATAAGGAACCAGACCAGAGTGGATGGATAAAAAGGAAATACATAAATGAATCAAAGAAATAGCAGAATGAAAATAGGTCAGATCACAGAACAGAGGATAGAGAAGGATTAAAAAGGAACAGCAGAGCAGTGATAGAGAAAAAAAAATGGAACAAAATATAGAAAACAATGCAAGCATCTTTCAACACACATGATCTCTGACTGGAACAAATGTAGAGAAGGACTGCTGGGATTAATAGAACAGGGGCATGTATTACAGGGAAAGGCAAAAAAAAATTGAAAATTTGCAGTTCCATCAATCTAACTAAAAATTGACCATGACTATGACTGTTCTATACAAGTAAGTTTACATACATCAGGAGCATAAGCTGAAGAGCAATACTATGAGAATGAAAAGGTGTAAGATGGCCACATATAGATCAGGAATGGAAATTCAGTCAGCAAAGCAGTGAGGCTCTGAAACAGACTTTGAGTTGGAATAGTTGGTGCTACTTCCAAAATTGTGAAAAAATACTGCAACGTGTCAAAAAAGGAGACTAGAGTCTGTGAACTCATAGTCCATTACTTTTCTAGGTCCCATGTTTTAAATGCCAGCAAAAAATTTAAGGGAAAAAATGTCAGACTTGTCTCAGGTTTGGGGTTTTTTTGCTTTCTTTAATGGATGGGTTTATGCATCTCTTTACCACATAGCAAGCAGATTCACACAGTGTAGAGCTTGCAGAGACCATTCAGTTACATAATTTAGTGTCCAGTGATACCAGGCCATTACATTCCCTTCAGCTAGCTGCCTCTTGAGTGCAATAAACTCTCTTTGCCCAAAACACATTTTCTAGGTAGGTATCTGAGTTCAGTTCAAGGAATTCAAAAGACCGAGAGTGCACCACTGCCTTCAGAATTTGTGCCTTTGGATGACCATGCACAGAGTTAAACTTATTTATGGAATATTTCTCATTTGAACTTCGTTGCCTTTAGGTTTTTACTGTACTATTCTCCATGAGGTCAAAAATCATCTTGGGAACTGATATTTTCTGCCTGTTCAAGTATTTATACAATACAGCCAAGTAACTCAAATCTTCTGGAAGAGATAAAAAAAGCCTGAGCTAAGCCATTTGATGTAAGTTGTTTCTTCTAACCCACAAACACTGCTTGTGTACATCTTCTAATTTTTGCTATTTTTTCAGCAATCTTCTTGAAATATGGATAGCATATTCATTTGTACAAGCCTTCTGTGCTGGAGTTCATATTTTGGAACCATAGGTCTTTAAATACAAATATATTGAAAAGTTATGTTTTATTAATCTACAAAATTTGGCAAAAGACTGTTGTATCAAGTTATCCTTGCTATATGCACCTGTTTTTCTGGCTCAGTGAGTGATGATTTTTGGAGAAAACACTGAAAAGATGAGGGGAATTGCAGTGAATCACAAATGAATTATATTCACCTGTGGAAATTTCCACATTCAAGAGGCTTAAAAAACTGTGCACAATGAGAGGAAAAATACAGGGTGCAGATACCAGCAACAAAGCAAAGTCTCTGATGAAAAGATAACAGACCTGAGTCATCTGAAGCAACGGAGTCCAATATTCTGATCAATTTGTATTAGCTATTCCACACATGGAGGATTTAAAGTTCAGCATCAAATTTACTGATTTGAATCTCTTTTGACATTAAATGGAAATTTGATTTTGCAAGGTGATACAGCAACATACTTGAATCACAACACAAGTACAAATAATCAGAGTATACAGCTGGAATAAATAGTTCAATCACAGTACTAACATAATTCTCAATAATATGCTCACTGTCCTCAGTTGCTGTCAAGATATGTATGACAAGAATCCTGATCATGTCTGTCATTCTCGTTTGTTGTTAAGTTTTTATACTCTGTGTTGTTCACGTTCTGTACTGGGTACCTTATTGAAAGTAGTGTGACTACTTCTGCTCTTTTTATTAACTGAGGGACAGAAAAGTGGTTGATCTGCTCAGATGGTACTATTGGTTGATTTACACAACTAGTACAGCCAGTTGATCCACTCTCCCAGTATAGACCACAGGATACTCTGAGTGGGAAGGAACCGACAAGGATCATCAAGCCAATCTCTTAAATGAATGGCCCACACAGGGGTTGAACCCACAACCTTGGCAACATGCTCTGACCAACTGAGTTAATCCACTCAACTAATGTAGCCATTTATACAGAAGAAAGATGACCATCCAGTCCTATTTGTGCTGAGTTCATCTTTCTTTGCAACAGCCATGACGATCCCCTACATGGGCATGTCACCATCCAAATCCCCTGTAAGCCTTCTGACATTGTTGTGGGTCGTTGATCAGTCATAGCCAGATAGGCTCTGGAAAACTTGTAAGGTTAGGAACATAAGAATTGCCTTTTTTTTTAGTACTATTTTCTGCTACATGACCTGAATTTGCATCCCAAAACCTAGTCATCACTAGCTAATTAAATCATTGCTTAAAAAAGTGTGAATTGCATTTTCAGATCAAAACTTGGACCTGAGGTGATGGCAGATGGGCTGGAGTCATAATGCTGGTCTTTTGGGACATGAACATTAATTTAATCAAGAGGTAAAGTTAGAAGATGACCTAAGGCAGCCTCGAGTCCAAAGTAGAAGTTTATCTTTTATATTTGTGCTGTGCAGAATAAGTCATCTCAGTGTTCCTTCCTCGTGCAACCAAGTATTGTGTTCTCTTTATATTGCCACATTACAACATGAGAGCTAATAGTGAGTTGTCCATCAGTTGTGCTCCCTAAATTGTTTTTAATGACAATGTTTTCCAAGGTACCATCTGCAATTTTAGCTCAGTTGGTAAGAGCATGGTGCTAAAAACACCAGGGTGTGGGTTCAATCCCTATATGGACCATAAGAGCTGGACTTGATGATCCTTCTGGGTCCCTTCCAACTCAGGCTATTCTGTGATTCGTTTCTGTGATTAGTTCAGACGGTCTTAATTATGTGTTTGTTATCTTAAAACATATATAGAGTAATTCAAATTTTTCTATCTGGAAATCTCCTTTCCAATACTAAATAATAAATTCCAATACAATTGCTCTGACTAAAGACAGATGTTGCACTCCAGGATAGTTGTTCTGTCTGTCATTGCAGGGACCATCAAGGAGCCCTCAATGTCATGAGGAGTTCTAATGCCCTTGAAAGCTACACCAAATTGTGCCAGACTGCCATTCCACAATCCAATGGATCAAAGGGACACTTGTCTTTGGTAACAGGCAATTTGAGCCTTTATGTAAAATTTTCTGTGTGCTAGAAATGAATGTCATAATAGCCAAGACAGGTACAAACAGGCAAGAAAGAAAAGGCTAACTACTGGAGGTGGCTCTGGTTTGAAAGTTATAAACAAAGCAAAGAGAAGCCGAAGAAGAAAGTTCTAGAATAATTGAAAAAAATATAACCCTCAAAATGTTTATTTTTAGGTTATAGAAGTGCTGACAATGAAACAATCTGAAAGAATGGTAAAAATTCCCTCAGCAACAGAAGGGGGACAGGAGGTACTGGCAGATCACATTCTTGTGATTCTGTTCAATATATTCATGTAACACATGACTGTACTATATATAAGCTGGAATACAATGACAAAACCAGGTGTCTCCAAGTCTACAAAGTGTATCAGACTTAGAAAACATTAGGAATATTTTTGCAGAGCTTCACATTCCAATTTACCTGAATGCGTTACAGAGTTATTATTAAAACATATGACTTTATTTTAAAGAAGTTTCTTTTCTTCATCTTGCAGTATTTTTTATTTGCTCAAACAAAATAATAAAATCAAATAGAAAATACATGCTGAAAAATGGATAAAAACCTGTCTAAGGATGACTATTGCATGCAAAATATTATCAGAAACTCAGCCCAAGGAATGTTGAAATGTGTTTTTCTCTGAATATGTGACTATGGAAATAGATGTAATCCACATACCAAATGTTAAGTTTTATAAAAACCAAAACAGCCTCCTTGAGGTTGATTCTATTTTTGCTTCTGTAAATATGTGGGTTTTCTTTATTTGAAGTGGGACAGATAGCTAAAAACTTCTTAAACATAATAAACTAAACTATATAAATCAGTAAACTAGCACGCATACATATGAAACTTAGAATTAAAACATCAAGATTGCAATGTAGTTCCTTTTTAGTGTGTACCTTTAGATGCCATAGGAATGTTAACATTTTACAAAGACGTATGCACCTGGATAACTCACTGAGTATCAAATTTGCTGAATGGCAACTTGGTTAAAATTATTACATCAGACTCAAAAGGGTATGGTTGGTCTGTTGTACAACAACCTCCACAGAAGAAATGCAGTTTTTAATGACTTGTTTGGTGTATTTAACAAGTAGGTAGACCTGCTCTTACAGACTGCAGTGGATTCTTGAAAGCACAGCAATATTGAGCAGTCTGGATTGAGAGAGAATCAGCAGTATCTCTCCGTTTCAAGGTTGAAATCATCATGGCAAGATACAAAATCCAAAAGCAAGAAAAACAAAACAAAGCTAATCAGGATTTTCAGTCTAGTTGGGACCCACTGGGAATTATCATGCCATCAAATGGAGTTTTCAGGGTAGCTGGTTTTGGCTGGAGCTGGTGTAAGGCTACACAACAATAACAAATTTCCAGCAAGGAAACTCTTCCCCTCTGTCTGGCCAGTAAAGACGTCTTTAGATGTCTCGTTGGGATGAGGAGCATGCTCATGTTTAGCCTAACAGCTTTTTGCTCACAAATAGCTTTGCAGGGATTGGGCACCTAAATGCCTCTTTTCCTGCTGCTTCTTTTCTCTGGCTCTTCAGCAGCAAATGTATTGTGATACAATCAATCATTTATAGCTATATTTCTTATTTTTGAGAAGCTCTCCTATTGGAGAGCCGAGGTATGTTGCTAGCTGCTGCACTGGGGAGGTGAGGAAGGTATAGAAGGATCATTATAATCTTCCTTTAAGTTCTCTTCAAGAATTTGACTATACAGGTACTGAGAACATTCCAAGGGAGATGCACTTTTGCAGGGACCCCCAAGGAGAGCACAGAGTGTCTGAGGACCAGCATGTTATGTAGAACCAGCTTTCACAGGAAGTGGGGAAAGAGGATCAAAGTCATGGCTAGATTTAAAGTCTATCTTTGCCTTGTTCAAAAGAATGTGATACAGCACAATTCTGGGTGTCTTCAGGTTTTTGTGAAGGTCATGACTAGTATTGTCCAAAATCTGGTATATGAAGTCTTTCTTTCCTCCTCATAGTCCTTTTGATCCTACAAAAAAGTAATTTTTCTTCTCCTCACTGTCATAAATTTTCAGCTTACCACTTATAATTCTGTCCTGATAGTCTCATATCTGTGAGTGGCAGTAGATATGAGTCACATTAATCCATTGTATCCAGCTTTATGAACTTCTCAGAACCTGTGCCTGGTGCCAATTTGTGTCACTTTGGGTGACTGAACAGATGAAGGTAATGCATTCATGTCATCACCTTGATCCGCCGCAGTCATTTACGTGCTGTTTGCACAAGCAGGACTCTTGCCCATGAAGGCTGTCAGGCCCGACACTGGATCAGGTCTCTTTCAAGACTCTAAGCCCCAAGGGTGTTAGTGGAAATACTTCTTCCACATCTTAAGATTCTGCCTGATTAACCTCCCTGTACATTCTGAATCTGAATCTATTGCACTGAGCTGTGCAAATACCCTTATGTTTAAACAAATAAGCAAAAACTCAGAAAGGCCATAAACCTTAGAAAAGAGTCCTGTTGGCTGCTTCTGCCTGGGATAGAACTCAGTCTAACATACTGCAGAAACCAAATAGAGAAAAGTGAAGAATACACAGCTATGCACTAGAAAGCAAAATATTTAGGACCATTTTGTGACATTCTTTGAATAGAAATGTAAGTGGCGGATAGAAAAAAAAATAACAAACATGAATAAATGCTTTTATATTTCCTGATGCTTCATAAAAATGTGAAAATCTGCTTCTTCTCTGTGTGAAATTTATATTTTTTTTGAGTTCTGATAATCCACTGGGAAGTGGTAGGGAAATATTTTGATGTTAGGGAAATAGTTTCTTTTACCTGAAATGAAATAGTTTTCTTTAGTTCTGAATATGCTTTGATATGTAAAGCAGTCAGAAAGAAATTATGAAGCAAAACAATTTTAGATCAAATCAACTAAACATTTTGTGGTTTGATTTTTTTCCTTCATTGAATATGCTTATGTCCAAAGAAAGTTTCCATTCTTCCCTGGAAAACATATGATAACTCTAGAATCTATCAGAAAGAAATAGGCAAGGTAAATTGTCTGTTTCAAAGGCACCAGGGTACTCATTTGGGAGGTTAAAGACCCAAATTCAAGTTGTTGTTTTGCCCTTGTGTTGGCTGTGTGTTGGGCAGCTCCCTAACCACTACTCTTTTCTAAGATGAGCAGCTTTCTCTTTCAATAGAGATGTAGGATATGCTTATATGAAGCACTTCACAGTACTAACAACAGAAAAGATAAATTGCAAATACAAAGGAAGAGAGGATATAAACAATTTGATTACAAACCTCTGGCTCAGCTGCAGTAAAAAAGTTACACTACTCCAAGCTCTTCTGGCTAACATATTTCAGAAGATATTTCTAAATGTTACCTAGAAACTTGAGGAAAAAATATCCCAGGAGAGCTTATGAAAATTAGGCTCGTGCGGCATTGCTTTGAATGTCTTGGTCACTACATTGTTAAAACAAACAAACAAACAAACAAACAAACATCACCCCCTCCCCCCCTAAAAAAAAAAAGATAATATTTTAATCATATTTGAAAAAAAAAAAAATGCAATTATCATCACAAGCTTTGTTTCAAAGTTGAAAACAAAAATGGGAGTAAGTCTTTGGGTAAAATTTCCAGTTAAGCCCTAATCTTTAATAAGACAGGTTTCCAACAAACTTTAGGGATTTTTTACCTTTATGTATTTCAAAATATGCATCAAACTGCCAAAATTTTAAGGGACCAGTAACTCAACACTTATTTCCCTATGGAAACTGGGCTCCTCACGTTGAAGTAATACTTAACATCTGTTTTTCACACCATGCAATCATTTTTCAAATAAAACACATACAAAATACCTAGGGAACAAATACCATTTCAGCAGAATAAAACCTCACCAAAAAATGCTCTAGAAATGGAAACATTGCCATATGAGCAACACATGAGAAAATTCTCTGTCATAAACAGATAGTAGAGAAAGGCTACAGTAAACTTTGTCATTTACTCAATGTTCAGATCCTTGACCTCAACAATTTTTATAATGATGTGGCATTAAGCTACAACACTCCAATTACTTTCATTAGTCCACCCAAGTAGGTAAAACACCTGAGGACAATTAATTCGTCATTTCTTTTCAAATTTATATTTATTTTATGAAGATTATTGGGTTTTTTAGATTAAAATAATTTCTTGCAAGTGAAGGTGCTACTTGCATTGTCTCAAATGAGTAATTCAAGTTTCCTGTCTTATTCTCTTCTTTAACTGACCTTTGCCACACCTCTTTGTACATTTTACTTGATGTTTTTCTGCTAAGGAAAAGATTAATAATTTGAAGGAGGTTGCATTTGCCAGTTCAAGAAATCAAATTTTTCTGCTGAGTTAGTTTAATGTATGCTGAATTACGCCTTTCACATGCTCACTGGAATCAAGACAAATGAGCATAAACACATTCTGAACATTCATCATTTTTCTAGCAAGCTTCAGTCACTTGAGAAACTGTTTAGTATGCACAGAGTGGTAACAATTAATTTTTATATATTTGGTTAAGCTTAATAAGCCCTTTCTTCATAGCATATTGTGACTACTTCTTGAATTAACATTTAAACATACTTACAAGATGGATGTCAAATATTAAAAGACCAGACCTTTTATCTGTGCCTAGTAGTATCATCTGCAGCAAGTTACAGAAAGGGCTTGTTTGCCCTTGAAAGCCTTGGTGTCCTCTCCACTAGGGATGCTACATCATCATTCAGAACACCATTGGACAAGCCATAACCTATCAGGGGGAGCCCATTCAGTGCCTAACCACCCTCTGGGTGGAAAACTTCTAATATCCAACCTAAACATCCCCTGACACAGTTCTATGAGGTTCCACCAAGTCCTATCGCTGATGACCAGAGAGAAGAGATCAGTGCCTCACCATCAACTGGTCTAAAGTACGGAGGAAATATAGTGTATGTCCCAGATGATGCTGAACTGTAAATTGTACTTTCCTAGGGCAGTCACTTTTTTGTATCACACTGTGTCTTTAACCAATGAAACTAATATATTGTAAGGGAAAAAAGAGACAGAAATCTAAACGTGTGACTGCCGCATAGTGTCTACATTGCTATGGTTGTACAGCACCAAGATCAATTACCTTCCTTTCTTCCAGTGAGAACCCGCTTTGTGATTTATAAAGCAGCTTACTAACAGGCTGAAAAGAAAATGTTTACAAAATGTGAGACCACAAATGAAAAAATGCTGAGAATATTGGAATTCTGTTAAAGTATTATTATTATTATTATTATTATTATTATCTTGTTCTTAGCTACATTCGTATGGAACTACAATTTCAGGCTCTGCCCATTAACACCATGAACCACTTTAATATCCAGGTGTATATTTCAAAAATAAACATCTATGTATTATTATAAATTAGGTCATTATTACACTGATATAAGTGTCAAATATTTGAATGCCTTAAACAAATTACCATGTCAATGGCATTTTTTTTTCATAATTTCTTTTGTGACAGAAAATAAAAGGTCAGATGTTTTCTCCATTTACATTGGGCTTCCAATTTATTTGAACGCAAATGGGTCTCCAAACTTGCCATCTGGGCTTGGGAACTCCTTGCCTTCCTTCATTCACATTGTAGGTTTCCCACAGACACTGAAAGCAAGATCTGGATACTATTTAGATCTCATTTCCCTCTGCCCAGTCCTACCACTTGCTTCTCTAAACATCTCCCAGCATCCACAGGGGTGTCATACTGCAGTAATTCCATGTCAGTTTCCTAGCTCAGGGCATTGATCCACCACCAGATGAAGCTCTCCAAAGATAAGATCCCTGCTTCCAATGCTGCACAAAAGTGGGGTTCCCAGCATTTAGAGTGCTGTCAGATTTAGTTGTTATCTATATTCCTTTCTTTACCCTACCATTTTATTGTAATCTTACTAGAACATCTGTTTTATGGAGTTATTCGTTTCCAGGCCTGTATCATTAAGCTCAAGAAAGAACCTGCACTGTTTCCCTCTCTCTCACCCCCTGTACTGGTGCAGACCAGTTTCAATCCCTGAATAAGCATCTGTGAAAGTGGGTGCAGAAGGGGTTCTGCTTCAGAACATTGCTTTTTAGTGATTCTGTTTCCCTCTCTCTTCCATCCTAGTACGCAAATAGTGCACAGCAATACCACCCATGTTTGTAATTTAAAAAAAAATCCTGAAAAATGGGCAAATTACAGTCGTCATTTGGATTTTCTAGTGATACGAGTCCTCTTTCCAGCTCCATGCTGAAAATAAACATCATCCTTGTTCTTTAGGGCTGGCAGTTAAATTTAAAACAGAAATAATCTTCAGCTAGCTGTTGGAGGGTTCTCCTGTTTATGATGAATAAAAACATTTCAGTTCAGCTCTGTTTATGCCTGGCCATGTATCTAGCCATTGGTCCAGATCCTGATCCCTGGCACTGATTTCTCAGGCTCACCTCAGACCTCCCTCATCACTATGGGCATACATGATGATCATTGAGCCCTGGTTACCATCACTGGACCGGATCCTGACTTCAGTTCATAGCTCAACCTTGGACTTGCCTTTTCCCCATGGTCGTACCTAATGACCTGGACCCTCAGGTGGCCCTGATCGTCTTTCTCAGTCAGTCCTGCTTGTCTTGGGGTGGTGAGGCTGAGCCTCAGCTATCAAGGTCTCTGTCCTACCCTGACAACATGCTTCAGCTGGACCTGGGTCCTTCTGCTCCCCAGCATGACAGTGTGACAGTCTGTCATGCAGTTGTGCACTACTTTGTTTGATCATCATCTAAGTTATTTGTTATCGAGCACTTTAAAGGACAAAATTAAAACTGATATATTGGCTGCACAAACCTCCTGGACCAGAGGGAAAAAAAAAAAGGCAGATTGAAAGTAAAATGAAGGCTCAGTTGAGTGTTTCATCTAACATCATTAAAAAAGCAAGAAGATATAAAAGTGAAGGAGAAAATTAATAAATACCAGGAATAAAACTGACAGGTTTTGACTGCATCTCAAACTTTAAATAATTGCTAGAGGCTAGAGGGTCCTGAGATGATTTACAATGAATACTAACAAAAAAGCTTGTCGACCTTAAGTAAATAAATCCATGACTCTAAAGGCCTGTGCTGGTCTGACATAATTCAATATGCATAGTGTAAAAAAAATGTGGAAACTACTCAGCTCACACCTCACATAAAGTAATAGATGTTGTCAGATGAGCACTTAAGTCAGGACGTTATTGGTTTTTGAGAGAAAGTTACTTCCAGAACTCAACTCCTGCTCATTCTTCAAGCCCTCTGTAGGGCACTATTTTGTAACGATACGTACATGTCTATTTTGCCATTTCACGGTATTTGAGAAACATTATTCAGATCTTTACTGTTTAATGAAAATGCCCAAAAATATTCAATGTTACAGCAAGTGAATTTGAGTGTAAATGTCCTTTCCAGTGAAAAAGTGAGGGCAAGGATGGAAAAATCTGAGACATGTCTCAGAGACCTAGCTCTTCAAGGAAGCTGATCGTTGTGTGTTATCCCTGTGGGGACTCCTTTAGAAAGATTAACAGGAGAAGGCTGGAGTGGCTCTGTGAACAAATGGGGGTGCAAGGCCTTTATCTTCTAAAGATTACGTATCAGTGAGGAAAACAGACTTTATCATACTGTGAGTCTTGGATCATCTTACCTCTGACAGCAGGAGACTCCAGGAATCCTTCTGTTATTGTTTTCTCCGTGTTCTTCTCCTCAATCTTACACCAGATGATGAAGGGTGAAAGTTAATGGTGTTAAAAGTAGATTGATTTACATCAATTTTTCAAACTTTCATTTCATTAGTGTGTTAGAAGACAGAATCTAATGTCAGATTCTGCATATCTGGCCCTCACCACCTGAGGAAAAATGCACAGGGCTCTTAATTGCCCTTGGCTACTGATACTTTGCTACTGTTCATGTTGCCCTATGCAATAACAGGCTCAGTCAGGATCAGATCCTACTGTGTTGCATGCTGTAAAATCCAAAAGACAGAGTTTTTTCTCTAAAAGTAATATATTCAAAATGAAAACAAGGGCAAAATGCACCTATGCACAGTAAGACAAGTCAAAAGTATTAAAACTCCACTTACCTTTCATTGAAATAATGTTTAAGAAACAATCTCTTTGTTGGGAATCACCTTGAAATTAAGATACAGGATGTGAATTGCTAACAAAAATAGTAATTATATATACAATTCATACCACTTTTACAGACTACAAATCTTCATGGAGGTGTTTGCTCACAAATTCAACTCTAATAGCTCTGTTTTTAATGTCTCTATTAATTTTGTCTTCTGTATTGTTGTAAATGTATCACCATTCTCCTGCTCACTGAGACGAAACTCATCTTTTTTTCTTACTGCTGCTTCCCAGGAGTATGAAACACAAATGAGTTACACCTCATCAAACCTCACATTTTTCTTCTGTGATACAGCTAGTCATGTTTTCTTGCTGGTACATAATTCAACTTGCAGATGTCTCATCAGCCTCCCTCTCTCCTTGACACCTGTCAACTGTTTGTCCTCTTGGTGAAGGTGTTCAGCACATTATCATTCCAGTCTGAGGAAAGTCCTTGGAAAGTGTCTGTCAATAGGGTGTGTAAGACCACTGACATACAAACTCGTACTTTTCTCTAAGCCACTATTAAGGAATGGCATGAGTCAGAATGCTAAGGCGATAATGAGAAATACTCGTTACATCCCTTATGCGTTAGAGACAAATCAAATTGCCACATATTCTTTGGATCCTGATCCTGCAGCAAGCTCAGTGCATGTAACAGAGAACCTTGGATTATAAATTTGCACAGCTGCCTGTAAGATTAAATTTTTAATTACTTGAACTGTGTGAAGCTACTCAAAAAGTGGCCAAAGTGTTTTTTATTTCAGCGCTGAAATAGAGCATGAAAAAAAACCCCATGCTGCACCATATTTATTACCTGGCATGCTTTAAAGGACAGAAGTAGGCAGCATGAACAAACAGTAATGGTTGAAAAAAAACCCTAAAATTAAGGTATGTTACTGACAAGGATTGATGGCGTAAACAGAGATGTCAGTGACTCTCACAACTAAAGGAAAGGACAAGTGCTGGCAGGTGAGATTATCACAATTTTGTCAGAAAATTATGATCTTCAGGATTTGTGCAGTAACTTTTTCGAGGCATGTGGTCTCTTGTAAAGTCAGTGCAGCATCTCTGAACCATGCGAGAGTGAAACACACGAAGAAGTAAGTGATAGAATCACAGATTGTTTTGGATTGGAAGGGACATTAAAAACTCATCTAGTTCCAGTCCCCCTGCCATGGGCTGGGACACTTTCCACAAAACCAGATGTCTCAGAATCCCATCCAACTTTTACCTCAAGTCCCATCCCTTGAACACCTCCAGAGATGGGGCATCCCCAACTTATCTGGGCAACCTGTTCCAGTGCCTCACCACCCTCAAAGTGATTAATTTCTTCCTAATATACAATCTAAACTTACTCTTTTAGCTTAAAGTCGTTACTCCTTGTTCTAACACTACATTCCTTGAAAATAGTCCCTCACCTCTCTTTTTGATCCCCTCTAGGTACTTGAAGTCCTCAGCATGCACTCACATACAGAAAACAAAAGCAGCCTGGGATCAGCAACTTCAGGCCTGCTCTGAAATGACCAAGTCTTGGAGTGACAAAATCAAAGCCTCAAAACTATTTCAGTGCTTGACCTCTGAAGATACTGCCAAACAGACAACAGTGCCAGTTATAGTATCTACTTGTATAATGTAGACATCTGTCAGCTGAAAACCATCCTCCATCTACATGTCAGTGAAGCCACCAAAAAGTTGTCACTCAGAAGCATGCCTCAAAGGCAAGCCTGCCCAAGCCTAGAGTGAAATGTACCCTACACTTTCTTCAGTGAAGTTTTTACCTTTCCAAATAAAGGCAAAAAATACTGCATCAAGCATAAGCACACAGAAAAAAAATGCATCAAACACTGCAAAGAGTCACTCAGCTCTCTGAAACTGAGAAGATAAAGATATGACAGAACATTAGAAGATGAAAGAAGGAAATGAGAGAATCAGATCAACAGGGCCTCAGAGACCAATTTTATAAAGGTCTGGGTGATGGGTGCATTTGGAAAAGTGGGAGCAGAAAGGTGGTGATACTCATTGTACGATAATATGTGAGCTAAATGGGAAATTTGGAATAAGGCGATGAAAACGAGTTGAACTGGGGTAACGATGAAGATGAAAATGCAGCAGCACAGGGATATCTCATGGTTATCTGATGTAAAAGAGCAAAACATGACCCACAGATTTGGTTGTTAAAAGTTGTCAACTAGAACAGAGATGGAGAGGAAGAGAAGCTATGAAATAAACTTAAGGCGTTGATTTTTGGTCATACTGAGTTTAAAATGATGATGGCTCATCCTAGGTGAAGTACTGGGGGTGCCACCATCAGCATGTGATTAGAAAATACATAAATCAGCACAGAGCAGATGTGTATGGATGAACTGTCAGAAATAATGTACTTAGTGGGACAAACAGAGAGTGAAAGGATAGCGTTTTGGAGCACCTCAGGGACTAGAGGAGAAAAGAGATGCCATCAAAATAGCTGATAAAAAACCAGTTAAAGGAAAACAAAGTGAATGGACTATTATCCGTAAATCAAATGGCCCACAAGCACCAGCAGCATTGCTAACAACTTTCAAAGAGAAGAAATAAAGCCAATTCCCTAAGATGCAATAGCAACTAACACACTATGGGTTCTGCTTAGGGCAGTACTCAGAAACCCAGCAACAGGAAACCAGCAGAAAATCAGCAATATCCATCTCAGTTGAAATGAATAAAGATGATGGAGCTCTGATTTTTGGGCACAAACAGGCATTACCAGCAGTAGATGCATATAATATATATTTAGAGGGGAGAAGTCAACATGTAAACAGTGTTCCTGAGAAACAAAGGGAAAAATCAGACGAAAAGGCTGTACTTTGTCTAAAACACTTCTACTTGTTTTTAAAGAACAAAACCAAACTCATCCAAGTTTTTGGTGCCATAAATCAGTATTTCAGGAATTTCAGTTGATAAACACCTCAGAAGTATTCATACATCTATTCCCTAGAAATGAATGCAGCTTACAAGTAAATGCCTACGTTTACATAAAAATATGTCCAATTTTGTCCACAATAAACAATAAAAGAGAAATAGTTTATAGGCCATAGAAGAGATTATATAGAATTATAGAATCATAATATTATTAATTAATACAGAAGGACAACTGAAATCTAGTCTAAAGTTTCAAAGTCCACTTATTGAATGTCAAAGTTTTTGTTTAGGGGCTCTTAACTGCACTTGGCCACAGAGCTAAACACCTACAATTAGAATCATAGAATTGTTTTGGTTGGAAAGGACCTCTAAGATCATCAAGTCCACATAATTTCGCTGTGTTGGGTGCAGAATATTATTACCAGAAGCCCTATTTACTCCAGAAATGTTTGACAACCCCCATGCCTGAATTCTGCATTGCTCTAGGGCCTTCACAAAGAAGTAACAGTTTTGAAAAAAGAGCAATATTTTTAGAGGAAACTTCTGGTATTATAGGAAATAAAAGCTAAAGGCAATCTGTGACACAAACATAGCTTTCTGTAGTACTGTGATTATAGCTATTTTTGTGCTGGAAAAATCCAGAACAGCCAGAAACAGTTCCACCTGTCAGCTGCCATATTATTTGTAACTTCTTATGTGTTTATGCTCCAAGTGCCTCTCTCCATATAAATTAGTTCTATATGTGTTACATTAAAATCAACATTTTTTAGCTCAAAAGGTATTTCAAGATTACTGTATCTAAAAATAAATATTTAGTGTCTTAATCACGTTAATGGAGAAAATTTCAATAAAAAGATCTCATTCTTATCAAGTGAAAAATAAACAGATTGAGGAGCATCTTCACAGGACATTCAGTGCTGAACCCTTTTCATTTAAATGAGCTCTGCCACTAACTTCAGCTGGAGCAACAATAAGCCTGCAGTTATTTGTTCTCAGTTAAGTTTTCAATAAGCTTTGATTGATGTGTGTGTACTTTGCTGAATTCAGCAGTACAGCACAGTAATCAATGCATTGTAGAAGTAAGCTGTTATCTCAGAAGCACCTGCCTCTCATATCAGATTGGAAAAATTCTTAGAGAATAAATATTTGTTTCATATGGCTCTGGAAACAGATACTCAAGTTGTATCTATCTGTTCATGTGTATTTTATGTGACATCCTCAAAGAAAAGTCTTTCTTAAACTATGTAATCTCCTATATCTTATTTTTATTATATTTAAGTTAACCTTCACATTTCAAGATAAGTTAATTCTTTTATAATGCAAGCTGTTGTTATTTTATCAAAAGCACCAAGAAAAACTGAGTTCCAGCATTTGGTCTATAACAGAAAGCTGAGGGAAGATCAACATAAAGCTGTCCCACAGGGATTTTGTACAGAATGATGAGCTCAGACACATGCCATGGAAATTGCCATGCAGGAGACGTACTGTGAATTGTAAACACCACATCACAAAGCTGATAGCTTCAGGCTGTGGGCTTGTTTTCTTTCTTGATATCACTTTCATTGGTGGTTTCAGAAGACAACATGGGTATTATTCCCACATATCTACCTCAGTCAAAAAGTTAGCCAAGATACAGCATTCCTGCATTATTTCTTTTTGAGTAAATTCAATCAGAAAATTTTAAAAAGTCATTTAACAAGCAAATAAACCTCTGTAAGCATGTCATTGTCCTCGTACTCAAAAGGCTTGTGTGACTTGACCTCAAAGGAGAGGGTTAACCCTGAATGGAGAGAAGGGCAACACTCTTCTCAACTTGACTGATCTACTGCAAAGCATTTATAAGGAATAATTATCTTTTCCTGTAATAAGAAAGCGAGAACAAGTTGCTTCTGTGAAATGTGTTTGAATATCTGGGCAATAACAACAGCCTAAGGTCAACCCCTAAATAAACTAGAATCTGCTCCAAAAATCAATGTTTTGAGTCTAAAATTGAAATAAGCAGTGACAATTAAGATATGGATTGGGACTTTTTATTCTTCTAAATATACTTTTCCTGCTATACAATTCTATTATGTAGATAAATGATAGAAGGAGTGATAATGCTGAAAATATCACAAGAAATCTTTCCTAAATATTTTCAGTAAGGTCATAAACAATACTCACCTCTGATTGCTCATCAGGGGTAAAAAAAAAAAGAGAGAGAGATAACGTAGCCCAAGAAATTTAGAATCTCCTCCTTGAGCTTTTCATACAGGGCTGGACTGATGTCTTACTTTGCCAGGACTTGCTTGGATCTCAAAACCCCATCTGTCTATCAGTGCTTCACTCAGCTAGGTATCCAGAGACCCTCTGAAGACAAAAGAATCCAGGAAAAAGTTTTCTCGGGCACCAGACTGACTAACACAAACATATTTGCTTAGCATCAGTAAATGAGTATGTTTCTTTCAGCTATTATCATCTAATTAATTACAAGTTGGTGTGCTAACTAGCATCAATCCCCTCCAAACACCTTTTACTCTAGCATAACCAGACTGCTACAGGAGAACCATCAAAGAAAAATGCAGGATTGTAAAATCATTCTGGAAAAGAGGGAAGAGATCTTTAGAATTCTTTCTTTTTTACACAACATGGTCTTTAGGTAAACCAAAGTATTTTACTACAAAAAAATATTTAAATACAGTAAGTGGTTACCAGAATGTTCCATTTAACCAGCAATGCACTGGGTGAAGAGAATGCATAAGTATTAGTGGGCAATTTGAATCCACAAGTGTCTAACTTTGCCTATTCACTCCTGTGGTCAAAAGTGTTTCAGATGCACAGGAAAATCCTCGATTAGACTGAAGTTTTATGATGTAATTGTGACCCAGTGAATGTTTTCAAATCAGAGGCAAATGTGGAGCAAACAGATGGAGAATCAGGGATACTAATTATGCTTAAGGAGTGCCTAACACTGGTCTCATACATTTATACATAATAAGGTCATAATCCTGAGGCAACTGATGCACTCTTATAAATTTGAGATTGAACATTCTCTGACACACAATATTTTAATGTATTATTTTAAATAAAATATCCCAATTATTTTTGACCATCTCTTCTTCTTATATTTAATGAGGCAGGGGAAATGAGCACAGACTAAAAGACAATATTGAAATATATGGCCATTTATATGGTATGTGTTACATTGATTTTTAAACTTCAATATACATAAGTTCAACCTAAAGCAGAATATTTTTGGATACATGATCTTTTCCAGAACAAGTATTCATAAAAAATTGAAAGTAATTGTCCTATCAAAGATTATTTTTAGTATTGGTGTTCTGAATTACCATGATTCCCAGTCATCAAGTTTTTTACCCTCCTTTTTTTTTTTCCTAGTTAATTGTTTGTAAATTAATTTGGTATGTGAGTAAATGTTATTCTAGGTATTCAACAACCATATTTTCCAGGATGCAGATTTTTATCATTCATCTCTAAAAAATTAACATTAATAAAATCAGTTTCATGCTGCCTTCCAAAAGAAACCACAATTTTATTTTAGAAGCAGTTCTCCTTAAGTTCCCAAATTAGAGGGAATTTTAGTGAACATAGTGAATATTTTTTCCCTTAAGAAATATTTTTGGCCATTCTAGAAAAAATATTTAATCCATTTCTCACTCTCTCTGATTCTCTCTTTCTTTTTTCTTTTCTTTCTTTTTAATCTATGTACTGGTTATAGGTGGATACATGATGTAACAATTAGACAGTTATTAGCAATGTGAGCTTTGCCTTTAATTTCTAATGGGCAATTTTCATCAGCTCTGGTGGGAAGTAGCTCAGACAAAGTGAATATATATATTTATATATCTGAATGATTTTGTTGACTGTTTGCAGCTTGGAATGGCCACATGCACCCAAACTGCTGAGTCTTTATGGACCATCCTGTAGGTAAGGAAGAAGGAACTTGAGGTATGACCAGAAACTGGTTTACAGCAGTTTTTAAACTTCTCCCTTCTGCAAAATACAATACAGAAGAGCAGCCTTTGGGTCTTTATCACAATCCTTCACTAGGAAATGCTATACCCTGACAAATGTTACAGATATTTAGAAAAATCTACATTAAATTTACATATCAAAATCTCCCTTCCTATCCCATCTACCCAAGAATATACGAAACTTGGTTCCCTGGGTATACTCCTCAAACACATTTCAACAGAGTTTCTGGCAGATTTCACATTTCACCTGATGGTTTCTCTGGGGACATTGAAAAATGGGACAGCCTGAGTTACTTCAATTTTTCAAATGCAGTCTTAATAAAATTGACTACTACCATCGCTATAAAATGTCTGTGGATTTTTCCTTTTTAATTTGCTTGGCTAAATTAACAGCAGCTAAGTTCATGCCCTGATTCATTTTTTCTGTGCTCATAATATAATGCATTTGCATATAGCAAAGAGGAAAACATTGACTAAACTTTTAGCAATTTTAAAACCCCCTAAGGACACATTAGGATTATGCCAAGTGATCCAGGGGCAGGTGCTAATATTAAAATGTCACATTCACACTATATAGGCAATGGATTCATGTTTAGGTTTACCTGTCACAAGAAACCCAAGGAACAGACTTGTGGGATTTTTTTCCCCTTTTATAATACAGATGCAGTTCTTAAGGCATTCCCAGCTACCAGTGAAAGAACCCTTGTTTCCTTTTGCATCTTTAAAAGCTTTAAAATATTCAGTTCTCAACCACAAGTAATTTGATGATGATAAAAAAAATATTATCTGCCTTTAGGATTCTCTATTCTGGAAGATTCATTTCTCATCAATCAGACAGCTCAACTAAGAGGACACTGGCAGAAATATTGAGTTGTTTTCTTCGTTTTCCAGTTTGGGTCTCTTCTGTACTCACAGTTGCTTCTCATATCTGCCTAAATTCTTTTCCAGCCTCTTTCCAACATACCAATTCTCTATTTCAGTCTCTTGTTCTGGCTAGTTCCAGTCTTGCCTGTAAACTATTTCCCACTGACATGGGAAATCCTTCCTCTTTTTATGTCTTTGCACCAATCTCTCTTTCATGAGATCAGTAGTCTTGCTGAATCTGTCACTTCAGCAATGGGCCTGAACTAAAGCACCTGGTTAAAGGGTTTCAAACATTCCTGTAGGTGATCATACATAAAGTTAATAAATTAATGCAATTTTTCTAAGTTTATTAGAGCAACCTAATTTCTTGAAACAAATGTGACTTTATTGGTGCTAAATGAAAGAGTAAACCATCTTGAAAGTCGGCAGCGAAGAGTGCACTCTGCATGACAGTCATTGTCTTATTTGAAAGGCATTGAGCGTTTTTACATTTTAGGATTAGGATATGCAGTAGAAAAAAGCAAATCTAGTTCTATTCAGATTGAAGCAAATGATTGATACTTCCACAGTGATCACAAATAATCACTGTTATGATTTTTCCTTTAAGGGAAGTATGCTTCTGTCATGTTGTCCCAATAGATGAGTGCTGCAAGAATCTAGAGGAAGAAGAATAAGAAAACTGACCTTGTGTCTTAACTTCCTGTTGATTTCTGACATATCCTCATGCTATGTAAGTAATTAATTTCCCATTTCCCATCACATGATCTTCTCACTAGTTCAGAGACATGCTTACAGTCACTGAAGTATCATGTCATCTTGTCAGTGTTGTCCTGCTTTCTCCTACTCACTCTTCCTACAGTTTTATTATTTATTCACAGTCTTTCTTTTCAAGAAGGATCTGTCTGGCTGAACCTACTGTATAAGGCCACCATATATATTCACCAATCACATGCTTAAAGCATTATTTCACTATGTCTCACCAAACTGAGAACATCTGTGCTGTCAGGCAAGCTGACACAGGAATCTGTAAAGTAAAAACACTGTGCTGTAAGTACCATTTATTTCTTTCTAGATTCTGTCTTACAAATTTTTCTTTGTCCTTTTGTTTAGGATTTAGAACAGTCTGTCCATGAAATGACAGTTTATATGAACCTTCTGGCTTTCATTGGAGACACTTAAGTGCAAATTAGCCTGTTCTTTCAGAATTGCATTGCTTTATTTTGCTTTAAAAGGATGCATGAATATTACTGATTTTAAAGGTGTTAGGTTTGTTATCTCACCTCTCTCAGGATTCAATAATTGTTCTTTACCCAATTTTAACTAGCTTTACAGGCAGGCATCCTAATGTAGATTTCAGCCTGTAAGTACCACTTCCTTTCAGCTTAGTCTGGGTGCCATGGCTACACTGTTATATCACAGATTCCCGAGAAATTTTCTTAGGTGTTAAAATAAAATTTCAATAGAGTTACCTTGCTTGAAAGGTCCTTGGCATAGTTTTGGTCAGGGCCAAGTTGAACACCAGAACAATTTCCACTTATGGTTCAGGAATTAAAATGGACAAGTGTCTGTTTCTAGCAGTGATTGAAATAGTGATCGCCTAGTTTTAGGGTTTGGGGAACTAGATTTTGTAAGCACTCTCATGGGTCAGAACAGAAAGTGTCCAGATTTTATTCACTACCATAGACATTGCAGATGTACAGAAAAATTCAGATCAAACATCAGTGGCAGTTAATGAGATGTTTTTAGTGGAAGAGTGGAAATGATGAGTAGTAGGAATAGACTAGACCACAGCTATGCATGAAGCAAGAGCCTTGTCCTCTCCATCTGGCAATTGCATACTTGAATAATATATAGAAACCATCAGTGATTTGTATAACATAGCAACCAGCTTCCCCTTCATTAAAGGCTTGTTCTGCAGTGTGTCATGATTCCTCATGATTGCATTGGTAAGGAACGTTTTCAGTTTTGTATTTTCTCATCATTGGTTTCCAGACTTAAGGACTACACTCTAGCTGACAACAGAGATTTCCACTGTCTTGCCTTCTCACTCAGGTCGCAGAGATGATGATTGTTCCTTCTCTTGAGAGCTCATGGGCTTATTCATGTTACCCTGGCTACTCATTTCTTTATTTTGTTTTGTTGGTAGGGTTTGGGGTTGTTTTTTTTTCTGGGGGAGGAGGGGTAGTATGGGGAGGAGCAGGCTATCCACACAGTCTTATTTTTCAAGTTTTCTTTCTCAGACTTTCTGAACGTTTCATCTTATTACTTTTCCTAGTTTTGACTATTTCAGGTATTCATCTGAATGTCCTCCATCATTTGATTTACAACAGTCCTTCAAAACATGAGAGAAATTTTCATACTCTGCCTGAATACCACAATTATTTTAATCCATCACATGCATTTTAAAACTATTTTTCAGCTCATGTTCACATTCTTTACCTTACTTGTTGGACAATCCCGAACTTGTCTTAGTGCCAGGATATGCTATTAGTTTAAATTAGAGCTGCTGTAAGAAATTCATCAACAGACTGATGTCTGATGAAAAAAGCTTCCTCACATTCTTGTATGAAATGATTATAGCTGTTCTCCTCTTGTCTGAGCTAGAGAAAAAATGCAGACGAATGGAGGGAAGAAGGAGTGGGAAGTGGGGAGAAAAGAAGTTAGGAATAAATTAGAATCATACTAAACAAGCTTGGAAGGACAATCTGCACCAGTATGAAATTTGGTGAATAAAAACAGCTGCCTGTATTTGCAATTACAGACTTATGATGCAATTGCCTGTTAATGGCCCAGTTAAATTGTGAAGTAGATACAACTATATTTGTTACACAGATAATAACAGATTAAACAGGCTATAAATTTGATTTATATAAGGACTTTTTCCATTACTTCATCAATGCATTAGCACAAAACATCTTCATGGAGAACAGTTGCTGATCTGGTAACTCAGTCATCCACTGTCTATCATTCCATTTGGGCAAGAGTAGGACTCACTTCTTCTGGGTCACTACTGTTGCTTTTATAAGTGTAGCGGTACTTGACAATAAATCTACGGATATCTGTGGTTTTCTCATTTTTTTCTCTAAAGCTACCATACTACCAGTTTGGCCAGTGCTGGACTGTTCCTTAAGGGTTAGTACACGATACATAAACTCAGATTTCTTACAGATACCTTATTCCATTGTAAGCATGTTTCTAGCTGCATCCCTCATTCTGGGTTGAAAACAAATCCCATAATTGGACACATCTCCCAGGAGGGCTCTAGAATATACACCTTTCAAAAGACTGTCTCTACAACACCAATGATTATATGCTGATTGCCACATAGTTCTGGGAAACAATGGCTTCTGAAGATCCCAACACATTTGTTTGGGCAAGCTATAAATAAAATCAGGATGGAAAGTTGATGCAAAAGTAAAGCAGCATAGAAACCTTTTCATGCAGTACCACAAGACTTCTCTGCAGATCATTTAGCAGCAGCCACAGGGCGAATTTGAAGCTAAATGTCTCTGCAGTCAGAGGGCCTGAGACTTGGAGCCATGGGCCGGAGCTCACCTTTACCCTTGCTCATATTTCAGACATTCCCACATTCTCCCACTGTGTTTCACAAGCAGGAGACACTGCAGCAGAAGAAAAAGAGAACTCTGTACACATTTGCTGAGACAGTGCTCCTGGAGGTGAAGACCAAACAGCCTGGGGTCAGCCAGTTCCACAGTGCTGAAGTAGGACCAGTAATCCCCTCTTTCTAGGTCAGCTTATCATAGCATAGTCTGTTTCCCATTACATGCTTGTTGGAACCTCCCTGAAAAAACTAAAAAGGGACTATGCTGCAGCCATCTTGACAAGACTTCTCTTCCCTTTAATCCAGAACACAGTACTCTAAAAATGTATAAGGCTAGTTAGCTCCATTTTACAGACTGGTTAAATACCAGAGCTTGAAGCAGCAACCTGAAATCTATGCTTAGCCTAAAACTCCATGACTGTGAGAATGAAAGGCTGTGATATTAAGATGAAAGAGCTGACACAGGGAAACTGATATTGATGGTAGATTTCAATAAGTAAATGCAGAATCATATTCAGATAAGTATTCTTACAGTCACTGTAAAGAATTTGCCTTCCAACAGCTATTCTTCTGAATAAAAGAGAACAGCATCTATTACAATACAGGTGTTGACAGTCAGCTACCCAAAGCCTCAACAAAAGCATTAGAAATTTTGATAAATTATAAAATTTTATTTTCCTCTGCCTTCCATCTGTGCATAATTTGGATGTGTTAGACAATACTCATTGTTTCTTGATTACTTACTCTAGCATGTGTTTAAATACAGTCAATTTTCATTAAATTCCTTGCTTGTGGTTTCTGAGCAGAAGTTCTTTTTATTGTTTTTCTTTTTATTTTATTTTCCACCTTATTTGTTTGTTGTAAAAATTGGAAATGACTAGTTGATGAGAAAAAAGAATGTGTAGGATGTATCTCAGGGGACCATATTTATTTCTATGTTTAATTAGTTTGATGGTCTTACTGTTACTGTCCCTACACAAAACTTCTACATCTATAGGTAGGAGCTTCATGCCTGTAGCAGAAGATGAAAAAATTCCTCACTTCATTTCTATTTTTGGAACTTGTAGAGGAATTTATTTGGCCAACTTCCTCTCTGTTCAAATGGCCAATTTATTGGCAGAGCCACAGGTAATAGGATCTGTCTGCCTCATCTATTTTAAAACATCTTCAATGTAGACATCTACATATGATCTAATTTCCTAGAACTCTTCCACAACAGGTGGAAGAAAAGCTACTGCTGTATCTCATCTCAAGGTAAGCATATCAGAAGTATATCAGATGCACCATGCACCTCACATCTTACTCTCTTTACAAAAGTAATATAGGCAACTGTCTCAGGCATAGATATTCAAAATTACATAAGTGAAATTCTTCCTTCAGATTGTTCTGTTGCAAGACCAAAATGGAGACTAACAATAATTCTTCCATCTGTGGATCATTAGATACATTTTAGCATGCAGATTCTAACTAACAGGTCTTTCACAGATAAAATGCTTGGAGCAAGTAAGCCCCTGAAATTACCTGAGCAAAAAGAGGACTTATCTTCCTTCAGCTCTTAGCTGTTGAAGGAAGGAGATCAGCAGGGTGTCCACCTCTGAAGGCAAGTCATAAAGAGGCCAGGAGTTACCTGGGCACAGAAGAAAACAATGAACCACCTAAAAAACTAGACTCCTTCTGGTAAATGAACTGCATGAGGAAGTACAGGAAGTTCTTATTTTTCTGCAAGTGGTTGTCTTTCCGATGGGCAGGTGATACATGTGTGCACATTTCTCAAGGGAAAGGATTTTTCCTGAACTACAGGATGAGAGGAGCTCTGTGGGGAAAGGGAAGTTCAGTAGCACCTATGTAGAGTCCAACCTCCAACTTAGCAGTTCCAGTTTTGCTGCAAAAGTTGAAACTGGAGAAGTTTATCACTACAGCTTCCAGGAAAATCAATGTCCAGTGTCACTGTCAGGCAGTCATTTGTGGACAAGCACTAGAATAGGCCCACAGTCTGTGAGCCTAGGACATATGTCCAGGGAGCATTTTACAACAGCATTACCAAAAAGTCTGAGATACATAAGTGTCTTTATCACTTGGCTCAGAAATTACTGTTTTCCCCACAAGTTCAGTTAATTGCACTCTTCTGTCAAATTACTTCTGAAATACTGTTGTGCAAATCTCTCTCTTCTAAACAGCATGGTCAGCATAAACAATGTGAACTTACAAACTATGATACATGGAAGACTGCATGCCAGAATCCCTATCTACATAGACCACCTACCACCTGAAAAACAAACAAAAGCTAAAAGGTGAAGGTGAAGTCTCTTCTGCCATTGCATTTGGTTTGCAATAGCCACTTAGGAAATAAAAGAGGACTTTTATCCAACAAAGGTACTTAGAGAAATAAATCATTTTTCTAAGAGTTCCCTGAACACTACATGAAGAATTTTCTAGCTGTAAGGAAAAAAGTAAATCCCACTTAGCACATACTGTTCTATCCTGGAACTTGAATACAAAGTCATTAAACAAAGTTGGAAGAAAATACTGCAAATAAATCTTTCCAAAACCACATTCCTGAGACTTTAAGCAGCTTCTCAGTCTCATGAAATCAACCAACAGAAGCAAATTCTCCATAATCCTAGCAGCACTGAACACAGACTGCATGTATAACTTCTCTGCGCTAATTGCCATGAACACTCCCTGCAACAGACCCCTGAGCAGCTCTGGCTGCTACACTTGCACAAACATAGAAGGTTTCACCCTGTGCACCAGAGGTTATCAAGGCATATAGGTAATTGATAATAGGCAACTATTAGACACCAGCATGAAGTCATATATCCAGGCTGTGCATAACAGAAATATCCAGCTGTCAGTAAAAGGCATTTCCCAGAAAACAATCATTCCATCTTCATCTTTGTGGAGATATTTTCATCTCCACAAAGGAAATATAACAAGAAAAACCTCAGAACTCTCTTTATAACATATTATGTTGTCTCCCCTCAGCACTGACCTCTCCATATTCCACAGACTGTACATCACATGTCTCATTCCCTTAAGTGATCAGTATCTATTCACCTCTGTCTGCTTCTCTTTTTCTTGCTTTCCATCTCTGTTTTTCTCTCCATTCAGTTCTTTTCACCCTCCCAAAGTTCCTTCTGCTCCCTATTTAACAATACCTATTTCTTACAGAGATGGTTTAGGTGATGCATAGTTGAGGGAATTCTGACTAATTGTTCTTAACCTGTATTTTGTTTTGAAAACTGTTACCTCTATTTTGAGACCTGAAAGACACTTCAGGCACATGTGCAAGCTAATTTTTCTTCCTAAAGAATATTAGCATGTGCTATTAAAGGACACCGACTGTGCCTACAAAAGCCTGTCCTGCCTATGGATCCTTAGAAAATCCTGTCAAAGGGTAAAATATTCTCATGATTAGTTTTCCTAAATAGTTAAATTTCCTATTTAAATTTCCCAAATGCTTTTCATAATATACATTTTATGAAGTTATCATTTGTTCTTGCTTGTGTTGTGTAGCACATTCTTGATGAAGTAAGAAAGAGATGAATAGTCCACTTTAAAATTTTTTCTGATGATATTAAGTTATTCAATATAATAAAGATGGGAAATGATTATGAAGAAGAACTTGATACCGAAAAACTGAGCAGTAAAACAGTATATGAAATTCAATGTACATAAACAAAAATTTACACACATTTTTAAATACAACACAGACTTTCTTCATGCTCTGATCTCATGCAATTGTGGGACTGGAATATATATTTGGATTGAGAAATATTATGTTTTGTTGTCAAGACGGGAAATTAAATATTAGGAACACATAAGAAAGTAACAAAATAGAAAGTATCATTAAGCTGTGGTGTAAATCCATGGTGCACCACTTTCTGAGTTACTGTGTGGGACTCATATCTCTCCATTAAAAAGTGTACATAGAATCTGCAAGGAAAAAGAAAGTGGTATGAACACTTAAGGATTTGGAAGAGATTCCGTGCAAGGAATGAGTAATGAGATTAACTTCTGTCTAAATGGATCACAGAGACAATAATGGTGTGGCTGTAAAGTCATGTGTGACATGGAGAAGGTGAGCAGTCAAAACTCACTTGATCTTCCTATTTAAGAACCAGGGACAACAAATATGCCTTTACGATACAAGCCAAAAGGAAGAGCTTTTCTTTGCAAGCAATGCACAGCTGAGCTGTGAAACTCCTTCCCTGAAGAAACTGAAGGTGAAAAATATTGACATTTTCTCTGTAAAGGATGGTAGAAAAATCCATTGAGGTATATGGAAAACAAAAATTACCGCCATTCCAGTAACCTCAGTGTGACTGCAGGCTGTGTCAGAAGAAGAATTTGGGGAAGCCTGCTGACAAAAACAGGATATGGACCTAAATGAACCTTCTACATGAATCCATGCAGACACTCAATAGCTTCTCCTGGGCCTGAATCATTAAAAAGTTCTTAAGGAGTGTCGCTGCTCTCCCACAATTGATAGGAGTTGGCTGACTTCTTTGTCGGAACTAACTCAGAACAACTATCCTCTGGGCAAGTTGCTTGTCAAGGTGACCTTTTTTAAAGATTCTGTCCCCTTTGATGTAAAATGTTCCAGATTAGCCAGAATGATCATATTTCTTCATTGGGGAAGCCCTTAGACTCACAGCCTTTGAGCTGGGACTTTCATACTGCCTGACTCTAAAGCTCCAGCAGTCTAAATCTCTGAGGAATTTTAGCCCAAAAAGTCTTTCTCAAAAAGAGATAGCACAGTAGTGCTGCCTTCTAGCAAAATACATACACAAACCAGATAAAGCATGTTTAAAGAGTTTCCACAAACTAACACTAACCTAGGCATGCCAAACACCTTTAAAAATTATGCATGAGCTACAGGGAGGCTATGTCATCTTGCTGTTCAGAATGTTTGCCATGTCTTAAAAAGACAAAGTATCCCATGTGCATTTTAATTGATTAAACAGTCCATAATAGCTTCAAATTAAAATTCTCAACTTTCATTAATTCTTGGAATTATTAATGCTATTCATGGGCTCAAAAAATATTATTCTACAAAAAATCCCCAGACTTATGAGATCTTCTAAATTAAAACACACTGCTTGCATTATTCATGTTGAGAACTTCATTTTATTTCAGCGGGATTATTCATTACAGGAAAGATTGTGAGTACAATCACTGGGCTCCAGCTGCAGCTACTGTTCCCCAGCCTGAGATGATTCTTGTCCATCTGCTTACTCACTCATGGCTCTTTACTGTGATATCTGAAAACCTCCTTCTTTGTTACTTGCTGATATTGTTGGATATATGGTGAAGGATATAATACTAAAAAAAAAATAAATAAAAATGTAAGATTACAGACACAATCAATTTTCGGTGGTTTTTGTCTTCTTAAAATGTTAAGCATCCCGGTAGCACACATACAGAGTATCAAAGCTGGGTCTATTTGCTTTAGGAGTGCACTCAACAAGTCTCTAACTAATTTATGTCACCTAAATCTCTGTAACCCTGTGACCTTGATTTAAGCAACCTTCCTTTCTTGAGGTGTCCTACAAAATCCCGTGTGTCCACCTCTTTTCTCCTCAAATAATGTTTCACTTTCTCCAGAGATAATCCTTATCAAATTTCTTTTAAATCCTTTTGAGGGTTGCATGTTGTTATTTTTTTTTTATTATTTATTATATGTTCAAGGTGGCTTTGCACCATCTGTGGCACAGAAAGGAAGATGTCAGTGACAAGGTAGCAGGGGCAGAAAAACATTGTCAAGTTAGAGAGCAAAGATATGAATTCTGCAAAGTCACATACAGTTAGATTTTTCAGAGACTATCTCAATGATGGCCTGTAGTACTCCTTAGCCCAGGGAAAAATACAGCTCCTATGTACTTCCATGAATCCTAGCTGTCCTACATTAGGACCACATTAGGTTCTTGGTCAGTATGCTCTGAATATGTCCATTAGCACTAAAGCTGCATCCCTGAGCAGCTGAGAATCGGGTCTCCAACACTCCTCTGTAATTCCACTTCAGCCTTCTCTTTTCAGTTCATGGCAGGGTTCACTTTTTATTTCTTGGACTCTGATCAAAAACTAGTTAATTACCAAAGCAGCATGATGCTGGGATGATTGACAGATAACACCCCATGAGTGAATAAAAAGCTGCATTTTGAAAGGATAAAACAATAAAGATGTTTCAACAAGAAGACGAACAGCAGGCTTCCAGCAGGGAGTGTTAAAAGGTTCCCAGAACATCACACCAGAAAGGGTTTTTGTCATCTGGCTTCACAAGAAATGACAATCTCAGCTCAGGGTATTTGATTAACTCTAGCTCATGCATTCAACTTGTGAGGCAACTGGTACTCTGGGAACATCACAGGAGAAAGGGACAGGTAGCAGATTCCTTCCAGAATTGCTTAAAAAAATGCTTGTAATTTTTCTGGAGGCTATTGGAGAAAGGAGACATGGAACAGAATTAAGTGTTCAGTGCACTTCTTCTGTGCAGCTACTTGGATGTGTGTAAGAAATAAATTTGAACTGAGTTAACTGACACAGCCAAACAGCAAACACTCCCATACCTAAACTGTATACAGAAATAAGGCATTGTTATTTTTGTATATAGAAACATTATATCCATTAAGTACAGATTTTTGTATAGTAATTTTAAACAAGTCTAATAATTCTAATAAAAGTTTTTATTTGTCTGGATCACTGATTTTATGAGGACCTTCTTCATGGTGATTTTATTGCTACTCATCTCTTTCAAGAGTCAAAATAAACTGAATTTACTAATTAAAGATGGCAAAGTCATCACAAGTTACATGTTGCCACTCCATTCAAAATTGAATTTACAGAACTGTTCTATTCCTTTTTAGTTATATGACAAAGATTAAATTTCAAATAAATTATTAAATCCAAACCCAAATTCTATGATTAGAGTCAGTTTCTTATTCAAACATTCTATCCTTAATTATCTGCTGTGTTATAATGCCTGTAAAAATATGGGTCCCTTCCAATCCCAGATTTTCTCTGATTCTATGAAAAGTTTTCTGTGATATTTTGTGAATGGAAATTAATACAGAAAGAAGTTTCTATATGTGTTCTTATTTGTCTTGGGAAACTTAAATCATGATCTGGTCTGACATTATATTTATCTGCTACACCATAACGAATATTTTGTTGCTTGCAGGACAGTCTCCTGTGTCAAACTGTTATCTTGGTTCATTATATTATATTAATTATATTTATCATATTATCACAGCATATTAGAATCATTCAGTGGACTAGTAATCACATAAAATCACAGTATGGATTCTGTTTTGGCAGATTATTTTCTGATTTTTAAAATGTGTTACAGGAAAACAATAGATCCAAAAATATAGGACCAAATAGAGCTCTGAGGAAATAAACACACTTAAGAAGCCTGGTTCTTTATTAAAGGCAATTTTAAATTTCTATTTAATTTGCATCTCTGTGCATACACAGAATTATTTTGATGATTCACAGAGGATTTTCAGTACTGCTTCAAACATAAATGTGAAATGTGAAATGGAGGCAAACAAAAGCAATAAGAAAGAGGAAATATCTTGTGCAAGTCATCAAAAATGTTATGTTGGTACACAGCTATAATTTATAACTGTGTACACAGGACTGAGGAAAAAACACTCAACTAGATTTCTTCATGTTTAGGGTAATTCAGGGAAAAAGATTATAGGTTGCTGCAATATCACAAGGCCCATTTGCTATTAAATGTAGATTTCCTGTTTTGAGGACCACCCAAGCGCAAATATTTGCTTTTCCAAGTGCTTTAAAATGCTAACTCACATTAGTTCAACATATAAATAGAGAAATAATTTTGCTTAAGCACTTTGTCTTTTTAAAGAGAGAAGAAATATACTGGATTAATCACCTCATTCAGCTTTAAGAGCAGGTCAAATCCAAAACTGTATTTGATGAGAAGTCTTGGTGTTTATTTCATGTTCTCTGTATGGTGCCAGCATATCCAAGAGGAATGAAAAAAACCCACTACATGTCTCACACCTGATTTTGAAATTGGAGTAATAATTTACTTGTTAAGAGCTAAATATTATTCTCTGTCCAAAGTATCAGGCTTCTAAATCTTAGGCAGTACTCATGCTGTTTCAGAGGTTTCCTGCCCAACCTTTCAGTCAAAAGCTTTGGCTGAGTATTCTGTATATCAAACTGCTCCTTTTCACTCACAAGGGAAAAATGCCAGAAAATGGCTTCTGCACCTCATATTACCTGAGCACAAAATACATGTTTTCAAGAGATGTCAAGTTCAAGGATGAGAAACCTCTCAAAAGAAGCACACTTGGATAAGGAGGGAATCTTGACTCTAATTGGAGTTCCTGCTACTGGATCAGTTGTAACATCTTAATGTTGCCATCCAGACAGTGCTAAAGCAGGCATCAAAGAGAACCAAACTAAAACCAGAAAAATAGAATGAGAGAAAGTAGGGGCTGAAGTAGGAATATATATCTGATATATATTGTTTTATATCAACTAGACCCATCAGCACTTCTAAAAGTGATGGGGTTTGTATGTCAACATAGTTTTGAGTACAAATACAAGCAGGCTAAGATATTATTCCCATTTCCCAATATTTTCCTTTCAAACAAGCAAATTTGAGGTATATCCATTTTTAGACTTCTAATAAAATGCCTGTAAATATTATGTGCCTAGATTCATGTAGTATCTTGGATTGAAAGAAGTATTACTTTATTTGCACACAGTGAACCATGAAATCACAACTTAATTTAAAAGATGTTGTTTTTTAAAATTGGAGAATACATAACATTTATAGTAAGGTGAACAAACAAATTTACCCTGTCTATAGAAAAACACAATACAATTTGACACTATTTTGTTCCTCTGCATAGTCACTGATCACTGTCAGCAAGTTAGAACAAAATTTGAAACAACAAATTAAATCAACTCAACTATTCCCCCCTCTGTCCAAAAAAAACAAACCCAGTTAAAGAGATCTATGTCCATATAATCAAACCATTCAGTTTTATTACTTTGTCTTACATTTGTACCAGGAGTCCAAAGGAGGTTTTGGAAGTCCTAAATATGACTTAGCAAATAATATGAGACTTTCACTTTAAAAGTAAGAGTCTTTATTTCACCTTCTAAGTATGAAGTTTGGACACAAAAACCTCACCGTGGTCATTGGAGCATAAATAATTTTCTTTGTTTGCCAGTAAAGCTCACATTAGCTTGGTTCAAGGCTTAATCAACATGTCTGTTCTCTTCTTCCTAGCTCAAAGACTTCTGGAAGGTTATCATTAGTATTTGCATGAGTATGTAAAGTAGAAAAAACATGTGAATTATTATAACTTCTTAATAATAGGCTTAAAATCCATGACCACAATTACAGTTCTCCATAATACGTTCTTTATAATTCTCAGATTTACTCTACCATCTTTTGGATCTCTTATAACAGCTGCTAACAACCTACTATTCCAAAGCCTCATGCCAATTCTACATCTGTAAATCACCAGCCCAACCATGACTCATCACATCATTGGAAACAGTCTACACGACACAGGAAGCTAAGAATAGAGTTCGTTCTTTGAGAATGTCTTACTGCAATCAGCTTCAGCTGCTTCTTGTGATGGTTCCTGCCAGATTCAAGATAACAAAATTAAACATCTAGGGCAAGAAACAGAATTTTATTACTGCAGTCCCATTCTTCCCTTTGAGAATTATTTGAAGTACCCTTGTGAGACTGCTTAACACAAAATTCTTTCTTCCTATGATATCTTCCATTATTCAAAACTTCCTTGCCTTACTACTATTTTATGTTTATCCTCAAAGCAAATCCTAATGCGACTGATGTATACAGTCTTGTACCATAACACAATATTCAAAGTTAGAACTTTCCATTTCTTTTTTCTTCCTTTTTCTTCCAATCCTGTTCACAATGATTTCTCAATTGACAGGTCTGAAAATTCTGACATGCATTCCAGTAAATCTATGCTTCACAGTTTTCAGAGAGAATTAATATCATCTCTAAGTTATTTTCAAAAAGATATTTTTTTAACAAACATTCAAATTGAAGCTTCTTTAGGTAAATAAAGTTGCCGAACCTTATTCTATGCATTTTTACCTTCAGGAATGTGTTCCAGACTAGCTCGTGTAGAAAACACTTCTCCTTTTCTCTTCTCTTTTTAATGTATTTTTCCAAATTAAGTACTTTCCTTTGCAACTGAAACCAGACAAGATATTTCAGCTAAGAGTATCACGGTTTGAGAAAGTTATGAGAAAGCAAAAATGGGGTTAAAAAGGGAAATGCACACTCACATATAAACAACAGCTCTCTGCTTTGATGTTGCATTAGAGCAAAACAGTTTTGTATTTCTACTGTGACAAGTGCTGCACTTTTTGTCGCTACTGTTTTTTCAGCAATTAAACATTATGAATTCAAAAACTCTCTCTCACTGTCTGGAAAGCTGTACTGCAGTCTCATTTTAAAATACATAACCCCCCCCCCCCCCCCCAAAAAAAAATGCAGTTGGCCTATTCACTATGGTTTAATATCAGTAGTGGTAACATAATCAGTGGAAATCATTGGTACAACTTAAACATTTCACTACTCTTTAGAATTTTTTTCAAGATAGTTGAGTAAGGCACCAAAAAAAGGTAATTACTTAAGGAATACCGCTTCACTGAACACATTGCTATATTAAAGGCTTCTAAGGAGGTTTAGCAGCCTATCTCCAATTTAAGGCATAAGAACTTGGAACTCTGTATTTATGAAGCATCACTGACAGAGAAGCTAGGATCACATTAACTAGAGTTTCTTACCTCACAATTAATTTAAAAATACTTTCATTCATCAAGCCTTCATGTCAGAGGGATAGTGGAAAACCATATTAAGTAATAATTTTAATGTAAAAAATATTAAATTCCTTCATTTTGATCTGGACAAGTAGCTAGAGAGCTATCCAGCAGAAGTCATTAATGGGAAAGTATAGCTTCAGCTTCAGTGATTACAGAACTATTAAATACATCCTCTGTAGCACAGATATTTCTGACTCAAAAGCAGAAACTTTATAGCAAATGCTTATAGAAAATATCTCCTTTCAGAAAAAAAAAAGCATGTTGGTTGTGCAATTCCACATCATGTTAGCAATTCACTGGTTCTGAGGGATGCTTGAGAGAAGCTCTGAAGCTAAGTCTAATAAAATACTTTTAATTTAAATCTTGCTTTGTTCCCAAATTCACAACGCTGCATTTCCATACGACTGTCATGAGAAAAGGTTGAGTAAATGAAAACCTGACTGGTAAATCAAAGCAACAAAATATGTTTCCTAGTTACTAAAGGAATCATCATCTACCCATGTGTATACATTTTGCAGTGTATTCATTAAAATGTTTACTACTTTTTGAAAGAGAGCACTTGCATAACAGTTTGTCATGCAATGTTAAATTGGAATTTTTCAGGGAAAACTGCAGATCATCCAGTGTTTACTACTACACTTTGGGGCAGGTGGCCCCTTCAGAAAAGAAGGGGGAAATGCATTTTGCCTAGAGTCATCCAAGTGTCCGTCCACTAACAGAAGTTTTTAGAGTGCAGTGAGAAATGAGAACTTCTCAAGAGTGTAGTTTACAGAGCAACAGATACAGATTGCGTCAAAGGAATGAGGAGCAAGCATGCCATGAGACCTCCAAAGGGGTGGAAGAATGGAATTCCTGCAGATACAGACTGTGCTCTGCTGCCACCTAGAAAGACACTTGTTCAAGAGTTTTAAAACAGGTCCAGGTCACAGGATATTTCCTGCAAAGGCGACACAGAGATTTGTCCATGATGCCCAATTTTTTTGTTTTCTTCAACAACTGACTTTGTGCTTTCTCTCTTTTAGAAAATCCCATGATCTGCTGCTGAATAACCCCTGAGTTTTAAAACATCTTTAGTGTTTTGATGTGTGCACAGTAAGGGACAAGTTTAGAGAACTTAGCTTGAAGTGCTTTCACAAAACCACTTGACACAAAGCTCACATTATTTTTCTGAAAATCTTCCCTCAAAAGTGTAACTTATTGTCTCTGGGATCACATGATTATCAGCCAGCAGCCATTTAGGTCTCTTGTTCTCCACATTCTCCTTCCCCCAAAGTTTGTGATGAATTATACAGTTAGAAAGCCAAGAGAATATTTCATCTACATCTAAGAAATGAAAAACACTTCCAACATCACTATAACAGACTCAATAAATTCTCTTACAAAAGGCAAAATCTTTGAAGAGCTAAGGTACCCCGGGAAAGTGCTGGAGAGATCAGAGGCAGCTGGTGTGTCCCAGGTTAACTGCTAAGCGACAGTTCTGCCACTGCATTTCTGATAATAGAAAAACAAAATCCCAAAGTGATCTGCAGGAAAAAAAAAAAAAAAAAGGAAAAAGAACAAAGGCTAAAATCCTTCTTGAACTCAAAGCTACTGGTTGCAGATTTGAAAGGGAAACTTCCCACACCTGCTGCCAGTTACTGTTACAACAACTAAGGGACACCTCTGCATAGCTAAAAGACATATTCTTTATTTGATTGTACAGGATACTGAGTAACATGCTTTAGCTTTGAAGTTAAAATCCACCCTTCCCAGATCCTCAATCCAGGTGATGCTACAGCCTACAGCTGTGGCCAGAATCAGGATGAGAAGAATCTTCCAGCCTCCTCCTGTGCTCCTTCAGGACCTGAGAAGACCAACAGCTCCTACAAAATGCAGTGTCAGTAGAGTAAGACTTCTCAGGTGGGAAGCATAGCTACTGCTTGCACATGGGGGAGGCACGGGCAAGCACTTGGCAGGGCTCACAGCAGCCCCAGCAGCAGCCCACGATGGGCAGGTCCATAGCCTGCCCTGACAATGCCACAGCAAGGACAGAAATCTGCCTCTGTGCTCCTTCCCCAGAGTTCCTCCTCCCCATTACACTGCCTGCCTGCTCACCCCCTCTCTCCAGCTCTCAGCTGCTGCCAGGGTGGATTCACAACTCAGGAAAGATGACCCCAGTACAGAGTTATGCTCAACAAGCCTTAAGAAAGCTCACAACTACTTGCTGAAGCACTTTCAGACCTTTTTTTTTTTTTTTAGTTGCTGGTTGCTTTCAAGTGCTGGTTATTTCTTTGAATTCATAAATATAAAAATTGTAATAAAAAGATGTGGATTTCATCCCAGCTCTTATTTTTCATCATTTCTCACTAAAACCAAAAAAAAATCAAAGCAGGATAATAATGAATATGAAGTAAAACCTAACTGCTAAATGGCAGAAAATGCTACCACTTTGAGAATAAAATTATTAGGCAAACAATGTTCATGAGTTCACACTGACACAAATTCAAAAGATAATGCATGCATTTATTTGGCACCTGGCAGTAAGAAGCTAAGAGGGGCAGACACATAGCAAAGATCAGTTGATGGATAATCTCATTACAAGGTGTCCTTCAAAAAGAGAAAATGAAATTTATATTTATACCTGTATGAATCTAATCAAGGCAGATAGTACAGAACTAAAAATCTGACTTAGGCCAAGAAGTGAGTCTATATAAATAAACATATTTAAACTAATATCTGCAAATTTGGCACTGTCCTTATTAAGTTCTTTTTTGTTCTTAGAAAATCAGAAACCATATAACAGACAAATTTTTGTGTCTTTAAATCTCCTGTGTGCCAGGGAGGACTAGAAGGATGGGTACCTAAGGAAGGGCCAGGGTGATCATAACTTCCTAATGGGAATGTTGAAGCAAAAACTGCAGTTTTCTCTACTGGCAACATCATGACCAGCGACTACCAAATAATATAATGAATGCTTATAACAAATTTGGTTTAACAGGTTCTGTAAGTTCTGCCATTATCTCATCTCAACCCTTCTTGCCTTATGTTGCCTTCATCCCACTGCCTCCACCTGCCCCTCCAGGGGAATGGGAGAGAGAATTGGGGAAAAATATAAAATTTGTGTCTTGAGATGAAGATAATTTAGTAGAACAGAAAAGGAAGAGGGAAAAAAATAAAAATTCAAAGACTTAAAAGATACAAAACAAGTGATGTACTATGGAATTGCTCACCATGCACCAACTGATGCTGAGCCAGTGCCAAGCAGCAGCTCTCCAGCCAGCTTTCCCACTAGATTACAAGCTGGGCACATGGTATGGGATATTCCTTTGGCCAGTTTAGGTCGGCTGTCCTGACCGTTTCGACTTTTAGCCTCTGGTGCACCCCAGCCTCTTCACTGGTAGCATGGTGCAAGAAGATGAAAAGTCCTTGATTTAGTTTAAGCACTGTGAAGCAACAATTAAAATATAAGTGTATTATCATTATTCTCATCCTGAATCCAAAACACAGCACTACTGCAGCTACTAGGAAGAAATTTAACTCTATACCAGACAAAACCAGGACAGTACTGAAAGGAAGGACTTCCATTCATCCATGATTATTCAAAACAAGAAAGTTATATATTTCAGTTGGAGAATTATCTGTATAACAATGTTCTGCCTCCTGAAGCATTGACCTTTGGGTGGCACATATGGCCATAACTACAGTCTTAATTCCAGCCATGATTGCTATTTGACAATTAAGTCTCATATCCTTTCAAGGATAGAATCTCAAGAAAATTAATATTTGGTGGGGAAATCAAATGTACCCTTTACTCGAGGTGGTTTCTAAGTGTTAGCTGATGGTCTCTATGTTCCCTGTCTTGTCTCCTCAGGAAACCACAATACCAGCGCTGGATAGAAACCCTTCGATGCAACTACTCTTGCTAACCATATACACCAAAAGTAACTTTCATCTGTAAGTGGCATAAAATGCTTTACATATTTTTTTGCAAAGATCCTTTCATTCATCAGCAAAATGCTGCTCTTTTTGAAGTAGGATATATTTTGTTCCATTAGTACTATAAAAAATACTTTTGTGAGAAAGAATCTTTGTAAAAACTAATTACAACAATGCTTAACTTTAAGTAATCTAACTAGAGTGACTATTTCATTAATAGCACAGAGACAAATATTTTAGCAGGTTGAAGGAAGAATGAAAAGCATTTCTGTTAAAACCCAAGTTTGCCTTAATGGATTCATTTGATGTTGGTCATATTCAATCTGAGATTGCAATCCAAGTGATTATGCCCATAAGCATTAGATGCTAAAAATCTAACAAAGTGTAACACCACAATGTCCTCTACAAAAATCATACAGCCATCATGCTCTCTAACTAGCCAAAGGTCAGCTCCACGGAGAACTAGATGTGACTTTCTTTTTAATGGTGTTTTTCACATATTGGAAGATATTGGTCTATCAGAAATGAAGCAGCAGTTAATAATTGCAGTTTAGGGTTTAGCTCATTCACCTAAATCAAAATTGAACTAGATCAGAACCTCTGCTTTAGTTAATGATATATTGAATATTAAAAAAAACCAACCAAACAAAAACCTCTAAACACCACAAACAGAAAAAACCAACCCAAACCCAAAACTAGGAAGTCTTAAAAGACACCAGAAAGTAAACAGCCTTGGCTGTCACATATGTACATGATTGATTCTTTTTCATAAGAATACCTAGATCTCAGACTAAGGGTCAAATTTGTCAAAACAGGAATCCAAACCAGCAGATCACATTCCAGCTGAGACTTCTCTTCTGAAGCTCATCAGGTCTTCTGCACTGTCACACTCATTTTTGCAGTCCTTGCCAGGTTTTGGCTCAGCTTACTCCACAGTGGGAAAAATCCTTGAGACTTCAGTAAAGTTATATAAAATGGTAAAAATTGTTCCTTTTGCAGCACTAGTTCCAAACATGTTCTTATAATCCCATCAGGAATTAGTAAACCTTAAAATGGATTAGGTAAATCATATTTTATGCTACCCGTTATCAAGACATGTTTTTGGCAACATTCATATAAGAGTAGTTTGATATATTTTTTCCACTAAAAGGGAGAAACCCTCCATATCAATACACTTCCCTCTTACAAATCATATAAATTTATTTTTCATCAGAGAATGTGTCACTGTGGATTGAAAAATTGCATTTAATTCCACTTTCCTCATGAAAAGGATCAAAAGGTGCTTTAGCATGTCCCTTGGTTACTTAAAAATTTATTAGTTTTGAGAGGGAATGCCTCTTGAAATTAATTTTTAAATTGTCAAAGATCAAAATGTTTAAAAAATATATATATATAATGCATCACAATTTAAGCTTTGGTTTTGGATTGTTACTACATTTCTGAGCAGATGCTTAAAACTAGGCTGACTCACTGTTTTCTCATCAGATATACTTATTTCTTAAAAAAAGTCTTAAAGACATGACAGAAATGAATGGCTTTAGAGAGCTATTTTTACCAAAATCACAGTTCCTGTGATTCTCAAAAGCTCAAAATTCTAGACCATTTATTTGAACTTCAGTTTTGTCTTATGAAGTTATTAATACAGAGGTTGATTAATATAAAAGGGTTTATCAAAATAGTAGTTCAGTGCAATTCTAGTGTTGGAAGAAAATTAGGTTGTGTTTGATGACTTAACAGCTGACAAAGGCAGGAGAAAAAAGATTGTTATGTTTAATTTGGTAAAGCTATTAATTTCTTTAAGCTTGTAAAATATAATTGTTTATTACAGTTTTCTTTTCCAAATGGTCTACATAATAAGAATTTGATCATTACTAACCTGTTTCTAACTACAACCTTGAAAAGCATAATAAGTCACTTACCAGTTTAAATCCAGTCACTCTCTAATACGCCTTCTTTTTTAAGACTGACATTTACCTTAAAGAAACATATCTTTACTGTCACAACATAGTTTCCTGCTTGTGGTCATGAACTTCCTGAGACAGTGGGAACAGATACTAAATTAGACAAAAAAGACAAAATTCATTATAAAATCCCCCTAATTGTTAAAAGAACCTCATTGTTATTCCAATGGATGTGAGAGACTAGCTTTTGTCATTTGTATTTTTCCATGGCAGATTCTTAAACTAAAAGATCAGAGAAGGAACTGGCCTTAGTCAGCAGTGCTTGAGAGATTCCTTTTGTAAAATATTTCTCTTTCCTTTTCTCCCATCCTTCCAGAAACATTCTCATTATTTCCACTTTCAATCTCATTCCTCAGAAAAGATTCTACATTGTTCCTGAGACAAGTCTTGAAAACCTCCAGGGATGGAGATTCTACCACACTTCTCTGTGTGCTCTTGGAAGAAATGCCAACTTGCAACTTGGGGTTTTTGTCCCTTACACTGTCTGCCACCATCAAGAGTGTCTTTGCAAGACCTCTTCAAACAGTTTAAGGCTGCTGTGAGGTTATTTACCATTTAACCTCCTGTTTTCCAAACTAAACAAGCCCAGCTCTGTTAACCACTCCTCACAATTTGTGTGCTCTGGGCCCTGACTATGCAGTCCTCTGCTGGACCCTCTGCAGCTTACTGGCATCCTCTTAAAAGGGCTTGTCAAGTCCCAAACCCTCCCATCACAAGCCACTGTGCAGTAGATGACCTGTTCAGAAGGGGCGAAAGAAAACCTTTTAAATGTGCCTGACACCACATGCTCAGTCACTGCTTACTAAAGGAATGCATCTTTGGGAGTTGTGTAGAATTGATTTCAGGAGGTGACAGAGCTAAAGGTGAAATTAAATATATATATAACATACACAGGGAAAACACAGAGAAGATAATAAAAAAGGGGTAAAAGACAGGCATAGTGCCTATAATAACAGGAACAAAGGAAGAACAAATAGCCAGGAATTTCCCCAGTGTACCACTGATAAGGCCCCAACAACTTCCTTTCTCTTTGGCAGAATGAAAGCCCTGCTTTTTGAGTTGCCATTTGCTACATTTCATGACAGTAGTCTCAGCAAGCTTATTTTCTTCTCCTGCTTAATTTGGATTTTTTAAATTAAAATGAGATTTTTAAAAAGCAGCACGTGTCTGCCTGTTTTCTGCTACACCCTTTTTGCATGACCAGGTAATTGATACTGCAGTGCTGAGTCAGTGCAAACTCAGTGCTGCACCAGGAACCTTTGCTTAGCATTCAGTGTGAAAACACCCAGTCTGTGAGTGCTGCTGCTGGGCCTTCAGGTGCCACCACTTCTTGCCTTCATGCTGCTTCCTGAGAACCAAAAAAATCACCAAAAGCCCATCACTGGGTTTCATTTTCTGCAGTAGCAGGCTAGGTGTCATTATGATTGTGATAGCTGACATTCCCAAAAGTCAGTAGGAGGCTTCCTGAAGTCCTGCATTATGTTGAGAAATTGCCTTACACTGTTGATGTGAAACTTTCCTTGGGAATTGTAGTCTAGCTAGACAGACACAGAATGCAAATTGGAGATGGCAAGAAAACTTAATTTCCCAGAAAGTTAAATAAAGTGGGTAATAAACCACATCCTAAAAAATTTAGTTGCAAATAAATCATAGTACATGAAAGACATTTCTAATGTAGTTCTTTGTAAGTCTCGTTATAACAAAACATTAGCAGAAATCACCACTTCTGCATATGAAAGACACATTAAAATGTTTTCACTTGTCCATTTTTATTCTAACTATATATGGCATGGAAAAGAGACACTGTATTGTAAAACCACCCTTCTTGGCTTTTCCAGTGCTTTTTTTTACCCAAAAGCTTTTTTCTACTTTAACACCTTCAGATTATTCTGCTTTATTAAGTTATGTCAGAGAATTGTGTAATGTGTGCTCAGCACACACCCAATTCAAATGCTGGGAGAATGTGAGTTTCTTTCATTCAAGACTAAAAAAACCCATTTTCATACAAGTACATATAAATAATTCAGGTATTGAAGTAAAAGAATATTTCTGCAAGAGGTTGCATATCATACTGTTATGCATACAGCATGTGCTTTAGTGTTCTAGAAACAGTTTGGAGAGGAAAAGATAGCAAAAGTAATGACAGGAATGGCAGGAAAACCAGGGTAACCGCAAAGAATTTGTCTGTCTTATCAACTCCTAATGCTGAGTAAGTTTTCTCTATGGCTTGTTTGTCTCTTCAATGCAAGGTCTAAAAGAGTATTATATTAACAATTCCTTATCAAAGGTGTGTTTACCTATTATGAATACAGAAAGAACACTTAGATTCTACTCAGCTTTGCTGTCACTAACTTTTTCCCAGGTAGGAAACTGGCATGAAAAGCTGGTCAAGCACACAGCTGCTTAAATTCTAGAGGCAGTAATGCACTCATAAGCTGTACAACAGGTGCAGCTCAGGTGTCCTTCCCATGCTGAAATCTTGAACACCGTGGTTGCCTTTTGGCCTTGCTCACTAATCTTGAAATTGTGTTTTGACTAGAAATGTGAGGCAGCTTTATACACGCTCCATGGGATGGATAGAGGCCCTAGGAGGAGGAGGAGTTGCCCTTTGTAGCAGAGAGCAGTTGGAACAGATGCAGCTGTGACTGTGGACAAATGATGAGGACTTTCACTGGAACATCAGCAGTAAAAGGAAAGCTGGAAAGTGCTAGGAATGCCTTAGTGTTGAACTGGGTAGAAGCCCTGGTGACAAGGGGTAAGGAAAACACTGAGGTACAGAATGTCTTCTTCAACTCTTTATTGGTTGTTGGCTATTTGAATTGTCCATCCCTGAATTGTCCTCAGGGATACCGGGACCCTCCAACCCATGAGAAAGTTTGGAGAAATGTAGATATAACCTCAAAAGAGTAGTATCAATTCAGGAAACACTTGAATGAACTGGACATGCACAAGTTCATGGGACCTGACAGGATGCATCCTTGAGTGTTAAGGGAGTTGGCATTGTGAAGTCACTCATTATCGTATTTGAAATGCTGTAAGAATTGGGAAAGTTTCATGAGTATTGAAAAAAAAGCAACATCACTCCTGGCATCAAGAACAAGAAGGAAGATGATGAGAGCTGCAGTCCAGCCAGCCTCACTGCATTCCCTTGAAAGGAAAACCTCCTGGAAGCCATTTCCAACCATATTAAGCAAAAGTCCCTCACTAGGGTTGGTCAGCATATATTTGTGAGGCTGCAGTGCCTGACCAGCTGCTCTTCTGTGAGGAGGTGACTGGTTCAGTGGACAAGGAGAGACCAGAGGAAGTTGTTTATCTTGATTTCAGCAAGATTTTTGACACCATCTCTCATGACACTCGTAACAAATTCTTCCTTTTTCTCCTGATTTCTTCTCACTCTCTCAAAGATATGTATATATTGATGTGCTAAGATTTTATCCACAATTTGTAGAAATGTGTAGAAATTATTTCCTGTCAAAGTGATTTTGCCTGTTTTGCTCAGTTCCTCTCTTGCCCAGATATTCCTCTATGAACATATTCAAAATGGACATTGACAGACACAATAGACTATGCACTTATTTTGTCCACTGCTTGTATTTATAGTTGCTGTTACACATGTAGCATGCATCAGAAGATCTGAGAATTGGGATGGTATAATAGAGCTGGCAGCAGAAAGATAATCAAGAAAACAGATATTTTTCAAAAGGCGCTAGAGTACAATGAGCTTGCCAATAAAATCCCAAGTCAGAGCAACGCTGACATATCAATACAGAATTACTGATACTGAAACATCAATCAGACAGCAGCAATGTTTTAAGAAATACCTCAGGTTTTTTAAATGAATATCTAATATGTGCTTAACATGCTTTTATCTGTAACATAAAATCTGCATTAATTTTGGCAATTAAGGAAGAGTCTTGCGTTCAAACATTACAGTTCTTTGTTTTGTATCATAGAAGCTGACTTGTGCTCAGTCACATCTCAGACGTTGTGCTCGTATAATGATCCCACATGCCACATTATGCAGATGACTTTGTTACACTTAAGACCCTGACTGAAGCATATACGTCCCAGAAAATCTCAGAAGAAACACTTCTTTCATTTGGAAACTTCTGAAAGTGACTGACATTATAATCAATGAAGTGAAAAATATAGAGGAAGCATAGAAAAATCAGATAGTTTTAAGAGTCTGGTGCTTTTAAGACAGTAGAAAATAGTCTAGTTCTTGTCGCCTTCATCTTAAAAGTTGTTCTTTAAGGAGATCATTGGTGTGAAAAAATAAAGTCCTGTGTAAACAACTCCCAAAGTAAGTGGGCTATGGAAAATCTCCTTGGAGTTTTTCAAGATTCATCTGGACAAAGCCATGGCTGACCTGGCCTTGCATTGGTCATGGCCCTGCTGCAAGAAATTGGATGAGGCACTGCCAGTGGTCCCTTCCAGCCATACAGCATCTGTGATTCAATGAAATGTGCCTGACCACTGTAAGCCATTGGCACTATCTAGGAAAAATAAAACACGTGGCAATGACCGGAAGGAGCCCAAGAGTGGGAATGGGCTTCAAAATACTTCGAACGTCTCTCTCTGTTTTCCTAACTGTTTTTCTATGGCTCAGACTTCCCGTCTTGTTAAATCAGAGAGAAGAATGCCTGCAATTAGTCAGTGCTTTACATAACATCATTACCAAATCCAACAGAATCAAGGTAACTTTACCTTGATGAACAGAGCTGTCTATAACCCTTTGTCCAGTTGTTCACGCTTTGCTTAAAGGAAAGGAAAAAATGCAGTTTGATGGATTTTGGTGATTCTGAATAGCAAAGTCTTTAGCCTTTAACTTATTGAGTTCCAGCCTACTATTACAGGATAAAAACTATGACAAACATAATTTTCACTATAATATATCTTGAATTGAATTTTCTATAGTGTCTTCTGAACAAAACTAGGAGTTTTGTGGCAGGTATTAGTCAAATTCAGCCCAACAACACAAATTCCTTTTGGAAAACCTGGTAACACACAATATACACACCGGGGTGATTTTCATATAAATAAAGCGATGTTTAAAAATATGTTCAACCCTTCTCTTATGATGGAGACCAGTGCTTATTTACTTAAAAGGTACCTAAGCTGCTGTTGAAAAGCAGAACTGCAGCCATTCAGGAATGTTTCATATTCCAGGAACACAGCAGAGAGTAACTGCTGACCCCATTGCCACTTTTAGGACAGCCTTTATGAAAAGTTAGTACTTTCAGCATCCAATACACCCAACAAAATGTAAATTCTGTAGTTTCTGGTCTCCTCTGCCTGTCAGCCATGACCTCTAAAGGTGAAATTTAATTTAACAGTGGTTTTCAATCAAATTATAAATATTATCTTACATTATGCTAGAAGATCAAGAACTGCTACTTCTTCTGTTTATAGAAATGCAGCTTGTCACTCAGAAACATTACAAGAGCTGATCTAGAAAAGAACAAATGTTTAAAGTGGGATCCAAAGCCTATTGAAGTCCACAAAAGTATCTGGAAATATTTTGCTTGTGGGCCTAATCTGCATTAAACAGACCTTTTATTTTGTGGCAAATATTGTATCTGTAAATGTAGACCATACAATTTAGCTAGAAACAGGTGCAGTTTTGTATAGCCACTAGGTACTAGTGGTAATTACACCTGAAAAGAGTTCTACGGTGACTTTTCATAAGTACCTTTGAAAGGTAATGTCGCAAAACACAAAGAGAAAAATTTAAAGACATGATCAGGTCTGGAGAACTGAGCTTTTCCCCTGCTTTTATCCAGCGAGTCTCTGTCCAGTGAATTCATCAAGGCATGAGTACTAGACGCTCAGATGGTAACTTCTGCAAGAATTTATTCTTTCTATAAAACACATTTCTGAATAATACATGTTCATGTGTAGAGCCCTGTACATTTTCCTACACACCTCACCATCAGAAATGTCCATACTAACTTCTTCCTATGTACATAATTTTACCATATCTTATATTTGAAAGTGATAAAAGTAAATACAGTTCTGTATTTTCCACAATTTGAGTATTTTACGCTTTAAAGTATCAAGTGTCTCAAACATTTTCTTGGCATTACTTACAAATTCAACATATTCTTTTAAAGAGCCTATCTTCTTACTTTTTTTAGTTTTGCAAAATTTAAAGTACTTGTAAGAGTGAGAGGAGATATGACTACACTCCATAAATACATTATCAGAAGCGTGAACTCTGGGAGGAAAAAAATACTTAAGTTAAAGGACAGTTTTGTTACAGGAACAAATGGTTCTCTGTTAATGAATAAATGTGTGCTTGAGGTTTTATTCTACATGAGTGTATTATGGAACATCTTTTTGAATGACACAAGGGAGAAAACACATAACTAGTATTAAAAATCAAGTTTCTATCAGTGTATGAAAAAGATCAAGTAGTTTGACTGTCTGCAAGAGCAGTAAAATATTCTCAGAGCATCAAATGGCCCTTTCTGGTATATACTCCTACTCATTCTAATAAATGTAGGCAAGAAAACTTTAGCCACTGAAGTAGTAGCACTGCAGAACTTGGAGAGCTCTTTATAATGGGAGACAGTTATATTATTTTTCACCCAGTAAAAACCACTTTATTACCCAGAACTTCATCTAATACATAGTAAAAATACTATCTTCTGTCATTTTCTGTCCCAAAAGACATTAAACAACACCTGTAGAATCAAAAGGGTAAATATTTTTCTTTACTGTAAATCTATTTAGATGAAATGTGTATTAGAACCACAAACATATATCAGTGAAGAAGACAAGCATTTGAGAGGAGGAAAATATCTTTGTCTGATTTAATTATTTTATGCTAAATATGTTCCCTAAATGGAGAAAGGATTGTCTCGAGTTACCAGGTGTTGCTGAGTTATGGAAATGCCACTGCAAACCACCTGGGGAAAAACCTGGGATGGAACTTCAGCTGAAATCCTCCTCTGAGCCTTGTGTTCCAACTGATTTTACTTGATTAATTTAACTAATTTAATTTTGGATGATCCCTTCTCTCCAGTGAGGATCTCACAGTATCTTTCTATTTATCCAGAAATTTTATGGCAGAAAATGTGGCTGATGCTTTACCTCTTACTCTGCCTTTCAGCTTCCTTGACCTGTCTACTCCTTCTTTTCAGGAATGCCCTGCCTGGGACATTCCTTGAAGAACACAGGACATTTTCCCTTCACTTTCATACATCCCCACTCATTGCTTTAACTACTGAAGATACCTTTATTTTTTATATAGTGCCGTTTGATATGAGAAATGCTTTAAGATGCTCTACACAAAGTTCACTCATTGCTCATGTGGTCCAACTTCTTGGAAGTATGTTTTAGGAAAAGGAGGCTGCTGTATGACCAAGAGAGAAACACCCACACCATATTGGTGTTTATGCCTGTAGTTTCCTCACAGAGGATGATGAAAATTGACAGTGCTGTGATCACTACTAAATACTGTAATCTAGCAAGTCATTCTGTTAATTCACTGCACCAGAACTGCTGTTGAAACCTTTTCATGCTGTTAGACTCTGTACTGCTGGGTGTAATAAACAAATCAAAGAGAACTTGCACATTTGATCTGTGAGGTATTTTAAGTCAATATAAGCCTCCAAGCAGAGAAGTTAATTCGACACTTCTAAACAGTCAATCAGACAAGAATTCATTAGCAGAGGTCTGGGTAAGAACCACTACATGATTTCTAGGATGTTCTTGCTTCCACTATCTTTGCAACGAATGGACTGCCACTGCTGGGGAGAAAAAATGGGTGAGAAGCTGATTCAGAGTGAGGAATCTTGAGAGAACTTCTGGGAGTCTCTTTGGTGGTTACTGGAAATTGCTGACTTGATTGTTCAGTATTTCCTGTCTTAAAACTCAGATGTCTTTTGCTCATGGACTTAGAAATCCTGATGCATTCTTAATACATTTCCTTTCTCTATTATGCTAGAGAGCGCACTGGTTTTGCTTAAAACTCTGCTTCCACCCATTATCCTCCACTGGAGCAGTTAATTAGCTGCTTTATTTACAAATGCTTACATTTGGCTTCAAACTGCACTTAAGGAAGCAATATTTTGTGGGCAGGAATTTGATGTCACTAGAGACTCTCCTTATTTAATCTTTTCTTGATTTGTTTTTCAGCTAAATTAGCTGTAAGTTAGTTGGCATGTACATGTAAGGATGTGAGTGTGTCATGAGACATTTTCTTGTGTGAGTTGAAGAGCTACTAGAAACTCTACCATGCTATTTTTACCGTAGATGGAGTTAACAACAAATGCAGCATCTGTAAGTCATTAATCTCAATAAGGAAAACATAAATTTCTTGATCATTTGAGGATATTGAAGAAGTAACCTTTTGTTGGTATGCAGCATTTCTGAAAGAGCAAAAAGAGGTACAGAATAGCATAAAAAATTGACTACTTTGATATCCAGCTAACCGAATTACTAGGTCACAAGCTCTACATTTCAGTTCATGAAGGAACATGGCCACTACTATTTCAGATGACTTATGGAATAATGTCTGTACTCACAGGTGCTTTGTGTTGTTTCTTCTGCAGCGACACAAGTGGTTTCTTTCCTCAGGCTGCTGTGCACTACTCACCGTGGTGCCCTCTGGAGCAGTTGTGCTCTGGGACCAGTTGTGCTTGGACACATGTTTCCAGTCCAGCAAGACAGAGGAGGAGACAGGGTAGAAAGGATCTAGCTAGCTGGGAGCCTTCTACAGAACCAAGGACCTCTAGGCTGTGGAGGAGAATACACATATCAGGCCATGGTGGCAGAAGGTAGGTGGGGTCAGGATTTGCACCATTCAATACAGTCTCTGAATTGGCCTGAGAGAAAACCTGACAGAAAAAGCCATTTGAATTCAATGCTCCTTTCAAAGATGTTCACTACAGAGAAAAGGACAGCCTGGGCAGCCCAGCCCAAGCATTCGGCATTGACCCATGGTCCTACCATGGTGACAGTGGAGAAATGCAGCCAGCACGGCTGTAGCCTCCTCTGCACCGTGAGACAGTGTCCAACAAGCAGATTCCAAGAAGTATGATAATGTTGCTACGTACATCTTCACCTGTCTTTCTTCCTTCAAGGAACTGTATCAACCTTCCCTAATGCATCTGGGAAACCAGCACTGTGCAGCCTAGCATTATTAGCGTCCACAGCTCCCTTATTCGTGTGTCTGGCATGTGTATTCTCAAAGTGCTAAATGCAGCTGCAAGTCGATGACCATTTTTACACCACCACAGAGTTAATTCATCTAGAGAATCAATGTACCACCCACGCAGGCTGTGAAGCAATACCCAGCAGGCAACTTGCATGCTTGTCTAAACTTTGTTGTCTAGGTAGGAGGAAAGTGTCATTTTTGTCTCCCACAGATGCAGCCTTCAGCCATCATTTCACTTACTGTGGTTAATTTACTGAGAAAAATGTGGTGTTTTATGTTGCTGTCAAAAGTAGCCCTTGTTATTTTTTCTGAGTGCTCAGACACCAGGACTCTCTCCCTTATGATTTGTAGTGTTATAGTTCATCAGCAAATGAGACTACTTTTCCCCCTTTCCCCCGTGCTTTTAGCTGTTAAAAGGAAGGAAAGAACTTAGATGCAAAGGGAAAAATCTACTCCAGGGTTGATTAATGGTATTTATATTTGTCTCACACGTGGCCCAGATTCAGTCACACACATAGCACATTTAATGTCTGGCTGTGAAAATGTTCGTTTACACTTATTCCATTTAGGTGATCCTTCACATCAGCAGTGCCTCTGCTGTGATTGGAATGCCAGGTTTAATAGAGCAATATTCATGTGCTGGGTGTGGGGAGGGGAGAATAGGGTGCTTTATCAGATGGTCTCATTCGTATTTGTTTATGATTTCAAAACTCATGATGGGCTGACAAGTTTCTGAGTTCAGTTCTGGGGATGAAAAATCTGAAAAGGGCTTGTCGTAACAAAGATCCTGAAAATATTTTGCTTTCAAATTTTGCAGACAAAACTTGTATTCATTAACACCCCCATATGAATGATCAACCTCTAAAACCCACAGAAGTGGTTTCAAGCTTCACTCTATTGTATCAACATGTCAGCCAGAGAGTCATTAGTGAGCAGATAAAAGTGACACAGTTATTTAGATTTGAAGGTCTCAGGTCTGAAAGATATGAAATAAAAATCATAAATGCTGCAGCTGGAGTTATTGAAACTAAAATTTGCTATCATTTTGAAGTACAAGGTGAAAATGGAGAATGTGATAACATGAAAAATGGGAATGATCATATCTTTGACAGTCTTTTGATCTTCAAAGCACAAAGGACTTGAATTTTGATGATGAATCTTGCTAAAATGTCATTCAAACTCTATGTGGCACAGCCACTGGAGAAGGTTTCAGGTGATATTGTTATGGAAAATGAAGGCTTGTGAGCCTTCTGATGACCTTTGCATCCAAGATGACAGGAAAAACAAGCTACAGCTGATGGCATTTGCACTGACAAGTAGGTTTTTATTGTTTCTCATGATCTTGGTATTTCTTGGGCTTTCAAGCAGCTTTTGGAAAAAAGGCTCATGTATCTTTCAGAAATACTGTCTTTCAAACAGATTTAACTTCTCCAGTTCAGTGAGGAAAACATGAATTCTCTGGTATTAAGTAAATTCTACTGCTAGATGTTAAGGACTGTGTTGATTTGCTACAGTGACTTGACCTATATCTTCTAATCTTTTCTGTTGAAGTATGACTTTAAACCAGTGCTAAGAGTAAGCAGAGGCACGTGAAAACTGGCCTTTCTCCACAAAAAGCTAAAGCAGGGATTTCTGCATGTGACATCTGTGATCACAAGAGCTGCTCAGAGCCCCCTAAATCTGCTCTGCTTTACTGCCTGTTTGTACAGGGCACTCAAATACTGTTGGGCACAGAGGGGAGTGAGGGAAGATGGGCTGACCTCAGTAACCTAAGAACGGATGCCTGTAGCATCAGGATGCCAGCTCATGCAGCACCACCTGGACCCTTTCAAGATCAAGAAAGGGCTGTCTGAAATGGGCTCAAACAAGGCAAAGGGGTTCCTCTGTCCCTCAGGCAAAAGGCGTGTTGGAAGGCCAGTTCCTACTTTCCTGAGGACTGGCTCCTGCCAGAAAGAAAGAGGCATCCTGCATATATAACACTCTCACCAAAGAGAAAGGAAGGGGATCTGGAATGGTGAGGTGGAGCCATAATCTCACCCTACTGGGTTAGGAGGACTTGGGGTAGCTGCAATTAAATGCCAGATAGTGTATCTTTTCTAGGGTAAATGAAATATTCTAAAGAAAATTGTTTCCAGCAGATGGGAAATACAAGTCACAGTGAGTGAATGCACATAGCTGCTCTATGCTGGCAGTAAGGATTAAGTTTCACGATACTCCAAATTTAGCAGAAGGTAAGGAAGAAGTATTTTTTAAAAAGTCCTGTATCTAAGTTGGATTCTGCATATTCTTGACGTATTTATTTTCTAATGGGAATTTTGAGAAGGAGGAATTTTCAAAATTAAGAGCTTCTGGGAGTTAGAGACCTACCAGAAGAACTGTTTCAAGAAGTTTTATCATCACTGTACAGCAAAGAAAAATGAACTTACATTCTTCCAGTGAGTGATAAGACATCTTTTCTGTGACTAAGACAGAGAGGGAGTAAGGAGCAAACACAGCATCACTGCTATTATTTATTCCCAGCAACAGCAATAGCCAGTTCTTTTGGATGAAAACAAGAGCAATGAACCTTAACGACCCAATTAAAAAAACCTTAATAACTAGGGGTCCTCTGAAAAACACAGCTTCTGGAGATAGTATTTTATGGGGGGTGGAAGAGTATTTTGTGTGTTTTTTTATTTGGATGTGAATTTTTCTGTCGCACGGGGTCATATGGTAAATATTTAAATGTTTATTGAGGAATTTTCTAATTGATGTCATATTTATCAGGTATATTTTCTTCTACACATAAAACAAGCTTTTTCCACAATTTATCTGTAACTATTACCACAGGTCCTGTAAGAATCCTTTTTAACATGGTGCTTCAGTACTTTTAATATCACCAGAAGACAGATGAGGACACTGTTCCAGAAAATGCCTAAGAAACTTTTTTTATCAATAGTTCTCTTTAAAAGATTTCATGCATCAATAGAAAATTCTGTTTCCACCTGTTTGTCTTAATGGGAATTATTGTCTTAGATTTTGCCTAATAATTACTTGTCCACAAACAATATTTTTAAATCATAGAACTTTATAGTGAAAAAAAGTCACTTCACTTTTTCTGTTTCTAGTGCCTTCAGGTAGGGCAGGGAAGGGCTTATCCAAGCCTCAACAAGTTGCACTAAGCTGTGGCAGCTGTTTCACAGATTTTTCATTCAACAACTGGGTCAGCAAAAGTCCATTCAAACATAAAAATGAAGATATAAAACTCCTCCTTTCACTGAGAAAAAACCAGGAGCTCTCGAGTAAATGATGAGAGAGATTAGGCTGAGGCGAGGCAGGAGGACCCCTTAGGAAGGAAGAGCTGCAGGATCAAGCACAGCCGAGTGAATGAATTGTGCAGGAGAGGGCAGAAAGCTGGAATAACAACCCCAACTGTTGGCTGAAACCCTCAAGTCTGTGATGCCAAATATCTGAATCTTCTGAAAGCCCAAGCCAATACAACACTCACATGTTTGGACTTGACTGCAAATTCCCAACTGCTTTATTAAGCTGTGCTCATTTGACCTGTAACATCTAAACAGCAGTTTACTACAAATGGAAGACTTCCTATCTTGCCAATGCCAATCAACGTTTCCTGCCAGGGCTGGTAACTGGGAATTGTTTGGACATGAATCCATTCAGGAACCCAACACAGGATTGTTGGGTTTCCCCACTTGCAGTCTGACATTAATCCTCACAATACCTGAATAGGCGCAATAGAATGCTTACAGTAATATTATGTTACTGTATCAGTGATCAGGTAGTGGAATGAAGTGAGTTAAAATACCAGAGACCTGTAACTTGTTGGAGAGACTACAGAATCCACACTTCATGATCAATCAGGCAGCTAGAGTTGGAAAATTAGAATGTGCCTTGTAATAACTCAGCAGACTGAAATGTGCAAAATCAGCAAGAATTTTAAATTGGTTAATTTTCTTTACTGCATTGGTCATTTATTTACTTTTTTTTTGCTTTGTATGTATGTTTTATTGTATTTCTGGTGAATGTGTTCTATTTATACTTGAGTTATTTGAAGAATAGGTAAGAGAAATAGTTGTATTCTAGTGCTCTTAACATCTATAAAAGTACTCTGAAACAACTACAGTTTTGAGTGATCTCAGTAATGAGCTTACAGGGAACTTTTGTAAGAATAGCATGTTTTAAAATAAGACCAAGAAAAGGTAAGGAAAAAAAAGAAAAAAGAAAGGAATGCAGGTTTTATCTTTTATCTAAGAATGTAGAATACTTTACTTTCTAAGCAGAGAAAATAAAAGGTGGAAAAAAACCCCACTAAATTATAAAAATGGGCAGACTAGAAAATTTAAAAGCTCATAAACCACACTCCCTGCTATCTATTGTGGTTTTGCTTTCAGTGTAATCAAGAACTTCCAAGAACTGCACAATCCTCTTTAGCCTTTGGGGTTTTCCTGTCATACCTCAGATGTGGGTTTTATCTGCTCCCTGTAGTGTCTCCTGTGAAATGCAGGCTCCTGTTCTTTGCCTCTGTCTCCAGTCTGTGGGCTGCAAGAGCCCTCCAGAAACAGTCTCAGCTACTTCCAAGAGAAAGGACAATCTGAATTGGACAGTCTGATCCACTTACTTCCTTTTTTTAGGCATGTAATGCACAAACTCAAAAAAGATCCCAGACAAATGGATGCTCTCCATTACCTCCTGCAATCCCTTGGATACAATTTGCATTGTGGTCCAATATAAATAATCCGTGTAGTTTCCTATTCCTCATGCACACAAAGAGCGCTTTTTCAAAAAAAAATATTCTGTGTCTTTGTCCTTATAGCAAAACTTTATAGGAAAAAATTCTTAGAGATAAGAAATAATAACTATTTACTGAGAGGATGATTTGCCTGAAATTAACATTTTCCTCCTACTTCCTGCTGATGATAGTTTAAACAATAAACTGACTGAGTTGAATTGTTTTACTGCCATCATATGCATCTGATAAATTATTTTTTATTTCTCACCTGGACTGTTATCTTTTGAAAAGCCTGCATACCCCTGAGAGCAAAGAAAACAAATGTAGTAAAGCTTAAAGTAAAAATCAATTTTTTTTTTTTTTTGTATATTTAAGCATTCTATTCTTGGATCAAATATGCTATCAACAACTCCTACTTCTTCTGGACATTATTGTTATGCATGGTCTTGGAGAGATCAGAAAGAAAGAAAATTTAGCAGGACCTAAAGCAGCCTGAAGGGTATCAATTATTTTGCCTTGAAATTTGTTTTCTTTAAGTAGTAGAATACCTGCAGAAACTGCACAATATTGTCTTTAGGGCTGAATTGTTTGGAACTGAGATTAAGTTGTCCAGGGTGCGGGGAAGAAGAATCCGCTCATGTAGCTGGGAAAATATCTCAGATGATTTTTCCCTCCATGTAATTTCTATTAAATTAATTTCAACTTTAACAAAGGGTCATTTCATCAAAATTAGCTTTGACAGGCTCTTAGTAACAGCACTTACAAGTACTCTGAAGTGCATCATTTCCAATGAAAGCCTCTCAGATTCCAGCACATCCAAGTTATTGGCACAGCACACTGCATCTCCCAGCAGAGCCATCACCCTCCAGCTTGAAGGCAACCTGTACAGGATTAGGGAAGAATTGCAGAGGGGTGCACCTTGAAGGCAATTTCTGTTCTCCAGGCTGCCTTGGTTTTCACTGCTGCCTGTAATCTCACCCATTGCAAGCCTCAGTCAAGCATCATGTACAGCAGGATAAATGGGTGATGGGAAGACATGCAAGATGTGCTGAGGGATAGTGGAAGGGTTTGAGGGAATGGTTCTTAGTACAGGAGACATTGTAGTTCGTGGTAGACAATAAGCTGGGGACACCTGGAATAGCACACAGAGTTGTCAATGCTCCAGGCAGGCAAGAAGGATGGTTGGAGTTGGAAAAGTAGGACTCATGAAAGCAACTTATCAAGGAGTAGCAGGAGGACTGTAACAACACAGAAAAGAATAAAGAGGAGAGAAACATGGGGTTAAATAGAGACAAGCTAGAATGAACTAGTCTGAATTTCCAAAACAGTGTAAGATAGGGAAATGGACATTCAGATATGTTAGATAGGCATAGAAGATTTATGTCAAAGGATAACACCTAATAACCTTTATTTTCATTTGTACTACTTCTGCAGCTTCCTTGAAAACTTTTTTCTCTGTTCCAAAGACCACAAGTGAGAAACATGACTCCACATGTTGGTTCAGTAGGTATTCTTTTTGATGCTGGTGCTGCCTCAGGTCCTGCCAATGCAATATGTGCTCCTAAAGTTCAGCCTGACACCTTAAATCCTTGTGCTTTGTCACTCCTTGCTCAGTCTCCTTTCTGTCTCCTGCTACAGATGCCAGAAGATTTCTCAGTTTAGATTTTTCTAGTCAAGATTTCTCCTCCAGAGGACCTCAGAAAGACAGAGGCAGAGGAACTCCAATGCTGTCCATACATGATTTACAAAGTGCTACGCAACACATACTTCAGCATCTCTTTTGCTTTCCATCTCCTTCAGTCCCAAAAAAAAAAAACTTATCTCAAAAATGCAAAAATCTCTTTGAAAAGTAGACTCTCATGTGAGTCAAATCATTTTGCTACACCATGAGCTCTCTAACAGGTAAAGAAAAGGGTTTATGGCAGCTTCTCTCATGATCTTCAATTACAACACGAATTCTTGAATATCCCACCATTAAGAGTTGCAAGTTTAAATCAGATTTATAAGTGCTTCAGCCTTCATTCTAACATGACTTCGTGTGCAGAATCTCCTTCAGGAATTGCCAGGGCTCAGGTCCTGCCTGGTCAATGACTGCAGTTGCACAAAGTGCTGCCAAATTTTGAAAGTTCTTTGACACTTTACAACAGTCCAAGCCAGGTGGGCGGTTGTCAGCTCTACACATGGGCTGCCCAGGTGGAATATTTAACTAACTTGAGCATTTGTTTCTGCTCTGCTCTTGTCAAAATTGATTTGGGTGTGAAACTCCCCAGTTCTTAGCCTGTATGCATTATACTTTTCTCCAGGCAAGTGCTTTGAATGATCTGCTAAACAAACAGCCATAGGGATTTCCTCAGATTCAGGGAGAGCAGCATGAAGCCTCACCTTCTGGAGAAGCTGGGCAAAATCGCAGTGATCATTACCAGTGTTTGTGAATACCCAAACAGAGGATGCCGGGGTTTTACTTCATGTCACATGCTAACTTTTCACAGAGGTCAGGACAAGATATTCTACCCAATAGTAAGTAGTATAGGGGATAGTAAAACTGTCCAGTCCTTTTATTGCTTTCCTGGAAATTAGCTCTTGGCAGTGCTGGATTCTGAGTACAGGACAGTCAAATTAAGTATTGCAAAGTAACTTGAAGGTGAGATGATTTGGTTTAGTTCCTCTCTGAATTTGGACAGCTTTCCCTGGGAAGTCAGGAATTACATTTTGAGTGTAAATCCGTGTGTTTCTCATGCAAGAAATACAATTTGATTCATGTTTACTAAGGAAAAAAAGATGGAATGTGATTCAGTTTCATTTTGAAGATTCAGATGGAATTAATACAGATAGATATTAGATCCCTACCTTCCTGGACGAATTCTCAATATGTAATTCTCAATAAACCTGATAATTTTTGCAACTTGCATTGCTGACACTGGACATAATTTTCATTAAATGCATGTAAACCTTCTAAGCACTCTCCCCAGACTGGTGCACCAGGGACTCATTTCAGCCTTCCACTCATTCCACACACAGCACTGCCCTGGTCCAGGGGACAGCATGTTATCCCTGATGAAGAGTTAATACAGAATTGCTAGCTAGATACAGATCTATTACACTAATGTTTATGAGTGATTGAGTCTGATAAAGAAGTTTTCTTCACTGTCTTCCTTATATTCTTTGAGCCATCTCTGGAAAAATGACAGGAAATTAGAAATAGCTGGTGTGTATGACTCTACAAGACATTAATGCCATACCTACAGGATAAGTTTTGGCAGGCTTACTTAATGTTTTCCATGGAATATATTTATAAAAAGTGGGATGATTTGCTGCTTCTAGCACAGCCCTTTGTGTTACTGTAGACCTAAAGCAGCCCATGGACCACTGTTCTGCATTGTGCAAATGCAATAAAACTTACAGCATTTTCTGAAAAGGTTGTAATGCAAGAGCAAGGTAAATACAAAGTGGAGGAATTATCACAGTCATATTTACACAGCTTGGATTCTGAGCCTACACAATTCTCCAGAGGCCACATAAGAAATGTGTGGCAAAACCACAAATTAAAACAGGTCTTCTGAATCCTGTACAAAAGCCTTACTCACAAAGCCATTCTTTCATGTTTTCTCTGTTTTTCATCAGCAGTTGATGGCTTGTAAGTACTGAAGGAGTGTGCAGTTTACAAGTCAGGATTTTCCTGACTAACACTTAATAACGAAAGATGATGCCTACAAAAGGTCAGCCAAAAAATAAATAAGTAAAGCATGTGATGACAGAAATAATCACTGGAGATAGAGAACTCTGGCACTAAACAGAAAATCCTGCCAGTGAATCATCCCATTAACACAAATACACATGCTGTACTTTGAGAAAGCCTCTGTGTGTAGGGATAACCTTATTCCAAAACATATATCATTCAAAAAAATTATTTATTTAGATATAGGGAGAAAGACAACTGAATGTAAAATTAAATGTGAGGGATTTTGTGGTTTTTAATTCTTAGGCTGCCAGGCAAACTAGATTGTCTCCAGCAAGCAACAGATTATCTTATTTGAAAAAAGTGGCATATGGGTAAAAATAGTTTTATGAATTTTCTTTATATGCTAAATAAACAATACCAAACCCAAAAATATTCTGCAATAGCTTCTACTTTTATTCTGAGATCTCCATCTTCCTATCACTTTGAAGCTTCTTTCACCTCATCACCTCTGGGATAGATGTAAAATGGTAGCACAGAAGGACAGTGCCTCTGAAGCACAACAAGCTTCAGTAATTTTCTCCAGGAAAATGAGACCTGAAGAACTGAAAGAAGCTTGAAAAAGTGAGATAGGCTCAGACAGGAGCCATAGGCCTCTTCTGGTCGGTTGATTATGGGAGATATTGCTAGATAAACAGCACCTTTCCAGAAATTCAAGAATATGTAAGCCATTGTTTTTCATAAATAATTCAGTAACAGCCTAAGACAGAGAGTTCTGCTATCTCTTTTATGTACACTCATCCTCTTGAGTGTTTCAGAGTCTCTGCTGTCTGTCATCTGTGGTTTTGCTTTGTATGTTTTCCTCCTTGTGCTCCATTTGTGCCCTTCTAACACTTCTGAAGGAATTCAGCTAACATTTTAGCACTTAGATGAGGCATAATCAAACACAGAGCTACATGGTCTTTCTTACTGTCCTGAGGCCTGACTATCTGGCATCAATTCACTCAAAACCAAGTTCATAATGGCTTGCGTGAAACTAGAAAGCTGAACGGACACAAACAGTGTACTGTGAGAGGAACTGAATTCAAAACGCTGCCACGTCACATCTCAGCTGCAGTTGCCAAGTACTGATACCATGGTGACTTTCTGGGGGTCTCAGAGAGGATCCCTTCTTTCCTTCCAGCTCCCTTTGTACCCTGTATCCAGGAGTGGTACTTGCGTAAATGAAGGTGGAAGCACAACTGCATCCACCAACTGCTCCCCGCTATCCCCATAAAACAGTGGCAATTTTTGCACAGACTTTAGAGTGAGCAGTCAGCCAAGTCCACAGGCGCCAAGAGAGGGAGAGAAAACAAGTCTCAGAGATCATGAGGCTATTTCCAGAATATTCTTTGCGTGCTTATCATGAAGAAGCAGCAGACTGCAAATCTGAGTACCACAGCAGGGTACTCACATACCAGGTCAGTCTTTTCTAGCACATAATGAAGAGAACTTTGATGGCACTTTAATTTTGCTTCATTCTTTCTGTAAACATACAGCTCTAAAGGGGTCAGTCTGCAGCAATTCATCACAAATGAGCAAACCAGGTTGTTTCCTTAGGACAAGGTTCTTAGGACACAGTTTATAAAAACATTTATGTTTCGACCTTTTAATTCAAATATTTTCAGTAGAATGTGATCCTAAGACAGCGAGTATTGCCAGAAGCAGGTCACTTAACTTAGAATTCACTTTATTTGTTGACCTGGGGTGAGACAGGGGAGGACAAGGAATCACTTTTGGTAAGCTTGAGCTGTGCCTGTAGGGTCCTGTGTTTTAAAACTCTGCTGCTCCTTTTTAGCTGCCTCTTGAGGGCAAGCTTAAAGCTTAACATTTGGCTTTAGGGCACAACAAACTTGGGATTTATTTGCTCAGTGTGGAAAGTATATTTAAGAGTCTGCTACACATCTCATTTTCCTAACTCTACCTTATCTTTCCCTGAAATGCTTTTCCAATACGGACATCCAAGGAAACCAGTATTTTTATATGATTTAAAATTATTCTTAGACTATATATCAAAAATATGAAATATTCACTTTCATTATTATTTTATTATGAGCTCAATCTTGATGTAATAACAGGTCATTCTAAAATCAAATTTGGTGTCATATGCTTTGGATTTTACAGATTATGTGATGATAGTTCTTAAGGCATGCCAACCCCCTTCACTTTTCAAAACATTGAAGTCTTTCATCATTTTTCAAATTAAAAAAAAAAAAGAGGCCATATCATACATCTCAGCCAAAACAGCTCTCAAAAGAACAGAGGTTAAAACCAAAATCAGTTATTTCTACTTATACCTCTTGCTTTGGCTTGAGACGTTATTGTTTTACATAATAAAATTTATTTTCCATGTTAAATTACGAAATAAATTCATAGATCAAAACAAATAATAAACAAAAACAGTCCATAAAAGCAAACAAAACTAACAAAATAAATATTATGTAGATCAGATACTATTTTGTTGTTATTACAACACATGATCCACCACCCTTTGCTGGACATGTTACAGTTTGTCCATGCCCTTCTTGTGCCAAGGAGCCCAAAACCAGGCACAGCAGACCTGATCTGTCTCACCCGTGCTGATCACCTTCCTTGACCTGCTGGAAATGGGTCAGGCACAAAGGGTTATAGTGAATTGGGTGACACCAGATTGGTGACCTGTCACCAGTGGGGTTCCACAGGGCTCCATCCTCAGCCCTGTGATCTTCAACATCTTCATTAAAAACCTAGACGCAGGGCTGGAAGGGATACTAAGCAAGTTGGCAAGTGATATAAAACTGGGAGGGGCTGTTGACTCCCTTGAGGCAGGGAAGCCCTGCAGAAAGGACTTAAAAAATTAGAGGGCTGGGCGATCACCAATCATGTGAAGTACAACAAAGGAAAGCCTCAGGGCAGCCTTGGATGTATGGACAGACTGGGGAATGAGATGCTGGAAAGCAGTGCTATGGAAAGAGACCTGGAGGTCCTGGTTGATGGCAAGGGGAATCTGAGTCAGCAGTGCCCTGGCAGCCGGGAGGGCCAACCCTGTCCTGGGGGGCATCAGGCACAGCATCGCCAGCCGGGCAAGGGAGGGGATTGTCCTGCTCTGCTCTGCAGTGGGGCAGCCTCACCTCGAGTGCTGGGGGCAGTTTTGGGTGCCACAATATAAAGAAGACATTAAACTATTGGAGAGCATCCAGAGGAAGGCAACAAAGATGGTGAAGGGCCTTGAGGGGAAGCTGTGTGAGGAGTGGCTGAGGTCACTTGGTCTGTTCAGCCTGGAGAAGAGGAGACTGAGGGGAGACCTCATTGCAGTTACAACTTCCTCATGAGAGAGAGAGGCAGACACTCATCTCTTCTCTGTGGACACCAGTGACAGGGCCCAAGGGAATGACCTGAAGCTGAGTCATGGGAGATTTAGGCTAGATATTAGAATAAGGTTCTTCACCCAGACGGTTGTTGGGCACTGGAACAGGCTCCCCAGGAAAGTGGTCACAGCACCAGCCTGACAGAGTTCAAGAAGCATTTGGACAACACTCTCAGGCACATGGTGTGTCTCCTGGGGACGATCCTGTGCAGGGCCAGGAGCTGGACTGGATGATCCTGGTGGGTCCCTTCCAACCCAGCATATTCTGTGATTCTGTGAAACAGCTTCCCTAATGCAGCCTGTGCAGCATGGGCACACTGCTGTCTCATGTTCATCTTGTTCTCCATCAGGACTCCCAGGTCCTTGTCTGCAGAGCCACCAGCTCACCAGCCACTCAGCCCTGAGTTTATGTGGGTGTTCCTCCACGTGTTCAAGACTTTGTATTTCCTGTTTTTAAAGTTTGTGAGGCTATTCCTTCCAGTGTGCAGGACCCAGCATTCCCCCCGGCTAAACTTCATGAAATTCCTTCTGGCTTCATGCTCCTGCTTGTCAGGCTCCCTGTGAAAGACAGGACATTCAGCTTGTTAACGAACCACTAACCTCCCTGCCCTGGCTCTGCATTATCAATCAGTGTGCTGAAAGTGCACTGCCCCATCATCCAGGTCATTCATGATGTTAAGCATGATCAGACCCAGCACTGGCCCCTGGGGCACACCAGTAGTGCCTGGCCTCCAGCTGGGCTTCGTGCTGCTTTTGATGGCAGCCTGAGCCCAGCAGTTCAGCTACTTTTCAATCACTGTCTACTCATCTACCCTATACTTCATCAGCTTGTCCAAGAGGGAGGTTATAGGAGGCAATGTTGAAAGCCTTTCTAAATTCAAGATAAACAACATCCAATGCTCTGTCCTCACCTGCCAAGCCAGCCATCAAATTGTATCAGACTGTCAGACCCCATTTTCCCTTCATAAATCTATGCTGACTGCTCCCAAGCAGCCTCAGAGTGCCATTGTAACTCCTTTGATGTCAGTGAGAACCCATATCTCTGCCTGTAACTGCAGCCACAGAATCTCTGCTTCTTTCCTGCGTGATGTTTCTGTAAAGTTCCTGTAAACTTTTTCAGATAATGCGACATGGAAATTAGCAAAGAAATCTGTTGTGACAGGGAGATCTGGAGATAGACTGGAATTTGTCAAAAAGGTGTCCAATGGCTTAAAAGAGACCTGCTTTTGAATAGATCAGAAAAATTATGTCTACATACAATACCAAGAGTAAGTTCCTCTAAGAAAAACACATTGTCCTAATAAAAGAAACAAGTCTGCAAGGTTTGCCATTCTAATAACAGGCTGTCGCACAATTTGTTGTCATGCATCTTTCTCATCTTACTACCAAAAAAACCATTTATCTCATCCATTGCAAAAACTTCACTTGTATCAGTTTAACATATTTACTAGTTCTCCCTTTGCAGTGGAGTAAAAGGGGCAATATCTGAACCACCATTCATGTTCTCTGATGGTAGCAGTTGATTATTCTCCAACAACTACGATTCTTTAAGTAGAGAAAATGTATGATAATGCAGTAAAAACACCAGTACATACTAAGAATGGGATACTACAAAATTTAAAGTAAGATTTTCAGAAGGAAATGGAAATCAAGAGATATAATAGATACTAAGAAAAACTGCTCCCTAAAAAAAAGCAATACTTTTAAAACCAGTTCTTCACATAAATCAAGACACTGCAGAGATGTTTAAATATTAAAAGTGTAGATGTTCAATAAAATATAATGGGATCTTCAGTCATGCAACTTTCTCATTGATAAGATAGGCAAGAAATCACACATATTAAGTAGTGTAGACACACTGAAATATTAAAGACTCTCATAAATTAGTTTATCACTTGTTTTCTAACTAAATAACATGCCTAAAAGCACACTTTTTCTTTACGTTCAAAAATGTCTCCTGTTTCAGGGGCTTAGAATTATGCTCTAAAAAGTACTTATATCCTGAGTGATTTAGTATACTCAAGTTTCATTCCACATCCCATTTTGCACAATTTTTACAGTGCTTATTCCATTCCTGAGAAGAGGCAGGATGCCACAAACTACAGGAAAGCAGCTCCTCTCCCCCTTTCTATTGGTTTCACAGATGTTGTAGAGTAGATCTGCCCACAGAAGCTCTGACCAAGGCCTGGTCTAGAAAGCAATTGCTGCTCACTTGCAAACCTTGAGACAAATCTGTCCAGCAGAGAGGAGGAAATGTCAAGAGGCTAAAAGAAAAATCTAATGGAAGTGAAACACTGCTGCATGTCAGTTTGGTTCCAAAGGGAATCTGGAAGCATTTCATTACAGCAGCCCGTGGGTGATCTGCTGAGGAGGGAAGAGGCTGGCAGCCAAACTGGCCCAAAAGAAGGAAGAAACATTTAATATTCTTCGAAAGCTTTATTAATTTTGACACATTTCCACAGGGTGTTTCATCTTCAGAGTATCAGCACTCTGTGGTAGAAATGTACTTGCATGGAAAATTTCTGCTGATCCTAAAGCAGGTGGCTCTGACTGCATCTAAATCTGCTCTTTTCCCCTGATGCTTGCTGCTTTCAAAAGAATTTAGAACAGATCCTGAACAATTTGTTAGAAGACCATCATCAAAATTGTGAAACTTTCTAAAATTAAAACAGAATTTATTAGAGACCTTCTTCACTCTCCTACATTAATTATCTCTGTGTAATGGTAATACCTTTAGAATTTGAAATGGAAATATAAAATCTAATTTGAAATAGAAATCTAAACTTTGAAAAATTGTACTGGTGTATGTATAGACACATGTCCTTCTGAACCCTTAGCAGTTTTTGAGACAGCCGGATGGTGCCCCAGTTAACCCAAGGTAGTGTTCACTGAGCAGGAGGTTGGTTAGAGAATTTCAGAGAAGGAGGTCTTTCAACTAGGAATTCCCAATGCTACCTTACTTTCACTGTGGAAAAAAGTGATGTTAGAAAGGGAGCTACTAGTTTAACAGCCTTTGAGAACAATAGGTTCTAGAAGAACATATTGCGAAATAATATCTTCGGAAGAGTAAAGCAAAAGCCTCACTATAAACAAATACTTTACTGAAATTTAGCTATAAATATAAAAGAATTGCATTCAAATATAGTATAAAATTAAACTAATTCATATTATTTTCTTTATAATATAAGATCAAACTGATTTCACAGTTCAGCTTGAGTACAATTCAAAATGATTATGTGTATTTCCTTTTAAAGCCCATGGAACCTATCTTTTCTGGTTAATACATATTTCTAACAAACATATCATGAAAAATTTGCACTTACACATTTAAATCCGAGAACATTTTTTCAAAGCTGATTTTGCCACAGGTACAAAGAAATCAGTCAGTGTTTCAATTTTGTTATTTATCGGCATCAAAAACTCCCATGGCATGTAACTTGACTGAAAGAAAAGTGGGCTGTACAGGCTAGATAAAGTAACATGCTGCAAGGAGAGAGACCATTATCTCAAACATTTTAAATTGAATAGTGCTAACACCTAGTATGCAAGCTGAAAAAACAAAGACCTGAATGCCGATATTTGTTAATCACTTGAATTCACTAAATCCCTTATGCTTTGGGAGAAATACAGAATAAAATTAAAGCTCACATTTAAATGTACATAATTTTCAAGACCAAAGGGTGAGCTTCAAAAACATTCTAGTGTGAACCACACTGCGAAAAAAGACCATGAACTACATATTTCTATGTAACTCATGATGGAAATGGACTCCAACTGTAAAAGAATAAAAACTGCTTGATAAGAAAAGTGGGCCTGTTATTTTTTGGAAACAGCAGTGCTTCCTACTTCCTCACTTTAGGAGATAGACTCTCGAAACCCTGACAGAGTTGTCTTAGTCAGCCTCAACCATTTTCCCCACAGCAGCGATGACAGCAGATGAGAAATATGCTCAGTCATATGCTCAGTCATACATAATCTCTCTACATCTACGTTATCTCTTAGTCTGTTGAGACTAACTTCAAGAGCTAGATCAGGTTGTTTAAGATCCAGTTCTGGCACATTCCAAAAGCCTCCAACAACAGAGACTCCAGCCCTGCTCAGCAGCACTTGAGATGCTCCACTCGCAGCAGCATTTCCCTTGTCCACACAGAGGTACAGAAACGGGCGGTAACAGATCTCTGTCCCCTAGCTTGCAAACTTCTCTCACACCAATATTTCACGGTCCTGATTGAATATAATATTCCATAAAGGCAGAAGAAGCAGCAGCACCTGAGACAGGGAAAGGAAAATTTGAGAAATTATGCGCAGGAACCATGACCTCTCTCAGGGAGAGAAAATGCAGATATTAGCTTGCATTCAAGGAGTACGTCCACCTGGAAACCATCAAGAATTCAAATCTTGGAATGGTTTGGGTTTGAAGGGATCTTAAAGATCATTTAATTCCAACCTCCCTGACATATATGGCAAGGAGACATTCCACTAGATCAGGTTGCTCAAAGGTCCATCCAACTTGGCCTTTGACTTTCCAGGGCTGAATCATCTCTGGGTAACCTGCTCCAGTGCCTCACCACCCTTACAGTGAAGAATTTCTTCCTAGTGTCTAATCTAAACCCACACTCTTCCAGTTTAAAACCATTCTCTCTTGTCCTATTACTACATTTCCCTGTAAAAAATCCCTCTCCAGCTTCTTGTAGGCCCCCTTTAGGTACTGAAAGGCTGGAATACAGTCTCCCGGGGGCCTTCTCTTCTTCAGGCCAAACAATCCCAAATCTCTCAGCCTGTCTTCCTAAAACAAGTGCTCCAACCTCTGAGCATCTTTGAGGCCCTCCTCTGGTCTCAATCCTCCTCTGGTCTCAGTCCTTCCTGTGCTGGGACCCCAGAGCTGGATGCAGCACTGCAGGTGGGGTCTCACCAGAGCAGAGCAGAGGGGCAGAATCCCCTCCCTTGCCCTGCTGCCCACGCTGCTTTGGATGCAACCCAGGGTACTGGGCACTGGCCTGGTCTTATGACTGTCTCCCACAGTTCCCTTACTTGGCAGCACAGATCCTCAATAAGTATCCATGTCCTGCCCACTTGGAGACTGTCTCCCACTGGTCTAGCCCAGTGAGGGGCCCCAGGCATTCCCTGCAGCCTGAGATCTTCACAGAGTCATCCTCCTTCCAGAGCAAAGTAAAATCACCAATCTCTATGTGTGAATTGTAGTGGTTATTCTAGCATTTTCTAATGAACACTTCAATTTGGGGAGCAATCGTTTTGCCATCAGAGAAGATTTTGTGGTCAGGAGGATCAGTGCAGGGATGAATTAAGATACTTTCCCAGGATGGAAAAGGAGCGCCCAGATGGATGAAGCAAGAATCCTGTGCCAGTTTCCATCCCAGGCCTGAAGGCATTGGTCGATAATCTCCACTTAACTACAGCAATCAACTTAAATTTCCCTTTATTATCTTGTAAAGATTTCCAGTCACTTTGCAAGTGAAAAGGCTGCTTCATGCAGACTTTGCAAAATGACTGAAAGCAATAAACAGAGATTATGCTGCGATAAATTTGCAGGATGGAATCAAATTGGTCCCGTTTTTAACTGGGAATATGTTATGCTGAGGTAAATATTGGCAAATTCTCCCTTTCCAGAGAAAACTGGTTGAACAGAATGAAATGCTGTGATGGAGTGATCTCTCCTTGAGTTATAGAGACTATATGGTTATCTATGGCTACAGCAAGCACAAACACAACATCTGTCAGACTTGTTGATTCAGTGGGCCGATAACACTGAATACTAAACCTAAACAAACTAAACAGCAGTAAAGGCAGCTGATAATCACTGACAGCAGCAAGTTGACACTTGAGATCAGTACAGAAGAGCAGTTTTATGGCAGAATTTTAATCCAGAAAGATGACTGGTAAATTCTTTGAAAACAGATGAGAGGGAATTCCCACAATCCATTCCTGTGAATTAGTGTCTGCTGTCAATATCATAAATATTCACATAATATTTTCATTGCAGTAATCACCTAAGAACTGTCTTTGAAGATGTCTTAAAATAAGACCACCACAAGCCACAGATGTAAAAACTTTGTTTCTTGGATATTTTATTATTTATTTTATTCAGTTTTGGAGTTTCTCTGCAGTGTGGAGTAATCAAAAAGCTATCACAAGCTGAAAGCACACAGTCCCCGTGAATCCATTGTTATGAGTCTGACAGTGCCAAATTGTGAGATATGTTTTTTGGATGAGCTATCATATGCATGGTTAGCATGGAAATGGAAGAAGCAGCAGGCTGCCAGCACTCAAGCCAGATCTGTTACAGCTGTTTGTGTCCAGAGATCTCTTGCAGAGCTGTTTTGTGAAATGTGCCTGACTCGGGTAGCACACAGTTACCAATAGCTCTTAGCAACCTCCAGGACCCAAGTTAAGTGATTATGAAGTGATTATGACAGTCTTCAAACAGTAGTTCTGAGTAGCAGAAAACTCTTAGAAGAAATTACAAGCTTAAGATTTACAAGCTGAAGCCTTGTAACTTTAACACTTGCATTTGTTCAGTGCTCCTCTGACTGAAAGAAAAACTGCAGGAGATTCATTCTTCATTACATACTCGACTTTTTTCCACGATAATAGTATGACTGAATGTCCAAGAGACCCTTTTCCATGCTAGAACTCCTAAAGTGAAGACAGTCATTTCAATGCTGTCTGAGGCTTCTCACCTTTTTGTGGAGTACTTGAGGAATATTTGAGGAGAACAGAGGTGTTCTAAAGATTGAACCTTTGGCTCAGTTAGCAAAATTTGACTTCTTTCAGAATCACACTGCAACATAATAGGGGCAGGGGTTCATCTCCCATTCAGTTGTAGCTTTTATATATTAATGTATAGGAAATGTTTTTACTTCATTTAGGAGGTTTTGCACATTAGATTTTACACAGATCAGCTCAAGTTTTATGTTGCTAATACTACAACAGTGTACAAAGTACTTTTCATTATTTCATTGACAGATTAAAATGCTTATTTAAACAGTGCTGACTCAAAGTCTGAAAAACAGAGAGAAAATAAGAAAGAGGAAAATGTCATTCACTAATACATTTGTGATAAAAAAATAGAAACAATAAAGAAATGCCAAATAAATAAATACAAAGTTGATGGATATCATCAGGTTATTATGTGCCAAGACTCAAATTTTGAATTTTAGTTGATTTTTTTTATATTTTAAAGGAGTGGAATCATTTCACTACAATACATAGAAAAATATTTAATAGCTTTCTACCCTCATAAAACTCAAAATTATTTTTTCCAAATATTAAACAAGTTGGTTTCCCATCCTAAATGTGAATGAAAACAGCTTTATAAGCTTTACCACAAGAACTATGCTTAACACCTCCAAACCTTATTTTTGTAAATAATTGAGAATACCTAACTTCCCAAGTCATATTAAATCAATCTGAATTATGTAAGTGCTTCTGAGTTTTAAGGATAATTTTCCTTCAGGCTCACAGCCCAACCTCTTACATTTCCAGGAAGTGAGTATGTCACTTTCAAAAAAAAGGATGCATGCAGGTAAAACTGCTCAATATTGAAACCTACAGAATTGTACACTGTCACCTAAGTATGTAAAGGCAGATGAGCCTTAACAATTATAGTTGGCAATAAAACAAATTGATCTATTTAAAGTTAATAAAACTAGAATACATTTTAAATCTAGAATTTTCTTTTCCAGTTCTCGAACTATATGCACACCTTAAGAAGGTACTGTTCTCTTGAAACTATCCATAGATATTCTGGCATCACCCATTGCTTCTTCCTGTATTATCCAAAACCATAGCAGAGAACATAATGGGATCCATTGTACCTGAGTATTTTCATTTGGGTTGCTTTTTTCTTGTTGGGTTGTTTTGTTAGGGTTTTTTTTATTATTATTATTGTTTTGTCCACAGGTAGAAAGCATATGATTTTCCCATGCAAAGAAATAGGACCAAAAACTATTCCTCTGATGCTCTTCTGCAGAAACATCTTCCCCAAGCTAGTGGTTGATTTTAACATTTTTGCTTGCAAAGACTGCAGTCCTGTTAAGAGCTAAGATGGAGTTCTTAAAATGTTACTGAAGATAGACAAAATAGCCATGCACAACTGGGAAGATCCAGACTGTAATCAGATGCAGACAACACTTCTTTATTATTCAAAATGTGGAAATAGGAATTGTGGGTAAATTTGTTCTCCCCTATGAGGGAACAGGAGAGGTGGCTGTGGGGTTTTTTTACTAAATGAAGGTCAATGGCCGATGGCTGGTTTATTTCCCCTCCGTCTCTGAAGTAGTCTCACTAAAAATGATGATTTTGCAGAGTGAAAAGGCTGCACCCTTGCATTCAGCTTAGACAAGTCAGGGCAGACAAGTTCACTGAAGGAGCTCCACACAGCTTCATGCAGAACTTTATGCAATGGCATGGCTGGCTCTGACAGAGGTCTCTCAGCCAGACTGGGCAGTCTGGGGGAAAATCGAGGTACAGCTCCTGAAGCCTCTCATGCTGAAGCCAAAATAAGTAACATTTTTGTTCCCTGAAGACTTAATACCAATTCACTGAGTCTATACCACAGAGATTTGATTTTTGCACATATATTTCTATGTGGTTATACCTAATGGGCTCCTACTGCCTAGGAACCGGAGTGACCCCTTCATGGATTAATAATGTTAACAGGCAAGTCCTGATGTGAAGTAAGAATTATACCATCCTTAAGCCCCAACCAAACAAAGAATTTCCATTGTCAGGAAACCAGTTTAGTTCATTGCTTTTTCTCTTGAAATATGAAAAATAAATGGGTCAAATAAAATACAGAATATCTGATATTTCAGTGTTGGTATTTTCCAGTTTTCCTAGTGGAATGGTTCAAATTCCAACCTTCAGGGGCAGTAATAAAATCAACAGTTTTTAGGCTGTTGGAGGAAAAGGACAAAACCTCCCCGGGGAAGAATCTGAGGACACTACTTCAATAACAAGATGAATATTCAGTCTTTATGTTACTTGTGATCTGGAGACCTGACCCCATGTGCTGACCAGCCTTGCCTCAAGCAGTGCCTGCTGCAAGGGCAGCACCCCAGAGCTGCTTCTCTTCATGCAAAGATAAACAGAAGGTCAGAAGTAAAACACAAGGTATTAGTCCTTTATTCAATTTCATACCTTACATTTTCTCCTCGTATTCTTGTTTCCCAAAGATGAACACAAAAACATTGAAAAGTTAGGCAAGTTGGCTTCCTCATTAAGAGAAAATTACATTACCAGTTTATAAGATGGGTTTTATCCAACCTGCTGTGCATCCTTACCGACTGGATTCAGAAAACCAAAGCAACGCTTTTTATTGCCTCTCACAAAAGAAGCAATAGATGTAGATAAATAGGCTTAAGTTTGAACATTCAGGTGCATTTGTGCAGCAGGTACATGTTTTTTTGTACTCACAGCTGGTCTCATGCCTGGTTGTTTTGCCTCAGCACAATCCTGCAAGTATATATCAAACATGATACAGACAGTCAGTAGCTATCTAATGGCACTCAGGAGGCATTCTAAAGTGTATCAAAGTTGATTTGCCTTGGTAGTTTGGAATTCCCTACAGGTAATATTCTGTGAAGAGACAATGCTTGGCTTAGGTGGTAAGCAAACCATTTGCCTCATAATGAAAGAAAAATCATAGCTAATTCTGTGTATTAATACCCTGATAGGGATCTAAAGTTACCTACATCCTGCTGTACTTTTTTTTTTTTTGCTGAGTCTTAAATATGAGACAGTTCCTACTAGATCCCCCCAGCGCAGTCTGTCCTGAATTAAGGGGTCAAAACTGGGTACAATATTCCAGATGTGGTCTTAAAAGTCCTGAGTAAAGCGTTGCTTCCCTCAACCTACTGGCCGATAATACAACCCAGGAAACTGTTGGGTCCTCTTTGCTTCCAGGGCACACTGATATATTTAGCTTGGGTTTGCCAAGCCTTCTGTGTCGTCCTCTCCAGACGGACAACATAGTCTGGAGAGACTGTGCAGAGCTGCTCTCCACACACTCAGTGTTCTGAGGCAGCTGTTGCTCGGAGGGCTGTGAGACATTGCTGTGCTGGGAGGAGGTGGTGAGCGATTGCCTTCGCACCATTGCTGCGGGGGTGGTTTACCCACTTCTTTCCTTCACTCGTTAATTTGTTGATCTTGATTGATGAATTTTTTTAACTTTTGCTCTTGCTGTTCTTTCTCCAGTCCTGCTGGGGAATAAGGATTTTGTGGTGCTTGGGAGCTGACCACGGTCAGCTCATAACAATTAGTTACAGAAATACTGTGGATGGCAGTGCCAAAAGCCTTGCTGAAGTTAAGGTAAAAACATCTACTGCTGTCTCCTTATCTACAAATTCAGTTACGTTATTCTAAAAGGAATTTGCATGCTATACCTTCATTACATCCATGCTGACTTTCCCAGTCTTCTGCCCATAAATGCATTCCAAGGAGACTTGCTCCATGAGTTTTACAAAGAACAAAGAGAGGCTGATCAGTCTGCCACTTTTCTATCTGTCCTTTTAGTTTGAAATGAAGCTGGAGAATACTCGCTCTCCTTCAGCCCCTGGGGATCTTCCCCACTCTATTCAGCATGTCAAAGATGAGGGAGAGTGTCCTCACTATAACATACACCAGCCAGTTCTCTGAGCACTTCTGGATGCAGCCTGATCCAGTCTTCTGGGCCTGAATGAATTGATCTCAAGTGATTCCTGATCTCATCTGACCTACATCCACTGCTGGCAGTTCCTTCTCTTTAAGGAGAGAGGCCTGAATGACATTGCTGCTGAAGATTGAGGCAAAACAGCAACTGAGTATCTCCACCCAGTGTGTTTCAAATTGGTGCTAGAGCACCAGCCCTACTCAGCCATGGGCCATGCTTTCTTTGATCAGCCTTGTGCTACTGATGTAGAGTTTTCTTGGTGCCCTCACCATCGTTTGCAAGTGTTAACTCCTGTTGCTCTTTGACTTCCTGTATAGCATTCTTAAATGCGTGGGCAAGGTCTCTAAAATCCTCCTTTGTTGTTTGTTTTTGCCGAAAAACAAACCTAGCACATATTTTAATAGATAAAAGCAGTGAGAAAGAGTAGGTGGGAAAGGAAAGAGAGTGAAAGATAATCAAATAAATTCAAATGCAATAAACTCAAATGCTAAAATGCTAAGGACAGGGTCAATTTCCTACATACATCCAGGAACATTAGAAGTGTAAATAATTAAGCTCGCTTGAAAAATCTTTTGAAGTTCTGATAAGTTTTTATCTTTGGGAGAGCAGAAGGACCAATGTTCATGAAGGTTTCCCAGACAGGCCTAGAATTCCAGCTCCCAAACTCTTTCACTGCCTAGCTTCTGAGACATTGTTACCGTTGTTAAATGGCCATTTTTAAACACTACAATTAAGCCATACTAAGAAGCATAGATCCAAGTTTGGACCAAAATGACCAGTCTTGGAAAGTAAGTTGCTGCTCTAAAAACATTTTCAAAATCATTGACGGTTTGGTTGGGGTTCTTTTTTCTTTTTGTCTTACTAACAGCAGTATCACTACAAAAGATTATATCTCTTTAAAAAAAACAATAAGCAGAGCATCAAGATTGGTGAATCTCCTTTATAAGATGTTACTTAGTGGCTACATGAGGAATTTGCCTTACCTTCTGTTGGAGATCAAACCTCCCATAGGTTAATATAAAAGATTTCTGCTACAAGGGTTTTAAGAAGCTATTTCAGGCCTCAGCCAAAATATATCATAAATCAAGAAGTCCATCTGTCATTGCTTCTGAAATGAAGCTAATTCTACCAGCCAAAAATGATAAATAGAAGTGCTTGAGGTTAAATTTGTTAAACAGTATCTAGACTTGCAATCATTTTCAGCTCTTCTAAAATGGTTATGAACTTAAATCAATGGATAGCCTCATTATGCTTTTGCTCCTACTGTTTTATTTTAAAGTGATCTTTTATTTACTTTTGAACATTGTCATGACACTTTCAACTCTCCTTACAAAGGTCATCCCAATGGGTATCTCTTTATTTGCTCTCTCTCTCTCTCTCTATGATATAGGTGCTATTGATGCATGTCCACATGCAGAAGAATACAACCACAAAAATAAAAGGACAAAAATTAGTTACAGCTCTTGTGTTCTTTTTCTGACCCAATTAGGGCAAATAAAACTGTGAGAGCAGAGTAGAAGAGTATGTAATTAATGGCAGGTAAGTAGAGCAGATCGAATGTAAAAATTTGCAGAAATGGGATGTCAGGTATCAGCTAGACTAGAATACAACAGGCAACAATGGATCATAGCAATAATTATTAATCATGACACAATGAGGATGGCACACTGCAAAAAATGTATTTAGTCATCTGTAATAAAGACACAAAGGATTTCTCTTATGCTTCACCCTTAACATTATAATTTTTTCACCAATGATTTCACAAAAGACTTGAGTTACAGAGAGGTTGTGCCATCCACTCATGATCTAATTTAGAGCATAACTGCAAGAGTCCAAGTACAAATTTCTGCTCATTGACAGTATTATTTGCTCAGAAGTTCCATCCCTGTTCACTTCTTATATTCATATTTTCCCTTATTTTAATAATAGTAACAATTTCCTCTAAAGCAATTAGATTTTTCCCCCTAGCAAATTTGTGATATCCTTAGGGGTTTTTTTCTACAAGACAATGACAGACAACTTCTTCTAACATCACACAGGCTGCCATTTCCAGAAGCATTTTGCCCTTTTCATCACTCCTCACCTTAAAGGAGGCAGGTATTATAAACACCATCTAAATGTTTTCTCTGGTGCTGCAACTGCCCATGGCCCAGGCAATGAGGGATCAGTGATGTTGTATTTGTGTAACACGGCAAGAGTGTCTGAGGAGTGCAGGAAGCTGCTGATATCCTCAGTAGTGTGCAACACAGGGACACACTCTCGCAGAGAGGTCACAGAAATCACTGAAGGCAGATGCGCACACCACTCTCTGAAACAGCATCTCACCAGGAACATAAGCTGGTCAGAAAGCACACATCCTTCAAAGCAGGTGACTGACCGTGTTAGTTCAGCACATTTCCCATATTGCTGACTTTGGTGGAATTTTTATCTAACTTCAACCACAAATTAAATCTGACTGCAAGACAGCAGAGTCTGCAGCACCTGACAGCAGTGAAAGCATCCTCTGCATCCTCAGAGAGTAAGTCCACCTGCGGCAGAACTGCCTTCATTGTGTTCCTCTGCTGCAGTTTGCCAGCAGAGATAAACCGGGCTGTCTGTCTCAGGAAAGCCACTGTGTTTACTCTGAACAATGCAGGCAATGAATCACAGGCACTCTGTCAAGGAATCTTCTCAACCCCAGCATGCAGCAAGGAGACAAAAATCCGAGAATGAAAACCATGTATACTGAAAAGCAACACTCATTATATCTGCTTTAATGATCCTTCTCCTCCTTTCTCAAAAAAAGGCTGATGAATATGCCAAGGGCAGATTCACAGCAAGAAAAATCTGTGTACGCTACATTGATCATTGATTGCTTATTTGCTGGCTTGCCCAGGGATGATTTACACACACACAACCCCTGCATGGGTGGTGATAAGAAAGAGGATGCACACACGTTCTGCTGTCATCTTACAACCAGTGCTGAAGGTGTGTATATCATGTGTGTATATTTTTTGTTTCCCTTGACAGGACATTTTTTGAACCTGGAATTAAACAAACCCAAAGGATGACATGGCTATCTCCATCATATTCACTAGGAGTTTACCAGTATCAGTGCTAGAGAAAACAATAATATTCCATCTCTTTATTCTGAATGCTCTGTCAGAGAAAAAGAAGGACATATCCTCTGCAGAGGACAAACCAGAGTCTGCAGAAACTCCCCAGCATGAGTTCAGAGACAAAAAAAATCAATTAATTGACAAATATAGTATTCTATTAAAAAATGGGGATTTTATAGCAATTATTTCTGAAATACACAGGAAAAGGTTTTTCCATTGCTGACTCCTGGCTGCTTTGCACTTTAGTGCAACAGAAGTCCCAGAAAAGAAAGACAGAATTCCAGCCTCGATGCTGCCATTGGAATTATTGCCATAAAACATAAAACCATGTTGTCTACCCTGCACATCAATGTTACAAGTAAGTGTCAACCACTCTCTTCAGATGCCTTAGGAATATAAGAGGTCATCTGAAACTCACAATTACCTGGATCTCTTTTCAGTTCAAAGCTGACTATTGTTCAGTGCTACAGAGCCTCAATAAGTGGTTCAAAAAATAGCAATGTAATCATTCCTTGCACAAGCCCAGCAGTAAAAACGTAAAACAAAATGAGGTTTATTAGGCCAGCTGGCATGTATACTTTATCTTTCTGAAGCCTGCATGCACCCTTTTTTTGCAGCCTGACTCACAGTCAACCAGTTTATTTTTAATTTAGTTCTGCTGAGGACAAACTTGCCCAGATGTACTGAATTGCAGAAGTTCATACCATGCCTTGAATATTTTCTTTTAGGAGATTAATCTGGCTTTGGCCAGAAACAAAGCAGGAGCACAACCACATGTAGTCACATACCAGTGCTTAAGACGCTGCTGCTGAAAATCTTATAATGGAAAAATACTGTTGAACTCCAACATAGAAGTTTTATTAGGAAACAAATGTGGTAATTTTTAAAGCAAACATCAGGGGAAAGGTTCTACTGGATAGATGGCAGCAGTGGTCCATTAAATTCCCTCCCCCAACTTGTCCCTTCCAAATACGTGTAATATTGAACATTTCAGAAAGCACCAAGTGTCAGAAAAGCAAAAGACCACAGACATCACATAATGCTCATATCAGAGGCATCAACAAACAGCTCAGACTCCCTGGTGTGCAAGCTTTGGGTAACCTCTACAGGACTCTCTCTTCATTTGCAGGTTTCCTGAGGGAATATCCTTACAATGTCTGAAGCCCTAGTCCGAAGCTATCTGGGTAAAACCACATTGCCTGTTAGAGAGGTGCTAGCAGGCGTCAGCCTGGAGACAACCACGTGCAAAGGTCACTTGCAAGAGAGATTCCTGCTGGCTCTGTGCTTCAGACTGTCAGAGCCCCCCACTAAAAGGCAGCACACACGTCTATCAAACACCACTGCACTCCCAGTTCTCCATCATCTGTCGACTTTCTGAACCTGCACTTTGCTCCATTGTTCAGGGCATTGAAGAAGATGCTAAACAGGACTAGATCCAATATTGTCCCTGGGGCACTTTAGTGACACACATCCAGCTGAGCTAATCACAACCCTTGGAGAACAGCAGTTCAGCCAGTTTTCAAGCCACCTCACTGTTATTTCTTTAGACCCAATTTCATCAGTAGAACAGTGTCAAAGGCCTTATTGCAGCTGAGCTCCAATGATATCCACTGCTCTGCCCTGGTTCAGCAAGTCAGTCATCTTATTTTGGAAGGCTACTACATCGGTCAGCTGCTATTTCCTCACTATCCATGACGACTAATCCAGATCACCAATTTCCCCTTAGAAATGGTTTCCAGGAGGATTTTCTCTATCACCTTCTCAAGGAACAAGGCAAAGTTGACCTTATTCAGATCTTCCTTGTGGTTCATCTTGAGGTGATATTTCTTTCCTCCAGCCCTCAGGAATTGCTCCTGGTTGTCATGACCTTTCAGAGATAATGTAGAGTGGACTCACAACCTACATGTTGAATACATAAATAGAAACACTGGATAATAACATATTCACAGAATACACAGATTCTCTCATTCTCCTAAATTTTTACAGCAATGTCAGTTGATTAAATGAAACTCTACAAAAGCCTTTACAGTTAGTGAGATTAATATGAACAAGATTAGTCGTGTTTCTTCATGTGTTTGAAAGCGTCTAGCATGCTACAGGCACTGTAAGAAATGATGAATGAGAGAAATAAATGTTTCCACCACATATGTAAAGCAGTTTACAGATTTATGTCCTCCTTTTTGTTTACTGTTTGTGCATTTCTAGGTTTCTTTTTCTCTGAAAAATGAGAATCCTATATTCTTTTGATACCAATAAATGGAGGAAACTACCCAGGAGCTATTTTTTCTTGAAAGCATTCATTTGACCTTTTCTGAATAAAGGTTTGCATATGTTTAATAGTATAATACAGCTATGTAAACTGAAGGACACAGTTATCCAAACAGGCATTTCAAAATATGTCACCTGTAAAGCAAAGACAAAAACTGTATGGAGATCTTGGCAATGCTTGTATAAAAATACATATGTTGATACTTGAATATATGTATGTTTATTTTTTATACTTGGATGTATACATGCATGTGTATAAAGAAAACAAAGATGGTTTACATGTCCCATTAAAAAAGAAAGAGCAAAACAACAATAAACTGATGAGAGAATTATTTTTCCCATTGCCTATGAGTTCTTAATGGACTTTGGTAGGAACTTTTACATGCATGAAAAATGTTTGCATTTACATTAAAATTCAGTAACTCTCTGTGTGCAAAGTTGTAAGAGCCTTAACAAACTTGGCTATTGGTAGATAAATACAGCCATTTCTACTTAGGAATTACCTTTCTGTTTGGGAATTTTTCAACAACAACTTAAAAAAATATCAGTGTGTTCTGCTTCTCATAGGAATAGATCTATTAAAAACTAATGCGTGGAATTCTTCAGCATCCAACAATTTATTTCGAAAATGTTACAGTATTCATTTCTCCCCCTCCTATTTGTGTTTGCTCTAGCTGTTTTAGGCAAGGAAAATATAACAATTTACTACCATTAAGCTGTGCCTCTGGGACTTCCACTGGCAGCAATGCCACCCCTTCCCAGCACGCTTAGGAACTGTAACATGAAAAAGGGAAAGAGATTCTGCCTTTAAAACAGTCTTCCAAGTGCCACAAGCTGTTATTTGACTGTAGTTTTGGTAGCTCAAATACTGCTCCTTTCTCATCCTTACAGACCACAAAAAGGTGACATGAAGAGTGGTTTATCTACAAGAACCTGTTCCCACCAAAAGAAAGAGAGTGCAGTATTATCTTAGTCTCAAAGCAGTGATCTGTAAGAATCACAATCAGGGAGATGGCATTCATCTGGAAAACAGGAGTTTTACAGACACGCAGGATGTAGATGTACACAGAAGTGCCTGTTTCAACATCTGCCTCCACCCAAAAATGCTGAGCAGTCACAGCCCTGTAATTCTGCTTTCATTTGGTCTGGTGTTCGTAAATCAAGGGCAAGTGACACTATTTTCTCACAACATGTGAAAAACTGAAAACATTGAGGAGAAAGTACTGGAAGCAGCCTTGCTGATCTTCTAGCAAGTTACCATAAAATGCATAAAAAGAAAAAAAAAACCCAAATCAATCATCCAAGCAATTGAGTTAAAAGCAGATTAGAAATGAGTATTCCAGATTGATGGAGCTCTACAAAACTGCTGTTTTCAAACCAACAGTAGAACCACTTCTTTTTTAATAAGCACAATTGGCTTGGAGTGCTTTGTCAACGTGACAAACCTTTTCCACCACTAGTGAAGCATTTATTCAAATGCTAATGAAAGTGAATGTAATTTGTAGTGGTGCTGAATCAACTTTTCAACACTGTAATTTGCATTTCTGTAAAACTCTGATTCTTTCAATATGCAATATATTTGAATAGGGGTTTGAGACTAAACAAATTGATATACTGTTTTTGCCATCAATTTAAAAGCTTTTTGATTTCTTTATGCAAGGCAACTCTAATAATACTGAGTAGCTTCTTACATTTACACATTTTCTTCAACTAGAGAGCCGACTCTCAGAATTCATTAAAATTGTCTATAGCTCTTACATTAAACCATTGTTATCAAATAGTACCATTTATAGATTCAAGTCAATAGTTCATATTACTCTGCTAATGTAGATTCATGACCAGGGCTTCTGGATCATAACTTTCAGTGATGTAATATTCTTCCTATAATCACTAGCAGGCATGCAGTGATTCTCCCATTTTCATTCCTCCATGACACTCCAAAACCCAGAAAAGAACATAAAATTACATTGAGAATATTGTTGCTATTTATTGTACAATCACTGTCATGTCTGGAACTGGACTACTAGATTCAGTTTTGGTCTTCCCAACTCAGATGATGCATAACTGCAGCGAATGAAATGGATCCAGAGATGGAGTCACAGAACTTTTCCATCTGAGGAGCAGGGAAAAATCTGAAGCTGTCAGGTTAAGATGCAGAATGACAGAGCTACTCAGAAAAGAAAAAAAAAGTCCATTTTATGCAAAGGAGATCCAGTGAAACTGAGACACTAATAAATTGGTTATGCAAAGCCATCAACATACCAAACTGCTAAATGCATAAATATGCAATGAGAACATCAATTTTTACATAGCAGAAAATAAAAATTGAAAGCATATGACTATGTGGGAGCCATAAAGCTCGAAGTTGAATTACAGGTAGGTCATTTCATATCTGCTGCTCTTTTATTCTTCTTTTAAAAAACTCAGCTACAGAATAATGGACTGAATAGGTCTATTTAGCACAATTCCTCACTACCTAGACATGCAGCTGAATTTGTCCATTCAAACAGGGTATTTGTGAGTCAGATACATTTAAAATTATGTCTGGCATGGTGTTGACCAAGGTTTTAAAAAGCATGAAGTCTTCAGATGCAGGCATCTAATACACTATCTGCTATGGACACTACTTTAGCCAAGCATGGAGCCTGACAAAATATTTCTATCCTCAACAGCACAGAAGTATTATCATCTGGGAAGCAGCATTAGCAAGGATACAGCCCAACATTCAGATAAAACGTGCAGTGTGTATTTTCCATATGGTTTATGTGACAACACATCTTTGTATTGTAACAGTAATTGCTATTAGGCCGCATAAAATATCACTACTGGAAAAGAATTTGCATTACATTCAGGGCAGGTTTCAAAGGAGATGGCATTTCCAGAGTATGAAATACAATACAGGAACTAAGAGCACAATGAAACACCAGTTAATGGAAGAGTCCACATCAAACCTGTACCACTGCCACTAACTTCAGCATGCCATGCATCTCCTGCCCTGTGCAGCGATATGAATGAGGGCAAAGAACAAGCAGGAAACTGAAGAACACCTAGCATGCAGAAATAAGGTTAATTTTTTCATTGAATGCATTGCAATAGTAACACTTTCACTGTCATGATCTAACTGGTTGAGTAAAAACTGAACAACATAACCTGCCCAGTAAATGCTCTTAAAAGTCTTAATGAAAACCAACTATAATTGCTGGGCACTATAAAAAAACTCCCAACAATCTGAAAGCACAAGATAAATATATTAAAATAGTTATAGAAGAATGAAGGGGTGAGGAAGACACTTCCATCAGAAGAAATAGCCACATGGAGATTTCTGTTAGGCAATGAAGACAGAAATAATTTTGTCCATGAGTCTCACAAAAAGCAGGACATATTTGGAGCTAATACCTATCAGTGGATGTAACAAAAAAAACACCTTGTCAAAAAACCAAACAAACAAATATACAAAATCCCACAACATGACTTCACCACATTCCTGACTATAAGCAGCAGCTGATGCGTTAATTATCAGCTGTATAGCTACACTGAGAGTAACTGGAGAGTGAAAAGGATGTCACAGGAGTAAGGAATAGCTCATGACTGCAGAACTTCCGTATAGATAGATAGATAGATAGATGTACACATGTGCAGTCATTTGTAAAATCAGGGCTGGGGGGCTGCAGACACAAGGCCTCTACTACAAAATCTGTGTTGTGGGTTCACACATATTAAAAAGTACACATTCCCATACGTGGCCTCATTTTCAGATAACCTAGATGACAACAAAACACTAAGTTTTGGCATATATTGGCTTGAGGGGTTATTTTAAAATACATTTAAAAGTGCATTATTTCAGGGATGAAATTTGAGGACAGAACATTCCCTGGTAGACACATTATGCCAATCCATATCAGGCAGTGATCTGAACTGGGAGGCTTTTTTCATCTCCTTTACTTTGGGCTCTCAGACAGAGTAACAAAAGTACCAAAGACAGAAAGGAAGAAACTTAGAAGCATCATTCCTAATGACACTACTGGTAAGAGCTACTTTCTCTTTAACTAATACTTTTATTCCCCATTTGCAGTTCCAAAAGTAAAATGGAACACATTTAAGCTAAAAATTGTGGGTTTGGGGCCTAACTTCCAAAGGAAACAAGGAGACAGCAATACTCTACGCATTCCCCAGGACTGATGAAGAATACAAGGCTTCTGTTTGAAACAGATTCAACAAGCATAGCACACCAGTTGACCTTAGTCTGCTCACAAAGTTGAGCAGAACAAGTGTTTATGGAGGACAAGCCAATTTTACTAAATAAACCAGTGTTGGCAAAACTACTCAAAAAGTCTCATCTCAGTCATCTAAACCTCCTTAGAACAAAACATTTCACTTTGTGTAAAACACTGTCTGATGCATCACAAATCATGGTTGCTGGTAACTGGAAATGGTGAAAGGAAAAACTTATTTATTTCCAAATTGCCTACAAACTATTGTCTGCAACACAGCCCCCACCTTACTCCACAAGCTTATTTTGCTTTGAGACCTAATCAACTTGTACTTTTACTCCCAATAACCACTCCCCAACCCCTCATCCCTGTGCCACTCAATACCTAAGGTGCCATTCAGTAAGTTCAACCCTTAAAGTGGACACGAGTGATGTTCTGTGATTCTGCCATTTCCTTCATCTGGCTTTTTAATTTTTCAAAAGAAACTTCTCAAGATGCTCAGTATCTTCAGAAACTGCTAAAAAAGCCTATTCATTCTATTTTGGCAATATTTTAGATTTCCTGAAAAGTTGGGAGAGAAGGGGGAAGGAAAAGGAAAGGAAAAACAGGTGCAAGAAACACGCCAATACTACTTCTGCTTCCAGGTGCAGGAAAGTCAGCTTTAATTCTGAAGCAGCAAATTGAAAAAAATAGCATGAATTTAACAGTTTGAGAAGTTAACCCTCTTTTTGTAACTGCAGTTTAAAAGAGAAATTTCAGTATTGACTCTATTTCACAAATCCAGAATAGCATTAAAAATCTAATGAGAAAATAGGCCATAAGGAATGCTCTGGAACAGCAGCTTTAGCACGACCACCAGTTCTTGTTAGCAACATGACAACCACAAACCTCTTAAATATAACAGCACACCATCTTCACTACTTCTTTTAAATAACAAAGGTATTCTGTAATGAATTTTGTAATTTTGAGGAAAAGCACATACATGGTATTTCTCTTAACAGAAGAAAATTGAAAGACATTAAAAAAAAAATCCCCACTTAGGTTTAGGATATTTTGTAAAATTCACTCTATATGCTTTTCTAAAAGAAACACTGAGGAGGAGTCATAAATCAGCATTATCTAATTACAGAGAAACACAATTCAATTAAGAAAAACAAAGCTTTTACTGCAAGCCTTTTCCACCTCCATGATTCCTGTATCTTAAAAGTCCTCCTCGTTCAATGTCACTGAAAGAAATATTTCCTCCTCAGGTAACACAGTGGTGTTTGTTGGGGTTATTTTAGTTTGTTTGAGCTTTGGACTTTGCACCATGCAGTTATAAATTTAAGAATAACCTGCAACCATTTTTTGTGGTTCTAAGAGATCATAATAAAGCTCACATGCTTAACTAAGGATTTACCACTAAATAATCCAAATGTTTTAATTTTGTAGAGGATTGATAAAGGAGAGGTGAAATGCATGGATACCCTGTAAATATCCCAAAGGGTGCCATGCAATGACCTGCAACATTACCAAAATGGTCACTGCAACTCCCGTAGTGTGGGATGTAAGTGACAGGAAAATGAGCACCTGTAAGAGATATGGGGAAAGCTGCAACTCGCAGTCAGAAAATCATTGCTTTTCCTGTAATCTCCAAGAGCTTCTGAGTGGAACAGAAGACCCTAAGTTCTATCTGAGAATGCACATCATGTAACAAGTGCTTCTTCCAAACAAACCGATCCAACAGAAGGTAAAGATTTATCTTTACTATTCCAATGCTGGTAGCTTTTTCTTTTATTAATAATTTTCAAAAATATGTAAAGCTGATTCACTGATGCAAAACGTTGACATTTGCATTGTCTTTGTCATTTCCATGAAAGTTTAAAATCGGAGTACTTTGCACTTCTTTTCTTCTTTATGAGCCAGAGGTTAAAAGTGCAGTTTGCAATTACTGCAAGCTACCTCTCCCTATGGAGTTTTTTCTGTAGAGATTACTTGACGGAGATTGATATAAACACTCTGCTGAAGAACTTCTGCACAAAATTTTAGTTGACGTCTTCCAAGGTTATTTAAACAATCATTGCACAGGTTATATCATAACCTTAATTCCAGACACTTCACTGGAATGTTTCCTTTTTAAACACATGATTTTATTCTGACTGACCATCCAAACTTTTCCATTTAAAAAAAAATTTACCTACCAATTAACTAATAATCGCCAGAAAACCACAAAACTTGCAGTAAGTGATGTGGTTCTGATTATGTGTAAGTCAAAGCAAAACAATTCCCCCCAGGAAATAAACAATGATCTGTCTAAAATATTTTCTCATACTTTGCGTTTGTCTTTAAAGGTCGAAGCATGACTTGGGACTGAGGAGACAACATGGATGTTTAGAAGTTAGAAAAAAGCAGAGAGAAGAGAGCAGGGCTCTGAAGAGAAGCATAAATTAATTACTTTTACTTCCCCACCTGTTTGTACTCCAAATGTCCCTTGTTACAAGGAAGACCAGACACTTCAGTGATTTGCTTTCGGCCACTTGATTTTTGCAGTGGGTGGCCACATGTAAATGCAACTAATTTCAAACCACCATTATTTTACTATATCTTCAATTTTAAAATTATTTATTTAGTAATCTGAGAAAGTATTTACCAAGCAATATTATTCCATCAACCAAATTCAGTGCAGCTGGTGAGTTTGCTCATAAATTAAACCACAAACCTTTTAGAGACAGGAATAGAAAACAATTTCGAAAACATTATGCAGGAAGATCTAATAAGCAGTAGAATGGTGTGTTGCAAATTTTGAGACATGATGTAATGATGTGATGAAAAAGCTAATTATTTAAAGAGAACTTCTGAGTTGAAATTCTTCAGTAACCTTTCTGTGCAACATCCTGGACATTCATTCCTTTTGGCAGTCACTGTCATTGTTCAAGATGAAAAAATATAAGCGGTCTCAGGAAGTATCTAGAAAGTGGTCAAATAAATCTTGGCAAGTCAGTAATGTATTTCATCATACACAGATCAGTGTGTAACACATTTACTCTGTAGCTTCTTTATGTCTACTTTATAGGAAAAGTTACATGATGTAATGTAAATATACAATTATGCTTGTACAAGTGGAGAAGTTTTTAGTTTATACAGCAACCCAAACTTAAGATGAGAAAATCAAGGCACTGAGACAGCCCATTATGTAACATCTCTAAAAAACCATATACTTCAAAGGCCAGCCTGGTTTGTTGTCATTTAAAAGGTTTCATGTTCCTGTTTGAAAGGTCAATAGAGAAAGTTAACCTTTGTGTGTGACTACCGACAGAAATTTTGACAATAACTTTTAGTCAAAAATGTATGTGTGAAAGGAAGTCTTTTGTACTACAAAGGCACAGGAAAAGCTAAATATTTAGCTCCAAACATCCTGCAAATATCGTTTTGCTTCTCGAAGCATAGCCAGAATTTTCAATGCTTCCAATTTGTCAGCTTCCATTTCCATGCTTAAAATGTCTACTACGGCATCGCTTACATCATCAGCCATATGCTTCTTATCTCTGAAAAATAAAAAAGAGAGGAGGAAAATGCATAATAATGTATTTTTCCATTTATCAATAGCTTCAGAGGACAATATAGGAAAGGATCATTAAAAAAATCCCGAACATAAATATAGCTTTTATATTGTACAGCATGATTCTTACGGAGTTTTCATGTAGCTGAGCATTGACATTAACTAGGGTTTCCCTCAATTAAACACTACATAGTTCTTGGCATGCTGTAATTTATAAGTAAAAAACCTTGCAACCCTAGTTGAGCTATTGGAGAATAACTGGTTTCTTTAAGAAGAACTGGACCTGCTGAATGAGTTATTATTCTATCACTACATGGTTCCAATATTAAAAAAAATCCCAAACAACAAAAAACCTCTACCAAACCACTCACTTATTAATAATGTTATTTTTAATACCAATAGCTAACATTTATACCTGCAGGAGAACACATTTACATCAGGCCCTATATTTAAACAGTTTGTACATTTATCAACAAACTTTTTAAGTATCTTGAACCTCCATGTAAGTTTAGCATCCACAAAAATTTATTACTATGACAGAGCTTTAGCATTCTGGAGCACCCAAACCTGGAATACAGCAGAAGACTGCTACTGTCTCTCAGCTGAGCAGTTTCTCATCACATCTATTCATATATGTCATTTTCTAAAGAGAAATCTATTAGCTTGAAACCTCCTATAACTTAACTGAATACTGAACAAAAAAAGGGAAAATAAATAACAAGCAACTAAAACAATCAGTGGAACTGTGTGGTTACAAGCTGTATTTCAAGATTATTCTGGAAAAGAGTAGGGATGACAGTCAGGCTTTCCAGGAAGGCTCTTTCAGTGTGATATTGGTCCTTTCTTTCAGACAGCTCTAAGACTTTCTAAAGCCTCAAACTTCTGCTACTCTCTTTCACAACAGTCCATTTCCTACTCACCCACATACATAGAAGTAACCTCTGTCTTTCAGCAGGACTCTGGCAACCTCCTTAGCACAAAGCCTAAGGACATCTTGCACGTATTTAGGTGGGGCTACTTCCGCAGTTGAAGAGTCTCTCGAGAAACAAACCTTGAGATAAGTTAATGTTCCATTTTCAAGAAAACATCTGAGCTCATCTCTGAAAGGTAATAAAAACCTGTTAGCAATGGCTCAGAGATGAGCATTCCCTCATGAATGAAAAAATGGATGTTAAACAGTGAACTTGCTTGAACAAATAGTCTCGATCCTGATGCCGACAACCAAAAAACAGCCATGTCTCTCCAAATTTCCAGTCTGGATGTTGTTCTCTGAGCTTTTGCCTAAAGAGACAAAAAAAATCCAAGCCTGTTTTATCAAGTGCAGAATCTAAAACATCTATAACCTAATTTTCATTTAAAGTAGTATTTTAAAAAACCACTGGATTGGCAGAAATGTGAAACGACTTAAGCTAAATCAAAGTCAAACCCTGCTTATTTGATTTTCTTGACTATTCACGTTTGGACCAGCTCAAAATCAATGAACTTCAAATTTATGGGTTTTTGGCCACAGTTTCATACTGGAATAGTCAAGACTGGCAACTCCAAACATCCCACAAAATAATCCTGACTGCTGAATAAGGAGATCACTACCTTTTATCCTTCACTGGAAGCCCTGTAAAACCACCTGGGAAAACTCAGCAGTTTTAGAAGGCTTTCCATTTAGCTGTATATACCTGCTAGATTCTGTGAATAATAATTTATTAACTTCCACATCATCAGAAATATTATTTCATTTTCTTGGAATAATGCTGAAAGTATTATTTTAAAGGAGTTTTAGCTGCCATTTTCTAGTTACATTTTGAAAGAGAGTTTTCATTTATACTTTAAAATAAAATGCAGAATACTTCTGAGAGATAAAGGTATATTTGGGAATCAAAATTAAGGAGCAAGGATGGTACATAACGATTTGGTTAAAGCAAAGCATGGAGTTAGAAACAGCACGTCAAATCCTCACTTTTCTCTCAAATAAAATGTTTCAAAAATAATTGTTATAGGATCCAATAAACTCCATTATCTTGCTGGAACTAACGAGTCATGTTGGTTACCTTTAAAACTTAGAACCATTCCCACCCAAATACTTCACTCCTCCCGTTCTTCATTTCCACAGAATGATCAAGTTTTTACATATTTTTGGTGGTGTGCTGTCACTTTTTGAACAACCATCTCTTTGCCTTGCAAAATTACACTGCTGGAGCTGGAGAGGGAAAATAAGAGATCCACCTTCCCTCACACACAAACTCCCAAACACAAAGACTACTACTGAGTTGAAGGTTCTGGTGCCAAGCTTCTCATCTTAAAACATCAAAATGTAAGCCACACAGAAACAGGAGAATACAGGAGAAAACTTGACATTCATCATGCCTTTTAATACAGATGCCACTTCTCAAGGAACTGAATTTTGAATAACAAGCCAGCCAGCACTTCCTAAAAACTACCATTCTCTTACAGGACTTCCACCAGCAACACAAGATAAAGGATTTAACTTCTTATTACTATTTCTGCAATTCACCCCATTTCTCATATACCTACTATGAATAGTAAATACAGTTAGATGAAAAATTTTACTCCTTTGAAAAACAAGTAAACACACAAGCAATGCTTGTTTAAAATTAAGACTGCTTATAATCAGCATACCACCATTACAAAAAGGAAAAAAAAAAAAAACTGCATTTAAACTCAAATCCTCAGGCTGTTTCTTTCCTCAACATAAAAAGGCTGCTCTCCAGGTAACAACTTGGTACATACCTATGTTGTAGGAAACCAATAAATGGTGAAATTCCTGTTCCTGGACCAACCATAATGAATGGGACAGATGGGTCTGCAGGTAAGTGGAAAGCATTGTTTGGACGAGGAAAAATAGTTATCTAAAATTAAATTAGATAAAATATAATTGAAGGGTATTCTTAAGCAGTGAAAACACCACGACATTTTTAGAACCTTCAGGGTATTTACACAGCATATGTACCCACACACTCTTCCAAATCCTGAGCCTCAGAGTTCATCTTTAATTCCACGCAGACATTTAGAATGGAACCTCACAGAAGTTTTTGGGAAAATAAAACCCAACAAAACAAAACAAAACAAATGTATTTTACAAACCTATTAATCCATCTGAAGGAAAACTGGGATGAACCACGCAGATGTGAGTTTCTGAACATGAAACCTCATGAACATGAACTGATTGCACCACAAATTTGGGGAATATTGTTACAGAATGCATGGAAAATTTGGAGTTAGCATTCAAAGGGAAGTAGAGCTTGTTTATTGCTATTGAAGGTAACTTAACCTTTTTTTACATTGTGGGCATCTAAAAATAATCCAGCGGAGGTCAGGATTTGTTTATAGTGAATTGAAGCCTACTGGTACAGGGCTTGCTTCCTTAATTTTCATAAAAGTTTGACATGATTTCCAAAAGTGCATATGGGTGAGGGGAGGCACATAAGAGCTCAAAGATCTCGGGAAATGTTTTACAGAATCCCACTGATAAACAGTAATTCTGATTTGCATATCTGTGTCAGAAAGGAAGACATATTTTCATAGGAGCTCCGTATCTACCCTCTGAGACATGGCCAACATAATCCATGGAAAACAAGACATGACTATTTTCATTTCTTAAAGATTATTCAAGACTCAACAGCAGCCATAGCAGAGCTTCATCCATTAACGTCATAAGCAAACATCCAATTTATTTTGCACATTAATTATGAAAGGATTTGAATTTACTTTCAAGTTTAAGGAAGGAGTAAGGCACTAGACCAAGTTATTTAAACTTTGCTGTGTAAATCTGAATAGTTTAGCACAACTCATTTTTTTATATTCTAATTCACTACAGATACAACAATGTTAAAGAGCATTATTTTCCTGGTTTCATGATGATAAAAAAATAGAATAATTCTTGCTTGTGGGGACCAATACTTATATATATCCTTCAAACCACACTTGAGTTAGGAGGCTCTCTACCCTATTAATGATTCCAAACTGGTCATTCTTTCAAAACAGACTGCAAATGGTAAACACATTTATGCTGTAAAGTATATTCAATTAATCTAATGTATTTCTGCATAAGATCACAGTCATCTATTTTGTATTGTTATTCCATATATTTCTGCAATCTATGTGCATTGCTGCACATTTTTCTATGCTGAATTCTAGCTTGTGCAGCAGATGGAAATAGTTCTAAACTTTATACAGACTCATTTCGTAATAATTTTTTTTTCCCTTTTTAGCCACCTCTTTTTGTTGTTTGATCTTTAATTAACTTCAAATCAATTATATTTTAAATAAAGAGCAGACGTGAACATTGGAGTAAGATATATCATGCACATATGAATCTTTGTATTAGTTTTAAAAAATGAAGGTAACTTGTATGGTGTTTTTTTCCATTTTGTCTGACTGACATCTTGAATTATTGGCACAGTTTTCTTTCAACCGAATTCTATGCTTGTTCCATTTTTCATAATCAAATATACATTAGGCTGCCAGCAGTTCTTTTTGAGAGAAGATATGTGTATCACATATATCAATTATATAGCAGAATCCCAATTTGTTAATAATTAGCTTAGACCTAGCAAATTTGAGATCGATTAATGACTCAGAATCTCTGCCACAAAAGGAAAAGAGGGGAAAAAAAAGTACCTTCTCCCAGTAATACCCACTGTGCCAAACAATCATTGACACACATCAGAAAAAACCCACAGGTGACTGACACCCGTGTCATATTCAATAACTTGGCCTTTGCAAACTCTGGAAGCCCTGACAAGAAGCATGAGTTTTACAGTATCTTCCCTATTATCTGCCACCCTTTTCTAGAAATAACTGCTTCTCTCTTGTGATGAGAACAGTCACAACCATTTAATTGTACAGTGGCAGTTTAGTCCATGAAAACATCCTCCAAGATACACTTACGACTGCAGAGGGGTGGAAAACAACTCTGGCCTTTCAGCAGTGGAAAATTTCACAGTTCAGGTACGCATAGATAAGTAAAATTTAAGTTTAGTGCTTAGCAATGAAGTTCTGGACATGTTATACAGAAGTAGGGTAGAACTGCAAAATTAAGGTGTATACTGACAAAACATCTGCACAACATCACATCAGTGAACAAAGAAACCCGCAGTTGTTTCAAATATGCATAAATGCAACAGTTAATGACTTTAGATCCAATATTCATACCTTTTCAGTTGAAGAGCTTTCTCCTTTTGTATCCAGAGTGCTTTTACTGGGGTGCAGTAGAGGTGCAACTAACTCAGCAAGCCACCCTGTACATACTCCTTTCCGTGAGACTGGTCTAGAGGGACTGGCAGGGAACTCCACAACATTAAATACAAAGCACAGCCTTCCTGGCTGATACAAGTTTGAACTACAAAGACAAAAATATTAAAAAACCAATCCAAAACCTGAGAGACAGCTGTACAATTTTGCAGCGAGTCCATTTGCAGCCCAAACCATTTCAATGGAACCAAGATTCTCAGTGGTCAGCTAACTGCATAATATTTGTAGTTAGAAATTGTCTTAAGGTTGGACTCAGAGGCCAGTGTCTACAGAAGGGAATCCAAATTCCTACCAAATTCAGGTGTGTGCGAGCTTGTTCTTAAGAGCTTTATCAAAAGCATTGCCACACACTCAAAACAATGCTCTTTGGAATAGCCCAACAGTGTTTCTTGCAATAGAGTCACAACTACGTTTTATCCTTCACTTCTCTCTTTCTTCTTCAGATTATAATGCACAGAAACATGCATGAGAAAAACCCCATACCTAAATATCTAAGAAGATAAAATTTGAGTATTTCATTACCTTGACACTGAATAGGATCTGGCTTGTAATTTAGGAAGATGTTCTGAAGAATAGAAAAAAAAAATGTATCATTTATTTGATTCACCCCAATGAAAATGTCATATAATGAGTGTTTACACTACAACAGATTACAAGGTATTTTAATTTAACTACAATTTTATTCTAGTGACATTGAGTGTTTGTGATTGAGAAACAAGCAATTAAGACTTGAACTCTTATTTTGAATGGGTTTTAGACCTTGTGGAACATCAATTAGAGATCCTATACGACGGGACCATAACAGTTAATTTATGGAGTTCTAGGTCAAATAAAAATGACTGTAAGGTGTACAGAAGAGATGCCAGTAGCTAGCAAGATGAGGTGAAGCTTGAAATTTAATTTTCCCCACCTTTCCTCCATGAGCTCAAAAGCTCTCACAATACACATTGCTTGATTGAAAGTTTCCTACATACAATGTCCTGGAAGCAGATGTGCCAACTCAGTTTCAAATCACTAATTACCTATGTGAAGTTTTGAAATCTCAGCTAAAAAAACAACTGGGCATTTTTTCAACAAGATGCCCATTATATATCTATCTATATATATATATCACTCACACACACATTTATACCAACATTATGTACATACATAAACAGAACTACCCTTTTGTCAGTACATGCACACCCTGACATATTTTAAAGGTGCTCTGCTACAGAAGACAGTTGCTAGGTGGAGTTAAGAAAAGCTAGCGCAGTGAAATCACTTGCACAAGACACTAAACCCATTCAGAAATTTTGGGTAAGTGTGGACAAAATGACTGCAAAACACAGCAAGCAATTTCTTTTACTCATATTATGAAACATATTAAGAAACTCTGGATTTTAATTTGAAAAATAACTGCCAGTAATTTCAGATGTATTTGACATGGTTGGAGTTGTAACCTCATCCTTTCAGTATTTTATATCAGGAACCCAGTGAGTGTGTTAGACATTACATAAACACAAATATACTGGGAAAACCATGTTGTTTTAACAGGTAAAAGTGCAAGTAAAGACCACGTAGGCAGAGAAATTAGGAGTTGTAAAAATAAGTCTTTTTTAATTGTAAGCAATTGATGAACTAATTCGTAAAGACCCTACTCCTGCAAGCACCTTATGCCTCCTTTTCATGTACAGGAGTAATCCAGAGTCAATTAAAGCACTGGTGTGAACCGAAATGTTTGCAGAAAGAAGGCCAAAGACTACAAACTGTAGAAGAGAGCTTTGTTCCCCAACAACAGTTTCAGCTTGATCACTATAGAAACTATAACATTCCTAAAGTAGTTAACTGAACAGTTATTCCCCTTTCTTGGGAAATTGAACATTTACTCTGACGCATTTTCAGAAACCAAATCTAATTAAATCTAAATCAGTCTTTTACCAATTAACAGGCTAAGTGAAGGCTTGCAGCTTGGAAAAGCATGAAGTAAATCCAGGAGGCAAACATTAGAATCTCTAATAAAGCGAGTGTAATCAGAGGCTCCTTGTCTGCTGCAAAGCTCTTGAAGCCTCCGTTTCTCTGACGCATCACTGGTACACTCTACAAGAGCTCGCAAAAATGCCTGTAGGGAAGAAAGAAAAGAGGGAAGGGTGAAAAAACTTGTCCATTTAGGGAAATGGTCACAAAACCGGGAAAAACTTGGGTTGCCTGGGGACAGGAATTAGGTTAATGGATAATACACTTTATTTCTCAATTTTTTTTTTTTTTTTTGATTGCTCTTCTAATGGCTGCAACAAGCTAGCAGGTCAGAAAATCCTACTTAGCCTGAGCGAGGAAGAGATAAAAAAACAGGCACAAGCCATTCCCCCCAAAATTCCAGGTTTTTGAAAGGTGTTCTTATTGCCCCTACTTACACTTTAGTTAGGCAACTCCATAACACAACTTCACTCAAGACAAAACACCATTTACTAAGTTACAGAAGCCAGGAAATTAATAACAAAAATCTTAGAAGAGGTATGACTACAAATAAGGTATGGTATTTAATGAGTCATGTAAATGTTGTTGTGGTGTTTTATTCTATGCTTTATGGTACATAATGGTACTGTAAACTTCTCTTAAAGGAAAATGAAATTGAGCATTGTAAGATAAGGTGAAAAACAGCTGTAAATAGTTACAGGTTTTTTCAAAAAAAGAAGGTGGAAATAGACACAGTGCATAAAAGAAAAGTGATAGAAAACACCAAGTGCAATCAGATGATACATTCTACACAAAGGAATACCTGGAAAATAATGTGAGTGTACTCAACCATAGAGCTTCCAGATAATAGTTTTGAGTATGGAGTTACATAAAGCACATTTTAGGCTGAACAGTTAATACAGCAGACAAGTTATAAAAACTGGCTTCAGTGATATTCCCCAGCCAGTACCCTCTGCCTACTCTTATTGCTGAGACAAATTTTCAAAATCATTAAATGTGGTTTTGAAAAGGTTGAAACAACAAGAAGATTCTCTTCTGCTGCAAAATCCACTAAATTAAGCGAAAAGGTCCTCCCAAAGACTGATTACCCTCAGAGACCCAACCACACAATCGTTTAGCTTCATCCTTCATACAAAGTTATCTTTAAAATGCATTTTGACAATACCAGAAATACAGATGCATTTTCAGTTACAAGCTTTGAATTTTTTACATGCACAAAACAAAAGGAAAATAACATATACATGTTGTGAGAACAAATACTATGCAAGCAAAAATCTTTCTTTGAATTCTGCTAGGTTACTGAAATGCTAAAGAAAAGCTTTAAAATTTCAGAGATTTCACAGAATATTCTGAGTTGGAAGGGACCCACAAGGATGATCAACTCCAGCTCTTAGGTGAATGACCCACACAGGGTTACTAGCACCATGCTCTGACCAACTGAGCTAATGTAAAAGACACTTTGGTATATTTGCATACAGCAACGTGTCTTTTTAGCGACAGAACTTGAGAGATGTGGCTCCCTCTGATTAGAAAGACTGTTTTCTTTAAAATAATTATGGGGCTGGGTTCAGTCAGCCTTCCCAGTTATCTGGCACCAAGTTACCTAATACTTTTCTACTTACTTCCAGACTAGACAGGATCCAAGATACTGCAGAACAGGAGTGTCTGTCAGATAAACTACCAGAATTGACATTTCTCAGAGTAAAGTACAAACAGCAGCATACAAACTGACAATCCTTATTCACTAAGAGATACCATAACTACACATAAAGCAATGACAGATCTGTAAGAGCCCATAGCATAGAATTACTAATTTCTCTTTAGAACAAAAAACACATAAACACCTTTTTGGGAATTGCTCTTATTTCCAGACACCAGTTTAGAATGAATTTGAGAGTGCTTCTTTCAGGGATGTGTTGTGGACGAGATGCTCCTAGTTCAGTGGGAGAAAAAAAAACAAAGACAAAGTAAAATGTGCATCTATTAACATATGAAAGTGGCATCACACATCTCACACTTAATGGACAACTTGTGCAGCCCTCAAAGATGCAGGGCATCTCACAGTGAAAATTGATTTACCTATAAACCAGAATAACAAAGAGCTCTACACCATCCTATGGAAATAAAGGCACAGCTCAGCAGCACCACTAAGACACCAAATGCAGTGCAAGAATGGAGTAATTCACACAGTTCCAGCTGGCAGTACACAGGCACACTTTGAACCTGCAGCTACTCTTCCTGAAGCATGGCATCATAAGACTTAGCAGAACACATCCATAGACTTACAACCCTATTAAAAGGCACCTTGCAACAGCACTAAGGCTTGTCCTTGAGGAGTGCAGCCCTCTTAGGATGTAAAACAGATTGACATGCAGTGTTGTGCAAGGAGATTTTACTTTCAAGTGGGGGATTGTAATGTTATGTGATTAAAGCCTTATCTCCATAAACATGAAGGAGCACAGAGTAAGAACAAGATGGATGAATGCCAAAGCCAGGCTGCAGTTCCCAGTCAAGAGCTCATCTTTTCAGCTATAGTAAAATCAGCAGCATTCTTATGCATTCACTTTTTTAACACATCACTGTGACTTCCAACATGCCTCCACAAAAACACAGCTGTGTTTCCATATGAGAGAGAAAAATGTTCAAAACCACGCACACCAACTCCTACGAACACAGAAAGGAGCACTGGGCCATGACCGGTGCATCACACCATACCTTTCTTTTTAGTGCCCTGCTTAACTTTTACACAAACCAAGTTGTCTCCTTTTTCAGAAAGTCCCAAAATGTGAAGAAGCTCTTCCACTTCACTGCCATTGTTGGGACATATTACACAGAAGGCATCTCCAGGTTGGTACTCAAAGGCTGTATCCTGTTTTAAAACATGAAATATTTCTATTAAATTTTATCACAAACCAAGGCATTCCCATTCCTGAACACAATCGTCCTACTATTGCGCTCACATTAAGTCAAATATTCTTTTACTCTGAACTAACACTTTGCTGTTTTGAGCACATCAGAAATGAAACAGTCATGTTTCCTTTCCAGGCTTAACCTTACTAATTAGAAAAAGTCTTTCCTTATCTGGTTTAAATATTTGGACACTCTTTAATGAGAACTGCTGAGCAGCTCAAACAAAAGGAAAATAAATACGTATTAAGAGGTTGTGTTATATAATCAGCCCAGATCATTAATTACTGATGTACTACATTTTCTGGTTTGAGAAGAGCAGAGAAATGAAGTCCTCATAATTAATGTAACTTTTTACAGAGATACATCATCACTAAAAGAAAATTTGCTTGTTAAACTATTTGATGAATTGTGACAGAAGCGACTGTAATTGCTTTTATTTTCTGGAGGAAAAACAGAAAAATAGCCAGACAAGAGCACAGTGAAAATTCGTATCTTAAGACCTAGATTCTACTTAGCTGCCTGAGATTCTTGTGTGCAACTGCTGAAACTCTTGTGTGCAACTCAAGCTTCTGCCTGTTAAAGGAACATACAGAATTATACTTGAATCATTATGTTTCCCGTATGCATCAGGCAAGTGACCTGCACACACAGACTGAATGTTAGGTGAAAAAGGCAAGGAAATGCTTACATTTTCAGTGGGTGCTGATGACAGAATGTATCTATACATACAAATACATGCAAAAAAACATGTCGCTCAGAGAATCAGTTGCTCAAAACTTAATAGAATCTACTTATAACTGAGATTTAAAGATGCCTCACATACATTGAGACAGATTAGGCTAAGAGAGGCCAACAGAAGGTACTGCCAAAAATCTCACTATCTCAAAAGTAATATTCTATAAATTTGGGAAACCAGTCAAAAGCAACATACTTTCCTTTTAAAGATTTCTTATAAAGTAGTATTGAGCACTCTCTGCCTGCTTTTCATCTTCAAACCAGTATACAAAATATGATCTTCACTGAATAAACTAAACCAGTTTTTTAACTGAGGCTAACTGAGGTTGGCAGTTTGAACAGCATGTTAACAAGTCACAGCAAATGAGTGTCAGAGGCAGAAACAGTGTTCAAGAACTAACAATTCCTATCACTCAACCTACTGCTTGTGTAGATTACTCACCATTATGAACAGTCACAATTCGCTATACAGTTTCTGCATATTCTTCAAGTTGTATACTTATAAACTGAAAGATTATTCATTTTCAATATTGCCTGACTGCCCTTCTCCACTGCAAATTCCCTTCATAAAGGTATTTCACTCAACATGATATCCACAGAACAACAAAGAAATTAACTTTACACTTTGCTCCTATTTTGACTTCCATGGAGTCCTGTTTTTCAGTGAATAAATCAAACTTTACATTTACAAACAGATAAACGTAAGCTGACATCCTATTGTATGGAGAATTATTTTTTCTTTTTAAACAGTCAAATAATTTTCCTCCTCAGTTATTATACATAACACACATGCTTTTCACCCTTTATTTTAACCCACTAAAGAAAAAGCCGTCACCAACTTACTGCAATATCAAGCTCTAAGAGCAATGCAGTTTTTATTGCATCTTCTCTAGTGAGCTGAACTGCTTTTGTAACTGGCACTTCAAAGGTTGTTCCCTCTGAGATAAGTGAAGGCAGATGTGGATTCTGAAAAAGACAACAAAAAAACTTACGCTAAAAATGCAAATCAGCTTTATGACATCCTACTGTGACATACAGGAATTGGTGTTGGTACAGGCTTTTTGGAAACAATCTCGGAAAACTACTCAATAAGGAAAAACATTAATCTTCTCTATACATAGAGTGTTTTGCTCCTCTTTTTAAAAAATCACATCTAAGCAGTTACTGGCATACATTCAATTATAAAAGGCAGTAGGCTTGAACAGTCTAATGGGCCTACATTATTACCAAATGCAGCGAGCTGTTTCATTTTTCAAGAACTGCCTTGAAAATAGCCAATTAGAGAATGGCATTTATGTTAAACCCCAGAAAACTCCTGCCTAATTAAAGGATTACTAGATGTATATAATGGACATAAGAAGTACGAACAGAAGTTACATCATTGCAGGTTTACAGCTTGAGGCTTTGGGGTCAATATAAGGCTATTATTATAGGCAACTTGTAAGAATAGTTTTAAATTAGAGCTAATGAGCAAACCCCACTCTACAAGACAGCATCATGTTATAACCCAACATTTCTACAGAGGTAAAAATGTGCCCCAAGTATGACAAATGGGCACAAAGAATAATTCCAGGTCACATATGTCAAAGGCTGTCACTTGAAGATCAGACTACAGCCCTCATTTCTCCACCACTATAGTCAGCAAGTTTAACAGGAGATCAATGCAGACAAAAATAAAAAAAGGCAGGAGGGATACCAAATGCCTACAACAATACTCTGTCAAACGTAAAGGAATCATCCCACCAAGAGGAGAATATCTGTTAATCTGACGATTTCCTATTTAAAAAAGGAGACAAGAGAATCACTTGAGAACAGTCGGAAGTTTCTTTGTTCTCTTAAGATTTTGACATGCTGATTAATGGCTTGGGCCATATCAAGCCATTGTGCATCAGCTGGACTGTGGTAATTGTCTACATTTGTATTCCCCACAAGCCAAATTCGAGGCATAAGGAAATCAAGATTTAAGCTAAACTGTATTATCTTACACTTCCCACAAATGCTTAAGGCCATTGCTGCTCTGCTACCAGTATGCAGCAGCTTGTTAATTCAACCCTGAGACTCAACAGCCCAAGACAAGATCATTTAAGTAACTGGAGAGATCGTTTACCAGTCCTTCTTTAAATGGCAGGGAGTCTCTGTTTGGAGATATCCAAACCTCAACTTGATGCACTTCAAAACACACCAACTTCAGCTGCGCTTGGCAAAAAGCACCCATAGCTGCTGTTGCAATGTGAGATACCAAAAGAGGACATGAATTGTGTGATACCTGCAAAACCAAACATGACCCTACATACTACTTTTCAACAAGGTCTCGCCAACTATGTCAAAAATAGTTCCAAAGGAAAAAAACACAAACATGCATTTGATTCTTTCCAGGGTTCAAGACAACCATCCTGTTTTATACCTGAAATCTGGACTATAATCTTTAATCTGTCACTGAGTTCCAAATTAGCAGATTCATCTTTTTTCATTTGCTGTTCAAAAGCAAAATTAACTTTTTTTTCTACATACAGAAAAGTTAAGGCATCAGTATTAGAACCTGATGAACTATTTCAGAGATCAGTCTGAATACATGCTGACTTTAAGAATATAGTCTTTTAAGCAGCACATTCAACCCAACTATTAGTCTTTAATAGAGAGTACCTCTAAATCATAAACTTCCTAGAATTTAATTTGGATTATTAAATTTCAGAACCCGCACAAAACCAACAATATGAGGTTTAAAAGAAATGCAAAATTACCCAGTGTTTAAATCCATACACTCTTACATAACTGTATTAGCTAGACTAAGTGATTCTCTCAGCATTTCCATTAAGTCTCAACAGAGTGTCAGAGTCCAGAGGATACTGAAGGGCTTCCATGATCATCAGCAGCCACACCAGAGGACTGGACCCAGAAACCCCATCCCAGCTCAGTACAGGTTCTTCAGTCCTTTCCTGAGCTACATTACAGCAGCACTGGTCAGCAGCTCAGCCTCAACCATGCCCGTGACTGGACACAGATCCTGTTGATCCACACCTGGAATTGAGACCGGTTTCTTGGCTTGGGCCCAGAGCTGCCTGATTCCCACAAACTTGCCTGATGATCTGTACTCTTGGCTGACCCTGGCTGCCACCTCCTGGTTTGCATTGCTTGGGTAGTGGGGAACAATGCTGGCTGTGTTACCACACTCAGCTCCTGGCTCCCCATCATTTAAAGAGCAGCAAGACTTCACTGCTTCCTTGCATGGATAACTGAAACATCTGCCCTCTACAGGCAACCAGAAACGTTTGAGTCACTCTTGCCAACTGGAGATGATTCCCAGCTCATGCTAATTCTCTTCTTAGTACAGCAGGTCTTTATTCAATGTGGCTTCACATGAAAAGCATACTGGCTTTTGATCTACAGTTCATCTTCCATTTCCCATAGTAAAATAGTGATCATGTTTTCACAATGACAAGTTTCTCTGTTACTAAGTATGCAGGAAGACTTTGAGCAATTTTACAGCCTCTTAGTGCATTCTGAAAGTACTAAAAATTTGAACAGAAACTGTACTGTACTCCTCACTACACCAAGATGTTTTCACTGTTACAACACAAGCCACGGAGGATTTGAATTCCTGCCTTCCTGACAGTGTAATACCAAATTACTATTTAGCTGAATTATATCTTGACATAAGTGTCCATAACCCATATGGTAGCAGCTACATTCAATATAAATGGACTTTTTACTTAAAATTCAAAACCCTCTTGCACTTGGGGATATATCTCCTTTACGTAAGGAGCTCTTTTGAGCCATATGTAGGAGTATACACTCATACTCCTGCAAAAGCTAGAGGCTTCTGTCACTCAAAGGGAAGTCCTTACCTCATCCTGGGCATCCTGAAACTGCACCTCTATATATTCTGGTGGCAGGGCAGGAATATTAAGAGCAGACTGAGAGACAGGAGGGACAGAATGAACGAGTGAAGGTTCGGTGTCTCTAGCTGGAGCCACAAGATTGATGTCATCCAGTTTCTGTGACAGAACATCAGAACCCCTTGCTCCCCCATCTTCTAGCTTCAAGTTCTGTATTTCAGAGCTGAGGTTTAGTTCATGCACAGTATGCAGAGTGGGAGAGAGAGAGCTGGAAACAGCATCGACAGCACTGTTCATGCCTTCTTTCTCTTTCTGCAAGTGCAATGCTTCCTTGAGGGCAAGCCAAAGTCCATCAATCCAAGGATCAACCACCAATTCCAAACTGGGAATGAAGGGGAAAAAAAATAAGAAATGCATGGATGAATTATTGTGACTTCCTGGACTGCTAATTTACAAATAATGAAAGACCACAAAAGTAAAAAAGCACCATTCACTTTCCATTTCTAATATATATCTGTAGCTGTTACCAAGGTTACTTGTCAGAAAAAAAAATTATTTAGTCGTTATCACTATGTAAATTTACAGACTCTAAAATGTATAACAGCCTTGCTCTTTTCCCAGTTTCTTATTTTTATTTTTCATATGCTGAACTTTCTGTCATAAAGTTGAAGGAATGGCAGCTGAATATGCAACTTTTCATTGTGCAACAGCAATATCAATGGCTTACACAAATGGCCCATTTTTATTATTTCAGAACACAAGAGATAAGTTTTATGGTTATGACAATGTTTGTGTTCAACTGCTTTGCATCATCATGCACAGAACCAATATAAGCAGCAGTTCAAAATAACTAAGCCAAGACTGCAGCCTACTGGCCAGAAAGAGCAACAGAACAGGGAGTTGTTTTCTTACATAATTCCTCTACAGCAGACAGAAAAATCTTCTTACATAATTCCTCCAAAGTGATCCTCTGCCCACCCCCAAAAGAAAAAAAAAGAATAAAAAAGGAAAAAGAGAAAACAGACTACATTTTCAAACCCCTCCACTTATTCTGACTTATTTAATTTCTAGAACTGCTAAATACTATTTTTCCAGGGATTAGTGTCTCCTCACACTTTAAAAATGCAGTTTTATTTAACGGCAATTGAGACTGAATAGACATACTGTGCTCAGGCAGAACTCACTTCTATGAGGTGCTGAGTATCCAGGTTCAATGGACTCCAAATGCCTCAGAACATCAAGCATTGCATCATGAAGAAATAAAATCCAAATAAAAACTAAAATTCAGTTCTTACCCTACACAATCATCTGCTAATCCTGTGTCATAAAAGTGCTGGGCACCAAGTTCTTGAAGTCGGCGGTCTACTGTCCTTCCACCATTACAAAAGAACATGTACTCTGAATCTCCCAGACCTAGCAAATTCAAGGAAAGTGGAATTGTGTCAATCAGCCAGCCACCCAGGCTACACAGACAAAGACAGGACAGACTTTTCTTGCAGGCAAACTGAAGAATCTGATCTGTTGGAGCTAGTTCACAGCAGGGCACCAAAATGATTAGAGGGATGGAGTACCTCTACGAGGAGCAAAGGCTGAGAGACTTGGGATTGTTCAGCCTAGGAAAGAAAAGGCTAATTGTGGCCTTCCAGCACCTGAAGGGAGGCTACAAGAAAGACACTGGGGATTTGTAGAAGGACATGTGGTGACAGGACAAGAAGGAATGGCTTCAAACTGAGAGTACGTTTAGATTAGATGTTAGCAGGAAATTCTTTACTGTGAAGGTGGTGAGGCTCTGGAACGGGCTGCCCAAAGATGCTGTGGAAGCCCCATCCCTGGAAGTGCTCAAGGCCAGGCTGGATGGGGCTTTGAGCAACCCAGTCTAGTGAAAGTTGTCCCTGCCCATGGCAGCGGGGTTGAAACTAGATGATCTTAAAGGCCCCTTCCAATAAAGGCCCTGTATGATTCTATGATAAATACAACTACACATCTATATATACATACACACTTGCATATGTAAGTGTATTATTCAGATGCTACATTGAAATAGAAATATGCATATATGGATTTCAAAGAAAATTGTGTTTGTCCCAAAATAGGGCTGAAAAAGTGGCTCCTCCTTCCCAAATCTAAGACAGAGGAATACACTGAAAACACTTTGTTTTCAATATTTCATATTTAAGAAGAATAAAGCTTTAGTTTGAGGCTTTTAAAAAATACAAAATTCCTCTAACAGGAGAAACGTAAGGAACTGAAATAATTAAAAAGAGTAAAACTGATAAACTGTGTGAATTACCAAAAGAAATTATCTCACTTTCAGGATTAAGTTGTTAACAATGTCAGCAACATAAGAGAGGGAGTATTAAAAGAAATTTAAAAATACAGGAACTTGGGGAAAAAAGACTCATCAAACATAGCAGTGATTTTAAACAAGAAGATAGCTGAAAAATCTGCATGAGGGAATCTGGTCCAGCAACTTCCTCCTCAGGAATGAAAGACTTCTTTGTAGATCTTGTTTCCTCTGCACTGGCTTTTCTGCCCCTTAACTGTTCTGAAGACGTTTAAGATGAAGATGCTCTTTGTTACCTGTTAACAGTCAGTGCACTCAGGAGCTCTGTTCATGGAAGATCCGAGATTTTAAGAGGTCAGCTAAATCACTGATCCACCCTAAAAGTGATCGATCATCCTTTCGAGATGCTTGTCTAATAATCCTAAAGACCACTGGTTTTAGGTCACCTTCACAAATTCTCTAAGTAATCCACACCACTAGTTCACTATCGCTATCAGAATTTTTCACAGCCTGACCCTTTCTTGTGTGCAATTTCAAACCACTAGATCCTTATTATTTCCACTTGTGCTGGTTTTGGCTGGAATAGTGTTAGTTTTCCCCATCACAGCTAGTATGGGGCTGTGTTTTGGATTTGTGCTGGAAACAATGTTGATAACTCAGGGATGTTTAAGGTATTGCTCACACAGAGCCAAGGCCTTTTCGGCTCCCCTCCTCACCTCACCACAGCAGCGAGGAGGGTGGGGGTGCACAAAGTGGACACAGCTGGGAGAGATGACCCCAAGAGAATGACCAAAGGGACAGCCCATGCCATATGGCATCATGCTCAGTACAAAAAGCTGGAGAAAGAAGAGGGAAGAGGAGGACATATAGAGTGATGGCACTTACTTTCCCAAATCACTGCTATGTGTGATGGAGCTCTGCTTTGCTGCAGATGGCTGAAACACCTGCCAGCCCATGAGGAAGGGTGAATGAATTCCTTGTTTTCATGGTTTTTGCCTTCCCTGTTAAGCTGTCATTATCTCAACCCATGATTTTTATCACTTTTACCCTTCCTATTCTCACCTCCATCCCACCAGGGAGGGGTTGGGGGAGTGAGAGAGCAGCTGGGTGGGGCTTGGTTGTTGGGTGGGGCTTGGTTGTTGGCTGGGGTTAAACCACGACGCCCGCTAATAACGGACCATTCCTCTCTCCTTGTAACAGCCTTTTTTTTTTTCATTTTAAGAGGACTTCTGCTTTCTCTTAAGTACAGTACTTGGAGCAAACATTTCATTGCACCAGTTGAGATGAATACCATGAAACTATTTTAAGACTAATAACTTGTTAAACTTGAATTACACTGTAATTGAGACACCATGATAATTTCTGCCACAATAAAATTCAGTGTTAATACAATACTTATCTTTATACATACACATATGCATGCAGTCAGCTATGAAAAACTTGACCATTTCACAAACTGGAATGTGCAACTAGGCAATAGCATAACAGCTTCTTAAAATGCTACATGATTAGGGATGCATATAGTCACACTTCCACATTTTATATCCAGTATATAAATTTCCTTCTAATGGGTCCCTTCCTTATTAGAAACTCAGGAGTTTCCACACTCCCATCGATCAACTTCCACTTGTCAGGTAAAAATAACCTAGGTTTAAATAGACATTCCTGGAGTTTTTTTATAAATGCAATTTCAAAACTCAACAAACTAACCTTACCATCAGCTCAAGCTATACCATACATTTTGCCAAATCTGTATTTTGCTTATCCATCTTTAAGCTGAAGGTACATTCCTTCTCTTGATGAGTGCAACATTCAAAACTAAAATATTACTGCAAATTTTAAAGGGATGGGAAGATTTAAGGTTTTTTTTTTAAGAACATTTTACACTGCCTTTCCCTCTGTAGCAAAAAATGCCCAGTGACTCACACAGTCAAGCAAACTAATCTAGTTTACTAATCTCTATAGAGACTTGACATGAAATTTAAACTTCACACAGCTATAGACGTATCATGCGGTCTTTATGCAAAGAAAATTAAACTATAAAAAATTACATTGATAGCTTACATTCAGAAAATTTCTGTGATGTTTTTCCTTTATTGCTCATAGAGGACATTACATAAGACTGCTGTTTATAAAAATAAATGTTTTATAAGCACTTTAAAAACCCCAAAACACCTATTCAGAAGTAAAAAATACAGAAATTGTTCACTTACAGACAAGTTCTGCAATAATATAGAAAATACCAAGTCACCTAGCAATCCATACTGGAGATGTGCAAAATGGTCAGGAGGCAAGGTCTTGTCTTGAATTTTCTTTACAAACTTGCGGGCAGTGTCTGGCGGGTCTCCAGTCCCAGTAGTGGAAATAACAATAACTACAGGATCCTTTTCTGTTTCCAGGTTGTACTACAAGCAATAGAACACGTTAAGTTAAAAGGTGCCATTTGATACCTATTTGTGGCCTTAGATACTCTATCTGCCACCTTTCCTCTTCCCAAGGGTACACAGAAAACCACTTAATCTCATCTTACCTATATTAAGCCACAGGAAGTCTTTCAAATAAATACAAGTCATTTTGGGGATGCAACTTATGATCTTATTTGGAGTTTCCAAGACCAGATTGGATAAAGCCCTGAGGAACCTGCTCTGACCTCAACTGACTTTGCTGCAAGACAACGACATGAAGCCCCTGCCAACCTGAAATATCCTACGATCCCATATAAAAATGTCCAAGGGCAGCATTTTGAGCAGGCTAGTACACACATGAAGAATACTTCACAACTGCACTCAGACAGCTTAAATACACAGTTCCTACAGTATTTTATTTGTCAAGTGGAAAAGGTATTCTTGTATATATGATCAAAATCACATATATAGCCATAATCCTGATTTCACACAGTTAAGTGGTGTGTGTGTCCATACAAACTGTAGGGATCATTTCTAAGTTTCATTAAGTATCATTTGGTCCTGTCTGATAACTTCCATGTTACAGAATCACAGTATCACAGAATTAACTAGGTTGGAAAAGACCTTTGAGATCATCATATAAAAAAAAATTCCCAGTGCTTTTGGGGGAACTAAGGTAGCTCTGAAGAGTCATAATCAGACACTGAGCTCGACAGTCTGATTAATTTTAGCCCACTCACCCTGCGCCCAATTCGCTTCTCTCTCCTTTGCTAATACCGGTCTCCCATATTTCCCAGAATTTCATGGGGGCTACTCCCATTACCAGGTTGACAAGAACTGCCTGTAGTAGGGACCATGTGTCAGTTCCACAAATTCAGATCTCATGCAACCATTTATTACTTCTGAAGTAAAAAGCACTCAGAGTCTGTGACTACCCCATGTTTAGCAGGCTGGAGCACCGTGCCAGCGTGCTGTTGGTCAGGGCACCCACACAAATCGCTCTCGCAGCACCCGTATGGCCTGTGGGTAGTGACCTCTGTGAAAAACAGCTCCACGCTCTTGTTTGGGAGTGACCTCTGGAAGCCACCTAGTCCCACGCCATATCCCAAGTGGGACTAGCTGCCAGCACTGCGCTCAGTCAGCTGTAACTGGCTGAATTTTGAAAACTTCTAAGGGTAGAGGTTCCCCTTTTCTGGGAAGCTTATTCCATGCAGAACTTCTTCACTAGTGTCAAATCTGAATTTCTCAGGCAACACCCAATGGATCTGGCCTCCTGTTGTCCAGTCTGGCTCACACAGGCTGCTATCAGATCACTCCTTAGCCTCCCCTTTGCCATAATAAGCAACCTAAGCTCCTTCTACTACTCCCTGTAGGCTGCAGTTTAAATCATCTCCCAGCATTCCAAGTTTAATAAAAATAATAGGGTTGTAAGAAAATAAAAAGAAAGATTGCAAGAGGTGCTGCGTTTCACTTAGAGCCGTTTCAAGATTGCAATTCAAAACTCCAGATTTTGAGAAGTTATGTTCTAAACACCACCCTCAATAAATCACTCAAACTTTATCCCCTTGTCAAGCCATGTAAAAAATTACTTAACACCTACAACCCAAAAAGGCTAGGAATACAAAGAAATAGACAATAAAGGTGTTTTACTGTTGGCATTGTTTCCAAATCTTTCCTGAAGAACCTAAAAGCAGTTGCATGGTAAACTTAAATTACTGCATGTCCTGCCTCTGGCAGTGGCCTACAGCAGAGGCCTAGAGAAGCACAAGCAAACAGACTAAACATGCAAGGATATTCCCTGGCTACTTTGCCAGACTTCAGTGGGCTGTGTTCCAGGAACGATTCAAATAGAGCTTTTGTCTTTCATAAGTTCAGGCAAACTCCAAGTACTCACAAAATCCTGAGACTTTCAAAACTGAGCTATCAGTTGTACAAAAAAACCACCTTAAGGGTTCTGTTGCAATAAGGACTCAGATTTTCAAAACTTCCACAGCTGATTTGCTAAGTACAGAACCACAGCTTCTGCAGTGCATTGCCACAGGTAACTACTGCACTTACAAACAAAAGCAAACTCTTCAGGTAAAGAAAGTAAGGGTCTACTGGTATCACATGAGAACATACAATAAAATGAGCTCCATTAAAAAACCAAAAAAGATACAAGCTCAGAAAGTACGAAGTGGTGTACTAGAACAGAGGCATGCTTATTAAGTACGAAGTGGTGTACTAGAACAGAGGCATGCTTATTAAGTACGAAGTGGTGTACTAGAACAGAGGCATGCTTATTCCACTGCAGATTCTTGTCTGCAAACTTAGACACCTTTTGGAAACCAATTAGGTAACACAGCTTCTGCAATAATTTGTGTCAATTACTGCAAGGTCTGCTACATCACTAGACCAGCAAGAACCTAACACAACTACACAGTTTTTCACTCTACCTTCACTTCTTCCTACATCCTTTGTGTTTCAGGTTTGTCTCATTCTTTCTCTTTCCTTCAAACGTTCTCCTCAGCTGAGGACAGAAATGCCACACAAGAGCAGTGAGCAGCCTGCTCAAGCTGTGCCTGGTTACTGAAAGAAGAGGATGGGATCAGCCAGCCAGGTTCATCTTATCAAGAATAATACATATCATACCATGACAAATGTACTTATTCAGGTAACTCATCCAAGGCTGACTACATGCACTGTGACCCAAGATGATCTCCATTTAGCCTCCCATTTGTTACTGCTCCCACCTCACTTCCACTTCATTTCAGTCTTCATAAAATGTAATCAACCATAACCAGCCACGGATTTATGACCTTATCTCACCCCTGAGACTGTAGGTGAGAGGCACTACTTGGAAATAGCCAGTGTTCCTGAGACCTGAGCAGTATTTGACCATTCACTTTTGAATGGCAAGAAGATCACATTACTATTATTGACTCTGTAACCACCTATTCCATCCACAGACATTCACAGCAATCGCTTTAAGTGATGACAAGGTCTCAAAATACCCAATAGCTACATAAAGACAGACTTTCTAACTGACAAATAGGGAAAAAAACCAGCTTATGTGATAAAACTTACAAAGCTGCAGAAATTACTTTTTTCCTCAGTGCTCAATATTCAGATTCTGAATTCATCATTAATTTGCAGCTCTGAATTGTCTTGCCAAATTTGGCAAAATACATTCATTTAAGTGGCAGGCCAATAACAGGGCTAGAAATATTCTGACTAAATCTCCAAACCTGTCAAATGCAGAAGAAATTAAAGAGAAGAATATAAGGAGAATCTTCACATTCCCTGATGGCTGCATAAAAGTCTCTTTGTAACACTCAGCTACATACTCACTGCACATTCATACAAAATGTCTCACATTTTCAAGTGCATAAAAAAACTCTTTTAGATGTTATTTTCTCCTCCTCTCATATGAAATACCAGGCTATCAAGTTTTGATTGGTTTTTTTTAATATGTTTTTGTTTGAGGACATACAGTTGAGAGTACTTTGTGAAAGAAATTACAGTCCATATTGCTTTTAGTTACAGAACGAGGTTTTCACATTCTTACTCTTGGATAACAGCAAGTAATAAAAAGCCACTTCCTTGTTCCAGCCAAGCTTTTTATTTTGTTCTAGAACGTAACTTGAGTGAGTCCTGTGGGAATTGAAGTAAGTGCACATGCTAAGCAACATAAGAAGACCCGCAAAAGCTCTGAGCCATGCTGGAGCCCACAGTTAACAGAACACAGAACATCAATGCAAGAAAAGAAACAGAACAAAAAAAACCCAACCCAAAACAACCAAATAAACAAGAAAAAAAACATTGTTTCTAGTAACAGCAGACTTGACCTGTAAATACAAAATTCCTTCACTACTGCATACATAAAAAGTTTTCAAGAAGTCACTGAATCACTGTGAGAAGAGAGATAAAGATTTATTAAATACAGTTCTAATAAGAAAAATCACAAGATGTATCTTTGGCAGAAGGCTATTAAGTGACTGTAAGTACTGGTGGAAATTACTGATTCACAAGAACAAAAATCTGACACTAGATGGTGTACCCTGGGTGGGTGCATCTGCCAGCCTTCATGATTATCAAGAGCCACCACTCAAGCATGCGAAGAAGAATGCAGTTCTTCAATACATATTTTTCAAAACAGTATGGAGTATCTCACCTTATCCATTTCACTTATACAGTGCATATCAGCTTCAAGTCCATGGGCACCTGCTTGCTGCCATATTTCCTCAGCTATGGCTTTTGCCTGCCCCTTTTGTGTTGCATAGAGGAGCAAAAACCTCCTTTTTGACGCACAGCACATTTGAGGTTTTTTTTTTTAGAGACACTGCAGGGGAAGAAAGAATTTAAAAAGTGAATTTCTTGTAAGCAGAACAGCAAGATTTTACTTTGCTTGTGAGATTAAAAAGAGACAGTTAAAGACAGAAGCATTGGTGTTTAACTTGGAAATGAGGCATCTACTCTGAAGTGAAGGCATTTCTCACAACCAAACTTTGTAGATCAGGCTGTGAGGGACACATGGTATTGGTCCTATGTGCTGTACTGCCTTGATGCTGCAGTAATGTTGCAATATCTCCGATATCAAGAATCTAGTTTGTAAACAATACAATATGAAAACTCTTTTTATGAAAATATATACTATTTTTATTGTCTTTTTATATATTTTCCATTTCAAGTTAGCGACTGCTTTGTTCACTTCTCTGAGCTGTCTTTGAAAACAAAACAAAACATAGACCTGGTGAAGTCAAACTACAAAGCCTGAGGAAAAAAATTAAAATTCTCAGTTCTTCTACTTTGAAATCATTATTTTTTGCTTGAATGACTTTATACTTTATTGTCCACTATGTATTTTGGAGCACAATCACTGACTTGAGTTTCTTATTTCAAAAGTGAGCTTCTTACCCAAGTGCAACTTGACCCTGAGGTTAGCTCAGTTGGTCAGAACAAAGTACTAATAACCAACGTGTTGGTTTTGATCCCTGTATTGGCCATTCACTTTGGAGGAGTTGGACTCTATGTTCCTTCTGGGTCCCTTCCAACTCAGACTATTCTGTGATGCTGTGAACTATAGAATTGACTCTCTGGTTTTTTTTTCTTCCTAAAAGTAAGAAAAAGTCTTAGAGAAATCTGCTGTGGTGTCACCAAGTCTCTCACAAGTGGCAGGATGAATGAGATGCATATCCTTATCCATTCACCTGTCCCAGGAAAATTTGAATGTGAGACGTTTTCTTCCATTATTTTGACACAGAGAACACAACAAATGTAACTTCAGGCAGCAGTAAATAAGTGAGAGAAGCAGAATGTCTTCAGCACGAGTATTACAAACTAATTTTCTGTCAATATTTTATCATTGCTAAGGAGGTGCAGTAGAACTCAAATACCTAGAATTAGTAGTGCGAAATTTTCAGTTCCCATCCTGAGGTACCTCTCATGTGCCTGGGCCCAGTTTGCTGTACTTCACCTACTGCTTTCACATAGTTTCAACTATGGAAAGCATTCAGTGTCCTAACCAGGCACAGTGAGCTATGGAAACCTGTGGCTACATTATTTGATGTACCTCTCTTTTCTCTCTCAAGGGAAAACAAACATAGTTCAATCGTATAAGAATATTGTACTCTATTCATATGGCAGGATATTTCTCCTCACAGTACTGAGGAAGGCTTCTCTTACAGGAATTTTTTTTGAAAGCATAATTATACATCAAAAGTAGCAAAACTAAGTGATAGGTTCTTAAGAGTGCCTGTATCATATGTGAATTTCATGAAAAATGTAATTACTAGAAAATTTTGAGTTTTTCATTGTATTTTCTTCTACTTTGTTTTCCATTTTAGCTTTCATTTTAAATTAATTATATATATTATCTAAAATTATTAGTAATGACCTTAACAGTCACCTCTAAATAAATTCATTTATGTAACTGGTTTCATGAGCATGTGTGCACAGAAGGTGCATACAACAAAACAATCCACAAAATTATTTTTCACCTTCCTTTTCCAGAAGAAATACAAAGAAATGCACTAATTATGATGATTCATATAAAATAGTGTAAATACAGTTTAAATACCCTCAGGTCCCTGTAGTAATACAGATTCATCCTGGTCATGTACTGTGTTTTCACCTAACTCTCTTGTCAGCAGGTGGCATCACCCAACTACAAATGGATAAAACCAATAAAGATGAAGTGGTGTTTCATTACTACACTCTTTCTCATACCTCAAAAAGGCAGGAAGATAATCAGTTTCTGACACCATAGCACAGAATCCTTCTGTATAAGAAAAGCTAAGAAGTAAGCTGCCAACACTACAGCTCAGGCATTACCAACATGAGACTGTTAGAACAAGAGTCAGCTTGGGAAGCTGTTAGTGCTTCAGAAGCACAAAGATTTGCAATTGCAGGGGGAATGGAGAGGGCAACAGAAGGAACAGCAGTCAGGATGTGGTCTGACATGGTCAGATGTTGCCCTAACAGTGCCATGTCCTTTGCCAGGTCAGGCAGAGCAGCCAGGATTCCCGTAAGACACTGTGAGCTTTCTACTCCAGCAACACTAAAGGATGCAAAAAGCAGCCACACATATTTTCAGCGCATATATGGGAACTTGAGGAAAGGCTTTTTTTCCCTGGTGAGTGGACTAGTAGATTGCACAGAGACACAAAAATTGGAACAATCACACCTCCCACAGGTGGCACGTGGAAACAAGAGCACCAGCACAGCCAGAAGGGCAGGTAATACTGGAGATGAACATGCAGACCTCCTGAGACATGGTACTGTGTGTGTATGCAACAGTGTGAATGCATCCTTGAGGCAGCAGGAGAGAGCACAATTAGACAATTCCTTGGATTTAGATACAGAAAGCTGTTCAAATATTTGTAGGCATTTATTAACATTTTCTAGGTGCCTAGTATCATATCTGTTGCATTGTTGCTATTGATCTTAAATATATAATTCAATTAACTGATTAAACAGTACTTTATTAATTCCTTAACACTTACGTCAACAATAGAGCAATAAACTCCTTTGATCATGATTTGATCTAAACTGCACAAGTTGAAGAATTTCACCCTGTGAACAAGTCTCCTCTCTGTCATCAACCATAAGATCTTTGTGCACAGACTAAGTGGTGCCTGCTCAAAGAGATAAAAATCAGTCATGCCTACCTGCAGACGAGCAACCACAACCCAGGAACACACTTGCTCTCAGATGAGCATACTGTCCACACTGCTCTTGCTTTGCTGCTCTATACACTCTTTAAAGATGCTATGCCACTTCCACTTGTGATACGAGTTCAACTGGAATAAATAGGGAGAAAAAAGGTAATTCTTGAACTATCGAACTTTCTAAAGAATCCCTGTAACTTTAATAGTACTACCACACCAGCAGCCTTTAACATGTTGCTGTGCTGGTAGATGCACATCAAAAAACAACGTTTAAGCTGTGAAAACAACGTGTGATTTGCTGGATCAAACCAGGGCTTAACATGAAGCTAAGGATGGCATTCCAAATTACAGCTCATCTGATCCAATACTTGGAAAAATCAGAAACCTAACAGCCCACAGAATATTAGCAGGGAGCCCACCAGCCCCCTAAGGCAACAGACTGTGGGAGCCGCTGAGCCACACGTGCTGCCCCAGCAGTGCCGCAGCTGTACGGCAAGGCCAGACTCACGCACCTCATGGACCTGCCCTGGCAAATGTGACCTGCGCGGCCACGGACCGGATAAACAAACCAAGAAACTTCAGTGCGCAAACTGTTAGTTATGTCATCAGTAGATGGATAAACTCCTATGATCCTGATCCAACCTGCACTGCACACATGGAGGAGTTTCATCTCTCTGAAACTTAGAAAAACAACGTCTTTCTGTCATCAACCAGAAAAGCATCAGGCACTCCTCTGTGGCTTTAATCCGGGTTGTGGGACCGTGCCTTGAGCCACAAAGTCATTCCCAAGACACTTTTCCAACAGCCTGCGACTTGCTCAGAACCATTTTCACTCTAGGGCCAAGACAAATATAAAAAGCGAAACATAAACCCCTCCGCCCCGCGCACCTTCTCCGCCCGGCCCCGGTGCCCCCCGGAGCGGGGAACAGGAGTACTTGCGCTGCAGGACGCGGTGCACACAGGCACGAATCCCACTTCCGAAGCAAAGCGCCAGGCCCCGCTCCGCGACCGCCCAGGCAGCTCCGCGCCGAGCCGAGCCAGACCGGGCCGCAGGCAGCGGCAGCGGCAGCGGCGGGGCGGAGGCGGGGCCGGGGCGGAGCCGGGTGCGCCGAGCGGAGGCGCCGGAAGGCCCCGGCAGGCGCCGCGCTGCCCGTCATGGCTGCTGAGGTGAGCTCGTCGCGGCTGCCCCGGCACCGCCGGGTGCCCCCGGGGCGGAGCAGCGCGGGCCCGGCCCGCGGCAGCGGCTGCAGCAGTAGCAGCAATAGCAGCAGTAGCAGCAGTAGCAGCAATAGCAGCAGTAGCAGCAATAGCAGCAGTAGCTGCTGGGGCGGAGGGGGATGGAGGGGCCCAGCCGGTGCCGTCGCGCCGCTCCTGCCCGGGGAAGCGACCGTGTCAGTCTCCTGTTATTCTGCCAAAGCGCCCTTGTGGGAACACGGGGCAGAGACGCGCGGCAGCCTCTCACACAGGGCTCGCTGCTCCCGTCAGTTTCTGCTCCTGGCATTGCCTTCTGCTCGTGGCCGTGGGAGAGGGATCGTACCCGTCTTTCCAGCCACCAAAAGGATTGGGTTTTTTTTTTTCCTGCATTTTAGGGACCGTGGTGCTGTTTTCCAGACAACATATCTATTTTTCTTCCCCTAGGTATCATTTCAGAACTCACTTGATTCAATATGGCTTTGATTACCCGAAAAAGTTTCCAGTTGTATTCATGCAGCACACCAGCAAGCAGGTCTGCTTTGATGACCCTAAGCAAAAGGTTGAGCTTCATCAGTGGCCAGCAAAAACCCCAAAAGTGTAGCTTCGTGGCCATGAGGATGCTGTATTTGAAAGATAAATCTCAGTATATGTTTTGTAGGAAAAAACACTTAAAACTGCAGATGCAACCACTTTCTGTTAATGAAACTGTGCATCTTCGTGGAGATATCAGGAACTGTACTGAATCAAATAATGTGTGGATGGATGAGCAATTATTTTTCAAGAAGTTGAACAACCTTTGTACATCAAAAGAGATTTTTTACTTTCTTAGCTCTCTAGAGGTCATGTCTGATACTATGGCCTCAGGAGCCCTGCAGAGGATTTCTGAAGTTGAGGTGGATGACAATGGTCTTAAAAACCCTGGACTGTTAGAGAATGAAGTTTTCAGGGCATTATGCTTCCAGTTTGAATTTGAATCCTCAAAACTGTCAAACACTGGACTGCTGAATGCATTGCAGGCTTTGATAAAGCTTCGTATAGATCCGCAGAGCACGCTGATGGCAAGCCTGCTTTCAGAGAGCGAGGAGAGGCTTGGTAAGGGACAGCTGACTGCTGAAAATCTCTGTGCTCTTGGAGAGAGTTTGCTTGAGTTGGAAGGCCCAAGTTGTGCAATGCTGGAACAAATTGTGAACCACATGCAAGAAAAAGACATTGAGAGATGGAGTCCTGAGGAAATAGTGATGGTTTATAAGATACTGCAGGTGACTGTCAGGGAAGGGAAACAATGCCAAAACTTGCTAACCAGACTGAACAGTGTCACTTTACGCATGGTTTCCCAGCTAAGCCCAAACTTTGCAAGTGTAATACTGAATTCACTGGTGGTTCTTGGTCAGACTCAAGCAGTTCCCTTAGTCACAGCACTGTGTAAACATTCCGTGAAGCATGTTCCCTATTTCACAGATCATGAACTGGTTAATGTACTGGAAGCCTTCCTGTACTTTGGGCAAAAAGTGAAAGTTTTTACAGAGGCACTGGAAAGACACATCCCCAAGTCCATCCTCACCATGCATCCTCAAACAGTCAGCAAGGTCATGCAGTATTGCTGCAGAAAGAAGATCCTTTCAAAGCCCATCTTTGATGCAGTGGCAGAAGGTTTCATTTCCAATGCTGACAGACTTACCACTGACCAGATTGCTGCATATATTACACCCTTTGGGACTCTTAACTATCTGCCTCCAAGTGCTTCTTCCTTGTTCAGGAAGCTTGAAACTGTGCTGCATACCCGCCTGAGGCACTTTCAGCCTCACACCTTGCTGCACCTGCTACACTCGTGTGTCCTTATTCAACGTTATCCAATAAATTTTCTGCCAAAGGTATTTAGTCCCTATTTTCTGCAAAAGCTTCAAGGTAAGGAGCAGAGTTTCTCCTGGGATGTTCCATATTTCTTTCTATTATGTAGTTTGTTTCTTGTCAAGCACCCATTTTTTATCGCTTTCATTTGTCAAATCAACAGTGACCTGATCCAAGTGACTGGAAAATAGTGATCAGGAGGCCAAAGGCTGTTGCTTCCTTGTCACAATTGCCATTGTCTTTCATGTTCTGTCATTTAGATGAGTTTGAAAATTGCACTGTACAGTTTTAAAACAAAGACTTGAATTCCCTTAAAGGAATTATTTCAGTTAATCCTTCTGGTTTTCTAGAAAACAGTGACCTGGTGTTCCCCATATTTGTCCTTTTTCTTATACAGGATGCTAGAACATCCCCCATGTGATAGCCTGTTATTGGCTCTAATTATTGCACATTTCAATGCCTTTAGACATAAATCTGTTATGAACAACACATCATTTTGAGTTATTCCCTGTTTGATAGTAAAGAATTTTAGGATCATTGTAGAGAGATATATGCTATGCGAGAAAGATGACTGCCTTAATAAGATTTCAGCTAAGATTGCTCTATTAATTAAGGTAAAGTTTTCAAAGTGATTAGAAACGTTGGTCACTTAATTTTTCAACATGAAATACCTTAAGGAGTTGATTTTTTATCAAGCAGTCAAATGTCCAGAAATTATGTGGTATTATCTACTACTTGCAGATTTAAAAAAAAAAAAAAAAGGGGGGAAACAGTGAGATCCTGGGATTATAACCTGGGGAAAATGAAGTTATAAGAAGGAGATATTTATCTAAGACCTCAACTCAAATTTATTCTTCTCTGTAGAATGTCCTGCATCTTTTGGATCCTCATTTATTTGGTGAAAGAATATGACAGTTTTAACTAAGATCTTGCTAGCTGTATATTCTTATGTTGATATTTCTGTAAATAATTTTCTCATTTTTCTACCTATGTGATTTCATACTGATCTTTCTGCTTGTTCAAACAATTACTGGGAATTTTAATGATTAAATAGCTTTTCTACACATTATACTGAATAGCTTTTCCTAACTTCTGCATATGGTTTGTGTAAAGATACTTTGTTGAAGGTACACCTGAAAACCTGAATGTTGTTGTTTCAGCTCAGCCACCTGGTTTGAACAGAGCTGCTATGTCCCAGCTAACCCAGCTTTTTCTGACTGTCACCCTGGAATGCCCATTTTATGAGGTACAGTACGTGTGAAACCAGAAGTGATGTTAACAAGAGGAGATAAGGTTATTAGGGCCCTGTTTATACTTAGTTGAGTGTATTTCCCATAAAAACATTGGAATTGGACAAAACAACTTTCGTTGATGACAATATGGGGCATTTCTACCTGATTGAATTACTTGATATATTTGTATGAATGGAAACAGCTATGCATTTCTCATGAACGTGATAGCATGGAAGCTTCCTGAGGATGTTCTGGTGGTTGGGTGATTTTTAAGTTTCCAGCAGATCATACCTAAGACTGTAGGTCTCTCAATAGACTTGACTTTGAAATGCACAGAATACATTTTGCTCTGTTAGTGTGAGGTAATTACAAAAATGTTATCTCCCTTTTGATTTGGTTTTCTGTGCTTATGTAGGGTCCAAAACTCCTTTCAAGGTATCAAGTAAAGGCCTTTCCTACACTTCACAGTTCTCCTGATGTTCACCTCTTTAAAAGAGTGAAGACTGGATTACTTTATTTGCTGAAAAAAAGAATCTATTTTGCATCAGAGGTATCAACACCATATTTCTATGTAGTTGGTAAGTATCATTTCTTTAGATTAGTAATCAAATATGTGTGTGTATGGTACCAAAGCTTTAATTTCTTTTGTGGGCATTCTAAATTCTGCAAATACAGAAAAAGTAAACTGGGTTACAAAATCCTGTAAAATATCTGAAATTTGGGAACTTTAAGTAAATAATTTTTAGAGTCAGAGAAAGGAAAATGGAGAGAAAAGCACTGCAGTGTTAATTGGTATTTACGCAGCCAGTCTGCACTGAAAACAGCTGCTAATGCTTGTATTCTGTGTTTTTATTATCAGTTCCTTATCTGTTAAACAATTTGTATAATGCAAAGTAAAATGAGGCAATGCCATTTGCCTGATCTCCCTGCTTTAGTGGTGAGTAGAAAAAAAGGAGGACTGGAAGGTGGTCAGCCCTGTGTCCTGCTCAGCTGGGCTCCTCTCCCCTCAGCAAGAGCTACTGACTACACACTTGGTCATGGTTTGTGGATTCTAAGACAGGAGTGAGCAAAGCAGAGTGTTGTGTGCAGCAGGAAAGGAAACACAGAAAGCAATGATGAGGAAAGGCACGTGCCCAGGAGGGGTGGATGATAATAAGATGTTGAAGGAAGGGAGTCTTGGACACCATGGATGTCAGAGGGATTTAAAAGAAAATAAAAAAAGGGCATGATTCCAGAGTTAGTCTGCATGTCAGCTTTCATGAGGATGTTGAAGTTAGCAAAGAGGGAGAGAGCGTGTTTGTCCCCAAGGCCCTCAAAATTCCAGAGACCCTAGCTAGCACAGAAAAGTGCCATTTAACTGCATTACAATTTTTAGTGGACTTGGAATACTACTTTGCTTGTTAGCATTATGAAAGGCTGAACTGTTACTAATTATCACTCATTTGTGTTAAGTCTATACAACTTTTGCTAGCCTCTGTGATTAAAAAAAAAAATTGTGATAGTATTACAGTTATTTAATAAAACAACTGTGAGAGGATGAGAATTGCAGCAGAAAGTTTGTTATAAGAAATGCCTTTTAATGTCACTTCTTTTTTCATCTACACAAGATATTGAGATTAAATTAGATGAAGAAGGTTTTGTATTGCCTGCGGCCCAACTTGAAGAAGTACACAGACGGTAAGAGAATAAAAGAAACCACTGGTAAAATGTTGATTTATACTAAGGAAGAGCATCCAGGGTGAAAACCTGGCAAAATTTAAGCTATTTGCAGTTTTGCCATTGACTTCAACAAAGTTCAGGTCTCATACCAAAACTGCTGGCAAAAGGACAAAATTAACAATCTGCTTTTTGCTCATTGTTTTGCCACCTGACTATACAGTGTCAGAATCAAGTGATCCTTATTTGGATTATAGTAATGTATTTTGATATTCTGTAATTAATTTCCAAATTAAAACTAAATTCTAAATGAGTGTATTTGCACAGATTTAAAAGAGTTTAAATCAGTTTGAGTTCACAAATTTACTTCTGCCAGGAATCCTGTATAATAAGGATATTTGCTACAGATGCTGGTTTTTTTCATTGAGAAATGCATAGGTGTTTAAAAGTATGTTAAACAGGGGTTACTTTGGGAAGCCTTGGATACAAAGTTAAACAACCTTGCCGGTGTGGTATTTGCAACTGCATTCCTGTGAATAAAGCAAAAGACTTTGAGGAGGTTAGGCTTTTTCCAGCTTAACCTTCTGTTGAGGTTTAAGCTGAAACCAGGACACTTTCACAAGACTCAGAGACTAATACAAGTTCTTTCCAAGAGCCCATGCTTAAATGCTTAAGAATGAGCTTTAATGGCTTTTTTTTAAGTAATAGCTTTCATAAAGTAAATAAAGTCACAATACAGTTAACATACTGAAAATTTAAGCAACTTTTTAACAGTAGATGTACAAACTTTGGTTTAAGTTGATGGGATTTTTATCACCAAGATTTAAAAATATAGTTATAATCCATGCTGCCAACCATATGTACAGGTGTAGCTTATGCAGACGTAGCTTAAACTTAACTTGAACTCTAATGGATTTAACAGGTAAATTAGCAAGTTAAATAAATTTAGTTGCTAAAATGTTTTCTAGCTGAGGCAAGGTTTTTTACATTTTTCCTTCTAGAAGAATTTAAAACAGCTTACTAATCATAGCATTAAAAATATCATGCTCTCATTAACTTGCATGGTAATTTTTGTTCAGAGCAAATGAAAAACCTTTTCAGATCAGTTTCACTAAGTTTCAGGGTTTCACCTCCCACTCTTAAATTGAGTGATTTAAATAATCCTGAACTAGGTAACTCCCATCCTACATCTGATTCAACGAGGTGTAAGAGGGAGGTGCTGTCTCATGCTTCTTAGAAACTGCAGCAGTTATGGTGATTAAAATAGCTGATTGTTGTGGTTTTGTTGGGGGTTTTTTTGATACTACACTTATGCTTGATTTTAGAATCGCCCTGTGTGTTGATGGTCAGAACAGATTTTGTGCTCATAGCCACAATCTCTTGGGAGAAGAAGCTATTAAACAGAGACATCTTCAGTTACTTGGTTATGAAGTTGTGCAGGTAGAGTCCAAAGATAAAGGTTTACTTTTGCTCTGGCTAACAAAATAAGTAAAAAATTATTTTACAATATTTAAAACTGCAGTTTGAATTAATTCCTAAAGCAGATGAGTCTTGTCCTTTCTATATTATGTTCTCTCTGCCTAGTTTTTGCCTTTTTGAGGGTGTATAGAAATACCTTTTTCTTCCTTAGATTAATTAGTGTACTCTGTCTGTGCTTTTTGCCACATAGTTGCTGCTAGGAAGATAATCTTCAGTGATTAAGATTCAAATCTTGACTTAAAGGAAAATGATGTGTAAGAGTTCATTAGAATTGGAATTTTTAATCAAATACTTTTTTAAAAGGTTTGAACTTGGAATTTAAAAAGAGGAGTTAAAAACAAGAAGCTGCTTTGTATTGTAAATATTATTTTCACAACAGAGTACAACCTTTATTTTGCCTGTTGAATTAATAAAAGATATTTTTTCTTTAAACATACCTTGAATGAAAGCTGTTGCTTTTAGTTTTTTGAGATTTTATTTTCCACTTATCATCACTTATTACGTATGCCCAACTCCATAATATGTAGCTTAGTTTAACCTGTAATAGATACCACTCTTTGTTTCACAGTAATCTCTATTCAGGTCCTTTACAGATCAATAATATATTTAGGATTAAATCTTTAATTTTAAAACAAAAAAAATGATATTTTATGTGTAATTTTGCATCTGCTTAATGAACATCAGTCTTACTCAGTTATTTATTAAAAGGTATTTCCAGCAATCGTTTTTGGTTTGTTTCCAGATTCCATTTTTTGAGATAGAAAATCTACAAAATACCAGAAAAGTGGCAGATTATCTACACAAAAAAATCTTTCCTTGTACATATGGACTCAGCAACTGACACTGGAGAATACCACTGGATCACAGGCTGAACTTCTTTACTACAAAGTGTAAATTTTGTGCATGGAAGAAGAATTTCTTTTTATATATAACTCCACCTCAGAAAATTTGAGCTTCTGAATGTGAAACCTTCCAATATTTGGAACAATTAACATGTAAAGAGTAATAAAGAGGATCATATTTTCTTAAGATTTGTGTCAATATTTATTACAATTTTACAGATATAAGTGCCAGACAGTGCTGTTTTTCCCTCGTATTTTAACTGGTTCTAAATTACAGCTGCAGCACATGGCTATTCAAGGATACAGGCCAGTCTGAATGGACAGAATATGCCTACAGAATACCTACTAATCAGGGCTTTTTTTGACAGTATAAGAAGGAATTGTGCAATTTACTTACAGCTGCTCATGTGATTTCCCAAGTGTTTCATAAAACTAAAATTTGAAGTAGTTGTAGAAACAGCATTGGCTTATTGGTTTTATTTAAGAGCTGTAGAGTGCTGTTCAATAAAGAGCAATGCCTTACAGAAAATGAGAGCATTTTTAATAAAAAAGGATTTGCTTTACTTTGTAAAGTAACACTGCCACAGGAGAATGGACACGCACAACCGTCCCTGCGGGGCCACTGTCATAGGTTAGCAAGCATAGTCCCGGAAGGGACGTCCTTGCTAAGGGGTGCTTACAGTTTCCTCTGGGAACTGATAGAACCTATCAGCTGGCCAGTTTGAATATGGACAATTCTCTAAGCCACTTAAAGTTGTGAACACCTCTGTGATCCACATTTAAGAATAGGCAAACTCCCCCTCCAAGCTCTCTCGTTTCTGGCGCTGGGACAGGTGGCTGCGGGCCCCGTGTGGGGGCCAGCGGGCCCGGCCAGGCTCTGCTTGGGCCAGGCTGGGCTGGGCCACGGCCATCCTGGAGCCATGGACCTGTTCCAGCCATGGAACCCCCCCCACTGCCTTGCCGTGGGCAGCCGGAGCGGCTTGGCTCTCCCCCCCTCTCCACTGCGATAAGAAAAATTCAACATTCCAGCTGCAAAGCTGCAAGGCCGAGGTGAGATTAACCCTTTTACTGCTGTGAAGAGCTGAAAACCTGAGGGAAGAGAGAGAGAAGATGCTTAAAGCTGAAATTCTGTTGTGAAGCTATGATATATCAGAGTATCCTGTTGTAATTTCATGAAGATATGGGGGGTGGAGTGTTCAACTCGTAAGCAAAAGCACCTGCGCCGAGATAGGCAGATGCTGACGCAGCTGTAATTTCATGAGAAGTTTGGACAGGGAGAGATGGACCAGATGAGGACTTTTGCTCCAAACGGGAAAGGGGAAAACCTCAGTCCCTAGAGATGAACCAGATGAGGACTTTTGCTCCAAACGGGAAAGGAGAAAACCTCAGTACCTAGAGATGCTTCCAGAGATAGTCTTAACGATGAAGATGATGAAGACCCTTTGCTCCCAGGGAAGGAGAAGGGCCTCTGTTTTTGTTTCTGAACGGCTCAACCTTAAAATTGTACCCCAAGAAACTTCAAGAGTGGACCCTCGAAAGCAGTTGCGGGAAAAGCTGCAAGTCGGGGGAAAGGACTCACACGCAGGCAGAGAGACTCCTCTTCCTAAATGGACTGAACGATATTTGGAAGTGGGTGGCTGTCTCGTTGTGATAATGTTTTCATAGCATGAGCAAGAAGAGACTTCTCTTTCTAAATGGACTAAACAAGGTTATTATGGCAGTGGTAAACAGACTGAACATCTTAAGGGTTGTCTTTTTACATTGTCAGTGGGAGAAGGGAGGAAGGTGGGGGGAGGAGGAGAGTTCTGAAGGTGGTATAATTTTTTTCTTCCCTTTTTTAGGTCTGTTAATAAACTTTATATTCTTTCAAGTTTGGTGCCTGCTTTGCATTTCTCCTAATTCTTATCTCACAGCAGATAAACAGTAATGAGTATTTTGGACCAAACCACTACACTAAATTGGTGTTTCTGCCCGGTTAGCAAACCGAACCCGCGACAGCCACCCAGTCCGTGTTCCAGATGTATTCTATTTGTAGTTTTGCCTTTGGTGGCTGTTTTAGGTAAACTGTCTAAATGGGGTCATGTATACACTCCAGAGTTCCTCCAGGCTACAGAAACTCTATGCTCTGAAGGTCACAAGAACTATGTCCCATGGCAGCCTTTTTTATGTATGAAAAGAAATTCTGGAACTGAGAACCAGAACCAGTACCCACTTCAGCTGGAAACAGTGTGCCCTAATTTGGGTCACTGAGTTGCTTTGCAGATGGATGAAGGCAAAACAAGAGCTTTAGTTCTGATCACATCATGTGTACTTGATGAGCTGCCATGTAAAACACATTTTCTGGTTAGCTTGGTTAGTAATTCTCTGTGTAGAATTACTATTTATGAGTAGCAAAGCAGAATTCCCAGCATCACCTAGTTTGATTTTCACTGTTGTTTTGATCCAAAAAAGGTGAAACTCACATCATGCACATTCCGTATACTTCACCAATAGATACAGAATGGGGCCATTTTTTCCTTCCAAGGCTACTGTTAATAATTTGTGAGTTGCAGGTGTCTGTCAATCTCTGGAGATTACTGGATGCAAAATTCAGATCCAGAATATGATTTACATTGTGTCATGCTGTCCATTCTGTTTGTGTTAATTTGTTGCATGTATAAAACCCTTCCTCACAGTAGTATGTCAACACTGACAGGTGAGGGAGCACCAAAAGGTAATGAGATGCTTTCTAACAGTGTAATGGTAAGTTCAGAATATCAGTAGCCTAAGAATTTGTCACTTTAGCAAAAGAGAAACCGAAGGAGAGCAGCTGAAATGGCTTTGCAAACATCTGTAAGGAACTTATCCCTAACACAGAAGAAACTGTCAGGGTGTTCTTTTGACACTGAGCAGTGAAGGAAGAAGTGACCCATTCAGAACTGAATGAGAAACAAGTAGTGGGAAGAGCAACCTGTGAAATACCTTCAAAAGTGAGTAGGGATGAGAAGGGTGTGACATAAGCAAAGAAATGAGATAGGAAAACTCAAACTGGTCTTTTGATGTTTGACTTTCTCCGTGTTGGAAGTGAACTGGTGATGCCTTTCTTACACAAGCCAGAAGGTGGTGGTATTCTCAAACAAATTTGCTTTCCCATAGTTCTTCAAACACAGATGGTTTGTAAATAAAGGCTACTTAAAAGAAGCAATTTGTACTGACTGTCCCAAAGTAAAAATAACTTGCTAAGAATATGGCCATATTCCATCTCATTCTTTGCTGGTATAACTTTGATGCTGATTTTTTGAAAAAACATTGTGGTATTACAAAACATTTCCTTCTCCCTTTGTTTTACTGTGATTCCTTTCATTTAATGCTGCTGAATTTGTTTAGTGAAGTGTTTATTTTTGAAAAGGAATGTAGCAGTTAATGTCCTCTTGTCAATAGCCCAGTGCATGTAGAAGGTCATGAATAATGAAAGTAACAAACATGTCTCAGAATGGGCTGCTCTATGTGCTTTGCTTCTCACATCATGCCAAACAAGTGCTATTGATTGCCTAATTTACTACTTTTTCAGGTCCCAAATTAAGAAGTTTTTTTTTCTGTTATTTTTTCACTAGGAGTCTCAATGTATTTACAAATTACATAGATTTCCTATGTCTAAATACCTGACAAAACCAGTGTCAGTCACAGCTGTGGACTTCCAGTTCTTTTTCTGGTATGATCACTCTGGCTGTTCCTTTCTGAACAATACTGCCTCAGCTTTAAACAACAGGATCAATGGCTCTTGAGAACCAAATTGATGCATACCCTGCAGGAGAAACTCCTCCTGAAATTACCTTAACATTTTAGTACTGGATTCCATGAAAGTACAAGGCATTAAATGTTTAATCAGATTTAGACATTTGTGCTAAACATGCTTTTTAAATGACTACTGCTCAAATCCTTGTGTTTTTTCCATACTTTCTACCAAATTATTTAGTGCTTGTTCTGCTAGTATTACTTTTTCTTTTTACCCCTTTTTTCCAGATTGGATACAGAACCAATGATGATTTTTCTTGTTAAATCAGTCAGACCTTCCTATAGTGGAAGTCAGTGAAATGAATGTCTGAAATCAGCTAAACCCAGATTTTGTCTCTTCAAATGCAAAGCACTCAGAAGTTCCTTTTAATTCAAGTTCCACTTGAAGTCTACTGCAACCGCTAAGCACGTAAGCCCATGCATTTTAGAAAATTCTGAGCTGAATCTCCGTTTCAGCTGCTGTGCACATAAAACAATATCCCACAATTCTCTAGCAACTCTGTAAGGATTGAAAAATCTGTGACCACTGATACCTTGAGGGGCAAGCTTGCTTAAATGTTAGGTCTGTGAAGGGTTATGTAGAAGCAGTGCCCAGAATTGCAGAGACAGCTTTTGACCCAACAGGTCTCATTCCCAGTGTTGCTGCCTAAAATTCTCAGCTCTTGTCGGTGCTGCTTTTCATGAGATTTTTATGAGAATTTAAGGAGAAGACATGCATTTTAATTAGCATGAGAAAAAGTGCAGCTGCTATTTCACCCTATTTTTAATCCAGATCATTCTCATTAACTAAACTGTAGAGGAAAAGGCAAAAGCACCATATTGCTTTTCAACGTGGGGTTTTTTTCCAGATAAATGTTGCTGGTGATGACAGACACGAGAGATTTCACATGGATCCAGGCCTAGAGAAGGTTTTTTCAATGAGCAGGGCGGCTACTTTCCCCGTAGATTGCTGCGTGCAGGCTATAAACCCTCACATGCTCTCTGGTTGCTGGGTCTAAGGGCTTATTTACACGCTTCCCATACTGTGAAGATGTCACCACAGGAACAGGTCTTGCCATTTCCTGTGAAAACACAAAAGTCCCCTTAGAAGAAAATCACACAGTGAATAGAAAATTTGGCAGTTTTCTATTGCTAAATGTGCTGTGGCCAGGGGTAAAATAACTGACAGAACTGTACAGCATCTGCTATATGGATTTGTTTAGTGCCCATACTGTTCTATCGCTGCTCTAGTTTTTTATGTATCTTAATAAACATGAATGTGTCCCTAGATGACACTGATGATAAGATATGGAGCTGTGGACTGATAATTTTTTACACAAATACATACACACATGTGATTACCATGTGATTACTGGCAAACTAAATGCTAGAAAAGCACAGATTATATTTTTATTTTTATTGTGCACTGAGTTGCATGATTCATTTGAAAAATAGGAGAGATTTGTGTCCCCTGTTACAGGAACACCTACCCTGCTTGCACAATTCAGTGAAAGCACAGCTTGAAAAAAATCAAAGCCTAAAGAAAAACCCTGAGAAACCATGAGTCTATGCAAGCTTTCCCTGAAGGAAGTAAAGCATATACTACTTTATTTCTGCACAATGAAAGATTTTACTAAAAATACTTGTAGCTGTAAGATTACAGAAGTAACTGCTTTGTAATGATGGAAAGTGGACTTGATGAAAAATAACCTGACCAAGAAAAGATTTTAAGCTTCTTAGTAAGCTGCACTTTAAGTGACTCTGCAATCACTATCTGCAATCTGCAGTTCCTTCCTGTGTTACAGCAACAGGGAGCTATGGAGTCAGAAGGGAAAGACAGGATTTGTTTGTTTTTCTTTTCCTAGCTAAAGGTCTCAGATTTATCAGGCTGCTTGTATGTTTGCACACTGACTAACACAGTAAGCTTGGTCTGCAATGTGTTTATCTAGTCGTATAAATAGTATATGAGAATCAAAATGCAGATGCCACACCATAGTTCAAGTGCAAGCAAATAAACTTTTTTGCTACAACACACACAAGTCTGAGCAAATCAGCACAAATGTCCTGCAAGGATGCAGGTGGGAGCTCAGATTGGAGGGATCTCATAGCAAGGCAGTCAGCTAAGAGACATTTCCAGCCTCGTGGACAGAACCTGAGATTCTTGCAAAGATACTGTAAACCCTTTTTTTAAAAAACAAACTAACTAACTAACTAACTAACTAACCCACTCAATAGAAAAGCTCATTTCAGAACAACCATTTATCCCCCAGTTCTCTTGCCTACATTACTCCACCCATTAAAAACTATTCAGTACACCAACTTTTAACCCCAGAAGAATGAAAATCAAGTCAAGAAGATTGGCAGGCAAAATTAAGACCATTTTCTCCCATGCCCTAGTTGTGGATAAACATTGAAAAATGAGAAACTAAAAAATCTTTGTACCATCAAGAAAGGCTTTGCTAGCAATACAGGGTTTACAGTGCTAATGATACACAGAAGTATGTAATTCCAATAGTTTGTGTTCCTTTTAAATAAGTAAGATTCAGTTTTCAGCATCCTTGGTAGCACAGCGCTGACTGTGCACACTGGCATTTCATCCTTGTGGGTTTGGCATTCAGTGGGTTTCAGATTTTCCAACAGTTGGCTGGGAAGCATCCTGCTACCCGCCTTCGCAGTGTGTAATTCTAGCACTGCTAGCACTTGCAATCAGCAATGGCAGCCCTGTGCACACACTCCACTGCAGTTACTCAGCTGCATGTAGCTAAACTGAGTATGTGTCACTGTACTCTTGAATTCCCTGAGTGCACCCAGGCTATCTGCAAGAAATGAGGGGCTTGCTTGCCCCTTACTTTTCCACTTCAAGTAAAGCAGCATACTATGGAGGGTTCAGCCTGTCTGCTTTCAGTGTTGTACTAGAAAGATGTAAATTGTGGAATTTATATTTATTAGATTTTGTAATATAATTATTATTATATAAAGTCTGAGAAGGCCACTGTGATAGTAAGGAGGAACTGAGTATGTGACTTGAACTTAGTCATGGTTACATCCAGTGTTGGGTGTCATGACATGCAAGAGGATCATGTTGTAGTATTAAGCAGCTGTGGGTTTAATGTGTCTCCCTGCTAATTAAAGGGCTGGATTAAGGGACACCTGTTTGGACAGTCCCTTGTGTGCACTGCCCAGCAGAGCTGGTATGAATTCTGGCCTAGTTTGCTCTAGGAGGAAAACCAATAGGAAAGTGAGTTCTGTTGATGCAAGAGCTCACTTGGAGGTAGGGCTTGGTACTAGGGGAGGGAGGTTGTCTTTGTTTTGTTCAAATAAAAAGTTTAATTTCTACTTGGAGTAGTCATTTACATACCTTTTGGCCTCACACAGATTTGCAGTTGAGTTACTAGGCATGAGCAGGTGATGCTCATGGGCACTCCTGGGATTCCTCTGGGAGCATCTAATACTTCCTGCACTGTCTGATAGAGCTGAAGGGCATTATGGCTATGCACTTGCACTGAAATGTCTGGCATATATAACTGCTAGTGAGACAAATCACAGGCAGTGGGCTTTGTCAGAAAAAACCAATTTTATTACAGAGAAATTAGAGTAATTTGAACTGTTGTGTTGCTCTTCCTTCTTCCTTCTCTATACATATAACCCTCAATGCAAGCAGCCATCCTTAGCCTACCCATCACATTATATCCCATGAACCCACTGGGATTTTGAGGTCATTAATACACAGAGGTTACATTTCATTTGGCTGTTGACAGCCTCTGCCTCTATGCGCAGTTTTGTGTGTGTATGTATAAATATAATTATATATACAGACACTTGTATATATGTGTATTATTCAGATGCTGCATGGAAAAATACATGCATATACATTTATGCATACATATTACAGTATTTCTGTTTCCAAGGGTGTTGTGTAAAACCATGGCTATATTTACCTATAAGTGCACATCAAACCCAGATTCTGCTGGCCTCAAATACTTTGCCCATCCTTTTCCAGGCATGCCCATGTGTTCTGATGGACCACACCTTTGCCCTAGCTCCCTATGAATTTCCTTCCTGCAGGGCAATCTGGTGTAGGTTTTCTTAACAAACTCACCAGCTTTAGAGACTTGCCTTCCACAGGAAATGCTGGCGTAGAGAGGGTGGGTGTCAGAGGACAGTAAGTGAAGTCATGGCCTCCTACTCCAGTCCTCTCAGGGAGAAGAGTTTTCAAGCATCACAGAAATAACTGCAGAACCACCTGAAATGCAACTCTTGAGGGGCACAGATGGTTCAGAGTACACCCTGAACTCTGCAAGAGAGGATCTGCCTCTTCCCCCTTGCTTTAACTTGCATATGTCTTGTCCTGGAAATCTTCAGGATATGAAAGAGCAAGAGCTAATTAGGGTGTCTTCATGGGATAATGCTTTCTCCTAAACCTGCAAGCTGAGTACAATGATGTTCTCCTTCTTTCTTACCATATAGGCTGCACCATAAAGGGTATAACAATGCCTATAGCCTCCAGTCATGTCAAAAAGTACAAAACACCTTTAACAAAGATAATTACGAATTTATAAAAGGGTTACCTCCTCATGAATTTTAAGGCCACGACCCTTTGCATGTTTTCTGTCGCAGCATGGAAGATATTGGTCGTAACCTTCTGTTATTCCAAAAACGGCATCATAGGTGAAAAAATCTCCTGTCTTGAGAAAAGGGTAAAAAAGACTAATTCACAGAATTGCTTTACTTTGTAGATTACAGAACACATGTAGTCAAATCAATACCTAAACAGTGCATATATTGCATGAGGTGATGACAACTTCATTAGGAAGTTTGGGGCCCTCCTTTGGAATAGTTTGCAAAATTACCTAATGACACGTGGTATCATTTATTAAGTTTGTTCAGCTCTGAAATTTCTCTTGTGGTATTTTACTTCATTTTCCCCCCCTGTAATCTGTTGTAATGTTTGGAAATTTAACTGATCTGTTTTAATTTCCTGCACTTAATTTCTCCTTCATAAATTCGTGTATTTGTCAAATGATCTGGCAAAATTAAGTAAAAGCAAAACAGGCATTTTCAAAAAGACAAAGGGATTCTCCACTGTAAACATAATTTCATTTCTGATTAGAGCAGAATTGAGAAACATGCCACAGTGGTAATCCAGTGATCCAGTAGTATGCACGACACACATGTCAGGCATGAAAATAAAGCACACCCAAAACCAGAATATTATTGTTTAACTGTTGACACAGTTGCATCCAAATAAGCAACATAAAAGATCTGCTCTTCCAACAAAGGCATTTGTGAAATCCAATCAAGAAGTTCTCATAAGTGGAATCAAAGCAATTTCAAAACCAAAAAAAGTTTTCAAAGAAAAAAGAAAAAGCAAAATCCCCTACTGAAATATGCTGCCAGTTGTTACTGAATGTCATTAAAAGGTCCATATTCTGTTAAACATGTCAGTCATCACTGGCTTTGTGCATGGCTGACTAAAAAAATGGTGCGTTTTGTTGGGCTTTTTTTCTCCTCTAATTTTACAGTGTGTCCAATTTAACCTTTGAAAACCTCATGTACTTTGAGTCTTTTGAATTACAATGGAATTCTCCAAATATAGTCAAGTCATGGCAGGTCAAAAAGGCTATAGTGGTTCCATTAAAAGGACACCATAGTTAAGAGCACTAGTGAGACACTGCTGTAATTTCAGGCTTTATTCCTAAAGGTATCTCCATTGCTTGGTTCTGCCAAGAGGAGAGATTATTTGGTATTTAACCCATCTATCCCTTCACTTCTCTGAACCATTGAGCTTCATAGGATTTCAGGCACGTTCAAGAGCACCCTGCACATGATTTGTCATCTCCATGACTATTTCTGTGCTTCCTTGCTTCTCCTTTCCTCCCCACGCTAGCAGTTTCATTCAGTGGGCATTTAATTTGTACTCACCACCAGAAATGTTATTTGCTCTTTGCTGTTATTCATCTGGCATTATTTGTTACTTGTGTCAGAGCAGATAATTCATTCTTTCTGGAACTTGCAGATAGTCAGCCAGGCTGTTATATCAAAAACTACCTCGGTCCCAGATATCTATTTAAGATTTTCTGCCAGATGTGTAGAGACAACACTTCTTTGCTCAATATACTGATAACTTTCTGCTGCTGTTTCTCTTTGTTGTAAATGATAATTTGGTTGGCCTGGGTGGTGATAGTGGTCGTGGTGGTGGCGGTGAGCTGTTTCTTAAACCCATCAGAGCAAGTGAGTCACACAGAGCTGATGGTAAATGTGCACTCAGGGTAGGCATCCTCTGTGTACTGCTGCTAAAGCTAAGTGCTTTGCAAGCATTCATTGGTATTCCGGACACACATAAAATAGGTAATAGCTTTCTCCACGTCTCAGAAGAGGAAACACCAGGCACATTGGCTACAGTAACTTATGTAAAGCAATCCAGGGAGCAACTGTCAGCCAAGGGATTAAAAGGCAGGACTTTCTAGCTTCTGGCCATGCAATGAGCCCATCTTCTTCCTACTTCTCTCTGCTTCAGTCTCTGATACACAGTTGGTTTTAGGTATTTAAGCTGCAGAAAGGAATGAGATTCCTTTTGCTGTATAAATAAAAAGATTCAAATTATCTAATTCCTAAATTGTGTAGAAAAATGGGTTGAATCCGCTTCCTCCCCTGTGGCTGAGGCCTGGGCCGTGAAGAAACCTATTAAAGAGCTGTTACCACTTTTTGTTTCCACGCCACTGGAGCAGCATTTTTCACAAACCAGGCCGTTGTGAGTGTGAAAGCAGACCATAGTGTAAGGAAAAGCTCTACCTAATTCTGCAGCCATTGATAGACTGGATAGACTGTGAGCTCCACCAGCCCCAAGAGCACCACGCCAGCCCTTTGGCCTGCCCTCACCTTGCTCTTTCCCTACTGTTTTGTGAAGCATGGCACCAACTGTGTCCGCTCACCTTTGGGTCAGATCACCTTCCCAAGGAAATGCTGGAATCAACACAAAAGAGTCTGACATTAGAAATCTACTTGTCTTTTAGCAGGACCAGGTGGTCAATGCAGGAAATTTGCTGTTCCTTTAATGCACAGCACAGTGGTCTGGTATGTACCCTGCCCACAACCCAGGGACACAGGACGTGCAAACTCTCACAAACCACCAGTCAGCACTGCCCGGTGCTTGGCGCATTCAGCAGCTTGTCACTTGGGTGAGCAGGGGATTCATGGGTTGTATTTATTGTTATAAATTGCCATAGCATTGCCATGTTACACTGACATAATAGGTATTTCAGAACTTTTTTATGCCAATTTTTGACAAAAAAGCCTGTTAACTTCAATGTCTCACATGACACTTCATAGAGAGAAAAGTTCACCACCCAGGAACTGTAGGTAAGCTGAGGCGGAGGATGTAAGATTGTTTTAATTTCTGATTTTAAATATGAGGACAGAATGAGGAACAAAGGTGACATAATGCAGCAGAGCAAGGAGTGAGACTCCCTGCCAGTGTACTTGAGTAACTACATGTTTAGTGGCAGTGTACCACCTTCAGAAGCATTCAGTTACAGAGGCATATATTGATGTTTTGTTTTGAGTAGCTCTATTGATTTTATTAAAGCTGAGCATTGTGGAAAATTTATGCAATGCACACTGAAAATCTTTTCCCTCCAATTAAAATGGAGAAGTTTCCTTATTAAAGGGTTCCCAAGAGTGTGTTATGAGAAAATCCACTGGTGCTGCATCAAACCCTAGAGACCAATGATGCCTTTCCTAGTGTTCCCCCTAAAAATGCCTCACATTTCATTGCTACCAAGTGGCCTGTCCATCCTCAATCCTTGGCAAACCATGTCTCTGCCTTCTCTTGTCATCCAGTGGAAGACATTACTCTCATTTGCCATCCACAAATAGCAAACACACTTTGCAAAGGCCTCTCATGGTGAAACCTATTACTTTGGCATTAGATAGCTTAGTGATAGAGATTAATCCGCTGCATTTTGCATCAGAAAAAAAATTCTTCACTGTGAATGTGGTGAGGCATTAGAACAGGTTGCCCAGATAAGTTGTCGGTACCCCATCCCTGGAGGTGCTCAAAGCCAGGCTGGATGGGACTTTGATCAACCTGGTCTAGTGGAAGGTATCCCTGCTCATGGCAGGGGGTTGGAACTGGATGATCTTTAAGGTCCCCTCCAACCCAATCCATTCCGTGATGCTATGACGATTTTAGGCACCTGTCAGACCAGGTCCCTCACGATGAGAGCCGAGCCCTTGCACCGAGTCCAAGCAGAGTGTCTACACTGCGCAGAGACCCGCGGGGAGAACTCGTCCCTCCGCCCTGCGCTGCCCCCCATCCGTTCCCAGCTCGCTCGCTCCCTCCCTCACCTTGCGCGGCCGGCTGAAATAGCTGAGCTCCGGCGGCCCTTCCCGTTTGGGCGGGACGAAGCTGAAGGCGGAGAAGGAACTGAGGGCAGGCCGCCTCCTCCCCGGCGCGTTGTCGAGCGCCTGCTGTGCCAAACGCGTCCCGATGGCCGCCGGCGTTTGCGGGCCGGGCGCGGCCATGCTGCCCTGGCCGCCGTTACCGGCGCTGCTGCCCCTCGGCCGGCGCGGCGGGAACCGGCCCGGGCGCGGCCGGGCTCGGGGCCTCGGGGCGTTCCGCAGAGCCCTGCCGAGCCTCAAGTGTGGATCCAGCGGCTCGTGGAGTTTTGGTCTCAGTCTTGTGCAGCGGCTCCAGCTCCCTAGTCCTTTGTGTCCTTGGAAGCTGGGGAGGAAGGTTAGAGCAAAGCCTGGCAGAAAGGGACTGACTTTTTTTACTGTGACAGCTTACACTAGACCCCACATCCCCTTTTTAGTGGATAACTTGAATAAAACCACACCACAGCATGCAGTTTCCACCAGGATAAGGAGCCAGTGTCTTGAGGAGCTTGGGCTTCTCTCTTCGGACAGCAGATCACCTACTCGGGCAAAGGCTTTCACATGCTTCTTTAAGTCTGTCAGGCTGGTGCTGTGACCTCTTCCGTGTGGAGCTGTTCCAGTGCCCAACCACCCTCTGGGTGAGGAACCTTTCTCTACCATCCAACCTAAACCTCCCCTGACTCGGCTTCAGGCCTTTTCCTCAGGTCCTGTCCCTGGTCACCACAGAGAAGAGATCAGTGCCTGCCCCTCCTCTTCCCCTCATGAGGAAGTTGTAGACTGTGATGAGGTCTCCCTTCAGTCTTCTCCAGGCTGAACAGACCAAGTGCCCTCAGCTGCTCCTCATACAACTTCCCCTCAAGGCCCTTCACCATCTTTGTTGCCCTCCTCTGGACGCTCTCTAAAGCTTAATGTCCTTCTTAAATTGTGGCACCCAGACCTGCCCCCAGCACTCGAGGTGAGGCCGCCCCAGTGCAGAGCAGAGCGGGACAATCCCCTCCCTTGCCTGGCTGGCGATGCTGTGCCTGATGCCCCCCAGGACAGGGTTGGCCCTCCCGGCTGCCAGGGCACTGCTGACTCAGATCCACCTTGCCATCGACCAGGACCCCCAAGTTCCTTTCCATGGCACTGCTTTCCAGCATCTCATTCCCCAGGTTGTATGTACATCCAGGGTTGCCCCATCCCAGGTGCAGAATCCAGCATGGGATGCTCAGCCATTTCAGGCAATGCAGTTGGAAAATTCTCTCACACACTTTTGCTGGGAACACTGAAAATAAGTGTCTCCTGCATGTAAATCTCAGACCAACTGTAAAACTTCTCTGCCCCAGTAGTACCTGGCTCCTAGGTTTGATATTCACCCCATGGTTATCCTGGTTTAATACATATATGTAACTATGCCCATGCTGCTTCTTACTGTGGTCCCTAGGGATCTGCAAGCAGCTTGGTTTAGTTTATCTTTGTTTCCTGTAACCACAGTTGTAGAGCTACTGTCCTGTGGGCACAGCATTACTATTATTATTGCTACCAGTATCTTTTGGTAAGCACTTTCACAATAGCACTCTCCCAGGCATCTTGAAATTTACTGAACATCCAAAATTTATTTAAAATCCCCCAACTTTCAGAGTACCAGAAATCTTCACAACTGATTGTTTCAGGCATCTTGGAGCCAGGCAGTAATTCAGGCCTACAAAAGTCTCATCCCTATGATGTAGCTGCCACTCTACCATCACTAACCTACTGAATAACACAGACTCCTGCTTCTTTGTGAGTGTAGCATGGAGGCTTTATAATCTGCAGACTGATGTGGGTGGTTTTTTTAATAATTTGTGACAATTTCCATCTGCTTATCTAATAATGTCCCTCTACCAATTAAGATCCTCTTCTTCCTGTAGCATGGGCCAATTAGCACAGTGTAAGCGAGCAGTGGAATTGAAAATCCAACAGCTGCCTTACATCAGCTTCCTACGCAGAGACCTGCTTGCCACTGTGCAAGTGCTTTTCTGTAGTTTAGTCCGAGCACAGAGAGATAGCAAGCCCATTTATAAAAAGCAGCTCAGCTGAAACTGCAGCTATAAATAGAGCCACAAGAAACTGTTCACCACAGATATCAACTAAGCTAGGCAAGAGCTCTGAAGTCAGATCTGAAAGATTTCTCTCCAGTTTTCTTTCTGCTGTTCTCATGTAGCTTGTTTTGATTAACATTAAATTGATGGCATTAAGTTGAATTACAGCATTTGGATGCAGTATAGATTGTCACAAATATTGCTAGATGCTTGTTACAGATTTGCAATACTGTTGTTCCCTCCCCCCCGCCCATTTGAAGTAATTAAAAACTATGCTTTTCACTTAATTTTTCCTTCCCAGTGAAGGTAAAAATCCTTTTAGAATTATTTGAAACTTAAAAAGGCTTTTCTTCCTGGTCACCTTTTGCAGACTGCCCAGAAGAAGGATATGAATGCCCAGGGGGGTTTGTTCCAGTTGCAACCAGACTTTATTAATATGCTACTGTTAAGTGTATGTTCTTGTTACGAAATAGCATGGAAGGTCAGTCTGTTTCCTTAGTAACTTCAATTCGAACATGTAAACACTGGAGCAATTTTAGTCCATATGATGAAAACTATGCATTCAAATACATCTGAGCTAAGACACCAAAGTGTTAAAAGTTGCTTTGAATTTGGTGTTTTGGTGATGGTAAGTTCAATTGCCTGCCTTTTTAGAGAGTAGTAATACCCCCTCAGGTTCCACTGCTAAGATGTCTGAGTTTTGAACATGTTGGTATGTACTTCTATAGCCATAAAGTGTCTCAAAGGTAGGGGCACTGTTCTGGAATGTCAAACTGGCTTGTGCAATAATTTTGAAAAAATGCCCTAAAAGAAATATGAAGCAAATAATAGTGGAGCCAGGGAGAGAGGCCACAAAGGAGACAATGATAACAGGGGGAGACAGGATGGACACAAGAGGACGGGGGACATATAACTGGACAGGTCATTGATACACAGAAAAAACAGTAGCTGTTTTTTGCTACAAGCTGAGGTGCCGTTTCAAACTCATGTCACTTAGAGCTGAGTAGCCTGCTGTCAAATTAAGGCTTAGCAAGCCCTCTCCTGTCCTAGCTCTTTGACCTCAACATGTATCAGATTGCCATGTGGTCCTGACCTTCAGCTGAGCCATGAAGGAGAGACAGTCTTTGTCAAATATGTTCCATTTGATGGCCCTTGAAAGAGGCTGAAACAAAAATGGCTCAAAACCTGTCCCCTTTCTACTGCCATAGCTTTGGGTCAAGCCAGTTGTTTCACAGAAGTGCTTGTTTTTTCTAGATCCTAATTACTGACTGACTGCCACCTCAAACAGGAAGGCTTTTCAGAAACATTGCATCCCTCCCACAGGAGACAGTCCTCCATGAACTTCTCCCATTGAATCCTTCTCACAGTCTGCAGTTCTTCATGAACTGCTTCAGCGTGGGTCCCTTTCATGGGGTGCAGTCCTTCTGGAACAGGCTGCTGCAGTGCGGGTTCCCCATGGGGTCACAGGTCCTGTCAGCAAACCTGCTACAAGAGTGGCTCCTCTCTCCATGGGCCCACAGGTCCTGTCAGGAGCCTCCTCCAGCACAGGTTACCCACAGGCTCACAGCCTCTTTGGGGCATCCACCTGGTCCAGTGTGGGGTTGTCTGTGGGCTGCAGGTGGATCTCTGCTCCACCATGGGCTTCCAAGGGCTGCAGGGACACAGTTACCTCACCATGGTCTGCACCACCCACTGGAGGGGAATCTCTGCTCTGCTGCCTGGAACATCTCCTCCTCATCCTTCCTCATTGACCCTGGTGTTTCCAGAAATGTTTCCTCCCTGCAGCTGTTGATTCTGCCACATTTTTTATCTCTTCTTAAATATGTTATCCCAGAGCTGTTGTTGATGGGCTTGGCTTTGGCCAGCGGTGGGTCGGTCTTGGAGCTGTCTGGCATTGGCTCTTTTGGACATGAGGAAGTTTCTGGCAACTTCTCACAGAGGCCACCCCTGTAACCCTGTCCCCCTCTCCTTGCTACCAAAACCTTGCCACACAACCCAATATAGTTGACTGATATCTGCTCCAATTAAAATCAATATTCTGTTCAATAACTTTCTTGGTAAGTAGAGTAATATACAGTTTTATACATGAGGTGACATAACTTCCATAAAAATTGCTATTTATAACACTTTTTTGAATAAAACATGAAAAATTCTAGTACAAGAATGTGAACCTTTTGAAATACTTTCACACACATTTTTTCCTGTCAAAACTGAGATGTTCATGAAGAGCGTCCCAATGGCTACAAATAGATTTGGAAAATACTCTATCCAAAAAATGTCAAACAATTATTGGCAGAATCTTTGTTTTAAACAGGGCATTCTACAACATAAAGGGGTTCACATCTTCATAGTTGCAAACATTAATAAAATGCCCTTATCTTGCATTTTGACATATCAAAAATTACATTGACCTGAGTAATTCCTGCCTCTGAATTTGAAAATGCTTAAAATTAATATGTAGCAAACTTTAGGGTGAACTAGTTACAGTTGATTTATATAACATTTTTGACAAATCCACATAAATCTGAATTACTTCAAAGAACAAAAAATTATCTCTTAATTACATGTTTTATTTAAGGCACATACATCTCATTCTACATTTATTTCCTCCTCAGAATCACTCTGCTAATTTAGACAAGAAATGAAGAGTAAAACTAAAAATCCCTAGACTTAAAATTGTTTGGGGTTCACCTGTAAAAAGTCTTGAAGGCCACTATCTACACCAAGTGAAGGAGAATCTACTATCTGAAAATGAAAAATTAATCTATGTTCATACATAACCACAAAAAGAAGGAAATCAAAGTACAAGAAAATCTTATCTTTTAACAGTAAATCTTCTGCTATATAAAGCATCTTGACAACATAGCTTATTATTTGTCCCAATATGAGGTTTTAAAAACAAAATAGGACAGACTTGCAAAAGCTCTTCCCTCACTTTGCTTTAGAAACAAGCAGACTGAACTACCTGTGTCTCAGTGGAAAAAGGGAAGGTTTGTAGATATTTTACAAAATGGAGGAAGCATATAGGAATATAAGAAAATGAAAAATGCTTTTCACATAGCATAAATAAGACACTAATGTCTCTCTTTAGAAACAGAAGCTAAATAGCATTAATTTACAGGTGATCCAAACTATTTCCATAGTTTATAAAAAACATCTGCCAGTAATCTTTCTTCCTGTCCTTTGGTAGCCCTCCATAAATTGGAGCAAAGCACTGACTTTGAAAAAGAATTCCAGCAGGCTTCCCAGGTGTTCCCATTTGATTTTCTTTTTCCTAGACCACAGTGAATCACTCTTACATTGATCTTTTGGCTGTTGCCTCATAGTGTGAAATGCATTTGCGTTGTACTTTTAGAAGTCCCACTCTGTGGTTCACTAATGAGCTGTGAACTATGTCACCAACATGGCAGTTGTAGAACTTGATGAATCTTACTGTGATGTGGAATCTATGGAATGTCAAATACTGATTTACATCATTATCATAAAGTTTTTCAGGTTACAGGCTGATACAGGAGTAGTGTTATATCCAGTTACTGAGGCCGAGATTGCTGCAGGAGGAAGAAAAAGTTCTTTTCATAAACGAATAGAGACAGAGAAAAAAATAAGCCAGTATAAACAGTAGATGTAAAATGCATTGGAAGACAAGAGGTATTTATTAACTACAAAGAGCTTCTCAGCTAGAAAGATAGTAATACCCAGCAACTGAAGGCTAGAGAGAGGATGGTATGCGCCGTTCTTTGTGTGGGCAAATATATGCATATCTTTTGCCCACTTTCTTGTTCTTTAGCAGGATTTGCCTGCAAGAATCTAAATGCAACTACAAAATGAGAAAACACCACCAGTGAAATATGAGTGCTCCGAACATGGGCATTTTCAACATGCTCTTGGAGGGCACATATACACCTTTCTTTATATTTCATTGGACTAGTCAGCTCCCCGCCACTCAGATGTTTTAACATTTCATAGCTTACAGAAATAATATTGTTTGACTTTTATAAAAATCACAGAAACAAGGCTATGAAGTTAGGTACAAGGTTTGTTAATGACGTGCAAGAATACAAATGAAAGCAAAATCCTGAAGGCACAGGTTATACCTGAAAGCTGCACATATATATGACAATATAATAGAATCAACTTCACGTAAGGGTTTTCACCCACAGTAAGAAATTACTGCGTTGACGTGTGGTAATACCACAATGATTTTAAAGGCCCAGAGTACATTCAAAGTCTAAGAAGGAGATCAATAGCTTCTTTCAACGTCCCTAGGACACATTTATAGTAAGCGGCGAGGAGGGATTTAGGAGAAGTCTTTAGTGACACAGCCAAGTGACAGCTAGCCAATGACTGGGACACTGGTTTTACAGCCATGTGAGCTATTTGGAAAGTCTTTAATTCCACTGGAAAACATTTATCTTATTAATTAAAAGGAAGAAATAAAGACAACAAAAATATTTTTTAATGAGATTTTATTAGACTGAGCACCTGTCTTGAAAATTACTGTTTAAAAGTCTCCAGCGCTGGATGAAAAATTAAGTGTGTCACGTTGAACATAAGTGAAATAACTTACATTTTGCTTTTAGACTAACTTAAGGGGATCAAGATTCAGATTGTCTGTTTTACAGCAAATTAGGCACTTTGAAATCTACTGTCATTCCAATTCACTAGTGGGCAGATGGCTGCTGTGAGTAAACTGTGCCACATTCAGTGAGACTGGACTGATGCCATGTATTTGTGACCCACAATTTTGAGAACTTCTGAAAGGACAACAATGCTATACAAATGTGTATGTAGGTTTCATGAATGAGCAATCTGAATACTTTTTACATTTCAATAACATGCCAGAGGTAATAATGCATAAGTTGACTTCCATATTCATATGGTATCAGTCAGAAAAAATCTTGTAATTATATGCTATTTTGCAAACAGAATTATTTTCTTGTTAGGATACTATGACTAAAAAAATTGATTTCAACAAAGCAAAACTTAATTGTTACTATCTGTGCTTCAAAGGAGCATAGGTAGTACAATTACCTACTTTTACTGTCTTTCAGCTGGCTCATCTATGAAACTCTGCAAGTGTGAAACTTTTTAATTTAAAGGGACTTAAATTAATCTCAAATATCCACAAAATAGCATTTTGCTCATACTCATGTCCTAGTGAGTATAAATGAGATTATTAATTTAAATGATAAATGAGATTATTACTTTAAATATCCCACAAAATCCAGCATTGTAAAGGTTAAGTGAAAGGTATGCAAGGGCAAAAGAGGTTGTCAAAGTGCAAAATGGAACTTTTTTTTTCTCTTGTACAGCTTGTCCTTGTTATTGTTTAAGCACTGTGGGCCAGTTGTTAAGTAGCAGCACTGCTGCTGTTTTCAGTATCCTCTACTTTGCTTGTGTTTATGGATTTGAGGTCAGTCTTCTGTATGACCCAGAGAATAAGTGACTGCAAAGTGCCTAGGATGCCACCCATGACTGAAGACAGTAGAGCTGATTTAGTTTCTGAAAGGCAATAGCAAGTCTAGCAGATATTATTGACCAAGACTATTGAGATAGCTGGCCGTAGCCTACCTCACCATCTAACTACTGAATAAAAAGCAGAGGCAGCAGCAGAAAACACTCAGCTTTGGAGCGACAGAAGCCAAGGAAGGAAGCAAAACTAAGAGACAGCAACAGTAAGACAAAGTACATATAAACTTTTAATGAATTAACCTTACAAAAGACAATAGCTTCAAAACATTTGACACGTTTGTACAAAACTATTCCAGCATTGTTAGTTCTCTCTTCAGAAAGAATGCCAGCAAGCCACCCAACGTGTCCCTGGCTATGAGATGCAACTGGTGATCACATCCAAATCATGTGTGGACAGAGTAAACTTATTTACAATACTGTATACTTTAATACCAATTAGAGGATGCTATTGGGGAGCGACTGTATTTTCCAGAAAACACCATGCATCAGAAAATAGTATGCACCCCTAGCTTTATTGCCTTTTTTCCCCACATTTGTCACTAACACCTCTCTTTAGTCCTTTCAGGATGCATTACCTCCTTTTGATTCCTATTCCTTCTTTTCTTGTCTTTGAATAACAGTGCAAGTAGCAGTACAATCTTCCAGCCCTATAGCGTACATCACAACTGTCCTTGAACATAGAAATATCAAGGTGCAAATGATGGCTCATGGAACTATTCTGCAGCCATATTAAAATAAGTGCCACATACCAGAAAATAGCACGCATGTTAAGGGCCAAAATGTAGTTAAAAAGTGCGTGATACTTTCCTGAAAATATGGTACTGATGACACGTACAAGCATCTTCAAGATGCCACGTTCCCTTGTGAAAGGGATCTTGTCATTTCTGTATGTACAAAGTATGTCTTCAATTCTCCTTTTCCTTTTACATTTATTATTCCTCTGCAGGTGCTCATGTACCCCAGTGTTTGCAGGACGTTGTTTGTCTCCTCTGTAACCTGCAACAATACAGAAGTACAGCCAGTGTTGATAACAAAGCAAAGCAGAATCTTTTTCCAGGGTGTGAAGGTAACATAATGTTCTGTTCAGTTATAAGGGGTTTGCTGTAATGCTCATAAAGCCTTTAAGGGTCTCAAGTGAGGTTTGAACACCTTAGCTTTCAAGCAGTCTGTTGCTGGATGCCCATTCTAATCACTTATATCCAGCATCCTGTAGCCACTTCTGTACCTAGGGTTGCCAACAGAGGATATCTTGTAGATAGATGAATGGAACTAGGGACAATACTCTTCCTACCTCACATAGCACTTCTCTCAACTTCAGGAGCTTATTTTCACTTCAGTAGGCCCAAGCTTCCCCATCTTTCTACAAATACTAAGGCTGTGTAAATGAAGTGATGGTAAGGCTCATGAAACGATGGTTAGCATCACCTTTCAGAGCTGCTGTTGCCACTTTCTCACGCAACTGTTGGTGAACCAAACTTTAGGCCATTCTGCCATTTTAGGTGAAAGCCCACTAGGACACAATCAAGACTTACCTGTATTTTATCTAAGACACCAGTGCTGTCCATCCTGCTGGCCACATTTACTGTATTGCCCCATATATCATACTGTGGTTTTTGAGCTCCAATTACTCCAGCTATTACAGGTCCATGGTTTATACCTGGAAAACATCAGAACTTAATGTTAGGAATGAAAGGAAAGGCAACAAAGCTGGTGAAGGCCCACGAGCACAAGTCCTATGAGTAGCCTCTGAGGGAGCTGGGGCTGTTTAGCCTGAAGAAAAGGGGGCTCAGGGGAGATTTTATCACTCTCTACTTCTGTCTGAAAGGAGGCTGTAGCCAGGTGGAGGTTGGTCTCTTCTCCCAGGCAAGCAGCGACAGGATAAGATGACAGTCTCCAGCTGTGCTAGGGGAGATTTAGGTGGATCATTAGGAGGAATTGCTTCACATAAAGGGTGACTAGACATTGGAATGGGCTTCCCAGGGAGATGGTGGAGTCACTGTCCACCAGTTGGAGGCGTTTAAGGAAAGACTGGAAGTGGCATTTGGTGCTGTGGTCTAGTTCACCTGGGGGTATTCAGTCATAGGTCAGGCTGGCTGATCTCAGAGGTCTTTTCCAACTTAACTGATTCTGTGTTTTTGTGAAGATCCACCAAACAAGGACATACAGTGCATCTGGCATATAGCAAGTCAATGAACGCAACATTTGGCCCTCGCTGAATAGTGAGTATGGCAGCAAACAGTCGTTCACCGTGTTTTTATCGACCATTTATGGCAGGAGAATGTTAGTTACAAAAATGCCAAAAGTCAGTTCATCTAATTTTACTTTTACAGCTCCCTCCCATCCTGAGTAACTTGCTATTTTCAACCACTGGCATCCTAATAAACTGCTGCTGCCATTATTATGTAGCACGAGGAATACACTGTGGGTGAGCAGCAGCTTCTGGGAAAACAGATATAGAAGAATTTCTTTAAATTTCTTCTTGTAGTGAAAAGGGCCTCTCCTCTCTGCAATAGTTGATGGCCCCATCAAGTTACTTTTATAGTATTCTTTGCTTATTAAATTTAGAATAAACTAATGTGAATGAACTGAAAGGATTTGAAGCCTTGTTTTGAAGGCTGAATTGACCACAGAATGGTCCTAAAGAACTGCAATATAAATATATATATTCAAATAATTTGATTAAGCACGGAGTAGAACAATATGGTAGAACAATATAGTCCCTCATTAGACTCTGGGCATTTTTTTATCTTGTAGTCAGTTTGTAACCTATGTTAAGTCTGTAAAGGGAGTGAGCTGTACTCTGCTAGTAGGGAAACCAGGAGGCAAAATCCAAAGTACTATTGTTAACCAGCATCAAATGTACTGTAATTGTAACTGTACATACCAATGAGCAGGAAAGCAAAGTTAGACCTAGTGAGAAATAAACCCTGAACAAGTGAGTTGTTTGGACTTCTAAAATTATTTCAGTGGATCATAACTGATTTCTGTTACTTCATTGACAGAAACCTTCATTAGGGTTATATATCCATGCAGAAAAATGAAAGTGTGATTGTAGGATGGAGAGGGATCTCAGAGCTCATTTAGTATGTAACATGGCAGTGCAGGCTAACAACCACACTATCAGCCCACTTGGAAACCCTGGAAAACGTGACTGTAGAAGTTAAATTGGGAAAATATATAAAGACTACAAGATAACAAATAGAGCCTGATATATATTTGTCTAAGTGCTTGGGGTTAATTGCACAAAGGGACTTGGGCCTTGCAACACTTTGCATTAACAACTGAGCCATGGATGGGTTTTTCTACTTCATGATATACAACTTGTAGAAAGCTCTAGGGAACTAAGAGTGGAATCCACAAAACCCATCTGCTGGGTAGCCCAATCTGGCTAGAAGGGAATATTGAAGAGATGTGTGTGGCCATGGTCCAGAAACTGGGGCAGTGCAGTGGGACTTTCCCACAAAATACAGTGGACAGGAAGGGACTTCTATTTTTTACCTTTTCCTGAACTACCACTGCTGATGGTTTGAGGAATACCTCAGGGGCTCAAGAGTCACCTTCAGATCCCTCCTACTTCAAGGAAACTTCAACCAGTATCTCTTAGGAATATGTTCTGGCAACCCAAGCACTGTGGGATATACTGCTCTATGTCATTCCTGCTGGTGTGGATGTTTTTTGCACGACACACGTGAATGTTTGTTGGGGCAAGGCTGGAAGAATAGTACTCTCACTACAGGTGAATGCTCTAACAAAAGGTGATATCATCTATCTGTCTCTTTCTCTCATATCCAAGGCAATATTTAATCATTCCATGAAATGCAATGCTGTTCAGCAGGAATGACAGAGAATATCTCATTGTGAAGTATCCTACAGCCTGGGCTCATAGCTTAGCCTCACCCAAAACCAGGATCCAAATTAAGTCACCTACAACACAGACGAATGTTCTAACTATGAAGTTATATGGAAAACAACACACCCGCCTCTCTTCTGAAAGAAACCAATACCTGTGCAAGACCTGCTGCAAAAGCATAGCTGAGCTTGTCTCATAAATCAAGCATCTCAACTTGCAGAAGGGGAGGAATGCTTCAAATGTCATCCAGGTGCTTCCCTCCCTTGCCTGGCAAGGTCAGAGCAGTGTGTACCTCCTAAATCACACTAGCATTTTGGGTACTCACAGAAAATTATGAAAGCTGAGGCCTCTAATAAGTGACAGAAATTTCAGACTTAGTTGTTGGCCAAGGGAGGCTTTTGCAAAGGGCAGTTTGGGTACAAGTCCTTACAGTGGGGACTAGGTCAGAAGTAGTTGTTAAAATGTTTCTGTGGCTATAATTAGTATGGATTTCAGCTGCTTTCATCATCAGGTGGTGAGAAGTAGAGAAGTGAAAATGAAGTGAAGATCTCAGTGGTGCCTATATTGGATTAAGGTGGCACAAATACACTTTGGGGCCCGTGTTCCTTTTTAGAGTTAAAACATTTTTCATTTCATGAAGCAAAGGAGTCTGAGTTCTCTGGAATCTTTAGCAAGAACTGTAAAAATCCAGAGTGAGTGTTTTGTTTTGGTTTGGTTTTCCCCTTTGAAAATTTGCTTCATGATCCGCACTTGAGAGGACTCAATACTGCTTCAAGCAGTTTGCAGACACAGCCCCGGCACACAGCAGCTCTCTGTCTTGAATTGAAGCTGCTGATATAAATGTGTTTGCAAGTATGTGCCATGTCAGCTATGGCAAGAACTGTCAAGTTCTGTAACACTGAGAAGGAAGCATACTTCTGATTTGCTTTGTCATTTTTAGCTCTAGCAAGGAATACAAAACATACTGGCAAAAGAGTGCCCTAACGAGCCCCTGCTTCAAGTCAGAAGACAGCAAGTTTTGCCAGTGGGTGGCACTGTGAAATAGACTTGAGAGGAGCAGCCGAATGGAAAAGCAAGCAGCACAGCAAGAAAAAGACAAGACAGGAGAATAACTGTTGGAAATCAAATACTTCTGACACGTTTACATAATTTATGGGTTTTCAATATTTGTTTACTGTTTTCATTTCACACTTTCCACGTTACATATTGCATTGTGAAACTGCTGTGTACTGCTATCAGGAAATAAACATTTTGGAACATATGGTTCTTGACCAGCTCTGAATTCATTTATTCATCATTCTTTCTATTGCTTACTGCAGCTGTCTATTTCTTTTTAAAAATACCATGATGCACAAGAAGAAGCAATTAGAAACTGAAACATAAGGGATATCTCTTCCCAAGATAAATAACTAGTCATCTTTGCTCTTATCTGAATAACAAAGAAGACAAATATTCTCCCTTGTCTAACACTGCATTTTTGTGTGCTTGCTTGAGTTTAGTATATGTAAAATATTTCAAACTCCAGCCTCACTGGCCCCTTGTAGCTCCTGTCCTCTGAAAAACCATTTATATAGTTTTGCAAAGCCCAGTCTAGAGTTTTCTTGTGTATTCTTTTGGTATTTGTAAACTTCAAAAAAATGTATGTGTCTTACAATCTCTACAATAATTTTTACAGAGTTACCATAAAACCATTCAGAGCCATGTGAACACATTTTTTTCAACCATTCTTTACATAGGAATACTGCCCTTTTCTAAGTCTAGCCTTGCAACACTGTAGGGTTTCAGGAGCTGGGGTTGATGGCCAATACCATGTAGGCTGCTTTTAAACAGGATAAAGATGGTGCTGTTTACTATCATGGCCCTTTTGGTCAGTTCTACTACTACTTTAATCAGATGGTACTTCACACTGAATCCTCCCCCTTGTCCATAATATTCTCCTAAGAATCCTGTGATACTCACCTACTCGTAACTTGAAGTCATTGAATGAATGCTTGTTTATGACATCCAGTTTTGCCACCAAGGCAAATGCGAACTCCACCATGGTTCCTATGTGCATATACTGTCGTTCAGGTTCCTGAATTCGAAAGACAAACAAAAAGTGTAAAATCATTCTCGTGAGCCTTGGATGCTGTAAGAATACAACCAAAATATGTTGAACACTTGAACGCACTTAAGCCCTTAGGGATGGCCTAGTGTCAGCAGGCAGATGCAGAAAAGTAATGTAGAACGTGGTACCCTGTCCAGCATCAGTGAGATCAAACAATGGCCGAGAGACAGGATGCATTTTACTTGTGTACAACCAGGCACTCTAGAGGTGATAGATCCAAACCATGCCTTAATCGAACATTTTGATTGTCAAGTGATTGAATAGCTGCTATCTAATCCCACAGGCACTCAATATCTATGTGTGCCTAGAATTTGTTAATTCATTTTCTCTAAGTGTCTGCTTCTATTGTACTCCCTTTCATAATAAATAATGCTTGTGGACAGCCACACAGGGATTCCTCCCTCACTGTTGCACAGCTTAGCTCCCTTCTAAAATGTGTAAGATTCAGTGAAATTCACAATTTTAAGAGTTCTTCCACTAATCTAATCTGACAGATAAGCAAGTACCTCTGAGAACATTTAACAGACCTGAAAATGAGTAAAATACAAGAGGAAGAGGGCAACCCCACTCTGCCCCTTTATTTACTAGCTCAGAGCTTATACCACTTATAAAAGCTGTAGACTTAATCTCTCATACACAACAAAGTAACCTGATTTCTAAGTACTGTTTTGAGTCCTTTCAGGCTGAGGAGAAAATTGATTTTGGTGTCCCACAGCCTAAGGTAGGATCCTGACAAGTGAATGTTTTCGTAAGACATGGACTCATTGATCTCTATGAGAAATTACTGAATCTTCCCCAATTCTTGAGATAAAGTGACAGAGGAGATGGACTGATTACAACTTCAGAGATGATTCATAGAGTGCATGCATCAGCCTAGGGTGGGACAGTAGTGGTGCTTGCTGGAGCAGCTGTTTAGATAAATGACGCCTATTTCCTTTGGAGTTCACTCCTAGCTAAAACAGATGGTTTCCTGTTCAGTTGATACATTCAGACCCCTTCCTTAGGCACTTAGTCTTCCTTGGATGCTTGTTTTAAGCTGGGGGTGGTTCCCAGCAGTATGTCTAGCAGTCACTCACTGCCACACTAGGTACTGCAGGATCTGTGCATCTTTGGGAATCTGGAATGAAGGCTGCTGAGTTCTGGTAGATTTCCTTTGAGAATGTGAACTCAATCACCAAAGGAATGCTAAACTGTGGATCCCCTGATTGTGGAAACAACTCAAATGATACATTTCTTCCTTTGCAAACACTAGTTTTAGTTGTGATTGAGAGCTCTCTATGTCTTCACATCTTCGGTCTGCAGTTCTGCATTTTTTTCATCCCCTTCACCCTCTGTATTAAATGTCAGAGCTAATTTAAAAGAATTCTTTGCCCTCAGGATCCTTAGGGTCTATAGTTTATGTGGTAATTGCTTGTGTTATTAGGAACATGAGTTTGGCAAGAGCACATTAATCCTTGGCAGAGACTGTGTTGATTCTTAATTGCTGTCTCTCTGTCACTAACCTGTAGTACTGTAAAGATCATGGCAAAAGCAAGGTTTTTGAATAAGTTATGAATTGCTTCTCTGAACTTAATTTCCACTGACTGCAGTTCCTAATCCCACCACATTAAGTAAAGTAGAAACGAACACATTCTCAATACTGAGTCTGAGGGTTCTGTAAGTGTATAGCAAGTTAAGGCAAATCATCCCTCTCAGCTTACAATGGAAAACATTAATTCTTGCAATCTTTTTTATGCTCTATAAATCCAGTACTGATGCAGCACATAGGAATAAAATGCTGTACTGTATTTAGAGTAGAAGGCCTGTTTTAGCAAATACAGAGGTGGCATTTTCAAACTGCAATGTGAAGAAAAATTCACAGAGATTACTAAAGTATAAACTTGTCCAGTACAATACAATCTATGCTAATAAGAAAAAACTAGGCCACATTATTATACATAACCTGAAGCTTAATTAACAGAATTTTAGCATTCATTTGAATATGCTTTTTATCGAGCAGGAACATTTTCTTGTACCTGACACTGTTCTTGGTTGGGTGTAGCACTCAGTCCTGTTGCTGCCATGTAAGTGCTTCCAATGGTCTTTATCTTTTCAACTCCGCTGAACTTTGGCTTTGACAATAACTGTAAAACAAGGACAGTCATTCCTTAATCACATCAGCAGCTCTGTTACTCTAACACCAATCAGAACATCAAGTCTTAGAACAGTTTCTATGTAGACCCCAAATGGCTCACAAATATATACAGGATGAAGGACTTAAAACAATGGTTATGGAACTCCAAGGATAGGGAATTTCTGTCTTCTAAAATACCTTTTTACTATAAAGGGATGAAATTTATAGTAGTGAGAATAAATTCCATCTTATTTTATATACAGCTTTTAAAAGTCATTAGACTTTGCACTCATGTGATATTGGAACTGGATCATCATGCCAGCCAACAGTTAAGCTTGAAGGAGCTTTCTGAAAGTAAGCATCTATTCCATGCCAGTGGAATAGTCCATGCCAAAGGGTATAAAATCCGAGGATTTTAGTTCATATCCCAGGTTGTTTTGAATATTGTTCAAATGGGTTTACTGCTAAAACTGCTAAAAGCACTCTCCAAATGGGTTTACTGCTAAAACACCCTCTATAGCTGCAGGTCCACAAATCCAGACTGCGCTCTCTGAGTCATGGCATGATTTTAATACCTTTTCCTGGTATCTTCATCACTAACTACTTTCTTACAGACAAATACTGTTCTCAGTGAGGCCTTTATAGATGCCATTTCCCAATCCATCTGTAGTCATACTCTCTACTTGCTTCTAACTTCTGAGAATGGAATATTAAAACTTCTATAATCCTTTGATTTGCTTATGTATCAAATGATCAGTGCAGATCAGGTATAACACAAAAGTTGTATCTGACTTTGGACATTCGTATTTAGAACTTGTGGTTAATACATGGCATGTGATGTGACTGCCTCATGAGCTGCAGCTAAAGGCCAAAATAAAAATTTCTGTCAGGTATACACATAGGATTCTCCTTATAGAAAATCAAAAGCAATTTAGTATGATGTCAGACCAATATCTGATTTATCCCACATAAATACCATTTTTCTTTAGTACTCCCTGTAAGTATTTTCCATGTGACCAGGCACACAAAAGTTCTTTTCTCACAGCTCTTCCACTCTCCCCTTCAAGTATGTTTTCTGACTGTTGCATATCGTGAGTTAGTAAGATTGAAACCATATGTCAGCCACTGTTGTAAGTACATACATCATCAAAGTCCGCAATGATCTCATTTAGCAGCCTGAGACATTCCAACCCTTCCTTATTTACATCAGATTCTGTGTAAAATTCCTTGAAATCTGGAACGGAGGCAAACATGACACAGACGCAATCATATGACTGGTGATACAGATCCTGTCCAAAAGAAAACAGAATAAAGAAAAAAAATCTATCATACCCAGCTGTAAATAAGTTTCCTTATTAACATACAATGTCCAGGATGCAAAAACAGAGGTGCTGCAGTAGTTGGAATGCCTTAAGGTAGTGGTTGGATTTTTTTGCATTTAGTTGCATTTATTAATTCTAAACAATATATGAACCTGTTCATAAAAGAGACTCAACATATTCAGTTGAAAATATTATCATGATTTTTTTTTCTTCCTGAACATTAACTCTGTGAAAACAAAAAGTTCACTAATTTATAAGATAGGGCCCATCTCTGAGTCTTCTTATGAAGAGAATTTAGTCTGGCTTGCATGGCTGAAAATGTATTTTGTAAAAATATATACAATTTATTATTACGTATTTGTTATTGTAGTAACTAAAAAACTGAACCAAAATCACAAAGTCAATGTACTGCAAATGCATAATGCAATATGACCCTGATTGATAGTTCCTGACCTAAAATGACAATATGCCTAATAGGACAAAATAATTATCATTTCTTTGGCATAAGAAGGAGCTGAGGCAAAAAGAAAGAAGTCACCTGAACTGAAACCCATTTATGGCAGAGTCTGCACTGCCTTCTGTGACCACTGAAATGAGAGCATCTCTACGACACAGAATGATTCTGGTGCTAAAAAGGACCACCTCCCACTACCCCTTCAATTTCCTCTCCACTGCCCTTGAATGTTAGACTATCTCTTCTTTCAGTTCAAATTCACATCCCCAAAAAAAAAAAGACAGAAAGAAAGAAAATTCATTAAACTAATACTTAAAAAAGAAATAGTATCTACACACAAAGGTAGACATAGCAATAAAAGAGGCTGTTATCTACTTTGATGTAAAACTACCTTCAAGTTGTTATTTGAGTAAAAAGGGATTTCAATACTCATATGAAAATGATTTGTTCTGTGAGTTCAAGAAGCATAAGATATTATTTCCCTTTTTACTTAGCAAAGCTTGGGTTTTGCAATTAGACTGTCAGTGTGTCCTTTTGAAAGCGTGTGGTGTGCCTGTATATAGACATGCACAGACATAGTGGATCTTTACTGCTGATGTATAACTAAAAAAATAACAGAACTATGGGAAAACTGCTGACTGCCCCATGCCAGCACAGGTGTGAGGGAAGTTTCTGAGCAAACATGAAAATAATGATGGACAGGGAGGAACATGAGCAGCTGGAGGAGATAAATTATTTATTGCTAGATTTTTGTGCTCCTGTATTTTCTAAGGATTCTATAACCATAGCATCACTGGAGCTCCACCACAACTATGTGCACTAGGGATGGAATATATTGCTGGAATTCACAGCTCAAGCTGTTATTCTGTTGTTGCACCATGATTAAATCCAGATTTCTGAGAGTGTGAGAAACCCAAGGGTCAAGCCAGTAAGGAAACTTGGTCTAACTGTGAGTGTGTGGTGTGTGGGGAGTCAAGCAGGGCACCTGTTGGCTCACTGGAGCTGCCCACTGTGAAGGGGATTCTGTTCCAGCTCACATGGTGCAGGTATGACTGCCAGAGTGGCTCCTGGATGGTCATATGGGAATATTTCCTTAACAAGGTACAGAGATTACATTTTGTGGTTAACTCAGCTTTAATTTTATTTCCTCAAGTCCCCTTCCCTGTAACTTCATTTCAATTTTGGTAATAGCAACCCATTCCTCCTCCTTCCCCTGTAATACTGGGGCAATATCCATCCCCACTAATGCTCAGTAACATAGCACCATCATGGAAACAACAACAACGAGCGGTACTATTTATAACCAGGTGAGTAGTAATTGTGACGATCACAATAAATTTCAGAGAATTTTAAGGAGTCATCCCAGCTAGATTATTTGATCATAATAATAAAGGATATTACAATTGAGTGCTTTAATTTTCCTGAGAGTTCTTCTCTTGAAACAGTACACTCCAAAGTGTTTAGTCAGAAAATCAAATGCAATACCATTCTAGGAAGGAACAGCTTTTCTTCTTTTACCAACAACAAAATCATCCTGTCCTTTGCATTCAATCATTTTATTTTTCCTCTTTAATAACATCTGAAATTCAAGTATGTTCCTTTTACTGTCCCCTCATCTCCAATGCCTGAAATCTTCTTGGGATAGGGAAGGCAAACCAGTCCAATTCTATCTCTTGGAAGGGTACAGTGGTCAGCTTCTCTGGGGCAGAAGTTTTGCTCTAAGTAAGGTGCTAGCTCCATCCTGTAGCTAATGAAACAGGCTTCCTCTTGCTCAGTAATGGGCTTGCCAGTAAGCTTGCAGCACAAAAGCTCCCGAGCACTTTTTACTAAAAGGGAATCTGAAGGATAACAGCATTAAGGAGAATGCTGCACAAGCCAGGTGCAGATATATTTAATCCTGGCCCTGTTTCCTGCTTTTCATTTTATATTTGATCCTGTCTTTCTCTCAATTGGAAAGTAATCTGTCTTGTATCCAGCATGCAGACTATAAGCAGAAACCCAGCTCCGGAGGTTCTGGTAAAGCAAACAAATCTTTATTACTTGCTCTGAAGGAACTTTGCTTTTTGTGTATTAGCATTAGTCAATGTATATCCTGTTATAAAAAGACCTTTGTTGGTCATCTGAAACTACAACCCCACTGCTCCCAGTTAGCATTCATTCACTCTTTCCCTTTTCATTTCTTCTGCCTGCTTTTCAGCAGCACACTTTGTTTTTCTTTTTCTCCACACAGCTGCATGCATAAAATACTAAGGGAAGTAGTATTTTGAAACAGAATATTCATCTATTATCTTAATCTTAATCTCTGAATCTGTTTTAAACAGAAAAGAACATATGTAAAACTATACTAACTTGAATGTTTGCAACTAAGGAAAATGTGGACAAATTTCAGTGTTGACTTATGTATCCACACAGAGGAAACAAAGGCCTGATCTGTCCTAACATCCTTAGCTGTATATACATGCACACATACAGAATGTTCTTTAAGGTTCAACACAACCTTGCTGACATTGAAATAAATCTGAAGACATGACAGACTGAATACTTTCAGGGATTTGAAAGGGTCTTCCTTTGAAAACTGTGTTGAAAGAAACAAAAACAAGGAACAACTTGAGGGGTTTTTTTTAATGGATGACATTAAAATCATGTCGAATCATTCTTACTTCACCTGACACGATGAGTTGGGGAGCTCAGCACATTACAATTTCTGGTCTTCCTTAAATTAAATAAACTCATTCCAACCCAAGAATCTTGAGGAGTGACAAGACAAATCCAGTTGCCAATACAAAGGTAAGCAGATGGTATTGCTCTGCTGGGGAGCTGAGATGGAGTAGCACATAATCAAGAAAGCAATCTCCTGATGGTTTGCTGCGGTTAATGCCTTAACTGAGAACTGGAGCTGAGTCAACTTGGCTTCCAGTCAAAATCTTCACTGCATTCAAAGGAACCCCACAGCAATTTTCATTCGATGTTAGCTACCAAATGAATATTTGCAGGGAATACTAAAGTATTGATATCACGTATCAATAGCTTAGTACCGCTTAATGCAAACCACAGTGAAATAGAAGACATTGTCCTTTTTGACTCAGGAAATCAAAAGTTAATCCCTTAATCTGCTCCCTGCCCTCTTTTGTCAGTTTTGGAACAATTATTTGGCATGCACAAGTAATTCAAACTCTTACATTTAAGATGTCTACAGCGGTTACTCTGTCTAAATGGTTTTATTTTTTCTTTTTTTTTTTTTCTTTATTATTACTATAAAGGAATATTAAGAGCAGATCTAATTTCCAGCAAAGTAAAGATGGATCTTTTGGGTGACTTTTCTGGTGCTTGGATTAGGTTTGTAAGCAGTGAGTAAACAGGTAATTCAGTGCTCAGAACATCTTTCCAGAATTAACATAACCACTGTTTCAGGGAAAAGGTAAATTTTCACGCTAATGAACAAGCTCTCCAGTCAACAGAAGAAAATTCAGAACCTAGTTGCAGCTCCACTCTGATCATCGAGGAAAAAGTATCTGAATGCATATGGTTTAAAATTAAACCCATGTTGATTCAACCATGCCATTATTCCTCTTCACCTATTTTTACCGTCCTTCAATAGGCGAAGTACATTGCCACTTAGGAAAATATCAAGGTACTAGGGTGCATTCAGTGCTGTAAAGCAAACCTTACAGGAAGGAAAGCGGGAATGAAAGTGACTGTAAATCTATATTTGCACTGTAAGGACCTACTGTTCAAAACAGCATTAAGTGGTATTTCCAGGATACACTGCTTTCTTACAGAGCAGAGGATATACAGAGACAGCTGACCTCATTCTTCAGGTTTCTTGCCAAGAAGTGTTCAGCTACGTGGGCTGGAAGCACATTCTCCAGAAGCACCCGATTTAGGTTCTCCATGGTTTCAATCTCCTCCCGCTCTTTTTTGAACTTGTTCTTCCACAGGAAGTCTAACCTACAGTAATATTCATTCTGTTACAAGAGGACACAGAAGTAAAGAAACAATAGGCATCTTGTCCTGCTGGAGTACAGGTTTAAGAGACAAAATAAGCACAGTATACAACCCCTACAATGCTATTAGTTGGCTACTCAAATACAATTCCAGATCCCACAGAAGTCAAACCCCAAGCATACACTTTGTAACATGTATTTTACCAAATCCAACAAAAAGGACCAGGAGAAAATAAGAAAAGTTGCAAGGTGCCTTAAACAATGGAAGATTTATTTATCTGCTCGCAGACTTTAGTAGAAATTCATTCCAGAAATTAAATTCTGTAATGGGAACAATTTATTGTTTTGCAACTTAGTATTATTTTGTAAGTGCAGAATTTCTCTTAAAATAACGGGCATTTCGGGAAGACTCTAACTTTTACTAACTCTAACTTATGCCATGCAACCAACCTGGCAAAAAGAAAACAGCCTAATGATATAATATACATTCAGTTTATCAAATCAGGATCAGACTATCAAAAATGGCCCAGTCAGTTGGGCCAACCCAGTTGAGCTTTGGTTTTGTAACTTGCTTTTTTTTCGTTGGTTGGTTGCTTTTACACTTCTTTCTGTAATACTTTATCCTGATTTTCTTTTTGTCCCACAGTTTTCATAATAGCTTTCTGGTAACCACAACAATACCTGGAACTATATGAAAATACATAACGTCCTTGGAGTATTGGTATGTTTTGAGATCCAATTTCATTAAAAGTGAAAATTTAAAATTCTTGTTTAAAAGTGGTGAAAAATTAATAAAACTGAATTTTTGTAGAGCTCTCTCCACTTCCTTTCAAGATTGTCAATGTTTTGTCATAAATTCTATGGCATTATTTCTACAGTAAAGCCTCCTCTGGCCTATCTCATTTGAGCTGATAAAAATCGAGAGCTATTTCAACGTAGTCTAATGGTGTAACACTACCAGGCAATCTCAATGAAGACTATGCTATTAACCAGGATAATATGGTTATGATGGCAATCTTATTATAGAAAAAAATGCTAGCTAGGGTTATTAGCAGTCAGTAAGCATTCACACAAAAAATGAGAGCAAGTCCTTCTGACTGGACAGTGACTGTCACAGCTCAAAATGATTCATACATATTCTATTGAGATCACAGCCAAAGATAAGAGTAGAAAGTTGAAATGAGATGGTATTAAAATGATTTGGCAAGCTTTTAAAAGGCAATGAAAGAAAAAACTGGTGAAGCAAAAAATGCATCTGCCAAATACTTGCAGGATGAAAAAACAGTAAGAGGGAAATTATTCCTCCACTTAAATGCATAGAGAGAAATACACACAGGTTTCCTTTGAATTGGTTGATAAGCGCCAGGTACTATTTAGATTTTTAAGTACAAAACTGAAAGAGAATATCCATAACATGAAATCATTGTTAACACACTCTCTTTGTGCTGATACCTATACTACTAAGGACAGAATGCAGATCTCAAATGCACTGCAAAAGAAATATTCTGGCTATTCTGACTCGAAGGTGACATTCTTCTGAAAATAAAAGGGGTCCTGACATCTTAGAATGTATCACGCTGCATCCCAGAAATCTGGACTTTGAACGTCAAATAAACAAGCTGGATATTTTAAATAATTATATATTACTAAAGGATATTTGCAAATTCTAAGCAAATGAAGAGTGGGCAGAGACTTAAATACTTGTACAGACAATCACAAAGGTACAGAGAACCTGAGAACAGATTTCTGCAGCAACTCAGAAATAGGATCTGATTGTTGCCCTGTCATTGTGCCTGTATTAAATGGCAATTATCACTCCTATAAAGCTTGAGGTCATGAACAGGGTTTTTTTCAGAACAGTTCACATTATGCAAAATACATGCAGTCACTTATTTAGAATGTCTTTATATATATATATGTGTTAGATATCTATACATCCAAGAACTTAGATGTATAAATACACATAGATGGTAAATTCAAATGCCACCAACTGTATTCATGCAGAAAAAAATCCAATAAAACACAGGGATGTCAAAATTATCAGCATAAACTGACAAAAGTAAAGTGGATGCCTGATGAAATTAGATATCCATACATTTTACCAACTTTGTATTGAAAAGGTGGTAGCTAAGTGAAGTTTCAAAAAGATGTTTCTTCTTTAAAAGCTAATATGAAACAGATAATTTATTTACTACTTTACTATTTACTGAATTAAATTTAGGCTGCTACAAAAAACCCCAAAGAGAACTCAGAAATCAGAAAAAAAAAAACAATGTATTCTACAATTTGCTTTGAAATTAGAAAAGTCAGCATATCATATTTCAAAAACAAAAAAAGCACTAGCTTATTAACTTACTTTGAATTGTGGTGGTTTTTTGTTTATTTTTTTTGTTTGCATGATATGAAACTTGTGGTGTATATCCTGATCATTCAAAACAGACAGAGAGTTAGAGAGCTGACAAATGGTACGGATATAACGCAAGTCTTTGGAAAAGAAGCAGGAACAATAGAGCAAGGTACTTTGGAAAAAAACACTTGAGTGCTAAGGAAAAGAGCTATTTAGACATATTGGCTATAGCTGATACAATTGGAAGAGTTGACATACTTTCTGTAAACATGCCTCCATCTACTACAAAGAAGTAAATGGTCATGTGACTAGCAGTGAAATTTGAAATAAGTTTTCATTGAATTCTTTCAGAAGAGGCTCTTGAAGAGGCTACATTGTTCAAGAAGAGAAGAATCCCCTCACAGAATAATAGCTCACTAAAAAACAGAACAGAAACAACAAAGAAACAGTTTTTACAGCTGAGGGAAGCTGCCGTAAGCACCTCAGCAGTAGAACTACCAATGAAATTCAGTGTGGATAACTACAATATAATCAACCATGGAAAAAATAAATAGCCAGCCTACAGAGTAACGGGATACATATTATTTTAGGTATTGTTGAGAAAGGAATTCACAGACTATGTCAATACTGGATTCAAAGCAGATCAGAAGAGATATGTAGTGCTCAACAGTGTTTAAAGTCACAGTCAAGCCCACACCAGTCTGGATTCTCCAGGGAAGGGTGCAAGAGTTGCCATTCTCAGCACACTGTCTGCCTGTCACCAGCCTATTACCAAGTAACTCTCTGGATCTGTATGCAGGGTGTAATGAGTCACTTTGCTCAGTGTCAGGAAATGGTTGTCGCCTATGCTGGCAGGGGCATCAAAAAAAAGCAGCTTTGCTTTCTCCACCTCACTTTTGTCTGTTCACTCCCATTCCTCTGGCACAAGCATTGCTGTGGCCATGCCATAAATCTTGAAAATAGACCTGGCTCAAAGCCAATCATTTCTGCAGGGTTAATTTTTAAGCCTGACCATTTCCGTATTTTGATCCACTATACATCTTCACAGCGAGCTGTTCCAGTACAAATGAGGAGACACAAGGATAAGAATGAGCAGCTGAGGGAAGGTCTGCTTCTTCCAGCAGTGATGCTGGCTGTGCAGCTAAAAGAATTAAGTAGGCTCATAAACCATTATACTAACTCTCCCTCTCTTCATCCCCACCGAACCAGAGGCACATATTCCCTGCCTCTGCTTTTGCATCAGGACAGGCATCTCTATGACCAATGGTGAGCAGGTTCACAGAGCTAGGCTTGCAGGAAAGCATCCACTTTTTGTTTGGATAAACTTTTTGTTTACTCATCCTGGGGACAGAGGGGCACCAATGGCAGCTGAAGGGAAGTGGAAAGGCCGCCCTTTTCATCAGTGGCTATTTTCTGTAGCATTTTAAAAATAATCAGATATCAAATGAAGAAAAAGTATGTATTATCTGCAAAAAATGCAATAACTAACAGAGAAATTACTTGTATATTACCCTCTGTGGAAGGAGGGTAAGGAAGATTTTGACTTTGTTGGCACTGCCAAGATGGCTCAACAGCATCGTGCACCACTTAATGAAAGCAGAAAACAGGAAGTTTAAAAACAGAAAGACAGACACTGTCACATGACTTTTTATCAAACTGTGAAATTCATTATCAACGTTGGGAACACCAGGAAGATAAAATGGGTTAAAAAGGGATCAGACAGTGAAACTGAAAGCAGAAGAGCCAATAGCTATTAAACATGGTCACAGAAATACCAACTGGCAGAAAGTGGGAGGTATATGTCCCTGGAAAGGTCACTCTATGCAGGTTGATTTCCTCCCCTATCTTTTTCCAAGGATTTGCTACCAATCAATATCACCAACAGTAACTAAAAATGGCAGGTCTTAGGCCAGTTATGTATTAAAATTAGTTCATAACATTTTCCAGTAATATTTAGACTTTGCTTGAGAGGGTTTGAAGATGTAGGTTTTTTCTCCTTCTTCTTTAAGGGAGAGTAAGTTAGCAGAAAAATCAAAGGCAAGATTGAAGAGTTATAAATAAGCGGTATCATGACAAGGATCCTGGACCTACAGCTCTGAAAATGAAGACTTTTTCTATTACAGCATCATTTCTTAGTTGGTGTAACAGAACACCCGTAGTTGTTTGCAAAAAAAAACTGTCTTGTTGATGTGACTGAGCCCACAAAGAAATCTTTCCTTTCCCAGTGAAGATGATATTCCTTCTCTCCTTTATTCTTGGTATTGCAGCCTCTGCCTCCATCTGACACTTTGGTTGACAGGGACTAAAGGTGATGTGATGAAGAACTTATCCCTGTTTCTGAGGGGAAGTAGCTGTGCTCTACACCCACTCTGTTACTGTCATCAAATGAACAAACTCTAATGTGCTGCTGGCAACAAGGCAGATGAAGAATGTTATTTCTAAATCAAGAAGGATGTTCCCCACTACAATACATACTGCAGAAACTGCCTGATAAGAATTTTTTGGGTAGTAACCCGCAGGGCCTACATGGCAATTTAAATTACAGTAATTACCTTTTGAGGAATTGTAATGTAAATGAATGATTTAAGGACAGTCTGGCATAAAATCCTTTCCAAGGCTGCAGTCTGTGAAGGCACAGGCTGTTCATGAGATCTCACATGGATTGCCTCTTCCATTTCAGAAGTGCACTGCATTGTTCTGGCACAATGGGCTGGAATTGCAGCTTTTAGCCATGAACCCTGTACAGGCCTGAGGACTTAGAGACTAAGAACTGCCCTTGCATATTCCCTCATCTTAGTACAGGGTAAGACTGTTGACATCACATTTGTTCTGAAAAAGCACAACTGGGTAATAAAAAGAGTAGTTTCCTGTTGGGTCACAGTTTTAGTGCAACTGTGGCCTCAGCATGTGGTACACTTCCGTGTGTGCACGCTATATTGTTTCTGTGTCTGCACCAAACCATAATAACTGTGAGGAAAATAGCTTACAATTAAGCAACCAGGGAGACAGCAGATGGATGCAGACAGATGGGAGCAAACCGGGAAGCTGTGAGCCAGTATGGGTCAGAATGATAAGCAATAGTCACAGCACACTATCAGCATAATGTCAGTGATAGTTACTGGTGAGTTTTAAGGGCATATTGGAAGGTAAGAAAGAAAATAGCTTCATAGATGCTCCTGACAGTCCTTTGCAAGGGTATGGGACAGAAGAGGACAAAGGTGTTTCTTTGAGAAGGTGACAGGCTGCATGTGGCAGCTGGCATTGTGTCCACTGGTGCAGGTGAAGAGAAGTGTGTGTCTTACCTGTCTACCCAAAACCAGTAATGTGATGAAGAATATGAACAAGGAAATTGAGCCCATTGTCTTCAGGTCCTTCAGTATTCCTGGCCTATAAAATAAAAACTTAAGTAAAGCCAGCTGCTCCAAAGTTAGACTTCAATTAAAATTCAAGCACAAAAATAAGACCACAATTTATATATACACTACTTTCTGGTATGTAAACTAAGAGCATTTAAATATGAGATGCTATATTATTTGATTAAATATCATTATTTATGTTATGTAGCTTTAATTACCTCTACTACATTCTCTGCAAACATACCTACATTTTGAAGTCTAATAATAAGAGGAGGATTTAGTAAAAATAATATCCTTTTTTAATTACAAATGGAGAGCATTTGTGGCTTAGTCTATACAAGAAGAATAAAAATCGATTTTTAATGCAATAACACTATTTCCATAGTGGAGAGCTCGACCATGTCCAATGAATAGGAAGAAATGGAAACTAAAGCATCTAACTCCCGAGATACCTTTTCACATGAGAATTACAGGAGGCACAAACTAGATCTTGTACAGAGTTTATTAAAAACTCTGCTTTGGCAAAAGTCACTAGAGGTAATGGGAAACAGTTTACACTAGAACTCTCCTACTCATGCCACTGAAACAAGAACCTTGGTGAGAGATTTAGGAAGGAAAATACCAACAGACACAGAGCTTGACTGACAAAATCAAAGCTGCCAGAAGCACATCCTCAGTCTAACCCATCCCCTGGTTCTCCATACCATCACACAGATAACCCTTTCCACTAATGCAATGGAAACAAAGACCTGAGTTTGTTCCCATTTAATGTTTAGATTTAAGTGCAAAGAAAACCTACACTTTTAAAAAAAATTATTCAGTTGAGATCCTTTTCCATGATTGTTAGAGCACAGTAAAAATGATATTGAAACTACACTCTGAATATCCAGACTTTCTGGTGTGGCATATGCCATACACTTGGCCTACACAGAAGAAAATCACCTCTTTGTTTTGAAAATGAGGTAAAAACTACAGCTGTCCAAAAATTATTTTATACAGCAATAACAGGAACTGGAATCATAATTTTGGTCTTACATGTTATCACCTGTAACAAAGATTTCAGCAGTGTCACGAAAAACTTAAGATACAATTCACAAGCACAGCAAATAAAATAAAAAAGATACAAACTGTTGGTCTACTAATTTTTTCAATAGCTAAGACTGCATTTGTAAAGATTTAAGACTATGTACTGGTTCTGGGGAAGCTGATTTTCTCTGGCTTGTAGCAAATATGCTTTAAAAGCCTTGATGATGTACAGCCTGAGGCTTAACAAACTTGATAATGACTTCTTTGTAATGTCCTTTATGACAAAAATGCAAATTAAACCATTATCTATTTCCTATAGTATGTGATTTTAATGCCTTGTCCAGACTTATTTTATTCTAATGCTCTGAGGTGTGACATTAAATCAAATATTAACTTCAGCATGACAATGATTTTACATTGTGACTCAGATTACATAGCCAAACACGTATGTTCCATGACGTAAGAACTACCATGGGTAGTATTTAACTTCAGAAAGACTGGAGTTAGCCACCTACCTTCTAAGAGGTGCCATTGCATACATAAATTTGCTGTAGTCATCCAGCATGGGCCCATGAGTGTGCAGAAGGATGACATTGTAGCCCACCAACGCAATCAACATTATTACCATTTTCAACTCATAATTTATCCTCAGGAAAACAGAACAGGAAATGAGCCCTAATATGCAGCTGTATATAAAATACTGGCAAAGAGAAATCAAATGGAAAATATTTAGAATTTGGCTCTTGAGTAGGAAATCATGCATAATAAAATGCTCAAGCTAGTTTAAAAAACAAATTATTGACTGACCACTGAAGTGTGCAATCTATCACAATCTGGGACACTGTGGTTTATAGACAGCCAATAAAAATAAATTTATGCTCCCTAATTTTCACCCTTTGACACTTTTGGTTTACTTATCTGCATTTGTGGGATACCACTGATGGTGTTGAAATCTAATGCAGGAGTCTGCTGCCAGCAGACAGACAAGATTTATTCCTGTTCCACTGTAAAATTTTCATTCATGCTTGAGTCCCACGATTACTCTGGATGTCTTGCTAGCATTTGGGTCAAGGTAAAATGTCTAAAGGCCTGAAAACAACAATTTCATTGCCTGTATTTGCAGTTGTTATAAACTGATGCAATACCCAATTGTTATGAACCTCATAGATATGCAATTTTACAAACTCTAGAAATGCAGCTAGGATTTGAAAAATACAAAGCCATTAACAGGACCTATGCATAATATAAATATAAAAAATCCTTCTCTCAAATCCCGTGGAGTAATAACCATATAAAAACACATCCAATTGCTAAAAAAATAAAAGCCTTTTCTTTCCTATGTCATATATATCAACAAAAATATGTCTGGTTGAACTTAAATTCCTGGAACAATATTTTCACCTGATACTTTCTGGAAATTGATTAGGGCATCAAAATTAATGCTAAAACAAGAATCATCACAAGAATCATTATCTTAGTTTTTAATATGCAACACCTTTGCCAGAAATGCTTCCTGAAAATTACAGTCCTACACCTTGCAAGGAAGTTTCTTTTCTGAAACTACAAAGAATTCTATTTCTAGTCATGCTATTTTCAGACTATTGTTGACTTGTTGATGGCAGTACTTTTGACAGAACCTGAATCACTGTATACTAATTTTGGAGGATCAGTAAGAAGATTAATTTTCACAGCACCCATCAGACAGAAATTGATCTACCATCTCAATCTTTGCTGCTACTGTAATTTGCTCGAAGATCTGGCTGAAGTAAGAAATAGATAGAACTATTGTTCAGAATCACCAAAAAATGAAACTCCTCTGATAGCTGCATTTCAGAGGAGGTCACACTCCAAATTTGGTGTTACATAAAAATAGCAGCATCCTTTTTTGAGTCAATAAGGCATTCTACTGTTGAAATCAGTTTCCAAAGGGAAACAAGCAAAGGCAGTCTTGAATCCACATACTGTTTGACAAAGACCCAGAAATTTTCAAGTGGAACAGTCTCTGACAGCGTTCCATAGGAATACATAGAAGAGATGGAAAATTTCAGACAAGGGTGGATGAATTAGAAAAGAGTGGAACAGCCACACATTTAAGAATGCAGACCTTGCATTGCAATGCAGTGTTTCAGTAAGCAAAAGCAGACCTGGAGAGTCTGGCAATCTGCAGAGCAGTGAAGCTGAGCAGGTGCAGACCCCTGGTCTGCTTAGTGCATCCCTCAGCCACAGGAAAACCTCAGCCAGCTCAGCCAACTTGTCACAACCCAGGAGCCTGCAGGCAGTTCCCACGTGGTACCAGTGTGATGCCACCTCTGATGCAGCCTTGGCTTTATCCAACAGTGCAACAGCAAGTTCTCATGGATGTCATTTTTGTCTGACAGCTGAAGCAGTGAATAGCAATGTTTCCTTTTAAGAAAATTCTCTAACAGCTCACAGGAGGAAAATGCAGGGTAACCTCTCCACAGACAGAATCTGCACCTCATGCTGTACAAATCAAAATTCTCAGCATCTGAAGGGGCGTAACTCCATCTATCCTCTTTTTCTTTCTTGTTCTAGCTCTAATAAAGGTATTTTAACCAATACCTGACAGAGGCCGAGTGCCTCTCTTACTGGGATCACAAATCTGGTGCCTTGCACCGGGTACTACACACTTAGGATCCAGCCCAGTGCATTTGCTCTCTTCTCTTAAAATTTAAGACCTACAGTTCTGTGGGTGTAAAGACCTTTACTGAAGTAAGAAGGAGTTCTACTCCCATACGTCAATAGAGAAAAACTTGAGGACAAAGTCATTTTGTAAAAAATTTCCTAGTAAAATAAAATATATCCCAATACTGCATCTTTTAGATGTCGGTATTATAACTTCTATTTCTTTTAACACGTGGAGGTGGCAGCACTGACACCAGACTGTATTTTTTCCCAGGAACAGATACATACATCAACTTCTATTACATGGAAATGACAGAAGCATCACAGCAAAACTGAACAAATTAAACACAAAAATGTCCCTATAATTTACTGATGAATCTTTGCTAAGTATTTTTAAAAAGTAAGCTATACCAATCAAAAAAGTTATTTTGGGGGGTAGAGAAGGAGGCAGATCAATTGCTTTGCTTCAAAATGAACTGAATTCAATTGGGGCTAAGGTAATTCCCAAAGCTCCTATGTACTCATTTTAGATGACAGTCAATAGATGTCAGGTTTACTATCATAAATCACATAAAGTTTATTGACATGAATAAAGCTTGAAACTAACACACAGATTCAAAATAACAAATTTTTAATTTAAGGAAACAAACATTTGTCAGCTTAAGTATTCAATATCTTACATGGTGAAGAGAGAGAAATTTTATTCCCAGAATAAAAAAGAAAAAAAATATCAAAACCGGTAACTCAAAAGGACTTTGTAGCTTTTTCAAGCTGAAACATACGCAGTGTCCGAGGATGAAAATAATGTGTATTTGAGAGATGTTTTAAAGGTTTTTAAATCTTTAGCTAACTTAAATTTTTCATTTATTAATGTCAGAAGTGAAATTTTAACATAATTTTTTCATGCCAGTCTATCAAAGATGAATTGTCTTAGATGAAAGAATGTGGTTTAATACTTTAAAAGCTATAAATCCTGAAATCAGGACACATAGTTTTGGTAATGGTCTCATTATTTCACCACAGAGATAAAATAATCTCCCTTCTCCTCTTGCCACCACCAGCTTATTCATACAACCCAGCTGACCTATTTTGATACAATATATGGCTTGTTATTTTCAACTGCAGGTCTTTTGTAGTCCTTCTAAGAATCACTGCTCTCTAGGACACAGCTCCCACTTTTTCGCAGCAATGTCCTTCCCCCTCCTCTTGCATGCGCCGTTGTGCTTTTGTTCACACTAAGAGATCTTCTTCAGATCAACTCAGATCTCTTAAGCAGTTTATACAGTGGTACATGAGAGTTTTATTTCCACCCCTCTCACCCCATCTCTTATCAAATACACAATGACAGGAGTGTGACAATTCCACTGTCAGTGATGTAAGTGGTGAATATTTTCAGGTCAGCCACCTGAAAATATTCCCACCATGGGAAAACTGTCTGCAGACTAACCTGGCTTTCAGTGCACAGTCTGCTTTGGAGACACTATGTGTTATCTTGGTATCTTGCAAAGTGTTAGCATGGATGAGTTAAGCTTCCTTGTTATCATGCTGTTTCCAGCTTTTTTAATCTGACATTCATTAAAATCTCTATTTTCAGAAGTACTAATCTCATTTAACTTCCCACTTACTTCAAATGCAGTTGCAGCTGACTAAAAAAAAAAAAAATCAAGCTTTTTCTGCAGTTTTAAAAATGGGTGGGTGTTTAACTTCAAGCAGATCTGGTAACAGTCAATTTAATGTAATTGTTGTAAACAAACAAAGAATTGTAAAATTAACTTACCGGTAGGAAAAAACAGTTATTTTGTATACACCACCGTGTCTGATTACTTGAATTAGAAAAACTTGCATTTGATGAATTAAGAACTGAGGGAAAAGCTATCACAGCATTATCCAGGAAAAACTAGAAAAAAATAAACATATCATCCATTAGCATGACAGCTGTTTAAGGTCAAAATAGAGAACAGAAATGGAGAAGCAGAGAAAGCCTTGCCAGTAACCATTTAACTCTGGTATTTCACTATTTTTTTGTATCTTACTTTGAAATAGGAAAAGGAAAATGACATAACATGACTCCTTGTTCCTGCATTCTCAAACAAAAACAACTTTTTTAACCTTCATCTGACACTTTCCACTGGAATAAAAGACAAAAGGCTCTTTGTTATATTATTTTCATATAGCAGAAGCTCAAACACACAAGAGACGATGATGAAATAAATTCGATATGAATAATTCCTGGGTTTACCTCAACTGAACGTCCTATTTAAACACAGGAAGAATTTAAAAAAGAATAAGAAGTCTTTACTGAAGTTGGTTTACACAGATGCAATAACATAATAATGCTGACATTAATATCGGGACTAATGTCATTGAAACAGAAAAGTGGATCCAGTATCTCCTGGGTCATCAAATTCAGCCAGTAATCACACACGAAACCATCATCATACAGACCCCCTTGATGCAATGATCCAGTGCTTTCTTAATTTAGATTTTGGTGACTACATTAATTCCAGTAGTTTGAATCTCAACATTTAAGCTGTTTCTACATTTAACCACTATTCATGGCCAGTTCTCATGTTTTTCTTCTTGTCATAATCTCATCCTTTAGCTTTCACATGGCTTCTTTCTCTCCTGAGTATTTACAGTCCTAATATTTAGTATCATCTCAGCCTTCATTGTACTCATCAATCTATGTTTTTTCTACTTCCTTCCCTGAAAACAAGCTCTTCATTCCCCTAATTAGTCCAGTAGTCACCCTCTGTACATACTTCTTTCAATTCAGCCTTCTGAGTGACCAAAACTGCAAACACGCTTCCCAGATTTTATCAGTAAGTCATGCAATAGTTCTAACACTAATTCTGCAGAAAATATATTTCCGTACATCCTAGAATCACAGAATCGTTAGGGTTGGAAGGGACCTCTGGAGATCATGCAGTTCAACCCCCCCTGCCAAGGCATGGTCACCTAGATCAGGTTACCCAGGAACATGTTCAGGTGGGTTTTGAATGGCTCCAGACAGGAAGAGTCCATGACCTCCTGGGGCAGCTTTTTCCACCCTCAATATAAAGAAGTTCTTCCTCATGTTGAGATGGAACTTCTTGTGTTTTCGTTTATGGCCATTGCTTCTCATCCTGTCTCTGGGTACCACTGAAGAGTCTGGCACCATCCTCTTGACACCTGCCTTCGAGGTACTTATATGCATGGAATAAATTGAATATAAAAATTGAATTTATATATCTAGAATTATGCTCCTTTGCTCACAGCTACAAAACCTTAACAGCTCACTGTACCTCATGCAGCTGGGGCTCAGACAGATGATGATATTATAGGAGCTTAACACATTCTGCACGTGGACATCACCCCAGTCACTAACACCATGCTCAGCAAATGTGAGGTAGCTTTCCTTCATTGGGATTCACCTAGGTAAATGCAGTTTATGTTTACCATGAGTTCAAAGCAGTCACATGGATGGCTATTGTGATTCAGCTGAGTTGACATTAAGCCCACATAATTAATTAAAATCCTGAACTCATCACCTATCCACCTGATGAGCTTCCAACATGTATCAGAATTTCTTGTCACTAACCTGTCAGACCAACTATAATCTTGAGCTTTTTACTACTAAATTTCATCCTAGTTCTTTTACTCAAATGTGGAAACCATGTTTTTACTAGAAAATGGACATATCATGGACCAGCCATAAAATAGAAGAACCAGAGCATGTAAGACAGAAGGACTTAAGCACGTACACAGGGAAAGAGTCCATGGGGAGGTTGTGAGAAAGGAACAAGCAGCACTGGGGAGGACGTGAACGAGGAACAAGCAAAGGAAGAAAAGGATAAGAAAATGCAAACTGAAGGACAGTTGTGACACACACGATGGACGAGGTGACACACATACAAGAGCCAATCATAAAGCATAAAGTAGCGTGTGAAAATAGGCCTTAACCAATAACAATTATGCACGATTGTGCGTAGGGAAAGCAAGAATTTTATATTAGGGACACTAATTCATCAATAAAATGGCTTCTGCCTGATTCACATTGAATCGTGTAGAGTCCATTGTTTCTCTCTGCACTCAAATCCACACCTGACTTCTTCCTTTCTAAAATTCCAAGCCATACCTCACAGACACTAACTGTCACCTTAATTCATTAGTGAATTTCATAGTTCCTCTTATACACTAAATATGAAAATCCACATGTGGTTGACTAGAGTAGAGATCCACAGGTCACCTCCCTCTCACACGCTGTTCTCTGCAGGTCGTCACCGTGTAACCCACCTCTAAATTCTTTCTTCATTTCTGTCTTTAACTACTGTTACAGAGAAAACCTGAACTGCTTCACTCAGAGCAACAAAATGTGGATCAAAATGGTTTATTGATGTACTAATGTTAAATCTGCCAGTCATAGTTCTGTACAGCCAAGTCTTGGAAACTTGCAAGGACAGAGACCCCACAATCCCCCTTAGCAATGGTCTCAGCACTGTACATGCACAGTGACTTCTTTTGTCTTTCTAAACACTATCCAACCTCCCATGTCACCACCCAGGTTATGTTTTGTAGCTCTGCTGAGAAGAGTCTGAAACCATTATCTCTGTAACTCCCCTTCAGCAGAAGTCCAAGGTTGTGGATTTGTGAAGGTCTTCAATATGCCACGCATTACAAATACCAAGCTGGCACTCACCTGTGTTTGTACAGTTGCACTTTCAGGTTGTTTTCCTTCTCTAACATGACTGTGTATATGAAACTACACATAATTAACCTGCCATCAGTGAAGTACAAAGTCAGGACCAGGATCACTACCAGAAATATAACAGATAAACCACAAAAACAGACCCTACAAAATGTTAATAAACACCTACAGATGTTGTAACATCCTTCTATAACTGATCCCAAAGAGCTCTAATGACGTGCACATGCAGAGAGTTACACCCACATCTGCCTCTTCCCACAGGATGTGTGGGTGAAATGCACACACTCCCTCTTCTGGGAACGCAGGGTTCTGGCACACCCTCCTGAAAGGAGATGCAGGTGCTCTAGCTTTATGTGCCCCTGTGCAGCTCCCTGCAAGCTGTCAATGCACATGCTGGAGAGTGAGCCCTGCGAGTCCATGTGCAGTAACAAACCTGAGCCGTGGTCCCTGCTTGTCCCAGCCCATGCTGTTTCCTGCCCATTTGCATGGCAGGCAGCTCACGGTATCTGACAGGGAGGCTGCTCCTGCTGGCTGAGGCAGAGGTGTGATGCCAGAGGGGTGACTTATGACAGTGTCAAAATAGTGTTTTGACAGTCATCTGCTTTCACTCATAGCTCTCCCTCTCCTGTTACACATTTCCACATTGTCCAGAGAAGTTGTGGAGTCTCCCTCACTGGAGATACTCAAGAACCATCTGGACACAATCCTGTGCCATGCGCTGTGGGATGACCCAGCTTGAGCAGGGAGGCTGGACCAGATGACCGCTGTGGTCCCTTCAACCTGACCCATTCTGTGATTCTGTGTTTTTTATACTTCTTTTCACATTATTTCCTTCTTTACTTAAGAATTTTCTGAAGTCATTTGGTTACTTTTTGAGCCAGCTGATGCTCGCCTGCCTCTTTTAACAGGAATAATTTTGGGCAAAAGCCCTTCAGACAGCTTTGAGGATTTACTCCTCCTCCCTGCCTCCAGCTATTTAATAGCTTTTGTTAACAAGGGCATCTGCCAAGGGCCCCCACATCCAACTAACAGTGCATATACTTTTTCTGTAAACATGAAATATTTAGTTTCAGAATCCCACCTTATTCATGTCCCCAGAGCAAAGATTATATAACATGAAGAACTCAAACACAATTATAATCTAGAAACACATATGGTATGCATATTTATATATGTTAATTTATATTAAAGCATTTTAATTTTGGTTTTGAACTTTACACAAGGCACTTCTGACCTATAAATGTTACCTGTATACACAGAACATTATATGAAATATGGTATATCTTTGCATATATTAATAAATTAATCTATTAATAAAAAGGAAAAAAAAAAGGATATGGAAGTGTTGTCACCTGCCATGAGCCAAACAACACTTATTTCTGAATGATGTGTTTTCACTTGTCTTTCTTGTGTCTCATCAGTTATCTACATCTGCTATCACGCTTTAAAGATACATATTGTTCTTCAACATAGTATTTTTTGTAAGAGTAGGTTCAGTCCTACTAAGCAGTCACACCTACTCAAATGACTCAAATGAAAGCAGTATTTTTTATGAATTCCAATGTTTGCCAGGAAATGTCTGAGCATGCTACCATTAAATTCTTATTTTAACTTCATATATTCTAACAGCTTTTTCTTTTCTTGCGTTCACATAACCTGCAATCCTCAGTTCTGAGTTTTCTGCCTTGCATAATGAAAATACCTGCTTTCAATGGGAGCCATGTGGTGACAGACCCTCCCCCCAAAACACGGGAAAAGCAAATTAGTGCATCTATTTTTTTCTTTGAAAACAACAGCATAATACACTAGTTTAGATCTCATTAAAAGGAAGCCATCTTTCTCACTAAGGTATGAAAGCATTTGGATGTAGAATGCCTATCACAGCTTCCACTGAAAAATGCCAGTTGCTCTGGCAGGTGAGTCAGGACTTTTATTCCCAGATCCTCACAAGAATGCCCCAAGAATAGCGTGAAGAATCACAAACTCTGGTATCATGCCCCCTCTTCACAAGCTCATAAGCAGAAGTTTAAGGACAGCCTGGAATGCTGAGTTCCTACCAAGACTATTATGCATTTTTTTACTAAATAACAGTGATGCTGAGATATTGGTAAGTTGTAAAGGGGTGGGTGATGAAAATCCAGAGAGTACTGAAATGCATTTAGCAGAATTTTTAGAGCATTTTGCCTCTGGGTTTGTACAAGACTTCTTAACATCAAAGTGCTCATGCATCTGTGTTATTTGGTATGTTGCGGCATGTCTCTTGATAATAGTCAAATGTACCAAATTAAAGTTGCTCAAAAATTATTTTTTATTAAAGTTTGGGTAGCAAGTGAAAATGCATGACTGTCTTTGTGCCACCATGTATTCAATTCCCAGCCCCCTGCACAGGCAATATGCAGTGGCAAGTCCCTGCCTTGTTCTCTCTTGTCCCACCAACAAGAGAGATGAGGAGCCTGCTGGGCCTTTACAGACTCAGACACCATGATTTCTGTGTTTGACAGATATGGAGAGATCCTCACTTACAAAGGCAGTGACAGCACATCTCTTCCCACACCCTTGAAAGAAACCAGAACTGCTGTAAACATGATTTCAGAGCAGTGTCTCACCTGCTAGTGCATCTCTGCTAATCTAGTGGACCTAGACTGATACTGATTCTTTAAAGTTTCTTAAATCCTGTCTATAATCTGGAATAGATTTGTGACTGAGCACTGCAAGTACCACTTAAATAACATGACTTCAGCTGTACATTCCACTTTCTGCTTCCAACTCCCAGGCCAGGTCAACCTCTAGGCAGTGTCTGTTTATTCTTCTTGAAAGACATGCATTAGGCACCCTCCAAAACAGGGTCTTCAATGTGCCAGGCACTGTCAGGATGTATAATTAGAGTGTATGTGCCAAAGAGCTTGACAATTAAAAATACAAGGTCAGCAACTGTATTAACAGAGTCAGCTACACTAAAAGGAAGGTACCTTAAAGAAACTAACTTTCCACTAAGAGAATGAAAGCAGGTTTGATTAATTATTTGTCATTATTTAAAACAGGGTATCATTCATGACTTAGAGGAGGCTAATACTTGCATCATTAAAAGCAGCTCGTGCTCACGGACGTACATTAACCAATGGAGCAAAACCACTCAAACCTCTCTCAGTCTTCACATTCCTAAACACATGCTCTTTCAGAGGAAACAGTCCAGTTGCTAAAATTCACTGGATGAAAAGACAGGAAAGCAAGTAATATCTACAGAAGGGCCACAAAGATTATCAGAGTGCTGCAGCACCTCTCCAATGAAGACAAGGCTGAGAGAGCTGGGGTTGTTCAGCCTGAACAACTCTCCAGGGAGACCTTAGAGCACATTCCAGAACCTGAAGGGCCTACAAGAAAGATGGGGAAAAACTCTGGAGCAGGGTCTGTTGTGACAGGACAAAGGGTAATGGTTTTAAACTAAAAAAGGGTAGATTTGGACAAGATACAAGGAAACATTTTTTTTATGATGGGGATGGTGAGGCACTAGAACAGGTTTCCCAGAGAGGTGTTGGAGGCCCCATTCCTGGAAACACTCAAAGTCAGGTTAGACAGGACTCTGAGCAACCTGATTTAGTTGAAGATGTCCATGCCCATGGCAAGGGGGAGTTGAACTGTGTGACCTTTAAGATTCTTTTGAACCCAAACTACTCTATTATTCTATGATCCTGAATCTTAAAGCTGGTAGTTAAGAGTTAGTGGGACAGTATAACCCTGAGATCTTGTTGCTGTGCCAAGAACCATTCATGCATTTGATGCAGAAGTCACTGAAACCAAGAGCTGTTGCAGGACTCTTTCATCATGCCATGTTCCTTGAGATCACATGGATCCCCGAGGATGGTGAGGCACAGTCCTTTGATGTATTGTATGCAGTCATTCCTTCAGCTACCAACTATTGATCCTTTGCAGTCATGCAGTCCTACTGTCCCTCTGGGATGCCTGGATTGCTCTGTGCAGGATACTTTCTCATGTTCAGTTTAAAGCAGGTCGGCTCGACATAAACAGCTTTCCTCAGCCACTGACAGTTGTCCTTCTCTCCATACAGCACCAGACCCAATGCTGAATGGATCACCAGATCTAATGTGTACCCTCTCCCTTCAGCTCAGAAGTATTTGATACTTGTCTCATGTTAGCTGATTTTTAACTTCCCTCCACTGATCAGGACTACATACATCTCAAACCTGAAGAAGAAATTCAGATGTCTGCTAAAACAGCTAATTTCAAACAAAATTGCACCCCCACTCTTTTCCACTGTCCCTTGACCATGAAGACTGAGTTTTATTTGACATTTTGGTCTTAATGATGATTTATTAGGTGTGGCATGGTTAGACACTTTTTATCTCCGTTAAATCCTAATGGCTACATTTTGCCTTTTTCTACTGAAAGGGCTCATGGAAATCAATGCAGTTAATGGACTCTGCTATTAAGTATATGTTGCTTGGAGATATAATAATGATGCTTCAGTCTCTCCCACAATTTGCTAATGCAAATTTCACAGTCACATTTGAAGTCATTTTTGCTAGTCAAACTATTAAGGTTTAGTTTCAAGGTGGAAATTGTACTTAAAATTATCATCTCATGAATATCATGGAACATGATTATTTGTAACATTGTAACATTGCTGACAAGGCACTGAGACTTTAAAATACAGCCTGATAGGTTTTACTATAATATTCAGTCCACATAAAATTGGAAGCGAGCCAATAAAATTAAAACCTCTATCTAAAAATTATGTACTGAACAACTCCTTTTTTTTGCTAGAATGTCTTTTACTACTTGAAGGCCAAATCTGAAATGGACTGTACACACTAGTAGAACTTTAGTCTAAGCAAAAAACAGTTGCTGACTATATCTCCTTTTACATTTTTTAACTTACTAAATAACCATATGCACAAAGTCTAACTCAAAGTATACTTTAAACCCAAGTAAGTTCTTTCTTTTCTTCTGATATATTTACAGAGTTGAAAATAAGGGAAAATCTAGCCTGATCTTCATTTTACAAGGTACTACATCTCTGGGGTTTATGCTGTTCCATAACTTTTGCATGGCTCAAGGCTGTCATTCAAAAAGGCACAGAATCTTCAGCTAATGGAGAATCAACAGCTTTTCAGAATAATTATTTCCATTGCTAACTGCTTTCACGGCTGAAAAGTCAGCTTATATTCTCATTTCCAGCCACTGCTTCTTTGAGTTTCTCTTCTCCCAGCCTTACACACTAAATTCAGCTAGGTGAATTTTAGATTTTGGAAATGGAATTGGTTTCGAGTTTCTCTCCTCTCCTTCAAAAAAAGCAGGAAAAAGAAAGAAGAGAAAACTAACATTAACAAGCTAGGAAAATTTAACAGTAAAAATGGAGAGAACACTCTACCAGAAATTTCAAGTGTTCACATTTAAAAGCCCACATTACATAATTTGGACAAGTTTAGTACTTAGTGTAACAAATGATTGACTAAGGGTCCCCTGAAATGTGAGAAAACAAAATAGAACTGTGTAGATACCATCAATCTCTAAGTCCTTTATGAATCCTAAGTAACAAAAGTACCACAACTCAGGGAAGCATTAGAGTTGCAATTTCAAAAGCACTGAAATGTGAATCTTACTCACTTGAAACGTGAATAATATCTATGCATTAATGTTGCAATGAAAACATTGCCTAAATAAATGTTAGAGTTCCCATTCTGCAGATACAGAACTGAACTGGAACACTTTCACAGATTTACAAACAGAATCCACCTTAGCCAACAAGACAAAACAAAGGAAGATTTTTGATCCCATATATTGCTCATCCATTAGAGAACAGACCCTTCAGACTGAACGAGATCATTAAGATTCATGCTTTGAGAGCACTAATGCCAGATTTACTCTATAATTGCTACAGCTGCAAAAGAATAATAGAATTACATGGATTTTCCTGGTTAGGAGAGAAAAGCACAGGTTGAAATCACTTAAGCAGACATAAGCCCTAATGAATTTGGAGTTCAGTACTTTTGAAGTTTTGATGTAACTTTGATTTTCTTTCTTATTTTAGAAAAAGACAAGCACGTGAAATCAATAATGTATACATTATGATCATTTTGGGGAGCATCACAAAACTGAATAGAGCTTAGTTTGTTTCATGCAAACTCTTCCACACGTCCTGTGAGGAGATACTTCATTTATTCAGAAGGGCTGTTTTTCTAAGCAATGCATAGATGACTAAGGGAGTCATCTATGCACAATTCAAACCTGGGATTTAATTGTTTTCTATTCATTATAAATAATATTTTTCTTTAGCAAATTTAGCCAGGGTCTGAGCTCTTGTTGAGCATCCTGCTTGCAGAGGTCTCCATTACACAGCATGAATTCTTTTTGCTCTGCTTTACATTTCTGTCTCTGGCAATTGTTATCACATATGTTCCTGGCATAGCCACAGAACATAAATTTAACATCTAAACAAATACTGAATAACACAACAATGACAAATCTTAAATGAGCAAAGAACCACGAAAAATTACCCCTTTTTCCCTTACCATGTTGAATACAGCCATGGTTAATATTATAGCAGTGGTTGTGAATGTAAGAGTGATCCTTGGCCAAGGACGGTTTGCAATTATTCCAGATGATTTCAGGATCCACAACAACGAAGCTGATGCTTTCTTGCTACATTGCTAAGCACAAAGAGTTTAGAAAAGAGAAAAAAATATCATTAGTATATTAATTAGTATAAACAAGGGTAGAACTAAGACATCTCAAGATTGAGGGCAGCATCAATCTTGAAACATTGTACAGAACTGTTTAACTATTATAGTCTCATTAGAATTACAGATCATGATTAAACATGAAAAGAAAGAAATTTATTTAAAATATCTGCGATGACAATCACTTCCATTAAATAATTATAATTTGCAAGTACCTTACTAAACATTCAGTATATATTATAATAATAGCAAAATACAGAGTTGACAGCAGTGTCATCACCTTTAACATCAGCAAAACCCTTGAAAATAAACTGACATGCCTTGACTGAATTGAAAGAGTCACATTTAGTAGCCTCTGGAAACTTCAAAATGTAAATAATGACTCTGCAAAGTCTTTGACACAGAATAAAGGCTAGCTATATCCCTGCAGCCCACAAAACAGGAGAGTTTCCAGGGTTTTCTTTCATTTTTTTGGAATCTTGTTTAATAATTAGTTTTAAATGGAAAATAACTCAGCAAAGCAAATCAACCTTCACTAAAACTATCTAGAAGGCAAATAAGCATTTCATAGAAAACTGGACTTAAAATCTGACACAAAGAGTATTCAGTGAATAGAAAAATTTTTTTTATGTAGTGGCAAAAATTAACAATAAAAAACTCTGACTCATTTAATCTGCTTCTAAGAAGACATTGCAAAGTCTCCATTCATACATGCATAGTGCCTAGAGGCACAAGAGGCTCACACAGAATAAACAACAATTTATGACACATCCAATAAACATTAATTTTCTCAAAACTTTAACAATGAGGAGATAAGGTTGCCTAGAAGCATCTTGTGCCCTTTCCAAATGTCAAATTCAGTTTTATGGAAACCTCTGTAAAAAAGGCAAAGAAAAGTTAAGGAACATGACAATCCCACAAAAATAATTGTTTTTTTCAATGTGTTTTCTCTATTTACTTAATATTATCCGAGATTGCTCTGCATATTGCTTTCACCCCAGCCCCAGCCATCAGCAGAGATACAAGCTCAGGAATGAGAACTCAAGCACAAAAAACTACCAAACACAGGACTTAACTTACAGCACTGATCTATTTGCTCAGGTTCAATAGCTATGGCACATTATGCTAAATTACACCATTACCCAACACATGTGATGCATTTTGCATGAAGGTCTTTATCATACTGTACATAAGCATTTCACTCCTAATTATGCATTATTTGGACAAATCCTCTGCATATGCAGAGCTTTTTTTACATATTGTTTCCTTTTATGACAGGGAGTTTTGCTGAATTGGACAGGTTCTGAGATCAGTTTCAGGAAGGTCAAAACAATCATTGGAATCTCAAGGATGGACAAAGAAAAGGGGAAAAAACATGCAGCTTTTATATACACATTACTCCTCCCCCATATTAAAACCTCACCCAAATACATAAACTCAAAGGACCTGCACTTTTGAACAAAAAAAATCCTGCTCAAAAGGCTTTTTGAGCTCCCCAACCTTGTTCTTCACACTTAAGTACACAGCAAATTTCAAGATAATTTGAATCCACACGTAGTTTTTAGAGAAATTTTGTCATCCCTCCCACTTCAATACAGTAAAAAGCACAAAGCTTTGATTGCTGCTGCTGCTGCTACAGAAGGGGAGTGTTCCGATGGATGCAGGGATTGGATCTGTGTGAAAATGAATAATTTAGTTCTCTGTCTAGTCTGCCTAAAACCCACTGAGTCAGGGAGCATGGATTTATGGCAAATTAGAACAGTCATGAAATCATGCCTTAATTACTCTTTACCTTTATTATAGCTCACATGGAAGTTTATTACAACTTAACCTACATTGTTCCGTGATTTTCTTGGAAATTTAAAAGCAGATGGAATAGTTTAAGTTGCATTAGGGACAAAACTAGGCAAGTACACTGAGAAAGTACTAGGAATATAAAATAGCTAAGAAATCATATCTATAAAGCTGTACACTCTGTTCTTTCTGAATTACATTACAGGGAGACATACTGTTCAAGGAAAGTCTTTAGGATTAGAAATTCCAAGAAAATAAGCTAATGATGGAAATAAATTATCTGGTCTAAATCAGATATATTTTATTATGAATTTTACAGGGTTTATGTTATCTGATGAGAGGCTAATCAAATCAAACACGAAGACCTGGTGATGATCAAAAGGGCAATGACAGTTGATGAGTAACCTCATCAACAGAAACCACTGAATTTGCTGCTTCTAAGACCACTGAAAGAGGTTGCTGCAGTCATGATTTCTGATGGAAAACCTACCAAGAAGCCTCAATGAAAAAACTTCCTTTCCAGGATGCCCTGCAGAGTAAGGGTGATTCCTGCCTAAAAGGGTAGCAGGCTGGCACAGGACAGTTAATTTTGCAAGTGAACAGAAAGAAACTTGGGATTGTGTAAATATATCTTAAGGGCATAGTGGGTATGTGGAAAACCTGCATGACATTTAGAGGATGGGACACTTAAGAGAGGAAAGGAAGGCATGAATGTGGATCAGATAAGTACAAGCACAGGTAGATGGAGACGAGAAGGGATGAAAGGAAAGAGATGAAGGTGAAAACTTTTCTAAATGAGTCTATTGCATATTGTTATTAAATTCTATCTCTAACAATGTTCTGTGTAAGTGCAGTCCTTATTCTGAGCCTGCATGTGTGTGAATGGTAATAAACTTCATGCTGGACTAGATGGCAAGGGGCACAGGATGGGTGCCAGCCACTGGAGAGAGATCACATGGGTGAGGCAACTGAGGGCTGGGTGTCAGTGGCTGAAGTGTGTCAGACCAGTCCCTGGGGAAACCCACAGGGTGTGTGGGGGCATGTGTGTGTAACCATTGAGAACATTCAGACAGAACTGGTTGGCAAGTAGGAGATCAACATTTGGAAAGACCCAAGGTTTCAGCTAGTCACTTTATAAAGGGGACAGAGCCTGGGTATGGATATTGTATTGACTAAAATTCCACATGCAAGACCCACAAGTTAAAGTGTGCCTGTGGATGAGCACAGTCAGGAAGTGTGTATGCCATCAGTCCTGATCCTCCAGAAAGAAGGAACTAGACCATCAGTGCTGATCTTGTTTACATGAGTGCTGCTTGTTGTTATGTGGGTGCTGTAAGAGAGCTGTTCTGTCCATGGATCTGTGTGACTGCTCCTCTGTGTACGGTATATGCCCGTTTTCCTATTGGGAATACATGCCCAACCTCACTACAGATTGCACCTGGGACTTCAGTGAGAGTGGGACAGGAGGATCCCCTCCCTGGATTTTAAAGTCCATCAAATTGTTCTTCAGTGGGTCAAGAAGGAGCACTTCCCAGCTGCTGAACTCCACTGGGCCCAACAAGCTCTAGCAGCTCTTAATTTCAATTTTGTAATTGAAAGCTCAGTAACAGATGCAAACAGTAACAGCTCAGTAACAAATGCAAAACAATGTTGTAAAAAAGTTGCTTTCATGTTTTAGTAGTGCTACACAAAGTAAATTTAGTTTTCTCTGCTCATATGAACAATTTGTGTTATCTTAATTCTGAGGATAAAATTAACTTTCACATAGAAAATCCCTGCTTAATCCAAGTATCTAAATACAAGAACACTGGCATCAAATGAGGGTGACTTTTCAAACTTTTCTACTTTAACATCAATGCTTCCAATTGTTAAATTTGAGCTTTCTTCGTATTTGAAAGCAATCATTGAAAAAAATTAAAATATAGAATTACCGAGACTACTTAGCACTGTCCATGCTGAGAACAGCATGTATTGCTGAGAACAACCTTTGTTTTCCAAGTACCTTGAAAGCAGGTAGAGACTTATGCACCTTCTGTACGAAAATTGCTTGCAATAATTCCAATTTTTCTTTGCTTACAAGATTTTTGAACAGTATCACCTGACCTTGTTAATTCATTTTAGCAAGGAGGAACTAATTGGCCTGATTTTCTACATTTCTTTAAAAACCTCTTTTTCTGCTACCATTAAGGAAAAACAAACAAACAAAAAAGGCAACTTTATCACTAAGAAAAGGTCTGGAAAACAACATAAACTTCTGGAAACAATATACCGTTCAATCAATGTGATTAATCAATAAAGAGATTCTACTCTTTCCATTGCTATTGCTAAATTATGGACACTGCTGGCTCTAACTGGAAGAACAATGTGAGTGATGTTAAGAGAGCAACTTCAAAAATGAAGTTGTAGATAGTTATTTCTACTTGTCAAACAGAAGCACAACAGGGTGATGTATTTCTTACCAGGCTGCTTAATGTACAGCTCTGAGTTCTGGAAGGAAAAGACCCCTGTTTATTTGGTATATCTGCCATGCCCACCTTTTGTTTGTTAAGACAATGAGGGTCCTGAAAGGAAAACTTGTAGCAAAACCCTTAAAAATCTTAAAAAACCTTAAAAATCTTTAAGCCATTGAGTAGATATTCCTTGGAAAACACAAAAGAATACACTGTTGAATAATAATTTTCTGTGTGAATACCAGATTTGCTGAACTTCATTTCATTTTTGAGCAGTCCAAATCCAGTCCATATGTAGTACAACTGCAGCATTTCAATACAGCTGAAAATTTGGGGAATCCCTGGAAGCAGAACTGGAGTGGTGGGGAAATCATTAAAACTACTCTTAAGAGCAGAATTATGCTTATATATATTCAGAGCAGAATATATTTATTTTGCTGATTCCATCATCCATCTTTTGTTGTAAATATTATGTCTCCTTTGAAATTTTCTGAATAAAATGGAGAATGAGATTTAGGAAAGAAAGTGATCAGTTCTTGAACGCATGCAAGTAGGACAAGACATCGGATCTCAGTAGCATTAGAGAGTATCACAGTGTTTATTCTAAGTAGAGCTGGCAGAATATGGTTCAGTATTTATCATTTACTGACTAGAAATAATAGGTATTTGTAGTATGAGAGGTGACTAATGTATTACCTTTTCATCTGAACATGTTAAATCTGATATGACAGCACAGCATGATAATGAGTAATAACTTATTTTGAATATTCAGGACATTACAATGTATCCTGTGTTGTCTTTCTACACACAAAAACCTACTTCAGCATTTAATAAAATGAATGCTGTCTTTCTGAGTAGGACCAAGAAACTGGTGCGAGAATTAATTGTGACAGCTCTGTCGTCGATGAAAGACAGTGTTGCAAGAGCTGTCACACTTCTCCTTCACATGCAAGCTGAGGTTGGAACACCTTCACTGAAAACTTCTTATTTACAGAAAGCCAGTGAATCACATTTTCTATAGTTCTATTGTTGTTCTTTTCATTTTACATTAAAATACAACTTGATATTTTACCAATACTGATGCTTCAAAAATGCAATCAAGAGAAACAAAATTCAGATTTTTTTACATGCTCGTTTTTACTCAGAGTTGAAGAAGACACCAAAGTTCAAACCCAAAGAGCTTGATGACAGCAATTACACTGACCTAAGCTTGGAGAAGGGGGATTTTGCTATATAGGCACAAGCTTTTACTTACATATTTATTAATGCTTCTGTTGACAAAAAGGACCAATGTACTTCTAAAAGGACTACTCTAACACCAAGCTTTTGAATTCCACAGTGGCACCTGTAAATCTAAGCCAGGCATTTTGAATCACACAAAATGTGAAAAGTCTACTCAATTTATATTTGTCAATTTATATTTATATTTGTCCAGCAACTGGCTGGACAAAATCTAGAATCCTAAGTAAATAACAGCAAAAACTAAAGTCAGTATCACATTTTTAATTTCACCATACGTTGCAGTGTTAATTATCCTTTACAATGGGGCACGTTAAAATGGCCACGTGGTTCACTTCAGCTGCGTCATTCAAAGGAAAGAACAGGTCAATGACCTGCACAAATATACCTTTAGGCACTCAGAGTTCAGTCCTGGCACTTCTTGTGCTGCTTTCCTCACTCAAGAAAATGTACAGTGACTGTGTTATATGCTATTTTAAGTTAAGATGTTCTCAGTCCCTCCCACCAAGATTTTTCTTTTTCTCAGAAAATATTTAAAGAGCCATTGGTTTTGAGAAGAATCAAACCAGAATGACATTTTAAGGACAATGCTCAGGGCACTGAACTAGAGGAAGGAGTTCTTGAATGCTATGTTCTACATTGTCCGAGACTTGATCTCCAAGTGAGATGCTACCATCCAAAACCTGTCTCACACAACAGGAGCTCTGATCTGTGGCCATACTCTGGTACTAGTACATCACAGATATCCCCTCCAGGTAACACATGTAAAGACCATTGGAAACAATCTGGATGCTCTCTGCTTTCCTGCTTTTTTGATGACCATGCGAAAAATTGTGTGCACACCAGGAAGCACACTTGGATATCTCTTCATGTGAAAGTAACTTACAATCTCATCATGGGCAAAGACACTAAAGGGCAGCATTGCTGGATTTTAAAAGTTATTAAAAGAGAATTTTTGGCAAAGCAGACAAAAGGAATGTGGTTTTCACCAAGTCAGGCAAGTTCTTCAGCTGCCTTCAATCACATAACTAATGTCGTAAACATGTAACTCAAGAAGCTGAGTAAGAAGAATGATTTTTTTTTACTTAAATCAGTACATTTATAACAATTCCTGAAGTCTGAACATGGTACTTAGTTAAGTGGTGATGGATTTGCTGTTGTAGTGCCTGTGCTAGAGACTCATCAGAGTTACTTTTAGGATTGATGAGCCTCTTTCATGGACCCTGTTGTAGGTGCCAAAGTGCCTCTTAAGGTTCTCCTTGCCTTCCACTGTTTTAATCTTCATTTAAAGGCAAAGCCTTACTGCTGAAGAAACTAAAGGGCCTGGATCTTTCATCTGTATCTGCATTAAGAGACACTCACATCAAAGGTAAAATTGCAGATCGAAAATAATTTCCAAGTAGTGCTGGTACTGATACTCCTTTCCTTGCAGAGCTTTTAAATACCTTATGTGTACACAGTTGTTCTGACTGTACCTAAATACCAATGCTAATTGCTTTAGAGCAAAATACAAATCCCTGCAAAATAAAAAGGTATAGATTGTGTATCACTCTTTATACAGTGGTGTGGTGTAAATAATGTGCTCTCTTCTAGCAGGGACAGGGCTGCTCAGGTACTGGCTGCCCTTTGTCAGAGGTGACCTTAAATCAGAACATCTTTCTCAACTGTGAAGCCAGTTATTTTCTGCTGTTTGCTTTGCTGGCATTGTGTTCTGCTAATTCCATGATTCAACTGGGTATTTAAGGGACACTATAAACATGTTCAGATGAGACGACATTACTTCTATCTCCTCTGTTAGCTTAACTAGTCAAATAGGTTTGCAAAGTAGAAACATACGCAACAAAAAACCATCTCACATTAATGAAAGTAACTGGCACAAAGAGTATGTCATATTGATTAAGTGCATGTGTGTCCCAGGTAATGCAAAGAGATTTTTGAGACAGTACTTGCATCAATGCATAAGGAACATCTCCTTGAGATTAATACTTCTTTGGCCAGCTACCTCCGCTACCCCAAAGATCTTTCCTTTACATGCTTAGTGTGGGGTTTTTTTTTCTACTGGATGCATTACATTTTCCAATGTATCACTTAGGTACCAGATGTCTGCTTCCTTGTGCTCACAGCAGGAGGTAAAACACATCTAACACTTACCAGGTCTGAGGTGTTTCACATGCATTCTATGAACTCGTCTATACTTCAGGAAGATAAAGACAAGAGATGCAGAAAATAAATGAGCTAAAGGACAATCACTGTCCTCTATCCCTCTACTTGGGAAGGAAACCTCCCACGGAAAATTCAAAGAAAATATTCAAAATTAATTAAAAAGAAGGGCCTGCATTTAAAATAAGAAAATGTAAGACAAAAAGGATCTTTATGACCAAAAATACTCATAGTCTTTAAGAGCATGAGTATCTCTGAATACTGTGACTATCCAAAAAAAAAAAAAATTTTATAGGCACAAAAAAGCAGTCAGAACATAAAAGATATAAATTCCTTTCAAACTTCAGGATAAATGCCATTTTAGCTAGGATTGAGCAAGGTTTAATGCCTATGGGCAAATGACTGTTTCTGTGAGAACTGTCAGCTCTCCCTGCCCTCGACCTGTTTGCCCAAGCCCAGCAGGGAAGGACACACCACAAAGACAGGCTCTGGAAGTCTGTAACCTCCTTATTTGTGCTACTACTCTGCTGCATCGTTTGATGGAAAAATGCCTACTCGTCTCTAATGGCTGATATTCTCACTCCACAGCAGACTGAGCTGGACCATGCTGCAGTGCTGCTGAACAGTAGAATCAATTAGTAAACTCAGGGTGAAATACTGAGCATAAATCTGTTCTTACAATATTGTAATTAAATTCCATAAGAGCTAGTAATTTTAGCATTACAGTCTGGATTTTTTTTTTTTTTTTAATTTTGCCAATGAAATTAAAATCATACAGAGAAACTTGTTCAATGTTGGTTTTTGTGTGACTTACTCTGTGGTGGTGACAGACATTTATGATAGGTGAACACTGAGAGTGGAAAGTGTCAAAAGTACTAAGACAAGCACATAACACAGTGATAGCCAGGTGTCCTAATCCGAACTTAGATTTTGCTGTCTTTACTGGCATTTCAGGTCCCACTCTGTAACTCTTATAACAGTTCTGTAAATATTTGACTACTACTGCAAGTTTATGTACCAGGTGCCAGTGCTCAGGCTGGTGGTGAGGCCTGACCCTGGCTGGGCACCTTGGGAACACCAGGCCAAGAAAGAGCCCAAAATGTTGGGCAGAGAGAGGAGGAAGGAGCAAAAAGGGAGAAACAGCAGAAGGAACACCAAGGTTGGAGGACTGGGCAGTCCATGCTGGAGCAGATAACCACTCTGCAGCCCATGGAGGATACATGCTGGAGCAAGTGATGCTCCTGAAGGAACTGCAGCCTATGGAGACCCTACAACTGAGCAGGATGGAATTGTGAAAGGAAGGAGCAGCAGAGAGAAATGTCTCTGTACCAACCACTCTCCAGCCCTACTTGTAGTGCCTGATGGTAGGTAGAGGACTCTGGAGCAGAGGAGTGAAGGGGAATTTGGGATAGGGAGGAGTAATAGTGTGGCTTTAACGTTTGTTTTTGTTTCTTACTACACTAATCTCTTCTAATTGGCAATAAATTAAATCAATTATCCCCAAGTTGAGTCTGCTTTTGCTATGAAAGTAATTGGTCAGTGATCTCCCTGCCTTATCTCAAGCCATGAACTTTCTCATCCTATTTTCCTGCCCCATCTTTCTGAGTAAGGCAGAGTGTGTGAGCAGCTGGGTGGTGTCTGACCTGTAGCTAACTCACCATATTTCATCTGTCACAGTCAGACAGGCACAAAAAATTCTTGCGTTTTTTGGTGCATTCTTAGAAGAGAGATATTTGGTGATTTTAAACTGTGTAATTGTGTGCAGGTACATGTACACACAAGCAAATCCACATTTACTACATGCCTTCTATAAGGGTTTACAAAATCTTTAGAAAAAAAGGTGTGAAAAAACCCCAAATAAAACCAAACCAATTCAGCCTTAGGATGATAAAGCCTGATTTCTGTTAACACTGTCACTGTTGTGTGAAAACTCAGATATTGATACCAGTTTCTTTGGAACTTTAGACTTTTTCTTCTACAAAGAAAATGTTTACAGTTATGGATCAGATAGTTCAACAAATATGCTACCAAAATACGACATAGGGTGTCACTGTGGTTAAAGCTGCAAAACAATACTTGGATTTTGACACAAAGGAAGAAATCTTAGGGAGAGAACAAGGGAAAGAAAAACCTACTGCTTCTTTTGTTAGCTGCTTCTCACCCATCACCTTAAGAACTACATCCATGCACATGAAGGAGAGACAACACTGCATCAACTATGGTCGTAACTTTCTGAAATCTTGTTAGCAGCACAGCTTCTGTATTAGAACAGCTGAACTCACAAAGACATGGCCATAACTAACTCTCCTGTTCAAGTTATCTAGGTTAGAACATGACAACTGGCAACTCATCAGAAATGCAATGACAGGTCTCCATTTCTGGGAACTATTTACAGTACTTATGTGACATGGGCAAAAAGTCATAGAAAATAGGTGTTAAATGTTGTTCAAGTGGCACAACTGTACAACTCTGACTTGGGATATTGCTTAGCCACCCTTTAAATGCAGAAAAATGTATTTGTATTCCTCCTAAGTAACACTATAAATAAAAGCCCCAGGAGAACATACGTGGCAGCACTTCTTGATACCATTCCATCAGCACATCTTTTTCCTACAGGAAAAGGCTAGCTTTTCATTGAAGGATTTGTTTTTTAATTTGTTTATTCAAGAGCAGTGCTCTGACTACGTCATTTTACTCTCAATCTGCTGTCAATAAAAAACAGCAGTCAACCATAACATTACATGAGAACTCATTTTTGCTGTTAAGTAATAGCAATACCTCTAAGATCTCACTCTAATGATTAAAAATATTTAAGAATATCACTGCATTATATTTCAGTTTAATTCCTGAGCAGTGGCAGCATCCCTACTTATTGGAAAGATAACTGAAATGCACATTAATTATATTTTCTTAAAAGCATGTCCTGGCTAATTACAAGCTTCAGAAGAGCAGAGAGAGAGAGAAATTATAAAAACCTACTTCCTCTATTTCTTTCTTTAACTACCTTGTTGTAGTGTTTTGCTGCACACTGAAGTAACTGTCTTTCCCACGTGCTTTCTTTACAAAAGATCTTTCAGTTTTCTCTATGGGAGCTTACACAAGGACAGAGAAGGAGAAGTGGGGATGCCACATTCAGATTGCATTCACTTTCTTACAACTCCTGAAACTCCTTATCCTTATTATAGATGGAGTTCTATGTTGGATCTTTTTGAAAATAACTGAGAGGGGGACATGCTGAAATGCTGAAAGATTTGCCCAAATATTGAATTACATTCTCAAATTCAGCATAACATTACATACACTAATAGGTATTATAATAACACCTGGACCACTCAGTGCCAAAACTGGAAATTTACTAAAACATTTTATATTTCAAAATAGTTGTTATGGTGAAATAAATTTCTTTAAACTCCAAAAATTGTCTTATACAATACTTAAACAAATACACAGTCCCACAAATTAAAGCATTCATAAGATGAGTCATCTTCTGTAAGCACAACAGCAAAAATTTTTGAAAAGGCAATTTATCAAACAATAATAAAACCTCTCAGATGCTCCAGCTTCATATGAGAAAGAGAATATTAGTGTCGATACAGACAACCACTGCATTGGCATTTTCTGCTTTTCAGATAAATGAGGACATTTTACAGAAAATCAACATGGACAAAACAATGTCCGCAGAAGCCTGAGCATGCAAATCCTTTTTCCTTTAACTGGTATTCTGCAAAGGCAGAGTGACTTGGCAAAATCAGAACATGTTATTTCAAAGAAACCATCAACTAATGGATTAGATTTCCTTGAATACCTACCAAAAGCTGTCCAGCGAAACAGATAAACAAAATGAAGGAAAGCAGGAGAAACGCAGCCCCAAATGAAATTCCAAGAATAGATGTTCTAGAAGAAAAGGAAAAGGGGTATTCATTTCTTTGTTGCACATTTGTCACATGACATTTCTTTGTCTATAATACTGATGATATGAAAAATTACTAGGTGCAAGTTGCAACTTCCAAAGATCAATACCATGGAAAACCAATTCCAATCTTTACCAGAACAGCAGGCATTTCCCCAGCCATTTTCTCAATTCAGGATTGCTTGAATGGGTATTACCTCTGACTTTCCAAAGTTATTACCATGAGAAGCTAATAATTTCCACACATATAATGACAGAGTACATTAACAGCAGCAATGTTTTGTTTTAATTTTAGGAAGCCTGTATGAAAGAAGATCCTTATTGCTTTATGTTGTTGATTTTGTAATAATATAAGAGTGTAATAGATATACAAAATGAACTTGCTGGTGGTGTACATTCACCCCTAAAAGGCAGAAAACAGCACAGGTCAGTGATGTCCATTTTCAGTGTCTCACAGCAGAACCTGCACTATCTGTGATGCTGATCTTCCTTACTCACTGTTCCAGTTCATCCTTTTCTTGTGTGCTATAAATAGGAACATCTAGCCAGATGTAGCATCCCTGGATACTCAGTGAACAGGGCTACAGTAATAACCTGTGAATTCCTTCATTCATTCCTTCATTCATTCTGCAAAGGCGGAAATCTCTCTACAGGAATACCACAGTAGAGCATAACTGCTCCATCAGGCACCATGTGAGAGCTTCTTATCACATCTGCCTAGGGAAAGATGCAGTGGAACCAAATTATGTTTAATGAATGCCAAGAGAATACCAGAAGCTCTGGATCAACTGAGTTGTTTAAGCATGGGAACTAGATGCAGTCATGAAGTCTCTCACCTGAGTACCTGCTTTCAGGTTTAACTCCAGATTTGACACTTTTCCAAAATAAAAAAACATCTCTCAACTCCTCTGAGCATCGGCAAACATCTTACTTTATCAGACATTATATGCCAGAAATGCTAGGAAACGTTTTGCTCTGTTTTAACAACAGAGTTGTATAAAATATTTTCAGGAAAGAAAAACAAAGCATTAATGTCACCAACCAATCTGATGCCATTAAAAGCATTTTGGAGAGTAATTGATGATCTTCCCTGCCAATCATTCAGGGAACTTCTTATATGTTAAGTATGAGTCATCAGATTTTGGGCTGATGTGCACAGCTGATGAAAAACAAACAACTGGCAATTCACAACTTATATTAATCATAAAATAATATTTCTTTTAAAAGTCATTTGAAGAAAATTATTACTTATGTATACATGTTGTCCAAGAATTTCTCATCGAGACTGAAACAGTAAGCTGTACATCAGAGTATTAAAACTAGTCTCTACTCTTAGGAATTGAAAATCCTGTAAGCAACAGAAGAGATAAAGAAAAGGAAAAAAAGGAAAAAACCAAATAGAAAACATGAACTAAAGCCAGTTAGAAAAGAAACAGGTTTATTTTTTATATATGCATAAACACTTCCAATCATATATGTCCCTCATCAACATTCAAGGAACCATTCCTACATTTCAAACTATAGCTATTCCTTCTCTGATATGAAGAATACAAAAAAGGAGCCTTAAAAAATGACTCAACACAAGAATAGCCTTATCAGTCAAGTTTGGAGTGCATCCTTTTAGAAGAAGAAATGAAGATGTTTGTGAGGGAAACTGGAGAGCAAGGGAAATAAAATTAACATGGCATAAAGAGAGCTTATGCAAAGAGTACTCAATCTCCTGGGCAACAGGCTAGAACAAAAGGTCTTTGTAGCTGTTTCACATAAGCAGTGATGCTATTGAGGGGGCACAAGAATTACACAGCAAGGTGAACAGGACAAAGAGAAAAGGACTGAGGGTAATAAAAGTGCTATCTTAGAATCCAGATTTGAATGGTGAAAACACAGAAAAAGAAAAACATACTATTTTTGCTCCCCACACCCCATTCTTTCCTGGGAACAGCAGAACTTCTGTTTCAGTTAGGCTAAGACAAAATAGTTTCATGCTGCTCCTAGAAGGAAAGAAGTGGGCTGAAAATGCTATAAAGAGAAGCAAAATGCTAAAAATTAAGTGCCGCCATAAACAAGTCTCATTTGAGGCAATGACCATAGGAAAGACACAACATGATTTATTTTTTGTCACTGGAACATTACAAAAACAGTGCAGGTCTTTACAGTAAACTAACCTTGCTTTTACTGTGTAGAGTTATCAAATGCATTGCATTGACAGATTTGGGCAAAATATTTAGTCAGAGGAGTACCTGAAATTGCATAAGCCAGGTAAGCTTTTGCCTGCCTCTACTATGCTTCAAGGAATGACCTCATTCTGCTCTCTGCTACAGTGCCCCACCAGAAACCCAGACAGGACAACCCTTGACCATAACCTACAGAGGGGCAGTTTAAAAGTGAGGAAACAATATGAGAACTTCTCAAGCTTCAGGTAATTCAATGTCAAAATAAGATATGATCTTAGCTAAACTTTCATTTTTTTGGTTTCATTAGAAAGTATCTCTTTTAAACAATTTATTTTTATCAGTGGTACAAGATTGGAAAAAAAATATATATATCTTGTTGGTAACAATTTAACTGAAAACCAGAAATTTACTTATGAAGATATTGAAAAATGCAGAAAAGAATGTGGTTTTTTCTACAATTTTGTAATTTTTAGGAAAATATGTGACTTATGGCACATATCCTTTAATGGGATGTAGAGAATTTCCTTAGCTTGTCAGGTAATTGATATCCATGTTCTGAACTATAGGACTGCAAACTCTCTTGAGCTGATAAAATCACAGTGAAGACACTGCAAATGACAATTACACAAGCCAATACTGAATTCAGACTTTTTTGGTACCTAATAGTAGCTATTTATTTCTTAAAGTAGTTGATGCTTTCACTAAGCCATCAAAGGATTCAAGAGCTATGGAAGTTTCAATGTTAAAGCAATATCAGTTCAGTTTTGTAACTCTCCTTGAGTTGTTTGTTGGTTTTTTGTTTTGGGGTTTTTTTTTGTTTGTTTGTTTGGTTTTGAATACAGCAGAAAAATAGCAACAATGGTTTTCTTTTATTTATTCCATCTTATATCTTACATGACTGCTTTTGGACAAACTTTTTAAGTACTACCTTTCCTATGAAGAAATTCAATTGTGCCTGACTGAAAATATTATGATAAGGCCTCCTAACCATGACTGTTAGTTTGGCATGACTCAGGACAAAAGGACACAGTTTCTTGAACACAACAGCCTCAGAGAGTGAAGACATGGGAAGAATCTTAAATGTAGCCCCTAATAAATCCCTTACTTGAATACTACAAGTATCTCACGTTCAGTAGAAATATACTTTCGTCAATTCACCAGTTTGCATTTCAAAGAACCAACATGACCAATTCCATGTTAGTACCAATTCTGTTTGCTTAAATAAAGAGTGTAGTGAATTACTAGAGATATGTCTCTCACTTGGTAAACCAAGAATTCTAGAGAGCCACTGCAGGCCTGTTCCAAGGAAATGTAATGATAAAGATTTGCTTTCATTTTAATGCCAATGAAGACCTACTCCTCATCATACATTTCACCCCAAGATATTGTTTTCTTGATTAAATTTATAATTACCACTTTGTGTAAAGCTTATTATTAAAACACATCATTTTACTGACCCCAAGAAAATTAAAACATAAATAAATTATTTCAGCCTTGAAAAGAAAGTCTTATGATCTTGAAGATATTACTTAGGACTTGCAACTCGCTGGATGTTACTCATCATCAAATATCTCCAAATCTACTTTTAAGTAGCAGGCTGTCTGCCCGCACAGAAATCAATGATATTACAGTACTGCAAAACCAGATTAATGGAATAGTGAATCAATAAAACCCAGTGACAGATTTAGTTCATCTCCCTGTCTTCATTAGATCACCATTTTAAAATCCTGTAGAACTTTTGGAAGAAAACAAAAAGGTTAGATAGAATTTTAGCAGGAAATAACATTTGCAGTATTGGAGTATGTTTGATTTAAGCTACCTTTGTGATGACTACATATACTGGTGATTTTTAAACTTTTTTATTGTTGTTGCTGTTGCTGTTTTTTTAATTTGCAATGCTCCCAATTTTCCAGAAAAGATACAGGTGCCTGTATAATACCTTGCCTTTCTGTCTTCCATTTTTGCATCTATTAAAATAACCCACAGACCACTTGAAGCTGAATACCTCTCACGTTGGTAACACCTGATTTCACACTTTTGCTTTTACAATTTAATATGCAGCCCAATGAAATGATCATAAGACACTTAACATTTTGGTAATGAAAATGATAAAGCATTTATCAGTGTCTTTTTCTCTGATGTTAGAAATACCAGAAATACCAGTAAGTTGGAGGACATTTTCCTTAGCTGAATACAGCTCCCTAGAGTTTGCTGATATTCTGATATATTTTAGTGAGCTAAACAACTGGTGTAAATGACATAAGGATAGAGCAAAATGAGCATCTGACTACATGTAAGATAAATGATAAATCTAGATTAATTTTCACAACTGAAATCAAAACCAAAAAAAAGATTCAAAAATCATACTGCTGGCCGGGAGTAGTTGGATCCACCTTTGGCTTTTGGGATGTGGCAAAACATGAATTTCCCTGAATTAATTCCTTTACTTATCAAAATACAGTATGAGCTTGTAAAATAAAATTTTCCACGTGTCTTAATTTCATATTTTTAATAATGCCTGAAGTCAGACTCAACCATGTGCAGGATACTGCTGAATGCTTGGAAGAGTGTCCCTTGGTTTGTGTCTCCGTTTAGAAATTAGCTGGGAAACTGCTCCTGTAACACCTGAATGGAAGTCCATAAAACTTTATCCATGTTCTAAGTCTGCAGCATGGAAAGGCCATTTATAATGTACTAACAGTTCCTTCTGGATTTGAATTAATATGTGAGTAAATGCTACAGAACAAGACCAATCGCTCAACTGTGGTTATAAAGAATAATCCTGAGAGTACTCTACAGGAGAAAGGACTGTGAGTTAAGAAAAACCCTATGACAGGGAATATGAAGTGTTGGCTTTAGAAACGTTTGCTATAAAACAAATCTCAACTTTCCACTGTGTAAACAATCAACAGGAAAATTTAATTTTAAGAAGTGTAATAAAACATCCTTTATTGGAACAGTCTTCTGGTTTTCAGCCTTTCTAGAATATATGCAAATATAAATCACCTCATAATAGATAAATTCTGGTAAAAAGCATTATTCCAGAAATGTATTTTAATATTCTAAAATTAATTTTATAAATATACACTTCATGATTATTAATGCTCTGTTTTCATGCTTACTATCGCAGTATTATCTTAGTGATATGTTAAATACATTTATTTATCACAGTTCCAACTCTGCAATCCATTTTGTCCCACTCCAATGTCGAACTGTCACACATTTTTAAATGCAAAGATAAAAACTAAAAGGAATGAAGAATTTATACTAATGTTTGGCATAACACCATTGACAGTGTTTAAAATCAGAAACAAGCCTAACTTTGAAAATCAGCTGAAATACCCAGTCTTCTCTGTTCAATTTAATTTCCATGAACTGACATCTGTAAACTAACAATTCTAAAATTCTTTTACTTATATTTCTTTCTTGTAATTTTTTTTACACTAATGAGCAAATATACGTAGGAATGAATACACATTAAATAGGACTTACTTTGGCAATACCAGAATCTGTACAACAAAAATGCAGAAGAATATGAGGCAGGCACAAGTTACATAATACTTGAATGCAGGCAGAGTAGTTGCTCGATACTGGAAGAAAATAAAAGCAAACATTAAAAACACAATTGCCAAAGCAGATGAAATATAACCCAGCTGAATTTCCAGCTTGAAGATGCACATAGGTATAGGCAGTTTTTAGCAACAGTACATTTCCTGTTCTTCAGTGACTTTACATCCACTCACATAGGGCTTGGGATTATCAGACATAGTATTAATCCATTTGCTTATTGAAGAACAGCCATGTCAAATGGTTTTGCCTTGTTCCCCCAGAGAGCAGACTATCCCAAATTCATCAGAATATGCCTAATTAACAAAAAAAAAAAAAAAAAAAAAAAGAAACCCCACCAAAAAAAGTTAAAGCATATGTTAAAATATTTTTAGGAATGGCCAACCATTCTTCACAGATTCCAAAATTCTTTGTGATTAATTCCTCAAACTGATTTTCAATTATTGATAAATACTGAATGGGCTGAAACAATTATAAAAAAAATGTAACATTAATTTAGACAGGAAATTTCTGAGCACAAAAAGCAGCCGAGCGTAAGTGTGCTACAGAGCATAGCTAGCAACCACACTGATATTTACTGAACCTACATTATTACTTCAGTTAAAATATTTTATGTCTTTGTTAAAAGGCCTCATATGTCCACTGTTACTACTAAACACTTGATATTCTTAGGAGACAGACGATTTGATCTGTTTTGTCATGAGAAAAATCTATTTATCCCTAATTAGTCTGTCTAGAGACATGAGAATTAAGCAATGAAATATTTATCGGAGTTGCTCTGCTATTTGAGATAGATGTATCTAGGTTGAAACCAATTAAATACTCAAAGGCAAATGATCTAAGTAGCTATTAAAGTTACTTACCCTATCCTAGTTTGGCTTTTTTTTTTTTAAGGATAAAAGTTCAAGATTGAATTACTAAAAAAAAAATACAGCAAAGATTATTCACAAAGTGCTTGAGATGCAAACTTCAGAAAATGGAAAGTGCATGAGCTGTGCCTTCCAACTGCAAGCACACAGCTATGTCTGCGTGCTTAATGCCAAGCTCTGCCTATGAAGTCAGTGCACCAAACTTTACATGAATTTGTAGAAATTCACTTTGGCAACACAACAGCTTTTTTCACTTTTGAATTGTATGACAAATTAAAAGCAATTCTTATCACTTATATAACTAAATTATAAGGCACAAATATATTTTTGCTTGATGAGTACTTTTGCAGCAAGTTCTGCTCTTCCACCTGTCAAATATGTTTGTGGCCCTGTTCAACAATTTTGGATCTTGAACTGCAATTAAAATTTCACAGAATTCCAATCCACTTTTAAATTTGTCTCAGTGTTTCATACTTCTCGAGACATTTCCTAATGAAGGGAGGCAACTCACTCCTTAGGTTAAGCAATTATTTTGCTTTATTATCTTTCTGTACTTTCAGGTCCCACAGGGCCATAAAAGCTTCTTTTTAAATCAAATGCAGACTTCTTACTAAGTTCTTTAAAGTGAAAACCGGACTGGTGAGTCATTAAAAGGCGGCGAAGAAAGATATTAAAAAGCTGGATCCAAAAATAACAATTAGCTCTTTGCTGTTCCACAGCATTCTACATCAAGATATTAGACTTCTACAGGGAGCATTGACTCAGCCAAATAACTTAGCTCCCAAATTTTCTCCCAGGTCATTCTCCAAAGTACACATACAACCTTTTTTTCTCAAGCTCTCTTTTGGAATTCATTGGTTAGTAACACCCACATTAAAATCTTAATGTGCTACCAGACACAGCTTTGATTCAGTCAGTGAACCCCCAAACACGAAGGATGAAACCACACCAGGTCTTGCTTCTTCTCTCTTATGAAGTCTTCAAAACAGGCTCCAGGAGCCTTGAAACCTTTTCCAGCCTAATGCATTGCCAAGCAACACATACCTCTGTCAGCTGGCCATAACAACTATTCTGCTGAGCTGGGAAAGAATCTGAAAATCATTTCAGCTGCTTTGAACTGAAAGACATCTACAAAAATAATTAAGTATGTATTTGACCACCACATGGGATGCAGAGGATACTTGCTGGACACTGTGAGCACAGTACAGGAATACTTCCTCTAGCCCCTTCTCAGAATAAATTCACTAATTTATACAGCCAGTTGTGGTCCAACCTTCCTCTTACTTCCCTGAAGGACAGCATAGCTGTTCAGCCATCAACTGCCCTATGCTCATGAGAAAGCAGAAAGAAGGAGCTTCCCAGTCTTCCTGATGAAGCTGTGTCAGTATGAAGAAATACACTTGAGGTCCACAGGGCCATAAAACAATGCAAAGGCCTGACTTACTGAACTTACTGAAAAGAACTTACTTCTTTTTCCAGAGTCTTATTATAAAAAAGAAGTGATATCCTTTGAATGTCTTCAGATTTAAGCCACTGCCTAGAAGAGAGAAGAAACATAATCACTGACACAGGAATAAAGTAGTCCTGTCCTTTTATATTACTGAAATGCAGCAAAATAAGAAAATCAGCTGGGATAAAGCAAGTTCGTGTGTATTGCAGTGTATATGGTGAATTTCACTGACAGTAAAAGTGGAGACTACAAATGCCCTCTCCTTTTTGACTCTTACTGCTAAAGTACACTTAAAAAAAAGCTCAGATGAACAATTGTTTTTCTGTTGATCATTCCTAAGGAGAATCAAGGGAGAGATTTATATGATGTGATTCTAACAGTGATATTCCACTCCTGTCCAAAATACTGTAGTATATCCAGCAGACAGAAGTGAACCTGAGACAAAACCAGTCCTTCAACAAGGTACCTTTAGGAAGGGCACTGTTACAAAATGCAGGAGTGGTGGGTAGGTAAGTTAAACTTCACAAACTTCCTATTGCAAACAAAAATGTAACAAACATTATTAAAAGCAGTGGAGGGATTTTGTCTTTGAACTGTATGGGTCTCTTGACCACAGCCCTGTACTACAGAGGTAGATTTTGATCTTTTTGCTGATTATAAAACCTTCTTCCCTGCTATGAGAAATAGCATAAATATTTTCATTGAAATGACAAATCTATTTTAAACTAAGTGAATCTTGACAAAAGCTTGACATAGCTTTTACAAAATGAGATGTTCTAATACGAAAGACTACATTTATTTTAATGGACACTCTTCAATGGAAATAATAATAAATAATATCTTTAATGGAAAAGACACAGAATATTGAAATGTAAAGAGAGTTTGGCTGCTTGTACCTCAAGGGCACAGCGCAAATTTGAAAACAAAGTATTAATTAAGCAGACTAGTTCTATGGACATGCAGTATTTGAGCTTGAACAACAGTAGCAGGGCCTGAGATATTTTTTCCAACATTTCCAGCAATAACTTTAAATTAGGCTCTAAACTAGTAGTGTAGCTAATGCCTTCTAAATAAAAGGGAATGTCTCAACTGACAGTCTGTAATGCAAATAAGTAGCAGCAGTGAACCACAGTGGAACATATCCTAAATTAAAGTCCTGGAGAACAAGAGTGGACAGAGTGGAGTATAAGCTATTAGCTTTAATTTGTGAAATAGAAAATATTTGTTTCCTTGCCTGGGAGATTGTCCCTCTTCCTGTGCAATCAGCTGCATTAAAAAAGGGTCTGTAAACATAGTCAGTTCTTGGAATGCTTAATTCAGAAATATATTTCCCAGTTTGCTCTGCAGTGGTTCCCATCTATGTCTGATCATAGCTAGGATTCTGAGGAGAATGGGAACTGGAAGGCTGGTGTACATATAGCACTATTTTGTTTGGGTTCAGCTGTAATCTACTGGAGAAAACACTCAGTTTGCAGAACATTTTTGGTAAACTGTGAAAATGAAAATGCAAATCTTTTTCCATTTAGTTACAAAAATTAAACAAGAAGTAACCCTCTTCCCCAAATAGGTAACTAATTTCCTGTTTTTTCTTATGGCATCTGACAGGGGAATTGATTTAATTATCATCAGCACACTGCTAAAAAGTTCTGTCTGCAGATCTACTCCCAAGGGCCTAATTTGGTTACACACCTGATGGCATGTGAAGTCAATAGTGCCATTTCGAGCACGTGCTGCCTCATACTCCACATTACAAGCTCACAAGTCAGAAGCTATCAGTTCTTCTTTAAAGTTCAGAAAAAAACTATGCTGGTTTTAGGTAGCAGGTGCTGAGAGGTCTGAGATGAGGGAAAAAGTACAAGACAAACAAATGGAAGTGGAGACTGAGTACAAAAGAGGGAGCACAAAGTCACATACCTCTGGCAGAGACAAAAGGGCTAAAAATTTCTACCTTCAGCCTCACCCCCTGATGAGTCTGAGAATTGCCAGAGTATTTGCAAGTATCTGAGGACATGTCTCCTGGGAAGCTAGGTACCAAAGTTTGGCTTAAATTCTTTTGCAATTCCAGGAACAACTCAGACAGACATCTGAATTCTGCCTGTATCCACAGAGGTGTGTGGTTTCATAGGGCTTGTACTGCTTGCCAATGGACAGTGAGGAATTATGCACAGAACACAGCAGCCATCATGACTTAAAGGAAAAAAGAGCAAAGGGAGCGTGTCCTTTCAACATAGCAACCTGCTCACCAAAGACCAACTGGCTTTACTTTAGCCCCCTCTGTAGGTACATACTTAGCTAGCAGATCACCATCCCTCCATCTCATGCCCTACACCAAGGCTTGGGATGGCATAGCTAGGGGCTGCTCATCCCCAGCCTGTGCAGGACAGGCCCTTTGAGCCAGCAGTGCTTTGTTCAAGATACAGGGAAAAGAAACACATGGGAAAGTGTGATGTTACACCCTACTGGCTAAGGCAGAGAAGCTCTTTGCTCCTCACTCACTCTCACAATAATGTTTTTTAACTTTTCTTCATTCAGTCACAGACCTATTTGCCATACAATCCAAACTTTGCACTTAAAAACATTTAGAAATGCCAGTTTTCTCATAGATTTTCTTAAAAGTTTGCTCTTTGATTCACAAAAGCAAAAGCTTTAGTTTCATAACCACTCATTTGCTCTAGCTGATAATGTTATTTTCATTTTACAGATGAAGAGTTGAGGCACAAAAATGTGCACAATAATAAAGAAAACAAAAATGAGATTAGTTTTGTGTCCTAAATATAGGAAATGTTTTATTTAATTGTTCTGTGCGCTTCACAGAGTTAAAATATTATTGAATTACCTGGACGTTTGAGGAATCAACACTTTTGACAACTTATTCCTGAGAACTAATCAATTGAATCATAGCTTTTAAGAGATTCATTCAGCTAATCAATACAGAGCTAGGTAGAGAATCTAGTTTAGGAAGGTGACATTCTGCCTTTCTGATACATAAGATAATTCATCTTTCTGCAATTTCCCATGTAATTCACAAAATGCACTGAAACTTTTTCAAAAACCTTTTTTATCCCTAAGTTTCTCTGAATTCTAGGTAATAATTAGATAAGACAGGGTTTCTGTGGGATAAAACAACATACAGTATGGTCACACCAGTATTTTAATGCACTTATACAGATGCTTTACTTTTGACATCAAAACATCATTTTTAAAATCCATTTATCAAAGCAAGCATACCTAAAGACACGTAAAAACTGATAAAAACTGACTTTATATATCTGTTTTAATGAAGTCCAGTAAAATCAAAAGGCTTTGCCTATCACATGACCTACCCTATTTCACTGTATTCTTTCTATGACCTGTAACTATCAACACTTTTCTAAAATTACTGAAAATTTTCCTAAATCCAGGTACCATTTAATAGGACTAAAAGGTGAACAAAACCCAAAATGTGACATATGAACATTAAATAATTAGGTGTAATACTCAGGTAATTAATATTCTGAGTAACAGAAGCAGCGGCGGAAACATGTAATTAATCACAATTATTGTCCACATTTTTGAAGGGCAATTCCCTTGTTTCATCAGAGAAATATAAGAAGCTTCAACACTTATTTTGGACTGGTATTGATTTCTTTCTCAGCCTTATCTATTCACAGATAAGGAAACAGAAAACATAATACTGCCTCCAGCTCTTCCTAGGACACAGAAAAAAAAAATACATGGCAGGTTGTCTCACCCAGCAATTCCAACATGCTATCAAGATTAGCCTTCTCTAAGAAATCAAACAACTGAGAGACATTAAACTGTGGTTTTAGGGAAAGTTTCTAATTCTGAGGAATTGTTTCTGTGACAATTGGGAAGCATCAATTTTCACATAATTCTGACTCCCGAGCCAGTTATTTCTTGTGTCTTACTTCTCTGCCCTCAGGTAAGATAAATCTGTAGTGCTACAGCCTTGATTCTACAGACACAAACAGTTACAGAGCAAACTCCCTTTGCCAGAAGATCAAGACAAGTCAATGCCTCTGTCACACTATGATTCACAGGCACTGTCTTATCTAGTAGAAAATGTTACTTTACAGCCTATCTTCAAAATGTGCAGGGCCAGTATTAGTGACACCTTTACTGGTTTCAGACTTGGTGTGCCTGTGGCAGCAAAAAATACTAAACAGTGCCCTCTGTTGCAGATTTATGTCAAAGTTGGCATGGTCAGAGAGAACAAAGGATAAAGCCCTACTTTTGGGCATTGATTCCATCAATGGCTTGGATCATCCTCTCATTCAGCTCCTCCTCAAACCTTCTTTTCTGGGATTTTGTTCTGAAACGACAAATGTGGGAAGTTACTTCAAAAACAACAGCTGTCATAAACTTGTGAGTTTATCACAAATTTTTAACATTTATACTCCAATAGCAACTATAGGCATCAGGCACAATGACCCTTGTAATAAGCTGTTAAAAACCATCGTAAGCTACAGTCTCACACACAAACACACACTCACAAATCTAGAGCTTAGCTCTTAGGGAGCACTTAAATAAAACACAAGAAAATATCTCATAAAAAACCAAGAGAGCTCAAGAAATTCTGGTCTAAGGGAAGTCTTCCACAGTGTTATGAATGCATGAAAAAGAATGGGAATATGCTCAAATTCGTAAAGGATTCTTGTTTCTTGCAGTTATTTTTTAAAAACCTTGTCAAAATTGTATGATGAGCACACAATGCATTAGTGCACTAGTCATAACAGGTATTCTCTACCAAAATCCTGCTAACTCTTCTTTTCTTGGAAATACTTTATTATTTTTAGTAAGACAACTGAGCACTGTCTGAAATTAGTTTCAGGCATACATCATGTTTCTCTATTTATGAGCCTTGTAACTCATCTGCAATAAAAAAAGCTTCTTTACTTTTGCCTGGACTCAGCATGAACCCAACAGAGGATCATCAGAATGGGATTATCGTTGCTAACATAAATTGCTGCAAACATTATCAATCCTTTCAGTAGTTGTGCTTTCCTTCAGGATGACTTATCTCCAATATTGACAGATGATGTCTGTATTTGAAAACTTAAATTCAATGTTAACTTAAAACCAATGTTTTCTAAGAAGTCATCAGTCAGGTCTGAAATTTGACTCTTTGCTCACCAAGATATTCTTAAGCTACAAATTGAACCCTGTCAAAGGTAACATGGATTTTCCTCAACATCAAGATTTTGGGTTATTTCCCCAAAACTGATAACCTGTTGCAGGTTTCAAATTAATACAGAAATTGTATTAGTGTACTTACAGGAACTTTCAAAACCTCCACTGATTTCATGCCTACTCAATGCTATTGAATTTAGGTAAAAAAGTGCTTATAACTTGTTTTTCACAAGAAATCAATCACAGAAACAATCTACCTAGACAGATGAGGAGACATTGTCCAACCCCAGGTAATCCTCTTGGCAAATCCTCAACAATGTAAGACTGTCGTGTAATGCATAAAAGCTGACACTTAACAGAAGCCTACAGTCAGGCTTCAAACCCTACATTTTCATATTCTAATAAAATACTGATTTTCAAAGTGCTTATGATCATTTCAGCTCTCTCATGTGAGAATGATTAACTAGCTTATCTAGAATCCTAGTTACATGTCTGTCTCACTATGGACATTAGACGCCAGCAACGGAAGAAATTCCTTCCATAATATGGTATCAAGACACATTTTTGTACCTTCTGAATCTATTCTGGAGTGGAGTTTAGAAACACAAAAGCAAGACCACTTCACAATCTTCAAGAACTGCATTATTTCCAAATGCCACAGTCCAATGATCTTTCATTGCCTGACAGAAATTCTTTGGACATACTGTCCAAATGTAAATGTGCAGTTTTAGAATTAGACTCTTTTTATTAATAGCATGCATGTTCAGTCAAAACTTGTTCATCTTCTGGAACTTAGCAATATTTTAGGTAATTGCATAGTAACCAGAGACAATAAAAACACAAATTTCTAAGAGGTTCATTCAAATGACTTTACAGTATTTATGATATCATTATCTGGCCCTAGTCATTGAGGTACCAAGCAGGAGCATGAAAATTTAAAGCTACTGTGATCTTGTAAACATTTTGTGTAGCAGGAGCACTAGAAAAGACCGCAAAACACCTTTTGAATATCTATTACTGCAAACATATAAAAGACTTTAAAATAATAAACACAACAACAAAATGAACTTTAAAAAAATAAACACAGCAACACAAATACAAAGCAATTAAACAAATATACAAAATGTCTCTTTTGGTACACATTATTATCTGTTGTAAGAAAAATTAACAGCCCTTTCCATCTTCCCTTTTCTTACCCCTCTCTGGCATTCCTCCCAATTTTCCTTATATAATTTTCTTCCCACTAGTAGAGTACATGGTTTGTAGTAGGTCACCAACATACCAATTCAGAATAAAGCTATTTGTTACCAGGAAGTGAATTTTCAATTCATAAGCAACATGTTTGCCAAATCTGTTTCCATAGTCCTTCTTTATGTAAGAGGTATCAGCACGTACATAAAAAAAACAGTCTGCATGAGAAATGTCCCTCACTATTTGACAGCATACCAATGTATATTTATTTATATGGACTTTCTATGAATAACTGATTTTTTTAAGATTGATTTACCTCTCTCTGCAACGCTGAAAATGATATTGCCCCATGGGAACATCCTAAAAAACAAACAAACAAACAAAAAGACCCCTATTAATTACGATAGACCTTAGTAATATTAAGTAGCTTTTAAAATAGTGTTGAAAACAGGGTCAAATAAGGAGAAAAGTTTCCAGTGTAAATACTTTTAGCATTCAATTAAATCTGTCTAAAAGAAAAATCCAGCCAAAAGCGGAAGATGGAGTGACCTGGAATAAAATTCATCTGTCAGTATAAACACAGGATAAATTAATACAACAATCTGAATCCAAGAGTGTTTTGCTTTACAACAAAGACTTCAATGCCACCACTGTTTGGATGTAGCCCAAACTCTTGCCATCTTCAGCAAAAACCAGTCTTAAGTGTTTTTGAAAAAAAGAGACCTGAGTGGCCAAATACAAACAATGGTCATTGTTTTCTAATTAATAGCAACAGCAGCCATCACAGCCACATTTATTTTGTGATTAATAGTGATGACTGGGTACTTCCTGTAATGAACCTGTCACAGTCCACATTGTGATGCACTATGTTTATTGAACAAGAATATGTCTCATCTATACAGGAACAAAACTGAATGCTAATGTTCTATCAGAATTCACCTCTATGCATTCACTTTTCAGAAGTAGAAGATAATGGAATGTATAAGACATAGACTGATAGCATCTTACTGACAGCAGTAAAACAGTGTTAGTAAAATTAAAAAGAAATTTGTTCAGTGTAAAAGATGCAACATTGCACTATAGTACTCTAAAACTCAGGCCTCCAACCACAGCTAATGACTTGTAGGTGCACCTTCAAAAGGTAGATGTTACAATGAGTATGGATTTGGTTCCTGGATTACTCTGAATAAAGTCCACTCCAAGTAGCACAGGGATTATTCTAACTTCACAGCCTTCGCTCCAGGTTTGGCCATGTTCCAAATGGAGAATGTAGCTAAACAGTCAATAAATCTCTAGGAATTTCTCTGTATTAAAGGATTTCCTTCCTAAAGGTGTTGCATTCTGCCTTTATGGTCAAAATATCTTTCCACAAGATGAACAGCAGCCATTGTACATGCTGTGACTTGGGGGTGTCTGAGCTCAGAGCATCAAATATGTATTTTAGGAGGTATGCTGGACTCCTTATAATTCAGAGATGCACTTACAGAAGAACATGGCTTCTTAGAAGCTAATCCAAAACTCAAATTCCAATGTAAAAGCTTCCAGCAACTTCACTGGGTTTATGCCCTGTACAACTGCATGTATCTTCTTCTACCAGAAATAACCAGGTATTTAGCAGTGAGCAGCTTTTTCCTTTCAAATATTGCTATATTGTACAAAATGACATAAGTAGGCCCCTACTGTTGTGCTTATCTTGCCGTTTTCAGTGGTCATGCTGTCCCTGTGATGCAAGTGTGCAAACGGCTTGGCTGCTCCCCAGGATTCCAGGTACCGGGTCATGCGGACAGAAGCTCTCATTTTGGCTCCATCGAGAGTATGCCGAGGCCGAATGTGGTGCTGAGGGCTTCGCTTCTCTCCCTGGTTGACAGAGGACAAAAGGTGATATCAGCCTTTGGGTTCATGACCTTTTGAAGCAGCAGTGCATCATCTGGCGCCACAGATCTCCATGATCAGGGACGTATAAATGGAGAGGTGCTAAGAACCCGCAATTCTTAATGATATTGCTGGGAAATATCAGAGACTTATTTCTGAAGAGCGGGAAACATTTGCACTGCAAACATTACATATTTGTAGGCAACAATAATAGCTCTGATCAGTATCTTCTTGTAGTGAATTATTCAATAAAGAGATTAGTGGTCCTGCTCAAAATCAAGTATGACTGGCCACAAAATAAAAGTACTACTAACCTTAGGATTGATTACAAAGTAAGTCTTAACATTATGCTCTTTCAGATATGGGTCCCTCACATCTCCATCCCCATCTTCCACTTTGTAAGCTCCATTCAAATGGGCCAAGGTGACTGAGGTGATGTGAACACGGCTGAAATTATATTTTAAAAGAATGACAAAGTCACAAATACTGATCAAAAGCAAAATTTGAACCTGATCAACATTTTTTACTTGCTTTCGGATACAACGTTTTTATGCTGATAAATTTATTCCAGATTTTAGAAGCTGTGGTGGCCTGTGGGCCTGTGGTACAAGGGACAAAGAGAGTCCACTGGTGAGACAGTCCCTAGTACCAAAGGTTCCTCCCTAGGTTAGGGTGACAGAAAAGGCTTCCCCCAGGATGCTCTGTTCTGCTATGTTAATGTACCCCAGTTCTGCTTCCCTGGCTGGCCCATTGGCCTCCCAACTCCTTATTACTTTACATGTCCCTGCCCTAGAAGGTTCTCCACTCCCTGTTCCCCCCATTGGCCCTTGCCCCATTGCCACTCCCTCAGAGTTTCCCATTGGCTCCCATACCCTAGCCTTGCCTGGGTACTGCCCCTGTGCCCACAGACCATTGGTCCCTGATGCTCCCTCCGCTCCCATATATAAAACTGGACCCTCCAATGTTCTTTGTCTTCATCCCTGGAACCCTTCATGTGTGTCGCTGCAATAAGTCTCTCCTGTGGAACCCCATACGAAGACCCTTCCTGCATCTTTGCTGTCGACCCATTTTATGGAGCTATCCATGTGTGTGTGCACGTGTACGCGTGTGTGAGTGTGTGGTGGTCCTGCCGAGCGGCTTCACCTTGGAGACGCTTTCAGAAGGTCGTGGCTACTCAACATCCAGCACCACAAACCTGGAGCACGATAAGAAGTTCTAATGGGCATAAATCTAAAAGTTTCCATCCGCAAAAAAAAAAAAAGCTCCTTAAATCACAGGAAATACTGAGTGCCCCAGTTTTGTTTTTTTTTTTTCCTCAAGACAGCACCTAAGAATGTGTTGGGGCATCTCCATGAAGGCTGATGGCTTAAGACGTGGTGCCTATGCATTTCTCCATGGCTAAAAAGTTGGTGTGTCCAAAGGTTAACAGAGAAGACTCTTACCCTGGGACTCCTCCAGCTTCCATGTGATTGGCCAGGGTAACATCATGGGACCACACATCGTACTGCCACTTCTGCAGCCCAATAACACCGCAGAGCACATTCCCAGAGTGCACTCCTACACGCATGTTAATATCAACTCCAGTCGCATCTCTCACTTTCCTGCGGTTGAGAATAAAACCTCTGTTAATGTATATAAAAAACCCTTTGTTTTCTTTTAATTTACCAGTCAAATTATGTGGATGGCACACCTGTGGAAGTGCTCAAGGCCAGGTTGGATGGGGCTTAGAGCAACCTGCTCTAGTAGGAGGTGTCCCTGCCCATGGCAAGGGAGTTGGAACTAGATGGTCTTTCAGGCCCATTCCAATCCAAAACATTCTATCATTCTATGATTCTATGAAAGAAGCATTAACAACAGTAATAACATTTACTTCTTTTTAGCATTGCCACCATTCTTTTAATGCTATGATTATATATTACCTCTCCTATTATCTTTATTTGCAACAATTTGTAAAAATATTCATTCTCAAGTCTGTGTCTGAAGCTCCTTCTTTTATGTTCATCTGAAATTACTTGGGAGGGCTGAGATGAATAGAGGAAATGTTTTTAGTCTCAGAGTGGAACCTAAGGACTGTTTTTGTTCTACAGGCAGCTTTTGGAGGTCTGGAACTACTGTTACACACCCTTCTATCTAAAGACCCTAATGTTTCATCAGAGACCTTCTCATATCTGTCATATATGAGAGGAAGGATGAAAAACCCAGCACCTCAGGCTATTCCACAGGCTGGGGCTTGTACACTCTTTGGGGATATGGGCTCAGTGCCTTTCAGGCTGTGGAAAACACAGGCTCAACAGCCTTCCACGTGCTTAGTGAATGCTGCACCCACTCGAACATTATGGAGCGATTGAAAGGCTACCCTCATCGTGCAGACCACATCTAAACCTTCGACTTTTCCAGTGACAAAGTACCTGTTCACCCCATCCCAAATCTCAGAAGGGCCCTACACATAAGATAGGCATTTATCTTTGCAGAAGCAGCTCTTCTGAATCACAGGGGTGACTGAGGTCAAACAAGCAGGAGGACATTTCCAGACATATGTCATATGCGTACCCTATGTAGAGAGTAATAAAACTAATTCAGTTATCTATGGGCTTATACAGCTCTAAGAAATGGGAAGATCATAACTTAACTGGATTTACTTATTTAAACCCCAATTCATGTGGACCCAAACCTAGCCAGTAATAAGGAACGTGCACATACACTTGGAGAAATTCGGGGTGTTAATGGAAGAAAAAACTGCAGCCTAAGGAACTCAAATGGCTCCTGTATATGAGTTGGGTGTATAGTTCTAGCAACATCTTTGATCTCAGTGATGACAATTATCAGCTCTGTACCTTCTGAATTATTGAATTAAGGTGGCAGGTTTCTCTTTTTTTTTTTTTAAAGGGAACATAGAACACAACAGGCTTAATTTGATATGGTAAATCCTACATTTAAGCAGGAGTTCTCATGTGTTTTTTTTCTGGGAAATGAAAGTAACAGGAGCATGACTGAAAGTATTTTAATTCCGTCTGTCTCTCTCAAGTGTTTATTGGTATTTCTTTTCACATTGCCATTTTACACTGCTCTTGTGTAGCTGACACACTTCAAAATGAACTGCCTGTAAATGATCTTTGTAAGCAGTTGGCAAATGCCAAACACCACTTTGCTCCGCACAAGGGATACGACAAAAGCTTAGCACTTTGGAAAAAAGTGTTTTACAAAACTGGGCAAAATGTGGAACATTTATCCTCTAGGAGTGCTTGTCAAAGGACTGCCCTTCCATATTTTGCAGAGCAGGCAGAATAAAGTCTGCTTCGTAATAAGCTCTCAGGAGTTAACCAGGGGAGCAAGCAGAATTGTACCACAACTGAATCTTTTCTTCTGTCTCACAAATTAAAGAAACCATGGAAGACATTAAATTAGCAGTGTAACTCTGGACCAAATTAGGGTTTACTAATTCTTCTATCCTGTACTCCTTGAACAATTGCTATGACAATGCAGGCACTGAATGCATTCAAGAATGTAGGCTATCACATCCCCAGAGGACGCTTGCCTTACCTACAGAAGTATATCTGAAACTTTCCCACCTTTATTTCATCCTTTTTTTCATTTTCTGCTCCCCCTGTGTCTCTGGTTTCCCTCAGCACAGCACAGTCTGTGTGCCCAGCCTGGATGGGCAGTCAAAATATTCATAAAGACTGTATTTTTCTTATTGCAACATGAAATTTGAGTTTGTAAGGATTCTACATTTTTCAGAGGCATGGTTAGGTTGCAGGTAATTCTAGCAACTTTACTCCACACAAGCAAGAGTTCAAGTCATTAGGAAAGCATCTACACGCTTTACCTGAGCTTTATTCTTCTATAATTCTCGACTAAGGTATCTGAGACTTACCTAGCCCTGTCTTACACACTTTAACACATTGAGTGAGCCTTAGGCATTTAGTCCCCTGCAAACTGCCACCTTTCACAGCATAGTTTCCTTTTGGATCAGACCTGCGGGAATGAAATCATACCTAAAAGAATTCTTCTATTTTGTATCTAACATTCAAAATGGTGTAACCATCTTATATCCAACAGTTTCTTTCACTTTCCTCTGAAATTGAGTTTGTTTCATGCTACCAAATCAAAGGAAGTCTTTGAGAACGTGTGACTGAGAAACATGCAAATCAGGAAGTCACCAGGCAGACAAGGGGGTAGACTTTGAGCTGAGTGGAAACATCACATATATTCACACACAAACATATTTTGCCTTAACAGATAAATTCTGGCCTTAAAGCACCCAGTTAAGGTGGCCAGCTCTCAACATCACAAGCAGCACTGGCATTTATGCCTTGATAAAGTGAGCATCCCACTCCTGGGCAAGCAGGCTGCAGACTATAAGAAACATTGGATTTGTTCCAACATGGAACAGAGAAGCAAAGCAATTAATCAATGGGACTACAATCCATGTTTGAATGGAACAATCCATAGCATAGTGAAGCTGAATTGCTCAAAATGGAGCTACACATCATTAAGTAAGAAGACTGAATAAGACTTTGTCGTACAGATCACCTGGCAATTTGGCAGAATTCCTCCTTTTTTGCTTCCAGGAGAACTGGAACTGAAACCATATTCCGGTGGTAAAATCTCTATAGAACTACCAATATAAACAGCAAACCACTCTACTTCAGTAGCTTACGGACCGAGGGGGCAGTTTGCACCTCAGTGACTGAATAGAACAATAATTTCTATCTGACAAAAAAGGTATTTCAGATAGAGCAAGTCAAATATATTGAGTGACACACTTCCAATTGCAAGAGTATTACTACTTCTCATTTTACAGGGCACAGAAATATGTCAGGAGATGCTTCCATATAAAGATGCAGCAATCACACAACAAAATATGGAGCTGATTAATAAGTAGCAATTTTCATTCACCTGCAGGCTGCGACACTTGACATAATACTTTGAAAGGCTTTGAAAACACAGAGTACAGATTCCTCCCTTCTTCTGTAAACAGGCTGTGGTAATCAGGCATCTGTCTATGGGAGCACTGTGGTTTCTGACTATAGTAATAAAGTCAGATCAGAATATGCTTTACAACTAACATGTAATTTTCTAGTCTGTAAGGCTGCTCTTACCAAGAACCTGATCGTACAGCATTAACAACGAATATACTTGATAGCAGCTTGAGCAGAAAGTTATTTCAGAGAAAATTGGAAGTTCTGAAGTGTGAGAACTGACAGATTGCCCTCTGAGCTCAAGTAAAACATTGCATTATGACGTGTGATATACTTTGGTTCTTTGTGAAGGGCACTTTATGGCTCAAGCTTAGTGTTGTTTTTCCACCACTCCGTAACCTCCTATACTTTTTTCTCTAAGTAACAAAGAACAGGTTGATCAGAAACTCCATGCAAATACTTTTAACTCACATTTCTCACACAGCACACAGATGTTTTGAAATGTAAACCAGAAAGCTCTCATTTTCACTCAAAGGCTGGGGAAAAAATCCCAACATTTTTAAGCCAACCAAACCAAGCAGCCCCCAAGGGGGGGCAGAACTTTGGGACTAACACCCTTTTACCAGCTGCTCTACAGAAGGGATGGTAGCTTTAGTTCCTAGTATGCTAGAGAAGCAAATGGTTTAACTGTGGTTTAATTGTGATACTGTTCTAGTATATCTAAGTGAAAAAGAGAAACATCCTGTGAAAGCAACTAAAATGCAACCATATCTGTAGACTCTAATGTTTGGCAAGGAGAAGTACTCCAAGTACCCTTTAAAAAATAGGTTTCTTTGGACACTGTGTAAGGTACAACCATAGGTGGATGAAGAACCAACATTTTAGAGAATGCAGCAACCAGATTCCTGTACTGAGATCAGTTTTACAAAAGATTGCTAAAGCAAGGAGATCAAAATACTGGTTTCCAAAAATACTACCCCTTTTCCATGAACACATAAAAGGGAAAAGAACCAAATTTGCTTTAATCAACCTACCCATACAGTAATTACCCTGGATTGAATCAGAAGACCAGATAACTAAAAGCCAAAACCCTCTTGTGACTGCAATTACGCACATATGAGGGTAGCATCTAAGGATTAGAAGAATAATTTTGTATGGCTACTTCATTAATCATTAACACAGTTCAACACAACTATTCATTTCATGATGATGTGCACACCACACATACACCTCACAAGGATGGGCCAATTCCTTACTTTGCTACATGGCCAGTGGTTAATGTGACCTAGACAAAAACATAAAAATTGGAACTTACACTTATAGAAGAGCACACCAAGTTTTAAAATCAAAGTTCAGCTGGTTAGAAAAAAACAAATCACACAAAGGACTCCCAAATATCCAGACCTCCACATGATACATATTTTTGCCAAGTGTAGCTCACCTAGATATACTATAATTTTAGTGAAAGGAAACTGGGTTTTAAGGTTTTTTTTAAAGTTTGATACTTACTTAATGGCTTCACACATGTCCAGTCCCATTTTCACACAATTCTTGGCATGATTTTGAAGAGATATAGGTAGTCCAGAAACACAGTAATAGCAGTCACCTAAGATTTTAATTCTCATACATTCATTTTCCTGGAGGAAAAAAAAGCAAGGTGAGATGGTCACTTTTAACTTGAAGTACATAAATGACGGGTTGCTGTTACAAAGACTGACTTAAATGATAAAAGCAAAGTCATTCTACTTAAGCTTGTTTCAGTAGAGAAGAGCTTGCTACAACAGAAATGCTGGGAGAGTTTTGTATGGTTGATCCCTCCACCCGTTATGGTCCTTAATGGGCAAAAGCAGAAGTAATTTCACTGCAAAACATGTATGTGCAGCATTGTTCACACCTGAGAATAAAGAACTGAATGAAATTATCGTGTCCCCAATCTAAATAAAGCCTTTTTGCTTGAAATATGAAATCAAAAGATGTAGTTTTCCACATTTACATCTCTGAAAAGGTACTATGGAATGCTTCCAGAAGCTAGCAATCATAATAGTATTTCTATATTTTATACTCTAAGGCCATGTAAAGATTTTTGTTTTTTAAAAACCAATACTGGACAATAGTTTTTGAACTAATAAAAACACAGAAAACTTTTATCTGTTCTGGGGTTTCTGATTTCACCTTCACACATGAAGTTTGGTTTAATTTTTATTAAAATAACACCTAAATAAACAGAAGAAAAAATTCTGATTGTATTTGATTCTTTTCTTGAGTAATCAAGAGGCTGTGGTTAGTAATTAAAATTGGTTTGATCATTATTGTCTCACTTCTCCTTCAGTCTCATAAATGCTTTTTCTGAGATTGGAAAACTGACTAACACTTTTCTATCTTGAGTTTCTTAATCCTTGTTATTGCAAAAAATCTATTTAAAGAACTGTTCATCTGCCATTAAGCTTTATTGGACTCCATGAGCTGTCTCTATTGGTCCTATTAGAGAGCTATCTTGGGTTTCACAGACTCTCACACTGGCAGAAATGCACTGCTGTACTCAGACCAGAGCCAGATCTTTTTCTTCAGACGTTTCAAATCCAATCTTCCTGCCAAAGTCTCAGAAATGCTGCACAAGGCCCCAGGAAGAAAAAACTATTTTAAAGATGACTCCCTTATTCAAACTAACAGTAGCAGCCCATAGCCACCCACCTTGGCAATCTGATCAAACTTGCCAAACAGCTCATTTAACATGTGCACCAGCTCCCCGGGCGAGCAGTCACTGGCCAGGCGAGTGAATCCCACGATATCAGCGTACAAGATGCTGCAATAGAAACAAACAGAATCTTGGTCACAGCTTCCTTCTGCAGGACTCAGATCCATCAATCAACAGCAAAACCTGAAAGTAAGCATTCTGGACTTCACAGGGGTATGTCCATACCCAAATCAGCCACTAGTAAATGTAGAGCAATAAATATGACTACATTTATAGGGAAACCTATATTTACTTTTATGGATGTTGTGTTTATAGGCAATATATACCTATATTTATCTTTATAGGTGTTGTGTTTATAGGTAATATATACCTATATTTATAAGTATTAACTTCTCAGTTTACATGCCTTTATAGGCATACCTATATTTATAGGTGTTTACAAACATTCTATACCTGAATTTGTTACGGTATTAAAAAAATAGAAATATTTTTGCAAGTCACAAATCAGCAAAATAATGGCAATATAATAGTTTCAAGGAGTGCACTCACAAGAGAACATGAGTTTCCTCAAAAGTACTGCAATACTTTTAGTAAAGCGGTTTCTAAGAATATCATTCAAACTAACTTGTCTCATCAAAAAACAAGCAAACAAACAACTAATCAAAACAGGAAAAAAAATACTTGTAAAGAAGAAAGAATGTTTAAAATAAAAGGTGATCTATTTTTCCAGCTACTAGAAAATTTTAATTAATAAATAATTACAGCTGTCAGCAGAATATTTTATCCCAGGTACTATGTAAAATACATATGTGATACAGCTGCCTCTGTTTACATGGTATAAATCCTGAGAAATTGTTCCAGTTAAGAAAATTGCAAAATCAGAATCATACCACTGACGTGAATTACAATTTGACTAGTATACATGGAAGCAGGATTTGGTACTTCAACACAAAGAATGAAGATGCTATGAAAAAAAGCCTATTGTGTGGCTTTTTCTCAACAACTCCTTTGTATTATAACCTTTGGGGCTCTTCTGGAATGTAGCCTTGTCAGCATTTGATCAAATTAAGGGATGCTACATATTAAGTTAATGAAAAGAATATTTAAAAAATTATTTTCTTAATTGCTCCCTTAACACTTTCTTTCAATTTCTTTTGTCTGAATGCTGTTGATACATTTTATTACAGTACAATACCTTACATTGGTGTGCCTTTTGACATACAAGTTGTGGAAGTTATTGGTGTTTTCCAGCTGGCCTGCCTTCGGACCTTGTAACCTCTGAATGATCTCTGCTTTCATTTCCATGGCAATGTGAGCAGGCAGTAAAGAAAGTAGAAGACGCTCCTAAAATTTAAAATGAAATGTCCACAGGTTCTTTATGGAGAATAAAGTTAGTACGGCATCAATACTGTGCAAGGCACACACTATTGTCAATACTACAGAACATTTTGAGGAGGCTTGCACTGAGGCCTGGTATGAACTCCAAAGTCAATCAGTTCCTTGAAGAGTGTGACAGAGATATACACACATTTCCAAGTAATACCTGCCTTCTTCAAGGTTTTGTGTATATTAGAAAAAGGTTAAGCCAAGCTTAACATTTGATGAAGTTATGTACAGGAATCTATTCAATATCTGAGTAGGATGCATCAAATGAAACGAGTTGTAAGGCCAGTCCAGAGAACTTTCAGGGAAATGCTGTCTGATTCAGGCAAGAATAAGATACATCTTTTTATTTTAATGTATTTAAATGCTCTACCATAATTTTACACGTTAGACTGAAATTAAAAGATAAAATACAGACACAGAACATACTGAAACTGTTGAACTTTTGCAAAGCATTTTGATAGGTACTCTCCCCTTCAATATGGCATTTGACAAAATTTTTTTTTCAAATTAACCTAAAAGCATATTGAATATTAAAAAACCCCAAACCCTAGATATTTTTCCTCATCATTTGGTATTAGGGTCTTCCTCTTCATTAGATATTATGGTCTTCCTCTTGGAAAGCTCTCTGATGCTTTCATTTTGCCCATTTTACCTGTGACAGCTTTGCACTGAGTTCCTACTTCTCTGGAAAACAGAACAAGAACTCTGCAAAAAAAAAGTCCTTCTTGCTTTATCATACTCCATCTTGAAACTGAGAAAGGATTTCCTGTTTTCTCATAAGCAGTCAGGAGAGACTCCCTCTTGCTAAGGATAAAAACCAGAAGCCTGAACCAGTGAGGAGGGGGGAGGCATCGGAAAACGCCCTTGACAGAGCCAGAGAGAGAAACAGCTACACCAGAAAAGATGATGACCCCAAAATGTGCATGATCCTCAAGTGTTACTCAGAATAATGCATTTTCTTTGATTCACAAGAGTATTTTTGCAGACTTTGCAGTTCTGTTCACGAAGGTACCAGAAGAAGTGTAGCCATTAATCCAATCCTCTGCCTGGGATAATTACTCCTGTTCAGGTCTGATGACCTTGAGTAGAGCATGGCAATAACAGGGCTATAGACTCTTCTAATATTTGCAGCTACCTTGGCTATCTGTCTCTGCCAAGTATAATGAAAAATTCACATTCCTCATAGCATTTGTGCACTTGCAAGCATAGCATTCAATTACATGAGGCCCTGTGAAACTGATCTTGCACATACTTGGCAAAAAATCTTCTATTTCAGTGAATCAAGATAGAATCTTGCTTTGCTGCTAATTAATATTGAACTAATAATTTATTTCTTAAATGCAAGATTAATTTAGTATGTTTAGGCACCTGAGCAGGTTCACATCCAAGAGACCGATGTATTTTCACTGGTTATGTTCAATGGCAATGTTTCACTTCCACTGCTCCTTGGTGGAGGTATTTTGCTAACTTGTAAATAATATCTGCACAACTAATTGATTTTTTTCATAACAAAATCCTACTCTTCCAAGTTGCTCTTTATCTAACAGTACAGGATTGTTCAGACTTGTTAATAACTATAATTAGACAGTTAATGAAGAGGTGAGTGCTCTTAGCTACAATTTTACATCACCATACTCCTTTTGTACCAGGGATAGTAAATGCAAACTGGTTCACTATCTTCCTGTGACTGTTACGATTCCAGACACACAGTGACGCAGGCACTCAACATCCAGGTTACTGCTTACATCTTTGAAACTCAGAGAGGCTGGCAAAAGGTCATAAAGCAACAAATGTTTTCAAGGAAGCAAGCAAAAAAAAAAACCAAGAGAAAAGGTTTTCATGGAAGGCAGCATGAAGTCAACTACAAGCTAAAGAATCATATGAGGCAAAGGAAAAGAGAATGCCCTCAGTTTGTAGGGGACATCAGGAGAGATGAAATATTTCCCCTTCTTTTTCTCTTCAGGCCATCCCACTATTCCATTCTGCTTAAATAGCCTGGTGAAGCTGTTCACCACACCAGAATTCCCTCCAAAGAATGTTTTCTTTCCTCCATTTCCACCGTCCTAAAGAGAAGGTTGCAACCAGAGGCTGCATTAGGGAAATGCAATTGGTGAAGCACACTGCAGAACACCTTGCCATGCCCAGCTGCACATACAGCCTTCAGACACCCTGCAAGCATTCACACTTCAATCCTGAAGTTATCCCTTGTGATAGATGATGTGGACTGTTTTCATTTCTTTCACTAAAAGACCGTTGTGAAAGAAGGTGAATCTCAGCTACTTATGAACACTGTGGCTGGGCTGGTCAGCTAAAGATCCTAAGAAATGCAAAGCACATAAGAACACCTCCTTCTTCCTGTTTTGTCATTGCTGTTGGCTCAAAAGAGCGGAGTGGAAGGATCAAAACCACTTACTGATCAGCTTGTGGTGCCTGATGTTGTGCATTGAAATTCCTGCAGACTGGAACAATGCAAGGAACACCACAAATCAAGACTGCTGCTTGTGCTGGCTTTATATTTGGTAATACATTCCATTCTGTACTGTTCTCTCAAAAAGACAGAAAATCTACCCATCAAAAACTAGGTGAACTGAGATACAAGACACTGACTTTTACACAAAAATCTTCCTTATCCGTAGTAACTAGAGAAGCCACTCTCAGAGCTACAGTCTGTAAGAAAAAAGCTGAAGTAATTCTGAATGCAGGTCAAGAGGTACCATTTGAAAGACTTCAGACTGAAAATAAGAATACCTGCTTCAGGTGAAACTTCTGTGCTATGACAATAGTGAAAATCTCTTCACAAATGTCCTTCCCTAGAATATTAACAACATGACCTTAGCAGTGTCATAGGTTAGCAAGCATAGTCCCGGAAGGGACGTCCTTGCTAAGGGGTGCTTACAGTTTCCTCTGGGAACTGATAGAACCTATCAGCTGGCCAGTTTGAATATGGACAATTCTCTAAGCCACTTAAAGTTGTGAACACCTCTGTGATCCACATTTAAGAATAGGCAAACTCCCCCTCCAAGCTCTCTCTCGTTTCCGGCGCTGGCACAGGTGGCTGCAGGCCCCGTGTGGGGGCCAGCGGGCCCAGCCAGGCCCTGCTTGGGCCAGGCCGGGCCGGGCCACGGCCATCCTGGAGCCATGGACCTGTTCCAGCCATGGAACCCCCCCCACTGCCTTGCCGTGGGCAGCCGGAGCGGCTCGGCTCTCCCCCCTCTCCACTGCGATAAGAAAAATTCAACATTCCAGCTGCAAAGCTGCAAGGCCGAGGTGAGATTAACCCTTTTACTGCTGTGAAGAGCTGAAAACCTGAGGGAAGAGAGAGAGGAGATGCTTAAAGCTGAAATTCTGTTGTGAAGCTATGATATATCAGAGTATCCTGTTGTAATTTCATGAAGATATGGGGGGTGGAGTGTTCAACTCGTAAGCAAAAGCACCTGCGCTGAGATAGGCAGATGCTGACGCAGCTGTAATTTCATGAGAAGTTTGAACAAGGAGAGATGAACCAGATGAGGACTTTTGCTCCAAACGGGAAAGGAGAAAACCTCAGTACCTAGAGATGCTTCCAGAGATAGTCTTAATTATGAAGATGATGAAGACCCTTTGCTCCCAGGGAAGGAGAAGGGCCTCTGTTTTTGTTTCTGAACGGCTCAACCTTAAAATTGTACCCCAAGAAACTTCAAGAGTGGACCCTCGAAAGCAGTTGCGGGAAAAGCTGCAAGTCGGGGGAAAGGACTCACACGCAGGCAGAGAGACTCCTCTTCCTAAATGGACTGAACAATATTTGGAAGTGGGCGGCTGTCTCGTTGTGATAATGTTTTCATAGCATGAGCAAGAAGAGACTTCTCTTTCTAAATGGACTGAACAAGGTTATTATGGAAGTGGTAAACAGACTGAACATCTTAAGGGTTGTTTTTTCACATTGTCAGTGGGAGAAGGGAGGAAGGTGGGGGGAGGAGGAGAGTTCTGAAGGTGGTATAATTTTTTTTCTTCCCTCTTTTAGGTCTGTTAATAAACTTTATATTCTTTCAAGTTTGGTGCCTGCTTTGCATTTCCCCTAATTCTTATCTCACAGCAGATAAACAGTAATGAGTATTTTGGACCAAACCACTACAGCAGCTTATACAGGGAATTTACACACACAAGACTGTTTCCTGACTGTTCATGTTCCCTGGGACTATGCTTTCCTCTCAGTCACTTCTAGCTGATACCTCTCAAGTCCTAGGGCTAAAAGATGGAGCCCACGATCTATACTGAATACAAAATTAAAGTCCCTTTCAATACTATAGGGTTAAGTACTTCTCTCTTCTCCACCTGGACCCCACTAGGAGGATAGCAAGTAGACATCTTCCCTGGGTTTTCTCGCTGAAGTTTTTCTGTGGTATTTATCAAACTGTTATTTGAGTTCCTGTTCACTCAATCTCTCACATCCAAGTCCCTGAATCATACAGATTACTTCAGCAGTGATTCTCAGTTACACATTACTCCTCTAAGCTGTATAAACTCTAGTAGCTGACTTAGCTAGAGTAAGTTAGCATAGCTCAGTTAAAGAACATAGCACTGTGCTGTTTTCGGCAAGGTGGCAATTGCGCTTGAGTATCTTGCACAGTATCATGCTGTTGTTATGCAGCAAACAAGCAAAATATCCAAATACTAGGTACAGGACATTTTCTAAAGTGCATGTTTCACAAATCAACCTCTTCTTGGCCTGAGGCAATAATGCTTTATTTATTTGCTCATTCCTGTTTTATTATTTGAACTACCAACACTGATTCACTCATTTGTACAAGATTAAACCACTACCAACTCTTTACTGTAGCATAAAGCTAAGAATTTATGGATTTAAAGGCCAAATATTCTTCCATCTAGTCTGATCTCTTGAATAATATAGGCAACAGAATATCATTAAGGAGAAACAAAGGTAGTCTGATAGGACTCACTATATTAAAATCAACTTTCTGCCTTGCTGTCAGTGGAGAGAAACTGTCCTTCAAGGCATTTCACAGAATCTAATGCTGAAATTCTGAGGTAGCAATACTCTCTCTCTCTCTGTTGTCTAGGGAGGGAACTGCTGGTCCAAATTTTGGTCTTACTGGAAGAAATGTCCATCTTTGTTGTTAAGCTTCTTCTGATATCCAACAAGTCTGCAGAAAAACTATATATTTGTAGATCAGTAAAGGACTATAGGAATATTTTTGGCCCTACAATCGCATATAGGGATATTTTTGTCCCTTTCAATGTTATTTAGGGCACTGAATACTGAATTCTGCTTTTCTGTGGGTTGGATTTTGTTTTCAGATTCCTGTGGCATATATCTAATCATCTATTTAGCAAGTTTGACAAACAAGGTCAGTAACTCAGCAGTAAGAGCTCAAGAAGCAATTAGCCTACGTATGCATCCTGCTTCACTACAAAGTTTGCAAATAAACACAAATAACATCAAATTTTCAGCTTCCCTTGAAATATACAAAGAAATAACCCACAAGAAATGAATTTTGTGATTCCTGACCACAAAACGATCAAATAGCCAAGAAGCTGATCAAGATTATCGTCAATTATAGTACTGTTTTCCCAGATCTCATGATCATTCTCTAAAATACACCTACAAAAATAAATAGTTGTAAATTTTTTTTTCTTAAAGCTAACTTGGACTCCTAACTGTGAGGGAAGATGACTTCTTAAAATTACTTGCTATTATCTCCTTAAATTTAGCCTATGTTAATAACCTCCATCAACCTCATTACTTGTGCTGAGGCCAATAAATTGATTTTACTCATACACACCACAAAAGGTATTCAATCTTGGCTGCAGAGACATCAAGAGGTGGATAATTCACCAGCTTCTAGTGGTTAATCTGCTGAACTGTTAAAAACTGTTAAAAACGTGTTCTATATTTCTTACTTTGAAGTCTTGGCCCGGTTACATCTTTCTCAGCTCAAGATTCATGTCCCTACTTTTATTCCTGTAAACACAGATAACTGTCTTTTTGATGAGGTAAATAGACTTAGGTCCAAAAACCTCCTTCTCCTAAGTGTTTTCTACACTCTCTTCTCAAAACTCTCAACAACCTTCAAGCATTTTCAAGGGTTTCTTGACACAAATCTTAACATTTTGCTCCAGTAAACACAGACACACACATATTTATTTCCCACAATATGTCCATGACTTACTCTGTGCAACCTTCTACTGTAACATACCCAGAGTTCCTGGTCTGCTGTTCCATGTCTCCTACTTTCTCCAAAATATTATACAAAGTTGCAACCTTAAAATATCCTAGGTGTGGCCCATACTCTTTTAGAATTATGTCTCTTCAGAAATTTATTAAAAATTCCCTTGATTAATATTGTTTATAAAGTATTCCATATTACAGTATTTATTATCAGACCAGTATTTACATTTTCTGCAAAAATTATTGTCTAGGAATGTCCTCACATACCTCCTAGATAATTAATAAAAATACAGAATAGCATAAACACTGAGACGTGATTCTTGCAGAACATGACACACATGCCAACTCATAGAGCACCTCCAGTGATAACTTCCAGTTACTCTACTCAGAATCCATTAGACTGTGCTCTTTTGGTGGGAAGTGTCAGTACTTTTATGCTGAGCATCACTGCATCAAATACCTTACTGAAATCTTTTGATTTTGGAAAGTTACTTAACCCAAACCTGTTCCCATTAAACACTGAAACACATTTTCATATGACTCGATTTCCTACCAAGTTATTGAGTGCATCACTCTATTTCTTTCCAAATACAAAACTATTACAGCAGAACCTTTTATTTCATACTGATTGTTTAAACTCTTTCCATCTAGTGGAAACTCTTCCTTGGTTATGATGGCTTTTTTCCTGGAATACTTCCAAAATGCTGTTATTGGCCTTGACAAAACCAGACAAGGATCAAGGATTTTTTGTGACATGTAGAAGTCTCCCAACATATCACAACTTTTGTCACACTGAAGCATTTTTTAATACATCTAATTGCTGCTTTTGCTTTCACTCATGGCTAGCCCAGGCTTTATGACACAGATAATGTCTTTCCTGATGACAGAGCTATGAACTCTCATCTGTTCTCATCTGTTCTCCTAAATGGCCCCCCATTGCTAACAACATTAATTTCTAATTTTTTTTTTCCACATGGAAAATGAGTTTTTCCCCAACCTCCCCACTGCAGGATTTTTTGTTTTCATGACCCTTTGGGTGAAATTTCAAGTGTGGCAATGCCAGGAGCCACAGTATCAACACCAGAAAATCAACACACACACAAGGGAAATGAAAGCACCATCCTCTCATTCCTCACTAGTTCCTCAGCCATGAAATGCAAATACCCTCGTGAAGTTATTCTGCAGAAGACAAGCAGTGGTTGTCCAGGGGCTGCTCCTGTGAGAATGGGAGCCCCAAGTGAGGGCTGCCAGTGTTCAAACCCAAGGTGGCCGCTGAGGTCACCAGCTCAGATGGCAACGAGATGTGTCCACCCAGGTGCTGGGACAGGACCAGGGCCAGGGCAAGGCCCACCGTGGTGCCAGACAGGGATCAGCCCCCGCGGTGCTGCCTCGGAGCCTCTGCCTGGGAAAGAGAAGCTGCCCTCCCTACTCTGTCCCTGAGCTCCAGCCATGCATCCAGAAAGGGGCCAGTTGTCTTCAAATAAATTTGCAATGGCTAAATATCAGTGGTGTGACTTGCTCACTTCACAGGAGCAGTAAAGCCAATGCAGGCTTTCAGCTGAAGTACAGGCAAGGGTTTGCAGGCTAAATATGCAGTATTGTGCACCTTCAGTGTGCCCAGCTCATCTGCTGTGGAGTAGCTCTGGGAAGTAGCTCTAGCTGCTATGTAACCAGTCACCTCCACATCCAAAAAATACTAAACCAAAGCACTGCCACTGTTTCAGTGCAGGGGACTGAAAGCTCATTTAAATTCACAGGCTCACCACGTATTTGGCAAAGACAAATTCCTTCACAGAACCTAGGGGATGCTTAATGTTGATGCATAGATTACAGTTTGCATATGCAGGCTGTTTATGACTAATTTGGCAAACAATGTTCACTACACCTTCAGAAAACATGCCTATCCTGCGCCTGTTCAAGTGACAAGTCACCAAACAGCACAACAATAGAGTAAAAGGGAACATACCAACATACACAGCCAGAGCTGCTTAATTAACAGAGAATGTCAAGGTTTATTTATGTCTGATCCTGTTAATTCTTGCTTTAAGTTTTATATATATCAAGAACTGATGAACAGACAGAAGCAGCATTTTGCAAAGAATCAGTTTGATGAGAGTTACATGTTTATTAATATATCAGTCTTTAATAATGATGAAGTATTACAGTGCTAGCAATCTGGCAATTGCTCAATACTGTTCTTTTAAACAACAAACCCTTTAACTCCAGTACAACTCACTTCATATTTTGATGAGAGGAATTTTGTTATTTTTTCAATAGAAATAAGGAAAACCAAACCCATCTCTCTTTTTACATATTTTCCTTCTTCCAAACCCTCTATGAGACGTGTCAGGGAAGATATTCAAGAGTACTGCTTAGAAGGTATCTATGCAGCCATTTTTCAAAGACAGAAATTTCCTGTTCGTCTGTCCAGTTTAGAGCCAAACCTTGTGGTTGAAAGCATCAAATCCAAAGCAAAACCAAAAGTATTTCTAAGGCACAGCATTGCATTTAAGTTGGAAGACCACGTCTGAAGCACACTGACAGCATCACGACCTCCATGCTCTTCTAAATAGCTTGAAACTGGTTGTTCTTACCTCTGACATTGCCTCCAGTGTTTTAGCCATCTGTTTACAGAATGCTTAACATGTAAGAATGGATTTCTTTCTGTATTTCACTGGTGATTTGCTAGTATTTTACTGGATACTCTACAGATATCACACATTTGAGTGATAAAATGTTACTCACCACACAGAATAAGGATCAAAACCAAGAATCAGTCATCTAGCTGCACTTGTCAGGAGCCCATAAACACTTAAAAGTGGGTCAGACAGAGCAGTGAGAAGCAGGGCCAGACAGAAATAGAAAGGAATCAAAACAGTCAATCTCTGTATTAGCTTAGTCAAGAGTAGAAGTATCTAAACAGAGGTTTGGCCCATACAAAAGCCAGTTTAAATAGAGATAAAAGTTTAGTCAAGTAGAAGCTAATTCTAAGAGTTTATTTCACCCATAAATTAATGAAAAGTGAACCTACAGCAAGGATCTGTCCTACTTCTTGTGCAACAGTGATGATAAATTTTAACGTTGCAAGCTGTATATTTTAACACCTCTTTTCTGAGCACCACTATTCATTCAACAGCTCACTTCCCAGCCTTGAAGACAGAGAAGGCTGACTCACACTAGGTGGAAATCAAAGAACAGGCAGATGTCTGGAGGATATACGCTGTTACTGCATTCATAAAGCAGACCTCTTGTTTCCTTACAGTGGTCTAAATAAAAGGGAACAAGAATGGTTTTCATTATATTTCTATCTCAGCAATGACAGTTTCATGTAGAAATCTCCCAATTGCTCTTTAATGATTATATTCACCAGCTACTAAAGATAGAAAGTTTTCAATTAAAAAAATTGCTCCCCCTGAAAAATAAACAAGATAAACACAGTTTTGAAACCAATTCTCTTTTTTTTGAAGAATCTGATCAAGGGAAAAAAGCAAGAACTTACTGTATGGCAGATATATGCTAAACTATTAATTAATACTCATTACTAGGTCTAACCACAAAACAAAATTTAGCATAAACCATAGCAAGGGTTAAAGCTTTCAGAATTGGTCTGGTTTTATTTTCTAAACATTTTCTGAATTTTATTCTATACATTTTATTTTCTGAACATTTTCCATGTCACTGTGTGTACAATTTTGGAGGTGTTTTCTATGGTATGTTCCAGAGGTACTTACATATAATAAATTTGCAGACAAGGAACTCAGACGTAATTACAGATAGGCAGGAACTACCAGATCTTTGAGTGTGTTGTCATCTAGGGAAAGCCTGTCCCAGGAAGAAAGGTACTAAGTCTGTGTGTGCAATGCATGGAGAAAACTGGAATCATAAAAATGCAACTGAAAAAATTTAGATCTGCAGGAGGAAGCCACATAAGTAGAAAATACTCAGAAGAGGGTGCTGCTTATGATTCTGTACAAAGAGCCACCAGGCCATTACCTCCAGGATGGAAGGAGGTACCTTTATGTGCTTGGAACCCTGTTGTGGGCAAAACAGTCTGCAGTCAGGTAATTCTAACAGAATTAATTTAATGTAAACAAAAACAAACCTCTCACTGCTGATTGCAGTTCGAAAAAAAAAAAATTTAAAAAAAGGAACATAAACACTGAGACAGATTCTTACACAACCATCTATCCTCCACACTTCCAGGTCTCAGTTTTCACTATTTTTGCCATGCATTATACTCTGTCCATCAAAACTCCTGCGCTGAGCTGGCAGGAAGAGTAGGAAGCTGAGATGGCATGTGTGATAGTTTCTGTCTGTCACTCTGTGCTTCTGCTGCCCTATGCTTGAAGGTTTCTGCTGCCCTTTTACTCCATGTCTCTGCTCCAGCCTGGGACATTGATGGGCTGCTGTGCCCTCTGGTGTGTCCCTGCTCCAGCATGGATCGTCCATGTCCCACAGCGCCTCAGGGGTGAGGCTACCTTATTTGGGTACAGAGAGTCCTCTCCACAGATCAGCTTGTCTCCAGCCTCCAGAGAATGCCTGCTTCCTTCTGAACTGTGTTTGGGCAGGAACACTGGTTAAATAACTTTTTGACACCCAATGGCTAAGATTTGGTACACAAAGCAGGTTTTTTCCATGGCAGTTTTGTGTGCCCCACGGGAGGCTGGAGGCAGCTTTGGCTGACATGAAGTGATTCACAATGACCCCTCTGCCAGCTCACCACCTCAGACCCCGGCAACCTGTGGCCACCAACACAGGCTCTGTACAGCACCACAGTGCCCAGTGGTGCAGAAATGGGGTGTCAGCTCCAGAGGTTTTCAAGCTTTAACAGGACATCCACAGGTTAAACAGTGTTCTCCATGTGCAACCCTTCATCAAAACAGCCCTCTGCCAAAATGAGACCTCAACTCTCCTCCCATCCCCACAGAGAAGTGCTTATCAGTGAGCATGAGATTATTTTGGAGGTAGAGTCTAGAAGCCTCTTCAGGTGAAATTAATTTTCTCCAAAATGAAACCATTTAAAAATCAATGAAGCAAGTACAAGATTTCCTGTCTCTGCAGTGCTCCAGGTGAATTCCCTAATCCCCAGGCTCCTGCAGAAGGGCTGGTCTGCTTCCTCATTCTCTGTCATGGGATGAGCAATCCAGTGGAGACATTTGGCAAATGTCCTTCAGCACAGCAGAAGACGAGCCCAGTTTGTCTCCTTGAGGAATTAGGTCTGAATTCTTGGCCTCACATGTTGAAGGGTTTAAAACAGGCCTAATTCTTATCAATTCCATGTTCTTTGTCTATTGTTTTGGAATCCTGGTTTACACACTGATGTCTGCACATTTGTACATGTGTATACTGTAAAAAACAACACCAAAGCTGCAGTTGATTGGTTTTGACAGTGCTATTTCTAATGCCATATATGCTATAGATTAATTAAATCTATTCTATGATTACTGCACTTAAATAACTTCCACACCTTTTAGAAATTTGGGAATAGTGTGTGCCTTTTTTACCCAACATTGGTTTTGGTTATTTGCAGCACATGTCATCAATATGCTCCATACCTTTATTTCACTTGATTCATTTTGAAATGCTGCATTTTAAACAGTGATTAACAGATACATCCATCAGAAAAATATGTTGACAGTTAGGATTGCGTTGCTGTTCAAAGAGATAAAATTGAAAGAAGGTAATACATAGTAACTGATAACATTTTACCATGTAATTCACAGTATCATAATCTATTATACATCACTGAAACCTCAGCATACAGGCACATAATACTGACTATTTAAGCTACAGGAACCATAATTCCTAGAAAGGAATAAAGAATAAAAAATGTACATCTTTTGTGTAACAAGACATACATTTTCATGTTTGGCTCCTGCTCCAGTCCTCTTGGTGAAATTTTTTTGCTGCTTAAAAGCTCTTTCTGTATGATATTAGCAACAGTTACAGAGTATGTACTTCCTTTTCAGACTGGCATTGCTGTTCCCACCAACTATATTATATAATTTTGAATAAAATGGTAAAATATGAGACTGCTATATGTTTTCAGCCCCCCGTTTTAAGAAATGCTATAAAATATTCTTTTTGATTTTTGTTAGCACACTATTGTTATTTATAAGCAAGAGGGACTTAATTTCTTTATCAATCCTGAGCCCAAGGTACACCTCAAAATAGTTTCCTCCCCATGGAGCCTCATAGCTGTCTTCAGCAGCACCAGCACCAGCTCTGCCACATCCAGCACAGCTTAGCAACATTCAAATACCAAGTCCTGCCAAGAATCCCCAGAACATGTGCTCAATACACAGATGTGCTCTGATGAACCAGGGCCATCCTATATAATCAGTTTGGGTCACTGCAGAACTTGCTTGTTTGCAGTTTGCAATACCAGTATTTAAAAAAACCTGGAGTTTTTGTTGGGTTTTTGTTTTGGTTTGTTTGTTTTTGTTGTTGGGGGGGTTGTTTATTTGGGTTTTTTGTTTTGTTTGTTTGTTTCCCAAGGTGCATGACTGGAAGGGAATGCTTCACTCTTAAGTTGAGTGGATCTGTCTGAATGAGAGCCACTTTGAGCTGCAGCAGAAAGAACCTTTCAGAAGACTGGATGGAGCAATCAGGGAGAAAACACGAAGACACGAGATATTGCTCTTCTGCAGTGCACCTGACTTCAGCATTTCCCACTTTCTTGACAGAAGATTTCCCAGAGACCCTGACAGGACTTGCTGAGATTGTTCCAATGATGGAAGCCACTGGAAGCTGTTGAGCTAGAAGGGCTTTCTAGAAGGCTGTAGGAAACTCTACCCTGCAAGGACTCAAGATGAGATTTATTTTCAGTTTGGTGTCTCCTCTGTATCATCAGCAATTCTGAGCTTTTCTTGGCCGACGAGTTAACCTATTCTACTTATTCTAAGTAAGTTAACTTTGCAGTAAAAAAAACTCTTCTTTTTTTTGAGACCTGAAGCTATTCCATCCAAGGACCTATAAGTCATGTTCTGTCATACCAAGTGTGGTTTAAAGTCTGAATAAACTCTCTCAGTGATCCAGCAGGTGAAGCCTTTGCAGCTGTGACTACTCCTGTATGGACTGCAGCCATATAGCAGCAAATTCTATAAGTTATTTGGGAGCAAAATGATGTTTTGTATTTGGGCAATTGGAGAGAAACTTCCATTGCAGAAGCTCATCCCTTAGCTCGTAACTGCTGTCCAAAGAAGGACACAGCACATACACACGGGAATTATTATTCATTGTTTGTCAGATAAAGGCCTGCATCTTATCTGTCTGGTGAGATATCAGTTCCTCTGCTATTCTCCCATATTGTTCTCCTTTCGCAGTCTCCAAGGAAGCCTGGTGCTTTAGTCTGAGACTGTATGCTGGAATATTGACAGCTGTTTCAGAGCAAGAGCTCAATCTTCCTTGCACAAACCTACAGCTCTCCCAGCAGGGCAAAATTCACTGGATTCAGGGCAGTAATAGCTACCCAGACCAGTCACCTCCCATCTTCCAGCACAACTTCCTCAAAGTTTGTTTTTCTCTCAACACTAAGGGGAAGGTGACATTTTGATAACAAGTTCTGTTGGTTTCAGCTAACTTTTCTCATCTATAGGTTCACATTTGCATTATTCAGGTGCTTGTTTTTAGTATCTAACTGCAGCACACTGAAAGGATGACTCCCCAGATGTACTTCTTTCATTCAAGTGGTACAGAAATCCAACAGTTTAAGCAATACAGCATGTTAATGTCTCTGCTCCCAGTGCAAAAGAAGGGAGTAAAAAGAAAGGAATAAAATATGGCCCAGGAAGAACTGAAAGACCAGCAATAAATCATATTTCCTCAGTGTGACAAAGGAGACTGAAAAATGGCTGTGCCAGATGCCCAGATTTAAAATACCTTCAATTATGTAAATCTGATGGTTTTGCTTTTTTTGAAAATCGTCAATAAGAATATGTTGGGCTACACCAAAAGCTGGGGCCCAGGCTTCACTGCAAAATGGAACAGTAAATACAGGTGCTACTTGCAAACACTAGGCAGAAACACTTTTCTGAAGAAGCAAGGGAGACACCTGCTATTAATTTCACACTAACAATTGGCTCTACCCTCAGTATCCATGTTATTCCATAAACAAATCTATCTGGCTACATTAAAGTGAGAAAAGAAAGCCCTGTAAATCTGCCCCTTATGTATTCCAGTAAAATGACTCTTTGAGTATTCTTTTCATCTTCTAGAAACATAAACTACTGTACATAAACTACTATCTGTATACCTGCACACACAGGCTTTACTTTATACATGAACAGAGATCTAAAAATATCTTCTATAACAAAGCAATTTCATTTACAGATTTCCTCTGGGTAGCATAAAGCTCACTGTAAAAGCTGACAGATCTTCACACTGTGCTGTGCTATGTGACACTAGAGCACTTCTGTGAATAACACTTTGCAGACTGGTGGCACATGCTCCAACAACAAATTATTGTTTCTGGGACTTGTAGATATTTTATGCCTGATAAGCAGTCGACCATAAAATAGCTACAAATTTCACTGAAATTTTTAGGGTTTGGAGCAATGCAGAAAGCTAGTTAAAATTAATCTGAGCATGAAAGAAAACTGAAGGGACATGAAGGATGTAAAAAGTAAATGCATTTTTAAAAAAATTCTCGATAGGTAGAACTAATAAAATTTTAAATATTTGATCATGTAAAGACATTTGTCCTTTCCCATGCCTCCTTAGTTTCTTCAAGACCTTTTTGTGAGAGTTCTTGTCTTCCAGAAATCCAGGCAGCCTGTATCAAATGGATTATTCTCACCCACAAGATTTGAAACCTTCAGAGAATTCTTTTTCTTTTCCTCTACAAAAGCTGTCTTGACTTTTCTTTCATCTATCACCCTCACCCAAATCCTGTATTTTACTTCCACTAATATGCCTGAACAGACACTGGCTTTGTAAGTCAGTAGTCCTCTGGTCTCCCTTGGAGCTCTGCAAAAATTGGTATCACAGTTGCCTCCCCCTTGCCCTGAACTATCAGCACAACTCTTGGTGACAGACTCCACCTAAGACATGGCAGCAGCATTTCTGTTGTTTCATCCCTGAGCTTCTTTAGGTCCCTCTGCTGAATACATAGACATGAGGATTCATTACCACTTACTTTATTTAATCTATCTATTCCTTGACCTCTCCTCCTACTGCTTCACCTTGAGATAAATGTTGCAATTAGTCTTCCATAAATGTAGAAAACCCTTTTCCACCACAATGAGCACAGGAGAATTAATAAAAGTTGTCACTAGATTTACTATGGGGAATCACAAGGCAAAGTTCTGAGTATGAACTTACTCTAAAAAAGATAAATCAGTTAATTTCTGCACAGTTTAAAAAATACTTGATGTTTCTTTGTAATAATTGTTAAATTTACAGTAACATTTATTTTTCAATGCCAATTTAATTTCCCAAAAAGATATTTTTTTTCTTTTCTCTTTTTCTTTAGTATCCCCCTTAATCTAAGCAAAATTTCAGATGCTTTTGTACCTATTTAAAATTACTCTATTACCAATTTTTATACATGTTAACAAAGTATTAAATGCTAGGAATGGATTAAATTGAATTAATGTGCCTTTCTATTCCTTTTTTTTTTTTTTGGTTGGTTGGTTGGGTTTTTTTGGTGTTTTTTTTTTAAGGTGGTCTATAATGAACTAAATTAGTACTTTGTTTTCAGTGGTGGAAGGAAAGTAGCTTTCTCATGGTTGATTTTTAACATTTTCATGAACTTGCAAGAAAACAAAGCAGGCAAGCTAGACAACACAGTCTAATCCTTTAAAACATTTACTATTTCTTTTTATATGTATTCCTTATCAACGGGCACTTGAATTCACCCAAGATGACTTACAAAAGTTACCTACAAGGAAGTAACTTAAGGGTGTTTAAGGCATGACTACAGAGAGCTTTCTGAGGGAGTACCTAACTTTTTACCTATTTGTACTTTATACAATTAGGTACTGTATATCAGCTTAGACGTTCAAAGGGCACGGGTATGACAGAATGTCTTAAATTTCTATTTTTCCAAATCCTTAAACCTGTGACTCGCATAGTAAAATTAAAATGAAATCAAATCACAAATTAATGAAATCATACCATGTCATGTTCTTATTCTGATGTAACTCATTAAAATACCTTTTTTTATATCTACGTATCTAAATATTAAAAAAACCCATTCATTTCAATAAGACAGTGTATTTCAACAATTAATGCTACACAAAATCCAAATACTAAGTTATCCTACAGCATTCAAGCCAGGTTGGATGGGGCTCTGAGCAACCTTGACTAACGGAAGGTGTCCCTGGCTGTGGGAGGGGGCTTGGAAATATATGACCTTTAAAGTCCCTTCAACTCAAGCCATTCTATGGTTTTAAGTCTACTCCCTTTGAAAAAGGGAATTAACCTAACACCACAGCTCTACAGCTGAAAGGCTAAAATTTTCCTTTGGTTAAAAAAGAAAATTTGCGAGCAAATTCTCCTGCACAGATATTGCCCTGCACAGGGATATCAGACACAAAACAAGACAGGAACATGTGGCAGTGGGGATACAATGGCAACACTGCACCAGTTATAATTACCACAAAGTGATGGGTACAGTGGGGTTACAGCAGTCCCTGCAGGGCTGTTTGTTAATCTGCTCAGGAGCACATCTTTCACTGAAGGGTAAACAACCCTGCATCGCTGTTAACACAGTCAGTGACTCAGAAGAAGCTCTCACTGCACCTACCCCACAGCTGATGCCAGAATGCTCCCAATACCAAAACTATTTCACAAAATAAAAAACCTCTTTAGAGGGTATTTTTTTTTTTTTTTTTAAATATGTGGACTTTCCAAACTAAGAAACCAATTCATTCAATACACTGAGGCTAATCAATCATTACCAACTCAAGCACACATTTCCGTGGAATGAAAAACTTGCATCATATCATATCATATCATATCATATCATATCATATATTATATTATATTATATCATATATCATATCATACCATTATCATTCTTATCATCAGTTTTATTTTCTTTCCTGGAGCTCTGGGCTTTGTGGTTTTCTGAACCCTAACCCAAACCCTGACCCTGACCGTGATCCTAGGAAGACCAGGAAATCTAGAACTGGGCTGAGTCGAGTACCAAGAAAAAAGAAAACAAGAAAGCAAGACTGAGGCAGTGTCACACTCCCCTAGGCATGACTTTCACATTGTCAGTGACCCTGTAGCTCTGGGCTTTGCAGTTTTCTGAACCCTAACCCTAGGCGTAACCCTAACCCTAGACTTGGGTGGAGCCAGAAAGTTGGCACTGGGCTGATGCGAGTGCCAAGAACAGAGAAGAGAAAGGAACAAGGTTGGGGCAGTGTCGCGCTCCCCTTGGCATGTCTTATTACCTGCCCAGTAAACAGGCTGAAATTCCAGCATCATTTAAGAAAAGCCAGTGTACTGCAAGTGACTTTGTGCATTTCTTGTCAACCAACACTAAACTTTTCAGTTACCCTCTGTTTTTCCCTCTCGGTGAAAATGTGTTTCATTGCAGATACTTGCCTAGTTGTTGTGGTACTTTAAGGGTGAAGAGTTTTAATTTATTAAAGAGAGTTTCAGATATTATGCCTGGAAAGGGAGAAAGACAGGGAGCCATTTAAAAGGCAACAATGGTGTGCAGAGTCTATGCTTATGATCAAGAAAAGACAGAAGAGTTTCGCAATGGTTCTCTCTCTTTGAATCCAGTAGCAATGCAGCTCTTCTCTAAAAAATGTGATATACTAGACAAAGTCAGTGACTGAACCATATACTGACCTTGTATTGAATTTTTCATGAGTATTAAAAAGCCCAAAATTGCTTGAGAACGCCACAGTAAATCTCTTTCCCAGAAAAGGAGGTGCTAGAATGCCCTTTGAAGTAGGCATATGAGGACAAAGATGCTGCAAAAATGAGTACCAGTAGGTAGCTGGGGGAACTCTGGTCAAGTAGTTTCATGGACTAAATGTTTGGTCCGTCCTATAGAGAGAAAAGGTGCTCAGCAACAGCCTGTCCAGATCTGAAACCACCGACTAAAGTGGTTTTAAGTCTGCTGTGTGCACACACTATGTCTTTCGCCCCTTTGCCCCTGGATCACAGCTTTTAATTAGGATTTAAATAGAGTTTTCTGAATGTCTCAATGATTTTCAGTGTGGATTGCATATGTTCACGTTTTTAAATCTGAGAAGTGTCACTGAACTGGATCTATTCATGAGCAACTTGAAGCTTTCTCAAACAAGGTCCGAGAGATCCACTATAATGCTTGGTCAGGATCAGTCATCTTCAGGACCTCTGGGGACACCTGTAGAGGACAAAAATCCTTTGATGTATGCTGAATGCTGTCAGGGCTTTCCTAATTTTAACAGTGATGTCAGGGAGAAGGACTGTATTTTAATGGGATTTTGAGGGTTAAAAGGATATTGAATCTCCCTTGGAAACTTGCAGTGCACTTTCAGTAGTGGTGTACATTGTGACCATTCCTTCAGCTCCCTCCATCCCAAGTTCAAGTAAGGTTCACCGTATTTCTCATGGCTCTCCACAGTCCACAGTTTAATTGTCTAGTTGAGCTGCCTCAAGGATTATGTAAGGTCCCAAAAGGGCTGAAGTCCTTATCTATTTCCATAGCATGGGATTTTTTACCTTGTCACTGCGATTCTGAGTACTTGGTTTATTCCTATTAGAATAGAAAATAATAGCATGCTTTTTCTGGAAATCACCATAAATCCTCACTATGACTAACAGACATTTATCACATGGCTTCTACGTTTTCATCATAATGTAGAAAAGTCTCTCTCTTTCTCAAAATGGACAGTTGTTTTCCTACACATATTCGTACAACATACACTTTTTTTAGCAAAATCTCCACAAGCATCAAGCTGACTTGATTCTTTTTTTTATAGTATGTCCCAGACAGTATAGCAGAAATTTTGCAGATTTTACATGGGTCTGCATTTTAAGGCATCCCAAATATGCGTGGTTCTACTTAACTGTCATCAGAGTTTCCTGAGAATCACCTACTGCATCCACGTTTGCATTACAGGCATATTATACTACGGTTCTGCCACCTCCTTTTCAGTGCATCATCATTCATACTCCTCATACTTGTCAACCAATTCACCTTCAGACAGTCATATCTTTAAAATGCTAATGTATTCTATGCTATGCAACAACGTTCTTCTGTCTTTTACTGGCTAGATGAAAATTTTAACTGAATGGAAAAAATTAGGAAGAAACTGTGGAGCAGTGATTTATGTGAGTAAGTTATAGTACATCTATTTATAGCATTACACAGCTTTTTAATCATAGTCTGTTGGCATAATTAAGAATCCTTGCACAGAGTTTGAACAAAAACAGAACAACAACAATAATATTTAATTGCATTTTATATGCAAAAATCAATGGGGTTTCAGCTAAGAGCAATATGTTATTCACATGCTACTGATCCTAAGCTGGGTTGTGACATACTGTTTGTTCCTCAAACTCATTGAAGATGCACACATTAATTTACAAGAACTACAGAAAATGCATAGGGGAAAGAAAATTGAGTCCTACAGTTTACACAAAATAAGGAAAGTGGAGAGCAACTTTATCAGAGGACACACACAAGATAAGCAATCAACTCTCATTAGAATGGTATATATTAATAGAGTAACAAAAGATTACGTATAAAAAGAAGGTTTAACTTAAAAAGATGGTATAAAAAGAAAACTAAAAGCTTGTGATTTTGATTATATTGTCTTTTTATAACAATAAAAACCTCAGACATCCTTGGACATATTTGCAAAGTATTTGCATGTCACAATAAAAGCCCCAGGCACACTAACTCCCATCTTCTATTTTTATAACTCCTCTAACAAGCTGAACATATTTGTCCCCTTATGGTACCAGAAAACAAATGTTCCTTCTTACTGTGTGGTGTCTGTGCAAGGATGTATTTTAAAATAACCTGGAAGAATAACTTAAAATGCAGAAAGAATACTGGTGCATATTTTTTTGTAAATATGGAGAGAAAATGGAGTTATTATGAATTTAAAATTCCGTTCTTCACAGACAGATTTTGTCCAGCAATCTCTACACTACAAAATCAGTGATGAGGAGTTACTCACCTGGAGGAAACCTCTTTACTGTAACTGTGCTTTTAAAGAGTGTTGTCGGTATGGAGAGTGTTACAGCTGCACATTATCCCTGTGAGCACTAGGCCTATTTCTTAATTATGTAAAGAAAGACGTGCAGCCACAGTTGTTGCAGTATCATCAGCCCTGGGCTGCCCGAGGGTTCCCTTAAATGCTGTAAAGGGCATTATTAAAGGTGTCTGTGATGGACTGACTCATGAACAAAACCAGATGTGACCTTTAAAGCAAAGCGAATTTAACAACACCTATTTACAATATTATTTTCCCTCAGTGCTCCCACCTTTGAAAGATCACAGTAGCCAGTATAGTTCAGAGCCAGGAACGAAGGCAGGTGTCAGGATCTACTCTGGCTAGAGCATTTCTAAAGGATCATATATACGTAACTGGAGAAACTGGAGAAACCCTTCCAAACCTGACATTCCTTTCAAGTATTAGGAATAAAGAGCAGAAAATCATTAAAAAGCATGAAAAATAAAGTTCTGGAGAAACAACTTTCACTGAGCAATAGAAACTAAGGATTTTTGTTCTGAAGGAGTTTAACACAGAGTTGGCAGGGCCAAAGAAGACTGAAATGTACTGCAGAAAGACCCATAAAAAACTACGTAACTTTACATTCCTACCAAAAAGAGGAGATTGGGAAGATGCAAAACTATTAATTCTGAGGTATGAATCAAAGAAGTTGATACAAACTAATGTTGGAGTAGAACGGGTTTTACAGCAAAGTGCCAAAATGAACAGGAACAATTATCAGGGCCATTTTCTTTTCTGATGATACAAAGTTACTTGTAATAGCTAGGAGAAAGATGGGACTGACAATAGCTGAAGAAAGGTCTCAGAGGACCGAGGCCATGGCTTCACAAGACACATAATACCGTGTACAACCAGCTGTCACCAATAGCTCCCTTCCAGCCTGCCCCACCTGCAGCTATTACAGTCCCCACGCCCCTTCTGTGCGACCTCTGTTTCCATCGGGCATGAGTGGCAAGGTTTTGGCAGCTGAGGACCTGCAGAGGTGGCCTCTGGGGAAAGAGGCCAGTAGCTCTGCCACAGATCCATTGCAGAATACAACTGAACACCAGCAAAGCTGGTGGTGTCTTCAGGAAAATGCATGTGAAGAAGGGTGGGAGAAGCCAGACAAGAGAGAGAAGGAAACAAAAGGAGTGAGATAAAGCAGAGGGAACACCAAGATCAGCAGAGGAGGAAAAGCTCTGTTCTGGAGCAGACATCCATCCTGCAGCCCATGGAGAGCAATGCCAGACCAGATGGACATGCCTGATGAAATTGCAGCCTGTGGAGTGCCCACACTGGAGCAGAGGAAAACCATGAGGAGGAAACAGCAGCAGCAGAGAGAACTCCTAGGTACTGACCACCCTTTATTCCCCTCCATGGTGCTTCAACAGGGTAGGGGAGCTGAGAATGAAAGAGTGAAATTGGGAAAGGTGAGAGGAAAGATGTGGCTTTTTTATGTCTCTTTTGCTTCTAATTAGCCCAAACTATGTTATTTTCAGGAGATTAAGTCTGTTTTTCCCACAGTGGTAAATGGTAAATTATTCCCCTGTCTGGATCTACAAGCTTACAAGCTTTCCCATTCCTGTTTGTTTTCCCCCTATTTTCTCCCCCTTTCCTGCTGGGGCTGGGGGGTAGTGAGTGAGTAGCTAGGTAGATGTTTGGCTGTGGGATATGGCTAAACCACCTCAATATTACACTTTTCTCTAAATACTACAGGAAACTTCCTATTCAGTGTTGGAAAAAAGTTTGGGATTGTTAGGCACCATTAGAGCCTGAAAATTTATTATCCTGTGTAAAGTCATCAATACAGTAATTTTCCATTATCTGCTACAAGCAGAAAATTAAAAAAGGCTACACAAATTTAGTACTGTCTTACTGCTTGAGTAGTCACATTTGATGACCTATAATGAGAAATCTGGTAACTACTGAACATGAAAAATCCAATGAAAGTAGCAACGAAGAAGAAACTTTAAAACAGGCACACTGTAATCTGAGCTTAAGACTATCTGACTTAAGCAGTCATGAAATAAAATGATGCAGTCAATAACTAAAACTACCAAAAGGAAATTATTTTTCACACCTTATGCAGTTGAGTTGAAAAAGTGTGCCACGGGACTTGTGGATATCAAAATTGGTTAAATGCAACATCAATTCTGGTTCATTAAGTAACTGGGCCACACATTTTCTTGCACTCAGATAGATCACTGGGGAAGCATATGCCCAAGATTATCTACTGCACTTTTTCATAGGCGTATACTTTTGTGTTGGTTTTCTTCCCCCTGTTTTAACCATGCAGAGATGCTCACAGACAATGTTCAGGAATAAATCAAGGCTTACTTACAGGACTTCTGTGATTAGCTTAAAGAACTGAGAAGGAACTTAGCTTAAAAATTCGCCCCTGTTAACCTTATGTCTGCTGTAGCATGACCCACAGCACACCGTGGCCCATAATGTTTACTCAGCCCATACCCACGTGACTGGAACCTCCTGCTGTTGTTAAATTTGCCACAGGCAAAGACACTCTCATGTCTCCTCTATCTCGTGTTTCATGAGCAGTTCCTCATACTCAAGGAGAGGTTGAGAATATTTAGTAGCTGGGACTTTATCTTTTACATTTTAGTGTTTTCAAAATAGATATCCTCCTTTATGCAGACTATCTAGGGATGAGTAGCAGGCAGGTCATTTAGGATTTTTGAGGTTTTTTATTGAATGGCCATCTAAAAAATGGGAAGTGGGGGTAAGGATGCTGAATACAGTTTGAACGGGACCAGCATATCAGATAGTCACAAATATTAAAAAGCACTAGTCTGATTAATCACACAAAATAAATACAGTAGTAGGAGTCAAACTATTATTTTTTCAAAGAGTAAACCAGTCCTAGTTTTCATAGGGCAAAAGGTCTCCATGAAAGATTGTACAGGAAAATAATGTACTTTGAAAGAAGAGATATACATGAGGGATGTAAGATCTGTCCCAAGAGATGAAAGGAAGCATGGAAGAAGACACCTATTTACTGGCAGAGAGAGGCATGAAAGAATGAAATGGAATGATATTTGAGAGTATAAAATTCTTTTTGAGATCATTTTAACAAGAACATCTGAGAAACACTAAGGATGCACAAATGCAAATGACAGGAAAAGAAATGCTCCTCGATGAAGTTATTTACAGTGTGGTTTGGGGTACTCAAAGTGATGAACTTGGAAAAAGTCAGCTGCAATTCTTTCTCCATAAGATTTAATTACTTAGTGTGAAATAGAAAATCCAGTGCACTGGATATAAATAACAGTACAGGAGAAAGACAATAGTCACTTTATTAAATACAGAGCAACCCCAAATGCATGATAGCTGAAAGCTGAAGACTCTAACACAGTCAACAGAGTAAGACCATGAAAGAGCCTTCAAATACAACCAGCTGCAAAAAGAAAACACTACATAGTGTTAAGAGGGAGGAATCTAAAGTTACAAAAAGGCTGGGAGAACATATTTTCTTGCAATTCCAGGGTACAAGATTTGAGGGATCATGAAGACTTCCCAGTAATTGACTAAAATGCATCAGTGCTGCAGCTATTTTGGTTTTTTCCTTAGGTCAGTTTAATATCCTACACAGACAGCTGAGTTGTATTAATAATATTTAAAATATGAAACCATTTCAAATCGTAGTTGTTCAAAGCACTGAGGCAATTTTATTTTTCTCACCTTAGAAGGAAAAAGATGAATACTACATATTTATATTAGATTTTGGTTACAGCAAATAAGCAAAAATCACTTCTCTATTTCAATTAAGTGCATGGTGGCTTATGTAACTACAGTCTAAAAGCAGGAAACCTACTAAAATGGAGTGGTCAAAGAGCAGTGAAACTGTGGAGACAGTTCCAGTCTGGCACTGGTAGACAATGGAACTGATTTAGTTATGGATTCTGTGTGACCTCCAGTAAATTGATTTTTAAACAAACTCAGAAATGCAAAGGTGAAAGGAACAAGAGCACATTATATTCCAAGGTCCTCTGAAATGTCAAATTGTACTTAAAAAGAAACATAACACAGCCAAAGTATTCAACATTACAAAAAATCATCTGGACCAGCTGGAGAAAGTTAGACAACACAAAGTATCAGAGGCCAAGAAAACATGTCCTACAAGCCTCAGTGGAGGAAACTGGGCTTGTTTGCCTTACTTTAGCACTTTATTGTTTTAGCGATAACTGAGAGGGGACAATAGCCTTCAGGTGCATGTAAGGTTCTAATAAAGAGGAAAGGAATCAACTTGATTTATATCCAATGCAATTCACAGGCCTAGATTGAATTGTGGCTTATTAAGTTGGGCAAAAGGGAAAATATTCCCCAAAGATAAAGGCAGAATGGAACATGTTATCTAGGAAGGGTATAGAAGCTCCAGATTTTGTAGGGACAGTTAAGACAGACACCTGCTGAGGATGTTTCAAGTATTCTGGGTCCCACCACCAAGCAGGGAGAAAGATGAAGTAATCTCTTCATATTTGAGTCTTTTTTTTCTACACTGTACAAAAAACCATCCTGAAGTAGGAATAAAGCCTTCTATAAATTGTATTTTGAAAACGGATCTAGTAGGGTTTACTCTACACTTGCACTTCTGCTCATGAAAATTCTTTGAGCATTTCAGTTAGAGGAACAAATTAAGTTCACAAAATGCGTTTCAGTACACATAGAAGAGATGAATGTAGAAGTTTTAAGTAGTTAAGCCTGTGGACTTTTGCATTCTCTCTCACTTCTCTTTTTCCTTTAATTCTTTTTGAATCTCTGCCATCTGAAAACACATTAAAACTGGAGGAGGAGGCCGGAAAGAATTCATTAGTGGCTCTGGTAAGGATTTAGAAAGCAAGTGCCAGGTTTCAGTCAAATAAGGTAATACAGGGAGAGGAAGTTCAGGGAAGGTGTTTACTGTCATCACTACTGCATTTTAAAAAAGTTAAATTTTCATCAAGATGTCACACTTACTTTCACCTATAATAATGTACAAAGCTTCATTTCCACCAGAACTACCTCAAGAACCAATCCAGCTGTAATTCTTCGGTTTGTTTCCTTTAATGCGGCAACCAGGCTTTTTTTTTTTTAACAAGAGGACATTTGTCAACGATAATGAGTGTACATGTGATAATTTAGATTTATACAAACATATGATTTAGTGTTATACAACATTCTGGTTTAAGAATTAGCACAGTAGCACAGATTGAATGGCTTGCAATTGAACTTCCTGGCAGATTTCTACATGCAATTTACTGAGAAACATATTTTTATGTTGAGTATTTTGTGTAGCAAGCCTGAGACATCACAGGTTTCCAGAAAGCTACTTGATAATCTGGAAGAACAAATAAATGCAATGCTTTTAACAAAAAACCTACTTGCCTCAATGTCCCTACACGCTGAGAGCTGTTGTACACAACCATGCTGTAGGTGTGTGTATGTCCAGGCATCCGAGGTTGGATGTGCACCTTTTGGCTCGAGGAGTATCACCATGCACATATCACTTCCCCTTCCACTCCCTATAAACTCACACTCCTCTCAATCTGAGAGATCTTTGATTTAAAAGAAAACCAAAATATAATAGAACATGAAACATGGCTCTAAGAGTCAGCAAGGCACACAGGCTGTGAGCACCTTTGAGGGCAACACAGTTCACAGAACCTCTGCTAATTTTTAAGTAGTTTTTCTTTCTCATTTCATTAAGCATCCACGTGTACGATTCTTACCAATACCTGTAAGGGAAATGGGATTGCCTGAAGAGAAGCCTGGTGACCTACAGGAATAGATTCATTGTCCTAACACCATCTTGGAACACAAATGGATTAATCCAATGACAACTCCAAATGGAAGGAAAGGGTTTTTCTTCAAAAAGTCAAATCTGTGGGTCAGGGTCCAGACTGACAAGTTAGATGGCACTGACATGACTGCAGTGCAGCTGCAACACAACTCAGGTGGGACCAAGGGTTACAGCCTCAGGAAAAATCAGCTCCTAAGGGAAGGAGCGAGGAGACCGTACTCTAAGTTCTTAAACCTTTCACAGCAGCTCTTAGAAGCAAGTTGGTCTTGTACACAATCAGTTGAGCTCCTAGAAGGTAGCAGAGGGGGCTCGTACTTGACACCTACCACTTGGTAGGTTTCACTTTTGGTTGAAAGCACCTGGGAGTAGTATATTTAGCAGAGTTGTATTTTTTTCCTAATGGTGTTTCCTACAGAAGGAAGCCTTTCATATCCAGGAAATTGCTAAAGGGAAGTAAGGGTTTGGAGGGAAGAGAAAAGAAAGAGAGTATTACAAAAAGAGAAAGGTAACTGATTTACAATCTGAAAAGAGTTGGAAGTAGTATCTAGCTAGGCCATGGACAAGGATATGAATGTCCAGAGAAGTCCCAATTTAGCCAGACTGCTGAGAAGACCTTAAAGACAGTGACCACACCTTTCCATTATAACCTGAGCAGAGTAAAGCAAGGGGAAAGAACACAGTGGCACATAGGGTTCAGATGTCCCTAGCTTTAGTGTATGTGCACTGGCAGTGTAAATGTTCATGTGGGCAATCACCTAAAGAACAAAATGTATTAGGAGTGATATAAAGAAGATATTTAGAATTGATATGATTATTAATGATGTTAGAAGAATACATAACTTTTGGTGAGCAGCAACACAGAAGTTATTTAAAACACCTAAAGAAAATGAATTCATAATGAAAACATATATTTACAACATGGAAGCAGGTAGGTTGGAAAGCAGTAATTCTGGAAAGAATAGACAGCTCATGGTACTTAACCCAGTGAGCAGGATCTCCCAGCATGCTGCTGCTGCTAACAAAGTCAATGTGACCCAGAGACTCATAAAAAGACTTTTTTATGGATCTTTATCTCCTTACATGAACATAATTGACAACAGTGTGTTCAGATATACTTGTTATAAAAATGATCCAAGAAACCATGAAAAGGTCACACAAATGAATAAATGCCTGGAACATTCCTCAGAGAATCCTTTAAGATGTTTAAGTTATCTACAATATTATAAGAATATTTATGACATGACTGAGCAATTCTGCATGTTAAAAAACAAAAAGAAGACTGGAAAAGGCCTCTGGATTATCAAAATGTGTGTGATCTACGTGTAGTTTCTCTAGGCACAATATCCTGTACTCCCTATCTGTAGAGAATAATGTTTAATGTGGAGAGTTGAAAAAGACATAGCAAGGTTAGTAAGGAAAAAGAGATCTAGTTGGACATAAATAACTTTTATCTGGAAATAAAATGTCAATTTAAGAATGAGGCAATTAATTATGGGAATAAGTAACAATTGAAAACTTTGGACTTGCTGTCAAAAGACATTCTCTTTCTAAAAAGAATGATTTTTCAGCTAATAATTTTAGCTTTTGTAATGTGGCTGACAAAATTTCAGGTGCCATGACCAAAATTAACATTTGCCTGCCAGCTATGTGTTTCATCCAAATTATCAGGATATCTATGAAAATGTGGTAATTAGTATCTGCTTAAACTATACCTTTTCCTTATAAAACAAAGCAGCATGACTCATCAGTTTATCTGATTATGTTAGATGTAATAAATTACTGCAGATCAACACACACAGAAGCAGCTGAAATCTCATCTACTTCACTGCAAAATGGTAAATGACCTTTTCTCACAATGAAGTCCTGAGGTAGGAAAAAGATTACATGCAAGAACTGCAGTGTCTCTATTGATCTCTGCAGTAGATACTTGCACAAGGCATTTGCTAAGCCATTAATTTCAGAATTGTGGACAATATGAGTGTCTTCATGTAGGTAACTAGACTTCCAATATTGGCATCTCTCCCTCTAAGAGTGAAATATACATTCCCTGGGCTGAAAGGCACATTTTATATAATTTCAGAACATGACAAAGCCTTATTTCTACATAAGGAGTCTCTCATAGCTCCTACAAACAATTTAGCAGAGAAGAACTGGGAAAATAATGGTTAGGAAAAGTGGTCATCCATTAATAATGTTTTGCTATAAATTTGAAGGTCATTTCCCAGATCCCTGAAAAAGCACTGAAAGGGAAGTATCCCACACTTGTTGGACCTCTGGAGTTTTCCAGAGTGGTAAACTGAAAACCTGCCAATCACTCTCCTCACTGCTCCACCTCTACAGGGCAGAAGCTCCTAAGCAACTCTTTAAGTAGTGAAGTATTATGAAAGAATAACTCCAGGGGTATAATCAAGATGCAGGTTGCTAATGTAGTACATGATCCTTTTGCAGGCAAGGAACTGAGTATCTTTTCTACCTTACAAAAGCTCTGGTCAGCCAGGCATGTGTGAAGCCTCTGTACCTTCTAACCCTACCTTTGTTACAACTTTTTGATCTACGGGTCTTGGTCGTGACATAAAACTTGAAATCAAAAGTTTCATATTCTTACTAAATATTGAGCCTTGGGGGATAATTAATTGCAGGCTCTTCTTATTGTAGTATCATCATGACTATTTAGTCTATTTCAAATTCTTCAGTGACTGGAAAATCTGAACATAATGAAGTGACAATGGGTATCTATTTGATTTTCAAATAACTCAGCTTTTCTTAACAAACATATATTCCTCTGGCAAAATTACTATTAGTCTCATCAATAAATAGGAGCAAATATAGCTGCACTATTCCTGGCATTACATTTCTGTAAGCAGTCAGTATGAGAAACTTAGAAAAAATTCAGTAGCACCCAACAGGATTTTTTATTGATTCAAAAAACATTCATTTGCCAGTATAGGATATGATTCAAAGTGATATTTACCTTTTCATTTATTTCTATCTTAAATCACAGTATTTCTGTATGTCATAGCACTCTGTTCTAGGAAAGACATTAAAGAAAACCAGAGACTCACTGAAAAATTCAGATTGGAAGTAACCTCCTGAGATCCATAGTCCAGTATCTTGCTTCAAACAGGGCTAACTCCAAAAGTAGATGAAGTTGCTCCAGGCTTCTGTAGCCCAGAAAATACAATTTTACCACGACATCACAGGCTCTGTATTCAACACCGGGTCTCCAGACTTCTCTGAGCTTGCCTTGGGTCTGATTTTCAGATGTGGCAGCAGTTGCCTGGTGGACACATGCCTGTTGCTTCTCTGAATTGGCTTTGCTCTGGGAGCACCCAGGTGGGACAAACAATCCCTCTGGGGTCATAGGGCTGGGGGACAGCAGTGTATAGTTTTGAGTGGAATAAAATTGAGGAGGAAGAGGGTTCAAACTGCCAGTATTTATGTCTTCCTGATGAACTTGAGACATCTTGCTGTGAAACCCCTGCTTTCTGCTTGAATAACATTGGTATTATGCACTTCAGGATCCAGAGGGACACATCAAGCATAATAATCAAAATCTTGTTTATGGACTAAAAGGAAACAAACCTGATAATGTACACACACACACACACACATATAAAGCTAAGAATTTACTGTTAGTTTACATTTCTTTCTAGCATACCTTCACAAATCTTAACAGTCTAATCTAATAATCAGTATTACTCTTGCTCTAATTATTAGAGAAAAATAAAGAAAATAACACCAAATAAAAAAAGAAATACTTCTATATTAACAAAGCAAAGTCTTAGTAGTAATAATATGGTTTAAATTGTGATGCATACACTTCTTAGTTTACAACCCTTTTTCTGGTAAAAGGCTCGTGCTTTAACTGTTCCTGTGTGTCCTAATGTGGATGGGTTTCAGCCTGGCAGTAGTGGTGAGAGACTTTCAGCAAGTCATCAGCATCTGAAGTCCTTTGTGAGCAGGAGTATGATGGTGATGTTGATACTGATGGTTACTTCTTCCTCAGCCTAGGATCTCTTTGCAGTACTTTCTAGATACCTGGTAACAGATATCTGGTATCTTTATACCTTGCTATTTATTTGCTGATCTGCAAGTCTATGCTCTTGTTCTTTGTTCCCCCTAAAAGCACTTGTGTCCAGGTCCAGGTCTGTATTTCTTCAAGTTACCAGTGGTGATTGGTCACTTCTAGATCCTATAGATCTATGTACTTACAGATCTGGAGTCTCCAGTGTCAAGCCCGTGTACACACGTGTATATGCACAAACATTGCTGAAGTAAAAAATGGATTCTAAAATTTAAAAGACCAACACTAGTCTTTGTTTTTCCCATTTACTAGCCTTGAAGCTACAAGCAAAAGGAAAATGAGGAAGCTCTTCAAAAACCTATTCCATATTCATGAAAATGTTAGTAGCTTACCTTTTAAAAAGCATTTATTAAACTTTCAGGGATCCACATTTTATATATTAGTTCCAAATAATGTATTTCAATGTTTCCATTCTTTACTAAAAGCCTTAAACCTCATAAATGTATGAGGCTTCTCTGTTTTAGATTAATTTTAAAACAATTTTGAAATATTTCAGTTCCTTTAATGGTATTGTTTCACCATGTTTCAGTGAAAAAGTTAAAATCCCACTCAATGATTTGAAACCTCATTCATTTTCATCTGCTACCCGAGTAGATGGTTTCTAAAACCATCATTATACTGCCTCCTTCTCAAAGACAGCATTTCAGAGAACCCACTGAACACCAACACCTTACGAACACCTCCCCGCGGTGTTGTAAGAACCTCTCAGTGTATATTCCTGTGTCTCACGATGTAAAGCCCCAGAAGAGAGAGAGAAGAGCAATTATACTGCTGTCAGCATTAAGATCTTGCACTCAGCACTAGTGAGTCATTCATTACCCCTACAAACTGTCAGCCAGACTTTTATCAGGGAGACAAATAACACTATGAGAGGCTATTTTAAATACATATCTTGAAATAAGACTGCAAATTCAAAAGAGGTCAGAATAATTTCACATTTCTCTTTCATAAACACTGAAAAGAAATAAAAGATGTGTGAGAAACACCAAAGTGGGCTTTGAAAATACTGCTTTTTACCACACAAGTTCAAACATGGCCCCTGCCCTGCTGGGAGGTGTCACCACCCGCAGCTTCCCGTCCCTTTGGGACCATCCAGCCTTTGCTGTGAAGAAACAGAAGAAATACACAGTGGTGTGGGTACAGTATGTCCAACTTGTACCCCAGTATATACACACACCCCCCTATTTCACCAGATTCTAATGTGTGTTGATCTCACTTAAAAACAACGAATTATGGTGTTTCTCTTGAGTTCTTTGGTGTAATTGTTGAGTGGTATTGCAATATACTTATCTACTGATGTATCAAAATGGTGTTTTCAAAAAGGCTATTCAAAGACACACAAAAAAAACCCCCAGTAACCGAAAAACAATGGTTGTCTACATTTGTATGAGCCTACTCTCAAATAATATAATAGGAAATTCACAGAATAATTTGAAACATAAATTGTACATCTTTCAAAAACAATTATAAAAGACATGATGTCCATGATCTGGAAATATATGCAAATTTGACCTGGAGCCCTAATCATTTAGAAGCCCATCCTATGCTCTGCACTTGTACGAAAGTAGCTTATGCAAAGTAAATTAAACTAAATTAAATTTTTTCCCTGTTACAGAGATGTAGAATCAAGGGTCATGCTACAACCTTTTACAGGCTAATAAAGGCTTTGATCAAAAAAAATGCTTTTTAAAATGCACCATGCTCCTACTGTTTCATTGTATCCCAGTTCTCTAAAACTAGTCACCAATATGATCAACTTGCTTCCTAAGTACTAACAATGTGGATGATCTTCTGTATCTTCTTGGCAAAACAAGCAGTCTTAAAGGACAGACTAAAGTACATCCACTTCTGAACTAATGTCTGCAAACAAGGAAGTGTGTTAATCCTGGGGAAAAAAAAAACACCTACCTTATTAAATGAATCTTCATTTTACCTTTTCACATTTAAATATCTAATGTCCCTAAGTGTGATAATATGGAGGTACACGTCCTCATTTTTTGGTTGGAAAAACCTTGACAGGAGGTAAGGGGCATACATTAAGGGGTTGAGGGGATAAAGATCAAAGAAATCTATAGAAGAAGATCTGAAAATCTAATGAGCTCTTTTTGAGCTCAGTGGAGGTCAAAAAGATCACTGATTTCCACAGAATGTTTGACTTTTGTTCAATAAGACATTGACCAGTCTGTTTCTAATCCAGCCCTGCAATACACTACTTAGAGCTGTGTAGATGTCTTAACTAATTTGACAGATTTATTCCTATCAAAACACAAACATGACAACACACACTTAAATATACATAACAAATTATGTACAGTTTCCTTGATTATTCTATAAGAACAACAACATTTATCAGTGAAAGATGGTTTTGCGTCTTTCCATCTTGCTAGGCTACAGCATATTTGAAACGCAAGTACTATAAACCCCAAAGAGACAGTATCTGTCACAGAATTCCTGGTAGTTTTGCTTCTCTTCACTGTCAGGTTGTCAATCCTTTCTGCAAGACCTTCAGTACACCAAAGCTACTTATTTATGTCTTTCCATAGAAAGTAGTAACCTTTAGCAAAATAATACACATTTGCAGAAAACATTGGCTAGAACCATATCTGCGGTAAGTACGGCCTTCTTACACGAAGCATCCTTACTCCTTTGAATTCAGTGTCCAGTAGCACAACCCCCCTTCTTCCTGCAGATAGACAATGCATTTCCTATGCTGGGAGGAAAAAAAGCAACCAATAGTAGAAACCTGGGCCCTTACAATTGTGCTCAGTTACAAAGTCCACCCATTCCCTGCACACAGCTTTGGAGGCAGAGGTGCAAACATAAATGACTGCTCTTACAAACCTCTCCTGCAGCAGTACCTTATACAAATTTTGCATCTAATCATCAAAACTTGCTCTTACTGTAAACTTTTCTCCTTAAGATTACTTGAAATGTTTTGTAGCAACTTCAGCCAGTGTGTAACCAAAGTGCCCAGCAGAACAAGGATAACCCTCTGAACAAACAACCTGTTAAAGCCCTGGTGTGGACTTTCCATTTGCATTTTTTAAGAAAGAAGTGTTGGTGATGGATCTTGAAAACATTAATTTAAAATGTCTAAAGGCACTTGTGAGACAGACATAACAATTAAGGTCAGCTGGGACACATGAGATGCACAGCAGCACTTTTAGTGACAACAGACACCTGCCAGTGAAGATTCCATTTTCTGATTCTTTACAGTTCATAGAAGTTCGAGTCTTGGTGACCTTCAAAACCAAATGAACCTATCTTCTTTACTACTTGGTGAACTGATTTGTATTTCAAATTCTCTTAAATGAAGCACCTATCTGTCAGGATGATAGGATCTGTACAGAATTTGCAAAGAGAAAAAGAACTATATAAAGCAATCAGAGAATTCTTTTATTCAACTGCTGCAATAAATGACAGATAGTATCATTATGCAATTCCCCTAGCTCCTCTTAACAAACCTGACCTCTAGAACTATATCACGTGATTCATCAGTATTTTGGATTCAAATGTTTTTCAAAAACAATGCAGTAATATCTTCTTGCAGAGATTTTCAGCATTGATCTTGGGCATGAATAACTGAAGATTTCCAAAAGCATGTGTGTACATCTCACTGCTTATTCCATGAGGACAACAAAAGAGGCAGCGTGCAAACAGAATCTACACAGCATTTTTAACTTTCTTTATCATAAATATTTTCACAGAACAAGTGAGAAAAAACATAATTTGACAACAGAAATAACTAAAACACTTTCCTGTATTCAGATGGAATCTGTGCACAACCAATTCAAAAGACTTTGCATCTTTCATTAAGTAATTCAATAAGTGCTTTTCCATTAACAAGCTGAATTACATAGTGACGAATAGGGGGACAGTGTGAAAACAGAAAAACAGCCCCAGACATGGGTGTTACTTTACCTGTTGCCTCTTCTCAAATTCTAACTTGATACGGGATTTGATGCAGTTGCATGTGTCCTGATACGTCTGCTGCAGCGCGAGTTCCATGAGGTGTTTGTGGTACGCTCCTGCCAAGTTCCCGCAGATAAAAATTATTACATTGGCCAGTATCTAGGGGGATTAAAAAAAACAAGTGTCAGGGAATTTACGTAAATATATTAACAGATATTAATCCTAGCTTGCAAAGGAAGATTGCTGCAGTTAGATATTTTGCTTTTGTTTGTTTTCTAGCAAAGGTTAACCTTTCAAAAACCCTTTAAAACTAGTGGCAACAACCCAAGCAATAATAGAATCATAGAATCAGTTAGGCTGGATACTGTTTTAATTCAGGATTAAACAGGAATGAAAATGAGCAACATGTTTGCCTACTCAATGAGGTACACATTTTCTGCAAAAGGAATTTCAGCTCATGTTAGACCTCACTGCTGAGTACCAATTAGGTGGGATCATCACCTACTGATGTAAAGCAATAGCTATGGTTCCTAACAGCAATGCTGGAAGCCATGTTATTGCTGTGCTCTTTTGGCAGCATTTTCTATTGCAGTGCCATATGAGTAAGGGCCGAAAAGTTTCACCTACACACAAGAAAAGCCTGACCTGCATTTTACCTCAGCCTGATTCACTGCTATCCATCAGTCAGCTATAAATAGTAACCTTGGTGACGATAAGCAGTGTCTAAGGAGCAAGATTTGACAGCTGTCTGCTAGAATATACTTTTCACTATAACCAAAACAACTGCAATTGCCTAAAACACAGAACTTTAAGATTTAGGGGGTCACACTTGCAACATGCCTCTGCATGCAACAAGCCACGAACATGGGAAATAAGTTTGCTTAAAAAATCAAGGCCTTTTCTGCACTTGACCTTTGGAAAGGACACAATATTGTGTGGTGATGCTAATACTTTTAACTGTGCCCAGCTTATTGCTGGAAATAAAAGAAACACATTTATCCATTCTAGCTCACTCAGAGCAAAAGAAACACAGTAAAGCAATGAAGCCAATTCCTAATTCAATAATAAAAGTAATAATAAAGATAATATTAAATTGAAGCTGAGATACAGCTGCAGTCTGCTCAGAGCAGGTCTCTATCGTCTCTATCTGTAAGGCCCTTGTGTATCATATACCCTGGATTACAAGCACTGCACGATGTCACAGTACTCATGGTCTGGAGGGGAAGGAGGAAGAAAGGAGGCAAAAATTTCATTAATCCTTCACAGCTAATCTAATCATGAGGTTTATGATAGATTTCCCTGGTGATCATTCATGGGTTGGTTTTGGTGTACCTATGTACCGGGCAATCTTTCGTGAACTGCTAGTAGTGTAAGCAAAGCCAATACAAAGAGACAGATCAGAAAAAAGTCCAACAGTGTGCTACAGTGGTTCAAAGAAAAAAGATAAATTGTCCTATTAACAGAAATCAATCTCCTTGTGGAATACATTTTATTCACAAGAAAAAAGAAAACCATGGAGTTTTAATGTTCCTTTTGTAAATGGAAACTTTAAAATGGCAAATACATACTTTTATTTTCCTCACAAATCTTAACATCATTGCATGCAATACTTGTTCCTCCATCTGTGACATTTCTGACATCTCACCTCTCATGGCTCCACAAAGCTAAAAGCAGGAGCTATCCACCTTTACTGCAAAAATGATTGATGTTTTCAGTTTGGTAGAACTTTTCTTTCTTTCCCTAAAACTTCAAGATTATGGCATTATAATGTTTCTAAAAGCAACATCTGAGTTCTTAAATTTTTCTAAAATAGATAAATCTAAAAACAATGAGAAAAATCTACATATTTCACTTTCTCCAAAGAACCTCTATTATGAAGCAGAGGGATAAGAAATAGTTTACACGGAACATTTCACAACAGCCAATAATCTAAAAAAAAATCCACAAACATATGAGATTATGGTGTACAGTAAAATATTTGACCTTAAAATGTTACAGTGCAGATACTGCAACATGCTGTATCAGACAATGAGGCCCGTAGAGAGAAGTATTTATGGACTGATTCTTGATAGATGTTTCAGAGATGTTTATTTCTCCAGCCGCATGGCCGGAGCTCTGCCCAGGAACTGTTCCAGTCACGGGACCAAGGGTCCTTCTGCCCGCGCAGGGAACACAAACCAACCCATGGGAACGAGGCTGAGCAGGGGCAGGCAAACCCCGTGTCTGTGCCCTCAGGGCCCCTCTGCCAGGGCTACATGGCAGGGGGAAGGGACCCCAACATTTCACCCATTTATTTTTAACAAAAAGAGATTTAAACTTAACATTGAAAACAACTGGATAAACATAACAAGAACAGTTTCAAAGTAAAACAAGCCACCCTCCCGAGTCTTTAAATGTCCAAACAGATTCTCTGGAACATCTTAAGGCTGACAGAAGGGAGACAGGACTCTCCGGGCATGCTTTGTGGGGAAACTGAGGCAGGAGAGGGTTTCTTCCATTTGTACCTGTTGGAACTCTAAACAATAGTTAATTTCTTCCCTCCCCCTCTTCATCCCCCACTTGGCACTGGAAAGGGATTTCTGGGGAAACAATTGGCAAAGGTATGGTCTTGTGAGGGAAACCATGGGTGAAAAAATGGATTGGGAATACACTGGGGGTAATAGGATATAGGGTAAAAGGGAAAGGTGGGATTAAGAAAGGGAGACTGTAGGGGGGGCCTACAATGGAGATATTGTCTAACATGACTATGATTTTTAGCATATATACTGCCTTTTACAGGAACACCATCAGGCCCAGTGACCTCTGCTGCTTGTAACCCTTTTCTACCTTGCACAATTTTGAACTCCACCACCTCTCTATCTCCCAAGCTTGGGATGTATTTTTCAGGGTTATTCTTTTTAATAGCAGCTCTATGAATGAATATGTCTTGCTGGTTGTCACATCTCGTTACAAAACCATGATTTTGTGTAACATTATACCATTTTACTATTCCTAAAACCTTAGCTACGGTGATTTTTTCCTTTTTCCGAGTGGTTGCTGTTTTCTGTCTTGCTGCATTTTTGCTTTCTCTTTCGCTTTCGGTCGCTCCCGTGTTGGAATTGGTAGGGTTGTCAGTGCTGCCGGGGCCATCAGGGCTGCTCGTGCCTGCACGCTCTTCCCAGGGTCGCATTCGGGGCCGGGCCGCTCAGCTCCCTGGGTGCCATCTCCTCTGCTCTCAGCTGCACTGCCGCTGCCTAGGGCCGTGCCGGGGTCTCGGCCGGGCCCCCAAGCGATGACCCCCCCACCCCCTGCTCTGGTGCGTGTTTCGGTTCGGCGCGGCTCCGCTCCACCGCCGCTGCCGCTGCCCACACACCGCCCCTCTCGGCCGGGCGTTCCCGGGGCTCGCTCCACCACGCGCTGTGCAGTGCCAGGCGGGCACCGCCGGGTTGCGCTGTTCCCGCTGCGCCTCGCTCCGCTGCCGACACTGCAGCTCGCATCGCTCCACCCATGTGTGGGAATTGCCTCACTGCTGCTCAGAGAGGGCTCAGTCCATGTGACCTGGGCCGCACGGTCCCTGAGCCAGGCTTCCCTTTGCCAGGACACAGCTGACATTGTTCAGTGGTCTCGGTAATTAAATAATATTCACGAAAATATCCTTCCATCGGCATATATTTTGACTCAGAAATTAACTGTGTCCAAATGGTCTTCCAAAAGTCTTTGGTAAGAATTAAATCCCAAGAAACACAGAAAAAGTTCTTAAAGAACCATGAAAGGAAATGTTTCAGTTCCTTTTGAGCTTGAATTAAACTAAAATTTACAAATTGTTGTTCAAGAATCTTTTCAAGTTTAAGATAAATATCCATATGCGGCTCTGAGAGCCAAGAGTCTTGCCACGGTTCCTCCATAATTTAGAGAGAATATCCAAACCAAGGCGAGAAGAGAGGGATCTAGAGTGGTTTTTACTCACAAATTTTCTGTCCTTAGGGATCGATGTCTTGCCAGCATTTCTCCACCGTTTGTTACAGTGTGGATACTGCAACATGCTGTATCAGACAACAAGGCCCGTGGAAAGAAATATCTATGGACCGATTCTTGCTAGATGTTTCAGAGATATTTCTCCAGCCGCATGGCCGGGGCTCTGCTGAGGAACTGCTCAATCACGGGACCTGAGGGTCCTTGCCCACCCAGGGGAACACAAAACAACTAATGGGGAATGAGGCTGACCAGGGGCAGGGAAACCCCGTGTCTCCCCCCCAGGGCCCCTCTCCCAGGGCTACATGGCAGGGGGAGGGCCCCAACATTAAAATATTTTCTATTTCTTTGTAAATCACAATCGCTTGATTCTGCTTTGATGTCAGCAGATATGGATCAGTGAACAAAGATCTTGTGTGACAGATCACAGTGCAGGGTAGGGTGTTCCAACTGGCAATCACTGCTGGGTCTTAAAATGAAATTATAAAGTAGGAAGAAATGCCTGAAAATAAAGACTGCTGGGCATAGACAATGCTGAGATATGTAGTAGGAACGAAATGATAACTAAATTGAACTGAAATAAACAGTGTGCTGTCATGATCTCTAGGTAGATGTCACTGTTGAAAGGCTGCACACACACTCACTAAATGAATTGTCCAGTTTCATAAAGTTATAGACCATTTAAAACAAAACTTCAGGAATATAATCAATCAAAATTAAAAAATATACTGTAAAGGGTAGATGGAGAGTAAATTATGAGTATCATCTTCACAATCATAGAAAAAGAAATTACAGTTTTATGACTGAACTAGCTGAAGTGAGAAAATAGATGGAAATGAGTGACTGACAGGCAAGGAAGCTAAGTAACCAGGCTTTTCAGATACTCAGTGGGGTAATTCAGTCCACATGAAGCTCTGTGATGGCTTCCAGTACCTGAATTAAGCTGTTCAAAGACAATGCAACATATCTCAGCCACTGCCATACTTAGCGTAGATCTAACGCATAAATGTGTAAGTGAATATGCAGATAGAAACTGTGTTTAAAACACCCTTAATTCTTTTGGCTAGCATGGAGTTCATTCAGAAATGTGTCACTAAGGGATTAACTTAGAAATAAAGTTTAAGAAATGGATGAATTGGTTTCTAAACAGATTTTTTTTTTGCCTGTATTTATTCTGGCTTAAGTGTACATTTCTGCTATTGAGCAAAATGCATACTGTCAATAGAGCGTTCAGTAGTAAGTGCAATTAGCATTACTAAACAGAAAAGGCAACATATATATACTTCTTGCTGAATATCTCTCCCAGGTCTGCATTTGCCTCTGACTTGCAGCCCAGTTTCAACATATCAGCTGGTCATGAGCTCCATCCCTGGTTTGTTATAAAGTCTCATAGGCATTCTCCCAGCAGAGACAGGTCCAAAGTTTTCCTCAGTACAAAAAAATTAACTAAGCTTCCCCCTTTTTAGGCAAGTACTCTAATCAATATGCAACCATACCAAAGGTTTCTTCTGTTCAGGCACCTCCTCTGAGAAGATGTCATGCTGTGAATCCTACCTGTACCAAAGCACTTGGAATGAAATCCTGAGTCAGACCAATCTTCTACCTTGTCATTTCTGTAGGGTAGAACCCTGCAGCCTCTTCCCCCCATCCTTTTTTTTTTCCCCTCCTCATCCTTGCCTTCCCCCAACCCTAGATATATATTAGATAATAAGAAAAGCTGTGGTGGATCTTCTGGTAATAAATTCTCCATCTTTCTGTGAAAGCTCTGATAACTGTGCAGATTAAGCTGTAGCTGAGAACCTCTGTAGACAATTCAGGCATAGACTACACAACATGGTTAGGGCTTTCTCCCAGGAGAACAAGCCTGAGCTGTGGAAAGGAGTGCGATGAATGATGGTAACTCAACAGCAGAAAAAGACCAGGGTGATCTCAAAGACACTGTTGTATGAACCTGGTTCACGCCCTTTACAAACAGACACTGTACGACCAAAACCCCCCAAAACCACAATATACATAAATTCCATTAAGCTCCCACTCAATTCACCATATGGAAACACTGAGTAACACAGCACAAGTTCCCATTTCTCTGTACAGTTGGAGTGGAGAGAGAGGCAAATCTATCTCGTGGGCCATCTGCATCCCTTCAGATATATCCATTATGTACACTGTGCTGAAGTTCCTGTTTTATCAATGAATAAATTCAATGTCTGCAGAAAGTGATCTAAGTATGAGTCAAAAATTAACACAAGGAACACCAAGATACCACCAGGAAGTATCTTTAATCACTTAAGGAACATAATCATGGCTGATGTCTCCTCCACCTCTTTTGACCTACAGAAAACTGCACGCTTCCAAGCAATGGGGCAATTTTACATTCAAGCACAGGTATTTTTCAGTATCAGTGAACATCAAGTAATTAGATGTCTAGTGCCTCACTATCAAAATAGACTGCATTTAAAAGCAAATGAAGACAAAGTTAAGCAGCTATGACTAATTTCTCAAGAGAGTACTACAGTTCACTGAGTTGCTCAAAAAAATGTAGTGTATCATATAGAAGTTCAGCTGATAAAAGGTGCCCACAAAGGTATATGCATATAAAGAAGTACTATGCTATACAAAACCAGAAGAACTAGAATACCGATTGCTGATTCTGACTGAAGCATAAATAGTTTGTTAAATATCTTAGAAACTGCTGTTCAAATACTGAATATAAAAATCAGAATTCTCCATAGATTTTCCCTGCATTGAAAGCTTCCAGTTTTGAATTATTTGCCACATTTCCTTCCTCTTAGATTTTGCGCATATCCTTCCTGAATTCTTGCATAAGCAGAATTTTTAACAACAACAAAACCAACACAAACAACTAGCAATTTTTTCAATGGTTAAATTTCACTTTTCTTCTGGATAAGAAAACTGAGGAAATGGAAGCTGAGGGGTGGGCAAAAATGGCTATCATTTATAATTTCTGCATGGAAATAAATGTGAGAAAAAAGACTTCGTACATCATTGACAAAGTGCAAATTCTTTAGCTCTGCAAAGATGAATTGTCTCTCCCTCCATTTGATCTTTCATGTAATGGTTTGTGGTGTGACTTGCCAAGCTAGGGAACAAGTTTGTGCTGCTTTGGAACCTGTAGAGTTTTAGACTTGGACATAATTCAGCTGAAAAGAACTGGGTAGCACTGGGTAGAAATGAAAAGCAGCATTTTAAAAGGAAATGTATAGCCACCATGTAAATTAGTTATTCATGCACTATGCCCAATACCATTATTTTAAGTAGAAGTGTTCGGAAGGTTCTCCAGCTACTCCATGCAAAACTCTTGCACACAGAGCTCTGGCCAGTCATACAATGTTGACCTTTTCTTCTTTCTCATTTCCAGAACTATAGAAGTCTAATATTTTAATACATTTCAGCGCCAACAAGCTATGTCATAGCTCACAAGTAGGATGGCAAATTTGAAAATGGGAGATGTTTGTCCATATGGCAACCTCTGTTTCAAAAACCCAGAGTTTGGGGAGGAGTGAAATTACAGGGCAAAAATTTTTGTAGCTGGCCGAAAACTAGTAATCTTGAGGTGCTTGATCTACCAGCTGCTGCTACAGAAAGTAACACCTGGCCTTTTCCTGTACTTAATGAGATCACTAAGGTGGGGTCTTTATTACGAAAGCTCCTGTGTTTCATGAAGAAATGTAGCAATCTCTTAGACTTCTATTTCTGTTTTAGAGATTGTTGTAAAAGTTTATGAATTAAAATTATTTGGGTGCAGAACATGACTGGCTGAAGGACAGAGAGATTATGGGCAACTGCATACTTACTTCCCCATGAATTCAAAGTAAAAACAATTTCTTTAATCACTGCAAAATTATTTTAATAGTCTGAAAGGTCAAAGATATTTAAATCCTTAAATACTTATGAAAGCCACAATAAGAACACACTACAGATGAAGAGAAGGAACAGGAAGATCCACAATCCTCAGACCCTTTGTCTATATCAAGGAGAATGTCGAATGTTTTACAGCAAGGTAAGTAGAAAAACAAGCTGCAATTTTTCAAGAAACAGCTCAATTAAAAGAAAAACCACAAACCAACCAAAAAACCCCCACCAATACAAGATTGCTCAAAATAACTGCGAAGCAACAAAAAAATAAAGATTTGAATTACTCAGTATCCTAGATGGTTCCATATTTCCAGTGCTAAAATAAATTTGGTAAAGAGTCCCTTTGTGGAAGAGGAATTGATGTCATTTTACAAGCCAGGAAGTTGCGATGTTGTCTTCTAATTGGGATGTGTAATTCTCTTTGTAGCTTTTGCAATCAGAGGACTGAGGACAGGAGCAGGATATTCCTTTTTTGTAATATGTATGTTATTTGATGTGATTTTCTTTTTAACATTCTTGCAGACTGAACTTTCTCATAGCTCTGAGGTGTTCTGTGGAATGACTGGATTTATTTTCTTCAGCTCTGGGCATACACAGACCCTAAATATACACCAGTGTAGATAAAAACAGACCATAAACTGTAAGCTCTTTAATCAAACCCAGGAAAAATAAACAAGGAACAAGAATCAGAGTTATGGTCCCTTTAGAACACTTCTGTGTAATACATATAATCAATATCATTGACTCTAATTAATAACTCTTCATATTTTGAATCTAAATTTTTTTTTGTTTTTGCCAGAGGGGAACTCATGCTCTCTTCTGTGAGAAGGAATCAGGCAGCCACTGCATTCTCCTGCCTGCCTGCAGAGAGGTAATTTGTGTTTACATGCACCTCTGGGATCCTTTAATTTCTTTACTACTAAAACTGATCTTAAAATGTTCTCTCAAAAAGACTGAGATTAATTTTTACGTCCTGGATGTCATATACTGGTGAGTATTAGTGTGCTAAAAGAATTAAAAAAAAAAAAAGAAAATAAATACCATAAAATTAAAACAAAAACAAAAACAAACAAACAAAAAAAACCAACCCAAAAATAAAATCTATGGAGTAATACATCAATCTTTGACATGTTACAGAAATAATCCTATGTCTGATCTTAAAATAACTTCAATCTTTTCCTATAAATCTGGTTCACTCTTAAACCTCCACCCACTGCCCTCCAACACTAAAATTTCAAATGTAAGTACATTTACTTATGGGACCAGCAATACGTTGCCAAGTTTCATGTGTACCAGTAGATTTCTCCTTACTTGCCCCAATCAGGAGTATTACTAGTCTATCTCTCCTGCACTGTCTAGCAGTCTTCATGAAGTTTATTTCATATTATTATCTACCAGTCTTAATGAAATTTCTTCATATATCTCTCAACATCTTGCCTCCTGGCAAGTTTTACAGAAATTAATCAGTAAGTTCAAAAGCTACCAGAAGGAAGGACAAACAGATAAATGAACCGATAATCACGTATGTGCTCATTATTCAGGTACTGATATGCCTAACCCTCAAAAACCTAATGTTGATTTCAGATTTCTCCCATAATTTTTGTAGTTTATACTGTATGTAACTGCACTGCATATTAATACTCTCACTTATCAATATATATGGAAATTAAAATCAATGGACAGTTTAGAATTACATGGATAAATTACAGTAACAACATATACTCAGTGCAATTTTTCTATTGCACTGCAAACAGTTGGCAATTAACATGTGCTTTAATCTATTCGATAAACATTTTTAAATTCTGTTTTTCATTATCTCTATATGAAATTCTGATTTATATAAACGTTTTTCTCAGGTGATATTTTTCTCTATCAGTGTTCATAATGATCTGGGATAAGCTTTTTAGTTAGATATACTCAAGAAATTTTTCTGCTTGTCTGATGAGTATGACAAATTTTATCAAGCTCATTTTTCATAATTTGGCAGCCTGTGTTAGGAATCAGTGGTCCTTGGCTATATAGGTCGCAAAGAATGTGTTGGAGCAGAAGGAAGGATAATGACAGTGGTGTATAAGTAGGGAAAGTGATCACCCACAGAGCTGGATTAAACAGATTCCAGAATGTCCTCAGAGTCAGAGTTATTAATAATGACACTCTTACAAGTGCCTGTAATGTTTTTTAAAGAACTTGAAATATGCTGAGATCTCTAATCAGTATTTGGGTTAATTCTTAACTGGAATTCATCCAACAGTAAAATTTGCTCTCAGGAAACCTAAAAGTTCTATTTTCTGGTGTCAGGCAAATGCTGTCAAGAGTCAGCAAGGTGGGACAAAGGAAGTATTAAGTTTGGTTTACATTTGGGAAGGAATTAAGCAAATATTAAAACCTCTTCATGCTGTTGCTGCCAATTCATTCCATCTTCACATAAAACATGCCATTTTTCTCTCCTTTGTGCCTCAAAACTGTCAAGATGTCATTTGTCAGGTCAGGCTTTCTATTCCACAGCCCTAGTGTGAAGCATCTTGGACACCCTGAAACAGTTTTTTTCTAAATTATATGGTTTGTGGGAGTATATTCTGAGTAACACCTCAAAAGTTAGCACAGTACCTCCAATTCATAGAACAGAATCATGGGGTCATAGAATCATTATGGTTGGGAAAGACCTCTAAGATCATCAAGTCCGACCATTCACCCAGCACCTCCATGTTCACCACTAAACTCCATCCCTAAATGCCACATCTACACATTTTTTGAACACTTCCAGGGATGATGATTCCACCACTTCCCTGCTCAGCCTGTTCCAGTGCCTGATCACCCTCACAGTGAAGCTATTTTTCCTAATATCCAAAATAAATCACCCCCTGGCATAGCTTGGTGTCATTCCCTCTTGTCCTCTTGCTTGTTACTTGGGAGAAGAGACCCACATCCATTGAAAACCTCCTTTTGGGTACATATATAGAGTGAGGAGGTCTCTCCTGAGCCTCCTTTTTGCCGTCACCTTCTATTCGTACCAGCATTAGTGACAACCCCTACAGAGCAGTATTTACACTACAGGCACCTAAAATACTACACAGCATTGTTAGGAATAGGCTGTTACTCTCAAACTAGCCGAGGGCAATGATTAAACAATTGGAGGTACTTGTCCAGAGTCCATGCCTCCAGACTTGTTCTGTTCTTTTACTCCTACCTTCTGTTCCTTGTCTTTTAAAGAGCTATTTATCCATGCACAAATCTTCCCTCTCAGCTTCTCAGTTCACTGAAAAGGTTTGGGCAAAGGACACCTTCAAAGGCATACAGCTATCAATGAAATCAGCCTCATCTACGTGTTTGTTGACACCTTCAGTCAGCTTCAAGATACTTTTAAGGAAAGACTTCCTTTTACTCCTTTCAAAATAGAATGCGTTTATCTCATTCTCTATTCTTACAGCTTCATTTTTTTGCCTCATGAAGATACTGAGTTTGCACACCAAAAGTCTCCCTGACCCTTTCTAGAACCTTTCTTAAAAGTTCATTTTCATATTTTCTATCTTACACTTGTCAGGAACCAAGGTGTATTTTAGACCAATCTATACACGCTCTCCTTCACCCATCCCTCCAAGAAGGATTTTAATGTGAGATTTTCTTCAGATTCTTCTTCAGTGAACAGGCATACAGAAATTGTTTCTCTGTGATAGCCTTGTCCTCCCTGAGTATTTTTGTAACCTCTGTGTCAAATGTCCCTACAGACCCTATGAAAGTCCTCTCATAACTCAAGTGCTGAAACAAGGATCCAGCATGCAGGTAAGGGGAGATTGGTTTGGTTAACTGCCATAGCTCTAGTTGCTATCCAAAACAAATTACATACTTTTAGGTGTATGTTCTTCAGACTCCTATCTGACCAGTGTTAAGTGCATACAAAGGCATTTTGCAACACTTTAAATAAACACTTGCACAGATGAAATGTTTTCACTTTGGCTAATTAACTCTAGTGGTGCAAATAGATTCCAAAATTGCTGATATAGCATGCTAATTAGCAGAATGAATAGCAGGGAAAAAATTGCAATTACAACAGGCACAATGACAAGGTGAATTGAGATAGCTCCATAAGGTATTCTATTCAGCTCTATTACTGTGCATCTAAGGCAAATATTATTTTAACTGAATTACAATTTAAAACTGCTTATGATTATGTAATATTCAAAGTAAAAAAATTTAATTTCCTATCATTTTCTGACATATTTTGAAATATCTTTATTGCTCACATAATCTACTCTTTCCTGTGTTCAAAATATACTCTCGAGGTTTTGCTTTGTGGATAAACCTACAAATTTTGTGTACCATACAAGAAGCAGCTTTTAGGTTATGATTGCATGCAGGGAAAATGAAATGCTGGCAGTAAACACAACAAAGTTTTCCCTTCTAAATAATGTATTTCAAAAATCAAATGGGTTTAATACTGGGAACATGAAGACAAATAGAAGTCACTAAACTGGCAATAGTGCCATTTCCATGATAACCTGCCTACTACCTACACCTCTGCCTTACTACCAGACTTTGCATTTAACACACTTCTTACAAATTCCTTTACAGTTTGTATACTACATTTCTACATATTTTAGAAACAAAAAGCTGTGAAACTACTATTGAAATACAGCATGATGCTTGGCAAAAACTGACAGGCCTTCCAATGTACAAAGAGAAGTTACTAATAATATGAAGGAAAGAATACAATTTCCAGATGATTGCAGTTATATTGTATTTATTAATTTCTGACTTCATTCCCAAATGTGACTGGAATATTATTGGAACACTATGGATAAATTAGAAATAGTCACATGAAAATACAACCTCTTTTTGCAAATTCTGATGCACATGTAGCAACCAAAATAAAAAACCAATTTCCCTTCTCTAATGCTTTCAGTCTCCTGCCTGTCTTTATAAAAGATGCCTGTTTTGAACTGGCATGTTCTAAGATAATAGAAAAAATACATAATAAGTGCTCCTAAGCAGCAATATGAACAATGCAGAAAGTGCACAGGACTTGCAGGATTTTTTTCTGCATGGAATGACTATTTTTTAATTCTCCACAAGAAAAATAATCCTGTACAAAAAGCAAATTCCTATTTAAACCCCCTACTGGTTGCTAATACAAGTTATCTTTTACAGCAAAGTAAGTTTCACCCTGCAACCAACCTACCTTTTAATAATACAGCCTGCCACTAGAAAGATTTGACAATACATCATGAAGATATGAGGTAATACTACACGGAAGAAGACCTGGAGCAGTATTTCTCACACACCAACCCTTCTTAATCAAAGAAGGCTGATGGAACATCCACATATTGCAAAGTAATGTGCTATCTGAGGGAAGCAGGTCTCAGCGCCACATAGAATAGCAGATTAACTTTGCTTTTCAGTTATGTTATGTTTAAAACACAATTTCCCAAATCTGTAAATCCACATTCACACTAAATTAATTTTTCTTCACTTAACATTTATCTTAAATTCAATTTAGTGCATTTGAGTGTATGGACACTATCCATGTTCGCCTCTGGGACGAGAGAAAACAGCCCTTTCTCTGTTTTACTAACCAATCAAACATATACATGTAAGTGTTTCTCCATTCTCAGCAACAGGCATTTATTATCTCTGCTTTGAATATCCCAACCTGATCAACAAACGCTGCTACCTTGTTATTCACCATCTTCTGCAGAGAAAGGTTTTCAATATACTTTTCTCTTTGAGGAAAAGACAAAATCACAGCTAGGAACCCGCAGTTATCCAATGGCTCTAAGAGAGCACACAGTCTGACTCCTTTCCTTCTCCACTCCCACTGCTCATTAGACATTTTTATGAGCTGTGGGATGTTGAAGAACAACACAGGCAAACCTAAGCTGTTCCAACTCTCCCAATTCATTTCAGCACAAGTTTACCACTCTGCACAGAACTCCTCTCCAAGCAGTTTTCTGCGACAGCCTGCAAGCCAGAGGCTGCATGGGAAAAATGTTACAGAAGACTTCAAAATTGACAGGCAGGTCAGTCGCTGAATGGCCATTTAGATGGGCAACACCAGTAAGTCTGGCTTTTGCAAGAGCACAAAGACAGGTCTGGCCCCTGCCATCAGGGTTACTTGAAGCAGAAGCATGAGAAAGAATATGATCAGCAGCTCACAGGAGAACTCTTTCAATTCTGGCCCCAAACCACAATGACAAAAGCCACATGGTCACAGGACAGGTAGAAAACACCCCAACACTTCATTGCTTAAAATGCCAAAAAACAGACAAAATGAGTAATGGCTTAAAGTGCCAGAACAGGATTGCAACGAGTAAGGAACTGCTTCCTGTAGCCAAGACTTAAAAATTCCTGGGTTGTATTAGTGCTCCTTTATTCAGTTACTTTGCTTGTATTTTTCAGTTGGTTGCTCTGAAGATTCTTTGATTTGCTGTTGTGTATACATTCAAAATTGTGACTTTCTTTAGTCTTCCTACGGATTTCTTCATCTTCCTCCACCTCCACTTCTTTGCACTGAACAGGTGGTGTAGATAGTGTCCATGGAGGTAACACAAAACGGGACAGTGAATTAGTTCAAAGTCGTCCTTTGCAAGGCACTCTTCAGTAGAAGCAATGAGCAGCAATATTATGGCTATTAGAGACAGCTAGCTGGGCAGCACTGGAAGGAAAGTACAGAGGTACGAGCTGTGCATGAGGCCACCATCTCTGTCAAGACAAAGGCAGACTAAACCAGCAATGCAGAATAAACCAGCAATAAGTAGGAAAGAAATTAATGCTTTTCAGAAAATAAATACCTGTTACTCTTGATCTGTTCCTACTCTGAATCAATGTTCATCAAAACTACTTCATACATCAACAAAGAAAACAGTCGTATGACCTTTTATTGGTGTTCTGTGGAGCTGCCAACATTTGCCGGTATGGCTGAGGGCAGGTGTATCCCCACTCCAGGTACCAGCGTGTACAGACCTTTCTCTAATTAGCACTGTGCTGAACATACTCATTGCCTGCCAAGTGAAAAAAAAGTGTGTTGTTTGTAGACAACACACCAAGACAGTGCACTGCTACAGAGCCCCAGAGATTATGTCCTGGAAATGTATTTTTTTCCTCCAGAAAAATCTCAACACTCTTCCTTTCATCCCATCCTGCATTAGGAAGTTACAGAATCTCAGATAACAGGAAACTGTCTTTTAGTGTCTGAATTCATCCTAAAGAGAGAAGGTAAATAATAAAAATGAAGTGCACTCTAAGTTAGCAAAAGCTTGCCACAGAAAAGGAGTTTTATTAGCTTTGAAACTGGAGAAGCATTCTGGGCCACTGTCTTACGTACAACACCACCACCAAAATCAGCAATTTCTATAAGGAATTAAGTGGTCCTCTCTTGTGAAGAAACTGGTGGGGTTTTTTTCCCAAAACCTGTCTGCCATTTCTACATCAAAAACTCTCTTTTGATTTATATTCTCTCCACATTTGTATACCACAGAATCCAGATCATCTTTTCTAAATCAGAATGCCTGGAGATGGCCCTCAGATGCAAAAGATTCAGCGCACTATTTTTCTCAGTTTTTTAGAGACCTCAGCAGAGATCCAGTCAACAGTCCAATTCAAGGACACGATGGGATGCAACCACAAGAGCTGAGAGAGCCTGCTGATATCATTACAAGGCCATTCTTTAGTGTCTTTAAAAGCTCATGGGGACCAGGGGAGGTTCTTGAGTTCTGCAAGAAAGCAAATCTCACTCTTGTCGACAGTGATAGTGCAAATTCTCCTAAAAACATTTCCAACCCTCTGAAGGACAAGAAGGTGACTGGGATTATCCAGCATGGAGTAACAAAGGAGAAATCATGCCTGAACAACTTTTATGTGATGAAATGACTGGCTTTGTGGCTGAGGAGGGAGTAGCTGATGTGACAGGCTTTGAGCACACTCATAAACCTTAGCAGCCCTCACCAGCCTCAGCTAGAGCTTCTACTGAAATGCCCAGGCCCGGGAGCTCCACACAGGCACAGCCTGGGGCCTTTAACTCCTGCCTGTGCTGTGCTGGAGGAATGCTAGTCTCCAGTTAAGCTATGCCTGACCAGACACCCCTGAGCTGTGGACTAACTTGCCCTTAGCCCTGCCTTGTCACTTTGGATGTGCCTAGCAATTGCTGGATGTGATCCTGACGTATGCATGGGCTTTCTGGCTTGACCTTGCACCTGTCTCCTTGCCATGATTTTTGCCTTATGTAGGTCTTGCCTCTTGGTTGAACCTGGCTACGGTCTCTGAGCTTGCCTTTCTCAGGTGCTGTGGTGCTGGGATCAGAGCAGTGAGACCCTGGCCCTGTTGCCCTGTCACTTATCTGCTTCCTTGCAAAGAGCTCTGAAAAGAAATGCCATTCAATTCAGTCAATTTTCACTAAAATAATATGATTCACCCAAGAACTTCAGTTCACTGCCTTCAGTATTTTCAAGCAATTTCACTGGATTCAGGTACTGAAAACACAGTAAGAGCTTTATAAACAAGCAATGACAGGGAAGATTGAATTCATGAGATATATTTCTATTTGCTACACCTTAAAATAGCATACTAAGGCAGGAAGAGGACATAATGTCAATGCTGTCTAGTCACTTTCCATAACAGAGATCCATCAGCAGGAACATTCTGGTCAATTGACACATCAAGTTTCATCTATGTTTCATCAAAGTATCTTTTATTTACAGAATAAAAGTGCATTGAAGCATTTATAGTTTTTAAAAACATAATTTCCAGGTACTGTAATTACACACCAGGAACGTTTCACGTGAATTAATGCTGAAGAGTTGCATCTATATCATCATTTCTAAAACTCACCAATGTCTCTGTACTTGGGCTTCAATCATTGCTTTCAAATATGCTTTTATGAATCACAAGTTATATCTGTGCATCAGCTTGCAGAATAAATTATTTTACTATACTAAAATATAAGCATAACTATCAGCTTTAGCATATCTATGCAAAACAGTTTTCATTGTATACCCACATATTGGTGAAAATCCAAATGTTCATGAACTGTCACATGAAGTACTACTGGAGTTCATCTTCTAAACTGCACAGATTATATAATATTAGGAGTTTAAGCAGAGTGCAGTTTTGACTAATATCAGTGTTAACTACTAGGAAAGTTGATTTTTTTTTTTACTTTCAGACTTATTTCCCTAAGAAGGCAAAATTACAAAATATGTTGAAATTTTTCTTTTTTTTAAAGTGACCTAAAATGACTGACACAGTCATCAAATCTTTCACTGATGTCCATATAACTTATGGTATGTTTGCAAACAATTGAGATAATGCTACTATATATATAAATATATTTAGACTTTAAAATGCTACATTTAATTTGGGAAAACAAATGACCTATTTAATATCAGAAAAGATAAAACTCTAGAACTACCAAAAATACCTATCTAATATAACTATACCAATCTAATCCTAAATATTTTTTAATGATTAAACAGTTAACACCACTGTAAAAAAACCCTACAATACTAAGAAGCAACTCACATATAAAGTAGTAATTGAGGAATAATGGTTGTTTCATCTTAATCAAAACACATCCTGCTTAAAAGGCATTATTTTATTAGTTTTGTAAAAGCTTAAACAAAACATCATTTTAGCAAATAACGAGCTGCACTGTCATATACTAAAATGCAAACACTACAAATCTGTTACACAGCCTGCAACTAATTAGCATGGCTGAGTGACACTGGTGTATTACAAACTGTACTACACATCCTTTCAAGGTGGAGGATCTATGTGGCTGACAGCTAACCACAAAACTGCAAGACCAAAACCCAAAGCCTCAAAGTTTAAAGCCTCAGGGAATAAATTTCTTTGACCAAGGACGCACAGTTCAACAGTAAACCAGTGGTCGTTTATCACTGCCAGCACACTGCAGCATTAAGTGTCCCAGCAACCCTTCCCAAATTAAATCACATGCTCAAGAACAGGTAACTCTCAATCCTATTACCACTTTCCTACCCTTAATTCTGTCAGATGCTCTTTGTGATGTCACTGAAAATGCGCTGTGATGCTGTTATCCTCGCTGGGATAGAGCTGTAACTGCACACCATGGTCAGACAATTCTGTTTTGAGGTAAACTACTGAGGTGTACAAAACACTCTTCTCTAAGAAGAATTACTTCAGGATAACAAGTGAAGTTTACCCCGAATCCCACTTCTGCCATACTGGAAACTATCCAGGCTTGGAAGTGCTTGATGTAGGTCATAGCAGTGAACCAAATACACCGCTTTTATGAAGTGCAACATGACCATACGTCAAGTATTACACACAGCAGTGGTCTACTCCTTCCAAAAGGGATGGAACAAGATAAAAAACACGTGGAGAGAAGAGCCTGGAAAAAGGAGAGTATTATCCTTAACATTCTTCCAGACAGTGTGGCTGGTGACAAGGCTGCCCTTCAGCTGGAGCAAGCTGTCCTGACAGTGAGCAGGGAGGACGTCTCACCCAGCTGGCTGCTGGCAACCTGCAGTACCTACGACTAAAGAACTACAGATGCAGCCTCACACGCACACGTAGGTGCAGTAGCAGTGAGGATATCAAAATGCACCGTGCCACTCTAATGGATCAACCAGTTTCCACTGAAGTACAGCTGGACAGCTGGCTCTCGCAGATTTGTGCCACATGCTGCCAAAACTGTGCTGAGCAACGAGAGAAATTCAAAACCGGCCTCTGTAATTTTATTCCTCTAACACACCAAAAGTAGCAATCTGATGCAGTGGTTCTGCATCAGGTATGCTACAACTGCAACTAATGCAAATGCCATGAAGGAAAATGCTTTTCCCCTGGGATTTACTGTATTTAAAGCTCAAAAGCATCTTTTATAAAGTAATGCTAAAAAATACTACAAATTTACTTTTGCCTTGTTTCCAATACCTGAAAGCTCCTAATCTTTTAAGTTTTATATGCAGAAACTTTTTAAAAGGCAAAAATAATAGCTGTTGTCTGCTAAACTGATGTAGAACTGTGGCAGTAAAAACCACATTTGAAGTACACATAGACATCATGCAGTCACTTCTCCCATGCAGATCGCTTCAACTTTGTGTCACCTTCCCACCCTAAAAAAATAATGATTAGACTTTGGAAAGTAAGTCTGGAGGAAAATTCTCTTCATTTACACACAGTATCAAAGTTGTCCTGCTATTAAATGAAGTACCTGTGTGTTTTGCTTTCTTTACAGATAATCCAGGCAATCAGTAGGTAAAAATAAGGGACGTTAAGCATGGAGCTATTAGATTAGCTGGGTTCCCAAGAGCAGTTTTAGCAGATTATAGGCATGGGAATGACACTATCTGGTGTTTGTGATTGGCACACACCTATTAAATATCAGATGAGAGGGGCCCAAAATCTATGCAGATTTTAAAAATCAATACTCAAACTTAGCTGAAAAGACAGTAAGCGCTTCTGTGCTTTTAAATACTGTAAGTTTTACTAGGACTTTTCAACATTTCTTGCTTGTGGACAATTGCTATATGTGTTCAATAAATGATTAAATTAATGGCACTTAAAATAAGACTTTTTTTTAAAACAAATACCACAATGATAAAAGTATCATCAAACAAAGAGTTAGCAGGAATTAAACTAGTAGGACATAAAAACAGAATTAGAAAAGTTCATTAATATATTTAATGACTATGCACTAAAAGCAAATTAAAACCTACTCTAAAAGCATCTCAAGAAAGATCTAGCTGGATTTAACAAACTTTTATTCAGCAGTCTATTTTTTCATAAATTCTTTAGAGGCTTGCCTGCTATTATATATTGTAGGCAATATTAATCTGATATTTAAATTATTCTCTACCAGTCTTTCAACACTAATTTAGTATTCAATATAGAACTCATCAACATGCTTAGAGTCAACTAAGCAACATGCTTAGACTCAGTTTGAAAATGGTCAAGGGATAAATCCAAACAACCACCAGTACTCAATTCCAACAAAAATTAATAATAATAAACCACCTTACATCTGAAGAAATTATAATTTCATACGCTGAAAAAAAAAATAAAAGTAAACAAATTATAGCACAATGGTTGGAAATACACTGAAAATTTCTATTATGGATGAAGGAAAAAATTAATCTCCTACCCCAACTAGAGAGTAGTGTCAGATGGGTAATTAAGAACTGAAGTACAAAGGGAGTACAAAGATTACTGCCAATATACAGAACAAAGATAGTAAAACAAAAAAAAGTTGGAATTATTGATAAATTATCTCACAGTAGAAGAAAATGTATAAAATTTTAAAATACAGAAATTATTATATTTACCATAATAACTTCTATATTACTCATACTTGGGGGAAATATTCAAAGCAAATCAACAGCCTTAAAGACTCAGGTTAAAACAGGATGCTGATCAAGGTGGTTATAAAAACACCTTGCCATGGACATGTCTAAGAAAATCCCTCACAGTTATAGACAAGGCTGCAAGATGAATCCTGGATTCTAAACATCTCCCAAAATAATACTTTGTAGCACATAAATTATTTTTACGTTTCCCACATTTGGTATTGTCTGCTTGTTTTAATAGCTTGATATTTGAAATATCAAAAATATTATACCCCACCCTCCATTAAACAACCTCTCTTCTCCACAATCCTTATTTTTCAAAGAAAATTAACAACATATCCAGGACAGGAAAAGTAGAAAAAAATTAGCAAATTACAGGGCTGCCAACCATCTTGCTCTGAACCACATGATGGGATACAGTGGTGCCTGCTGGCTGGCACTCCCTTCCCTGGGAAAGGGAGTAGGAGAAGGGGGTGCCCCACAAGGACACTGCCCTTGCCTCTGCTGCATTCCCCTCTCTTCTGTGAGCCCCAGGCAGCCTGCCCAGATCCCATGCTAGAGTGGGTCTCCAGGCAAGGAAGAAATTACAGGCTGCACAAAAGAGCATGTAATACAGGAGCTGAAGGGGGGAAAAAAAAGAACAACACAAAAGGGAGAGTAGGCGGAAAATGACTAAGTTTAATGTGCTGCATTTTGGATGAGACATGCATGTTACTGCTGTTAAAAATAAACAAACAAATTAAATACTCCAGATTTGCCTCCCATCTAGCATGTTTATGGTAGTTACAGGAACTTCTATCATATCATGGGAAATGTTTCCATAACTGAGGAAATTTAAATCGCATTTGAATAAAGATGTTTTGGAAACAAGTTGACTGCATGTCTTTTACTTGCCTGTGCTGTGCTCAGTTGCTAGCTTTCTGAGGAACTATTGCAGCAAGGGACTATCAAAATAGTGTGTGACGTTAACTGAGACATGGTGATTTGGTCTTTAATTAAGGTCAGCATGACCTAGGTCATGGCAAACATCTCTGAGCCTGAATGATGATGGGAAAATCTATTCACATGTTAGAATCTAATTTCCTCTATGTTAAAAGACACAAATCAATCTGGATTTTAAAGCACAGGTATAGCAGTGTCAGACTGGATACAGAAAGGCTCTTTAGAAGCTCTGTGGCAGATGAGCAGAAACAGACTTTGGTTTTCTTCTTTCTGTGCTGCTTTCAAAGGTTGTCAAAGGCAATCACCATCAAGACTAGCTGCATGGGGAGGGAGCCAAAAACCTTGATAAGAATTGTCAGGTAAGGAACATAATATTGATCTCAGCAAAACTGTGGCACCAGATGATCCTTGCAGCTCCTTCTGGCTTTGTAATCTACACATCAGTCTTTACTTCTGCTTGAACAGCACACTTCAGACCCTAAGGTACCTTCTGGCCCTGGACAAGTAAGGGTTATAATGATTTCCAGGCTCATGCTGAAGATACAACACATTTCATGTTATGGGTGCAATGTCATTAGATTCCCCACAGTGCAGGTGGAGACAACAAAATTACAATAAGGAAACCTATTAAGTTATACTGATTTTTTTTAAAACCTTAAGAAAGCAAGATGATTTTTTATGTACCATATGAAAGATCCTAAAATACATAATGATATTCACCAGATCTGTTCAGAATAGACAAGAATATGGCCAAATACAAGATGTTATTTTCCACTCCAGATTGAGCTCTTCCTTTGCATTAATTGTCCTCATGCTACAAATGTAACATTGGATGTTTGAGGTCAAACTGTATGACCCCACATATTAAAATCAGAATTTAACCAATAAGGAAATTCAATTAATGGAGGCATACAGCATGAAGATGACACTTCAAAGGACTTCAAATAAATCAACAGGACTTCAAGAGATGAAGCCAGGGAGACACAGGTCAGCTCTTCTGAATTCCAAAGCAATGTACCGTGGCACTTTGGCACTAATGCAATGTTATCACTGCTCTACCTTTGGAAAACACAGAATTTTAAAACAGTTATGTAACTGAATATAGCTTTGGATTTATTTTCTTTTTTTATCCAGCTCAACAAACTTCACAGAAGTAGAGGAGAATTAACTTCTGTTACATGTCTTTGATTTTGATTCTCTACAACACTATAGAGAAAGGGCAAAACAAAACCACCCAAAACAGTATTAACCATATTTGCTGTTCTATTTCCAAGAGCTTGCTTATATAAGTGTAACAGTGTAGGAGACTTACCAACTTTTAAAAATAAATTGTTAGCTTTCCATATACACTATGGTTTAGCACTGTCCCTTACCACAGCTTTCTCCACCACCCTAAAACACTGTAAACGGCAGTAAAAGAGAACTGAGCCTCTACAGCCTCAGTGTATCTAGGAGGTATATACACAACTTTCTCATCCAAGCCTATCCTGCCCCTCTCAGAGGCAGCGCTGCGTTCACAAGGTCTGTGATTTAAGCTATGAGTAGTCCAACTTGATGGCCCATTGCTGACATCATGGCAAAGTACACCAACTTGATGAAGAAACAGAATTTGTGGAATGAAGGCTTCTATACTTGGGTTCAGACTTACTAAAATGTCCTGTGATATTCAGATGTGTTTAATTCCAGCTGGACTCACTGAACTAAAATGGACGGTACTTGGACACAAAAGTAACCAAAAAACTTCACTAACCACAGCTAGAACACAACAGTATATTCCAGAGACTTTGATTTGCTATTAAAAAAACATGTGTAGAAGAGGGTAAAAAATATATATTTATCTATATTATGTACATTATATATATAATTTTGCATATCATATATACACACATACAGGCACTAATACTGTCAATACCTCATATAATGGAAAGCATTTTATCACTGCTAAAATGCTGAATACCACAGAACATACTATGAACTTTCCTGAAAAATTATGGAATTAACTCATTTCCAAAATATGAAGAGATCTACAATCCTAAAAGAAAATATGTATGAGTTTTGAGCCATACACACTGTAGTTGTACTTTGATCCATGTCTTGGATGCTTGTTAAGGGAAGATTTTAATATCTGAAACATAACACTCCTTTGAGACAGTTCTTATGGTTCTTTTGTGAACTGACTTGGTCAGCATGAGGCACAACATCCATAATGCATTCTGAAAATTTTCTTAGCAGCAACTACACAATTATCACTGCCTTCTTTTGGCATTCAGTTAATGAGACAGTAACTGCATTATCATTCAGATACACTGCCATTTTTAATGTTTTTTGTAATTCATTTCTAGTTATATATTCTCTTGGTGAATACATGTTTTTAAAGAGGAATAGAGTTACTTAGGAAAAAAAGAAATACTGAGTTTTTCCTCCTGGTCTGGGAAGGATTCTTTGCTTCTAAGTACAGATTTTCATTTCCCACATCCCTAGTAATATGGGTATTTTTTTTTTTCATATTCAGCTTCACAACTCTTAAACTGGAATTGTTAAGAAAAATAATAATGATAATAATCCAATAAGCAACAACCCTGCAGAAACAAACCTAGCTGCTCAGTTTTAGCATAATACAGTATAATCAGAACCACTATTTTCTCCTTTAGAATTATTTTTAGTACAAGCAGACCTCAACATTTTAGTTTGTGACATGAAAAGCGAATGTATTTATTTCTTTTACTTCACCCCAGTTAATGCATAACAGCTCTTCTGAACCTCCTTCACAAACTACAGAATCATGCGCGTTTTGTTAAGCAAAATGTTCCAAGTCTTCCCATCAAGATTGAATGGGTCAGGTCACAGATCTTTCATTTCCTCCAAAAGTAACATTTCAGCCAATTTGTGCTTGCCTTGAGCATCAGGCTAGTAATTTTTTTTTCTCTTTATTCAGGGTCATCAGAATTTACAAGGACCTACTTCCTTATAAACAAGCATGTTATGAAGTATTAATGGATTTTCTGTCTTACAGACTGTGCTTTCATACTGTGTAAGAGAAAACTTTCAGATCAGAGAAAGGCAATAAGGAAGATCAAAGGTATGGAATGGCTTCTAAAAAGGAAAGAGAAATATTTTTCAATTCTCCAGGTTGGGAAAGAAATGATAGGGGAGGTGTGACAGAGGTTTATAAAATCATAAATGATCTGGAAAGTGTGAATTGAGCTCAACTGTTCAGTCTTTTCCAGTGTAAGGATATGGGGGGTGCAAACAGATGACAGGTTTGAAACAAGCAAAAGATGGTTCTCCTTAGAACACAGGTAAACTGATGAACTCTCTGTCACAAGAAGCTGTTAAGCAAGATGCACTATACTGAAGGAATAAAAAAACCCCACATAAATCAAAATTTTTAAAAGGCCCAGCTAGGTCAAAAGAAGCAGCAAAAAACAGGTTTGTAAGAAAGAATAAGTAAAAAATAAGCAAAAATGGACTTCAAACCAAGGTGTGAGGGAAGTAGAAAGAAGACAGAAATCTTAGGAGAAAACTACCAGCAATTTACAAGGAGCAATTTGAATTTGGAAAGCTAAAATAAAATGGCAGACTTCACAGAATCACAGAAGGGTACAATTGGAAGGGACCACAAAGGGTCATCTGGCCCTAACTCTCTGTTTAAGCAGGGTCATCCTAGAGCACATGGCACAGAACTGTGTCCAGATGGTTCTTGAATATCTCCAGACTTCTGACTCTTGCTAGTTTATAGTCAATGCTAACCAAAGGGTGCCACTTTCAGAGCTTATCAGCATGATGGCAAACAGTCCTAGTTTTCAAGAAGCGAAGATTTCTTTTTCTTTCCATAGTGCAAAAGAAGCCAATTTAACTACACACACTTCAACAGCAAAAGAGCATTGCAGACACAGAGGAGCACTACCTTGAAGCACTTAAGTCCAACTCTTGCCCTGCCTCTGTGTCAGGTATTTCAGGGATGGAAAGAGCATTCATTACAGTAAATCCCTTTTCATAAGCTATATTCAATCTTTCTCAAAAAAGAGTAACAACCTTTCTGGATTGACTCTAACACTCTGAGCTCATTTCTGTTCTATATCCTTACATTTCTTTCAGTGACACTGAGAGGAAAAAAATGTGCTCCACTACCTGAATGCTCAAAGTCTCTCTAGAGACAGCATTGTCTGCTTAGGCAGTTTGCACCAGAAAATCTTCCCCTTCTCTCTGCACCTCGAGAGCGACTGCCTGCAGCAATCCTTCACTGTCAGGTATCATATCAGTTCAGTAATTATGGAGCAGCATTTCCACACTTATTCTTTTGTAACTCTGATACTGATGTGGTTGCCTGAAACTCTGACACTGATCAGCACATGTATAGTAAAAAATCAACCACCTCATCATGCAGTAATACACATGCCTGCAACCCCCAGAAGGAGACATGAAAGTTTTATGTTTTCTCATGACGACCACAGCTTATGGATTCAGGGCTGACCACATCCCACATGGGAATATGAAGGGAAGGGATGTCCAGAGGAGAAAGTGTCCCTGTGTTTTTCACTGTAAAGATATTAAAGTCAAATCTTCATCAAGTTCACCAAGAAAACCTAGACAAAAGTCATAATGCTGTTTACAAACATATGGAATTCTATTTGAAAATATGTGGCTCCGGTTTATGTTTATGTCTGGTAGCCTGACAGAGGCACAGCTGCTGCAGCACCACAACCCCACATCCATCCAGTTGTGGGGTGTGTGGAACCCCACACATACAGTGCATTTATACACATAACCATAGCCAACCACACAGATCAACACAGACGGAAATAACACATGATCAACGCAGCACTCGGGCAAACACAAGCTGCACCAACATCCTGGTCCTGCTCCCCTCCCTGACTGACCAGGATGAAAGCAATTTAGCACAGAATACATACATAGATATGTTATATATCCCTCCAGGAAGTGGCCACAGATACCTAATCTGTTTTCAAGAGCCCGCCTTTGGACCATCACGCACTTGCACAAACAGGTCTGTCTCTGGTCTGGCTTGGACTCCCTGCTTCCTCCAGTACTTAAGCCACACCTCTCCGGTATCCACACCTCTCCAGTATCCAACACAGGCTTATGGCCTCCTCTCCCGCTCACCAGTAGTGTGGTCTGACCAGTCATCACACATGCTGAGACACACCCACAAAATACATGTGCAGCTGCCCCAGCTCTCGAGCCCCTCTGACCCATGGCCCCCCTGAGTACCAGACGGTACCTAGACCTCTCCATTACTTCCACCTTCTCCACTACAACACCTGAGACCCTGTGACACAAGGTTTCCATTCTATGGTCTCCCCACACACATAGACAGGCACAAGCACACAGAATAGGTGTTAGAAATGGAGGTTGAGAAGAAGACAGGATGAGCAGCGTGGGTCAGGGATAGGGCATGGCCAGATAACTGGACTGACCATCAGCCTGTTAACACATGGTCACCCCTTTTATTGCCTTGTTCCTCTATTCTCCCACATTTGTTCCTCCCCCAAACCACTATGATCCCTCCTTTTCCCCATTTTGTTTCCTCCCCTAAACATCCCATCCTAAGTCAGTTGACTGTCCAATTTGCTCTGATTAGGTTATTAGGGTTTCTCTGTCACTGTTTCCCTGCTCCTTCATATTTTTGCACATTGCACATTTTAATTAACATTGACCTAACAGCTGATCCAATCTAAGAGTCAGTGGAGTTTAGAAAGCACAGACAATGTATATCAGCAGAAGGTTGAGACAAGGAAAATATCCAAAATATCCAAATCCAGTGTGTAGAGACACATTTTTTCCAGACAGGACCAGCTGGCTGCAGCTGCAATGATTATCCCAGCAGTAATATGAGAAGGATTGGAGTCACTGCTGGGGCTGCTCCAGCAGGACTGAAATGGCTCTCCAGCATGCTCTCTCTGCTGCCTGTGGTATCCTCTCAGAGGAGGGAAAGGGGCAGAAATTTGCCACTCAAGACCCATCAGTATCAGTCTCTCATTCAAGACCTGCACCAGGCAATTCAAATGCAGAGCTGGGTTTAACACTGACTCTGCTAAGGAAAAGAGGGTTCCAAAGTGAGATCTTTATTTGTACTCTGTTCTAACTTTGCAGGAGCTTAAAGGTTACTGACAAAGCCCAGGACTGATGGTGCAGGTAGGTCCAGGGAGGATACAGAGCATGTTTACAAAGGTTACTGCTTGCTCCCCCACTGTCCCAGGCAGGCCAGCTCTCATTGTGTGCAACCCCGGGATTTGACTCAGGAATATTTTTAGCAAATGCAGCTCAATGGAGGCTGAAATAATGTAGTTCAGAGAAAATAACTAGATAATGATTTCAGGGACTATGTGTGTGCCATGTGCAAGAGATTCTGCAGTGACGCAGTCAATACCAATAAGAGTAGAATGGGAATCATCTCTGCATTCAGAGATCAGTGGTGCAGCATCAATAAACTGAACTGAGGTGAGAAAAGTTCCAAATACCCAAGGAAAACATTTACTGTCTAAATGACTGAATAGCAGAAAAAAAAAGGTGTCATCGCTGCTGACTGAACAGCAAATAAAGCAAAATCTTAGAGCAAATAATAGAGAACATTATTAAAGGTGCCTCATTACCACCTTTCAACTTTTCCATATTCTACTTCTCCTACTTATCAGCATTTATGCTTTTGTCCCCATTTTCACACAGATAATTTAACGTTTTTTCTCTGTCCCCTCCTTTTTGCTGTACATTCTTTTTTATAAATTGTGGCCATTTCTGCACTTTCAAGACTTTTGAATTGTTATCCTATGCTTATTTTATTAAAAAAGAAGGGGGGAGAGGGAAAGGGGGGCAAGACAAGCCCTAAGGATCTTAACCAACCTGACTGTATTTGATGTTATGAAATAAATTAAACATGGTAAATGAGTGGATCTAAATAGTCTGTTAGGGCAAAAGAACTGGGGTTGGAATGCCACCACTCCACTGCTCTGCTAGACCCTGAGGACACCATCAGTACAGCAACAGCCTCTTCAGGTGTCACACAGGGGGAACACCATCTCCTCTCTCTGCTCCTGCCCACTGGCCTGTGTGAGTCGGCTGGAGCAGACAGACCACCTGGGAGCACTGCTTCTTGTCACCATGGGCTGCTCTTTCCACAGGCCAAATTTTAATGATTCACTCCACAGGCCAAGCAGGATGCATGTCTGTGTGTACATGGAAGTCAGCATCAGCCAGCATTCAGACACAGTCAGCAAAACCCCAGCAGACTTCCATTAGAAGCTAAAACTCCATCTCATCACCTACATACTAGAGGAAACAGGATAATCACACACCTCATATTTGCATTCAGAGTGTGAAGCTCTCTCACACAAGCTGTTGCAAACCTCCTTGAATAATCCCAACAGTTTAACTAAAAGTACGTATGTGAGTAAATGCTCATCAGGACACAGACTTTTTCTGTCTGAAAATCATTTGGGCAGGATCTCATCTCTACATGTTTAGGGGTAAAGTGTAGCAAATAACACTAGTAAATAGGACAGACAATCCTGCTGTGGTTTGAACAACTGTTGCTGTGACAGAGATGCTGCTGAACTACCATACAGAGTGAGACAGCATTCAAGACAAAGAAGATTGTTCTAAGGTGGCCACTAGAAATCTTTTAAATGAACAAATTTCTTCAGAGCAAAACTTGATTTATCTCTTTGGAGCAAAAGTCAGTTTTGGCTTCTAAAGCACAAAAGTGTGTCTGTGTTGAAGAACTCAGAATCACATGCTTCAGAATTTGACGTACTCATTTGCATTCATTAATGTTGAAATCATTTCCCCCAGTTTAATAGTGACCCAATGAACTTTCAAGTCCTTCTTTTCATCCTCTTCTGTAGCAGCGCATAGTGGCAAGAACTGTTTGAACAACAGGCACTGGGATCTGGAATAGTTAGTATTTTGCATGCATGGAAGTCATCCTGCTTACAGGATCAATGAAACCAACTATTCTTGCTTAGAAGAGAGAAAAATTTCTCTGGGTCAGATAGATAAGAATTGATAAGGGTGTGGAGGGCACCAGTTCCCTTCTTCAGCATCGAGAACAAACATCTGCTGGGATCCTTTAGGGTGATTTTGCTCAAGTGTTTGTTTCCTGTCCTGACTGAGGCTTCAGTCAATGATGGCCTATCAGCCTTAGTTCTGAGCACCCATAAGCAGTTGAATCTTCTGCAGACCTACACTATTTCAACACTGGTAAGTCTTAATTATTTGTTGAAACAGACTAGAGGGCTGTGGATTAACTGTGCTATTGTATATCCAAAGACACGGAAGCTGGCCTAAGGTTCAGATTCAGACAGATCTCTGCACAGTTTTGTGTTTCCAGAGCAGCGTAAGTGCTTTCACACAGCCTGAACTCTCAAGGCCCCTGGACCTGAGCTAGCCTGATGCAGAGACAGCTTGATTACTTCAGACCTGGGTTCTTGTGGCTTCTGAACTGATAGACTGCCACACATCTGTGAGAAAATACATCCTCAAAGGAACAAAGAAAATTAAACTGCAAATATATTCATGAACATAACTTTATGTCTGATAAACCACATCCTATGCTGTTTGCAGACTGCTGCAATCAAAGTTGTAACTAATACTGCCCCACTCAGAAACAGGTAAGAGCTAGCAGAGTCCAGGCAGGTGACCTTTGCAGCAAATATGCAGCATACAGCCTTTAGTATACTCAGAACCAGTTCTAAACTGATGGCAGATAAACATGATTTATTACACATAATTAGAGAGAGGCACAGGAGAGACATGAGTCCTTCTCAGAGAGAACAAATAATGATGCCACTCACTGGGTATGCAAGAACACATACACCTTGAGAGGGGAAAGAATATGCAGTACAATTACCAAAGGTGCAATTCCTGTGAAGAATTAGGAATTCATGGATGCACAGAATCATAGATTCATCAGGGCTGGAAGACACCTACAAGATCATCCAGTCCAACCATCCAGCCAGCACAGCCACTGTAACCCCTAACCCACTAAATCATATCCAAACCACCCAGCACCAAATCCAAGTTTACTTCAAGGTTTGCAGATTATGTCCTCCAGCTGGGTCTCTGCTGGTAAACGAGAGTGGAAGGCAGTTTTTAATTGCATGAGCATAATTTCTGTATAGCTGTTACCCTGCTCACTAGCCCCATTTTGATCTGGGCAAAGTAGTATTTTCCCAGAGCCTTGACATGTCTTAGAGGATAGAATACGTCAGGAATGTTTTGGAAGAAGCTGACACCTGACTGCCGTGTTTGGGGAAGGGAAAAGGGGTGGGAGTTTAGACAGGTAAACAAAAGCTGGGCTGTGCTACCAGCTCCAGGGCCAGAGCACAGCTTCCCTTTTACCAGCAGCATAGCTGTAGCTGCTAAGAAAAAAAAACCCAAAAACATGTGCAGAAGTTTACCTCCTTTGCTTCTGGCCTCCACATGCGTATTTGGGAGCATTAACCGATTCCATCACACACAGCACCTACAAGATGGGCACTTGGAGGCCGTAGTCAAGGCAGTTCTGCAGCCAGCATTTTACTGAAACACATGGCAGAAGTGTGCTGAGGGAAACAAGGGCTATCCAGGGACCTGCATGAGCACACAATGCCATGAATGCACAGGAGTGCAAATTTTGGAAGATGACTGGAAGAGGAATGACTTCTACTTGACCAGCAGCTTAGCACTGTTGGATGGCAGGGGCTTAGAGGACAAATAGAAAGATCACATCCTAATGCAGGCATCTAAAATAGATAGAGTCTTGTCAGAGACTGAAATAGTTCATGCCTCAAACATTGAGATGAAGTTTTAAAGAAGCTGCAGCCACAGAAACCTCCTTGAAGAACTTGGAACTGAAAGTCAAACTGTTGATTAGATAAAGGGAAATGCATTGTTAATCACCTCAGGCTGAGGGAAAGGTTTGCATCCACAAAAGGCCAAAGCCACCAGCTGCAACTATCCCTGGCTGAGTTTGGGGTGAGGGGAGAGCACAGCTCACACAAGCCAGGTTTACACAGATTCCCCACAGCTGAGGGGGGAGGAGGAGGTTTTGGGTGCCTGGTGCAGCCTCTGGTGAGAGGCAATAAACACCCATCCTCTGATTACACAAACTGGCCCAGCTGTGGAACCCCCAGCCCCACAGGGCACATCCAAGGGACATTCCCATGAGAGGCTTGGCCCCACAGGGCTGCACGTGGTGCAACAGACCCAGAGTCTGCTGTGAGAGACTGACCCCCACCCCAGGGGGACATGGCTGGACATGCCCACCCAGCCTGAGCATGTACACCCATGGGACTCTGTGCCTTCTGGGGGACCTTCACCACCGAGAGAGCAGCTGGAGAGGATCAACGAACATCGCTGGGATCCACGGAGTGGTGATATTTTCCTTATTCTGACCCTGTCACTCTTTCTACTTCTTTCTCTCTCTCTCTCATATTTACCATCAGATAAAACCCTTACTATTGTCACTGGTGTATGGTCTCGTTTGCACCTTAATTCAGGCAGAGGCATTTCTAAGAACCTTAAAACTGGATCATTACAGGTCTTGAACCATTGCAAGGTGGATTCCGACTCACCAGAATCTTCTCTACACAACAACAGGTGTTTGTGTTCCTGATCCATATTTTATACTGCACCAAAAGCAGCTGACAGGATGGGGAAATGTACTCACATATTGGTAGTGAAAGGCATTTTTCTTGTACTGAATTCTTAAAAATAACATGTAGACTTAGACGGTAACTGAGTACATAAAATGGCAAAGCATCATGTCTAGAGTGAGTATCATTCACAGAATTTAATGTTCCAGCTGGAATAAGATAAGAATTAATTCACAATAAATTTGACAAAAAAATACCGATCTGTAAAAGTACTATGTAACTGAAAAGGCTGGCCAAAGTCTGTGAAAATGGAAGGGAATCAGCAAAATTAACTCAGATGAAGTAACTAAGATTCTTTACCCAAGAAAAATTATCTGAACAGGCAGTATTACAAAATTCTGAATTCATGGGTTTAACCTTTTCCTGGTAACTTATTTACATTAAAGTCATCCTTAAAAGGATATGGAATACAACTCCCTTGCAAAAGGTATGCTGTATGGGTGACAGTTTAGTTGCTGCTCCAGCCTAGAAGTACTGGAATTTCCAAACACCTGTTTTAATTTTTTTACCATTTTGGAAGTATAGTAGCCTCAAGACTGAGCATTCTGACATAGACATTTTATAATTTCAGGGATATACTGAAGGATTGGGGTCTTGTTCAATGTATTAATTTATATTTTGGAAAATTAAAGTTGCTGAATGAAATTGTCATTGTTAAAATAAGTAATGTAAGCTAAAGTAGCATGAAAGTGATAAACAAATATTCACTGCTGATAAAAATATTAACTTAAATGAAGCTGACACAAATGTCAATCTGATCCTTTCAGTAAAGCTTAAGAATCAATGCTAACTGGAGTTATTTGATAACTCCTGGAGATATTTCCATGATTTAAAAAAAAGGAGGCATTTATTAGTTATCTTCTGTGCTTTGAGGATTTCCTACACATCTCACCAGATCTATTTTCCATGCATTTCTTAGATGCTGATTTTGGGCTGCAGGTAAATGGTGCTTTTGAAAACCCACATGGCCACCTGCACACATAATTTCATTTCACAATAACAGTTCTAGGACTTTGCTGAATCTTCTATCACATTAAGTATTACAGGTCTTCCCTTTAAAGCCTCAGGAGCTTTTTGGAAGACGTCCACATTGTCCGTGTTTATGCTTAAACACTCTGAAATGCAATTATACGTTCTCCTACATATCTATGATCTTGTAGGCAAGTGGCCTCTTCATAAGCACATCCAAACTGTACAGATTGACTTAAAGAATGAGTGAAACCCAAAGTACATCTGCTGATTTTGAAAATTAGGTAAAACCCCACAGCAAATGGCATTTCAATATCTGCCTGGATTAAGCATAAAATCAAGAGCAAAGAAAAGATGGAATAATAAAAAATATGCCTGCTTCACTGTGCTGTGCAGGACAGAGCCTTCCTCTCTCAAAGTGGCTCCCAGCTGCTGCACAATGTGCTGAGCCAGACTGTTGGAGAGAGCAAAGGGAACAAGGCACAAAGTACAGGACAGCTGCAGCTGCTGCTACAAGGAATAGAGCCTCCCCTCCTTCCATGGCGGTCACTGCCCTCCACACCTGCAGCAGGAACAACAGCAATTCACCCCGTGAAACTAAGCAGCAGGAAGCAGGAGTTGTTTAAGCTGCATTACCTTCATGAATAACCCTTCTTCCCCATCTCCTTCAAAAAAAGGTATTCAAGAAAAACGGATAAATTCAGCCCACAGTAACAGCTTTTAGACATTCAGACTGAATGAAGTTCCTATGTGCTTTAAACTTTCACTGTGCAGCTTTACAGCCTCAGGGGTTGTACAGCACTGGATGTACTTAAAGACATGGGCTTTTTTCCCAGACTTTTTTAATAAACATGATTTTTTCTTGCACTGTGTGATAACAGCATAAACCAATTCCTACTCGATTTCTGAGCCCTAGAGCTGTACATTTTCTTCTTTTATAAGTCAATGAATACTGATGCTTTTTATTTTTATTTTTCTGCTGTGCCACTCTATTACATAAAACAGTTTTTTGTAAATATCATCACCTATTAAAGTTATTCAGTTAACAGATGAGTTTAAATCAGTGTTCTAAACAAAAGGTATATGTCTTTTGCATGACATACTGCACGGGGATTAGAACCTCTAAATATATATTACAGATGACGTGTTGTCCATCTTGGAAAAACCTGCTACATTTCTGATTATGAGCTTTTGGTATAACTTGTTTCAAGATGTGTAGTGATGAAGATGGCTAATTTATTTTTTTTTTTAATAGAGCCACATTCCCTTTTTCAATTCACTGTTGTTTGGTTTATTTGTTTTTTTTCCTGAATAGGCCATAGCTATTGATTTTTAATTTTGTAAGAGCAGACCTCAGCTTAACTGATGGAAAATGCACAAGATCTTGTGCATGTAGCCTTGGAATTTCGCAAATCAAACATTCCTGAAAATAAATATTAAGAATTATCCAGGTTATGAGATCACACACACAAAGACTTTCATAAAAGTGGTTACAAATTATTTCCTTTTGCTGTATGCATTCCTGAACAGAATCCAAAGCTGATATAAAATTGTATGTATGCACACATGCATTCTGCCTAGCTGTAGTTTTGTGCCTCTAAAGGTGACCCCTTTTACAGAGCTGAAAGAAGCCACCAAAACAAATCTCTAAGGTAAAGAACACTACTTAAAAAAAAAAAAAAAAAAAGAGTTTTTAAGTGATTTAGCCAAGGTTTGGAAAACACTTAGCCACAGCTCATGAAAAATGATTGCAAGAGCAACAAAATTGCTTGCTGAGACAGTAAAACTAAAAGACTAAAGCAAAAAAATTGCACTCCTCATATAAATCATAGGGAAAAAGAAAAATGGAAGCTTATAGGATGTTTAATTATTTTGGTTACCTCTTTTTTTCAACAGATTAAGAACAAAATTACCTCTAATGATAGTATCAAGCCATTAGTTGACTAGTTGATAATAGAGCAGCAAAACCACAAGTATTTGATTAGAATCTGTTCTGTTTTGGGAAAAAACAGGTTATGTGTTTATAGCAAGAGGCGGCAGTTAAATATTTTCCATTCCAGAAATAACTGAAAGGGATGTTAAAGTCGTGAAAGCCTTCTGAGCCAAATGCCTGAACACCAGAATTAGTCTTGTTCTATTAGAGCAGTCCTGAAGCACAGAGAACATCCTCTGCTTGGCAGTAGGATTCTCACCTGGAAAGAGGAGGCAGAGTCCCAGATTCCAGAATGTGTGCCTAGTAAAGGTTAGGATTAAAATTTTCAACAGAAAAAAGCCCCAAAACATACATACACGGTTATTTTTTTCATGAACTGAGGCTGGAACACAGGACTCTTTTTCCCCCTTCCCGTCAGAGATCCCACAGCTGTGCACTAAATTCCCCACAGAAGTGCACAGGGAGAGTGTGCTGGGTGTTTCACTGTAGAGGCTGTGTCTCGGTGCTGAGCAGGGCAGCACACTGACCCCTTTGTAGGCCTGGCCCCTATTAGCATTTGGCACAGCTGCAGCTGCTCCTGGCACGCTCCTCTAAGGCAAATGCCCACGCTGCAAGAAAGATGTTGATGAAGCACAAGTGAGGACTCAAAGAACAACTGTGAAAATGATGAAAGGCTTAGCTAGTGCAAAAGCAGGCAACTCATTTATTTTACTGACAAAAAGGTTATGAGGCAAATTCATGATAGTCTAGAAGCACTCTCATGGGAGAAACAGAAATTGGATCCTGTTGGGTCTGTCAGCCTACCGGCCAAAAAAATGAGATCCAGAAGCTGGATGACAAGGCTAGACAAATTCCTACTACGAAAGATGAACAGAATTCTAACATTGATGCTCAACAGCCGTGGAAAAAATATGAAGGCTTGTGGAAGCACATCTCCATCATTCTCCATTTTTAAAGGTGGATTCCCTCGCCTGAACGACATGTAGGTCAAACAGAGACTAGTTCATGTAAGCAGCAGACAGTCTGTTGAAGGATTCCTTATCCCAACAAGAGGCTTTTATCTCAGTATCTTTAACTGCAACTGACACTGGATAATCAAGAGCATCCTAAGCTTTTTGGCTTTAGAGAAGCCACTTTTTTGGTATAAAATCTTTCAGAGGATAACAAAGGAATACAAAACCAGTCAGATATGCTCTGCCAAATTTCAAAATGAGCAAATGCTTTGGAACATTGATTTTTCTCTACTCACAGACTGGAGGTATGATTAACTTTTAAAATGCTATGGGATGCCAATCAGTCACTGAAAGATGCTGAAAAATTGAAGAGGGTCCAGCAGAGGCCTATCAAAACCATTATAAGGCAGGAGAACCTGGCATAAGAAGTGAGACTGAAAGAATGTTTGTTGAGCCAAGAGAAAGCTCAGAGAAGGTACAATGGAAGTCTCAAAACACAGGAAGTAATTATAAAGGAGATGCAGGTATTCTATACAGAAGAATGTTTGCTACATATACAAGATATATATATATTATAATATCCTATATCAGCTTAAGGTATACAATTGACAAATGTTATTTCTCTTTTTAGTGCAGTTGGTATCTCTAGTCTAAGCCCTTATTTGTGGTCTTGATTTTCAAAAGCAAAGAGCACAGAACAAACATTGTTTTGCTTACACTCCAAAGTATAAACAATAGTAATCTAAGAATGTACAGAGGGCAAATGAAAGGAAATGAGGGAGCATCATCTAGTCCTTTCCACAAATTTGCAAGAATGCAGTGCACTCAGTACTTCCAGTAACTGCCACGCTATTCGTAACACTTAACATGTTTTACAAAGACACAATGGAAAACTAGTAACAACCCGGAAATGAAGCACTCTTTAACTATTTACACATTGCAGAAAGACTGCCATTCTTTCTGAATGAAACAGAAATTTACAGGAGAGATGAAAGACAGTAATTGTGCCTCACAGACCATGATTTCTTTTGATTCTGTAGATGTGATGTGTCTAAAAATACAGTAGCTTCTGAAAGTATTGTTTTAGATATACCAAATGTTGATGATCTAGAAAGACAGGCAGGAAAAATAAATAATTTTTGCAAGCAGCAACTTTAACCCAAAACTGTTTTAGAGAAGGAGTGGCAATCATTAATACTGCTTTAGCCGTGCATCTGTGCCGACAATAAAAGCCATAGGTTGACAAAAACCAAAGAGTAATATTTTCCCTGGTTTATTCCACTACAAATATCAATAACTGTATTACTGAATTATTTAAATACTATATTAACTCCAGGTGACCACAGTTCTTGCTTAACATACAGCTTAACTTCACAACCTCCACAAAAAAACACTCAACTAATCCAAATCAGCAAGAGAAAAGCAAACCTACCTTGCTCATCATTTAAAACTTATACAGAGAATTACATCTTAGAACATATTTTGTTTACCAGACTTCAATTTCAATATTCCATAGAACACAATTTTGCAGTCACAGCTGGAAATAAAATGTATTTTCCTGAACAACAAGTTACAAGGCAAGACATTTGTAAAATCGCTGCAATTATCCTTTGAGACACAGTGTTTTAAAAGGTAAGTAGAAACTATTATTTGCTTTGTTCTTAATGCTATTCACAATAAATAGTACGATGTCTTTCCTGTTCAAGTAGTATGTTGATAAAAATGTGTTCACTTTAAAGGTTCAGTATCATTTTGATGCAAAAGTTAAAATAATTCCGTTTCCTTAACATGGCATAACTATACTAAAAAACCAAACCCATGTATTTGTTTTTCAGAATGAAATCTTATGTTTTCCTTAAAAAATACAGATTTCTATCAATGACAGCTGGGCTCATCACAGTACTACAACTAAAACTGTAATAATTCACCATTTAAAAGATCTTCTGTAAAACAGTAAGGAAAAACAATTAATATTTGGATTTTTATAAAGTAATAATCTGCAGTATGTCATGTGGTAGATTGTCAGAGTTGAGTTACAATCCAAGACACAACTGCAAACACAGATGGGTTCCCAAAATGTCATGGAGTCTGGAGCCAGCCAGTCTCCTTCAATCATTGGGACCAATCAGGGCGAGGCTGTAAAATTCCTATAAATGGCTGAGAACTACAGAAGGAGGACAAGACCTACAGCAAGCTTGTAGAGGGCAGTGTCTCCCCAGCAGATCTTTAACCCCGCAGACTTGAGCGCATTCAAAGGAACAATCTCAAAGATAACATTTTGATGCCTGGAAAAAATCCTTGGTCTTGAAAGCAAGGCCCTAACGAGGTGAGGAGATGAACAATGTGGTTTACAAACCAGAGGGGTAATGCATCTACCACAGGACAGCTGCATCACATATTTTTTCAACCAATATAAGTTTTTACATTGGTAAGTGCTATGTGGCTGTAGATTCCACCACTTTTCGTGTGTAATTTAGGAAGACATAACATTACTGACACCCTCATTATTAGAAAGCAAATTACCTGTGAATTAGCAATTCAGAAATCAAGACAGAAGTAAGTTTATACTCCCAAGCACCCACTAAGGCACTCCTGGCTCATTTACCAGGCTATTCAATGCACAGTTAATCATTAACTCCACAAAGCACCTACCTGCCAAACCAAGTGCTCCTTTACAACAGCTGAACCTGACAGACACACGCTCAGCACAATCGTGTGAGATGCAGAGGTCAGGACGCTGGCAACTATAGCATCCCTCATGTTGAAGGGCAGCATGGTGTACACCACAAAAATGATGAACAAGAAAAATGATACCTGTGCAAGACAGAAAGACAAAAAAGAAGCATGTCAAATTCACTTCAGAATAACATTTTAAAAAATAGCATTTAATTTTGAACTGGCTTCAGCATGAAGTTACACCCCAGTTTTTCACAAGAAAGTCATTGCTAACTGCTGAAGAAAATTATGTAGACAGAATTGATTTTTTAAGTGTCTTGGAAAATTTACAGTATATTAGGCTTAAGAAGTGCAGTTTCAAGAAACTAAATCATGGTTTCAGATACAGAATACTCCAAACTTTTCAAATATAACTTCAAATTTATACTTTCAAATTTTTATTTTTATTAATATTCTGTTTACAAATAAAGGGAGAACCCAGGACTGATCAATTCTGATTGTGACCTGCTTTACAAAATAATCTGTCAAACTCCTCACAGAGCCTTAATTTGAATACAGAGAGATTTTTTACATCGTGATATGCTAAAAGTTCACAATTTAATTTATATGACATTAGGCAAAAAAAAAAAAAAAAAAAAAAAGCCCAAGTTCAGCCAACCGTTTTGGTTTAACAAGGTCGTATTTCATGTGTATCTGCACAACCTATGTCAAATTTCATAAAACCAGTACATTTTAAGGTAATACATTTATTTAGTCATGGAAAACAGCTTCAGAAAATCACAGTCCATATGCAGACTTTCCTGTCAGCCTCTTTTAAAGGGTACTAGTGTCCGAACAAACCTTATGGAACAAATGCACAGCCCAACCCATAACAGGAAAAGGGATTCCTTCACTATCCATAGAAAATATATATTTGATGGTATGCTTATGTTCCACACCCCACAACACATTTGAGAAAATGTAACTAGATTTGGGACACAGGTTTTGCATGCATAGGTAAGTAGGTGATTCTGAAAATGTGTCAGCTTGTATCTGCATGTAAGGCTTTCCATCAGTTTGAGTTGACTTGAAAGCCTATTCACCATCCAGCAGTTGTATACACACAGTATAGAACTCAGAAAGCTCCCAGGCAGGTATGAGCAAGAGTAATTTGCTGCTCACTTCCCTTGGTGTCAGTCTGTGTTCTTCACATCTTCATGTGATAATTACATAGTCAAAACTGAACCCGAAGGCATGTGCACCTACAGTACAGCGCAGGCATTCTTTTCCATCATGGAGACAGAACTGGATGGAAAAGACTTCTCCACTTCTTTTATCCATTCATCTTTCTCCAATCCCTCCATTAAGATCAATCCAGCTCCTTCCTGATCTCTCACACCCTTTTCAACGCTACCAGCTCTCTCATATGCTCAAGACTCAAATAGTTCAAAGGCATGAAATGAAAGAGAAATACAAAGGAAAGGATGGATAATAAGAGAATTCAGCAAGAAAAAGGCAAAGCTTTTGCTTTGCCTCTATACTCTTCAAATCTATCAACAGAGAGCACAAGAAAAAGTGTTTGACACCTGGTTGGTTTCAGTCCTCCCTAAAAGTTTCCATGGTGGTCAGATGTCAGTAAAACCAACAGTAAAAAAAGGGTGTACAAACTCGGTCTAGGTAAGAGAAGGGTTATGCCACTATGATGTTTTAAAACTGTCCTGGGCTGAGGAAAGATCAGCTGTGATACTGCCAGAACAAACTGATAGTCTTAAAACTTGGGAAAGATGTAGAAAGCTCTGGCCGGCTAGAAAAGAGAAACAGAGCATGCCTCTGAAAAGCTGAGAAAAGGGGTAAAATTCATCAGGTTCACTTTAATTCCTATAGCAGTAACAGACAATAATAATGCATACACAGCAATTCATAACCAACAGTCCTGAAAGTTAAGAAAAACATAGCTAACAGCTAATGTGATTTTGCTGAGAACAAATCATGTTAAGCAATCACGTATTCTGTCATGATGGCAGGCATCGGTATAGGGGAAAACCTAAATAATGAGTTAGGCAGAAACAAGGGATGTGAAAGGTCCTCTAATATCAGCATAAGATAAACAGATGTGAAAGGCAAAATACCCTACTAGCATGTAAGACCAGCTGCCTAAAACGTTTCCAGCTAAAGACCAGGCTGAATGGGGCCCTGAGCAACCTGGTGTAGTGGAAGGTGGCCCTGCCCATGGCAGAGGGTTTAGAACCAGATGATCTTTAAGTTTCCTCCAACCCAAACCATTCTGTGATTTTATTATTAAAAAATAGTTTGAAGAAGAACCCCATATCCAAGTCCTGGAAGAACAATTTCAAATGCCCCCATTCTCAGTGATTTTTCATGAAAACAAGTTTTTGTTGTTTCCAAGTCTAGCTTTCTCATTGCCTATGTGGCATTCACATATTTGTGAAAATTTTATTATTAGAAAATAAAAATACATTCTTCTTTAACTGGCTTGTCTCAAAAAAAATATAACTTGCCTATTTTTTGATATCTGACTTTATAGCCAAACTAAAGGATTCACTCAATTTGTGAGATACAAGCTAAGTACTCTTCAAAACTCATTAGTGGATGTAAGACAGAATATGATGCTGTTGCTTTTCAACTTTGACATAAAACAGACTACTAAGCATGTGAACAAGATTTTGACATTTTGCAATGCTTTTAGTGATATCAGCTGTATCAGCTCCACATTCCTTGTATATCTGTAAACGTCTGTTCTATAAGTTACCTCACTGCTTTCCTTGCCCAAAATAAATGGATAATTTCAACATTCAGCAACTACAAACAGGGAACACTTTTAGGAGGTTCAACCCCTCTTGACACTACATGTTCAAATAGGCTGGGTTGCATAGGAACTGTGTTAAAGAACACTTGATTAAAAAAAATCGACCCGTCAATTCTTATATTTGCATATATTTGCAGTCTTGAAATTTGGTATGAGAATGCTGTTGCAGAGCAGGACATCTATCAGTCATGCTAAGACAGAAACTCTCCTCCAAATTACATATAGGAAATGCCACCTGTCAATTGCTCTTTAATTCTTGGCCACACTTGTTTTTCTCCTATCTCTAGTAGGAGTCTAACGACTCAAGAGAGCTCCTTTTATCCCAGAGGTTGCTTTTTTACTTCACGATGGCTCAAAAGTGTTTTCCCCACGTAGCCTGAAATAAGATGCTTCTACCCTTCATCTTGATCACAGACATACATAGTATGTAAGACTTGGGACCTTCAACATATTTCAAAATGCTGGTGTATTTAAGTTTAATAAGGTAGAAGTTAATACACAAAGGCTTTTGAGCAGGTAGAAAGAGGAACGGGCTTCTTAGTCTGAGTCACAGTCTGCAGAATGGTCAGTCAAGATCTTTATCATGAATGGCCCTTTCCATTATCATTTGGTAAGAACTGGCAGAATATTGCTGATACTAACATTAAAAAGCAGTGATGCCAAGCTCTGAAAGACCCCACTATCTCATTGCAAGACTTGCTAATGCTAATGATCACAGCATGCCTGCACTCGGTGTGTGTTCCTGTCAGTAAACAACAGCATTAATTTACAGTGCACTATTTTTGACACTATTAAAAGTAGCCCGTTCCACCAAACTGTACCATAACCATAAGGCCTGTCGCTGTTACATTGGAAGCAGACTTTCATGTGAGTCATCACTACAACTGCCTAGCTGAAACACACTTTTTGTCCTGATCTGAACTTATATTGCTTTAGGAGTTTGATTCTCAGATACTTTATCCATGAGTTCATGTTATCCATACCTTGGAGATTGAAGTGCTTGGGCATTGATGGTGGGCATCACAGCATGCAGCATTCACTTTTGGTTAACACTCTTGTAACATCTTACACAGAAGTATGTGGCTTTCCTGCTTTGATTGAGGGGTATCCAGGACTCTGGCCCATCACTCTTGACTGTCTGAGCTTAGCAAACTCTGAATGGGTTTACTGCTCTCTGTATTTCTTCTCCCATACTTCAGTAGGGCCACATTGTCATCTATTATGTGAGCAGTTCTTTTCCACAGGGATTTAAAGGACGATGCACTGCCCTAGTGTAGCTGCCTAGATGGGTATGTAACAGACAATTTTTTCTGCAGATTTTGTGCAGCTGCTTTCACTATTTGCTGTAGTATTTCACAGATTGCTGTAGTGAAGCCACTGGAGAGAGCTAGACACCAAATGGTACAATGACACCATGGTGTGGGACATCAGTGATGATCATGAACCCTCACAAAAACTCATTCTTGTCACAGAACACAACATAAAACGATGAGTAAACATCTTCGTGCATCATGCAAAATGGAAAGATTCGGGCTGCACAAAATAGAGAATTAGATCCTTCTTAAATTAAACACATTCTGAGCATTTTTCATGTTGGCAGTTTTGTCCCAGCACCTCTAGATGTATATTGGCTACTACAGCCTTTAATCTGTACTGTTGGCTGTGACCTAGGAGAACTGGTATGAAGGTGATAATATTTGGTGTTTCACAGACATTGCTATTGGAAATGTCAGTAGTTTGGACTGTGATGGCACAAACTACAGTGGACCCGAGCCATTAATCAATCCATGCTGGGTTTTGTGGACACAGCCTATTCTCAGAAACTTTGTCTCCCTTGTGTCACCAGTTTCTACTCCTGAGTGGGGTTGTGTTGAATGTAATGAGTATGTGCAGTAGAAACTTTAACATATTTTACACATTAAAATTGTCTTTCCCAGCACAGGATATCACAGGGGATGTTGCTTTGGCACTGAGCACAACTGTAAAAAAGATACTAATCATTCATTTTATACAAATAATGTTCCAACAATGACTCACAATTTGTCACCTAGACAGCCATTTTTTTAAACTGTGTTAAGATGGTTGATCAAAACTGGCTTGGCATGTGTAAAACTCACTCAAGCTAATGTTACTCTGACCAGAATTTCCCCTTGAGGAGTCCAATACGTTGGCACTGAAGCTGGCCTGCAAATCTAAATGTACCATTTCAGTATGAGTAAGGGGAAAGCAGTGCTTTGGACACAGCCAGCAGTAATGAGGCTACAGCTAATAAAATATCTGTAGTTCTTTGCGACAACTGAAACAGTCCTGGCTTTTCACTGGGTAATCATAATTAAACTGTAAAGACTACAAAAACTCAAACTAACTGGTCAGCCCACTACAGGATCACATGCAGAGGTTTTTCAAGATTAGTTTCCCCCTTGCTGTGTAACAGGAGTAAAAAGTCATCAGCCAATTGAAGAATTTTCCCTTGCAAAGACACTTAGATTCCAGCCACCTATTTCAAATGCTGTCTGTATACCTAACTGCACAGAAGACACTCTAGCTTTTCTAAAGAAACAGCTAGCTTTCATAACATTTGGTACAACCTACTAATCTTGACAAATAGTTACAAATACTATGTTCATGGTTTAATACCATATATGTTTTATGGCATCAGAAGGGTAAATTTATACAAGCTATAAAGTGTATATTAAAACTTTATGTTGGCAGAGTAAAGGTTGCAAATATGTAAAGCTCTTTGACATTGTACTTCTGAATTCCAGCCCTTAAACTTCTAAAAGCTGGGCAATGTAAAAAAGAACAAAACAAGCTACCCACATAAAACAAAAAAATTCACTGAGTACTAAAATCAGCTTCTGTTCTGAGTCATCTATAAAAAGGCTTAAATTATGAAAACATTGGATAGGTGAAGCTGGAAGTGTTCACCAAATCCTGAAACAGCAGAAGAAAGGGCACTCAATGAAACTAAAAGGTTGGTTGAAAAAAGGTGAAAAGGAAGCACACCTTTACCTAGTGGATAATGTCCTTCTTGAACTTTCTGACACAGTAAGTTGTAATACACTATCAGGATCACAAAGATATTAAAAAAATTCATGGACACCTTATCCATAAACCAACAATCAAAAATAGGGCAGGGAGATGTACCCTCTGATGTCACTAACACACATGCAGAGGCTGGGCAAGGTAGGAAGGAAACTGACCACACAAAGTGATCAATTTGGTGTGTTGCCTTTCAGAAGCAGCTTCTTTTGCAATTCTTGGAGACCCATTACTGTGCTGGATGGACTATGGCCTTACCCTGCCGGAAGTTCTTGTGTTCTAGTGCTAAGAGTCAAAAGGGCTTCAGAGGAAAAGATACAGTAGTTATGATACAGTATCCTCCCTGACTTTAAAATAAAGCAAGGTAATTCAGAGAAAGAACTGAAAGCCCAGTGAGACTATGAATAGAAAGCCCTGTAGAACCATTCCCAAGTTACAAGGGAACTGGGAGAGACGAACTTTGAGCAACAACAGGATGAAACATACAAGAAGCTAAATACTGATTTGTACAAAACCAATGTTTCTCAAGTGCCTGGTATGCCATAAACCTCAAGAATAAAGTCAACAAGGAAGATTTGTTTGTGATTCATGCCACAAAATTATGTCCACAATAAATTATTACTTCACTGTTTTCACCAAATATAAAGGGTTTTTTTCCTATAGTTGTCATAGAAGTAGTAAACAACTCTGTAAATCAGGCCCTGTTCTTGATCATAGAGAACTCTCAAACTAATAATCCCTTTATTTTGTGCACAGCTCTCGGCTTAAATGTCATCAGGAAACAGTCATTACAGCCTCTGCCAAAAAATTAACAACAACCATTAGCAAAATGGGACAGAATAAAAGCAAGTTGATTGCACTAAAATGGATATTTTAAAATAATTTTACTAAAAGAGACCTTCAGATGTGCTCCTAAAGTCACATATTAATGTGACAATAAGATGAAAGACTCCAGAAAAGGAAAGAAAATTCGTATTTCAAATAATCAAGATATAAACTGATTGCTTGCTGTCTACTGTGTGATTGCTTTCTGTGTCACAGAACCTTTTCTTTCACTGAATGGGATCAGTAACAGAGACATGAGATTTTGAAGGAGTGACCCAAGGAACATCAGCAGTGACTCACCAATTCATAACAATTTTTGGTCCTTCCTGCTACAGAAACAGGAGACCGAGCTACCGTCATCTCTAGTAGATTTGAGATTATTCCTGAACACACTCTTAGTTTACCTCCTAACACCTGTTTTTACCATCATTCTCCTCCTCACTTAATTCTCCTCCTTCCACTGTATCTTTCCACCCTTGTTTCAACCACATTATAGTCTAAGTAGTCAACAAGTCAGATATGTTGTGCTGCACCACTGCTGAATCCCTGCAAGCGGAAGGACAACTTCATAACGCACCATCTAACCCAACAATGGCATCTGTTTGCATTGATTTGAGACTCTTAACTGCACCAGATGACAATAAGCCATGCCTTTGTTTTTTTCAGTGATGAGACAAGTGAAAACCATCAGAGATAGCGAATTCATTGTTCATCCTTGTTATTTTCCCCTCCTGTGTTTTCCTGTGTTAAATATTAAAATCAGAAACCCACAATTGCAGCAATAATTCCTGATCATCACAGCAAGCACTTTCTCTAAAATGGACAGTTGATACCCTCTTTCAAGCAATCATAATATTTTTTTTTTTTAAATCTAAGGACAGTGAGAAAGGCATTAGAGCATGTTATTAAAACCAAAGCCTTGTCTTTCTATGCCACCATAAAAGTAAAACCAAATGTAAGACTTTCCGGCTAAGACCATGCTGCATCCTATTCAGAACAATACCATACAAGTCTAAACTGCAATTAAATTAACACATTTTAAAAGTGAAAAGATCAAAATGATTAGACAGTATATGTAAACAGACTCAAATCCAAAGCAATAAACTGCAATTTCACATGGACTATTAAGGAGGTAATTTTATAACACTCAAGCACCATACCTCAAATTTGAAGGGAGTCAAATAAGAACATACATTGAAAATATTTTCAAAGTTTCTATGACAAGACATACACAACTAAAACATAAACTACTTTAAAACCTAATCTAGTTAGAAAGGACATGAAAATCCATGTTAAGGCATGCATGCTCACACATACACAGAAAACAGCAGCTATGACAACAATTAATTAAAATTAAAAATCAAATGCACTAATATGACAGAAGAAGAATATACCACATTTCAGGAGATCCAAGGAGTTTTTTCTACAGCTTAGATATAAAAGAGGGCTAACAGTCAATTTTACCAACTATTATAAGAGAAAGTAAAACTGTTAATTCCAACAAAAGAAAAGCAGAACCATCAAATAAAAATGCCTGTTCTCTACCAAGGGAAAAGCTAAAGGATATGTTTACATAGTGCTAAACAATAATTGTGGTACAGTTTCATGTTCTAAAATATTAGCTCACAAGTATATAAAGCCACAGATACTAATGTTGAGACATTTTGGAACAGCAGGTCCAATAAAACATGCTCAAGCATCTTATAAGAGTTCATTATTATGTATGTTTATTTTCCATACTTCCTAAACACCAAGTTAGTTCCAGAGAACTGAGGTAAAATGAGATTGGTAAAAGGTAAAAGTAGGAAGTGAAAGCAGAAAATAAATGGTCAATTTTACACAGAGGACTCAAAGAATTTATTCAATATCTTCCAAAGTGTTTAATAAAAAAGAAGAGGAAGAGTGATGTGGCAATGATTGATGTGGTTTTAATATTGTTCAGGGTATTCAAGAACAGCAAAACATGGGAAAAGTTGCAGAAGTGATTCACGCTGCTGTGACTGGGCCATAGCAGATGAAATCCAACACAATAAATGTAAAATAGGAATGGAGAACGGAACTTTAACCGAACACTTCCAGAAGTGGGCTTTACCTTACTTTCTACATCCTCTGATAAAGATACAAGACTCGCTGTGAATAGCTCTTTAAAAAAAGAATGACAGCAGGGGCTGAAAAGGCAAATGAAAGGACAGCAATTATTAGGAAAAGAATAGAGAATCAAGCATCGTGATGGCATTGTATGAATCCATGACGTGCACATTTCTTGAATAGTTCATGCACTTCTCCCCCCATCGTAAAAAAAATTCAAAGGTGAAAGAAACTATGTTGGTAACATCTCCCTCAGCATTCTCTTCTCTACGCTGAACAGCCCCAGGTCTCTCATCCTGTCTTCAAATGAAAGATGTTCCAGTCCCTCAGTCATCTTTGGGGCTCTCCACTGGACTCACTCCCTTAAAACTGTGTTGCTTGTGTGCTGGGGAGTGAGTCCAGGACTGGACCCAGCACTTCAGATTTGATGTCACCAGTGCCAAGGAGTGGAAAAGGATCACCTCCCTTGACCATTAGGAAGTGGGTAGCTTTTCTTAATGCAGCCCAGGGCATGATCACACAACCAGGTCCAGTACCACCTAAAACCCCGAGGAAGTATAAGCCCTGACAGACCCATGCCTCTGACATACTGACCCACAGGAACATTGCAGCCATCAGAGTAGCCTTAACAACACATTGAGTAGCCCTGGAAATCTGTGTTCGTGATTGTCAGAGAACCCACCAGGAGCAGTGCTTGAAAATAAAGAAGGAACTGAAGCAGGAGCACACAGATGGTAACACTGAGTAGCCATTTTCTTTACATATCAGAAGCCCTCCTCTCCTTGAGATACTCAAGTGTCAGGAAAGGGCAACACACCCTGGTGAGCTGACATTTGCTGTGACAGGTGTCAGAATGAAGGGAAAATAACCAGACAGTGATAAAGGGTCATGGTTGCCATATATCTGGTGGAAAAAATCAGATGAGTGAAGTGCCTGAACAAAGAAACTTGGGAGTTCCTTTGCACAAATCAATGGTCTCATATAGCAGCGCAAGCCAGAAACTGCTGCAAAAGAAAGACATGGTAAATTGATATGACTCTGCTTACAGAAACCTGATAACCTGAAAAGATTTTTTTTTGCAAATTATGGTTTATTCTAAACATATATTTTTAGGCAAAACAGAAAAGAAACACAAGGCATTGCCAAGAAAAGGAGACTGTTAATGACTGTCATGAAATACTGTGACTGTGTACAGTGGTAGTAGCATAATGTTAATGGGAAAGGAAGGAAACAGATTTCTTCTTTAGGAGAGCTGACAAAATAGGACATAACACCTCCTTGGGAAATTTTATTAATCATAGAAACAACATGCCTAGAAGTTTATGCATCAAAAGAGGGGACAAAATCATGTTCAAAGAAACTAAACTGTGAGGGGGGAAAAAAAAGGAAGAAAAAAAATCACAGCATTTTTCATGAGGCTAAAACAAGTTTTGTACCACTTACTCAAAAATCTGTGTTATTTCCCTGTGACATCTGTCTTTCCCGAAGATTTTCAAATCGCCTGCTAAAACTTTCCCAAAGACTTTAATACAGGATGAAATTACCACTCTGGTTCTTGCACAGTGCCTTTAGGACCTCAGCCTTTTCCCATTGCTCAGAGCTTCCTGCTTGCAACATTGGCTGTTAGGGCCATGGGCCTGAAATGCCAACCCAAACAGCGTTGCTGTGCTGGGCTGCATGGAAAATGATTGCCACTGGCTTAGGTTTCACCTCTTTCCCCCCCACCCTTTTCCCCCTCTTCAGCTGTGGGGTTTGATTTATATTAGGGGACCCAATAAAAAGCATCCCAGGATCTCAGCAGCCGCTGACATCAGCGTGTCCCAATGAGCACTGCCAGCATCCCATGCAGCAGCAATCATCCAGGAGCCTAAACAGCTCCTGAAGAGAACCACATAGTCACTACAGGGTTAAGTATCACAGGGAGAGAGCTACATGCTGCACTAGACGGGACACACAGGAAAGGATGCTGATCTGGGGTGGCCCTGATGCTTCCCCTCCCAGCTGGCCACTGGGAAGAGTTTGTCTTCTCACTTTTCTGGATCTTTCCTATTTTGTTTCTCTTCCTTCACCATTAGAGTCAACACATGCCATCAGCTATAAACCCTGCCAATAAATCTTTGTGCATGAGAACTTGTCCCAGCATCTATTACTCAACACTGTCTTCCCCTCAACTTTTGAAGCCTCCAAAGTGATTTCTAACTTCAGAAAGTAGTCAGATTTTGATAGCCACTAAGGTGACAGCCTTTACATGAACACTGGGGACCAACAGTGCTAGCAACCTGGATGCTTCTTCCTTAGGAAGGAAGTAGGGAAAGAGGCAGTCCAGGTTTCCTTTCCCATTTCACTCCAGATGTGCCCTTTCCATAGGGCAAAAGGCACAGGTGCAGGATGCAAAAGTTGAACATCAATGTAGGAATGGATATGTGTACCAAATCTAGTAATGATTATGGCAATAAAAATCATCGTCTCTTCTCCAGTTTTGACACGCAAAAATTCCATATATTTTACTCATAACGCTCTCCCAAGCAAAACAGAATGAGGGAGAAGGTATTCGTACGTTTATTTTCCACTGCCACATTTTTCAAACTCCCTTTTTTGGGAACACTAATCCCTACTAGATTCATTGTATAGATCAAAGCTGTTAATTCTCTTACAGGGATTTAATTTCAATCCAAATTAAAGAAAAAAAAAGTAGTTAAAATAATTTCATGGTAATTCATAGGAATTTGACCTGCTTTAATAACATAGATAAACCTTCACTTGAGATCTGTCAGAGATTTTTGCTGTTTTACATAAAGACTGAAAGAAGAAAGAGGATTACACTGGAAAGGGTTTACACAGAAATTATATGAAGGCTTGAGTTTAACCTGACAGATAAGCAGATTCACTATTAACATAAGTCATCTCAAACTTCTCTCATTGCCTGTCTCTGTCCTGCTCAAGGTCAAATGCTTTCCTCAGCCCAGGTTTTCCACAATGAGCTTTTCCTTCTGAATCCAAATCTGTAGTAGTCATACTGTAGCTGGGACTTACTCTTCAGAGTTTTTGGAATTGTGAATATAGGAATGTGGAAATAAATCAAAATGATTCTATAAATAATGTCTCTGTAAGTGAAAAATTCTCAGACGTATTTCACACACACACACACACACACACACTTTATTATGGAAATGAAAAATGTAATACTAGTCATTTCAGTATGTAAGTAAATAAATATAGACTGATATTACTTTAACATAACATCTGTATCTAAAACAACGTTATGTAAAATTTAAAGTAATTTTGCAATAGAGAGCAACAGTGGAGCATTTCCTTAAACTGGGCGATCTTAATCTTTATAATCCTGATTTAAAATTCAGAGTCCTTCATATTCTAAATACTGCAACTATTTTTATAAAGTGTTCGTCAATTTAATGAATAAGGTAGGCCCAGCTACTCATGAACCAGTGATGTGATTCCATCTGTAACTCTTAAACGTAGCTATCTTCTAATTACAAAGAGATTCATTATGTAGCTGTAGGATTAGTTAAATGTGGTAGACTAAATTAATCCCAGTAGGAGGAATACAGAGAAAAAGTTATTCCAACCTGTTTTAACAAGCACAGGATTTCATGTCTCACTGCGTTGCAAGTATTAAAACTAGTCAACAATTAATTTACATGTTATTTTGCAGAAAGTTTTGCCTTGCTTGCTGAAGAGACTTCCTTGTTTCACACCTTACATTTTACACCTTTCACGGTACAAAGCTTTTTCTCCTCACAAGTTTTCAGTGGAACAATTTTTATGGAAGTCTGGATCCCCAAAGTAAAAAACCAGCATACTCAAAATCCCAGAAAGCATTTCACAACTTCCAAGAGAATCTTGGACTGGGCCTCTGGAGGTCATCCTGTCCAACCTCCTGACTGTTTTCAAAGGCACATAATAATCAAGTAACTTCATATAATGGGCACAAATCTCAATAATTTATTTTTGTCTACCCAAAACTGTATGTGTTTTTATGGAGTGTGGAATTAATTAAAAGAGACACTAAACAGAGAAATATAACATAAAAACCTAAACCATTCTTTAATATTTCTTCTTCCAGTAGAGAATAGCATTTGTGTTATCAATAATGATATTCAATTTTTCAGGTGAACAGAACAAGGCAATTCCCCTAAAATAAGCAGAATACTTTTAATCTCTCTACTGAAATACCCAATCCCCGAAAATATACAAGCCAAACCCCCAAATCCAGTCAAGTTCCCAATCTCAGTGTACAGCTGAAGAACCTGCCAAGACTAGATGCGTCACAAAATGGCAAAAAATACATGGTCACATTCTGCCTAAATTCTCACACAGTCTCACTTAATGGAATCACACAACTTTGGCCATGAAAAAAATAGCAGGAAAATAAAGGCAAGAATTTGCAGATACTGTTGGGAATGCGATGAGAGAGACACCGCAACAGAAGTGTGAAATACAAATGTGCTCCTTGCAGTTATTGCAACACTACAGTAGAGATCTTCCTTCCTATTTTGCCATCTGATCATTCACATCCACAGAAACAGATGCAAACAAGGAGACAGCCACAGTAACAGAAATGGCTAAATGCTACCTTCCAGTCAATGTTTGTGGATCATAATACAGAAACCAATGGAAAATATGCATGGCATGTAGAAGAGTACAGTCATACGATGGTACTCTCATACATTTCTGAGATGACTGGCCAACTCCAAGTAAGAGTGCTATATCAAATCCAAAGTCACTGCCAACCTGATTTAGTGCTAACAAAGTAAATTTAAAAAAAAACCAACATGCCATGCACCTGAGAAGCTGCTGAACTTGACACCATTTTCTTGACAGTTGAAATGAAAAAATCTATTCTTGCAGTCAGATCAAAGCTCTGATCATTTAAATAAGCCAGAGAAAAAAATTAAACTAAACATCAGTCCTGCATCCCACATTTCTTTCCCAGGCAGTCTATCCATAGGATTAACACATTACCTTCACCAACAAACCTATATCAACATACACTCTTACTAAACTACCTTATTCCTTCTCTCTGAATGAATTCACAGCTGCCTGGTCAGTGCTAGAGAGGAATCTGACAACACCCAGCACAAAGAAAGTTTCATAAAGGTCAGAGGGAAATGTTTCCTCTGTTTCGCTCTGTGTTTTTTCAGATAGAAAAAAAGAAAAGGGGGGAACTATTTCGAAGCAATGGGATATATTTTTTCTTCTACTCATTATCATGCCAGCTGTTGGGACAGGTTAAAAGTCAGCAAAGAGACTGGCAATCACTCTGTCTAATCTATACCAGTGTGCCACAGGTATTAATTCCACTTAAATGAGAGGATACAGTAAGATTGACAAGCTACAGCTGTAACATACAATGTAAGATTCAAAGACTGAAAAGACTGTACATGGAGCATGAACACTGCCAAGACCAGTGAAGGAGAGTGTTGCACCTCACAATAGGCTGGCAGTTTTTAGGTTAATAATTTAACACAGCACTGTGTCTTTGCACGGTCCAGTGAGAGGGGACTTAATTCTCTGCCCTCAGGTAGGAACAGCTTTATCCAGGCAAGAAAGGAGAAAAGGATGATGATGTGAATCTTAACAGAACTGTAGGCCTGACTGAACGTAAAGAAAACATAGGTGCCCAGATCAAATTTCTGTTCCATGAATAAAAATTTAGAGTTTGCGTAAGAACAGGTTTCCTCTGCACAAGAACATGATGCCCAGCCACACAATTAGATGGATGCTGCAACCAACCAGACAGAAGGAGAGAAGCTTCGGGGCTAATCTAAGGGTAACTTAATCTAGGTGTGATCTTCCTTTACTTGTTGCATCCCATCTCAAAAATATTTGCAACTGAGCAGCTTTCTGTATTCCTATTTTGTAAACAAATTGCTTATTTTACAATTATTTTAACCTGAATTGTGTTATGGGCGATTGGTAGGTTACTGGCAAATACAAAGTGATAATCCTTAAAAATGAGATACTGAATCATACCCCCACAGTGCTCAGTACAACTCCAGAGATTGTGAAAGGAAGTGTCACGCTCGATAAAATGTTTGGAAACTAGGCCAGCTGGAGTTCGTGTGGCAGAGATGTCTTCTGATGATAAGCACAGAAACACGTGAGCAATGACCTTACCTCCAAGAGTCTTCCAGCAAGTCTGGAGTACCTATGAAGATAATTCAGTTTATTTAATCTATTCCTTTGCATCAAGAATCATAATTCACATCTGTTTTTTTCATGATAAGGATGCCAATGAAAGCAACATAGGTGCACCAAAATGCCATGCAGGAAATAGAGAACAATTATTTTTAATACACTGGATGTTCAAATCCATTGATAGTTAAGTATCTCCCAGTTTTACAGATGCTACTATTTTAAGGTGCAGCGTAACTGTGTCAGGAACATGACTTAGCAATCGTAAGCTCCACGGAGTCACAGACAGGTTAGATAAATATCATCATCCTTGAAATAAGACAGCCTATGCCAGTACACCCTGACAGCAACTGAAAGAGCTGTGACAGTCCTTAGCAAGAAAGGGAAACAGAGAGAACATCAGGTATCACCAGACTCCAGCATCCCCACACTCATAATTCTAAACCGTCATAAAAGTACTTCTGAACACCCATTATAACATCTAATTATACACATCTTACAGACACTGTAATTATTTCGCCAATATGACAGGAGAAATCTGAAGCAGAACTCCACAGCTCAGAGATGCAATTTTCTACACTTTGAAGTACTAATGGACAAATCTCGTTCTGCACCCAGTCCATCTTTGCAAGAAGCTTTCTCATAAAGGAATCGTTTACTGAAAGCTTTAGATAAAAATGGAAAGAAGCATGAATTAAAAATGACAGGAAGAAAATTTAAAAACAGACCACAATAAAAAGTAGGGCTTTCAGTGGCACCTTTCACAGTCATTGCTAATCTGAAAAGAGAGACAGCTAACTATATTTACAAGACAGGCAGTATTTGTCATCACTTCACAGAACTTGAATAAAAAGATAATTTATGTACCCCCCTTGCCATTTTTAGGTGAAATTATTGTTATCGCAATTACTATTTTCTTTTTTACCACAGATATTGTAATCTTTATTCCTATGACATTTTTAGTGTATATAAAAGCCATGCAAATGTTTCTTTTTCCAGATCAGGGCATCTTCATTTACATCTTCACGTGAGACACTATATTCTCTCCTATACCCCTACACACAAATCCTTCGAGTTGGAAGACTCTCCCAGACCCTGGCACCAAAGCCCAGCAGTACAATGTCCAGTGATATTACTACAGACGTGTGCATGGGCTTTCCCTCAGATTGCATCCTGGAGATTCATGGCCTAAAGACTTAAATTTGCTGATTCTTTTCACTCCTGACAATGTTACTGAAATACACCTGCTTTCCCTTGTTATCATGTAAAATTATAACAATGTACTTCATTCTCAGTAATTTCCTTCCTCTCCTTAAGTGTTATCAACATGGGAGTTTGGGTTCGTTTGTCAAAAACTATGCCCCTCGGAGTCAATTTATCTGTATCAAACTTTACAAATAGAGTACAGCAGCTTGACCCTTCTCACAGCACACATCCCACACACAGGCGAAAAAAGAAGGCACCATTCCTCTGTTGCTGCCACACTGACAGATGTTTCCATACTAGATAATGGGGAAAAAAAAGACAGAATTTAATCCAGATGGGTTTGACTAGGACTAGGAAATGTTGAGAATGCAAGAGTTCCCCTTCCATCCTCATGCATGAAATGCCAAGTCTGTCATGCCCTTTGAAACTTTATAATTAAAATCTTTTACAAGCTTATCTTCAAAAGACACTCGGTTTACACACTATACTTGCCACTCTTCACTAAATCATAAGGCTTTTTATTTCATATTTTACTTTTATACAAAATACAGAATAGTAAATCTTGCTGGGGAAGGAAGAAGTACAAGCTTACTTCTGTTCTCACTTAGCTGGTTATATTAATTGATAGCAGGAGAGTTAATTTTGATATGAAAGAGTATGTGAGCAGAACCAAGTTTGAAAAGATAGGAACTGATTTGGATTCAGAAAGTCCAACAAATTTCTAAACTTTTAAAATTTTTTAATTTATTGACTTTGAATATTCCAGTATTCTCATTTAACTAATTTTAGTAGCTAGCCAATAGCTAAAAAGCCTCAAAACGTGGAGAAATCGTAAATACGGTGAAATTGCAGGTAGAAGAGGATCAACCCCCAGATCATCAGAATGCAAATACATAGAGGAACAGATTCCAAAACTTTTAAGTTAAAATATTATCAATTGGGAGAAAATGAATTTGTATGTCTAAAATGAATGAGAAATCACAGCATGCATTAGCCTGAGCATAATCTTATCAACAAAGCTTTTCTTTTGCAATATAGTGCAGTGCTTTTTTCCTTAAATGCACTTATCTTTCTCATATGCTTTTATCTTAGGGCCACTGACTTACTTAGGCACTGGCATAAAAGAACAGTGTATCAGTTTCTGTACAACTGAACATTTTCAGTGTGCTTCATTTTCTATTTTCTCTCCTCACACTTCTTCCCATTACAGTTTGGAAACTATTACTGAGCCAAACATGCAAGTTTCACCTAACCAAAAGAATAAATGATCATCTGTCAAAAGACTGAAGAGCACCAGTACCATTTCTAATGTGAAGCCTGACAGGCAGCCCACAGAGGTGTAAATATTCCAGTGATCCACCCTGAACCATGGCAATGTCTACATTATCCCAGTAACTTATAATGTTAAATTGTTTCATCTGTACTGTAGTATTTCACATGGTAGAGAAAAATATCGTTAGTATATTCATCATATTCTGCATATGCTACCAGAAGTGGAAGTTTTAAATGGCACAGAACTGACAGCTTTTATAGCTCTTACACAGCTACCTAAAATGGTTTATCAGTATCTACAGTCACAGTTCAAAGGTTCAATACATTCAATCCTGCTATGGACAGACAGAGGGTACAATTGGTAGTAAGAAAACAAGACTCTCACTTTTCAAAGGGAGCTAAATAACTATTTTTAGTTTGGGTATCTTATTCGAAATATAAAGAAAATGTCTCTGCATTTTCAGCGTAAGAGTATGAAGGACAATGATGTTCACTGTAAAAAAAAACCTGCTCTCTAACCCCAAATGCTCTATCCTCTATTCCCAAATGCCTGCTAATGTCATAAAAATAATTACAGAGACAGAGAAGATCCTAAGCCTCCAAAGTAGAGAGACATCCCTCTTCCCAAATGCTGTCCATCCTTCATGACTACACCATGCCTTTGCCTTTTCCACTCACTGATTGGTTTGGGGCTTGCGGGGGGGGGGGGAAATTGGGGATTTTGATTGCCTGGCAGCAGCACAGACAGATACTAGAAACAGTTAATTCTGCTTTATAAACAAAGGCAAAACCCACAGACACAGGCAAAGAATGTGAAATAATGTGAAGAAAATGAAAGAAAGTAGGTAACTGGGAAATAGCTGTAATGTTAATGAACTATGATAGTCAATGCAAAAAGAATGTACATGCTTCTAATGGCAGCATATTGGACCTTACTTATGTTCCTAAGCTCTTCTTTTTAAATTCTCTTGCAGACACAATGATCTCCACTTACGAGCTTTTTACTAAATTCAGTGCCAGCTAATGCCAGCTTGTGATGACTGCTTTGGTTATCAGAGAAATAAAGAACAAGACAGCCAAGTGCTAAGCCAGCACTGCCCTGGCACAGGCCACCCATGGCCACTGTTCTTCAGAGGTGTCCATGCCCCAGCATGGGTCACTCACAGCCAGTCTCTTCTTAGACTGACAGAGCGTAGATTTAGATTAGATGTTAGGAAGAAATTCTTCACTGTGAGGGTGGTGAGGCACTGGAACAGGATGCCCAGAGAAGCTGCAGGTGCCCCATCCCTGAAATTGTTCAAGGCCAGGTTGGATGGAGCTCTGAGCAACCTGGTCTAGTGGAAGGTATCCCTGTCCATGGCATAGGGACCGGAAGTAGATGTTCTTTAAGGTCCCTTCCAATCCAAACCATTCTGTCATGATTCCATGATTCAGAAGGATGCCCATGTTCAATGGAGTGTCTCTTCTCAGGTGGACAGCTCCAGCCATATGTGCTCTCAGCAGCCTCTCCCTCCCCTTATCTCCCCAAGATCATCTCCCTGCCTGCCTCTGCCCCAGCAGCTGCAGCCACTTCAGTGTCTGGCGCCCAACAGGGTGCTCACACTGGTTTCAGAGCTATCTGGACCCCACTGTGACCAGGACAGAGAATCCCACAGCCTCTGAGTCCATGCCATGCATCCCCATATGCTTCCCCAAAATGCTCTCTTTGAAGATGTAGTTATTGTCAACTAGCTGCTTGTGGAAAAAAAAAGTATTCTGACATCATTTGTACCTAACTCTTCTGATTTATAAATCATTAAATGTGCAAATACATATTTACAAGAGTCTATACCTCTGCTAATGTTTGAACTTATTTCTAAGGAAGCTGATTAAAAGTTCTTGAGCACTTCCCCACACAAACCTATTAGAATTACACAGCTGTCAGTACTAGGCAGAACTGTTTATCATAAAAAATGCCTACTCTTCTAAATATGCTGCAACACAGATATCTCTGCACTATCAGAGTGCAGTGAAATGAAATCTAAACAGGATACAAAGCTTTCCTTTACGGCCAGAAATGGAAAACAAAGAGTGATAATAATTTAATTATGAGACTAAGCAAAGCTAGCAAATATCCCTACATATTCATAGCCCTACTTAATTAAAGAAAAATTATTAAACCCCAGTATTTTGGAACATTTCCCTTCCCCACTTTTCTATGATTTGAATTGCAGAAAAGCTTAAAACTGAATGAGTGCCAGGCAGGCCAAAGTCTGCACCCCCTCTGTGCTCCACTGATGCTCCTGGGCTCTGGATGTATTTGTTTCTCAGTCATAAGAAAAAGCTCCTCCTGCTGGATCATGCAAGCTAGTCTCACTCCCAAATGAGCAATTCCATATCAGAAAACCCATACTACAGATTTACAGAGCAGAAATAAGTACAGAAAGAGCATCAGTGTTAAGCAAAGCTAAGCACAGCCAAGTGCAAAGCCACAGGTCTCATTCATGTAGCTCAGTAATTATGACAAGTTCCCACTAATGCTGTAGAAAGAAGCTTTAAAAAAATGTTTTGACTTTTCAAGGTGAAATACTCCATCAACGTTACCCTCTTTGTCCAGAAACTGAAATGAGCCATTAAAACAAGCAAAAGTCAAACTGACTTTCAAATTTTCCTTTTGGACTTAGTAAATAAGGAAATGAAATTCCAAATAAAAATTCCACTGTTTACAAAACCAAGTCCATTTGATTACATTAATAATAAACTAAGAAAATAATTTCAAACTTTTTTTTCAATGGCATTGTTCTTTTAAATGCTTCCCTTGGATAACCTAGTATGTGCTGCTTTAAGCACTTCCCTTAGACAAGTAAGTAGGTCCACTGACCTTAGAAACAAAACACTTCACACCTCCTGATGTGTCATTAATTCCATCCTCTGGGGAGGTTATGGAAAAATAATAATTAATGTACTGCCAGAAAACTGTCTCCAATTTCAGCCCGTTTCCTTAGCTACCAAGTGATGTCTTAGTTACTTTGCTTTTATTAAATGTGTAAATCAATGGTCACTATTTTTTAATAGGGATAGTAAATAGCTTTTTGATTTTAAATGTCCACTTTAAATCTGGAGCCGCATCTCCACTCAATAAAAATATGCTCTTGAAATGCTAGCCCGTATGTCAAACAAAGCCTGAAACATATTCTACTTTTATTGAAAGGATTCTTCTTTTAATTTTCCACCATCAAATCTAACTTTTTTTACAAGAACTTTCCAACCACTTAAGATTTGTCCTTTGATATGAGAATTTTCATCTTACTACCCTTGAAATCTTGCAGAAAGTTGTTTTTGTCTCTGAAGAATTAATGTAAGGCAGCAATTCTAGAAATGTAGCTGAAATTTCCTGGGAACAGTAAATTCAGCTCTTCAGCATTCTCTCTGCTACCCCTTTCTCAATACTTTTCTCATTTATTTATTTATTTATTTATTTTTCGATTTGTGAAGCAAGGATAAATAAAGACCCTGTTCTCAGAACACCTGGTCATTTGAAACAATTAAAAATACTTCTAGAGAAAGCCACACTGCGGCATGATTAGTTACCAGCAGCACATAATGTGGTTCCTTTCCTGTTCTCATTTAAACTGTTTCACAGTAATTTACTACTTCAAAGGCTTATTTAAGGCAGGTGTTATAGTGTCCTATTGGTTAAATTTGGATTTGAATTGAGTGGCTATGCTGCTCAAACAAATCCAAACATCTTTTTCTTGTCTTTCTCTAGGACCCCATTTACCAGACAAACAGACAAGAATGACAACAGTGACAAGAAGACACAACTGCTACAGCATTTCTAGTCTGTTTTGTCTACTATTTGACATATTTCCCTGTTCAAAAAAGCCAGCAACCCTAAATAATAAAGAAGCCCTATTAAAACCTGGTGTTGAAGCTGTGCAGAAGAAAGACCACCTCCTACTAAATGCAAGACTGGAGAGATAAAGAGCCTTAAGGAGTTAACAGAGAAGAAGCCAGAAGGAGGGGAGCTAAATGGGCTTGAGGGTCATCACTCCACTTTCATGAATGTGATAATTTCCTTTCCTCAGGGCAAATAAGAGCAGCAGCATCCCAATGCTGCCAGTTCAGTGACATACTTACATTTCAGCAGCAGTGGAAAACTCACCTCCCTGAGCCCTCAGTCCTCCTCTTCCACAGTATATCCCCAAGCTAACATATGCAAGGAAAACTAGTGGACAACCTCTCAAAACTGCCCTTTCAGGGAAATCATCTTGTAAGGGCTGCAAGAATATTTCAGTGCATCTGTATTGCTGAAAGGAGACACTACTCACTGGAGTGAAGAGGATGCCCCAGATAATCCAACTGTTCTCCTTTATTTTTATGCTGACTTTGTGAATGCTGGCATTACTGACACTAGCACAGCTGCCTACCACTACTGATACACAAGAAGAATCAAGTTGTGCAAGTCTGGTAAAATGCTTTCTTAAGAGAAATATTAAGGTATTGCAGTAGTCCTATATGTTAATGAAATGTCACTGTAATTTTCCTCAAAAGAAGATTGCTAATGCAAAATTCTATTGATCCTTCATTTTCAGTTGCTGCCTTCCATATTTATCTTCAGGAATAAAGAGGTAAGATGCAGCATTCAGAAATGCTCCTTTTGCCAGCAAGTTTCCTATTCATCTCTGCCAAGAATAAATTAATTCCAATGCAAATATTCCTCTTATTCCACTCCTTAGACAAGGTCTTACCTAGAATTTCTGGCAAACAAAAAAAAAAAATCTTTAAAAAGTGTGATGATTTGGTTTTGAAGTAAAGACAAATCACTAACTACTGTGGAGTTTGGTTTAACATGCTGCATGGCACCATCTTCTCTTTTTGCTGCAATTCTCTATATTTTGTACTGTTTCATGAAAGGTGGGAAATAGATAAACAATGCAGAGGCATAGTAGGGTTGCTCTTTTGCAGGGTATGAAATTCAACAGAGCCTTTCATCCATCTGACGTTTTTCTTGTGTGGGGCAGTACAGTTGCACGAGTATGCTTAGTAAGGCTGCCCTTTTAAAAAAAGTCTTCTCAAACAGGGCGAAACTTGATTTAGAAGGAAAAATGGTCCTAGCTGGGTTTTAGAAGGTGTTTTTCTCACAAAAAGACCAGGTGATTTTTGCACATCCTGATTACTTCTCAAACTGTCCGTTCCCAAGCACATTATTGAAGTCCTTGCATCTTGAGGCTCAGCTCTGTTCACAAAAATCTTTCTGCTGCCAAACCAAAGATAAACTTTATCTCTTATTGCTGTACTGTTTGCCAAGCAGTCACAACAAAACAAAACCAACAAAACAAAAAATGAATAAACAAAAAAACAGAAACAGAAAAAAAAGAAAGACCAACCAACCAACCAAAATTTTCAGGTTGGCTTTGCTTCAGAAAGAAAGAGACTACCTTCCCCCCCAATTTCTGCTTTGCTCACATGATGATTATACCCTGTATTGTTGTAGCTCTTCTGTCTGCACTCACTAAGGCCAGAAATTTATTCTTCTTAGGTGAAAGCCAGGATTGTCTGATGCTAGTGTCTATGGCTCTTTTACTGAGAATCAATCCTAAGACACAAAAATTAAAAATACTTATATTCTCTCTTCTCCTTCTAAATCTGCCTTTTACTTCATTGATTTACCTGTAAAGAAACCTGCACCTCCTTCCCACTTGTCTTTCATCTTTCTTCCCAACATTGTGAATGTTCCAAATCATGAGAACATGAGGGTTTTTCCCCTTTCTGGTGCTATCTTCTACTGAAGGAAAGCAGTATCTCCCTACTTCTGAAAGTGACTTTTCAGTTTACAGGGTGAACTGAGAAAACAGAGCTCAATCAGCCCATCTGTAAAAACAGCTACTGGGCATGCACAACATATATCTGTGTGAAAGTCACTGTGCGGGGTGGAAAAGATGGGCCCCCAGAGCCTTCACAACCTACCTAGGAAGATAAACCCATTCCTCCTGGTAGAACACACTGCAATTCTCTCCTTCCCCACGTGTCTGAGTTTCCCTCCATAGGAAATGGCAATGTGGAAAGAACAATATGCACCCAGATCTCATGAAAACATGACATTTAGCCAGGGTTCAGTCATGGGTATCAGACCTACAAGATGTACCACAGAGTAAATAAGACACAGCCTCTCAGACCTAAACAATGTAAAGGCTGACTTGCTTTCTCTGTTTCTGTCTCTCTGTCCTTCTCTGAGGCTTTCTTCTAGCTCAAGAGCAGTAACAGCGAAAACCATTTAAGAAATTGTTAGGCAACATCACAATGGCCAGTCATTTGTCAGAAACAGAGAAAATAGCCTCAAAAGAGCGTTTAACAATCTGAACAGTGTAATACTGCTAACCTGCTGGTAGACTCAACCTGCTGTCAAACTGAAACTCTGACTTCTCAAAGCCAAAACGAAAGAGTTTTTGAAATGTTTCAAACATGGGAGGGCCCAGGAGGCCACATAAGAGGAGAAAGGTTTGAGGAAACATAGCTCATCTCTGAGGCAGATGATCCAGCAGCTAACACACCTGCAGTCAGCCATAGCAGCTAGCCAGGAATAGTATTATTTTTAAGTACCCTACAGATGAAACAGAAGATATTACATCAACTCACCTAGGCTTGATCACTTTAAACCTCCTACTTAAGTGCTCATCAGCAGTAGAAGCACCAGCCATAAACCAGTTCTCCCCTTACCTACGAAAGACAACTGTCTGTCGAGACTACCAATTTATTCCACTAAAATCTGAAAAAAATTAACTCCACAGGCATTGAAAGTATTAAAAGCTCTATTTTCAATATAATTCAAGAAATTACATCCTTAAGATCAATATGGTACTGATACCTGCTACACTTCTGCTTCCCTTCCACTACTGATGTCAGTTGTGATCATGTTTCTCAGGAGGACTGATGCCATGTAGCACTTATTTTTCAACATTGACAAAAAATAAGTAACAGAAATCTGTAACACATAGATCAATCTCCTTTTAAGTAAAAGACAAGCAAAGCTCAATTCTTTGTCTGATTCACATTTATTCAATCAGGTAAAAAGGACCCTTTTCTGTTTTCCATGTTGAAATGGTTCTATGAACAGCAGGGAACAACAGGTTTTCTCTTATTCCTTATGCTAGCCTGTAAATTAATGAAGAAACTATAAATTTATACATAAAATTTCATGGGAATATTCTCTTTAGAAGCCACATTTTTGCAAGATAATTGTTTTGAAATGAGAAACCTCTATTACAGGCTTTCCTAGAAGAACAGGAAGATCTAGTGCTTTGCTGAAAGCTCCCAGACATCTCTAGTCTACAGGCAATATATTTATAGGGATGGCTTATCTCACAAAGCCATTACTCACCTATTGGCAATTACAGAGACCAAATTCATTCCCAACTGTGAAACATCCCCTAGCAACTTCAGGACCTGATTACATATGGGAAAATAACATTGAGATCATATTTTAAAATTTAAAACCCTGCTCAGCCCATTTTTGGTTTTTGGAAAGACCTATGTACAACCATTTTCTACTCTTTATACTGGGATTAAAAGCCACGCTGATTATACATAAACTTGAACAAGATGAGGCATGGCAGTATTTGTCCAGAAGAAAACCATATGCATAACACTTCTGCATGCTGACAATATGAGAGTTTTGGGGAAAAATTAGCAATTATCAATCACTCAGATGGAAATAAAATTATGTTACTGAATTATTCATGAACAGTTCTAAAATAGTTTCCTCATCAGTCCTGGTTGGTTTTTTCTTCCCTCAGTGTCCTCTAGATTTAAATCAATATATACTAGCAACAGAGTCAGTCTTATCCAGGCAAATACCGACCACTAACACAGTTCTCTCTGTTTATTTTACTGTCTGGACTGCTGCTGCCCACGGTGAATGAAAAGATGCCTGTCTCCCATAAATGTTTGCTGTTGGTGCAACTTCGTTCACTGACCCTGTTTTCAAGACTAATGACTTTCATTTCTAGTCCAGCGCTTTCCAGTATGGTATTCACTTACCAAAGCTACAGCAGTATATCAGTCTAAATACAACTGGTGTCTGGCCTTCAGTGCTCACGCAACATTAATTTAAATACAAGGTAAAATATTTACTTCAAAGTCAGTCATATTTTACACTGGTCTTTTGTTACAGAGGAATTCAGCCCTCGGTGGTTTGGGGTTTGCGGGACAGGGTAGGCTACTGTCTTAGGAGAGATTTAGTCTCTCAGTTTTATGAAAGAACATACATAAATTCAGGTAAATCAATGACCCATGTGATTTCTCTAAACAATTCAAGTCTCTGAATGCACAAAACCCTCACAGAAGTGCCTAGGAACAACTCTATTTTAAGGCTGGCATTCTAAAATCAGCTTCAAATGGTATCTGCAGACCTGTTTTCCTCTAAAAGCTGGTATTTAAAATCAGTCAGAAATGGCAGACAGAATAATTGTTTAACCTTCAGACTTACTGGCAGGTTTTGGTTGCTTTCCCTCTCATTTTTTAAGATAAAATTCAGATATTGAATAAATCATTCCTTGGCAGTCCTGCTTTTCATTGCTGACCAAGTTATCAGCAAGAAAATGTCACCTGTCCTGTGAAAATAGCAAACTCAGTATGTCACATAATACAAAGAATTTTTTTTTGAATGGTTTGGTTTAGTACTTCTTATCATTAGCTAAAATAAGCAAGTGGAAGCACAGATAAAAGTTATACCCATAAAATATTTTACTTTACAATAAAGTGTATGTGCTGCTCACACAGACATGACTGGGCTGTGCAAGGGAGCACCTACAGAGGACAAACCCAGAAACCGCAAAAGAAGAAACCAACCTGGTTCTAATTCAGAGTCATAATTTCTGGCTTGTTTGAGGGTTGGTGTTTGTTTTCCCTAAAATAAACACTATTGAGTCATTTGCGATGAACTTTAGAACCCATGGATGATTTAATTCTGATGAATTCTGCAATGCAGCTTTTGCTTACAAACTGTAAAGCAGAAAGCTCTCTCTGGCACAAGGCTTCCAATAGCATCGAGGAGCTAAAGGGTAATTGAAAATCTTCAACTTCTGATATCACCTCAAGCAACAGTTATTATGATAAGGGGAACCAGGAATTTTTCCAACCTCCTAAGAGAAAAATGCAGAATGGAATATCCCAAGGCAAAGAAAATAGACTGGAAAGATTAAATAGATACCTGGCATCAGACACAGGATATCTTTGACTCTTTTTGACAACTTTCCAGATATCTAGAAACTATCTAGACATTGTACATCTATAAGATAGTCAGGTATTTTTAATTTGACAATAGGCAGTTGCACGTGAAAGAGGCTGTAAGGGATTGGGGCAGAACTATGGGAATATGTGCTACTAATCCATCATGCTTGTAGTGACAGAGGGAGCAGCAAACACAACTGGGAAATACAGAAAAAGCAATATCCTACACTATACGAGACACAGCTTATGGACAGAGGAAAATTCTGTGTCACACAGAATACTCCTACTGTTTCAGGTTGATAGCTATTTTAAAATTACTGAAAGCTCTGATATATTTCTTTTTCTTATACTATTTTAAAATGTTTATTTAAATGGATACTATATGCTTTAAAAGTGCACATAACAAGGCCAGGTGTATGCACCCCAATAAAAATATATCTATGAAATCAAAACAGGAGTGTTCACTCTTAACTTTTCATCAGCTGAACTCCTGACAAATCCAGAACAAGGGTTCCCAAAGAGCAAATAGCACATAAACACTCCAGAATCCTAGAGCTGCTGCTGCCTTTAGCAGATGCAGCATTCAAGCACGAAAGTTTTATAAACCCTGATCCAGAGCTTTTTAAACTCTTTTCTAGAAGCTACAAATAGACACTCAGATTGGCATCTGAAGCATCAACTGCTTTCCTCCTGCACCTTCTGACACTGTCACTTCTGTAGCAATTCAGCCAACGTTACATAAGGCAGCACAACAGCAAGGCTCTCTCCTAAGCATTAATTCTTTCACATGGGTGAATCAACTAACCAGACATAACAGAAAAACACATGAAATTAATTATTCTAGTCTACGTTACATTGATTTCACAGCAGCATAACTATTAGGAAATTTCCAGATTAATTTCTGATGTGCTATCTTGATAGTAGTTCCTGGACTGGATTTAGATTGGTTCAGTGATTAACATGAGAATTCAGAAGTAGTCAAATGAACATTTAGAAACAGTAAAGTGGGGAACAGTGGATGGAGGAAGATCTGAATCTCTGCCTGCTTCATCCCATTTATCCTGCAGTGTTGGTGTAGTTCTTTGAAGTGTCAGTATGGGGGAAGAAACTGCATTACCCAAATACCATTTACATAATCATTTTTTTAATATCTAAAGAAGACATTTCTCTCTGTTTTTACTTTAGCTTGTTCCTTGTAATCATACACCTCTGACAATAAACGCAAAATGTATGCTAATTTCTTCCATCCTTCCTACTTCAAAAAATGAGATCACCTCTAGCAGAGCAAGTATTATCTTTATATGGCACTGACAGGAAAACTGTACATTAACTGGCAATTCATTATTTTGCTTCCATCGGAATCCCTTCCTGCCCTTGAGAAGAGAGAAATCTCTAACTAGTATTTACAGTTCTGAAGCTTCAGAGAGAGAGAGAGAGAGAGAGATGCTCACAGGCACCTGACAGGAGCAGTGGGTTTGCATTCTGCTCCAAACCTGTAAGTATTATTCCATGCATATGGTTGTTTCTGTGGTTTTTTATCATCACTATCCAGTGTCACATGATGGCAGATAAACAAACAAATTGACTGCTTCCATACTGAGCAAGGATTTGATATTATCCTTACATCCACCAACACTGTATTGGAGGTTTCGTGCCTTTTTTTAGGTGAAACGTGTGTTTTTCTCCCGTTAAAATATCTCTAGATTGAGCAGCTGCTGCTATTTTAAGATTTCCTCTGCTAGGAAGTACAAACACCAGGATCCCCATCTCTGATCTCTGCCATGCCCTGCAGCCCCTTCCCCAAATAGCCCTCAGGTCACCATGCAGAGCAGCCGGCAGCCCTCAGCACTCCCATGAGCCAACACTGAGTAAACAAAACACTCCACAGCCACTCAGGGCTGGTGCAGCCTGCACAGAGGGGCACAGAGGAGAAGAACAGGTCTGCCTGCAGTGATTGCAGCCAAACCCCACCTCCACACATCCTCATTCAACAAAGGTACCCCATTTCGTAGACCAGATTTTTTGAATATGCTGCTCTTCCTTTTCCCATTGTATTGACAGCACAAAATTATCAGAGAGCTGTTTTGGTTGGAAAAGACCTCAGAGATCAAGTCAAACCATTAGCCCAGCATGCCAAAGTTCACCACTAAGCCATGTCCCTAAGTGCCACATCTACACGTCTTTCAGATGCCTCCAGGGATGGTGATTCCAACACACCCCTAGGATGCATGTTCCAATGTTTGACAATCCTAATGATGAAGAGATTTTTCCTGATATCCAATCTAACTTCCCCTGGTGCAACTTGAGGCCATTTCCTCTCTTGTCCCATCACTTGTTACTTGGAAGAAGAGACTGACTTGCACCTTGTTTCAACCTCATTTGACCTAAAACCCACTGCCTTCCTCCCATCCACTTTATCTCGCATACCTACGGATCACAGCTGTCCTCCAGCCAACCATCTGCACGGGTGTGCATCACACAAGCCACTGTGCTACCCACTGCATTGATTTCCATGTCCTGCTACTGGCAGAACTATGCTGAAAGGTGAGCAACCACACCTGTGATAACCTGATCCAAATGGGAACACTCCAGTTTCTTTGTTCTCTCTTCTCCTAGACTATTTAATTACTTCCGACAACACCATGAACACATCTCTGATGCAGCCACAAAGGCTTGTCCGGCTGGAGGAGCTGCCTGAGCCAGCTCCTGACCAGCGGACTGGAAGGCAAACAGTGCCAATACCAGCTGTACAACACCACTGCCAGTTTGTCAGCACTGCCCAAACTCCTCCAGCACCACAGGGTCCTTCCTCTTTCACACCACCTCCGCACAATCTTTGCCACTTTTTCCTTTCTCTAGGCTTACCACCTCGCATACTCTCCCAGGAAATCAACACCTGGCAGGAATACTCTCTCCCCAGCATTACCTTGATCCATTTTGAAGTGGCCCTTGGAGGTTTGATGCTGCTATTGAACTGCAATAAAGCAGGATGTTGCCAAAATGCCACTGTGACAAGCAATCGATTCTGCTTCGCAAGCGCTCCGTGAAAAATCTGAGAGGTAAAAGCTTCTGATGGCCAATAATCCACAAATACGACCCATGAAGGAATTTTCAGTGTGTCCACCAAAATTATAGCTGTTGTTATAAGTACCTGAATTTGTTAAACCTTCACTTTTGACTATCAATATAGACAAAACAATACTTTTTAGCCATAAAACTCCTTCTTTTACACAAACATACAAAAGATGCCAGATAAAGTAATTCCCTATTCCATGTTACCTGAAAAAGGGCACTGTTCTGGAGAAGGAAAATCCTTTATTCAGCTTCATAATCTGCAAGTGCTACATTGATTCTCACATGAAAACACCTCTAGTGGGAAGCTGAAATACTAAGCACAGAATTCAAGAGTTCTTGGCTTCTGAGACCAAGGGGGTTTTGTGTCCCCTTACGGCTTTTAAAGGGGAAAAAAACCCCCAACCAAATAAATACAAATTTTTTTTAAAGAAGTCACAATACAGCATGCAATTTTGCAACATAGATTATCTCTTGGAAATCCAGTGTAATCAAAGGTGAACAAACATTACTGTTGATATATTTAATAACCATTTTTTTATTCATGCAAAAGCAATCTGTTGAAGGCTTCATCACAAATCTGAATGAAGTTGGTAACAGACGGTTTCTGTATCTCATTTGAAATGTAAATGAGTCATTCCTGTCTTTTGGGGAACTAGGATAGAAGAGACTCCTCTTCAGTCTTGTGGTTAAAAATAACTTTCCACTCATCCTACACAATATCCCCTTTAAATGATCCCTGCTTCACATTACTTTCATGATGACCTATTAAATAAATGGGGACATAATGCAGCCTCCAAAATTCAACCAAAGTCAGACATTTGAAATAAAAATAAGCACATGGAACGCAAAACCTGATACTGCATTACATAAAAAAATTACATATTAAGATTCAAAAAATCAAAAATGTACAAAATAGGGGTGTGAGATACTGCACAGAAGGGCTTTGAACTCTTGCTAGTCTTGACTGTTCAGAAGAGGGACCTGATGCTCCAGGGAAAATTTCCTATTTGACTTCAGGCCCTGACAAATACTGGAATTGTTCCAGCTGGTACTTCGGCTGCTCTCCCTTCCCTTAGAGCAAGCTGAAAAGCCATTACCCCAAGTGTGAAGAGGCTGTGTAATCTTTGTCTATATTCATGCAAATACCTTCTGATAATCATGATAGAACGATTGCCCAAGTACAGTGGATTAATGACTCCAACATACTCACAACTGAGCCTTTCTGTGGTAGCTTGTCAATATTAGAACTACTAAAATGTCAAAGTGGACAATGGCAATACACTATTTGAGAATTCTAGCTATAGTAGTCTATTTACAACCGTACAACACTGTTTTCTCACTGCAAGAGGTTTAACCTGCAATGAAGACCTCAAGAACAATCTTACAGGAGGCTTCTTTGTAGATTTTAAGCCTGTACTGGGGACAGAATAAAGCCTTTCGCTAGGAGACTAGAGAGACAGATTAGATCAGAGATGCTGTTCTGGAAGAGATTCCGCTCTGAATACATTGGTGGAGAGAACCACAGTTCCACATCACGCTTGGCCCATTTTGGGGGGTCCTCCACATTGCAAGGCACGTAGAAACAGCCAGATGCTTCAGCTACATTTAAATTACCTCAAGTTATCAGAGGCCATATCAATGTACTAACTACAGTATTAAAACAGGGTTCATTTTCTGTGTCAACAAGGTCCACTGTCAGTGATTCCCAAACCTCTGGCATCAGATAGAACTTCCCACCACAATATCACTAGGCAGCAGGTCAGGAAGAAGCTCTCACAAATCAGTGGTGATTATGCTTTAATATTGCATAATTGGGGTATAGGAGTTGGGGTGTGTTGGAGGAGTGAGAGATTTGTGCTTTCAAGGAAAGGAGGTGGGAGTTCAGGAGCAGAGACATTTCTGGATAACAAGGACCTGGGTTTCTATGGGATTGCTCAGCCACCAGTGTTACTGTGGTTTCTCACCCCACCAGATGCCAAGTGCAGCCTCTTCCCTAACTCAGGACTTCAGTTGTGAAAAACATATGGCCCTAAATATTAAAGCTCTGTAAAACAAATTCAACCTTAAAAATTCTCCAATACCTCCAGTCAGAAAAACAGTATTACCAAAGTAGCACTATCTGAGAACTGAGAAATGGGATTTGAAAGCAGCAATTTATTTAATAGTAAGAAGAAACCTAACTAGAGCAATATTTTAATTGCATAGACACAGCTAGGAGTATTTTACTATGCAGTTACAGGTTAGGTGGTGGCTTCTCTGGGAGGATTTCAAGGATAAGATTGCTCAGCATGAAGGAAGTGTTAGAGCACAGCAGTTTTAAACAACAATTGTTGGGAGTTCATTTTGCTATTCTGTGGTTCAACAATTATTATCCTTTGCCACCTAAGGGAATACTGAAAAAGTAGTCACTAAATCCGATTATGTTAGATTTGTAAGCTTTTTTTCTCCTTTTTTTTTGTTTTTCTGAAACCTGAGTATAACAAAATACAGAAAACTGTGAAAAAAGCAAAAAACTTTACTTTTATTACCAGTAAGAGACTGAAGCCATAATATTTTCAGCTACATTTCATAAGAACATTTTTAGACAAATTCTTTTTGCCCAGAAATCTCTTTGCTTTAAAATACATTCCAAAACTGTGACAAGTTTAATGTATTACTTCATATTGCATGACTTCAACAACAGGCCCTGCCTAAAAAGAATGACATCCTTATGCATATTCTGCATTAAAATGATTCTATTCAAAACACACACCCCCTCTTGCTAGTGTTATTTTTTTCAAACACCTGGGGAGCTATATTAATATTAGTATGTCAAGTGTTAAATTGTATTTAAAAGTATGTAAGATAAATTTTCCTATGTAAAGTACTTGACGGTGTGGTGTATTCAAAAAGCAATTTCCATAACAGCAAGAAACCTTACTAGAGTTGTATGATTTAGTAAGATACAGCAGCCTGAAATACACAATCCTGCTGACCTTCAATACTTCAAAATCATTCCAGTTTTTATAGCTCCTGTTGTTTGCCATCCCATTTCTATCCATTGCCACTGAGTATACAAATGAAAAGAGTTGAAAGTCTGTTTTCTGTACAAACAAAATGCACACTGCTCCATGCCTACTCAGCCGGGGATTTTATTTACTGTCTACTTACCAACCTACCCCTAACTAAGGACTCTATTTCTTTCACATTTTCAACTCAACCTTTCTTCACCGCTCCCTTCAGCCATTCTCCTTCCACGCTGCTGGCCTGGAATCATCTATTGTCCAGAGCTATGTGACCAACTTTCACTTCCAGAGAAAAGGAAAACACCAGAGCATCATGAAAAAACGTGTACTAAAAAAACAATAGCACCACTTTCACACGAGCCATTCCTCTGCCTGCATGCCCAGATCTCCACACTGCAGAGGTGCTCAGCTTTCATCACATTTCTAGGTGGCTTTTTCCCAATATTTCTGCTGCATCTGATGCTCAGCCAGCACATACTGAACAGCCCGTGGGCGCAGGTCTCATCCCATGGAAACACAGGGAAGTAGAGGCCACACACAGTGATGGTGGGATGCGTCCTGACTTCAGTCCTCTCCCACTCTCCCTGAACAAAGCAGTACATCTGGCCTGACAATCTCACTTTTGATAAAGCAGGTAAAAAAAGGCCAAACACCACCCAAGAAAACCCTCATGTAAGATTTGCAACAAAATAGCAAAAAACTGAAACCTGGCATTTTACTAAGTAAATCCCATTTTATTTATAAATCCGTAAGATATGTGGTCGCTCAGCACGGTCAATAAAGAGAATACGAACTCTGCAAGAGCACAGGAGGCAAAGTTGTTTTGTTCTGCATTTCTGCATCATGTGAAATCACTATTACATGATCAAAACCAACAGCTAAATAATGTGTCACAGAAACCATGCAAATTCTACAGATCCAGAAAGATTTTCCTTTTGCAGCTTTAGTGGCCACATGACCCTGAAATGCCATAAAAAGCCATTCCCAGAATGTTCATGTGGCTTCAGAAAAGTAGCACTTACTGAAATGCGATTAAAAGTCAATAAGGAGAGATGGGGAGAAAAGAAATTTAGAGGTTCTAAAGCAGAGATTCTTTTGCTAGCCTCTCTGGAGAAATATGTCCTGTCTGCCCACATCATCAATGAGCATAGAACTCTTGGGCTAATCCAGAGAAAATCATAGTATAGAAATAAGTATGACCAACACATGATAATGTGCATTTATACTGCACTTTTCTGGATTTGAGGCTTTGTCATCAATCAAGATTTCTTTCCAGTCTTCATCTCACCAAAGAAACATGACCTTTCTCACCAAGCCAACCTTTTAATGGAATTTAATATACAAATTAATGTCATTCAGACCACACACTTTCCTTCTCTTGTCAATACCTTGGGTCACCCAGCAGACCTGGCAGTTTATCTACATCAGACCTAACAAAGACCCAAAATTGTAGCTGATATTCTTAAATAAATTTCTAACTGGTGATCAATTCAGGTTACTGCAAAGAAAATAAAAGGCATTCATGTCTACCTACGAAAGACCATAATCTCCTCTATGTGAAAGCCATTTAAAGCACCAATTTATACTTATTTGTACAGGTGTGTAAGTAGTATGTACACACTGTCAGGAACTGTCATTACATAACATATGCAGTCATAATGGATAATCAGTGTGACATGGGAAAAAAGGACTTACTCAAATCTCTGCCTCATTTAATAGCAATAAAATACTTTCTGTTTTAGTTCTTTTTGGAAAGCAGAAATTTTCAGGCTTATGTATGTTTAATATGTTTTAATTAGATGTTCACCTTCTTTACATGACAGACTGTTTAGTCCATGTCTTTCACAACTGTACATTATTTGGAAAAAGAGATTTGATGATTAAGGCTAACAACAGTGTAATAAAGAAAAATGCATACTGTAGTTACTATCACATTTACTTAGGATCAGTTCCATCGCAAATTACAAAAATATAAAAAAATTACAGAATCTGAAAGATAAACCTATAATACTTTGCTTGCTTATATTACCAAAAGAAGAATAAAAATCCCTTGCCACACAGGTTTTTTTCTTCCTTTTTTTTTGGGGGGGTGGAGGGGAGGCAGAACTGCAAGTGTGGTCAAGGGGAATATAACCAAACTCAATCTGAGCCCTCAGATATTTGAACTTGCAACACTATCACTATCATAATGACACCTAAAAATTGTAATTTATGAAAACTCATCCCTATTGAATGAGGCAAGAACTACTGTTATGAAGACTACAGCTAGTTTAAGGCAAAAAAATACAGAGTGGTAACAAATGATAAACTTAGGAAAGGCTGTGTTCATTACTAAGTGGGAGAGGAAGCAACTATCGTGGTAAATATGAAAAGGTGTTGCAAACTTGGGAAGAAATGTATGAAAGGAAGAGCTGAAAAATGAATACAAAGGAATTGTGAAGTAATCACAACAGGCAGAAAATAGTTAAGGACATTCATACTACAAATGTGCAAACTGATAAATTACAGAAGCCATCTCAAATTGGCATACTACAACAAAGAAGAAATCTAGAATCACTAATATGTAAAGAGACTGTGCAGAGTACAAAATCCAAATTACTGTGCAATGCCACATGAAGACATGAGACAGAGTGACTGCAGTTACTAAGTGATCACTTCACCTGCCATTTTGGTTCTTGGGAAATGAAGATATTTGCAAATCAGTGAAGTGTTAGAGAAATCAGAATATTTAAGAAGAGATTCAGGTTTGACAATTTAAGCAAAGATAATTCCCTGAAAAGCAACATAGAGAATTTATATACATATATAACTTAGCTAAAATGGTATGTACGAGAAGCAGATAAGAAAAATGCAATCTAGAATTCAACATAATTAATACATAGTCAAGTTCTAAACTGTTCAAAGTAAATCTGCCAGAACAATATAATCCAAGAACTTCAGATATTAAATAAAATTGATACTACTGATAAATTTATTATTTTACACCAAGTTTATTTTAAGCTATAAAATCAGTATGAAGCTTTGGAGTAGTAACAGGAAAGTACTTTTTCCCAAACTGGCACAACAGCAGATGCTGCACTGCATGAAAACATCATTTATTTTTTGAAGTCTTGTGAATGCATTTATGTGGAGAGACAGAGGGTGGGGTTTTTTTTCCCCCTGATAGACTGAAAAGGCTTTTCCTGTGACACTGGCCCAGGAGGCTTAGCCTTTCTGCAGTGTTGAAGCTGGGAGATGTCGCGTCCTCCTCCCTGATACGCATCTCCCAGGTAGTTACTGGTTCCCTTTTGAAAAGCTGCTCTTTTTGAAACCTGCCTTTTGAAAGTCCTCTTGCCCTTCCTGTTCTCGGCCCTTCTCCAAACCAGTCTCATATATTACCTAAAGAGGTGGCAGAATCATAAAAGATAAATACCTCTGGGATCATCCTTCATCAACACTGAAATGTTGTCTGAGAATTGACTATTATCTTGATCCATTATTTTTCTCCTTCCAGTTTTTTTAGACAGTCTATTGCTGAATTAAACAAATATAAACATCAAAATTATGTCCCAATAAACAAGCTTCTGCTTCCATGCGAAAAAAGGTCACATAGTAAAATAAAACAAAAAAGTCACTAAATGAACATTAATAATCTCTTGAAAGCACATCTATTTTCTAGTTCTCAATGAATTTATAATTTATGATGTATAATTATTTCTATAACTTACATTTAATGATACATTTTTCCTAAAAATCTGAGCTTCACCACACTTGAATTCATGCAATAACACCATCCTATGACCTAATTACATTTGTATATTTAAGATACCTTTAAAAATTAATTTACCAAGATTTTACTAACTATATATTCTTTTATGAATATATAAAACTTAAACATACATCTTCTACAATTCATATTGAGTGAGTCCTACTACATCAAATGTATTATTTTACCTCTTTATCTCATACTTCTGTAAAACTCTATAAACATAGCACCTTGCATGTCAACAAAGGAGCATATTGTTTTCTTTCAAATATTAGTTAATTTAAGGTAAGCAAGGTTTCCTAACACCTGCATAACTGGAGATTTGCATCCTAACAAGGGAAACTGAAAGGATTTCACAGCAAACATACTACAAACTGCAGGGACATGGGGAAAAATTCTGCTATCTGCTTCCTAGACTAAAAGAGAAGTGATCCCCTGACAATCCAAATAATCAGATTCATTTATTTAGCACCACAGTTGTGCCTTCAAAAAAGCTACCAAAACAGGGAATGCCCTCAAACAACTAAACTGAGGTCTTAATACGGAGCTTGTAGGAAACATTTTCACCATTCTATTTTATTATTTCTTTGTTCAGTAGCTCACTAGCTAAATTTTTACGGCACCAGAAACCTGCAAACTGAATCAGATTTGAGACAAAAGGCAAAAAAATGACCAAAGGTCAGGCTCTGTGATGATACACCCTTACAGCACCCAATTCACAAAAGTAAAAACATACAGTATTATGTCCAGTTATGTCATGTAAAGGTACAAGCTTTTCCATGGTAGGCAGGTATGCAAGGCCAAAGAACTCAAACTAACAAGACTAATGTAGTATCATGCCAAAACCTTCCCTCCTGGAAGTCAGGCAAAGCATTACATTTCTGAGTAAATGACAATTCCAATTAATGATATTTGCATGTCTCCCTTAAACCTGCTAGCAAGAAGTGCTGGAGAGCTGCTTTAATGGTTCTCTGGTATCTCCATCATACAAGTAATTGTTAACTCTGTGTGTACTATGAAATTATTAAATGTTTATTTCCTAATGTCAAATCAATTATTAAGCACATAAGAAGCCATATGAAGGGCTTGAATTATTCATTTCCATTTGTCACTTGGTCTCTCAATTTCAGAAACATCAGAAGAGTATGATGACATTTAAAATCAGTTTCAGTATTCTCAGAAACATTCATATTCTTACTGATAAATGTTATTTCCCATCAAAGAGAAAAATCTTGCCACATTCAGTTAGTGCATATTTATCCAAGTCTCACATTTGTATTGTACTTCAATATGTACATTTGCCTCAACAAAATTCATTCACATGACTTGCACTGCAATTATCACATTGCATGTAAACTATGCAATAATCTTGATGAAAACTACCATCAGCTCAGCCTTTGTACTTAATTGTCCCCTCCAAGATGAGAAAAACTTCAGGAAATGGAGTCAAGGAAAATAAACTAGCAGGGAAACAAGAATTTCATAAGGATCTTTCAGTAAGTTCCAGGACACATCCAGTCTCTTCTACTTCGTATTACATCAAACCTCTCTCATAAATGTTATAATGAATGCCTAAAGAGATCAGAAATAGACTCAAAATTATTATCCCCAGATGTTTTAAATTCTGAGACTACTTCTCCAGAACACTGGAAAGATAGAAGATATTTAGATAGCAAAAACCGTGAACTTTTAAAATTCAGAAAATGCACCTCTTCAGCTTTTAGATGAACTTCAGGCACAGGTCAAAGTAAATTGCCATTTAAAACAACTCAGTAGTTTCCAGATGTTCAGTAGAGCATAGGAATAAAGAACTAAAAGGATGCTTCTGAACCACTGAAGTCCATGTTTCTTCAATTGAAGACACTGACTGACTCTCAGCTAAGGACAGCATTCCTCACTGTAAAACCAATTCATTATTTTAATCTTTATTATCCTGGGGATATTAACCTCCACAAACCGAGTGCCCCAATGGCTATGGGATGCATTTTAATGTACAGTTTAATTTTCATTACTGGCCAGATGACTTTTATTTTTGTGTGTGTCACTAACTCTTTGTCTTCCGTAGCTTCTCCTCAAATCTGAGGTCTGCAACCACGGACTATCTGTAGATGGCAGTCACACCCCTCAGCATTCTTCTCCTCTGCAGATCTATACCCAAGTCAAGCTCTTCTCAACTCCTCTCACAAACTCCCCTTTCTCCTGGTGATCTTTTGAATATATGCAACTAGAGGTTTATGTAGTCATCCAGGCAAGGATTCATCTTTAGCTGGGTACTTTGCCATCACAAACGAGTTTTTTTCTGGACACATGTCCAAATGACCCAGTGAACAGCTAATGCTTCCTCTCTTCATTCTGCTTGTCCTTGCTGCGTTTTCTACTGAGGAACTCAGTGTATAGCTGCAACTTCTGCTGTTAGTCCCCAAATGCAGGCACCTCATATTTCCTATTATTGAATTTCATCTAGCTGCTGTTACTGCAGTCCTCAAGGTCAAGCTTTTCTTCCCCATAATATTGTGGTCTTTAGCTGTATTAGGAATCTTTGAACTGGGTCATCAACAAATTTCATTACAGCAGTGACATTCAGTTACCCCTTCCCTAGTAAAAAAGCACTAATAAAGGGAAACATTCTCCAGAGAGCTCTCTGAGAAATCCAGCTAGAAATCTTGCTCCTGCCTGACGCCCTCTAAAGTCACACAACCTGCCACCTCCCCTCACCTACATGTACAGTTACCTTAATAATGGTCATCTCCCTTTAGCAGGGCTTCTAGTCTCCTGTTTGGCACGAAAACAGATTTTTTTTCTTTCAAAAAATACGTTCCCTACTCAAAACAGTAATCAGTTAATTTTTCACAAACTGCTCTCATAATGCACTGCCATGACATATCAAAGGTTAACAATGGCACGTTGGTTTTGCCAATGGGGATTTCAGGGGTTCGCACACTATGGTATTATATTAACCTACTGTATTGCTGATTTTAATAACTGGCAGGTCTCTCTAATAGTTCATCTTTTTCCTGTCTTCTATACAGATATAACCATACCAGACTTGATGAAACCACTTAAATGTCTTCCTATTAAGCCTGTGACTTTATATATTTATAAAAAAAGCATCGAGATAAAAATCATCTGTTCTCTTTCCATGAATATAACTGAAAATACAGTATATACTGGTGGATTGGGGGGTTCTTCTTTTTCTATCATACCTGTTCCTAAAGCAGAGTATTGTCTGCTTGGCAGGGTCTTTCCTTTTCATACAACGCTTCTGGCTTCCTTCATGTCCTTTTTCAGGTGAATATTCACCTACAAGTTACTGAACCATGCTCCTTCAAGATTTTGTTCCTCGTTTAGGATACTCATTCCTGAGACTCTGGTTAATCTTGAACTTAAAAAAATGTTGAGTCTTCCCCACACTCCAGATCCTGAACAAGTGGTATAGCATCAACCCATCCTCACTTACCTGTGCTGCAGGGATTTCACTACACCTGCCTTGCTTTCCTCAAATATCTAAGAATACTTTTTTCTCATACTGCTTAACCACAAAACATGTTATTGATTATTTAGGGCAGGGCTGACTTTAGATAAGGCAGGTCCCACGCAAGGTGTGGAAATCAGACCCAATGCAATTCCACACAAAGACAAGTCTTCCCTTTCTGCACACCCATTTTCTCACCACACTGCCTAATACAGGAGCTAATTACCACAACCACAGAAACTCTGTGCAGGCCTTCACCCCTCAGCACACAACAGTTACCTCCAGGTGCTAAGACAGTACCAAAAAAAAAAAAGAGATTGATAAAACTAGTGCATAAAATTTTGCCCACACTTCCTAAGCCAGGACTGCTCCAAGGCCCGAATTGAACCATTCCATATCAACACACTAAAACAAAACAAAGAAGTATTTTAAATTCTGCTCAAAGAGCAGAATTTAGGCTAAAATAATCAAACATATATTCTAAACACATCACTCTGGATATTTTTTTAAAAACCAAAAGTGTGAAATTCCACTTGAAGTAATTTCTGTGCTGTAACTGAATATAGAGAAGGAGGAACACATCTGGTGCCTGCACTGTGCAAATGTATTTATGATTAAATAGAATTGAATACCAAAATCCTGCAATGATAGAATTCATTAGACTAGTATAATGCTGCATAATTACTCTTTTTTTTATATCATCCACTGCATGCTTTAAGAGCTCTTTTTACCCATTGATATCAATGTGCTATGTCATATTTACATACATCCTGCTTAAAAGGCTGAGGAAATATTAGACATGACAGAGGGTGACACAGAAAGGCAACTGTTGTACAATAACTACACTGTCAGCGAAACAAGAGGAAACTGATTTAAATTCATTCCCCAGCATGGAACTCTACAGACAGGTACTGGATTTACATTTTGAAAGGAAAGGTACTTCATACTATAGTAAGGAAGAGCTCTAACACAATAAAATCTATACATCACTCCTTTTTACCAGCTCTCCTTGCTCTGCTTGCCTGCCTTGCATTACTGGCCCTCCACCAACACCCCATCCACAGATTTCCTCATGGACCTTGCTAAACAAGCATCGCCCTTGGGTCTTTCCTCACTGAAACCATCTCCACACATTACTGCCAGCAGGCAGTGGCTCTCTCTGAGCCTCCACATGACTGCCTTTCCTCTGCTTCTTTCCTACCAACCCAAGTGTCTCATGACTCCTAGCAGGCAGACCAGTCTCCCTCCTGGCTCATGCAAACTGTAGCACATGAAGGTCCTAACAAAGGATCTAAGCTCCCCAGGCCACCAAGGAAAACCAGGGGCTCCACTGCCACAGAAACTTAGGCTGACAGCAACAAAAGTGGGTTGCTACACTTCTTTAAAATAATTTGTCGGGTACAAAAGACTTTTGCCATCACTGTTTCAATTGTTTTCATGTTAAGCCACCCACAGTCTCCCTAAGGCACGCTCCGTCTCCCTCTCAGTGTACTCATTGTTCTTCACTGTTGGCACAGAGGAGTAAGGGAGTTTGGACACTCACAAAGAGGTAAGTTAGCTACTACAGCTGATGGTGCAAATCTGCTGGCTGCTCTCATAGATGGGTTAGTGATGATACCTAGGCAGTCCAGTGACAATAACAGCCTTTGGATCGGGCTCAGCAGGCAATTACAGAGCCAGCATGGAGCTGGCAGACTGGCACAAGGGACAGAGCAACTGTCCACACCACACTGTCTTCCCCCTTCAAACAGCGGCCAGATACCCACCTGATAAGAGCTTTCCCTCCAAAACTGTAGCTGCAACCAAAGAAGAGTCAAGGAAATGGAGACTGATAAAAGCAGTCTGCAGGGACAGCAAAAAGGTAGCTGAAACCAATTACTATTTGCACTTATTTCACATCAGCCTACAGGTTTCTAATAAAAAAAACAAAACAGTGGTCCTGACCAACCACTTCATTTCCAGCCCTCTACTAATTGCAGGTTATTTGAGCTATGTGCCTGCAAGCTAAGGAGGAACTGCTCTGCATTAAATATATATTGAGTTCCCAACCAAAATAATGTCTCTCAATAGGTATTTTTATTGTGAACAAAAGCTGCAAAAGTTCACACCTCAGGTTCCTTAAGACAACAAACTACAATGAGCAGCTGCAAACAGCCAAAAGGCACATGAAAATCATTAAGCCAAAATTTAAAAGATGCAGGGTTGCCACTCAAAGGGCTGTGCACAAATGACACAAAAACATGCTCTTTCTATTTACTGTGGTATGCAGAAAATCTATCTTTCAATAACTACTAGTACAACTAAGAAATACCATATTCTTAACAAGCTTAAGATTTAGGGAACATGAAAGTTATGATATTTTTAAACTCTCCTGGACCAGAACAGAAGTTAGGCTGTAATCTGAAGTAAATTAAAAGCAAATTAAAGTAAATCTATATAAATATGAAGTAAATTAAAATAAAGCACTTGTTTGGTAAGTTACTATGCATGAACTGACTCTTTTATTTTCATCAGTTTCTAATTAGCTAATGTTGACAGAGATATATTGAAACCTAACTAATTTAACTTTTACATTGTGTCTTCCTTTCTTTCATAAAAAGCATAAAGGAATCACAAAACCACTCTAATATGCCAAGTAAAATGGTTTAAAGATTCACAAAATGTAAAATTTCAACAAAGAACCTGTCAATCATCACCAAGGAAGGATTTTTCCAATTTGATTTCACATATAAGAGAGAACACCAATTATTGACCTACATATTTTCAGTGCAGAGCAAACAAAACAGCAGCATCACAGGAATACAAGGCAGTATTTTACTACTCGCAGATCTTTTTCAAATGTTTGAAAACATCATATCTGCAATTAGTCTTTTGTGTAATGTGTCAAATTCCTAGAAAGATGCCTATATTTCCATAGTTTACTCTTAACTGACACTAGGCAAAAGTACACCTACAAAAGCAATCCACAAAAGTGGTCTGCTGTTCAAAGGGGGGAAAAAAAAGCAGGTTTGGGGAAATGAAGGGTCCCACTACAGCGAGCCACAGGGAGACCTTGGACTCCCAGCAGTGGCCAGGGGCTACTCTGGCACAGCCCCTCTCCCAGCAGATGCCAAAGACATCTGCTGCCAGGTCCAGGCACTCCGGAAAAGCCCTGCCTTCTCTCAGCTGGAGCCTGCAAAGCACTCGGCAAGGCGGCTGCCTGGAGCCAGCTGCTGCCGGCAGAGCAAGAGAGGCAGCTCCGTCCCAAATATCCTTTTCTCCAAGCAGCTCTTGCACACAAAACAAAGAGAAGACTGAAACATCAGAGAAGTTGTGCCCTGGCAACCTACAGGAAGACAATGGCTTTTCCCAGAGCTCCACAGTCCTTCCTCTGTCATCGGGCCAGACACATCCCCTGCATGCTGTGGGAATGCCTACATTTTTCCTAAGAGGAAAGCAACGCAGGATAAATCATTTTCACAGGCTAAATAAAACTCCAGGACTAAGACATCAGTATCCCTCCTACATCTCTTTCAGTCCATGTGCTTTGGAAAACCATTATCCCATTTTCAAATACCAAAATTAAATTCAGTATCTTTTGCAATGAATAAATAATATGGCCAATTAAATATTTGCATCTAAGCTTGAACGTCTGAAATATTCTAGCATGACATGACACAACTGCCAACGAAAACAAAAGTAAGACCAAGTGAATTATCTAGACCTGATACTACAAAGATACAAGCACTCCCAGGGTGAAATCCATATCTAGAAAAAATTATTTCATGTTCTGATTGCTTTTTACTACATGCAAGTGTGACCCGGTTTGGTCGTTTTAAATACTGAAAAGAAAAAAAAAAAAAACTAAAAAAAAACCCAAACAAGGTAGGAGGTTTCTTAGATAATTAATCCCACAACCTTCCAAGAAAATGAAAATATAAAGTTACCCACAAAGATAATGGCTCCAAAAGTATTACTAACATACACCAGTAATTTAAATAATTTACATTAAAGAATTCAAAGGAACTACCTGAAGTTCAATATTTGCCCAAGCCTTGGCAAGATCTGAGTAAAAAGTCAGAGAATTTATTTCAAGTCTATCTCAAGGACCTAGAAGGCATTCTGGATAGAGTAATACCATTTAAAGGTTAAATTCATAGAATCAGCATGAAATTTTCCTAAGACATATTTGTATGTTTAAAAAAATTTTTCCATCCTTTGAAGAGTTTTAAAAATATTATATGAGGAGTATTCCTGTGTAGAATGGTTTGGGGAAAAGAAAATGATGTGGCAAACTCAGAAGAATCGATCAGACACAGCGCTGGATATTGCACATCAGTTACTGATGTTTCAAAATGCTGCTATTAGGCTGCAATTATATTTTGCTTTGTCTTCATTACAAAATTTTAAAAATGTGAAGGGTACTTCACTGCTTCTCTACTCATCCATTTTTCCAGACAAGTAAGGAGACTCCCAGTCCTTTTTTCATATGCATTGCTAGAGAACACCCTGAAGACCACAGAAAGCCTACACTAAGAGCTCAAACATTTTAAACTGAGAAAGATAGCATCAGCAGTGTTGAACAAAACTAGCATTTACTGCCATGTTAACTGGCCACTACAATCAAATATTCACTCTACAAAGGTGACTGGGATCAAGTATTAATTATACAAAGGAACTTAAAAATATAAAAGCAAAATCCTTCTAATATTTCCTAATATATTTTAAGTATGCACATCTCTGGTATTTATAAAACAGATGGAGGGAGTCTCAGCATGCAACCACTTAGTCCCAAAAACATTTTGTGAAATGTCCCACAAAAATGAACATGAATGTTTTTGTATAGAATGGTTCTTGGAAATGTACCCAATGGAATTAAAATTAGTAATAATGACAGTCTTACCTGGTCCCAGGGACAGATGATTCCTCCAAAACACATAAAGAGATATCCCATGGCAACAAGACATACCCAGACCACCAGAGAAAATATACGAAGCAGCTTCTTAAATACAGGTTCTACGCAGACAAGGATAAATATAGCAAAAAAAATTGCTAGGGCCGTTGGAACAGTTATTAAAAATGCCACGTGGTCTTCAACTTCCTGGAAACAGAGGAAAATGAAAAGGAAGTTAAAAGCTAACGTAATTAAAGGTCAGACATCAATAACATACTCTAAACTGATTGTACATGGAGATCCCAGAAAGACATGACTAGATATCTAAAGCGACTTTCAATTAAAATACGGTTTCTTTCATGGTAAGAAGCTGTTATGTGGAGCATCATCTTCATAACTACTACTGCAAATATTAACCACAAGAGCACACCATTTCTTTTACTAATCTGAGTTGCAGTAGGCTGTGAGAAGTGTGTGCAACATGAGGTTGGAAAGCTGGTTCCAAGCTCAGTCTGCAGTGGATCCACAGCCAACCAGCCAACAACTCCACTGCCAGCACACACAGAACGGAGAGGGATGCAGAAGAATGAAAGCTTGCAACAGCATGAATCTGCAGGAGAAAGAAACTTCCCCTGAAGCCTAGCATGCCCCTGCAGAACCTTTTCACTGCTCTGCGGACTGAAAAGACCCATCGCATCAGGAGAGGTGCTGGAGCTGAGCCAGGCAGCCCCATCTGCTCCGTGTGTAACAGCCAACGCAACCACGAGAACGTGATGGGTGACAGCAGCAGGGACTCTCTTGTGAGAGGTACAGAGGCGCCCATGTGCTGACCTGACACACCCCTGAGAGCTGTGCTGCTTGCTGGGGGCTCGTATCAGCAATGCCACCAAGAGATTCCCAAGCCTCACGGAGCTCACTATTACCCACTGCTGTAGGTTCACACGGGCACCAGTGACACAGCCAGGAGTAGTCTGAGCAATACCAAGAAGGATTGCAGAGGGTGATGGTAAGGGACTCCAGAACACAAGTAGTTTTGCCACCAATTCTCACCAAACTAAAGTTGGCAGGCGAACAGAACTTAAGTTCATTCCACTCCTAGAAGTTTGATGCCAATACCAGAAAGAGATGCTCTGCATCTGAAAAGGGATTGCAAGTCAGCAGGAGAAGGAATTCCAGCCACTCTAGACAGTATGCTGGCTTTGGGGGCACGGGAAGTAAACAAGAGATGTGCATCTGGGATCTTATCACAGAGATGTGGTGGGACAGCTCCCATGACAGGAGTGCTGGAATGGAAGAATACTGGCTCTTTAAGAAGAACAGGAGAGGGAAGACAAGGAGAGGGTGCTTTCCTCTATGTCATGGAGCATCCCCTGCCGGGTGATGGATGAGGAGCTGACTGAGAGCTTATAAGTGAGGTTAAAGGGAAAGCAGAGATAGGCAACATTACAGTGGGAGTCTGCCACAGGTCGTCCAACCAGGAAGACTCAGAAGATGAGGCCCTCTATAGACAGACAGGAACAGCCTCGTGTTCACAAGTCCTAGTCGTCAGGAGGAACTTCAGCCACCCCAATACCTGCTGAATGGGCAACACAGCGGGCACGAGCAATCCAGGCAGTTCCCAGAATGCGCTGATGATAATTCCCTTCTCCAAGTGGTACAGGACAAGGTGGGTGGGGTTTTGAGCAGCCTTGTTTAGTGGAAGGTGTGCCAGCCCAGGGCAGGAGGGTTGGCACTAGGTGATCTTTAAGGTCCCTTCTAACCCAAAACACTCTATGATTTAATCTTATTTGAAGCCGATTGAGAAAACTGTAAATCACGCTGAACAATGCAGCTGTCAAAATGCCTCACAAATCAACAATGTCCATAGCTCTATAAAAGCCTTTTTGACAGGGATAGTTGCAAGGTACTATATGATTTGCTTCTGCTTAAAGTATTTATCTGGAAGTACAGACTCTAGATTACATATATACATTTCCTCCTAGCAACTGCTTACTTTGGAATGTACAAACAACACCCAGAGCAAGGACTAGACTATAAAGTGAAGTAAGATTCAGAATATTCAATATTTAAATTTATTTACAGAACTTACTTGTAAGTTACTACACTAACATCTTTAAATCATCTAATGATGGATGCATTAATAAAGAATAAATATTTGATTTTCTATTGCTGTATATGCTCAAAATGGTATGCCTGATTGAAGTACAACACCACTATACCAAAGTACAGTCACAGGATTTTTAGTCATTCCCCAGCTGTTCTGAATTCTAACAGCCTCATTTGCAGCAACAAGGATTCCCAAAAGCAGGCCCCAAATGCTACTGCTGCAACAGTAACCACAGACTTCATGCACAAAAGCCTCAGATCCATTTTTCATGCTGGTGAAAGCTTCAAGAGAATCTGAAAGTACGTATTTGATGGTTTGTAAGACATCTAAGCACAAAGAAACAACATTTCTTTTTCCCCTTTTTTTAGTTGCTTCCTTAGTGCCCTGTTAAATCTTGTTTATTGATAGATTTTCAAATCAAATACATGACATTTTACTTAAAAGTATCTTAATATGACTTTTTTCCTTTCTTATGTATATAAGACTTCCTTCAATTAAATCAAAACAAAAAATTTACAAATAAATTTGTAAATTTACAAACACTTAAAAATGCCATCAGCAGGGTTTGTTTTTAGTTTTGTTTTTCCCCTGATCTAGTAAGTTTTACAACTTGATATCTAGAGACACTTGCTGTAAAAATCTGTCCCCTTCCGCTGTTCCCATTTCTTCATTTTCCTTGCTGCCCTGCCTGCATGTGCACCACAGACTGGGACACCCAGCTGCTCCCAGCTCCAGCCACCACCTTGACAGGCTCAAACCAAGGAGACCACCACAATATACCCCACCCTGCCAGACAAAAGTCAGCTCATCTTTCAACTCTTCTTGTTTTTAATGCCCTTTTGGATTTATGAAGTCACACATTTAAGCAACTGTTATTGCAACACTTGACTTTCACGGTATAAGCAAAAAAAACGTCAAGAAATTTTAAGTGGTGATTCTAACCCTGAAATGCAAACACGAAGCTTCCAAATATCAAATACACACATGAAGGCTTTCAAGCACTTGGGTAGTCACACAGAAAACAAAACTATGGCCTTAAATTTAGGCACAGGGGTTAGTGTCTGCACAAGTACAGAGCTGCATGGAGTAACATACGTGCAATCTTGCATAGTAAAAATATAAAACCTACCGACTAGTAGGAAGAACTACTGATTTATATATATGAATGTTGTGACTTTTGATCAATCCCATCTAAGAAACTTGTTTCAGTTAATTGATTCAGTAACTGGCACAACCAATGCCAGCTCAGTTAACATCAAAAGCATTTAACTTCAACCTTTGACTTCTGCCCTTCCAGGTGGGATTGCCAAACTCTTGTGGCAAGAGACAGATGTCACAGGCAACAGGACAACATTAACTTCCTTGCACCATCTGTCATGCAGCCCAAGTCACAGCATCAAAGGAAGCCACAGGCTCCTGGAGTAAGCCAAGACTGTGGAAAAACACATATTTTAATGATGGCAAATTGGCATTTCTGCGATAAGGATCATGCTACAAACATACTAGGCGAGAAAATCCAGATGCACTTCAACTGCATGCTTCTCCACATGGTAAAAAATAACAAGACTACTGTACTTTCTGGGAGGATTTGGCTTCATAACAAATCAACAATATTTAGATGTCTGTTTAGAGCACATGAATGCTCATGCAGCTACATATATTTATATGTATTCTATAATTAGATCAATCCATCAAAGTGTTTGTTCCAAATTAACAGCTACTCAGTTTCCTTTTTCAGGCATACACTGATTTCAACACTTAGCTGAGATATTTTGATCACTAAATCTAAAATTTTACTTCTGCTTTCCCCCCTTCTCAGGTTGCCTACTACACAATTTTACATTTTGATTTAAATGGAAGGAAATAAAAAAAAAATAGACGACACCGTATCAGCTCCTGAACACAGGTGACCTCTCTGAGCTGACATGGGACAACATCCTCCTGTGATGACAAGCTGCTTGCATCACACCATACACTAAACAAATTCTGAAGTAAAATTGAAATTTAAAGACAGAATAGGGTACACATTAGGCAATTCATAAAATATAGGAGAAAATAAAACTTTATTATAATTTTACCCTTTATGGAAACCTTATGTGTACAGGGGGATTTTCACAATCCTGCCTTTAAAACACATGTTAATGTCAGGTCAAGAAAAGCAGGCCCTGTAAGGCAGGGGTTTATTCTGGAAGCTATTTTTAATTACTTCAGAGGAACTAAATCTTTACAGAATTGTAACTTTAAGAGCAGGACATTTAGAACTTGCAGCTTCCAGAAAAATATTTGTAATTATTAGTGTATTTAGCAGGTTGGGTGTTGCAAAAACCTGAAAAATCCTGAAGGTTAGCTATTCTGTTACCTTAACCAGTCCTCAAAGAGGTGGGGGGAAAAAAGAAAAAAACAAACCCAAACACTTTCCTTTTTTTTTCCACTAGTCTCAGAAATTAAAATACACCAGAGGTAACGGAATTAAAATATCAGCATGACACTTTTGAACATAATGGCTAAGCCCGCAATACATGGATCTTACCTGACAGCTCTGTCTCCCTGAGTGTTTTCTATCTTGCTGTCTTTTAATTACTGAAGAAATTAAAAAGTCTACTGTTAGAAATTTTTCCAACCCCCACAAATTCTTCCAAAGTGTGATAATCTTGTTATCACCAGTAAAATCTGAAGAGTCGCTTTCACTCATCTTTCCAAAACCCACAGCCTTCTCTCAATTGACATCCTGTTCTTTCCCAAATAGTGTCATGCCCTGTTTAATTTTAAACACCAAAGCTGTTGTAGAGCACTTCACTGTTATATATAAAAACATAGTCAGATGAAACAATCCATAAAAATGAACAAATAAGCAGTTAAAATGCCAGTTTTAGCATAAAATCTTTTAACATGGTCCCTCATTCTTTTGACATATTTTCTTTATTCTTTTTTGATTAATGGAATTCAACAGCAGTCTATATACAGAGGACTCCTGCTGGGATCTGAAATATCACATGCTTTGAATTAACTCAAACCATTTACCACATTAAATTCCTACTAAAATCACTTTTTGCTGAGATCAATGAAACACTTTCTAAATGTAAATATAAAACCAAGTGAGTAATGTTCTTCAGACACTGATTTAATTTTTTATTTCATACATCTATTCAATTTTCAGTATCTTCAATTTCATGCAGCTATTTTCAAAAGTGTTGAGTGTTAGAAGAAACGTTACAGGGCTGAAGGATTACTAGCTTACGGACCTCTCAATCAAACATCCTTCTTTAACCCGTCTGACTGAAAAAATCTCTTGAGTCATCTCTGTGGCAAAAAACCACCCATTTTTCCTGCAAAACATGTTCCAGGACTTGAGACAATGATTTTCAGAAGACATAATCACCCTTCTCTTTGTAAAACTGGACAGCATTTAAATTCTCTAACATCTCAAAAATATTTCTCTACAAAATCTGCAAAAGTCTTCTGGCTACTTGTGACCCCTCTCCTATGGTTTTATATTTTAGTGACTTTGCTTACGGCTGACTGCACTGTGTGCCATCTGCTAGACAGCTGGAAAAATCTCCATTTTACTAAGAGGTGCTGTGCCCTGCTCCTGGCCAAGTAGCTGTACAGTTTCATCTAGGATTTCATCATTTAGGACAACAACTGAAAAGTTTTGGCCAGCAGTCCCAGGTTTCTTTTCCATCAATTCCATTAGTATTACTCCATCTCCACTTCAGAAATTGTGCAGCATCTTTAAGGCCAGATGCTATTTCCAAGACTGCACGGTATTTTCTGGATCCACAAGTCAGAAAGACTTCTCTGTCTTTTGTGCCCACCATTTATCTTTCATAACATAAAACTTTGCTTGTTATTCTTGCTTAGATGCATGGTTAGAAGCTTTCACAAGTGCTTTTTTTTTTTTTTTTATAAGGACATTAGCAGAAAATTAACTGAACTGTATCTTTGAATCAAACCATCCTGAAGTTTGTGTCAATTAAGCTTTTCAATTTCACTAAGGCCCTATGTAGCTGCATGCCCGAATTTTTTTTCTCCTTGATTCAGCATTCCCTGTCTGGCTTAGCAGATCAATGATAACAGCATCAGGCTCCAATCCAGTTCTTTCATGATGTCTGTTGTCTTGAGAAATTCAGTTCTGTCTATTAATGAGTCTGATGTGCAGTCTACACTTGCTGCTAGCACCCAGAGATATCTGACTCCCCACTAGATGCATGTCACTCCAGCCATTTGCACATCACATGGATCATGTGGCATTACAACTGCCCAGCTGCTGCATGATGTTCCATGTAACCACGAGAAGTGGTTCTGCATCCATGGCCACATTCTATGCTATTCTGTATTCGTTAGTACATGGGAACATTACTGGAGCAGCAAGATTTCATCCAAACCCTTCCGATGACATTCTGGGCTACCTGGGGCCTTTCCCCAGGCTTGAAAGTCGTGAACAACATGTGCTGTAAATGTGCTGCCTGTATGAGAAGTGTGCAGTTTTGCACCAGTGCAGCACCTCTGCTGCAATCCCACAGGAACTGTTCTTTGATGTTGCAGGTGATGTCCCTGTGAGCACACAGGACTAACAGTGACAATGCAGTGACCAGCCCTGCAGGTCTTGTGAACACCCCTCTGACCACCCACGTGCCTGACTACCGAGCCAAGCACTTTTGGCCAGTGGATTTTTTTTTAGTTAGTCCAGCTACATACAGATATTATTTATCTTCTCAATTAGTCAGTAGAAAATGATTGTATCCAGATTTTTCCAAGTTTGCCTGATAGCTGTAAGTGAACCTTGTCTGCTTCAGTGTTGTAGCAATGATTATCAGGAACACAAAGTCTTAACATACCAGAGATCACAGACTTCTCTCTTTAATGCGAAAAACATCAGACCTCACAGAGTGTTTGGAAAAGCTCTTCGGAGGTGCCATGGCTGCTGTGCAAATAACAGTAACAGAAAAAGTTGAAAGAAAAGTTCTGGAGGCAAAATATTTGTTGCTAGTGAAGAAGCAGAGAACTATTGTAGCATTCCCATAAATGGTGCCCCCCCAAAAAAACGTGGGTGGAAAGCAAAAGTTTAATAAGAGGCTAAGAAAATGTGTTCAAAAGGGAAATTAAAGAAACTGAGAAATTTGGGGAATAGGGATTTTGTCTCTAGAAGGTAGCTGAGCTTCACCTAAACTAGCTAAGAATGAGTTTGCTAGCACTTGCAACATCATAGGAAAACATTCAAATTGAATGTTAAAGACTGATATAGAAACAGAGTGCATGGTTTAAGAGAAGCAGTAATGTCAAGGAGACTGGTAAGTCTCAACTAAATGAAAGGACAGAAGTTGATTAAACTCAACTAAGGAGGTTTCAGCAAAGGAAAGGCAGAACAGATTCTCTTTTTAAAATCTGTCAGAGAAATAAGATACCCATATGAAAGTAAACACTCTTGTCTACAAGCCTAGGAAGCTAGATGGAAGAACTAAAATGCCTGTTGTTGAAGCATTATTTACACAATAGCCTTACTGAAAACTTTGTGTAAAAAAAACCATCAGCAGAATAATGAAAAAGTAGAAAGAGACTGAAAGCCATACACTTCAGCAGGGACTGAAGAAAGGCCTCTATTAACAGTCTAAGAAATTAACAAACAGTATAAAGTGGCTATGAGAAAAAAAAAAAAAGAGAGACTGAACAGCAAAGCCTCATAAAAATAAATTACATAGAGGACTGGTTATCATGCAGATATAAGGAAGGCTGTCAAAGAAGAAAACACAGCAGGTCAAGGGACACTTTAGTGACTCCCAGATGGATTTGCTAAGGATAACAACAGCAGATGGAAGCTGAGACCACAGTCTGAGTCTCATGCACTACTGAAAAACAAAACAAACCAGTACACAGATGAAAAAACCCACCCATATGAAGAAAGAGAAAACAATCTTGAGATTAATCTGATCTCAAGAAATGGAAAGAATCTGGTTCACAAAATATTGCTATTGAGGAGCTTCTTTATACCAATGACAAATCTTGTTAAGCAAACAAATGACAAGACCCAAACACCAAAACTGAAAGGGGCAGCTATAAGCTTACAGATTAAAATCTTTGTAGAGAGCCTGAAGACACTGTAAAACTCAGAGGCACAGGGCAAAAGCTAACCAATTCCCCTAAACAACTTGAGAAAGACTAAAATACAACCAGAATGCCTCAACATCCAAGTAGTGAAGCTTCTAAAAATTATCTTTAATAGGAAAAAAAAAAAAACAACAACCTGAAAGGGGATAAAAAAGGATTTAATATAAAGATTCAATTAATATAAAGACTCAATAATGCCAGCCAAGAAAAGAACTTGCTTGAGAAATTATTTTTAAGAGTATACAAATTACGTAGTAAATTCTTTTTGAAACATAATCAGGAGTTGGCAGCTTGCTAAAGGACTTCCAAGCAAACAGACAATGTAGGTATTAAAAAAAAACAACTAGAGAAGAACAGATTGCAGCAGAAAAGGTTCAAGTTGTTTTTGTTTTGTTTTTTATCTGTATTCAGTGTGGGATAATTCTCATTCCAAAATAATCTATGCAGGGAAATACATCAAAAAGTCTGTCTCAAATTGGAGCATTAGCGAAAGGCATTACAGACAAAAGCAGAAATTTGAAATGTAAAAAAAAATATCACCACAAGCAGTCAGGGTTCACCAGAAACGGCCAATAAGACTCAAAGAAGAGAAAGCTAAAACAGCAGTAGCATGTAACCTGCACCCAAAAGTTCCAGAGTATCCAAAGACAGACATGTGATGTAATGCCAGTCTCTCCTGGGATCCTTCTCAAAGACTAAGCAGGCCTCACATCTACCCTAGGAAAAATTGTTAAAAACAAAGGTACCAAAGGCCTCAGGAATCCTAGGGTATGTGTTCAAAATATCCATAAACACTTTGGGAAAAGGGCTGAATAGAAATCTGGCAAAGATAAGGGTCAACTATGAAGAAACACAAAAGGATCTCATAAAAGTCACTGTGGAACAAGAAAATGGCAGATGAATTTCAGCAGAGATGTGTGTGCAGAGATACACCTCAGACAAAGCAATCCTAATTTTATGCACAAGACAACAGGTTCTTGGTTGGCTACTAATACTTAGAAATAGAGATATTTGGTGTTTATCATAGCCAGACCCACTGCAACATTACTTAGGTCCTCACCAGCAGTCAAAAAACAACCCAAAATGCAGAACATAGGAAAATAGAATAAAGAAGTGAGAACATCACAATGCCACCTCAATGCATGACGAACACCGTAATTCTGGTTCAATCACCACTTCCAAATGATAGTTTTCAAGAATGGTCAAAGCTGCAATACAGTGGCTAGATTCTGAAGGAGTAACACTTGGTTTTAAGGTTTCTCTTCCCTGCATGGAGTGCAGAGACTGCCCTTTAATTCAGCTCTTCTGATGTTTAAAGGTAGTGTCCATCTCAGGCCAACAGGAACAACCTCCACTGGATCTATCCGCATGCAAAGCTGTAGCCAGAGCCCCAGGAGCCCATGACCATTCCCTACTGCCATGGAATACAGGACAGACACCTATTCCTGCCAAAAACATAATTAGTAGAACCAGGATGTGTGTGCCTCTATACTTTATATTCAAAAATACGCCCTGTGCAAATACCATGTACCCAACCTGAACAGTAAGCGGTTTTTTTATACAGCCTCATCTGCCGTATCAGCAGTTTTCTCTCTCTTGGTTTATTTTCCACAGATTTGTGTCCTCTCCTCTTGCTAACCACATGTCATTTAAAATCTGTCAGTGCATACAACTATGTATTTAATAAGCTGGGGTTCAGAAGGCCCACAAACAGGGTCGGGGAATATGAACGGGACTGTCGTGCCTTACGGTCATCAAGCAGCATCTCAATCTTCTCTTAGGCTGCCAATTCCCAAAAGTTTTACTTTAAAACATGTAACAGCCTATGAAAAACAGGATGGTCAAACCCAGTTACCAGTGACTACAACACTCAGCTGGTGCACTTCTAAAATTGTCCTACCCAGTGGCAGTAGCTGGCAGCCACAAAAGGAAAACCATGTCCCAGAGACCAAGAACAGTTACTTGCATTCTGCCCCCTGAAGTGTCCCTGTCATAGGTTAGCTAGCATAGTCCCAGAAGTGATGTCCTTGCCAAGGCGTGCTTACAGCTTCCTCTATGACCTGATAGAACCTATCAGCTGGCCAGTTTGAATATGGACAATTCTCTAAGCCACTTAAAGTTGTGACCGCCTCTGTGATCCACACTTAAGAACAGAAACCCTGAGGCAGAGTTTCTCTCTCTTGTTCCCAGTGCTGGGACAGGTGGCTGTGGGCCCCGTGTGGGGGCCAGCAGGCCCAGCCCAGACCCTGCTCGGGCCAGGCTGGGCCGGGCCACGGCCATCCTGGAGCTGATGGAGCTGTTCCACCCACAGAAGCCCCCCCCCCCCCCCCCCCCCCCCCCCCCAGCCCTACTGTGGGCAGCTGGAGCAGCTCGACTCTCCCCCCTCTCCACTGTGATAAACCACATTCCAGCTGCAAGGCCTAGGTGACATTAACCCTTTTAGTGCTGTGAAGAGCTGAAAACCTGAGGGAAGAGAAAGAGGAGATGCTTAAAGCTGAAATTCTGTTGTGAAGCTATGATATATCAGAGTATCCTGTTGTAATTTCATGAAGATATGGGGGGTGGAGCGTTCAACTCGTAAGCAAAAGCACCTGCACTGAGATAGGCAGATGCTGACACAGCTGTAATTTCATGAGAAGTTGAACAGGGAGTGATGGAAGTGATGAGGACTTTTGCTCAAAATGGGAAAGGAGAAACCTCAGTTCCTAGAGATGCTCCCAAAAATTTCTTAGAGATGAAATGCTCCCAAGAGACATGGGTGAAGAGAACTTTTGTTTCTAAACGGCTCAACCTTAAAATTGTACTCCAAAAAACTTCAAGAGTGGACCCTCAAAAGCAGTTGTGGGAAAAGGTGCAAGTTGGGGGAAGGGACTCGCATGCGAGCAGAGAGACTCCTCTTCCTAAATGGACTGAACAAGGTTATTATGGAAGTGGTAAACAGACTGAACATCTCATGGGTTGTCTTTTTACATTGTCAGTGGGAGAAGGGAGGAAGGTGGGGGGAGGAGAACAATTCTGAAGGTGTGGTATGATTTTTTTTCTTCTTTTAGGTCTGTTAATAAACTTCTTTATAGTCTTTCAAGGTTGGTGCCTGCTTTGCATTTCTCCTAATTCTTATCTCACAGAAGATAAACAGTAATGAGTATCTGGACCAAACCACTACACTAAATTGGTGTTTCCGCCCGGTTACAAACCCAACCCGCTACAGTCCCCTTCACAAGAGGGGGGATACAACAAGCAGAAAAGTGAGCAAAAACCTGTACTTTTGTAATTATTTCATGCTCCAGAGGTAATTAAAACCTACTCACATAATTTATTAATTTTTAATGTAAATATAGCAATCAAAATATCTTTCTTGCGTACTTTAATCTACATGCATTGGTTCTGACCTCCTCTCAAAAAAGGGTGGCTAAGTAACTTAGTTTAGCTTGTTTTTCAGATATTCTCAAAATCCTTCCTCATATTATAAAAATACTTTTAAAGAAACTCTCCAGTAAATGCAAATACTATTTATACAGGTCACAATACATGGAAGATAAACTGAGTAAAACACTTAGGAAGAATGTATTATTTTGTAGTTGACTATATTCAAAACAAGTCATTGTTGAAAAAGCTCCATCGCTCAACATTAAGGATAATACAATACTTCTTCACAAGACTCAAAGACATCTTTTTCAGATTAACTACACTGTAGCATGTATTAAAAGTGAAATTATGGCCTTTCTTGTACACATATAGATTCATCGATGTCTTAAATACTCATTCAGATTTGTAGAAGCCAGAAGTATTCATGTGACTGTTTGAGCTATTTAATACTGACAGTTACATATTTTGGCTGTCGCTTTTAAATTGAAGCTAAAAGGTGGCTTTCCCTCACCATTTTCCTCCTGACATAATAACTGGAGAATCTGGCTGTAATCAAGAAAAAATGTCAAGATGCAACTCTCTTAAAAGTAAAGATCACAAAATTTGAGCCAGGGAGCACATGAGCTTCAGCACATAAGGAAACTGCTCATTTTAAAGGTTTGTTTAATGAAGAAAAAGGTACACATAGGCTTCTCTCTCTAATGGGTCTTTTAAAAATACATTTTGCAAGAGTATCTATCAGATTTATCGGCATAATAGGGTAGCATGAAAAATAGTTTTAATATTGAAAGGCACTACTGTCATTTTGTAATTACTTTTCAAGTATTTCCTAAGGTTGTGCAATTACATACTAAACACCGTTATTACTATCACAACAACGCTCTTAAAATTTACTCCCCTCAGGATACTTTTGACACTCTCATATGTCTCTCAGCTCAACTGACTTCAAGTCAAAGAGATACCTTAGTAGATTTTTGATTCCAAGATCAAGAACACATTCTGCAATGGCTATTATTTCTATTATGATAAAATTTAAAATAAAGATAACAAACATGTTAACTTACACTTAAATTATAACTGCCAAGTAACATCTCAGGAGTAAAACTTCAGACATATTCATAGGAAATAGAGCAAAACAGATTCTGCAAATAGAGGCATTTCTATTTTCTGTTAGTTGAGGGCTTTTTCATAAGTACTGTTACCACATTTCATTAAAGTACAAGTAAGAAAATACTAAAAATTAAAGAAAACGGAAACAGTCTGGTAAATTGTTTTATTGTTAAACAGATGTCACATCACTTGAAGAAACTTTATAAAATCCCACCACCTATCAGTCAGGTTTAAAAATTACCAGAGCTCACTGGTGCAGAAAACAAGCCCCAACGAAAGTCTATGGCCATTTTCTGGCATGAACTCAGAGGGTGGGGATGCCCTGTGGGGTTTACAGGACAAGCTACTGGTCTGGACAACCTACCCTACCACCTCCTAGGTCTTGACCAGACTAGACTGTTCTCAGACCACTGTGCTGCAACAAAGGACCACCACAGTACCTGCATCAAGGAAAGAGAATTCACCCACCTGTAGATACAAAAATGCTGCTAGCAAGGATTTTCTTTCTATTTTCTAAGTCCGTGAGAGACTTTTCTCTCTCACAGAAGAGGTAGCAGTTATGTAAACAACCAAGCCACCTGCAACCTTGAAAAGTCTTGTTTATGGTATAGTAGAAAAATATTTTGACAATGGATGTTTTAGGATTTTACCAATCACCCCCAAGGGGTGGCTGATCCTTTGTGCAATTAAACTATGAAGAAAAAAGTCTATGAAGAGTTTGTAAAATAATTAAATAAATCAATCTTGCTGCACAATTTCTGCCTGCTGGATCTTCTCCTCCTCCTCCTCCCTATGGCTGTGGGACATGGTGATATGCCGTAGGAACCAGGCCCGCAGTAATACCCACCTGCGAAGGCTCATGAAGCAACAGAAGTGATTTATGAGGAGAAGCTGGGAGAACTAGGAGTGTCTAGCCTGGAGAAAAAAAGTGGTTCAGTAGGGACCTTAACACTTTCTACAGTTACCTCGAAGGCATAGCAAGGTGGGTCTTGGTCTCTTTCACCAAACAACAAACTATAGGACAAGAGAAAATGGCCTCAAATTGTACCAGGGGAGGCTCAGATTGAATATCAGGAAAGATCTCTTCACCAAAAGGGTGAGCAGGCTACCCCAGGGAAGTGCTGAAGTCACCATTCCTGTCAGTGTTTAAGACACACGTAGATACAGCACTTAGGGACATGGCTTAATGGTGGACTTGGCAGTGCTGGATTAATGATTGGATTTGATGACCTTAAGTGTCCTTTCCAACCTAAACAATTCTATAGGAACAGGAGCACTTGCAAGCAGGTGTTGAGCCAAGTTCAAAGAGCATCTGTTTTGCTAACACATGTCTCAGAGGAAAGAACATGTCCAAGCCCTCAGCCTGAAATCAATCTTGCTGGAAAAGGAGCTGGGGGGGGAATCTAGTCTTCCTAGGATTTTCCTGCCAGACTGACCAAAGTACTAGCAAATTGGAGACAGGGATATGGACAGTTTACCTGGAATGGAAGAACAATCCCATTTATCCAGTCAGTGGGCAGACACTGTGCAGGCCATAGCATTTAGGGTCTTCAAAAGGTCCCACACTACACAGCTCAGCTGTGAGGAGGTAGGTGGAAAAAAAGTAAGGTCTAAGTACTTTTGCAAACCTTAGTGAGCAGCTCTGAAAAGCTATTTGGGAAACAAAGATGGGCCAGAGCACCTCTCATCCCAGCTGCTCTCTGGTGTATGCAACCAGAAGCCACTGCCCCTGCACTTTGGAGTACATCTTCCAGGTAAGTAAAACTTCAAAACTAGAAGCATGGATGGTGGAAGAAGTGGATGCTCAGACTAACAGGGCATGATTTGTGGTCATTTCCTCTGTCTCTCCTAGACACAAGCCTGGAACAGGGTCACACCAGAAGCAGCAAGGGGCTTCTATACCATGTATGCACCACTAAGAACAAGAGTTCTGATTAGAGACAAGATAAAGAAAATGTTTCTATACAGGTTGGAGAAACAGACAGCTGGGAGAGTAACTGTAGACACAGCCTCACACTCCTCTGTACAGATGGTGTAATAGTCCCTTCAATTTTCAGCATCACCTGAATAAGGTTCAGTGTCTGAAGGCTGCTTATTTGAGATATAAAAACAAAAGATATGCAGAAGAAAATGCATCGAGCTGTTTTGGGGTTTAGGTTTTTTTCATCAGGTTTGATGCTCAAAAAAAAAAAAAGTCGGGAAAAAAGGGTGGAACTATGCCAATTCACTTGTTTTTGGATCCAGATCCCCCAAAACAGAAGTTTAATCTGTTGGCATCTTCCCATCATCACAGATTAATTTAGCTTGAGCTGATTCAATTCTTTTTGAAGTATGAAGAAGCTACTATGGCAGCATATAATTGGGATCACAGCTCAGCTATCACTGGGGATGTAGGCACAGATCAAACACTACCAGTGTTCAAATGAACTTTGTTCCCATGATCCCTGCACAGCCAGCTGCTCAAGAGATTTGCAGAACACATCTATCTGTGTGAAGTGTCCATCAGTTTGGAATCATGCACGGAGCAGTCTGGAAGACTTCAGTGACCACTACTGTTATAATAAGTTTTCTTAATCACAGTGTCAATGTAGAGACTGTGATCTCTGGTTAACACCCTTAATCTAGAAGAGCTCTTGAAGACTCAAAGAAACATTCACCATTTTATAGGAGTTTTAAGATCCCCACAAATGGGCTGGATATATCTGTCCAAAACAAGGAACTTGAAACCAATTTTTAAAAATTTAAGGAAGATTAAGCAGACTGGTATTCGCAGGTCCATGGCACATCCACTATGAAGTTGCCTGTATAGGATTTGTGAATCCACATACCCGACCAGAGGCTGATAAAGACAGCAGACAATTGGAGCTCAATCCATCATCTGTCTTCTTCCCATCGCACAACAGTAAACAACAGCTCTAGTCAGTATGTTATTTATCATTTCTGCCAGCTGCAGTAATGATTAGCAGTTGTGGATCCACCATTTTGAGTCACAATTTGTGACATTAAGTAAGTTTTCTATTGCCAAGGTATTCATAAAACTTTAATTTATTAAGATTACAATTACAATTAAAGGCTAAGCATTTTTCCAACATTGCCATACTCATAGTTTTATGCAATTCTTATTCAGAATTTAGGTTATTCAATACGAAAGATGAAACAGAGGCATGCAAAGTGAGGTTGCCACCAGCACCTCATTAACTTGATGGCTGTTTCCAAGCATGTTAGACACAGGCAAATGAGACAAGCTCTTAGCAGCAATAAAAGTAACCACAGATGTACTGGGACTGTCATTAGTGAATGAAAGAAGCAGCAGCCCAGACTGATGTATACTGAGGAATGAAACCAGACAGAAAGCCAAGCAATTCCTGCTTCAGACAGGAAGATACAGCAACCTTTACTGCCTGACTGAAGAGGTAATACTGCCTTACAAAAGTCACTCTCAGAGAACATCAGAAGGAACATCTGGCAAGGACAGCAATATCCTAAGACTGTATCAAATAACCAGCAACTACAGCTAGAAGAATATATTGCTATATGGTGTCTAGAGACAAGAAAAAAATAATTAGGAACATAGAATCTCCTCATGGAACATTTTAATAGGGGACTTGAAAGCAGAACTGTACAGTCAATTATAACTGGAATTGTGGAAAGGCACTGTAAATACACTGATGTTTACTTTGAATTCCTTCTCATGTTGGTAGTAGCAACAGTCTGTCAGAATGAGTTTAAGCAGAGGTAGGATACCTCCTGGGCACAACAACCATAGCATCAAGCATGCAAAGAAACCTCTGCTTGTCCTTCAATTAGTGAGGATTTTCCTACTTCATTACCTTTGCTGTGATTTAGCTTTCTTCTTGGAGGAATGAATATACCGGAGTTTGAAAACACCATAGCAGATGCTTTGGCTTACTTTCAGTCTGCAAGGATTCCAAGGAACATTTTCAGACCTTGGGTATTCTTGGACTTTGGGAAAACAGTTGGTGCTCTTAACTAAAAAAAGCTGTAAATTACACAGGGTTGATCTTGAAAGATTTCCTAAAATTGAGAGTACAAATGATCTTATAGTATGGCTGTATTATTCTATGCAATTAGGTTATAACAGACCCCCTCAAGAATAGAGATATAAAATTACATCATCAGTGTGGTGACCTTTTGGTGTGGATGGAGGAATTTTTCAGACCCAAACTGATGAGATGACAACATTACCAGAGGTACGTATCAGATGCTTTTAGAAAATGATGAAACATGTCTGCTAAAGCTACTTTTTCCACATGGACTTGGAAAACTTTTCCCCTGTCATTTCAGGATGAGATTCTGATCGTGGAAATCTGGAAGGGCTTGGCTGATGTCCAGCTTTTACCAGAAAAAACAAGAATTTATTTCAGGAATAACACCAAATAGAGGGAAGGAGGATTTGCTGTCCTTCTGACCAAGGACCCAAAGAAATGGCACACCTCAGTTCAAGCCCCAAGAGGCTTACAGGACCCTCCTGACCTTCCTCTCCTTGCACAGTATCAGTTCTCTGCCAACCAGGTTGGCAGCTAAAAAGTTTTCACATACTCCTTCAGAATGAGACAGCTACTTCTTCTTCTATGCAGGATCAGCTGACAGTAAGTTCAGTCAGTCTGATGCCAAAAATCAATTCCTGCAGAACGTACATCTGCCGTGGTGCAGGTACACCCACCCAGTTAACTGTGTTCTGTCTTTAAGAACCATTGACTACTCCCCTTTTTGCTACAGATTTGGATACGTCAGTGAAATACATGTGCAGCCCCCCTTTAGATGCTTGAATTTATAAATCCGTATAAAGGTTCAGGAATCTTAACTGAGCCTACCAGCACAATCCTGAGCTTTTCAGGAACTTCAAAGAAGTGGTTGTGGGGGCAACTAACACCTCTGCTCCACAGACAGTCCTTAGGTGGCTGACCCAGCACAATCTCACTGTGCTTTGCAAGAGGGAAGGCAACTCAGTGCCACATTGCAGAAGCACTTTTTGCTCAACACATGCTCCACTTGGCCAAGGACATCCTCAAGAAGCACACACTGGCGCACCAGAGCCAACACACCAGCAACCACATCTTAAGAGCTTTACAAGGTCACACGTGGCAGCAAGACTTCGGGAGGGAGATAAGGGCTGCAACTAATGTTAACACCACACAGCAGACTTACAGGACTTGAGCAAGGGGAGCAGGCCAGCCTAAAAGAAAACACATCTGTATCTGGTAGCAGACTGGTGAACCATTAGTTTTTGGAAAAGGAACAGAGAGACAATCCCAAGAGGTTTAGCTCTTCTCCCACTTACAACACAAGAGATAAAAGATTTTGCTGTCCCTGAAGTGTAGGTTCTTATTGAAGCCTATATCCATGGACTCGGCACTCTTCATTGTGTGGAAAAATGCACGGATAAAGGAAAGTTATGGCCTTCCAACAAATTGTACAATTTGGGCATCACTCCTGTATTCAGTCAGGCTTTGTTTCATTATGTAAGAAATGAATCACAATTTCAGATAATTTGGGTACACTCATACTTTACACTAGGAACTTAAAAATGGCTTTTTTTTTTTTTTTTTAATCTCCTGCAAATTGTAGTTGTAAGAGATATGCTCTGGCCAGAGACAAAACTGTTCTAGATACCACTAAAAATGGCCATAAGCTTTTAGTACTAAAAAGGGAGAGAGAGGCGAATAATGAGTTTTTCCTACATATTACACTGAAAGAACAATACAATAGTCAGAGAGAAAATGAAGCTGACCTCTGGCATTTTTAAGTCCTGAAAGGCTTTCGCAGGTTTGGGAAAATCATTTACTCTCTATTGATTAAAGCAGCAGCTAAACATGGATGACTGATCTCATTTTGCCAGTTTGCAGTTCATGCCACATAGAGAAATACAGAGGATACTCTGACACAGGAAATTCAAAGGTTGATACTATCACTACATTATTTAAAACTACAAGCTGTGAATGGTCATCTTTCAAGCTGACTCTAGGAGTTTTGTATCTAGTGTTTGAGGAGACAGAGTGCTTAATTCCAAAGGTCAAAATCACAATAGTTTTCTGAAACAAAAGCAAAATCTCCCAAGAAACCTCTCTCAGTAATAATAGCAGTACATTGTCTGAAAGAAAAGCAATCAGATTTCCAGGCACACTTTGTAAGTAATCTTGTTTACTGTAATTTTGCAACAGCTTTCATAAATTTTTCACCTGAAATCAGAAAGGCTATAGCTTGTATTCTGACAGGTTGAAAGAGCTGAGCAAGTAGAATACATCCCTGTGTGCCTGGCGGTGTTTGGGAACACTGAAGAATACTTCGCCACACAAAAAAAACACCAAAAAAAGGCAACTCAGACATCACAGTGATATATTTTAACAACCAAATAAAACATCAAAATAGACAGAAAGCCTCCTCTCACTTCCATTGGTTTCCAAGTTTTTTTAAGACAGCCTAGAACATAAAAACACTTCACACTTCATGAATATCCATCCTAACAATGTCCAATCCCACATTCCACGTTCTAAGCTGTTCTATGAAGCACAAGCAAGAAATACAAATTGAGTGTTATAGCGAGTCATTTTGGAGTTCTGTCTCCACAACAGGCTTACGTAATTTTCAGTGAAATCTTAAATGCTTTGTACAAAATCTAAAGGAAACAACTGTTAAGAAATATTTCCTTTAACTTCAGATGCATAGCACAGATCTGCACAGAACTATCCCACTTCACTTCCATTGGTCTCTACAAAATTAAGTCTTCTGTCAAAACAATCACACACGTACAAGTTGTAAAAAAAGAAAGATAAGGATATTAGTACCAGCTTTTGTGGCTCAGCTACTCCTAACCACATGTCCCTTTTATATCATGAGGCACAAAAAAATGACTAAAATTCCACAGCTCTATAAAATGTATATTCTTTATTCAGATGCGGGAGAAACAGATCTAAACCTTCAGGAATATTTTAATCACAAACACAAGCAGAAACTAGACTATAATAAAGCGCTTTTAGGTGAAATTCTGGGCAGGGCGCCAAAGGATTTTGTCCAGCATCCTGCGGCTGGAAGTCCATACAGGCAAGCTTTCTCTCTGCCTGAAGTTACTTTTATCTGTCGACTGGAAACTTCGATGAACCCCACCTCTTTCTCCACTCACCCATCCAGTTGTTAGCTACAGAAAGATAAAGGCTCAGGAAAAAGGTTTTAAAAGCATTTTTTTCCTCTTCCGGTATGTCTGGAATTCCAAATGCAGACTGAACTATTAAATTGACTCTTTCCGAAGAAGTAACGCCTGTCAAGATTCAGCCAGCTCACAGTTTTGTTTCCGTAACTTTCAGCAGTCCTTCCTTTCTGGGTCCAGTTTTATGCCACCTTCGTTACTGTGAATGATTTACCTCAAGAAATGAAATTACCAAAATAACCACATGCATCTTGTAAACAAGCTGTATATCACACCATGACTGAAAAGTACAAAATTTAGTGCTAAACACTGTCAAGCCCAAATTCTGCCACCTTAACTGTGGGCAGGTATAGTGTACATCTCCACTCTTTTATCTCTGCCTGACAGACTTCCAACTCCACCTTCCAACAGTCCCTTCAGCCCTGATGCACAAGCACCCACATTAACATACTAGAATGAGGTAAGTTGTCAAACCCGTATTTTGCACACAGAGCTCCAAAATTTAAACCTTTCGACATTAAACAACTGAATTATGAAGCATCACCATTACTGGCCTCACATTAGCTCTTTTACAACTGTTTTCTATTTAGTACGAATTGTTGAACAAAAAGCTCAGAACACAATACAAAAAGCTCAAACACCAAAAGGAAATAAACCACCAATTGACTCGAAGTTTAGCTAATCCTGCAGGCAGTTTCTGCAGGTTTTAAGACAAAAGTTTGGTCAAGCAAGAAAGCAGGATTCTCTGTATAAGCAAATACTAGCTGCAGTGCCCCTAGGAGAATCCATAAGATTATACGGACCGACTCATCCTTGCCTTTGGAGATAACTAGCTCTATTCAATAAACACCAAGCTTTCCAGACGACCATTAACGGATTTATTTTTTACAAAAAGAGGGGGGGAAGAAAAGGAGTCTGAGACCACTCAAATACCCATTCTTTACTTCAGAAGTATACCGTAATGCCAACAGCCTGCCTCTAATCATTAACAGCAGGAAAACTCTCTAAAGGAGCAAGAATTTTACTGCCCTCTGCAGCTTTTCCTTTGCAAGGGCAAAACGCCACCCATTTCTGGGGAGATAAACTGATACCGACTGTCATTTGCTGCTGTGACACATTTTTCTTCCCGAAGGCTGGAAAGCCCACACTGAGCACGCAGAAAAGACATCCGACCGACCAAACTTCACCTTCCTTAAAAACGAAGGCTGTGCTGTCCCAAAAGCTTTCTGGAGAAAATGGGTCAAACGCTAGGAAATGGTATCATGGGGAAGGGAGGGAGATAGCACAAGGAGGGGCACGGCCCCTGCTTACTCGCACTAAAAATATTATTTCAGATACAGGTACCGACGGCATTTTTGTGCGGCGATCCAGACCCTGCCACTACAAAGGCCAGCACGGCCAAGCCGCCAGTTGGAAGAGAGCGGAGCCAGGGAATTAAGTGAATTAAACTCGATGCGCTTGTTGACTCAGTTTTCGCTCCATCAGCCGCGCGGCCGCTGCTCCAGCGTCGCCTCTAAATATCGGGCAGCAAAGTTCGGGCGGGGGTTCTCCGGCCCCCGCCGCCACCTCGGCGCCTCCCGCCACCAACTTTCCGCCGCAGGAGCTGCAGCACCGGCTCTCGGCCGCCCCGTCCCGTCCCGTCCCGCCCCGTCCGGCTCGGCTGAGGGTGCCGGGTGCGGCGATGCCAGCGGGGCGGCGGGAGAGGGGATGCCGGGCGGCGGCAGCGGGGATGCCCAGGAACCCGGGGATGGCGCGGGTCCCGGACCGGGAGGGCGTCTCTTACCAGCCCGGAGGCGAAGAAGACGGCGAGCAGAGCTAGGCAGGCGCCCATCACGATGAGGAGCAAGAAGACGATGAGCGGGTGCTGCTGGCTCATGCAGTAGTAGGACTCGTAGAGCCAGTCCCGGGATCGGGACTGTTCGCCGCTAGCCCCGCAGCCGCCGCCCGCCTGGTCTGCCCGCTCCAGCAGGTAGCGGCGTCTCCTCCTCATCATCATTGCTTCTTGCCACATCGGGCAGAGCCCGCGCAACTCCCTCAGCGCCGCCGCCGCCGCCGCCGCTGCTGCAGGAGGCAGCCGGGGAGTGGAGTGGGGCGCGCTCCCGCGCGGGAGGCGGAGAGGAGGAGCCGCGGCGGCGGCGGCGGCATGGGCATGGTGCGCCGGGATGCCGCGGCCGCCGCGCAGCCCGCCCGGGGCTTGGTGCGCCTCCGGAAGGCGCCACCCCGCACGCACATGCCTTGCCCGGCTCCCCCGGAGGCGGAGGCGGCAGGAGCGCTCCTCCTCGCCGGGGAGGGCAGCGGGTGCCCGCCCAGAGTGAGCGCCCCAGGGCGGCGGCGGCGGCAGCGGCAGCGGGAGGTGCCCTCGCGGGCGACCGTGAAAGAAGCCTCTGCCCCGCGCCCCTCCGCCCCAGCGCCGGGAGATGCCCCCGGGGTCGGGCCACCTGCCCCGGCCTCCGCCTGCGTGGGGCCGGCAGCCCTCGCCGCCCGGAGGGGCGCGGTGCCGCCGCAGCTGCCGCTCCCGACGGCGGCCGTGAGGCGGAGAGCGCGGCGTGTTGCGCTCCCGGCCCGCCCCCGGCGGCCCCGGCCCTTCCCGGCTCCCGCGGGGCCGCCGCTGCTTTCCCCGGAGTGTGTGGCAGCACCTCCCGGCGCCTGAGGGAGAGACATTTGGAGATTTATTTGAAATTACTCCCACGGGCGGAGGGCCCTTGCAGGACCGTTTCACTGGGTACCTTTTCCGGAGGCGGAATCCCCTTTTTAGAAATCATACCTCGATTTTTGTCAAAACCAGCATTCAAGTTAGGAGGAAGTATAACATACATTTTCCCCAGTTTACCATGTTCCAAAGGACTTGGTTATTCCTATCAAAGCAGGCGCTGGAAAGATGCTGGACATCTAACACTATTAAGGTACATATCTGTTGTACTGGCTGAAGCTTTGTAAGCACATACAGGGAGTTCTGCATCCCCAGCCCATTGCTTCCCCGAATGTCCCTCCCCACAGGTGAAGTCTGTCTCTGTGCTCTCTGATCTACCCTCTGTTGTTGCTTTGTCACATACTGAAATTCATAGAGGCTGCCAAAGTGCTCCCAGGAGAGGAAGAGACAGAGCAACACAGATGCTAATGGGCCTGAATGTCCCAAGGGTGTCTCCTGGTGATTGGAGTAATGTTAGAAGCAAGAGGGACTTGGGAGTACTATGCTCCTACAAAAGGTGGAAAAACTGGAGCTAATGTAAGTGGTCATAAATTGTCATAAATGAGAGACATAGAATAGAGGGCTAACCATTGGAAGGTGGAAGAGTGGAAGGTAACCAGGTGGAAGAGAAGGCAGGTAACTAGGATTATATAGACCAAAACTGTATGGACTGTGAACTAATATCTATTCAACACCTAAATCTGTGCCACTGATTTTTCTATCTAGAAAAAGGTGCATCCTCCACGAGTATAAAAAAGCAAAGAAACCAATAGCATGTATAGCTCTGAAGCCCTGTCCATGTATTTGCACCTCTTAGATTCCTCAGGTTTTCTGGAGGGATGAGACTTGGCCTTTCCTGCCCCCTGTTCTCTCAGCTGGCTGGATGGAAGAAAAGCTGCTTGTTTTTCATTCTTCCTTCCCCTGAAGTGCTTGCTGGGGCAGGAGGAACATATGAGGAAGAAGTGGAAAGTTACAACTGCACCCACTGTTTTAGGAGAGAGAGGGTGAAAAACTCTCAAAAGCAGCAGTGATAAGATTGAAGGATGAACACAAATCTCTGTGGGGAGAACATTCTGGCAGAATTAATTGCTGGGAAGGAGTTAGTAGAGGTGGGTGTGAGAATTTTTGCAACATAAAAAGGCTTTACTTGCAGTCACTTCAAAAATTATGGAGTTGGCCACCCTCACTGTCACACACACATATACAGTGGGATAAGCATAGGCAGTTTTAAAAAAATCAAGAGGCAGACCAGAATTACAACTTAAAACCTCTTTTAAAAGCAGATCTCAGTATTTGGTATTTGAAAGCATTCATGTTTTGATTTCTCAAAGGTGGAAAGACCAATATCACATATATACTTCTTTAAAATTCAAGAACAATTCCATGATCCTGTAAGTACTCAAAAAAATGCAAAAGATCTGAACAGGTAAAAGGAAGCATGTTATCTGTTCCGTGTGTACAACAGCCATCCTTGCAAAAGCATTTGAAACTTAGACAGTATGTTAATACAGATGGTGGAACTGGTTGTCTTCTTCCCCCAGCTGATTCTGCTTTAATAGATTTCCACTGCTTTCCACCACCCTGAACCTGAACAGGACAGGCCATTCCAAAGAGTTTACCGTGATGATCATGTCATTTGTTTGTTGTTTCAGTAAGACCTTATGCCTGTAACAGCTAATTCCTCATTATATTACTCTCATGCAATTTCTCAGGAAATAAAATTATAATTCCACAGCAAAAACTTAATTAAACCAAAGGTTGCCCAGTAGTAATCTCAAGCCTTTCCAAAACAATGGGATAAGTGTAACTCTCTTCTGAAAGACCAGACATAAGGTGTTTCAACAGCAGAGCAAGAGAAAGTGACATGGTAACAAGAGGAAGTAAAATGATAATTTCTAAACATCACCTCCCAAGGGCACAGGCGTAGGCAATTCCTAAATGTGCAAGTCAAACAGATGAGGCCGAAGGCCAGCTTGGCTGAACCAGGATCTTCTCTTGGAAGTAAAATGAAAAAGGAAGGTGTATGGCCAGTGGAAGCAAGGACATGTGACATGGGAAGAACACCAAGATGCTGTTTGTCACTGTAGGGAGAAAATTGTGTGGTCAAAGCTCAACCAGAGTTGAAGCTGCCAGAAACGTGGGGGGAAATAAAAAAAAGCTTTTTCAAATATATTAATGGCAATAGGCAGAGTAGAAACAACATCAGCCCATTACAGGATGAGGATGGTCACCTCCAAAACAGGGACATAGAGAAGGCAGAGGTGTTTAATGCATTCCTTGCCTCAGTCTTCAACATGGGTGATGGAACAAGGGGATCTCAGTGCCCTGAGCTGGACGACCATGACTGAGAGAATGATCAAATCCCAGTCAACCCTGAATTGTGTGGGATCTGCTGTTCCAGATAGATCCCTACAAATATATGGGTCCTGATGGGATTAATCTGAGAATCCTCAAGAAACTAGCTGATGTTCTCCAAAAATCTCTCTTGACAATTTTTGAGCAGTCTTGGGAATCCAGAGAGCCCCATCGGACTGGAAGCTGGTGAACATTGTCCTGATTTTCAAGAAGGGCAAGAAGGAGAAACCCAGAAACTACAGGCCTGTCAGGCTTCAGTGCCCAGTAAAATCATGAAACATATTATTCTGAGAAGTATCAAAAAGCACCTACAGGACAATGCAGTAACCAGCCACAGCCAGCACAGCTTAAATCCTGCTTGTCAAACCTGATTTCCTTTTACGACAGGGTAGCCCACCTAGTTGATCTAGAAATGCCATTAGATATAATCTTTTTGGACTTCAGCAAAGCTTTTGAAATCTCTTGAAAGAGATGAGCAAATATCCCAGCAAAGCTGTGATATGGACAAAATATCCAGCATACAGCTGGATCGCCATGTTACGTGATGGATGGCTCACAGATAGGGCACAAAGAGTTACAGTGCGTGGGGTGACGTCAGGTTGGTGTCCAACTCAGCATATTCCATGATTTTGTGATTCTATAATTCCATTAAATGTTCCCATGGACTCTGTTTTCTTGTCCAGCTGATGGACTCCCCGGCTCTACTTTCCCTCTCCAAACTAGAAACCTGCATCTAGCAACTCATTATTCAAAGTCCAGCTAGAAACATTCCACACCTTAATGTCTAAAACCCTTATCAGTTCTTAGAGCAGATCTCTAGATAGAGGCAGTGGTCCAGTGGAAAAACCCCACACTGTCATGTAAATAATGACTGCAACATTCTATATATGGACAAGGTAATTGAAACTGTGCAGTACTCAAATCTGAATTTGAACTTCTAATTTGAACGCTCTACTTTTTATTTAACATATTAACACTTCTTTTTGTCCCCACAGGATGCATTTAATTAAGCGAACATTATTGCAGTTGAATGAAAACTATGTCACTGTCAAAGTTGAAATGCCATATGTTTTTAGAGACCAATTACCCTAGGTAGCTGAAAATAAACATCCTTACTTGGCTCAACCTGAAAGTTTGCTATGCCTCAGGGAAAAGCAAGGTACAGTGAATTCTACAATCTGTGGTTGAAAAGCAAAGGACTTCCAGAAAAAAAAAAAAGCTCTTCATGTATTCTACCTTATTTCTCTAAGTGGAGAACAAAAGGAAAGCTAACACTTAAGATTGCCAGAAACTATCTCGTGTGTACCCTTGGGACTCCAACAACATCAAAGAATTTGTTCCTTAGCCAGCTGGTGTCTAAGCATCTGTTGTACCCCTCTGGAGAAGCAAAACAACACAGAACAAAAGGTTGAGGTCCACAGCTGCTTGTCAAAGCAACCATGAGCCAGAGGCATTACACATTGCAGTAGCAGATTAACTTAGAGAACTTGGTCCCTTTTAGCCTCAGCTGTTCCGTGATTCTGTGTTATCACAGCTTATTTCCATTGTCAAGGGATCTGTGTTAAGTCCTAGGGAAAGAGATAAATAGGAACAGGACATACAGGAGAACCTCTTGTTCCCTGCATTGCTCTCTTTGCCACTCTGGCTCAATCTCCATCACCTCTTTCCTTCATTTTCTCTTCTCTGTTGTCTTCTGCATGAATGTTCTGGTCAGGGATACAGACTAGCTCTCAGCAGAGAGAGAACAGAGACAGGTCCTTTTATCTCAGCCACTCTATTCAGCTGTAGGATATCCCAAGCTATGGGAAATAAATTGCAGGGAAAGATGCTGAATCCCACAGTCCTGCAAGATAGCAAGCACTCAAAAGAGCCATAGCAACTGGCCTGAGCAAAACACTGGCTCCAAGTCCAGTGGTGGTCAGGTTCCCCCCCTCAGCAGCTGGCCACCAAAGCTGCCCACAGTGCAGCCTTGACACTGTGCTGCCACAGCCCAGCTCTGCCAGGGCACCTCATGCTGAGCTGAGGTTGCGGGTCGGATTGCCCTACCAGTACGATTACACATAGCCAGTGCCTCAGTGGCACTTCCAGAGCTTGGATGTGGCAGCATGGCCGAACGCAGGTCAGCCAGCCCTGCTTCGGGTTGCTCTGGGGAGACATCAGCCTGTGAGCCATCCCTGCCCTAAGATCAATGTGTTAATACATCTGACATGACCATGGCTGTAGAAGGGTAGTATTAAATGCTTTTCACGGGAGTTCGCACTCCCTGTGACCTTAATCAGCTGAGAAACTGTAAATTTCATGGGCAATTACTTAACAACATTATCTTCTCCACCAGGGATGCACTTTTATTATTATTATTATTATTATTATTATTATTATTATTATTATTGTTGTTGTTGTTGTTGTTGTTTAAGACTGAAGACTGCTAATTTTTACTGAATTTTTCTGGATTCATTTTACTGAGTTCAGTTAACAGGACTTGCTCTTTCAAATCTTATAACTGCAGCTATGTCCTACTGTTGCTCTTCAAAAAATGATGACATGATTTCCTACAGAAATATATTGGATTTCACACACCTGGAACCAGGTAAAATTCACTTTTGTTTTAGGTATAGACTTGCCTGAGGTGTTTAACTTTGTTATTTAAGGTGCTAAATTACAGTCTTACTGTTCTATAACTGCTTGTGTAATTTTTCTGCCTCCCTGTTGTTGAAGACAATATCTAACTTTGACCTCTCTCAGCCTCCATAAACTTTTGAGAGTATTTACTAAAAAGTTCTGAGGTTATTGAAGGAACTACTTGAGATTTAGATGATCTGAAAGTACCTCAGTAACCTCTCTTCTTGCACTATTTCATCACAGATGGTGACTACTTTGGTCATCTAATCATAGATAACCTTTTATTAAAGATTGAAGCAAGATATAGATCAGATTTTAAAGGGTTTGGGCCATCTGTTTTTAGCTGCATGGTGGGCCAACTATTTCCAAAGTCTCCTCCTTTCAAAACGTATGTGACAAACAAAAATTTATCCAGAAGTGCATCAGTTTTCTCTCTGCTTATATCTTGGCCTTTCTTATTTTGATCATGCTATTCTTTACACTCACTGCTGTAATATGACTTAGTTTCCAAATTCCATATAATATTATACTTTTTCAGTTTCAAGACATTAGCCTTCAATTATACACTTCCTAGTCTTTCATATTGGGACAGTTTGCACTTAGTGGTGTTACTTAGGAAACCATCTACCCTTCCAGATAACCTGCTTTCAGGTAGGAGATCTTGGGAAGGTGGGAGGAAAGCAATAAAACTTTGGAAATTTGGAACTGCTCAGGTGGTTTTGTAAAATTGCAAATTAACTGGACAAACTAGAGACAAGTAGCATAGGCAGCTCAGGAAAGACCTGTTCAATGTATAATTACAGTCAGAACACTTTTACAGCTTTCAGATGCATAAAGAATAAGATGAAAAATAATTTAGAACATACAATAATACCTCCATATTGATCAACTATACACCTTCATCTTGAGTTGTATTGCCCTCCTTACCCTACCTTATGAAAAATGTTGCAGAACTAGAGACAGATTCTTCAGAGAACAATTAATCAAAACCAAGGAAGAGTTTCTTCTATTTAGCAAATATATAGGACTGTTACCCACACAAACAAAACATAGGAGGAACCATACTAATGCACATAACATTACTTTAGAAAAGACTGCTTGGAACTTATGTTTTCTTTATTTGTTTTTTTAAGAAAAAGGATAGACTGAAAATTAAAGGAATGAAATGCAAAATTATTAAGAGGCGTATGTTATTTCACTCTGGTAGTTAATTTGTCAGAACAGAACTCTTGTCACAAGAGGCTTCTAAAACAAGAATTTCAGGGTGACAAAACTGATTTGGTTTTATATGTTTGTCAAAATAAGTTTGATAATTGCCAATAATAACATAAATTACAAGGAATATTGATGCTGCTGTTTCACGAGTAGCTTCAGTGCAAGGCAATAGATGCAGAGATGAAAAAAAGTACAAAAGGCAGATTATGTCAAAATGGGTTTCTTGCATCTTCTACTGCATAATGATGATAATGATGTGGTGTCTTGGGGTGACGTTATGATGTGTATCCCATATCGTTGCCTATGCCCAGAAATTAATTTTGTGCCTTTCTATGCCTCTAAACTGAGCCTGAGAGGGGGAAAAAAAAAAAAACTGAGCAAAACTTTCTCAAAGCAGTTTGCAGCTCGTTCAAGGTCATAAAAAAATAGCAGGTTTTTTTTCCCCCCAGCTGCAGCAGGGGAGCGAGGAAGCACCCGGCTTGCTGCTTTCCAGTCAGCTTTTGGCCAGTTTTTTTTCAGTTTCTTGTTCTCCGGAGAGAGACTGAGAGTTGGACTTTGCTTTTCCTTCTCTGGAATTCCGGATTTTCTCCCTTTTCTACTGGACTGCTTTCAACCTCAGAGCACATTGGGAGGACTTTCCACCGGGCACAGAGGGCCTGGCCCTGGCCCAAGCCCCAGCTCCGAGGAGACCAAAGGGAGGACTGTAACACTTTCCTAGGTTTTTCCTCCACAGTGAAAGATTTTACCATTTAACATTATTTTCCTTTCCCGGGTGTTTGTTAAATAAATAAGTTTATCTTCTTCACTTTCCTTCGAGGAAATTTTTTTTTCCCCGAACCTGGTGGGGGAGGGGTGGTTGTGCCTTCTCTCAGAGGATATATCTCTAAATTTGGCCAAACCGGTACATGTGGCTTTCTTTTTCCACTCTCAAAGGCTGGTTATTAGCATGGATTATTCTTTGTTGTCATTCAGCTGGGGACAGTGGTGTTCCAATGAATTTCACTGATTAAAAGAAATGCTGATTTCCTGAATAAAGGGCGAGACCATTGATTTCAAAAGCTACTGAATCACACAACACAGTCTACATATTCTTCCTTCAATAAGGAAGGCATATATATAGTAAAATTATTTTGGTTCTAGACACTTTATTATGATCTTTACTCCATCTGCACAACCCACTGAAAGTAAAAAAAAAATGCACCTAAAGCAAAACTCTAACAGTGCAATGCTTCAAAATTACTCCAATGATTAAATCTGATACAAGGCACTTACTGACCTATTCAGGTTAATCAGGTTAACTCATACTACAGACCAGAAACACATAAATCTAAATACAAAACAAGCAGCTGAAATAGAGAAATGCACGAAGGTAAATTCATATCCAAGAAAACCATATTAATGTGCATCTAAAAACCATTTTTGCAAAATCTCTGTGTTTGTTTCAATTTTTCACTCAGTAAGTCTCATAGTTACGTTAAAGGAAGCTTCCTACCCACAGAAGCTGCAAATGGCAGTGCAAATAAACAGCACAATCCTGCAAAATTCAATGTATGAATCGAGTTCTGAAAATACTTAAAAGCAAACAAAAGTCTATACATGTTAATTCTGGGATTTCTGTGAGAATTTTTGAAAGCTTGGAATTAATTAGTGAAATAGGTTTTTGCAAGATGGAATGACAAGTATTTTCCCTAGATGAAAAATTTCCTGCTTTTAATTTTATAGTCGTCTTGGCTCCATGAAAGTCAATCTGCGCTCATGTTTTTGTAATTTTTGTGGTATTATTTATTTAATGGCCAAAGTTTTGCTTATACTGAGAAAAGAATACTCTAGGAAATGTTTTCAACAAGTTAATATTTAAATTGGACTTAAGCACAAAACTACAGAAGAGTTGAACATCACAGATTTGGATTGAACAGATTTGGATCACAGGTAAATTTTATCCATAATTTTTCCACCTGCCAGGGCTATACTCTCACTCCTGCAGAGGTCCATTTCTTCCTCTCCTTCACAGCTTCAGCATGATCTGATAGATAATTGCCTCATGCTCCCTTTGGAGATGGGGCTGGCACTGCTTGCTTTCAGACCTCTGTTCTGCCACTTAGTGACCTTAGTACAAAACATAACCACAGACGGCTTCCAGAATTGTGTGAAGCTGTGTGAGGTAATGGTTTCAGCTGCATATTTGATAAGAGCACCCAGCAGAAAGTTGTAAGAATTGGAAATGTCCCAGGACCCAAGTATGCAGAATTCTGCCGAGAGTGATGGATCCCAGGATTTTGGAGAAAGTCTTATTTCTGAAGTGAGGAAGGAGAGCTGAGCTGTTACTGAGGATAAGAGGTCGCTCTGGCCATGAAGTCCCCTGGTGCTGAATGAGTGATAGAACAAGGTGCTGGAGTTTGGGAGGCTGGAGAGATTTTCTGAAGGGAGGCTTTGGGTGTGTGGGCTGAGTCAGGTCCTGGCACTGTGTCACACCTTAAACATAGAGATTGTGGGCAGCACAGCCTAACCCTACTTAGCACTAAGGAGTGGGGAGCTGTAGAGTAAATGTCATTGGCAAACCCAGTCCAGCCCTTTGCCTTGCTGCTGAAGCCTACCTCATGCTGGGAATGTTTTTCTAGAGAACATGGGGATTATCAGGTCTTGTAGCTTTGGAGAAGAGTTACTAATATTAATCAAAAAATTATTCCAGCTTTAGAATTTTTCTTCAAACCAGCCAATGGATACACAACTGCATATCCACAATGAGTATTTGGAAGGGAAGCTTATAAATAGTTGTTAAAGCAATCTTTCAGATATTTGAGCACCATCTTATCACTAAGAGTCTTTGTGTAAAGTTTTCCATTCTTGAGATCAAGATTTTAAAAACTAAAGTACCAGAGACCTATCCATTTCACAGGAGCTTTCTCTCTCCTTAGGGCCAAAAGAAAATTCACAACTGAGGCAACAAGGGACCAATGATTGTCTAGTCTGACCCTCCCTGCTCAAAGCGGGGTCAGCTAGAGCAGGTTTCTGAGGAATGTGTCCAGTTGAGTTTTGGGTACCTCCAAGGATGCAGACTCCTCAACACCCTTGAGCAACCTGTTCCAGTGTTTGATCACCCTTAGAGTAAAAAAAGCTTTTTCTAAAGAGTATTTGGGATTTTGCATGTTGTGCCCATTGCCTCTTGTCCTTTCACTGAGCAGCACTAAGAGTCTGTCTCCATCTTTTCTGTTCTCTGCCCCCTGTCAGGTATTTATACACATTTATATCACCCCAAACCTTCTCTTCTCCAAACTAAACAGTCCTGAGCTTTCCTCAGAAGACAAATCCTTCAATTGTTTAATCAACTTTGTGACCTTAGGTTGAACACATGGCTTGAAACATTTGTCCAAAGTCCAGCATCAGTCTCCTGTGGAGCAGGAAAAGGCAAAAGAGGGCAATAAACTGATGAAGAAATACAAGAGGATGCTTAAACAAAGTAGAAAACAATCAAAGGCAACAGTGACAGTGGTGTAGGACTATTTTGGAAATTTATCAACATATAAAGGAAAGGATATTAATTATAAGGCAATCTAATAATGAAAATAATTAGAATAAAATCATACAGTTACAGAAAATATCCAGTTATAAAATAGGTTTTTCATAGTGAAGCAAGTTTATTAAAAAAAACCCAAAAACCAAAAAACTCCAAAACAAAAGTTGGCTATTACCTATGCAGCTGGGACATTTAGAAAAAGAGTGGAATATGTAAGTGTAAGTTTAAGTACAAGTAGAAATCTCAAAAGACAATCATAATTCCCAGGAGCAAAGCATGAAATGCCATAATTGCCATGCTGATATTCTTAGAGCAAGAAGGAAAAAAATTCATGCAATCTTATCTAATTTATAAACTGATTGCATTGGTCTGAAAATTTGAAAATATCCAAAGGAACAGAGAATGATAATTTGCTCAATTAAAAAAAAAAAAAAAGGAAGAAATAAGAAAAGGAAAAAAAAAAGAATAAAAATCTTTTGCTATGATTACTACCTCATAGGCTACGAAATCCTGGGTTTGCTATTAGACTGTAGTTTTATGTTTTAAACTAAAGAGAAATACAGGAGTTTTCTGGATCTGTGAAAAGCTCATCTTTTAAAATAAAATAAGTTTTAGTCCTTGACTGTTTGGGAAAAATCAAAATCTATAAAAGTTGAACAAATATTTTAATTAAGAAAAGCCACAGTAAAACATGATGGGGTTTAGGAAGGTCAGCACAACGTTTGTCTGCTATCAATGCCTAATTAAGCTTGGGAGCTGTTTTTCTACCATTCTCCCTGAAGTCTCATGCATGTGTCCCCTTTATTACCAAGTTCACAGGTCTGGTAGGAAACAGTGACTTGCACCTGATTTTTTCCAATAAGGCTAATGATCTCAGTTATAGAAAAAGACAAGGGATACAGTATAACAGAAGTCAGGACCTAAACATATTATTCTTCCACAGACCCTATTTGATCTTAAACTCAATTTATTAGCCTAATGGGATTTAGGAGGGAGAAGAGGAAGACCACTCAGGCCCATGTGTTTTACCCACATCAGTTTTCATGTCTGAATCAAAAGCTGTAAAATTGATATTAAATATAGATTGGAGAAATTGCCCTGATTTAAATGAGGTACTTCTTTACATTATGCATAAGCAAGGTGTAAAACTCTTTGTTGCAGGATGCTGTGAATGCTAAATATTTGCAAGTGTTCCACGTAGCAACTTGAGAAAGATGTGTGCTGGTGGAGGAAATCTGGTGCTGGTCATTAGGCTCAGAAACAACTTTTACTTCATAAATATCCTGAAAAATTAGTTTTTCACAGCCACAAGTTACCAAAGTCTGAAAGGGGAGTCAGAGGAGACACTACTACACATTTTGTCCAATTTTTATACACCTTCCTGCTGTAGCCTTATAGTGCAGCTGGTTTGGTGCTGTAAGTTGGTTTCAAGCATAGCTACAAAAAAAATATGCAAAAAGTTTCTTTTGCTCTCTGATCAGATGACTATCGTCCAGGTTGTTGTAGCTGTAGCAGCCAAACTACCCAGCTTCCAGGTTTCTGCTGCATGTCCTGTGGTTTTAATTCTGATTTATATATGGTGTTGTCCAGCTTGTTTTAGCTTAATTATTGCATAACTTTGTTCAGCTATGTAGTTGTTCTGCTTCTAAAGATATCATGACAATAAAATGTACCAAACCTAAGTAACCATGGTTTAACTAACCCTGGTGAAATTGGGAAGCATGAAAAAATAACTCTGAGCAAACCCAAGGAATGAACCTTCAACACTGTTTTCCTCTTAACAAAAACTCAGGTCACTGACAACTTCCTACAACAATCCACTTGAAGGGTGAGAGCCTAAAGGGCAAATACTTTGTACTACTAATGATCTTTAATAGAATTAAGAAATATGGAATACAAGTGCTTGCAACTGGACTAAGAATTTGCTTTATTTGATTAGACTGTTACAGCATTAGACCAGCAGTAAAGTTCAGTCATGGATCTTCACCTAAGTTATGGTCTTTTGTTACTTGTCATGAACTTCTGTGCATAATACTAAGCATGTACCACTGGACAATGCTGGAGACATTCCTGGGATCCATGGACCTAGGATCTCACTCAGCAGAACCTTTACTGAGAAGAGGCTTTGCAAAAAATCATCTCAATGAAGTACCCAAACTATTCTCCTAGAACCATTCTGAAGTTTTCTCATCTTGGAGAGCAGCAGTCTGCATGCATTGTAATGCTCCTGCTATTATAATTGGAGTTTCTGGAGTGTTTCAGAAATCTTAGAGGATAGTCATTAAGACTGATAATAGAAAACAGCTATCTTTTCAACAAACAGATCAAGGGATGCAATTTAAGTTCTCACCCACGTTGTACTCTCATCCAAGGCTCCAGCTGTATGAAAACAAGAGTTGAATTCAGTACTACATAAACTATCACACAAAAGTGAGCTGCAAAGTCATATCCTTTCCCTCTTTTACTTTTCCTAGAGAATTACTTGTTAATTTACCGGTGAGCCACGGCAACCACGCCCTCATTTAGGGAAGTGAAACGCATTCAGAAGCTAAAAAATACCTGGCTTTGAAACTCACCAGATGACTTCTGGCCAGTGAAGAAGGGACTATGTTGTCCAAGAAAATTTTGGGTCAGATATTCCTTTTCTCCTTCTCCCCCCAGATTCCCGTCTAGAAACAGCAGAAGCACAGTTACATCACAACAGGAACAGTCTTTCTTCTCTAAAAAAGACGGACATCCATAACAATGATAAAAAAGCACAAAAAATATTAGTCTTAGCATTGTGCCAGCAGCTTTTAAATATGAAGAACTAGTTAGAGGTGAAACCATTTAAATTACACAATTACTGCAAGAAATCATAATTTAAAGATAAGTTCATTCTTCTGTTATTGTTGGGCCAATTCCTGAGTCTGTGTAAATACTGATAAATCCCATTGAAATAAGTCTCAGTCCAAGGCACCAAACACCTTGATACAAATAACTTCTGGGATACAAATTCTTTCAGGGATGTTCAGCATTCCTATGAGTGTGATTTATAGAACTCCTCTGATCAAAAGAAAAGTCACATCCCTATGGCTTTATGTTTTCTTTCAGCCATACCAATTTCCAAAAAAAAGTAGAAAGCCTACTGCAGGAACACTACAAATGGACTTATATCGCATGTATATTAACTAACACTCAATTTATAAACTCCTAGAGTGTTCCTTGGCAAACAGCTGTGTTCATTTGAATTACTGCAAAATATTGAATATATGAGAATATGCTCTTGGTGATCACAGCCATTCATTACAGAATGAAAAGCTGAATTTGCAATGTCAAGGACATACATTGAGAATTTTTCCAGGTGGGATAACAGGTAGAAAAAGAATTGCAAAAAAAGTACATTTGTGAGATGCAAATGCCATATAAAGTAGAGAATCTCAGAAATTAAAGTGGAAGAGGTAATTAAATATTTTCTTCTGTTTATGTCAAAAGTCATTAAACAGATTAAATTAAAAAGCATGGGATTTCTGGGAGAAAAGACATCGCCATTTTATAAACCAGAAACACAGTGAGTGATACAAACAGTCCTTGATAACACTCTTAACACTCCTCACTCTCCCTCTCTGATAAAGCCATATTTTGAGATAAAGACATGTTTTAAAAAAAAGCATCTGTGACTTAAAAAAATTAGCTATGACAGATCATAGAGGATTTGCACCAGCTCACCACCGCCTCCCGAGAACATACTGTTGATATTAATTACACTTTATCCTTTAGCTATCATTGTAACAGAATATGTGCTAAGTAGCTATTAGCTTAAGGAGCCACTAAGTGAGCCTGGAAACATGTTTTCATTAACACTATATGCTTTCTGATGTTGCAAACTAGGGTGAAGCATTGGTAGCAGAGAAGCTGTGAGAAAGACTAAATGAATGATTATCTGATCCAGTGCCAGTGTATAAGGACTAAGTGTCTTCCTCTAACACAGCGGGCCTCCTCACTGTCAGGGGAAATCAGGCAGGGGGAGGAGCCACTTCTTGTATGGTTGAGTCTGAATGTCTTCAGGTCCTTTGAATTTTGATGCCGAATCCTGGCGTTGCATGGACACGAATTAAAAATGAAGCATATTAAGTCTTCAACATGAAAATAAAACTTATTTTGATTTTCCAGGAGATATGACAGTTGAAACCAGAAAGTTTAGCTCAGAACAAATACTTATCTGGACTGAAATTCCATTTGGATAAATATATTCTCATGGTAAGACAGGCATTCCTAATATATTATATTCTATGCCATATTTGCCAGAGGTAGCCTTTTCTTCATCCCTCATCTATAAATAACTGCTTCACTTTTTTTATTACTTGAAATATTGTTTCACTTTGCTTAAACAGAGGGATATGATTATCATAACATTGTTACTGTTATTATAAGCAAGACAATAGCATTAATGTAATCACAAAGATGAAAAATCAAGTGCAGAAAATGCCAGAGCAAAGGCTGAAAGCTTTAGCCATCCTCCAGGTATTTATTTGTATCCCCAGGAAACCATAGCATACTATAAAACAATGTGGAATATCTTATCTAGTATAACAAATCTATATATGGAACATATATTCTTCCTTAGTGTGTTTGCTTCATAGATTTGTGTGATCTAGAAAGCATGCCATGTTTAAGAAAAATTGTTGATTAGCATAATACGGGAAGAATAGTTTAAATTTCAAAAGAGAAACGTCTTATGCTTGAAGCTTTTATTCTGAAAAAAAAAAAAAAGTGAGCAAGATTTATTATGTGAATGGGTTCCTAACTTGGAATGAAGAAAAAATGAAGTTTCAGACTGGTGCTGAACAGCTGCATAAGAAGGAGACATGCAATAAAATTGTACAAACTATGAAGAAAAAAAGATAGTTGATATCAAAATCCACAGCAGTGTGAATTATAGATCAAGTGCCACACGGTCTACTGGGCTGTGGAAGAGTAAACCCTAAAACTTCAATGCTTTGTTGTAAAACTGTTGGCAGAAAGCAAAAATTGATTTTGTAACAAAGGTAGACTCAGAAGTGTTGAGAATTCCATATTACATGTAGATAATGCAAATATTCATCTTCCCAGTGCCTGGGAAGGGACTTTTAGAAAAAGGTGGCAAATTTAATTCTTCCTGGGATTGGTACAGCTCATCTCAGTGGAAAAAACCCCCAACAACAAAAGACACACAACATTTTTTCTAAGGATCAACTGTGATGAATTCTTAGAAAATATACTTACCCTTTGGGAAAAAAAAAATACAAACCACAGAACAAAAATCTGGACCAGTTTAAAAAGATAAGTAGAAAAATGAAAGGTAAAAAAATGTGGCAAGAAATTATGTATAGGAAATGTAACAGGAAAACCTGTAGTGAAAAATTATTCCTTTAATTACTTGAGTTGTAAAATCAAAGCCAAAGAACTACTGAATATGAGGGGATGCTATGACAGGGCCTGTGGAGAGGTCTGATGATTAGGCATAATTTTTTCATTCAGTTGCAATCAGATAGCTATCAAAGTAAAGATAATTAAGAAAAAAATTAGGAGTCCATTTTGTAATAGAGAGGAAATATCTCAGTAGAAAAGATGCTTTCAATTCACCTAGACCTGATTTAATTTCATCCTAGGGACTGGTCGATGATATCTGATTTCTGTCCATGACAGTGTAACAGACTTCAGAGAAAAAAAAATAGTTGAGTATTTTTAAATCCATCTCAGGTGGTATTCTCATATGCAAACCAGGGAAAAAATCCACAGATGAAATTATTATAGAGTGGTTACAGGTTTGCTAATGTTCAGAAAGTCTCCACTGAGGGAGCAGCTATTTCTGACTCAGTGTCTGAATGAATGGAGCAGTCTAGAAAAATCCTATGCAAGTCTGTCCTAAATCTGGTTCATATTTTCATGTGTAGCCTGGGGATGAGAGACCAGAATAGTTTATTAAATCTGCAAGTGAGATCAAGCAGGAAGTGGACTCAAGCATATTTGAAGTGAAAATGAAACTTAAGCTGCTAGGGATATGATACAAAAAGACAGAATTCTGCTGTGCAGAGCGAAACCCATGGTGCTACCTACAGGTGGGACAAATCCACTTCACACAGAAAACAAAAAACATCTGATCTGGTACAGACGTGCAAAAAGGGATCTAAAGGTTGTTGGTGCCCCATTTAGCACTGGGAAGGCAAGAGCTCGAGCACCCTGTTCAGAGCCTGGCACTGCTGTTACAGGAGGAGCTAGGCAACAGTAAAGATAATCTATAACAGAAAACAGATTGGATAAAAGACTGGAAAACACTGAAGGCAGTTGGGAAAAACAGAATGAGAAACCTCTCAAAACTGAGGGAATGGTTGGTTCATATGATGAACAGGGAGAGAAGTAATGGATTGTAGGTTTAGTGGGGAAGATTTTAACAACTCTGTAGAACTTTTTTTTTGTCTAGAAAGATTCTTACATCACTGGAACAAGTTAGAGAGCATCTGACAAGATGTGCACAATGTTAAGTGATCCTGTTCTGGACCATGGGATAGTCTAAATGACCTCTTGAGTCTTCTCTTCCAGTCCCATGATGACTGCTGCAATGGTGTGACCATGAAATTCAGGTAATTGCAAGTTCTGTACTATGTGGTTGGTTTTAATACTTGGAATCTTTAAAGCAACTCTGAGATATGTGATAAATAGAAATACTATCTTGGAAGAAGCTTGGTTCAACATAGTCTTGATTTCCACAGACCATTAGCCTGTCTACTAATATATTCTGTGTTAACGTAGACTTTAAAAATATTTCACCAGGTGGTGCTGTTACACATAACCTTCCAAGCCTTACCCTAGCCCCTGGGCACATGGCAGTCTTGGGAAAGCATCTGAGCATTCTGTAAAGGTGTCTCTAGAGGCAGAATTAGTTTTGGTGTTTGATATAGCTGAAAGAGTTGTGGAAAGAGGAATTGTCAAAATGGCTGCTTGGCAGGCCTAATTTTGGATTGTGTAAAGGATGTGATAAATTCTGTATGTGTATATAAATATGCCTGTGTGTATGTATATTTTATGAATATATTTCCTTTACTGATCTATCCATCCCTCAAAGTCCTTGATATGACAACAGAAGGATCATACAGCCTCTGAGCAGAATGCTGCCATCCATGAGTGGTGCATATACCACTGTGGTACCAAACACGTGATCTGCGAATGTACTAGGAGAAGCACAACTAAGATTAATTCATTTAGGGATCATTTTTATTATACAGCACAGCAACACAAGTGTTCTGTGTTACATGGATAGCAAAGATAAGCCTTATATTTATTTAAATTAAACCAAACAAGCTTTGGGAGACTGTATAATTCTGCTTTCTAAATACAGAAAATGTTTATCTTGTCCTCTTAATGTTCTCTTTTATAAAAAGAGAACATTACAATATATCAATTAAAAATATAGGATACATACAAACTTTCACTAAAACTATGAAAAACATAAATCATAGAATCTATAAATCTAATTTAGAAGCAACTTTGATGGTCATCTAATCCAAACAGGTTCCCAGTCAAAGCACAATCAACGGGATCAGGTTGCCCAGGACCTTGTCCAGGTGAATGGATGGATATTCCACAATCTCTTTAGGTGGTTTGTTCAAGTCCTTAACAGATTTCATATGAAATTGCTTTCCTTGAATCTAATCAGAATCTTCTGTGTTGCAGCTTAGATCCATTACCCCTATGCAATGCATTCTGCATTTTTGGGAGGAGCCTGGCTCCATTTTCTCTGTGCCATTCTATTGAGAACTTTAAAAAAGAAGTAAGAAACTCTTGACTTCTCATCCTAAGACTAAAAAAACCTATTCTCTTAGTCTCTCTCTCATGCATTCCAGCCCTAATCAGCTCCACTGGACTCACTCGGGTATGCCAATATTTTTAAGATGCAGTTTGTGCTGCTGCAGTTGCTGCTTGTCCCATCCTCATCTATCTCTGAAAATAATCTGCCACAACTTTTTCTACATATGCTTATTGGACAGTTCAAAACAATAAGATGTCTCTTCACCCTTCTCTTCCCTTGAAAGTCAAAAAACCCAGTTCTCTGCAGCCTCCTCTCACATGGCATGTGCTGCAGTCCCATAAGCATTTTGATGACCCTCCACTGGACTGACACCAGGGTAGCAATGTTCTTCTTGTACTGGGAAGCCCACAAGCAGTCCAGCTGTGAATAGCCCAGATAGCAAGTATCACCACCCTTGACCTGTTGGCTACACTCCTGCTATGTTGTTGCCCATCCTTGCTGAAGGTACACCTAAAATAAACACTGCTGCCTCATGTTTATTTTACATCCTTCTTGTACACCAGGATTTCTCACTGCTTTCCTGCAAAGCTGCTTTCTAGCCAGTTGGTGCTCAGCCTGAATTGCTGTACAGTTACTCCACATAAAATTGTGGGACCATAAATCTATATTTGTTGAACTTCATGAGCTTCCTCTCAACTTATCTGCCCAGCTCATTGAGCACCCTCTTAACAGCAGCCCTGTCCAGTGTATTGATCCCCATCTTTGCTAGTCCATATCTTACCAAATAGACTACAAGAATACTGTGTGATACTATGTCAAATGTTTTGCCAAAGTCAAGGTAAATGCCCTGCGCTTTCTATTCCCTTCTCACAGAGTCCAGCATAGTATTATTAGGTGTATTAGGTGTATTATTAGGTATATTATTATAGGTGGGCAGGATTTCCTCTTGCTAAATCTGCTGCCTTTTCCCTATGACCCTCCTGTCATACATATGCCTGGCTACGGCTTCCAGGAGGGTTTGTTTGCAGTTCTGTAGACTGATGTTGGACTGAAGGTCTGTTATTATTTGGGTTTGCCTTCCCAATCTTCCTGAAGAGGGGTGTAATATTTGTTTTTTTCTGCTCATAAGGAACCTCCTTTATTTGCCATGACCTTCTGAGGATGATAAAGCATGGCCTTACAGTGACTGTGTTCAGCTCCCTCAGCAGCCTCGAGTAAAATCCATTCAATGCTGTGTATTTGCATGTGTGTTACGGTCTGGTTTAAACCCAGGAAAGCAAAGCAAGCTAAGTCTCTGTGCATAAACCGGAAAGAACTTAGAAGGTTCAAAATATTCCCAGAAATGAGACTAAAACCAAATGAGATTAAACATTGATGCCAAAAAGTGGATGTATTTTATTTAATAGTAAAAGAGTCAAAGAGAAGGAATGAGAAAAGAAAGAAAGAAAGAAAGAAATGGAAACACACCAAAGTGTGCGTGGGGAGTTGGGGAACAGGGAGAGGTGACAGGGGTTGGGTGAAAGCATATCACCCTTCTGAGGGTCCCAATGACATCTCGTTGCTCCCCTCCATCCGGTCTGCTGGTGGTGAGGGTCCCCAGCCGCCACGGTGGCCACGCCGCTACATGCTGCCACACCACACGCCGCCACACGCCAAAGAGTGCAGAATTCCATGCATTAATATACACTTCGGGCCAGGTGGGAACGTCCATGTGCCTCTCTTGCAGGGGCTAGCTGGACACCCTGTCCCTTGCAACACTGAGGGTGTGTTGCGTCATCTCTGGTGCTCTGGTGCAGGGTCTGGGGACCCCTTGGCGGGGGGCGCCTGTGATGGGCCATGTCACCCCCTTCTGCTGTGGATAAGCTTCCTCCCCCCTGGTGAGGACCCCTCAGCTGGGCTCCTCTGCACAGTGGAGGATGGGCAGTCACGGCACCTCTGACCAGGGGCTTTTCCAACACACACCCAAAGCCTCTCCTCCCTCCACCCTTTGGTGTGAGGGTCTGTTCAAGCCTGGCAGCTGATAGCCCTGGGGCTGTGGTCTCCACCTTTGTTAAGCTTGTGCTTTGTGAATGTCCCCAGCCCTGAGTTGTTACTTTATCTTATCTTCATCAGCGAGCAGTGTAAGGCCTCAGTCAAGGCCAGAGTGCGGTAGTCTTCTCTGCAGTTTTTGTAATACAGTTTTAAGAGTCCTTCAAGAAAATGTTTAAGTCATAAACTGTAATATTTCAGGCTCTGACAATGTGCAAAACTGACTTGATTGCTTCCTAATTACTTGCTGAACAATGGATAATGCTATATTCCCGGAGACTCTGCTAGTAGGCTCAGTGACCCAGGAAGTCTGATAGCAGGTGCTGTAGGTGAAAACTGAGACAGTTAAAAGGCATTGGTTACCTTGGCCCTTTGTGTTCCCTTGGATGTTGATGGACATACAGACGTTCTCATTGCTGTTCTTTCCATCTATTTTTAATTTCAGCTGCAGCTGAGCTTTGGCTTTCCTAACTCCAACACTTCTTGCTCAGGTAACATCTTTATATTCCTGCTGAGTAGTCTGTGCACATCTGTGCCTGTCATGGGGTTCCTTTTGATTATTGAGCTCAGTTAAGGGGTCCTTGTTCCTGTTGACCTTCTGCACATGCAGAGAATGACCTGTTGTTTTTTGATGAGGACATCCTTGAAGAACTACCAGCTGTCCTGAGTTCCTTTGCTCTTTGGATCAATCTTCTATGGAATTTTGCTAAACAGATCTCTGAACAAACTGAATTCTAACACCTGGAAGTCCATGGTTCTGTTCTTTCTATTGTTTTGCATGGTTTTCTGAGGATTTTAAAAGCCAAGGTCTCATAATTAATGCAGACAAAGCTAACTCAGCCTTCCCACTATCTGGCAAATTCGTTTGCAAGAAACAAGTTATACAGAGCATCTTTCAGTGTTGTATCTACATTCTAACCTCTATCTAGGATGGAAATTTGGTTTTTTTCCTTTCCTTAACTGCTTGTTAAAACGTATTAATCTTTAAATGACAGCCAGCAAATAGATCAATAAATATTCAATCTGTTTCTCTGTACAAGATTGAAATAAAAATGCTAATAGGATAATTCAGGTTGGAGAGGACCTCAAGAGGTCATCTCCTGCAGGAACAAAGCTGCTGAGCACAGAGTAGGGTGAGCTGTGAGGTCAGACCATGTTACTGAGGGCTTTGGCCAGTCTGGTCCTGAAAATTTCCAAGGCTGGAAACAGCACACAACTTCGTTATGCAGTCAGATCCACTGCTCAGTTGTTGTCGTAGATGACAACTTTTTCTTATATCTATTCTGAACCTTTCTTGGTTCAGCTTATGCCTGCTGTTTGTCCTCGTCTCATCCCCATGAGCAGCTTGCCTCCATCTTCCTGATAGCTTCCTCATGGAAACCATCAGACTGCAGTTAGGTTCCCCCAAAGCTCTCTTTTCCAGACTGAATGGGCCCCATTCCCTCAACCTGTCCTCATATGGCATATGCTTCCTCATTTTATGTCAGCAAGTTTACCATTTCCAAGTCAGTTTGCAGCATTCTGTGACATCAGGACCAAGCTCTCAGATGTCATTCAAGAAACTTTTAGAACCTATATGAAGGTTGAAAATCCCACTTTGGTAGCAGACGCCCTGGGACGCTGGCACTGCACTGATGAATATGGCAATGACTAAAACCCCTATGGAACCCAAACTCATGTATTTAATCTCTGAAATGTGAAAAAAACTTAAAGAAAGAAAAACAAATGCAAAGGAGTACCCTACCAAAATTTTCAGAGATGAGTACCAAAACATATTAGGGAAGGAATCATTATAAAGTAGTAAATACAGTAAAAATTTAAAAGGCTTTGTCAAGTTAAACTGTGTAGACAAGCTTTTTAATTTCTTAAAGGTAAAAAGTAGGCCATTAAATGTATTGATAATATCAGAGCTATCATTTCGCTACAAAGAAAACTCCCACTGTGAGATAACTGTGCCCTTCTACCACCTAATAACTTTGTTAATTTCTGAATTGCTCTAGTAAGTCCAGCTGTTTACAATTGGCCATAGGACAAATTTTGTGTTTTCTTCTTCGTATAAATTAATATGTGCTTGTTGATTAACCCCTCCTCACACATGGTAAGTTTTTCCCCTACTTATGTCTAACTAAAGTTTTTTATATTATGGCATTATAGCTTTCTGGTGGTGTATTTTATCACAATAAGCAAATGTTATCTTATTCCTTTGGATACAGAGAAAGTAGAATAAAATATATCGCGTTTAAATGGCCATGACTAGCTCATGACTGTAGTGATTGAAGCCTACCTAGTGACATAAAACTAATTTCTTATATTATTGCTTAAGTGTGATGTAAATAATACAGATTTTTGAGTATTCCTTTAGCTGAGGGATGAGTTTCACAGATTTTTTAGTTTATATGAGCTGTATGAATGTGGACTTCTAAATGGGTGGAACTCTTTACCTGCAGAGGTTAAGGTATGGGTTTTTTTCCTAATCTGTAACTTCTGTGAATGATTTGACTCCTTTGGCTGAACATGATTCATGTATTACTATCCCCCTTTTGCTTGAACTCTTGTATGTTTACTTCTAGAAGATAGACCTAGATCTAGATATATGTAGAAAAATTAGTATTTGGATATATGCAACAAGCCAAGATTGTTCTCACATACACAGCAGGCTATAAAAACAACTGGATCAGGTAGTGCAAGCTGTCAAAGAGGTTTCAAGGATTAGACATTGAGTCAGGTAAGCATCAGCTGATGGACTGAAGACAGAGAGAGTATGTCCTAATAGAATAAAAAGATCTTAAATTTCAAGGGTGAAATTAAATGGCTGGTAAAGGGTTTTATGTAGTTTGAAAGGGGGGAGAAATTTGTGCATCAAGAAAATATACCCAAAATGCTGTTTCTGAGCAGTCTCCTGTTATTCTAAATAGGAAGTAGTTTATTTCTGTGATGGTCAATGTCACCAAAAGAACTTAGAATTTTGGAGGTGTAGAAGTGTTAATTGGTTTACTTTGACTGATTATTTGTCAGATGTTTTTCTCAAATGTCAAGGCAACCAAGAGTGCTGCAAATCCAGTGCCACATTTTCTTTGCACAGATTGAGACATGACTTACCAGACCCCTTAGAAAGTTCCACAACAAATTTTCTGCACTTAGTAGACTTTCTTTTGTAGATTACTGTTGACCAGAATAAGAGAAGAATTCACAACCCTGCCCTGATATCAAACATGCTAGAGAACAGAAATAGTATATATGGACATCTATTCTGTTTCAAGCATTTGAGCAAGGCAAATGTCTTACTGACAGCTGAAAGTATTCAAAAATATATATAGCTTTTTACATGCACTTGTGTTAATGATAGCTCAAATCCAGATGAAATTAGATGCTATTAGAGGAAAGCATAACATCAAAGGAATCCATGATGGCAATTCTCACTTGGTTTGGAGCTGACTTTGCCATAAGAGCTAGATCCAGCAAAAAACATGAGAATGATTATCCAGATGAGTTTGCAAATTTCCAGGCAGATAAATCTTGCCCTAAAAAACACACTGCTATTATTTTGTTTGCACACGTAGTTGTTTCAAAGCTTACTGTTTAAATGCACAAAAGCACTGTTTGAAAGACTATTTTTTTTCTATTTTCTATTATCCTTTTTACTGGTAAATATGTGGAGCTTCTTGCTTTTAAATGGTTGCCCAGTTCAGAGTTCCTTAAATCAGCAACTTAAATTACTTAAGAAAAATTAAAAAATGCATCTTAGTAATTAAAAATGTGTTCTCAGACCTATAGATATATATTCTTCTATTTACTCAGATGAGCTCCTCCACTTAATTTCTCAGGATTACTCACAGCCATGATATTAAACATGCATATGAGGATGAATATTATGAAGTCTCTAGACCCCTTCCAGTTCTATTATCCAAGGTTTCTTTCAAATCTCTGGCCTTTTTAGTATCCTCATTCAGCAGCTTTCTCATCTGGGAAGTATATAAAGGAATCAAATCTTACTTGTTGAGAATTATATCATTGCTTTAAAATGAAGGAACACCAACATGGACGTTTTGTTATTACAATATCTATCTTCAATTAGCAAGCCATCATTAGTTACGGTAATAGTTAGCTATCATTGATTATGGTAATAGTATGAAAATTAATTGCTGAAATTAATCCCAAATGCGTCTTCATGATGTTCCTTCTACCAAATTAAAGACTTTTTTTTTCTTACTTCAGTGGCAGCTGCTTTAGATACAGTGAAATAATATAAAGAACAAGCTAAGTATAAAATTACATTTCTGACTGTTATAAAGGGCCTTTTTGTCCTATAACATGAGTCCTGATTCCAGCCAGGGCAGGGTTAATTTTTGCAGTAGCCAGGAGGGTCATGGCCAGGACCCTGAGGTTATTCTATACTACCTCATGCTGTTCCTAAACCATGACAACAGAGCATCCACACAAAATGAGGGAAAGAATATCCTTTCCCAGGTCCTACATATAAACCATTTTAGTGAGAGAATGCAGTGCAGATTATATAAATCTTATGACAATTTGACATTGTAGAAAGTCTCAAATAATTTATCAATATTAATTTCGAACAAATTGGCTTTGATTTATGTTTGTATAGTTGTAACTATAGTAACACTATTTTATAGTAGCACTAGTTACTTCTAGTGTTGCAATGATCAGCATATATTCTGGACACGGATTTTCATAGCAATGCAGTGAGAATGCACACGACATTCACTTGTCTGTGTGGAAGCTGAGGAAGCTTTGCCCCAGTGTCTCTGTTTAGTCTGAAGTGTCACTGAAAGCTGTTCGTCCTAGTGAGGCCAGGGTCACAGGTTGGAGAGAAAGAAACTATGCACACAACAAGTCAACAAATAATGGAATCATTCCTGTCAGTATGACCAGTCAACAACTCAATGCTACTGACAACAATCCACTTAAGGATTCTGGTTTCAGAATTCAGAGCAGGCCACAGGAAATGCCTGAGGGTACAAGGGAGCCAAACTTGTGTATCCCTAGGGAAGATGGATGCAGGGAAGTGAAGATGGACTCACACAAGTCTTGACAACTCTGAGAACACCCTCAGAGCAGGTCAATGCACGTTTCCAGGATGGCAAGTCAACCTCAAACTCTGTCCTGACACTCCTGACAGGTGACCAACTCCCAGAAAATACTTTTAGGATTGCAGCCTGATGCAAAATATGTTAGAAAAAGATAAGAGAAGAACTGCAACCTCTTCAAATGATCATGTATTTTTCTGCTTCTTTTTCACCTATTAGATGAAGGTTGTCATCTTCCTCTTAAGTGTTCTCTTCTTTAAGCTAGAAAGTCCCTTTGTTTAACCTTTTCAGACGATATATACGACACTTTAGCTGCTTTCCATTTTTATCATCAAAGTTCCATTAATTGCTTTACATCTTTCTGGAAAATAAAGCTTTCCTAGGTACTCTATGCTTTATATTTATACTTTCCTGTTTATAGCCTGTCTGTTTATACTTTCCAGAGCGATGTTTATGTCTTTTCACACTATCCTGACATTGTTATGTCACAGTCTTATCATCATCCTCCATAGTCTCTTGTATGTTTTTTCTGCATAATTGTTAGGGAGTCACTTCAACTCATGCCATCCAATCTTCATGATGTTTACCATTCCTGCATAGGATGACATGTCATGACCTTCTGCTGAATTTAATTTATTTTATGACTTTCTTTAAGTAATTTTGGAATTTTTTTTTCTTTCCAAAAGCTTAACTGGAGTCAGAGCAAGCAAAATTTGTAGCTTTTCCTTTGTCCAAATAGAGCAAGAAGTAGTGGACCTTTGCAGAGGATATTCTGATTAGATATTCAGGAAAGAATTCAACTGCCAAGAACAGCAGAAGTGTGGGATAGAGTGGGTGTAAAATCTTCATTGCTAAAGTCCTTCCAGATCAGGATCGACAGGCATCTGTCAGGAGTGACATAAGTACAAGTACAAAAGTACTTTATGCCAGTAATGGAATAGATGAGGCTGCTTCCAATAATTCTCTGCACAGAGGAAACCAATAATTGTTTGGAGTTGCATGAGGCTGCAGAGTAAATTAACCACAGACCAGTGAAAGAAGTCTTGATAAAAGAACAAAAGCTACATTTTAATCACATATGTCAACATGGGGTCTTCAAAAGTAATTCATAAGGATTTCCAAAGAATATGAGGCATCAAGAGCTTGGAAATAACATGTATGTAGAGAGGATCTGTTGTTTGAAATTATTCTAAGCATGTTTATACAAAGACAAGGCATCACAAATTATCTTTCATTAAAGGTGATTTTTTTCCACAAATAACGTTGTTGAATATTTTTAATTTGATATTTAAAATCATTTATATGATACTCAAAAGTTTGCTTCCACTTATGCAGAAAGACATTGCACACCTCTTTGTGTGTGTTTTCTCTTTCAGACTTCACCTTAAAATCTCAGTTTGCATTGAGCAGAAGAGGCAGAAAGTTTCAAGACGTGGTGATACAATAATAAGTTTTCATAGCGATATTCTCTGGGGAACAAGAACAAAATAAACTTCACCCTTTACATGGTAAGTACCACGCAGCAACTATCAGGAGGTTGGGTGGGAGTGTCGCAGTTTCGGAGACAGACAAGCAACAAGACACACTGCGTTCATGCCAACTTTTATTGAGTCTTCTTCCCCTTATACAGATCTGAAGGTCTGCATGGTCAATCCCTGTTGGCCAAACCAGTTGCCCCCCGGCCAATCAGCCAGTGGCTGCTCACTTACTCAATGGCCTGGGCCTGCTCTCCAATAGTCCACACTGGTCAAGTTATATAATCAAGGTACTTATATAATTAGTCACCTTTTGGTTATAAAATGGGTATTAATTGTAATTGTGAGGCCTTCAGGCCAGCTGTTGGCCGCCACAATAGGTGAGAGCAGCCTGTCTTCTACAGTTGGTAAGGCTTCAAGTGCAGTGCTTCATTATTATGTTCTGGTTTCTGCAAAACAGCTTTGTACTTCTGAAAACAGTAATTCAAAACCTGCAAGCCTACTGCAAGCAAAGTTCCCTCAAGGGATCAAGAAGTTAACCTGAATTTCACAATAACTCATTTCTTCTGAAGTGGTTTTTTTTTTTTTATTCTAGCAAAAAGGATCCTTTTACAAGGTTAGTTCTTGCAACAATATGAAATGTACAATGGCAAGAAAGAAATATCATAAGAGTAATTGTAAGTAAAAAAATATTGTTTTAACTAGTTTGGTCACGATATAGTAACTGCTAAAAATATACTGAAATTATTGTAAATACTTATGCAGAAATTAATGGCACTCTTTGCTTCTTTTTGTGCAGAGATTCTTTCCTCAAAGCTCTACAGCAAAGAAAGTATACCATTGACAAAAGGAATACTGGGTACAAGTTCATAAAGCTTTGGGGAAAAATGTTTATTTCAGAACTGTAGGTTTCTCTAGCAACTGCTGTAAGTTAAGTCAAATACAATATTCAAACCTGAAACGGTGGTGCAAAATGGGACCTTTATATCTTAAAATTTCTCTTTAAAGATAGCTTCATCTTTCTTTAAATTAATTAATTCCCAAACATATGATTGAGATCAGCCAGAAGAATTTCATGCAGCACTGCTATCAAAGAGCCAAGCTGCAAAAGACTGTAAAACTGTATTGGGAATAGACTAACACACAGGGGGATGCATGCTTCTAAAATGAACCTAACAGTATTGTAATTACTTTCTCCTCAGATTATGGGATATCTCCATGCAACTACTCTGGCTGTATTTAAATCCTTAGGCCATTTTCCTAATAGTGGTATCATGTTGTTGCATAACATACATTTCAAATATGTGTATGTCTATATGAGGAATTTAGTGTAAAAACCAGGAACACTTATTTTAGTTCTGAAGGTAAACTCTGAACAAGTTTGGATGCTGCTTTTTCCGATTGCCGATACTGTTTGTGAATTGTGCCCTGAAAGCCACTCTTCCCACCCAAACGGAGTGCTGCCATGCATGTGATCTGACATGGCAAGTGTCAGGGACTGCTGGTAATAAACTGTTAAAGGGAACAAATGGTTTTATGTACTGGGAGCAGCAACAAAATGGTATACTCCTCTTTCCCTTCTCCCACCCCACTGACATTCTGCTCAGGAGACAGCTGCAGGATCAGCCCAACCTCACAGAAGGTAGTCACAGCTCAGCTTCTATCTTGCATGTGAGAGGTTAACCTAAACCAAAGAAGACAGAACTATCACAAGGAGCTCGAAAAAGAGAGCAATGATGTAAAATAGATGACATTTTAAACACCATCAAGGAAATGCAAATAAGCAAAATTACTTTGCAGCAAAGGGGTGTCTCCTGAGCAAAAGATGCACAGGAAATTAAATAAAGGAGATGTAAGAAATACCTTGAATGAGTGACTGAAGTAGAAAATATTAAAAATTTGTCTTACAGCTTTAACTTCTAAATCCTCCAAATAACTGTGTCACTGCACAACACCAAGAAATTAACAGCTGCCATGTGACAGCTGTTAGTCAAAGTACCATACAGGAGTATAAATCAAAATAAAAAGCTCAGTTATCTTAAAATAATTGATTATCTGTTTTTATAAGAGAGTGTTAATCCAGCAATAGAAAAAATTAAAATTCCAGCAAATAAATAGGTTTGACTTGAAAAACAATAAGATCATACCACCATTAAACTCTTCTTGTAATTCATGCCCACTGTAGAAGTTTCATAAGGTAAAAGGAAATGAGTAATGATTAGAAAATGGTAGGTCATTTGATTTATTTCACTAAATAACCAAACTTATGAGTACATAGTTATAACTCAACAAAACCATTAAGGAGAAATGAGAACTAGGATCTCTGTTTCAGAGGAGTTTTACCATTTATGCTCCTTCAGTACTTATTCCCTTTATTGGATCTGTCAAGAAAGCTTATGTTTCCCTTTTAATTAATAATACTTTGCATCTGGCTCAGTCATGTAGAGTGAGATCTCTAACTTTTACTGAACTTTCAGAAGTGTGGTGTGTGTATGACATTTTGTTTGTCCTTATGAGTCTCTTTTTCATTCCAGTATGTCCACACGCTTCCTGCTGCATGTTTCTTATTTCGATTAACTGTAAAAATAGGGGCCATATGCTCCTCCTCCCCCCCCCCTTTTTTTTTTAAATAATCAGAGATAAGCATGTTAAAAACTACAATTTAGTGTTATGAACTAAGAGGTGGAAAAAGCCTGAATAACTTATCAACTTGCTCCTGTTGCCAGTTTGAAAAAACATCACCCTTGGAATTCTGAGTGCAAGTGTAGGTTCACCAGATCATCAACTGCAAAGCATATGGTATGGAATGCTTAGAAAAGTGGTGTTGAGCCAGCCACCAGCAGTAAAAGTCAAAACGGGTTCACAACAGGAAAATAACATTTAGCTATTTTTACATCCTTCTATGATAAGTCTTATTGGGTGAAGTGAAGGTAGTGGATGTAGATTTTCTGATTTTAGTAAGGCTTTTTGTCCCTCACAGCTTCCTTCTGGGCAAATCATCCAGCAGTGGGATGAGCAGGATCACAGTGCATGGATGAAGAACTGGTTGAAGGGCAAGGCTGACAGAGTTGTAGTGGATGGGGCTGCATCTGTCTGTCACTCAGTCACCAGCAGTGTTCCTCTGGGTTCCACTCTTGGGCCAGTTCTGCCCAGTATGTTTATGAGCAACCTGGGTGCAGGAGTTGAATGCACCATTAGCAAGTTTGCTGATGAGACCAAACTGGGATGTGCCATTGGTTGTCTTAAGGGACAAGATGCCTTGCAGAGGGACCTAGGTAGATTGAGACACTGGGCTATGATAAATGGGATGAAACTTAACAAGTCAAAATGCTGAATCCTGCACCTGGGACAGAGTGACACCAGACACAACTATAAATTGGGAGAGGAGATGCTGAAGAGCAGCCCCATAGGGAGGGAGATCTGAGGGTGCTGGTCAGCAGCAGCAGCTCAGTGTGAGTCAGCAGTGTGTTCAGTGACAGCCCAGAGCCCAAACCCGTCCTGGGGAGCATCACACACAGCATCACCAGCTGGCCAAGAGAGGTGATTGTCCTTCTGTATTCAGTGCTGGTGCAGCCTCAGCCCAAGGGCTGGATGCAGGGCTGGGCCCCACCATTTAAGAAGGCTGTAAAGGTCCTTGAATATTCCCAGAAGAGGATAATAAAGCTGGTGACAGGGCTGGAAGCAATCTCCTGTGAGGAGCGGCTGAGGACTTTGGGCTTGTGTAGTTTGGAGAAAAGGAGTCTGAGCAATGATTTCATTGCTCTCTACAGCTCCCTGCAGAGGGAAGGGGAGAGGGAGGTGCTAAGCTCTTCTGCCTGGGACTCAGTGATAGGACTCCTGGCAATGGTTCAGAGCTGCACAAGGAGAGGGTCGGATGGCATTAGGAAGCATTTTGCTGAGAGGGTGGTCAAACACTGGAACAGGCTTCCTGCTGAGGTGGTCAACACTGAAAGCCTGTCGGTGTTTAACAGGCATTTGGACTGTGCCCTTAACAACCTGCTTTAAAACTTTGGTAAGCCCTGATGTGGTCAGGGAGTTGGACTGGATGATTGTTGCAGGTCTCTCCAACTGAAATAGCCTGTTCTATTCTATTTTAATCGCACCATAATTTTAAGACATATCATTGCTGATGGTTTTAACTGCAGCTAGCTGCAGATAGTGAACCACAAAGTTACCTTGGTAGATGTTTCTACCAAGACCATTTTTTAACCCCGAAAGATATTTAATGAGCTGCAGTATGACAGCAGAGCCATGTATCTTGCTCCAGATTCATCCTTCCTCTTTTGATTGTCCATTCCTGCCCCACAGCACTTGTATAAAACATAGAAGTCATATCAGAAAAATCTTAACTTAACAGGGCAAAGCCCTAGCACAGCACAGGGCAGTCTGGAAATCCCTGAGGTGTGAAAGGTAGAAACCACAGAATAAAAAAATTCTCGTACATAATCTCACTTTAAGTAGCTTCCTTTTCTTTTGTCTCCCTTTACTTCACCAATAACATGAGATGTTTCCAGCTATGATGTTTACTTTTATGGAGGCAGAAATCAGAGTACTCTGGAGATCATTAATAACTCTGTTTGTCTTACTGTAATTTGTCTGAAGAATAATTTTAGGTGTTTAATAGTGGGGTTTTTCTCAGAGAATGGCTTAGTGATTATATAGATATGAACACTTCCAAGTCCATCTTTCTGAAATTCAGCAGGCATTTTCCCGCAGAAGCTGTGCTTGCCCAGTGGGGAGCTTGTGTCACAGATGTCCTTGAGGTAGAACACCCATCCTTGGGATCGCAGATCTCCATCCCTGCTGAAAAAGCATATTTCCCAAAAGGCTTTTTTTTTGCATAACCCATACTTCAGTAAATTGAGTTTTAAGTTGAGCTGTGCCATATTGCTAGAAAAAATATGCCAGTCATCAATGTTCAGTTAAAAAATGCCATGGATATGAAACTTCAAAATTGTGTTGGAAGAGAACATAAGTGAGATTGTCACGTGTAGACTGAGCAGCACATGTTAGAAAAAAAATTAGTTTACTATTTAGAGTTTCCTCTAGTCTGTAGCCTTCTTCTTTTGTTTCAGATTCTGCTGACTGATATGTTCTGCTATAAAGTACTTTCTTTTTTATATTGTTTCTGAACATGTGCTCACTCCCAAACTAATTTTCAAATTCCATTGAAGACTCTTAGCAGAAATGTTGGTGAAACCATTTATTTATATTCGTTTTACTGATTTTTAGAGGAAAACTATATCTATACTGGTGGTATAAATGTTCATTAACTAGCTGGAATGAATTAAACTACTGTGAAAGACTACTAAATTAAATGCATTCAAGTAAAAGGAAGCATTACTCACAGGCTCCAAGCATCTGCCTCAGTTGAAATAGGCATCAAACACTGGAAGCAGCAGAGCCTTGTTCCACTGTGAAAAGAAATTATCTTAAGCCTTTACACTCAAGAAGTTAAATCAATGTACTGGACTGGCTACAGTTAAATAATTGACAGCCTATAGGACAAACAAATGAGATAATGCTGAACAAATAAGGACAGCCTAATAAATTACTGAAACGTATGCAGCAGTGTGAAGGGGTTATTTTCATGGATTTGGAAAAGGCAGATTTATTTAGGACAGTGAATGAAAAAGATCTATGAGAACTGTGAAGCAGCAACAAAAGGTAGCACATATCTTTTCCTAATTTTTAGAAAAAATATTGCTTTATTCTGTTAGGAATAAATAAGAAATTGGGAAAATACTTGCCTCTTTAAAAAATTTACTGAGTTGTAACATGCATACAAACAGAAGTAAAGTAAAAATTGCAGAAATGCTACAAATATTAAATACCAAAATACTGCACAGAGCAATCCTACATCTTTTCTCAAATATTTAAAAAAAAAAAAAAGTGCATAAGGAAAATACAGAGAAAAATCTTTAATTAAGAAGATGTTTTTACTGGCAAACTGAAGACCTGTCTCCTTTCTGGGCACGGACCTGTCACTGCAGTACATTCTGGGGAGTGGTGTATCACAGACTCTTAATCAAAGATGCTCATTCTGCATCTAGATTTTTCCTAGTGTCCTAGCTTTATTATACAACATCACTTTTTCACTTATTTTTCTTTAAATATTCTCTGAAAATAGAAAAGAATTTACACATATTAGACACCATCAGTTTTTGTTTCAGCCACCAATAAAGTTCTGCATACTAATAAAGGGTTGGGTAGGTGTTCTGCATAAGACTCAGTCCAAAATCAACTTTCTTTCCCTTAAAACTTTCTAAAAGGACATATTGTTTGCCACAACTTCATCAGGTGTAGTTCCATATTTTCAGATATGATAAACAAAAACTTTTTGTAGAGTTGTATGCTTAAGGAGACAAAAAAAGGTCAAAGATAGAAGTCAAGATTTCAGAAGGGCTTGGAAGAGAGAGGAAAAAACCCACAATTTTGTCTTTTATTCTAGCAGAATTTTAAATTCAGACAAAATAAGTTCTGTATTTTTGTCCCTTCCTTCCCTTCCATTTTTTTCCTCTCTGCAACTCACACATCAAAAATAAAGGTGCTTGTTATGCATTGCATTTGTCTATTTAATCTTTGAAGCCTAATGAGGTATGAGGAAGAAAGTCATATTTATCTTTCTCTATAAACTTCAGAAGTTTATTTCTTTGATTCATTATCTATTACATAGAAGTTGAGTGAACATGGGAATACTTTCAAAGAGAAAATAAGGACTTTTGCCAACTAATTGCAGGCAGGATAATGATTTTTATGTATAGACTTTAAGTTTCATATTTCATTGGTGGGAGTGTTTTAAAGGAAGAGCATATATTTATTTTCTGAAAAGATTAAGAAAGTTCTCCTAAAACCTTTCAAAGACTACTAGGATGACTGACAAATTTGGCAAATTTTTCTTTTTCTATTTCCTCTTCTTGGGAGTGGGGGGGGGGAGGGGGAACATTTTTCCTATGTCACATGCTAAAATAGCTGTCAAATTCACTACTTCTTGTAATTTACAGAACACCATATAATATTTTGATCAGAATATTAAACGCTCCCAAAAGGTATTTTATACTTTTTACTTGTAAATGAATGCATTTTGGTGAAAGGTCTTAATGCAAGTTAAGCGTTGACTCATATGTTAAAGCTAGTAGTGCCTGCAGTCTGTGTACTGACTAAGAGTTCTGCTTTTGTTACTCAACATTTGGGGATGTAAATTTATGGCTGAGTTATCAAAGAATGTTCAAACATTAAATTTTTTAAAATTTCTGCTATTTCTAGCTGAAAATATTTTGCAGCATGTAAATCATAGTATAAAGACTTCTGTATATAGGTAATATGGTCCGATTCTTAACAGACTCCATTATGCAGTTAGCAAACAGTAAGATGAAGTGGAGGAAATAATATGAAAAATGCCATTTCTTCTTTCCCAAAGCTTCAGTTCTTGTATTTTTTTCCTATCTTATCTAGAATCGATTTGTAATGAGCAGAACTCAAGTAACATAAGGAGCAGCGAACATGTTTCCTTTCCTACGACAACACTCTGGAAAGGAGAAGTGTTATAATTATTGGTGAATCAGAACAGCAAAATCATGTTGTCTGCAAATCATGAGGAAGGAGATGCCTGGTTTGGGACTTCCTTGGGATTTCACTTCCATGGTTATTTTCATTCACTTCCTTCTGCTGTTTTGGCCAGAATCACACCCTTCCCTAAGCTTTCCACAGTTATATCTAAGGTGCATTCAAGACTAAGAAAGAATCAATAATCCAGTGGGCTCAGATGTTCTCACTCATTTGAATAATTCAGACTCCCTTTGTTTTCACAAGAAGCTCTGGAAACATATGCTGTCCATTTTCCAAGTGTTACTAACATTTTGCAAGAAAATGGTAAAACCGTGGGAAACTCTCATAGATGTCACTGGCACCCACAGACACAGTTTCTGTGCTGTATGGCCAGCTGCAAAAGCAGTGAGTGTTTAAGCTGACTACCTACCCCAAAGGAGAGTTGTGAAGTGAGGGTGAAGAGAAGTGGAAAGTGGTGCAGGCTGATGAAAAGTGTGCAGCCTTCAGCTCTGACTAAACCTGCCACACACCTGTAAGGCTCTACCAATGTGCAGCTTGTGTGGGTTACAAATTCCCAGCTGCTCATTGCCTCTCTCCCAGCCCTGGCAGCTCTGGGATCCCTGGGAAGCAGACCAAGGCACTCCCAGCTCTGGTCAGCCTCCAGCAGTCTCCTCAGCCAGGCGCCTCTTGTTAAAGATGCACAGATCAAGTGCCAGCAAATAAAATGATGCTGTTGTCATAACCTAAAACTTACATCTCCCATAGGAGATGAATTTTCCTTGTGAAATGTGCAACAGCAGCTGATAAAGTGTGTACAAGGTCATTACTGACTGCATTTTTCTGTTATATGTTTCAAATGCTGAAACAACTGCTCTGAGAGAAATATATCTTGCTTTTGTTCCTCTTATTCTGAGACATAGTAAAATATTTCCATCTTTTCATCTGCCTTTTCTTGTGTTTTCCTGTCTTTCCAATGCTGGTGTTCCTTCATTCATGCAAAAGCAGCCTGCATTTCACATTAATCTTTTCACAGTTTGGCTTTCACTCTGAAATGTTCAGGTCTCTGAGGAAAATGTACAAAAAAAGTTTGCAGTAAGTTGTCAATGTCTCCCTCCAACTTTTATTTTTCCAGAAGACTTCTTAACCACTTTACTATCTAATCTTTCACTAATTTTGCCTCAGTGGCCATTTGCTTAGAATAACTATAGCCAGATGATTTTTTTACCTTGTAATATGTCTCTGGATCCTTTTCAAAGTGCTCTGAATGTTTATCATGCCACTGTGGCTTAGACTGCTTTGAGTCATGTTCTGCCAGCAGTGGTTCAGCCTTCATCCTAGCCATCTCTGTCTCCCACTTCGGCATTCCAGACCATTAATAAAAACATTTGAAAACATACCTATATATGAAATATTACTGGCATGGATACAAATAAACCAGTGCTAGTAATACTATCACTTTTAAATATAAGAACATTGGAGCTGCAGCACATCAATAATAAAAGTCATAGCAATTATATTACAGTTAAAAAAAATAGTACAGACCACATTCATTTACTATACAAGCAATTAAACCATGATGTATGAACTAATGCTTATGACAACAATATTGCTTATAATATTTCCTGGGTTTTCTGCAACGATAATCCAATATTGCTTATTGTTTGATTCCAAGTTTTGTGTCAGTAAACAGACTGTTAACTGATGCAACCATGAAACATATGTATTTTGACTCCTCCCTTCTGTAAATGTTATCATATTTTGACATGTTCCACTCAGTGTCACAGCAACATTTTTGTCCAAGGCTATGGCAGACAGTAATTGACCATAACCTGTGAAACAGGTTTATACAAATCATCTCTTCCACCCAAGATGGTGTGATATGTAATTCCAGAACATTCAGATTGTATCTTTGCTTTTTTTGTACTTTCTTCCTGTGAATTACAAGTATCAAGACAAGCTTTGTCTTTCTCCAGAAAAATGTATGGCTTCAGGTCACTCCTATGTAATTATTACATTATTTAAATATTGAATTGAACTAATCTGGAATTCTGTGATCCCCTCAGCAGCTTGTCTCAATGTTTTAAATACAGGTTGCCCATACAATAGTGTACTCAAAGCCCTCATTTTGGTGTTTGGGTTTTTTGGGGTTTTGGGGGTTTTTTTGTTTACCTCCATCTCCACGTACTTAAAGGCACCGAAGTTCTGGGTTGTCGGTGTTTTCATAAGCAGGTCTTATTCAAAACCTGTCACAGAAACACGGAATCACTGAATGGGTAAGACTGAAAGGGACCACGAGATGAGGGTCATCCTAGAGCACATGGCACAGCATTGCATCCAGACAGTTCTGAAATAGCTCCACAGCCAACTTTGTTTAAAATCTGTGCTTATACTGATATTTGAGATTTGAGGGAAATAACAGTAAAAACTCCATAATTTGGATGAACATTCTTAGGTGCCATAAAATAAAGCTATTCTTACCATGCTAAAGATGAAAGGATCTCCTTTGAAAATGCTGCTTTCCATCATGGGCTGTTATTTTGATTTTAATACAGTACCCTGCCCACTTCATAACCCTAAATTGCTGCATTGTTTCTCCTCATACACCATGTGCTGCAGTCCTCTGTTTCCTGATAGCCTTCCACTGGACTTGCACCAGGACAGAGGTGTATTTTTTATGTTGGGAAGCCCACAGGCAGGTGTACCAGTCCTGCTGTGAAACCCTAGTGCTAAACAGAGGGGAGTTCTAAACCTCCTTTGACTTGCTGGCTACACTCTTGCTACCACAGCTGTTGGCCATTCCCTGCAGAGGCAGACAGCTCACCCATGTTTACTTAAAGTCTTTGTTGTACACAGTCTTTCCATCCAGCTGGTGCCCAGCCTATGTTGCTGTAGAGCAATTCCATCCCATGTGTGAGATTTCTGGAGCAGCACATTGCTATACAAAAATCCTAGGAAAGCAGTTGGAAGGCTTCACGTTTAGCTGATCAAACATTACAAGGGACAAGCAGCTGACAGATACTCATCACAGAAGAGAACAGAAGCAGCCCAATACCTTGAAAGATGGTTGTTGTGTAGGTGAATCAGCAAGGAGGAAGATGTCAGTTTTCTGAAGCCTAACATATCTGTTTTGAAATGAAAAAAATTTTGAAGCCACTTGTAGTGCTAACGTATGTTCCTTGTTGTGCTGTGTTTAATTTTCAATTGTTGAAATGGCTGGCTGATTTACATGAAAAAGGACTCTACAAAACAATACCAGTTGTTTTGCCACTGGTTGGTGAGACAATTCCAGAAACATTTTAATTTTTGTTGATAGTGGACTAGCATGAAGCTTTATGTTGAGTTAAAGATTAGTTTACTATAACAGAATAGATAAGAAGGGAATGTTACCTACATAAGGGTTCTCCATCTTCCAAATCAATCCCTTTCTTCTTCCACTGTTTTAAAGAAACTTGTGCTGAATTATTAATTTTATCAAGAAAACTTTGGTAGTGTAATCAAGAATACAGGGATACGACTCCAGTTATGGCCACTCCAACAGACTTATGACACCCAGTTATAGATTAATCAAATTCAAAACATATGGGCTGGGATCTACAAGAGGTGAATGGCTTAAGCATAAAACATTACAAAATGTAAATTAAATTTCCATAGAAAAAGCCAAACTACAATTACCATAAGAGTCAGTACAAACACAACTAAAGAGCATGGAGTAGAGTTCTAATTAATAGGAGAAAAGCCAGTATCATCACAAAGCTCTGCCTGTCTCTGTTTCAGGCTCTGGTTTCCACTGGAGCTTTACTGATTAAATATTAATATTCTACCCTTTTTTTCCAATTAAATAATAATCATGTCAGTCATAAGTTGAAAGGTCATTTATCTAAAGAACCTCACTCCTGATTCACTTCTTTCATCTTATGTCTTTTATTTCAAACCGCTCTTCTTTCCCTGACAGAAGTATTGAAAGCCAAAATTGACTGAAATGTCAACTTTTCAAGCTGTTCAAGAAAATAAAGAAAATATATTATAAAATGGAGAATGTTTTATGACCTAAGTTTGGGGAAATGTGTTTCCACATCTGACATGCATTTAAACTTTACAATAAACTAATCCTGGTTCGTAAAGGAAACAAAATTATGCCTTTTTCTATTATTTGTAGAGATTTTCTAAAATTTTTACAATGTTAGTGTATTTGATGGCAAAATCCTAAAGTATTACCTTGTAGAAATCCAATTTCCCTTTCCCTTTCCTTTCCCTTTCCTTTTTTCCCCCTCTGAATTTCAAAAGAGGTGCATTTTTCCAAGTCCCTCAGACAGATACTTGAGGATAGTCTTTATGAGCAGGGCATAAAGCACATCTCCTCTTGAAGCAGCTCATGTATGGATGATACACAGTCCTACACAGGATTGCCTGTGCCTGATTTAGTACCCCAGCTCAGAGCTATACCAAAACAGGGCGCTTTTTAATAGCCCACAGGGCAAGCTCAGGACTGCTTGCAAGAATTCTTGCAAAGACAATTCCTAGCTTGCCAGTGGGACCTCAGCAGGATGCTGCTGATGCTTTTGCAGGGAAGATGTGGGTTCTTGGTCAGGAGCAGGAGTCAGTGCTGGAAACAGAACCTGATGCCCATAGAAGTTCCAGTTCTTTATTAATTATTTAAAACTGCCTCAGAAATAAAATAAACCACCTCCAGACTCAGAGATGTTCCTTTGTAAAGCAAGTAAATGGCATTCCTGCAAGAGGTAATTTGCCAGAAATTTACCACTGCTATCAATACTGTTGAGGGAAGTAGAGGCGCTGTGTTTAAAAGCCTCAGGCCTTTCCTTATTATCTGATTGTTTCCTGAGCAGAAATAATTTCTCTGTCATCTCTGGCAAATTAAACTTAAAAAATCCAAGTGAGTTACTCTTTAAGGTTTATTTCCTCTGTATCAGCCATCAGCCTGTTCTCTTGCATGTCAGACCCATGCCAATGAGCAATCTGATCTCATACAGTACAGTTAAGAAAGATTTTGAGTAACTTGAGAAAAAGGGACTGGAAATGTATCATTTCCTTTGCAAATGCATGAGATGTGGAAATTCTAAAGCATTTTGACATTAACTCTTGATTCTAACTGGCTTTCATGACTCATTCAGCCAGTGAGTGATCAACGAGATTGCAAAAGAAAAGGAAACCATGAAGAGCTTATTTAAATTAACATATGTTTACTCAGAAAACTGTTTCCTGTTCTGATTGCAGGTAGGGGTGCACTAACTTTGCCTTCCCATGAATAAGCTTAGAAGCGAAGTGAAAACTTGGCTGAAGCATTATAAGTATCACAACACTTCTGCCTGGTAATCCACATTTAGAGTTCTGCCAGGGAGTGCCACATCTGTGTGCCATGTGACACTAAATCATGCACCCTACTAAGGTTAAACCCTGTCTTCTGTGAGCAAAGCAGCTTTCACTACCCCAGTGAAACTCTTGGCAAACAGGCTTCTAACCACTGTTCTACTACCTCTTAGGTGACAGAGCAGCAATGAGAAAGAGTCCGATGAAAAATGAGCTTCCTTGTGCTTCCCTTCAACAGATTCTGAGTTATGCTTAGAATCTGAGACAGATGTGATAAACCTAGACGTGCTAAACATGGGTTTAATTTATTATTACTGAGGTGCGTTGACCTTGGCTGGCTGCCAGACTCCACCCAGTCACTCTCTCACTCCACCTCTTGAACAGCACACGGGAAAAAATAAGAGGGAAAAGTTCACGGGTTGAGATAAAGACCAATTTCTGTCACTGGCAAAGCTGAGTAGGCTTGGAACAAAACTAAATGTACTTTATTGCCAGTTAAAAATAGAGCAGGATGGTGAGAAGCAAAGACAAAAACACCTTCCCCCTACCCTTTTCTTTCTTCCCAGGGTCAGCTTCAGCCCTTCACTCACAACTCCTCTACTTTCTCCTCTCCAGGTGGTGCAGGGGATGAGGAATGGGGAGCTGTGGTCAGCCCATAACAGCTCCTCTTTGCTGCTTCTTTCTCCTCACACATTCCATGCTCCAGCATGAACCCTCCACTGGGTGCTGGGAAAGCCACAGCCTTTCACAGAATTGCCTTCTACATTCAAGTTTGAACTTGAAATAGTGTATCAGCTGAGACTTGCTCTCAACGCAACCCCTTGGTAAACTGAGCACTACAGTTAGGAGGATGAAGCAATCAAGGATGCCTAATGAGGCTCAGTTCCCTACAGAAGGTGGTTCCGTGTCCCAGCACGTTGGCAGTGTGGCTGCCGGCAGCCGCACGCGCCGCAGTGCCACTGACGCACATCGCCTGGCCTGGAGTCAGGCCTGAGCCAGGCACGCTGCTCCCACACTGGGATTCAGGGTCTAAACCAACATGTAAGCCTGGGCTTTCTGAAACCTGCTTTCCTCCCCATGTGTCTCTTTAGTGGCTTCTAAAATGAACAATTTCCTGCCTAGTCTTTCTCTGAGGACTGAGATGCACCATTTGGATGAGGCAGCTGTACTGAACTGACTCATGCTCAGCTTATACTTAATTTTCAGGTATTAAACTGACACTCTCAAACATGGTAGAATTGCTATGCTGTGCCCCACTGAGTTTCAAGATTGATGCTTTCACATATGTTTTCTCAGCATTTGGCTGTTTAAGGCTTCTTTTCTCTCTTCCCCGTATTTTTCATCATCACAAGTTCTTTTACTTGCATCTTTTTCTTACGTAGTTTTTCCTACTGTTGTTTACTCAATGGAGATTCATGCAGCTCTTTTAAAAAGGTCTCCTTGCCACAGTATCTAGTAAGGTTTTTTATACTTTTCTGCTTGTAAGGTGCTTTTATTGTCCATTTCTTTTTAACGAGAATGACTAATGTGGCATCGCTACATAGCATGGACATGGCAGACAATCTGGCTGATGAAATTTCCATCTGCAAATATACCCAGTGGAACTGGACTACCGAATTAATATCTGGTTGAGGTTTTTTAATTAAACGGGGGGGGGGGGGGGGGGGGGGGGGGGGTTACTACCTAATGATAGGTGTTATCTTTCTTTTTGTCTCTGTAGAAAGGAAAACAAGTCTCTGAGCTATAAGACCAAGTTCAGGTTACCTGTTGCTTACATGTTCAGGTTCCATCCACTTGTGAATGGGAAGTACAGCTAATTGAGCTCTTACGCTTTGAACACCCAGAAAACAATGTATTTAAACCATTCTGAGCTGGGCACTCTGTGCAAAGTAGTACAGCTGGTTTTTTATCAATAATTATCTCCTAAGTATGTCCTAACATCATGATAAGGAGCATTTTTTTGGGTTCTCCTCAGTGTTTTGGAGGGCTAAGTGATATATTCTCATATAACTTCTCACTGCAACTTAAAATTCTCCTTTTGGAGACAGCTTGTGCTCTTTTTTAGAAATGGTGTAAAGGCAAAGGGCATAATGTGGAAGCCTCAGGGTGATTAAAAACGTTGTAATGAGAAAACCTGACCTCATAGGGCTACAGAGCGAAAATAGAGAAAATTTACAGTAAAGTTGTATGTTGAATATGGAAATGTTCTGGATTTGAGTACTGTTGTAGGTACCATCTTGTTGCAAGAACTGGTTTAAACATTCTAAAAATCTCATTTAAATTAATCCAAACTGCTCTTTTGCCTTCTCCCTCTTCTCTGCCTTTTTCTGTACATTATATTTGTCATGGTGGCCTGGATAGCTAGCTCTCTTTTTATAATTCCACCCCCCCCCCCCCAAATACTTTTCTGGCATCTGGTCTCTAATAATCTCTTCAAATGAGCCTCCCCCAACCTTATACATGTTCTTGTCATCTCCCACAGGCAGGGATGGCTCAGCTGAAAAAGAAAGAAGCTGGGAGTTTGCATTCCATTCCACTCAAAGAACAGAAAATGGAGTGATGATGACACAGCTGGTGGTTCTCATTCTCACCTCTCTACAGGCACTCTCTCTTCTGTTTCCTGTGTGTGCAGGGACAGTACTTCAGGGAAGGGGCCAAGAGCAAGTGCTACCTCTCAGTACAAAATTTGTGCTAATATCCTTTTCCAGACCTCAGATACTCCAAATAGCATGCACCCTGGATAGATTTGAGGTCATTGATGGGAAATTTTGTAAATGTCTTCAGACATATATAATTGACTCTAAAATATTTCCAAAAATTGACTAAATTTTCCAAAACTGAAGTGATGAAAATACCCATCTTAAAACTTATATTAACTCCCCAAGTTGGTAGGTAAGAGTTTAGAAAAGAGTCCTCTGCATTCAGCCTCCAGGTACTGCAGAACTGAAAGAAGCTGCGCAGAATTCTTTATGGGAAATGACACTTCCTATTTTCCCCCCAGAGATTCAAAACAGTATGTCCATGTTTCACAGGCAAATCCTGACAGCACAAATGACTCCTTAGTGTCAACCGGGGGTGCTAAGAACATTAGAACAATTGTATCGGGTCAGAGCAGACATCCGTCTAGCCCAGCATCCTGTCTGGCGGTGCCTCAGCGGATGCCTAGGAAAGTGTACGAGAACAGAAGCTTATAATGATGCTTCAAACATCTGGTGATTTGTAGCTCAGAGATTTTTATCATTGAAAAAAGTATCTTGGAAGTAAGTAAGTAAGTGTTGGTAGAGTATTTTCCAGCTCTTTTTTTTGTACTCTGTTTTCTTTTGAATAAGCTTGCAGACTCCACAGCCTATTGTCAAGTATTTCCACAACCCAGTGACATGATGTGTCATGAGCCATGTCCTTCTATGTCTTTTAAATCCATCAACACTACATTTATTTGAAGGTCTCTAGGTCATTCATTACTTGAAGTCTTGTTTCTTATCATTTCCTTTCCAAGATAAAGGATCCTTTCCAGGATTTTCAGTTGTTCCTTGTAAAGAGACTACTCCACACCTTCGATCACCTGTATAATCTTTTACTGTTTCTACTTTATTATTTTGAGATGAGGAGCAGAATTGATTTTACAGAATCATGGAATCATGGAATAAGCTGAGTTGGAAGAGATCCACAAGGATCATCAAGTCTAACTCCTGGCCCTGCACAACACCATCCCCAAGAGTCATGCCATGCGCCCAAGAGTATTTTCCAAACAATTCTTGAACTCTGTTAGGCTGGTACTGTGACCACTTCCGTGGGGACCCTGTTCCAGTGCCCAACCACCTCTGGGTGAAGCGCCTTTCTCTAATGTTCAACCTAAATCTCCCCTGACACAACTTCAGGCCATTCCTTTGGGACCTGTCACTGGTCACCACAGAGAAGAGATCAGTGTCTGCCCCTCCTCTTCCTCTCATGAGGAAGCTCTAGACTGCATTCACTGACGTTCATCTTCCAACACCAAGAAACACAGACTAATGCACAAATATATGAATCCCAATGTAAACCCCAGTCCTGACTTTTCAAACAAACCCCACTTTGAGGAGGTGCAAGAGTGGGGCTGTTCCACAGGGGAAGGCAAGCCATGAGCTGAGGGTGACAGGCAGCAAGGCAGACAGAGGCAGTCCCCTCACTTACAGGAGTGTGTCCCACACCAACCAAAACTGAAAAGCACGAGCAGGAGCGGTGACAAGGTTCAGCCAACAGACCTGTGACTGCAACACAAGGTGGTAGGCAGGGCCAAGTCAAGCCAGGAAGTCATGTCACCAAGGCAGGGATAGCAAGGTATATAGGTGCAGCTGCAACATAGCTCAGAGCCTGAGCTTAACTGCAGCTCCCAAGCTAATGAATGGAGACCCCAGAAAATCTTACAGCTCCTTCTTGTGTGCTCCTTGCACAGCATTGGGATCTGGGGTGTCACAGCAGCACTTTGCCAGAGACAATCTTCAGCTCCTGCAGCTGAAACCCAACCAAGGTGGAAGAGGTGGCAGAATTCCTGTGTCTGGTGCAAGATATGGACAGTCACTACACAGAAATGATAAAATGGAAGCGAAAAATAACTTGTTTCAGGGGGAGAAGTGGAGAAAACCTCATGTTGTTGTTGTCAGCATGTTACACTTCTTTTAAATGCTAGATGCAGTTTTATAATTTTATCTCAACAAATGTAGTATTTGCTGTTTGTCAGTTTTGTTTTCTTTTTTAAAGTGTTTGAAATGCTCTGTATGTTCTCCAAATGAAGTGAAAAAAATTAGACTAAAATTATTTCATGATTTTCCTTGTTGATCTGTTTTTAATTTTCTTTCTTTTCTGTTGCTTCCCAAATCAAAATATACATCTACTCCAGGCTGTGATTCACACTACTCTGGTTTAAACATATGCAGGAAACCATAATATAATACCTGGAACAGCAGAATGTAACTCACCATCGAACAGCTTCGAAATTGGTTAAACCTGTTAGAATTAGATCACGGGGAAAGCATGTAAGATTTCTTAAAAATAAACAAGTGAAACAAAGTGAATAATCTTTTCAGATATTTAGATCATTATTCCCTTAAAGTGAGTGGTAAAATCCTGTTAGCTTCATTAAGAGTTAGAATTTAGCCCAGAAGAATACCACAGTTAGACAAGTCAAGCATGACAACAGTTCTGAAGCCCCTACTTGGGTTCTGCGTATTGTTTGAGGTGACCAAGACACTGGATGTCTCTACTTCTGCGTGGATATATAAATACCCACAGACTTTGTGAACTCCATTTAGATCTTTTACTTTGATCTATCAGATCATCTTTAAAAGGAAACTAGGCTTGCCTCCAAATCATACATTATACAATAGTGCTGCTGCAGGTCAGATCCCACAATTACCTGCACTGCTTTGTGACTCTTTGGCTGAGCCTGTGAGTCACAGCTAATGTCACTCAGCACATTAGTTGCCAAAACAAGAGCTGCTTGAAAAGTTATCCTCAGGTCATGAAAGATGCTTTGTCATAGAAAAAGTTACAGAGAGCAATTTTACCATTTCCAGCAGTTGTGAGGTAACAGTAGCTGGAATAAATGAAAAAGGTTGCCCAACGATCCTGGACTGAAGGAATGTACAACAATGTGACTTACCAGCCACACATAAGTCTTCAGGAAATGACTCACCACTGGGAGCAACAAAAATTCCAAGGAATGGCTAGGGTCAGGGCACACAGCTAGATAGGTATTGTTCTCTTTATATAACTTCTTCCTTTGTAAGAATTGAATACATCAAAAATAAAATCAGCTGAAAGATTGTGCCATCCCTGTGGTACACAAATAAACCTTTGAGTTGATAGAATATCACTGTTACTATCAATTTTCATAGAACATCTTTCACAGAATGATTAATCTAAATGTTTCTTAGCCGGTGTTGCAAAGTGACTACTTCTATTTATACTACAGAGAGAAGATAAAAAATTTCAACAGTCAAGTTTTCCATTTTCTCTTAGTCACCTTTGAACAAATCCTGCTCTGGGAGTGGCCTGGAGAAAGCTTAGCTCAAAAATAATGTTTAGCTTGTTCTTTTCTCTCAGTTTGGAGCACCCATGTCCACGGTATTTCCAGAAATTTAAGAATTTTAATTAATTTTTTTTTCTAGAATACACTTGAAACTATATCTTTGTAACAACAACAATAAGAAAATCTTTTGTGTTTACCTGATAATATTTTTTTTCAAAGATTTTATATACAGGCTCATCCTCCAAAATCTGTGGAATTCCAATTTAAAGATTCACCTCCACCTGCAAAAGCTGATATTCTCAGGCAACCACATAACCCAGGCATTAAGACACATACCAGATGTTATAAAGTTGGCAATTAACACATGAAAACATTTAAAATCCTTCATCTCAGTGATGAAGCAAGGAAGTGTCAATACACAAATTTGTATGAAAAATTAATTATAATACTTGCATTTTTCAAGCTAACACCACATGGAGCAGAATACCCAAGGGCCAACAATCCTTGTGTATTATTTTCTTTGAAATGTCTCTCCTTTTTTTTCCAGGAAGAGGAAAACTCTGTCTGAAAACTACTTTGTCTGTTCTGATTATAAGATGTGATTTTTCACGTTACTAAAACTACATATGAAGTGTAAACCAATATTTACAGACCAGGTGTTACCTGGATATTAATCTAAATGAAATTTGCATTTTATCGTTGTCTTGGGGTGACTGTTGACAGTGAAATATGTTGACATTGTTAATATATACATTGTTAATATGCATTGTTGACAGTGGGGAAAAAAAAAAAGGAAACCCACAACAAAAGGAAATATTAATAGGTGTTTGTTTTGGAGGCATAAATACACATATGTTGTAATAAAGAAGCTTATGACTGCCAGTGTGTTTATGACTCTCGCTAGTCCATGATGTGTTCACTGTGTCAACAGTGTGTATTTGCTCAGGAAACATTAGTTCCTGTCAGCATCTGAGTATTTTACTGGCAGCACAAGTGATGTAGTAAACAGACATGTCTTGGAAAGCTCTGGTCTGCTGAAATGCCAGTGTCTCCTCTTTCCCAGCCAGTATTCTAGCATTCAAACCAGCTGCAACTGAAGCCCTCATTCCTGCTCAGTAAAAGCTCAGCTTATTCTGTCTTCTGCTTTTTATTTCTATTTCTGTCATTGCAAGGCCCTGTTTTAGAAGCTAATGCACTGTCATTTTTACAGTGCAGGAGACAAGAGGTGCTTCTGCACAGCTCTCCCTCCCTCTCTCCCATCATATCCCTCCCAGATCACGGCTCCTTTGGCTTGAGAAGAACTGCATACTACTTTTGCTAAATTAAACTCTCCATACCCTTTAATTAAACTTTCAGTGCTTTAGTTAATAGCCATTCCTATTTGGGTGTAACTTAATGATAATAGCTACCCTGTAAAAATGTGCTGCTTTCAAAGATGAAATGTCACCATCTAATCTTTTCTCCTTCATTTATTTTTGTCTTTCCCTTACTGGAATGTTTCTTATCAGCTTGCCTTGTCAGAAGAAACAAACTCTTTCTAAAGACTAATTCTCTTCTTGTGAATATTAACGACCTGGCCCTGGAGAGAGGCTCTGCACAGAACCACATCTTCATTTGCTTCCCTTAGAGCTGAATGAGGAAAAAATACAGTGAAAATCTGATGTATTTTTTACTTGGAAAAGAGCAGACGTGATAAATATAGGCTCAGTTAGACATGAAAGAAGGCCGGCGAGAGTCTTAAATTCTACATCTGATACATTTAGTTATTATTTCTAAAGCTGTTTTATCTCAGTCCACTTATATTGAAGGAAATTGGATACAATTTCTTTTGCTATATTGAGAAGCCTTCTCTTAAAAAAAACTATAAAATGTGGCAAATTTACAAACTCTTTCTTTCTCTAGTTTTCATACAAATAGCTGTGGTTGTGCTAGTTTTGAATCCAAACAGTCTACCATGACACTTGAACTTCTAGACAATACAAATATTTGTGCTTCTGAAATTATGGTAATTCTACTGTTTAGCACATCTCTTGATAACATACAGGTAATTCTCAAGCAGCTATGTTTGACCACCAAGGCTATCAAATATTAACTGTACTAAAAAAAATCTATTTTCTTCATTAAAATAAAATACAGATTTTTAAAGCCAGCAATTTAGGAAAAATGCATCTTATTTATATTCAATTTTCAGGAAGAGTTGCAACAATGAAGTGAGTAGCACTTATATTGTGTTTTATAAGTTTTATATTGTGTTATGTCTAATTACTTTATCAATTATGGAAATGTGATTTCATCTGGAATGGATTTTAGTAAGCAATTACTCCCAGTGATGATAAATACAAAGTGTTTTTTAAGCAGGGACTGTTTCTGACCTACTGAAAAGAAAAAAATTTATAAACAGCATTTTAATGAAACCCACGCCTGGGGCCTTAGTAAAAGCAACTTAATGTTCATCCAGCATATACAGAAAATTGGATTCTGCACTAATGTGCCTAAATACAGAATAAACAAAAAACTAATTATAGACTTAAGGGCTGAATGTTTAATCACTATTTTTTGAAGAATTTTAGCCATTACTAATTGCACAAATGTTGTCACTGGTCTTCCAGTTGTCCTCCAAAATTCCTGTGCATACTGAGCTGTCCATCTCCTTATAAAGAGTTTGTGTTTGAAGAAAGCAAAGAAAATATATGTAGTAGATATGATCAGAGCGAGCTCAGATTTTCTGATTAAATGTTTTACTCATGCAAATGTGCTTCATCCTGGTAAATTTTTGAAGTCCTGATTTTCCATCAAAAATCTCACCGCAAAATACTTCATTTCAGCTTGATTTGATTCTAACCAGGGTGCTTTCTGTGCTGCCTTGTGAGTCCTGTACTTCTACCTTCTTGTCTTTTCTTGGGGTTAGGCTACAACAGTTTTAGAGCATCACAGGACTGGTGGGATTTTTGGTGCATAGTGAGCACTGTTGTCTGGCTGCAATGTCCAACACATTGGGAATCTCTCTCTATTTTCATCCAGTAATCCTCTTCCTCCTCAAAGGTAACATTCCCCCAGGGAAGATACAGATGAACATTAAAGTTAAATTAACATTAAAGCACTTTGGTCATTTCACCAAGCCAGGAGGAAGTAGTTCAATTTGAAGGATTTTTGAAAAGCTTTGAAGTGAAACTGCTGACACTTCTTGCCTTAAAATTTTCAGAAATTTCCATCAAATTCTTTAGATTCCCCCACAGAATTTTGTTGTATTTACAGAAAGAGAACCAAATCTGAAAAATTGTCTTCTAAACCTTTTTTCTTCCTAGAGCACTTTACTGTAGAGAGCAGTACATGTCAACCTTTCAAGAATACAGAAATACCCGAGCAGTGGAGGTGAAGGCAGAGCTGACCATCTCCTGTGAATGACATTCCCATTCAGTCCACCTCTGTAGCATCAGGTCTGTGAGGAGAAAGAGTGAGAGAACTCTTGGCAAATGCTGGGAAAGCAGATGTAAACACCTGTGAGGGTTTTTAACCCTTTTAACCCTTAACTGCAGAAGGTGAGGACAACAGAAGATTATTTGCACAGAATTTGGGAAACTGAGAAAATTCAATTATTGCCTGCATTAACAGAACTCGTCCAGTTAAATTATTTTCTTGCTTGAGGAACTTGGTTAGACCTTCCAAATGAAAAGCATTTCCTCACCATAAAAAGGATTACAAATTGATAAGCTATTTGATTTTTGTTGGATTTTTTCCCCTAATTTCAGTCAAATCTTACAATTTCTGAAGAACTGGTTGAGGATTTTTTTTTGTTTGTTTTTTTAACTTATGTTTTTACATTTTACACCTGATCTGTAGGGCTGAGCCATCCCATCTGGACATATCGCCCACAGATAAATCATGTCTAAATTGGCACAACAGAAAACGTAATGGAATATTATGTAATATAGCCACTTATTCTGCCGGAAAAGAAGATTTAAATAGACATTTCCTGAAGTGAGTGAAGTAATAGATTGATCCAAAATCAGAATACAACAAGCCAGTTGAGACCTGAAAAACAGTATGAGACCTTAACTCACTTGCTAACTTTTACACTGTGTCACCCAAGTGCCAGGACAAAAAAAACAATTACAGCACAATAATTCATGATGAGCAACAATGGCTGCATTACGTATTTAAAGTTCTAGGAAATACATTTCTATAAGAACATTTCTACTCAGAATGAGAGAGAAATCAGAAATCAAGTCTGTAGTATTATAGTAAGTGCTCACTTGCAGCAGTACTGACTACAGTCTCACTTTGTTCAAATATCAGTGACTGGTTTAAATTGCAAGTCTGAAAATTTTCCCAGTCATTAAAAGTGTCTCCAGTATATAAATAAAAAATACTCTTTTTCTCCCCTGTTTAATAAAGGCATTGCTGCTGGGGGATTGGAGGATAAAAGAGAGGGGTTACTGAAGCTAATTGCATTATCTTTCCAAAATGCACAGAAACTTCCATATTAGCCTATCCAAAAGACAAATACATGTAAACAAAACATCACTGTTATTTTAAAGATAGTATATCTGTAGATCTACCAGTGCCATTTTAGGTCATATTTCAGGGCTCTGGAATAATTCTCTTAAAGTCCTTCCAGCACTGCATAGGGATCTTGGTGGAGGAAAGCTTCTGGCTGGATAGCCCCTGTAGCACTGGAGGAACCCTGGAGGGATTCGCACTGTTTAGAGCTCTTTCTATGCCGGAGATTTAGGGTTAAAGACACACAGTGTCAATGCCATTCAATACTACTTGCCATCTTATTCCAGCCAAAAATGCAAAGGCTGGACTTAAACTTGCAAACTGTGCAAGTTAAGAAGACTCTTGATGGATCTAAGTGGGTGCAAAGAATTGTCTGTCAAGTTTTTCACTCTGGTTTTGAGCCCTCAAGTATGGGGGAAAAAAAGGAAAAAATTGTTTAATGTATCAAACTATGATCCTGATTTGTCCAGAAACAAAAACTGGCACAAAATAGGGAAATTTGTGTCCTGGTTTCAAACTGAAAAGTGACTACTCTTTTTCTGAAGCAAAATAAAACCTAACATTCAAATATGTTTTATAAATATTTAGGAAAAGGGCCAAAAAAATTGATCTGGCACCTCATGCACTTGTCTCCGTGCAGCAAGAAAATCAACCTCTTATGACTGTAGAGAGGAACCGGTGCCAACAAGACTCCCAATCTCTTTGCTTTTTGCAGCAGTGGAACTGGCAGGAATGCTCTGTTCCTGCTGTGATATTCAAGTGACAGACACGGCCTGCCATACATCTGAACTCATGTGCTGAGCTGCAGAATTGCTTTCTACTGCTGCTTTTCTCAAAAATGATGTTTTTCTTGTGGTTCCCAGCTGTGAAGGGGCAGCATGAAGCAAGAGCAGTCTCTGTGGGAGTGGTTGTGACGTTACATGAGCTGCAAAACTAACACTTCCTCTCACCACCTCCAAGTTCTCCAGAAGCCAAACAAATGCAGCACCCAGTCCCTCCAGGAGATTTTTCCAGTTCCCAGAGCATTCAGTTACTCCAAATTATCTTCATCCTACAGCTACCAAGCAAGCCTAGCAAAGATTCCCTCCCACATCCAGATACATCCCACACCTGTAGCAACTCATGCTACCAACCACCTACTGGTCTACTCCCCATATGTCTGCCCATTTCTCCAAGGAAGGCAGCTACCAGCTTTCCTGTTCCACACATATGGGCATGCTCTGCACTCACAGGTTGAGTTAATTAAAGGCTAACACTTGGCACGCATCGATCTGCAACATGCCTCAATGAGTTTGAGAAAGTGTCCCATGTGGAGCCACACAGAACTTGGTAGATCTGTTAACAACAGAAAACAGATGGTAATAGTGCATTCCAAAGGATCTTAAATAAAAGCTCCCAACCCAGGAACAGGATTTCTGTTGCTACAAATGCTGTAGGCTAGGATTTCAAATAAATTGTTGAAAAGCATCCCCAAGTCTTCAGCTATTAAAAAAACCAAAACTTGCCAGATCAGATATCTGAAGTTCTGCTCACAGCTTTTCCTAGGGTTATCAAGGAGCATTTCTTCTCTCTGCTTTCCTTGGCCAGGTTGCTCTGCTGAGAGAACCTTATGTTTTTTCTTCTCTTTGCCCTTTGGCTTTTCTTCAGCTTCCATTAACAGCTTGGATAGAAGCTGAATGCTTTCTTACGTTTTGTCTGCTTCCAGCTCTGATGTTTAGAGACGCTTTGGGACCTTACAAACTGGAGAGTGGGCTTAGAAGATGCTCTTTCCAAGTACTATTTGGAGGTAACTAGACCTCAAATGGACCACGTCTTGGTGCTGTTACTGCTGTTTCTGAAGCTACCCCACTACTCTGGCTTGCATATGAATTGGTGGAAGAAAGGAGAAAGGGAATAAGCTGTTCACTGAGAAAGGAGATGGATTATTCATGGCTCTGACCGATTTTGGAACGGGCTCAAAGTGCTGTCAATTGCTGGTGGTAAATACCAAAAAATGAAAAATGAGCCTTTTTTAGGCTGTGTCAGCAGTATCAATCACAGCAGTATCCAAAAATCATGAAATAGATACAGCACATTTCTGACTTCTGATGTTCAAGCAGAATATATTTTAAATGGACATAAAAATCAGGACATAGCACCTTTAAGCTTGTTTGTCTACTCTCGTTTCACACGCTATGCAAAAGTTGAGTGGTTTTTTTGATCATGTATCTGGTTTTCCGCAATTGTTTCTTTTCCTACTTACAAATGCTTAGGTTTGTTTTACTGTGATGCTTTTTTCATGCTTACATTTAATTTTCAGGAAGAACAAAGATTTGTTATGATGTGAAACCTAGATCTGATATGCTGGAGGGTACTATGGAGAGGCATGGTTGAGGGTATTAACTGGTTTTAACTTTGCTACAGAGCAATGCCAAACACACACTTTTTGCCTTCAGTATTTCAGTTCAAAAACTAAACCAAACCAAACCAAAGTAAGTACAGGAAAACCTCGGCATCTCTCAGGCATTTTAAAAATGTCTCTTAAATTGTCTGTATGTGAAAAACAGACAAAGAGCCCTTATAAACCAGTGTGGAGCTCCACATAAGAGACATAAAGTAGACAGAATAGTGATGAGAGGTGTGACTATTTGGGCAGTGAGGTTTTTTTTCAAAGGTAATCAAGCCTATGCTTTTAAATTCTGTGCAAAACCAGCACATTGGTGACAGTCCCAATTTGCATTTCTTGGGCTTACTGTTGAGTTAAAGAGACCACTGACTGTGATAATCATAAACATTTAAGGAAATGTTTTTCCTTAATTCTTTGTGCAGGTCTTGGAGAAGAATGGAGAATTCAGTACAGATAAAATGGGGACTATGCTAATAGAGAGTACATGCTAAAAATCTCTTTTAATAATAGGATTTAAAATATTCTTTTAATAGGTTTTGAAGAAATTTTCACAAATTTTAAGTTGAAATCATTGAATTTCTTTAAGGTTTGTTTCTTTTTTCTTTTTCTGCTTAGTAACCCACAGTATCAACAATACCACTATGTCTATTTTCATGCCTTCCAATTTTAGCCTTAGCATTTAAGGTGAAAACATATTTCAAATATCTAATTAATTTCTTATAGCAACCCTTAAAACTATTCTCTTAATTTAACTCCAAAACAGTTTAGTTGCATTTCCTTCAATGCTTCTCTCTATCCTTCCAATAATCTAGGATTTTTTTCCCGTTAATTCTATATTATTTAGTTAATAATTTCTTTTTATGTCTTAGTTTGAGAACTATTTAGGCAAAATTGTGTGATCATTAATGGAAGACCAGATCCTCCAATATTATTTTTGTGTATGTTACTTATACAGTGAGCAAGCTTCTTGGTCCTCACTGTACAGATATAATGTACTAATATACTAATTTCTACAGCCTTTAGTACAAATATGTACCAACATACAGTATAAAAATCTGTAATTAGAGTACTGCCTCTTTTTACTTGCAGCTATATTAATAAGCATAATATTAAATTATTATACTAAAAAATTAGGTTCTTACAAGACCTCCACTAATGAGAATTTAGAATCCTGTGTGGGAAATCATATCTAAGTGGATGCAAGTAATTAGCTTCATATCTAGCTTCAGTTTAGCATTAAAATTCAGTGAGCTTCAGTGGGAACCTTAGACCTAGGACTGAAATTGTTCACAGCGCTTGACAGATTAGTCAGCCATTAATTGTGCCTGTGAAACTAGGTTTTCATCCTAGGCCAAAGTTTGCTTCTTTTTACCATTTGGGAGTTTGATTATATGGATGAAGGTATTGGAGAAAATTCTGAGAATAGCTCTTCATTTATGGCAGCTTTAGAATTAATTTGCTGCCCATCTTCATTTGAAAACCCCTCCTGAACCCCGAGGGACCCAGCTGATGGGCAGCGTTGTTGCGCACCTGCAGATTTACGCGGATGCGAGGCAGCAGGTCATGAGACGAGTGGTGTGCTCGGCAGCAACATGCTCCATTGCTATGGCCCTTGGAGCAGCCCCCAGCCTGGGGTTCTAGCCAGCTCCCTGCTCCACTCAGCTGTGGGACTAGGACAGCTTGGTGAAGAGGTCGTTTAGCCCACCTGAGTCCTGGACTTTCTTCCATACCATTAACTTCCCTCATAAGCTCGCTTGTTCCTTAGCTCTGGTGAATTCTTTTCACTCTGCTCTTGGCCTCCATGCTGGGAAGGCTTGGAACGCTCCCCTTCCTCTCCTGATCCATCCCATGTCTTTCTGGCCCTCCCTGTGTCAAGGGGGTGTTTGCTTTAGTAGGTGCTTTTAATTTCTTTTCCTTTTGTCCCCTTAATCTCTTCCCTTCACTCCTGGGGAGCAGGCATACTGAACCAGCAGGGCATGCAGCTGAGGCTGTAGCTGAGCTAGAAAGTGTCATGGGCTTCCTGGAAACACAAATTGATCTACAAATGTTTGTGAAGAGTCCTGAAACTCTGGCTGTGCTAAACTTAACAGGTTATTTATCATGTCCAGTCATGTATTTAACAAAGGAACCTTGTCAAATTAACAAGAAAGGGCCTTGTTCTCATTCGAAAATGGCTAATATATACATATATGCATATAAAATATGCATTTGATAGAATTTAGATAGAACATGCATAACAATAATAATATTTCTACAGCCTGTTTATTCAAATTATTTTACAAGGTTTTGCAATCAGTAGTTATAGCTTAGAAGTTTCTTGTGGGTAATTCAATTCATGGCTTCATGAAGGCCTCAGCCTTCAATTCATGGCTGAGGAAATCTAAAGCACTTAGAAGAAAACATTTTTTTTATTCACATAATTAAAACATTGATTAAAATAGTATTTTGCTTTAAATGAATTGCACAAAGGCGTGTGTACCACAACCCTACAAAAACTAAGGGCTGTGTTTTTTATCTGAGATGATATGTTTTAGACATAACCTGATATTTGGATGACAAAGAAGTCTAATAAAATGCTAGATGGCTGTACACATATTATTACATATGTAAACAATTAATTACATGTAGTTTTTTGTTAGACTATGCCATTACAGTGTGGTGTGTGGCAAAGAATGAAATAATTCAAAAAGATTTGAACAGCATGTGCCACATGGTCCCAAGATAAAAATCAAAGTTCTGCCTCTTCCAAAGCAAGTTACTGCAGAAAAGCTTTACAGGGACTATCTTGGTCAGGGCAGTAACATACAGTGACATTCTTCACTGCTACAGAAAATCAGTACAATTTCATTACCCTGCCTCCCTGCAGGGTAGCTTGATGCACTTACATTAAAGCCTCCATCTCTTACCTGTTTCTTAAAATGCTTGCTGTTTATGTCTTCAGGGTTCTACCCTAATTTTAGTTACAAAGAACCCTCTAGCTTTATAAAACAATTTGTTTCAGGATTGGCTTACTGTATTTCTTCCTGTATTTAAGAAACAAGACAACCTTGAAATAAAATATGGTTTTGTTTAAGAACCTATGCAATGTCATGCTAATCCTATAACATCTTTGCTTACCAATTACTTTTTTCTTCGAGTTTGTTGAAATTCTTAGATAAGAACCCTGGTTAGTTCTGCTGTTTGTTTTATTGTTTTGTTAAGGCCATAACACGATGAACATTTCACGAAGGACGATAATGAAAACACACCATTAGCCCTGAGTTGCAGCAACATAAACTGAGATAGGAAGAAAAAATGAGAAGCAATGTGGAAGGATGGAGGAAGGACAGCAGCCCCTAAAATGGCTCTACAGATAAGAGAAACAATCTCAAACTAGTCTTCTAAATCTTTAGCATTGCAATAGTTGATACCACACAAGACTAATGATTATTCTTTACAGTAGTGGAGAAGGCTAAAAGAAAATATATTTTTTTTCCATATATGCAACCGATATAATGTAGTAACCCACTTTTACAATATCTTTATATTGGCTTTGCTCTCAAACTATCTTACCTAGATATCAGTCTGTTTAAAAATAATGGTATAATTTTCTATCTTCTGATTTTTGTGTGTCAGATTTATTGTTCACATCAATGACAACTTGAAAAAATCAGGCATTAGCCTTCTCTGCAGAAAAAGCATTTAATGCAAAACAACACCGCATATGTTCAAAATTCCACATGTTGTTCTGCATTACAATTCAGTACTTAACAAGAAAGGCCACTTAACAAAGTAAAATGTAGTTCAGTTCTTTGGGCTGTTTTCCCTTTCTGGGCTGCTGAAAACATCACCAGTTACCAGAACTGAGAGCACATATTTTTTTAAGAGTGACCCAAGGGCTCAAATTCCTTCACCTTGCACAAAATAAAATGGTAGCTGTGATACCCATCCAGACTGTGATCAGGTGAGTTTCCTGACTGTATTTTAGACATTACAGGACGTGTGGTGTTTTGAAGGGGAAAGATGGGGAATGTAGCTAAAGAGATTTATATGTGCACTCAAATCTTGGGGCTTAATTTGAGTCTGTTTTTCAGCTAAGTAATAAACAGCTATAGAAGTCAGCAAGTCTGCTTCTTCATGGGGGAGAAACTAGAAATATGAAGTCTAACCATTTTCTATTCATAACTTGTTCTGTTTACACACATAAACCTTTGTAAACGTTTTTTCCAGCTGTTCTCTGTATCCCTGAGAAAAGCTGTATCCCATGTACTGCAGAGTAGTAGCATACATGGAGATCTAATTATCTGACATTTTAGATAACCAACTATAGCTGTTTAAAAGTTACATGTCATGTAGGCAGATTGAGGCTTGTAGCCAACACTTACTGTGTACAGATTTTGCTTGAGATGAAGGGAATTGTCTCTCTCTTTATAGCTGTTTTCTTCCAGTTCTTCATCCAGAACAACAACTGTGGTGGCCACAGCAGACAGAAGGATAATTATTAAATGCTTTCTGCATGAAAAAGCACAATTCCTGTTTATGTCAGTCTGACTGGGGGTGCTGTGAAGGAGCATGGCAGGTTCCTGCTCTGCAGCTGGGCTGGCCGAGAGACATAATCTTCCTCATCATCGTTGTGGCTGCACATAAACCAGCATCTGTGCTTTTCCTGGCCAGAACCACTGCACACCGTGAAAATAATGCCACCAAAGTACAATGTGCACAGTCTGGTATCAACAGGACAGATAATCTTTAACATCACTGAATACTGAAGAGAATCTGCCATGATACCTCCAGATCTCTTCTTAGGAAAACTGTTTTACCAGCTTGACACTTGACATAGTTGCAATTTCTGCCTCTGGTCTCATGACATCTCATGCTACTGGTCCACATGCTCAAATACATTCAGAAACTGGAAGATACACACATACACTTCTCCTGTTGTCCCCAGAGGTATTCATTTGGATGACACTGTTATTTTTCTTCTTGCCTGCTTTTTCTCTTTTAGATTCAGTGTGTTCCAGGAACTTGTGAACATTGTTTTACTTCAGGTTATACTTCTGCTAAAAGTCACACACCTTTAACTCAGATAATGTATTTTATTGCTCTTGTATAATATGATTAATGTCACCCTTGTATTGGAGCTGAGATGAAAGCAGACACTACAAGAGCCACAAATATTTTGGTAAAGGGGATCCCCTAGTTAAAACCAGAGGAGAAGTGCTTTTAATTCTGCCATTGATGTATGGCACCAGTGTTAATTCCTTACCTAAGCAAAGCAGGAAAGAATGAGCTAACAACCTAGGAAATAATGAAATGCGTGACCTAGAAAAAAAGAACTGTGAAATTAAAAACAAATAAACATTCTGTTCACCACAGTTAAAGAAACTTGGAATGGCAAGATTTTTAAGCTAACAAAACCCCACAAAAGGGTTTAATTTCCATTTTACATCTGATGTGTCAATTTTGATTTGTCACTTTTATATGGATCATCCTGAAGCCTCTAGCCAAGGAGGGTAATCTTTTCTTTATGAGAACATCAGCTTCAGGAGAATCCATATAAAGTCAATGTCCCTCATGCTGTTCAAAAATTAGTAAAAGGTTAGCTGGAAACAAAGAAAATGGGAGAGGGAAATGTTGGACCGTGTTTCTTTATACCAAAAGTCAGTGTTACATCCATTATGTACGTTATTGCCCATGTTTTTACTGAGTCTTTACTGAGGGTTGTCCATGGAAAAAAACGAAATACAATTAGCTACAGATGATCCCCAATTACATGGAGCAGACTATTTTAGATTAATGAGTAATACAACCTTCTTTTTCTAAAATTAATTTTATGAACAATGTATAAGTAAATAAAAGGGATAATTCAACTTCATTTGGGATTGATAAATTTTCAGGAGTTATTCATCTGATTAAGTGTATAAGACAGTAGTTCCAGGCTGTGATTCACCTGAAGTACACCAAGCAGGATGGGATTCTTGGTGCTCTGACTAGGTAAAGACGGTGCGCCGAGATAATGGCTTCCTTTATTTGCCACCCTCTTGGCTTGTGCTGGGGACAAAACCAGCATGATGAACCTACCGTCCTCAGCAGACTCTTCTTTAGCATGGAAAGCTGTGAACCTACTGTCCCATGAGTCCTTTGGCCGCTGGGCTGTTTGTTAATTCTGCACTTTTTCCTCATAACAAGTGTGGGCGATTTTTTAGAGCCTTACGAGTGCCAGTTACAGAAGCACAAAAGGGGTGTGGTGAGTTTACTTTGGATATGGTGACCTCTCTATGCCTTGTAGGAAGTCAGTGAGCTTAATCACTCTCTCAATTAGCCCAGAAACCTTTAAAGCTTCCTATGGCATAAACAAGGGAAGAAGATACCTGTCCCAGTGGAGATGAATTGCAGCTACACAGAGGCATCTCCTCTGGGGAATGTGGAGGATGACTCTCCAAAGAATTGCAGCTTATATAAGCACAATGTGAATGCACGGTGTGACACAGAACCTCTTCTCTATTTACACATTTGTTTTATGGTAACAAGATATGTCTCCTTTTATTCCTCCTTCTTTCATGGGTTCAGAGGTTGGGAGTGTTTCTTTTGTATATAAAGAAAATTTTCCACCGATAAATGAAATTCTGTCCATATAGAGGTATCGAACTGATATTAAATTTGATATATTAACTGTCTCTCTTCATCCTCATAAGAATTTTTTAGCAATTTTGTGCAGCCCTTCAGCTCTTACTGATGTGGATGAAGAATATTAACTGGCTCTACCAGGGTTTTAGGCTTGGTCTAGGAGCCAAGGTAAAGATGCAATCTTTGACCTAAAATGTATTTGCTACCTCTCCATAAGAGTATATTAAATGGATTCTGAGCTCAGCACTGATGACTGGCAGGAGGAGGGAGAGTGGGATGCTTCTGGCATTTGTATTGTGTCATTCTGCTCTGAGGAGGGTGAGATACACTCCACTGTGACCATTTGGTGTGTAGGGATTGTACAACTGTGCTGCGTGTACAGCTCTGCTGAGTGCTGGATGGCTTGAGCTACTCAATTCTTTGGGCAAACCATGGTCTCCAAAGGCAAACGTGCTTAGAACTGCCCTGGTGTTTGTCACTCTGGTTTTCAAGTGTTGTGGAGCATATTAACACAAAAAATCGAATTGTATAACAATTCAGCCAAACTTTTATTATTTCCTTTTTTTTCTACACATAATACTTAGGACAATATTGTGACCTGGGCAGATGTGTGTTTTGGTTTGTAACAAATTGATTATGAAAGCTGTGATTTCTCAGTGCCTTAAACAAATCCACCTTTTATTCTTCCTGTGCCAAAACATCTCTTTGTAGGCTGGAATTTGAGTTTTCTGGCATGTTAAAAACTTTATCAAGAACACATTCTGTAACATACTGTTATGCTTTCACTGCCAGTATAAGGCCTACCTATGTTTCATGTTCTAAGAGGGAAAATATTCACTATATCATATTACATGTTCTTAATTTGTGTCAGCTGGACTGACAAGCCAGAGTGTCTACAGCTCATCTTTGTGCAGACTTCGCCTTACTCCTGGATGCTCTGCACGCTTCAGCAGGCGTGCCAACATGCTCCAACTCTGTAAGAGAAAAAAAGATTCTCTTTGGATTTCAGATTTGAGATAGATTGGATGGAAGGTCTAGAGTATGATACTTACTAGGATGATTACTCCTATCATTTAAGTGGTGATAAAGTTCCTAGAGAAGCTTGAAAATGAGTGAAAATTAGAAAGAGAGTTTAAAAAAAATCCATTTTCTCACAAAAGAAAAAAAAAAGAACTTTAATTGCTACTGAAATCCCTCCAAGGGCCTTCTATTTACCCTTTAAAGGCAGGATGAGTATTAAAACCTTTTAAAATTTAGGTCTAAATCAAGAGAATTGCAGAAGGTTCACTGCTTAGATTTCCAACCAGATGCTATAAGCTGAATTAACAGAAACAATAAATAATATTTTGAGAAAAACGGATGTTTCAGATGATGAAATTGCCTCTGTTTTTCAGAGAATGATGTAGGCTATTCTAGTCCACTAAGACAACATTTCCATGGGTCGTTTACCTTCATAGACAGCAATGAATTTTAAACAAACTGAGCTGAAACATAGGAGAAAAGGGGTATTTTTCACTTGCAACTATATTTTAAAATGTTTCAGGGACATTTTCACTTCATTCAACAGCTGCTCAGGATAAAATTCCGTTCCTCTACTGTACCAATCAAACAGTCTCAATGCCTGTTCTTTTCACAAACATAAATTTGGCACGTTTACTCTTTCTTCCAAGGTTTTTCCATAAGGCACCAAATCTAATCTTCTCTGAGCCTTTTAAGGTTTTTAGTGGAAGGTCATGATATCAAGTCTTGAAAACATGAGAGGCAAAGCTTTGCTTATGGCTCTTAACAGTACTCTGATGTCACTTCTTGTACACAAGATATTTCTTTAATTACTTACACTGCTTTGGGGGTCTGATAGGAGCAGCTTGATGCAGGGGTACAGTAATTTCACTAGGTGCTGATTCCAGCACTTTCTTCAAAAGAAATTTTTTCAAAACACGATTAGCTTTGAATACATTGTTAATTAAATTAGTCATTATCGCATAAATGTGCCACATTTATACTGTATATACACAGGATATAAAATAGTAGTTGTGTAATTGTTACAGTTCATACAGTCTGTAGCTGTCTTTCCTTTCCAAGATGTGAATGAGCAGTAAAGCTGTGGAGCCTCTCATTTGTGCAGCTAGAACTACAACTAAACTCAAGGTTGTGGGAAAAAAGGGTACAAGAACAAACAGATGGAAAGTAGACATACAAAGCAGTAAGAATGAAAATAATAATATCACTCTTCAAAAAAGTCTTCATCTTTCGCTTGTTTAGGCTCATGTCCCAATCTGATAAGATCTGATTTTAGTCTGAGACAAACTTACTCATTCTTTTTCACGTTCCCTTCCTGTCTCCCATGCCCACCTCAGTCTCCTGTCCTCCAGGAGAGCTCAGGTGTCTGTGTATGTGCCTGGGGCTTTTGGAATCACTACAGAATTAATTTTAAAACAGGAACCTGGTTAAATACATAATGTAAATAAAGAGAGAGAGTACCTTAAGAAAAAGGAGTTGATTTTGTTTAAACTGTGAATTTCATTCCTTTAGAAAAATACAAGTTGGCTGGTAGAGTCAAGAAAAGAAGGAAACAGAGTTGGAGGTATGTGTTATTTAAAATGAAACTTAAAGAACTTCACAGCTTAAATGTTTTTTGTCCTTTTGCTCCATTTTTCAAATATCGGGAGTAATATTATAAAATTCAGCATAGCAACTTGATGGTGCTTGCTGCTTTGAAACACCACATATTGCCTCATTTTGCAAAGGGCCCATTATAATTTGACCTGTATAGTTTCTTTTAAGATCTAAGTTAAGGCTATGGCTTTTCTTGTATTCCGGAGCAAGAGAAAAAGAGGAATATTCATTGTGCTGCCATTAGCAGCCTGTCCTGGGTGAGAGGTGTATGCTGTGGATGTGTGTGCTTGTGTGGCAGGGCGTGGGAGTGCAGCCGCGGGTCAGACCGCAGGTGTGCCCGTGGAGCTTGGCAGTGCAGGTGTGTGCGTGTGAGGGAGCTCTGGCCAGGGAAGGTCAACCCAGGCAGGCCACTGAGCTGGTGAAGTCGTCCCTGAGCAAGAGCTGGGAGGACCTCTAAGGGCAGCTCTTGGCGTGAGAGCTGCAGGAAAGCAACTGAAGTAAGCCGTGATCCTTGCCAGTACCCGCAGATCACACCTTATCTAGGGTGATGCCGAGATGGTTCTTTCCTCCTGTATTTTATTGATTAACATTTTAAAAGGTCATAAAATGGTAGAAGACAAGATACACAGTAAAAAGGGTTACTCAGAAGCAGTAATAGTTCAAATCAATTAAACCTAAAAAATGGTAAGCATTGAAGGACATTGTTATTACAGAGAAACTTTGCTGATAAACCCAGTTCCTACAAGAATAAAGTTGCAGGAACTTGATTTTTTTTAATAACTTTTCCCCAACTTTAGAAACATCCAGGAGAGATATGGCAAAATTCTCTGGTTTTACTTCTGCCTGACTTTTCTAACTCTGTTCTGTCACTTAGAATCCCATGCTCATCAGGAAATGACAGATATTTTCACAGGCCAAGAAAAACAACAACCACTAAAACAGGGGAAGAGGGAGATTTATAAGATTTCTCCAAAAGTATTATTTAAAAGACTCTTTTCCTCTCAAGAAATATTTTTTTTCAGGGACAGTATGAACCCAGGAACAATGTCAAAAACTGAACAATTGTTCACATGTATAGGCCTGAAGCATGTCTGAATTGCATGGTCATTTAATATCTTCTTTGTACAGCAATGAAACAAAAATAGGCATCTAGTCCAAGCATTCTTTGTATTTTTTCTCCCCTTGTAGAACGAGGACTTGTCTGTTTATGCAATGCTGGATAAAACATGGTGGATTACTTAGACTTTAAATAAGAAATGGTGTGAAAAAACTCTACGGGTTTTGCTAGCAAAAAGGCAAGGACAAAAAATACTTAATTCAGATATTTTTGAAGGAAAAAATACATGTTTTAGTGCTTCAAATATGCGCTGTAGTGTTTAGATCTACCTGATCTCTGTGATAAAGAGACAGAGTATAAATCCACACCTGTTAATGAAAGACAATAAATGCACTCTTCCTTTTTATCATTTTAATTGCTAATTATGAGGGCAACTCAGGCTAAACAAAATAGACCTTATGAGGACTAAACACAACCTATTTCAGCACTTAAGGCACTTAAAGAAATTACTAATGTCTCCTTCACAAAGACATCATGCCCTGTAGAATCCAAGGAGAAGAATGAAAGATCCTTGACAGCTTTTCTTTCCTACCTGTACCCTTGCTCCCATTTACACTGTCTGGGGTTTGGAACTCCTAAACATTTTTTTCAGCACATAGTTTGGACAAATGGTATCAACTAAACCCACTTTTCCTCTCTTTTCCCATAGAAACTAGAAAATGCACTTTGATTGCTTCATGTCTAGCAGCCTAATGCAGTATACTTCCCTATGTATCCTGAAGTCTTCCATCAGATTTGGATGGACAAAAAACAGAACCGGAAACTATGAAAGAATGTCTACATCTATCTGAAACTTTTGTGTCGTGGTCAATGGATGACTATAGCTGAAATAAAAGCATCAGGCACATTTTCAGAATCAGTCTTCATTTATGTGTCTTCCTTTGATCTTTTGTAGATAAAAAAGAGCAGTCCTGCACTTTTCATCCTGGTAATGATTTCTTAGCCACCGCCTCTAAAGCTGTAAAATTTCACAAATTTTAATTTCTACTAGTTTGAGATGTATCTAGTTCCTAAGCACCATTAGAATGCATCAAAGAATAACCTTAATTCAGAGAATAACCCTAACTCAAGAAGTAAACACAGTTTTATAACCTTTAGGGTTTTCAAATAAAAGGATTTTGACAGTGACAGATATTTTTCAAAAGCTGTGATCTCATGTTAAATTTCACAAGTTATATAATAATTTTGGAATGCTGAATCACATACATCACTAATATTATACAGAAACAGACCACAAGGAAATCTTACTTCATTTTCAGTAATTATATGCGGAACAAATATGCAGGAAGTACCACAGAAACCCTTGATTTTTAAAAATGCATCTGCCACTGCTATGCATCTAGTAAGGATGTACAGAACATTCTGAGATAGAAATGCAAAAATCCCAAGATGATGGAATTCATCCCTCTGGAAGTACAGCATATGTTATACTACACTTGAGTCAACAAATTGGCATTTCTGGAAAGATAGATGAGACTATGATTCCTAACATGTATCAACAATGTTAGATCTAGCTTTAGAGCACGGAAGTAATTTTTCGATCTGATTTTGAATGTTCAACTAGAACCAGTAAAATGAAAGGATTTTCATCAGTAGGAAGTCTGTGTTTGGGTGCAAATAACATGTACAGCACATCTGACTCTCTTGGCTGTATAACCTGTATCAGGTTTATGTGGAAAGGTTTTGGTAGTGCAGGGGCTGAGAGGTGCCTTAAATTGGAGAAGAGGAGGCTCAGGGGAGACACTCTCAGCAACTACCTGAAAGGAAGGTGTAGCTAGGTGGGCATGGGTCTCTTCTCTCAAGTAACAAGCAATAGGACAAGAGAAAATGGCACCAGGGGAGGTTTAGATTGGATATTAGGATAACATCCCTCACCAAAATGGGTGTCAAGCACTGGAACAGGCTGCCCAGGGGAGTGCTTGAGTCACCGTCCCTGGAGGTTATTAAAAGATGTGTAGATGTGGCACTTGGGAACATGGTTTAGTGGTGGATTTGACAATGCTGGGTTAAAGGCTGGACTTGATGATCTTCAGGGTCTTTTTCAATCCAAATGACTCCATGATTATGTAAGGAGCTGCCAGTAGCTTCCCCCATGTCCAAGAGAGCCAATAACAAATGACTCCAAGATGAACCCACTGCTGGCCAAGGCCGAGTCCATCAGTGACAGAGGTAGCACCTCTGAAAACACGTATTTTAGAAGGTGGGAAAAGAAAGCTGCAAAACTTTATCCAGAGAAAGGAGTGAGCATATGCGAGAGAAGCAGCCCTGCAGACCCCAAGGTCAGTGGAGAAGGAGGGGGAGGAGGTGCTCCAGGCGCTGGAGCAGAGATGCCCCTGCAGCTTGTGGTGAAGACTACAGTGAGAAAGGCTGTCTATGCAGCCCATGGAGGACCATGCTGGAGCAGATTTGCTGGCAGGGCTTGTGACTCCACATGGGACCCATGATGGAGCATACTGTTCTTGAAAGACCGCAATCTGTGGGATGGACCCCACACTGGAACTGGAAGAGTGTGAAGAGGAAGGAGCAGCAGAGACAATGTGTGATGAACTGACCCTATCCCCCATTCCCATTCCCCTGTGCCACTCAGGCGGAGGAGATAAAGAAATCAGGAGTGAAGCTAGGCCTAAATTACTTGTTTATGGAGTATTGCAATTCCTATGTAAAAGTCCTGCTATCAATGAGAAATGCTGCTTTGACTAGATAGTCCCATCAATACTAAAGATTTTCTTCTGGGAAATACAGGTTGAGGTTTAGTGACATGACAACTGTGTGTGGGAATGAATAGCACTATCAACTAAGACAGTTTAATTCATAGCAAACACATTTCCTGGTAGTGTAACTTCACTTAAGCCAGTGAATCTACCCTGACAAGAAAATCACTGCTGCATGCAAGAATTAGACACATACTTGACTTGATTTTCAAAAGTGCTGAATCTTTAACAGCTTTCACTGTGACTGCTGAAATAAGTACCTGCAACTGGACTTAGGAGCTTCATTAGTTATGAAATTTCTCTGCTATCAACTCTGCTAATACTTGTGCAAATGTAATTATCTGAATATATTCAGGGTGGGTGACCAAAGTTGCACTGTGAGATCTCCTTTTACTAAAGTAGGTATTACTGAAGTCCAGAAAACTGTGAGTGTTGAGTGTCTTGAAAAATAAGATTACTTGGTTTTTAAATACCCGGCCTTTGCCATTAAAGCTTGAACGTTGTAGCTTTACATAGTGTATATATTAGTGCATACATATCATACATGTATACAAACCTTTTATAATTCCCCTTTCAGTAAAATAAACATTATCCTTTCTTGGTGCATCTCTGAAAACTGTTACAAAACGAAGTTGGTAAATCCTGAAAAGAAATTGTGAAGCTCCCCAGAAATTTTTTTCTTACTTTCAAATAATTCTTTCTATAATAAAAGCCATTTATCAAATATTCAATGAGCAATGCTCGAGCAACTTATGCATGATGAAATAGAATAAACAAAGAAGAAATATGATTAGACAAGAAAGCATTTCAAAGGCACTCCAGTGAACACACTTGACCAGATATAATTTACTGACTAATTCTTTAAAATTTTTCACTTTTGAACATCATAATGCGGCCTTTGGTATCAAGGATGTATGCAAGGCAAAGACACGTCTGCAACAGCAACATAATAGCTTATTTATTAATTGACAAGGTGAAATGTTTGTTAAAATATAGTTATTGCACATGTATCTTGGAGTTATCTATTTAACAACTACCCATCTCCTATCTCCCTGAGCCCTGCCTAAGCTATCTATGACAGTGAGAACTGTAAGTGTTTGATAATGGAACCTTCATGACACATACAAATGTTCTGGAATATTTTAGATCTTAATTTTTGTAAGTAAGAAATATTTTCTGAGCTCGGGTTCAAGTATAGCTTTAAATTCTTGCAGTAGCATTGAACATCAGGAACCTCAGAGCTGTTAGCCTGAAATATTATTTCTGCTAAAAGAGTGCTGGCACATGTGTAAAGACCCATAGGTCTTGAATCCAGGATCCATAGTTTGTGAGCTTTAATGAGTACGTGTGTTGATCCCACCAGAGTCCTTGTAGGTCTTTCAGGTGTCACTGCTAATATTTCCGAGGACAAACAGCTTGGAAGCTTGAAGTCTTGGCCATTTCTAAAGGATGTATATCAAGCAACTCATAGTTTGGAGTGACCCAGGTGATGGGATTACTCCAGAGCTACAGGATACAGGCCTCTGTTCTGTCCTCATTGCTAAATGTATCAGTTTCAGGGGATGATTATGGCCCTTGTCCAAGCAGACCCATGAGTCTTATCTCCTTCTAGAGGACTCTGACTGTGTCTGTCTTCCGTGGAACTTGTCTCTGTTGGCCTATCTGTTGTCCCATGGCATTGTGACATTGGTAGTTACAATGACAAGGTTGTGCTGCAGCCCACCAGAACTGTCATTTTCTAATGTGAAAATGATGATGTAACCTGCAACTGAGACACAAACTCGTCTGAGATGAGGCTGATGTATTGCATACAGCAGATAAGGCTGAGGTGTTGCATGTGGCAGCAGAAGTTGACACTGTTCATCCTTGCTGCAGGTTGGGGTGTGTCCCAGGACCATCGCTGGGTTTTGTTCTGCATGCAAAAAATTGATACACTCCAAAATACATCCTGAGGCTGAATCAAAATATGTGAATAAGAAGAGAAGCAGAACCCCAGAGGGAACTGTGAACCTAAATGATCTGGCAGCATAGTCTTATGACTTGAGACAATAAGCTTCCCTGACCTGAAGAAGAAAGGCCTTGGGAATCTCTAGTACCCCAGCTTCCAACAGCATCTTTAGGGCATATCTTGAATGGAGATTCACAGGCATCTATCTATCTCCAAGTAAAGACTTGGAAATGCAGAATGTGAGAATTTTGGCTAGGAGAAGGCCTCACACAATTTCATGATTGTCAAAATCAAAATTTGATATAGACATCTTCCTTTAAAAATGCAGAGCTGTTTACCTAAAAATCAGCTGGGAAACTGCACTATGTAGGAAACCCAAGGAAATCATCTCATAATTTAATGGGTTTGAAGTTCAAAGAGGGGTGATCTCAAAGTAAGTTTGGCATAAATAGATCTTTCATATACCAAACACAACTACAGGAGCAAAGGAAAATTTAAAGTCAGAAAACAGTCATTAGTGGGGCATTATTTATTTTCAAAGTAGTCCCAAACTTGCCTGCTGATATTTACACTCTGTACAAATTTTCACTATCTTTACTGTTTTATTTTGAAAGGAGAGTATGTGGGCTCCTTTGAACAAATCTTTTCTTGGATTTTCGAAGGTGTGTTCAAATTCCAAAATATTAATAGCTCCCATAAAATGGTAGAGGTGGGACTTGAATTCTTGCACTAGAACTGCAGATGCCAGTATATTTTCACTTTGAAGTTCTGAACATCTGAAAAAGGATCAAAGTGAATATTAGTGGAAGCATACAGGATTTTTTTCTTTCTCAATTCACCTGCTTATTAATTTTGCAGCTACATACCACTGATTTCGTATTCCCTAAAAGATATGCAAAACATAAAAGATTAGAGTCTACTGTGGATTCCAGAGACAGATGGTAGCAAATATTTGCTACATATTTAGTATTTCCACATAGAAATATCTTCTTTTTGCTGCTTAAAACACAATATTAATTTTAAGAGTAAAATAAAAACTGTAAAGAGGTCTTCATGGTGACCCACATAGCTCCCAAAATAAAGTCCTCTTGCTCTTTCAATTTGATCCTTATGATTTAAATTCTCTAGAGTTGCACAAAGAGCAAAGGGTTTCTTGTAGCAAGATGCAGGGAAGCTGCACTGACAAAGGTGGCAAGTTCCCCAACTATCCAACAAACTCTAAGCTAAAAAACCAGTGCCTCACTCCATGTGAAAAAACCCTTAATCTCTGTTGAATACTCGCGCATCTCTGCCACAGTTTGAGTAATGCATAATTCATCACACCATGACATTCTCTATTCTGCCATTCTCTTTCACATTTTGGCATTTCCAAAAGATATTGCAAAGCATTCCCACTCCCTTCTTCTGAAGATGGCATGTACCATGAACTCCATCAAACAGAAAATGCAGCCAGTTCAGACATTAAGAGATTTCCCTTATCCAAAACTGCTGAAAGCTTCCTATCCCACTAAAGGCCCATGACGTCTGGAAGATAACCATTTCAGAGCTGGCATTACAGGAGACAAGTCAGCACCACCACTGACACTCCAGCCCTAAGCAAGATAACCATGCTCTGCTAAACAGTGAGTTATAAACTGTTTTTATGCAGTGTTGGCACGTCACTGGAAGGATACATAACCACACTAAGGGCAGGAACATGCTCGGGACAGGACAGAAGATGCTGCTAGAAAAAAAGCCAATAATGCTGACAATGTCACTGGATTCCTGAACACATACCTACATGTCTGCCAAGAGCTGGCCATGCAGCCAACACACCAACATTCTACAGGCCTTGGATTTGAAATTCCAAGTGAGATACAGGCAAGGAAGAAGTAGCCTGTTTCCTAGGCTAGAGGACCATATTGCCTGTCTGGTCAGTTGGTCCGTTTAAGGAGGGGATTTTTGGGAAGTAGCTGGCATCCTATTGCTCTCTGGAAGAGGTTAAAGAATTTCTACACAAATATGAAAATGAGCAAAGGTAAAACCTGTGTCTGATGTAGGTAACAGCATTCAATTTAATTCTTCTAGTTGGGCACTGTAACAGTCATAGCCCCACTCTTGGCACACCTCATGTACAGATATATATAGAACTTTGTCTCTCATGCTTCATAGCCCCACTTGTTCCACTTCATGGCCACCTCTTGTTCCTCTCAGTCTGTATTTTTGGAATAAAAACATACTTTTCTTGCTCTGAATTACTGATATAAACCCTTGGACAAGATGCTGTTCTCTCCCATAGCTTGAAGCAGAGGAAGTTCCTCATCCGGTAGGATGTCTCCAAGTATTCAGAATCTCAAGCCTGCAAATCAATTCTCTACGCAGTAAGGAATCTACCATGTGAGAGTCATCATTTGGTTCTGACCAAAACTTCTGAGATTTCTTGCACCTGCACTTACAAATGTTTTTTTCTCCATCTCTGGAATATACTGATAAAGGAATTATAGTAATGACATGCCTGTGGTCCTCCCTTCTTCACATTATCTCATGAGGAAGCACACACAGGAAAGCTGGAGTGGGTGAAGGAACTCACAGTGGTGTTGAATACTGATAACCCTCCTGAAGTCACCTTCGGTGAAGAGCTCATTGGCCAGATTTTTCCTGCTGCTGGCTGTGGTAATGAATGAATGAATGTCATTTCTAGTAAGCACTGAACACAATTGTTTTTTCCAACGCGTTTTACCAGAACGGTTAAAAAAATCAGTGTGAGATGACTTCTTTGATTCCCCAAAAAATGTAGCCATTCCATGTGGCTTTCTGAAACAGGAGAAACTGCCTGCTCCTCAGGAAAGCTACATGCAATACCAGGAATTCTAGTTTGGGTTTTAAGTAGCAACAGTTTTCTCCTCCATGCTCAGCTCTATACCAGGTTTCTTCCCTATTCACAATGTAAAGACCTGCTAATACAGGCTTCTAAAATACAGTAGAAAAAGTGCTATCCATTTTCCTTTTTTTCTCTTCCAAGTTCTGCAGTGCTATTTTTTAGCAGTATAAGGAAGGCACTGTAGGCTTTGTACACATTTGCTAACATTTTGTAAGCTCTAACCATTTTCTAAAGCTCTACCTGCTGCAGCAGCTCAAGGTTTCTCAGAACAAAAATCTTTCTCTCCTGTTTTTATGGTATCTGACTTACATGGCTAAAACAGTGCAGCTGAGATCAAGATGAGATAAAATGAGAAGACAAAAGCAATGGGCATTGTGTCAGGAGTACAAGAAAGATGAAGCAGGTACACTTCACTACCTGTTAAATTAATATTTCATTTTGGATTCGCATGAAATTGCAAGAAAATAAACTATCTCCTTTTCTTTGCTTCTTTGTTAAGAAACAGCTTCCTGTAGCCTTATCTGAATGAGTCTAAGATAAAAATGTGTATGTTTTCCTTATATAGTTAACTGAATCTCAAGTACAGCAGTGGTTAGCTAAGGAAAGAAAAATAATATGGATACGTACCCTGTTAAAAGTTTTGATTGAGAGAAGCTCTTTAAATGATACTAAAGAATTGTGTCATACTTTCTGAAATGGGGACTCATGTGTTCCCCAGTGTGGCACAGAACCAAAATCAATGACAATAGATTTACATTAGTAGGCTGGATGCAATAGTCACATTTTGGGAGGAGCATTATCTCAAACTGGCTTTAGCCATGCTACTAGAACAAATAAGGCCAATATTTAGAAGTCAAATGCATTCCAATCCATTTAAATGAAATGTATTTGGTTGATACTACCAGACATGCATTTTGCTTTGGCAGGCAGGACATCTCTCTGATGACTTTGGGCCTGAACATCTGTCAGCCACAAATAGAGTTTTTACTAATCCAACCAATACTGAGGGCAGGTAAAATAACTTCAGTAAAGATTCAGTTGTTTAGTGCCGTGGCTGTATACTAAAAAAATTGTACCTACTGAAACCAGTTAGAAAGCATTTCCAGATCCATTTGCATAACATGCTAATATTTTCTGAGCTCCCCCCTATGCCCTAAGGCAAATTGGATATGCTACAATTCTGAGATGGTGGTATGATGTGCTGCCTCATGCCATGTTAAGGAATATATGCCTATTTCTCTGTGCACTCACTTTTCCCAGACATTTTTACAAATCCTGAAATGATTTGGAGATGTTCTATCTTCTGTGTGTGGTGTTAATTGCTTTAGAAATAGACTTCCCACTAGAGAAAGAAGTGTGAGATGGATGACCATCCAAATCACTGCTTCATTCATTGTTTAAGAGGCAATTTCAAAATTTAAAGCTCTCTAAAGAGCCTGTCAGAGATAGCTGGGAGGTAGACAGAGCAGTCAGAAAAACCCTTAGGGGATTAATTCTATTTAGTTGAGCAGCTCAGATTGCTGTCAAACATTAGTGGAGTAAGAATTTTTGACTTCAGGAAGTGACAATTAGAGGGGGGCCTCTAATTCACGGATATATGCCAGCCTTGAATTCAACAAAGCTCTTCATCTCAGTAAAGGATTTATTTTTTTTTTTAGCAGCAGGTTGCACAGGCTGATTATGAACTGTGTTTTTGACATATTTTCTTTCATCAATTTACATCGCTCTGAGAAAAAAAAAAGTGTGAATATCCAAAAATATTTATCTTTAATTTTGAAGCTGACATAAGTGTCTCCTGCTTTAAAGGTGCCACAAACTACATGCAGGTTAAAATCAGAATTCTGAAAAATCAAAAAACAAATTACAGACTATATTTTGAAAGAAATGTTGACAATAATGGTTGTTAACATCTCTCTCTTCCGTATTTCCCTTATTTGTGAAAGACTCCTAGAATTATCTGTGATTCTCTGGACTGAAAATTTTGCAAAAGTGGATGTCAGTTTATATGTGACATAAACAATCCATTTTATGAATGATGGTGTAGAGAAAAGTGCTCATGATACACTGAATATGAAATTTTATATAAAAAGATAGTGCCATTAACACTAAAAAGGAGTAGTATCTTTAAATACTACATAAAATTGAAGCTATGGAATTAATTCCCTGTCAGAAAATAAATAGAAGTAATTTAGACAAAACTTAACAGGATTTCAAGGATTATTCATTTACACAACTGCTTTCAACTTAATGGTTGGCAGATGTCTGTCTATCTTTCATGTTCATTGGCATGCTTCCCCCTCCCTTTTCCCCAGAAGTATCAAATACAAGATGGTTGTGTGTCTCACTTGAGGCACTGTGTTTCAAAAAGATTTGAATGAGTAACAGAATTAGAGAGTAGAGGAGCTGCAGGGCAGGTAGGGTGCTTGCCAGAAGGGTGACTACAACAAGTACTGCTGAAAGAATAAATACCATGCCAGCAGATGGTGACTGGGGGAGTTTCTTAAGTACTGCCCCTGAAACAAATCTTTTCCTATATTTTCTTTAACGATGTTGTCATAAAGCGAAGGCGCATGCCTATAAAGCATACTGAGTGTGCTAGGCTGGTATGCATAAAAGAATGCATGAGAGAGTCTCCATAAAAAAGGACTGCAATAACTGAATGACCAGGACTGAAAAAATGAAGATGAGAATGAAATCGGTGTTGCTATATGAAAAGCAATGCACCTGAAAAATACTGTAGATCTCGGTGTAAATTGGGAGTTCCTGCTTGGAAATAACTGATAAGCCGTGGGACCTGTATTCTCAACTAATTAGCTAGAGGTTTATTGCAAGCTATCAAGATTAAGTGCCAAGGAAGGCAAATGCAATTCTACTATCTATGAGGAAAGTATTTCAAAGAAAGAGAGGGAAATATTAGCGTCATTATAACAGATAGGGGTCCACTCCATCAGGAAGACAAGATAAACTCCTGACTATCTGTGCTGAAAAATACAAATACAAAACATATACAGAGAACTACAAAACCATGTCTGGGCTGTGGATTTGGGCACCCCGCAGTATTTTCTCCCTACGCCTTGCTAAAAGAGTAATCAGCTGGGTGCTATTGATGCTGCATTTCACCTTTGTGCCTTGAATTTCTTCATGTAGTGTCCTGGTTTCAGCCAGGGTAGAGTTAATTTTCTTCCCAATAGCTGTGTTTCAGATTGAGAATGAGAATAATAAAGATAACACAATGGTGTTTCAGTTGTTGCTGAGAAGTGCTTACCCTAAGTCAAGAACTTTTCAGTTTCAGGAAATGGGGGAAAGCAGAGGGGTGTACATCCAGATTTCACCCCAACACAGAAAAATATCCTACTGAGTAACACAAGTGAACCTGGAAAAAGACTCCTTTAAAGGAGACTAGAAGAGCTTGTTTTTTCCTAATGTTGTGAAATTAAGACTTAGCTGAAAAAATTTCCTTCTATAAACAGAGGAGAGTATTTAATACCAGAAGGAGAGAAAATCAAAATAATAAAACTATCATAAAAGCAAATGGATAAAAGCGGTCTATATGCAAGTGTACCTGGATGAAAAAAGAAGGTCTGTAGCAAGTATCAGAACAGTGAAATCCTGAGCCAGCTTTCCAAAAGAAGATCTGTCTGTTCCCAAGATTTATTCCTCTTAGAAATAGAATTTCAAGTGCCTGGGAGGAGGATTATCAGATTTTGTGCTTATGCAAGGCAAGGCCAGGACTCTAGCAGCTCTTTTAAACCCACCTCTGCAAGATTTCACTAAAACCATTGTTGTCAAATAGCTGTTTCTAATTTACATTTATTTTTGCAGACCATTATTGAACTACTTACATGCTGACTGTGTACAGTATTGTTTTAGCAGGGTAAGCCTACAATAAGTGTCTTGGAGAAATTTAAGCATATTGCCCTAACAATTTTCCTTCCAAGACAGAAGTAATATGCTTCTTATTGGACATAATCCTGTAGCAGCCAACAGTGACTCTTTGAGACCATACTAAATACAGTAAAGTGCACCTTCATGTCACTGTTATGAAGTATAGAACTAACTTTTCTAACTACAGAGAGAAGTCAGAATTTGTTTTATGTTTTTGGAGATAGATATTGGGCAGCTGACTGCCTTGCTAGGAAAAAGCTTCTAATGCTAAGGCTTTTTAAGAATTCCCTTTATTTGTTCTCACTACTTGCAAATTCAAGTCCACCAATAACCAAATTGTCACCAGGAAGATCCTCCAAGGTCTAACAGAACCCAAGGACTATCAGCTACTGAGCAGCTCAGTCACTGCATCTCATTTATTCTCTGTCATAACCTATAAATTATTTTTCTTTCATCTTGTTTTCAGTCTTACAGAAGAAATTTGAAGAGACAGCCTTGTGCCTATCCCAGAGAACAAGACTAATCCCCTGACATGCTAAATTTGGGGATCTCCTGTTTATGGCCTCTGAACTGGTGTTAGGCAACTGACTTGGGGCTGTAGCTCCCACTCCAAGAACAAGACAACTAAAAGTAGCACTCATCTGTGAGGCACTGAAGTAATCCTGTGCCTCCAGGACCATGTGGTTATGCCAAGATCTGCTGCCATTGACCCAAGCACAACCAGCAGGCCCAAGGCACATCCTGCCTATGCAGTTTTTCAGTAGAAGAACAATAGAATGGAAGGCAATTGCAACAAACAATGGTATGATTTCCCAAAAAGGGTAGAGGTGGATGCTTCCATTATTTCAGAGCCACACAGCTCAGCACTGCCAGGTATGGCATCACCACAGACACAGTGACTTGTCATTGTACTTGCAGCAGTGATTACACCAGTGATGGACACAGAGCCCTCTCCCAGCAGTAAGATTTTGCCTGATTAGTATGGCCAAATGTGTACCAAAGATCCCCAAACCTCTTTTTTTTCCCCCTGAAAACTTGAAGCAAAGCCATGGGAGATACAGTCAGCTTCTGAGAAATGCAGAACTTGTTGGCAAGCTATTGCTCTAGGCTGATGGCAGTCAGAGGGCTAATACACAAATTTCCAGAACAATTTTCAGACTGCTTCTGTTCATCAGAGAGTTTGCCTTCTGTTCGCCCCTCAGTTACCCTCTGTTCTGTCTTGGTTTCTTTAAAAACCATTCTCCATGTCTTTGATATTTTGTATTACATGTAGGTGTTGAGGTGTTGGTAGTGGGGGGTTCCAGGAGTGGCAGGGATGAGAAGGAGAAGCTCCAGAGTGGAACAGAAATCCACATGTCAGCCTTTGGAGGACTGCAAACCAGAGCAGGAGAAAAGAGTGAAAAGGAAGGAGAGGGTAGACCTAGTGCTATTTACTGACTGTACATAGCATCCCCCAGTGCATCCTTCACATCCCTCTGTGCCTCTGGGTGGGTAGACGACTCTAGAGGAATGAAGGAGTCTAAAGGAATTAAGATCTTCTTGGGAAAGAGGAGAGGAAAGGTTGTTTCAGTGTTTGTAGTTTGGATTCTTACCACTCAAATCTATAAAATAGATTGGCAGTAAATTAAGTCTTGGCAAGTCAAGTCTGTTTTGCCTGTGCCAATAACTGGAAAGCAATGTCCTTGTGTTTATCACCACCCATGAGTTTTCTTATTCCTGTTTTTTTCTTATTTTTTCTTATTTTCTCTCTCTCTGTCCCACCAGGAGCATAGTGCTGGAATAACTGAGCAGCTGGGTGAGTTCGGTTGTCAACTAAGACTAGCCCACCACATATTTACATCTGCAAGATGTATATGAAGATAAAAATCTTACCTGCTCCCAAGGCTGTAGAAGAAAATAAAATCCTAGGAGAGAATGAAATTATCTCAACTCAGTTTGTTTGTGGTTTCTGCTGATTTCTGCTCATTAATCTTCTTTTCTGTACCACTAAATCAATTGAGATAAGAAGCATTGGCACTTCGCTCTTTAAAGTGTCATTCTCTTTAGGAATTTTTTTTCTCTACCGTATCAGTGCCACAGACTCATTGGGTGCTTTTCATACAAAGTTGAAGGTTCCTATTTACATTTGTAACTCTTTTGCTGCAGAACAGCTACACACAAAAGATCCCTTTCCTCAATCCAGTGAGACCCCACCTGGAACACTGCATCCTTCTTCGGGGTGTCCAGCACAGGAAGGACATGGACTTATTGGAGTGAGTCCAGAGTAGGGACACCAAGATGATCTGTTGTTGTATATTCCATGCTCAAATGGTTTCTCAGAGGATGAAGTCTTCAAATAGTTCATATATTAGTGAGGTCCTTTGGAGGTTTAGCCTGGTTTTGAGGAACAAGGGAGGAAAGAAGCTTTAGGTTTAATGATGTGCCTTTCTAATGGAACTCTGATCCAATCTGATTCTTTGTTCTTTCCACTTACTTGCATGGACAAATGTATTATTTACCAAGTAATAATTCAAACACAATTAATTTCACTAACATGTATATTGGAAGCAGATTATAGGCAGATTCAAAGGTAACATTTACTACATCAGAAAAGGTGATAAACTGTCCTGCAGGCTGGGCTGAACATGCTTCCCGGAGCACATGGGCAAGGTCACTCAAATACTGCATTCCTGCTCATGCATTTGGTTACTTTCTTGCTTGTGGGAAAAGCAACCTGTTGAAATATTCCCACAGATATGGTGGAGTGCAGTACAAATGGATTTTCCCTGCTAGTAAGGCACTACAGAGCACTCCAGAGATATTCAGTGGAACAGTTATGTAGGGATTGACACTATTTCTTACCTACATGTGAACTGGCCAGACTTCTGACGTGCACAAATTTCTTTCTATGACCATCTACAGTGCTTATAGATGCTAGGCTAGTACAAGGGCAACTAGAGCAAAATAACTTTTAAACAAAAAGATCTACAAACATTCCTCCCTTCTACCTTCTGTCACCTATCACTGACCTTTCCAGTCCTGCTCAGACAGATTTAATCAGATTTCCAGATGTAGACAGCACAGTTAACCTTCTGGGTCTCTAAGAAGCAGCCCTATGTTTCCCAGCAGTTACTTAGTGTACACTGTGCTGCAGACTCCCAGCTTCCCCAGACAATCTTCCCAAACCTTCCAACAATCCAGAGAGAGAAACCACACTTCTCCCTGCTGTCCTCCCAGCACCCTTTTAAGGGAAGATAATGTAGAGCGCCTGAAAACTGCAGGTAAAGAGTTACTGCCCAATACATGCTCTACAATTAGCCTTTAAGTGTCAAAAAGATTGCCTTCTAATTATTAGTGACACTAAGCTGAGGTTGAACCTTAGTTGTTCCTATATGTATGTAAAAGAAAAAAAGGGTTCTAACCACATTTACAATGAATTATACAAGATCACAATGTTAAGGGGATATTGCTGTATTTGTGGGGATAATTTTTGTCTCAAACACACTCTCAATAGTGCTCTCCTATTGCTCATCTGAGAATATTTTTATTCTTTTTTTCTTCCCCATGGCATCTGTTTTAGAGAAGCAATATGTTTCTTTGCATTAAACAAATGCTGTACATAGGGGTTGTCTGACTTCAAGGCTCCAGCTCCTTTCTTTTGCTTATGTGCTTTTCATCATTGCTGAAAATATTTGACAAAAGGCATATTGCTTACTTTGGTAATTATAAACCAGTAAATGATTCTGAATGCCGCAGCTGCAAAGATTTGCCTTAGTCTCTTGCAGTTTCCTAACTACAAGCCTTAATATAGTTATCTCTATACCAGGAACACAACAGCATTAGCAAAATTAGCTTTGAATTGTATCTGAACACACTTAAAAAGAGAGGCCTGCACAGTTGGTACAATTCCTGTGCAGTTGTCAAAGCCCTTTAACAGTCCTCCCCCTCCACACTGCTGTTTTGCATGATGTTGTTAATATCACATATACAGACAGTGTCTGTCTTCTATGTTAGAGTTGTATGGTAGGAATTATAGAAAAATTCATGTAGAAAAGGACCTCTGGAGGTCTTCTAGCCTAAATTTACTCTAAAAAGGACTAGCAACACAGCTATGCAAGGCTGCTCAGGGCTGTGTCCTGGGGGGCATCAGGCACAGTATCACCAGCCGGGCAAGGGAGGGGATTGTCCCACTCTTCTCTGCACTGGGGCAGCCTTGCCTCTAGTGCTGGGGGCAGTTTTGGGTGCCACAATATAAAAAAGACATTAAACTATTAGAGGGCATCCAAAGGAGGGCTATGAAGATGGTAAAGGGCCTCAAGGGGAAGCTGTGTGAGGAGTGGATGAAGTAACTTGGTCTGTTCAGCCTGGAGGAGACTGAGAGGAGACCTCATTGCACTCTTCAACTTCCTCTTGAGAGGAAGAGAAGGGGCAGGCACTGATCTCTTCTCTGTGATCACCAGTGACAGGACCCAAGGGACGGCCTGAAATTTTGTCAGGGGAGGTTTAGGTTGGATATCAGGAAGAGGTTCTTCCCCAAGAGGCTGAATACTGGAACAAGGTCCCCAGGGAAGTGGTTACCGCACCAAGCCTGACAGAGTACGAGAAGCATTTGGACAACACTCTCAGGGACATGGTGTGATTCTTGAGGCTGTCCTATGCAGGGCCAGGAACTGGACTTTGATGATCCTTTTGGATCCCTTCCAACTAAGGATATTCTATGAATCCTGGTAAGGGAATGAAGATAATTTCCTCTTAAGGGAAGATAACTGCATGACTTTCTAGGTAGTGTGATGTCATTCATCTGTCTGACATTAATTATGTGTCATCTAAACTGCAGAACTCTCTCTAAACTTAAGACAATTAGGTCTACAATGATTTAGACATCTGTTGGAAGAGCTGAGAAATCTAATTTGGGAAGATTCCATTTATGGAGAGCCATGAAAAGAGGGGCTATATAGCAGTACATTAGATACTTCAGCAGAAACAAGGAGAGGCAGAGGGGGAATGGAGAATACAAAAGCCAGGAAATGATGGGTTTGTATTTGGCTGTTCGCTTACTGGAGGAACAGCTTTGTTATTTTTACCATCCTTCAGCTTGTGCTAGTAAAAGTCTTTTTATGGAACATATTTTCTCAAGGCCTGCTTTATAGATGCATTGTGTAATGCAAAGCATGAACCTTTCAAATAGTTATATTAACAACCAGCCATGAACCTGGCTCTGTTCTGCCTCAGTTGTACCTTGTATGCTCAGCAGCAAATAAAAAATTAAAATTGTCCTGAAGAGTCAACAACTGACCCCTCTGTAAAAGCAACACCTCCAGGTACTGTATATAAAGAGGCTGTTGGCTCTGTATCATCTGCTTTTGACCTCATTTTACTCAATGAACTCTTCAGAGAAGGTAGGGTGGGAATAAATTATGACTGCCATGCACTGTGTTTCAGTGGTCCTGTCAGCCAGAACAGTCCCTGTGAACCAGTATCACCACTGGAAAATAGAAGAGCTCAGAGACTGGTTTCTTTGAGCACATATTTATTGTGTCAGACCACAGCCTGACTCCCCCAACAATAAAGTACGAAAGGATGGCTGAACAAAATTGAGCTGCATGTGTCTCATGACTGTCCATTTGTCCTGATTCTGCAGACCCCTCCTCTGAAATTATATTACAGAAGGAAGGTTTTCATAGATTATTAAAATCAGGAAATTCAAATACCAGAACTTGATATCAATTATTGGACCTGTGAGTTCTACAATTCTATACATAGAAACACAGGCATACATTTTTGGTCGTGCACCATACAACCAAATTGATTTTAAGCATTTGTCGAAAGATTCATTTTATCATTCAGAGCTTGCTTGATTTCACTGTGAATTGAAATTTTTTCAAAGAAAAAGAACTCTATCTTAATGGTATTTCTAGCTTATGCAGCCTTGTTTCCTTTTGAAGGATTAGGATATTAGAAGCCTTATAATAAAGCATGAATTGAAAATGAAATTGTCATTAAAATTCTGTGAGAGAGTACTGCAGAACTATTTCAGCCAGTCCTTTTTGATTTGTTTCTCATAATCTAGTTGAAAACTGATTTTAATTGTTAAAATGCATATTTGTAAAATATGTCATAGAAAATGTAATCTCAGCAGGTCTGATCAATGGTTTTTCACAGTCTTTCTACTAATTCACAGAACAAAAAAAGAATATTCTGATTTTTAAATGTAGAATATTTTAAATAGGATTCAAAAAAAGGAAAGGAAAAATGGGACTAAGTTAGTAATAGGTAATAGAACTCAAATAATTATGTACATTTTCCCCCCTAAAATTTTGATTAGGCATTTGTTCCAACACTGAATCAGTATTGCAAAATATGTAAGAATTATCAAATGACTACAAAGTGAAATTATTTGAATTTTCTCCATATGGTACAAAGCAAACAACAATCTTGACACAAATCACAGTGCCTGCTTGACATCAGGATTTCTGCCAGAATGTAGGTGGTTGGGACAGCATTTGTGCCTTCTCCATCTAAAATTATACCACTTGATTGTTCTGTCAAAATAAAAAGGAAAACTTCATGTAGTTTTCTAACCTGATGCACTAACAGAATCTGCATGTTCTCAATCTAAATGCTGACAGGGTCTGAGGAAGGAAACTCGCCTCTCACAAGAATGGAGAATGGAGTGATAAATGTATGGGACAGAGATGCGACACGAAGATCAATTGTCTGAAGAGAAAGAATATGCATCAGTAGCAATTCTTTACTAAAGGCTGAGCAAACATCCATAAACAGAATAATTTGTTCTTAATTCCAAGAAAAGAGAACGTAATGATCTTCATGAAAAAATATGTCTTTACATGGCATACAGACAACAGATCACAAAACCCCACAACTCCAATGATTTAGCAATCCTTTTTGGAGTCAGATTAAGCACAGGAAAAAAAAAAAAAACATTAACTTCAACAACACGCATTTTCACAAAGCTTTTTTCATTAGTAGCCTAATTTTTATAGGTATAAAACATTGCCAGCTTTATTGACTTCATTTTCCCTGTTACCTAAGGGGCATGCAGCTGCCAGCTCTCAAGCCCTTTTAACACCTCTCAACAGACCATATGCAGCCCAGGTAGAACACGTTATTTAGCACCTGATGCGATGCATGTCACAAAGAATGTCTGGAATTCACAGCCTAATGACCTGCAAACTTCCAGTCTCAGAAGCCATCTTGTATCCAATTATGTCTGGTAACATTTCATGTCAATTTACAGTTCAATCTTTGTGTCAGGATCATTCAGTACTTTCAAAATGACCTACCTGAAAAAAAATCACAGAGAACACTGTGTGGTAATTCTGTTTGTAATGAAAATGAGGTTGCTTATAACTCGACAGAGTATGCCCAGCTGAGGCTTGATTTTATTTTTAAGTTGGGAAAGTAGTCGTACAACATGCAAACCCTTCCTGCTCAAATCATGGCACATCCAGGTCAGCATACACCTGGAAATCTTCCTCTGGCATCTCAGACAGACTCTAAAGGAGTGTTTCTCATTCCATGCACCACTTTTTCTGTCAGGAAGGAGAAATTCAGCTATTTGAGAGCTCCAGCTGCGAAGGATTTTCTGACAGGAGCAAAACCTGTCTTGATCGTCTATAAAATGGAAGATCTGTTCAAGAGTTGTATTTGAATCTCTACAAATAAACAGGAGAGGAGCCATCTATCATGTGCGTATGGTGTCCTCTCAACTGTGTGTTTGGTGTTAACAAATAACATACCCATAAAATCAGTGCAGAAAAAACCAGAAAAAGTGTAAGGTATGTTATTGAAATAAAATAAGTTACAATATCAAATTTTTCCAGAGAACTGGATGAGTGTTCTATTTATAGGCTAGGGTGGAAGGAACTGACTGAAGACTTTGCCCCTTGTCCAGAAAAAAATGAACATGAAGAGCACGTGCAAGGACAAATGATGGCCTATCAGGACCATCAGCAAGAAAAAGAGCTGGCTGCTTGGCTAAAAAATCTGGAAAAGCTGAGACTGTTCAAAAAGTTCCCATCTCTCACTGGGACCTATGTTGCTATGAGGAAGATTCTCTTCCAAGCAGAGCTGAAGACTTGTAAAACAGATACACCTCATTTTGTTTAAAAAAAGAAAAAAACATTGCTTCAGTTTTAATCTGCAAATTTTTCATATATCATAGTAGTAGTATGCTTAGCTAAGTAAGTAATAAGAATCAGAAAAATAATAAAATAGTGGTGGTGGTGGTATTAGCGTGCAATTATTTATTCCATTTCATGTAAATAAGGAAATTATTTCTATATCTTTGTAAATGTCAGGTCATGCAGAAAGGTTTTCCAGTCACCATCCTTAAATTATTTCAAAAGTCACCTGAGCAAGATTTTAAGCAACCTCACGTGGCTTTTCATTTAGTTTGCTCAAAGGTAGAGTGTGACTAGACACCTCCAGATACCCTTTCAAATGAAATTCTTCTCTGGCTCTGCAGCTCTATTTTTGAATAACAGGAGAAAGAAAGAAATAAAAAAACTGTGCTCTTCTGAATAAAAAAATTCATTGTCCCTGTGGAGTGATTGAGTTTTGTCTGTCAAAAGTTCCCCATTTTCCCTAACAGGTTGTTTGATGCCAAGTATTTAATTAACATGTTTCAGTCCTTTGGTATCTTCATAAAGTTAATGAGAAAGGAACCTGGAATATGCAACTGTCTTGTTGGCATCCTCAGCATAAGAACAGACAGAAAATGGATGTTTTTAACCTTAGAGAGAAAGTTAGTTAATGGAAAGAAAATATTATTGTAGCATAAAGAATTTAAGCCCTGAGACCCTTTAGATGGGAATATAAATATTAGTGGTTACTGCAGATTCTGCAGATGATTTTCTAATGTCCTTTCAGTTCACAATTTATTTCATATTTCTAAAGGAGAAGGTACTGTAATACACAGATTTTTATCTTAGCTCCTTGTTCCTAACTTCATTGCTCCCTAATAGTTCTGTGACAGAGATAGTAGTGGTGTCAGAAGACATAGAAAAATGGATATTTGACTTTACTCTACTGGGGAAATGCTTGCAAAGGTATGATTTTTCGTTACATTGTTTCAGTTTTGATGAACTAGTGCAGTGATTTGCTTTCTGACAGTCTCCAGGAGCATCCCATTCGAGGATCATTTGTGCTGAACTCCATGATTGTGGGGGTTTACTTTAAGTTATCCTGACCTCAAAGGAAAGCTTAATAGAAAGTATCACCAATGGCAATGAGCAACTGCACATTGTCCTCCAAGCACACAGGTGTAACTGTGTCACTGCCACCCCTCCACTATTGACACATTTTTTTTCATGCCAGCAGGCACAAATCACAGAAGCACAGAATCACAGAATGGGTCAGGTTGGAAGGGACCACAGTGGTCATCCAACCTCCCTGCTCGAGCAGTGTCATCCCAGAGCACACTGCACAGGATTATGTCCAGATGGTTCTTGAATACCTCCAGTGAGGGACACTCTACAACGAGTATGTATACAAGCCTATTCCTATCTGTGAGTGTTTACATGCATCAAATCTGTCCTTTCTTTCACAGCACCATGTTTCCCTGCTGGTAGCACTGCTGCCTTCCCTCCATCCTCTCCATTGATAAAATAGCTTACACTTTCTGAATTCATTTAGCCTCCCTTCCCTTCCTGCTGTTCAGGGAGCTCGGCTTCTCAGACGCAGAACTGTCCCTCATGATTTTCTGGCAAAGAAAATAAGAGGAGTCTATCTTATTTTTTAGGACAAATGCATTCAGATTTAATTTTGTATTGTGAATATATTCTGCACAAATATTGCCTTTATGGCTACAGCTGGCCAATACAAAATGCCAGCAATGCATTAAACCTCTGCAGCCCTTACTTACATTTACAACAAGCTCAGTTTCCACATCCATTGAATCCTTTGACTTTGTTCAGCTGACAAGTAAATGTTCCTATTATTGTACTCTTGATAATGTAGATGCAGTTTCATGAGTATACATGCCAGGAACAGAAAGTAAATTAGCCATGATGGAGCATCAATTTGAGGCAGAAGCATTCCCATAAAGGTGCTACCTAAAAGTCAAATTCCTCTGAACTTTTAAGTCAGATTTCATTAGTGGACAAAAATATTAAACACCGCTCTGCATGGTTACCTGGCGCAGAATCAGTTCCTTCTCTGGCACTCTGTGGGCTGAGGGAGCCCTTCCTGCTGTGTTTTGCCATCCAGCTTCTCTCTTGTAGCTTACTGGGTTGTGCACACCATGCCACAAGCATTTTTGCATTTCTAAGAGCGCCTCTTCTTTGTGGTCAGTTCTTCAGCTTGGCCTGAGCCTTCCTTATGCTGCACAGAAGAGACTTCACCCCTCTTCCCCTCTCCGTTCTCTCCAGCCTCCCAACACCTCTGTGGTGTTGAAGGTCTTGCCTTTTCTAGTAAGCTGGGACCCTCCCTGTGCTTTGTGTGCTGGGTAGCTCTGAGGGAGGCTGTGTTTTCTCCTCTCTGGAGGCCTCTGCTCAATCTGGAGCAAGGCAGCCACTAAAAAATAGAGACCCTCATGCCTTGAAATAAAACCACAATTTTTGTAGTACAGCATACCACACAGTGCGCATAAATTAAATGATGAGCAAACCTGTAGGACTGTTCCAGCATCTTTCACAGTAATATAGACCATTGAACAGGCATTAGAAAAATCTATTATGAAACAAGAAAGAATCAAAAACTATGAAACAGAAGAAAGAGAAGAAAGAGAAGAAAGAGAAGAAAAAGAAACTAAACTAGTTTGGCACTGAAGTGTCAAGCTTCATGACCCTTTTATAATATTTCTTCAGTATTTTGTCAAACAGTTTAAAACATTAGGTTTCCAGGTATATCCACTTTTTTTTATCCCCTACATTATGACATATTATTTCATATTTTTGAATCTCTGACTGTTTAAACTCTAAAGTTAGTGGTTTTTTTCAGTTGCTTGGTATGACATCTTGAATCACAACTGAGACAGTTGAAGCAGATGAATGAAAAGCTTTGGGACTGCTTCCCTCAGTTCTGCTTATTGATAAGTAGCAAATTCACTCTTTTGTTAACCTCCTAACGTTCAAATGAATATTTCAAATTTGTCCTCATAGAAGAGAAGTAATGGGAAAAACTAAACCTACATCAGCAGTTCTTCAGCAGAACCCTGTAATTGTGAAAAAATGCAGTGGGCAGCAAAGAGATGTGCTGAGTGTTGCTCCCGAACCTGGGTTTCAAAACAGATGTGCTGAGAAAAGCATCATCTTAGAAAAGGTTATGTTGTCCCCATTTGTTACATCTTTTTGTAATTTATTACCTTTCCCATAAACCTTTCTCTGAGGAGGAAGAAGCAGATTAGTTTTCAAAGCCTTTAGAGACTGTAGATGTGTTTAGATTAAGTCCTGCAGCTCAGCTTCTGGGCTGTATGCCACCCACAGGGAGTGGTGATCTCTAATCAGTGGCCCCTGGGATGATTCCTGTACAAAGCACAGCACTTCTCCCTCCAAGGAGTCAGTATGTCTCCTCACAAGGCAAGACGGCAGAGGACAGAAATGTCCAAGGAGCTGAAGATCTGACCCTTCCTTTGGCTCAAAGAATTATACTGAGACTGTAAATCAATACATATGGAAGTCTGCATCCTGTTACAGGAACCCCCCAAGCATCAAGTATACAGGATTTATTCTCAGCCATTATCCCACTAGCAAAGCTCAGTACTGTGGTGGTGAAGGAAATACATAAAGGGTGCTGTATATTCCAGACTTCTGCTGCTACTGCTCCTGAGTGATTCTGGACAGCTACGCTACAGCGTGGGGCTTGGATCACCACAGCAGTCCTGCAGCTCTGGGAATGTCCATGAAGAGACCCAGATGCCCAATATTGGTGAAAATGAAAGACCCATGTCTGTATAGCCTCAGTTTGAAGGTGATCTCATTCTCAAGATGGGAACAGCAGGTAATCAGCCTCCAAGAATGAGTCAGTCATTGTTAAGGCTCCTGTGTCCCTGCCATGCAACCCTTCTATTGAGAAATGGAAGTTGTCCAACACTGTCAGTGCTCCCTTTCACAAGCACCAAACACACACTAACCTTCAAATTTTAAAATGGTCGTGTGTACTGTCATTGTGCTGGTTATTCCTGTTTGTGGATGTTACCGGCACTGATTTTGTGACATGGATCTTAACAGACTATGACTACTGGAATTGTTTACCTCTTCCCAATCATCACACTTTTTATTTTAAAAACAGAGTGTAGGAGAAGAAGAGAGCATCATCCAGATTGATGACAGGCATTCATACAGGAAAGCTCAGTCTGCATCCATGACATAAAGTTATATAGATCTCAGGGACAAGAGGAGTATCTAGAAATCAAAATATATTTTTAAAAATCTCATTTACCTATCAATCTACGATGAATCAAACACTGTAACCAGTTTGCTTCCATAACTATTTTCTTTATGTCAGATAGGCAACAGTATTTTCGTTGTTAAAATACCACATTTTAGTGGAGTTTACATGAAGAAAGAAGACATGAAAATATGGAAGACAAAGAAGCACCTTGTAAATATTTTCAATTACAATCTAAAAATAAAGACAGAAAAGCATAAATAAAATATTGCGAAAACACTCAATGTGTTTTCATCTAATGAAGAAGCTTTAGTCTCCAATAAAAGTCAGTAATTTTTTTCTGTGACTACACAAGAAAAATGATATCTATTAATTTCTGTTTGGTCTCTTGCTTCTGGACTTATTTGTGCCTCTGGAGCCATACCCCAACCTCTGTATTATTTTCTCTGTTCTTTCAAGTCTTCCCAAGTTCTCTTACCTCTTCCTCATGTGCATATCATCTGTTGTTGATTTTATCTACTTGCTGGGTTTCAGTCACCACATATGCCTAAGCCATATATATTTGTCAGCTACAGGCATATCTTGTCCCTCAGCCTTTTCCCTGTCACTGCCTCTTTCTCACTCTGCTCTGAAGGTTTGCTATGAACTCAGTCTGCAGACATTTACTAAGTCATCTTATCTGTTCCTGTCTGTTCTCTCCTCTGCTTTCCATATTGCCTTCTGCATTCCTTAGGCCTGCACAAGAGAAGAAAAACACAACAAAAGAAAGACTCAAACAGGCCTTTCATTATATAATGTAATTCGCTCACAGTCTTGTGATCTGACATCACTGCTCTGTGAAATTTGCTGGTTTTCTGAGGAATTTCCTTGGCTGCGTTATCCTTGACAGTTTTGTGCCCACCACTGCATGTTTTAATAGAATTTAATGAAAAAGCTCTTTTCTAATCACAACCATATGCAATGTACTTTTTCTGAATTCTGTATTTTAAACTTCTTAAGCCAATTGGCTTAAGAGAGATTATTTTTGTCTGGAAAATCATCCTGTTTTTAAACTGAAATGGAAGTAACGTACTAGCTGAATGAAAAGTATCTGTATATTTTGGAGTATGTAATGAAACTGAAGAATCCTAAACTTTAGGAGAGTTTGACTTGCCTTCATGAATGCTCTGCTTTCATGTTAAATGCAGTATTCTTGGGTAGACTGCTGGAGATGAAGTGAATTGCAGGGATGAGAGATTTGCTCATTTGGCAAAGAGAGAAGTAACACAGTGCATCTGCTAGCCTTGCTCAAGAGACTGACAGGATTTGCTTCAGACTGAAAGAAAAGCTAGTTAAAAATACTGCAATGTTTCTCGCTTTTGTCCAAGTGCATTAATACTTATTTGTAGGAAAAGATACAGGACAAAAGGAATAAAATCGTATTAAATCTCTGAGTGTTTCAAACTTTATGTTGGCATTCATTCCTAATTGAAAGAGTTCCAGTCAGTTTTGTACAGATTCTGCCTTGATGACAATAATTATTAGTTTGCAAAAAAATGCCTTCTTGTGTAATACAGGCTATCACACATCATCTCTTTTTTTTCTCAGACAGCTGCTCTTTTTCTTTCCTATGAATACATCCAGGCAGATTTCTGATAGCTGCAGCCTGGATCCAGCTTTTGTTTTTCCTATGGGGAAAGTCAGGAATGGAGGTGGAATCAATGACAAATGGATGCTGGAGAGTAATCCGAGTCCAGGGCTGGGGGAGGAAGGAAGAATTGTCAGCTATTTAAAAATAGAAAGTAAGAGATTTGCAGAGCAACTGCAGACAGTAGACACGTGGGCTGAGAATGGGGGCTGAGAGTGAAGGGGAGGAGGGAGGTCTATGTAGGAGCAGAAGCTGAGGGGTGAGACAAGATAATGGGAAGAATGTGGGGGCTGTGGTGAGGAAGAGGATGCAGCCCTGTGGTCAGAAGGGAATGCACCAGTACATGCTGGGGACTGACCAGATAGAAAAGAGCTGTGAAGAAAGGACCTGAGGGTCTGGTGGACAAAAAGCTCAATATGAGCCAACAGTATGCCCTTGGGGCAAAGGTGACCAACAGTATCCTGGGCTGCATTAGGAGGGGGAGTGTTGCCAGCAGGTCGAGGAAGCTGATCCTTCCCCTCTCCTCAGCACTGCTGAGGCCACAACTGAAGTTCTGGGTCCAGTTCTGGACTCCCCAGCATGAGAGAGTGACTGAGGTACTGGAGAGAGTCAAGCGAAGTACCATGGAGATCACTAAATAGCAGGAGTATTGCTTATGTAAGGAACGGCTGAGAAACATGGGACCATTCAGGCTTGGGAAGAGAAGGCTCGGAGAGGATTTCATCAATGAATAAAAATACCTGAAGGAAGGGTGCCAACAAGATGGAACCAGGCTCTTTTCAGTGGTGCACAGTGGCAGGACCAGAGACAATGGGCACAAACTGAAACACAGGAGGTTCCCTCTGATCATGAGGAAACACTTTTTCACTGTGAAGGTGACCAAGCACTGGCAGAGGTTGCCCAGAGAGATTGTGGACTTTCCAAATTTGGTGATATTCAAAAGCTGTCAGGACATGGTCCTGAGCAACCTGCTGGGGGACCTTGCTTGTGAAGAAGTTTCACAAGATGAACTCCAGAGGTACCTGCCAAGGTCCCTTCTGTGACTGTGAATCTTGAGAGGAAAGTGACTCTCGGAGCAGAGTATTAGTACAGTTACAGGATGGAAGTCCAAATTTGGGGAACATGAGATGGGAACACTTGGAACACTTGAGGGTTTTTGCTGTAAACAGGAAACTGAAACTCAGGAACTGGAAACTTAAGAACCAAGGTATTTTGGCAGAGAAAAATGAGAATTGCATTATGTTATTCCCATTTCTGTTTTGGGGACACAGGAACTAGATAACTGTCCACTTCTATCAACAATATTGAAAAGCATGGGAGATAATTTGGTACCTCTCTTTTGCAGTTGAGACCATGGTATTTTTGTTACTTAAACTAGGTTTGTTAGAGAGGTCATTTGGGCTCACCATACCCCAACAAGAGGCTCACCTTCTTTCATACACACAGAAAGAGATATGCAATCCCTGCTCTTGTATCGTATACCACAGAGTTAAAAGCATTGTGCACTGAAAGGAAACTTAAAATAATGCTCATTGCACAGACTGCAACACATCAGCTTTAAAAACAAAACAAAACAAATCAAAACATCATTTGCTATTGTTGACAGTAGTGATATATTTTTTGAAAGCTTGCTTGCAGTAAATCTGACATGAAAAACCCGAATCCACAGCCTCTTTTCCATTTTATCAATTTTTACCGAGACATATGATGAGTCTTCCAATGCTGATTTGCTGTTCTTACCCTTTTAGAGTTTTCCCTTGGCTTAATTTCCTTTTTCAGCCTCCTTTTGCTTTAACTGACTTCAAGTACTATTTGTATGACAGATATATCTTATCTTCTTTGAGAGGCAGGGATTTATTAGCACAGCAGTTCCTTGTGATGGACAGTTGTGTAAATGGAACAAATGAATTCTTTCTAAGAACATCATGGGAGGAATATCAGTGAAAAAAGTCAATCAACCGGTTTCTTTTACTGGGAAACTTGCCCCTACATCTTCTGTGCCCTATTTCTCTCCATTTTTAAATTATTTTTACTATTTCATTACTACATCACTATGGTTTCTGAATTTTTTCAGAGAAATCAGCCTCCAATGGGCTGAATATTGCAGACATGTAAAAGAAAAGGCTTAAGAAAGCCTGTTTATTTATTTTCTCGAGTTCTCACAGCCTTAAAGAAATTTTTTTCATATGGTAAGGACATGGCAGTCTTTATAGCATCCCAAAAGCCAGATATCTTAAGCTTCCTCAGTGCTGTATTTCACTTTCCTGAAATGTCCTCTTCGCATACTATGTCTACTGCAGGAAGCCAACCGAGCCTTGAAGCATAAAATACTGAGACCAAGACAGTATCTTCAGGACTCAGAGAAGAATAAGGATGGGTGGAACTGCATGGGATGCAACCATAGTGAGATAAAAGCATTGGCTCATTCCCCTACATCAGGCCACAATTCTTGAGCTTAGATGGTGGCAGGAGAATCTTAATATTTTTAATAGAAACCAGTACAGCTCTTTCCCTTAAAGTGGTGAATAAAAATTCATGGAAGGTCTGAAGTTATTCTTATAGGGAACTAACTCTGGGAAGAATGGTCTGTCTTGCCAAAAGCAACGTCCTAGACGTCTCAGTGATCTGCATGGAAAATAGGAAAAACACACTGCAAGAGGAAGGAGGCACCAATAAATGGGCTCAAAAATATGTTGCGGATTTGTTGTTGTTTATTTTTTCCTCAGAGGAGATAACTGCTGCAGTTGGGGCACAGTTATGACAGATTTTGTTAAGAAGCCAACCTAGTTTTAGAAGTATGGAGTTCTTTCAACCTACCACCCAATAATTCATCAATTAGGCTTCAGACCTCACTTCTCTTTGTAGTCCAGCCAGAGACACCTCAGAGGACAACTTAAGAGTAGCAAATAGCATGACAGATTTACAGAACTACTTGGTGAATTCTTGACTCACTGAGGTGAGGAAGCAGAGCATGGTGGGGATGATATCCATGTCACTCCAGTACTGCTTCTGCAGCTCAAAGTGGTACTTCTCATACAGCTGCCTGTTGTCTTGGGGGGCACTACTCTTTATATTAGGGCAAGCTGATGAAATACTGAGGGAAGATGATGAAAGCACCTTATATTTGGGAAAAGGAGTGTGTTTGCAAGCAGTGGCTTTGTACTATTTAAAGGGACTTGTCTGCAAAATAAAACGAAGCAGAGAGATGAAGGAAGAGTGAAATTATCTTTGTGAAGGATAAAAATTCTCAGCTGTGGCTCTTTCATACTGAATTTCAGATTGCAGCCCCATCAGGAGAGTCTGATATATTCTTAGCCTTTGAAGTAATACAGGCAGTAAATTAACAGTTTTACTTCAGGGAAAGCATAGAAAGCCTCTGGAGCAAAACCACAAGTGCAAGACAATGCTCCATTACAGGTGCAGGCTGTCCCTCGAGTCTGCATAGGCTTTTTCAATCATGTTTTCCATCCTTGACTGCAGATTGGCAACAAGGAGTTTAGCTGCAGAACCTCATTTCACCCTTCTTAGTTCAAGTTCATGGGGAACGTGGGGCTCGAATAGTTCATGCAGATGTTTGAGAGAAGGACAAATGCAAAGTAAAATCTACACCTGGATTACAGAGTGCACAGAATCAGTGAGTCCTGTAGAATTCTGAATATAGGTATACCTGTGGTGAACGCTGAATGTCTGGCTGCAATGTGTCCACCTGCTGCATATGATAGAGAGATAGTAAGAGGAAGTTTCTGTACATGGACTTCACAATGAGATGTATTTTGCTAACAACAAGGGTAGAGCAGATTCAGCTTTCAAAAATTAAAAGCATGGCTAGGCACAAATCTAGGGCATGGATCCAGATAGAAAGTCTCTGCAATTCACAGCCTACCTGTTCCTTGCATCTGTAGTTATCAGGAGAAGTAGAGAAATATATCTACCCTGGGGGATTGAAAAGTATGGAAGAAGCACAGGGCTAATTATTCCAGCTTTGGTCTATGCATACTGAGGCTTTTGGCGATGTCATTCATGGAATATGATGAAAAGTACTACACTGTACATGGTGAAGTAGGAACAATAGCCAATGTCTGCAACCAACACGATGATTTTGAAACCCCAGAAACTGCAAAAAAGGTCAGGATACAAAAAATTCAAAGTCAAATTAGCAGATCAGCCATGTTTTAAAAGATGTAATAATTAACCATAGATGACATAATAATATTAATAATAATAATAATTGAATACTTAATTAAGGAGAGTGGATGAGTGTGTTTTTGGTCATGTGAGTTCCACTGGTTTTGCACAGAAAACTGGTTTAGAATAAGCCATGTCTACATATGCTGTCTAACAAGAGTTTTGTTGTAGCAGCTTCATTTAGAACATGAAGAAAGCATATATGCTGTCTTATATGCTCTATATATATGTTCTGCATGTCAGTCACTGTGTGGCCCTGGTAGATGCCACACATGGTTAAAGAACATGGCTTTATGAAAAAAATATGAAAAAAATGCATTTTCTAGAAAAGCATATTAAGATTCAGTGGATAACTAACTCATATTTCTTCTTGCTGACATTGGGATAAGACAGCGTTGAAGATTACTTCAGCTTAAGGAAGCGAATTTTGGAAGCTGTAATTTAGTAGTAGGGCTGGCCAGAAAACAATTTTAAACAAAAAATAGTTCTTAACATCTGTTTCAAAAACTTCTGCAACACTAGGTTTTCAGGAAGAAGCTATATGTGCAGAAAGTAACCAAAGTAATGAGGTACTTTAAGGATGTATGCAGCCTTATTTTTGAATTTTTCTTGCTGGCTCTTTTTCCTTGCATTTGATTAAGATATTTATTGGACCAGAGAGAAAATGAAACACTAATTAAGTGTCTTTGTTTGTATCTAGGAAGCCACTGGAGCAGATAATGACAGAAAATACTGCATTAAAAATATACTTACTTTTCCAATTAATAGCTTAGCACCAACTCCAATCAAATAGAAACATGAAATTACCAACTGTGATAATTTAAAAATTACTTAATTATCAATAATAGGAAGTCTGACCAGAAAATTTTAAGCTGTGTTTGAAAATCATTGTTAGCAACAATGACGTGGAGAACAGCCCCAAAATATTTATTTGTTGTTTCATTCCTAGTGTTATATAGACACACACAGACATCTGGTTATTTGTTGAAGTAAACTTCTGTTAATTTAATTTTCATATATCCTATTATATTCATGGAGTCTAGCATTCAAGGAGTTTAACAATTCAGGCGTGCAAATGCAATCAAAATCTCCATTTGGTTTTTAAGAGACAGAGGGAGTTCTGTTAAGAATTTTAAACTGGCAAAACCTGTCTATCACATTATAATTGACTCTAATTAATACTGCCAGAAACCTCAGCTATAAAAATCTTTACCAAACACTGAGTCACACTTAAACTGGTGCAAAATCCTTCTCTTGCCCAAGCAAACATTAGAGAAAATCAGTTCCAATGTGTTCCTTAAAACTGAGCACTGATTGATGATTGTAACTGAAGACAAACATATCAGCACAGAAGAAGCAATTTTGTTGAAATGTGGAATATGATGTGTTTTCCTAAGTGGTTAAGAGAGATGTGAAATTCAGTAAATTGTATTGCATACGTAATATACACATATATATATATACGCATTTAGCCTGAATAGAAGAGTTAAGCTCCGCTTGTTTAAAGATGGAAAATGGGATGTGAGGAACTGTGCCTATGGAATGAGCCTACATTATAGACTTTGAGAAAATTCAGCCAACCCTGAGGCACACGAAAACAAAAATCATATTAAAAAATTTACTCATCACACCCAGAAATGCAGAGACTTTATCCAATCTGAGGCACATGGTGTCCTTGTCCAAACACAGTTCCAAAAGAAACTGAAACCTGCTGGAGGCTGGAAACACACTCTTTGGTGGTGGGGAGAAACAACTCTCTACACAAAACAGGGGAACCTGCACCTCTTGGGGCTGTGGCCTGTGGCAGGCAGGCATTGGGGGAAGAAGTGTCTGACTCTAGTGGAAGAAACCTTTGGTTCAAATAGGTGAGATTGGTACTCTTGCACCTACTGCCACTGTTCCTGATGCTCCTGCTGCCACTGGGATTTATTCTCTTGACCGCTGTAGACAGACTGTAGGGGTTTGGCCCTAAATACTCATTACTGTTTACCTTCTGTGAGATAAGAATTAGGAGAAATGCAAAGCAGGCACCAAACTTGAAAGAATAGAAAGAAGTTTATTAACAGACCTAAAAGAAGGAAAAAAAATCATACCACACCTTCAGAACTCTTCTCTTCTCCCCACCTTCCTCCCTTCTCCCACTGACAATGTAAAAAGACAACCCTTGAGATGTTCACTCTGTTTACCACTTCCGTAATAACCTTGTTCAGTCCATTTAGAAAGAGGAGTATCTCTGCTCATGCCATGAACACATTATCACAACGAGACAGCCGTCCACTTCCAAATAACTTTGTTCAGTCCATTTAGGAAGAGGAGTCTCTCTGCTCCCATGTGAGTCCCTTCCCCCAACTTGCAGCTTTTCCCACAACTGCTTTTGAGGGTCCACTCTTGAAGTTTTTTGGGGTACAATTTTAAGGTTGAGCCGTTCAGAAACAAAAGTTCTCTTCACCCATCTCTGGGAGCATTTCATCTCTAAGAATAGAGGCCCTTCTCCTTCCCTGGGAGCAAAGGGTCTTCCTCAGCTTCATCTTTAGGACTATCTCTGGGAGCATCTCTAGGAACTGAGGTTTTCTCCTTTCCCATTTGGAGCAAAAGTCCTCATCATTTCCATCTCTCCCTGTCCAAACTTCTCATGAAATTACAGCTGCATCAGCATCTGCCTATCTCAGCGCAGGTGCTTTTGCTTACGAGCTGAACACTCCACCCCCCATATCTTCATGAAATTACAACGGGATACTCAGATATATCATAGCTTTACAAGAGAATTTCAGCTTTAAGCATCTCCTCTTTCTCTTCCCTCAGGTTTTCAGCTCTTCACAGCACTAAAAGGGTTAATCTCACCTAGGCCTTGCAGCTGGAATGTGGCTTATCGAAGTGGAGAGGGGGGAGAGCTGAGGTGCTCTGGCTGCCCACAGCCCTGCTGTGGCGGGAGGGGGTGTTCCGTGGGTGGAACAGGGTCCATTGGCTCCAGGATGGCCGTGGCCCGGCCCAGCCTGGCCCGAGCAGGGCCTGGGCCTGGGCTGGGCCTGCTGGCCCCCACACGGGGCCCGCAGCCACCTGTGCCAGCATCGGAAACAAGAGAGAGCGAGCTGGGGGGGGGGGGGTTGTCTATTCTTAAGTGTGCATCACAGAGGTGATCACAACTTTAAGTGGCTTAGAGAATTGTCCATATTCAAACTGACCACTGATAGGTTCTATCAAGTCATAGAGGAAGCTGTAAGAAGAACATCACTTCTGAGACTTAGCTTGCTGACCTATGACACAGACTTACAGGGTAAAACACTCTCCTTCTTTCTCCCTCTAAATGATGCAAAGAATGGATATCTCAGACACAATTCCTTGAAACCTGAGGCAATCAAAATAAAGCTAAAATGTGTTAAAAATACAGAGTGTAAAAGATTTCATTGCGCAAGCTGGGAAAAATATACTAGCACCATTGAAATACCTCCCTTTTGCTATATGGATGTTGGGGGTTTTTAGTGAAATCCTTAAAAATATGTCTTTTCTAGATTTTGCACATATGCTTACTGCAATTCTATTGTCTATTCAAAGTTCTTTTTGCATTATATTACACTGGCACATCATGTAATATACATATATTACAAACACACACATACGCACAAATTATGAGGTCAGAGCAATCAAAATGCTAGAAAATACTGGTTTGGGTCTTTGGAATAGATGATATATCTATAATATAATATATATCTTCTGCCTCCATGTGCTCAGGAAGACACTGTTGCCATCGCTGAGAGCCCAACTAATTTGTCAAAGCGGTATTAAACCATTTGGGGGTCTGGCAGGGAAATTTCAAAATCAGCTGATTCTCTCAGAAAACAGCAGGTTGTGTCCAAAATGTATGTGCCTTACACCTGTTTATCCTGTTCGAAAGAACATTGCAGAGTGGTGGTTAATGAATGCCTTTGACCTAAGTCTCATCCTTTAGGTGCTGTAGTTCTGGACATGGTACAACCATTCTTGGAGCTAGAGGCTAAAGAATATACCTGTTATGCTACAAATGGTGTTGCAAATGTCTTTTTTTTTTGGTTGGTTTGTTTTTTTAAAATCTCTGGCCAGAAAAGTGAGATTCCCACTTGCCTTCTCCCAGAGCGGTGTGCTGTACACTGGGAATCAGATGCCTCCATGAAATAAAGAGTCCTGCTATCTGCTGTGGTATTGCCTATGAAAGCTTAGCAACCATATCTCATATCATATTTTCACTATGCTGATGATGTACTTACTGAAGGAACAAACCCAGAAGAGAAACTAAGCAAAGGACAACAGGTGGTCATTGACTTCTTCAGTTAAAATTCCCTGACTTCAGACTGTTCTGCTTGTGATAGCCCAAAATCCCATTTTAGGTGACTCAAGATTAAAATACGGCAAATATTCCACTAAACATGGATTACTTGGTAATATATTACTCTATTTCACAGTATTATTACTCTTGCCAACCATTTCTGTCTTTCTCACTTCATTCAATCCAGGATATTTGTCTTCCCTGACAAACCACAAAGAAACTTGGATCCAAAACAGAAAACGGATTTCCCGTTAACTTCTGTTACATTTATTGATTCTTTATTACCAGCTGTGTGACCTTTCAAAGACACAGGTAATAATGACAGAGTTTACTCTACCACAGCTGTCTCCAATCACAAATAATGGAATTGTAGCATCCCTTATCTTGGGGATAAAAAGAAAGTTATCAAAAATCTCGTGTCTGTACAGAAAATAGGTAGGCATTACGCACCCATGTATCAGATCCAAAAAGGTGATGGATGAGTATCAAATTCATTTTCAGGAGCATGGCATAGGTTCTTTGGAGGAAAGCAGACATTTCTGCATTGTTAATACTTTGGTAAAATTGTCGGCTTTTCCTCAAAGTAATGAGGGGAAAAAATACATAGTGTTACAACATGAAAGCAAGGTTTTTGTTTTAAGTCCCTTGATTCTGGGGCCTAAGGGGTAAGTAACAAGTTTGTAATATTTCAATTTTAAGTTGTGTTTGTTCTAGCCAGTCAGGTGTTCTGCTTCTGTTCAGGTTTTTCTCTGTTTCCTTTCTCAAGAATCAATGTGTGACTGGGAATATTCAGTATTATTAGATCATTTGCTAGTTAAGTTTTAGTTGCTAACTCTTCTCTTTTTGACTACAACATGGGTACTTCTCAGTGATGTCTTGTCTCAGGTGAGCCTGACAACTTCTAATAGCTCTGAGTAGCTGCTTTTATCTCTAGAATATTTGTACACATGAACTGCTCTCAGAGCCAGCATATGCTAGATGGTTACACTCAAAATCTTGTTCAGAGCAGAAAGGTACACAAACTAGGGTAGAGATAGGAATGTATTTTTAGACCAATTAATGTTTAATTGGTTATTTTTCTATGTTTCCTTATCATAGGCCACAGCCTTGTAACTTCTTCCAAGCTAAACGCTGAAATTAAATGCAGCCCTCCCCCAGCCCCCTTACCCCTGAGGGTGCAGTTTGTCCTGCAGTGACTACGTAGGACAGCCAGCCCCCAGCCCTCTGCACTCCCAGGCTGAAGCCAACCTAGGAAGGCAACAGGCATGCACCCATCAGGGAACTGATGCCACAGTTAACACCAGCTAAAATCAAAAAAGGCCTAACCAGATAAATGAAGAGACTGCAGTGAGAGGTCAGATGTAAAGCCTGTGATGCTTTACAACTAAAGAGTAAAACAGTATTTATGGGGCTACTTTGGTTTAGTGCCATTGTGGTCATGGAGGTAGGTGAGGAACAGAAGTAGAGATGGTGGTCTACATTCTTATAGATTTTGTCTTCCTTTACGTTGCCTCTATTCCTACAGAGGAGCAAGGTCCTCAGAAGTGTGAATAACCCAAATGTTACTTCTCAACCGATACAATGTCAAACTTGACATTTTTCAATGTCTAGTTGAGATTATGGCACTTAGTGGAAAGGGGATCTGTGATCTTTGCTAGTTAGAACAAATGCAAGGGCAAGGGCAGGAGATAAAAAAGGCAATGAAATAAAAAGCAAAATCTTTGTGTAGAAAAACAACTATTTGTTGTAAATTATGAAAAGGGAGTCCTTATAGTGCTTTCAAAGTGCTTTCATCCTATAAGTATTTCAGCCAATGAGTGAAAACAGTAAGAAGAGTGAGAGTTTGAAATGGGTAGGCCTAGCCCATGCACCTTTCTTAAATATATCTGAGCCTCTCTGATCAATGCTGAATCAGGTCCACTGAAAGGAAAGGAAGAAATGGGACTCATGCCATGGTGACTGTTGTTCTTTCCATGTTCAAGAAAAAGGCCAAGGTGCTCTTATGAGAGTGCTCAAATAACAATGGATATATGCATTGTGAGGACATATCTTTGAACAAAGATGAAAAGAAAATCCAAGGAGGTCCCAAAATCAAAACTGGCATTCAAAAAAATTCTAACCTCAGCATATACAAATCTATTTTTAAAAAGTGTGGCCAAGTTTTTATTTCAGAGATTCAGTCTTGAAGTTGTGCCCTAAAGTCTTGTAAAGTAGTGGTAAGTTAAACATGCTCTTGAGTAAAAATGTTATAATACTGACCTATGAACTCTGGGAGAAGAAGAAAAGGCTTTTTAAAGTGTTCATCTCCAAACCTGTGTTTGAAATGGACTTTAGAAGGCTGTTGGGCTTGCAGCTATCTCTGGGCTTCTGTATGTAAAGGATAAAAAGCACTGACTAAACAAAACAAGTTTTTTGAATACTACATGTTGATAGCTCCATATACAGTGTCAGAAAGTTAGTCATCATCCCTGGAGCATGTGATTAAAGTGACAAGATCAAACTTGATTATAGCAGCATTCTTAGTGCAAAGAAAAACAAAGCCATTTTTAGTAGATTAAATATTCCAAGTATGTTTACCTAAACTTCCTTAGGAGGGGGGAGAGAGGCGCTGGAAGGAACATGAAAATTGGAAACATGTAGGAAATTTTAAGTAAGGTTTAGTTAGAGACCGGATAGTCTGGTTTCATTTCTTGGGTATTTTAAAGACATGCATATTAGTAAAGGTGAAGTAATTTAAAAAATAAGTATGAGACTTGATGCTGGAAAAGACAATTTCATAAGAAGTGATGTGCATTTGTGTGTATAATGTATTTGTGTGTTTGTACGTGTGCATGCAAAGGCCATCAACCTTGTAAATTAATTAAAGTTAATGGGGAATCAAGGGTATGGAAATAATTATTATAGCATAAATTAATTAATGAGCTCTGTATCAACCCTGAAGCTTAAAAACTAGAGCAGCCTGATGTAATCAATCCCAGTTGCAAGGCAAAAGTTTTATATAAATTACAGAGATCCAGTAAGAAACCCATGCTGATTCTAATGGTTCACTGTTAGCCAACAGATGGCATGATGCTCAATTAAAGAGACCCAACTAGTGGCCCAAATGGCAAATGAGAAAAGTTGGCATCACTGAAAACTTCTCCAGCCTGCCTTGTGAGTAGAGCTGCACACACTCCGAGACCGAGTCCTTTATTCCTAGATCTTACTGTAGGACAGCTGGCTCCAGGGATGTGTCGCCTATTTATTATGCACAGGAATGAGGTCACAGGACCCAGGGAAGTGCTCAGAACTTGAACTCTTATGAAGAGGGCATGTGGCATCTTCTCAAGGTGTTAGTTTTGTTTACTGATGGTGGAGCTCCAGCTGTGAGATTAAATTTGTTCTGAGAGAACCCCAAACATTTTCCTGAATCAGGAACTTAGGATAAGCAGCACTCTAGCTACCTGCCTTCTTCTGGACCCTTGTAGGACTTCAGCAAGAGCAAGATGCACAAAGACTGTGGGTATGAAACTGTTCTGTGTCCTGAGATTGCCCCACCTCCTTCTTCATTTCTAACTTAGAACTGTACATGCACAGTGGGACTGTCCAGATGTGATTCTTCTCCCGCTTCCCTCAGGAGGCTGGGAAGAAGCCAGGAAGATTCTCAGATATTTTATGTTCCCTGTGGGACAGTCATGTCCCAAAATACAATAACATAACTCATCAATTCCAGTACTCTTGGGCCTGAAAAATACTTGGAATGTTTGCCATTGAAAATGTGATCATGCATAAACATATGGAGCTTGTTAATAACAAGAAGGAATTGTAAAGTAAAATAGGCACTATATTTTGCTGAGTTTTAAAGAATATACATTGTTATATTCTAAGATAAAATGTAAATGTTATTTTGAAACGTGTTATTGAACAGTGTAACATACAGATTCTGCTTAAGAATGTTAGGTTTTCTAAGAGCTGGTTTAAAAATTATTCATAGTATTCAGATTCTACTGTTATGCTTTATGAAATCTGTAATTCATTCCCATCTCTCAGTACTATTTACAATATTTAATTATGAAAATCTATGGCTATCCTCTTTGAAGGTTACTGAGACCTATAAATATCTATTTATAATTGCATTTTACATGCTATTTCCTTGAGGTTTAATGTCCAGTATACTGCTAAATAAAATTAGATACTTAGTCCTGCTTCAAAGACTTAATCTTTGAATTAAGTCTTAATCTGAAAGTAAGTTAAAAAAAAATTAATAAAACATTACTTTGGTATTCCCTTATTCTCTCTCATACATAGACACTTTTTAAATTGAACTAATTAGGCGAAGCTGATAATATAAACACATTTCAGCACCTGGACTTTCATTATTTTTACTTTATTCCTTTTTTCCCCACTTGCTAGCTCTGGGACATAGGAGCTAAATCATCAGTAAACAGTCTGTGTGTGTTTGGTACTGCAAGCCTGAATTTTCACACTATAGGCAGATGAAAGTCTTGAAAATACTGGTGTGCAATACAAGTACATATCCTATCTCTTTTGAAAGTAGACCCCATAAGGAAGGGAAAGAGCAGGTGGCACAGAATGGAATTAATGATATCACTTGTAACAAGAAGCATGAAATAAGATCCCTTGGATACAGTTATTAGCACCTGCCACCTTGTGGGTCTGTGAAAGTGCATCGGTTTTCTGTTAGACCTATTAATCATTGTAAACTGCTTTAGGCACAGTTACTAAAAGAGAAATGTTAATATCCAGCAATTAAACTGATTTGGAGGCTCGTTGGCTTTGTACTCAACAAGTGTTCTTGTAAGATCACAGATTTCATAGCAGTGAATTATGGATCTCTGTTGTATGATAACTATTAAATATACAGTAGGAATTTTCTGCTTGGGGTCTTGGAGTTCTGAGTTATGCCCTCAGTCTCTTGGGTCCCTACAAAAGTGACTTGCTCTCATATTTTCACTAGAGGTCACAAAACAGCATTCTGCAAAGACGGCCAGACTTGGTCTGATTAACTGGTCTGTACGGAGCTATCTGTCAAGTTCTGCACCACCACCATCTTACCACCATCTTTTTTTTTTTTTTTTTTTGCCTACTTTTGCAATTATGACATTGAATTCCTTCCTTTTCCTACTTATTTAGGAACTTGTTCACACAGTCACAATACAAAATCTCTCATTTCATAAGTGATTTCCCTGGCAAAGAAATTAATTTTTATGGTATATGTCAGTAATCCCCTTAATTAAATTTAGCAAGATGAAATCCCAAGGTGGCTCAAAGTCATCAAAACTTATGTTGTTATAGCACTGTCCTGCCTCAGAAATCATATCAGTAGGGAGCCATCAGGAAACTAATTTATCTGAGCAGTGATTCTCTTCAGTTTTGTCTTGTGGAGGTTTTTCTGTGGTGTGACGTAAAGGATGCCATTTCATGTAGGGATTATTTAATGGAAAATTAGCTACCTGTTGCGAGTAAGCTTCTCATTGATAAACCTCCATGGAGAAAGTCATGCCTGAAGGACTTAATGCTAACATTGGCTGTGTTTGAGCTCAGAAATAGTATTTCCTTAAGGAAATGACAGCCTAGATGTTAGCAACAACTAAGGATTTTTAATGGAGCTGGTAGCTGTTTCAGAGCAGAAATCTGATTTAGGTGACAGAGGGGCTTAGATGGTGCAGATGGTCAGTTGTATACAAACAAAGCTAGGGAAAAAAGTGATTTTCTGATAGATATGTGAGGGATCTGTAACAGGTCCATGATGGAAAAAAAGGGTTGCTAGCCTTGAAACAGCATATTGCATTCTTCAAAAGGTTAAAAAATAGCAAACGTTCTAGGCTATGAATAGCTCTACTCAACAGTTGTTCAAAACTAACAGAAAATTTAATCTCTGCTCTTCTCAATTTACTTTAACAATGAAATCCAAGAAGACCTCAATTTTTCCTGAACGAAGAAGTTACATGTATCTTCTTTCTTTTATCAATTTCTTGCCAAGAATTGGGCTGAGAGAGGTAACACACATCCTTGAGGACTAGGATATTTGTAGAGTCACTTTGTGTAAGAGATGGTCCGAAAATCCCTCATCTGCCTCACGATCATCACCGAAGACAGAGACTGAATACACAGGAGTCCTGGCCTGGCTGAGGTGGGATGTCTGCCAAGTGTTGCCTACGGGTGTGCCCACTGGGAACTGGTAAGCATTCCTGAGGAAAATTAGTGCAGGTCACAATGGACTGTGTCGTTCTTGCTGCCCAGGCAGGAAGAACTGCGCTGAAGTGGAAAGGAACAACCTGTCCGGTACACCTCTCTGGTACACCTGTCTTGTACGTCTGTCCTGTACCTGTTTCCCAAAGCAACGGACCCCATAACAACGGCTGTAGATTTCCCAACCTCTTGGCCAGTTGCCCCTTGCTTCTGAAAAGGACTATAAAGGGACCTTCTGAAATTACTGAGCCCGAGATCTCCCCACGGAAAGAAGACGAATCTATTGGCGGTAGACCACAAGGACTTCATCTCATCCTTTGGTAGCTATTGCCCCTCTTTTTCCCCCTCTCTACTTTGTTTTTTTTCTCTCCCTCTCTCTCTTACTCTCTTCTATTGCATTACTGTGTTGTGGGCACTTAATAAAGGTGCACTGTTTTGATTAAAACTGAAACCTCTTGTGTCCTTTTACACTCTGAGGTCGATAAACGAACCATCACGACCCCCGCTTGCATTAGCGGATCATGACACTTTGTTCTGAAAGGATCCTGTCAAACAATTGCTACAGCAGTAGAATATGATCACAGCTATTCAATAGAATACGTTCTGCTACCAGAAAGCTGAACATGGCCTCTGAGTATTCCTGCTCCAGCATTACTGTCTGCAAAAATAAACATGTGTTGAGGGTTCAATGTTTTGAACCAAAGGTTTCTGACAGACATTAAGAGAGTCAAGTCAGCAGAGAAGAGATGTCGAGCAGTCCTGTATTAATTGTACATCGTCAGATTTGTGGAGTTCAGTATTGATGGTCCTGTGACTGCTTGATTAATTATACACTGTGCTGATTGGCAACAATACACAAGACGCCTTCTAGGGCCTAGGAATGTATTTATTTTAGTATTTATACTCCTGCTGCCTCAGGTTGAAAAATAGGCCTAGTCCACCAACAGCTTTCCAGAAATTAAATAACCTTGCAGTTTGGCTGGTATGTAACACCTGGAAAGTAGCCCTGATGACAGAGAGCACTTGCAACACAGTCTTACTGCTAGAATATATATAGAAGATAGCATAATAAAAGATGCAATGGTAATTTACACACACACATAAACCAGAATTTAAATAGTTCTTTTTAAGAGAGCACTTCATTTAATTTGTCATAAGTTTATATTATTTCCTAGGCAATCAAAAAGTTGACTTCAACTGTTTACCTAGCAAGAAATGTGATCATACCTCTCACTCAGAATCACCTGAAATGAACTCAGATTAACATCTTATTACAGAAAATGAAAATTGAGCCAGAAATCTAGATGTCAGCTTGAATAAGCAGGGTGCTCATGAACCTGAGAAGTCATCAAATCTTGTCTGTCATGATCATAGAGAATAAGAACAGGATGAGAAAATCCCAAGGTGAGCCAGTAGTCACAGGCACAGTGCTGCACCAGAAACTGAAAACATAAATGCTTAGAGAGCGGGGCTTTTTGGAAGTAGAGTGTGATAAAGCATCCATGTAAGAGCAAATGAGTAACCAGAGTATGGGCACCCTTTTTTCAAAGACAGAAGGTTTACTAGCATAGGACTTGTTTAGTTTGTAAATCTAGGGACCCCCAGAGTTTTGTCTCTCACTGATTAATTATATAAGTTGGGGGAAAGTTATGATAATATGATTTAGTTTTATTTAAAGTCTGTTTCCACTGTGGAATATCATAGTCATAAAGTGGTTTGGGTTTGAAGGGACTTCTAAAAGTCCATCCCCTGCAATGATCAGGGACATCTTTCAACTACTTCAGGCTGCTCAGAGCCCTGTCCAACCCGACCTTGATAGTTTCAGGGATGGAGCATCTACCACTTTTCTGGACAACCATTTCCAGTGTTTCATCACCTTCATTGTAAAAAAATTTCTTCATTATATGTACTCTGAATCACCCCTCTTCCAGTTTAAAACCATTATCCCTTGTTTGATTGCTACAGGCACCTGCCCCCATCTTCCTTATAAGCTCCCTGTAAGTATGCAAAAGAGGAAACAAGGTGTCCCCAGAATTTATGCTTTGCCTTTATGTCTCTATTGACCCAATAAAGTATGAAGAGATATAGAAATTTCAAGTATCCTATTGATTAAATTATGCAGGTACAAGTACCTGGGGCTCAACAGTTGGCAAAACCCATTAAATCAATTCAATCTGTTCTGCAAGGCTGCTACTCTGGGTACTCCTGTTGATCTAGTAAGATTTTCATTGTGCAATGCAACAAGTGACAATTGTTTGCCATGGGAGTGCAACAGATTCTTCTGAGCAGGCTGGTAATGGTCGTGCTCTAATCCTCCTACTCACATTACCAGGAATCCCCATGGATCTAGGAACTGACTTCCACCAGTCCCTGTCCTGCCTGCCCATGTGACAAGAAACTGAACAGTAATCATGTAAAGGCTTATGTCAATTAATAGGAAAGGACTGCTGTTGTCACTGAATCATAGAATCATTTAGGTTGTCATGTGATGGAACATGCAGGCAATCCCTGCATTATGAGGCTATTTTCTCCTGTGTGAATTCAAATATATCATATTTTTCTGTCAGGTTTTGCAATTTTAATGCTATCATCTTTGGATCTTTTGGAGAAAAAAAACCAAACAACTTTTTTCCTCTTCTCTATTCAATGTGGTGCTGCTATCTAATCAGCTTGAGATTATTTCCTCTGATCCACTTCCTCACTCATGCATCTGAGTCTTGTTTGCTTGCTTGCCTCTGCAGCTGCAAATATCAGAGAGGAATTTTTTCCAATGTAAAGCACTGCTATGGAAAGATGGGGGAAGCATACTCTACTTGTAGTCACCCCTGCATAAATGGTACCAGTGCAATATACTTTCTCAGCATTAAGGAAACTGGATACACTTCTTATATTTTTGTTCAGATCCATCAGCTACTTAATTCTCAGGACTACAAAGTAACAGTGGATATGGATTAAACTTTTGAGGGAGGAATAACAGTTTGCATAAATATAGCATGGGAAAGAGCCACCGAAATAAACTTTAATAAGGAATATTCAGGATGGAAAAACATCTTGTGATGACCACTGTAGTGAAGAAACTGGGATAGATAGCACTAGAACACCTCCATCATTTGAAGCTGGAGGACAGGTCTTCCTTGAGAACAGGTTAGAGAAACAGTCTTTAGGAGTGACCTAGATTTAGCTGTTGAGCTGTTATGACAAACAGGATGGACTAGAAGATCTCTTGAGATTCCTTCCATCCAGTGATCCTGTAATCCTCCTTTCTTAGAATGTAGTAATTAATAAAATCATTACTATTGCTTACTTGACCTTGGAGGCCTCCTTCCACATTTGTTTGTTCATACGTGGTCTGGTCACATACATCTCTGTAGCAATTACAAGAGTAATTGTACCTGTAATAGCCTGAAGGGAAGATTGATTGTAGCTTGTGTGAGTGGAGGTCAGCAAACTGGCTGAGAGTCCAGCCCATTCTCTTGCCCTCCAAAGCTTTTTATTTTGATGTTCTGTAATGTGTTTTATAACAACCCGTTACTCTTACGCTCTAAACCAGGAGTTTCACCTCAGTCACCTCCTTGATGTGTTACAATACAATTCAAAAGAAATGATTAAGCACATAGCTTAAATATGCACTTCATCTCCTAACTAAAGGACACGTAGTCTCCCAAAACTAGACCTAAATCAGCCTTTCAGTAAATTTAAGCCAAGTCTGAAACAAGCCTTGTGGCTGCAAAAGCTGTAACAGATTGCCTGTATCACCCTCAGCTGTAAGCACAGAGCCTGTTCTCTGCTAGTGCAGCCTGATCCTTGCATGATGGGGTTTTTCTGTTTGGCTTTTCATTTTGTAAAATAGCAAATTTCAGCTGACATCACTACTAAAAAATTGTCTTTTGTGTGACTGGAGGGAATCATGTTATAATCTGTCATGGGCTATCTGTAACCTCAAACCTTGTTTTGGAGCTGTCAGTTGCTCCTTCTCAGAAGGTGGTGATGGGTACCTGATGGTTGCACTTGACAGGAGGTGCTCTAAGGTTTTGAAGGGTTAGGTGACCCTAACTTTCATTATTTGCTCACAATCATGCTCAAAATTTATGAATCTTGAAATAGAGATTTAACAGTTACGGTGAATGAAAAGTTGCTCAGAGTAATATTCACTTGAAAATAAAGTTCCTGTGTTGGTTCGCTACATGCCATGCATGAGGAAGGGCAGTCCTTTATAATTTTTGGCTGTAATTGTTCTAAAGTGTGGCACTAATTCAAACAATACAATTACACAAAGGATAAGATTGACAATTCTATTTTTATTCCAGACAATTCCTGGTCCCTTTCTGAAAATAACTGATCACTTGAAAAAAGACCTAACCAAACAATCTCACTTACAAAATTTTTAAAACTTAAAGCCTACTTTGTACCTTCTCCTCTGTATCTTCTGCAATCTATTTGTAGTTTGACTGCCCTTCACTTTTATTTTGGCTAGCACACTTTATTTCTTATGCTTTTAAACAGATTGTCATGAGTGCAAATATGCAAACTGATTACTGGAAAAGAAACTATGATTTTGCTATGGAAACAAATAGTGTCTTTTTGTTCCATGGAAAACTTATGTAGAATAATTCACCTTTCAGAATAGACTAAGAAACATGCTGAACATATTGAAAGATTCATTTAAACCTCAGAAGCTGTAGTCCAAAGACTTTAGAGCAGATGTATTAAGTTCTTTTTAAAAATCTACTCTAGAAATATTTTAAAGAATCACCAACCACAGTACCAAATCTTACAAAGATAAAGTATCAGACAAAAACTCCATGAAGCAGGGCATAGCAAAACCTCTCTCAATTATTTTTGATCAGTCTTGGAAATCTGGAGAGGTCCCATCTGACTGGAAGCTGGCGAACATTCTCCCCGTTTTCAAGAAGGGCATGAAGGAGGACCCGAGAAACTACAGGCCTGTCAGTCTCACTACAGAGCCTGGTACAGTTATGCAGAAGATCATTCTGGGAGGTATTGAAAAACACCTGAGAGACAATGCAGCCATTGGTCACAGCCAGCACAGCTTCAGGAGAGGAAAGTCCTGCTTATCAAACCTGATTTTCATTCTGTAACAAGTTAACCAGTCTAGCTGATCAAGGAAAGCCAGCTAATGTGATCTTTCTAGATTTCAGTAAAGCTTTCAATACTGTCTCTCACAGGAGTCTTCTGGACAAAATGTCCAGCACACAGCTGGATAAACACCTCTTGTGATGGGTGAGCAAGAGGCTCACGGGTTGGGCAGGAAGAGTTACAGTGAATGGGGCGATATCAGATTGATGACCTGTCACTAGTGGGGTTCTGCAGGGCTCCATGCTCAGCCCTGTGCTCTTCAACGTCTTCGTAAATAACTTGGACACAAGGCTGGAAGGGATACTAAACAAGTTTGCAGATGACACAAAACTGGGAGGAGCTGTTGGCTCCCTCGAAGGCAGGGAAGCCCTGCAGAGAGACCTTGAGAAATTACATGGCTGGTCAATCACCAACCATGTGAAGTTCAACAAGGGAAAGTGCCAGATTCTGTGCCTGGGATGGGACAGCCCTGGATGTACGAACAGACTGGGGAATGAGATGCTGGAAAGAAGCCCTGGGGAAAGGGACCTGGGTGTCCTGATCTGTGGCAAGTTGAACATGAATCAGCAGTGCCCTGGCAGCCAGGAGAGCCAAGTGTGTCCTGGGGGGCATCAGGCACAGCATCGCCAGCCGGGTAAGGGAGGGGATTGTCCCGCTCTGCTCTGCACTGGGGCAGCCTCACCTCGAGTGCTGGGGGCAGTTTTGGGTGCCACAATATAAAAATTACATTAAACTACCAGAGAGTGTCCAAAGGAGGGCAAAAAAATTGGTGAAGGGCCTGGAGGGGAAGCTGTATGAGAAGCAGATGAGGTCACTTGGTCTGTTCAGCCTGGAGGAGACTGAGGGGAGACCTCATTGTGTCACTGTTTTACCGAGAACTGGCGAGAAATGACACAATCCAAATCCAAGGAGAAAAGGGAATTATTTTATTATTTACATGCTAGGTTATATATCTTTGTACATGAGAGAGCATGATATGATTGGTTGCTTGACCACCCTCCCCCTAGAGGGATTGGCTGAGGTTCTCTAACACCCATTCAAAATATTTTTCCAGCGTACCAAAACAAGGGAAGAAAACAAACCCAGGTGCAGAGATAGAGAATTAGTTTACAAAACCATCTTTCAGTGTTTCTCAGCTAAAGCATGAGAAAGAAAACCTTCACAAAATGCTTCAGCAGCTGGAAAATTCCTCTGCTCCTGCCTTTAAGCATCCACATAATTGTAGTCTACAACTTCTTCGTGAGGGGAAGAGGAGGATCAGGCACTGATCTCTTCTCTGTGGTGACCAGTGACAGGACCGGAGGGACTGGCCTGAAACGGAGTCAGGGGAGGTTTAGGTTGGATGTTAGAGAGAGGGTCCTCACCCAGACAGTTGTTGGGCACTGGAACAGCTCCCCAGGGAAGACGTCACAGCACCAGCCTGACAGAGTTCAAGAAGCATGTGAACAATGCTCTCAGGCACATGGTGTGACTCTTGGGATAGTGTTGTGCAAGGCCAGGAGCTGGACTCAATGATCCCATAGGGTGCCTTCCAACTCAGCTTATTCTGTGATTCTGTGAAATAAAGCGTGGCCAAAATTGAAATCCTAAAATTTTTGGGGTTTTGCTTTCTGCTATTGGAAATACAAAAACTCTGTAACTGCTTGTGTTTGTTTTTCCTTTAGTACTTCCCAGTTCTCTACATTTTGCTTCTTGGCATGTCTAGATATGCCTCAGCAATAACACATCTGAACAGTTCAGAATGTAGCTAACACAAAGGACTAATGTTCTTCAAAATGTCCTAGGACTTGCTGAAGTAGATGCAATCTGAGATATGTTAATATGCAAGAGAGGATTTCTTGCAGTGGATTTTTTTTTCTCATAGGTACAGGAGGAGACAAAAAACCTCTCCCTTCATCTTTTTTTTTTTTTTTTTTTCCCAAGTGTTCAGAGCAAGTGTGGAAGACCTAGGTCTGTTTCATTCCTATACATAGCATGGTGTTGAAGGGATTCTACCGCTCATTGCATGCCCCCCACAGATGCCTGAAGCATTAGCCAGAGAAGACTGGAAAACAACCCTTTCTGAAACTATCCTATTTTGTGGAAACATTCAAAATTTCTTGGCCAAAATAATGAAATCTCTAACATTTAGTCCTCATGGGAGAAGAGGACCTGGTCTCTTGCCTGTGTTCCATTGGCAGTATTTTATTCTGTGAAAGGTCGTAAGTTACTTCTATTGAAAGGACCACAACTGACTGCTTTCTTTTCCCAGTGAGTTTCCTAAATATATAATACAAGATGTTCCTGTTGTCTCTGGATCAGTAAGAGTTCAGTGTGTACAAGTTCATGGTGAACTAGTGACAATAGAAAGGGAATACAGCTCTCCTGACCAACCCTGCCCTCTCCTTCACACAACAGTGATACACTAAACCCTAGACAGAAACATGAGTATGAGATTGCAGGGAGGAAGGAAACCAGATTGGCTTTCCCATATACGCATGACTGAAATGAGAGAGTGTAGGGAAGAGTGGTCAGGGCTACAACAGCTTGTCATCTTCCAATGAGCTCTTTTGAAAATAAAAGAGTGATCCCTGTTTATTTCAAGCTTTTATGGCCTATTTTAAGGGGACACGGTATAGAGGTCAAGACCTTTCTAAGACCCTGAGTTAATCATCAAGGACATGGAGTAGAATTCAAATAATAACATTATTTTTTAGTATTTTCCAGCTGGCTACTACTGGGTGCAATCTCTGAGACTGGAGCCCACCCTGGGATGCCCACTTCTCCCATGCACTGCTGAAGCAACATGTGGCTGTGAGTACTGACTGCTCCACTGCCAGCCAGTTGCAATGATGTCCTTTGATTGCAGTCTTTAAACCTGAATCAGGGAAGAAGTTCTGTTCACTGATATCCATATTATTCTGGAGAAGAATACGACATCAGTGAATGTGGAAAAAAAAAGCAAACTGGACCTTTTTTGCTATTCCTTCATTCCTGTTCCTCAACTTAGAGACTTAAAAACAAATTCACACACAGAGCTTACAAATGAATCAGAAATTTCAAAATTGTTTCAGAACTCTAGCAGATAAGCTAAACCTCTGGGTAACTGTTGGTATAAGCATGTTGGTGTTCTCTAGTGGTGCACAAAGTTTTGTGCTATTGGGGGCAATCATGGATTAGAGTGGTGTTAATCTAAACTTGAAGGAAGATTCTCAAGTGAAAATTTATACAGTTGTGTCTGTATGAATGCATGCCTGTCACCTAGGCTCTACCTCCCGTCATATTTATGATCACTGGTAGTCAAAATTGTGATATGACACAAAGTTCAAAATCATGTGGCAAGTTGTTCTGCATCACATTTTTGAAGTGAGTACAAAGTGCTATGTTTCCACAGAAGTTCAGTACTGATAGCTGGACCAAAAGGCTGTTAAGCAGGGACACATGGCCAAACAGCCCTGTAGATGCAGATCTCAGATTGCACTACTCAATATAATCAAGTTATCTCCTGGCTGAACACCCTATATGTGCCACTTGGATTTAGGTTTAAACTTAAGAGGCAGATGAAATTTGCAACAAGCAGCTTATTTCTAAATTCCACGTAAGATGCCAAAGGCAGAAATCCTTCATCCAGCTCCCAGCATTTTAAAACGGGAACACTAACCATAAGAGGAAAACACATCAAGATGTGACATTCTGGTTCCAGTGGGGCTGTTTAAGGAGTAACAGCAACTAACTCTTTTTCCTTAGTTTAAATACTTCAATTATTATTGTTTTCAATAGGTTAGAAATCCTTAGGATCATTTCAGTAAACCTATCATAGTGATATTCCACGTGAACTTATGCTGACAGAACCAAGGAGGTGATAATTTTTGTGAAGGAGCTGGATTGCTCTACTGATACAAAACTTCTCCTTCATTATGCTGAGGCCTGGAGATTACATCTGATTATAACAGGCACAGCAGCTAAGGAGCTCCAAAGACTGGGAGAGTGCAAGTGTCATGCCACCATGGAATGCAGAAAGCCAAACAGGGCAATTGATGCAGCAATTGGCTGGCTACTTTATAATAATCCCAGACGGAAAACAAACATACAAATGAAGCTCCTGAAACCATGGAATACAACACCAGAGAAACTGAAGACTAGAAATAGAATTTATGCTGATAAACAGTCTGTGAAGGAAGGCAAATCTTACTAAACACATCTGATTTATTCTTTAACACAAGTGCAACTGTTAATAAATAAAAAGTTGATTTTCAAATACAGCAGGCCGTTCAGTTTGGGGTGGTTATCCAAAGAAACAGATCCGAAAGAAAGCACTGGCCCCACCACTTCTTAAAATTCAACTAGTGTGAATTCTAGTCTCTAAGAATTTGCATTCAGATAACTCCTCTAATTGTTTTTATGGCAGTTTCTCAACAACAAGTTTTTCTCATTTTATCATCTGGTATTTGACCTCAACCTTTTTGTTCTCCTCAAAAACTTCAGTATCACATGAGCATGTTAGTCTTTCAGCTACTGTAGTGTATCAAGCATATGGGTATGAGATTGGATAAAAATTGACATTTTGCTAACCTATTCGTTACGCAGTGACCAAAGAATTATATTAAAATTTTATGTTTTGCTGCCTCTCTCTTCCCACTGTTTTTTACCTTTCCTTATTCTGTTTTTCTTTGTTACAATCTGCATTTCTCTTGTTCCCTTGTGCTAAATTTTGTATATTTTTTTCCCCTTCTTTTCTCTTGCTCTCCTTTCACCTCCCTTTCTGCTCTGTTGCACCTCATTTGTCATCCAGGCAGCTTCCATTACTATAACACAGTCCAAAAATTTGCAACTGGTTAGGAACTTTATGAATATTTCAGTGTTACACCCAAACCTTGAAATACATTACTGGAGAAGAATAAGACAGACTAAAACCAAATTACTTTTTAAAAGCACTGCTGTGGAAACTGAAATTGTAGATCAGTGTGAACTCATAATTACCAGTTACAAACACATAAAATAAGACAGATAGGAAGAGTTCAAACAGAAACTTTTAAAATGTCTTATGTAACTGCTGAATTTTCCGGTGGCTGCACAAGAATTACACCTCACAGCGACTAGGAAAAACAAACCCAATGGCGCTGCTGGGACGTCAGGGCGAACATACAAATTGTGACTAGTGCAAAGGGCTGATTTTCATGCAATCCAAATTACGTAACACTAAAATACTTTTGGTTTGCTTAAAGATCATGTCAGTGTCATTGTTGTCTGCATGACTTTTAAAAGTGCATCCCTCTGAAAGGGGTGAGCCCTAGAGCACACACTGAAGTCACAATTCCCCATTTCATTTCACGGGCCAGGTAACAAGGAGTAGTTTTCCTTGGCTCTTCAAGTTAAGCACAAATCAATCCTAAAAATTCTGGGACTGGTGGAGAACAAGGGAGAGAGTTTTGTTGAGCTGGAGAGTATGCAGCTCCCAAGGAAAGGATAGGGGACCTGTGTAGAGTCTTGGTGTCGGTTTCTTCAGTGCAACTCCCATCAGTGAGCTGGACGTTGAGTGCAGTAGCTGAACTCCCAGAACAAGGGAAGCCTGCCCTGGGCCTTGACACTTTACTGGAAATCGGGACATCTTTATAGGCAAATATGAAGGATGGCCCAGTTTATACAGCACACCAATGTGTTAGAGAAAGTATAAGACTTTGTATGGGGAAGCAAAAGAGCAGCATTCCTGTAGTGACTGAATTTTCATTACCTACAAGCTCTACCAGTTGTGAACTGAACCTGAAAATACAGGACTAACAACCCCATTCATCCTATCCATTTTCAATAGAAACATATTCTATTCAATAAAATAGAATTTGCAAGCCTATAAATTGTCATCTTATAAATGTGAGTTTTTAAGCACTCTAAGAGTGATTCCATTCAGCAGTCACCTACAAGGGAACATTTGTATTGATTCCCACAGGAGGGATTTCAGGAGCAGACTACCATGATGTGCAACCTGTACAGTTTAAAAACATCATTTATGTCAATGATGCAGTTGTCATACATAACTGTACACTACAAAAATACTTTGGTGGCATTTATCAGCATGGGAAAACAGTGAAAAACACACCCTAAGTTAGGAAGACACTGACTTTCGGCTTGTGACTCCCATGAATTATCATTTGCATCTAGTAGTTGAAGGAAACTTTATTTGTACTGTCAAGATTTAGTCCTTTCATGTGAAATCTCTGATTAGCCCAGTTATCTATAGAATGTTGGTAGTTTCAAAATTTGCATAGATTGCAGCAGGCTGAGAGTAAGCACACAGAAATGTATTGGGGAAAGAACCCATCCAGAGTCTTTCAGTAAAATACAAGCACCAAAAAAATTCAAATGCCAGAAGGTGGGAGATTCCTGCATGTGATAACTGACATTACTGCTTCCCAAGGAAATTCCCAGATTAATTAAGTAGGATCTATTCTTTTATAACTAATTGCATCATCGCTGTGAATCTTTCTTCATTTTTCCTGCTGCCTCTGGGAAATGTAGCTTGCAGAGCAAAACAGTGAGCCCCAGAAATGAAACAAGGGTTAAGAATTTCTACAAAAAGAGAGAACAAAGAGGTTAGGGATTGCTTTTTAAGCCTGCAGTTGACACAAAATATGGAGGGGGAGAAGATAAAGAAAAATGGAGAAGAGCCAAGGAGCACAAGGAAATTGCTTTCTTTCCTGTTTCCCATTAACCTGAGTCATTGGAAATGCCCCTAGACTAAGCTACATGATTGTTCAATGTTCCACAAACAAGAAGTCAGTATCTCATCCTTGACACAAAGATGTTCAAAAACACAGTCAGACACCATAAACAGAGCGATAACATCTAATCATTTAGATGTCTGCCTAAATTTCAAGGTGGGAAGTGAAAGCAATTATGGCATATGAACAAGGCTAATTTTGGGTGCAAAGGAATGCTAATTTTGCTAATTTGACAAAACTGAGGAACCACATTAGGAGCTAGTGAGATAAAACAAGCAGCAAGAGAGTCTGCTGAAGGAGATAGTTTACCTCTGGAGAAGGTTACTGTTTGGTTATGCTGATTCAGAAAAATCACAGGAAGACTTAGGCTGGAAGTGACCTCCAGAGGCCATCCAGTCTGACCCTGTCACCAAGCAGGCTGGCCTCCTAACTTAAATCAGCTTGTTTGGGACCTTGCCCTCCTCGGTGTTGAAAACCACCAAGGGCAGAGATTCCATCAACTCTCTGGTCAATCTGTTCCAGTGCTTAACCACATTCATCACCTTTTCCTGCCTCTTTTTCATATTTATACTATGTCTTTTGTCTACACCTACATACAGAGCCCCATCTTCTCTACCCTGACAGGGGTTTCTGCCATCCATTATGCCAAATACAGATATTTGACATATACAGACATCTACTCAAGTGCTGAGGAAATGAAAACTCTATCACATGCATGGACACATATACTGTGTCCAGCTCTCAGTCTCCCAACATAAGAAGGACATGGAACTGGTGGAGCAAGTCCAGAAGAGGGCCATGAAGATATCAGAGAGTTGGAGAACCTCTCCTGTTAGCACAGGTTGAGAGAGTTGGGGTTGTTCAGTCCGGAGAAGAGAAGGCGGAGGGGAGACTTAGAGCACCTTTCAGTACCTAAATGGCACCAACTAGAAAGCTGGAGAGGGACTTTTTACAGGGGCATATAGTGTTAGGAAAAGGGGCAATGGCTTCAAACTGAAAGAGGGTTGGTCTAGATTAGTAATTAGGAAGAAATTCTTTACTGTGGGGTAGGTGAGGCACAGAGATAGCTGTGAATGACCCTCCCTGGAAGTGTTCAAGGCCAGGATGGATGGGACTCTGAGTAACCTGGTCTAGTGGAAGGTGTCCGTGTGAACTTAAAGGTACATTCCGACCCAAGCCGTCCTATGAATCTATGTTTCTGTGACATCATCTTATCAGCTATTGCTTTTCCAGGTTCTAAAATAGAGCCCTTTCTTCTCCATGCGCAAGGATATTGTAGGTCATGTAAAGCTGATTGCTTAAAGTATCACTGAATGTATTAAGAACAGCTGAGCTGAGTTGCAAAAATCACCACATTAGATCAGGTCTGTAGCAGCCATATTTATAGCAATGCATGCATTTTAACATTTAAAGAGTGGCAAAATTATGATTTCTCTACCATTTCAATATGACAAAACTGCTTTCTTTACAAGAAAAAAGAATTTAATCAATATGATTATCAATTGCAGCTATAAAGGGAAATGACCTTCTAATATTATAAATGGAATAGCCAAAATTGTTCAGAAAGGCAGGATAAAATATATTCTGTTTCCTTACTTTATCTAAAAATTGAAATTATTATACTCTGAAATAATTGCCTGTTTGTCACCTATCTGTAGCTAATGAAGGGACAACTGCATGAATTTAGCCCACACTTGTCAAATAGAACAAGTGGGTGAACTTCTAAACATATTTAATTTATCCACAGTGGGCAGCCCCTTCTTTTTTACTCCAGTATGTTTTTCTTTTTCCCTTTCCCCCATAATCTGCTGCCTCTTTTCCCTGCCCAAATAACCAAAAAAAAGTTTTTTTAACATAGTATTGTATGGACTGAAAGGTTTACTTGCCTGCAGAACCACAAGAGACCCACACAGAGACAAGATCCTACACGTGCACTTCCTGGAGCAGCAGGAAATGGAAAACAGATAAGTGTCTTGGCATGCTGACAGTCTGGAAGGTGTGAGCTGGGCACTCAGAAACATGCTTACTCTAACTGGCCAGCCAGCTAAGAATCACAATTCTCAGCTGATGCTGAGCCAAATGACATAAATTATCTTTCATGCTAAGGTATTGCTTACAGAGCTGTACTCTGCATGTGGATCCTACATCATGCAGAAATTATTCCATCAGCTGTCTGGTATAGCTGAAATCACAGCATTCTCCTGACTTTCTTCTTTTTAGAAATGGAACATTTCTTTCTATAAGACATTATTGGTTTTACTTATTTTCTTTCAGACAAATATATAAGCAAAGTTTATCCAGAGCTGGAGGCAGACTGATACAATAAAAATTTTACCAAGGGATTAGCATAAGGGTATGTCTATGTTAATCACTGTGGTGATTGTCAGTCTTGCAGACATATGTGCCCTGTATTTTCACAGGAACATTTCTCCAAGGATTTACTACTGTCACTGGCATACTGATACACTACAGTTGCCTATAAACAGCATATGGCCAAGGAGAAAGGACCATTGCTTTTAATGAGCACCTTGTCTTCCTTTATTTACTAGATTGAAAAATCTAGTATCAGCATCTTCTAGAGGAGGGAATACTTTCAGAAACAAAATTATTTCCAGACTAGTTTAGCATGCACAGATGAGTTGCTTTGCCATTACTCCCAGTACATTGAAACTACATAGTTTCTGATTTGGAAGTGTCTTGCACCTGACCAGACCAAAATGAATTTAGAGAAAGATCCTTCAAATCATGTGTATTTGCAGCTGACTGAGCCAGGTCTACTAAAACTCTCTTGGCTACCCCAATTGACTGTGATTTGGAATCCCTGGTTACAGCATACTTTGAAGTTACATTACATGTAAAACCAAGAAGCAGGTGGTGACTTCAGCCAGTGTCTGCTCCAGAATATATGCAGATTAATGCTTCATTTTAGATCAGATGGATGGAGCTGAAAATTCAGGGAAAAATTTGCATAAAAAGAGAACATCAAAAGCAATGGTAAAATGGAGCAGAAAATTTTAGCTTATCAATCATATTTTGAGTTGGCTGTTTGAAGTATTTTAGAAGGCTTTTTAAGTGATTCATAAATGCAGGGCCATAAGTGCACTAATAGGCTTAAATTGCTTTGACCAACCTCACTTGGGATCTCCACCCACACAAGCTCTGCAGATTGGTCCCAGAATTCCATTTAAGCTCAGGCTTGGGCCCTCAGTCCTAGACTGAGCTATGGTGTTCTTGTAGGTGAAAAGCATAACTTAAATTGTTAATGCTGACAGGCTGCAGATACGTTGTTGTGGATGACTGGCTGAAATTGAACTTTTGAATTTTCTGTCAGGACCTGCTAGCAAAAACCGCTACAGGATTGTTGTAAATTTTGTTAAGACTTGAACCAAACCAAAGCAGCAAATTCTGAATCTGTTGATTAATGAAACAACACAAGGCAAAACCACCTGTGCATAGACTACATACATTTGGGTGAACACAGCTCTGCAAGGGAAGCCACAAAGTATGTACTCATCAAATAGAGTAAGAGATCTATTCTCTCATTTTGGTGGGGTATTTTTTTCTTCCTTAAATAACCCCTGGATCTGCTATGGCTGTTGTTTACTCTACTTTGTGTGTGGTACCTGTAGCTGTATGTATCTTATTCTCTGTTTCTGGCACTGTCTCTGGATTGACTTCAGACCTACTAATTTGTCTTCTGCCCTGCCTCCTTTTCTCTGGCTGCACCTCCTCCTAACTGCAATCCCTGATGAGACAGTGGACTGCATGAATCACTCTGCTTTGGTGGCACCCTGCTATGACCCACCCTGCTCGGATATGGGGGGACTGTAACCTCACTGGGAGAACAGAACCCCACCTGCACTACCACCACCCTCTGCTATTGCTCGCCCTCCCTGCTCTGGCTGTTTCTTGGTATCTCAGAACAACAAACCTACCTACACTTCTGGAGACAATGAATGGCTAAACTTCCTGTGCTCGTAGAAATCACTTTCCTGCCAATTTCCTGCCAATTCTAGGCACAGTACAGCCCACAGAAAGCCTGATATATTTTTGAGTATTTGCTTTGTTTTAACCTTGTTCTGGGGAAGGTGTAGGGTAGAACTACGGATTTGGGAAGAAATTAGAGGTGGAAATGAAAAAGTAGAGGTCAAAACCAAAGGGAATGAAAGTGAGAGGCCTGGATTTTCAGAGTACAGTGGAGCATTCAGAGCTGCTTGCTTGGCCCTCAAGGAAAAGAGCAATTTTTTGCTCTGATCTGCCAGGACAGCAGGGGCTAGGAGAAAGTCTCAAGAGTCACCAGGAACATTTTGTCAAAGCAGAGAAATGGAACAAAACAAACGGCAATTGACAATAGATGAATAGAAATGCTACAATATGGTAAATGTCAAAGTACAGCAGTTTTCTGTCATTTTTTGGTGAACCAACAGCAAAAACCTCAGCTTAAACTAGCTGTAAGACTGGGGCACAAAGACATGTCTGTGGTTAGTCAAATTGTGAACCACCAGCTTGAAGAAGTTATAGAAGAGGCAAGTAAAATATTAAGATGCATCAGGCAAACAATTTCCAATTTTCTATTTCAAATGCTATTATTGACACTGAACTGTGCCATAAATCAAGTCTCTCCTGATGGGAGAGAATTTTCTAAAAGTCCTTGCAAAGAGTTTCAAAGAATAAACTGAGACTTTTCCTGGAGTTTCAATGCTGCCGGATAGTTGTTAAGTCCTATCAGAGGAACAGAGCCATTAGCGTGACCCAGGCATAACACAGAGCACAGAAAGCAGGAGAGAAGACTAATTATCAAGATTTACACAGCCTTTTAAAGATAATTTAACCAATAGTTACAAAAACATATATTATTTTCACTTTCCTACCAATTATTCAGTAACACGGGCAGGAACTGAGGAATTCTCTATCCAGTCATTCCAAACTACTTTTACTGCAGAACATGGAGCCGTAGAAGAAGGAGAAGGTTTAGAGAACAACAACAATCCTCCATTTTGATGTCTTTTACTCTTATCTATTTACTACAAAGAGAAGCCTGAAACCTCTAAATTTTTCACCCTGTGACAATCTTACATAGTAGTCTATCACCTAAGTCACAGCACTGTATTTTCTAGTTCTTGTCTGATCATTGGTAATTATTTCCAAGGTTGGAGGTTAAAACAGTGTTGTTCAGGGGGGTAAAAACCCTTTGTCATAGGTTAGCTAGCATAGTCCCGGAAATGATGTCCTTGCAAAGGGGTGCTTACAGCTTCCTCTATGACCTGATAGAACCTATCAGCTGGCCAGTTCTAATATGGACAATTCTTTAAGCCACTCAAAGTTGTGACCACCTCTGTGATCCACACTTAAGAATAGGAAACCCCAGGCAGAGCCTCTCTGTCTCATTTCCAGTGCTGGGACAGGTGGCTGTGGGCTCCGTGCAAGGGCCAGCAGGCTCAGCCCAGGCCCTGCTCGGGCCAGGCTGGGCCAGGCCACGGCCATCCTGGAGCTGAAGGGCCCTGTTCCACCTGCAGAACCCCCCCCCCCCCAGCCCTGCTGTGGGCAGCTGGAGCAGCTCGGCTCCCCCTCTCCAGTGCGGCCAAGATTCAGCTGAAGCTGCACCGCTGTCCGGCAGAGATCATGTGACCAACAGTGATAAGCCACATTCCAGCTGCAAGGCCGAGGTGAGATTAACCCTTTTAGTGCTGTGAAGAGCTGAAAACCTGAGGAAAGAGAAAGAGGAGATGCTTAAAGCTGAAATTCTCTTGTAAAGCTATGATATATCTGAGTATCCATTGTATTTTCGTGAAGATATGGGGGATGGAGTGTTCAACTCATAAGCAAAAGCACCTGCACTGAGATAGGCAGATGCTGATGCAGCTGAAATTTCATGAGAAGTTTGAACAGGGAGAGATGGAAGTGATGAGGATTTTTGCTCCAAATGGGAAAGGAGAAAACCTCAGTTCCTAGAGATGCTCCCAGAGATAGTCCTAAAGATGAAGCTGAGGAAGACCCTTTGCTCCCAGGGAAGGAGAAGGGCCTCTATTCTTAGAGATGAAATGCTCCCAGAGATGGGTGAAGAGAACTTTTGTTTCTGAATGGCTCAACCTTAAAATTGTACCCCAAAAAACTTCAAGAGTGGACCCTCAAAAGCAGTTGTGGGAAAAGCTGCAAGTTGGGGGAAGGGACTCACATGGGAGCAGAGATACTCCTCTTCCTAAATGGACTGAACAAAGTTATTTGGAAGTGGGCGGCTGTCTCGTTGTGATAATGTGTTCATAGCATGGGCAAGAGACTCCTCTTCCTAAATGGACTGAACAAGGTTATTACGGAAGTGGTAAACAGAGTGAACATCTCAAGGGTTGTCTTTTTTTACATTGTCACTTGGAGAAGGGAGGAAGGTGGGGGGAGGTGAGGAGTTCTGAAGGTGTGGTATGATTTTGATTTTTTTATCTTCTTTTAGGTCTGTTAATAAACTTCTTTATAGTCTTTCAAGGTTGGTGCCTGCTTTGCATTTCTCCTAATTCTTATCTCACAGAAGGTAAACAGTAATGAGTATTTTGGACCAAACCACTCCACCCTTCAAAACAGGCAGAGAAATATTCTCGGCACTCTGGGTTCCTACATATTATGTGCAAACTCACCTAGAATATTGCTGTAATTCTGGCCACCCACTTCAATTCATCTGTTTTTTTCATTATATGTACTTAGCAACATAACAAGATCTCTTTTCTATTTTATTTCTTGAGAAATTAGTTTGAGCCTAACAAGATACAGGCTGGCAGAAAACTAAAATAAAAGGGTAGTAAACAAAAGGAAGAAGCTCTTTGTGCCAGAACTTGGTTCTGTTGGTGGAAGATCATTTGAACATAAAGTGGCAATCAATGAGTTTAGTCCAATAGTTAGAAGACCCTTTTATAATATAAAACAAATGGATGAGCACAAGAAGACTAAAGCACATTCAAAGAACATTTTAAGGAAACACATCTCTTGATGTATCATATATTTTTTCTTGTTTTCACAGTTTCTTTTTAATATGCATCAATTATTTTAATTCAATGTTCTGAGGTTTTTTAACTCAAGACACCTTTAATTTTTCCAATCTAATGTATCAAATTATTCTTTTCCTTGCTATAAAACTGATATAATAAAGATAACACACTTTAAAACTGAGAGTATAGTACTGATATGGAGTATGAGCTCACTTCTTAATATAGGACCTGAAACATTCTTTTACATTCTACTGAATTTCTCAGGTAGTATACCTCAGAAAGACAAGCCATGTCCAAACCTTTGGCCAACAGAAGGACTGTCCTCCATCACCTCCATCTTTATTACTATGAAAATTGCAACTGGGTGATAGATAAAATAGAAAAATCTTCCAACATATGGAAACATTTTAATATTCCACTGCAGGCTATGGGGAGAATCACCTGAAACAACTTTAAATCTCTATGTATTTGAGAAAGATAAAAGAAAACGCCTTCTGAAACTTCGAAAATCATTTGGAGAGGAGGACAAGTGACTGAACAGCTTTGATCTTCTCTATAAACAGTCTCTGTGATAGGACAGTGTGCACACTTAACAAGCTTGCAGATGATGCTGAGCCAGCAAGTGTTAGGAAGAGCAAGCAATATTGCATTTCCAAGAAACAGGGCTCCCACTCAGAGAGACCGTGACAACCAGAAAAGTGGGCCAACAGGAAACTTGTGAAGTTCAAATTGATGGAGGAAGATTATAAATAAAAAAAAGTAATAAAAAGATAAGGATTATCAGAATATTGCTTTGATTTTGTCCATGAATAGGTAATGTCTTTTTTTTTTTTTTTTCCCAGAAATGACTGTGGATAAAATATGTTAGAGAGCTATGTAATCAATCATGCCCTGCAGAGGTTAGGAGGCTGTTCTGTGTCTCTTTCAGTAACAACAGTGAGCAGTGAAGGAAATTGAGTGCAACACTTTCAGAACAAAATTTTAAAAATCATACCCAAAAACCCCCCACATACTTCACAAAGGGTAGCTTTAAGATACATAGCTCCTTCTCACAAGAACTGATGAGGTTTTAGAGTCCCTGGAGGTTTAAAAGGTATTGAAAGTTTTCTGGTGTGGGGAAAAAAGTGCACCACCAGTGGCTATGAAATACAGAAGATGTTAATTATTTTAAAAGAACAAAGTGACTATTAGGAGTGTGCATGTCTGCTCTTACACTCCACCATAAGCACCTCCCACTGACCACGGGTTGGAGGTGAGATGCTGTGGATGAACCTTTGAACAAACCCAGCTGCACTCAGTCCTTGACAGCTTCCCTTTTGATCTTCCATTTTAAGTGAAACCATGAAGATTAAAACCTCCTCTTTCCTTTCCTGCACACCCTTTCTCTAAGAAAGCCTAGGCATGTGTCCTGTACATGCTACAAGAAGTGTCTGACATGGACAATCAAAATAACAGGAGACCGGGGAAAGTGCATGTGGCGGCCTATTAACCCCCTAATTCTGTGATGTTCCCCTGTTCCCTCCCTAGCCTTGGCTACTCCCTCGGTTTCTCCCTATTTGCTCCTGTACCCCAACCCCACCCAGGGACTGCCCCTGGGCCCCTGACAAAACCATCCCACACCCAAACCAAGCTGTCTTTCCAGCTCTGAACATGGGGGGGACAAGATGTGATTAAAGCCATCTCAAACCCTCATGAGAGACCCTTCTCTGCCTTCTTTACCACCACTGCATTGTAACGCTGCCGGCTGCCGGATCGCAGGGCTGTCCCAAATGGACTCTGGGATGCGACTGCTCGCATGGCCCGAGGAAACCCTCGCTGAGCTCTCAGGGAGCAGCAGCCTGCGAGGCAGAGTCCAGCAGTTACAACAAGTGCAGGGTGCAAGTAAAGAGTAATTCAGATGTAGTTGGGATGCTCTAAGCCTCACTCTAGTAGCAAACCCTATTTCAGGAGAACATTGGATATTTGCTTAAATGTATTGCGACTCATTGATGTGAAATGGGAAAAATAAAAGCATCTATTTTTCCCTTGATCTTTCCATCTTGATTGTGTTTCTGTAATACCTAACACAAACGGAACATCATTTGAAGCTTGTAGTGCTAGCACTAGTGTTATTACTATTAGATTGTAACTTTTAGCAGTGATGACTTATAAACTAGAGGGCCTAATGCAAGCAGCAGAGAAGGAGGCTGTAATTCAGTTCAGACAGTGATTTCAGAAATGACTTCCTTTCCACCATGCCAGGCGTAACAAATCTATTTTTCAATGTCTCTTTTCTTTCAATTCCTACTATCTAAGCCTGATCCTTAAGAAACTGGGGGAGATGCAGAGGGGGTGAAAGTCAGGTTTAACACCTATAACAATATTTTTTACAAAAATAGTTACGTTAAATAATATTTTTTATCTATTTGTAGTATATTTACCCTATTATTGCATTAATAATGAGCTCATTTGTCAAAGTTTGCTATTCTCCCTTAAGCAAATAATGCATTTCAGAAAATCAAGGTATTGCATTTGTCTTTTTGCAAATACACAATGTTTAACACTAAGACTAAATGAAATTTTTTCCTGGAAAGTTAGTAAGTTTTTGCCTCACTGCATAATTAAAAGTAAATACAAAATTTTTAACATAAATTCACAAAGTTTTTAGCAGAGGAAACTGTTTTAATAAATGTGGAAAAAAAAATTTTAAAAAACTAAATGGTTGGCTTGAAAATGCAAAGGCGGTTTATTTCTCCTTTTATTTAATGCAAACAGGTTTTTTAAAAAAACTGTGCACCCCTTCAGGTTTTTTTAGGATAGGTATAGCTACGATTTAATTTATTATTAATTTCAGTATCAGTGATTAAGAAATCAGTGTTCTGGTTTTTGGAGTAATAATGTGCTAATGCAACAAGTATTTCAGATCAGAGAGGAAGATTCTGTATCTACATCATGTGATATCTTAAAAAGATCACAGTATGATCCCAATTCAGTGTGGAAACCAAGAAGCCCTGCTTGCCTCCTGTGGAAGCAGAAACATTCCAGCAAGAATTTCCATGGACTTTCGCAAGAGATGAGTACCAAGTCAAAGAAAAAGACTTCCTTTACTACCATGGAGTTTTGTTTCCCTTCTCTTCTTGTTAGAAGGTAAGTACACAGATGCAGATGTGAGGGCTGCAGAGGAAGACCACTCTGAAGCCCATTGGAGGTCTGATCCATGTCCTTTGGAAGAGCAGGCATTTCATGTCTATCTGCCTACACTGACTACATAATAAAAGCTCTTACTGTGCCGAACAAGGGTTTTCTCAATTTGTTGAATGGAAATATGAGTTTATTGCTACTCCTGTATGTTCATGTCTGTTTCTTTATCTGGAATCCTAATCCTCTTTTTATTCAGAAAAAAGAGATGGAGCAGAGGTTAAGAGAAGTGAATTTCCTTATGATTGAGAGATATAATAAATTGTAATAGTAATTTTCAGTTATTCATACCATTCCTAATTCTAATTCTAATTGGGTTTATGCTCCATTTTTTTCATTCAGTGATTATACTTTTCCCTAATCAAATTTGTTATCAATCTGAAAGCTAACTCTATCACTATACACAAGTTCTTTGATCAATTAGATACAGATTTTCCTTGTTCATATTGTTTGCCACAGACGTTCTTGGAAATTAAATTCTTTGTTTGATATTAAGATTTTCCAAACTGCAAGGAAACTCTGATCCTAAAAAAGGCATTTAGCACTTTCCAAGTAGTGAAAATCCTATCCATTTATGCTAAACTTTAAGACTCTCGATTCCATTTGTTTACCTTTCAAATTAAAAATAGACAATTGTAATAATGGGTACCTAAAAAATGACTGACAATAATTCCTCAAATCTAAGTCATAAAACTGTGCACTGGTTTTGACAACTAACTACAAAGCAAGAAAAATAATTTTCTTTCAGATCATTATCTCTCATGATTTCTCTGAAACACATGAGGCTATCATCTTTTAATGCCTTTAAATAATATGACCAGGCCTGCAGCATATAATCACTCCTTTCTCATAAGAAGGGTGGCATATTTAGGGACATCTTAGCCACAGAATCACAGAATCAGTTGGGTCGGAATGGGTATCTGAGATCATCAAATCAAACCTATGACCCAACACCCCCGTGGCAACTAGGCCATGGCACTGAGTGCCACATCCGTTCTTTCCCTGAAGACCTCCAGGGACAGTGACTCCAACACCTCCCTGGGCAGCCCATTCCAGTATCTAATCACCCTTTATGTGAAGAAATTACTCCTGATGTCCAACCTAAATTTCCCATGGAGCAGATAAGGACAATGTCCTCTTATCCCATCACTAGTTGCCTGGGAGAAGAAGCCGACCCACACCTGGATACCACCTCCTTTCCATCTGCAGCCTGGCCGCCCAAGAAAAGACACAGAAGAAGTAGGTCTGCAAACCCTTCATTTTTGTCCATTTGCAATTATCTGTAGGACTCTCAAGTATGAGATTTTTGTGTGAGCAAGAGTGAAAAAGTTCTAAGGACAAAGTCATTTCAGAATTACTATAATGGTGGAAGGACTATTACGAAAATTGTAGCTAACTGCTCAGTATTTTATAATAAAATAAGTATCAAAAACCGCTTCAGGATCTATTGTTAACACCCCTCAAGCCCCTTTGATGTGGTAACTAAATCTAGGACATTAGAGCTAACATGATCTGCCCTTAATTACCAGGAAAGCAGTTAATATTTTGTATTTTGGGGGGTCTCTTAAATTGTTTTTATCTACCTGACCAAAATGTTTTCTGATTCCCCTTCAGGGAAGCAGAAATTTCCTTCTAATTTGAGCAAGACACTGGTCAGCTTCATAAAATGACTGCACAACACAAGTCAACAGGGATTTGGATACTGAAGTGATTTTGAGAAGCCTCAAGAGAAGCCAAGGGAGAGACTCAAGATTTAAAAATAGAGTTGAATTTTCCCTGGAATTGGAATATTTTGTCAAAATTGCTTATGATTTTTCAACAGGTCATCTGCAGAGGCAAATTTTTCAAAATTCCCCTTTTGGATTGGGATCTTCCTGCAGAACAAAACACTTAATTTCTTCTATATTATATTTTCCCACATAAAGGAGTATTTTTTTTCAAAACTGATTAGCAAAAGTGTATTTTCATAACTTTAACCAGCCTCCTTATTTTACTTGCGTAGAAGTTAAAGGCCAGTCCCTGCTGGCTCCATGACAGCTCATAAACATACTTAGGAAAGAGGTGTGTCCTACACACTCAGTTTCTGTTAATGTCCAGCTGCATGGCAAGTTGCAGCAAGGAGCCTACTCAGCCCTCTCCCTTTTGGGATCTGTACACCTTCCTCTAGCCTGGATGAGGATCCTGTAATCTATGAGAATTCAGCAACAGTCTCTCCTAATATGTAAATTACCCTGCTTTTAGTAGAGGCTGGACAAGCTGACCTTCCAAGGCCCCTTCCAGCCTACTTTATTCTACGATAACATTCTTCCTGCCCTTCCCACCAGACCATAGCCCCAGCTGAGAGCTCAGCCCCACACTGCCACACCTACTCCCCTACCATCTATTCCCTACTACTGAAAACCAGCACCTTTTCTCTGTTCCTCTCCCTGTGCCAGCCAGGCCTTCCAGTCTTTCCCATCTCTAGCACATACACAGTCTCACCAGCTTCATTCTCCCACTCTTACACTATTGCTGTCCCATGCCTAAACACTGAACTACCGAGGAAGGGACCCCTGGTTCCTGGCCAGGCTCACACAGGGACTGTGAAACACAGCAGAAGGGACTGAATGGCTAAGAAACAAGAACACTTAGTCTTTGACAGTCAGCTGGTTTAGGTAACCTGAATGGGTGATGTACCTGCACAGAAGCACTTGTCCCTGGGGTGAGACACCCATACGCAGCCAGGACTTCTTGGTAGTAGATGCTCATAGTAGCCACAGCCTGGCAAAAATTTACAGAGACAGTGAGAAACACATAGTAATTTTAGGGCAGTGAAGTCTCACTGCAGAAACCACTCTATTTTTCTTGGCCTTTCTTTTTTATACTATCCAATGTATTTTATTTTGGTTTAGCATTTTAAATCTTCCTATGGCTTTATTTTTAGGATATTGTCATGGTCCCTGCAAGTTCCATAAAATCCTTACTGAAGCATGACTGATGTTTTTCCTCATTGATGGTTACCAGGCTTTACATGTGGGAAAAACTCCTGTCTAATTCTCACAAGTCATACATATCATTCACATGATCCTCAGGAATGTCTGGCCTTAGCAAACTTCAGCCACACAGTCCCCTGTGGGAAGTTCCCTTAGAAATTGAACAGAAATTGGGACAATAATCTCCTCTGAACAGATTTTCCATCATTTATATATCTGTGATACAAGGTCAGATATGGCTTTTAATCTTCAAGCAGTTTGACTTAACTCATGGGATTCCACCACTATGAGCCCTTTCTCTCCTCTGCATCACTTTAATATTTGAAGCACAAAATCCTTTTGAAGTTAGGATGCTTTTAGTTCTGCCTTTTCTTATCAAGGGACCTCATTAGTGTCAGTCTTCTAAATTATCAACAGGCGAAGGGGAGCTCCACATGACTGTAGGGTTTTTTTTAGCACACTGCATTGTATGTTTGTTATATAACTAAAATGCTCCCTAGCTTGAACCAATACAGTTACAGAGTCTTTACTTTGGCACAGCCACATTCAAAATGGAGCTTAATGGTCTTACTTGTCGTCTTAAAATTCTTAGCACAAAAAAAAAGGGGGAGCATGTTGTTTCCTCTGTGCTTTCACTTGAGTTAGAGGCTAACACAAAAAGCAAGCCACAGAATCAGAGTGGCCAAGTCTCTGAAGGGGAAGGTCCAAACCCACATTTCTTTTTCTATCCCATCCTGCCTTGTAGCCCCTCAGAAATACAAAAGGAAGAGACTGCTCAATTGTGTACTTTGAAATGGAATCTAATTTTGGGCAACTGCCCTCAGCCACCAGGTAGGCTCATGTGTGTTGCTGCCATGAGCTGTTCTTCACATGAAAAGTAGAAACACTCGTGTTTTTAATTAGACATCCACGTTTCTTAGATTACTGGTGGCTTTCAAGTAACAACCAAAAACATGGCACAGGCAGAACTTCATCTAATTCCTGATCCCCACTAAAGCAAAGTCTTCTCAGAGTCAGTAGGTTATTTAAATCACAAGTGATGCAATCACAAATTCATGTATGATAGAAAATCTTAAAAAGACTTGAATCTGAGTTGTTTTATTGCAGAAGCTCAAATGTATTTTATTACAGAATGGATGAGCCTCTTGCACTTTGGTTTGCAACATTGGGTAAATGTGAAGAAATACTACCACTAGTAACTGAAAGTGATGTTCTCTATCCCCTCCAAAATTCCTTTTCATCAAAAGCAGTCCAGGCCTGTGGAGAGCACCTGGGGCCTCAAGTCCACTGCTGGTGCCTGAGCTCTCACATCCAGCCTGAAAACCCCATCCAGCTCCAAATTTCTCATGTCATGCTGTGCCACATTGCTATATCCCTTTCTCAGTCCCCTATCTCAGCTCCAGATGCCCTGGTTCAGCCCACTGATACCCTACAGCAATTAAGTAAGTCTGTATCAAGGTTCCTTGAACCCAGACCTGTAAGAGGTGGTACCTTGCTGCTGCTGGTACCTGGCCATGGTTACTGTCACCGGGCCTGAGCAGCAGATTGACATTTTGGCTTGACCTTGGTCCTGTCTCACCACTGGACACTAGCACAAGGATCTGGGCTCTTGGCTGAATGTGGCAGCTGTATTTTCCTTAATCACTTTGTTGGGTGCTGTGGGACTGGGCGCTGGCTAGAGTGGCCTCTGCTCTGCTGACCATATTTTCATGTCCGTGAAGGAACAGTTGACCTTTGCTGCTCCTGGACAGGTGGGAGGGTTTGTTTGTTGAAGGTGGAAGTCTCACTTGCATCACCCTGATAGAAAGTACTCTGAATGTATAGTTCTTGGTTTTCACCTGATTTCAAGGCTGCTTTCTTGACCCATCACTGCCATCTTCAATTAAGATCCTTTTCTCTAAACTACTTGAAACTGCTTTCTAACGTGGTAACTTAGAAAATACTACATTTATTCAGCTAAAATGTTTATGAATACACTGACTAGATTCCTACCTGAAGAAAAGCTTTGGTGACACCTTGCACAATACATCTCTTCCAATTTGACATCAAACCATGAATATAGCTTTCCAGTAAGCTGTATCTGTCCTTCAATTCTTCACATTTATTTTGTATTTTTTCCTTAACTTCATTTTAACAGCAGCATGGAAGATTTTTACTAAAATTGTGACATGGGGTTTCATATAGAAGAGCTGGCTTATTCTGAAATAATTCATTATTGATAAGGCCATGTTGATATTTTTCACTGTGTTAATTCCTAGTTGGTTCAAAAACTGTTACCAGTTTCAACAGCTTTTTGGGAATTAGACTCAGATTCTCTGAATTATATGGTAACAGCTCATGGTGTACACCACCCAAAGAAAAAACAAACAAAAAAACCCCTTCACTATATCTAATTTTCCAGAACCTCCTTCATACATTCAACAGCTCTCAGAGTTAACTGACTGCTTCTCTTAGACCAAATCCTCAAAGTATCAGAAACTGAATTTCATTTGTTTATGCCTATTTCAAATCATCAAGTACTGATACTTTCCAAACTGTTGTCTTTCCATTCTTGTCCAAGCCTTTGTTAATTATATAATCCCAAGGTAATCATTTGGCTAGAGACTGACAGAAAAGATCTTTAACACATTTGCCTTCTTAACATTACTTCTCATTAATTTTTCACTTTCTTTTGCCCTTTTCTCTAGCTCTGCCTTTATTTTTCTAACTCTGTTAATAATCTCTTGTCTCTATTCCTTCTCCTCATCTTTAGAAATCTGATCCATTTTATGCTTTCAGTAGGATTCCTTCTTCCCTATATTCTTTTCTGTTTTGTTTTCTGGGGCTCTAAGCTTCACTTCTGACAGTGATGGCTGATAGCCAACAGCAACCCAAGGGTGCAAGAAATTGAACTGAAATGGCATTTGTCTTGTGAAATATCTTTCGCAACATCCCCATTCCCCAGGCATTCAAGTATCTCATGGAAGACCACAGTTTCAGTGCAAGCCCAGGGCTTTTCTGAAAGCAACCTGTTTAACACTTTGGAAATAAATGTAAGGAATAATCACACATGAGTTTAAAAGAAAAGTTTTTATTTTTAAAAGAACTCTGTATTTTAGAAAAGCATCATAGAATGAAGAAATGCAGGATATTTTCTTCCTTGTGTTTATAAATCCCCCTTTTACCTATTTATGTTTAAACTGAAAGTTCAAACTGCTTGTGTGTCTTTCAATTTAAAAGAATTCCTTATCTTCTGTTCAGATTCCATTTATTCCATGACTTCCCCATTTCTGAATCATCAAAATCCTTTCCTAGATTGTTTTACACAGACAAGAAATGTAATTAATGAATAATTGTTACTCATAGGGTGTTACATACTTCAATGTTATGATTTGTGATTTTTTAATTTTATTTTGTTTGTTTGTTGGTTTAGAACGGAGTCCTACAGTATAGCCCAGCCACCTACAAGTAAAGCTCAGAATATCGGTGGTAGAACAAATTCTTTAAAACCATCTACTGCTTTATCCTTTGCTCTGTCCCTGAGTCATATTCTTTGGGTGAGACACCGCTCTGCATGAGAGATGTTTATACTTTGTTCTGCCTAGATAAACGTTCTATAACAAAGGTTCAACATTAATCCCTAGCTAATATTTGCTAAACTACTTATTGCAGATTAAGGTGTGGCTACACAATGCTGATTAAACAGCCCTTCAAAACGTACCCAAAGTTTTCCAGAAGCCTAAATAAAATATACACCACACGATTCTCATTAGCATTTCCAACTTTAATAAGCTTTTTTTCCCTGCATTGGTCTTTTCCCCATTGTTATAAATAATATATAATAGTTATGTATATAGATATTTTAACCCTTTTGGCAAATGATAATACCTCTAGCAATGCTATGTTTTCATATGTTATGCCCATTTCTCCATAGTGGCCTTGAGTATTAAGTACCAAACTCATTGTCATTACTGCAGTTTAAGACCCAAGTGCCAAAGTAGAGTTAAATGAAGATTCTTCCTCAGAAACAGATATACAGTGCCTAAAACAGGTACTAAACCTGAAATCTATAATAATTTATCCACGGTAGGAACATTCTACTCTTGTCTTCAATTTTTATGACTGAAGCTATTGAAACAACTCATTTAGCAAAACTAACACTGGAAGAACATCAGAGGCTTAGACCAGATAAAGAAAGAAAAACAACAAAAGGTCTTTTTCTGGAATTGGGACTCACTGTGTAAGGAGTTGTGAAATTGAATAGAGAATAAATAATAGCTGAAAGATAATTATGACCTCAATTACACAGTCATAGTATGGGAAGGCAGGTTTACTCCTCTTTCAAATAATCATTTTTAGTGTATTAACTATGCAAACGGTTGCATGCAAATGGAATTTCAGCTCCTAAAATGTCAAATCGGTAGAAATAATTTGGGAACTAAATAATGGCTTCTTTGCAAATGTCAAATTACTAAAAACAACATAATATTTTTCAGAAACCTTCTACAAATCAAGTCACTTAAACAGATAAAATAGGGGTTCAGGAAAAAAAGGTCTCTCAACTGCTAGTTACAAATAGATAATTGCTAGCAAAATATGCCACTTTTCCTACACTAAATGTTCTTGACTGTTTGTGCTGAAGGCAGTGTATATTCACTCAGAGAAAAACCATTTGGAAGAAGTAGTGATGTGAGAAGAAAATACGCAGTCTTCTGTAACTTCACAGTCTACTGTAACACTGTTCTGATGGGAAAACAAGAAAAGTTGTCACCAAAGTGTTATTTTGTCATAAAATGGAATGAGCGCCGTAGACTGTATCAAAGAGTCGGGTCTGTTTTTATTTATTCCATATCAACTCAGAACAGATATTGCATATATTTAGACAATTTAATTCAATAAAGTAAGTGGTCTCATGGAGGTTTTCCTCTTCACTGCCTATGTGGTTTTCTGTATACTGAGTTCTTGAATTTCTTTTGGACTTTAATCTTTCCTGTCGCACAGTACATCTGTATTAGCAGTGGAGACTATCCAGATTGTGGTAGAAGTCTGAAGGGGCACAAAGGAGAGCAAAATAAAATAAAATCATCCAGTGTTTATTGCACTGCTCTTTGTTCTTAAGAAGTGAAAGGCAAAAGAAAATTTGTTGAAAAGTTTCTGTCTAGAAGTTTTCATGCATTTTTGCACATTCATGTCACCCCAATAGGAAGAGGGGTATTTTGCCATTTTTATGTATGGGGCTGGAATTGAATAGGTAGGCTTAAGAATTTCAGAATCTAAAGCACACTTATAAAGAAAGGCATTATTTGTCTCATCTGTCATATCAACACATTCATTTATTTTAAAGACAAATGAAAAGGTAACTGCTAAACAGAAACTGAGAAAGATACCACTTTAGCCATCAACAGCGATGCATTTGATTAATATTTCTTATTTTCCTGTGTTAGTTTATCTACCAAATTTCAGACTTAAACTGTAATTTGTTTTGCAAAGCGATCATATTTGGGTATTACAATATAACTCAAGTATCAGAATTACTGACTCAGCTATCAGAGTTACAGATATACTGAGGAACTCTCAAAATATCTCATAATCTACTCTCTACATTTTAGCAGATGAAGTGTAACTAAGTAATTTATACAGACACTTATCTAATCTTTTCTTATTTACTTGGAGTGAAAGAGTTGGTGATTCCAGGAATAAGTCTGTCCACATGAGTGCCCAGTTCAGAGACACAGGGTTTCAGAGGTGTCATTCCCTGGTCAGTATCACTATCATTTGTAGATTTGTAGGCATCCACATTGCTGCTCTCAGAGTAACCTTAAGATTGCCTTCTGATGATTTTATCCCTTATACTCCTTTTTTTTTCTGAATTAGATGGTCTTTCTCACAGCTCTTCAGCCATTTTTCTCCATCCAAACTCCATGTGAATTAACAACTTGTCCCCAATTATTTTTTTCCATATTCATTTCAGTTTTCATACACCATTGCAGCAGTTAACAATAGAAAATGGAGGAAGGTACTAGTGCTGCTGCTACTACTACTAGTACTGCTGAAAATGGAAGGTGATAAAAGAAAGATTTGGTGGGGCATGGCAAAAGAAGACAGGTTAGGTAAAGATGATAAAGGATTTTGAAACAGAAAATGGATGGGTGGGTGAGAAAGGAGCAATAAATCTGTAAATAATTGAAGGCTGTAATTCCTTGGCAAATATGAAGGCACATGAATATTGGCTGAAATTCATTTCATGAATGTTGCATGAGTTTTTAATAGTTAAATGGTTTGTATGCTCTGGAGTAGTTCAGCTCAGTGTGATCAACATATTGGTTTGGATCTTTATCCCACTTTAGGAGATGGGGATCTCCTGGTAAAGCACTTGGAGAGGATCTTCCAATTTTAGATTGCTCTATGAAAACTGCACTGTGAACAGAACCAGTACAAGGTAAGTGGTGACTACTGGCTCATTTTCTTCGAGAACACTCTCCTGTACTAAGCCAAAACAGTAATGTACCCATAGGGTTCAGCTGTTCAAACCACTGCAGCCTGGTCAGAGCATCTAACCAGGGAACTCTTCTGAAGGCGAGTCTTCGACCAAGTTTTGAGAATTCCTAAAGTGAGCAAGAAGACAACAATTATGCCTGTTCCACTGCTGTGGGCTTCTGAGCTGAACATGTATCTTATTGTTGCAAGCAAGGATAAAAAAGAGAATGTATTATCAGGTGGTGGACTGTAGGGTTGGGAAAAGGAGTAGAAAAAAGATTGGGAAACTCCAGCATTTTGTGCAGATACTGACTTGTACGGAAGTTTGCCCTGAAGAAGTGGGTAATCAAACATTAAAACTTGAAAATTTCCTTTCATTCTATTGTAAACTCTACATGCATGCTTATTCTCCACTCAAGAAACTTATCTTTGTCTCTGCTTTTCCTGAGTTTATTATTAATCAGAGAACACATATATGGAAACTTCTTTATCCCTTTGTTTGACATTTGTATTGTATGGTTTTATTAGCACAGAGCACCTCTTTCAATTTCAGCTTTCTGAACACCTCTCAGAAAGCCTCATCTATCCTATAAGTAGAGATGTCAACTATACAGTCTTCATGATACCTATGAAATTCTAGTTATTTTATGAACATTGTACAAGGATTTCCTGTCTGCTCAAAGGTGGAAGTAAGTGAAAGAAAGTAACTGGAGCAAGAGTCACTGAATGGTTTTATGGAGTAAATTCTAGGTGAGCCTAGCACAATCTTCCTGTCCCAAGGAATACACAGCCTCAATAGTCAAGACACAAAGAAAGACCAGATTTAAATTAAGTTATGGGGTATCAAGCAGAGATCCCAATTGTAGACATTATTATCATGTTATTATCAATATGTTATATAGCATATTAAGACCCTCTGTACAGAACATGTCCATTGAATATACATCTTCAGCAGAAAGAACTAAGAACCCAATGTAAGAGATAGAAAAATTATTCTGTCATTATTCTGTGTGACCTATAAAGACACACTGAATCTTAAAGGTCTCAAGCTGAAAGACAGGCAAACTGGAGGCCAGCATATCTGCATGCTTTTTACTATACTGGATTGAACTTGGAGATCTTCACAACCAAAAAAATCTCCCTGCCAATGAACAAGAAAGGGTCAGAAAAACTTCTCATTAACATTTTTTGAATATGACTCTGAGCAGGCCAGCTAAAACTAAAAAGATGTGCTCACACAGCCTGTGTAGAACATATGCAAGCTGAACATGAAGTATAGCTTTGTACATAAGCCTATGAGTGAGTAGATGCAAAGGCCTTTGCAACAGATACCAAGCTGGAACTTATTCCAGATGTTCTGCAACATGAAGGTGCTCATTTCACACCAATTGGGAGTAGCCATGGATAGGATAGACATGAGTTGTTTGGAACAACTGCTAGAGAAGGCATTGCTCTGTCAAGGAGATCATAAGGACATAATAGAAGTAGTCTTTGTCTGCTTATACTTCAGTCTTCATATTACTCATCCTGTTTCTGATGTTTTCTCCGCTGTATCTCATATTTTTGGTTGTTTGAAGTTTTGTTTCCACTCAGAGCACCTTTTTGCATCAGTCCCTTTTTGGTCAGTCTCTTCCATCCTGGCACCTACTAATCACTGCACCCTGGCCAACTCTTCTCCCCAGGTTATTTTTGTGGGTTTGGGTTTGTTTGGGTTTTTTTTTCCCTGTGTTATATTTCTCATTCTTTTTCTCCAATCCACATCCATTTCTTTTTATTTGTCTCCATATTTTCTGCCTTGCCTCTTGCTCATACAAGAAATAGAGCTCCCCTTAATTAAGCAGAAGAAATTCTGTGGCAAGGAGACATGGGTAGTAGGGAGGATGGAGTGTCCCTTTCACACACTCTCCTGGAATTAATCTCCCAGGAATTAATTACAGTTGCAGATAAAGGATGCACAATACCAACTCATACTTTGCTAGAATTTTTTGATGTTGTTGGTTATATGCTTTTTACTCAGTGTACAGCTTGGGAGCTTGAATCATAATATTAAAATATAGAGGAATCAAAGATATTGATTCTGACAAGAAGAAATACACATTTTCAATATCTAAGCAGCCATAAAGAACAAGGTGCAAATATTGATTTGGTATATTGCTATCATTCTTTACTTAAGAGTGTTCGCTGAGACAGTGATGTCAGTGGTCAATGGTGTTACAATGGTTATTGCTGTAGCATGGACTGCAGCTGATCTGACACTGAGACAGCCATTAACATGCTTTGAAATAAAATCATTAGATATATGTCCAGAGCTAAAATTAGACAATAATGTTTATCAGCAAGCTTGAGGAATAATTGCGGTAGAAAAACAGTTGAGTAGACTTTTCCTTGTGATACAATAAACCGCTATTGCATTTTACCACAGAATGGTATCTTGGAGCACAGCTATGTAAGTAAAAAAAAACCCCACATATGTCAGGATCCAGTAAGTCTTTACCTCTTCTGGTTTACGTTTTACTTCTATTTTTTTCTCTCTTTTCACACTGAAATGGGAAATATGTTTATACTAGGTAATTAAGAACCCAGTACTTGGATTGTTAATCCTCCAGCAGGAGGGAAGAATGTGGCCATTGCTCAGAATTAGAACAGAGATAAGAGCTATGTTTCTATGGTGGGGACATGGATGCCCAAGTTAGACTTACACTCAGCAATTTTCTTTGCCATGTGGCACGTGGTACACAGTTACTCTTGAGATACCCTCATTTTTCCAGTGGTAAAATCTGCAGTCATTGGAAATACATAGTATTCTGTGCAAATGAGCACAGAATTTTGTTCCGCAAAATAGCTTCACTCCAGCACATCATAGGTAAATATTGTAACACTCAAAAACACAGTTACCCCATGTTCACTTTAAAATTTCAGATCATGGACTAAGGAACAAAAGGTGAATGTGCAAATAGATTTAAACCAATGAATATGAGAAGATGCATACTGGCAAACACTCTGCTGGGAGAAAACATAAACAGGCAACACAAGTGGTTACTTTATAGGGCTGCTCACAACTAAATGTTCCCAGCTGTTTTTACATCACTACAATTAATTAACCCCTCTTCCACAGTATTTAATGGTTAACAAAGAGCTCTTTGAGATGCTTGATAATAGCTCCCAGTATGTAAAACAGGGATAACCATTCAGTCTTTTTAAACCTCTGCTTTTCTAGACAAGCACGCCATAACAAAAGGGGGAAAAAAAGATTGTCAGAAAGAGTTAGAAAGTGTCAGAAAGCTCCATCAGCCTAATGGAGCCCATAAATGACAGCAAAGCACAAGGTAATGGTGTACTTGCAAGCCTTCATCTTTAATGATGCTGAAATTTGAGACCATTTTGTTTGTACATTTGGAAAAGCAGTATAAGAATCCTCAGAGGCAGTACTGTCAATACTGCTCTTCTTCTTTAAACTAAAGGCTTTTCTTCTTTCATAGTTGTTACACAGTGTTGTTAGGCTGAAAGCAGGGCATTTTTAATGCAATTCATACAGGAACAAAGCAGACAACAGTGCCATGGGGAGGACTCTCACTGCAGAGGTGTGAAGAACACAGGGCTGAGACTGGGACCTGCTGGGCAACCTGGGGCTGGGTTTGTGAATCAGTGTGGAGGCAGAGATGTGTGGAAGGCAGCAACAGAAGCCTGACTCTGAAAGTGACTCACAGAGTGAGGGAGATGGAGAAACTATGGCTGAGCTCTGAACTGGGAAGGTCTGGAGGGGAAGGAAAGAATTAGGAGCTCCCAAGAAAGAAAGAGAGGATGAGTATTTTTAAAGATGTGAGCTGGGTGCATAATAGAAAATGCTCTGCTATTTGGGCACAAAACCTCAACTAGATGTGAAACATTACTGAGTACTTTCAAAAAGCAGAGTTTGTAATATTTATACTTTTTAAACAATAGATGAAAGGAAATGTTTATTGCCTTATTTTCTTTCAACTTTGTGAAGTGTGCTGGTTTGGACTGGGAGAGAGTTAGTTTTTTTCGTAGTATCTAGTATGAGGCCACAGTTTGGATTCGTGCTGGCATTGGTAACACAGGGATGTTTTTATTATCACTGAGCAGCCCTTACACAGAGCCAAGGCCTTTTCTGCTCCTCACCCCATCCCACAAGCGAGGAGACTGGGGGTGCACAAGGAGTTAGGAGGGATACAGTGGGACAGCCAACCCTGACTGGCCAAAGGGACATCTTATACCATATGGCATCATGCTCAGCATGTAAACCTGGGAGAAGAAGAAGGAAGGGGGAGACATGTTTGGAGTGACGGCGTTTGTCTTCTCAAGTCATGGTTACATGTGGTGGAGCCTTGTTTTCCTCGGGATGGCTGAACACCTGCCTACCCATGGGAAGTGGGGAATGTTCTTGTTCTGCTTTGTTTGCATGCACACCCTTTTCTTTCCCTATTAAACTGTCTTTATCTCAACCCACGAGTTCTCTCACTTTTACCCGTCTTATACTCTCTCACTTCCCACTGTTGGAGGGGAATGAATGAATGGTTGTGTGGTGTTCAGCCACCTGCAAGCTTAAAGCAGGACATGTAGTATTATGTAAAAAGCTGAGTGGAAGCATTTAGTTATGGGCTGTAAACAGTTGGTAGAGATGTTCCTCTCCCTCTAATATTCGAGGAGGACTTAGGCAAAAATTGAATATGGGATTCATTCTGTCCTTACTGAAGACATAATTCTGTTCTTGAGAGGATAGATGACCTTGTAACCTGCCTTTGTGGTCTCTTCTCTGTCTCAGTTACAGTTTGACAGTAGTTCCAGACAAACCATTTCTGCAAGTACATATTTTTCAAATATTAACCTACACAATCAATATTAATTATTAACTGGAGGATTCCCGTGCATGAAGTCCTCATATTCCATGCATGTAGACACCACCACAGGAAAAGTGGCTAGGTAGGAGTAGAAGTGGATAGGTAGGAGATGACTCTCTTGGGCTACAAGAGGTCTTGTAGAGGGATATTTGTAAATGAGCACTTGAAGCCAAAGACCTCCCTGAAGAGGTTGATTTTAACATCTGGAGCAGAAGTATTTTAAGTATTAGTTCAATAAAAATTCTCTTTCTCTTATGTCAGTTTTGAAGGCAAATATTTTGGGTTTGTGTACTCCTTATTTTTTATCTGTGCTCATATATATTTCCATTATGGTATAATTCTGTCAGATCTAAAAGAAAAACAATCAAACAAAAAAAAACCTCACCAAAAAAATACCCTCACCAAAAAAAACCCCAATAACAAAAAAACCCCCCACCTCACACTAGCACACACGTGCGTACACTTTGCCAGATTCTTGTGCTGCTGTTTTCTCTGAAAATCCCATTTATTGTTGAGTGATTTCTAGTCTACTGTGAACAAATATGGAAGAACATGAATGTCCTGGCTGAAAACGACCAGGTGAGTGTGGCCACTCATCTATATGCAGTATTTTACTGAAAGCATACTTTTCCTTGGTACAAAAGGCTGTCAGGGAAAAGTCATTAAAAAACTCCTAAATATTGATGTGAGGAAATGCAGCAGCAAGGGGATTAGGGGACTGGCTTTAAAGCATAAGCTTGCAGCATGTAGACAATTATGACTCACACATCTGTGCTGTCCTCAATGAATTTAGCACTGTAATCAACAGTATATGCATTTGTCTCTTTTCCATCAGGTAAGCCAGAAAAGCTTTAGTCACATTTTCCGTTTATCCTTCAAATTCTGTAAGATCAGTATGTCTCACGGTTATCTTAGATGCAGCAGTACTGCCTTTCCATTCATTTTAAAATAAATTCCCAGTGACTCCATTCTGGGAACAGATTTTCTGCCTTGTTTGGGTTTCTGTGTGTAGCTTTTAGTTAAAATACACAGGGTAGCTGGCTAAAATCGTACACTCCATCTACATCACTGTGTTATTATTAACAGATAAATACAAATAATAGCACTGTCTTTTAATCCTAATTTTCTAAGGAATTTTGAGTTAGTTTTCAGCTTTTCATTCAGTCCTAAAAGCTTTTGATCCCTTTCTAAACTTGGCTTGACAGGACAGTACAGCTACCAAAGATCAGCAGATGCTTCAAGTGTTATGAAACTTGGGGAGGGGTGGTAAGAGAGGCACCAGCAGCAGAGCTGGAGTATGCCCCTCATGGCAGAGGCACTGGGCACTAATTTGTCATTTTTCTTGGAAAATTATTTCTAACCCTTTAAATTTTCTTTCTTTTTTTCTTTTCATTTTCTTCCTCCCACTTCTGATCTGTTTAGTTTATTGTCATTTCATTCATGGTATACTGGTGAAAAATTGCTGCAGAGTGCCTGCCTGCCTTATCAGTTATGACCAGGTAGCAGCAGATAAGTTCTGATTCCAAATTTGCTTCAAAGTGTGGACATTAATAAAACATTTATAGGTACTAATTGGTCCACCACTCAGTATGGAGCTTCATGCAGAGGGTCCTTGCCAACAGTGTAAATATTTTAATATTGTAAATATTACATCTGATTTTTACTTGTTGCCTGTACTGGGATAGTCAGCAGGATTATTTGGATCCAGGTCAGAGCTCGCTAAGGTGTATTAGCTTTCACATTAAATCACATTACTGACATAAATAACACATATTTATGCTACAAGCCCTGAAGTAGGAACTAAACAGTATTTTGCATCCTTTGTTACCTCAGGTACTACTTCACCATTTTGTGGTAATAGTTTAAGTAAATCATTTTCAAACAATGAATACTTCAAATTAAGGCTCTAGGATAGTATTTAGAAGACTTGTTTCTGCTCTTGAATTTGCTATAGCTTCTGCATTTGACCTTTGGCCAAGATAATTAGGTCCTTGCTTCGCGTGTTAAATTCACTGTCTGTGAAGTGGTGATAATGTTATATTTCGCTAGTAAGAGGTAAAAGCATTCATGTTTGTAATGAGTTGAAATACCATGGCAATAAAAGACAGTGGAGGGTAAGCAAGTGTGTAGAGCGGTTTTGGTCCCAAAGCACCTTGTGTTTTCCCCTGGTTCTGCTGGAAATAAAGCTATTTTTCTTCCCTACCAGACCTAGAGTTTAAGGTATTGGTACGAATGTTCTTCTGGCCAAAATCCCACAGTAAATAAATAGTATCATCTGGAGTCTATCTCTTGCTTCAGGCAGGATTGACTTCAAAGCTAGGTTTTGTTCAGGAATTTATTTAGGCATGTTTTGAAAATTTCTAAGGATGGAGATCGCCCTTCCTCTCTGAGCAGCCTGTGGCAGTGCTCAGACACTCTTGTGGAGTTGAATTTTTCCTTCTGTCTGCTTGGAATTTCCTTCCTTCAGTCCGAGTATTGTCTCAACTCTTTACTTCATGCATCTTTGAGAAAAGTCTGACTGTGTTTGCTCTTTAGCACCCCTTTGGGTAGAAGAACACAGCAATTACGCCATCCCAAGGCTTTTCTTCTTTTCTAAAAGCCATTAAGGCTTTTAGAGAAATTTGTATGAGGAGGTGGTTTTAGATTTAGTATTTTTTTTAGCTCTGATGAATAGACTATTTTGAAATTGAGCAGCAATTTAAAATTATCTGCAAACACGATTTTTTTTCTCCTGAATTCTGGAAAGAAGTAATCCCATTGTGAATCCTTATTTTTAAAAAGTGATGTGTCTTAATTTCACTCACAGAAGAATCACATCATTTTCTCAGAGCCCAACTTAGTACTTGAGGTGGTTATATTAGCATTAGATTTTACATTCAAGAATGAAATAAGTAAGAAAATTCTTCTCAGTGTTAAAAATAAATAATCTCAGGAAAGGTAATGGCAAGCTGATGGCCAGCAAAGTGACACCAGTGAGGCCTTACACTAAGTTACCAGGCTACCACAGAGCTTAGAGAATAGGCAGACTATGCCAAAACTCTGATACCACTTCTTCCTCTTCTTAGGTGTTGGGATAGGCACCATGGAGGGACACAAGATCTCATGAATCTGTGGGCAATTTAACAGTAGACCTTGAAAACTTATTTCTGAAACCTTTCACCTCAAAGTCATGTTTTCCAGAGATAGGTAATTACTGTTGCATTTTTACTCCATTGAGTCCATTTTCATTAATATTTGTTAAAAATATTTTGCATGTGTTTAACAATATAAGATGGGTATGAAACCCTTAACATAAAGAGCAGTTCTTAATTTAATGAGAAGAATACCTGTTATCTCTTCAATAAATTAGAAGAAAATTTACTTTTGAGGAAAAAATCTGAGAAAACTCTTCAGGAGTACTGGAGAGAAACTGCTCACAAAGTTAGTGTGCTTCACAGCTAAGATCTTCCTGCTGATGCTGCTTAAAGTGTAAGAAGATTACATATGTGATGAATCACCTTAAGAAAACTTCTACAATTTTTTTGATGAATAGGGGCAGCAGGACAGGCACCTTTTTGCACAAGAAAACTAAATTCTTTTTTTTCTTTCATTTCTTCAGGTGTGGCATTGTGCAATTGTTTTAAATAAATCCTTTCAACCCCTTCCTACCCTATTAATGCTAGTGTAGTTTGAGGTGAACGGCCTTACAAGGTCAGTGGTTAACTTCAAGCTATTGCCCATCTAGGAACGATGGGACTGACAGATGCAGTTCCAGACAAGGAATGCTTAGAGGACAGTAAGCATGGACCAAACTATTTGAGATGGCTGTGGGTAGTGTTTGCATATTGGCATCACATACATTATGATGACAAGAATCTTTATTGATAAAGGCACAATATTATGCAGTTATTGACTCACACATAGCACAACCAGAGAAATTGTTCTGTGATTCTGTGTATCAAATGTATATGTGTAACAAATAATGTCTCCTTTTCACTTCTTGACAGACAAAGAGCTCCTAAACAAAGGGTGCATCATCATGGAAAGGTTGAGATGGTATTTTGTCATTCTGGTTTCATGATTGCCTCAGTCATTTTTTGTGGCTGTCAATAATAAAGCTGACACTCTGAGGAACTTCCCAGTTGGACATTATACCTGAGTGTTAAAACCAGCAACTGAGGCCGAGCATTCAACTCAAATGCTGAATTACGCTAAATGTGATGACTTTAGATTTCTTTAACCCGTGAAGCCTATGATAAAAGGTGTATAAATAAAGGGTAACTTCGGGAAATGATAGCCAAGTTCTAGACTGCACATTCAACATTATGTGATACGTGATCACAATCCCACTGCAAGTCTGGAAGTCTGGAAAGCTCTATTCAAAGTAGACTTCCACATCCAGTTGGAAAGTGTTAAAGGAAGATTGGTTTTTGAGGTAGCAATTTAATCAAATTGCTGGCTTTGGGTGCTTTTGAAGTTTCGCTTCAAACCTTTGTTCAAAACACATACACACAAAAGAGGGAACATTTCCTTCTTTTTGAGAGTTTTAGGCAGGTACTCCCAGATAACCAGTTACTTTGTTCAGGGAAATTATGACTGCTTTTCTTCATCTACAGCAAGGGAGCGTACACTGTGGCCACTTGAGAATTGCACAGTTCTGCTTAGTGATTATCAAGTAATGGCTGATTGCTCTTGCTAATGGGTTCACTTTTGATGTTGTTTGTGTCACGTCACTTCACATGCAGGATTCTGGAGTGTTTTGCTGAAAAGGAGCACAGTGTTAAACAAAACTGTCCTAGTATTTTCTTGCTTGTGAATGTAGGGGGTGTAAGCTATAGCAGAGACACCGGTGCTACATCTCTGCCATCATCATCACAGATAGAATGACAGAAAAATGGTAAAAAAAGATATAGAGCTTAGAATGGTGTAGTTCTTCAAAAAACAACTAACTATTTCCCTGTTATCATGTTTCTTCTTGCTATTTGATATCAAGTTATTAATACTTCACGCATTAGTTTTCATTTTTGAATGTTATCTTCCTGCAATACAAGTAATTCTCCAGTGAGTACTCACAGTTATTGCTCATGTACGGAGGGTGGATTTTTGTTTACATAAAATCCATACTTTCTTTCTTCTTTAAGGAATGATCTGTGAAACTGAGTTAAGTATGGATTGTGCACGGTACTAATTGTTTTACTTTCTTTTTTGTATTATGGCAAATATTTTGCATAGAGCTTCTGAAAATGTCTATGTATTTACTTTTTGGTTTTATTTCTTAAAATCTTTATTCTGTTTCAGCATGATTGAAGATATTTCTGTCAGGACAGTTTCTTCATAGAAATCATCCCTGTTCTGAAACATCCTGCAATATTTTTCATTAAAATAGCTAGTCACATGTGTTGGCCTCTCCAGAACTGATGGAGCTTGGGTTTATTTGTACATTTTTATTTTCTTTTTCTATGGTGGGATTGCATTGCTGTCAAGAAAAAATTGTTAAAATAACTTCCAGAGATAAATTACTTTGGATGGGATTTAAAAAGCCTGAGAGGTCTAATAAGAAAAATAATAAGTGAAGCAAAAAAGCAGTGCAAACAGAAGAGCTGGTGTCTGCTGGCAGACTCAAGACTCAGAGCATTCACTAGAAGACCCATCTTCCAGTTTCATGATTGCTTCAAAGGACATCCTCCTACATCTGCAATATCCCTGAAAGGTGTTTTAATGGCCAACATTTTATTCTGGGGGAGAAGGGTGCTACCCATTTCTTTCACTGAACCTGATCCACCTTCCATAAAGCAACATCTCTGGAATAAGTACTGATGTCTGTATGTACAGTCTTCTAAATTAATACAGTGACCCATAAGTTTATCTTTTTTTCTCTTTATTACATGTATTTAATTAATGAACACTCAAGATTGACATTTCAAGTAGAATTGCCTAGTATGAGACTGAAAGTTTTGCCTCCTTCTCCTATAGCTACTTCTCCCAGCGTAGCTATAGGATCTGGGCAGGAAATGTGTTTTAGAGAGATATATATGTGTTAAAATCCTCTCCAAAAAAACCCCCAAAACCAAACCAAACCAAACCAATGAAAAAAAAAAACCCAAAACCCAAAAAACAACAACTCTGCTGTTCCATCATTAAGCATTAGCTGTTGAACTGAATAATACATTTCATTTCCTCCAGAATGCCTGTAAACACAAAACCAATTTTCCTTCTCTGCCAAATGTAATTAAAAATTGTGGATCATTCTTGGAGAACAGAAGCCACAGTAGTTTGTAAAAATAGATTCACAGGAATTAATTTTAATAGTTTTTGTCATGGTGTTACTGAATGCACATGGAGAAAGTACTGAATATAGTTCATTTTATGTAGACCAAGAGTTACAAAGTCTCTGAAGCTAATTATACAGGGAAAGTTTTAGTGCAAAAGGAAATTACTTATTTGCATAGTGTTAATAGCCATATTTAGAACAGTGCTGGAATTGGAAAAAATTACTTATTTGCACTTTTGAAAATTCAGGAAGGTTTCTAGGTTGATCATAGGATGATAGAAAATTTCTGGTCAAGAGTGACTTCGGGAGGTTATCCAGTCTTACCTAATATTCAAAAAAGTGTCAACTATGAGGTCAGACCACATTATTTAAGACTTTACCCAGATGGGCCTTGAAAATATCTAGGAATGAAGACTGCATAACCTCTCTAGGCAACCTGATCCACTGCTTTACTGTCTTCATGCTGGAAAAGTATCTCCTATCCAGTCTGAATCTCTGCTCTTTCAATTTATATGCCTTGTATCATCCTCTGGCACACCCATCTGTGGAAAGCCTTCTTCCATCTTCTTGATGACATCCTTGTAAGTTTTAGAAGGTTGTTATTAGGTATGTGTCTGTAGTGGTTTGGTCCAAAATACTCATTACTGTTTATCTGCTGTGAGATAAGAATTAGGAGAAATGCAAAGCAGGCACCAAACTTGAAAGAATATAAAGAAGTTTATTAACAGACCTAAAAGAGGGAAAAAAAATTTATACCACACCTTCAGAACTCTCCTCCTCCCCCCACCTTCCTCCCTTCTCCAAGTGACAATGTAAAAAGACAACCCTTAAGATGTTCAGTCTGTTTACCACTTCCATAATAACTTTGTTCAGTCCATTTAGGAAGAGAAGTCTCTTCTTGCTTGTGCTATGAAAACATTATCACAACGAGACAGCCGCCCACTTCCAAATATTGTTCAGTCCATTTAGGAAGAGGAGTCTCTCTGCTTGCATGTGAGTCCCTTCCCCCCGACTTGCAGCTTTTCCCACAACTGCTTTCGAGGGTCCACTCTTGAAGTTTTTTGGGGTACAATTTTAAGGTTGAGCCGTTCAGAAACAAAAACAGAGGCCCTTCTCCTTCCCTGGGACCAAAGGGTCTTCATCATCTTCATCGTTAAGACTATCTCTGGGAGCATCTCTAGGAACTGAGGTTTTCTCCTTTCCCATTTGGAGCAAAAGTCCTCATCTGGTCCATCTCTCCCTGTCCAAACTTCTCATGAAATTACAGCTGCGTCAGCATTTGCCTATCTCAGTGCAGGTGCTTTTGCTTACGAGTTGAACACTCCACCCCCTGTTGCAGTGGGGATACTGCAACATGCATATATCAAACCAGGAGTCCCGTGGAAAGGAAATATATAGGACAGACAGATTCTTGATAGCTGTTTCAGAGATGTTTATTTCTCCAGCCGCATGGCCGGGGCTCTGCCCAGGAACTGTTCCAGTCACGGGACCCGAGGGTCCTTCTGCCCGCGCAGGGAACACAAAACAACCCATGGGAACGAGGCTGAGCAGGGGCAGGGAAACCCCGTGTCTGTGCCCTCAGGGCCCCTCTGCCAGGGCTACATGGCAGGGGAAGGACCCCAAAAACCCCCCATATCTTCATGAAATTACAACAGGATACTCTGATATATCATAGCTTCACAACAGAATTTCAGCTTTAAGCATCTCCTCTCTCTCTTCCCTCAGATTTTCAGCTCTTCACAGAAATAAAAGGGTTAATCTCACCTCAGCCTTGCAGCTTTGCAGCTGGAATGTTGAATTTTTCTTATTGCAGTGGAGAGGGGGGAGAGCCGAGCCGCTCCGGCTGCCCACGGCAAGGCAGTGGGGGGGGTTCCATGGCTGGAACAGGTCCATGGCTCCAGGATGGCCGTGGCCCGGCCCAGCCTGGCCCAAGCAGGGCCTGGCCGGGCCCGCTGGCCCCCACACGGGGCCTGCAGCCACCTGTGCCAGCGCCGGAAACGAGAGAGAGCTTGGAGGGGGAGTTTGCCTATTCTTAAATGTGGATCACAGAGGTGTTCACAACTTTAAGTGGCTTAGAGAATTGTCCTTATTCAAACTGGCCAGCTGATAGGTTCTATCAGGTCCCAGAGGAAGCTGTAAGCACCCCTTAGCAAGGACATCCCTTCTGGGACTATGCTTGCTAACCTATGACAGTGTCCCACCCCAAGCCTTCTTCTCTCCAGGCTGACAGGCTCTGTTCCCTCAGTCTCTCTTCCCAGACCAGGTGCTCCAGTCCCTTGACTGATCTGGTGGCCTCTGTAGAATGTTCCAGCTTGTCAAGGTCTTTCTTGCGTAAGCGGGCCCAAGGCTGAGTGCAGAATTTGGGATGAAGTCTGATGAAGGCTGAGCAGCAAAAGACAGCAATTTTCCTCCATATGACAGCTACACTCCTGCTAATACACTCCTTGGTACAGTTGACCTGTTTGGCTGCCAGAGCACACTGCTGGCCCATGCTCAGCTTGCTGCTACCAAGACTCCCATTCCAGCAAAGCTGCTCCCCCAGCCAGAACATCACCAGCATGTGCTGTTGCCAGCAGTTTCTCCTTCCCAGGCACAGGACTTGTTGAATCTTTTAAGGTTCCTTCCAAACCCTCCCTGAACCCTGTCAAGTTCTTCTGAATGGTAGCGCCGCCCTTGAGCATGGCAGGGATGCTGGGTTCTGCTACCCTTCTCAGGTACAGCTCCTCCATAGGCATTCAAGCTAGTGGTGTTACTGCCCATTGATGTTATTTGTAGTAGAAGTGTGTAAAAGTGGAAAAAAACCCCAATATAACAATAACAAAAAAAAAGGAAAATGGTACATCTGAAATAACAAACATGGAATCAACACATGCTTAGCTAAAGCGAGCTTTCAGTCCATCTCTTGGCACAACAAATGTGACAAGTGAATGCAAAACGAACAATGTAAAATTGTTCAGTCAAAAGCATATCTAAATCCCACATGCTTTTTCTGTGAAATAACTACCCCCTTTACAAACCATTTTCATCCTTCACACCTGAGTAGACAGGCTGTGAGATATCCTCATTTCTGTGCCACAAATAAAAAAGGAATTCTAGGAAATTTCTTATCCTGAAGCCATTCAATACTAAGAAAAAGAAGATAAAAGAATAATAAAAATTATTTTTCATGAAACTTAGTAGTATCTGCGTATGAATGCATTTATGTGTTTTTAAAATAATAACACTATGGGTGAGCTTGTAATGGTATACCAAACTTAAGTTTTAATGTCTTCTGATAAATGTCATTAATGTTTTCATCAGCATGGACGTTTACAACCAATTTATGTAACCTGAAGATTATTTTCTCCTTGGAGCGGTCCTGGCAGTCTGATACAGAAGCCAAAAATGAATAAGAGGGGAACAAGTGGCAGGAAACTTCCAAAATGAATGGTACATATTGGATTGAGCTGGTCGAACAGGATTATTAAATTACAAATTCAAAAAGGTATCTACTGACCAGTTTTCTTTGGTGGACTTTCTTTGCCAAAGTGTATAGATTCATCAGAACTGACAGAGTGACAAGTGGACAAGAATCAGCATCCAGGAATTTTAGTTCAATGTAGGCTTTCATTTTATGATAGGCTTTCTTTGCAATACTTTTAATTTTACTAAAATAAATAAATAAACCTATAAATAAAATAAATAAATCTGTACATTGTGGCACTTAGCTGATTGCTGCTTAAGTCTGATTTCCCAGAGAATCTGCAGACCTGCAGGTGCTGAGTTGAGACTAAATACACTGAAATATCCATAGTAGATAAGTTAGCAAACAATACCTTGATAATGTAGATGACTTCTCCTGGAAAAAAAAATTAACAGAAAATAGAAAATTTCTGGTCAGTAAGACAAAAGCAAACCTTGCTGTGGTATAAACAGCTAAGGTACTTCTCATTCACAAAAAAACATGCTAATTCTGATGATGATAGTCACTTTAATTTTTCTGTATACTCAGTCCTTTGGAACGAAGCAGGAGCTTTCAGCTCAACTCCTTCCCATCCATACAACCACACGCAGGACATGTTTTTGTTCTGTTCTCATGCTCATTCCCAATGGGAATCACCAGCTAGCCAGAAAAAGTGACCAGCAAGGTTTGTTTATTAGTATTTTCTTGCAAGATTAAATCATGTATATTTTTACTTTTATACTAATAATGTCTTTTGAAAATGCAAGTTTCCAGCACTGGTCAACTTAAGCCCCTTTTTTTCTTTATATTCTCATTACACTTCTGGAATCCCATTTAACCATAAATTGCAGTCTCTTTCACTCAATGAGTGTGAAATACCCCACAAAATTTGGAACCCAATACTGTCTAAGCAACCTAGGACTGCTCTTTCCATATGGTACTGGAACCAAAGCGCACCTGTTCTATCTGAATATCACTCTGCCTCCTCATCCTACCTTCATGTAATATATCACCTCACACAAGACACATAAGAGCAGAAATTAATTCGATGGTCTATATTTAAATTTATTTTATTCACTCTAGTTCAACGGTATAGAAAAGTATCAAATGAAATTGTGTAAGGTTCATCGGTAAGGTTCTTTTAAAATAACACACACTTGAAAGTTTAAATTTCACCAGATGAACCATCAGAAAAGGTAAAAAAGTAACATGGAGAAGATAGAAATATCACAATATGGTGCAAAATCCTTTTAGGAAATATAAAATGTCTGACAAAATCTGTAGTTTATGAAGACTACAGTTAGACCACATCTGATGTGATCTACAGAGCTTTAAAAAATAAATGTATGTTATAAAACACCTCTTGTATTTTTCTTATAAAGAAACCATAGAGCATTCTTTCTGGCTTCTTATTATTGGAATAGTATTTAGATAAATATTTTATTCCTTCCATAGCTGAAAATATTGCTGTGTTAAAATGATTTAATAGCCTTTTCTGCTTGGATGGGAGCCTGTCTCCATGTGGGCATTACACACTCTGCATTCACCATTTTGCAATCCACTCCTTCACCTTCTTATGACAGAAACTCTTTGGCTGCTGTACCAATTCAAATGAATTCTCAAATCTGAATTAGATACGAGCTTAGCCATGCCATGTGTGGGCAGCATTGTGCACCTGAGAAATGTTAACAGAAGCCAGAACACGAAGCCAGAAGTAACTTTCATGAGCTGGCAAGAATTGCCAAGAAGAGTGATGAGACCTTGGAGCCTAAATTCTCTATTTTTTTTTTTTCCAGGAAGATGAGGAATGTTGTGTTTGACAAGATGACTTGCAGAGGCGACTCCCAACCAGTATTATTCTATGAATCCATAATTCTGTGATTCCAGATGGAAGAAGTGACCTTTACTTCAGTCTTTGTGTCACACTGATCCAGACAAAAATCTGGAATGCCAGTTTGTACCCATGGTGTTGGCCTGGGGAGATCAGCCATAGCTGTTGCTCTGGCCAGGGTCCACAGAAGTCTAAAAGTGAATTTGTGCTTGGGATGTAGAATACGCACAATTGCACCATCACACCCACTTCTGAGAGCCCACCACCGATCCGTAAGGACCGGTTCAAGCTTGACAAGACCACACACAATGGGCATGATTACAATAAATGTCCTCCCTTCCCTTCACCTTTGCCTTTGCTTTCTTCCCAATGGCACCTGCAGTATCTGCAGCATCCCACTAAGCTGTTCCTAAGGCTCAGCTGCTCTGCTAAGTCAGACAGACAGCACAGACAGCACAGACAGACAGCGTTGTTAGAGGTGGGGCAGGTGTAGAAAGCTCTGAGTTGGCTTCTAAACAACACTTAGGGCAAGAGGATGAATTGGAGCTGCATAAATTCAGTGTGCAGAGAGACTCTGCATGGCTGGTAAAAAACCATGAATAATGCAGAATCCAGGGAAAGTCAAAATGTGGTGAACCAGGTGATAAAGAGCCAGGGATAAAGATTTGCCTTGGCAGTGGCTGGAAGAAGGCAGAGAAAACCCATTTTTGACAGCTATGAGGAAAGATTGAAGGTCATGGGTGCTCATGCAGGAAGTGGAAGCTCTTTGGCCACTGCCACACAGGCATGGATGGTCTCATACCTCTGCCTTCCCCAGCAGCAGCTCAGATACCTAGGGAAAGAATAGACAAATAAAGAAAACATGTAGTGATAAATGCCCCAAATACTTTTCCAGCATCAAGGAATTACAGCTTGGAAACTTGCCAGTGCAGAAGTGATTTGTCTGTGTATTACCACTCCACAGATGTATCTCCTTTACACTATCCCTTCTCCCTTCAAAGCCATGCAAATCATCAGTCCTCACCAGCAGCTGACAAGGAGTTTTACAGTTTAACACTGGGTGATTAACCTTCTCCTTTGATTGGTTTGACCTGCTACTTACTAGCCTTATTTGATGGTTCCTAGGGGTTTTTTTGGTAGAAGCAGTGATATGTATCCTCTCTCTCTCCCCCTGTGCACTTTTGATTTTGTAGGCTTTGTTTGGTACATTTTCCATGACCTCGGTCATCTCCAGCCTAAGTGGAAGAGTTACTGTCAAGTTGTTCTCATACAGAGACTTCCCATACCCTTTATCTTCACTGTTGACCTTGTCCATATGTTTTTCAATCCTGCTATAGCCTTCTTTGCATTTGAGTTGAATAGAGGAGGAAGTTGGCAAGGAACAGTTTGAGAACTGCATGGCAGTAGCGTGGCAGTATCTTTAGTTCTCTATTCTTTCTCTAATAATTTACCAGCACTTACCATGGATTTTGGCCAAGGGCTGCTTGTGCTGAGCACTCATTTGATGTTCCCATGAAACTATTCATTTCACAAAATAGGCAACTCTATCATATGCAGAAGCATTAAAAGTTGATAATTTAAAAGGGACTGCTGTATGTTAATGGAACTTTTAGAGCAGTCTAGATAATTCCAGGGAAAAAAAGTGCTGTATGATTTTATTTACTCGTTGAAAGAAAAGCTGCAGGTTTTTATCCAGACAATAAGGAAAATTCTGTAAACAAAATTTTCAGATTACAAAAGTCAGGAATCCTGTACTTTTACGCATCAAGAAACACTGCGAGGAAAACAATTGACCCAGAAACTCCACAGATAATTTTTTACCCTATTACATGGAACTTTATCATATAAAATAGGCAGAAGTTGAATGACATTTCCTGAATTTGCCTAAGAGAATCTCAACAGGAAATAAACTGAGTTGCAGGGGATCTTCCTTTTGGGTTTTGTGTTTGTTTCGTTTTAGTAATTTGATTGTCAATTTTGTTTCAGGACAATTCCAGTATTTTTTCATGTCTTTTAGTCTACTGGTTTAAATGTACATTAACTCTATGATAGAAAGCAAGAACTTGGGCTTTGAACTCCAGCATGGAGGATGAGCATTTAATTACTTCTATGGCTTCTATGGCCTTTTATTTATTAAACAGAGGAAAAAATGAAAGTGAACAAAATTTTTTCTACCAGCAGTAATTTTGATGGTCTATTCATGTGCATTTCCACTAATGATTCTTCAACATTTTTTTTTCTCATTTTTAACCCTGCAAAACTGGGAAATAAACAACAGAATAGGCTTCCAAAACTTCATTTAGAAATTGGAAATGGGAAAACTTCCTTTAACACTTTGGAGAAAATGAAGTTTTGGGGAAAAAAAATTGGGAGAAAACGTTTGGTAACACCTAACAATATTCTCATTCACTGTGCTTTGAATTTGTACATAATTTTTGCTTGCTTCACTCAGAAATTTGAAATAAATATGCTTATAAAAATTCTAAATTACTCATAAGGTAGGTAAAGTTGGGTTTAGTGATAAAAATTTGTTTACGCTTGAACAATATACTGAGGAACATTAACTCCACTTAATGGCACATTATATTCTTCAGCTGGCCACCTGTTTACATGAATGAGATAATCAATATCACTTGCATAACAACACAAATAAGTACCCAGATATCCTTCCTGGACTTGAGAAATATTGGGTTTACTCTGCATTCAGTGAGTCAACTGAAAAAAGGAGACACCCTATTTTTCACAATGAGATTTAAAAAAATCTGGCATCCCAGGAACCTTCTGAAAGACAATTCACATCTACAGCCTGATTTTGTCTTCAGCTATTACACTTACAACAACACAACACCAACACTTCGGGGAAGATCAGTTGGCATAAAACCAGAGAGAGACTCTGGTGAAACCCATCCTGCAGAGAGCACTCCAGGGCAAAGGAACTGGCAGATGTGATTCCCAAGATCTACATCTTTGTCCAGTGACTGTGGGAGGTACAATGATGGTAGCTCCAGGTAGTGAAGCAAAAATGGGTGTTTTTCCAGCTTCTAGGGACTTCTGCTTTTGCTCTGTGAAAAAACCATCTGGGCTCAATGAAAAAATCATCATTCCTCATTTCATACTTAGGTCTTTCTCTTTTTGTCCTATTGCAATATCTTTTCCCTTTGTGCTTACTGTGGATAAGTATTATTGCTTTTTCTATTGTAGCAATGCCCAGAAGCCAAGAGAGATCAGAATCCTGACGTATTTGGAACACACTTGGTACACACAAGTGGTAGAATGTACTAGTTTGAAAACAAACCAGTGGGAGATCACAAGTCAGAATTATAATTTAATAGGAAAACTAAAATAAATGCAATAGTACAAGAACACTGACAGAGTCAGGATACAACCTGACACCCTGTTAGTCAGGGTGGTGGTAGCAGTCCAGATGAAGTGATCCTGTAGAAAAGGGTCTGGTTTTCACATGAAGGTCCAGTGGTGGCTCTTGTCCTCTGGGAATCCCATAGGTAAGAGCTGCTTGTGCTGTTCCAAGCCCCAGATTATATCCAGGTGGGAATGCTTGGCTCCTCCCCCTGGGCAGAGCATCTCACAGTGGGCTGATGTAATTCTGAGTCATGCGGTGGGTCCTTGATGGCCCATTGTCATGGGTTAGCTAGCATAGTCTCGGAATCAAACAGAGATATGCCCGGAGGGAGTTATCAGGGATGAGCCACCGTAGGAGATAATGAACACTGCCCCCCCTGCTTTGACAGCTTGCGAAGATGATAATAGAATACATGCTTTTGGTTACATCTTACACTGTAACCTAGGAGAAGAAGCAATTTCTACTTGTAAGCATTCACTCCCAAAAGGACATAGTTAACAGAGTGGCAAGAGAAAAAGAAAAATTATTGTGGTTTGGTTTTCTCAGAGTTACACAGCTGGGTAGTGGAAGAGGCACAAATAAATCAAAAGGTGATGGCTGCTATAGACTTTGCAGTGCAACAGAACTGCAGTGAATCTAGCAGGGGGCCAGACTGAGATGGCTGAGGGGCTGGAGCATATGATATACAGTGAGAAGCTGGGAATTTGATTATTTAGCTTAAAGAGAAGCTCAGGGAATCCAATTGTTGTGTTATTCTGCCCAAAGGAGTTCAAAGAAAGGAGCAAAGACAATACTCAGGCTGGAAGAAGGAAAATTCCAAGTGGATGGAAGGGAAAGCTTTCCTTCTTCTGTGATTCTGTGTATTCACTACTGGATTTTGGCCACAAACACTTTTACTAAACACAAGATTGTTCATCCTCTGAAAACTAGATCTGGTATGGTGAGAAGTCATCTGTGTTTCAAGCAAGTAACTAAGTGAGAAAAGAAGACAAGACAGTTTTGAAGAAAAGCATTTGTATACATTTGTTCACAGTCTAGAAGTTACTCCGTGATTTCATACTCATGGTGAGGTATTCTTAAACCCAGACCCACATACTTTTTTATTGTCCCGAAAGAATATGATTCTGTGCTATCACATTGTCTTACTGGTTATAACAAACCCATCTGACTGTATCCCTGAACTGAGCCTCTGGTTACATAGATAAGCCAAGTCATGGCCACTGCTGATAGCTAAGACACAGGCACTGAAACAATCGCTGGTGTCACCCTCTACCACAACAAACATTTTTCTAAGATAGCAGTGATTGTCTTTCTGTTGTGTTTTATGTGAAATTTACTTTTTTTGTCACAGCATTTCATACAAGCTTTATCTGTAAACACTTCCATATTGCAGAACTGGCAAAATCTGATAGGAAATACTTAGGAGCTGAAGGTGAAGGGTAATAAAACCAGAATCCTCTTGATTAAAGGAGAGAAAACCTTAAATATCAATTTGGTATTGAATTAAAAATCTCACTTTGATGCGAGCCTTTATTCTTCAGTGTTAGTTAATTCATTTTTGGAGAACAGTCAGAAGCCCTTAAGGAAGTGTTGCTTTGGTCACTGCAGTGTCCATTTTATCTACAACTTGCATTAAATAAATGAGGCATACTAATGTGATATATTTTTGCCTGCTTTGAATAGATATCCATTTATGCATGTCGATAATTAGCAGCTTTTACCCCAACAAGAATGCCACAAGAGGTTTGTTGTTTTGTTGGGAGGTTTTTGATGTTGGTTTTGTGGGGGGGGTTTTGTTATTTGTTTCAGTATATTCCTTTGAATATACTTGTTAGTTTCCTTTAAATACACTTGTTCGTTTTTTGGATGCCTGAGTGAAGGTCCATAGAAATGGACAAGACTTTAGATTTCAATATAATAAGTGCACAATTAGTCTGAGAAAGCAGAAATGTTGCAAAATGATTAGAGGATCAGGGACATGGATCATTGATAAAGGGAACAAATCAATAACTGTACAAGCAAAAGCCTGCAAGCAAAAGGCCTGCATGAGAAAAGCCCTCCATGAGAAGTGCCTGTGCGAGAAACAGGCCTGGGAAGAAGAAGGGAGCTTTGAAGAGGTGCAGCTGTGCAGATAAGATGTACTGACCAGGAGAAGGGAGGGTGAACTCTGAATTCTTTAATCATAACATAACTGTAGAAGCTTGCCAATGTAGTCTAATTATGTAGAAGCAGAAATGCGCTGTGATAGGTTTAAGCCAATTAGGAGTTAACAAGCTGGTATACTATATAAGTGCCTCTGGATTGTTAATAAACGGAGCTTGCTTTTATCAACCATATTGGCTGTTCTGCAATGTCTCCCCCCGCCGCAGTCGCCAGACTTTTCCAACACAGAAACAGTAACCAAAAAGTCTTTTAAAAAGGTCAGCCATTCCTCAGTTTCTTTAACTGAAGAGTTTGCCACAAAACAACTTATGTAATGTAAAACATGTAGCAGTTTTACTTGCTCTATTATGATGTGGGTTGCTCACTTTTAAATTTCAGACAATGATGTGGATTTTGATAATTTTGCAATCCATCCCAGATCTCTTTAGGAAGAATCTATTTTAATCATATATGACAGAGCAGGCTGTATATTCATGTCTATTAACTTCTGCTTTTCTTTTAATCGCCAGGCAAAAGGGAAGGGATGATACTTAAAGTTATCTTGAAAGCTCTTGCATTTTAGATTGTGTTGGCATACTTCATATATTTGTATATAAATTGGTCCTCAGAAAATGTTCTATAGAATTACAAAATAAGCCGTAAGTAATTAATGACAAAAAAACAGAGTATGTCTGTCTTTATTTCTGCACTGGGAACAGCGTGTCTTAATATCTTTTTTCCAAAGTAAAATGTTTCTAAGAGAATTTCTTTTTGCCTTGTGTATTTGAAACACAATAACATTTTATTGATCTGTGAACTTCCATCAGGTGTTATAATTGCATCAGGTGAAACATTTGGTCCATAATACTAACTTTAGTAGACCTAAGTACTTAGCCAATATTTGGGGCTCTACACACTGTTTATGTTGGTTTAGACACTGAAAATAATGATAGAAGGCAGCTTATCCACTTAACAAAAATCTCTCAAAATGGCACATAATTTTGTTTTCTTGTACTACAAAAGCTCTAATTTAGCTTATTTTAGCTTATTGACAGCTCTGGAGCTTCAGAGACAGTTATGTCTCAGAGCCACACATTTTTTCTGTGCCTGAGGCCACGGTTATTTTTTTGTTCTCCTCTAATGGTTCTTTTCATTGCCTTTTTTCTCTGGTTAATGGGGAATTAGGCTCTGGAAATGTGTGCCACAAGCAGTTAAGCCCAGATCTCCCAAACTCTTCAGGAAGCCCTGCTATCTCCAGGAGAATAGTCTGAACTACTCTGATACCTGAACTTCTTTGTTAGCTTCATTCTAACTTTCTACAATATTTTGACAGTCAGATTTACTCATCATTTGAGTCTAACTCATAATGGTCCAAAGGACTCATTCAGGTTGGAAGAAGCATAAGTAGGAATCAGCACCCTTGCTGAGCAGATTTTCTCCTGTGCGACCCTGCAGGCAGCAGGCAGCAGGAACTGGTATAATCTAAGAGTTGGCACTTGCAGAACCTGCTCTGAAAGTGCAGTTATTAACTCTTCAATGGTGCACTGAAATCAGGACTTTCAGCTTTTCCTGTTCTTAAGCCTTCCTTGAGGAAGAACAACATTGGCACATCTATCATGTTAAGGGGATAACAGAGGTTTTAAGACCAGGGTTCTGATCACATCCAAAGACACTTTAATAAACTTATTGTCAATCTGCAGAGAATAGCAATTGCTCTTCTTGTTTAGATTGCTCACTTGGTTTCAAATAGCTGCTCTGATAAAAGTTTAAGTATTTTACAGCAAGTATTCTTTGAATAAGAAATTGGAATCCAAGTAGTTTTCCTCCTGAGAGCTTCTGCTCCCAGACTAGAGGATCACATTTCATTCTCTTGTAGATTCAGATAATTCACAGAATAATAGAAAATGTGTTACAACCAACAGTTTGCTGCCTAGGCTACAGTCTACCAAAAAGAGTATCTGTTTTCAATTGTTTTTAACATGGAGCTAGTTTGTCTCATTCCTGCTGTTAACATAATTCTTTTGTTTACCGTCTGTCTTAATTACTGTCTTTCAGTCTTTTCTCCCTTGTCCTGTCACTACATACCCTCATAAATAGTCTTGCCCCATCTTTCCTTTAAGTTCCCTTCAGTTACTGGAAGGCCACAATTAAGTCACCTCAAAGCCTTCTCTTTTCCAGACTGAGCAATCCTAATTCCCTCAACCTTTCCTCATAGGGGAGGTTCTCCATCCCTCTATTCATCTTGGTGGCTTCCTCTGGACTCATTCCAACAGGTCCTGTGCTGGGGCTCCCAGAGCTGGATGCAGCACTGCAGGTGGGGTCTCACCAGAGCAGAGCAGAGGGGCAGAATCCCCTCTCTCACCCTGCTGCCCACGCTGCTTTGGATGCAGCCCAGGACACGTTTGGCTTTCTGGGCTGTGAGTGCACAGTGCTGGGTCATGTCCAGCCTCTCCTCCCCCAGCACCCTCAGGTCCTTCTGGGCGGGGCTGCTCTGATCTGTTCATCCCCCAGCCTGTGCTGGTGCTGGGGGGTTGCCCTGACCCAGGTGTAGCACCTTGCACTCGGTCTTGTTAAATCTCATGAGATTCCCATGTGCCCACCTCTTGAGCTTATCCAGGTTCCTCTGGATGCCATCCCATCCTCAGGTGTGTCAACTGCACCACTCAGCTGGGTGTCATCTGCAAATTTGCTGAGGGTGCATTCAATACCTTCCTCTGTATCATTAATGAAGATATTAAATAACACTGGTCCCAATATGGACCCTTAAGGGATATCTCTTGTCACTGATGCCCATTGGGACTCTGAGCTGTTGATCACTACCTTCTGGATGTGACTCCAATCTGGAGAGAAGGATTTTGTGGGGAACTCTGTCAGAGGCTTTACAGAAGACCACAGAAATTAGTTCTGTAGCTCTTCTCTTGTTCACTGATGCAGTCACTCCACCATAGAAAGCCACCAGTTTGCTCAGACAGAATTTTCCCTTAGTGAAGCCATGCTGTCTGTCTCAAACCACCTCACTGTCCTTCATGTGCTTTAGCACAGCTTCTAGGAGGATCTGTTCCATGATCCTCCCAGGCCCAGAGGAGAGGCTGTCAGTTCAGTAGTTCCCAGGGTTCTCCTTCCTTCCCCCTTAAAAATGGGTATTATGTTTCCCTTTTTCCAGTCACCCGGGACTTCCTCTGACCACCATGACTTTTTGAATATCATGGAAAGTGGCTTGGCAACTACATCAGCCAATTCCTTCAGGACTCTGGGATGCATTCTCTGGGTTCCAGGAGCTAACATGAGAAACACTCTTCAGAGAATACCCTGTACAGTAATGCCTGGGTTCACATCCATGCCAGTATGAGGCACCAGCCTTGAGTCTACCATGGTCTTGTCTGCCCTGCATGAGACCACCGATATGGCCAGGTTTTGGCTTTTCTGAATCCTGTAGGTGTAACAACTGTCTGAAAAGCCTCCAAATATGTCACCTTTGCTCCAGTGAAGAAAAACTTCTCCTACACAACTTTAGACAGGGCTCTCTACTGGCCTGTGGCTATGATGGGAACATCCAGCAGATTCTTTGGAGGCACTGACATTTGGAGGAGATTGCCAGGGAGCAAAGCATGGCATGAGAAGCAGCACTGCAGTCAGCAGCAGCAGGATGGAATGCCATTGATGTGCTGATTACCATGGTTGGCTTGCTACAGATCTAACTACCCCTGTGTGGGCGTGCATGTCTCTAATGTATTGCCTCTGTGAGCTTTTGAACAGCCAGTGTCAGAGATGAGCCCTTTTGTCACCTAGGGCTAGACTCACAAGGAGATATGTGAGTCCAAAAATGTAAAAGGGCACTTCCTGGGATTCATTTTTGTCCTTTGTTAGATTTTCAATTCTCATTACTTTTTAATAAGAGGGACATTGGGCATCTATCCATAGTTCCACCCTCTTTTAAAAGCAGTCATTATACCTCAGAGAAGAGACAAGGACTCTGTCTAGACTCTTTCTGCAGCTGTTAGGTCCCAGACATTCTGGTTTCATTAATCCCTACAGCCCAGGTGTCCCTGAGGAACTTCAAGAGGAATATTGCTGCTGAGCTGGGGAGACAGTGCAATGCAATGGTTCAAAGTAGCAGCAGGAGCGCTGAACGTGATATCAAAATACCAAGTCATTTATACTAAGTCTGGGAATTTTTAAATTTCAATATATTGAAGTTGCAACAGCTTTTGCATATGCAGAAAGCCGTGGTTGCTTAGGCAAAACAATACTTCTCCCGCCCCAAAATAGAAGAGGAAAAGTTAGGGGAAGGCACTTTAATTGTTTCTTTGCAATGCTAGAGAATTTTTCACTAAAGTGGTAATGGAAAACCCTCAGTAAAACTGACAGATACTGCTCCAAGTGTGAATACAAAAATGTGTTTCACATACATCAACAGCCAGAACTGAAAGTTTGGGGAAAGAGCGTAAGAACAGGGCTAGTAGGGAGTGATATTGTTCTGTCAAATACTAGGAAACCCACTTGTTATGTAAAAACAAACTACATGTTTCATTATCCCTCAGTTATATCACTGTAAATAAAAAAGTCAAACCCAAGTTGTAACTTCTGTAAAAGAAAGAGCAGGGAATGCTTTGGATGCAGTGGTAAATCCAATCCTCCAAATCTGGTACTTCTATTTTGTTAACACATTTCCTCATGTAATTTTTTTTAACATTTTATCTGGCTCTGCTCCAGGACTCCAAGTATGACTGGATTCATGGCAATACAGTAAGCAAAGAGTTGTGCAGCATGTCATATCCTTTGTGTAAAGTGAAGGGGCACTTAAATCATAGGATCTCTCTTTGCATCTGGTCAAAGCAGATAACACTGCTATTTGTTAGGCACATGGCAGTTATCTGCCCAGACTGTTTGCGTAGCCACTTGTGAATAGATCACAAAACTTAGCATGGGTGCACTTAATTCAACAGGCAAAATGGATGTTCTCACACTAAATCACTTCTCTGAGAGACTTCTCAAGTCAAAGGTTGTATCTGCCTTTTTCATTGTAATAACTTTTGATGGATGGCCTTCTCTGGATTTGTCTAATCACTTTTACAAATCATATATATTTTGAGCATTTATGGCTTTCTGGGGTGCTTTCTGGGGCAAAGAACTCTATAGCTTAATTACACTTTTTGTGGAAGAAGTCTTTTGCTTGCTTTTGATCTGCAGCTTGGTAATTTCTTTTGATCTTTACTATAGTTCTTGTAGAAAACAGTGAATTATTCCCTATTCACTTTTTTTTTAGGGCATCATGGCTTTTTAGATTTTGTCATGCTGTCTCATGCAATTATTTCTTTTCTATATTGAGTGATTCTAAATTCAATTAATCTCTGCTTGTGTAAAAACTCTTAGATGCATTTGCTTTGTTATCCTGTGCCCAGCACTGCCATAAAATATATCCTGGATGGGAAGGTATATATTGAAAACTACAAAAGCATTTGTCAAAAATTTACCCTGAGTAGGCAGTGTGTTGAGGTCAGAGGGACTAGCATGGATAAGATCCATTTCTCCAAGCCTCAATGAAACTTCTTTTCTTCCTACAAAGCTTTCTTTGCTGACTTGTGTAGCTGCAATGAGTCAGAACACGGTCTTGACAATGCTGCCTTTTCTGCTGCACAGCCCCAAGTCAGCCCAACACCTAAATAAATGACAGATCATGTGGCTTTAAGAAGTGTAAGGCTGTGACTGAAAAGGGTCTAAAAGAATTCTTACTAGAAGCTATCAAACCAAGCCAGGACTAAGACAAACTTTTGTCTGCTTCATTGTGATGCATGCAAGTTTTAGATTTTTTTCTCTTCCAATAGAAACTGGAAGCTCCCCCAGAAAATGCATATTACATTCACAGGATGATATAGATTGGAAGAGACATCTGCTGGTCTTCCATCAAGCCTTCTGCTTCAAGCAAGTGCACTGTTGAAGCCAAAACAGGTAGCTCACGGCCATGTCCTAACAAGGACATCTTTGACATCTTTAATGACAGAAATTTCACCATCTCCCTGGGCAAGCTGTTCCACTGCTAAAACAGCTTCATTGTGAAATTTCTCTTCTAGTATCTTAATTGTGATATCTCTTTAGTAACTTCTGAAATAACAGATTTAGAATTTTAGGGTTTTTTCAGAGGTCCCTTTTAATTGTCCCAAAAGAGTGACAAAAGAAAAAAACAGTTTTTCTCTTTTTTTGACATAACCACTGAAAAGGCAGGCTCAACCAGTGGACCTTACGCCTATTTTGGCAGACTGGAGTTACACTGATTAGAGATCTTAAGTCTTGTACAGCCTTTCTGTACCTTTGTCCTTTGGTGTTATTTTCCTCTGGGCCATGACCTCTTCCTGCTTAAGGCACTCCTCTCATCGCTACCTAAATTTTTTTCATTTTATTCCCATTTCCCCACACCCTTTGGATTTTCCCCAGTTTCAGTCTCCCTGATGAGGTCATTATTCCCAGTCTTCTTGAAAGTAGGCTCCTGCACCATCAGTCTGGCCCAGCTTGCACCTAGGGCTGCGTCCCACTCGCGTGGTTTCCCACCAGCAGGAGGAGTGCTGCGATCGCAAGAGAGCCGTCACCTCCTTTCACAGCCAGGTGCTGCAACACTGGGGCAGGAACCACAGGTGCATTTCTGTTCAGTTCTTCAACTTCAAGCTCACTTCAGGTGAACAAGCGAAATAATTATCTCCCTTGGCATTTCAAGGGGAAAAACAAGGATTTTCTCCTGAAAAACAAACAAACAAGTGCATAACTCATATTTGTATGGTTTGATTTGACTAGAACTTGCTCAACAACCTGTTACACCACTTTCATGTATTCACATATAATATTTATGTCCTCATATGATACTTATACTTTTTTTCTTACTTAGATTTTAATTTTGAAACATACTTTCTCTCAAAATGGCATAAACATTTTCCAGAATAATGAGGGGGCAGGGGATGTGTGAACCATACACCAGGTAAGTTTTTTTCTACCAAGGTCTTCACCCTAGAGAACAGATACGTTCTGCTAAAGCATTAGTTATGACATCACAACAAAACAAATACTGTGTCTAAATAACAATCTCTAACTGGTTTCTAAGGGCCTGTTGTGTATCAATTTGATACATGAAAATGTACTGTTAATTCGGTAACATTATTACGCAGCTGACCCTGTGTGTTGAAAAGGAGCAGATCCCTGTAAGAGGATGCAGGTGTGTGGATTCCTTCCTGCCCATGTGACTGGTGGAGCCACCCAAATCCTAACGACAGCACAAGATTTCAGAGAGCAAATAGTTTAGTGCACTTATGAAGAACCTAAAGGGAAACTATCCTGGCTGGAGGTACCTGGAAGACTGGCTCTAGTGCACCCCTGCAGCAGCCATTGTTACGTGAAGCTTGTACTGACGGTTTCAACATTTAGTTCTCCCTGCCCGACTTTCTTACATAGTTATGGAAACAACTATTTTCTCCCCAGCAGACACTAGTAATGGGACTTAACTCTTCGTTTTTGACAATTTTACATTTTCTTATATATTTGAAAATCAATAACTGAATTAAAAGTTCCATTCAATTTACACTAAATATAGTAGAATTTCAGAATAGCTTCCAAAGTTCTGAATTAAAATTTATATGTTGATGACAGCAGTTTATCAAGGAGTGTTGCTAAATTCAGACTGGCAGGATTTCCCTTTTTTTGTTATTTCTGTCTCCTTTTCTGGCCTGAAAACCTCAGCACAATTTTTATAGTACATTTCAACCTGAAGTGCTACCCAGAGAACAACAAACATAAAACTCTTTTTTTCTGTTGGCACTAAAATTTAATCAGCAATATACTAATTGAAATAGAAATACTATAACATAAAATCTTTAAGTAATTTACAGAAGCAGATATTCCAAACAGAAGATACTGTTAGAGAGTGTGTATTACCAAATCATTGTCATTTGCTTGCAGCTTGCCTTCAGAGTCATAGTCATAAAACCATGGAATCATTGAATAGTTTGTGTTGGAAGAGACCTTAAAGATCGTCTGGTTTCCGTGCCTTGGGCAGGGATACCTTCCACTAGATCAGGTTGATCCAGCCTGGCCTTGAACACCTCCAGGGATGGGACATCCACAACTTCTCTGGGCAACTGTTCCAGCACCTCACCACCCTCACAGTGAAGAATTTCTTTTAATATCCAATCCAAACCTACTCTCGTTTGAAGCTATTCCCTCTTGCCCTGTCACTCCATGCCCTTGTAAAAACTCCCTCTTTCTTTTAGGCTCCCTTCAGCTACTGGAAGACTGCTACAAGGTCTCCCTGGAGCCTTCTCTTTTCCAGGCTGAACAACCCCAACTCTCTCCGCCTGTGTTCATAGGAGAGGTGCTCCACCTCTGAGCATCTTTGTGTCCCTCCTCTTAACTCAATCAAACAGGTCCATGTACTGATGTTGGGGTCCCCAGACCTTCACACAGGACTCCAGGTGGGTTCTCACAAGAGCAGAGGGGTGGAATCACCTCTGCTGATTATGCTTTTTTTGGATGCAGAATATGGCTGTCTGCAAACCAAAATAGGGTTGGCATATCTAGTGTTATGGCATAAGTCCATATGATAGTAGGTCACCCCTGAGGTATTTCCTGTAGTGAAATAACTGGCTAATTTGGTACATAACCACAGGTGTAGAAGGCTCTAAATCAGTTTTCTTAATACCCAACTTTTCTGCCCTTTTATTGGAAAGAGCAGTACAGGGCCTCAGGGGCCACCTGGTACATGAACAGATCAGTGAGGGGCCTTACGTATGTACATGTTCTTTACTTGTGGCTTCCCTGCAAGCAGCATGTCCAGGCACAACTGGAAAAGAAGGCACACAGTTCTGGCTCTGCCAAGAAAAACCCCTCTCAGCAATACAGTGTAATAGGGAAAGCTGGAAGTTGTTGATGCAAAAGTTTGGGATAATGACCATGGTTCAGTGTGCACACCTCCAGTTGCTGAGCTGCCTTGGCTCTCTGGCTGCTGTGTTGGATTAACCCTGGCCAGCAGCCAAATACCCATCCAGGCCCTCACCCACTCCCCTCTCCCATGAGGCAGAAAGCAGAAGGAAGGGAGGAAAGAAGACTCATGGATCAAGACACTACCACTTGATGACTGCAGCAAAAGCTGCATACATGAACAGAACAGAAAGAGGAATTCATTCACTACATGTTTTTCTTTATATCCCTAGTGATGTACTTGTTTCTAACTAGAAAACTTGCAGAACATTTCCATTTTGAAGGGGTTTGGGTTTACAGATATGTACACTGATATGTTTAATTTCATGCAAAATTCATGAATTGATAAAGATAGTTGCTATACTCATAACTGTTTTCTCAAGTGAATTCTAAGCTTAAGAGATTAAATAGTTCATATGAGAAAAATGTACCAACTTTGTGATTCCTGCCTTGGGCACAGAACTGCTTTTCATTACTTTCAACACAGAAAGATTTGTCTAAAATTCTCTATGTTGAAAATAATGACTGAGCTGAAAATGTTGCAATGCACAAGGATTTTTGAATGAATAAATTTTTACATGCTAATAGGCATAACTGGTGTGTTTCAACTGTAATTAATGTTACATAAGGGCATGAAGGCTAGCTTTATTCTTATAATTCCTTCCATGACTATTCCAGATTAGATTTTTACAGTAAATTAATCAGTCCATTGAAATGTTTCCAGATGAGAGGATGCATGCAAATAAAGCAACTTAAAATCCTAATTATTATCAGAATTGGCTTTTGCAGCATGTGAATGAATTTCATCTGACTTCTATGCTCATTAAAAGTTTAAAAAAGATAATTTATTTTTATTTCAAGAAGTCACACTATCTTTTCATAATTCTGACAATAAGGTTTTTCATGGCTGGTTCACTGTGACAATAGCCTAATTAAGCATATTCTGTTTACATAAAAATTCATAGATATACTAATGTAGGGGATGAAGAAGAAAGGTGAGAGGGATGAAATATCAGAAAGCAATGATGAAAACACACCTGTCTTTGGTTAGGATTAAAAGAAAGTCCTCTTAAATGTCCATAACTTTCTCCAGTTCTTGAGGTAAGGATAATCCCTAAGGTGTGGGATTTCTCAAACATTTTACTCTTGTTAATCTGCGATTTTCATTTTCTTTCATGGGCATTTTTAAACTTAAAGGTATGCTGTCTTATAACAGTAGTTTAACAAGTGCAACTCACAGTTCTCTCGAAGAAAGAATTTTCTTTTTGCCTGAGTCATGTTCCATTTTTTAAGAAAATTTCCTTTTTCTCTTTAATATCATGACTCTTGTACACGTATCTGTGGACAGTGAGCACTTCAAGATCCTTGAAATGAAGATACGAGTTCCCTGGAACGTAAAGGGTGTGGTTCAACCCTCTTCCAGCTAGGAAAGCAGCGAAACTTAATGTTCCTCCTTCCTAAATGACAACTGATAATTATGCCAAAATTCCAGTTGCAGCACCAAAAGTTAGTTGTGAGTTGAAAACCTTCTGAGTACGTAAGGCGTAGGTCTTGAGCATGTTTAATTTCTGTGTCCATGAAGACTTGAGCAGAACTAACCTTGGTTTAGAATCGTAAGAGGTGCACAAGCCTTGTCCTCTCTCTCCAGATCAAGGCACGCTCCAGAGTCCAAGCTTACATAGCCTGGGAATACTAGCATTCAAAATTAAGATTATTTGTGTAATTGTTCAAATCTGTTTGCCAAGTTAATTCATTCCCTGTTTCAATTTGGACACTTAATCTTCTGGTCATCCACACAGCACCGACTTGGACCAAGCCAGCTAATCCTTTCCATGGGGAAACATGGGTGTTTTCAGCCAAGATGCTTTCTGCCACGGTCCTTGTTTTACAGTTTGGTCCCAAATTGTCCTCTTCTTTGTTATGCAGTCATCTAAGATACCCAATGATGTCTTCTGTGCTCAGAGCCTGTGCCATGCCCTTATAAACATGCCATGTGCTTGTTACTGGGCTGTAAAACATCAAGTCTGGCAGGCTACAAATTGCACTCCTGTTATATGTACTGCTGTGCTTATTAATTGTGATGGCTTAGGACCAGAGGAAAAAAATCTTGTTGTTCAGAGGGGACAGGAGTCAGGGTATGCATTTTCAAAGGACTTGCTCTCAGCCAGAACTCTGCTGTATCATGAGGCTATGCTGGCAGCCCCATGCAAAGCCTGCTGGGCAGTTCAGCACTGCTAGTTCCCAGCATGGCACCAAGCAATGCTACTTTAAGCTTAAGAAATTAAAATGGCCTATTTGAAGGTGCAGAACCACTGAACAGGTAAAAACTGCAACTTTGCCATGCCTTCACTTTCAGCAAGCTGCATCAGGGCTTTTCTAAAGTAGTTTAAAATACAAGCAATATATCTGTGAGATTCTCTACTGTTATAGCACAAAGGATTCTTTAGTCCTGGCCAGGGCTGTCTACATGATAAAAAGGATGGTAATGAGAAATTCTATCCCATCTGATCCAAGAACCAGGTTGTGTACACAGTGAAAATGGTATAAATGTAGACTGAACACTTTGATTTAGCTGCAGACAATGAAGGAGCAGTGTACACTGCAGATACCCTAAAATGTACCTAGCTCCTATTACTTTTCAATATCAAAATGTTAGACATTGTTTAAACTGTTCAGAGAAAACTAGGATATTTGTCATTACTTATCCTTGTATTCTAGAGTATGGATTCTGTTTGCCCATTCACCCAATTTAATCCAATTTATACAACGCATCTGCGGACACAGTTCCTTGTGGTGCTTACTTTTTTGGTTTTTTTTTCTTAGTATCCAGAAAGCCTGTAAGTCCCTGGAAGGACTGTTTTCTCTACCAACTGAAAATCATATTTAAGATTTTTCAATTTAGTTTTTAAAATACTTTTAAACATTTCCTTTTTATAGTTCCAAGTTTTCTCAATTTTTTTATCAGTTAACAGCCATGACATAAAACATATTTGAAATATTGTATTAACATGATATTTCACATTTATCCAAATGCTTTAATTTAAATAAATTTTGAAGGAATGGTATTTATCACCTGAATTGTAGGCACAAATATTTCAAATGTGAAAGCAGCCCAAGGTCAAATCAAATGTTTTGAAGAAGTTAAATGGTGAACGAATCATAGCCCCGGAGTTACTTACAACTGTCTCAGAGGATGGTCCCATTATTATTCACATTTTCATAAGACTGATACATCATTTTAGTAACTGAACTCCCATAGTGATTTAAGATAGTTTCTTCTGTCATTCCTCATTGTTAATTTAATCTATCAGGTTCCAAATTGTCTAGAATAGGAAAGAATCCAAAATATATGCCAAGCTATTTGTACCTGACTCAATTTCTATATTAATAAATCCCTCAGGTTTCAGTGGAATTACAAACAGTCTGTGAAGCTGTTCTCCCACAAAGGAGAAAAATATTCTGGAAAGACCATGAGAATGTTTTGGTTTAAAGATTTAAAGAATTTTTTTTTTTTTTTTGCCTAACACTTCACCATGGGTGCACCACCTACCAGAAAGTGATCACGTTCACTTGATCAATAATGCATCACTTATCATTCAACGCTTCATAACAGACCATAAATCCATTTTTAGCTTATTACAGTTGTGCTGCTCAACATACTGGCTTAAGTGTCCCTGGGTGCCTAAGGTTATGGACTGAATGTGGGTACATGAACAGGCAGTTGCTGCCTCCCAGATGATGTGTAGTTCCTGCTGAACTGCAGGAACCTGTTTTTACATGATTCTGCTCTGGGTTAGATTGCCTCATATACAAGAGTGTTTGTCACATCAGTATCCATATGAGGCTTTCACAGGTATGTTTTCTTCCTTCTGCTGCTTATGGAGATCTCTCCTTACAGCTTGGTGATATTCTCATTGAGTCCAGGTGTATATATATACACACATATACTAGAGTTTACTCTTTTTTTGGCTCTTACTTTCCTGTAGAAGTCCCAGTAGTTCCTGTAAACCCATGCTGCACCTGCAAAGCATCTGTGCTCCCCTATGAGCCATGGCATCTCATCTGAGAAAGGTCAGCTTTGAAGCAAGCCTCTCACCTTGTTCTGAAATTGGCTCTTCAGCAAGCTGATAAAAATAGATTTTTCAAAAACAGTTTTGCCCTCAGCCTCTACTCTTTTCCTTCCACCAGAGCAAAACCCCCTCCAGAGGCATACCAAGGGCCATAATGCTCTGCTGTTTGCAATGATTTCATTTGGAAAATGCACAGCTATGCTGTGTAGTCAGGAGCATCAGGAATTTTGCTAATTTGGGAGGTAGCGGTTGAAAGGTGTTCTGCTAGAGATGGTGCTGGATGAGCTTGGCAATCGTAATTAGTTCATAATTAACACTGTTGATATTTTAGACTGGTATATTAGTCATTACTTCATGTGAGAAATGGCCCAGTTGCATCTCTGAGATATCGTCTCAGACTGCTTCTTAAAAAGAGCTTTCAAAATCGAATGGGTATTGCCACAGATTGCCAGGGCTCTGAGTCAAAGAGCAAAGGATTTAATGAAGTGGCAATTTAGCAGTTAAGTGGACTGGAGATGCTAAAAAATCAGAAGAATTTTTCTAGCATTAGAACTAGCAAGGTACATGGTACAAAATTAGGCATGGTAGATGTTTTATCTTAGAAATCTCAGAAAGCAGATTTTACAGGAAGATGATCTCAGAGAAGAGACTAAAAGTCAGCTTTGCTCTTCACTGATATGAAAAGTCCAGGAAGTTTTAAGACTTTCCTCTTAAGAAAAAGCTACTTTGCAAAGATAATTAATTCAATACATAGGTGGTGATGATCCACAGAAATAAGTGCACAAATCAATAGAAAAGTTTTAAGGGAAACGGTTCAATACTTAGGGAAACCATGAAAAATTATTGAAAAAATTTCATTCATTTTCTCCCTTATTACCATTTAGATGAGCTCAAAGCGAGCAGTTAGCACAATAAAATATGATTACTTTTTAAACTATTCAAAAAGATCTGAATAAAAGGCAGTGTCTAAGTATCACATCTCAAAGTATTTAGAATGTAATTTTTACTGTGAACTCATTAAATATTATGTCAGAATAACAGATGTTTTAATGATGAGAAAAGATTATAAATGTACTAAAGATTAATTTCCACTTTGGGTGAATGAGAAGTCTTATATTTGGCTTGTGAAGCAGTAGCAATGTCAGAACTCAAGTTTTCATCAAGCTATCATGATATACACGACACAGAGTTTGAAACTCCTTTTGTTTGATTGCATACAGCTCAGAGGTTATTTTAGATTCCATGTTTTTAAAAACAATGCATTTCCAGGTCTTACAACCACATCAAAAAGTACTGAAAATATTGTCTAAAAAAGCCCATAATCAAAGAGCAAATAACATAGAGAGAAAAGCTAGAGACAGGACAGCTCTCCCCTGTTATGACACACTTCATAAGCGCTGATGTTATGATAATTTCATAGTTGTGAGGCCACTCTCAATTCCCTTTGAAAGGCTGTGATGATCAGAGGATCTTCTTGAAACTGGAAGACAGCAAATGTCACTCCAGTTATCCAGAAGGGCAACAAGAAGGGCCCAGGGAGATACAGATCTGTCAGTCTCACCAAGAAAGTGATGGAGCAACTAATTCCAGAAACCATTTCCAGACAGATGAAAAAGAACAAGGTGATTGGGAGCACTCAGCATGGATTTATGAGGGGAAAGTCATGCTTGATCAACCTTTTCCAATGACGCAACAAGTTTGGTGGGTGTGGGGAGATCAGTGGGTGTTGTTTACCTTGTCTTTAGCAAAGCTTTCAGTGCTGCCTCCCAAAATATCCTGTATTGGGTTTGTGTGGCCAGGTTTTAGTAGCAGGGGGCTACAGGGGTGGCTTCTGGAAGAAGCTTCCAGAAGCTTCCCCCATGTCCGACAGACAAGGCCAGCCAGCTCCAGGACAGACCTACCACTGGCCCATGCCAAGCCTGTCAGTGATGGTGGCAGCAGCTCTGGGATAATGCATTTGAGAAGGAGAAACACCACCTGTGCAACTGCAGTCAGAGAGAGGAGCGGGAATGCATGAGAGAAACATCCCTGCAAACACCGAGGCCAGTGGGGAAGGAGGGGTGAGGAGGTGCTCCAGATTCCCCTGCAGCCCATGGTGCAGACCACAGTCAGGCAATTTTCCCCCTGCAGCCCATGGAGGCCCATGGTGGAGCAGAGATCCACCTGCAGCCCACGGAGGACACGCCAGATCAGGCGGATACCTGAGGGAGGCTGTTACCCTACAGGAAGGCCAAGCTGGAGCAGGCTCCCGGCAGAACCTGTGGACTAATGGAGAGAGGAGTCCATGCTGGAGCAGGTTTGCTGGCAAGACTTGTGACCCTGCAGGGGACCCACACTGGAGACCCGTTTTCCTGAGGGACTGCACCCCATGGAAAGAGATCCATGCTGGAGCAATTCATGAAACTGCTGTCCATGAGAAGGACTCATATTGGAAAAGTTCATGGAAGTCTTTCTCCTGTGGGAGGGATCCCATGCTGGAGCAGGGGAAGAGTGGGAGAAGTCCTCCCCCTCAGGAGGAAGGAATGGCAGAGACAACATATGATAAACTGACCACAGCCCCCATTGCTCTGCACCTCTGAGGGGCCAGAGGGAGAGAAAATCAGAAGTGGAGTCTGGGAAGAAGGGCAGGGTGGGGTGAAAGTGTTTTTAAGATTTGGGTTTACTTCTCATTACCCTACTCTGATTTGACTAGCAATAAATTCAATTAATTTTCCCAAGTTGAATCAGTTTTGCCCCTGAGAACATCTGGTGAGAGAACTCTCCCTGCCTTTATCTCAACTCAGAAGCATTTTATCTTATTTTCTCTCCCCTGCCCAGCGGAGGAGGGGAGCAACGCAGTGGCTTTGGTGGACACCTGGCATCGAGGCACAGTCAACCAACCACACATCCCAACACGGACAGGCTCGTTAAGTACACAGGGAAGTTTACTGATAACTGGCTGAACTGGCGAGGTTCAGAAGGGTTGTGATCAGGACCACAAAGTTCTACTGGAGGCCATTCACTAGCAGTGCACCCCAGGCACTGGTAATGGGTCCAACCCTGTTTATCAATGAGCTGGGTAATGGGACAGAGCACACCCTCCACTAGCTCGTAGATGAAACAAGCCCGTGAACAGTGGCCGATACACCAGGTAGTTGTTTGTGCTGTCATTCAAAAGGACTTTGAGAGGCTGGAGAAATCTGCAAAGAGGAACCTCATGCACTTTAAGAGGGGGAAATGAAAGCTCCGCACATAGGGGGAAATAACCTTATGCATCAGTATGTGCTGGGAGCCAGCTGACTAGAGAATGGCTTTGCAGAGAAGCCTTTCTTAAATGACTCCAGTAACTCTGTAAATTGCAGATCCTTGTTGGAGTAGCAACATGGTGGGATGCAAGAAGTTAAGGAAATTCTTGGTGTGTGTCAAGGATAATTTATTCATTAAAGCACTTCTTGTGGCAAACAAGGGTGATGCACAACTAGATCTGATATTCACTAACAAAGAAGTGTTGCTGACTGAGACAAATGTTTTACTAACAGCTGACACAAGTTCTGAAGAAGAGGACAACAAGAAGATAGAGCCAGAAGATAGGTGGTGGTGTACGTATACTTGGAGGCCCAGAAAAGAAGAGCAGAAGTTAGAATGAAAGATATTCAAAATAGCTAAAAGGAGAGCTTTATTTACCATGAAGACAGTCACATAGCAGAAGAGGTTGCCCAAGCTTTTTCAGTTTCCATCTTTGGAGACCTTTAAGGTCAAACAGGAAGAAACCCCAACTGATCCTTCTTTGAGCTGGAGGTTCAAAACTAGATGACTTCCTGAGTTACCTTGGAGACTGAATTTTCCTACAGTTCTACCATCTCTTTTTCTATTCATTTTTTTTACTAAATCTTTCCTTCCAGAATAAAGAGTAAAACTACATCTTATTTTTTAACTGCTATTTTAAATTAATATCCATTACATAAATCACCCATACAAGGCCTCTGTATTTCACAGACACCTCATTAGTCATTTTTCCCCATGGTATAAAGTTGAAAATATATCACTATATATTTCTGTAAGTCAGTTGTAAGTCATGCTAATTGATTTAAATAGCTTTAAATGGATTAAAGAAAACAGTTGCTATCAGTGCTGACCTTGCAGCACGCATCATCTTTTAGATATTCTGTTCTGTAACATTTTTAAGGAACCAGTCAAACATTATGCAAATAACCTTGTGTTTCTGATTATTTAAAAAACTCTCAGCTTTGAACTTGTTTTCCTACTCTGCTTCAATTAGAGCATGTTGAAGAGATTACTTCATCTCTCAGAATTTTGTTCTCAGCTGTACATGATAAATTTGAGACTTTAGACTGAACCTACACATTTTTTGAGCTGTTCAGTTAAGATATTGACTGTTGCATTTGCTCATCAAAGGTATAAAGAAAGTCTTCTGGACTACTCCTGGTATTGATCATTATTTAAAATACAGACCAAATAGCATTTATTATACTGCTAATATTTCAGATTTCTTTCAAAAGGTGTTAAGAGAATTGAAAGGATGTACTTGAAAAGCTGGACTCTGTCCTACTTTCTGTCACGTTAGCAAGATACAGAAGTAATATCAAGAAGTGTGGAAAACTTTATTTTGAAAACTTTATTTTGTGAATTTCTTTCTTGAAATGGGATTAATTATATTTGAATCCAAACTTCACACACGGTATTAAAAATATATGTGTTGGGATTTGGGGTTTTGTTGTTGTTGTTGTTGTTTGCTTGCTTGTTTTGATTTAGTTTGGTTTGGGGGTTTTTTGCTTTGTTGCTTTTGGTTTTAGTTTTGGTTGTGGCGGTGTTGGGATTTGTTTGTGGGTATTTTTTAAATTTTGCTTATATGTTTCCAATAGAGGCCATAGCATTTGAGGTTGAAACAAGAAAGTCTTAGTGAATGTCTGCTGCTCTTCTTTGCTCCAGTTGGGTTTAGAGTCACTACCAGGCAAAATTAAGAAAATCAAGGGAAGCTGTCAGAAAGGGGTGCAGAAGTGAGAAGACATGAGGCGAGAAAGGTAAGGATGATCTTAATTTGGGATACTTTCAAGGGAGTTCAGTGAGAAGAGAAGGTGTCTATTTCTTGAGAGTGCAGAAAAGGCGCAGCATTTGCTCCCACTCTTGAAGGTTAGAAGCTTTTATAAAATGTTGTCTCAGCCAGTAAAGACAGCCACAGTGATCTGCCAGAAATGGGGAAAAAAGCTTTCACTGGGAAAGTGTTGTAGTAAGGTTGAATGTATGACATGACCTTTGTAATATACACTATTAAAACATCTGAAGTGGAATTATAAATTTCAGCTCTTTCTGGTTTAATAGCAAATGTTGCTAATTATTTGAGCTGGGAATCTAGAAACTGAGCAAGGCTTTTTGCTGAACATATGCCTCTAAGATATGCCAGCAGAATATTTTACTGTCATGACCAGTTTTGTTGCCTGAGCAGAAAACAAACATGAAAGGGCAGCCTAAGGCACAGTTGGAAGGTCTGTTTAATTACTGTTGTTGGCAGAATTTATTTTCAGAAATGTTATCACAGAATTTGAAATAAAAATGTCTGCTGGCACCGCAAGAGCTTTTTCAGATATTACTCTCAAATGTGACACTTCTGAACAAGTTGGAGGAAAAATGAGAGAATACTGTGCCCACTGACTTCTTACAAAATGCTATAACCCCAGAAATACTAGTTTTAAGAGAATTTCCATGTCATCACCACTTACAGTACAGAAGCAGCCCTGAATCCCTCAAGACCCCTGCTAAACCACCAAGGCACAGTCACATTGCTTCAGCTTCTGCTGATTTATTATGCTTTTTTGATTTCTGCTCTTGGACATGGAGAGAGTGCCTAAGGCTTCTCAGTACTAACCTGCTTAGCTTTTGTTTCTGCTGTGCATAGAGAAGACTTGAGTGAGTCCCCAGACTAAAACTAAGACCGGAGATAGCCAGTGTCAGGTAAGGTATCAGGTAAGGTAAGATCTATAATTAAAAGAAAAGAATCTCTGAAAATGCTATGGGAACACACTTTTTCCCAGTAGGCTGCTGCAGTGCTTACCTGGCCATAACTCACTGCTGTGTGAGGTCCCAGGCAGTGGTGCTTGTTCTGATCCTGTCTGGTACCTGCATGCCTGGCCTGACAATGTGGCACTGGCTGAGGCAGAGCACACTGCACGTGGCTGAGGAAGGCTTGGTGGGCTCCAGACTTCAAGGCAGAAGGTGAGTGCTTGTAGCAGCAGGTGGTGAATCTGGGGCTGGATTCCTGGCTTGGACAGGTGAGACCTGTAAGAAAAGAAAACTCTGGAAGGAAGGCAGGAAGGCCCAGCCAACTGAAAAAACCTCAAAACCAACTAACAAACCAAATGGGAGAAACAGGGTGGATAAGCCTGGGGTCCCATTGTAAGAAGGCAGTTTCCTGCAACTCCAAAAACTGGCTCCAGATCTTCTGCTGCATCAGGCAATGCCTGCAATGAAAGATGGCTGCAGAGCACACTGCAGTGAAGAACCTTTATATTGTTTGAAATTCAGTGCCAAAAAACTTTCAGAGTATCAAAGCCACTTATAATATCGCATTTTGAATGTGGTCCAATCAGTGATAATTAAAATTATTATAACTAAGAAATGAGAAGATAGAGTATGTATGATATTAATGTAAAATGAAACGGATGAGGAGTCTTCCTTAGCACACATTCCCAGATTTAAAGTAAGTTGAATAGTTCTTGTCAGTGTTACAGATTTATTATCTTCGATCAACACTGTGGTCTCTTCCAGTCTGCACGTTATGTTCTGGTGCCATGACTCACTGATGTCTATTACAAAATCACAGTCATATTAGCTCACCTTTACTATAATCCTCCAAACATAGAACCAAACAAAACACCTCCTTAGAAGAAGAATGTCAAACCTGCCAGCTTTGCCAACACAAGAGACCGACAGTGTTGCAGCAAGACGTAACAGCCACACACCATGCTCAGAAAAACAAGTCATAGCAGTGTCCAGAGTACTGCAGGCAGGGACACCTTTGCAAATTATAAACTGTTACTTGCATCTTTTAACATTTTTTTCTGCTGCAAGTGTAGAAGAAGAAAGTGTAGAAGAAAAATTTTGAATACCAGCAAGACACGCCTTTATCACAGGGCTTGGAGAGAGCTTTCCTATGAGTCTCAAAGGATTCTTGCTTACAAGCATCTAATCTGCAGAGACAAGCAAAGAGAAAGAAAGATAGCAATAAGTTCAATAGGATCTTACCACTGACTTGCTCCTCTTGGCGTTCTGCTTTTCTTACTCACCTCTACTACAGAGATTTGAAGAACTGAAATATTTAAGTAACTTTGTATCTAAAAGCATCTGGGCTAATATTTGGTGCCTTAAATGCAGAAGGTGTTGCAAGTAATCAGTTTGTATCTCAAAAAGTAAATATTGGAATGCACCTTGCTTAGCATTATGGAGAAGCAAATGTCATAATATTTCTATACAGCTATCTAGGTATTGCTTTACCTCAATAATTTGCATCATGACTTCCCAGTGAAGAAAATTCCACATATTCATCCACAGCATTTGAAATACTTCCACGTTTTTCTGAACTCAGCAGCCATCACTGCCACAGCATGCTCCCTCTTCTACTCCTTTTCAGTCTTTCTTTTCAGGATGCAACACATTTTGCTGTTTAATCCTCATGTACTCTTGCAGTCCCATGTCTTTACTCAGAAAATCCAGTAATTAGTCTTGTTTTCTGATTACTTATCACTTTGTGGTATAACTGAGATCATAGGATAATAGAAGCATTTAGACTCAAAGGAACTCTGAAAGTCTTCTGACTCAAGCACAATTCCAAACAAGACTCTTGAAAGCTAATTCAGGTTACTCTGAGTCTTACCCACATGAGTTTTGAACATCTCCAAGGATATTGATTCCACAACCTCCCTGAACAACATATTTCAGTGATTCAATGCTCTTGTGCTGAAGAATTTCTTCCTTACAACTATTCAGAAGTCTCCTTTTAAGTGCTGTTTCTTCCCTTTGCTCTGTTGTGCTTGTGAAAATTCATGCCCCCTGTTTTCTGTAATTCCCCTTTGGGTGATACAAGACTGGATCATCTATGCAAGGTGAAAACAAATATAGAAAAATATACTATTCTTGAAATACCTTGAAAATAGGAGTCCCTATTAGTGTGACTAATTCTGCTTTCACAGGTAAGAGTTGTTCTACTAGTCCTCTTTTTACTTAGGGTAAAAAAAAATGTAATGCAAACAATTATTAAAATAACCCCTGCTTCTTCTTTTTCATTAAAATCTCTTGTCTCCCTGTACCTGTTACCTTCCTACAGGTCTTGCTAATCTCTGAGTGAATCGCTCAGTCAGAGTCATTGTTGCACCAAAGTCTACCACATAGGAAGCTGACAAAATTACCCCTTCTGCTTTGCATTCTGATAGTATTTTCTTAAGGGGATAAAACAATTTGCAACATATATGCACAGTATTTGACTATCCAAATGCCTGAACAAAATGTATTATGAAAATGTGTGAGCTTGTCCAAACAAAAAGACATCCAGATTTTCTAAAGAACTTATGCTGTACATTCCCAGGCCTCACATTTATTTCCTAAAATGCTTCTTGACTGTTTGGATACTAGAGGCTTGCTTTTTAGGGCTAGTTAATTGCAGAACTACTCTGCAGAACACTTGACCACAGTCTTATCTCAGAAGAAAAGTACAAAATTTCCATCATTTCCATGGAGACACCATATATTATTCTTGGAGACACCCTATAGTCTTCTGACCCTGGTGCAAGAGTCCTCAACCCTGCTGAACTCAGTTCAGGTAGGAATTTGCAGAACAAGACACATAGCTTCACAGGAGAACTCAAGTTTACCTTCACCTAGGAAGAGTTTATCTAAGAGTTTTTACCTCCTTGAGTTATTTCTCTTCTTTATTGATGAGGAACTAAAAGAAAAGTTAAATTCCTGAGAAAATTTCCCTTTTTCCTGGTTAATTTGAAAGAACAGTCTGAATGGAAAAGACTGAGAACAATCAGCTAAGACTTGGAGATGCCAATATACTGTATCATCCAACCTCCTCAATGATGAGAGCTCAACATGAGGACAACCTACTGCTGAATCAAAAGTAAGTCTCTTCTTAGCAGAAGACGGAAAAAAACAGGGAATCTAGGCAAAAAATAGAGCTGAAGAAAGTTCCTTTAAGTGATAATTCAGTCTCCCTGGGTTTCTTTTTTCCTGTTTGTTTTATCTAGCAGGCTGAGAAATGTAGTATTCTCTCCAGACGAGAAGGTGAAGATAGTCTTCGCTGGAATTGAAAGAGGTATTTAATGAACTCTGCTGATGATATCCCTAGTTACAGAACAAAGGATTGCAGTGAAATGTCTGACTTGCTTTGTATTCACAGGAGTTCAACTTAATAGTAAAACTTAATGTTCTACTAATACAAAATCAGGTTATCCATCCTGAAAGGTCTTTCTAAGTGACAGGAAGAATAAAACAAACAGGCAGGCAGTGCAGCAAAAATGTTTTGCACTTATTTTGGTTTTTTTAATTATTTAAGGAGCTGTACACAATGCTAAGCTTAGATGCAAATGCTGAAATGCTTTCTCCATGAAGTATGATGCAACCTTCCCACAATGTCTTGGAGCTATTCCCCTTCAGTATGCAAAAAGATGCAAAGTGTCACGGGGGAGTGGCATGACAACACATGTTTCTCACCATTCCTTCACTGTACAGTTTAACAACTCCATATCACAGGAGGCACTTTACTCTTCAAAGCCTTAAATGACATGCCCCATCAAAGTTCTTAATGTAAACAGTATGAACTATTTTTATGTTTCATAAAGGAACTGCTAACTCCCCTCCTCCTCACTCAGTTGCACAGTTACTGTGCTCTGGAAGGGGCGCAGCATCCTTTCTGGATGCCAGTAGGAAAGGCACAAATGGTGTAACAAAACTGCTTTAATAATAATTTTTAAAAAAACACAACAGAAATAGGAAGAGAAATAGAGTTAGCAAGTAAACCTTATGCTTCTTCAGGTGCTGGAAATCTTCTGCAGCATCAGACAGGGCCGCAGCACGATCCTCTCTGTGGAGAGGTTCATTCCCACCCAGTACCATGTCTCCTTATACCTAGTGTAGCAAACAAAACTATTCATCCTGTTTTGACATTTGTTTCTCCATAATGCTCTTTCTTTACGCCCACCAGAACATGCCTCAGTAAACATATCTGGGAGCTTTATCCAGTAGCAGTACACATCCAGAGCTTCCAGCATCTGCCCTCCACTGCTATATACTTGGGGCTATGCAGCAGTCGCTCTCAAAAACATATGGATATACCAAGCCAAAGACCCAGTATGGCTGTCAGGGCTTGATGGAGATTGTTGTCTCTTGAACATAATGTCTTCCCTAAGCCCCAAAATGCAATGATATTTTTTGGTTGCTTCCCCTGGGGAGCTAAGACAGAAAAAGGTATACAAGAAGGGAGCACTGACTGGAAAAAAAAGACTGTGATGAGATGACAGCCTGTGGCAAATAGTGTATCTTCCCACTCTGGAAAGTCTAATGGTGCCTACAACTCTGAAGTTTTTTCATTCCTCTGCTGTCAACAAACATCTGTGAAATGAGGGCTGATTTAAGTACAAGATAACACCAGCTGTTGGTGTTTGTCTTTCCATTATCTATAGTGCCACACAGGTATGCAAGAGATCTGCTTATGATGGGCTCTGTGACTGTTCCTTCTCTGACAGGATGTACTCTTCAAAAACAGATGGAAGGCCTCCAAATGTCACACAAAAGAAAGTAGTAGATTCACACACAAAGTTCAGAAGCATAAACATTTATATTCAGTGCAAAAATCCTCTTCTTTTTCTCTTCAGTATCCAATTCAGCACACTGGATGTATTTGCCTGGTGGATGAAACAGAACAGTGCAACAGAGACAGTAGAAGTGCTAGAGTTTGAAGGCATGGTGTCATCAAAGCACAGGGCCATGTGAGACCACACTGGTCTCCTGATTAAGGAAATTAAGTGCTGATTAGTAGGCTTAGTCTTGCCTCTTCAGTGTTCATGTAAGGATGCTTGTTAAATTAGTAAATGAAGTTACCTGAAGGTAATAACTCATTTATGTTCCTCTATTCTTAGATTCCTTAACTGACGCTCTATTGCCTGATTTAAATTTATTTTTCTGATTTGTGACTGTACCAAGTACTTGCAGCTTTAAATGAAATGAATTGTGCAATTTCTCTATGAGAATTTCCTTTCCCTCAGAGGTACTGTGAAGATACAATAGCAATGTATCATGCATGTTCATAATATTGTGATAGACTGAGGACAATAATACATGAATAAAAAATATTGGGGTTTTTATCAGAGAGAATGGTACATAGTAAACAAGGTACCATCGAAAAATAAGGAGAAAAAGCAGATAATGAAGGCACTTGTTTAAATTATCTCCAGCTAGGCTGTACACTGAAAGATGGAGGATGACAGTGGGATACATCTAAAGAAGTTCTAAGCCTCATGGTGAACTCGGACTCGGAGATAGTCAGCTTCATGGCCCAAAATCTCATTTCCTTCTGTTTGTGAAATGTTAGTGACAGTCTTTGAAAGTTTCAAGATGTGTCAGACAACTGAGGGGGCACTAAAGAGGCCTTGGTCAGCCTCACCAGTGGGCTCCATCCACCCATTCTGCTCATGAGTCCAGGCCTTTTAAGGCCCATCCTGTGCTGTTAGTCCCTGTTAGTCTGATCTGTTTGTCTCTAGCCATACCACAGCACACCTCTGTGCATGGCCATGAACCCGAACGCTGTGCCTGAGCTCTGGACTGACTGCCTGGTTTGACCTCCGACTTGTCTTGCCACCTGCCTTGAAACTGCTGGGCTGGATCTGACAAGAAGTAGCACTGGCCTGCATTCATGGATAACTCCTTGTCTTGCTTCAAATGTGGTCATGGAGTTTTGCTTCAGTTCTCAAGTCTGAGGAAAGCATAGTTTTATCAGGGCTTGGGAAAGATCTGAGAATGAAAACAACATTGGGTCTCAAAAATTATTTGTGATCAAGACCTCTTTGGATCACAGTACCCTTTATTACTGCTCCTTGAGAGATTCATCAGTCACATCAAATCTTACAGGAGCCAAGAAATGCCAGAGTAGAATTCTGAAGATAACAAGAGGTCAGGGATGGGGAGTAATTTACTTTTGTGGCATAGAAGAAAGTTTTGAACACTATCTGAAAATGGGCTGTATGAAACTGGAGCGTTCCTCAGGTACAGGAAAGGCTCCTTTAATATTAATCAATCATGGTGTTTGTGTCTCAATCCAACAGAATCTAATTAGTGAAAATTAATAGGTTGAGTTCTGGTTTTCTTAAATTTTTATGGGCACTTATTCTATGTCATTTGTTATGATTCACAACAGCTGCAAACCTAGTCAACAGGCAGCCCAAACTTCAGCCAGCACAGAATGTGTTTCTACGACAGGTAGCTTTGTTCTCATCAGATAATTTGAATAATGGACTATTAAAAATTTATTTCTCCTTGCACAAACTTGGCTGGGATAAGAACAAAATGCAAAAGAGACAGCTTCCATAGCCCACAGATCAGAACTTTTTGTTATTTAAACCTTTTATTTTGAGGGAAAAATAACAATAACGAATTTTGCTAAGGAAAACAAGTTTGGTTCTATCTACAGATTCCATGAAGGCAACAGTCACAGACAGAACAGTCCAAAAAATTCTTTAATGTAAACAGCATGCTGACACAGGACTAATTTTTATGTTGTTTACCATTTCAGAAATCTTTAAGGATGGATATTTCCCAGGAACCAGGTTCCATCTTCCCTGCCATTCCCTTAGATAAAGGAAGACTACAGTGAGGTTTCCCCCACACCCTCCAAACTTTTTTTCTCCAGATTTATAAACCCAGTTCCCTCAGCCTCCCCACACACATGGCATGCCCCAGCCTCCTAACCAGCTTCCCCAGCAAGAGAGTTCAGCTCAGCAGGCAATGGCAATCAATATACGGGGGCTGCATGTCATTCTATGCTGAATGGCTAGCTCCCAATCCACACTTGGATTAACTAGGAATCTCTTCTCATAGCAGCAGCTGAAAGGTGGGCCTCTGGATGCAAAATAAAAAAGAATCAAACTGCTGTCACAAACTAACAAAGAGCAGGCAAGGTGTAGCGCTGGCTGTATTTCCCCACTGCTTTTCTTATTAAATTGTCTGCCTTCCACATTGTCCCCCCTTCCCTGTCCCTAGCCCTGGCCACACCCTCGGGCTCTCCCTATCGGTTCCAGTACCCCAACTCCGCCCATGCACCGCCCCTGAGAAAATCCCAAGCTCCCTCACTGTGTGGTCTCTCTCTCTGCCTCTGGGAACCGGCTTGTCATCGTGTAAAATAGCAGTTCCTCTGAGGTCGCTATGCAGGGACCCTTGTGCCTCCTTTACTGTCACCATGTTGCGGAGCCCCGCTGGCCGGAGCAGGAGCGCGGGGCCGCCCGAAAGGGCTACGGGAGCGCGGAACAGCCGCCCTCCCCGAAGCAGCCCCGCTGCGCTCTCTGGGAAGGTTGTGGCTTGCTAAACCAACTCAAGAACTCACCCACCACAACAGCAAGGCAGTCGTTTTGGTTTTTTTTGGTTTTTTGGGTTTTTTTTTTTGCATATGGACACAGAATTTAACACTAGAATACCACTTTGAATTCAAACAGCACAACGTGTCCAGAAGCAAGAAATTAGAGTGAGCTGCTCTTACTGTCTTAGCAAATTGCAGAAGGTATTTTAAGGAGTATCCCACATCTTTCTTTGAACCCTGCTTGGAGCAGGAGGTTGGCTTAGGTAGTATCCAAAAGCCTCATTCAAATTAAATTTCTCTGGTTTTATTGTGTACCTTGAAGCACGCAGAAAAGTTCTAGAACATACTTAAAAGAACATTATCTGTAAAGACAAGAGCAATTGGCTGACTGAATGAAGTAAAGAACTCTAAAAACCTTTTTTAAATGGAGATAAATGGAGGTAAAAGAACATATAGGTACTTGAGTTCAACATTAGGAAACCACAAGTGGTTCCTAAAATACCCATTAACCTGTTACTTAAAGCTCTCTTCGAGCCTGTTTTCCCTGAACTATCAGATCAACCCCAGTGTCTCATTTGCATTCCTGCCCCACTCCCTCCCCTGTGTCACTCCACAAATGCCAGTGGAGTGACACAGTAGAAAGGTGTAGAGGAATGGCTGGGTGAACAGGGACACGTATACGTGCACAACGCAAGCTATGTTTGTGAACTGTCCTTGACTAAGGAAAAGGAGAAGAACAATGCTGATGTGGCAAGTCAACAGGATGTTGGGGAGGGGGATGCTGACCTGTTGGGAATTATTAAAGGATCAGGGACATGGATCATTGATAGAATTATGGGATCAATAAAAGAACTATACAAGCAATAGGCCTGCAAGCAAAAGGCCTGTGTGTGAGAAAAACTCTCCATGAGAAAATCCCTGTGTGAAAAAAACAGGGCTGGGAACAAAAAGGGAGTTTTGAAGATTTACAGCTGTGTAGGTAAGACCCGGAGAAGGGGAGGTGAACTCTGAATTCTTTTAATCATAACATAACTGTAGAAGCTTGCCAATGTAAGTCCAATTATGTAGAAGCAGAAATGCGCTTTGGTAAGTTTTAAGCCACTTAAGAGTTAACAAGCTGGTATACTATATAAGTGCCTCTGGATTGCTAATAAACGGAGCTTGCTCTTATCAACCATATTGGTTTTGGACAGCAATTTCTCCCCCCGCAGGAATCCACGGACTTTTTTTCTATTCCAACACTGACCATAGAAAGAGGAAGACTTGTGTTAGCAACAGTCATGTGCATATTAATCTGTAACCAATCGCTTGCTACTAAAGGCCGCGTGAACAGTAGCTGTAACCCAATAGTATGGAGCTTGCATATGCGTGCTTGGGGAATTAGGGTATAACTATGGGACTGACAATAGAACAAACAGAGTTCCATCATATCTCTATGAGAAGCGTGGTTCATCCCGCCCGATCTCTGGCTATTGAAAGGCCATCTCTTCCAAAAGGACAACTTGAAGATGAAACAGATGCCCAGGCACTCAATGGGTATCTGATTGACAGGTGCCTGGCACACGATGGGCATGTGATTGTCATATGCTGGTGTAGTGGTTTGGTCTAAAATACTCATTACTGTTTATCTGCTGTGAGATACGAATTAGGAGAAATGCAAAGCAGGCACCAAACTTGAAAGAATATAATGAAGTTTATTAACAAACCTAAAAGAGGGAAAAAAAAAAAAATTATACCACCTTCAGAACTCTCCTCCTCCCCCCACCTTCCTCCCTTCTCCAAGTGACAATGTAAAAAGACAACCCTTAAGATGTTCAGTCTGTTTACCACTGCCATAATAACCTTGTTCAGTCCATTTAGGAAGAGAAGTCTCTTCTTGCTCATGCTATGAAAACATTATCACAACGAGACAGCCGCCCACTTCCAAATATTGTTCAGTCCATTTAGGAAGAGGAGTCTCTCTGCTCGCATGTGAGTCCTTTCCCATGACTTGCAGCTTTTCCCACAACTGCTTTCAAGGGTCCACTCTTGAAGGTTTTTGGGGTACAATTTTAAGGCTGAGCCATTCAGAAACAAAAACAGAGGCCCTTCTCCTTCCCTGGGAGCAAAGGGTCTTCATCATCTTCATCTTTAGGACTATCTCTGGGAGCATCTCTAGGTACTGAGGTTTTCTCCTTTCCCGTTTGGAGCAAAAGTCCTCATCTGGTCCATCTCTCCCTGTCCAAACTTCTCATGAAATTACAGCTGCGTCAGCATCTGCCTATCTCGGCGCAGGTGCTTTTGCTTACGAGTTGAACACTCCACCCCCCATATCTTCATGAAATTGCAACAGGATACTCTGATATATCATAGCTTCACAACAGAATTTCAGCTTTAAGCATCTCCTCTCTCTCTTCCCTCAGGTTTTCAGCTCTTCACAGCAGTAAAAGGGTTAATCTCACCTCGGCCTTGCAGCTTTGCAGCTGGAATGTTGAATTTTCCTTATCGCAGTGGAGAGGGGGGAGAGCCGAGCCGCTCCAGCTGCCCACGGCAAGGCAGTGGGGGGGGTTCCATGGCTGGAACAGGTCCATGGCTCCAGGATGGCCGTGGCCCGGCCCAGCCTGGCCCAAGCAGAGCCTGGCCGGGCCCGCTGGCCCCCACACGGGGCCCGCAGCCACCTGTCCCAGCGCCGGAAACGAGAGAGAGCTTGGAGGGGGAGTTTGCCTATTCTTAAATGTGGATCACAGAGGTGTTCACAACTTTAAGTGGCTTAGAGAATTGTCCATATTCAAACTGGCCAGCTGATAGGTTCTATCAGGTCCCAGAGGAAACTGTAAGCACCCCTTAGCAAGGACGTCCCTTCCGGGACTATGCTTGCTAACCTATGACAGCTGGGCACTTTATCGTCCCGTGATGGATGCACACCTGTGATGTGACACATGTGACCAGTGTTGGACCAAAGGCTTTTACTCAGTCCTGGCCCCTTAGTCCAGTGATTCCTGACCACTGGTCCAAGTGACACAGCTGGAAATGTGACACATTTTTTGAACACAAAAGCCCTTCCTTGGAGCATTTAGAAAACTGTGCTATTGGCCTCAAAGAAGTCTCCCAAGCTTGCTAAATTCAGCACATTTCCACTCTACAAAATACAGCAAAAGGATCCAGACTGAAAGAAATCTGTTGCAACCAAACGAAAGTTTGTTAACAGAACAACACTAACACTGTGATGTGACAGAATCATGAACACAAAGATGGCCAGGTTGGGTCAAACCTAAAATACATCTTCTTGGTGCCAATTCCAGCATCCTGCTTCTCCTGCCAAAGAGCAGCTGGAGAACTGAGCCTGCCCTGCTTACAGGGCTCTGTTTGCTTTTTCAGCCATTTCAGAGCACCAAGCTGACATATGCATCTTTGCCTCAAATTCTCCTTCCAAGGGGTGACAGACAGCTTGGAGCCATTGTTTTTATATGTGTAATTGGGGTTATTCTTCTCCATCATTTTATGTTTACTAACAAGAATTTCATAATTCAGTGTAGTGCCCAGACAGTACCATGATGAATTTCTGCTGAAAAGCTGCCACTTTTGCCCACTCTGGTACCTCAGCATCAGCTACAAACTTTGTCATCTCACTGTTTCCTGCCTTTTCTAGGTTGTTGATGAATGTGTTATAAAGCACAAGACAAGACCAGATTCTCAAAGAAATCTACCAGTGGCCTTACCCTACTCACAGACCTCACCTTTGCACAGTTCATTCAGCTCACACCAAAAGCTCTCACGAACTGTGGAGCTGGAAGTAAGCAGCCACTATGAGACAGAATTAGATCCTGTGCTAATGTGTAAAGGATGACACAGAGAGCCACCAAGGAAATGCTTAGCACAGAACAAGTATTTCATCGCCCAGTCGTGATCCTCAAGGGAGGTTCACAAAACACTGTGCTCAGGTGCAGCTGGGAATTAAAGGCATAACACTAGGACAGACAACCGATGGACTCAGTAAAGACTCTTTTTATGGCACATTATAGCCTACTTCCTCATTCTCTGTTGGGGTTTTTAGGAGTTCTCCTAGTTTTTTTCTGTTAAAGGAATTTTCCCCCCATACTGTTGCTAGGGGAACAAATGGCCAGGTACTTAAGAAAAACAAAAGACCTGGCTGCTCTTTTTGTTTCACCTGGGTGTGTGGGCAGTCGGTCTCAGCATTCAGAGAGAGAGGGAAGCTGCTGGTTCTTCAGCCGTTTTCTTCTTTCTGCTGGAGCAGCCCCGGGATCCCAAAGCCGCCCTCCCTGCCCCGCTGGAGGCCGGGCTGTGGCCGCCCTGCCCCGCGGCTGCTTCGAGCCTTCACTACATTGTAGCCCTGCTCGCCCTGCCTGCCCTGACCCCGGGGGGGTTCTCCCTTTGGATACATCTCGTCTGCCATCCAGGAATTGTGCTCGTCCCTGCCGCTCCAGCCTGCTGTTCCTGAGGGCCCAGCCGGACACCGGGATCGGCTGCCCAGGGGTTTGTGAAGCCTTTGTCCCATCCCTTCCCGGATCCCAGGGCACCGCTGCCGCGTGCTCCCCGAGCTCGCTCCGGAGCGCCCCCTGCAGCCGCGGGGGAACCATCGCACCTGCCCTGCTCACCGGGAGCCGCCAGCGCCCCTGCCGGCTGCGAGCGGAACTGCACCCGAGGGGAAAGGGCCCGACAGCCGAGAAGGCTGGCACTGGGTTTGTGATTGTTTGCTGGTACTGCCAGAGTTATTGCTGTTTGTTTGACTGGTTATACACACATAGATATATAATAGTAAAGAACTGTTATTCCTATTTCCCACATCTTTGCCTAAAAAGCCCCTTGATTTCAAAATTATAATAACTCGGAGGGAAGGGGGTTGCATCTGCCATTCCAAGGCAGGCTTCTGCTTTCCTTAGCAGACATCTGTCTTTCAAACCAAGACACCCTTCAAACATTTTGTACTCCACAGAGCACAAAAACTTCTTTCTCCCTCTTTCTTTCCCCCCCTGCACTAATATTCTGTCTGCTCCAAAGACTCCAGACACCTCTCCTTGTAAAGTTAAATAATACCCTGATTAGTGATAACTTACTGTTAAATAACTCACCTCAGAGGCATTAATCTTAATTCCTAACTATGTCCTGGGGAAGAGATTGTCTGCTCAGAACTTGTCTACTTTTCTCCTCATGATACCATACCACATAGTTTAGTAAGTTATTTCTTCCTGTAGTCCTTATTCTAATGATATCTTTAGACCACCATGTTTATAACAAAATGCAACACTTTTTATGGTTTTGCTTGTTTGGTGTTGGTCTTTTACATCCACAGGGGATGCAGCTGGATTGTCAGATCTCCAGTCTTGAATAATGACCTAATGTTTCCCAAATATATTTACCCTGGGTAATAGCCCAGCACAGTGCACTGATCCCAGGCACTGATCCCAGGCTACGCCAACTTAGGCTGACCTTGATCTTCTGAAATACTCCCTTTTGTCTTGTGTACATATGTAAAAGTCATCAGCTGGCTTAACATTTGGCTGTCAGTGAATATTAAGCCAGCACTCAACATCAGAACCCAGACTGTGCAGTATCCAGAATTTGAATCTTCTGTCAAAAGATCTCTTGGTTGCCTTTCTCATGACTATCTGTCAGAGAGCAAGTGAAGGAATCCTTTTTCTAACAGAATGTGAATGAAAATGGAAAATAATACACTTATTGGATATAGTGAAAGACACAATGGAACTGCAAGCTCCACATGTTCTTCATACAGCTCATTTTTTTAATGGACTGCAAGAAGCTGCAAAAGGAACACATGACAAAAAGGATGATGATCTTGTGTGCCCTTTTGAAAGAGGTCAGAGGTTAAACAAAGTTATTTTAATTTTTCTTACTTACCTTCACTCAGAACAAATATGAATGCAGCCATATTCAGGTTACATATCAGTGCTACAAGTGCCAGCCAGGAAATAAATTATGCACAGCAGCAACCAAGTGCCTTCCAGATTCACAGGAAACTGCTGTCCAGGCAAACACATACTTCCTAGCACAGTCTGAAACTAAATGATCTGTCATTAGGGAAGATAAAATCGATCTAGGAAGTATTCAAGAGCTAAAATTTCCCTCATAATCTCATTTATTCACATCCCTTTAAATTGCTATAATTGGGGATTCTAGGTTTTCATTTTAACAGTGGTATGTAAAGAAGTAACATTGCTCTTAAGCACTCAGAAATGCAGAAACTAAGGGTAGATACTAAGGAATGTTCAAAGATCTATCATCCTCTCTAAGAAGAATTTGGGGAATGATGAAAAAAAAAAAAAAAAAAGAATGTTGGGTAGGTCCTGGACCCACTTTTATCCTGGACCAAAAGTCTTTGTTGTATTGTATTTATATTAGTTTATATTTTCTGCAAACTTAAATGAACTTCTTTAGTTCATTTCATGGGCATGAAATGAAGCAAGGATATAAATCCTGTGCTGAAATACCTCTCTCACAACTGAAACCAAAACAAAATATTCATTTTACTGATAAATTAAAGTAACAGTTCAGTTTTTTCCTACTTCCTTCACTTTTCAAATATTGTTTAACTTCAACAAGCAAGTTTATTTGTGAATGACATCTTTTGTTTTCTCTCCTGTAAATATAATTTTGCAGTTAAATGCACTTTAAAACAATATTTAGACAACAAGTAGCATTGATAACATAGAAAATTGTAAAAAGCCACAGTCCTTGATCAAACAGTTTCCCTGGGATGGGATCAAATTAGTGTGGATTCAAGGGATCTAATTTCCCACTAAAATGTTTCTCCTACAATGCTGCCAAGTCCCTAGCTGCCATAACAGAGTAACATCTCCTTTCCAAACTTCTAAACCCACACAACTGATACAGGAGACTGTATGTGTCCCTTACCACTTACAGCTTGTAGCAGCTCATGTAAGGCATGGAAATAATAATTAGTGTGGTAAACATTTAATGTGAACATGTCTGGAATTTCCACCATGGGTAAGTCTAGGAATCAGAGAGGTGGGTCTAGAATCAGAGAGTGATGTTTTCTTTCATGGGATGCCTCTTGGAGACAGAAGAAAAAGGAAGTGGAAAAGGACGCAAAACTGTAGAAGAGACGTGGATGTGCTGTACCTTGGCTTGAGGTACTTCCTCCCACAGCATTCTCATTTGAAAGCTGAGAATTACTGTAATGGGTAAGACTGTTAAAATTGTCTGGACTAAAACGCTCAGTAGCTCCAGCTGGAAGATGACCGTGAGTGAATCAGAGATTTGTACCTGAGCCCCTGCAGTTCTACATTTCCATCTGTGGCCTGGATGGTGGCAGAGTCCATCTTCAGCAAATCTGTAGAGCACACTGACCTAGTGGTATGGCTGTTAGGGTTTGCCAAATCCAGTAGGCCAGGACAGGAATCCTGCTGCCACTCCATGCCTGTAGGACCAACTGGTATCACGGTCTGGTGCTGGCCAGATGCAGATGTACACGTACACACGTGAACAGCACACCTGTACATACACACACACCCAGCTGCACCACGTGTGTCAGCGTTGACAGGCACACACCAATGGCCCTGCCCTGCTCCCCTCTCCGGCTAAGGAAGGGTAAAGACACTGGGACAACCACACAATTACAGCCTACTCTGCTTGAAGAGGGAGCTACACAGGCAAGGAAGAAATGACGTCTCACCATGGTGCTAGGCCATATCATCCACAGCAACAGCTGCATCCAGCACCTTGGGGCTTCCCCAGGAGAGCACCAGAGCAGAGCAGGCTGCCCAGGGAGAGGTACAGGGTGCACGGTTGGGGGCTCTAAAGCTGAGGCTTGGCAAATCCCCAACTGGTACAACCTCCTGTTGTTCTGCTCAAGAGGAGGAAGTCAAGGAGCAAGCTCAGCTTGAACTGGGATTCCAGGGCTATGCGCAGGGGAGGGGAGGCCCCAGGTGGGGCTGGTCAGGGCCAGGAGGCTGGACAGCACCCACCTCTCTCATGGGACGTGGAACTGGAGCCCTCCAGAGGTGTCCTCCAAACAGCATTTCTCTGGTTCTTCAGAGGGAGCTCAGTTAATAAGGGCCAGCAGCTGCATAACCTCCACCACCACTCTCCTCATCTGTTTTACTGAATCCATAAAGAAATCCAGAGAACCAGATTTCCCTTACCTTTTTTTTCCCATCCCCCAAGATAAGCTGAGAAGGGCAGAGAGACTGCATGATCTGATTTTCATAAAGTAAATCTGATTCTGAAAGCAGCAAGTGCTTGCTAATGCAATCAGCATTTCAAAACGTGTATGATTTTAATGAAAACACCTGACCAAAGATTCCTAAGTACACTTTTAAGCAGATGTTCATCCTCAACTTTCTGTATTCCCATAGTGTCTGCAATGTATGTTCTGTGCTGACATCTTTATTTTGTTGTATTGCCTCTTGGCTTTTTGTGTGAACCAAAGGCACTTAGTCAAAAGAAAAGAAAGAAGTATCAATTTACTTGGTTTTGCATACACAAGTAACAACTAGAAAAAGAGAAGGACCAAGTAAACCATGTGAGTATGTAAACTTTGTTTCCAGCATTAAGAAGGTATACACAAAGGCAAAATAACTACCTCTGAGTGATCAGCTAGTCAAAATCATTGTGAGAGAGAGGGAATGAAAATTAATTATGAGATGTGAAAGGCAGATCTGTGGTGGCGTGTGAAAATAATCGCATAATGAGGGGCAGAAAGAAAGACACTATGAGATGCAGGAAAGTTCAAGTGAAAAAGGAGGAGTATGTGAGTTATACCAACAAAAACTACTGTACTGCAGAAAGGAGCATATTCAATAAGAACCAAAGCCAACAAGATGTAGAATGGAAGGTGATGGATAAAAAACAAATACATATGTAAAAGTGAAAAGTAAAACTTTTAAAAGTCATAGGTGAGGAGGAAAAGTCATGATGAAATGGAAAAATCATGACAAAATGCAAGCATGTAAGAAGAGGAGAAAATGAAAGAATGCAGAAAATATTGCACACTGATGTGTAATAAAAAATGTGCAAACAAAAGAAGATGCAGATAAAAAAACCATCATGTTATATGAAAAAGGAAATAAAGCATCCTGGGGAAAAGAATAGTCAAAGTGAGGTGACAGAAATAAAACATTAAAAAAAGAGATAGAAATGAAAAGCTGTAATGTGATACAAAGAAGGCACTTGTTCTTCGAAGGTAAAAATTAAATGATGCAACATAATGGCAAGTGGGAAATAAGAGATGCAAGAATACATGCAGGGGAATGTGAGTCTATGTGATAAGAAAGTTAAAACAGATGTTGAGCTACAGAGCTCAACATGTATTTAAAGAGCCTGTGGTGAAAATACATACTGAGTTAAAAAAGTGAAATGCTTCAATGAGAGGTGAATGGAAAAATGTAATGAGATGTGCAATCTGAGACCTAATAAATTGTAAAAAAAGCCCAACATGCCGTAAGAACATAGATAAAAAAAGGAAAACCTGAAAAACCATAATGAGCGAAGAGAGGAATGGAATATGAGATGGGCAAAAATCACATCTGGTGCACATGAAACTTCTCAAAAACACAAACAAGTACTCATAAGTAGAAAAACGCAATCTGAGCAGCGCATAGGGACTTGTAAAATGGAAATGTATAACAGCATTTTAAAGACAAACGGGGAATAAGATGTGAATAATGACGCTGCAGAATGAAATGCAGAATAGTTATGAACATTAAAAGAGGAGACACAGAAATCTAAAATGGGTAATGTTGCACACCAAAGAATGTAAGCTAAAAACTCAAACCAGGTGATTCATTCAGGAAAACTTATAAAGAAAAATTACATTTGGTGAGAAACATAAAAAGATATTTTATTCTGAAAGGGGAAATTCATTAAAAAAATCATAAATAAACAAAGAAGGAAAACTTGACATATTCAAAATCAGAAATGTGTCATGACCTACAAAGTATGAAATGTCACTAGAAATAAATCAAGCTGTGAAATTGCAGGCATTAGGGAAAGTACAGAAATAGCTCTGAAAAAGAAAACACAGAAAAAGTGCACAATGTGAAAAGAAAACATGGGAGGATGTGCAGATATGAAAATGTATGCTGAGAGGCACCACGCCCCATCTTCAGGTTTCAAAAAATACGAAGATGGAAGTTCATTATGCATTCTTTCAATGAAAATCTAGTATGAGATACAAAAAGGAAATTTGCAATATTTTATCATTCAAATTCTAATGAGATATTAAAAGAATATATTTATTGAGGTGTAAAAGAAAGTTTACACAGGAGCAAAAAATATTATAGTCTTGAAAAAACATAGTAGGATGCTAGCAGGAATATATGAAATTTCTCATAAGATGTGAGAAGTTAACTAAAGAATGTGAGGAAAGGAAAATGCACAGGGAAATCTGAAAGCTCACACTCAGAATACAATGCATAGTCTGTAATGGGCAGCAAAAAGGAAATTGGCTAATAAGCAATGATACATGAAATTCCTAATTAGATCTAAAAGCACATAATGAGACACTGAAACAAAACCAAGCAGTGAAATAAAAATGAGCATGCATATCAAAAATCGAAACTGGAAACAGGAAACTAGATGCAAAAAAGCATTCATATGGGGATCCAGAATCAAAAAAAGTGGGTAATGAGATGTGAAAAGGAAAACTCATAAAAGGATTTGGCATGAGGAATACATAATAAGTGGAAAAATTTTAGTAAGTCAAGAAATACAAAATCTGAGAGCATAATGATAGGCAAGACCAGAAATGCACCTTTAAGATCAAAGAGGAAAATAAGGTTCAAAATTAAGTAGTGAATCCTGTGATGCAGTAGGAAAAATGCAGAACGAATTAAGAAAGATTAAATCCATGAAGAAATGCAGAAAGAAAAATCTGTAACAAGTTGTGAAAAATCAGTGTTTGATGGGAAGCAAACCCTCCAACGTGTATTGTAACACGAGCACTGAAATCCACAGTGAGGGTCTGGAAAATGAGTAATGAGACATGAAATCAGAAGTAAAATGATTTGTGATAACAATCATTCACAATGACAAGCAAAACCAAGAACCAGGATGCTAATGCAGCATGGCATGCGAATTGCCGAAGGAGATACAGTAGCTGAGATGCATAATGGAATATGGAAACAGAAATATATAATGAAGTGTGAAAAGAAAACATGTACCATAATAAAGCATGCGCTACAAGCCGTTTTGTCCTAGAAGGACTGAAGCACATAAAGCAGCATGAAAATGGAACAATTCAACTGAAACGTTCAAGGGGCTCAGAGTAGGAATTTTACTTGACTATTTGAACAGTGGGGTTAATTACAAAGTCACTGGCTGCTGTGGGTTTATTTTGCCCTTTTTTTAGTTTTGAGCTTGCCCCACTTCTTGATCCAGAAGGGATCTGCCTCGGTTCACACAGGAGTTCCTGACATCCAGTGATATGATACGGTAACGTGCCAGCTTCACTCTGTGTGGTATCATCTCCTACATGTCATAGCCATAAGATGCACTGGCAGATTATGTAGGAGAAACAGCCTTTGGGAATTCTCCCTCAGGCATGTCAAGGCCGCCAAGCAGCGTATTAGTTGCATAACAGCTTCAGCCCTAAGGCACTTGTGCCTAGCCCCACCAGCAGAAATGTGGATGACTTGGTGAGGTACAGGTTTACAAAGAATCAGACTTCAGCGATTTTGAGCATGTGAATAGTACATACAAACAATGGGCTTAAGTGCTCCAAGAGGAAGACAAACAATTGCAATACCTTTTTGCTACCTCAAGCTTTTGTCTTGCCAGAAAATACCTATAAGGCTAAATTCCCCAAGCAGTGGCAGCAGCACCATGTTTGGTTTTGAAGGATGCTCACAAGCCTGGTGAGTGTGCTCTGCTGAAATGCTGCAGCTGCTTGGCCTTGGTGGTGCCCACTGGGGTGTCCCAAGCCATTGGATTCTGGCTTTGATTCTCACCTTTGAATATTTAATGCAAAACAGATCTGTTCTCCGGTACATACCCCAAAGGTAATGTGACATTCACGTCATCTCATGCCCCCAGGGTATTTCCACCCCACAGGCAACTCATTTTTCTGAAGACTCTTCAGCATGGATAGCAGGGACTGCTCATACAGGAGGTTCATCATACCTGCAGGCAGTGCCTGCAGAGAGGGAGACTTCTGAATCCCAGAGAGGAGCAAAACTTGGTTCTTGCAGGATGTGTGCTGGGGAGGCTACACAGTCACAGGCAGGTTGGGATCATACTTCACAATGCTGAGCAGAAGGTTCTCTGGGATCAACACAAGGGCGTTGAAGCAGTAATTCCAGCTGCACCACACAAGGCCATCCTACCCCTAAGACAGGTCCTTCACTGGCTGGTCAGAGACAGCACACCAGAAATGCAGAGTGGCACACGCTGTCACCCAGGTCAGGTGGCCTCCTCAGGAGGGGTCAGTGCACACAACATGCACTGCCTTACTGCTGTTGCCTGTCATCCCTGCCACCAGCCATGTAAAAGTCACTAATCAGAAAAGGCCTGGTATTGAGGCTGCCAACATTCTTTCCATTTGGAATAGCTTTTTGGATAAAGGGTGTCAAACTCTCACGGTGAGCTGGCTGAAATAGAAATGGCCAGCGCTGGCACTGACCTGTCTTTGGAAAACCCTATTGCCATGGTATGAACAAGCTGAGTGGTCAATCCCGACTGTACAAGGGATCAGCCTGGCATGCTCCTGGGGCTAGAAGGGGTCAGCTATTAAGCAGAGAAAAGTGCACAGCCCTTGCATGATATCTCTAGGGAGTTTCCTTGTTTTATTACTTGTCACTAACAAGAAGTGTTCCATCCAATTTACCCACTGTCGTGTAAGAAGTAATTAGATACTTAATCAGTCTTATCTTTGTCTGAGTCCCTCAACATCATATGCTTCCTTAAGTCATGTGTTATAGGCCCCTGATCATCTTTATCTAATGTTATCACACAGCCAGCTACTCTATCTTATGCTAGATGTTATGTCAGGGTTGTGGAGAGGGTTGCAAATAGATGGCACACCTTTCTTTTTCTTTCTCAAAAATGAGAAAGCTGCTAGAAAGCTGACTGCCATCTAACCTTTGGGGAAAACTCCAGCTGACTGCAATAAAATCAGGATTTCACCAATAAAATTTTCTCTGCTTCAGAAACCCTGATCCTTTTAGTACAATAACCTGTAAAATTTGATCTGACAAGAGGCAAAACCCTCAATGGCATTAAGCTTATTACACTGATTCAAAAGCTAAAGTAATACTGTGATTAGTGCATATTGCATGCATTAAGACCATAATAAATAAGAATACAGTCTGTTGCTAGCAGCAGCTGGTAACTTGTCTCATGCTGTAGAGTCAATCCAAATTACTCATGAACAGCAGAACACTTTAAAAAAATGGATAATGTTTTGGATGAGAAATAACACCAAAATACAGCTTCTGATAGTACCGATAATAAAGCTAACAGCTGAACAGAATGGAGATACTGAATGCGCATCTAGACTCCATTATCTTTCTGCAGCACGCTTCCCTTCTTGTCGCAGTGACCGCTGCTGTCCACTGCCCAAGCTAGCCCCAGCAGTGGGCGACAGGAGTGGGGAGCAGCTAGAGGCACAGAGCTTTAAAGCTGCTCCTCTGAAGCCTTTGCTCTACCCAGGGGAGCTAAGGGTCCAGGCACTGTGGTAGTCAGCAGCCCTCGACAAAGGGAAACATAAAAAGTAGCAGGGAGGCTTGCCACGGGAAGTAATCCAACTTAATTGAAGGAGATCCACGGAGAAAAAGCCACAGCTGCAGTGTCACTACACCTTATAAAGGGGGGGTGGATGAACAGGAGGCGTAACCCAACTAGGGACCAATAGGCGGATTAGGAGGGAGGGGCGCTGAACGGATGGACTCACATCTGGTCCAATGGTCTTGGTGGGTGGAGGGAGAGGGGTCACATGCCCCAATAGGGCGTCGAGGTTTAGGTGATTTCCAAGGGGGGAGGTATGGGAGGGGGCAGGGTCTCGGGGGACTTGACGGGGACCATATAAGGGTAATTAGGAAGGGCTTGGGTGACAGGCACAGAACAGTTCAGAACTCCGGGAGGGGTTTGGGCGATTGATAGGGAAGGAGCCAGAACAAAGGGGAGGGGATAACCATTTTTGGGAGCACCGGGGGAACGGCTTGAATCTGGGACAGACCAACCGGGAGTAGAATTGGGGAAGGCAGGGACGAACCATTAGGGTACAAAGAACAGATAAAAATACAATAAAAACATTGCATCACCACGCCTTCTATATATCCTACAGCCTCCGTTCATTCTGTCTGGTAAAACACCATTAAAACCACACTTAGCCAGCCACAGCAAATGGTCACAGATTGTTTTAAATAAATAAGTGTTCAGCAGAACTTAACTTTAATGGTGCAAGAAGCATTTTGTCAGAGCTAAAGACCAACCTGAGGATTGTCTATCTTTGATACAAAATTTAACCAGTCAGTTGGTTAGTGATTGTTCCACCTCATGAAAATGTTAGATGACTTCCCTCTTTTGAGAAAATGAAGATGTCATTAGAAAATATTCTCCTTCATTAGTTAAGTGTAAGCCATCTTTATGCATCCTCTGAGCATACATTATTTCTCCTATAAATAAAACAGGCCCAGTTCTTGGAAAGGCACATGCGTACATTGCCTAAACCTCTAAAATGTTAAGAGGTTGTTGTAAACTTTGCTTGTAACTCCTCTCTAGCTCACCATTTTGTTTTACCTCTGTACAGTGCTTCTGTGGTTCTCCTTCTTGGTCAATATATTGCAGCATTCCAATGAATTGAACCTGGACAGAAAGTTGCCCCAAGGTTAGAAAATGCCTCAAAGAAAAGTGGAGTCTTTGTCTGGGGCATTCCTGACTGAAACACATGGAACACGCTTTTGCCTTCTTCAATATTGTAAATTGTCACATTACCATGAATCTAGGATGCAGGTGAGAGGAGGCTGGTATTAATCAGCTGATACATAACCCAACAATGTTCCACATGAGTTTACACTGGCTGCCAGAGACTGCTTTGAATCTGATAAGAGTTGAGTATGAGGGATTCTCTAGAGACTACACTGAATGGCACAAGTGAAAATTAGAGTTCCTGTTGAAGTCATGACTCCCACATTGCACACTGAATGCATCCACTAACACTTTATTGGAAGTGGGGGCAGGCTGTGTTTTAAAATTTTCTTGCTCATAAGTAAGCAACAAATTGGATATTTAGCATATAGTTAAGATTGCCTAACAGTTTTTTGTCATAAAACTTGGTTTCTGGTAATTACAGTTTTGTGAATCTTACACTCTTTATACTTGAATTTCCTCATTTAGGTGTTTTCTGCAATTGGCTGTTACCTTTTTGCTCATGTAATACAAATGTTTCCAAGACAAATGTGCCAAAACACATTTTCCCCCAGTCTGAAAATAATAAGAGAAAAAAAAAGGCCATAGGAAAATCCCTTTTATACAATTTTCTTTTAGAAGTTTTAGTACTTTTGCAGATGAAGGAGTTGCTACAGTCACTACATACATAACAAGAAGGCATTTTTTGGCTCTTGAGGTTGTCCAATTACATTAAAATATTAATCCTTTGGAAATGAGAAATAAGAAGTTCACGTACATTCAAAGGCTATCAAATTGTCTAAAGATGCGGCTTTCACTGAGGATGTTCCATCCCTTTGCTCTTTTACATATCAAGCAAATGGCAACTTCTCCATGAGCCACAGAGCAGATGCATGGGTATCTCCCTCCAGTGTTGGGCTGAAAGGACTTTGCCTGCTTATCCTTCCCACAGCAGACAAAACAGAAAGGCCTTCTTTGAGTTTCCCAGCACTCCCTCCTGTGGTAAAGAGCATGAGGAGAGCCAGACTTTTCTCCTGGTGGTCCTTTTTGTAATGGGAATGGGATGCAAGAAGCAGAGACGGGAACCGATTCTCAGCATCTCTCTGCAGACAGACAGGAATACCACCAGCAAAACGTGTATTTTTTTTTTTAAGGGCAAGCCCTTGTACCAGCATCCCTTCTATAAAAGGGGCAGAGGACTGTGCTGTGGCTCTTTAGACCCCCAGCCAACCGATGAGTCATGCTTTAAGGAGGGCTAAATTTTTTTAAACATTTCCCACTAAATTCTAAGGCAGTAAGTCTAATTACACTTTATGCTTTAGCGCACTTAGAAGAACAGCATGATTTGGAAATGGCTCTTTTCAGAAAATGGCTTTGTAGAACACATTTGAAAGTGACTGCTTTCCTGAATGCAAATGTCTGAATTGCTCTAATTATCTAACTGGGGAAAAATAGGCTTTTTTTAGACTGCCAATATCTGAAGAAACTATGAAAGGACAGGACAGTTTCTCCCAGTATTCCTTTATAGTATGCTTTCTATTCTAGTTCTAAATACAAATAACCAGTGAGATTGCCAGTACTTTCATTTTATTATGTAGTAATTAGATGTCTTTTTTTAAAAAAAGTGTCTTTAAAAAAAATCACAATTTTAATTTTCAGCTTGTAAATCCTAATCATGCTAATTGTCACACTGAAGTTTGGAGCCCCTAAAAGTAGAAGTAATGTCTCCAGGTCTTCCTATTATTAACCTTGTCTTTAGTCTGACAGGTAAATAACATCCCTGTAGTAAGTACAACATCTGTTTGCATAAAAACTAGTTATAGAAAGTGTATTTTCAGTTTCTTTTAATGTAATTTGACAACAGGGAACTGAGAAAAGAAGCATCATGGCTGCATCTGATCTCCTTCAGAATATGATTTAAAGACTAAAACAGCTTCTACTCTTGCTGCTTACAGGTGGGTCCATTATCAGGACTGCTTCTAGAGACTTCAGTTTGGTTTTCTGGGGTGGGTACGGGTCAGGGGGATCCACTGCAACTTTTATTTAAAACTCTGAAGCAAACATACAGCTGCAGTGAGTCAGCCCTCACCTATCTCTCTGAGCCTTCTGTTGACAGTATCAGGCAGAAAAGGATGGCCTGCATGTCTTTTCTAACTGCAGAAGACATGGCCTGTGGGAATCAAGAACTTGGTCTCGGTGCTTATCCCGTGCGTACCCACAAACAGAAGGAGATACCTGTTCTCCTGATTTGCACTCGTGAGGAAGCCCTGGCCCCTCAGCCAGTTCCCAAGATGGCTGCAGCAGGAATCTCAGGTACAGATGGGTCTGAACAGCCCCTAAAGGAGCTGCCAATCCTACTCCTACATCCTTACCTTCCAGCTGCCTCTCTTCCTACTATCACACTCTTTGCTGTCACCTGAACACTTGAGCTCCCGTTTACACTGCCAGTCATCAAGATTGTCACAGCTGGAGAGCAGGTCTCTCCAGGTCCCCAGGTTAATCCTCTCTGATCCTGCTGCCTCATTATTTTGCAGCCAATAGAACAGAAGGCAGAACAGCAAGAGGTTCTCTCTGCAGCTCAGTGTAGCTCTGGTACATGGTACATGTGCTGAGATTTGTTACAAGGGTTCCTCAGCATGTAAGAGGTCTTCCTATACAGGAATTAGTTGGATAATGGAAAGCCATGTCTACACCACTATAAATGGACTTAAGTAAATTAGTTTTTCCACTTGCCTTTCTTCTCTCATTCACTGGTTTGCTCTGGGTTGGATGAAGAGGACAAACTGATTTGTACATGGCTGGGATAATGGGAAGACCAGATCTCTGGACCACCCTGTGCAGACAAAATGACATCACAGTAGCACTGGGAGCATGGGGGAATTCTGGTGAGTCCTACAGGAGACGTGGCAGGAGCAGTACATGGGCATGGCAGACACAGCTCCAGGCCTCCACGTCCAACAGCAGCAGGACTGAACACGTGCTCCCAGTAGGCACCTGTACAGCCCTGCACTGACCAGCACTGGGGTTATAGTCAGGTCCAGAGAAAAGCCAGGGTCAGATCCAGCCTGGAGACAAGCGTAGCAGCAGGACCTGCATTGAGACAGACCCCTCTGCACTTCAGGGATGCACTGATGGCGCTCATCCAGGGCAGCCCAGAGTGTGGCTGGATTATCTCAAGTTCTCTGCAGTGTCCTCTGGGTTCAGAGACCGTCCCCAGCACCCATGGGAGTGTGGCCAGGTTCCCTGAAGGGAGACTGCAGAGGCACACTGTAAGCACTGTTTGCATCATTTATAGGGTAAGGTTCAGTCCCAGGGGTGGATACAGAGACACAGAAGTTAGGAGAGGGCTGAAAGCATCAAGTCCTTCATATGCTTCAGTATAATTACCTTACTTTCAGTAACATTAAGAGGTCCAGCTCTTCAAAATAGAGAACAGAGGCCAATGGTGGGTCTATCAGTACACTAATTTCATAATAAACAGTGATCAAACCCACTGATAATCATTAAAAGTATTTCTGGTTTTCACAAAGTACAGATTTGGGGCTCAGAAATGATAATGTAGAAACACCTGAAGGAATAGTTACGCATAGTTCAGTGAAAAACATTTATATACTTGTGCGAGTCAACAAAGCATTGTCCCTGGTATAAATCATTACGTAAGTATTCATTTTTCAATATAGTTGCTGCTGTAAGTTCCTACAAACATGTCTGAAAACCGAAAATGGGAAGGAGTATTTTGACTCTGACTCACTTTCTTGTTTCCTCAATAGCACTGCTGAAGATGTGACTTATTTCTAGAATGGTTTAATGTAATTACAACATAACCTTTGGGTCCTCATCATCTCTAAGGATGTACACTCCTTGAGCATATCATAAAACTCCCTTCCAGTATGTGTTTCAGACATGAATAAGACACAACATCAACTGATGTTGAAAAGTGGAGTTTTCTTAACCTCACATTATGCTATGAAGAAACCTGGAAACAAGAAAACTTTGATACAAAGCTTCCAGAAGAGATTTGAGTTTCAAGTCAACACTGACATTTCTAAAGGAAATAAAAACATAGGAGAAGAGTACTTTTCCTATCATGGACTTTTCTAGTGCTTTCCTTTCCATTTTTTGTTTTCTTTTCCATTTCTGCCTAGCGAACTGTAAATTGCTTAACCCCAAACCTTATTTTTAGGATAGCAAGGGAGATAGTATATTAAATTCACCCAGAGACTGCTGTGACTCCATCAACTTCTACTCAGAATAAATTATGAAAAAAATATCTACTGGCTTGGTAGGAAGCTTTATTTTTCTACACTGGTACCCTTAACAGTTAAATTTTAATCCCAGTATGCAAGTGGTACAAGTGACAACACTATCAAGAAATTTACATTGATGGTGTGGATAGGTACACCCAAACAAGAATCATTCTTGCTAGCTTGAGTAAGAGTAATACATAGTGACAGAAATGTCTGTGTGGCAGATGAGACCTTACTGAAGTAGCTCAAGAGATTATTGCCCTGACTCTGTATCTGACTTCAGCTTGATTTATCTACTCCCTACCCATTAGCTGAACAGAACAGGCACTATTGCAGATAATGAGTATCAGCTTAGACTGATCATAAAACTGAGTCTGCACTATGGTGTCCAAGCTAGAACTGACCATGTTTTCATTAGTCTCATTTCCTGCATTAGGTAAGTGGGAAATTGTGTGGATATGCCTCCTCATATTTTCATTTGCTCCACATGTTTCCTCTGCATGTTGACTTCAGGAGTGAAGCACTGGTAACTGAACACTGCAGAAACAGAAGGGTGCCACAGATTTATCCACTGTTTTTGCATGCAGCAAATTTCTGAATTATGGGTAAAATTCTTGAAAGAAGTTTTTTAAACCTTGTAACTAAAAAAAAAAAAAATCTCCTCAAACTTCTCTTTTTAATCAGTTAGCATTTCACTGGAGGAAAAATGTCCGTGGCAACACTCCACATATTTAAGATGCAGCATAACCCATGAAGATATGTGAAAGGATTTTGTACGCTTGCATTGTGTTCAACTAATAACTAAAATGCCCAGTGTTGGCTCACTGTATCCATTTAAATAAGATTATGATGTCTATTGCCCTTCTGTCAATTCCCACCGCGTGGAGATGGTGGATAGAGATGGTCCTTCAGAAGGAGTCATCTCTCAGGGAGGAAACAGCCTCATTTGGTGTGAGAGTGCTGGAACAAACAGGGCACTTAGAGAGACCTTTCACTGTGATAGCTTCTGCTTGCACTGGTGATATCAGTGTGAGTAGGTTGTGGCTGGATAGATGGAGTGCTGCTCATAGGCAGTGTAGGGGCAGGTTTGAAACCAGGTGTACAGATTTGTATCTGTTTTCAGACCAAGAAACAGAAAGATAACCAAGAGATCAACCATTAGTACAGTAAGTAAAATAACATCACTGTTTCATGAACTCAGACTGGTTTGCTCACTTGTACTTATCTATTTTTGAATTGTTCATAGGCTGCCTTGTAGCTGTACCAGTATGTTCCTTTGGCTGATAACAACTTTGGGAAAAACATTAAAGGACAATAAATGGAATATGTTAAAGATTTCACCCTAAAAATAATCATTCTATTAACAGAAGACTTAAATTAACACTTCTAAATATAAAATATAATTAATTCAATTCACAAATAACTTCACAAACAGATGAACTCGAAATATAGCCAGAGAACTGCTGAATATTTCAGAAATAATGACATACTTGTTTAAGAAAAATCACTGTTGTCATAAACACGTCTTATAGCATACTGATCAGCAGAACCCCATCAATACACAGCTGCACACATGAGCTTGTGTGAATAAAAAACCACTGCTGCTGGGATTATAGCAGCTAGAAATATATAACAGAGATGAACTGTCCTTTTTTGAGAGGAATGGGGAAGAAACTCCCAACACATTTCCGAAAGTGAATGGATTTTTTATTAACATTGGGACAATTACTGTCCTATATAGTTTCTTACACAAAGCTCATTCATATCCTTTTAGGGAGGGACTCATTCTCTTGAAAAGCTGATTTTCTCTAGAACCCTCTAAAATATTTCCCATGTTTGATAAACTGTCAGTTCTTCTTGCTGTAGGATTTTTATGTCTCTAGTGGGATCAAGCAGCTGTATCTGCATCCTTGGAGCAATCTTCATCACCACAAGGCAACAGATAATCCATGCAGATCTGTGTGGATAGAAGGTACCATAAACAGCTGCCTTTAAGTTCTCCATGTTCTGATTTCCTAATCCTATTCATTTAAATGAAGGAAGGTAATACTGAAGAATGAGGAGAAGGTAAAAAAAAATGTTGTTGTGCATAGATTGCCTTAGAGGAAAAAGATGAAATGACTTTAATCACTAAATTACCAAAATATCACAGCAAACAGAGATTCATTTATGGCAATATTAATGAAGAAGGCAGAAACACCTGAAGGATTTTGCTAGAAAATTCCCATCAAAATCTAATGAAATTCTTTACTGTTAAGTAGTTGAACTAAGCAACTTTAGGTCTTAAAACCAGTGTTCATACCAACATGTCCATATGATAGCCAGGAAAAAAAATATGCTCAGTCATTGACTGGCTCAGATGTTAAGCTTGTTTTGTTTACATGAAAATGTAGATGTACTAAACCATGGTTTCTCCACCTCAAGCAAATATGTTCTCCACTGACCTCTCTTAGATAAATTAATTAAGGCAAGAGATCCAAGTGTTAATCTAGAAACAAAGCCTTCAAAGTTTTGAATGAAGAAGGAAATTAGCTAAAGAAGTGTGGCTGTTGCACGTCCATGTCCCCAGGTCCCTCAGCTGCATGGCTGGGATTAAAATTCAACTGTTAAAGGGTATCCATGCAACTTATTCCTAGTAGAATTATTGGGACTAAAAATTCTGGCAAGTGCTGCATATTTGCAATGACGTTGTGCAAAAACTTGGTGTTTACAGTTTCAAGAGACAATACTAAAATTAGAAAAACAAGCATAGAGACACTTCTTCTGATGGGTTTTGTTGATGAAAGAGGAAGCTAGAAATGGACAGAAGCACATAAAAACTGCAATCATATAATTGATACTCTTCATGGACTTGAAATGATTGCTCACTTTAGCTGCATACCTGAAGCCAAAATCTGGGTCTAAAGTACATCCACATTTCAGTCAAAATATCTTTGACCCGTGCCTCGTCATTTTAATATTAGAAAATTCTGGATGCATTGAATATTCTGGGTGTCTCTCACAGAGAGGACTAAGGGACCCACAGGTGTCTTTTGTGCTGTAGTTGCTAGTGCAGTTTAAAGCATAAAAAAACATTGAGACAATATTTGTGTGGAAGAATACCTGCTTGCTTTGATTAACTACTGATATTTCAAACTAAAAAACATTTCCACTTCATCCAAGATGGACCTTAATCAGTCTTGTTTCTGCCATACTGAAGTCTCATCTAGGCTAGGAGAAAGCATGGAGTTGTTACTGTTGTGAATAGGAGGTGAAAGGTACAAGTAAGACATCAGCATTATATTAGTGCACAGCAACATGAAACCCTGTATAGGGGTTTCACTCACCACCTAAACAACCACATCTTAAAAACCTTAATCAAGCAAGACTGACTATTGAAGATGATTGATCTGGTCTGTGATTAAATGCACTCTACTAACTCACATTCTTTAGTTTTAAAAAGCTTAATTCCCTGTTAAAAATTCAAGTACACCACAATTTTATTTCATTCTGGATATGTAAGCTATAGAAGAGGAACAGATCCACTGGAAAGAAAAAAATTATTCACGCTATTTTAGTTGTTCAGATTTCTTCCATTAAAACTTGGTTTCAAGCCTTATTTTACTAGAATTTTCCCACGTCGTTAAAAATAAGCAACAATTGTATTTAGCTTTGAAGATAAATATGTGCATGTGTTGTGTTTGTGTGGCAAGGTTTTGGTGGGGGGACTACAGGGGTGGCTTCTGTGAGAAGCTGCCGGGAGCTTCCCTCGTGTCCAACAGAGTCAATGTCAGCTGGCTCCAGGGTGGACCCAGTGCAGGCCAGCGCTGAGCCCAGCAGTGATGGTGTTGGCACCACTGGGATAAAGTGTTTAAGGGTAAAAAGTTGTTTTGCAAGAACAAATGCAGCCAGGGAAGAGAGGAGTGAGAATATGTGAGAGAAACAGCCCTGCAGACACCAAGGTCAGTGAGGGAAAGGAGGGAAAGGAAGGGAAAAAGGTGTTCCTGGCATGGAATGGACCAACATTGGAGCAGTTCAGGAAGAACTGCAGCCCACGGGAAGGACTCGTGTTGGAAAAGTTCATGGAGGATGGTCTTCCATGGGAAGGGCCACATGTTGGAGCAGGAGAAAAGTGTGGAGTCCTCCCCATGAGAAGGAAGTAGCAGCAGAGACACTGTGGGATGATCTGACAGCAGCCCATTTTCTATTCATCTGCACTGCTGTGGGGGAAGAAATAAGAGAAAATTTGAAATGAAGTTGAGCTCAGGAAGGAGGGAGGGAGGGAAGGTTTTAAGATTTGGCTTTATTTCTCATTATCCTACTCCGATTTGATTGGTGATAAAATCAAATAGTTTCCCCAAGTGAAGTCAGTGTTGCCCATGATGGTAACTGGTGAGTGATCTCTCCTCATCCCTATCTTGACCCACAAGCCTTTTTTCTGCCCTGCCCAGCTGAGGAGGGGAAATGACAGAATGGCTTTGCTGAGCACATGGCATGCAGTCAGGGTCAGCCCACCACAGTGCCTTTGTTAACACATTTTTTCTTTTCATCAGTACAAGGCTGCTCTTTTAGAAAGCAAAGACTTTTTCTGCATAAAATTTCTGACTTCCCAGAGGAAAATATATGCACAGGTAAAGAGAAATTTAGGTTTAGAACACCATGTAATCAAGTAATGGGGAGAGAACTCAGTGAAGTCTACTAAATAGTGATAACAGCTCTTTCTCCCTTTCATTTCAGAGATTTTTGAAAGCAAATGCAAATTTGAGAAAGAAATGTGGGAAAAGAAGATTAACTGGAAATCAGGAGAGAAATGGTGTGGGGGTATTACCTTTCATTTGATTTTCCACATGCAGAACTTGTGTAAATTCTCGAGAGATATAAGGTATCTTCCATTTCAGTCTTCTGATGGCAATGTATCAGGCTGAAAAAGAGAGAGGTCTCTTCTTCTCTTTGTGGTAGCTACACTCATCCAACAAAATAATTAAGAAGAAAATTATTATAGCAGTAACACTTACAAGACAGGCAGAATGTCTTTATATCTGCGGTTTCCCTCTTGAAGATGAAGGTCCATTTGTGTATAAATGAAAAAGTCTTGTCATCAGCTACATGGATATTCACTGCTCTGATGTTGAAGAAGCTCCTTGACTCAGTGCCTGCACCTTCAGTGCTTCTTGCTTGTGGCTCAAAGTCTGAGCACCAATATCCACACATTTGAGATACACCCTTGTATGTCCTTCATTTTGAATAGTAAAGTGAAAACCCCTCCTTGTAACCTTCTTGTGCCACCTCCTCCACATGCAGCACTTCCTCACTTGCCTTCATGTCGAGGTCTCTGTTCTTGAGCGTAGTTCAAGAACCTCCTATTTCATTATTAAGTCTGTTAACAGGGATCTTCTCCTTATTATTAGGTGGATACCATTTTCTAATAGACTCTCATCTTCACTTAGTGAAATACCATGATCAAATAAGAAAGCTTTCTAAAGATATCAGTTAGCTCAAGCCTGCAGAAGGACAGGCTGGGAATAACAAAATAAAAGTCAATTTTAAATGAATCTCCAAAAAATTACAGCATTGTCACTGTACTTCTTCTACTAGTATGACTGCATTATGAAAACCATGTCAACTGAATGCTCATGAAAGATCATGAAATTGCAAACTCTCAGACTGGACCTTTGTATTTATTCCCAGAATGGACAAATTATGTTGCTGGTAATCAGTGCACATTTTCATTCTTCCACTACAGGCTTACAAGCCATTCAAGGCAAGAAAGTGAACGTAAGTAACATCCCATTTATAAATATATTGAGCCTTTTGCCTGTGTGCTAGACTGAAGTGTGGTCACTAAAAAGCAGATACAGAACTGTAGCAATGTTCTCTCATTCTTGACATTAACTGAGGTTAATATGGCAGCTGGGAGGTGAAAAAATAGGAATCTCAGTTTTCATTTGAACAATCAGATCTGAAAGGCAGTTTTCATCATCCTGTAGCAAATGAGATTGTGTGAGATGGAAAACCTAAGAAAAAGGAATGAAGCACTTTGCTTGGCTGAAAAGGTCTTTCTCAATGTCACAGTAGTGTGACATTAGTCTAGTACCAAGTGATAGGAATTCTTTTGTCTTGCTGATTGCAAAGTTTTATAATTCTTTTTAAAAATAGTCTTGATAAAAATAAACACGGTCTGGATATTTGTTAGGGATCTAAATTAAAACCACAGTCATTCATTACTAGTCTGCCAAGTGATCACTTTTAAAAGAAAAGAACCAATCCATTTTAAAAATTAGCATGAAATTGATAATGAAATTAATACATCAGAACACGGAATTCAGACTTTTGCTTGGCTCCATTTCGTTGTGTTTTCATGCTTTAAAACATTTGCTGAGCCAAATATAGGATTTACATATTTCATTATCCAAGTTGTTAGGATACTAGCTTGGGAGAACAAATGGGATAACATAAGTATGATTACAGCTTATCAGATAAAGCAGCATCAAAAGAGAACAACAGAAAATTTCAGTGCAGCACAGTATGCATTCGTCTGCAACACCATCTGTGAAATTTTCAGGTTGTTTGTCTGCATTGAAATCTGAAAACAAACAAGGTGTTTGACTTCCAGTCATGTGCTGAACTTCCCTTCTGAGCACATAATTTAGGGACCACATTCTCTGCTGTGGTTTGTCAGTTGGGAACACTTTACTTTTTCCTTCCCCCAAAATGAGAAACTAACTTTTCTGTGAATCAGTGTAGGTATCAAAATGCTGAATACAGACTCCACTGACTCCTTTGAAAGTAGCTTGTTAGATACTGAAGGAAAAATACTCATCCCAAACAACAAAGAGAGAGAAGAAAAGTCCATCTTGCTACATCTGCTTCTTTGTAATTCAGCTTCAAGTAATGAGAAGACACTGGTGTCTTGTAGTCATACCCGTTATAAACTGTGATGTAAATCCATAACAGGAAAAGATGATGAGGAACACAGGAAAGATTTCATCAGTGCTGGAGCTGGAGAAGCATGAGCAGCAGCCATTACTCCTCATACCCAGTTAATAAAATTCCTCTGCATGTGAGATTTCCCAGTGTCTCATTGCTTAACATGTGTTGAAAGATATGTCTACACCACAACACTTGTTAGTGGACACTATGGTCCTGGGCCAATGGGAATCTCTGGGGGTAAAAATCACCTGATTGGAGAAGCTAAAGGCCTGTGTGGCTTGCAAACCAAGAAGCTTAAAGCTTCTGTAAGGCAGCAAGAAAGAACTTTAAAACAAACAAGGTAATTGTGGTAGAGGTGGAGGTACAATGGCTGCCCTGGTGGATGCTGCAACAGTTTTCCAAATACACCGCTGGTATTGAGTGCATCTTCAAGGTGACAGGTACATTGTGCAGGCCACTGCATAATAGCCAGGGACAACAATTTAGAACCATTTTTGCAGAGGGCACACCACCTCAGAAGCTACAGAGTGACTGGGAAAAGATGTTTAAAGTTGGTCTTCAAAAAAGGCTTTTAAAGCTGTATAACCTTTAACACGGTACTATTAGTGAAGTAAAAGCCTCCACTATAAAGCACTTTAACTGAGCACTCTAAACTGAACAGCACACAACACTTTTTGCTACAAAATACATCATCAGGCTATATAGGCACCTATAACTACAGCTGCACTGTCTGCCAGCCTGCTGCTGCTGTGTGTTGGCACAGTCAGGGTTAAAATAAAGACTGACCACAACAAACACACTTTGTTTTAGGAAGTTGATTGTAAAGTAGCATCTGCAGCCCTGTAAGTCTGATATTTTAATAAACACCACCAACATGGTAAAAGCAAATTGTTACAGGGATCCAGCCTTGTAAATGAACTGTACTGCCCAGGCTAACCATGGTGTACCTGGTGTTTCAAGCATTCCCACTATGTATGTCACACGCATGGGTGGTATGCTCTGCAGCCTGCCATGTATTCTGTATATGAAGGAGGTATGTTCCATATACCATGTGGAATTCCATATATTTAAGCTGGAGAAAGGCCAGACAACATTTTAAAAGGCTTTGGGAATTATAAAGTCACGTGTTGTAAGTCTCACTCAAGGCACTGCAGAAAATATATTTGGATGAATTTCCAAGGCTGTGTTGGGGAAGTTGAAAACAGCAGAAAATCAAGGAAGGCTTGTGACTTACTTATATTCACAGGAAAACTTTAAAAGAAGGAGAGGATTGTCATGCCTTCTGGCACAGGGCAGCCTGTGTCTGTCCTTTAAAAAGATGAGGACAGGAGGCACCAGACAGCAGTCTGTCTGTGAAGAAGAAAAAGAACAACCCAGGCCAAATGGTGCAAAAGAAATTGAAAGCCTAGGACAAAAAAATATCTGTTCTATGACTAGTAAAGGAGGTATATAATTTAAAAGGGACGAGTTACATTTAAGGCTCCTCAAGAACAGTAATACAGCAAATCAAAGCTGGATTTCTTTGAAGTTTTGAGAAGACTGTGGAGATGACTCTGCTTTCCACCATGGCGGTCTGCACCTCTGGCTTCTCCATAGCCAGGACTAGGGAAGATCAGAGAGATCTGAACACTTGTAAAAATTAGGCTCATATGCAGCAAAGACAGCGTTTGTTTGATGTGCTCCCTGGCAACAGGGACCTGCAAGCCTGTTATTATCCATGGCCTGCTGAGTGTGAAGAGCGTGTAGGTGGCACTCAGGGTGTGTTGGGGACACACTGAGTCTTTACACAAAGCCAACACTAAGTACCTGGTTGACCAGGTGGATACAAAAGGATTCAACATAGCAGGTAGGCAGCCATGTCAGCAACCAGGAAAATTTGTTTCTGGGACAGCTGCTCACATTTCTTGTTATCGTGGTGACAGATAACAAGGCTTTTGGCAGTAATTATGCTTAGAACCCTTTCAACATCAGAGTAAGATAGACATTTTGTGGTTCTATATGTGTGTGATTAACAAACCCTAGTGAAACCACTGCAGCTTGATCTTAGAAATGGCTGTGGTGTGAGAGAATACCTGCAGCTCATACAGAGGATTGGCAGCCATAGGAAAGGCCACATATGCCATCAGCCAACAGGGAAAAATTCACCCCTGGATATCACCTGTTTGCCTTCACCCTGTCTTCAGATCAGTATTGTGTTGGTCCCTATTCCTTGAATAAAAGAGAAAAAATTAGAGCAGAAATATGTTTTTCAAGGGCTTTGACCATCACTGTTAATACGATTGTGTTCAGCAATATTTGGCCACATGATAGAGACAAACCAGAGGAGATAAAAGCCTTTTGATTAAATGTGGACACCAAAGAACTCTCATTAATTTTTTTTTTTTTTTTTTTTTTTTTTCAAAAAACCCCTATGCCAGAGAATCCTTTCTAGGCATGCACCCAAGATGACACATCCCTGAGTGCACTAACAGATCACTGCTCCAGAAGGTACAGGTCACTCGTCAGATGGTGGCATATCATGCTTCTCAGCTGCCCTGAGAGAAAGGCAGCATGTTGGCCTTGGTCCTTCCTCTTTAGCACTGAATGCCAGTAGCTCTTTTCAGTATGTAAATAAATAGATGCACTGACAGAAAAAAAACCTGTCCTCATACTAAAAGCCTCTTCTTTCTGTGTGTGACTGTTGTCTCTTGTTCATCCATGGCATAACACCAAGAAGAGTCTGGTCCCATCTTTACATTCTCCCATCAGGTGTTTATACACACTTAGTACTCTTAAACCTAATCCTCTCCTGGCTGAGCAATCCCAACTCTCTCAGCCTCTCCTCATACAGATAGTCACCAAGATCTCCAGCTAAGTCATCCACAAATTTTATTAAAAAATATTTGCAGAGGAGTTCTGGGATTTTTCTTTTTCTTTTTCTTTTTCTTTTTCTTTTTCTTTTTCTTTTTCTTTTTCTTTTTCTTTCCCTTTTTCTTTTTCCTTTTTCTTTTTTTCTTTTTCTTATCTGCTGTTCTGATAAAACAGTTGCCAGCAACTTCAACTAAACATGAGGCTGTCAGGCAGAGAAAAAAGCAAACAGTTGGCATTCTCTAGGACTTTTTACAAAGAAATTTTTTCCACAGCTGCTGTGCCTTGTCAGAATAGCAGAAAAAGGATGTTCCTAACCGAGACCAAATGGCAAGTGATCCAAAACCATTGGGAAGGCTGTCAATATTTTTAATCACTACCTTCTTGTCATATAGCATCTCTGCATCTTCTGAAGGGGCTTTGCTTCTACGACACACTTCTTGTTCCTTCTCTCATGATTTTTTGGGGTGCATCACTGTCTGTGTTTGTGCCATAGTCCAAGATGAGATCCCTCAACAACTAAAAATCATTGTCTTCTCTTTGTTTAATTTAGAGTGATGCCGTTAATTTTCATACACATCACAGATAGCCAAAGGATTTCAGTGCTGATGCCACAAACTCTGCAGCAAAGTGCTTGTCTAGCAGCAGCTCACTCATCAGGTCACCTAATCAGTCACCAAGCTGGGGGTATTTGGTCCCCTAAATAAATCATGAAAATCTCAGAGGTTGTCTCGTGATAAAATCGGTGATACTGGAGGGCACCTAAGATGTCATAAAGCTCTAAGCCTATGTATGCAGGGGCAAAGCAAGTTACAAAGATGTTAGTGCTGTGTTCTAGGGTCACACCTCTTTTGACATGTTGCCGTACTCAACATCATTAACAAAACCACAAGTGAACGCAGTGTAAGTCAGAGAAAGGAGGCAGTCATACTATTGTCTTGGTTCCAGCCAGGACAGGGTTCATTTTTGCATTAGCCAGGAGGGGCCATGGCAGGGACCCAGAGGTTCTTCTGTACTACCTCACACCATTTCCTGGCTGGGGTTAAGGGATCTCCTCTGGGTTGGTGTAGGGTGGCAGAGGGAGTGGTCAGGTATTGTTTTCATGTGAATCATTCACCTCTTTCTTGTACCCTCTCTCATTCATATTGTGGCTGTCAACTGTTCATTTTCTTTTCTCATGGCTGTTTCCAGGAAATTATGTTCTTATCTCAAACCATGATCTTCAACTTTTGTGCCTCCAGTTCTTCTTTGTAGCCCTCCATGGAGGAGAGGATGGAGGGAGGGAGTGAGTGAGCAGCACAGAGTTTGGAGTGCTTTCAGTGGGAACACTAAATTGGAGAACACCATTCCTAAACCATAACTCATCTGGTTGTTTCCCTACTGGTTGTGATAACATTTGCTTTCACCAGCTCAAAATGCCATCAGGGTATCAGAACTCTCAGAAATAACTTTGGGGTGTCCAAAACAGTATTGTTCTGTTGATGAAGTGATGATGATTAGTAAAACCTAAGTAACTTATCTTCTCACTAGAGTCTGCTACAGAGAAAAGGCCCAGGTCCCTCTGCCCAGAAGTGCACCCCCAGGGATCAGCATCACTGGCAACTCAGCTCTTATTGAAGGTCACACATCTCCTCCTTACTAGTTGAATGACATGCCAAGAATTTGTCGGGGACTAATTTGTGAAGGCATTAGTAATCCCTAATTACTCCAACCATATCCACAGCCTCCACTTATGCCCATAGCCTATGGGGTCCCTCTAAGCTCAGTTCTGGGCCCCCAGCCGCTTCCTTAGCTATGTAGTAATTGTGCCTGTCCCTAACCTTATTTCTGGAGTGTTGTTTGTCTTTCCTGGCTTGACCGTGGACCTGTCTTGTTAGCCTTGGCTATGCCCATTGCTAAGAACATAGGCTTGTGCCTGCTCAGGTCAGTGGTTCTGTGGATCACTACTTTTTTGATGGACAATAGTCTTCTGACTAGGTCTGCTGCAGTCACCCCAAACTGCACACAAACAACGAAAGAAGTATAAAAAATCTTAAGTCCAGTTACCAACCAAAACCCAGCTCTGTTTCTTTCAGTATCTACATATGGTGGTGGTTGTTTGGAGGTGGAGCTGTTTGGAGACAGCAGGCACAAGGTGCAGGAGAGTGCAGCAGTATTTTTAGCTGCTCTGCAATGAAACAGTTTGTGAAGAAAATGTGGTTTATGGATGTTGGAACATTGTGCTTGCAGGGGATTTCCATTAAAATCAAAATGAGATGCTATTTCATACTGGCCAGCAGCAGTGAGATAGCTGATGCCCTATAAAAAACAGCCTTATAGGCAAGTATAGAATCTTGCGTTTGCAAGCTTCTGTATAATAATTTGCATTAAATGCATGCGGTATAGTAATTTAGGAAAAGACTGGGAATATGGGAACCTATTAACTGATAAGATAGAATTCATGTTGGGGGCAAAAAGATCCAATATGGTGCTCAAGGACTGTGTGAGACTAAGTTCATTTGTTACGGGGTTTTTGGTAAAAATGTACATGAGCCTCTTGAAATGAGAAAGGCTGGCGTAACCTCACTGAACACCTTTCTCCTCAAATTTTATTTTGAAATGTCCCTTTATACTTTTGCATATTAGCACTACAGTCTTAGGCATGAGAAATACAAACAGGAACATGCAGATGCGGAGGCCAGCATTGCTTTCCATCCAGCAGTCTCACTCACACATTTTCATCACCATCTCTCTATAGCATGGGAGATGATCCTCACCATTGTCTCACTCCCCTAGCCTCTCAAAAGTTTCTCTTCTTATAGGAGACAAGTCAGTTCTTGTATGTCAAAAATTTTCTCCTTTGTTGCTATGGGCTGTTCCAAGAACTGCTTTTTCTCATCAGACAACAATCACTGGGCTGTATGTGATCCTGATTACCCTCACCAAACCCAATCCTGGCCTGCAGATTGGCTTCCTGTCTCCACCTGACTCATTTGACTTGACCCCTGGACCTGACTTACCTTATGATCTGGACTCACAGTTCAACCTGGTTTCCACCTCTAGGGCTGCCTTGCTCATCTTGCTCAGATAGTGCAGGGCTGTGATCCGGACAGTGAGGCACCAGTCCTGCTGAATCCATTTTCTTGCTCAGCTCATCCTCCCTGGGAAAGGAGCCTATCATTGCTGTTCCCTGACACACATGATATTCATGTTCAGGAATGGATTGTATAATTTTGGTTTTAAACTGTTAAGAAAAGGGGAGGAGGAGGAGTGACACTCACACGTCTAGGACTGCAGTACTTGGGAATGGCTGTTTAGTTTCATGAATTAAAAGTATCCAAAGATTCTTAGGAAATGGGTGCTGGGTCTGGGGACTTCCATGCACATGGGTTAGGGCACCTTATTCTCATGCCCATCTTTTCCTTACAGGCACTTGGCCAGCTGTAATATTGACAATCTTAAACATGTTTGTACAACTAAAGACAATTCTCACAAAAATATCTTGGCCCCAAATCGGTCCTGACACCTTAGCCCTAATGACCACTGTGTAAAAGGAGGAAATCAGTCCAAGGGTACTAGACATGAGGACAGCCCACCACCGTTTTTCCTGTGACACAAGGTGATGACATACATTAACACATAGCAGATACTCCAACAAAGGAATACTACTTTGCATGCCTTTCCAGTTCATGGACCACCCCACCAGTCATGTAGAACTTCTCTACCACTCAGAGAGTTCTGGAGCTGTCAGATCTGTCACTGTTGTGAGACTAGGAGCAAAACAGATATAAGTGTTCCTGTTACTTGTCAGTAATCTTAGAATTGAGGATAGACTGCGTACAGCATTCTGAATGCTTTTACAACAGTAGAAGTCAAACACAAGGTGGATTAAAAAATACCCTATCAATATGCAGATTAGTGACCCTTTTTAAAAATGTCTCCATATTCATAGTCCTTAGATTTATTAGGGGGCAATATAAAAAATTGTACATCCTGACAACTTCAGGACAGAACCGATCATAGACTCCGTGCTCAAAGATTTGATGTATTCCCCCTATCCCAACCACTTTATAAGCATTGAAACAGTGCCTGACCAAATCGGTATTCTTTTAACTGTTCTTACTGTTCCCTAGCCCTAAATTTCTGAACTGCTAATTCTCACTAACACATATATCCTGTACCAATCATGAGCTGTACTCCCTCCTTCTTCTCTCCTGCATTTTATGTGAGCAGTGAAGCTGGAGTGTATCTGATGGGTCCTTAAGTAACCACCAGAGTGTGACAGCATCATAAGAAAAAATAGATCCAAAAGAGAAATGTGGTGGGATGTGGGAATCCATCAACCACTACCCTCTGGGCTCAAACTTCCAACCTCTTCTTTACCTCTCAAGACTGTGGGTGAGAGTGTTGAGAGCTTTCCTGAAGTTGTGAGAGATGACATTCGCTGGTTTCCCCTCCCCAGTTCCACACATGCAGCCCTCCAATCAGAGCAGGCGAGCTGTGGGTAAAGTGTAACAACCCTTGGTAACTAATTCCATGCTCTCTGTTTCCAGTGATCTTCTGCATGTTTGGGGAAGTTCCAAGGTGACTCACTCCATGACTTTTACAAAACCATAAGTAAGGTTCTGTTTCTCTGTGTTGACTTTTTGGGTCTTTTTGAAGTTGGGTGCAATGTTCTTCAGTTATATCAGGAATCTGCCCGGATCTCCTGAGCCTTCAAAACTGTGGAGCATGTTGATGCAAAGACTTTGGCCAGTTGTCTTGGTATCCTCAGACAGAGCCCATTAGAGTCCCCTGGACTTGTGGCATCTGAGTTCTCACATACAATCCCTGACTCAATCCTCACGTACTACTGAAAGTTCCTCTCCTCCTTGAACTCTTTCACTAAATATAGACTGGCAGACATTGTTGGTGAAAAGTGAGGCTTCAAGTACCTCAGCCTGTGTCTGTTGTATTAAAACCACTGACCCAATAAGCAACTGTCTTGTTACTAAAGTAGGACTAGAAGTTCATGGTACCCCTGATGTCCTTCCCCAGTTTCAACTGCAGCTGAGCTTTGACTTTTCTAAACCATCCCTTCATTCCTGGGCAATATTTCAAAAGCCAATCTTTGTGGCCTGGAGCTGCTCCTTCTGCCTATAGATGCCTTTTTGCACTGAAGCCTCCAAGTGAGCCTGGTCCTTCTGCTGGTGTTAAATGATTGTCAAATAGAGGGGAAGAATTATTTTCTTCAGCCTACTAGCTCCTCTCCAGAGGAGCTCCTGTCCTCTCCCAGAGACCACAGACTGCTGGTCTTTGCCACAAGGCTGATGATGTTGCACTTGTGTTACCAGTTTTGCAAAGCTGCTGCCCAGCCGGTGGGAGCCCAAACTCCCTTGTTCCATGGGATAATGCTGTTCCTGGGGCAGGGACCAGCCTTTACCTGTGCAGTTGATGAGGTTCCTGCTAACCCATTCCCCCAGCATCAGGGCAGCCCACCCTGCAGCATAGCACCTGAGCTCTAGCTGGGTATCATTCAGCAGCTTCCTGTGAGTGCCATCTGTCTCATCATCAGAGAATAATTGAGGCTGGAAGAAGAGACAGAGGTTCATGCTGTCGAACTTCCTGGTCAAAGTGGGACAGCCATAAAACCAGGCTGCATTGCCAAGGGTTTGGGATGGTCTCCCACATGATCTCAAAAACTTCCAAGGTTGGAAGCAGCAGAGCCTTTCTGGGCTACATGTTCCACTTATTTTTTGTCCTCATGATGAAAAAGCTTTTCCTTCTATCCAGCTCTCTCCTTTTAGGGATACTATTTTTAATTAAGCTTTCCTGTACTCAAGTGTAAGCATTACTGTGATTGTAAGCATTATTGTAACTGGACTAATAATAACCAGTCTGTGCCATTTTCATTAGATTTTTAATTAGAGTAACAAATAAAGGTGAGCTTGTGTTTGTCTGTAACAACACCTTAAGTGTTGTTAGAACAACAACAGCTGGGAAGGAGCCAGACAACCTGTGCTGAGGGAGGGTCAGCATGAGAAGGGTGCTTCCCTGCTTCATCTATGGGAGTAGATCAAATCAAGCATCTGATAAGGGTGCTGAACCTCCCTATTTTGCCCTACTCTTCATGAAGAACTAAGAGTGTCCATCTCACACTTCTGATGCAAACTTCCTCACACAGCACATGAGAGGAGAAGTTTTGGAGCCCAGAGAGGGCTGGCTGAAAAATAGAGCAAGGGTGCAGCAGGGGTTTGAAGGACCAGCATAAGGAAAAAGCAGGCAAAAACAGCTGAAGATGCTGCCCAAGGCTGCCTTGGGACTGTGCCAAATCTGCAAACTGGTCCTCTATGGATGTGAGGAGAAGGAGAGGGAGGGTATTTGCCATGGTAGTTCCCCCACTGGGTGGAAGTAGCTCTGGAGACTACCCACAAAAGTTGCTTCCAGGAGTGCAGAGGTGAACCTTTGCTGTGTGGCCAAGATACAAAGCTCCAGTTTTGGTGGTTTAGCGGTGTCCTGTGGGCTCCAGCAGGAAAGGAGTCCCTGGACATGGACAGCCATGTCAGTCCGGTTAGGAAGACAAGCATCTGAGCATCTTCACAGATGCTGCATTATCATTTCTCAGGAGGCTATGCTCTAATCTGTGTGGTAGCTGGTTTTGGTTTATCCATAATCCCCACAGCTGCTGCTATGACTGCTGTGGTTGCCATGGGAGACTGTCATTTGAGGATGGTAGCTCTCCACCACCCACAAAAGCAGGTCCCAAGTTTCTGCATATGTTGTCCCCTGTGACCAAGCATCTGGTGTTAGAAAGGCTCCATGTTCTACCCCTAAAGCAAGTGTAGGAACCCCATTTAATTCTCACTGGAGCTCTCTTCTGGCCTGTACCCCAATGAAGGTTAGGGATGCAATAGCAGGTGGAAAATCACTGATAATCTCTATCTCTAGGCTTCATACTGCCACTTCACATATGCTTGGGAAGATTCATTTGATGCTACACACACCTTCACTCCCCCATATACACACACTCCTGGTCCACCTTCCCACACAGGGTCCTCAAAACAAGGATCTTCACTTCTCCAGGATCCCACATAGCTCTAAGTTGTTTCTCTTGTCAAAGGCTTAAAAAAACAACCTCTGAGAATAGGGTTTTCACAACACAATGCAAAGGGTGTTTTTTTCATGACATGCAGATCTTCATAGGAACACAAGACCTAATGGGAAAGAGCTGGATGACTGAAGCAGAGAGATTTTTGCCACGATGGCATGATGTCATTAATCCTGGGAGCTAGGTACATTTCCTGGGCCAAACGATGTCTGGGTATATTTTTAGTCACAGTTTAACTCACTAGTATAGTCATAGCTTGAATGTTTGTCCTCCCAAAATTATATTTATATTCCCAGAAGGAATCAGTAGATGGACTTAATCTATTCAATATGTTTATAACCAATTTAGAGAAAGAAATCCACAAGATTTCACTCTGAGTTTTTGAATAATGCTAACCTCTTCAGAAGTTCAGAGACTGATCTAAGTGTTTGGGTTGCTCATGATTGTCCCAAATTAGCCACCAGTGGTCGTATCTTGAAGCAGGGGGCTTCACATCCCAAAGCCCTGCACTCACTGCTGTTCATCCCAAGCTCACTGGGTACTGTCTTGTGCAACTGTAGGGACTGGCCTGCTTTGCACCAAGGTTCATCCTCTGCAGATTCAAAGTCACCAGGGACAACCACAGACTGGCGCTGTCCATGGAATTCCACATCACCTAGGGAGGTTTGTCCATGACCCCCTTTCCTCTCCACATTTCCCGAAGTGGCCTGGATATTCACTCACTCTGTTTTGTGAAGTTGCCTTGGAGTTCCTTGCAATTTAAACAGTCTTTGAATACCAAACTGCATCACTTGCAAACTTTCACTGTGCACTGCCATTTCTAAGTCAGTGATGAAAGTGATGGATAAATTTCAGATATTGGTTTAGTAACAACCCCTGGGTAGCCACTGCTGATACTTCTCTATCCTGGAAAATTACCATCAACCCTTCTTTTATCTTTCTTATTCTTTAAAAGAGGTTTCGAGCTAAAGGGGACCTTCTTGACAAACCTGTAGCATGATCATCTCTGTCTGTATGGGTATCCATTTATCCCCTACAGAGTCATAAAGAAACAATCTTAAAGCAAACCATTAGAGTAGTGTTAGGTTTCAGGTAGCATTCAGAGAGACAAAGAGGATGGAGTGCTGTACCCCTTCTTTATCCTCCAGAGCCAGAGCAGTGTCTATCAGTGACAGAGCACCCTGTTCCAAGTGCTTGCTTTGCCAGAGGTGCAAACCAAAAGCTGGCATGTCCCAGAGGGCCCTGCTGGTTCTGGCTGTGTGAAGAAGGCAGTGAGCAGGTCTGTGAAATCTCATGGATGTAGTGTGTGTAAGGAGCAGTGCCCAGCTCTGTTCCAAAGTGCATTTAAATGTAGTCAGTTGCCTCCAGGGAAGTGGCAGAGAACATAGTTCCATATGAATTGACAACTAAATAAACACTTAATGAGGTACATCAGGATTGACTGCTCTATACATCTGTGACCACATTAGAGTCAGCACAATTAAATGTCTTTTAGAGAAAATGCTCAAAACACTGCATCCCAGAGCATCATGTCCCATCCTCTTCTTGAAATCATGCCATGAGTCTGTGAGACAGGAGCTTGTCCTGGAAAACAAGAGGGCTTTATGAAGATAGGCAAAGAATGATTTTTACTTTGGTTTCCCAAAGCAGTGCCGGGTAGCAGCATGAGTGGGACTGCTCAGAGAGAGGGAACAAACAGAATGTGAGGGCGACCACAGCCCAGGCAGTGTCCTCACCAATAAGGCACAGTCCCACAGGACCTGCACACAGTGGACAGGGCAGGATGCTGGTGATGGGCTCTGTGAGCAGCCCCAGGAAAAGGAAAGCCATCAGTCAGGTTTGGGGGTCCACTTAGGACTGGCAGGGCCACAGGCAGAAGTGGAAATAATGTTACTTGATGCATATGTCCAGGGTCTGTTCTGAGGAGGAGCTGGAGACCATTATGTCCATGACATAGCTCAGGCAAGAACTGAGGACCCAAGCTTCAGCTTAAATGAGGGCCTGGGGGCCCTGGTCAAACACCTGAGTGGAGCCCCTGGGTGAGGCTGGCAGGGGCCATTAAAGCCTACTGGTGCTCTCAGGGTCCTGAACATCCAAAATATCTGATCTTCCTGTAGCAACGAGAGCACTGTTCCCTCTTCAGGCTTAGGTAACATTTTCAGACAAAACTATTCTACACAAATTTTTGGCTATGTTGAGGTCTCTTACACATGCATATTTTAGCGAGTGAGCTATTTAAAATCATCTTCAAAACTACTCAGTTCTGCCCTCAATACAGACAGAAGGCTTGGATGATGACAGGGTTACCACAAAATTAGCTTGTTTAAATGCAATGAATTTTGACCATGGCTCTTTAGATGCTGAGAGCTACTCGTAAGTGGCTCTATTTCCCTCATACTTCAAGCGAGTTCCTTTTTAGAAGAGGTCTTAATCTACTCGTTTGTGAAATCTTTTCAGTGAGGTTCCAGACTGGAAGTTGGAGGTGATTTTTTGCAGCTCAGCCGCAAATACTTGAAAATTGAAGTATTAATTTTCCATTCTCTAGGGCTGTACAGACAGCAACTGGATAATGAAAAAACAAGTATTGCTTCTGACTTAAATTTCCAGGCATACATATCACCCACAAGGAAGCCTGGGGCTGAGTGCAGTAAGGCAAAGTTATTTGTCTTACTTCAGGGACACACAAACAAACCCACTGTGATTTATTGCTACTGACAAATTAAATGAAATAGGTAGGGAATATCCATTCAAGAGGTACTAACAAGTGCAGGAGCAATACACCAATGCATGAATGATACGAATGGTCTATCAAAATTGACCGCATGATGTAAAGGCAATTTTTTATTCAGTATTTTAAAAATCCAAGTATATTTTCCTTTTTTCACAGAAATTTTTGCAGAATGAAGTCTACAAAAATCAGCAAGGAAATAAGTTTTTGTCCTAATTATTATAATCTACATTTTCAATTAATTCTGTTCTGTCAAGCAATCCCAATTTCAGGCAAAAAATGTTTACTTTTTCAAAACCAGAACATTGAACTCCACTGAATGATTTCTCTACTAGTTCTTCATTGCCAATATACTGTGAATACTTCCATCAGGTATTCATGTCTGTTCACATTTTTCATCTTTATTATCCTAATTTCTTTCTTCTATAGATGTGTACTTTGAAAAATTCACAAGCCCTGGGTGATGCTTGCAAAAAATATTTTTATGGCTTATTTGGTTTTTCAGTTTTCCTACCTGCCTATATCCAAAATCACCACAACATATGATTGCCTTTAGAATACACTCTCTTTGTTCAGTAAATGTGGTGATTTTTATCCTTTTACACATCTGTTTTTCCTTTTCTAGCACACTCTAGCTGACACATTGATCAAATAAACTCTCTTCCTAATCTTTCTTCATGAAAAGGTGATGACAGAGAAGCAAAGGCACCTGAGAATCTGGACTGACAAAGTTAATTCTTGCCCCAAAGGCTGGTTCCAGTCAACCCAGCCATGCACAGATCTTCTAGACAACATCAAAGGCCACAAGCAGTAAGGCTATATGTAATGCTGTCTAGACTTTCACTACAGAAACTGGATGCAAAGAGCCACCTGAGCTTGAAGACGCCACTGATTTGTTGTGTTTGATCCCTTTTATTTCTTCTTCTGCCTATATTGCCTCTGCCTTCTAATACCAGACTCCACCACCCCAAATTCTATGGGCCTGCCTGTGATGCTTAAGCCTTAGACCTGCTGCACTCTTTCTACAAATGACAAGGGAAGATTTCCAGGTGATATCACCCAGACATCAACAGAAGGAACAAGGAACTGCAATATAAAGCTTGAAACCCAAGACATTAGTGCAAAATCTATACATCAAATCACAGAATGCATAATAAATTTTTTGTCTGCTTTAAACCTTCCTGTACCTGATGATGATTTTTTTCCATGCAAAGCTCTGAATGCTACTTAGGCAACCAGAGACTTGAGATTCAGAGTCCTAGATCTTCAAATTCACAAGTGTTTGGCTGGATTTTGGGAATCATAATGACTCCCTTATTCCCTCCAGTTAAGAGAAGAGAGTTCTCCCTCCTTTCTGGGTGGGGTAAATATCACTCCCCCTTGCCTTCTCCCCAGTCACTGCCTACAGTACCAGTGAATCCATTTTCAATGGCTATCCACTGTAACCCACAGCAGATACGATCCTGATCCAAGCACTGGTTATGCACAGCAGCTGTGAAACTGTACAAGAGATGTTACTCAGGATGGGATTGCCACGATGGAATTCAGTTCCTCTGCTTTGCAGTTATTCTTGATATGTATTTTTAAGGAGAATAACTCCTCAATAACTGAACTCAGCTTTTCTTGCTACTTGTACCAGCTGGATGCCACTAGATATTTACCCCTTTTTAGCTCATTAGAGTTCGTTTGCAGGTTTTCTTTCCCCCCTCCCATAAGGAGAAGGTTGTGATCACTGTAGCTGTTTCTTGAGGGCAAAAACCTTCATAGGAAGTGACCGCAATGTTAAAAATATTTCACGTTTGATTTTGGCAACTCTTGACTTCTTTTGTGTGCAATAAATCTGGAATTCAGCAGTAGGACACAATGATTAACACTCAAAAATGCCTCATTACTGAGTTCTGGTTTGTTGAAAAATATGTTCTTCAGGATGCATAACTAGTAAATCCCTGGATAAATTGCTGAGTCTCAAGGTTTTACAGGATGCCAGTTGAGTATATTCTCAGTTTGTACAAAGCTTTATGTCAGAATGTATACCAGGAACAAAATACAGCATGGAATTAGACAAGCTTAGCTCTGGTCACTATTAATCTGTAGCTTGTTGTGACAAAGGACACCTGCAGTCATGGAAGCTGGAAAATTATTTGTAGATATGTGGGTGCCTGGCATGTACACTGGAGAGTGACTGAAGTAAATCAGTAATTCTTTTTTGTGTTTCTGCCATCTTTCCTCACTGCAGAGCAAACCCAAAAGCTTGCTGTGGTCCTTAATAAGAAGCAGAACATTTTGTTTTAAGATTGAATGGTACCGTTTTTCCTTTTCCCACTATTTTAAATGTTTATTACTATACAGTTTTTCATCTCCACCTGAATTTAAATGTACAATCTCTCAGCTGTCCATTAAAATCTTACTTTACTGCCATCTTATTATATATAATCTCTTCCATTTATGTCATCTTCAGAACTAATAGCATACATTTGGAATCCCTCAGGAAATTTAGGGAGAGTGGTCAGAGTAGACACTGTTAAATATTGTCCTCAAAATGAACCACAGCTTTTGATCAGACCTAGGGAATAATTTGTCCCTTGTGGATAAATAATAAAGAAAGATGGGCAAAGTCAACTTCTGAGCATTTTCTGTTTGTGAGCTGAACAGTTGGACCACAGTAATTGGATAAAATCATGGTTTAATAAGATCTACCAGCTCTAGTAAATTATTTGGGAGATACACAAAACAAAAAATTGAATAGTAAATGAAAACATATTCTAAATTCAAAATCCTCAATTGTAGTTTTTCCTGAACTGTTATAAATGTACAAGTTCATGTCTACTTTACATTCATTTAAAACTTCAAGCTTACTCTGGGGTCTGCTTCCAATTCACAGAGGTATTTTTACCAGATTTGCAGTCATTTGACATAAAATCCATAGACATATATTCATGATGTTGTAATTTCCTTTCTTATTTTCCTAAATATAACTGCAAATTCTCTGTATGTATTGAATTTTAGGAGGAAAAATACTTGGTTTCTATTTTGTTTTTTGATGGATAATCTTCATGATGGCAAATATGATTTGTGTCTATTTTAAGATGTCTTCAGTCTTCATAGTTTCTAAAGCTACCTCCTCCTCAGGCTTCCTAAGGTCAGCAATTTAAGAGTTTCATTTTATAGCCACCATTTGTCAAACTGATCATTTCTAAATAGACAAAGAGTTGGTAATACCTTATTCCAGAAACAGATTGCCAAGAACACTGATGCACACACAAACCATTGCTGCAGCCTCCCTGCTGTTGGTGTTTGCATTTTTGCATGGTGTTTCTTACCCAAAGCGTGTCACCAAGAGGCCCCAAGTGACACCAAGGGCAGGTTAAGCAGGACACAGCAGAGACATGGGAAGATAAAGCCTCTGCTTCAAAGTCATAGAAACACAGAGTAATTATGGAGGGAAAAGACCTCTAACATCATCAAATCTAACCATTAACCCAGCATTACCAAGTCCACCTCTAAAACACGTCCCCAAGTGACACATCTGCTTGTCCTTTAAATGCTTCAGTGATGGTGATTCCTCCGCTCCACTGGGCAACTTGTTCCAGTGTCTGGCCACCATATCAGTGAAGAAAAGGTCCAACCCAATGGTCTTCTCTGCCCAGGCAGGGCAGAGAATGGTAGGAATGGTCCTTTCCAACACTCTTTCAACAGGCTTTTGTTGCTCTTGAACTGGTTTTCTGCTAGCTTTGGAAGTTTAAACCTCTAGGTTTTGTGTCATAGATCAGTGAACAGATTTGTACCCCTGTATTATATCCCCCCTGTCTTTGCTAGGCTGCAAAGTTACATGGCAGGTGAATAGAATTATACAATGGAAGAATGTCATAATTGTTTTCCTAAAAAATTCCCATTTGGTTTCTATTTGGACCATTACGGGGTGCTGATCCAATGTCTTCATGGAATCATTTAGCATAACCCCACCATCTTGCCCCTATGTTCAGCTCTGAGCCTGCCAGATTTACAGTTGACACATCTATCTTCCTCTGAAGCCCATTGCTTCGCCCTTGCCTTTGCTGAATTACATCTGGGAAAGCTTATTTCAAGATTGAGTGGTTTGGAAATGTCCTTCAGCTCTTCACAGCCTGCTCTAAACCTTACTGCTATGAGTAACTGTGCACTACCTGCAATTTTCTTAACCCATCGTGCGTCTCCTTTCCTGGTGAGCAGCACTTGCAGGCAGGTCAGTGATCTCTCTTTAGCCAGACCCAATCAATCATGCACTCTGTTACCTTTGTGACCAGTTATGGACTGGTGAATGGACCTGCTGTCCTATGCCACAGCTACCTGGTGTCCTCTAAAGCTCTGGCAAGGGACTTTGTCCAAAGACACTGCTCTGTTCTACTAATTTGCCCATACACTGGAAGCCCTGAGGGAGCAGGTGCCCCGGGATGGATGAGCCTGCTGTCAAGGCTTGTGCCAGGTAGGGAGAAGCCTACTCAAGCACAGGAGCAAACGCAGCAGTTAAGGAACGCCAGCAGCAGCAGCTGATATCAGCAACAAACACAGTAATGAGCTGCTGGCTGCTGCAAAGTGAGGTACAGGAATGCTGAGCACCACAAGCACTGCAGACCAGTGAAAAAATAGTGTGCAAAATCTGCAGGGCACTCACTGGGGCACAGGTCTCTCTAAGTGCCTCCCTAGAGGAACGAGGCCAGTCATTCATACGGGGAGATTCATTGGGAATTGATCCAGATCATGTTGGCAGAAGCCAGCCTCTGACAAAGGATCACTGCCACATGATATGACAATAACTATGCATACAAGTATGTATGTATGCATGCATGCATCTAAAACTATAACAGTATGTAGATAAACATGATGTGCATTTAAAGAATTTCTTTTAATATTCTAGTATTGAATAATATTGAATTGTTTCTTATTAATTGACTCAGTAGTTACTGATTAATAAGTAATGACTATTAAGTATTTACATACTTCTTTTAAATTATTCATTTAAAAATAATGATTTAAAAAATTCTCTGTCTGGAACTTCCATACTCTTTCATACCTAACTTTCACCCCTTACAGGCACTGTCAAGTATCCAAGTATCATATGAATTTTACAGGTGACAATGCGGAAAGAAAATCTACAACCAGACAGCTGCTTTTCAGATATTACCCAAGAGGTTAATTTCTGTTGTTACCCTTTGAAATCCATGTGCTTACTAAAGTCATGGATTTTGGAATGCAGGGCAGCCACAGGTACCACTGTGATGGATATGATAAAACACCCAGAAAAGAGACATTTGGGCAGGGAAATTTCCCAGGTCCTCACATATTTTATAATAAAATAATATTTGTTGGAAAAAAGAAATGACTTGAAAGAAACTGATTTAACAGTGCAGTCACATGTTTTTTTTTTCTCCTACATAAGAATTTAGAGGCCTAGATTTTAATTTCATTTTAATGCTAGTTAGGAATTTTGCAAACTACATTTCACATTGTTATCCTAGAGTATAGCAATGCATATTGGCAAACCAAATGCATAAAACTGACAAACTGTACAGAAACTTTTCAAGCAAGACTTAAAATAGAACTCAGAATATTTGAACAAGGAAATATCATCATAAAGAGTCCTCTCAGATGCAGAATCTCCTCTCTCTTGCAACATATTGTTGCAAGAGAGAAGAGCTTTTGCTGGCAAAACGCTTTATGTAAGACTTTTCATTTCATCTCCTCTCACTTTTATGAAAGACAGGAGATGATTTTGGAAGAACTTTGTTGTCAGTACCAACACTGTGAAGAAGCAATGGGTAAAGCCTTGCTTTGAACTTGATCAGTGCAAAGCTTTGCGTATCACAGCACAGGCACAGCTGCTCTGGTTTTATAAGCAGAGAGCCAGCCTCACGCTGGATTTTCTTTCTACAGGTGGCACTGGGGCATGTTGCTCAGGTATGCCCACATAAATGGCCAGTATAATACAGTGCTTATAAAACCTCAAAACAACCAAGAATAAAACCATAAAATCTGCCAGCAGAGGTATTCCCAGTAGATGGAAAACTGCTCTCAATTGTGGATCCAGGACCAATGACCTATACTCAGGAAAGACAGATCCTAAAAGACACGTGGAGAAAACCTGCCTGAGAGATGGAAAGTGTGGGGGGGCTGTTTTAACAGACACTGTGAGAAAGTATTTGCTGTTGGGTTCCAAGCAATACTCCTCTAAAAGGCAAAAGGTTATTCTAGCATGTATAGCTATGTGGCAGGTATTTCAGTTACCATCAGGGAAGGAAATGAACTACTATGCATGAGAACAAATGACTCTTAATGAGCTGTGAATAAATACCCATTTGTAATAAGAGTAGGATATCTGCACTATTGATGCAGTCATGTTCTGAAAACAGATTCTTATAAGAGCAGGATCAAAAACCTCAAACACTTTGAAAATGAGTCTTAGTAAGTTCATGCTTGCAATGTATCTGGACCGATATGGCCACCCAGGGGCTGCTCACAAGTTCCATTGAACAGGGGCAATCTCAGTTTGGGTAGGACCATAAGAACATTTCAGGGACATTTCCCTATCTGTAAATTACTTTGAAGTTGAAAATGCAATAATTTAAACTCATGATAATGGACTTTGTGAAGCGGGAAATGAAAGAGCCAAGCTAAAGAAAACTCTCAGAAAATAGAGTCTTCCATTTGCATTTTAAAACATGTTTAACTACCTTAATATTTAAAGTTTTATTCTATTTATAGGTATCTGCATCTAAATTCATATTAAAACTGCATCTTAAACAACCTCTAGAGATAATTTTCTATTCCTATCCAGCCTCATCCTTGCTCTTAAGTGACAGATTTCTATTCAGGTCCACAAGTAGATGCAGCAGGCAGTACCAGAGCTTTCCCGGCAGACTCTCCCGAAGGCTATGTCTTTAATGAATGTTAATTGACTGACAAGATATTGAAACACTCAAAGCCTATCGAAGAATTCCCACAGGAATGGTTCTTCCCTTAGACAAGACAAAGTGTAAATATACAGTGACTAGAATGTACAGATATCTGAAAATGCAAACACTAGGTAGCTCACCTGCACTCATCTTAACCTGGTGTGTAACAAGGGCAAAATGACACGAGGGAGATAGCACAGATCATTTTTCTGACACTAAGAACACTATGAAACCTTGACCTCAAAATTAGTAATGCAAAAAGCTTCTCTAGATATAGAGAAGCCTATAGTAGAGAAGAGGCTGAATGAAAAGCACTTCAGGGTGTTTATACAGTCCAAGTACAGAAAGTACTGCTACAACTCAAGAACTATTATGCATGAGAACAAATGACTCTGACATAATTTGCATTGTAAAATCTAATGCTATATAATAAAGTTTTCCTGGAGCCTGACATCATGGCCATGAAACCGAACAGGCTAGTTCATTATGACAGAAGTAGTGCAGCATCCAAATGTGATGATGTTAGAAGCCAACAAGTTACTATACACAGGAAATCTTGTTTCTTATGCATAATTCATGTGGGAGGAACAACAGGTCTGAAGACACTGAGCAAAATCTCACCTTACTGATACAAAGCTAGAAAATCTGGAATAATATTATTAATAGTTTGACCATGTAACTTGTTATACAGTTTTGCCATTGCCACTGACAGGCCACAAGCTTTGTAATGAGTTTAAAAGGCACCAGACCTTAAGTTTCTCAGATGTGTTCTGGCACAGTTTTCCTGATCTGCCTGTGAGTTTGCTTTACTTGGTTGTTCTAAATTAGTTTACCTGATTACCATGTGTCCATGGCTAATTTAGTTTTACTTTCTTTTGTCTTTGTATTGTACAACCACAGCTTTATACAGCTAGCAGTAGTAGTAAGTTATTCTATGCAGAATGTGATATTTACACCTCTAACATAATGATGAAATATGGAGAAATACAGGCCTCATAAGATAGTAGAACAATAATACATTTATTAACAGTAATACATAAAAGACAAAAGATACAGCAAATGTTGATGTAACACTTGAGCTGGAGACACATGAAGAAAGAGCAAAGGTGTAAAAGTGTGTTGGAGAGCAAACAGAACTGACCCCAAGTAGTTCCTAGAAGGAGGAAGAAAAAATTATCAATGGGAACATCATATTCCTCCTGGCAAAGGACACCAGGTGCTGACAACTCATTGTAGCACCCAGCATCATCACCAGGCTAAAACCACAGATAGCAGGATCCAGAGGAACAGGGAATGGGTGAGCACAATGTCAGGAGATTGAAAAATTAACAATCCGGATGGCAGGGCAGAGTGCTCCCTCAGCAAGTTTGCAGATAACTCAAGGCTGGGAGAGGTGGCTGATATGCCAGAGTGTCCAGGTTGTCATCCAAGGGGCTATTGATGGGCTAGAGAAGCAGGTTGACAGGAACTTCTCATGAAGCACAAGAGGAAATGTAGGATCCATCCAAACATTCCTCAAGCCCTTCCCTATCATTAGCTGGATTGAAGAGAAAACCACCTGGGTCTCCACGTACCTGATGCTGAAAACCAGGGATGTGCAATCACTCTTGATACACTCAAGGTTTCCCCAGCAGTATTACTGATGCCCACAGGGAAAATTAGCTGGATGGGAACAGCTTGGGTCTTCCTGTGGCATCCTGAATTCAAGCCCCCAGCAAGCAGCAAACCTGCCCAGACAGCAAGGCAGGCTGCAAGTGGGGGCTCCTATTTCCTGCAGGAGAGGTCTCCTGCTGTTACCATGCACTGCTTCCCCCGGTGCTGTCGCACGGATCAGGCCTGGCCAGTTCCGGTACCTGATGTGAAGCCCCTCGCCTGCTACCAGGGCACTGAACCCATCCCGCTGGTGCAGATCTGCAGCTGGAGAAGGAGCTGCCCTCCTGCTGCTGAAGTCACAGGCCTCCAGCCTTCATGATCATGGGAGTGTCCATTTGCTACCCTGATGAGCGCGGGGTCTGGCTGTCCCTGTGCGCAGACAAGAGTGCAGGCTCTCGTTTCTGCAGTGACTGGGTCCTGTCTGGCTCCAGCCAGTCAGTGTTTCATCATCCCTAATGATGTGCCATGTGCAACCAGCTTTCTGCAGCTCCTTAACTTGATGATATCTCTTGAACACAGCAACTTAAAAACTAATAGGGAAATGGGGAAAAAATAAAAACTCCGTGCAAATATTACTTGAAATCATACAACAGCCTTCTTTTCTCTCCTTTCCTATTAGCCTTTAAATTAAATCCTGAATGGTGCTGATAATATTTAATTAGCTTCTTGCTTTTCAGTTATTGTTCCTTTCAGAAAGGGTATTTTTCAACTATTCACTATCTTCTGTAAATATTCTGGCTATTTAAATATACCATGAGCAGTTAAAGCTGGTCTTTCAGCATACTTTCTCAGCTTAGTCAAACTTAGAACATTAAATTTCCATTTGTAACAAGAAAACGTTTTGTTTAGCCTAAAACCTGAAAATGTAGCTGGCTGATTATCTCCCCCAACTCTTTTTCCCTGAAACTCCTCTGATGCCCACATAGTCTCCAAACTAATATCTTTTCTTGTTTGGCTGTTTTTCTCTCAATTGTTATCAATAGTGGAGAGACAGTTCTGAACCTGTTTAAACTCTTGACTTCATATCATGGCTGAAGGGAAAATAATTCTACCAGTTAATGACACAAAAGAAGAATTTCAATCATACCACAGATGTAACAAACAGTCTTCACAAAGTCTTCAGTTTTTTTAAAAAAAGGTCCCATCAACTGCTTTGCATCCAGAATAACCACATCAGGATATAAAAAAGGACAGCACTCACCACACCTCAAGAATGCTCAAGGCAGGTGTAGCAGGTTCATACAAAAAAAAGCTGGCCTCAAAGAGAAACCCACAGTCAGCCTCTGAGGGCTCTTTCCACATTTAAATGAAGCAAATAAACAAGAAATATTGGGAATATTCCTAATTAGCTAAGTTGGCTCCTTCATTTTATTATTTGGGATACACTTGCAAGAGTAGCTGTAGAAATAAAAAGGCTCTGTAAGGTGTCAGTCTAGAAAGCAGTAAACACTCCTACTAAGAGAAGGAATTGTTGTAAGAGGATTAAACTTCAGTTTCTTTTTCCTACTATGGTTAAATAGCTATTGGTTTAAAGACAAATTATATAAATAAATATTTGAACTGTTAAGTAGGTGGGAACAGAGATGCTTACATCCACTGAAATTCCTTGGAAGCAAAACTGAAATACCAAAGCATAAAAAACAGCTTTCTTCAGTTCACCCTGCACAGCCCTGTTTTAACAGGAAAGTTTTCCTCACTTTCCTTGACCTGCTAAGGGTGTAGGATGTGGTGAAGGAAGGGCTTCCCCTCCAAATATTATGAGCTTGCCATGAAGAAGAAAAACAAAATGTATATCTATTTTTATCATAAGCAAAATGAAGGGGCCTTTTTAAGAGGAAAAACAGTCTCCTGTTTGTGTAATTCCCTATATATTCCATGCAGCTATCTCACAAGGTCAACCAAATTGGACAGAAAAATAGGGTCATAGAATAACACAGACTGGGAGGGACTTCAGCCTCTGAAGGTCATCTTATACAACCTCTGATCAACACAGGATCAGCAGAACACTCCCCAAGGTTTTTCTTCAACCTGGTCTTGAGAACTTCTGATAATGGAGGCTGCACAACCTCTGTGGGCACCCTGGTCCACTGTTAGACTGTTGTGATGGTTAAGAAGTCTCTCCTTACATGCTGTCAGAGTCTCTCATGTTTCAATTTATACTTGTTGGCTGCTATCATCCCACCAGGCAACATCACGAAAAGCCCGGTTCCACCTTTTCAATAATCTCCTTGTGGGCTCTGGAAATCCACCAGGTCCCCCTGAACCCTCCTCTCCTCAGTGCTGAGTCTGCCCCCTTCCTCAGCTGCTCGTTACAGCCCACATGCTGCACAAGCCCTGAGGGAACTCACTTTCTACAGCTACCCTGAAAATCCACAGGTGGATGAAAGGGAAGCACAAGTACATGAGAGCCCTGACACCAAACTGCTGTACTAATTCAGAGAGTGTGCCCTCCATATGCCCATGGTCAGCAGGAAAGCTCCAGCTCCAGGTTAGTTACAGGCCTCTGCTCAGTGGAGATAGCACAGCAGATGCATGAGGCCCTGGGATAGAAGGTAGGAGCCAGAAACAATACAGACAGACTGGAATGGATTCGTTCTGCTGCTCATAAAAAAAATGCTTCTACCGGGTTTTGTTTTCTTCAGATACAAAATTAATTCAAGCTCATTATGTAAGATTTGTATTTGCCATCACCCTTTGAGCATGTTGCTTCTGCAAAATGTTACATTTAATCACTGTTCGCCTCTCTGCAGTTAAAATGGAGCACGGAGCAGAGATCAGCTTGAACAATTTTATTGCCCATTGTTCAACTCAAATTATCAATATGTGACTTTGTCAGAATTATGATTGTTTTCCAGCTTTTGAGAATAAAAGTAACTTCTGCAAACTGAAAAGAATTTATGAGAAAATGAAAATAGCTTCCATTGTTTCCAGTGAAAGGATATACAATAGTTATTCCTGGTAAATTACAATCCTGTGTATGGACATTTTACTTTCTGGGACTCCCTGAGGTGAGCTATATTTTTTTAAGAATATCATATCAAGTAGAGAACAACTTAATTAGCAGCAGGATTTATATTTTAAGAATACATGGAATGTACCTGTGGCAACAAAGGAGACAAATTTAATCAAATTGTTCTCTGCTTCCAAATCTTGGTATCTGTCACACAAGAAAAACTGCAGTTCAGTGGGATGCAAGACCCATGATTAGGTCTAAAAGGCCGTATTTTTAGGGGAGTTTCCTAAGAAATCTAAGCTTATGCAATTCCACTTTCTAGTTTTCCCATCTACATATCTTCTACTGGAAGACTTCATTCTGTTGGCCAGCTTCAGACAGGCTCAAAAGGGGTGAATATCAAGAAGGTGATCGTGTTACTCAAATTCACAGGAGTGTGAGCAGCCACATGGGATGACAGCAGCCTACTTGGGAAGGGGAAGTGCAGAATTCAGCTTCCACACACACTCCATTTATCAACCACTGACAAGATGCTGGCATTTAAATCTTATTATCACCCTTTCTGATTTTTATAAGGACTTACTAATTATTTCAGTATTTTACACTTCTCAAGACATTTTACAAACATTATATCCTGCATTCAAATTTTTGAGAGCCTTTTCTTAGCTGCTGTAAATCATTTAATTCGACAGTGGCATTCTGACATGCACCATCAGAGGAGGCACTCCCACAAAAAACAAAAATAATACTGGGTTGCAGCTCAGGAGAAAATAATTACCCTGATGCATTAAATAGTCTAGCTGATATAATTCTTCTTTCCATACAGGGGTATACTAAATGTTTTTATAATGAAGTGATTAGTCATCTAGATTTCATCCCCCAAAGTCCTTGTATAGACAGAGTAGTTATGGAGTAAAAATTGAGTCATTCCCTGCATGTGAAATGATTGGAAGGGAACTGGTTTAGTGTTGGACATTGTTAAACACAAGGATTAAGAGTATTGCTGCATACCTCTAGTAAACATTGTGTAGTATTGACTAAACACATAGAAAGAAGGGACATATTTAGTCTTAAAATCAAAAAACTCTTTAAAAGTTTTTTTTAAAGGGGATTTTTTTAAAAGGGATTACCACACAGCAGCTCTCAGGCTGCCCAAACCTCTACGAAATCCAAACAAACAGCCAAAGGGCAGTGCCAGTAGACAATACTCCAAAATTTGGTATAATTAAAATAGTCAGTCGTACATTGAAATAATAAGGTACAGACTCATAGAAAAGAGGCTTCTACACACTAAAGAGCTTGTTTTCATATATATAAGTGCATACTCCTTACTGATATTCACCCCAGATTGCTGGCGTGAATCCCACAGGTGGCCAGGAGCAGAGCTACAAAAAGCCTTGGCCACCAAGAGAGTGGTGGCAACAGAGACAAACCAAAAGGACAGATGGCAGAGGAAACAGAAGCTGGAGGCTGTAGAGCCACACTGCATTTCCTGCTAGGGGGGCAGCTGGAGCACAGTGGACAAACAAAGCATTTAAGCCCCATAAACATCTGCCAATTATCTCTCTTTTTATTCGTGTACGTTTTCCTCACCTGCCACAAGTTCCACGTATCTCCCCTGCCTCCACTTCCCCTCTCCAGCACCTCTGTGCAATTAGCTTATTCTTCATTTTCTCTTCTCTCTAAAGCCCTTTACTGCTCTCCACTCTCCTGTGCAGTAGAAGTCAGTATCACCAGACTCCTTTCATGCAATTCTCTTTAATCTTATTATGCTTTTTCCCAGATCCATTTCATTGTAGAAACTCCTTTTCTCTTCTTTCCCTTTCCTTCTCCATACAAACTACTTTCAGTTCAAGTTTATCTGGAGACAGTTTACCTCAACCTGAAGCCAGCTAAAGCTCTGTCACCCGCCTCTGGAGGGGGGTGAAAAGAGATGCTTCCATCTGCACCACACAGCTCCTTTTCCAAAGCAACTGCTTTGCAGCTCTGGTTGCTGCATCCAGAGGCATTATCTCTTATTTAATAGCCCTGAATGGGTTTCTTTGCTTGGGATTTGTCCAACTGGTCTTCAAACTCAAGGTTTTTCACACAAAAATCTTTCAGGAAGAAATTCTGCAACTAAACCAGGAGTTACAAATATTGTTCCCTTTGCTCCTTTTCAACCTGCACCTACATGATTTATTTGATGATGTTCAACTGTTGCCAGAAGAGACTGGCAACTATTCCCTCACCTGATAGTTTAGACCTTTGTCAAATCCATGTTCATTTCTCTTTTGTCGTAGGTGAAAAGTCCTATCTGTGTATCCTATGTAATCTTATGTGGAAACTATACAGTTTACATAGAAACTAAACAGGGTATCACTTTCAGCATGTCCAAATCCGACCATATTTGAATAGATGTCTTAGATTCTTAAATTCACCTGAATTGAAGCATGCATGTAATAACTGAGAACTATGTAAAAGTAAATTATGTGGGAAAAAAAAAAAATCTGCTCTGCATCTTTTAAAATAGATGTTGAATTCAAAGTAAGAAATACAGTAACCAAACCAGAAATCTAAAATATTTTATGAACATTCAGCTCTTACCAAAGTTTGGTAAAATACAGAAGGTTTGATACACAGGACAGACAAACCACGATTTTTTCTAAAGGGCTACTCATTATACAGCATATGAAGTAGCTGGAGAGAGAAACAGGCTCTAGGAAAGATCAAGTCCTTCTGCTATAGCAAAAAAAAATGCTTGCTTCTGACAGTGAGAGCCAGGCTCTGCAAACCCCCCTCCCATTCCTCAGTTAACATGAACAGTTAACAGTGTTAACATGAACACAAGAAAATCAAAGTCTTAGATGCTCATTCTGAATGTGAGTCTAAATGGAGGCAATACCCCAGCAAATGGTACAGGATGAGAAACAGGTATCAGTACTCTTATCTTTAAAGCTTCCAAGGAGAGGTGGGGTGGAAGCTTTTGGGGTGGGGAACCCTAATAATAAAATGAACACCCAAACCTTGATTGAAATAACTGTAATCCTAATCTGCAAGAAAGGACAACCTTGTGAACAAACACAGCTGTGTTTAGAAGTTCTTTAACCAAATGTAAGAGCCCATTTAAGTACAATGCCTACTGATGCAACCTGTTTCACTTGAAATGCCAATTCTTTTTTAAAAGCATAAATTTCACTCTTGAACTGATGATAACACACACTCCCTGCATTCAGCCTGAACTGCACAGAAGAACTGAATAAAGTTCTGGGTTGCACATCTTTGCTCTGTGTTAGAAGTCTTATTCCTATTTGTTCTTTCTCATGCACAGTTAGTGAGCACAAGCTCATTTGCCATGGTGATTGCTGATACTACCTTACTGAATAAAGATTTGGCTCTAACAACTCTAGCCTTTAAGAAACAGTATTAATGGTGAATTGACCGTAGAACTAAAGCTGGATAACACAAGGAACTGTGTTATCTGAACACAAGTACCTGTTTGCACAAATCAAACAATCCCCAAACTGGATGATGCCTGGAGCTGTTTTCAAGAGTGTCTTTTATATCCATGCTGAGTGTATTCTATTTTCAGCTGACATCTTAAAGTTGAAGGGAGAGGGGAAAAAAAGAAACAACCTGAAACAGCCATTTCAGGCTAGCTGGAGAAAACCTGTCAATGTCCCAGTTCCATTTCCAAGAGCACTTAGGAGAAAAAAAACTCTTCTGCATGCTAAAACAGTTAGGAGCTCATGCACCTGAGCTGGATGTGCGTAGTTAAGGGACCGAGAGATCCCTAAGAAGGAAACAACAATTTAACATCTGGAAGGATTAAACATTTTTCTATTGGCGCAGCTGCACAGCGCGAATCAAACGTGGGCTTCCCAAGTACAATTTTGATAGCTATAAAAACAGCTATCTTGCTCAGTCATCCATTACCGATTATAAATAAAGTGTTCTGAGCCTTATCCGTATGAAACAAAACGAAATTACCTCTAAAGCTACCCTGTGCCTCAGGAAAGGTTTTCCCATCACGGTAGCACCACCTCCAAACCAGAGACGGTCGAGCAGTTGCTTTTGCATTGGGAAGTAAGAGTGATGCAAGAGCGCACCCTCCCTGTCGCTGGAGCAAATTGAATTTAACAAATCGCATTTTTCTGATTAACAGCAGCAAAATCTTGTAATACTCTGTAAGAAGATACATTTTTTTAAAAAATAAATCCTATACTCGAGTCAATTTAAATTCTTACTGCTAGATGAGCAACATTCAGTTCCAGGACTCCACAAGGACTTTCACTTAAACATAAAATAATAGTAATAAAGCAACCAAACCTCTGCAAAATGCACAGGAAAAAAAGCTTTTTTTCTCCAGGTTCAATACTCACCTAGAAAGACACAAGGACAAGCTAATTGTGAAGTAACTACTGACAGCAATCTGCTCAAACAATGCTGGAAAATTAATTCATGTTCACCACAATCCTTTTCATAAAACATCTTTAGAAAGATCCTGCTGAGACTCTTTCTACCTCCTGCATCAAAAGGGTCTCTGAAATTTAAATGCATAATGAATAGTGCATTTTGCCTTGGTAATTTAAATAGGATTTATGCTCAGAGTATTACAGTCCTCACAATCAGATGCCTCCCTGCCTCTCGTCCCCCACGGTCCTCTCTCCTCTCAGGACTTCACCAGAGCCAGAAAGCACAGGTTTTTAGTTCCTACAGAACATAAAGGCTGTAGGGAAAAGGAGAAGGAAGCTGTGAGGTGGATGAACAGGTGGGTCAGTTTGAGAAGTGTTTACAAACCTTTTCTGTCTTTAATGTTTGGCTGCCATGACTGCTTACACCCTCGGATACTCCAGGCAACATCCTGAATCTTAGGGTCTGCCCAAGCATTTCTAAGTCTTCCAATTAGATAAAATCGAAATGTCAGATGTCCCCTACCCCTCCGCTCCCTGACTTTTGTGCTCAGACCTATCTGTGCCAGTAGGCCAATGAACAGGAATGGGAAGCAAGAGCCATCAGGGACCAAGCTAGGATGCCAGGCTAGGTCAAATTGTGTCATGAAATTCACATCAAATTTTATCCACTGAAGTGGTTGGTCAGGGTTATTGGAGCGGTCTGAAATGCTGCATTCCTTTTTATTCCAGATACCACAAAAGCATCTAACAGGAAACCCAGAATAAACCACAAGTGTTTCTCCAGCAAAATTGAGAAAGGAAGGCTGACTACCTCAGTCATACCACATTCCCTAGATAGATTACATCCAGTCAGATCTTCTACTTGTCACCTGGAGATCTGAAGTGACAGCCAGCTAGCATGTTCAGCATCCCCAGGAGGTAAGTCACTCCTACATCAAAGCCAAAGATCAAGAGTTTGTCAATACAAGAACAGTGCAAATGGGTGCAAAAAGCTGGGTGATGGTAACTGTCATCCCTAGTACTTCACAGCATTTTGACATGCCATCATAAAAGCTAGCTTGTGCTTTGATGAATCTCCAGCTGAAGTAGATTCTCAGGTGTCAGAAAAGGCTTTAAACCTGTGTCTGTAGCTGCTGCCATCACTGAATAAAGAAAGAAAGAGGATTATGCTTATTTTCTTTTTTGTCTATTTCTTTTTTCCTCCCTGAAGTGAGGAAAGCCACAGGTAATTTAAACCAGTAAAACTCTGGACTTGTAATAAAAGGAAATCACTAATGCTAATGGAAACATTTCATCTGTTTGGTTCACTTATCAGCTCTGTGAGACAAGTTGGTGAATTTAATCATACTGTTAACAAATATGCCCAGGTGTCTCTCCTCTTTATTATTTCTAACCCATCCGCTTTTACTGTCTAGAAGAAGCTATAAATTCTCATTTCCCAGCTCTATGCTTTATAGTTCATCCCGTATCTATTTACTCAGTACAACGAAACTCCAACACTGTGTACAGGCCACATTTCTCATATTTGTCACATCAGGACACTCAGCCCGTGTGTGGCAGTTCTTGTGTCACAATCATTAGCAAACACAGATAAAATAATCTGTTTCCAAAGTTAATCTTCAACTAACTGCACCACTGTGGCCCAAAAATTTGCACTCAGCGCCATCTATTGATGCCATTCTGGTTCAGAACACCCTGGCTCAGTCACCACCCAGCACTGAACCACACCACAGGCTTTACCAACAATTAAAATATATAGATGTTAATAGCAGCAATACTGGGTTAGGCATTAAAAACATTTGGTAAGTTAGTGTTAAAATTTGCCTCTGTTTCTAATTGGCCCTTTTCTGTTGTCTGACAGAAATAAAAATGAAATACTGGTATGAGTTTTCCAGATAAGGACTTTTGGCATGTCTTGGCCTTATTAGTGTGTTAGGGATCCTGGAGCTGTGCTCCATATATCATACTACTAGTAGTAGCAGTAATAGTAGTAGGGGATGATTAAGTCCTTAATAATAGATCTGCAGCTTGGCATGTCACAATTCCCATTCTGCTGGAATGGTTATTTTATATTTCAAGTTCAGATCATTAAGGTCTTGGATTCTGCTTCCTTTTTCTCTGTGGAAATTTTCTTTTCTACATATCCACTCTTGATAAACATTCTTCAGTCTCAGATTTCTACGCTGCATTGTAAGGAACAACTCTGATCTAGACAGATACACTCTTGAGTTATTTAGGTAAAACTTAGGCTAATAGTAGCTTCCAAATTTTATCTCTAAAAAAGCCTTTTCATGATGCTTTCAGCTCCATCAATACTGTTTTACAACTTCTCAGGGGATATAAGTGTAAGTAATCTATCTACTCCTGTATTGGAGAATAAAGGCAAATTTTAATTATCAAGTTTCCATGATGAATCTATGCAACTCACTGGGGAAAAAAAGGTAACTGGCAATTTGGAGTATTTTGCTGATGTCCTACACAAGACACTACTCCCACACATCTTCATGGTTGTTACCATTGCAAATGCAAGTTGGCTGAACTCAGAAAACATTGTTACCAGTAATCATCATCACACGGAGAAGATACAGAAATTGTATTTATTGATCAGTAATTTATGATTGGGGACTACTCATTTCCAGGGATTATCAACTTCAGAGATCATTAGGTTCTTACCTGTTTCATTCTATTGGTCCTAGAATTTGCAGATATATTTTACCAAGTGCAGAACAAAGCAAAAACACCAAACACCACCTACCTGACTTATGTCCCCATTAAAAACTTCATAAACCCAGCACAGATAAAGTAAAATTTAAAAAAAAAAAGTTCTCTTTTTTGTGGTATCATAGAAAAATTAAATGAGGAAAAGCCCTACAGAGATCAAGCGGTCCAGCAGGACTGACTGACATTGGAATGGGTTACCTGGGGCCTTGTCCAGCCAGGCTTTTACAATTTCAAAGGATGAAAATCTCACTACCAAACTAGAGCACTTGTATCCCAGTGCTTACCCACTCATAATTCCTAATGCTCACACCCACACAGCACATGCATCTCCCATAACCTTGCATTCCTTGACGATTCCTTTTCAACAGAGGAATGGCAGGAACACAGGAAGTCATCTTGTTCAGCCACTGTATCAGGAACAGGTCAGAAACTGCTGCACAGACCTGCTCTGTTACCCCCTAATCTGAGGGGCAAACACCTGCTGGGCTGCCTTGGCTCCCTCCAGGGCCCTTGTGAGGACAGAACAAATCCTGCCCTAGCAGCTGGGAACTGCAACACTGCTCTGCTCATCTACAGAAGACTGCATGCACACATATGAATGACTAATAGAATAATCCTATTTTCTGTTCCTAAGCCTCCTAAGACATTTCCCCAAGGGAACAGAGATGGTTTGTTGATCTCACCCACAATTATATAGTAAGTGGTACTCAAGTGACTCTTACGACCTGGACACACGAGCCTTAACAAAGGTGAGATTGCACCTGCTCATTCTGGCTCCTGAAATTAGCCAGATGCATCCAATGGTAATCCTGAAGGAGGGGATAGGGCATCAGAAGATTCACCTTTTCTTCTCTGGAAAGAAGGAGCAAGAAGCAAGGAATTTTCTTACAAAGATTTTCTCAACAAAACATCCACAGAGCACCAGTACCAAAGTTTTCACTAAAAAAGAGTGGCAATTTTAGCACAGAGTTTAAGGACTTCCAGTTTAAACACTGCTTTCATCCTCTCACACAGAAAATCCTGTAATAGGAGCTCCTAAATCCTGTTTGGTTTAGGTTTGAAAATGAGCCAGTGAAGCATCTATTTGGAAGGCATGTTTTAGTAAAACCGTAAATCTACCTACTGTTCAACTCTCTAAGTTACTGAAGAATTCACATCAGAAGAACATGTCAGATTTTGGTGGATAAGGGGCAAACAGCTGGTGTTGGATGAGATGCCCTTTGTCTCTCCTGACCTCACACACAGACATGCATATCATCAGTATGCACTGCACATGGGCCATTCATAATTTCTTTTTATTCTCAGGCAACAATCCGTCAATAGAAAAAGGATTATGAAGAAAGCAAATGGTTGGAGAATCCTTGATTGATATGTAACCAAAAGGCTGCTGTGCCATAGACAGCTCTAAGCTAAAACTTTTGCAGTAGCATAACACTGGGAACTGTGACCAGCTTTAGACAGGCACTATCAGTTATGGTTCTGAGGCATCCTCTGGTATTTTTCTTCATACATCTTCCTGACCTCCAAAATGTTTCTTTTCAGGCTTTTCTTCTAAGGCTACTTCCAAAATGCTCCTTATGTGGCACATCTGCTTTCCACACTTCAAGCCCCAATCAAAACAGTGCAAATGCATACAAGCTGCCACCTAATTGATGGCTCTGTCATGTCTTTCAGTTGAAGAATTCAGGTCATAACTTTGGTTTAGTCCAGGTATTATTAAATTTATAACCAGACTTCACTGGCAGCAGTCAGCAAGTAGGCAGCTTCTTGTCCTTGAGAGCACATTTACTTCTCCACACGTATACACCGAGTGATCAGTTGGCTGTTAGCTCACAATTTAGGCTTTTCTTTTACCCACAAGTGATGAAGAGCTCACATTGCCTGAAGGTGTGCTGTATTCCAACGCTACTCTGACTATTGCTATGACCGTTCTCAAGAGGCTGTTCCCATGGCTGAACCAGCAGCATGGTACCAATAAACACATTTCTGTCTTCTTACCCTGCCCCAGTGCACTGGGATGGAGTTACAGGGAAAGTCCAATGCAACACCAGCATTGACATCTCTTGTAAACAGGAATAGATCACAACTGAGCTCTTTCTATGATGCACTCTCTGGGTCCCATCCCTCCATTCAATTTGCAGTCTCTTCCTTCCACATCTCAAGTCCAGGATTTAAGAAGTCTTTTCAAGTTTTGCCTATGAACAGTGTACAAAATAGTCAGTAGGGCTGGGATCAAGGGGATATCTCAGATTTTTATCAGAGAACAAGGGTTCAGGGGAGAATCCTAATGCATTACATGCAGACCACTAACAAGGATAGATAGTTGAGCAGAACCTGTGGGAAGAATAAAGCAAAATCATCACCTGGACAGAAAGAGGGAAAAGGTGGAGTCTGGGAAAACAGAAGTTACAAAACCAATGCTGCTGCACTTAATCTTTGTGTCTGCAGAGATTATATATCCCTCTGTCAGCCATAGCTCACTAGCTAACTGACTTGACAGAAAAAATGATTGTTATTATCACAGCTACTACTGAGTGGTTATTATTTTCCCTTCCCACCACTTCTCTGCTTTTCTCCAGCAGAGACTAATTAAGATTGAGCAAGTACCACAGACTTCTCCGATTGTCACTCCCTAGCCTTGTGTTGCTGTCTATTAAAAACACTTCAGTTCCCTTTCTCAGCATTTACAGATTTATACTAGTTCCTTCCAAAGACCCATTTTTTAAAATTTTGAACTAGTCAGTTGCTGACACTTCAGAGTCCTCTCAGAGGGTTAACAGAACTCCACAAAAAAAGACAAGATACATCCAATCTTTGAGGAGGCCGAAAGCTAGACGAAGATTTTGAAAGGAATTTAGAAACTACAGGAAGCAACTAGAAAAAGAAGAGTTAATGAAAAGTTAAGATACCCCAAGGAATTAGTCAGTCAATCTCCTCTTGAGAATACTATGGGAACCACCTCCAACTCCTCTGCTTTCTCATTATCGAGAGATCAAATCCACAACTACAAAATCCATGCTCACTACTCCCTTTAGAAACACATCACCATCATTTGAGGGCACCCATCCATCTTCCAAACACATTTGGAAGGTGCTCAGCATGAACAACTTAAAGCAGATGTTCAAAGAATACATCAAAGAATGGGACAATGTCAACTGCCACTTCATCCCTTAAATTTCCCATTAAAAAAAGGTACAGAAGAGTGACTGGTCTCCAAAGTTTATTAAAAATCAAAGAATAGAAAACTTTACATAAAAATATGTCAATTTTAGCTTCCACATAGTTGTCCACACAAAAAATTTAAACATTTTTTTAAACCTGTAGCACATAACCACAGTGATAGCCAGGCCAATTCATTTGGTTCACCATGACTGAAGTGTTACATGATACCACTTTTCAAATGAGTTTTGCTTTAAAATGGATGCTAGTATAAGACACCAATTAAAGCCTCTGAAGGCTCTTTAATGTAGTTATGCTCAATATTGCTAGTGTGTGAAGACTAAGCAGTACAGGCTCATGTAACAGCCCTTAGATATTATTTATGAATCAGCTCACAATTTTTAGAACTTTTTTTATTGTGATGAGTCTGAAGCATTAAGACAAACTTTCTGCAAACAGATATGCACTACTCTACTTTGGAATGTTGCCCTCTCTCCCCTCAAGGACCTGTTTGTGTTTGACAGATTCAGTAATAACATGAACTACTTCAAAGGCATACAGCATATTAAAAAGCTTCATGCTTGACACCTCATTTCAATATTCAGATACCAGTTTTAAAACCTTCTCTATCTGTACACAGTATAGATGTCCTGTTAACAGGATTCTTCAGCTTTCTCTGCTAGTGGACTTACATAACTTACCTGTAGTTTTCTGTATAGCTTAAGAACTCTCACTTAAAAAAAGGGAAGTCAGAGGGCATGAGATGTGACCTACTCCCAGGACAACTGTGGTGCTTTAAAAACTCAGGGTTAGGCAGGATGTACATTTTTCAAAAAGTTAAAGACAGTGTTTGTCATGGCAATACACACTTGCATAGTATACCTGTATGCATCTGTAAATTAAGTGCCAGCCACTCATACTGTGTACAACACTGGGCTGTGCTCTCCTGCAACACATTAAAAGATACTTCTTGTAATGCTTAGAGCAGCTGAAGTACTTTTTATATATTTGCTCTTAACAGAACTAATGCATACTACTATACAGATTCCTTAATGGAATCAACATATTTCCTTTCTCCACATTCCTTAAGCCGGGTACCTCTGTTTAATAGTGTTGTTTCAACCCAAACATTAACAGGTTACATTACTAAAATGCATCAAAGCATGTAGTTCACAGCTTTTTAATTTCCTATCAGGACTTGAACCAACCTTTTTCCCATTCCTCTCAAAAGGTTTGCTTCTGGTACTATAAATGTTGGATTTGTTGTCTAGTTAAAGAAAATTAAAACTCATTGGTCAGAGCAAGACAACTGATAGAGGCCAGACAATGAGCTAAAAAACACAGGGTCAAAATGCTTTGGAGCTTCATAAATTCTTAAAACTGTAAGCCAAATCGCACTTTCATTGTGAATCAAGAAGCCTCAAATGTTACCAAATGTCATGTTTATAACACTGCTCAGACAACCTGCCAAAACTATGACCCCAACTTAGATAATGCAACCTGGGAAAGGATCTGTAAATTAAAAAACCTCTTCCCCTTAAATATAACTTATGTGATAATATGAAATTAAATTAAAAATTCCAAGTTATTGCACAAATCATACTTCCAATATTTACAGAGAAAAAAATTGAGCTTTGAAAAAAAAAAAAAAACAAAACAAAAAAACAGGAGAGCAGCAAATTTACTTTTATGAATTCCCAACTTGATCTGCTGCAAAGAAGAAAAAAATAATAATTCCAAGGGGCTGAAGTTTCCTTCACTTCTAAAATAAAAGAAAAGGAACAGATACAGCCACAGCAAAAAAGCTACAGCATTTGTAAATGTCCTTGCAGTTCTATTGTCAGAGCTGCTTCGGCACTGAATGAACCATTGTGGGAAGGCAGAAAACAAACTTCCACATTTAATAAGGCTTCACAGATAAGCACAACTACTTCTTGAAGATGGACTGAACCACCACACAAAGAAACATGCAAAGAAGTCAGCTGCAGATATTTGGCAACACCAATAAAACGATGTGCTGGACGCTGGTCTCCATCCCTCAAGTCGAGTGGCACTCACTCAGTTTGTCTGAGCAGGGAAGGTCATTTTGGCATCTGCCATTATCTGCTCAGACTGATAGGCAAACTGTCTCTGTGTTTTTTCCTTCTCCATATATTACGATTGTACTGGTGGTGTCCTCGGTTACCAACTGGTTGCCTCATACCTCCACTGCTGACAGGGCTGTAGCTGTTGCCTTGGTTATGAGTTCCTTTCATGGAAAACTTCATTCCACTGTGCTGCTAAAAAAAATAAAATAAGGTAAGCATTCATTTAAGCATAAAAACAACAGACAAAACATATATTACCAGTTGTATTTCCTCAACATATAAGTCACTTCCACAAAGCACTGCTTGAAGCAACTGGTCTTTTCACGTTTAATTGTAGCTGTGCAAGTCGCAAGGCACTAACAACTTACTAAGTGTTTTCTGAAGAAAATGTCCTGCAAATGAAATGGTGTAGATTTCAAAGTATCTTTAAAACCCTCGGATCTCAGTATGAAATATAGTCACTGTACAACTTCTTTATAAAACCAGAGAACTTCCACATTAAATACTAACTGTGACAGATGTGTCTATTTTGGAGTATCTTAGCAAAAGCATGACCAAGTGAGATACTTAAGTCTTTCAGAAACATCATGGACAAATACAAGAGCTGATGCATGGGGGGTACAAGTCTGCTTTTCCCATAATCTCAAGTCAGTGACAGGCAAACTAAGTATGTCTTGTGAGGAGCTTGTAAATCCTACTGGTGTGATCATCAGATTACACAGCTCCTAGACTGTACCTCATATGCAGACCAAGGCAAAACAATTAAGTGATCAGAAATACAGCATGACACTTTCTTCAAGGGATCTCCAATAACTTGGAACAAAAACTGCCCAGAAGGTTTAGCAGCAACCTGAGTAAACCTACCACACCATAAGGTACTACAGGCATCACTATCACTATAGATGTATACACTAAGTTGGCATACAGTAACTTGGTATGTACTTAAAATAGGTACAAGAGTTTCAGAAGATGAAACTGAAAGACTTCCTAAATACTGAGAACATCAATGCAAGCAACATTTCCTGATGTCTGACAGCAATAACTCAACAGATAACTGATTGCCTGTAGCAAAAGCTAATTCTAACCTTAAGTGATTAAACAGGAACACAGAGCTAACATTTGAGACAACTGCTTAGAACACTAAAGTAGCTGCAGGTATTTCATATTCTGTATTTCCAAACAAGCGTGAAGTAGAAAGAAAGGAGAACACCAAGCCACCCTTACAATTGTGTGCACAAAAAAACCCAGTTATTGAACGCATAATGCCATAAGCAACATTTTATTGTCAAACTGTAATTGAAGAGATACTGAGCATCCAGAAAGACAAAGTGGTGAAGACTAGTGTTGAGGAACAACCACAGTTAACTGCAGGGTGGCAAAAAACCTTTAAAACTATTTTGGATTTGTACAGTTTCCTACAGCAACCTAATTAACCATCACGGAACTTCTAAACTCTCAAGATAGATGCACTATGTGTTATCCTAAGACTACCAGTGGCAAAATACTTCAAGGACAAACAAGAAGAGGAAATGCAGGTCGAGACTTTTTCATTAAGAGAGACAACTTCCCAAACATAATTTACTGATGTACATTTCATAAATAGCTTCTAGTAGATGTTTTAGGAAGTCAACATGAAACAAAAACAAAAAAACCAAAATAACAAAAAAAATTAGAATGTTTTATATTTTTGGCAAATAGTCCTTCAAGCAAACACACCATCTTGTCACATTTTCCTGCTAAGTTTTCTAGTTCAGTAAGTATATATCTCTGACTCAATTATATATAAACATTTACTTGAAATGACATCAAAACACTAAAAATGACCCCATAGTAGTCAAAACACTAAAAGTAGCCAGTCATCACAGTTACCGTCAACTATATACTGAAGAAAGACAGAGGGAAAACTTCAGTATTGCTACTGAACAACTAGAACAAAAGTCTGATCAAGCAGCATACAAACTTCCAGGAACCTTATCCATCCACTTCAGTTGAAAATTTGAAAAATCTTGCAATTTCTTCCTCAATATGAGTGAGGATTCACAAGAAAAAAAATACTGGGGGCAGGATGACAGGTGACCCCCAAGACCACACAAGGAGCACAGCAAGTATGACGATTAAGTGCATCTACCTGTATCCTAAAAGATGTCACACCCCTTGTTTGCTCAAAAGGTAAACAAACTTTCAAAGAATGATAAATAACTGAGACAGAACGTGAACTCTAGCTTGTGATGAAGCATTTTGCATTGTTCTTAGTTCATCAAGATATAGATTGTCCATCTATTGGACCAGGATCTGAATCCATCAGTCTTATGATTCATCAGCTGAGAGAGGTGCTTAAGGAAGTTGACTCAGGGACCACTTCAGTCACAGATGATACCTTTGTATTTACTAGTCCTCAACTACATTTTGTTCACTAGTTTGCTTGGTTTTTTGAAACTGTCAGCTTTTAGCATCTTGCATCCTGTGCTATGGCATTTCACAGCTTAAATGAGCATCGCATTTAATTTGAGCCTACTACGGTATGATCTATCAGTTCTTGGGAGTATTGTCATTCTGCTCTCTAACTTTTGCATACACTGCTGACAATTACACAGACCTAGATCATATACCTCATCTTGTCGAAGTTAAAACAATCATTCTTTCTTCACACAGAAGCAATTCCATGTGTTTGATTACTATTACATCTTTCCCTATTCTGCTTCCATTTGTGTTTTGACTTTCCCCGATGAGAAAAGAAGCAGCAAAATTATACCCACTGTTGGTGTTCTGCAAAAACATCACGATGTCATCTTTACAAGAAACTGTTGGCTCAGGGCTTACCACTCTCTGCAAAGTTTAAATTATTTCTCACCCTCCTGACACATCACCTTGAAGGGTCCTTCTGCACCTCTTCTCAGGCAGACCTTACAGTGCTTCACACCACCAGCAAACTTCACCAGGCTTCATCCACTGCCTTTTAGACATTAGGCAGCACAAACTCCTGCAGGGCTATCCTGGTGACCTCCATTTCTTACAAGAACCGAATTTTAGTTCCTCATCTTCCCATTAGTTAACTGTTAAAAAGGGGACACACATCATTCATTTAGCTTCTTTCAGGATCTTCGATTTGCTTCATGTTTTTGTAAATCTCAAGAGGCTGTATCAAACAGCTTTCTCTTGTGCACTAACTTCTGGACATTCAGATGCTCAGGAGTCACACAATCACTGAGAGGTGGCATGTCTGTAAGCAGATGATGGCTAGAGAGAGATCAGGTAATCCAAGAAGATAGCCCTTCGTCTGTGATACGGCAGATAAATCTTCGATTTAGAAGTTTCAATTTCTTTGGATCTATTTCTCTAGATAGAACAATCTCTCCCATCTTACAACTACTTATTCAACAACTGAATGATAGAATTGGTTTGGTTTTTAGCTGTGTTGAAAAATCTGCTAGATGTGGAGGGAAAACTAAAGAATTCACATTTAAGACAAGCCTGGGGGTGGGGGTAAGGTGCAATCCTGCATCACATACCAGGTTAAATAAGTTTCCAGGAAAAAAAAACAACAACAGAACATGGAAAAAAATATTAACAAATAAACAGAAAACCCCAGAACTTAACAGGAAATAAAAAACAGGAGGGGAAAAAAAAAGAAAGAAAAAGCCCCAGAAAAATCTCAAGAAAAGAAATTTGGTTGCAATAGACATACCAAGTAATTATTTGCTAAGGAAACCAAACTTCTATTCTTAAATACTGGCAAATTTACTATACAAAACTGCTGACATTTAAAGACTGCCATTATTCAAAAAGAAAATTTATAGCCAGAAATCAATCCCCTACAATTTGAAATAACACAAGTAACATAACAGAACTAAACTCTAAACATAAACAGGCTTCTAAATCATTTTGCTCTTTTGTTGGGTTTTTTTTTTTGCCTGATAGCATTTCTGAAGTAAGATGACAAAAAAAACCAAAAAAAAGACAGGGAAATGTTGATAATAAAGTATCTGTACTAAGATTCAAGAAAGATTATACATACAGTGCTCCAAAACGATTGGTAAGTACTTTACAGAGGTAAACAAAAAGCTTAGAAAAGGCATAAGACAGTTTTGAAAGATTACATGTTTACTATTTTGTTGTTAAGAGTACAAGATTAACGGCCATGACTGAATCTAGTCTGCAGTTATCAGACTTGTAATCAAATTCATATACCTCAAAATCATTTCATGTGAAATATCAGAGTAGTATTCAGAGTTACCTTAATGTACCATTAATATTTTTAGTATCCCTTAAATAACCTAACATGCAGTCTCAAAATATTTCACAAAGTTTGCAGTATTTCCAAATTCTGTATTATAGGCTTGTAGCACTCGCTCACTTTCTGAGCATAATGTCTGTAAATACACTAAAAAAATTTTATCTTCTTGTTCTTTATGAAATAAATTCATTGTTTTGCAGAGAAATAATGGATAATGACCTAACCAACATTTTAGTCACAACTGCATAAGCAATAAGCCAAGTATTAAGCAACCTAGCCTCATTAAATTAGTTAACAGGATTCTACAAGATAACTGCACATGCTACCTGGGTATACTCTTAACCTGGTAAGATTTCTGTGTGGTTTAGATATCTAAGCTGAAGTAGAGAAAAACCAAAACAAGTTCTTCCAAAAGTTGTTTAGTACTGACAATCTAGGGAAATAAGGCCCAAAGCACTACAAAGACTCTTCTCTTTCTGGGGCCTACAGGCTACTTTCAGCTACAACTAATTAGATCTTGAGCTCTGAACAGATTTTATAAAATGAGCCCGAACTCTTTACTGCTGCTATTAAAAGGGGAAAACACCATTTATGAAGATAACTGTGAACAGCAAAGAAAAGAAAAACCAACATGGAGACTAGAAAGAGCTCAAAAGCAAGAAAAATTGTACACAATTTCAACACAAGAGAACTGGAAAAATTAAAGCTGCAAGGGAGCAGATTATATCAATCCTTCATATCTTATTTCACTTCATTACAGGCTACTGGCAGAGCTACCACACAAATGTCAAGGTTCTCTTCACCTTTCAAAACAGGCTAGGCAAGACTAGTATGAGCAGCTCCAGGACAAACTAGTATTTGAGAGAGCAGAGGGCCTAGTCCCCAAAATGAGTGACTGACAGTAGAGACTACTGTCAGCATCACAGTAAATACTGAATTACATTATGGCAAAGAAAGTAGAATGACACATGAAATAAATACCCTTTTTGATCTTGTCACTACCCAGGTTTCAAAACTGAGGGGCAGGAGTCAAAACAATGCTACCAGAAGACAGAACTCATACTTCAACTTTGCTGCTGTTGTGACACAGGCCATGAAATGTATCTGCATACTTGTCACTACAAGGAACAAGAGCTTTTTTAGCACAAAGCTGACAATTTCAGACCTTAAAGAGAAATCTTACCTCACTGAGAATTCCCACTTTTTATTTGGAACAGAAAAACTACTACTACAGTAAGAAAACCTCCTTCCAAATGATGAGGAGATACCAATACAGTACATGTGAAAAAGTCTGCAGAGGAAATGAATGTGCAATCACTCAAATCCATCTCAGTTTGTGAATAAAAACCTGATTACAATGACACTGGAAGATAAAGGAGTACTATGCAAACAAAAGGAAGATATGACTCCCACATTTCTGTAAGTCTTTTATTTATGGTGAGTTTGTTTATGTTTCTAAGAAACTACTATTTAGACCTTACTTTGTCTTTCCTGCAACTCAAAAAGTGCTCAGGAAGCAACTGCCAATGTGGCCAGTGAGGCTCTCATACAGTCCTATAAACATCTAGACTGTATGTTTATATGGAGACCTCTGGAGACCACTTAAGCCAACATTCTGTTGTAAGCAGGGTCAGATCAGGTTATCCAGAGCCTGGTCAGGCTAAGTCAGTTTCTATACATGGAAGGATAACACCACATAAAGACTGCCTGTATAAATACAGGACAACCTAAATGAAAAATCTCTAGTACTGATTTCAGCTGAGCAACCTCTGAAACTCAGATGCAGATTTTCCTTCTCTTCTTTTCTTAGGAAAGGAAATCAAACATCATGTTCTCCTAAGTTCTGCATGTGTTAAAAACCAAACAATGTTCTGTCATACATGGAAGATGGGAGTCTGACACTGAGAATCAAAACTCTTTCTGAAATATACAACTGTAGCCTCCTTCCTATGACAACACACTGGCTCTGAAAAATTAATCCACCCTAAATGAGAGCATTCTCAATAAAACAAAATAACAGAAATGTCATTTGGTTGAGTGAAGAAACCTTCAGTACCTAAACAGCTTATAAATGCCATTGAACAAATCAGGTCATTTCTAAATTGAAGCTGACATACCGAAAACCATGGAGAATCACAATATATGAAGGGAGTTCAGCATATTTGTACACTGGCTAGTTGATGACACCTGCCTTCTCAGAAATATTTGGTAAAGTTCGGCACTGACATGAATTAAAATATGTCTTTACAAACTTATCTTTCATCCAAGTGAACTACACTTAACTGTTTACACTCAGCTAAAAGAAATATTTTTGACTCAAGGCCTGACCAATTTTGTTTGCAATGCTGCTAACCTTTCAGCAATCATTTCAGAGATACTAGCAGTATCAGCAGTACTAGTGAGACAAGGCAACACCATTAGCAGTTGTTCTGAATAAAAGCCAACTCTGAAGCAAAGTATGTTGACCAGAAAAGTGCCTGTAACCCTGTAAAAAATTGTTTTAAAAAGCAGTATAAAACTGTAAAAAAGCAGTTTATAAGTTTAAATGTTCCACCTTATTTGGCCAAACTCAAAAGAATCTGAAAAAAAAAGAACTTACTCCTTCAAATCCTTTTACAAGTTTTGACTGTAGTATTTCAGCACCGACATTAAGGTTTCATTTCCTGGTTGTCTCCATAGCAACAAACATACTCCCAATCAGACATCACTAATCTTTAGTGGAGGTTTTCTCAGACACACTAGAAGCCAGCCAGTGCAGCAGAGGGACTGGCTTTAGATAATTTGGAATCAAGACACAACCCATTGGGCAAAAAAGAAAGCACCTTAAATGAAAGAGTTCTTCTGACCTAAGAAAAGGAAGTTTCTTCTGTCTTCATTTTGGTAACCTAGAGAACAGCAATCCAGCATGAATTAAACTTGTCTCAAAGGAATGGGGAATGTAGTCCCCTCCTCTCCTTGGGAAGTTACCAAGCAAGCAATTTCTGCCCCCTCTACTCATCTGGACATACATGTCAACATCTGTTTTTCTGCTTATTTTTAGTGGGCAGCTTCATAAACTGTTCTGCTCCTCCAAGCGAAATTTCAAACTGCTGTCAGCAGAGTAGAAGAATGATTACCTTGGAAAAATGATGGATGATGATGATCCTGAAAAGCACACAGACCTGTGCCAGGAGCTTCATCAGTCCCTGAACTATCTGGAAATTCTTCAGCGCAGTACATAAATAGAATTGGTAATCACACCAAACATGTTTCAAAAATGAAAATACCAGGAAGATTTAGCAGCAGCAAACTTGCCTAGAAGGCTATAATTTGTTCAAAATACAGTTAGTGCTCTTGGCACCTCCTGCTTTTTAGAGTTGTACTCAACACCTAGGTACAGCTTTCCAAGCTGAACTGAGGTGGAAAACGTTGCCAGGGAGAAAGCTGAAGACACCATGCAGACAAATGAATCCCTTTCAAAACTTCCTTCTGAATACGAAAGAAGACTTGCTTTTAAGAAAGTCTAGCACAAGTTCAGATTTATCAGGGCAGGAGTCCTCTAAGATGGCAGAAGGTGCCTATTAAGAGTTATAAGCTAGCTGGGTCTCATGTTACATCAACTCAAAAGAAAAGCCTAATCTAGCAAAGTCATGCTCCAGCAAGTTGGAAGTGGAAAGAAGATATTTACAGTATTTTGGGTAAAATTATTTCATTTCCTACCTCTGACTCAATCATAAACTTTATCAAAAAAGAACACTCCTACTTCACAAAATACAAGCTTTTGGTAAATTCAATGCAAAAAATCCCATTATCCCACTTCTAAACTATAAGTAGCAAGAAATTATTCTGATTTAATGTGATTCTCAAAGGCACATCTTTGTTAAGAAAAGCCACAGAAAAATTCCCACTTTTAAACATGTAAGTACTATAAAACTACTAACAGAACAGTTAACAATCACTTAAAAGGACAGCCAAGGAACAGAAAGCCAGAAAAAGTGCTACAAAGCAGTTGTCTTCCAAGATTCAAGATTCCAACAGAGATCCAAAATTCACACAACACACTGCCTCTTCACAATGGTGGCAAACACTCTGAATGCCAACTTGTTTGGTACTAACAACTGCATGCCTCCTAACTAGCTCTAGGGTACTTCTTTAGAAAAGCAGAGCTGTTAGGGAAAGAATCATCTACACTAGGTTTGTATTTTAGATGAACTCTTAACTTAAAACAACTCTCCAGTTTTATTCTAAAAAAACTTTTAAAGTTTCAGACTGTACTGTATTCACTAGGCAGTGAATATTCACTAGCAGACACTAAAATAGAAATACATTATTCTATTAGCTTCTCACTAATACAACATTTCCTGTGCAGGTAAGTGGGTATTGCCTAGGTGGGACTGAGCAGTAGGGAAAGTAAGGAGGGGAAGAATCTGTGTAATCAGTTAGAACACTAAAACCAAAGGCAAGTCAAGGGAAGTGATCATTTCCCCTCTACTCAGCACAGGTGAGGTCACACACGGAGTGCTGGGCCCCATTTGGGCTCCCCAGGAATCGAGATGCGGACAAATGGGAGAAAGTCCAGTGAAGGTCCATGAAGATAAGTGTTGAATCAAATAAAAAAAGGCAAAGTCATTAAGTTGAAAATGTCTTGGCCTAGATTCCCGTGAACTCTGATACAAGGACTCGGAGAAGAAGGAAAACCTTACAAGAACTTGACCAAAACTAAGTTTCAAATGAACCAGCTCACAGTTTTGTTATCATGTGCAACCTGCAATCCACAATTTGCATTAAGCCTCATGTGAGGCATGTTTTACTAATAGCTGTAATTATCAAGACTGAGGGAATGTTTTCCTGCAGAAAGATGCACTGAGGTTGTACCAGAATAGATACATTAGCCAAAAAAATTCAGGTCCCAGCACATTTATGCAAACATTTAATTTTTTGGTAAAAATTCTTGTACACTTGTCCATAATTAATTTTCTGTTCTCTACCTTTAAAATGTATTACAGAAAATTACAAGTACAACAAAATCTGTTCTAATAATTCAAAATCAAGACAACTAAGTAAGCCTAGAAAGGTTAATACTATTCCTTAAAATTCAAAAACTATCTTACACCTCCACCACATATAAGGTGGTGGGAATTAAACAGCCTAAACAAATACCCCACTAGTTGGGCACGAGGATTCTCAAACACAAAGAGTCAGACACCTGACACTCGTTCTTTAACTTACTCCTAGGTGTCGATGTTGTGGAGGGGCTCTTCTACTCTAAACCCTTTCCCACCCTTTGCTCTCCCCGCACCTCTGACACAGCAGGTGAGTACTTTTATGACCACATGAAGCTTAGCACATGCTACATGAAGGTTATCCTCAGAGGCTTTTAGACTGACAGCACAGTGCACATGACCTACACTTGCGATGTGATCGCTTGCTCGTGACAGAGTTGCTGGCTCATACCTGATTACTGGCGGCCATTATCAAGGTTCTCGGAGGCGCAGATTGGGGTTTACCACTTGGCAGGGGCAATGCGGGTGCTAAACTGGCCATAAGCTGAGTCGGTGCTTGAAGACTGAACTGGTAAACATTAGGAGCTGTGCAAGGTGCTGTATCTGATTCCTTTTGGCAGAGAAAAAGGGGAAAAGAAAAGCAACTTTACAGAAAGTACAGTATATTCAGACTATGCACGTGAAAATGCACCCAAATATCAACTCAAGTGAATACTACAAAACATAATGATTTTTTTCAATAGTAAAAAATAAAATAAAATAAAAGCCAGCACTATGTTTATTTTATACATCCAGCAAAAGTTTAACTGAACCTCTATTAAGAAGAAAATGTCAACAGGTCTATGGCAATCACAGGTCAGTTCCAGTCAGCACAAATCTAAAGCCAAAGTTATGTCTCTACCAAATTCAAATTAAAAGATGAGAACTAAGGCTGGGAAAAAACAGAACAAGAACAGCAACACTAGGTGACAGAAGGGCAAGAATTTTAGGTGTCAAGACAGATTCGGTCCCCTGAACAGTGTTCTGGATTGTACTTATTTATATGGCAAAGTTGCTCACTGTAATTGCTACAGTCTTCTCCCACCCTACCCAGCAACAGCAAAGTTAGGGCTCCACCTGCCAAGAAACAAGCTGATGCTCTGCCAGCCAAGACCAGTATACACACACCAGTCACACACACCACTGCTCACCGGGAGTTCTGCTCCCCTGGCTTTCCATCTGAAATCCGAGGGAAATTCTCCAGGGAAAGCAAGATGGATACAGAATAACAGAAAAGATACTGCAAATGAAACTGGTATCACTGATTACTACTCTTCCTCCTTCCAGCCCAATCACCAGCAATTTCAGATGCATCCTAAGCAGACATACTGCTGATGCTAAAGTACTGTGTGTCTGGAGCACTTAACAAGGAGGCAAGCACAGATTCAGGGGTTTACAGGAATTACTTAAGTCTGAAAATACCTGACTACATCAGTTCTTAAATGACCAATTATTTTCTAAGTTGAGAAAGGTGGAAAGCAAGCTACAGCCTTTTAAAACAACTTTGAACACAAAAAAATCTTGTAAAACTTATTTTTCAGCCATAACACAATGGCAGAAGTAGCTTTCCCTACATTTTACTGCTGCTTTTTACCACGTTCTTAACTCCAAAGAATTCTGAACTTAAAGACAATGGAAAAACCTATTCTTTATCCCAAACCACTAGTGTTGTTTCCACTCCCAGCTGTCTGGTTCAAAATATAGCAAGAGATGGAGCTTGGCCAATTAGCAGTTTAGAAGTTACCACATTAAAAGGCATTATTGGCTCAGGTCATCACAGATCTTTACTGTTGAAGTAATTACTGAAGTATTCTACTGCTCTGTCTCTAAAGATTAATTGCCTGGAAGCAAAGAATCTTCACTTAAATCACACAAACTTTAAACAGATCTCCAGCACTACTACTTGCCCTCACATGGCCTTGTTTTCTAAATTAGATTCTTCAGTTAGAGAATCAGCTGCTCAAGAACAGAAACAAAAAAATATTTCAAAGCTTTTCCTGGGGAAAAAGACTATATAGGTGAGATGGACAACTGTGAATACTGAGCAGCCTAACCAATGAGCTACTACAAAGCAAAACTTGCATCCCAGCTGAATTGAATACTCATAGTAGAAAGAGCCCTCAATAAAACCAGTCTGTTAGAACAACCAGTCTTTTACTGGTCTCTATAAAGTTGTGCTTACTAAAAAATAAGTTCTAGAAAGAAGGGAGCTGTTCTCCTATTAGTTCAACTAGTGATAAAAGTTAGAGTATGCCTTTGTGAAGCAGATAGCTGCATCATGAATTCATCACAGACACATCATACTCGTAAAACAATCTGTGCAGAAAGTTCTTATTTATGGGATCAGATAATTATTCTTTAATAAATACGTTCATCATAGTGGGAAACTACATGCTGTAGCACTGACCAAAAATTAAGCTTAGTTGATGCCTGGATTAGATGGCATTTTTCTCTTTTACCCAAGCCTACAGTATCAACACTGTGGGAACAGGCTAAGGTCTCCACAAAGACTGGACACTTTGGGTCATGGAATTATTAAAAAGCTTATGAGAAGAGAGGGAAATGAACAGACAAGTTCTAAGCATGCTCACCATGTACCCATGTGCTCAACAGGTACCCATGAGCTAGCAGACAGGATGGAAAAAGGGATCTTATTGTCTAGCCAAACCAATGTGCAAATCCATTGCAATGCAGCCTTCGCAAACCTGACCAAAGAACTATTTTAGTGTCTCCATTCAAAGGATCTCCCCTTTCTCTTCTACTTAGATACAATTAGATCCCTGACGGTGAACATACCTAACCCAGATGGGACACTTCTCATTAGTGAGACTTCTAAGGGGCTTTTGAGCAACAAAGAGTTGCTCAAAAGAGAAAGAGTAGTAGATGGAAGAGAAAAATGTGTCATATAATTTAACTGAGATTAGATTTCACCACCAATGAAGCTTGTGTTGCTTTATTTTAATTTTGTAATAGGTATGTTCTTCTGCCTCAAGGGTTATTCACTGAAACATCTCATACAAGCAGGTTATTTCTTTCTTCTAAGGCATTCCTGGTTTGCTAATAGGATTACTGAATGGAGTTGATATCGTGACTCCTCAAGAGCAACAAAATCTTTCTGTGAAGAGCAGCATTACCCTTCTCAAACTGAAAGATTAATATCGGATCGGAAAATTGAGCCCAATGTTAACAAATCTGATTTTCCATACGCACTGCCTACACTGAAGGATTAAATCTTTCTTGGTCTTCTGGACCAGATTCTCAAGTGTAACATGCAAACTTGAAGCACTAAAGAAGTTCAGATGACCTACAAGTAAACACATGGGAGGTAACACTCTTGACACATTAAATACGCATCTGGAAGACAAAAGCTCTAACCACTACTAGGGTGAGGGCTACAGAGGTCACATCAAAAAAGATAAATGTTCACTAAAGGGGTTAAGATCCCTCAACTGATTTTAGCAGATAATGTAGGCATAAAGCTACAAGACTACACTAAGAGCTAAGAGAAGTTCCTGATCTCTTGAATAGTACTACTGTGAATGCCTGACAGAGTACCTCATCCTGCAAGGAAAGTATCTTCTAAAGATATGCTTCTGGAAACCAAGAAAGACTACAACATGCAGGTGTATCCTCCTGGGACATTTCCATTTTAAAACATGCTCTTTAATCAGTTTCAACTTCCTGATTAAGAACTTCGTACCCAGAAGGAAGATTTCTACTTGTCATAGCCCTGATTACCGAGAACTCTAATTTACTTTAATGCTGGAAAAAACAAAGTATGGAAGATACCTAGAAACTCAAGAGTTACTGATGAACTTCTGCCTAGACACAGTGAAACACTGCAGTCATATGACAGATGAAGAACTGAAGCAATCTTAAAATGCAGACTTCTCTTCCTGACACAGGAGGAGAACAAAATAAAATCCTTTATTCTTCTGCAGAATGCATTTCCCATCATAAAAAGACCCAGGACCTCATCACCAAGAGAATATTTACTTACCAAAAACTCATTACTAACTAGGTCTGGCCATAAGAGGTTATTTCAATTCCATTAGTAACTAAAGGCTTAAGATACCTGGTAAACTTTTTAGTTAACAATAGCTACCATTTCAGAGCTTTTCCATTTCCAAGACAGTATGCTTTCTTAAAAGCTGAAGTCACCTAAGCCTAATTCATGACCCCAGTTTGTTTAAGTTTGGCTCAATGCTAAAGGAGTCTAACTATCCTAAAGTCAGTATTCAGAAATAAGAACTTAAACAATAGAATGCAAGTCGCCTGATAATGTGATGTATTTGGGTTTTCGGCCCTGTCTCCAAGAATGAACTACAGAAGTCTTGGCAAAAAATCCTTATTGTTCCCACTCTCAAAATCTCTTCCACTAATTAAACAATTTTTTTTTCCTCTTTCCCATAACATTCAGGAGCTGGAAGCTGTGAGAGAACAATGACCAGTACAGTAAAAATCATGTTCCATCTTTGAAAGCAAAGAACTGAAAATTGTTGTTTATAATTAACACTTCACATTGTACATTTTCAAAGTGTTCCTCTCCTTTCTTATAATTACAGTGATTTAACAGATTACTGCTGCCAGTCTAACTCCTTCTGCCTCTTTTCCCATTCTGGCATTCTCCATTACACCTGCAGTAGAATCTGACATTATTATGAGCTAATCCACAGAGGTGAACCACAGAAACAGTAATCCCCTTCTTACTAGTTTTACTTTCTGAATCAGCTCACCACAAGATTAGGTGAACACCAGTGCAGAAATGCTGGAGCACCTAATGAAAGGAAATTTGGCTAGCAAATACATCCTGTTACTGAATTGGCTTAGTAAAGTGTAAAACCACACTCCTTTGAACATAAAGCAACACCAGAGAACTTCAGACATGTCATAGTTTGGGGCCATGTGCAGGAGAAGAGCTTCAATGCACGCTCTCACTTGAACGGTTTTAGCCCCAGCGTACTTAACTCTGCTTGATAAAACACCGTGCTTCCAAGGTGACTTTATGATCAACCCCCGCCCTCAACCCACTTCTTCCACATTGTGTGCCATTTTCCTTCTTGGTAGGTGGAGCCATAACTTCAACTATGGTGTAAATAAAGTAGAATTGAGATGAACAAAATTTCTACTTCTATGGAAGATCACAAGATAATTTGCATCAATACAGTTGCTGCACTTCCACTGGCCAGCCTATAAACAATACAAGTCTTGAGCTAAGGTGAAATTGGTTGATTTTTCTGCCTTTCATTGCAAAAAGAAATTGGTCACTGTGACTACAGAAGGGGAAAAGTGAAAGAATATAGGACACACAAGCAAACTGAAAAATATGCATCCTCTAAAAGCATTCACGTTTGTTTTACAGGAGGACAACTGAAAACATTATCTAATTAGTATCTACCAGATTAAATACAAGTACAGTACCCCTTCAGTCACAGCTCATTATATCCTGAGAGGTCTGACTGCAAGCTTTTTCCATGTTTTATCAATACTCACTGTATTTCAGATGAGCCATCTTAAATAAAAAAGGCCCCAAGAGTGTGTGATTTAAAACTTCCTTTGTTGCCCAATATTTTCATTTCACAGGCTTTCAACTGGTCTGTATTGTTAACAATATAAAAATATTTCCAGTTTAATTTTCAAGTTATGCATTAAATTATAGGACTCATTATGAAAGCTGAACATGCACCATACTAGACTACAAATACTGAATTTAGGTTTTCTTCCATCCTAAAATTACTTAGTACCTCTGTGGGGTTTTTTTTTCATGGGAGGGAATGTTAAGATATGGCAAGATTACAACTTAAGACTTTGGCACCAGAAACTACTCTGAAGTCAACTCTTCCAAAATTATGTGCTTCTCTCCTTACTTCACTGACCTCACATCAGAAAAATCCCACTTTACTTGCTGAATTACAAATTCCCTCTGCATCCTCTACTGCTTAGAACAACTTACTGAATAAAATTACTTTAGAATTTTGTATTCAAAATTGTGCCTCCTGCAGCTTTGCAGAAATTTACTTCAAGTGGATATGGAGAAGAGACTGCTCAAGGAACTGATACAGAAGAACTGAGGAAGAGCACAAGACAATATAAACACCACACTGTCCTTTTGTCAGAGATACAGGTTAAAAACCTCAAAAACAAACATGGGGCCATACAGTGAAAAATAGGCAAAAGCAGCACTAGAAAAATATGTTCCCTTCTGGTCCACAGGAAGTGATAGTAATCTGCACAGCAAGAATAAGAAAAAAGAATGCAGTTTTAAAGGATTTGGGGGCTTACACTCTTAAATGCCCCAAATCAAATGTCAATTAAATGCTTTTCCCCACTAACATCAGGCTGTCCTGCACTTAGGGTTGCCACTGCTTTATTTGCAGACAACCTATCTGCAAGCCAGAACTTCCATCTCTCTGAAAACTAAACATTAAGAGGCTTTTTTAAGAGCTTGCCTCTATTTGTTCAGGAAGGGGAGAAGCTTAAGACAAAACCTGCATTATTCTATACAAAGATGATCAACTATTCATACATATTTGAACAGTTACTCTGGTTAGGACACAAGAATATTCAGGCATATAGAAAGAAGAGAGAAACATGTGTAGCTCCTGCTCTCAGGATGAGAATTTTATTAGGCAACCTCCTTTTGCCCTCACTCCTTACACATACAATTTCAACTACAACTCTACAAATTAATCATTCATTAAGATGGATTTAACAAGACTACAAGAAGAGCTGTTACATATTCTGAAGTGTCTGTCTCTCTACTGCAGATAAGCATGCCTTATGCCTGCAAATTTAATCACTTTAAAAAAGCACATTTATCCAGACAAGGTACGTCATATACTCTATCACCTCTCTCTCTGAATATGGAAGCACAATAGTTCCTGCTAATAAACTGAAATTTAGTCTGGCTAATAGGAAGGAAGGTGAGATGGTTGATAAATTCATTAAGCATGTTGAGTTCAAGTACTAAGCCTCAATTACTGCAAAGCAAGTAACAGTTCCAAAAATAAGTGTGGATCTTGTATGCATTCAGCAGAACTGTAAGAATAATGAGTCTTATTCTTACCAGTCATATTTATATATTAGTCTCAGAATGTAAGCATTCAATCAAGGTACTCAATACATAATACAATACAGTGACAGGACACATTCACAAAACACTGAAGCTCAGCATATTCTCCAGCTGATGGGGCTGAACCGTGGGGAGATTACGCACTGACATTCTGATGAAAGCTTTTTATAACCCTGCAAGGGTTACAGTTAAAATTTCAAAAACAGTCTGAAAGAAGACACTCTAAATGTTAAGAAGTTAAAAAGAGGCAAGGACTGTGTCACCTCTAAAGCTAGACTACAGGGGTACCTTTTTCACTGAAACTTCAACTACCTTGGCATGACTTAATTGTCTTGAGAACTCAGAGGTCTTCACAAAATTATCTCATCTTAGAAGCCCACACAACATTATCACCAGAAACATGGAGAAGGTGTATGAAATTTGTTAGAACCAAACTTGTAGCAGACAACTCGGAGTTTCTGTGACGGATATGACATTATCTATCCATAAGGTAACAGGAGAATTTCCTATGAGCCATTTTATCTGCTACTGATATGCAGGCATCACTGTCACATAAAAATATTAAGCTTTATTTGGCATCACATCATCAAAACTGCAAAGCAGTTAGCACCACAAAGTAAACCAGACCAAAATGAGACTGCAAAAACATACCTAGGATTATTTCTTACTCGGCAGAGACTGTTGATCAAGCAGTAGCTATTCTCTAGCACTACTCTAGGATTTCCCGAGCTAACGAAAAGCATTTTTCCACAATGCTTAAGCAACAAGAAATCCTGGTCACCAGTTACAGAGTGCAGGTCCAGAATGAAAAAAAAAAGCGCCCAGAAAAAAAAAAAAAGCCAAGCAAGCAAGCAACCAACACAAAGAGCATTTTCAAGAGGAATTTGGTCACTGCTTGGATTTTGAGACTGACATCTCCAACTAGCCAAAACAAGTAGGGAGCTGGGGGTGAACTAGCTCATTCCCATCTGGTTTCAGATTCTCAGAGCAATCACTTAACTCAGTGTGAAGGTGAGATTTTTTAATGCCAGAGGCTTGTTTTCTGTTGTGGAACAGTTTGATTCTTGCTTCCATACAGTAAAAATTCACACACTTTTCACTGTCCTTGATGACAAAGACATTTATAAATCATCTTCCTTTATTCACTTCAACATTTGTTGGATCATGTGGGAATGTATTGTACAACTTACCTGTTTGCAGGAGTGAGGAATATACACAGCATTTTTTCAGGCCAGCATAGGGTATTTGAAATCAGCAGAAAGCTTCATTGAGAGAAGACTTACTACATAGATCAGTTTGATAATTAACATAATTGAGAAAAATATGTGTACAGTCTAATACGATCTGATAACCAGATTCCTTGTATCCATAAGATTTTTTTAACATGTGTTCTTTAGTTTGCTCCTGATCACTAATATTTACATTCTTCACAGATCCAAGGTAACAAGGCAGGAATTTTAATACTCAGTACCTTGAGAAGAACTGTATTAGAAGTACTGGTGAGTCAGAGCTCTGTATTGACACGTGCAGTAAGGCAACCCCATAAACTGAACAGCTCTCCCACTAACAGTTACAGTGACACCCAAAGAACAGGCTTCTCTTGCACAAGGTCTTTGATCCAAAATTTACTGGCCCTTTGAAAAGATGTCCTTTGTGGTTAAGATTTTGCAGTTGGCTAAGACACCTACTAAAGACACCATGGCTAGAATTTCATTGGCCAGAGTGCGCTAGATTAAGGCATTTTGTAAATAGCTTTGCTACTCCGGGAAATCCGTAAAAGGGTACCTTTTGTTCAAATTATGATTTGGTCTCGTTAGATCCAATTTTGGGCTGTGTAGATGGTAGCCCAGAAGCGTGTTCTCCTGCAAGCTAATCCTAGATGCGCAAACATGAAAGCCAACATCCTCCTGAGTTTCAGATGGTATGCTGAGAAAAAGCACATAAATCTAAAATATATGGGGAAAGAGAAGACTGTCCTTGAAAGAGGCAGTTCTCTTGTTCCCCAGTGGTACCCAAGTTCTTACCCAACTTGGTACCCAAGTTCTCATCTTCAAAAGGTTGCCACCAGTATGGAGAACTCAGGGTAGTAACTGTAGGCTCTTATATTCCTACACTTCCATTTTTCTGAGCATATACAGCCATTGAGAGGTTGGCTTCTGAATGGTAGCTCTGGTTAATGCCAATCCAGTCTCGAGAAAAACATGCTCCTTGTTATTGCTCTGAAACCTGTTCTCCTGCTGCCAGAATTAATCTATACTCATTGCTTCAGCTGACAGACTCGCAAGTCCAAGACACCAGAACCCTTATCTATTCAGCTGCTGAGTCATATTTACAGATTATTAGGGCAAAATCTGTAATGCTGTCAGAACTCCAAGGAAGAAAATCTTTAAAAACCATAGAGCATGCTGTATTGCAACCAACTATCCAATTATAGGGTTTAATAAAAATTCTAGGATCCCTATGAGCAATACTGCACTGCTCTGATAATGCCTGCACACTCAATATATGCTGCCAATATTGTTTCCAGGACATGTTGACAAACACATGCCAAGACCTCCAGACTTATCACCAGTGAACAGTGATGTGGTGACTTCAGAATACAACTACTACTGTGCTGGAGTGGATGGCTGGAGAGGGGAAGTGTGACAAAGTAATGTCACAAGTTTCCAAGTCTATTACCTCTTCCTCAACACAAGTAAGCTGACTTCTATTATATTAGTAGGAGAACTCAGAAAGGACCAGATGCAGCTGATCACTATTACCAGTGAAACTTTAGCAGTAAGTAGAAAAGCAAATACGCTATCTAGTCCCTCCAATTTAGCAGATACGATCTTGCACCTCATAAACAGCAAAAGATATTCTGCAGTCATGAAAAATGCACCTCCTGAAACAATGTCTTAATGTAGACTTTGTGCTTAAGGTTCATAGCAACATAGGGAATAACATCTTGCTATTAAAATAAAACTTCAATTATTGGGAAGAGGTCAGCAAGCTGTAACTCTATGGTCTCCTTGTCACCTGCATTTTCTTTATAATCTGTACCTTGCCTTCAGTCTTCCAGTATTGCAAAAGTTTAGAGGATTTAACTTTAAATAAAAACAGAATCCTTCCCAAAGAACAAGCCTTCCACAAGATCAGAGGTAACACTACATGTAACTCCAAAGTGATGAGATGCACCACATTCATAATTACCTTCTTCTGAAGCTGATAGCAAAGCTCACCACATCATGCCTATTAATACTGCACCAGAAGTTTCGGCACGAATACCAAGTTGGCACACATGCCAGATGTTCCTCTACTGCAACCTGGGCACAGCATTATGCCAGATCATGGCACAGATCACCTGACTATGGCAGAATAGGATTCTCTTCCTGAAGCAGGTGCAGCTCAGGACTGCTCAGCCAGAACTTGCTCCTCCTCACATGTCCAAGTAAGAGTAGGATGATCTCATCAGTCATTTGTCAGAAACCTACCATTCCATTCCAAATTAAGATAACATGCCATCACAGTCTGCTAAGGACATATGACCTGGCCTTTCTCACAAGGACATGGTTTTTTATTTTGTTAGAAAACGTAGCATTTCCTTTTACTTTGTGAATGCCAAAGTTGATTTCAGTTCTATCTTGTTGAGAGCTTTCTTTTCACTTTTCATTAATTTCTCTGGCATCAGGCAATGAAGTTTCACCTTCAACATCAGGTTAAACAGGACTAAGGGGAGTTCATAACGACTCACCACACAATACTGTGCACTCCCAATGTAATAAGGAAATACTTGCATTTTTTCATAAAATTTATTACAGCAAAATCTTTCCCACTGATATACTTAAACCAGGAGCATGGCTAATAGTGTCACTGGCAAGTATCATGCTGTTCTTTGTTCATTAGCCAGATGGTACAACTAAAACATTTGTCCTGTTTACTGAAGGTGGCATAAAAAGGCAATTCAACACCAAAAAAACAGTAGCATAAAGTAATTACAGGAAGTAACCAGAATATATAAAGGCAGTGCTTGTCCCTCAAAAGTTACTAAATTTTTGTTGAATACAATTCCCAATTTTTAATTCCATATTTGACTAGATTTTGAAAGCAGCCAAGAAACAGGTATTTGGACCTCTCTTGGCATCATCCAGTTATTCACTATCATAGTTGACTGCATATTACATCTTGTTCCATCACTGCCTCTACCTACGACAAAATGCTTCAGAAGATGTACAGTGAGCCACTCATGCCTTGTAATGCTGTGCTTTATAATCTGCACTGCCCAATTCTGCACTCATTTAACTTTATACCAAAATGAAACCACCTGGCAGAACCTTAAAGAATCTGGGAACATACCTCAAGAGACTGCAGCCTCCTCTTCCAGGAAGTTATAATAAAGCCCAGCAATTACTTTCAAATAAGGAAGCTGACAAGACTTTATTCAAGTGCCCTGTCACCATTAAAACATGAACTAACTGCTTGGCTGAAAATAATGAGTATTATTCACCTTCACAGCACAATTTAATGGTCATGTTCAATTTCAGGTATGGGGAACAAGGATCAGAATTTGACAATGGAAGATTTTGCTTAATGGAAGAATATATGAAGACATTTCTACTCTTCTGCTTAATTAGCTACTGTTAAATTGGGTTGTTATATTTCCTTACATCTAACTACTACCACAAAGGGTACCAAGGATTTAGGATGGAAATAAGACCCATTCTATTTAATTAGAAAAATATTTAATTTCAGTAATTTTTCTGAGGAGGGGACATTACTGATTTGCTGTAGCAGCTTTGGGATAGTATCACACTAACTGCTATCATATCAACTGAGGCATTGAAGATAAACTCTGCTACTTACTAGTTTAACCCATTAAAAGAAAAAGCTTACAATGTCACTGCTGGAGAGTGATGACACGGAAGAGGCAGATGAACCAGAGGATAACTGTTGTGTACTGGCCAATGACAATGCCAAGTGTTGATTGTAAGGTGGTTCAGAGTCTCTGTTCTGCTGCTGTTCTCCATTGCAGAGAGCTATCTGGTCTCTTATTTTCAACCTATTATCTGTTAACAGAAAACATAAGTATCATTTAAGAGCACAGAATACAAACACGTGGGCCTTGAAGTCTAAGAAGAGCTGCAGTTTAACAAGCTAATTGAAAAACAGGCTCAGAGAAAACTAATCTTGGGTTAGAAAGTTACAAGTTCCTTTTATTTTTTTCCTGTATATCTGAATGATTAATTTCAAGGCATGAGTATTTTGAATTACATCAAATTCAAGAAAAAATTTTAAGTTGGTTTCCTGCTATACCTACCAAGTTCAGGTGATAAATTAATTTTGCTCCCCCACTTCTTTTTAATCCAGGCCCTGTAGTCAATCACTTCTTGGGTCACTTTGATGATTCTACCTAATGTGCTAAAAAAATTTTTCAATTAAGTATTAAACAAAGACTGTTGGTTACATATTTGCAAGCATTTTAACAAGCTACCAAATTATGCTAAAAGTCAGTTTAAGATATCCCTAAGCAAAGAATCTTTTTGAACCTTCTTTTTTTTAGCACACCATTTAATCCACTGTAGCACCACTTATATTCATATTTTTCTTCTACCATACTAACATGCAAGCAGTGACACATAGGTAAGATTTTTACTCTGTATTTCTAAATGGAGAGCATATTAACTATAAAGAATGTACATGCTGGTAACAGTGCACTTGATAACAGCAATTTATGGTTCTTGCATTTCTCCATACAGAAAGTTTTTCCACAGAGTCTGGGTTATAAACAGGTATGGGATGCACGGAAAACATGAACATCCCAGCACCACAACTGGCTGTCTGGAGAGAGTCATTCACTAATCCTTGCTTCCAGATTTACAAAACAACTTCAAAGGTGTTAAGGCCCCCACAAGTATAAAGGAAGTACCATGGATCGTGAGGTAGTGCAACAAGAAACGGACTGGCTCCAAAACAAGTCAGAATTTTAATAAATTCATAACAGTAAGAGGCTCAGAGAAAAAGCTTACCTGGTCCTGCTGAACAGTGACCAGTTATCAACAAAGCAGTGTTTTTTCCAACACACCTTCCCAACATTCAGCTATTTGAATCGCACTTCTTGAGCAGGAGTGAGCTGTCTTCTTGTTTGAGAGATAAATTTTCAAGCTCTTTTCATCAGAGACTAGTGACTGAAACACTAACTTTAAACTCCATGCTCAAGACACATGAAGAAATTACTAGTGTATACAAATGGGCTGTGCAAAGTTACCACTTTGGAACAGGTAATGTTAATTTTTTTAATCTTCAATGTTTATATTAAAGTTCATTTTGTATTTTGCATCACAAAGGTACCTGGTACCTGTACTGGAATTTTCTTTTGGTTTAGGTGTACAATGGGAAGGCAGGACATACAAAACCCTAATATAGTTAGACTACCTTTACTAGGTTTCATAGTAACACTTGAAGTAGCAATACTTCTATTGTCCTAGGGATTACTATTTCATGCAAGACCAAACACCACATGTTCCATGTCAATCTTCCAGCTTTAAAGGCATGTTACTGTTAGTACTAAAAAAGTCAGCCCAGCATTTTAAGCAAACATTGAACCAAATTATATAACCTAAATTACAAGTCCAATAGCTGCAGATGAGCCACCAGGACAGAATGTATGTCATCCACCATTCTATTTATGTAATGTAGATAAAATGATGCATGCTGGAAAATAAAATCTTGAATTTTACATGCAGATTAAAGGTGTGGTTGTCACCACTTAAAAATTAAAGCTCTGGGTTATAACAGATGATTCTTTGGGAACATTCAAGAGCTAAGCAGAGCACACTAAGAAAAGAACAAATAAACCAGAGGATCACATTTTGTTAATGTATGTATGCTCCCATGATGTAGCAGCATTTTGAATACTCAATGCAGTTTCGGTTTCTCAGAAACTAAGTTGAGCAAGAGGAGACAGAATGAAGACAGGGATGACCATGCAGAGATTCAGCTGTGGCCCTCACAGTTCTCAAGACAGGAATGTCAGTATGGGACTCAAACATGCACCAGACTGGGTCTCTTCAGCACCAGGACAGAGAAGGAAATCTTGCAGTTAATAAATTTCATCTGAGAATGCCTTCAGAAATAGTTGAGCTTTTACTCCAGGATAATGCATAAATTTAAAACTACCACCAGCTGTGGTCTTAGAACCAGAAAGTGAACATGGGCTGAGTAACATAAGCTGATACATATAAGGAGTTTGTCAAGCCTGATGCTTCTTGGAGAACTTTCCTGGAAGTAAATCAAGAGTCACGATTTCATATACCAGAAGCAAAATGAAAAATACAGGTTGGTATTTTTATCAGACTGGGTGACTGATATACCAAAAATGCCTGCTATCAAATAGGCCTAATAGGTGAAGCGACTGCTACACCAACAGTTGTGGCAGAGCTGCATGCACAGAATGGGGGAATAAATTCTCCCACCAGTTTCTTTCAAAGAGCATGGAGATCAAAGCCCTAAACTCTCTTTTTTGGTATAAAGGTAGAAAAAAGGAAATTCACTCAGTTATAAGGTCAGGAGTCCAAAGGCAGATCCATGCTACATTGCTTGCGCAGCAAAATTGAAAGCATTCATTATGAGACATCAGAAACTGAAAGGTGATTAAGGTTATACTGACATATACTTAATATAGCAGCAAAGAAGAGGAAGCAAGCATGATCAAACCAGATACTGATCTCAAAGAACACCATTTCCTATGTATGGGACTCAAGCATATCCATGGGTTCAAAGAACAATTTCTTAAAACAAGTATTTGGGAATTGTGCTTAAATCTGTTTTCAACACTGAAGAAACTTAGGAACAAAAAACCTATTCATCTACCTTGCTTTCATTATGAGAAAATTTCACGCATTTGGGGCTTTTATTTTGACTGCGGCCAAAATTTCTACTAGTGTCTGAGACAACCAATTCTTCAAAGATGCTTGTTTGGAAGACATGAAAAAATACAGTTAACTGGTTAGTAAAATTAGACAGCTCTCCTGAGAAAGATGTCCCTTTAAGTTTTTTCCCTTTATATTATCATACAGTAAGACCAGGAATAAGATATATACAGGCCTAGCTTATTTTATAGTAAGAACTCAGACGCTCCTCCTTTTACACACTGCAAGACCTTGGTTCACAGGGACACTTTCTAACTCTCATTACACCGCAACTACTGGGCAAATCAATCTTAAGATCGCTCTTAAAAGGATCAGAGTGATGAAATCACATTCAGCAAAACCAAATATGGAAAGCTCCAGTCAAACTCCACATGAACAGGTAAAAGTGAAAGCATAAGGGGAAATGGCCTCAGGCTGCACCACAGAGGGTTTAGATTGGATATTAGGAAAAATTTCATCAGCAAACAGGTTGTCCAGCACTGGAACAGGGTGTCCAGGGAAGTGATGAAGTTCCTGTCCCTGGGTGTATTTAAAAGCCATGTAAATATGGCACTGAGGGACAGGGTTTAATGGTGAACACAGCAGTGGCTGGGTTAACAGCTGAACCTGATGATCTTAGGGGTCTTTTCCAACCTGAATGATTCTATGAAAATATCATTCCTCACAGACTAAAGAGGTGAGCTCACTTAAGATGCACACTCTTTCCCAGAGACAGGCTAGGGCCAAAGATCATATGAAAGCTGTTCAAAACACATACTGACACCAATCCTTAAGCAGGAGATATCCTGTCCATAACTGTTATTTAACAGCTAGACTCATGTGGCCCTAAATATTAAGAAATCCATCATGATTTTCAATCACCTTGGCTGAAGACACAACACCAAATTTCACCTTGCATACTAGTTGTACAAGTTCAAAATGGATCAGTCTCTGTTTTCCTAAAAGGAAACTTCTTTTTCCAAGATGACAGGAAGCTGTTAGCTCTAATAAAATCAACCAAACTGTCAATCAAGCTCTCCTGAGCTGTTCTTGGAAGGGGACAGGTGGCATTGACTGGGGACAAAACAGTAAAGTAGTTTCTGTAGCTGTAAGAATTACCTTCAGGATTCAGCTGATTACTGTTTCTACTGAGAAGAAAGCTTTTCCAGGACAGAAGATAGCTTTTAATTCCCACTACATCTCACATGTTCTATTTGGAAGCCTGAATGAAGATGGCAGTAAGAGTGATGTGAATCTATCCCTTATTATTCTGAGGGACTTCCTACTACAGAACATGAAGAAGAAAAAGGCCTATGCTGCTGAAGGAATAAAATCTGACTTTTTTTTCCCCACTGGGAACATCAGAAGCAGCAGTTGTCTAGAAAGCCTTAAATTAACGGAGACATTTGGTCATCTGTGTTGGTCAGACCCTGAAAAAGAATCACAACGATCACCAAGAAAGATGTGAAATCTACTGAGAGCGACATCTACGAAACAGAACTCTGTACACAGAAACCTTCCCTGGAAAGAGGAAATCTGAATTCAAACCTAACAGACAGTTCAAGCACAAACCATCCCACTTAAGAAAACACTGGCCCCAATTAGGACAAAACTCAATAAACTCAGCCTGGGGAGTTCAGCCTCCTGCAACTTCCTATCCTTTTAAGTACTCTTCATTTAGTCCCGATCCCTCTAGTAGAATGTCATGTAGCCAGTCCCTGGTCTCAAATGGAGCCCACTGTTTATAGTTACAGTTCTGCTGTAGTTTAACCTACCTATTAACAAGTCTAGAAAAGGGAAAAAATGGATCAGGACAAAGGGCTCCCTGACAGCCAGGCTTTAGGTCAGGCCACCAGAAAGGTCTTTATACAGAGCATGGACCACTCTGCCCCACAAACATACCTGGATTACCCAAGTACATCAAGTTTAACTGAGACCAAACATGGACTGTTGATTTCTACAACAAACTTGTTACCAAACAGCTCATCATCCACTTACAAGCTGTTTGGCACTGACAACACTGGTGCAAGGGGAAGTATTTGGGTACAGAACTTTGCTGAATGCTGTTCCTCTTGCAAGCAAGCCAGTGGCATGATGGGTTCTGACATTGACTGGCACAGACAGCCCAGAACTCACAGACAGGTTGGACATAACACCTGAACACCACTGCTTGGACTGCTCCACAGGTTTGCAGTTGTGACAAAATTCAAACATTTCCTCAGATACAGTAACAAGTACAAGTCCATGGAAGGTGCACGTATTGATGACACCTGAGGCTCCCATTAAATGCTTTACAAATACACTTTTTGATGTCTGTAGTAAATACAGATACCTCATAAGAGAATGACTGTATCCTTCAGAAAAAAACAGAGAAGTTAATGGAGGCCAGGACCCAAGACAAGCAAACTTCCAGAATATCCCTAAGTTACTCTATCTGTACTTGGGTAAGAACAAAGTTTCATTTAGTACCAAGAATTGTCAGCCAATACACATTTAACAGTGACCTTTAATATCTTAAGCCAGCAGTCTCAAATGTCAACATGCAACACTGTACCACTCCTTCTGTACCTCCATCACAGTGCGGTCTCAACCTTTGTAAATTTAATACCACTGAAAACCTAAAGGATTTACAGGACTACTATCAGTTTTAAACTCACAAGTAAAAGACTCCATCCACTTTGATGTAAAGAGGAAAACTATTTCACCTTGCAATGACATTAATGCTGGAAGTTTACATCATAACTAGTTTCCAATTGTATCAAGATGGTTTGTGTGACACATTACAGCCATCCCTCCCTGTGATTAGCTAGGTAGCTCAAAGCCATTGGGATTTTAGGGAAGTCTCAGGGAAGAGACATCCTCTGATATAGCCCAAATTCACATGGAGGCTTAGAACAAAAGGTGCTAGAGCAGATACTTGAATGGAAATATCTCCCTGCTGCCATGCCTTCATTGTCTTTCTCCTCTTCCTTTCAAAAAGCAGAAATTGTGAAGGTGAGAGCTCAGAAAGTACTGGTTGTGTTTCTATAAAAGACACTAAGAACTGCATTAAAAATGGCATGTCTAGAAATATGGTACTTTTAATGGCAGTTCTGAGATTATGATCAAACTGAACTGATTCTAATAATTTTTTTTATATAGTACTTTTAATTATTTTTTTAATTTTTAAATACATATCAAGTCTTTTAAAACAGCTTATGGGGGCATGTATTAAAAGGGAAATTCTTAGCCTTGTTGCTAGTTTTCTAATTGTTTGAACAAACAATTTGACCACACACATTTCTTTCTGCCACAATACAGACATGCATCATACTAAACATTAAACCAGCAAACCTTCCTTTGAAATACTTTAAGCAGAATGTTTGAGGGAAGACCAATTATGTTCTGGCTCCCTTCCACTCTAACAGAATCTCACATTGGACTCATCCTGGGTTTTATCACACTCTCTTCATTTCAATGCTGCACATTGAGGCATTGCACTCTCACATCCCTGGGCAGCTTAAATTTCTGTGCAGATTTCAATACAGCCACAGTTAAACAATAAATAACAATAGTCCTTTTATGAATCTAGACCCAAACATTCCTAACTGATTACACAGAAAAATGGATATTGAAAAAGTGAACTAATTACCTCTCAGAATCTCTATTTGGGTATGATCTTGCAAGTGGTGATACTGCATGGCTAAGAACAATGTAGGCATAATCAAAAACTTGTTTCACTTGCATGGCACCGTAAGAACTTCTGCCAACGTCGTTTCCTGAAATAATGTGACAGTCATCAGATCATCTTTTTTTAATATCAGTTACCAAAAAATTATTCAGACTTAAAGCTCAGAAGCCTTAACAATACAAGCTTAACTCTGTTTAAACTGGTTATCCCATCCTAGCCACATCAGGAACACCTAAGTGTGCCTATCTCAACAAAAGAACTTGACCTTAGGAATAACACTTAACATTATGCATTCAATTTACTGCTTTTAAAATACTCACATATAGCGTTTGAAAGAAACAGAGCCTAGAGATCAGCTTAAAGCTCTTAGAGCTGTCTTCAAGAGGGAACCTACCAAGCTTAAAGCATCGTGTCTCACTTACCAGTAGAGTTCCTGCAGGCCAAATTCAGTTTAAAATATCACCTGTGTAACCACATTATCTTCATTAGGTCAAACAGACTCACATCAAACCCTATTTAACCTTATCAAAACAACAGATTAAAACCAGCACATACAGATATTTATCTCCACAGGATAAGCCAGTTTCTCAAAAATCTATCATAGAAGATACCAGAAGCTTTTACAGCATTGTTTTTTGATCAAGTTTGTGGCACTCTCAACTGCCCTTTTTTAGGCATTTTAACTGGAACTCTTTCCAAATCTAGTGCCATGTGAGGAACTGCAGAAGTTAGGAACATGCTACACCTTCTGTATCAGTGACAATGTACAAGAACAGATCCCCCATCTGATACCTAGAACAATCTTGTTATTACTAGCAAAAAGCATTTGGGGGCTTTCTGTAGATGTATTTGGCACCAAACACCAAAATTCACTGTCAGCACTCCATTTAAGAAGCAATAAAACTGCTTTCAAATTGCATAAAATACAGACTAGGTCTTGAGTGGGTAGAGAACTGCTTACAGTGAAAGGTTCCCTCTTTCAGAATGATGTGTGAAATGCTGTGAGAACACTAGAAAGGGATGAACCACCAAATATGAAAATCAGATTAGGGCCTATGAATAAAAGAAATCAATGAAAAATCTGCTTTGAAAAACTGATGGGTAAAGGACAGAATCCATCCTTTGGAGGACTAAATCCAACAAGGCTGAATTTGACTTTACAGGAACCCTTCACTCCCCTAAATGTTTTGTCCAGCAAACCATTATAGACAAACATGCTGAGATCTGCCATCCAGAGGAAAAAAACACAGCCTTGGTTTTACACATTTTAATCCTTCCAAAATTCTCCGACCATAATGCCACTCTAACAGAAAAGCACAATCAATGGAAATTAACTGAAAACATTACAGCATTTTGGGAAAACAGAATTTTTCCAGTAATTCACATGGTCAAATAAAAATTGATCAAGAAATACTTCCTGTTTACTGACATAACTGAGTATCTTGCTCTGAATGCACTGCTGCAGCATCCAGCAGCCACTAGGCTCAAGGTTACAGAAGCCTCTCCAAATGGTTTATTTACTAATGGACTATTCTGAAGTAAAAGCAGAGATAAGTGTGGACCTAGGACGGTGACTCTAGGAGGAAACACACAGTAATGTTCTTCACAGAGGACTTCACGAAGGACTGAGTCCTAAGGCAGCTGAAAAGTGACCAAGATATTTCAGTGGTCACAAAATCAGAACACAATGTTAATTCTACCAGAAAAGTAATGATTAATTCAGTATAGGTTTTTCAGAGGCAGGACACTTGTGTCCAGCCATGTAATGATATTCTAAACATATACATGTAAGAGAATTAAATTGAGAAGCAATACAGAAATGGAATACATACAAGTGGCTAAACAGACATAATTGCACCTACCACTAAATTCAAGTCCATCTATGGTTGTTGGACTTGACGTTAGGGCTCTTTTCCAAACTAAATGATTCTATAAATTCACATAAAATGAATTAAGAATACACACTCCAACAATCTGTATTAGTTTAGTCTAACCTAATTCTAGGCAGGTACATTTGACATATATTCTGCATAAAGTTACACCAAAATGAAGACAGGGCTGCCACAAAATATTGGTTATTCTGTTCATCAGTTGTCGCTACCTCCTCTGTTGTGCCAGCAAAAGAAATCATAAGCCTTCCCTAAACCACTTACAGTAAACTTGGGCAGTTTAGCTTAAATCAATGAAGTTGTATTTTGAGCCTTGATTGAAGCAGATCTGAGAACAGAGGCAGAATAGCTCATGCCATACATAGGTTCTTGGATGGCCTCATTCTGCACTTGTAACTAGTTCATAAAAATGTCTGAATTAACAGGTCTTAATCAGTTATACAGTCTGCAGAGCTTCTGACTTGGGCTGCAGCTGGAGCTACTGTGAACTGCACCTGTCAAGTATGTATAGAGGTGACCCTACCCAATCCAGAAAGCAACATATTAAAGAAGCCAGAAGATCCCACATTTGCATTGGCAGTCCTGAACAGATTTTCTTCTGAGAGATCACTCTCATTAGAGAGCCATGTCTTACATAACTGAGCATTCTTCTTTTGTCACAATCTAGACTGATCAGTTAAAGCACGCAACCCAAATGCTGTCACTCTTTAAAAAAATCATACATACTTCAATCCTCAGATGTACATTAGCAGATAACAATGGTGTGTGATTTCATGTATAATTCAATCCTTATTCTTTCTTACAAAGCCTTCATCCCTAAAGGAGCATGTCCAAAATTTCCATCACTTGCTATCAGTATTACCACTCCATCAGGTAGCCTTCCTTTACCTGAAGCAGTTTTAAGAACACGGCCTGAAAAGGTAAAGGTAAGACCATGAGCTAGGACTGAAGCAGACCCATTCATGTTAAGCCATTAGCTACTAAACAGCTTTTTGCAACATTCAGCATTAAAGAGGTTCTTTCAAATGCTAACTTCAGTGTATCTGTGTATTTTTATAAACGCATATGTTTTATGCACACACACAAACATATATATTTGCAGGTTCTAATGACAAATAGCTGATACTGAAAAGCTGCAATGAATAATTTTGGGCAGCTGCTAAGGCTAGAAGAGACAGTCTCAATAGATGCTGCCAATCTCAAATCTATTTACTTCCTGTACTTGTGACCTATCAAGATGCGGAAGCAAGCAACACGAAGCATAATAAACTCTGCAAGTTAAAGAGTCTCTTTTCAAAGAAAACACATTGAATGAAAGGTTTAGAACTTTCATTAGTGCCCACAGCAATTCAGGACTAAGAACAAATTGTCTCATGAAAGGAGCAGCACAGCTGGAACTCCAAGTTTTAAACTTGGGTGTTAAAAAGTAGCAATTTAGCTACTCTAGCCACCACCAGTCTGAAACGAGATCAAAATCATTTCCGTTCTGAGCATCAGAAATGACTGGAGGACTTTGATAATCACCTGGTTCATAAAGGTATAAAATAACAAGCCTCCCTAACAGTCTGCTGAGTAAGTGCCAAGCTTGTTTTACAACCACAGATTAAAATATTTGTCAACTGCAAACAGTTATGTCTTCCAATAGAGGATACCGCAAGACCAACTTTAGACAAACCTCTTCTAAGATGACATCATCTACCCTGCTCCAATATATTCTTGTGAGCAAACTTCTGAGTGCCTGGCTTTGCACTTCTCCTTAATAAATTCTTTTACTTTTTACATATTTTACAAAAAGGGCAAGTGCTTTGAGAAATTGAAATCGTGCAGCTACAATAAGTTTATGGCAACTCCATCCTTTAGATAATGCTAAAAGAATAATTTTCATCTCATTACCCTGTCCTAGGACACTAACTCAAGATGAAAGATCTTAGACTATGTACAAAGATGAAGTATAAACCATTACTTCAAAATACATCACCACTACATTAGTCTGATAACTCAAATCCAGACTTCAACAAACTTTCCACTTGTAGACTTCTAACATCTTTGTTGGAATCTTGGTTCTTAAATCAGAGAAGTTATCATCTTCTGGCACACAATGAGAATCTCTGAGGAAACCCCACAGTACCTACCAGAATCTAAGCAAAACCCACTACAACCAATACAACACAATAGCTTGTTGCTTGTGCCTTCCAAATCCAGGAACTAACTGAAGGTAATGAGCAGGTAGAACTGAAGTATCACATCCTTCTGATGACACCTTTCATCTGTTAGCCAGACATCACTCACCACTTCATGCTGAATAAAAACCAGTTCCTCCAACTTAAAGAAATTAATCCCACTAAACATATTCCTGTTCCCTACAAGGCTACTTTAAAGCTATTCTTATGAGTTATACCCTTCAGTATCCCACTGTTGAACTAGTGCATACACTCACAGGAGCCACTTTTACCCTACTTTGATAATCTTTGATAAATTAAAAAGAAGGGGTTTTTTTATCCCTGTATTGTCTCGTTTTTGGATTAAGAAGCCATCTTTACAAATATTCTTCCAAGGCTTAACAGGAACTTTAGAGACAGTTGTGATCAGGCTAAAAAAAAAAAAAAGATTGAAAAACAAAATTAAAAACTTGTGCATACAGTGCAAACACAGGTTTGCAGGGGTAAAACTCTGCAGCAGTTTATGCTAATTTAAGTCGAGACATCTGTGCCCACGCTTTATCAAAATAACTTGTTCCCATCTCCTTCACAGTACTGCCAGCAATCCTCAGAGTCAGACACTGAGTGGATCTGAACACAAACTAATCAGAGCTGATGACTTGTCAACTGGGCAAGGACCTGAACCCTTGGAAAAGATTTTTGTACTGGGACAGAAGGAATAGCAGAACTAAACTAATTAACACAGTTCTAGACATTACTAACACACGCTTGACAGGTAATTTTAGATACTGCAGGAATATGTGATTAAGTCTGGAACTAAGGAAGCTGTACTCATCAGAACTGATTCAAAAAGTCATCCTATATGTTCTATGTAATTTTCCTCCTAGCTTCATCAGGAAAGTTCTGAAGGTTTGTGGTAGCTGCTAGAAAATATCCCTATGAGACACAGCGGTCAGATAACTTCAAAATATTGTCAGCTTTCATTTCCATCGCCAAAACACTATCTCCTGTAAGAATTACATTATCTCAGCTCATACAAACTCTTGAGGAATTTAATTCTTATCAACTCTTTGATAGCATACAGCTATTCTAAACTACAGTTCTTTGTTTCTGCAAGATTAATGCTAGGAGGAACAGTTCAGATTCCCTACTGGACTTGAAAGTTGTTTTTTTTTTTCTTCTCCAGAGTACTATAAGCAGTGTTTAAAAAACTGCACAGCACATGCAATTTGTTCTCCTTCAGTCCTCAGCAGATAGAAAGGAACAGAACTGGAGGGCAGTAAAGATTTTTGACTCTAAACAATTGTGGTACATGCTGCTATTCACATGGGTCTTCAGACAAGTTAAGTACACAGTTCCTAAAGGAAATCTCAATGACAGTGACAGTTCTGCACAATCACACCTATGCCTGGCCAAGTACAAGAGTCATGATGGACACAAACTCAGTTACAAACATATCAGAGACATGGTTAGACAAATGAGTGTCACAGCCTGCAACCTCTTCTGGGGAACTGTGAACATTCAGCATATTGAGTATTTAGAAAAGTGCCAGACTTCAGCTCCTGATCCATGGTATTTGCTTTAAAAGTGCTGTACATAAGCAGTCAACACACAAGATGTGACAGTATGGACTTTCACTGCCAATTACATTCCAGAAATGCTAGTGCTGAAGTCCAAATTAACTGAAAATTGACTTTGTTAAAAAGCGGGTTTGGAATTTCAGCTACTTGTGGCAGTCTAAATGGAATACAAACTGAGTACTATAAAGCTGGAAATTTTCCTGAGGCACTTAGCCAAAATTAACCTTGATTATTTTTGAGGGTTACTGAATCAAAACCAAATCAAAAAAAAAAAAAAAATTGTGTAAAGTACTTTCAAATGAACATACAACTCCAAAGTTCTGACTGGCATTCTCTAAAGATCCCTGTGCAGCCCAGAAGCCAGTTGTTCAAAGCGCTCTCCACACCACGACCACCATCCAGCTGGATTTCACAGATAGCCACCCCTGTTCCTGTGCAGTCTCTGTGGCACTGCCCTGCAGGACAGGTTCTGCATCTGGGCCTTTCTTTCCCATACATGTGATTTATCTGAAATATGGCACCACAGCCTGTGGCACGAAAAGCTATACCTTCCAATCTCATTCTCACAGCCAACAATGGAGAACTGTTCTGCTAACAACCCCCCTTCCAGGATTTCCTGGAATTCTTTCTTTCACTACCCTCTCAGTGCTGTCAGAGAATCTTATTATGTACTCAACACAGTTCTGGATCTCCACAGCATTATGCAACTGCGCTGTTTGCGTGTAATCCAATTAACTCAGGCTAAGAATCTTGGGAGACCTCAGGTCCATACCCCTTAGCCCTCCTACCTGACTGTACCTCTACACCAGCAACAGCCTCTTTCCAGTGCAGCTTCTTAACTCGTTTGACAGACTAACACAAGCTGAGAGCACAAGCTGAGCCAGATCTCTGGAACACTGCAAGAAGTGTACAGTCTTACCAGGCAGGAGAGGATCTTCAATACATAGCATGGATGGTCTGTATCCATTAGTCATGACTTTCATGATTTCTTCTTTGGCAATATAGGCACCTCCATTTTTTATTCTAATACCAGTTTTCAAGTAGTTAAAATTCCTTCCATAGAGTTCAAAAAATTCTATTAGAAGCATTCCAAGGTTTTCATCAGCTCTTCTGGCATCAATTCTTGGATGTAGCTGTAACACAAACCAGTTCTGCTTATTAAAAATTAGTAGTTTTCAGACCATAACACAGGGCAACAAAAAGCTCTCATTTAAACAGCTAAGCATTTCTGCACATAAGTCTCAACTGAGTCATTCACCCTTCAGGTACTTAAAACATTCTCACATAACCGAGAGGGGGCAGCACTTCAGCAGTATCTGGAAGCTAAAGAATTCCTTCATCTTTCCTCATGTAGTTTTTTGAGGATTAGGGAACTCTTTTCCCTAAGTCAAAAGCAATAAAGTACTGCATACTAAGTTATAGCCTAGTCAGTAACGAAGTGCCCAATTTTTCACAGAAAATCCAAAACTCAATGTTTTCAGAAAGCGGGGGGCAATCTAGTTGCCCCAACTGAAATACAGTTTGTGTCTGTATCTCCACCTATTATACTTGGTATATAAAATCTATAGTAATATTTCAGTCAAAACCACCAGCAGCAGAATATCTAAGTTTTCCACCACAGCTGCTGAGAGATGCCAACCCCATACTTCACGATACCTGCACAAGGCTCACTCACAAAAATATTTTACAAGTTGTAACTTATTTGTAACATTGTAACTTGGCTATTTCATCAGTCAAGTACAGCATCTGCCAGTCTTAAGCATGTCAAAACCTAACCAACATATAAGTAAAAAACCAACTTGACTGTTGGATTTCACCATTTTAATAAACACAGAAATCAAGTACTCTGCACATGCAGTACCAGTAGTCTGGGCAGCACGAGACAAACTGCATCCTGCAGATTTATGAAACACCATTAAGGTGATTCAGGTACAGGCCCTGGTGTGGAGAGCAATGCACAGCCTCTATGCCTTTCACAAGGCTCCTGCTGCTGTTCCAGCTCGCACTGAAAAGATCCTGGATGTTTGAGAGGTAGTCCACAGGATCTTTCAACAGTCAAACACTCTGAGCCATAACAGTAATGCTGAGCACTGCAAGGGGCGTCAGAAGAAACAGTAAATAAAAGGGCATAGGAACAAACCCCAAAAAGTTTCAAAAGAAACATTTCAAAGAACAGAAACAAACAGGGAACAGACTTACCTGCAGGAAACTAATTGCCATTAAAATTAGGCTGTAAGAGCTAATTCCACCAGTAAAAACTTCATTCAAATCCCTCTGAAGGAGGAACTGTTTTAATACTAAAATCAAGTAAGGTAGCAAAGAATATTTCTGCAAAGCAAAAGAAGTATAATCAATGACAATGTCAACATTCCAAAACAAAGAACTACACAATCTCAATACACAAAGATTCATCTAACAGCAAAATATTTTCAGTGGTGTGCTATACAGTGTTTCCACAGGAAGAACTAAAACATGGGGGTTTTTATTCCAGAAACGTATGAATAGACTTCAATTCTTATTTGATGGAAGACCTTACATATCAAATTTATTTCCCACCTTAACAGTAAGATTTTTACATCCTTCTTTGAATGTCAGTGTCACTTACTATACTCAAAGCTTTCACTCTAAATAGTACTTTTACTACAGAGCATAAAAGGAAACTTTTAAGTGTGTAGCTACACAAGAATTGTTTTTTGACAGTTTAGCAAGACAGTACTCATAATTCAGCATCACTTAAATTCAAGGTAAGCAAAACTTGAAAAGATACTTGCTTTAGAAGCAAAGCTGAGTACCTATCTGCAGATCTAGACATGTCTGTAAGAAGTCCTTCCACAGTGTACAGGTTTATTCACTCAAACACCTAGCACTCAAAGGGAACACTGAATGGACACCAATAGATAATAAATTAAAACATCCATGTTTCATCAGTACTAATGAAAATAGTCTTCAGCAATAAATTTTCAAGCTATGCCAAAAAAGGTTAGCTAAGCATCTAGCACATCCTTGGTAAGTAACATAACATTCACTATATGGCTGATACCTTCATGTATTCCTTGATAAATCGAGCTGCCTTCACACCAGTCTCCACATTAAAACTGATGTCAACTTTCACTTCTGTCTCCTGGTCAGTGAGTTTTATTATTGGTACCTGAAAAGATTTAGACAAGATTATGAATCCCCAGAAATACAGCACTGGTGCTGTTCCCCAGCTTACTCAAGACCCATGGATATTAGCAATCCAATGAATCCAACTACCACGTCTGTCTGACGGGAGGTAACAATCCTAACCTGACTGAGAAGTGAATGCTTTTTAGGGAGGTGATTAATGTACAACCACATTAACTTACCATTGCCCTGATACTCTCCCATAGCCATTAGCTATCTGCCTTCATAGCTGCAATAGCAGTGTTTCATACAACAACTTAATTTACTTAATTTAATGACTTATTCCAGTTAATAGGAGATCTTCTAATTGCATAACCTGTGAGAACTGCATTCCTCTGACCCAGCACTGCACCATTCACTTACTAAACTGACAGAAAACCAGCCTAGCAGAAAGCAACGCCTGTTGGTTTATCAAGATGAACTGGTTCAATGCAGAGTCAAATGAAAGCCAAAAGAAATAAAGCAAAACAGCCATAGCAGTATGGCAGGAATAAATTATTATAGAATGATGAATATATAGTTCAGCTTCACACCACCACCTGGAAGGCAATGCCCTACAAAATCATCTTACAATCATAACCTAAACTTCAGCTGATAACATTTATTTTTATATTGAACTCCTCATATTTTTAATCTGAAATGGAAAACCAAAAAACAGCAGAAGTATAGCATCATTTTATATCAACATCAGAAAAGAAAAAAAAAAAGGAAGGGGTAGTAGAATTGTAAGCCTAGCCTAGCACCATTTTCCATCATTAAATGGTAATACAGGTTCTGAAAATCCCTATAGTTCTCAGGTAAACCAAAGGCTACCAAAGCTACTGTTAAGTACTGCTATTCTAATGAAAGCCACAGGAATATTATGAGCCTACAAGAGGAAGACTGTTTTGGGGACCACAAAACAGAAGTTTGGAATACTCACCTTAGTCCCCTGGAGAAAACATCACTTGCTCATTAACGTAACATTTGCATGCATTAAGTTTTTAACACAGTCAACATGATTCAGGCTAACAAGACGGAAAAGATAGTACACATCAGAGTCACAAATGAAATAAAGCTCTCAAGTAGTGTCTTTTGGAAGGGAAAACCCAATGTTAGGTTTGGAACACTTCACTATGCCATCAGAAACAATACCACCTGAAAACCCTGTTGAAAGCTAGACAGCTCTAGTTACTGGTCCTTGGCTAAGCCAATTCCCCTCAAAGGTCAGTGGAAAAACATAATGCAAATAGTTAACTTATTTTACTGGATATTTTGCAAATACTAACTTTCAGATCTTTATTGATAACGTAAGTATGAAGTATGGCCTTCGGCAAACACAGTACACAGAATTACCAATGTCAGTGTAAAAGAGTCCATACTATAGCCAAACACATATAGACTACTGAAATCTTGCACAGAGAGTTTAAGACAATATAATTTGCTTCATGAATTAAGAACACTATTTATCACCAACATCTTAAGAGGTCTCTTTTTCAGTTCAGTACTCCAAAGCTATTACTTACCGTAGCTTTGTCAAGTACTTTAATGGAATATGGCTCAGCCACACTGTGTTTTCTCAGTGCTTGCTCCAACAGCTGTAAAGGGGGTCGTTCCCATTTCCCAAAAACAACTAGATCAATATCACTAGACAAAAAGAACACAGCACGAAATCCATTAAGTCTAAAGCATAATACACTACCAAAAAATATGGTAAAATTGGCATTCCACACATTACAAGTCGTACAAGGTGATCATTTTGCACTTTGCAATGTAGGTTCCCAGTAAGTTTCTTCTAGGAACATTAAGCAAGAGAGTCCATGGTGTTTTAGGACTCAAAGCAACATTCTAGTTTCCTGCTTCCAGTACTCTGATGAGTTCTTTGAGCTCTTTTCCCTCTAACCTTTCATGCTCCCTCTCCTCTGACTTCCACAGTCCAATTCCATGCCTCACCTACCTACTCACATTGACAGGCATTTTAATAACCCAAATAATTTTATCAGTGATTGGTATTCATAGAAATGAAATTTCCAGTGCTTTCCTACTGAAAATTTAATTGATGTAACGACAACATAGTCTTTAAGACAGAGCTACACAGGTTTCCACATCCAATTGAAGCATTAAGTGATATAAAATGCCAAATTAAGTAAGACATTTTGCTCTCCAAAAAGATGGGAATACAGCACTGTGATGGTTCTTTTGACTTTACAGAGTAACTCTGTGATAAAGGACACATTCTCAGTAATTAATCTTATTTAACAAAACACAATCTTTAAAAGGGAAATAATAAACTTTCAGTTTCACTGTACGTTAAAAAAAAAAAAAAGCTGAAGACTAACCCCAGGCACAAGGAAGAAAAGGTAATTCACCAAAGGGTCAATAAACAGAGCAGAGCAGTAAGATTATACATCAAATACATACTGCAAATCTTGAAGTTCAAAAGCTCTTCCCTTTGCACATGAAATATTAGATCAACGTTTTACTGAAAGTTTGACAGGTTTTCACATTCCAGTCTAAACTCTTCTTTGAAATTTACCATTTCTCTAAAAGAAGACAAACTTTTATATAAGAGTAAACTATTACTTACCTAGTTGGAAGATAAAGCCCTGTACTAAAGCTGCCAAATATCTGGACCTGAAAAGAACACAGCAGGAAAGTATCTTGCAATTATGAATGTTCACTTCCTTTTACTTTCACAAAACTTAATACTTTTCTTAACTTGTTAAGGATATAGCCAAGTAAAAAAGTTACTTTACCATATATTCTCTGCACAAACACACTCTTTCTTACAGATGCAACTTTAGAGGAAACTGGGCTTTTTTAACATTAAATAACTACCAATTCAGCTAGCAGAGAATAAATTTAAGCAAGCTCTGTTCATTATTTATTTCCAGTTTGACAGACATACAAGCTTCTATCAATTTCCTTCCCTTCTACTCCTTCCTTTCCTTACAGGACAGCTTCATTGAAATTGGAAGAGTTTAAGGGGAAAAGTTTTCCCTAATTTTTATGTTTAAAACCCAGCAAGTACATCTAAGCATACAATTCAGATAAATATAAATACTCCAGATTTTACTGTTAAGAACAACTACAAAGTAGCAGCAGGTGTTTTTGTGTAGAAAAGAAGGCATGATGAAGATACACCCACAGGCCACATCAAATACGTTCAGCGAGCTTCCCATCTAAAGAATTGAGATGTTCTTCCCTCTCCGATACAGCAGAGCCCAATTTACAAGCTCACTTAGTTTTTTCCTGGGAAACACAGGGCCTTTTCAGAGTTTATATCGATTTCCACAAGGTAGAAAAATCTCACTATGAAGGAAAAACATGGGTGAGGATGAAGCAGATGAGCTTTACAGTATTTTTAGCTCAGTGCTGTGGCCTGAGCCCTCACTCTCTGCCATGGAAGGCTATGAAATCACAGTGGTCTGAAACATTTTTCTCGTTGTTAATGACAATGCTGCAATCTGGTAATCACAAAGGTGATGCCAGAAATACAGTTCAGAATACATTCTTTTTGGATGAGCAGACATATTCATTGGGTAACAAAGTGTTAGAAATTACACCAGCTTAGATTGCAACGTATCTCAGGGAGTGCAATTTTCCCACTACAGTAGGGGTAGAGTAATTCCTTGAATGTCAAATTCATGAAGAATACAAAAAAAAAAAATCCGCATTTATTTGCTCTTTTGTAAAATATTTTGATTTACAAATATCCAGAGTCAGGACTCCTTGCAGAAATGGATACATAGGCATTTTAACATTCAAAATTAAATTATCCAGAGACAATCAGTTTAATAAGCTTTTACTTTAAGAAATGCACTACTAAAAGCTGACAATTCTTCACATTCCCAGTTCTCAAAATGAAAAAAATAGTCAGTTCATTAACACAAAATCTAGGTTTGAAATTTTCCCAGGTTTTAAAATAAATTTCCAAATACTGCAAGAGCTGTGATATTAAGTCGATTGCCTTAAACTTGAAGAGTTACCTGTTCATTTCTAAAACAAAGAAAGATAATAGCAAGGTTAAGTGAACCAAGCTCCACAATTTCCTAGAGAAGCAAATCAAAACTTAAGTTACACTCACATCAGCAGTAGGCCAAAGATCTTTGATGACTGTTTCTATCCTTTTTACCACTTCTCTTCTCATAGCTGCTTCTTCAGGACGAGGGGACATGAAGTCATAGAAGTCAATTATTTCTTCATGTAGTCTAATGGAGAAAGTAGGATCAGTTATAGTGCCAATTTATCTATTACAATAAATTTTACAAGAAACAGGCCATAGGCTCTATTTAATATCATCCTTTAACCAAAGATCACAGAACACTAGCTCTAGTAGACATTTACTAAATTTCTTATTGGCTCAGTGAAGGCCAAATTCAATTCTTAATGATTACTTTCTTTAAAAAACAAAGCTGAGTCTGAAAAACTACATAATGATGCAAATGTGAAGCAGCACAAGATCAACTAAAGTCTTCAAGCAGGTTTTTTCGTCCAGCAGTTCTTACTTCTGTGTATGTGGCAGTTTACACAGACTACAAACAGGACACTGGCATTAATGGGTTTTTGCAGAGGACAATAAAAAGGACATCTGAGTATTTCTTGATGTAAAAATGTCCACTTTGACAAATGGAGATTCCTTTGACATTCAAGCCCTTCATTAGCCATTCATTCATATAGTGAGTGACCTTCCAACTGAAGTCAAAGTGAGAAATGTCAAATATATTCTCAAGTGTAAAGTATTTTTATACCAGTGTTACATGAGGAGTCCTGACACTGGAACCTTATACACCTATTAAGACATTGTGTTTCACATCTACCAATACTATAGAACTCTTACTGCCCAATATGAGATTTCAGGTGAATGTCATGTTTGCCCTCAACAGAAAAACATCAAGCAACGCCAAACAAAAAACGCAAATAACTACTGCTGTGACATTTTTCCAAAACATCTTTTTGATGTTGACATATTTCTAAGATTTCTGACTAACTCACAAAACAGATCTAGTCAACATCGTAGTGAAATCCAAATAGTGACCTAAACTCAAAAATCAATCTATAGTTTATATACTTAGACTTCCAAAATGAAAATTTAATACATCTCTAGAAGAACTCAACTCTTCATCTGAGACTTTTGCAATTCATTTTACTAGGTAATTCCCCTGCTAGCAGGCAACTTCCAGGAGACCACATGCCTAATTTTTAAGCGTCAGTATTCCTTTCCATACTCAAAGAGATTTTAGCAGCAAAGCACAAAGATACTTCCAAAAAGCATACATATTTTGAATTACCGTTTGCCCTCTCTCTTACCTTAAACTAAGCCTGGACCCACAACTGAACATTTAACTACGCAGCAGATCTAACTAACATTTCAATTTGCTGATGAATCTACCGATTCCAAAATTTTAGAGCAATACAGAAAATACAAACTAGCTCTTATTTTGTTTTGTTTATAGAAAGTATGCTTTTTTCTACCTTTCCAAGACAAAATGACCAATGAATAAAATACTTGAATACACCTAACAGCAATGGGGACAAACTAAAGACTTTCTGCTCTTCTGCCTATAATAATCTACTGTAGGCAAATACAGGGTGAAAGCAAGAAAAGGCAGGAAAAGCAAAGAGGCAGCCAGCCTTCCAAGCCTCCAGTAATTTCATCTGGCTTTTTTTCAGGTCTTTTAGTCCATTTCTGCTTTGTTATTCATGGCATTCCATGAGAATTTAAGTATGCATCAGAATAAAGAGTGCTTTATTTTAAACTGCTGCATGGTAATGATGCTATCTGATGTTTTTTCTTGGGGCAAAAAAAAAGTTGTTACTGGCAGTTCATCTCAAAACATAAGATTTCTCAGGCTCTCAATTCATATCCATTTGTCTCTACCAGCAGTAGTTTCCCAAGCTACCAATCCTCATGGGTTTCTGTCCCCTTCCACAGGAGCAATTCCAAAGTTTGATCACTGCTAACCTTCTTTGGCTTGTTTTTAATTTGCACCATGTTTTCTGACAGGTGGGCAGAAACACAGAGTCAACATGTAATTCTGCCATTCAGTCCAGGACACACACCTGTTTCCATTTTATTGTCCTTACACTTGTGAGTATTGCTGCTACTTGAGGGTATCTGAGCACACAGCTGCTCTTTAAAAGAGACCATTATGAAGGAACTTCAATGTGTTTTCTGAACAAAATCACCAACATAAAGCCCACTCACCAGGTATATCCAGACTGAATTATTTTTCTTCAGTCATGATTCTATATTTAGTAGAATTTAATTTTACCAGCAATTTTATAATCTAATGAACAATGAACTCCCACTGCATCTGTCTGCAGTGAGCTCTAGCTTTCTATTATCCTTTCTATCCTTTTCTCACCCATTTCTTCCCTCCAGGTATTTATGAATACATCGAGCAACAGTCTTGAATAATTCTATTTGTAACCTTCCCTTATTATAAATAATTTATTCTTTCCTTTGGTTATTTCTAAGCAGCTAACCCAGCAACCCTGTAAATGTTTGGTTTTTACAGAGTCTTCAAAAAGAATCTCAAACATTCTTCTAAAAAAAATTCAGCAGTTGTGTTATCAAACTGAACACAGGAATATGGATTAAGAATGAATCCTTCAAGAAAATGAGCCCTGTGAGATACAACTACCTTTATCAAAACATGCACTTAGACCCTTTCTTTATGTTTGCTCAAGCAAGAAATGTTGTTTTCTTATAGTATCAGCCCCATCCAACCACTCTAGGTGATCAAGACATTCCTGGAAAAAATGCATTTACAGCAGCCATCCTGTATTAGGGAAGGAGAAGAATGAAAAGGGTCTCTGTCCCCATACGCATCACAACCTCTACCATACACAGCACAGCCTTTCAAAAGCAGCCTCAGTGCATCAGTAAGCTCAGAAAAAGAGCCAGCACACAAGTACCCTCACTTTGATACCCTACTGAGCTTCTCTTCAGATGACTAACACCATCACAACTGTTAACCACGTCATGAAAGACTCAGAAGAATATCACTCATCACTAGTCTACACCTCCTTCCCTGATCTGCTTTTCAATAGGAAGACAGGTTCATATTTTCTACTTTGCTCTGACAAGGCAGTACTTGGTTTAATGCTTCGATCTGCACAGGACAACAGCAAAGGTCTGGATATCAAAGCTCATTTGGAGTTCAAGCCATACTCATGGCTAATTCTTCTGAAATTCTTTGGCATATATGACAAGACTTTGATGTACAACAGGTGTCATTCTGCTGACTGGATTTACTCTTACTGAAGTAAGAGTAAATTACTCCAGACTCTTACTGAAATTTAAAATTGCAGTTGCCTGGAGTCAAAGAAAAGTTCTGCTGAGAAGTCTCATAAGCCCTTCTCTGACAGAAAGCAATTAGTTCACTTAGCTCTTGCTACATGATCTGTCTTCCCTCAGGTGCCCTTTCATGTCTCTCTCTGAGCCCTACTGATTCTGGCAAGTCTATTGCTTTCGATGGGCAAGACTTTCTGGTCTTACTGCATTTAGCAAACCGGTTCTCAACCCTCTGTCTTAACAGACTTCTATTTTGTTTGTTCTTTCCAGTTTTCCTTAACTCAACAGTTTCTACTTCTTAGAGATCATCTTCTTGGTCTATGTCCTTCTGGGTAAGAATCAATGCTATACTCACAGCATATGACAACACAACCACTGTAGCATTTTACCTTTCGGGTTTCACCCTGAAGCAGCTTCTCAAAACAGAGATGCTTTTTTAAAATTTAATGTTACAGTGGTTTGCATTTTTTTAAACATCTTTGCTCAGATAAGGTTATTGGAACAGTCACAAAAACCCAGCTCTTATACATATAAAATAAGATCCTGCATGCTATTCAGGACTAATCCCAGAGTAACTTCTCTACTAGCTGAAGGAATAATGTGGCATCTGAAAAAAATAGATAAGAGTGGACTATTCAGCCAGCCAATACAGGGATAGTTTTTATTTAAGTATTTTGTCCATGCAGCCTCTATGATTTTCATAAGCACTTCTTAAGTCAGGACTGCGACAGTATTTTAACCATTAGTAAGACAATTTCCATTTGCAGCACATGATGTACAAGCAGATACAAGTTAACATCCTAACTTTTTTTTTATAGAACTTCCTTCAACATATGGACAAGTCAATCTTCTCAATTCCCTTCTGGCTTCTTCAAGAATTTGGACTCCCAGCAGCATCCCAGCACCTACCTATCTCCTATAATATTTTAAGATGCCTATCATATTACTTTGCTAGCAAATGTAGGCCTTTTAATCAACTTTTTCACAAGACAGTTTTGCTGTATTTATAGAAATCCTGGGAAAGAAACTTGTTGGTAAGCTGTAACTGTACTCTTACCTAATACAAGATGGCAAAGATTAGAATACAGGGATGCAGAAGAGAGGCTACTTGTACTTGCTATATTATTCAGGTTGCTAATTTTAACAGCCTGGAGGAACCTACCATTCACTGATGTTATTACTGCTAAGCACAGCAAGCATCTGCTGCTTATGGGCTGAACTATGCAACAGAATTAACATATTCTGTTTATCAAAAAATTACCCCTCTTACTGTTTTCGGAAAGGCAGACATACTTCTAGTCTAGGTTAAAATAACACTCAAGTGACATTCTCAGACTTTTGCAATGTTTTTGGTCAAAGGTAGGTTTCTAAGAAAGGAGATCATCCACTTTACTCATTTACTGCAAATATTATTATACACAAGATTAACTTATTACTTCAAGGGCTAACTTCAACGCAGTGAAAAGAAATTCTCAAACATCATCAACAAATTAGAACGTAAATGAAAAGCTACAGAGACTTTGTTCCCTCAAGTAAGCATTCGGTTCCTTTTCAACATGACTACACTACTAAGCACATTAATTTATTCTAAAGGAACAGACAGAAACATGATTGCATCTTTTATGTGGAACAACTAATGCTTTTTAAAAGCATATTCTTTATTTACTAGAATATTTTTCTAACTGAAGTCTAACACATCATCCAAGAATCCTTATAAAAGGAAAGAATAGATGCCACAGTTAAAGCATGGGGGTCTAACACTAGGGGTGTGTAGAAAAGGGAGGCAAAGAAATGGAGAGGTATAGGCAGCATCTCAAAAGAATCTCTGCTGAAATAAAGGTTACAAGTCATAGAATACATTCCTTCAATGAAGCATGAACTCCAAAACACGTGTGAGGACTTCTCTGTTTCGAGATGAAAAGCACAGCAGTCACTGCACGTATCTTGGAAATCTGTTGAACTGTACCTTCACCTACAACTAGGGCAAAGCACAATTGCATAATCATGGAAATGCAGGTGAAATCTCACACTACAACAATCAAATGCATTCAGTAGTTTAAATCCATCTTAAAGTTTAAAACTAAGGAACACAGTTTAGTGAAATAAAGGAGAATATATAAATATATATGTGAAAGCAACAATACATTCTGAGACAGACTTTTCCCAGTATGATCAAAGATAAGACATCTGCAAAAGAGACTAAAGCATAATTATGACCAAGAAGAGATGAACTACAGTTCTTCTCTTCCCATTCCCACTCACAACACCCATCAGATGCCTTTACCTTTGTATACTAGTCCTCCTCTACACCAGTAAGGCTCCCGCAGTACTACTCTATGCCCTACGCAATGCTCTAAGCTTACAGATGAGAAAAACTATGAAAACACAGTGCTACACTCTCAGACTGCACTGCTGCACCAAATCAGTCTCATACTACTACATTATTCAGACAGCAATTATCTTCATCACTGTAATTGTACAGAAGGCAGCAAACTACAAAGACTGGCAGAATAAAAAAAAAGCTGAACTATATAGAACTTATGAATCAGAGCTGTGAAATGTTTTACAGACAGGCACCCTAAATACACACTCAAGTAAGGATTGAGCTTACTTTGCAAGTTAGCTACAAAGGAGAGAAGGGCAGAAAAAGTACTTTTCTTCTCATCCACAGAACAAAGAGTAGTTTGTAAAATGTATTGTACCTTTTCCTCAAGAGATTACATTGTCCTTATTTCCTCTCTAAGCTTTCTCTTTCCCCACAGTCATGCAACTGAGAGCCCATCGTGACTTTAGACCAAGTTTCTTGCTATTAGATTTTACCTCCTAGGAACACCTTGACAGCTGATGCACTCAGGAAAGCAAGTTTGTTGGATTGATTCACACTGCAAATTTCCAGATGCAAGTAACAGAATTTGTCTGCATTTTGAAAAAGAATCAGAAACTAATCTATTTTTGCAAAGTACATCAATCCAATAAAACCCAACCAATTACCTTATTAATGGCTGGATGTACTTTGAAAAAGCTGCATCATAAAAATTTTTTTAAATAACCAGATGTACATCTCCAATTTAATACACGGCAAAGCAGATCCGCTACATAAGCTTCTGAAGTACACTACTCCTGACTTGGACTGATGGACTTCCCTACACCACCAAGAAAGCATCACAATTACTTTGTTGCACCAGCGAAGGAGAATTCCATATATTAAACCTTGGGACTGAATCAGCAAGTTTGCTATGCCAACAAATAGATCCACTAAATCCCGAAATTCCTGCCTTAATACCATTCTTTTCCAAATGCCCAAAGATAGCAAGCGATTAACATCCCAGACAAGTCATTGCAACAGCAGAAATATACTAGTGATGAGAGACTAATTATGCCCATGTAGATCAGGTATTCATTACACCAGGTTAGCCACTGAAACATTAAAGAGAAGCAACTCTTGACATAATCCTGAGCAGCAGACTGATTCAAAATGCACCCATCAAAGCACTACTGGCAGCAAACCCTTCACATTCGCAGTCAGCATCTCTGCAAGGCAAAAAAAAGCTAGAAAAGTCTTTTCTGGATTTAAGTACTGCTGCAGTTTGCCATATAAGAGAGGAAGCTCCTTTAAAATCGTCACCAAGAGAACAATGTGTTACAGAGTTTTAAAGGTATCACACTGGTTGTTTAGCATGCATCACTTAATCAGGTTTTAGGGGGGAAAAAAGAGCTTTTACTACCTTGTCATAGGATTCCATCAGAAGATGTGTTCAGAAACCCTGAAGTCATGTACAAAGCAGGAAAAGAGGATTGGAAGATTAAGGATATCAAAAACGATTATGAGGAACAACTTAACGAGATGCAAAGCTATGACCGAGAAAGGCTAAACTAGTTCAAGAGCCCAAAAACCTGCTTCTGTTAAGTGTATTAAGTGATCAGTACAGAGAAAGTTAGGGGATTCCAACACATGATACATAGAGAAGCTAGTATTTTATTTTTTGTAATTCCTCAGAGACTTCCCTGATCCACAACTACAAAGGAAGAACTTGTCCTAAACTTTTTAATAGAAAATACTTCACAGCAAAACCTATTCCTGGTAATTCAGTATTCACCCAAAGTCACACTCACTTGATACTGCATTTGTACCAGAACAGTAAGTAATCTTTCTTTTTTTGATTTAAAAGGATTAGCTTTGTCATTCAAAATATTCAAAGTAGCCTAAAGTAGAATCAATGCAACAAATTAATAGCTATAACTGTATCAAGATGCTAACATAACTATCATAAATGGAAGCAGTGTCTTAAAAAAACCCCAAACATTCAGAGCTGCTTGGAAGAATCAGAGAACCACAAAGGAAAATCTGTTATTTTCTTGGATTTCCAAATGGCATTTGACAATGGCCCCACACATCCTTACACAGGCTTATGAAGAAACTAAGCTGACATGGGATGAGGGGCAAGACCCTTCACATAGATAAAGAATTGTTTTAAAAAGGAAACAAGCAGCTGGAACTCTTAGTTTCCATATAAAAGGAAGATCACTAGTGAAGCCTCAAAGCACAAAAACATCAGGCAAGTCCCAGGTTAGTAATGAGGAGACAAAATACAAGATAGAACAAGATAGCCCAAGATGCAGGAATATTGTGACACTATCACACACAGGTCTGGTTCATGTGAGTTCCAAAGATAAAACAGGACTGCAAAGCATACAAAGAAGACAAACATCTAGCGGCAGGAAACAGTTTCAATACAAGGAATGATTAAACAGACTAGAAAACAACTGTCAGGTGATTCAACCTTTCCTCCCCTCCTTTTTCAAGTCCCCTGCAAAAAAGCACTCATGGTCTGCCTCTGTAATACACAGACCTGAAACTGGCAGCCTCTACAACCCTAGTGACAGCCTCAGGATAAAAAAAAATAAAAATAAAGATCTTTACATAATGCATGGCTTTACTGAGGAACATCTTCCCACAGGTCATTGCTGATCCCAGACCATAAAAGATCAAGACAAGTTCATACACAAAATCTACAATAAGCCTAACAATGCTCTGCCTATAGCCCAGGTAATCCAAGAACCACAGATAATTTAAAGCTGGGAGATGCTTTCAGGGAATATCACCACAAGCCCACATTGATATAGTCTTTTCCCAGTATTTGGCATTGGCCTCTAACAGTCTCCCCTAGTACAGCTGTTGATGTTCTTAGTGCCAACTGTCTCTACCGCCAAAGCCTAACAACTGGCAAAACCACCACAAAGCTGATGCCAGGATTAAACTGCTCCAAACATGGCCCATTCTCCTTCACACACAGATGTGAGCACCTGTCATGTGAGCACCAAGGCCTTCTCATGTTTTACTACTTCAGCTCAGCCTTTCTGACCTCTAGTACCTCTAGTGACTCTGGAGGCTACTGCTGCCAAAACATTCCTTTCATTCCACTCCCCACAGCATCAGTCTCTAACGATACACTGGGTACCCACTTCGCACGGAAACTTTGTGCTTTACCAAGGCAACTTACTTGACCACAGGAAAAAAAAAAAAAAAGAGATGTTCTGTTCTTTTGACAATTCATCCAGCAGCCATCCTGGAACTTTCCTTTGTACCAACCTTCAGGCATGAAAACTATCCATCCAACTACATCCTGATGCTCTCTCCAGAAATTTACTATGACTAACAGGTAACTACTTCCACGCTTCTCCTTGCATACACTCCAGCATATATACTGCCTAGCTCTACCCTGACCCTACTGCCAAGCAAAACAAGAATTGAGTGTACAATGCCAGCACCACCTGCCTCCTGCATTACTACCTCCACTAAAGGTGTCCACCTAGCACCACACATAGCAGACACCAAGGACTGGACAGCAGTGTGGATGAAGCACAGCCCATTGTGTTTGTTCTTTACTAGAAGGTGTTGGAGCAAGGCAGCACTGCTAAGTACAGGGAGGAGTTAAGAATAATCACCCTTGGGAGGCCCCTAAAGCCCTTACAAGAGCTGGACATTTCACTGCAGACAGTAAAGGCTTCAGAGCACCTCCAAAGTCTATACTCTTTCAGCTTGAAGTAGAAGAAAAAAAAAAAATTGCAGAAGAGGCTGACAATGTGGCATCCCCACACATTAATTTGTATCTGATGGCTCTGACAGCAGTATAATAAAAAGCAAGGGTTGACAAACATGCAACTGAAGCTATACAGAGTTCTGGATGCAATGGATTTTTAACAGTGCATTGCACTAAACTGTAATTAAATTTATCTTAGTCAAAGTTCTGAAATACATCAAAAATGCAAAAAAAACCCCTGTACAACTGGAATTAGAAACACTGCATACAGGTGAAGAAATAAAGACAGCCTAATACAGGCTTAGCATACAGGAGCACCACCACATCCCTGGGCATCACTTTCTGTTTACATTATCATTCAGCTGCAAACTGGTGAACACTGAAGCAAGTCTTCTGGGGAAGCACAGTCATAAGCTTACCTTGCTTCTGAGAACTCTCCCCAAGGACCTGCTGTGGTCATCAGGGAATGCTGCCCTGAACCCTCCTTCAGCCTAAGGAAATGCAGAGGTCTTGGTGCTCTTGTACTCTATGGCGGAACTTGTGCGTCATTATCGAGAGAGAGTTAAAGAAAACAGCTATATAGGGGAAAAATTGAGCACAGGAAGTCATCAGACACTATGCAACACTAATTAGTCCAGGCAGAGCCCCATTCCAATGTATCATAACAGTTCTGGTATCCAAACTAATCCTCAGCAAGCCAGTTCTGTTATTTCTGCACAGCACTGTAATGTGCAAAGCAGATATGCCAGGTATTTCAGCACTAAGCTCATTGAACATCTACAGTTAAGACTGAACACCTAGTTGAAAGTATTAAGCAGAACAGACTCATACTGTTAAAAATGCTTTAATTCTTTACTTACTTTGTTAAATTTATATTAAGAAGCAAAATTATTAAATCCAGTATGATTTTATACTATTCACAAGCTAGGAGCTACATCTTCAGAGAAAGCACTCTATTAGCTGTGCACCCAAACAAAAGCTATAGAGTCCTTAGCAAAAAGTTTAGAATAGCTTGATGCCATATTTTGAAATAGTATTTGAGCATTTTTAAACTCTCTGGATGCTTAAACTACTCAGATATATTTAAGATACTGACTTTACAAAAACAGAAGGTATTTGCTGAACAAAGAATGCACACACTAAGATGACAGATGCAGTTTTAAATGACACGAGAGGATACTTCACAGTACCAAGAAATAAGTTCTGAACATCAGTCACAACAGTTTGAATTAACCTCATAATATTAAAGGACAGTTCTCTGCCTTGCATCTGAAACCAATCATTTTGTCATCTGTAGTCCTAAACTAAACGCAGACATATAGGAATTTACACTGCTGCTATATTAATCACTCTGTTGAAGCACTGGAATAAATATGGCTTCAATCTCCTCACTCCCTACCTTCCAAAATTCTGTAAAAGCGTAACATGGGACAATCTAGGGCATCCAAAAGCACAGCTTTAGGATGAAATCTAATCAAGCACAGCTATTCACTCGTGTTTTATAAGAAAAATTTCCTTTACGAAGGTTGTCATGCTATCAAAGTGGTGAAAGCATGAGTCCACTGGAAAAAGAAGGAATGCTGTATATAAAGCAGAGGAAAACACAGCTTTTTTAACATACAGTATTCCTAAACATCACTGCACCTACCATCACAAAGCCACGGACTATGAGCAGTGTGAATAAAACAATGACTTGCAGTGCTACAGACCATCCTCAGCTCTGAATGAGAAAGCAGAGAGAGCACAGTACTGTTTCAAAGCACGCAGGCAAATCATCAGAAGTACTACTGCAGCCTGGGAGAGCACTAACAGAGATTACCCTTCTTACCGTGTTACCAAAAGACAATACAGTAACACTGTGAGCCACTGCATATCACCTGGAAATTTCAGCATGGTGCAGAAAAACATTCTTTTAGGAACAATATTCACAGCAGAGTAAGCTCTACCATTCATGTACAGGGTAAGCATAAGAGCATCTATGATCAAGTCCTTCTTCCAATAATCTATGTCCAAACCAGACTGCAGCTGAAGATTTTCAGGATCACATTTTTCAACAGTTGCATATACCAGTACAGCAACACTGAAGATGCTCTGTCAACAGATGACAAGTTATCGAAGTGATACTTCAGGACCAGGCTGACAGTTCCAGGGAACAGCAGGAAACTAAAGGAACATAAGGGATCCACAAGAAACTCCTGTAGGGATCTGTCCCCATCCCAGCCTTTTCAGTGCATTTTTATTTGATTTGACAAATAACGCACCAGCCAGGCTGAAAAAGTTAAGCTCACCACTAAACAGGAATTACTGCAGAAGACAGATACCTAAATCCACTCCATCAGTGACAGTATTCTTATTTCAACCACACAAGCACTTCATAAAAAATCACTAACACTAAACAGAACACTGTTTAAGAATACACACTTGTCCAAGATTCACCTTGGGTAACAAAATTCAAACTTTAAAGCAGAAACTGCTTGTCATATTTAGGTCTATGGTTTCAAGCTTCATGCTCTCCTTCAGCACTAGTTAGTTCCCTGCTACTTTAAGGAATGCTCTGGAACTACAGGATCACACATGCTGTAGCTACTGGTATCCCCCTCCCAGAATCAGGTCCTGCTTTTGTAACAGAGATCCTTGACAGAAGATCAGGAAACACAGCTTCCACTTCCAAAGATATTTAGCAAAAAACTTGTCATTAACACATCAGCAAAAGAACTACCTACATTATGAACTGAACAGTGCAACTGAATCTCAGCTAAACAATTGTGTAGAGATTTTCAATAAACTCATACTTCAAGAGTGACATAGCCACTATTAAAGGAAAGCCAAAAGAAAACAGAAGAACAAAAGATGAAAAATAAAGATATGTGAAAGGCATAGATGGTGCTGCCTAACAGCTACAGAACAGAACTCGCAATGCCTGGATTTGAGTCACGGGTTTGACATAGACCTGCTGGGTGAACTCAGGCTGCTCCACCTGCCTGGAGATCTGCCTCACTTACACTGACTTGACTTAGATTAAAAAGTTAACTCAGTGCTCTACCACATCTCTATGAAAGTAAAACAAGAACTTCACACTATTTTAAAGATACTATTGGAACTTCAGACATACAGATTTCTTAGTGTAAGACTCAAAGCTCCTAGTGCAAGATGCCTCTTAAAGATTCAAATTCTAGCTTCCTGTAAGAGATTTGAATTTTCAGTGTCAGTCTGGAATTAAAAAGCAGTAGTTACAAGTCTTGTCCTCCCCCTCTTGAGGTTATGGTTTACAAAAATAGAACTTTAAAAATATCTTTTAATACTTCTTAATAACTTTTAACATACTCAGCACCTGACACAAAAAGATACAACACCTACACAAAAGATAAAAGGAAGACACAGTCCTTAAGTTAAATCTCTCACTTAAAAATCCCCAGCTCATACCCTGTTATCTTTAGCTATTTCCCCTCTACAAATACGCTGTGCCTTTACTCCACAGGCATCCAAAGGTCTGGATGTTAGGATGTTTCAAGAAACTATTTTTGAAGTGACATCAGAAATCTGCCACAGTCAGTCAATGTAGCTAGCACTTTTTCCAATAATAAAATTAACTTTACAAAGTAACATTTCCCTTTGACTGAATGAAATTTGACAGGTGAAACAGAGCAATCTCTAAGAGCATCCCAGACATGCTTTGTTCAATTTCAGTCCCTTCTCCATGCCAATCAGATCAAACTGAATACTCGGCCTTACTAACTACCCATTTATATGAGAAAGGTATGGTTTACAAGATAGGGTAAGCTTCATAAAAGTGTTCTCTTCAAAAAGACAAGATTTCTGCACAGGTATTGGCTGGCACAACCTATCTTAGAGCTAAAACACACTTGAGAGAAATGTTCTAAGACCACACTGACTTTCATGCCCATCTCAGAGAGAACTCGGCACCTCCCTTTCAAGTGATGTTCCTAACACTCCCGAAGCCAACCAGCTTGCTGCAACCTAAGCAGAGGCATTTAAAAACTAGCACAAGGGTTCTGAGTTCCTCTGAATGGAAGCCTTCCACTTCCCCCTTACAATCTGAATTGACACCTGGTAGCCCTGGCAAGCATCCTCCACCATCCTTGCTTTAATTATTGTAGGTGACCTCTGATCATGATCTGACAACTTCACCTTTCAACCTACTACAAGGTAAGGCCTAACCCCCCCGTACCTAAGGGTTCCCTGTCCCTGCGTGAATCGCTGCTTCGGCCAGGAGCCACCCAGCCGGCACAGACCAAGGTGATTTACAAAAGGGCACGGGTTAGTGCCCCGCCATCCCCTACCATCGGCCTCCCTGCCGCGGCCGGCTCCAGAGGAGTTCGTGTGACCCCAACCCACCGTCCCCCCGCCCGGAGGGGCCGCAGGAGAGGCGGCCGAGGCCCCCCTTCCCTCGGGGGCTGCAGCAGCCCCCGGGCCCCCGGCTGCTCACCCCTGCACGCCCGGGCTGTATTTCCTGGTCTTCCAGGGGGTGCCGGGGCTCTGCAGCGCTGGTTGAGGCGGCTGCCGCTGCTGGTGGGGGGAGTTGTTGACGGCGACGCCGCGGCTGCCGGAGAGCAGGTAATTCATCCCATAGGTGCTGGCTTTATTCTCCCGTTTCCTGCGGCCCGGGTGGTACTGGTGCTGCTGGGGAGACGCCGGGGGCGGGTGCGGGCTGCGCGCCGGGTGCGGCGGCTGGTGGTGCCCATTCACAGCGTTCACTTTGTTCTCGTGGAAGTTAAAAAACTCCCCGGGTCCGGCCCCGCTGCCCAGCAGCCCGGGAGGAGCCACCGCCACCGCCCGGGGGCCGCCGGAGGAAGAGGAGGAGCCGCCACCTCCGCCGCCGCTACACGATCCCGAGGAGGAGAAGCCTGGGCTCTCGGTGCCGGACTCCACCGACGAGCAGGAGGACGAGGAAGACACGGAAGGCGACTTCTGCAGCCGCCGCCCTCCCTCGCCGCCGCCGTTCACCGCTGCGGGGCCGGCGGAGACAGCGGGAACCAGTCCGGTCAACAGGGCCGGCGGGGAAGGCGAAGGCGAAGGCGGTGAGGAAGAGGAGCAGAAGGCGCCGGGCGCCCCGAGCCGCACGCAGCCGTGCCCGCGGGGCGGAGAGGCGGCAGAGTCCAGCGCCGGGGAGTTGAGGCAGAGGTAGTGCGGGAAGCTGGCGCCGCCCCGGCCCCCCACGCCCTGCGAGGTCTCCCAGATCTGCATCCACAGCGCATTCGCGGGTCCTTTCTGCTCAGGCTGGATCCAGGCCACGCGGGGATCCATCCACGCCCGCCCGCCGCCGCCGTCCCTCACTGCCCGGCCAGAGCTCCGCGCCGCCGCCCGCTCACCGCCCGCTCCCTCGCTCGCTCGGCCCGGCAGCGGCGCTAGGAGCGGCCCGGCAGCAGCGGCATGTGTCGCGGGGAGGAGGGAGCGACGGAGGGCGGCAGGGCGGCCGGAGGCAGAGCCGGGCGAGGCGAGCGCGGCTCGGGAGGAAGCGGAGGCGGCGCAAACTGTACCCGGCGCTGCCCGGAGCGCTCCGCTCGCCGTTCCAATGTGGCGTGTCCCCCTCGCCAGGGCCAGAACCGGCACTGCGCATGTCCCGCAGATTTTAAACCTTCACCGGAGACGGCCGCCCTGGCAACCGCACATGCGCGGGAAGCGGGAGCGAGAAGGGAGCTGGGAATGCTCCCCCGCCCCGGCGCTCGCCCGCCTGCGCCGGCGCGGAGCGGGGCGGCCGTACCTCACGCCCGGCGGCGGGCGGGGCGAGCCGGAGCTCGGTGCCGGCGGCTCTGTAACTCCCGGAGTAGCAGGATTGGTCAAGCGGGACGGGACCACAGTGGTCCAACCTCCCTGCTCAAGCAGAGTCATCCCAGAGCACGTGGCACGCGATTGCATCCTGCATCCGGACAGTTCTTGACTATCTCCGGTGAGGGAGACTCGACAACCTCTCTGGGCAACCTGTTCCAGAGTGTAGTCACTCCCACAGGAAAGAAGCTCTTCCTCATGTTTAGGTGGAACTTCCTTTGCATCAATTGCTGCCCTTTCCTTCTTGTTCTATTGCTTGGCATCACCGAGAAGAGCCTGGCTCCATCCTCTTGACACCTTTCCTTCAGATAGTTACAGACACTGATGAGGTTCCCTCTCACTTGTCTTCCCTTCATCTCCGTGAGCAGCTGGCGCAACTGTGGCCCTGCCTCTGTGTTGGTTTCTCACAAACACTGCGTTGTCTGACCCCTCTGTGCCACAGCTCATCCCCTTGGAGAAGAGTAGCCCAGTTCCCACAAAATAAAAGGGTGGATTTTGAGGACTAATTCAGAGAAGAAGCAAGTGCAGGCAGACCTCCTTTGGGGAGGCTGAGCAGCGGAAAGTGTGGGGCTGAGCAGGGCCACTCATTCCCTGGGGGAAAGGGGAGGCGCAGCTGATGCGTGCAGACAGCACCATGCAGTTCATAACCAAGGGAAGGCTCTCGTTGGATTGATAGTGCCAAGATAGCACCATAAAACACATTTCCACTGGGTATTTCAGTTTTTATTGGGCTTGAGTCTCAGGGATGCAGTGCCTGTTCCAAGGGTGTCTATAATGGATGGGTTTCGTGTGCAGTGATCACTAGGTAAAATGCATACTGTTATTGGAGTGGGATCAGACACACACACCATGATCTAAAGATGGGCTTTAACAGCCAGCCCCCCAGAATCATGTCCATAATGGTTCTCTTTCTAATCTAAGGCCAATGATTTGGCCTTTTCCTTGAGCAGCTTCAGCATGCATATGGATAAAGTGTCTTCTCCTGAGGTTGGCCCTGAAGCTTCAGCAGTCCAGGACTCCCCAGACTGTTCAACAGAGCCCTTAACGTGACTTCAGAATAGCACAGAGAAGAGTTGTACATGCATGAAGACAAATACTATCAGGGAATCCTAGTTAGAACAGCCCTCCAATGCAGTTGTGTGGTGTATCTTGAATGATCTAGCAGAATGATCACTGCAGAAGGTGAGAAAAGGAGAGGTCCCACTCTCCATGATCCTGCTAATTCCTTTCCCTGCTGCCCTGCCCAATCCCTGATATTGATCAATGAGACAATTTAAGTTGTTAATTCAGAAAAGACTGCACTTAAAAGAAAAGTAATAGTTTTCAGCAGTTCATTTTGAATTAGCTTACTTTGTGGTCAGAGCTGGTGCTAAGGACGGGGTGGAGAGAGCATGAGAGAACAAGACTGTCATTTGTTAGCAGAGGGCAGTTGTGTTTGATGCAGTTGTATTCTCTAACTATACCTTTAGACTTCAGAACAAGGGAAACTTATTTAAGGGTGACAGCCTAATTTTTATTATCGAAAGTCATTTAGAAAAAGCAGGTCATTAATTTGTTTTTGTTAAGGAATAGGCCTGTTTTCAGGACTAACAGCCAAAGTACACATAAAAGTACACAATAAAGTAACCAAAACCAAACCACATGAAAGTGCTATTAATTATGTCTCATATAAAAGTATGTTCACCACAATTTCTTACCTGGTCAATGAAGTATTAAGATCTTCAGCAGAGATTTCACCTTGAGTTACTGATAGTAGTCCTTGGTTTTATGGTTCATCTTCCAAAGGATTTTGGATTGTTTTGGTTGGGTTTTAACTGAACATGAAAGAAGACAAATAAACAGGCCCCTCAACTCTGTTCTTTTTATGTAAATGCTGTAAGAAAGAAACCAGGGAATTACACTGTCTCTTTCTTCTTTTAGCCCTGAATACTTTGCATTCTTTCCTCTACGATGGCCTGTGTACAGCAAGGAGAGATGAGGATAGACAGTATTTCTGCAAGCTTAGCTGCTGTGGTATGCTAGTGGTTGGATGAGTTACTTTGTAGATCGACTATAAGTACTGAGAAGGCTTAGGCAGCTACAGAGCCCACATCTCAACCCTTTTAGTTCCATGTTTTGACTTTCCATACATCCAGTAAAGATCACATCTTCAACCTGCTAAGTTAAAACTCTTAAAATAAAGGAATACTGGTCAGTGTTTTCATAGGATCCTAGAGTCACAGAGTGGTTTGTATTGGAAGGAACCTTAAAGATAACCTAGTTCCAACCCTCCTGCCGTAGGCAGGGACACCTTCCACTAGACCAGGTTGCTCCAAGAGGTGAAGGGGGAAACCAAAGAGACAAAATGGCCAATCTTATGGAGACTTTTCCAAGCTCAGCAGTTTCATGACCTGTTTTCTTTATTTCCTTCCCTGCCATCTTTTAAAAGAAGTCAGCACTTTCAAGAGGGCCTGATTTCCCACTTTGCTAAAATTATCTCCAACTTCGTTTTGAGGTCTAAGTGGTAGAGACCACTGCCTTGTAAGAAGCAGTAACTCAAAAGCAGCTTTTGAATGAGCAGAGACTCTCACCAATCCCAAGACTCTCTTGGAAGAGGCTAGGCAGTTTCCTGAAGTAGCCACAGAGAGAGTTGTCTCTCACTGGCTTAAGCTGTGTTAGAATTTCTGAAGCTATGATAGTGCTTTGTCAGTTCTTTGTATGGGCTCAAGGCAGCAAATACCATGTAATAGAGAACATGGGGTGGATGGGTGGCACAATGTGCTTGAAGGTCCACATTTCAAGAACTTGGAGAAGAAGGAAATCTCTGAGAAATCGATAAGCAATGGTTTGATAATACTCCAATTAGTTCATCTATCTCATGATGATTTGTCAAAGCTTGTGGCATATCACTGAAATATCTCTGCAGAAAAAGAAATATTACATGTTTCCTACATTAATGTGTACAATATGAAGAAATACTACCCAATGGTCTGTTGTGGCATGAAGACAAGGAAAATTATCATCTTCTAACATCAGGTTTTACTCCCCTCTGTTTCCAGCCTCTCCAGTAAGAAATCTAAATAAAGCATGTTTGTAATCTTGTCTCCTTAAAGTGAGAATTTCCCTCTAAAAGTAGCAAGTGAGAACTTCCTTTGCAAGGATTAAATTTTTTTTAAGGTCTGGTTGATTTTAATTCAGCTGTCCTTTACTGAATGAAATGCCACAGTGAAGGTAAGATTCTCAGAATGTTTGAAAGTCAAATACAGTTTGGATCATCTGAAAAATTTCTTTTCAGTAAAGCTTCCTTCCCACTGTTGAATTTGTGAGGATGCAGGTAATGAAAAGTCTCCCCCTACACTTGTCACTGGTGAGGCTGCACCTTGAATCCTGAGTCAAATTCTGAGCCCCTCAGATCAGGAAGGACATTGAAGTGCTGGAGTGAGTCCAGAGAAGGGAAGCAAACCTGATGAATGGTCTTGAGCACAAATTCCAGGAGGAATGGCTGAGGGCGCTGGTGTTGTTTAGCCTGGACAAAAGGAAGCTCAGGGGTGACATTATCACTTTCTACTGCTGCCTGAAAGGAGGCTGTAGCCAGGTGGGTGTTGGTCTCTTCTCCCAGAGCAGTGGCAGAATGAGAGGATACAGCCTCAAGCTGCACCAGAGGAGGTTTATGTCGCTGTTGTCCCCAGGGACGGTGAGAAATGACACAAGTCCAGGATCAGGTTCAAAGGCCAGAAATGACTATATTTAATCATATAATTCAGCTTATATAGCTTTGCTCACAAGGGTGGCATAAAACCATTGGATGCTTGACCATCCACCTCCCAGAGAGATTGGCTAAACAGCATAACACCCATTTCCAAAATATTTTCCCAGTGAACCAAAACAAGTCTGTGCAGGTGTGAGATAGAGAGTTTACAGAACCGTCTTCCACTGTTTCTCAGCTAAAGCATGAGAAAGGAAAACTTCACAAAATGCTTCAGCAGCTGGAAAATTCCTCTGCTCCTGCTCTTTAGCATCCACAGGTTTAGATTGGACATTAGGAGGAATTACTTCACAGAAGGGATGATTAGACATTGGGATGGGCTGCCCAGGGAAGTGATGGAGTCCCCATCCCTAGAGGTGTTTAAGGAAAGACTGGATGTGTGTACTAGTTTGAAAACAAACTAGTGGGAGACACCAAGTCAGAATAACAATTTAATAGGAAAATAAAATAAGGAAAAAAACCCCCAAAAATAAAGGCAGAAAACACTGGGTTAAACTGACAGAGTCAGGATACAACCAGACACCCTGTTAATCAGCGTGGTGGTAGCAGTCTGGTAGAATGGTGGCTGCAGTCCTCTTGAAGCAGTGATCCTGTACAAAAAAGGGTCTGCTCCTCCTCAGAAGGTCCAGTGGTGGCTCTGTAGCTCCTGTCCTCTGGAAATCCAGTGGAAAGGTTGTCTGTGGTGTTCAGCAGCCCAGATTATATCCACGATGGGATGCTTGGTTCCTCCCTCTGGGTGGAGCATCTCACAATAGGGTAATGAGTCATGAGGCCAAGTGTTGATTAGGCTCATTAACAGAAGATAGTCTGGAGGGAGTTATCTATGAGTCATGTGGCAGGACAATGATGGGCCATTAACAGAAAGATAGTCTGGGGGGAGGAGGCAAGGAAACACTGCCCCACCTGATTTCAACGGCTGATGGGGATGGTAATAGAATACACTGCAACCCAGGACAATGTGGCATTTGGATTTTGACCCATATGACCTTGATTCTGGCCACTTGCAATTGTACTGCAAGCCTCTGATGCATCACCTCCTTCACGCTTACCATCTCTGATCTCCTTTGTAGCCTTTGTGGCCCATAGCCATTCACTTAAGAGCTGGACTCAGTGATCTTTGATGGTCCCTTCCAACTGAGAATGTTCTGTGGTGGGATGGATGGAGAAGGCACAGAGAGTAAGGCTCAGCAGTATATCTGACCGGACTTGTACCTGATGAAGGCGAGAAGAGGAAAGAACTGAACAAGTCAAGGTCTCAAGCTGGATGGGGGTGTGAGAGAAAGGCTGTCCTGCTGAAGGAGGTGCATCTCTAACAAGTGACCTTCAGAGTGTGCTAGTCACCAGGAGATAACAGGAGGTAGCAGGGAAACAGTTTCCTTAGCTGCACTATCATCCTTTTTTTTTTTTCCTCAGTAAATACATTTCTGAATGGGAGAGTGGAGATACATTTTCATGTCTCAAATGTAGTTGATCACAACAGAGAGACAAGGAGGAATCCAGAACACAAGTTTCTGGTTGTTACAAGATATCATTTCGGGCATTCTTTTAATCTGTCATCTGGAAATACAAGAAGCTTTTACCTTCTTTAAAATGGCTTGTGTCTCCCATTAAAGAAGGCCTGGCATGAGTAACCCTGAAGAGGCTTAAATCATGTTATATTTTCTCCCTTAAATTTTCTACTTGGCTCAGTCCTTCCTCTCATCAAGGCTCTGTGTCCTTTTCTGATGTACAGTAAGCATCAGCCAAATTTAGGTTGTTCAGGCCAATTAAAGTACACAGCCTGAAACAGCTGTCAACCACCAGCCATCTCCTCTTCCCACCCTGTCTTCCCTGATCTTACAATGACTGCCAGCCCTGTGTCAGAGAAGCTGAACACATGATAAATCAGCAGCTGAACAGCTGCAGCTTCCATCCAGGCATGTTCATGCACATGAAAATACTTTTCTAGCTGCGTACATAAAATTGCTGTGTGGTAAATGGAGAAAGCGTGGGAGGCAGTTCACGAGCCGTTCCGTTCTGTGCATTCAGGGTGGCGTCATAGTGGGAGAGGGCGCATGGACAGCCGGATGCGATTCTTGCCTCACGCTGCTGGATGTGTGTCAACACTTCTGGCGGGAACTCTGCCTTGGAGACCTTTTATCACTGTGTGCATGGTATGGATGAGCAATACTACAACAGGAGCAAGGTAAGGGTGCCACCTTGACATTCCCACGTTCTATTTCCATTGCTATATTCGGGACTCTGATAGGGATTACTTTCAAAAGTCTGCTTTACTATCAATGTTTATCTTAGCTTATTACACAGAAATTAAATACTTAACACATATTTTTACAGTATTCAGTGACATATTTAATTATTCTATATCAAGGATGTTCTATGAAAGTTTTAAAGTTGTTCTTGTGTTCTATTTTGTTTCTTTTTATCATTTAGAGAAGGTTTGGGATCATACAGGTTTTGGAAGGTTTGTTTTTTAACTCAGGGATTAGGAATTCTGCCTTTGAGACTTGTCACTTTTCATAAGAGAGGACGTTCTGCCAGCAGTAACACTTAATTAAAGACAAATCTTACAGACTTTCTTTCTTCAAAGCTTTATTTAAACATGAAATTAAATTGTGATAACAAGCACAAAGAGGGTTTTAAGAATAATTTTAGCTGAGAAAATACTCTATGAGAGAGATGATAAACAAATGAAGTTTATGCTAAATATCTATAAAGCTTTTGAAAGTATTTTTCCAAGTGGAATCTGAAGACTTGTATGAAATCAGATGCTCTGTCTTCCTGTCCTGATTAACACAGAGCCCTGCAAAGGGTTGCTTTTGTCAGAAAGATCACTTGCTTTTGAATGACAGGTTGAGAGAACGTATTAAGGAGACTCTTATGAAAGTTCATGGGAATAAACTGGTCAGGATTCCTCCCTTATTTGTGTTTGTAATCTAGGAGGTCCCAGTATCATTAAGTTGTGCTCTCCAGGCTGCTGCGGAGGACAGCTGAGGGCATGCAGAACATGTTGTGTGAATCCTGGCAAAGGGGAGGGCACTAGCACTAATATGGAAGGAAAAAGTAGATCTGGCTAGACTGTCTTCCAGGAGAAGAATCTATACGTAATACATTGTTCCTCCTAGGAACAATATTAGAATAAAAATGCTTTCTTCATGTCTGCTGTGTGTAAGCTTTCTGCTGGGGAGAGCAAGAGGGGACAAGCTGTGAGAAAGCTGATATACAAGTTGCTTAGTGAGGATGTGCCCTGGAGCCCTGATCTGCCATGTTAACATGGCATCAGACAGGGCACCAGCTGCTTCTGTACTAAAGCTGGAAGGATCATTTATGCATAGCAGAACGACTGTGGTTAGAATTAAAGTTGCATCAGGTGTCAGCAAAAACTATCTTTGTGGAAGATGTGGCTCACTTTTATTAGATTCCATGCTAGATCAAAGCCATATTTGATCTTGTGCAGATTTCTAGAAGATAATTTATCTTGCGTGGTCAGCTGGCTAAGTATTTATCATTGGCTCATCCTGCCCACTGGTCCTCATCTATAGGCAGCACAGGCACATACCTACACGCATTCGCTCTTTAAATAGAAACTGCTCTATTGCAATGCACCTCCCTCTCCTTCAATATATCTATGTCCTGCATCTCCACCTTCAAAGCTATTATTTTTAACTGTTCTTGGGCCACAACTAAATCACTTGGACATCTCAGGAAGGAGATTTCCAGAAGAGAAGCAGCTTGACGCCAATATAAAACTGCTGACCCGAGCCGTATTTGCATTGGGCCATGGATAAGTTAGCAGAGAAGTACAGAAGATCAAAGGAGAGCAATATTTTTTGGCAGGGTTTTTAGGCAAAGTTGATGTGCAGCAGCTGTAGGATAGATTAGATAGGGACTGATAAGAAAGAGTAATATGGTTTAGCTGGTCCTTTAGAATGAGAATAGGAACGAAGATAGGAAAAGCATGCATCGAAAAGAGAACACGGCTGACAATTTCATTTGATGTAGAGAAAGACCTGGACTAGGAATAAGGGAAGCAAAAGAGGTGGAGTGGACAGATGCAGGTGTTGGCTACAGGGCCAGGAAAACTGTCAGAGTGAAGGCTCATCAGTCAGCACACAGATGTCCATTTGCTCTTTGAAGGACCTAAAATCAAGGCCAGGCACCTCTTCCCCAGACTCTCTACCAGCACTCCAACTTTCTTGCACCAAATCCTCCTATGGTTCCTATCCTGTGGTTCAGTACTGGAACCATATAGCACTTTACAGTTTTCTCTGTCTTCCCTAAGAAATAAAAACCATCCTCACCATTAGTTCTTTCCAGTGTGTGGACAGACACTGGGACTTCTCCAGGACTTCTTCAGTTTGTCAGTACCATTTCACCTTGGGACCTTGCACACATGCAGTCCAACAGACATGCCTTTGGGATTCTGAAGGCTGTAGATGAACAGAGCATGCCTGGGCATTCCAACTCCACCTTGTGATTCCAGTGCCAGTATCTGCTGCCTGTGGGTATCAGCAGTGAATCATAGAATTGTTTAGGTTGGAAAAGACCTGGTAGAACATGAAGTCTGACATATAACCCACCACTGCCAGGTCCACCACTAAACTGTGTCCCTAAGTGCCACATCTACACATCTTTTAAATAATTGCAGTATCCCTTCAGGGAATCAACTCTTGGTCACTCCACCACTTCCCCAGGCAGCCTATTCCAGGGCTTGACAACCCTTTCAGTGAAGAAATTTTTCATAATAGCCAATCTAAACCTCCCTGGCACAACATAAGGCCATTTCCTCTCATTCTATCACTTGTTATGTGGGAGAAGAGACCAACTCCCACCTGGCTACAGCCTCCTTTCAGTGGTAAGGCTCACCCCTGAGCCTCCTTTTCTCCAGGCTAAACAATTCCAGATCCCTCAGATGCTCCTCATCACACTGGTGCTCCAGACCCTTCCCCAGCTCCATTGCCCTTCTCTGGACTCACTCCAGCATCTCAATGTCCTTCTTGTAGTGAGGGGACCAGAACAGAACACAGGATTTGAGTGCCCACCAGTGCCAAGTACAGGGGGACCATCACTGGCCTAGTGCTGCTGGCCACACCATTGCTGATACAGGCCAGGATGCCATTGGCCTTCTTGGCTACCTGGCACACGCTGGATCATATTCAGCTGACAGCACCCCCAAGGCCTTTCCCAATGGACAGCTTTCCAGCCGCTCTTCCCCCAGTCTCTAGTGCTGCAGGGGGTTGTTGTGATCCAAGGGCAGAACCCAGCACAGAGAACATGATAGTTACCTGCAATGGCAGTTTCCATTCCACAGCCATGCAAACTGAGTTAAGGAGTCTGTTCATAATATCAGTCACTAATCTCAGCAAAGCATGGGCTTCACAGTAAGTCTACACCTCTGAGCTCCAGGGCTCATGCTCTCTATGGACATGCAGGTAACATTGAAGAAACAGCATTCATTTATTGTGGTGAGAGCAGAAAAGGAATGAGGAAGGAGTGAAACTGAAATTGAAACAGATTCTGAAACTGAATTTGAAACGTATCTGAAATTGAAATTGAAACGATGCTGAAATGTCAGTGTTGAAACAGATTAGGATTTCTGATTGCCTGTGGTTACTGTGCTTAGGTTAGGATAGCAGAATATTTGGTGCTCCCTCAAGGCAGGTCATGGACTGGAGCAAGGAGAGGCCGCCATTCCTGCTGCCATGTTCCACGCTGAAGCTCCCATGTAGCTTTGTGATGGGGCAGCTTTACTTTTTCCCATGCCTCAAATTCACCACTGTCACAAAGCATCCAGAAGACTGGAAACAGCTCCACGTTCCTGCAGTGAGGATTCACAGGCTGGTGATCCTCTTCACTGAGTCCTGGTGTCCAGGCAGTTCATTGATGATTCTCATGCTTCTTAGCTGAGTGAGAGGTCTGACAGCCCTGTAGCTGGGAGCCTGCCTCAGAACGGTCTGGCCTCCAGTGCTACAGCTCAAATTGAAGATCTTTGCCATGGTTGCTGACAGATGATGCTTGCAATGGGATAGGCTTTACTTGCAGAGTTTCCAGCAGAGCTCATGGTGTGGTATGGACTGATGCCATCAAACAGATAGATATTCATTCTGCTCATAGAAACACAAAGGTTCAGCTGTCTTTTTCTTTTGATATGGTAGCAAATATGCATAAACCTCCTTCTCATTGGAAACAAGTTAATTTGGACACAAGACAGGTGTGCTTGTGGCTCCATGCCTAGCTGGTGGGACCTGGAAGGGCTCTTTTCATCACCCGGCTGTAGCTGTTTTCTCATTCAGAGTTGCCTGGTGATAGCTGCAAAGTTCATCCCAGCTGGTTCCTCATGAGACAGTGACAGACATGGTCCATGAGACTTATTTTGTTGGATGGAAATAATCTCTTGAGCATGTACTCAGAAGGTGACAGTAATTAACACAATGTAAATACCAATCTTTTTAGGATGATGCAGGATTCTCAGAACCTGGTGAAGCCATGTGGCTACCAGTGCAGGAAGTTAAGATTGGTACTGCCAACAAGTCTTGCGTGGTCGGAGAAACAAAATGCATCAAATTAATCTCCTTCACAATTCCTGAATCTTATTTGCTCAGTTAATCAGTCTGGTCACACAGACAATTCTACAGATCTGATTCTGAGCATCAAGCCATGCTACTGCCCTTTCCAACTGCACACTACATCACTTAGTGGTTGAAAAGTGCTTCTTTCACAACTTTGTTGCCGTTCTACTTTAAATGCTTCTGTTGAGTCCTTCCCTTCTTGATGGTGTAGGTCATATTGTCCAGAGGTGATCCTTTCTGATAGTAGTGTTCTCACAGGGTGCCGTTGTCAGGCACTCAGCCAATTCTTACATGATACAGTCATTCTCCTTCTGCTCCTTGTTTGTGTAGATTGATCAGTCTGTCCGCTCTCTAGTGGGGACCCTCTCTTGATCCTTCTCTTCCATAACTTACCTGTGAGAACCATACATAGTATTAATCTACACCACACACTGCCCAGTGGGATGCTTCAGGAGTTCCATTGCCTAAATCTGTGGCTGACTCTTGGCTGTGAAGTGCAGACCCGTTCAGAGTCTTCCCTTGAACTGGATCTGTTAGGAGTGGATGGGAGAACATACGAGGATCTGTCCTGAGGATATGGAAGCTGCCTTTTTCGCCTTTTGCCCTGAGTTTCTTCCTGCTGTTTTCTGCTTTCAGTATCCTTGTGACAAGTGAAATCCTTTCCATACCCTGAGTGTGGTATGTTTCTTGCTGAGGACATGTTAACCATACACTCCTTGGCATAAGAATTCTGTTGCCTGGTGCTGGCCTGGAAACCATCTGTTACTACTAGCAATGGCTCTGGCACAGGGCTAGGAGACAGGGTGGAAGTGGATTTACCTTGATTGTGCCATTTATAGGATAGACAGCTCTGCCTCAGCTTTCTGTACAGCTGCAAAGAACAATTTCTTGACATTTTTACTGCATGGCGTAATTCTTTGCTGGGCCTGATTCAAACTCTCTCATTCAGTTTGAACTCTCTCATTTGGGCCACATGGAAGCCATCAAGAATTATGGACAAAATGTTTTGATCTCACAGAAATTTCATCTGCAGTTACCCACAAGGAGGAAGAAATGATCTGTGATGTCTCAGGGCAGATCTCATCTATCACCCTGGAAAGTTTCAAATTGGATCTGCTAGAACAAAATATTTACAGTATACATTAAGAAAGATAAAACCTTTTCTAGATCTAGTAGAGCCCAGCCTTGCTGCCAAACAGCTGGCCTTGCTGTTGTACACAGAGTAGGAAAAGGCAGTATGTTTCTCTGGAGGCATCTGTACAGAGGCTAACAAAGATAAGGGGCCTTATCCCTGGAGACCGAAATTACCTGTAGTCTTCACTAGTATCCATTCCAAATCCTTACTGGAGAGCTTTTCATAGAATTGATTTACTTAAAACGAAAGGCCATTCAAAGGCTGCAGTTTAAAATGCCCGTGGAGACATACTTTCCTAGGCTGAAAATACGGTGTTATGGAAAGCAATCTCTATAAACAATAGAGCTGTGCTTTGTATTTTGTATTTTCCCCTACATCTTATGCTGCATCATCTACATATTTAAGTTGCAAATAACTACTAAAAGTAGAACCCTACTCTTCTGGTCAGTACCACCATTTCCCTTTCTGCTCCTCCTGTAAACAGTGCTTTGCAAAAATTCACCAGCACAAACAAACAATTCTATGAGAAAGAGTTTCAATATGATTTAAAACAAAAACAAAAACAAAAACAAACAAAAAAAACCAAACCAAAAACCAACCAAACAAAAAAACCCCAAAACACAAAAAAGACCCACAACAAAGTAAAGCTTTGCTTTGGTAAGCAATTTTTTCTCCACAGGAGACTCTTGAGAAATCCCACTTGTGATCAGTTCATGAGATAGTCCATAAATTCACTGTATGTAAAACAAGATTACATGAATAAATCATTGAATGGATTTTTTTTCAGGGTGTTGTTGTTTGTCTTTTTGTTTGTCTGTTTTAACTGAAGGTGTATAATGAAAATCTGAGACAAGAACAGCCTAAATTTACCAGTGGCTGGGATGGAGCTGCAGGCCCCTCAGAATTTTGCATGCCCAAGTGCTGTCAGCTGTGGAGGTTGAATACCCAGGGCCTCTTGGTGGATGCCCTCCGTGTCCGAGCACAGTTAATGGTGGATTCATACTGTGTCTCCATGCATGCATGGGCTGGTACATCCAAGTACCAGTGACTGGGGAGACTGGGGAGACTGAGATCCAGACTGGGTGCCTGAGCCCAGCTGCTGCAGGCATCCACTTTGTACACTTGTATTGGCATTTTCCCACAAACAAACTAAAAACTTCCAAAACCAAACAAAAGTAAGCCTCTGAAAGGCTGAATTAAGAAATTCTCTGTGTGGGTTTCCATCTTTCCTGGCCTGCTTAGCTGAATGCTGTGATAACAAATGAGGGTCTTTGCCCAAGGTGCTGGCAAGGAACTGGTCTAGCTATCAGTAAGTTTGTAGAGGATGGTTCATCTTACTGAGGGCTACTGTGTTGGGAGGTGGAGGGGGAAGAGGATCACAAGCTGGAAGGTTAGCACTCCTTGTTGTTCTACATGTTGTGCAATACAGACACAGATGGCTGGTGCAGACCTTTGCTGATAATTTATTCATGCATGTTTGGGGGTGCATTCTTGTCTGCTTCCAGGGTCCCTGAACTGAGGAGAGGACTGGCTTTGAGTGTGCTGCTGTGAGTAACAATTTCTGCTCTAGGCAGTGCTTAGAGGGGACTGGAAGCTATGATGCAATAGGTACCCAGTAAGCCCACATCTGTGCAGTGCCACAATAAGACAATTGAGAACAGTGTTAGACTGGATTTTATATGTAAGAAAATGTTAGATAATTACATTTCATGTTTCTAATTAGCCTAGTGTTGATGAAGATACAAAGTGGCAGAAGATGACAGTATTACTCGATGAAAAATAAGGCATGGTTTGTCATCTGCAGTGTTACTTGCAATTTATCTTTTTTTGATCTGATGCAGAAACAAGAATATTCAAGAAGATCTCTGAGGTTTAGCCACAGTAGCAGATGGGGTTGCATCTGCAAAGGAGATTGTTTTGTCTGCTTTGAATTGAAATTAAAAGCTGTTGCAATGAGAATTCATCTAGTATGAAGAAACAGGAAACAAAGTACAATTACTTTGGGGTTTTTTACTTTTAATAGTAACCATTTTAAGAGTAGTAATTATATTATTCATTGAAGTTTGGAATGTCTACATTGCATGGCAGTTTTAGTTTAGGAAAACCACTTAAAGCAATTGGCAAAAGACTTTTCCAACAAGTGCCATGTTATTGTTTTATTTTGAACTTTTATAAATTCAAACATTGCATTAGGCTTGAATGGCAAGGTTTTGGTAGTAGAGAGGCTACAGGAGTGGCTTTTGTGAGAAGTTTCCAGAAGCTTCTCCCATGTCCAACAGAGCCAATGCCAGCCAGCTCCAATGCAGACCTGTTGCTGGTCAAGCCTGAACCCAACAGTGATGGTGGTAGCATTGCTGGGATAACAATTAAAAAGAGGAGAAAAATTGTCCCTGTGTAACTGCAGGTGGAGAGAGGAGTGAGAATATGTGAGAGGAATAGCTATGCAGACACCAAGGTCAGTGAGGAAGGAGGGGCAAGGAGGTGCTCCAGGTGCCAGAACTGAGATTCCCTTGCAGTCTGTAATGAAGGCCATGACAAGGTAGCTGTGCTCCTGCAGCCCATGGAAGTCCATAGTAGAGCAGAGATCCACCTGCAGCCCATGGAGGATTCCACACTAGAGTAGTGTTCTCTTTTTGCTCATGAAAATATCTCAGCTCATTTTTTCTTGGTCATTTAGCTTTCTATTCATAAGACTATAGTGCTATATGCTGTCTGCATAGCTACTTACATTTTCTAAACTACTTTTCCTAGTATTACTTTATCAGTAATGATCACATACTGCACTGGTTTAGACTACATATTATGGTTAATCTAATACTCAGAGGCCTAGTAAAATCTGCGAGGAGTATTTGAAGCATAAAAAGGGCTATTTTCATCCTTGGTTACTGATGTTAGTATATCCTGATGACTCTCCTTTAACACTTGAACACTTTCACAGTACTATTTGGGATTTTCAAGTCAGTTCTCCTGTTCAGATACTATCACCATTTTTCAAAGAGACAGGCAGGGAATGAAAGAGGAAACATATTTGCCTTTGCAAAACATTAAAATCCTACAAATGTCTGCTATTGCACTAGGGCGCTTTGTCACAGGGCTTCCTTGCATATTAGCAGGACCCTGGCTCTGCACAGCAGCTGGTTCTTGGTCTTCTGCAGCAAACACAACACGTGGAGTGGGGGCATAACTGGAAGCCTCTTGGACTGTTCACCAGTACTCTTAATATCGATTAAAAAGATTAAATTCCGACCCCATGAAGCAGCCAGCAAGACACAAAGATAGCAGGTACCTGAAGCAGGTTTTGTTTGCTTACCTTGGACTGGCCTTTAGTCTGGACGGTGCTGCTCAATGTCTGAGCCACCATTCACAGATCACACAGCTTTTTCTTTTCTGGAAGGAATTTATAACTAAGTTTGCAGTGGTTTTCCCTTTCAATAGCCCAAGAGAAATGGGCTGCTCCCTTCCAGAGCAGCTGGAACATGTGGCTTTGCTAGTGCTATCTCTTTGGATCTACCCACCCATGTCCTCTCAGAAACTGGACAGATATTTCCAAAACAATATATCCAAAGATATGTCCAAAGCAGGGACAAACAACATCACTGAGACACTCTTGCTAGCACGTTGGTAATGCATTGTCTCCAGTGAAGCATTACATCAAAGGTTATACCAAGCATTAGGTTTTCTTTTGTCTCTGCAAGCACGTAACCTATTGCTTCCATTGTCCACTTGGAGACAACAATGCATCATGTATTAGCTTTGATTTTTAACCAACATGGTAAATCAAGCAAGGCATGTAAAGAACATGTTTTAAGTTCAAGAGCAAGCTTCAGTTGTGCAACTCTTTCAGATGCAAACCTTGGTTAAGGCTTTGCCCCTTAGTTGTCCTGCAACAGGAATTTAATTGCTTGCTTACAAATATTTTTGTGTGGGCACATGAACACATAGATGGTGATAGATATGTTGCCTCACTGCAAAAAGTGGTGCAATTTTAGCCTGAGATCTGCTTTCCTCACAAAATGGATGTGTGTATGAAAAGCTGCCCTGACAACTACAACTGTTGTTGGTAAAACTGAGGAGCATAGAACAGACTCATATGGAAGTTACTAATATATTTCAATCACAAACAGGACATAAAAACTGTGGTAGGCACTCAGGATCTAGCTGCCTGCTGGAAGAATTCAAGTTTATACAACAAGTCATTTGTACACTATCTTCACTCGCCCAGAAGATAGTATGGTGCTGAAGCCCAATAAAATAGTTGAAACAGCAGGTGCTACAGTTTCTTCAAGTGAAAAGTGACCTAGCAGCAGGAGAGGAACCCAAAGGAGCACCCTCTGCTTGTGTTAATCTTTGCTCTGTGAGCGTAGAACATCTCAGCTACGTACTTTGTTTTACATAACTAAGAATGTATCACTAGGCAAATTTACCGTGTGACTTTTAATAACTGCTTTGAGTGCATCTCATAAAGTTCATGCATCTAGGTCATTCTAATCCAACCTTGTTTATACACTCCCCTGGATCTCAACTGGGATAATGAAATTGCTGGTATGAAAGCCTTGGTCAATCTCCACAAGTTAGACTGGGGATTGCTAACAAAAAAAACTCCAGTATTCAAGCAAGATACCACAAATCATGTTTTATTAGTAAGGGATTTGGGGGAAAGGTGTATCAATCTGACTAGAAGTATCTCTATTAAAAATAGCGACAGATATTATACCCAATAGCAAGTATGCATGTTTTCTCCCTCTGGAACGGGCAGAACAGAGTTCATTTTCACATTACATATTCTCAAGAAAAATGTTTCAGTATTAGATATTTTCTAACAGAAAAATCTGTCAGAGCTGCTGAAAAGGGAAGGGATCACAAGTGAAGTATGACAAGTAAGTGGGATATTGTTTAAACAAAAGGCAGTTCTAGCATTTGACCAAGTTGATCATATGCTTTCACCAACATATCTGGGTCTTGAAATGCAGGAATCACAGAGTTGTTTAGGTTGGAAAAGACCTCAAAGTTAATTGAGTCCAATCTTTAATCCAGCACTACCAAGTCCACCACTAAACCATGTCTCTCAGTGCCACAGCTACATGTCTTTTAAATACCTCCAAGGATGGTCACTCCACCACTTCCCCAGGCAGCCTATTCCAGGGCTTGACAACCCTTTCAGTGAAGAAATTTTTCATAATAGCCAATCTAAACCTCCCTGGCACAACATAAGGCCACTTCCTCTCATTCTATCACTTGTTACATGGGAGAAGAGACCAACTCCCACCTGGCTACAACCAGTTGTAAAGAGCAGTAAGATTCCCCCTGGACCTCCTTTTCTCCAGGCTAAACAGCCCCAGCTCTCTCAGCTGCTCCTCATAAGACCTGTGCTCTAAGAACTGCCTCAAATAAAATCCATACTTTACTTAGGGAAGGCTCTAGAAGTATAATGAGAATATAAAATGTAATCACACAAAGAACAAAACCTTCTGGCTTGGGTTTGGGGTTTTTTTTGTTAATACAAGTAACTAAAATTTCTAAACATGCTGACATTCACAGCCCACAGACCTTAGCTTCTCCTTTTCTGTAACAAGAGAGAGAACAGAAATAAGCTGTCAGACCACCACACTTCAGATCCCATCCCACTGTAGACAAACCATAAATTAACATCATGTGGGCAAACCAACTGAACTTTTAGGAAAGATAAATATTTATTAGCATAGTAGCAGAGCAAAATCGAGGCATCTATACAAATTTGCTGCAAACTATTATAAAAGACTACTGCCTAGAGAGCTACAGCTCTTGAATATACAGATACATGGTGAACACTGACCTTTCTTTCACTGTTTATTATTAAAAGAACATTTGCCTTTCCAAAAAAGGAAAAAAAAAGTGTTAGATTAGAGTCTAATGTGCTGCAGAAAGATGTTTTTTTACTGGTAGGTTGTCCCATTAGTGATTTTTAAACAAATATCCCTGAAGATAAAAGATATTTTGGTGGGTTGACCCTGGCCATATGCCAGGTATCCACCAAAGCCACTCTGTCACTCCTCTCCACAACTGGACAGGGGGAAGAAAACATAGCAAAAGGTTCCTGGGTTGAGATAAGGACCAGGAGAGATCACTCACCAAATATTGCCACAGACAAAACAGGCTCAAATTGGGGATATTAATTGAATTTAGTACTAAAAAAATCAGAGCAGGATAATGAAAACTAAAATACATCTTAAAAACACCTTCCCTCCACCTTTCCCTTCTTCCCAAGCTCTACCTCCTCCCCCACAGAAGTGCAGGGAGACAGGGAATGGGGCTTATGGTCAGTTCATCACATATGTTTTCTCCTGCTGTTCAAGGAGAAGAGTCCTTCCCCTGCTCCAACATGGGGTCCCTCCCACGGGAGACAGTTCTCCATGAACTTCTCCAGTGTGAGTCCATCCCATGAGCAACAGTTCTTCATGAATTGCACCAATGTGGATTGCTCTTCCACAGCCTGCTCCAGTGTGGGTCCCCCACAGGGTCACAAGTCCAACCATGAAACCTGCTCTAGCATGGGCTCCTCTCTCCACAGGTCTCTGTCACAGCCCTGCTCCAGTACAGGCTTCCCACACGTTCACAGCCTCCTCTCTCAGGCATGGGGACCCTCCACAAGCTGTGGGTGGATCTTTACAGCCCCATGGTTTTCCATGGGCTGCAGGGGCACAGCTCCAGCAGCTGAATCTCAGCTCCAGCACCTGGAGCACCTCCTCCCACTCCTTCTCCACTTGGTGCCTGCATTGATGTTGCTCTGCCCAAGAACATTTTTTTTTTTTTCTTCTCTTTCTTAACTATGTTATCACAAAGACATTACTGTCATTCCTGCTGGGCTCAGCCTTGGTCAGGAACAGGCTGGCTGTGCCAGACAGCTGCTTCTTCTGGCAGCTTCTTACAGAAGCCACCCCTAGCCCCTCACTACCAAAATCTGGCCACACAAACCCAATACAGATATATATTCACCATAAACTATGTAAGTGTTTAAACACCTTGAGTAGATAGGGGTTTTTGAATCCTACGTTTTTTCCACTAAAAGAGATTTTTGATAGGTGGATGATTTAGATAAGATTTTTAAAAAATGCTGCAGAGATGACAGAATTTAGAAATATCCTGATATTTAAGACTATGATTCTAAAATTATCTTCAGAATACTCTTTAAGTGATCCTATTGAACTTCTATTGTCCAATAACTCCATTTTAACATTGAGGAGTAAATCAAGCTCTTCATCATCCTCTCTCCCCAGCAAGCATCATGGCTGTTCATCAAAACAAATCTTACTGCAATAACTTACTGGAAAACTTAGCATCTGGCAAAATTATATTACCAAATTCTTTTGAAGAACATAACCTAACATGAAAGTGCAAACAGAGCAGACGACACTTGGTAAAAGTTTGAATTCCATTTATTTTCAAATTACATTAACAGCAGAGTTTTGGGGTTTTGTGGAAAGTTTTTTTAGTTGTTCATTTGTTTGTTTTGCATTTTTTTTAATTATTAGAATTTGGTTGTTCATTCAGGGTTTTGTTGGTTTGGGTTTTTTTTTTGTTTTTTTTTTTTTTTTTTTTAGTTCTCTTGAGTTGTTTTTGGGTTTTTTTTGTGTCAGCAATTCTAAAAGATTCTTTATTATTACAATCATGCAAAAGACACAGATAACTTGAAAATCTGTATGCTTGGGATCCCCATCATGTTCTTGAAACCATTCTGGAGTCCTTCCTGAGTAAAAGGTTGGGCTATGAGAACTGACGCAAGGCTCCAGAATTTTAGAATATAAAATCATCTGGAATGTTAGCAACAGAAGAAGGAAGACACTTGATTTTTTTAAAACAGCATAGTAAGAAATTTTTTTTAAAATCTCAAGGTTTTTTTATAAAGTAAGTTAGAAAACATTACACAATTGTTAACAATGCTGCATCAGCCTAAGTATCCTAAGACTTCCAAAACCAGTTTAGAGTGAGAAGACACATATTGCATATTGAGATAGCTATCAATTTTAAGAGGTAGATGAAAATATGAATCTATTAGCAGTACAAATTTTATGTAAATATCATTAAATATTGTCCATACCGCGTCCCTATATTTGTAAGAGTGCAAAGAGAAGGAAAAACACTGCCTCTCATCTAAAAACAACTATATTTATCTAATTCCTTGGTCTGCATCACCAGCTCTTCTGGACATGCAGGTAGGGGGAATTGAAAGGATTAGTATAGCAAGGAAAAAAATTAAAATCAACCCTATTTGTATGTGTAGCCAGAACACACCATCCAGACTGCAGTGAGGGTGGCTGAGCTCACAGCACAATCCTTAGGACAGCATGGCTACATTGAGTGGAAGCAGCAGAAGCCCTCACAGGCAGAAAAAGAAGCATCAGAAGTCGTGCACAGTACTTCCCACGATGCCAATTCAGACTCATTGCCTAATGCATTTATGAAGGTGCTTCATTGCTGGAAAAGCATTTCTGTTCCTATTCACCCTGTCCATCAGATTCTGGGTTACCATTAAGAGGAAAAAGCAGTAAGTAATAGCAGCACTGATGGAAAGGCTTTGTCACAGTGATGATCAGAGTATGTTGCTAACCTGCCAGCATCTGTAAAATGTTGGCTGTTACTTAAAGCATACGTCTCAAAGTGTTAAAAGCACAGCTCAGTACAAAAATGGGATGACAATTTTTCTGTCCTTTGGATAGTCTTCAAATTTCTCAAGGTACCATCTGAAAAACAAAGAAAGAAATCTGATGAGTATTGAGTCTTCAAAACGCTGTTGAAGAAATTAAGTAATTGTACAATGCATTCAGTTTGATCCATACATGTTTTTGTCTACAAACAAAACAAATGCCTTTAGAACCTACTCTGGATAGAAAAATGGCATTTACTACATCACCTAAGTGACATCTAATCACCAAATACAACAAAACTACATTACAGCTGCCAGCAATGGGAAATCAAACCAACAGATGTGGTGAGATCAGTCAGGGAAGGAATAGCCCATTCTTTCAAAAAGTATGTTGTTACACATCCTGAGTGTTTTGACATTTCAGAGGGAGAAAAAATTAAATCAAAAACATGTTATTGCATAATGACTTCACATGGAAGCAAGAGATACTTCACACACTGAAGTGAGAGTCCCATTCTGCATAGAAACGTCTCCAGTTCCAGTTAGAATTTGGATAGTCAAACTGAACATGACAAACATTACACTAGCCTCATTGCTAACATCCCTCAAAGACCATCACTATTTTCAGATACAGACAATTTTAAAAAGAAAAAAATATGGAGCACTATCAGATATTGTGTGTTCACCTTCCACAACAAGCACATTTAGTCCCATTTTTGAATATTTATTCTTCTGCTTCTCTGAAATAAAAGAGCTAAAGTTCACCTGTGCTCCTCAAAGGTGCAGATATTCACAATATCAGTAGCTAACTGCAGGATAAAGCTGGAATAAACAGAACAAAACATGCAATGCACGATAACCTGCGTCTAGGGAATACCATTATTACCCTATTTACTCATTTCAGTCATTTATTCTAAGTTTTTTAAACTAAACAAACTACATTAACATGTTTCTTCACTTACATGGATTTCTATCTTTAGTAGCTTGGAGCTTTTTTCCTGTACCACTCTTCCATTTTTATGCATTTTTTCCTTTAGTGTAAATAACTTCCATTAACAACATTTAGCTTTTCTTGATATTCTGAAAGAGTGCCATCAAGGCTTAAGATTGATGGAGACCAGCCATGGAATTTGAACCTGAAGAATGTAATGTACAAGGAGAGGCAGAAGAACCTGTCATTGCTTCCTCTGGCAAGGAGGAGACACTCAGAACTCAACTGGATGAGCCCAGGGCAACTGGGCATTGCCTTGTGGTTTGTCCTGGATGGAGCAGCCATACCAGTTGACTGGACAACCTTCAAATGCTCCTCCCAGCTCAAGATACTATGCAACTCTGCTCACTAATAGCAGGTGATAAAACAGGAAGAGATGGGCATAGGCAACAGGTTTGGAAGGCTCAGGTTGGGTAGTGGAAGAAACTTGTTCACTGGGAGGGTCATACAGACCCAGAACATCCTACAAACAAGGGGCAGGAAAACCTCTGTTTCTGGAGTTTTTCAGAGCTCCACTACACATAGACTTGGCTGCCCTCACAGGTGGTGAGTAATTTTTTTTCAACCCATTTCCTCCTTAAATTCATGTTTATTTCCTCTTATGCCACTAAGCTTCAACATGAGAACCAAAGCAGGAAGCTGAAAATGACCAAGATAAAATTAACATGCTCAAGTTCTTTTAACCATGCCATTTCTTAAAGAGAATCCTTTCAGGAAATAAGTGTCCCCAAAGTATGGTCCCTCTTGTTAGCAGGAAAACCACATTATAAATACTGTGCCTGGGCAGTCAGAATGTTTAGAGCAGAGATTTTATTAAATATCATCTACGAGAACTGTTTTCATGTTGTCCATATGCTTGATTATAGACAATCTGATACAGACATGACTATAAATTGTGCCTGTTAGAGACAGCTTGAGTGACTTTCCAAATTTTAATATTACAGAAACAGGTTTGAGAAGGGAAGGTACAGTATTTGACTAATTAAGACAATATTGCCAAACTTGTCTATAATCTTTACAGATCCAGGATGAACCATCTTCATTTAAACATTGTTTTGATGACCTCATTGAACTGTGGTTTATGCTCTGTACTATTCTGCTGAAATTCTCCAGTGCTTAATCTTCTCAGGGTATTCTCTATCATATTCTTCCCTACAGCAGCAGTCTCTTTCACAAGACTTGCTCTGCAACATCCCTATAGGATGAGGCATAATTTGTGAAATGGAAAAGCAGTGTGGCATAGAGACAACAGAAATGACAAGGCACAAAACTTACTTGTGGTGTTGTCTTGCCCTTGAACCCAGGATGAAGAGAGTACACAATGCAAACGCAAGGCTTTCAATGGTGCAGCAGGCAAGGGCAAACCCAAACCATTCCAGGATCTCTCCAAAAAAGTTGGCTCCACTGACATACTCAAACATTCCTCCTGAAAGCAGGACAGAGTTATTTCAAAATACTTTAATCAAGATGTCCAATGTTATCTTTTCTGTACATCAAATAGGAGCTATATCACCAATGGCTCTATTTAATCTTTAAGGGCAGTGGAGGCAGCATTTTTCAGTTCAAGCTATACTATGAAGGATCACTTCAGACCTCATTCTAAGACAGACCTTTTGTAGCTCCATTTTTCCTCTTTCATTATTTAAAGAAAAGATGATTTACCAGCATCAGAAGCAAGTACATGCCTTTGCAAATAATTATGTTCTTTGATCATACACTAAACCTTTTTTAAAATATGTAAAAATAGAAGACATACTCCCCTTGAGTCTCAGAAAATACTCATAGGGTTAGTTATCCTACAATTTTTCATTTCTTCAAGTACTTTAGAAATCAAGTTAATTATGAACAATATTATTATGAAGTAAAGTTCCAAATTTATTCTCTAGCTTACAAAGTTGTTGCACTTTTGTTCCCATTCCTCATCAGATCTGCTGTTTCAACCCTTACACTCAGTGAAAATTTGGCAGTCTGTGATAAATCTGTTGTACAGACAATTGTGCATAAACAATTGGTACTCACCTGCTGGGAATTTTATAAATCAAGAATTTCACCCTAATTCCAAAGTCAGTGTACAAATTGATAACATCTCAGTATGTGCTTTACTAGTGGGACTAAACAAACAAGTATTTGGTGAATGTAATAAAGAACATGTTTTGACCTTGCTCTAATTACACTACTTTTGTGACAGAAGAAAAATGAAATTCTAGCACTTCAACTGGGTAAGCAACATCAAAAAGACCAGCTCCTCCTGATATTGCAGCAAATAACATATTCCCTTCAGAACTTTTTTGTACACTGAACACAGTACAGTATGTTCATATTCATTTTGCACATGAGCACTTCAATTTACATCTATTAAAATTAAAAGTTACCTTCTTGGTGAAAAATAACAGGGTACCTTATATATCTTAGTTCTTACAGTTTTCTTAAAAAAAAAAAATTAACAACCAAGAAAAAGCAACAACTAAGAGAAAAAATGTGGCAAGAGAGCAGAATTCAGAGATGCTATTATCTTTCTGCTCTCAGTGAGTGTAACTTACCTGGAAGAGAGCCTGTTTCCAAAAGTGTCAATAACCTTAACACTTAACACTTCAATAGGCTCCATAAGAAAGCCTTTCATATTCTCCATTTTCTCATGAAGGCCAGAATTTATAATGCCAAATTCATTTGGATTTCTGTCCTCTTTTCCCTGTGTCTCCCTTTCCACAATTATTGCTGCTCTCAGATTACTTTAGGTACCTCCTTCTTCATCTATGAGACAGGTCACATGCTGAGTACTTTCTGTGCTCCCTTCCTGCCCCCACACTGGGTTGATAATTTAGGTCTTTCTTCTCCACCCACCTGCTGATTCTCTGGAAAGTTGGGCAATGCTGTTACATTTTTACCCATTTTTAAAATACAGCCAATGTTGGTCAAGAAACCCAAAGATTTGCACAAGCCAAGTGATATCATCAAACAGATTCCTTACAATACTTGGCTTAAGAGGAAAAAAAGTAAGATGTTTCTCAAACTATAAAATCACTTCCTCAGGTAGACAACAAAATGCTATTTCCAGTTGCCTCTTATATCATAAATTACTATCTCCTCTAAAATACACCAAGCTTTAGATTCATTTACACATAGAATCTTTTTAGGTTGGAAGAGATCTCTTGAAATAATCTTGTCCAACCCCCACTGTTGATGCAGGATCAGCCAGAACAGGTTGCCCAGGACTATGCCCAGTCTCGTTTTCAGTCTCCTTACAATCTCTCTGAGCAACCTGTTCCACACCTGTGTGTTTGACCACCTTCACAGCGAAAAAAAAAAAAGAAAAAAAAGAAGTTCAGATATAATTTTATGTGCTTGAATTTTGTGTCCATTGTTCCTGGTTCTGTCACTAGGCACCCCTAAGGACAGCCTGGTTCTCTCTTCTTTGTTCTCTCCCATCATGTATGTATAAACTTTGGTAAGATCCCCCTGAGCCTTCTCTTCTCCAGTCTGAGTGCAAGCTCTCTCCACCTCTTGTATGAGAGATACTTCTTTTTGTTGTATTAATTTCTGTACCATTTTTACTTACCTCTTGGTATCTTGTAACCTGTTTCCCCTGGTTTTCTCAGATTCCTGAGAATATGATCAGAATGAATATTGATGGCCATGCCAATCAACCACCCTAAGAAACCTGAAGAAAAATATTGAAAATACTATATTAAGTGCACAGTGTTTCTTCAGAAAACACATTACAGTCAGATATCACATTAGGCATATTATCTCAAAGCAGTAGTAGTGTAAGCAGCATAGACAGTTCTGGTGACATCCTGCACAGTCCCACTCCCACACTGTGCTCTTCAGCTAGTAGAGCTCACATTACCAACAGCTCCCTAGAAATGAAATGGCACTGTAAAAATGAAGTTTATTCTTATGTTGCTAGACGTATATAAATGCATGCATGATATAATGTATATGTATCCCTAACTTGCACAAAGAAAAATACACTAAAATTTTAAACACTGAAAGAAACAGCCATTTTTAGTTTTCCCAGAGGGACATACCTTAGCCCCACTCTCCTTTTACGTTTTTACTGATAGCATATCAGAGTTTCCCCAACAGATTTATGTGCAATAAAAGGAATACAGCTGCGAAGGAATTAATGTACCATCTACTTGTGCTGTTCAGCAAAATTGTTTAGCCATTTATAACAGTCTTTCACAGAAACTGAGATTGTTGTAACATTCTGCATCCTTATGCTGCCATGAGTATGGGATAAATCAAAAGGAATTTATGATTGACATTCATTATTTTGACCCTTTGGCAGTGTGTCACCTATGTTAACTTCCCTTGAAGGCTCCCTGCTGATAAGGAACAGATAAAATCTGTATTTTGAGGTTAACCAGTGCCTAATCTCAGATTCTGTGATTAGTCTTTCCAACAAGACACAATCATCTGGAGCATCTAGATGCTTACCAGTATTAGGAGAGACACTGGTAACCCACATCCCTTGCCTACAAAATTATGCCCAGATATGGACAAGCATATGTGCTCTTCAGGTCTGATGTGTGAAGAGAGCAGAGGTGGTACTTGTGCTTAATTGCCTGACTACCAGATAAAAAGCTTCATGCAACAGATGAGGTCCCGATGTTCTGTCACCTGCACCTTGTGAGTTGCAGGTGCTGCTCTGCTTTGCAGAGCTGCTACTAAAAAAAGTGGTTTGACGCACAGAAGAGTTAGCCATCAACATTGGAAGGAAGCAGTTAAATAGGGACTTAAAGGAGTAAGAAAAAACACAGAATACTGCATGGGGTTTGGAGAAGCTAAAGCAAGCAAAGGAAGAAAGGTGTTTCCAACTAAAAGTGCACATAGATAAGGAAAGGACACAAGGGTGAAGCACAGAGGTGTTGGTGTCCCTGTTTGTAGCAGTCACCACTTCAGGGTATGACCAGCTCTCTTGGTAAATTCACAAGCTTGTTATTGGCATACAGGTGTAAGGTTCATGCTGAAAGATTATGAAGTTGTTCTTGGTTTGCAAGCTCATGGTTCTGCATTTGAAGCAGAACATTCTCATTTCCTCTGAAAATGGATATGTTCACTGCTCTGAACTAAACCAACAACCAGTCCAGAGAAACCATGAGGAAATGACATCAAAACCATATTCCTGCTCCAAATCAACTGCTGGTGCAGATATTATATAGTTTGTCTGTTTTGGGGAACAAAATAACTTATAAGGTTCCACAGTCAGAGAACAAATCAGTTGTTTGCAGTCTCTCACCATGATAGTTAATCAGGCTGCCTTCTCCAAATTTCTATCTTCACTGGAAATTTATCTCATTTCAGCTTCCAGCTATTGAACCTTGGTGGGCTGATACTTGTAGACACTCATTTATCTTCCATGTGTAACTTCATACAGCTTAAGAAATACCTTATTAACTACCAGCAAATATGCTTTCTTGCTATTGTTATTTTCTAATATTCTAGTAGGGTTTTTTTTTAGTAATTTTAAACAGAAGCTTAAAGACAGTGTCAGATATTTTTGAAGTACTAGAACATAATAATCCAGTTGTTCAGGGAGTACCCAGTGTACAATACTTCACTTTGGCATTTGCTTTGATCAAAGCCACAAACATAAGCTGCAGGTATTTGGAGATGCCCAGCTGGAATGAATACCAAATAGCAATTATAAATTGCTAAGATCCAATTATGTTGATATGTACTACAAAACAAAAAAACTCCAAAAGATATTCTAATTACAGAAATAATAATAATAAAAAAAAGGTCTTCAGTTTAGCTGTTAATGGGCATGCCAAATTTTATCTCAAGGTCTGTTGTAATTACAGTCTCAAAAAATCAGCAATGGTCACACTCTTAAAGTGGTTGATATGTATACCAGGAATCTTCAATTTCTTAGTTTTCAGGATAACTTTTTATTGACTTACAAAAGTCACCAAAGTAACACTTACTTACTTTAGCAGTACTAGAAATATACATAAAAGCATATATTTCAAACTGGTATTATTTGGCAAAAAAACCCCCAAACAAACAAAACCACAACAAAAAACACAAATACAAATCAAACTAATTCATACACAGAAGTATTCATAACTGAAGGCAGATGAACCTAACTATTGTCATTTATATATTTGCATCTTTCAGATATCCTTGAAACTTAAAAAAAAAAAAAAAAAACCCAAAAGAACTCAAGGAAATTTGGGCAACAAGTCTTATTAACTTGCTTTTTTTTTTAAAGAGATTTGAGTAAGGAGGAACTGATTTATGCTCATTAATCATGATTTGTTCACAGCACTGCATTGAGATATCTTTTGACTAAGGACACCAGATATCTTTTGAACTAGGACACTGAAAGAAAATTCTGCCTGGCTTTAGTGTCTTCAACAGTTTTGATCAACAAATCTTTTAAACTTTTTTTTTGCTGGATTCCAATTTAAGGAGAGTGGAAATTTGAAAGTACCAAGAAGACTTCAAATATATTCTAGTGCCCTCTGAAGTCATTCCCTTGTACCTCAATTTCTCTATTTTTAGCACACAAGTAAAACTGCCTCCTAATCTTGGCAAGAGAATCTACTTAGATGTAAATTTCTTCACCTTTATATTCATGACAGCATTTAGCACAGTTGTCCTCTATTGTCATCCACAGTAACACTGGAATAAAGACAATAAATTCTTCTTCTTGATGTAAAAGGCTTGAGAAATCCAGGAGAAACACTAACTTGCTCTGGCTACAGAATAACAAAAAGAAGGGTACTGACTCAGATCAACGGTCACAGTACAGTACTCTGCCTTTGACTGATGAGGCAAAATATTCTGGTTTATCTTCAGAGGAAAATGATCTTTCTGTAAAGATTTCATTAGGAAATGATACTATCATTTTGACAGTGGGCAAAAATAGATGCCTTGGTAACAAAAAAGTATGGTTAACAAAATACTTCGTCATTAAATATCTTAGCCTTTTAATCATATCCATGGCTTCAAGTATAATGTAACCTCACTTCCCGACTGGGAGTGAATGATTAACCCCTCCACCCCTTCCTTGTGGGGCCAGCTTTGTCATTTGACAAAGCCAGCCCCCAATTAGAAGGGCAGGTGGATTGGTGCCTGTGTGCATATCCAGTGTAGATATCCTGACACCAAGGACTTGTAGCATTTGCCATGGTATGTCATTAGTTAGCAGCTACCCTTGCTAGTTTTTTTACTCCATGCATTTGTTTACTTTAGTTTAATCTATATGTTAAACAAAAAATCCTTGCTTCTTCTAAACCTGTATGCTGCTGGTTCCACGTAGGGCTTCAAGTTTCTACATCAAAAGAAATACACGACCCGGATTTACCTGGGTGTTAAAGAGTAAAGATGACAACCGGCTCACCTAGCACCGCAGAAAGAAATGTCAGTTCACAGCTCTAAAGAAAAAGGCTAAAAGGCCTCCAGCTACACCAATAAGAAAATTATGAGAAGACTTATAAAAAGGCATTGAAGATACTATAAGAGCACAATAAAAAATTAAGAGCTATGAAGACAGAGGAAAATTACACCTGATGTTCTCATACCATGATTTAACTCACCTGTAATGAAGCGTAAATCGCCCAACCAGCCTGGAGGGTAAGTTGCATAGGTGGTTAAGCTTCGGCCCTGCAAGTATCCATTGAAAACACAGAACAGAAGCGCTAACACAAAAGTGAAAAATGGCGTTGGTTTTCCTTCACGGATCAGAAGAGGAAAGATGAGTGCCCTATAGTAAACAAAGAAAAGAAAATGTATTGTATTAATCAAAAAAAAAGATAGTTTTGAAGTCCAAACAATGTCCACACTACCCTAATTTTCAAATTCTCAGCACCAGTCCTTGGTGCCTGTTTGAAAGGATAGCTGCGCTTGCTTTAACACCTAAAACCTTCTTCTTTTTTTGCCTAATTGGAATTACAAGATCAGTCCTCTCTCCCCATATGGCAGAAATTTTGGACTTTGTATCCAAAGCAATTACTTTGGTGAGAGGAGTAAAGGCAACTGATATTAAGCACAGCCCATTTTTGTCCTCCTTTGTTCCTAAATCCTCAGTTGTATCATCGAGCTTTCTGAAATGAGCTAGGTCTCAAGATCCTTCCACCAAATTCCTCCAGCACTTCCAGAAAGAAAGTCAATCCCCTTGAAATTAACCTAAATGAGATCGGTTTCCTCCCTATCCCGTAAGTCAAAACAATTATTGCTTCACCTCGACAATTTTGGTGTATTCTATGACACCTTTAAAGACGTGACAAACCCACAATTGCCATCCCATTTGGGAAAGGAATCTTGATTGCTTTTCCTGGGGGATTATGCAAGTAAACAAACTAGCTCCAAACAAGAAGAGCAGGTGAATATTCTTGTGCTCTTTCTTGTGGAACTAGGCAACTCCCAATGGTCTATTGATTTAATTATGATCTATAATGATACAGAAGCAGGATCACTGAAGCCTGAGCACTCTTCACGTGTTTTCCATCTACCCAAGGACGACTGCTTCAAAATAATCTTTCCAAAGGAACCACAACTCTAACAGCCTTCAAGAAAGAGTAACAAATTCATTACAGGATTATTTAAAGCCCACTATGCTACAACAAACATAACTAGATAACAGTGAAACATAGATTTAGAAGAAACAAAGATTTTAGTCATAGGCTAGCTGTGTTGAAATTAGTTAGAATAGGAAGGAATTTGGGCCCAGCTAGAGTTAATGAAAATAGTTGAGAGAGCTGGACCTGAAATGGGTTTTAAGATGTTGGTAACTGATTACCAAATAACTGATGATCTGTCATTTGTATGTTTGCTTAGCTGTGCTTAGAACGAGGAATAGAAACATTGATAAAGTTGGTGTAGGGAACAAGGACAACTACCAATTTCCTCCCTTGGTGGGAACCCATCCAAAAGTCATGCAAGAGGAAACTTACAGGTCACTAAAGTAATTAGGATTGTTAAAGCTCAGAAAGGCAAAAAGGTCAAAATGAGGAAGATGAGTTACTCCATCTTTCTTGGGACCACTGACCCAATTCAAGATCACCGACTCAATTCAGAACACACACTACGCATGCTTAATGACATGTAAGCTCATTTCCATATGAAGCGGAGAATGGGAGGTGTTAATGTTATGAATATACATTTGTATTTTGGATAGTCATAATATTTCGGAATAAAAGGTATCGTGTTTGCTTGTATCAGGGCCTGCGTCTTAGGGAGGTATCCCAAGCAGTGCCTGGCACCAAATAAAACGTGCACTTTCTAACTCTAAACTGTTAGAGAGTTTTTGTCCATCTCAGTTGGATATCGATATTAGATCGATATTCATATTTTGGTAAATCAACAGAGGTGTCTTCCAGTCTACATTTACCTACAGAAAAATCCCTCAGGTTTGGCAATAGCAGTAAGCAACTGGAAAAAAAGGAACTGCAGCACAGCTCAGCTTTCTGTACAAACCATTGCATTGCATTCCTAGCTATTCCCAGACATCAAGGATCAGTTAAGACCCCATACCAAAGCTAATACCTTTATGCTTAAGAACAGAAAAAGGGGGAGCAAAGACACAGTTCTAAGTTTTCAAACGCAGCCTCCACATCAGCCACATGTCATATACCTCCCCACCACAAGGCTGTGGAATATGCTTGGTCAAAAGCAAGAGCTTTTCTCGATAATCACCAGAAAATAACAACATATGAGCCACACAAGTGGCTTAAAATAAACCTGACAAATCTATTGCTCCCGTCTTGGTGGCAAATTTACTTGTGGAGTATGATCAGTAGCTACTGTCCATGAATTGAAGGGAACAGCAAGATCGCACCTGGTATCCAGCTAAGCTGCCTTCTCCACGTATTTTTACGAAATGCCTGAATACTGTCGACTACCTGGCAGCAAAGGGCACTCGGCCTCAGCTTTGCCAGTATTTTAATGACTCATTGGATGTGCTGAGCTGGAGGAAATCCCCATCCAGTCCAACTCCTGCAACAAACACTATGTTGAAAGATAATGTTGAACAATATAATTGGAAAATAGCTATTGTCTCACAACATCAAGATTGTATCAGTACACGGTGCTGAACTTTCCTTGTTGTAACACTGTGACCGTAAGACAGCCTGGTCAATCCATTGCTGAGGCGGGAGTCACCATGAGGCAGCAGCACAGGGACGGAGCGGCACGCTGAGCATCGCAGTGCACAGCACAGTGCGCACAAGGCAGCCAGCCCGGCATCACCGCGGCTGTTTACCCGGCTCCCGTAACAACACAGACTATCTCCATGTAGCGAAGCAGAAGAGACGCCAGTAACTATTAGATTAAGTAACAAACGCTAATGAAGAGAACCTCAACCCCTTCGGTAGGGAAGCAGCAACCAGGCATTTCTATGAAGACCGATCCCTTCTCCTGTCCCCAGCACCGCAGGGTGCCCCCACCATCCGCCCCAGCCCCGCCGGTGCCCGCGGGCAGCGCCGCTCGCCCAGCCCCGCACCTGTGCGCGTAGTGCAGGAGGAAGCAGCCCAGCAGGACGCGGTTGGGCCGGGCGGCCGCGACCGCCCCGCCACAGGCGGCGAGCCCGAGCGGGACGAGGAGGGAGGGCAGCTCCTGCAGCGCCCAGGCGGGGCGGGCGGGCAGCAGCCAGCCGAAGCGCCGCGAGGAGTACCGGCCGTAGGGCATGGGGATGAAGCAGAGCAGCAGGGCGGAGGCGGCGCCCAGCGCCATCAGCCCGTAGGAGAAGAGCTCCAGCAGCCGTCGCTCCTCGGGACCCTCGGCCCGGCGCCACAGCGCGCACACACCATCACCACCGCCGAACCCCATGCTGCTCTGCCGCCGCGGTTCATCCGGCACCGCTAGTGGCCGCCGGAGGCGTGCCCGGAGGCGTGCCTGGCACCGCCCGCCCGTTGTGGGTGGGGCCGGGCCGTGCCCGGCGCTCGGGAAGTTCCGCCGGGAAGCAGCGCCGGGAGAGGGCGGGTCTGCGCGTGCGCGCCGGGAGCACGCGGCAGGCGCGCGGTCCCTCACGGCCGGTCGGGAACGGGAACGGGAGCGGAGGCGGATCGGGAGCCGTGCTTCCTCACGGCGGGGCTGGCGGCGCGGCTCGGCCGCCGCCTGGCTGCCATGGGCCGCAGGGCGCGGGACCGCCGGCGGCAGCAGCAGCAGCAGGAGCGGGGCGGCGGCGGCGGCGAACACCAGGCGGTGAGAGCCGGGCCGGGTGAGGTGAAGCGGGGCGGGGAGAGCCGGGGCCGTCGGGCTGATGGCGGCGGCGCTTTTCTTCAGGGCTGGGCCGGCGGCTACCCCGAGATCGTGAAAGAGAACGAGCTGTTCGAGCGGTACTACCGGGAGCTGGGCATCGTGCCCGCCGGAGAGTGGGACGCGTTCATGGCGGCGCTGCGGGAGCCGCTGCCCGCCACGCTGCGCATCACCGGCTACCGCAGGTACGGGCTGGGGGCTGCCGCGGGCCGCGCTCCCGACAGCGGCTGCCAGAGCCCCTGGCACAGCGGGACGTGTCCTGCCCACGGCAGGGGGGTGGAACTGCACGATCTTTAGGGCTCCTTCCAAGCCAAATCCTCCTGTGATTCTGTAATTCTCCATACGGTGTCTCTCCGGGTGTCTCTCGCATGCAGCCACGCCAAAGAGATTCTCCATTGCTTGAAGGAAAAGTACTTCCGAGAGCTGCAGGACCTGGAGGTGGATGGCCAAAAAGTCGAGATGCCGCAGTCGCTGAGCTGGTGAGTGATGTGGAGGCGAGATAAGGCATTCTGCATGTTCCCGGCATCCAGCATGGCTCATCGGTCTCTTTCTTTTGCCTCTGCCCTTTTCCTATCTCTTTTTCCCCAGGTATCCTGAAGAGTTAGCCTGGCACACTAACTTGAGTAGAAAAATCTTACGCAAGTCCCCCCAACTGGAGAAGTTTCATCAGTTTCTGGTTAGCGAGACAGAATGTGTAAGTTTTTGATAGATCTTGATTTTTTTCTGGCATATCCTGAGTAATGCTTTATTGAAATACATTATGAAAGATGGAGACTCTACCTTTTCTTGCAGAAGTTGAGTAGCTCAGAAGAATCTGGATTTTGCGTTGCAGCTGTCAGTGATGCATTCCATGATTCTGGCACATAACTGCAGCTAGAAATTTTTTCCTAAACTAATTGCATTTTTTATTGTTGTTTGGGGGTGCTAAAATGAGTCCCTGTAAAATAATCAGTTGCTGTTAGAAACCAGATGTTTAAATCCGATAAAAAGTGCTTGCATGTGCATGACAACTTAAGTGATGGATGTTTGTCACTTGATTTGAGCCAGTTTCTCCTCTCTTTTGAGCAGAAACTACAGAATTAGTGCAATTGGAGTAAATACGCAATTATTAGAAATTACAGTTGGGTGAAATACTGTGATTCTTCTTTGCTAAATTCAAACAAAATTTAATCCTGAGTTTATAGTAATGTGTTTCTGACTGCTTTGTTATTTTACAGTTTAAAAGTTTTATTTTTAGCAGTTTAAAAGTTTTATTGCAAAAGAAATGCATTCTTTCATGGAATAAAACCAAATTTAATTTCTTTTTTCCTTTCAAGGGAAATATCAGTCGCCAGGAAGCTGTTAGTATGATCCCACCTCTGCTGCTTGATGTTAGCCCTCATCATAAGGTAAGTGTAGAATATAATGTGTACTAAAGCTTGTTCTGTGAAATGAGCTTAATTAAACTACAAATCACAACAGGAGTGCCAAGGCTGATACACAGTTCTGTTTCGTGTTGGTATGTTTATGCTTTCTGCACATACACAGGAGCACTCAACTAATGTTCAGGTCACAAACACACTATCAGAGGAACATCTGCTTTCTCAGCTGTATGTAATGCCCTGCAAAAACCACTTAGGTTTTAAGCAGCTGCACAGTCTTATTTTCAAAGTGTAAATGTGTTTAGCTGCATCTGAGTTATGTATTCTTGTTTCAACCTGCATTTAAAGTTGGATGACTGTTTTCAACTTCCTCACTCCATCACACTGTGAACAGATGTAGTTTTCAAGGTGTAAGTGATAATATTATCTACCAGGTAGATTTAACTCCTCTGTGCCTTTTGAAGAAGCTGAAAAGTTCTACTCTATAAATCTGTTAGATGAAATATTTTGGGTGAGCTGAAACGTGCTGCTGGTGGTGGCTAAACACTATAGGGTGCTAATTTTAACTGAAGTGTCTAAGGAATGCCCATGGTATTTTCTTATGGCATGCCATAGGAATGAGGATATCTGCTAGCAAACTTTCTGTTTTAACGTTGGTGATGTTTTCATACTCTCTGCTTGTTTGCAGACCGAATCTGTCAGGCGGTGTTACTCTTTTCTCTGTTAAGTTAATGAGGTAGTTGCCTTGCTATCTCAAGCAGCCATGTTGTCTTCTTCTTTCTTAAATTTTCGTGCTGTATCTTAAACCTTTTAGTTTATCAAACTTCCGACATATGTTTTAAAGACTAGTTTGTATGTACTTGTTTTTATATTAACATTACTTAGCATATATAACTTTTTACCTTGTTTTGTCCTGCTTTCACCCCAACCCAGTGTAAGACAGCTGTGGCTGTTTTATGTGAGGCAAGGTCTTCTCAACTCTTAAGCGCATAATGGATTGAAAGACTCAGTCCTGATGTGTCACAGGTGTATTTTGATTTTTGTCTGGAGTTGAACACGTAGTGAACACATTAGTCTTAATGTAAAACACAAATTGTGGGGCTATTTTTGCATACACCTTACATTGTATATGCCAAGATAGCAATATAGGGGTTTTACATTGAATGGTTAATTTGGGTACGTATTTCAGCATTTTCCAGAAATGCAAGTAAGATTTCACAAATTTGTTCATAAATCAGACTAAGAATAGGTTCTTCATCCTCTCTTGTGCCAAAACAGCAAGTGTTTAACAATGTAATGATGCCCTGACTTGTCAATTAGAGCCTTTTATAGTCCTTAGTGCCTTAGCTTATGAGCTGCTTGTTAGGACCAGAATTGCAGGTTACTTTTGCTTAACCAGCATGTTCTGTATGTCATTGCTAACATGCTGATTCCATCTTCTACAAGGATCAAATTAATGATGGTCAAACTTCCAAAACTGTGTTCGTTTTTAATCTATTTTTCACAATTTAGTTTTCCCTCACCATCAGTTTGTTGGACAGTTTTAGAGCATGCTTAGCCTTGTATATTCTTCATCATCTTTTGCATTATCTGCAAAAGCAGAAAGCAGCATCACAGCTCTGACTTTAAACAGCAGATCTTGCAGGGTGTGTTTCATGATGCGTTAGCACTGCTGCATGACAGCACTTAGCACATGCTCTCTGGAGCTGTCTTCCTGTTTCTCTGGGGGCTGTCTTCTGGTTTAGTCTTGATCACGCCACGGGCTTGCATGAGGACCTGAGCGGGGTCATTCCCATCCTTTATCCTGTTGCACGATCTCAGCTGATTTCTACTGGAGCCAGAGGTCCAGGAGATAGACATATGTTTCTGAAAATCTCTAACTAGGCAGGAGGAAAGACTCTAAGCTTCCTTGCTTAAGAGAACAGTGTGAGATGTCAGTTGGTTTGCTGTGGAAGTGACTCTACCAGTGACTCACAATCCAAGCTGGTGATAAACTAGGAGGGAGAAATACACATCAGTTTAGGTGTTGGTGTCTCTGCTGTTGTGTTCAGCTGACTCAGGGCAGTTCAAACACTTCCCAAGTGCTTCTTCCAAGACAGAGAAACAAGAGATTTATGCTCCCTTCATTTTTTGAAAAGGAAATGTGAAAGGAGAGAGAGCAATTTATTTTTACAGAATCTATATAAACAGCTGTCTCTAATTAATTTAGTGATAGTTTAAAGAAAAGTACTACTTGCTCTTGAGTATAACTTTGCCTTTAATGTGTGTGTGTATATGTAAAATTCCAGTTAACTTCAGTTGGAATTGCTTGTGAGCTTATAAAAAGATCATATCCCCATATCTGTATCCAGGTTCCTCTTTCAAATTTTATTTCAGCTGATGTTTTTGTTCCCTACAAACTAAAGTTCTTTTTATATTTTCGAACTTCAAAGGTAAAGCATACAAAGAACAGAACTGTACTTCGTTTTTTCAAATTGGTGTTCAGAGCAATTGTAATTCTGCATATTCAAAAATACTTAATTTAAACAGGAACACAGTAGATTTCTCAAGTACTTAAAAAGTACAAGGCAGGACGGTTTTTTTACTTTCTTATGTTTGTAGATTCTAGATATGTGTGCTGCACCTGGATCTAAGACTGCACAGCTCATTGAAATGTTGCATGCAGACATGAATGTTCCTTTTCCCAGTAAGTCTGGAAAACTCTAAAAAGTTTTGTGACTTGGAATTTCTGCTTTTTCTTTTAGCAAATTGTTTTTAATGTCACAGATGAGTAACTGCATTTAACTACATATTGAATTCCCAAAGGGGTTCTTATGAGATGAAAGGTACCCCCCATTTGATTTGAAACATCATGGGCTTCCTTTGCTTGAAAAAGAGAGATGAATTATATGTATCTTTACAGTCCAGACTACAGTAAAATATGATTAGAGCTTAATTTCTGTATATAAATCAGGTTTATTTAGTAGATGGTGGCCCATGAGGCTCTGTGGTTTCATGGTATCCTGCAAACACTGGATTAAACTGCTTTAGACTTAAAGCAACTGTGATATTTATCATTTTTGTGAGCTTCAGAATCTTTATTTTTGGTTAGATGCTCACAGAAAATACTGCCCATTGAAACTGTAAAGTTGTAGAGAATGTGGATTCTTTCTGTGTTCTACTGAAAATTTGCTGATGTAGGGATTCTTTGGTGACAATGGGGTTTTTTCTGTTTACGGGTTTTACTTTGAAAAGCTGGAGGGCCCTTGACTGTGTCTTACTGCTACTGGATGGGAGCTAAAACTCTTGAGACTATGACACCTCAGTTAACCTTCAACATACTTTAAGTTACTTTATGCTCAGTAAGGGCTCCTCTATTCATAAGCAGTCTTTTAAGTAAAAATCTCTAGTGAAAAGTTTACACAACTCTCGAAGATTGGGTAATAAACTATGTAAAATTATTTAGCTGCTGAATAGTGAAGCATTTTCCCACTATTTTATGTTCCCAGAGGGTTTTGTAATTGCCAATGATGTTGACAACAAGCGCTGCTATTTGCTGGTTCATCAGGCTAAGAGATTAAACAGTCCATGCATCATGGTGGTAAATCATGATGCCTCCAGCATTCCTAACCTACAAATAGATGTTGATGGAAGAAAAGAGATCCTCTTCTATGACAGGATTTTATGTGACGTCCCCTGCAGGTACTTTGCATGTAAATTTGAATACATGGATTTTAGTGCTTTAAGTGCAGTGCTGAATGTTTTGTGTTACTGAATTGTGCCTTTTGAGTAGGTTAGTGAGTTAGGGTTTGTAGTGACTTCCTAATGCCTTTAAAGTGTGGGGATGTGGAATCAAGGTGAATTTTTTCCTTCCAAGTGGTCCTTAAATTTGATCAGTTGAAGGGCTTCAAATTTTGACCTTATACTCAGGACACTGAAATACCAAGACAGTGAGGAAACGGAACAGTGTAGGAGAACTAGTTACAAGGGAGAGGAACTGTTATTTTTGTGCTGCTATAAATGAGTTGGATATGGAATGAGTTTTACGTGCAAATAATACAAATCTGTTCAACCTCTGTTGCAGTGGAGATGGAACCATGAGGAAGAACATTGATGTGTGGAAGAAGTGGACAACACAAAACAGTTTGCAGCTCCATGGGTAAAAAATGCTTATTACACATCTGAACTTCTTTCATTTTTCTCTCCTTTTTTTATATCTTTAACATCCGCATGCATTCGTATATTAATATATGACAAAACAGACACTAAGAAGAGTCATTTTTCTCTCAAATCAAGATCTTAGTGCTGTTGAGAGGAAATGTGGGGTTTCAGATGTGAGGAGGGGAGCATGTGAATCTGAATTGCTTGTATTGTTACAAATACCTGACATTAAAATATTCATTGAATTGATTTAGACAGGGTAGCTAATAAAATGGAGCAAATCACTTGGTTGGGATTCTTAGCATTTAGGCAGGTAAAATACTGTTGGCAAATACACTAAGTTGTAAAATTTAATAGTGATATTTTGAAGTCTTTAGGCTACTAGAGATCATACATAAACGGTTCCAGTTACCTGAGATGGATTTAAGTAAACTGATGGTGAATGAGTACTTAGCCTAGTACAGGCACATGGTAAAATGTAGTGATTGCAACAGAGATTAAATATCTCAGAACATTTTACTGTGTATTTTTAACAAGCTGGAGATGCCATTGGTTGCTGTGACTCAGCTGACTATGACTTCTTGGCAAGTCATTCATTAGTGCATGTTTCATTTTTGTTGAAAGTGTGCAGGTACATGGTAAAATGTAGTGATTGCAACACAGCTGAAATATCTCAGAGCATTTTACTGTGTATTTTTAACAAGCTGGAGATGCCATTGGTTGCTGTGACTCAGCTGACTATGACTTCTTGGCAAGTCATTCATTATTGCAGGTTTCATTTTTGTTGTAAGTGTGCAGGTAGGTCTAAGCTCGTGGCCTGACTCAGTGATACCTTTCTCAGAAAGCCACTGTTAGCTAAGCTGTATTTTCCATAATATTTGTAATCATCAGATTACTCCTCATTTTAACTGGATTTCTGAGAAGAGTCATGTTTCGAGGTGTTATTTTTCTAGTGTTGAGTACTTTATAATAAAATTGATGGTGCACTAGAAAGAACAAAAAAAAATAGAGAATGTTATGTTCAAAGTTATCCTGATCTAATTGCTGTTTTAATTTAATAGGTGTCATTGTGAGTGTGTCTGCAGTATAGACTGCACTAAGCTGACTTAGTTTAACACTGACTATAATTTGTGTACTGCTGACAGCTGTAGAACTCCCCAAGTGCTGGCTTAGCCCAGGGACAGTTGTGTGTCTGCAGTAAAGCTTCTTTTGGGCTCCTGAATGATAGCTGGCTAGACCAAGAGTGTTCTGTTAGATTGCAGTTGAGAATTGCAACCCGTGGTGTTGAACAGCTGGCAGAAGGTGGGCGAATGGTGTATTCCACGTGTTCCTTGAATCCCATCGAAAATGAAGCTGTGATCGCATCTCTGCTGGAAAAGAGTCAAGGTGAGAATGTGAGCTTGAACAGAGTGGGGAACTCCTTTCTTTTTATTTTTTTTCCCCCCTTCAGCCCAAAAAAGGATATGTGTATGATGGTACTAGTGATAAGCTTAGTGTGGATTATACACTCCTAGTTTGCAAAACTACAGAATTATTTTGGTACCAGTAGGGTTTCATTAATGTTGCTATGAGCAGTCTTCTGAAATGGGTGTGAATCAGCTGCAAGTACAAAACCTGAAGAGTTGTGTTAATGATACAGAGGACACTTCTACAGATCAGTGGCATTCAGTCTCTGTTATCTGGCTCCCACTAACTGCTTTCACTGGTTAGAGTCCATGTCTGACATTCATAATTCCTTTGGAAAACTCAGTGTGGAACATTGCTGCTGTTCACTACAGGAGTAAAAAGCCCGGTGTGTAGTTAAGCAGTTAGAGCAAGGTAATTGTACACCATTAGGTGGGAGCCACTGATACCTTTAGAATCCTTTGACCCACATTTTGATGTGCTTGGAGTTTTAAGGTGTTTTAACTCATGGGGTTTTTTGCATTTTTCACTTGCATTTGAAGGCTGACATTACAAGAGGTGGAAAAATTGAGATGAGCTGGGAAGCTGCACTGCATCACTTTGTGATAGTAGGGTTTAGTAGCCCATTTCGTAGCTGGTGTGTACTGTTTTTTCTGAATCAATAACCTGAAATTTGGAAACATCTAATTAGATTTGTTATGAAAAGTTCCACAGACTTTTTAAGTTGAGCCTTTTACAGAGCAGAAGCAGCTCTATTGCTCCTGGAGCTGCACTTACTCTTTAAGTTGGTAGCCTGTTTAGTGTAATGTTTACTTTGTACCAGGAACTATTCTGGCCCCAAATTATGCATGAAATTTCATCATCTTAGAAACAGCACTTGAGCTAAAGTGCTTGTAGATTAATTAGGAATTGACTATTTAATTTCTACTCCTGTTCTGCTGTGCACTGCAGCAGCCTCACCTCAAGTCCTGTGTGCAGTTTTAATCACTGCAATATAAGAAAGACACTAAACTATTAGAGAGTGTCCAAAGGAGGGCGACAAAGATGGTAAAGGGTCTGCAGGAAAAGCCTGATGAGGACTAGCTGAAGTCACTTATTCTGTTCAGCCTGGAGAAGAGGAGACTGAGGGGAACCTCATTGCAGTTACAACTTCCTTGTGAGGGGAAGAGGAGGGGCAGGCACTGATCTCTTCTCTGTGATGACCATGACAGGACCCAAGGGAATGGCCTGAAGTTGTGTCAGGGGAGGTTTAGGTTGGATATTAGAAAAATGTTCTTCCCCAAGAGGGTGTTTGGGCACTGGAACAGCTCCCCAGGGAAGGGGTCACAGCACCAGCCTGACAGAGTTCAAGAAGTGTTTGGATAACACCCTCAGGCACATGGTGTGACTCTTGGAGTGTCCTGTGCAGGGCCAGAAGTTGGACTTGATGATCCTGGTGGGTCCCTTTCAACTCAGCTTATTCTGTGATTCTGTGAAACGACATTTTTATTTAGAGGTAGTTTCTTTGGTAGGCATAGACACATTTCCAGTAAATTATAGTATGCTTGGCTTATCTAAGGCCATATTAAGCCAGCATTAATTTTAACAATTACAAGATTGGAAAGCATTAAGAACTAGTTGGGATAGGAGCAGAAAAGCAGTAGGATGTGAAGGCCAGCAATTGCAGCACCTGGGGCAAATTCAGTACTTTGAAGGAAGGGTCTTGACTGGCTGTGATGTTCAGATCTAGTCTCTGCCCTTGGAGGTGTTTTGAGGCCTACTTGGAGGCTATGATGTGTCCCAGCAAGTGCATGTTAATGCTTGGAACTTGAACACAGGTGTAGCTAAAGAAGGTAGTAGTAAAGAGGTCGTGCAGTGGTCTGCGAGGGGCATTGTACCTCAAGAAATAGTTCAGGTCAGTTCAGAAGGTTTGTTGGTACTTTCTAGCACAGTGTTATCTTGCTGCTTGTGAAACAGATGAGAGATTGCTTTTTCCTTAGGGATGAAGGAGTAGGGAGAAGGTCTTTTTGTACCCTGTAGCAACTACTGGAAATTGTAGTACTTCTGACAAGACTCTTTAGTGTCTGATAAGTCTGATGTAGTCTTGAGACATCAGCTGAAGTCATGCTGTAGGGAGGCAAGAGTATTCAAAGGATGGATGCAAAACATCAAGTGTAATCACATTTGAGATGTCATTTTTGAATTTGTCTATGAATTCATACATCACCTTTTCATTTATTTAAAAGACTTGCTTAAGCTGTCACTGTAAGAGTAAATGGTTATAGCCATGTAGAACAGGTTGATAAATTGTGTACAACATCAGGAAAAGCCTACCTGACTGTTAAATAACTTAAGTATTCAGAACCGCTGAAAAGCAATGTTAGAAGTTATTCTTCTCTAGGGAGATCACCTATTTAAAACAGTAAATTTTTATATCATTCTTTCTTGAGTTTGGACAGCTTAAAGCTTTTCTTCAGTAGATTAAACTATACTCTGTTATGTTTCTTGTAGTAACTTGTCATATTTTAAGCATAGAGTCTTTTGTCCTTTTGTTAGTGTTAAATAGTTTGGAATTTTCCTTTCCAGTTAAAAAATAACAAATTCTCTTTCCTCTCTCACTGGAATATATTGAGATTGTAAGTCCTTGAAACTAGAACATCATAGGCATTTCAGAAGGCTTAGTTACACCAAAAGTAGTTCCCTGAAAAATACTTAATCAGTGTAGTAAATCCAAATACTAACTAAATGAGAATAAAAACTTCAGTGATTGCATTGCTTAGAACATTGATGTTTTATGATACAGGTCGTAGAATATTACTCTGCAGCTGCTATGAAAAATATCTAACTGTTACATTTTGGTTAATTTCTAGGTTGCAACTTACGTATTTATTATTACCAGTTGTTCTCAGCTTCTTTGTTAATGTGCATGGTAGAAGTTGTATAGCATTTAATTTCTTGAAAGTTTTAAAAAGTAGTATTCTTAAAACAGTCTTAAAACTTTAAGGAAAACTATTTTTGTAAAAGTTAATTGGCAACACAACTCTTGAACTCTGTTTTCAAGAACGTTTATGTTCTTGGGATTTCAGGTGCCTTAGAACTTGCTGATGTCTCTTCTGAGTTACCAGGTTTGAAGAGGATGCCAGGAATTACAAAATGGAAGGTATTCATCCTGATATTTTTGTGAAGTTTTTGGTCTGTGGTAGAGTGTTAAATAAGGGAAATTCAGAAGTGTAACATTTCAGAGCATTAGGCTGAGCTGGATTAATGGCAGTGATTTGATGTTTAGGGGAGACAGCTAAGCTGAAGGTCTTTGTGGAGGTAAGTTCTTGGCTCCTCATCTGCTCTCCTCTTACCTCTAGGTGTCTTTCCTCTGTCTCCTATACTTTCTTGGTACAATTCCCTTTTCTGTTGTATGTGGCCTGTAGATGGCAACATGATTTCAGCCACTTTTAATGTTACTCATCCATCTCTGTCTTTAGAGTCTGTGAATGTTAGATTCTGCATTTCTTCAGCTGGTCCATTTGAATCATTTGAAAGTGAAAGCTGTGAAACTGTTTCTGCAAATAAGCTATAAAACCTGCAATGTTGTGACTAATCCTAGAATATTAATAGAATCCTGTATTTTGTTCCAGGCCTTAAGTGATTTCAGTTCTGGAAACAAACTAGTAGGGAGGGGCAAAAAAACCCAAAGCTGCTTCATCTTCTTGTTATGAGTATAGTCAAGAAAAGTAGAAGGCCATCCTAGTAGGAGGGAAAGAAACTGATTAAATTTTAGTTATGAGTGGGTGCCTTTGCAATGCCAGTGGTGGTTCTGTCTTACCATCTCACTAATCTCTTCAATGGCAGACAGGTTTATGCCTGTGTGCAGGCTAATGAATGAGATGCAGGGAATAAAGATCTGTTTATGTTCTGCCACTGGAAATTCAGCTTAGAAACTAGCTGATTTCTTTCTTCTTACAGTTCCTAAGGTTTACTCTTTATGCTTGTACCTGAAGAATAAATGTAAAATGCATAACTGTGGCTCTGTGATCTTAATTTTACCTTTTTTTGGTACTCCATAAAGCCACTAGATATATATTTATATAATGATCACTAAGAGTATATTGTATTCCCTGTAGCATCTATTTCTCTGTTTGCAGTTGAAATATAAATCTCCCTAACAGGTTTTAAAAACTAGTTTGACAAAATGTGTTGAAAGTTTGCCAGACTTGCTTCAGCTCTTATTTGCTGCTACTGTATATTTTCAGGCCTCACTGGCTAGCATGTCATTGTGGATGTATTTGCTTGCTTTGGTGCTGTTTACTTGTTCCCTGGTGCAACATTTGTTTTCTGGGAGCTATGTAACTGATTATATTGAATATTCCCAAGCATCAGTTGACTGTAAATCTCTGGAAACAGCAAAAACAGAAATAAGGTTTCATTCAAGGGACATTTGGGTGCCTGCAAATAGCATTCTGTATTCCCTCCTTATGCCAGATGTTGAGTGAACTCCAGTGAATTGTTTTGGGCTTGGAGGAAGACACCTTTTTAGCTCTAGATTTGGTCATCTGCTTCTGCAACACTTTTACTCTTCCTTCTGCCCTCACAGGTGGTCAGTAAAAGTGCAATAGAAGAGAGTTCAGCATGTTCTTTGGTGCTTTGTCATTCTACCAGTCACACCAGCCTACCAGTTAGGCTGGTAAACCAAAACTGAACAGCACAGGGCTGCTTGGCAGTTGTTCTGGTAAAACCATAATAGTTCTAGATTTTTTTAGGCTTCAGTTATTTATCACTCCTATTGTTGGTTTTGCTCAAGCTTGAGTCATGACTTCCAAAGAAGAGCAGTTCAGAAGTACAGTCTGTCTTGTCTCCATCTAGCACTATGAAATGTAGCATATTTTCACTTGAAATACTAATCCTGTAAGTACAGTAATTTCTATTTCAGGAAATGTGGAAAGGCACAATGTGTGATTTGATCTGTGGCTGAGAAGTGCCAGACTTCATGATACTGAAATCTGTGTTCCAGATAAATGTTACATTTCAGTTTCCACTAGAACACTTGATTAAACTTTCAAGACAATCACAGTGAGATGCGTGAAATCACTTCATCATACTTGCCAGTCCTGAAGTTGCCATCAGTGCAACTTCTTTACTTTTTTGCCTTAACAACAAAAATGGGCCTTCATTTCAGTGATTAATTTTATGGATTTGCCCTGTACACCCCCATTTGGGACTTTCTTTCAGCTTTAACATCCAGTACAAAACCAGGCATCTAGAGCTCTGAAGTCAAATTTTCCCTGGCTTATTTTTTCACTTTGGTATTTTTGATTGAAGAGCATTCAGAATGCCTTCCTATAAGAGTTGTGGCTCTAACCTTTTGCTTGTATGTTAAGAGTCCATCAAAAGCTTTGACCCTTAGCCAGACTGAGGTGATGTTATGTCTACACAGTGTCTTAGAGCAGATCTATAAATATGTTCTGAGTAAAGGCAGAGAAGCTATAAAATTCATGGGGACATGGTTCTTCAGCAACTCTCCACAAAAGCATCTCTGTCAGTGAGCTGTATATGCCCTGTCGTGCGGCTTTCTGCCTACCAAGCTGTTGTGTTGCACTCTTGCATGTTTCTTGTGTAATGAAATTGAGATTCCTCAGTTCTGATCTTTACTATACTGCAGTAGCTCTTTTCCTTTGTATACTGCTTGGAAGCTGTCTATAGCAGAATGTTTCACAGCCAGTCTCATGGAAAAAAAGGAGTAGTGTATCCTAAATCTGATGGCTCACCAGTCTTCTTATAAATTTCTCCACTGTCCTTCCACTGGATTTTGGTGGTTTATATGTTTTAGCAGTTACCAGAGATCTTTGTAGTTGGTTCAGCACCAGTCTGCACTTTGACTGCATGCTTTTTGCAGCAAAGAGCTGCAGCTGGCAAGAATCTCCTACACTGAAGTGCACACGTACAATGTGCAAGGAAACAATACGCTTTAAAGAACTTAATTTTCTGTACAAGGAAATAAGTTCTCTTTTTGGTTTGCAAATATTTTAATTAAAACTTGTAAAATGGTGACCTCAATTCTTCATGGTAGTTATATTTACTCCTTTGAAGGTGATGCTGAAAGACGGGCAGTGGTTTGAAGAGTGGAAAGATGTGCCTTCAAATAGACAAACACAAATACGTCCTACTATGTTTCCAGTGAAGGATGAAGAGAAGCTAAAGGCAATGAATTTGGAACGCTGGTAAGTTTTCTCAGAGTAGATCTTATGAGGATTTGATGTAACATGTGTGGTTGTGGGCAAATTATCATTAGATCAGAATAGGAATGTGTAGGTCTGAGTATATTTTGATTGCTTCATATGTAATGCCAGGGCACAATATTTAAACTCCAGTGAATCAGGAGAAATTACTGCAAGTTGTGTAAGAGGAATAAGTACCCACATGAAAAGGTTAAATTTTTTGCATCCAATAGAGATAAACAGTCAAAATTACTGAAAAAGTATGTAAAACTTTTAACAGTTTAACAGTGTGACTTTCTGTTAAAGGCTTTCCATAGCTATCCTAAAAATATTGTTTAGAAATGAGTCATTAAAGCTCAGATGGGAATGGTGAAATGAACATGTCGCATCGATGCAAGTCATTTTGTCAGAATGCTCTATTTTAGATCCTGTTTCTAGTTTGATAAATTAAATCTGCACAATCCTACTATGAATACTTACCTTATCCTGAAAGTAAATATAAATATGGGCCTTCTAGCATTTTGTGAGAGTCCAAATGCAGCTATGAATGTGCAGCAACATTTTTTTTCTTTTCTCTCTAGTCTTAGGATATTGCCACATCACCAGAACACAGGTGGCTTCTTTGTGGCTGTGTTAATAAAAAAGTCTCCAATGCCATGGAATAAACGTCAGCCTAAGGTAACTTCTTTTAAATTATCTAAAATGTTAATTACTAATAATGTTTCAGGAATTTTTTTTCAAGTTTGCACATAATAGACATAGTGTAACTGTTCTCTGTCTGCCCTTCAGTTACAGTTGTTTGTCAATTAAAATTAAATTCCTAAATCCATGAAGCACTTAAGAAAAAAACCATGACAACTTTTAAAATAGAATAAAGAAAAAAAAAGAAAGGGGATTTTGAAATGATAGTAAAATAACAAGATAAATCTTGACCCTAAAATTAAGGCTTTGGAAGAACTACAGAAGCAGATTATATTGGATAGCTAAAGCTGTCACTTCCTTCAGCTGTGTGTGGTCCCCTCCTAAAGGCTTTTTTCTGCTGTGTTGTAAGCTAATTCTGATTTGAGTTTATCTTGCTCTGTGGCTGGTTGCTCAGGAGTGATTCACTAACAGATTAGCAGATCAGCAGCACGGGGAATGGATGTAAAACTGTTTGGAGCAGCAGCTTCAGCCATCTGCCTTTAATCCATTTGTTGTCAATTGTCTTTAAAATCCTGGCAACAGGATTTAAAGTTGATGTAATTTATTTGATCTCTTAGATTGTCATGTCCATAAGAAAAACTTCTTGTGTGAATCCCTTTTAGGTGTTTATTTTATTTGCTTCGTTAGAACTATTTATGAGTAAAATTTTTGTGGCAGTAGGGAAGAAGCATTTATTCAGAAGGAAGCACCCTCCAAATAGTTTGTGCTGTTCTAAGCTGAACATCGTAGCACTCTTACAGAAGGTGTACAGCAGCAGGATGTGTGTCACTTTGAGTGTTAGGAAGAAAACAGCAGATCCTGTTTTAAAATAGTCTTCTCTGAGTGCTTGAACATGATTTTGTAGATAGTAGAAAAATACCTTTCTTGGACAGTTGGTACGGAACTGTCCGGATCAGTACTAGAGGTAAATGCAATTTGTAGTGGTATCTTGATCTAGTAATCAGATTAACTCTCTGAATGGATCTGTTTAAGCACTTGTATACAAGTTGACAAGAATTAAGCACATAGGTGCCTTCTGTTACAAGTTGGACACCACTTCTGCCTTTTTGAAAATACTGTAATTTCAAATAGGTTCATCAGAAATTACCACAAAGAACAGGGGATACTGAAGTGACAGCAGCTAATTCAGGTAATGGTACTGACTGTATTATTGAAGAACCAACACTTGCTGAAAATGAAGAGTCTAAGAAAATGGAAGAATTGCAGAATTCGGACACTGAGCAGAGCAAAAAGGAAGGAGTATGCGGGTAAGGACCACATCTAAGTATGTGTCCTGTGACAGTAATTGCTGAGTATTCTGTAGTTCTTTTGTTATTTAGAAGTCAATCAAGAAAAACTAATGAATTCATTCAGTTGTTTTGCATTTCCATGTTTTCTGCCTTGTCTGTCTTTCGTTCAGCAAGTTTGGAAAATAGCCAGTTTTCTTACTAGCATTCGTAAGTCTGTTAGTACTTTCTTCTCTGTTACAGAGAAAAAATACTTTCAGAAATTAACATTTGGAAGATCTTTATTGTCTTCACAAGCACTCTGTCAGAAATCTCTGTTTACTTGTTTTTGTGAGTTCTGTTTCAAAGCACTGCTTCACATCCTCATTTTAACAAGTTAAATTGTGTGTAGTGTTACTGAAGCACAAGAAAATGCCAGTATTCTGTTTGCCATACTGTTGTTACAATAAGCCAAGTGTTGACTAAATGAACTGAATATACTGATTTTACACCAAGTACTGTTACTGAAATTGACAGTGCAATGTTACTTTCTTTTTAGACCACCACCATCTAAAAAAATGAAGTTGTTTGGTTTTAAAGAAGACCCTTTTGTGTTTCTCCCTGAAGATGATCCACTGTTCCTTCCTATCCAGTAAGAAAAAAAAAAAGTTTCTGTTTTGGCAGTAAGATTCCTATTAGTTCAGGAATATTAGTAGTTCAAGTTCAGTTCATCACAAAAGATGGGTCTCGTTGGTCTTGTATAAGGGTTTTTGCCTGACTTTGCACCAGGGCCCCCTCTCCTCAACACTGAAATACTTAAGTAAAAATAGCCAACTAGAGTTTGCACTGGAAATTTTCCAGTGTGTCTCAGTGTCTATAACAGCGTGTCGTTTCTGATGTCATGCAGCTTAGAAAGTCTAATCTTTGTGTTCTGAAGCCAAAGTGCTAAGTGTTTACAGAGATAGCTGGAGGAAATGGGCTAACCCATGCATTTTGAGTATGTGATTTTATTGCTCAGTTAATCAAAACAAGTATTATGGCCACAGGAAGTTTTACGCATTGGACCCATCATTTCCCAAGACGAATTTACTGACTCGAACTCAAGAAGGAAAAAAGAGGCAGCTGTACATGGTTTCTAAGGAGCTAAGGAATGTGCTTCTGAACAATAGTGAGAGGATGAAGGTATGGTTCATAAGCATCAATGGATATCTCCTTGAACTTGCCAGATGTACTGTTTACATAGAGGATTAGCCCTCTGACAGGCTTTTTTTGTTTTTTTAAGTCTGGATTAATGTTTTCCTCTCTGTCCCTCCTGTGTTAGAGATGAAAAGTTGACTCTGAGAGGAAAAGAACAGTCTCTGAGATGAAAATCAGTATATTTTTGGTGGATGAAAGAAAAAAGTAGAGAGAGGGAATATATAACTGCTGTGTGCGTGCCAGCATTTTTATGTAGTCTTCAGGTAACTTTACAAGTTTACATTGACACTGTTGTATTTATCAGCCCCTTAATTATGAAAGTATTAGGAGCTTTGAAAGCCTACCAAAAAGATAAGTTCAGCTGAATTATTTACTGGCTATGTTACATAGAGACGTTGTTTCAAAGTAATTTTAACAACTTAACATTTAGGAGGTTTGTTAAGGTGAATGATTGTGAGATAATAAGTAGTTTTCATGAATTAAAAGAGAATTTTTTTTTTTAAATGTGATTCCCTATGGAAAATGTCTTGCAAATGCTAAAGATATGTCTCGAAAGTCATTGTGTAATTTTGGTTGGAATGAGGTTATCTAGTCCAGCTTCCTTCCTACATTAAACAGAGCTGACTTCAAAGCTGGATCAGATACATCCTGGGGCCTTGTCCAGTCAAATCTTGAAAATTTTTGAGGATATTCAGTGCATCTTTGCAACAGATCTTTGGGATGGATAAATAATTATTCTTTTATCCCCCATGCAGGAAATGGCTAAATAATTGACAAAAGTTTAAGAAATTTGTGCATTATATTAGGTAGTGAGACTTTGAGTACCACAGAGGATAGATATAGTGTACAAATAATTAATCACTTGTACATTTTTGAAATCCTGTCTTTGACTGACTTTCCCAGAATCACACAGAAAATTCTTACTCAAACTAAAGTTAAAATTAGATATTCGTAGTTTGTTGCCCTCATTTTATGACTGCCACTTCCTCACACTGTTCAGTTTTCAATATGGAAAGAAGTAAAAGGCATTTTATGTTGAGAGAGCACCGCATTTCTATAGCAGGAGTTCCTTTTTCCCTTGGATGAATTTTCACATTAATTCAGTGTCCAGTGCGAATGAACTTTTAGTCGAAGAGTTGAGGAAAAAACAAGTTCAGAGGGGTAATTTAGAATTTATACTCCCTACTGATGCTTCTTGGCTTTGCTGTTTGCAGGTTATTAACACAGGGATAAAAGTCTGGTCTCGCAACAGTGATGGTGAACAGTTTGGATGTGCATTCAGATTAGCACAAGAGGTAATTGCATAGCACTGTGTTTTCAAAGGAGGTGCTTTAGGTTTCTTCGAGAGCCTGTAAAACAGCTGGTATTAACTTTGTCAGATTAATGGTAATTTACATTTTCGTTTGGTTTAAAATGTGAAAATTGTTTTCTGGTATTAGGTTTTAAACATTTTTCCTTCAGAAAGTAGCGGTTGAATTTTGAAATAATTGTGTTTACTTATTAAACAGGGGATTTATACTCTGTACCCGTTCATTCATGCAAGGATTATAAATGTCTGCATAGAAGATGTCAAAATTTTGCTAACCCAGGAAAATCCATTCTTAAGTAAATTTAGCAGTGAAACACAGAAGAAAGTCAAAGACATGGGTAAGCCTGCTAATTTTGCTGTCACAAAATTATTTTTATACTTTACACAGAAGACTATGAAAGTCCTGTAACATAAACAGTGTTTGCTAAAAATTTTGACTAAATTTATCTTAAATATAGTTGTTAGGTAAGTAAGCATTACTGAAAGCCAGTGTGCTGCTAGATACTGTAGTCCTTTCTGATTGCAGCCTTTAAGGTTTTGAGCTTTAGAGAACAGAGGAGTTGCCAAACTTATGACTCCTGCAAAGCAGTGCTGTGAGGCAGCGTTTAAAATATCTGATGAACAAAGATTTTATATACGCTTTTGGTTTTTCTGCCTGTTAGTGCTCCAGCTGAAACTGTTTGTTTGTCATCTGCAATTGCTTCTCATGAGCTTATGTATGACTTACTCAGATTTGATTTTCTTAAATATGGGGAGCAATGTCTACTCCTATTAAACTTTTATTTCCTCTACACTGGATGCTTCAAGAAATGAAAATTGGTTTTCAGCCTTCTGTTATTGTTTTATTTCCAACTCATTGCTGATCCTTGTACTTCCATGTTTGATGAGAGAAAATGGGAAGAAGAAAATGTTATAAAGTTTGGGCTGGCATGCTCTTATGTTCTTTTTAATTGAGTAAAAGTTCCTTGCTAGATTCACTGAGTAGATTAATCCACTGTGTGGGTTTTGTATTTTAACTTGTTTGTTTGGGATTTTGGAGGAGGCAGAATTGGCAATTGCTTCTGTAACTGTATAAATACTTTGGTTTGAAAAGAAAGGGAATAAAATCTGGTATTGTGTATAGTTCAGTGTACTGATGTAGATAACTCTAGCCATGTCATGCTCTGTGGTTGTCTGAAAACTTGTTTTCTTGAGCATTTTCAGATTACAATCATTTTATCATTGTACCAAGTAACACATCTGTTTTGTTTTTGTTCCCCTTCCCTGTAGCGATGGGAAGTATAGTTCTGAAGTACGACCCAGACCCTGAGTAAGTAGATGTGTTGCTTTCCATTTATGCACTTTTAAGACCTGGACAAGAATTTATTTTCACTCAGCAAAAACAGAAGTAGAGGCCTAGAGATGCAGTGAGGGAAACAGTAAAGCCAGAGAGGATACAGAGAATATGACAAGGAGAGAAGCTGTCTTGTCTGTGAATTCTTAAAACAAGTGTAGAATTTAGCTTCATAAAGGAGAGCTGGTAGTTGTGCTAGAGGTCCACAGTTCTCTGTGTGTGATTTATTTGTTTGTTTCCCTGTAAAGTCCAGCATTTGGAATGGGAAAAGTTACATTTTATTGTTCCTTTTTGTGGACAAAGTAGCTTCTGTGGACAAAACTCTTGAGAACTTTTTAAATGTAAACTTTCATCTTGCTGTTCCATGTATTAGTTTTGAAACCAGAGACAGAAAGTTATCTTGCTTGTTGCAGAAATTTAATAGCTTTGAGGTTTTGGTTTTTTGGCTTGCTTGCTTGCTTGTAGACAAGCAGGTACCTGTGTAGATGTTGAAGTTAAGAACAATGTACTTTCATCTTCTGTGAATAGTTACAAAATGCATTCAGTGTTAGAACTGAATAGGTATATGGCTATAAAATGAAGTTTTGAAGATGAACTTTCTCATAATCGACTGAACTTAATTGTTTGTTTGTAGAAAACCTCACGATCTTCAGTGTCCAATAGTGCTGTGTGGTTGGCAAGGGAAGACTTCACTCCGTGCCTTTGTGCCCAAGAATGAGAGACTTCATTACCTGAGGATGATGGGAGTTGAAGTGTTTAAAGCAAAGAGGAAAGAGGAGGAAGTGGAAAACAAAACTGAGGAAGAAGTTCAACACAGACTGGCACAAACAGAGGAAGGAATGGATGTGGAAGATAAAGAACATGATTTAGTCACAAAAATGGAAGCAGAAATAGGTGAAGAATCTTCCCAGAGTCCTGTGGAAAGCAGTGCTATGGAAATAGAAAATAAAATTGAGGATTTAGATCAATCCAGTAAAAATGCCAACGCTCATGTAAGCCACGAAAGCAAAGAGACAGATGCCAGTAATGTGAAAGATTAGGTTTCTTTCTGTATTGCTTGGCAGCTTCCATGAGGCTGACTTCCACACTTTTGCTTTTAGCATGAAACTGTATTTTAAAATTTTGGTTGGAATGGGATGTTCCTCTTTTAAAGTTTCACCTATTTTATATTTTAAATGAAAGCTATAAAGAGATTTCTCTTCAAATGTGTCTTCTTTTTACCATTTTAAACTCCCTTTTATTGGTGGATTTGTGTGTCTGTTGCTGGCAACAGACCAGGCACCAGTAAAATCTAAAGGCCGTATTTTTAATGGAACAGTGGTATGCACAAATGCACTGCACGTGTGTAACTGGTCAAAAATTCCTTCAGAAGTAAAACCTGGGGTTCCATTCAAAGCACATAGATTCCAAAACCACTTTTTCCTCCTATGATTGTTTACCCCACCTACCACCCAGTCTGATTACTATTGATAACTGCAGGTTCTTTAAAGGATAAGAGAATCAGTGTGAGTATCCATACCAATGCACATACAGGATATCTGACTGACAGCCTGGTTATTCAAAATAAAACCATGTGCAGCATCCTGGAAAAAAAAAAGCAGAATGCATTTTACCAGAGACTGATGTGTGAGGTTCTTCAGAGTGATAAATTGCTTGACAGAGCCAGCTAGTAAATATTGTTAACTAGATCTTCAGGTGTGCTGAGTGTGCCTCAGACTCCTGTCTTGAAATGCGCCTGGGAAGAGTTTGACCGTCACTCAAATCTGCTGTGGTCATCTGTTCCTCTGTCAGTTCTTCAAGGGGGAGTCATCTATAATTTTTGCAAGATAACTTGTTTATAGCTGAAATAATAGTTTTAAAAAAAAAAAGCACAGTGGTATATATGTTGTTGTATAGTAGATGTTTAAAAGGTTATTTAGGTCTAAAAGGGCAATTTATTTAATCTGACTTAGAAACAAAAAAAAGTTGGCTACCTCAGAAACTTACCTTATAAATTCCATCCTTTGTGGTTTAGTTTCAGCACTACTGTGTACTTTTGTCAAATTGGTCTGAAAGGAAAGTGACCAGCATTATAAGGTATTGTCCTCCTCTAGGACCATAGTGATGCAAATATTTCTTATGTCTGTCAAGCGGAATTTTACCATGTGTATTTTTATTGATGAAGCCTTGTGTGGCTTGGATCCATTTGCTGTACCTTGCTACAACAGACTTTTTGATGTCTGCCCTTGAACTACTTCATCAAAGGGAGAATTCTTGAGGGACAGACATAAAAGTGAAATAATGCCATGTCCTCTGATGAGATATTAGTCTCGTGCAGTGAGGAACCATTGACAGGACTCATTTTCCTCTCGAGAGTCCATAAAATAGGTTAATAAAAGATCAGTTCTTGCCCTTGTATTTTGCTAAGGTTTGAGTTTGTTCTTTGAGTCGAGAGCTATGATGGGACAGGTTCTGTTTTAGCAGCTCCGAGCAGCACAGCAGAATTTTCTTTTGAGTGGACGTGTGTGTGAACCATAATTTTTAATTCTTAAAAGTATATGAGGAAAAAGATTTTGCAACTTGAAACTTCAAGCATGAAACTTAACATTGTTTTTCTTATCTTCACATTTATTCTGGCATATTGGGCATTCAAAAATGGAAGAAGGATGGAAAGACCAATGTCAATTATGAGTTGTAGTCTGCAGTACTCAGCCCTGATGATGATTTGAATCCATCTAATCTTTATGTTCTGATGATCTCCATAAATTATCAAATGGTCAAGTGTTACAACCTATGTGAAGAAACTAGAATTTGGTTTGAATTATGCCTGCTGTTACTGTATCTGCTGATGTTCCTGAGCAGCAGTTTCAGCTTCCTTTCAGTCAGTGACTCTGCTAAGGATACAAGCTTGACAGGTTAAGCTGAGAAGAGTACTTGTTGATACAGACAATCCAGACAATTAAATTAGCAGAAAGCAAACTATAGAAAATGAACAGTCCTGATTAGGTTTTTTTGACTGAGCTTATGACTGGCAGACTAAAATGAGAATAGGAAGCTTTTATCTGGGAGCTAAAGAAAAGTAGGTTCTTGGATCATAAACTGACTGAAATTGGGTATGACTTAGACTTGTAATAGAGTAAGAGCCAATCATTTAAAATCCTCTCAGTAGTCCCATTTTCCTGTGTTATCTATGAAATTTTGCTTTGCTCTTGGCTTTTTGGAGGTGTATTTTTTTTGCTGTCAAGTGCAAGTGGGAGATATCAGCTGAGAAACTAGGGGTCTAATTTTCTTGTGCTGTTCAGCAGTTTCACTCTATATCTCCAAGCAAATCCAGAGATTGCAGATTTATTGGGTTTTTTTTTAATACTGCGAGTTTCCTTAAACCAATTGCCCTGTCCCAGTTGCTCTTGCCTTGACAGCAGGAAAGGAAGATGCCCAAAATTGTGTTGGTAGTAGCTGAAATCACTGTCCCACTTTCCCAGGCTGGGAGCCCGATGAAATTGGTGTGTTCTATTTGTCTGTCTCTGCTGAGCTCTCGGCTACTGTGGCTCTGATGCTCAGGTGGCTGAAACTCTGCCCGGGTGGTTGCTGCAAATAATTTAAAAGGAAGACAAAGTGAAAAGCAGTCATGTTAAGCTTGAACACAAATTATGAAGTCTGTCCTTGTAAGTAGTCCCTATTAAATTTTGTGTGATTTCTCTAGTTAGCATTGCTGGTTTTCAGAAACACAGGACTGTAGATATTTGCACTGATGGCACAGGGTTTTATATGTGATAGTGGGGAAAAAAGAAAAAATTTCCTGCATCTAAATGAATAGCCTGATGATGTGCTGCTCAGAGAAGTCCTCAACTTCCAATAACTGCTGGATCCTTAAAATCTGTTGAGTGAAAAGCCTAGAATGCTAAGGAGAGAACAAAATGCACCACAAGAGATGCTTTTCTTCAGCATTTGCCTGATGTTAGTCATTTGTTACTTTTGGAAATTTGTTAGAATTTTCTTACTTTAATTTGCTGCAAAATTGATATACCATAGCCTAGTGCCACTGTGGTGATTTTTTTTTTTTTCTTAAAGGTCCAAATCCTATTAAAAGTCAATGAGGCTTCTCAAAGTATACAAACCCCTTGAAAAATTCCTGCCCATGAATTTCAAATTTAGACCTAACAGTAAAAGGAAGCAATTTAGCTCGTGTAACAGCCCCTTTTTGAAACTGCGGCAAAGGAAAATCAGAGCATTTCGTTCCTCCGGTGGGAAAACTCCATCCCTGAAAACAATCGGTGGCGTGCTCATGCTGCAGTGCTGCCGGAGCTGAACTCGGCACGCTCTCTCTCCCTGCTCTCTGCCCAGGACAAGCCTTGTAAACAACCCCCAGCGAAGCGGCGCGGACACAAGAGCAGTTCTGTTATTCCCGACAAATGTCCCCATGAAGTTGGCCGGCGTGCCCACATGCCTTTGCCGCTGGGCTTTGCAGCTGGAGCGCGGCGAGGTCGCTCCGCACGTGTGGTGCCTGCAGCCAGCACGGGCGGTGTCGGGGGACCGCAGACCCTGCAGCATCCCACACGCACCGGGGTACGCACCCTGCCCGCACCTTTCTCCCTCCAGGGGGATTTGCCACCCCTGTGGCTCACCCTTGTACCAAATACATGGTTGTATTGAATTGTATTTAATTTATTGCTCCGTGTTTTTTAAACAAACCTGAGTATTGGTTTTTGACTAAAATCTGGCTTTCTTCCTAGGGTGTGGCTGTTTGTGTTACAAATTTAAGTTTCTTCTGCACTTGGTATTTCTATTCAGTTAACATTTAAGCAGGCTGTTGGCTACATGGGTGCTTGCCCAGGTAGCCAAATTTTTTCTTTAAATGAGTTATCCATGCCTGTCTTTGGCAGGATGGATAACTCCAGTCACTTTATCACCAAACCATCACTTGGGAGCGTGCCTGTACACTCCTGCCTCACCTGAATACCTCCTTGTGTTTCTGATGTTTTGCCTCTCTCTTCCCATTTTCCATTTGTCATTCCTTGAAATTACAGACTTCTCCCTAATTCTCTTCTTTGTGTAGCTCAAATGCTTTCAGGTGTGTTAACAATGGACTTCTGCCTGTTCTCAAAGGGAAAACTGATATGAATGGTGGCCAAAACTATTCTTACAATTTATGTAAGAATGGGGTAAATACACCGTGATCCTTGCCCAGAATATTCTTCCAGACTCCAGGGGCTTCTTGGACCAGAGATTATGTCTTTTGGGTTTAATGGTCCTTTATGTAATTGCCCTCCATAAATTTGCTCCCTGAGACCATGTGGACTTTTAGCTCTCATCCTATAGCAGGGGGCCCCAAAATCCTACCTGCTGTTGTGTGAAGTAGTATTTTAGCACCTCATAGGTTTGTTCAATGATCCCCACTTCTTGCATTGAAAGCAACAACAAGCAACTGATTGCTGTAGTTTCTTCAGGACACTTGCGATTTATTGTCTTCTGTCATATCCCTTATCAGTCATCTTTTTTTCCAAACTGAGGGGTCCTACCTAACTTGTTTATTCCCTCTATGGAGACTACTCTAGACCTTTCATCATCTTTATCAAATGTTTCTGACCTTTTCTCAGTTTTTATTTCCTTTTCCAGGGGGAAGAATTGCACATGGTGCTTAGGATATGGCATTTGTGGAAGCATGTGCTCACTGTTCTGTCCTGTCCTCTGGTTAGTGATTCTTCATGCCACTAAATATTAAGCTGAAGTTCCACTGGAATTGCTTGTCATAACCTCATTATTATGTTCTGAGCAGCAATGGAGAACCTGGTGGTTTTTACGTGTGCTGGTAGCTTTATTTTTCCCCACATAAATCACTTTTGTCTGCATTGAGATTTGTTTGCTGTTTTATCACCCAATTGCCTTGGTCTTGTAAGGTCCTTCTGCAATTCTTTGAAGCTGGACCTAAACCAATAGTTACTAACTGAATTGTATCTTGCCCAGAATAGTTTTCTGGGAGTCTGCAGGTCCTTAGTAGCTCTGAAAGGATCCTAATCTGGCTGTTTTGTTATGACTAGGTCACACAAGAGGAATTTCATATCAAAATGCTGATGAGCAGGATGACCGAGCCCAAAGTGACTATAGCATTGTCTTTCTAATATTTAAGTAATTAAATATATGCCCACAAAATATTCTCATAGAATGCCTGTTGTCTGGAAAATACCAGCTTATTGGAAGGGGAAAAGGTGTCCTTAGGAACACAGCAATCAGACTTCTGACAATTTCCCCCGAATCTTTTTCCAGAGTACATCAGCCTAGAAAACTACCAAGGAGGGTCTTGAGAACCACCCCCTACACTCCTCTATGGCTTCTCAGGCTTCAAATTCACCAACTAACAAGGTGGTATCCTGTACTTTGTGTTACCAGGAGTTCTTGCCCTTGTAGGTCTGGATGTCTCCCTGACCAGCTGTTAGTCTGGTACACCATCCAACTGTGTGTCCACATTTTCAGCTGATACTTTAGGGCAGTGAAGAAGGAGTTGGAAACAGCCTGAAATACTAAAAATGTCTGTGTCATTAGTCCCTAGTGACTTTTGAAGTCGTTTTACCCCTTAGAAAACTTTGCATTTTCTCTATCTTATAATTTCTTAACTTTTGATCTGAGTATAGAGAGACAAGTGCACTAAGCTGATCTGAAATGGTCTTCACATTAGAAATATTTTTCTTTTACACCTTAGTAATATATTTTATAGTGGGGTTTAAATTCGTTGCTGCAAAATCAGCTTAGGCTATCTGGATTTATATTTTTTATTGGTGAAAATACTGTAGAGCTTGTGACAGGTGGCAGATTGACAGCCTTGAAGTTAAGCTGATTGTTCCATTATTTCCCAGCATCTTTCAGCTTTTTAAAGGCATCTGCTCTTTTCTAATCTCCCATACTCGGTTTTTCAGGTGATTGCTAAGTCTTCTGAGTCAGTGAAAGCTAATTCCCTAGGTGTCCTTTGATGATGTTTATCAGACTTGTCTAATTTGTGAAGTTGTCTAATTTAGTTAGGTGTAACTTATTTCATTACTCTCTAGCTTGTTCTTCCTCTGGTCCCTAAGAGGAAGAGCATTCACTGATACTGTGTGCATGAACAGCCTCATTTTATTAAAGGGCTAGGTCATCATTTTAGATACATTAATTGCTGTTAGAGAATGCAGGTTCAAAAGAGCTAACAGGCAACTCAGTTTGAAATCATCTGCTGATCCTTTTTTCTTGAATATATTTGTCAGCATTTTCCTTGTGCCATTCAACAAGGTAAAAACAAACTGCAGAGAATGGTATCTTGTTATCTTGAAATTCTCTTGCTAAGTTGCATTTTGCAAAGGCACTTCTCAGGGCAAAGTGATGTGACTCACAGCAAAGGATACAAACATGCAGCAAGGGATGCTTCACAAAAGGAGCTGAGCACTGGGGCAAGTGGCCCAGAGAGATATGGATCTCCATCCTTGGCTATCTTCAAAAGTTTCCTGAGTGAGGCCCTGAACAAGCTGACCTAGCCAGGAAGCCAGCTCTGCTTTGAGAAGGGGGTTGGACCAGCTCCCTTCCAGAGCTGATCCAAACCTTAGTCTTTTTTTGATTCTAGCACCTCTTCCCAGGTGAGCGCCTTCAGCCACAGCCCCCTGAGACACTTTGCTGAGTACACTTTCACCCACCCTCTGGCTCTTCAGACATGGGAGTATTGCATTTAGTGATTAGGGAAGCACCTGTGCATGTCCAGCTCAAGTGAAACCAGCCTGCGATGGTCTAAGAACGCAGTTAGTGGATCCCCTGCTGACTGTGTACAGTAGGCTGGTATTGCCAGTGCTTTTCATTTTCTGTAATTCAAGCTGATTCAATGGAATCTGTCAAAATGCAGGAGGAGTAACTTCATGGTTCTTTAAACTATATCATAAATCAGAGGATAGAAGAGTTGAAACAGCTGATGAAATTGTTAATGTTAGATTGCTGTGGTAAAAATGAGACTCCATTTTGGTGGCATTTTGTGCCACCACCGTTACTTCAGGAACACTGCAGACGTACAAGGCTGGGGACTTGTGTCCTGTGTTCCAAAATGCTGCATTACTGGCTGAGGAGAGCTGCAGCACATGAATAATGTGAGGCATCTACAGATCTGAATTGTTCCTGTTTTCATTAAGTCATATGTTCAGCTGTAAATGTTATGTTGTCTCTAGAGACAGAGGATGAGTTGTACATAATGACTGTGAATTTCAGATAGAAAGGGCAGATCTGAGCAGTTTTAGAACATTTTTATTCCCTCAAAAAAAAAATTAAATGAGGGCATGATTATCTGTTTATCTGGTTACTAGACAGCACAGAAAAACCTATGCCCCCGTCAGTTTTGGTCAAGGGATGGCCACCCACCCAAAGAAGCACCAGCCCAGGCCTGAGCTTTGACCAGGGGGGTTTGTAAGACACTGCTCGTTGGTGTGTGGTAAAATCAGGTGGTGCAGGAGATTCAGTTTCTTCGTTACCTCAAAAAGGAAGTGATGGTACAAAAGGAATGACAGCTGTGAGGCAATTGTCCTGCTGGGACTCCAGCATGTTCCAAGGAAGGTGGGAAGAGCCTCTCTAGGGAAGAAATACTGGTGGAAGGTGTTGATAGCAGGCAAGCAGTTTTTCTTAGAAAGAAATGTTCTGTGGGGAGAAGTAATACATGTGTGTGCTGATGGTCTCCTGTAGGTCACACAGGACATCAGCCAGTCCCGTGGAGATATTTCTGGTGCTCTGGAACATCTTAAAGATGGTCAGAGACAACATTAAGGCAACTGAGCAACTGACCCTTACTTGCTTGTGGGTGGGACTTCAGTGTTTAACTGAATTGCTTCTGATATTAGCCAATCTGGGTTTTCTTTCCGATAAAAAAAGTTGTTTGGTGGGGTGGTTTTTAGTTTTTGGTTTTGGTTTGGTTTGTATTGTTTTGTTTTTTAATCAAAGCCTTCTCAAGCAACACTGGCAAAAAAGGGGAGAGAAAGAGAAACCTAGAAAATGTGTGTCAAATAACAAAAGCAGTCATCACAACTGATGAAAAATTTATTTGATTCCTATGGAGAATCCAGTTATTCTGCTTTTCACATCCAAACAGGATTTGAATTTACATCCGGTGATCGGAAAACTCACATAATACCTCACTCAAAAGCCTCCAAAAAGAACTAATTCTTTAATGTTTTCCTTCCTGTGACATATTGCAACAGGTCATGGATGTGACACACTTTGTTAAAGAACTGAAGTCATACAAAAGGGTTTGCAGGGTTAAAATAATATGAAATCTCTGATCATGCTATTACACAGACTGTGCTGTTCCCTTGGAGAAGAAATAGGAGGGATAATGTAATACAAATGGTGTGCCTAAACAGAGGGAATAACATTAACATTTTGTAGTCCAGGCTGCCTTGGTCCAGGGCTGGGATAACAGGGTGATGCTATTGACCTCCAGGAGCGACATTGAAAGGAAAGCTGAACTCAGCCTGATTCTTTCCTGAAGTTTATAGAAAAGCACATTAAATCAGATTTAATCTGAAAAGGTAAACATCATGAAACAGGGTATTTCCCTGATATATTGTTTGTAGCATGCCAGCCATCTACAAAAAGCTGATGTCATTTTCTGTCTCTCTAGATTAATTTCCGGGCTGTGCTCTTGAGGCAAACGAGACCGAGTTTCAAATCAACTCTGCCCACTAAACCAAGCATGTAGGACCATGGAAACAGCAGAGCAGGCTGGGGTGGAAGGGACTTGGGGAGGTGGTGCAGTGAGCCTCCTGCACCATGAAGGGCCAACTTCCCTGGTTGGTCAGGATCTAGGTGAGTCTTGGGAATGCCCCAGCGTGACTGCCTTGCTGGGCAGCTGCTCCAGTGCTTACCTGCTCCTGTATGGAGGCCATTCAGCAAAATATGGCAAAAAACCCAGGCAGCTGACCCTTTCATAGAAGTATGGAATAATTCAGGTTGGAAAAGACCTCTAAGATTGTGAGTCCAACTGTCAACCCAGCACCACCGTGTTCACCACTAAACCATAACCCCAAGTGCCACATCCACATACCTTTTGAACACTTCTAAGGACAGTGACCCCACCACTTCTCTGGGCAGTCCATTCCAATGCTTGGCAATCCTTTCAGTAAAGAAATTTTTTCTAATATCCAATATAAACCTTCCCTAGAACAACTTGAGGCCATTTTCTCTTGTCCTGTCACTTGCTACTTGGGAGAAGGGGCTGACCCTCACCTCACTACATCCTTCTTTCAGGCAGTTGTAGAGAGGGATAAGGTCCTCCCGAGCCTCCTTTTCTCCAGGCTGAACAACCCCGGCTCCCTCAGCTGCTTCTCACAGGACTTTTGTTCCAGACTCTTCACCAGCTTCCTTGCCTTTTTCTGGACATGCTCCAGCACCTTGTGGTAGTGAGAGGCCCAGAGCTGGACACAGCGCTCGAGATGTGGCCTCACCAGCACTGAACACAGAGGGACAATCAGTGCCCTGGTCCTGCTGGACACACCGCTTCTGATACAAGCCACCTGGGCACACGCTGGCTCATGTTCAGCCAGCTGTGAAACAGCACTCCCAGGTTCTTTTCTGATGGGCAGCTTTCCAGCTACTCTACCCCAGTCCTACATGGAGTAATACTTTATACAGCTGTACTGAAATACTGTGTTTTCCTGAAAGGCTGTAGATGTGTTTTAATATAAAAAAAAAAAAGAAAAAGCACAGTACATAGGAAGACAGAGAGGTCTCAGTAGGAGATGAGTGATTACCAACAAATTACTGTTGATTTAAAGAGGGAATATACGGACGATAACTTTTGTCAGGCTCACTGCTGAAACTGCCAATAGAGGAGCCCTACTGTGAGAGAATGAACAGCAGATGCTAGTCATAAAAACAATATAAAAAGTCTGAAACAGCTGGTAAGGACAACACTTGACTTTATGGCTGGTTGCACCAAGCACAGATGCCAACTACTGTTTCTAAGCAAGATGTGAGAATAAGAATCTAACAAATGCATTGTGATTACTGGAAATCACTGTATTTGCCTCCAGCCCCCTGACTGGGATCGAAGGTCTCCGACAGAAAGACTGGCTCTGGCTCTAGAGCTGCTCAGTCCCTTCTGCCTGGAAGATGTGTCCTACTAGCAGCAAATTGCACTCACGTATGGTAAGGGACGCCCAGAAACAGCCTGCCAAGAGAAGCCAAAGCAAAGGCAGCCTCTGAGAGCAGCTTCACAAGCTCTCCTTATGTCAGTGTTCTTTAGAGGGGTGTGACCTTTCAAAACCTCTGCCTCCCTGCACCCCTGGAGGATGGAGGATGTGTCTGGAGGAGCCCAGCGTGCTGAAGAAGACCTGAGTGGAGCAGTGTGCCCGAGCAATGCTTCCTCAGAGGTAGGCGAGCGGAACCATTGTAAATGCCAAGTAAAAGCTTCTCACTTCCATAAGCGCTGCGCCCCCGCGGTGCTTTCCTGGCACAGGGGAAAAGCTTGTGTGGCGTGGCTGTGGATGTGCTCTTAAATGCTGCGTGCCTGCTTCTTCCCAGAAGGGTGCATCCATTCACAAAGGGCTTCCTAGCAGGGAGGTGAAATGGGCAGCGCGCCCCCAAGGAGGCTGTGAGGCAGGGAAGGCTTCAGGGAGAAGCGATGAACAGGACAGGAAGTGGGAGGGCAGAGGATAAACACTAGGAGAAACTTGGGAAGCTGGAACAGACTGCTGGGAGAGAGAGGAATCCTGCAACATTAGGAATAACAAGCAATTTAAAGTACTGCAGCTGGCTGCGGGTGAGAGGAATGTGTAAGGGTTTTGAAGGTCAAACATCTGATGTTAAAAGGAAAAGAAGCCCCTGGGGAATTGTGTGTACGCAGCACAGCACTGGAACTGCTGCTTTCCAGGACTGAGCAACGTGATGAAGCACTGATGCACTTACTGGCTGCGGCTCCTGAGGGAAATGTGTCCATGCAAGAGCTGCTCTCCCTGGTGCTTGAAGGGAGCAATTAAGGCCATTGCTAGGCAAGTTCTTAACAGCAACCGCCTCTGCAGACAGTATTGAAGAGATGCCAGTTCTGGGCTCGGGAATGATGGTAAAGTCTTGTGAGGACGGGAAGTACCAGAAAAAAGTGGTGAAAAAATAGGAGGCACCAAACCAATATGGCACATAAAAGAGTAGCCTGTTCCAAAAGACCCAGTTGGTTTGTGCTCGAGAGTCTGGAAGGGGCATAAGCTGGACACTGAAAGGGTGCAAATAAAATTATATCATAGTATGTAACACATGCTAAACCTCAATGCACACCTTATATCCAGTGTTTATTAAATATATATATACTCAGATTACCTTAAACGATTTAGACTTGTGTTAAATGTTTATATTTATATAAACTTTAAATCTATTATTTTAAAATTTTACTGATTATTGATAAGCTATATGTATTTTATATTATAAATTATATTACATACACTACGTACTCTATATGTATGTTGTTATAGGTTTGTATAACAGAGTGTATAATACATGCACATGTTAGTATAATTATATAATATACTATGGGCTATCAAATTACATAATAACACGTCACAGATTTTTTCACAGAATTATGGAATGGCCTGGGTTGGAAGGGGCCCCAAGGGCAGTCTTGTTCCAACCCCCCTGCCATATGCTGGGACACTTTCCACTAGACCAGGTTCCTCAGAGCTCCATCCAACCCTGACTTTGAACGTTTCCAGGGATGGGGCATCCACAGCTTCTCTGGGCAACCTGTTCCAGTGCCTCACCACCTTCACAATAAAGATTTTCTTCTTAACATCTAATCTAAACCTACTCTCTTTCAGTCTGAAGCCATTTTGCCCTGTTCTGCTTTTGTAAATAGTTCCTTTCCACCTTTCTTGTAGTCTCCATTCAGGTACTGGAAGCTTGCAATTAGGCCACCCTGAAGCTTCTTTGAATTATTATGATTTATTATATAACACAATGTAAATAATTTTTCTATTTACATTATAGAAGGTATAAAATGTATGCATAGTATTGTATTATACAATCTATGTGTATAAATAATAATACATAATATATAAAATAGTATCTATTACATATTAGAAAATAATTTCTCACTGTCATCGGAGACCTCTGCTTGGTGGGAGATTCTGTGAGGATAAAACACTGAAATGTCTACCTTGAGACACAAACTGGGGAAGTGTAACCATTCTTCTTTCTTTTTGACCTGGTTTTATTCACTTCTCACCAATGCAGGCCCCTGACAGGAGTTCTTGTAGAGAAGACAAGAGCCAGCAGTCATGCTACTAACTGGATGTAGGGAAAAGGGGAAACTCCCAGAGGGTAACTAAGCACTGGAACAGGCTGCCCAGAGCAGTGGTGAAGTGTCCACCTTTCGAGATATTTGGAATTCAGGAGGACAATGCCCTGAGGAATCTGACCTAATGTCCCAGATGATCTTTGTTGGAGCAAAGGGTCGAATGAGATCATCTCCATTCCAGACTGAATCATTCTGATCCCCAGGACAAGACTGACACTCCCTTCTGAGCCATCAGGACACAGAATTAGATGACTTTCTCATCCAGCTGGACAGTTAATTTGTACTGATCTCAATATTTGTAAATTACATCAAAAATACAAACCAGATGCCTCTTTCAAATCTTGCCTAGTACAACATAAAGCAGTTGGTTTTATTGCACATCATGAACACAGACTGGAATTTGCAAGTAATATTGAAAGATTTTAAGATACAATGTATAAATATCATTAGGCATTCTTTAGGAAAAGCCTGTATGTTGGTAGAGCATGTTCTGAGTCTTCAAACATCCTGGCAAGAAAGTTACCAAATAGCCAAAGCTGTCCCACGCATAACAATGTGAAAACTAAGATTCCTTTTCAATCAGCTATGAGCAGAGGGATCACAAAACCAAAGCTCTAACTGCAAACTGAGAAGCTTTGATGAATGTAAAGATGGACATGTCCCAGCACTGTGCACTCACAGCCCAGAGAGCCAAACGTGTCCTGGGCTGCATCCAAAGCAGCGCGGGCAGCAGGGTGAGGGAGGGGATTCTGCCCCTCTGCTCTGCTCTGGTGAGACCCCACCTGCAGTGCTGCATCCAGCTCTGGGGGCCCCAGCACAGGGAGGACAGGATACTGTTGGAGCGAGTCCAGAGGAGGGACACCAAGATGATCAGAGGGATGGATGGAGAACATTTTCTGTGAGGAAAGGCTGGGAGCGTTGTCGTTCAGCCTGGAGAAGGTGCCGGGGACACTTTATAGAAGCCTTCCAGTACCTGAAGTGAGCCAGCAAGAAAGCTGGAGAGGGACTTTTCACAAGAGCATGAAGTGATAGGACAAGGGGGAATGGCTTCCAAATGAAAGAGAGTCGATTAAGACAAAGGGAAGAAATTTTTTTATGAAGAGGGTGGTGAAACACTGGCACAGGTTGCCCAGAGAAACTGTGGATGCCCCTTCCCTGGAAACACTCAAGGTCAGGACTCTGACCAACCTGATCAAGTTGAAGATGACCCTGATCATTGCCAGGGGCTTGGACTAACTGGCCTTTAAAGGTCTATTCCAACTCACCCCATTCTGTAATTCTGTGACTACCATCCTTTTCAGCTGCTCCCTAAGGGTACAGACAGCTCTGAGGCAATGCTGGTGCCTTCTGGCATCCTTCAATGAAACACCCAGTGCTGTGGCATTTGGAGCAATCTGGAGAAGCCATCATGTCTTCAGAACGACACATGGATCATGCTGAAGTTGCCATCAACTCTTACTAATTTCCATAAGGCCACTTTCCACTTTCTGAAATAGTTGGGTCCCTTTACACTAAGTTAAAGGTTATTTTTATTTGAGAAAAAAGCATGCTGAGGACTAGTGCTGATAAAATGGATGGAGTTTTGTTGTCTTTTTTTGGGGGTGGGGATGTTAATTACTTTTGTCTCTGAAAAGGTGAAACTTTCTTTTAAAAAGAAAGGTTCAATGCAAAGTGTTATGTTGCTCAGGAAGGAAGGAAGGAATGGATGCATGACGGAACGGCAAAGTATTTCCTGGGAACCGAGATTTAATTGTGTGAATCCCTTTTATGGATGTTTGCCTTACTGATAGAGAGTGACAAAAAGAGAAAGTGCAGAAGGAGTGACATGAGGGTGGTTGCCTGTCTCAGCTCAATTCATTTTCTTGTAGCTGATTCTCTGAATTTGCTCCCTTTGGCTAGATCAGTGACATCTTTGCAGGTTGGTCTGTGTTAACTTTGCTTTCCTTTCTTCTCCCTTACCCTGCCCTACTCTTCTCCCTCCACTTCTACCTCAGCACAAAGAATCTGGCAGGCTTATCCTTAGGCACCAGCAGATGATTCATTTAGAGAAAGAAAAGAAATGGGAAGGAAAAAAAATCTCTCTTTTCCATAGGTAGCCTGTAGACAAAGAGACGTCTCTGTTCAAGGAGCTTTGAAATAAGCAGCAGTCTCCTACTGCTTATTTCCTTCTTAGATGGAGAAGATAAGACTTTGTGTTTTCTTACAAGAGTGTGGATTCCATCAAAGATACCTAAATGTTCTCTTCCAGATTGAAAAAATTAGTTTAATTGAAATAATTTACTACACTACATTTTGACTAGTTGCTTGAGTCACAGAGGATAATATCTTTACATTACAGATGTTGACTAAACTTTGCCAGTTTTGTCATCTACTGAGCAATGGCATTCCTGGTTTGGCAGGCTGTCAGGGAACCAGGGGCAGGACAGGTCTGTGGAGCTGGAAGCAATGCACAATGGCAGGGGGGTCTGTTTAAAAGAAATGTTTTGCCCTTAGTGTAAAACTAGCCTCTGTAAGAAGTTAAGGACATTCCTAAGGATCCTTTGAAGACACTTTTTATTGGAAACAGGGCAGTCCTATCCTTTCACTAGTTTCTGCTTATGTAGAGAAAAATCTGGCCAAATGTTAAAAAAACCTTCTGTGCTTTGCCCACATCAGTTTAAGCCGGATATGCCAGCTGTTTACTTTCATGAGTTAATGAGTATTCTTAAGCTTTTCCCATTTGTTTAAGAGCATTGGCATTAGAGGACAAAGGGATGTCGGTATTGGGAAATCGAAATGCTGCTTCAATTTCTCTATTATATTAGACCTCTTGTTACATGTCATGTGGCAAAATCTCAGATCACTTGACAAAGTGTCTTGAAGAAAGAATCTATTTCTTGAAATTAATTTCAGTGACAGAGATGAGATGACCTTGTTATAAACCAGGGCTCTCTACTCTCAGATTCATACATTTAGCTCCAAGAAGAGATGGCTGCAGAATTGCTCTGATCCAGCAGATCCTAACTTGAAGCCACACAAAGGCTGTGGCATGTTTCTTTGTGGTCATTAAGATAAACACAAACTTCAATTTACGTTTTAAGGACAACTTTCCGCTCTCATTCCAGCTGGTACATTACACAAAACTCCCCTAAAAACATAGCAAATCAAGTATAGCTCTGCAATTACAAGTGCCTGCTAGCTGAGGATGCAGGGAATACACTGCCATTTGTGAGTTCTCTCCCTCCTACCAGCACTTTTATATTTAAAAGCAGTCTGTACTGGTTCATAATGGTGTCACTCACAGGACCCCTTGAGAACAATCCACTACTCCAAATCATTTGGGAAAACACTGGGAAGGTGGAAAGGCATATTTAACTGAATAGCTGCTCAAGGCATGTGAAGTAATGTAGGACAAAGAGCTATAAAGAAGAATTTTCTGGTCATCTTTCAAATATCTAGGCAACCCCTGACTTCTCATCCATCTCTCTTTGGCTTTGTTTACTGGCAGGAATTAATGTTCTTCTCTGTTAACAGAAGATTTCAAGAGAAACCAACAGCATAAACTGGAGCTTCTCCTTCAGGAGGCTGCAATAACTTCTGGTTCTTTTCCTTCCAAAGAATCTGTTAGCTCTTCCAGGAACACAGTCAGTAGGTGTACTGGTGAAGGTGTTTCTGCCTCCTCCTTTGCCACCCTCACCATGGTGGATCCTCACCACTCGTACCCTGGTTTGTCTAGTTATATTTATGCTTTTTCCATAAAGAATTTACCATGGGTATTATGGGCAGCACCCAGCTGTCACTTTTTGAGAGCTGGTGCGTGAATTGTAGATAGCTCCAGCTAGCAATGGATGAGTCATGTCATCTGTCAGTAAAATTCATGTCACAAAATACTTGGACTCTTCAGGTTACTTCCAATGGGAAGGAACCTTTAAATTCCAATTAAATTCAAATTAAATGCCAATACAGAAAGAAGAGCAGAAATGGCCCTAGATAAAGTTGTTATTTCTACCCCAAGTCCTGCAGAAGATGTCTATGTAGTTATGCCCGGGGTCTGAAAACCTCATGGGTCTTATGGTGAAAAGAATACCAGAACAGAGTCTGTTTCACCTTTGGTCTTGATTTGGGTCCAGGCTTTGCCTATGTGTGTGTATGTGTATATATATATATATAAAAGAAAATATAAAATAAAAATACATATAAAAATTAAAAATACATCAGAGATAACTGATTCCCCTTAGAGCAACTGTTCAGAAAGTCAGGATGAGAGTCAGATCTTTTCTGCATGGTGGGGGAGGAGAGAAGTGACTCACCTTGTTTGCAGGAGCCCTGTAAAGGCTGGGCACCACTTGTGCTCGCCGAGAGCAGCAAAACTGCTCTTGCAGTGCTTAACACTCAGACTGACGGCACTTCCAGTATGACTCCATTTTGCGAGAAGCAGAGGATAAGGGAGCTGAATCACAGCACTATTCACTGTGGCAACGTTACCAGCTGTGCTCTAGGGCTACTCACTTGGAATACATGAGCCCTTTGTTCCATCCCTTTGTTTTTCCAAGTGCCCTGACTGCCCTTTCGAGGAAGGGGTACTTGACAACACAACTTTATTTCAGAAATGGGGTCAAAATAAGTGAAATCAGAGGCAGCTTTCGTATTCAGGTGTGGTGATGTAAAGCATACAAGGAAGCAGGCAAGGAAAGGTAAACCCAGGTCCTCACACTGCCTGTAGAGCCTTTGACCCCACAAGGTGGACAGTGGAAGTACATGAATTGACCAGACTGGGATCTGTTGTGCAGCCTAATGTGGACATCAAATGCAAAGCAGAACTGTACCGTGACATGACCTGGATGCAGGACTTGAAGAAACACTAAGAAAGTTTGCAAATTACACTAAGGAGGGACTCCCTCAAGGGCAGAGAGGCCCTGCAAAGAGACCTTGAAAAATTATAGAGATGGGCAATCACCAACTGTATGAATGTTAACAAGGTCAAGCGTCAGATTCTGCACCTGGGATGGGGCAACCCTGGATGAATGTACAGACTGGGGAATGAGATGCTGGAAAACAGTGCTACAGAAAGGTGCCTGGGTGTTCTGTCCAAGGCAAGTTGAACATGAGTCAGCAGTGCCCTGGCAGCCAGGAGAGCCAAGTGTGTCCTGGGGGGCATCAGGCACAGCATCGCCAGCCGGGCAAGGGAGGGGATTGTCCCGCTCTGCTCTGCACTGGGGCGGCCTCACCTCGAATGCTGGGGGCAGTTTTGGGCACCACAATATAAAAAAGACTTTAAACTATTAGAGAGCATCCAAAGGAGGGCCATGAGGATGGTGAAGGGCCTGGAGGGGAAGCTGTGTGAGGAGCACCTGAGGTCACTGGGCTTGTTCAGCCTGGAGAGAGGAGACTGAGGGGAGACCTCATTGCAGTCTGCAACTTCCTTGTGAGGGGGAGAGGAGAAACAAACACTGATCTCTTCTCTGTGGTAAACAGTGACAGGACTGGAGGGAAGGGCCTGAAGCCGAGTCAGGGGAGGTTTAGGTTGGATAATTAGAGAAAGATTCTTCACCCAGAGGGTGGTTGGGAACTGGAACAGCTCCCCAGGGAAGTGGTCACAGCATCAACCTGACAGACTTCAAGAATTTTTTGGACAACGCTCTCAGGCACATGGTCTGGGGGTGTCCTGTGCAGGGCCAGAAGCTGGACTTGATGATCCTGGTGGGTCCACTCCAACTCAGCATATCCTGTTATTCTATGATATGACATATTACAGGAGAAAGTCCCTGTCAGAAATGTCACCAAAATCCTTTTCTCCTCAGATGTTAATTTGCAGATTGTTTAGAGGAGGTAAAATTAGGGCGTTATTGAGAACAGGGGCTTTGTCCCTAAGAACTCAAGGATAGCTCACCTTAGCAATCACGAACACTTGCACTGTGACACAGCTTCAATTGGAGTATCTGCTTTCCAAAACTTAGCGATCTTTATTGCAGAAGATCCCCTCTGCAAGCTCCAGACTTGCTTTCCATGGTTTCTACGGCGGGAAGTATTTTTCAATCTTGCATTGCAGGAAAACAGACAACATGACAAACCTTAAAGTTCTTCAGGGAAAGACACACATTTATATGGGAAGGATTTGTAACAGTGGAGTCGTAGCTGGTGTAGGTATGTAAGAATTTTAGTGTGAATTAGTGACACCTTCAATAGGTGTTTGTACAACTTCATACTCCAACATCCATGCACTGAAGTTAAGAGCACAGGGTGCTTGGAAGGGGATACTTCACTCTTTCTGGAGGTTAGCAGCATTATGAATCAGGCATGTTTTTGGCTATAAAGTTTGTTTTCCTAGTATCTCTGAATAGCAGAATTTTATAATACATATAACAGAGTCACGGAAACATTTAGTTTGGAAAAGACCTATGGAGTCAAAATGCCTGCTTCAAGCATGGATCAGATTACTCAGGGCACTATGCAGCTCATTGTGCAGCTGAATCCCAAAAATCTCCCAGTGGAGATTCCATTATTTCCGGACAACCTACTCTAGTACTTGCCTGCTTGCGTGGTTGGAAAAGGTTCTTCCCTTCACCCAAGGGACCTTGCTTCCTGCAATTTGCATCTACTGCCTCTTGCTCTTTGCTCATGGCAGAGAAGTGGCTTCATGCATCTTCCCTGTAATCCCTCTCTAGGTAGTGCAATCCCTTTCTAGCAGGTAGTGACTTCTGTCAGCCCCTTCTCAGCCTTCTCTTCCCAGTCTAAGCACAAGCTGCTCTCTCAGCCTCTTCCTGCACATCACAGGCTCCAGACCCTGACCCCTCTTGGTGCCACTTCAATTTGTCAAAAAATGCCATGTTCTGGGGGGTCAAAACTGGACATAGTCACTCACAAGTGAGGAAAATAATCATGCTCCTTGACCAGCTGGCAATGCCTTTGTCAGGGCAGCCCAGTGTGTGGCTGGTCTTCTCTGAGACAGGGGTGCAGTGCTGATCCCTTGTAATTCCTGTCTTCCCAGGACTCCAAGTTCTTTCCTGCAGAGCTGCCAGACAGCTCCAGCCTGTCCTGGTCAGTTGGGTGGCTCCATTTGAATACAGGGTCTAATGCCTGTCACCGGCAAACTTCATGAAGTTCTTGTTGGCCCATTCCTTCAGCTTCTCCAGTATCAATCACTCCTCCCAGTTTGCTGGGATTATCACAAATTCTATTAATACATTATAAAAGTATATTTATGTAATAATCAAGTAATTAAAACCTCATCCAGTATAAGGCATTACCTGTGTTGTATTGTTACTATGCATTTCCAGAACTAAATGATGCTGGCATAAATGGTTTAAATTTTTTGTAAGGACAGTCTGCTTTCATTCCCAAGACACATGCTAATCCATGTCAGCATGGATTTTGTGCTGAAATTGAAGTCTTGGTTTTGTTGAGGAATATTTAGTGAAAGTCTGCAGATCTTGCTAATGCAAATAGCAAGTGAAGCACTCATCTAAATCACCCAGGCAACTAGATTTGGTTCAGTTACATTTCACTGATTTTTGCCAAGAGGACCTGCAACATACTTCACATATTTCTGTTAATAAACCACAAATAATTTCAAACACAGGAGGTCACTGAATAAGAAAATACAAGAATATTTGACAGCAAAAGATAGTGAATGCTATGTGTGGTGGCAAACACTGAGTATAACATGCAAAGTTTTCCGAGTGCAAGGAGTTATCTCTGAATTCCCGTTTGGTGAAACACAAGTGCAATGAATATTTATTGCCCCCTTATTTAGCAGCATGAACAAAAGGAACTGTTATAAATAAACAAACGCTATGACAGTTCCACTGCTGTTAGCTTGACGTTCTAGTCTGCAGTCAGTCAAACCAAAAGACAAAGCAATCAGCGAAAAGACGAAGTCAAACATCCAAATTACAGTGGTTCTATTTTTGTGTTAGCTACCGTCATCCCTCATTTGTCCATGACTTGTGCGAGGAAGCTGCTGGTGAAATTTGACAGGCGTCAGCATGGCATTTGCGTGCTTCCAGATTGAAACGAAGGCTTTTAATGTAAATTTACACAACTTGCTTCATGTTTCCTTAGCATATCAGTAAAACTTTGACGGGGGTAAAATTTACAAAGCAGAGCAATGTACACTTCAAAGGATGCAATTAAGTAGTCAGTAATGTGGGACACACACACATGACAGAGGCAGGCTGTCTTTTTATCTTCTTGCAGTGTCCTACTGGTGACTGTCCCTGCAGTACCTCACCTTCACCCTTTGATGTAAGGATGAAACCACCTGTAAAGCGCAACTGTTCTGATAATAGCAGGTGACTCACTTCCAACCTATTTGTGCTCAGACCTAGTTTGACAGCCACTTTATTCTTCAGAGCCAGCAAAGCAAAACTTTAACTGTGTCACCAACTTACATGAAAACCCAGTGTGTATTTAGTAACCCATCTGCTCTGCAAGCAGGAACCTGGGTCAGAGGCGTACTGAACCCTTCGATTCAATCCAAGTGATATGCATGTTTGTGAAGTGTTTGCAAGGTCAGTATCTGAAAACAAGACAGGATGCACATTGTCTAGGTAAGCTCAGAGGCTTGCTGCCCCCCTCGTCCCACAGCAGGCACTTTGTAGGGCAGTGCATGCTCTCAGTGCATGTGCACAGCCCTCTCTGTCTTGCTTGCTCACTTAGATCATGGCTACATCTTCCCCTCAGGAATGCACTGGGAAGGCTGGAGGAGATAATATCCAGGAGTTTTACTTCAGCATTACTACTGAGTGTCATCTTCTGAAATGTGATGTCTGTAGCAGACCATTTAAGTTGGTGCTTGTCAGGGAGGGAAAACATAACTGGAAAATTATATTGTGCCACCAATTATATTGGCCTACTTAACTCTATTGTCTAGATCACAGCACAGTGTGAGAAGAACTTCTTCACCAGAAGTTACTTCCTGCATGGAAGAGACAAACTTTTCACACTGACTCTATGCAAATGCTTCCCCATGTAATTTCAGCTAAGCTTTGGGATGCCTATGCATGCATCACATCTGCCTACGTAACACTGACAAGTGAATCCTCAGTGCGTCTGCCAAGCTCCACACCCAGGCATTCAGCTGGAAGTCAGTTATCCTCTAAAAACTTCTCCAACAAGAAGTATGTTCATAGTCAACCACCTCACTGGAGTCATGTAAATTACCACGCTGATCATACTGCCAGTGGAGGATGAAGACACTGTGGCTCCATGTGGGTGCCTGAAAATCTTGAAAAAAAAGTAAATGAAAAAGTGGAGAAGAAAACCCATTTAATTTAAATTAATTATTTAAATCCCAAAGCCAGTTAATTCTACGGTATTTTACTCTGTACAGTCAGCCTATCAAGATGAGACTTCTCTCCACTGCAAGTTCCTGTGGAATGAAAAGTGCATGCACATCAGAGCACTGGCCATTATTGCTCGGCAGTTGTGACTCTCAACGTCTTTCTAAATGAGTTTTCTAAAAGTTTATATACATATATATATATGTTACATTGTCATATCACATGTAAATACATGTGATGTCATACTAAGAAGGCTTTGTTCCAACCCTGCTATTTATGAAAGAAGCTTCATCTTAGGGTCTTATGTACTGCTTTGGACAAGGATAATGAAACGAGTCTCTTTTTTTAACATATGACAGTGTCACAGCACCAAATAAACAGACCATGCCTATGATCTTTCTCTGGGCTCAGGACTGAAGTTTAGACTGGAATGAAGGAGACACACTCTGTTTGGGAGAGAAAACAACGTAAGAGGTCTTTGACTGCTAAGGTTTTGACTGTTGAATTTGTAGGACCAATTTCTCACGACATAGAAATACATTCCCATATGAATCATCGATTCTGTTCTTTGTGGAAATCTTTCAGCATTTAGGTATTTAGCTTTCTTCCTTCATCATAAGGTTGCTTTGCTCAATGCCTGTATTCATTCAAGCAGCTTTTTTAGACTCAAAGAAGATCCTCCAAAAGGATATATTATAAAGAAGCCAGGAGGTAACTTCCCAATGCAGCTTCACACCTCCCCAGATGATAGTTTCAAATTAATCATCTGTTCTGGGGACAGCAGATGGAAAATAATGTTCCTGATGAAATGGGTCTAATGAGAGCTGAAGGATCTGTGCTGACTGCTAATTTTCAAGAAATCCTAAGGAAGCTTTTGATTGGATAAATGGGGAATATTGAGGTTTGCTGTCTGCAAAACAAATCCTCTCACTTTGCCGATATTGAGGAACTTTGACCAAGCAGATGACTGTCCAATCTGTTTTCATTTTGGCCTCCTGGAATTTAGAATCTGGGAATGACACTTGGGTTTATTTCTCAGTCACATAAGAGACATGAAGGCCTGATTTAAGTTCCACAACACAGCTCCAAATCCTAACATCCTTCTTCTCATCTGCCAGAAGAAGAGAACAAGGAAGGAGCTCTCACTTTCTGGGATACAAACAAAAAGTACATTTTTGGATCTTAGGTACCTGGAGCAGCTCTGCAATCAGTTCCTGCAGTATGTCCTACCTAAACTGCTTTTTCTAATGCTGTGTTGCTTCCCTGGTTTTATACCCTTCCATTATCAGTCTTTTTTTTTTTTTATTGTCCTGTGTTTCACCTGCCCAGTTGTATCTCCTCCAGCCCATACTTTTCCTTCTCTCTCTCTCTCTGTCAGGTCTTCCTCTTTTCCTTCCACTCATACATCTTTCCTTTCCCAGTTTTCTCCTTCACTTTTCTTTTAGGCTTGTCTGTTGCAGAGAAATTAGAACCTGTCTAGCATGCAGCTAGACAAAAACCATGAACTAATTTTCCCCTAAAATAGATCAGCTCTCTTTATAGATCTCTTAATTAACCACTCTCCTAGCCATCTCCCTCCCTCCCTCCCTGCTCAGAAGCACAAAGCTACTGTACTCCCTGCTGTCCCCTTTTTCCTGCATGCCCCCAGCACAGGCTGCTCCTGCCACAAACCATGGTCTCTTTAATAGCAGCAGTATTATTTTTGGTGCAGCAGGAACTTCATCCTGCCCCAGTTCATGCAGTGTACTTTGCCTTCTTTCTTCCTCGCACGATTTGTTGCTGCAGCTTATCATCACACGTACTCTGCTCCCCTTCTGCTACAGCTTCAAAGCACTCCAGATTTTTTGATTTGCCTCTCCTACTGCTCCAAGACGCTGAGTGATGCAGAGAACCTCCTACAGCCAGAAAGTAACTGTGATTTTTAGCGATGATGTTTGCTCTAACTATTTAAAGCACACTTAAGAAGACACATAATAAGTAGGTTTGAGGGAAGTGGTAGCAATCCACCCACTACGTTCCTTTTAGCTAACCCTTTAATTAAATATTAAAGATAGGGTTCTCAGGAAGATTTAAAATAACCCACTGACAGAAAAAAAGAGACAGGTTAAAAAACAGCAGAAAATGAAATAATCCCCCCCCAAAGACTTACCACACCTTCATGCTGTTTTTAACATAATTTTACTGTGCTGGTGAGGGAAGAGCTTTTCTGAAGGGAAATAAACCTTATGCTTTCCAGTGCTAGATCACTCTCTGTGTTCTCAGGGAGTCCCACTAGGGATTACAAATTATTTGGTGCTTAACATACCAGTTTCCTCTCTCATAAGGGAGAGCAAAGAAAGTTTATAAAAAATGAGTAAGTGAATTACTTGAAATGTTATTCCTCACTCGAAAGACACATTCTACTGGTGGATGCACAGAACTGATATGCAGTTTGAGAGGAAAAGTACATATATATACACTGCTTATAGCCTTGTCTCCAGGTATAAAGCAGAGTGAGATAAATGACAGCAAGATCTGGGCAGATTTGTAGTATGAAACATTTCCCTTTGTAACTGAGTTAAGGCACACCACAAATGATCAGAGGAGAAAGAGAAGTGACTACTGATGGAGATCAGAAGTGCAAGAAACCAAGTATGCCCACAAAACTGAGTGGCTCTGACCTGCATATTCCTTTTGGTGAAGGCTTTGATTATTTCTCTCTGGATCTAGCTGACAAAGCTCGACAGCCTAACTGAGCAGTGTTTTTGCACCAGTACAGCAAGAATATCTGCTCTGCTGCTTCTTTTCTTGTGCTTGAACTCCATTGTCCTCCTTTTATTCTTCTATGCTGCTTGTAGTTTTAAATCAAACTCCAGACCCCCAAGCTCTCTGTATAGTCTCCAGTGTTGCTGTAATACAAACAGAAACTGGTCAACCATTTCGATTTGCTCTTGTGTTAGCCATATAATGGAAAGTGCTTCCAAATACACACTGCTTCCCCCCTCCTAATCAGTCTTACAATCGATACTGTCCTACTTTCAATTAAAATACCACCACAACAGATACATCTATATGGCGCTTAGATTGCCACAACAGAAAATCTATTACTTTGAATACAGAAGCTGGCCAAAATGATTGAATTCCTGAGGCAACAGAACGATACTGGTGATTTTATTCAGCACATGTCCAATATGATTTTCCATTCGGAATCCACATTTTTTAATCCTTTTCTATACCATTCTTAACATTACCTTCAGCTTTTATGGAGTCCCTTAGAAAGTTGTTTTTTTCAATTTGTTTACCAGAAAACTTAAATTTCAATGATTAAATAATAGGACATTTATATACATCAGTGGGTTTTCTCAGATACTGGGCTCTAAGTACATACAATGTCTATTGAGTGAAAATAAAAAAGAAAAATTCCAGTCATGCAAATCATCTTACAAACCATTATCCATTTGACTTGAAAATTTTTACTCCGTTACTGGCATATAATTTCAAAATTAAACAAATAAAATTTTAAGGTTGCTTTGTCCATTTCCACTTGTTTGTTTTGCTGTTTTGAAGAACTGACAGGCCACATGCTACTGCAGAAGGTACCGGCAGGGTAATCATTGCTCTGCTACCACCGACCAACCCCTCTGAGCCCTGGCATGGATGTGTTTTCAAAAACCACCTAACCTTCAGCTAACTGCACTGGTTTATTTCTGAACAGCACATCACAATATCAGCACAGAGAGCACATTGTAACCGGTTGGGTGATTCCACTTAATAATTTTTCAACACTAGGACCTTTCAGCATTTAAATTCTGGTTTCATTTATGAATTAAAGGTCATATATAGAGCACAAATGAGGTCTAAATTTAGTCACAGCAGACCACAGTTCCACATAAAGACAAATCTTCAAGTTATGTTGACCTGCTAGGAGACAAAGATAAACAGCACAGCAAACATGTACCTGCAATGCACTGCTTCCCTATTAAATATTAACTGTTTCATTTACATTTAAATGAACTGAGCAGTAATGGATAGACTTTCCAGTACTGCTGTTTGGTGCTGCTGTCATGGAAAGAAGCTGAAGACAATGTGGGCTGTATGGGGGCAAATGACGCAATCTCAGCATCCGCTCAAGTGACTTCAATGATGACCATTCTCCAGTCTTGAAATATAATCCTACACAGCATTTTTTTTCTCTCCCTCTGTAAACACATCTGTTCATAAATAACTTAGATGTCTCCTTGACATTCATGGTATGTAACTGAAGCTGAAGTAGAAAAGGATGGGCGGTGTACAGCACTGAGGAGATGTCACAGTACTTTTGTTCAGCATTTTTGTCAAGTGCAGGTTGCTAACATCAGCCATCAGAGACGGGTGGGGTGACCCACCCATATTTTTCATGGGTCTTCACCAAACTCTTAAATGTTGCTTCAGCTTCCTTTCGACTGAATGACTTTTTTGATTTGCCAGCTTTTCTGCAGATACGGCCCTGCACCAAACACAAAGAGAAAACCTTCATTAGAGATGTGAACGCGCATCTGGAAACCACAGCTTAACTTTCCAACGCATCAGCCCGAGAGACATTCACTTACGGGTACCAGCAAGCACAGTTCCCCAACTTGAGCAGACAAATGGATTATTAGAGATGATTTAAAATGATATTCAGTGAAGGGGTAAAAAGAAGGAAAAAAAAAAAAGGCATCTGCCGGGCTGTTTCCTCCCGGCGAGCCCCTGCGCTGGCACGCTGCCCTGCTTACAGCAACCCGCGGCCGCCGCTGCGGCCATGCCTTGGGGCTCGCCTCCCTCTCGGCTGCACCGGGACCTCCAGCATTCCGTGCTTGGCGGGAGGACCCTCACGCCCACCCCTGCCACCCCTCCTGCCCAGCCGGGGGCAGCCCTGGCGGTCAGAGACTGCCCGGGCACGGCTGCTCTCAGCGCTGCCCCTGCCTCACCCCCGCTGCCACCGCGGGATCACATCCATCCCTCGGAATCACATCCATCCCGCGGAACATAACTCCGCTCCCCTTCCTCCGACCTGACCCGTGAGAAATGAACAGCTCCGCCTTTTTTAAAACGAGTGCCTTAAACCAACTTGCTTCCATCTTAAATCAAAAGTTCTAATTTGTTTATTACGCCTTCATGCCAAGTTTGATAACAAATGAAAATATACCCACTTGCATATACTGCATTTTTATTACTCTGCAATTAGATATTACCTCTAACTGCACAGCCGTATAAAATTCAAATCCTTGTTTGGCGGTAGAGACTTTTACTGAGTTAACAATAGCTTACCTTATTTTTCACATTGGTCTGTGTCAATTACCAACCAACAGAGACAGAAGAAAGAAATACAGCTACAGATTAATACAACTCTGCAACAATTAATACCTTTAAAAAATGAATAAAATAAAATAAATATCTTTATAAAGTATTTATGCCTACTGGATTTGTTACAAAATAGAAGTTTATCGAAGTCACTAATCTAGTAATTTTAGTAATTGTTTGATAGATAGCATGAAAGCCTTTTTAACAATAAATGGTATTTGATGAGCAGATACCTTATTACAGTATTACAATTATTAAGAACAAAGTTAGTATGTTCTCAAGTCAGTATGTTGTCATTCTTTTCTGCTCTTTAGCTCAAAAATCATCTTTTGCTTCCCTGATTTTAGTGTCAATTTTGAATTCAAACCAAAAACTGGCATTGGCAATAGCATGCAACAAATACTGAGAAAATAGTCAGCTATACGGAGGGAAAAAAAGGGTGAAAATGGGAAAAAAGAAAACAAAATCTGCCCTCAGAATATCACATTTACTTTTATAGACTAAAAAGAGTGAGATTAGTCTGCAGCATGGACAAACAATTTCTTACTAGAAAGCTGTCACTATATTGCAGAGGCTCTTTTGTGTTCAGCACTGCTCCTGTTATAGCAAAACTATGCACACATGAAAGAAAAAAGCAGTTTCCTACTCCTGCTTTAACAAATCATTTTTTGGTGCAGTTTGAGTTCTCTCTCAGAGCATACTTTAACCAGAGATTATGAACACCCTCCAATTCCCACCTCAACTTATTCATAGTCAGTTTATACCCATTTGGTTTTCCTCAAAACAGCTATTTTACCTGTCGATGTTTTTCATTGCCTTTCTCCCTGGCTGCCATTTACAGACTAGAAATGTATTTCCTCTTTAAATACCCCTTGATAAAGCGAACAGCAAGACACCTTCTACATCTCACAGATTTAGCAATTAATATGTCCCAAATAAGGATGATCTGAATGGATCTCAATTGAGCCCCAATCATAAATTTTCTTAGAAAATGCTCATTTTTAGCTGTGACAGATGGAATAATTAAATAAAGCTGGGTAACATATTTTTAAACTTGTATTGAATAATTATCATACATAATTATATCATATATAATTATCAATCATAATTATTCTGCAGGAGTATTTTTGTTGTTACAAAACATTTTGTATTTTCTTCCTAATCTGAGGTTTTGTTGGAATCACACTTAGAGAAACACAGAGAATGATAAAACAAAGTGCAATAGAAGAGTAAATCAGCACAGAAAATGCTGTCCTCAAAATCTCACCGATTAAATACTTTTGAAAGGAAATATAAACTTACTCTGCTACTTAATTTCTGGATCACATCCATTTGCCATCTCCTGTGTTTTGCACATTATTTTTTATATTTTAAGGCTTTGATACCTTTCGGAATTATATGCATAGTACCTAGGACAGTATGATTCACATCTTCCCCAGCTTTAACAAAGTATTAATACTAAGCTGTACCTAGAAATAGGATCTTTGCATTGCGAACAGCTCATGTTTGGTGCTGACTATGTATGGCTTTCAAAGCAGAAAAGTAAGAATCCTCTGGTGCTGTAATGATGTGGTAAATATCATCACATCACGTAAAATGTTACTGGAGCCATATCAGATGAAAGGAGCATCATTTCATGAGTTTATTCTGAAAGTTTTCTGTTATTAATGCAACGGATCATTAAATCCACTTCCACTCTGGTACCATATGCAGGTTGTATTGTGAACTGCATCATCAAAGACCAGCTAATTCTACCCCGCTGTAGTCCATGTATTTCTATGCTTATACAGAAACTATGGGTGGTATGGTCAGCACTGTCTCCTATTAACCAATATCCTGTCAGCTGTATATAATTTGGATAAAATTTAACCTCCTGGATTGCAAGTTTCCCTATTTGGTGCCTCAAGTAAACCTGGGGTAAAAAGAAAGAAGGCTGGAATTTCAGCTGACAGAGTTCAGATGCTTTCAAGCCTATACTTAGGTGGTATCTACTGTCTTACTGAGTTTTAGCTTTTTGCCATTCCCAGAAAACTCTTCCCAAGTTTAAGAAAAAAATGTAATTTTGGACACAATTACAGAAGAAAGTGTCAAACCTTACCAGGCACCACTACCAGCCCTGACTACAGTTTATTTTCAGCCTGCTACTTAAACATGCAGTCATTTTAACTCTGGACAGGAGCCTGTGAGCTGCTGCATTCTGTAAACATGATAGTGATGGTAAATACAGTATGTAAATATGTGCTGTCCACAGCTCTGCTGCACACAACTGCATTTTGACCAATCCCCAAACTACATGCGTCACTACTGCCAGGGTAAGGAATACAGATCATTAGCATTGCCGATGTTTTGATGTGTCCAGCACCACATCAAGGAAAGATATCAAACTGATATCTGAACAAGATCAAAACATTCCACAAGAGGTTAAAAACAACAGAGAAAGCCCAAGAAAGCCTTTCATAAAGATATCAGTGTTGACTTCAGCTCTGAGAAGTCACACCAGGAGCTTATTTAAATACTTGCAATACTTTCAGACACTCACGGAGTGTCTTTCATAAAGGGATAACTGAAAACCTAATTAAAGAGTTGGAGAGAACGTTTCAGATTTTGCCATCTGCTGTGACTTCATGTACTTATCAAGATATAATTTTAACAAGCTAGAAACATATGAAAGGTGAAAGCAATGCCACAGCACCCAACTGGTTTTTGCAGCCGTGCTGAAGCGCAGGGGGACGTGTGCTGCGCTCAGCCTCCTCCCTTGCTCGTGCTCCTGCTGCGCCCAGCCAGCGCGGCACAGCGAGCAATCCCCTGCCGCTCATCCAGGCTTTGCCCGAACTAATGAGCTTGCACAAACAGCTGATAAGCATCCAGTCTCTATCCCTGATGATGGCGGGCAGAAAGACCTCCTGGAACACGAGCTGCTGTGGGCATCCTTCTCAGGATCCTGGCTGAACTGAGGGACCAACCACTCCCTCCTGCCATGTTCAGCAAAATACCCAAGGTGAATCTCATGTATGATTCGTCCCCCTGTCTTGGTGTCAGTTGCAATAGAGATCATTTTCTTTGGTTTGGATTTAGCATGAGAATAATGTTGATAAGACCCTGATGTTTTAGCTGATGCTGAGCAATGCTCACACTAAGCCAAGGATTTTTTCACAGTGCCTTGTGCTCTACCAGTGAGCAGGTGCACAAGAAGCCAAGAGGGAATATGGCCAGAATAGCAAGCTGAACTGGCCAAAGGGATGTTCCACACCATAGAACATCATGCCCAGTATATTAACAGGGGACAGTTGGCTGGGAGGGGCTAGTCACTGCTTGGGGACAGGGCTGGGCATCTGTCAGTGGGTGGTGAGTAATGTTATTGTGCAGCACTTGGTCTTCTTGTGCTTTTTTGTCTCTCTCTCTCTCTTTGTAATTACAGTTGGGGTTTTTGTTGTTATTATTATAATTATTAGTATTGTATTTTACTTAGTTTCAATTATCAAACTTCTTATGTCAACCCACAAGTTTTTACTTTTTTTTCTGATTCTCCTCCCCAGCCAGCCAGAGGATGAGGTGAGAGAGTGACTGTGTAGAATTTTGTTGGCAGCTGAGGTTAGACCATGACACATTCACATCTATGGACCTCTGTGGGCAAATCTGGGAGCTTTTCTACTTCCAAGTGATGCCACAGTAGTCTCTGTGAACACATCTCCCCTTCATAATGCTCTGTGACACTGAAGTGCACCCTCAAAAATACTCAACAACTATTAGCTCTTCAAAATCCGTCAGTACCTCTATCAGCAATGTGCCATGTCGATTCTTCCCCAGCATCACCAGATCAAAGCTCAAAGAAAGAGTTAAGTCCTGTACAGAATCCAAATATGAAGCCTGAAACTCTTGAGACCACTATGACCATGGATCTGCCAACACCTGGCCTATGGTGCCATGAAAAGCAGTCTTGATATTTCTTCTGGTCTTTCCAGAGTCAGGACGGCCTGAAGAGGATTTCTCTGGACAATGTGAGCTCCCTCTCTTGTCAAATCAATGATAGTAGTTCCCAGATCCAAACCCAACAATTTTAGTACAGTTCCAGGTGTGCTTCCATGTGTGTCCTGTTGGCACTCCCTAGAAGGACAGCACTATGTAACGGAGATCAGCTTTCCACAGGATCATACAATCACCAAAAGTATTGGCTGGAAGGGACCTGTGGTGGTCTCCAAGTCCAGCTTAGACACTTGGAGCTGAACTGCCAACACAGGTCAGCTGTGGCACTGCACAGCCAGCTCCTGAACCCTTCAAGGTTGTAGTCAGTCCTCTCCTGATGCCACTTCCTGCTATACTAGGTTCAAATTTTCAGAGATTTATTGTACTCAGCCATCAGCCCTTACAGGACTGATGTTATTGTGGAAACAATGTAAGCCCCTGTGGTATGGATCTCTGAGATGTCACAGCAAACCCTTCAGCCACATCCAGACTTTTTTTACCTGGACCAGCTAACAAAAAGCTGTGTACATTTCCAGTAGTGCACAGCTAAGAGACTCAGAAGTAGGCAAACCATCACGTTGTTAGCACAGCTCTTAACACAATTTCCTCAGCCCTGTGTACTTTCATTAGTCCTGGCAATGCAAATAACTCTGGGTTGGTCTCCCAAGGGCAAATCATATAAGCCTTCTGCACATGGGGCTAAAGTTGGCCCATCCCGTAAGCCAGCATAAGGATACACGGATGGCTACAGTTTCCTTTTCTGCCTCCATCTCTTAACAGATCGCTGCAGCAGGCTCTGCTCACCCATCCCTAGGTAAATGTCAAGAGACAGAAAACAAGCAGAGAGAGAGAAGCACACAAAAGACTACAGGAAGTCACTGTGCCAGACATGGTATCTGTGGTGATCCGCCCATGGACAGGAAGATGATCCACAGGGATATGCCCATTTTCCAAGTCTGTTGTCCCAGGTCTCTCCATGGATGACACAAAGTCTATGGATTTCCTAAATATTGAAGCATGCTATGAGTTTCTGGTACGTAGCACGTTCCATAATGTGCCAGTGACTAATGGCTTTGGGCCCCAACTGTTCTATGCAAACAAATATTTTCCGATAAGGAACAGAGGTACTCAGTGTTTAAGCCTGAACCAGCCTTATCCTAGAATATTTAAACAAGCTTTCAGAGGAAAATATTTCCACTGGCTTTAGAGAGGCTTTCAAAAGCAGAGCGATGCTGAAGTGAGCTACTGTCATGCTCTCAGTGCACTGATTGCAATGTGTCACAACATCGCTCTTAGAGCGCAATATACACAGTCTCTCCCCCCAATTACATGGTTTATAATTTTTTTCCTTCATGTACTGATGAGGCACAGTTAATCATGTCTCAAAAACTGCACACAACTTATGTTGTATTGTATATGATTATTAGCTATAGCTAAAACAAAGTGGTATAGAATGTGATACAGACAAATACTCATAATGTTGCAGCAAAAGTGAATTAAAACCGTGAGGTTTTCCTGCAAATATGTGATTTCCAAAGCAGTACTTCCATGCCTTTTTTGCTCTCCTTTTTAAGAATAATCCATAAAAGAAGTGAAAACTTAGCAAGTTCCAGCATTAAAGCATCCTATAAATTGTGCCTTCTGGGAGCGTAACTGTTCTTTGTCCAGGAAAAAGAAATCTGAGTTCCAGCTGAGTAATTATTTATGCTCATTTGTCTGTGTGCAGCCTGGTGCCAGTAGCTCTTAATCGATACAAACGCTTACAGCCTCAGTCTCCGTCTGACAGCTACAGAGCACTGTGCTGCTCTTCCTCGCCTTTCCCTAAGTCAGCACTGAGCTGGCAGCACAATCTCAGCACAGATGTGGGTTAAGAAACTCCCTCCCTGCATTTTACGGGTGGGACAAACTCTGTGCTGGCAAAAGAATAAGAAAACTTCTTACTCTCACTGGCCACATTTCTGGTGTCTCAAGCATTTCCAGGTATGACAACATGGTGGGCTTCTGCCAAAAGAGACAATCCCTGTCCCCTGCCACCAGAAGGGTAGTGGTTAGTCTAGGTGACAGAGGGATGTTTTCTCTGCAATGTAGTCTCAGTCTTTTGCTGAGCTCCCTGGACTACCTCTCTGTGGAATCAGGCACTGGCAGAGTTCCTGAGGACCACTCCATGTGAGAAGGCTGGGAACATGACAACATATGTGGGCATAAGCCCACAGGTCCTCCACATCAGGAACCTGAAGTTACCCAAGTCAAACACAGTCACGGGTGTGGACCCAACCAAAGCAAAGCCAACCATCCTTTGTGACAGGCTGTAAAGACAAAGGCACCACAACAATGTCTATCTTCACATTTCCCTAAGTTTTACAATGCTAAAACAAAAACAAGAACAAAACAGTAGTAAAAAGCAGGCTGCCTCTGGGAACATCTAGTCGAGTTAAACCCAAATTTAGTAAGATCAGAGTCACAAGTGGATGTGCTATCCCACTGCTATTTATATGAACGTGCCAATCTCTTGACTGCAGTATGTTTCATACTGATGCACATGGACATCTACTCAGAGAGCCCTCACTTCTGAGTGCTTTAAGCACATGGCCTCAAATGACCTTTGGGAGACAGTTGTGTGCACTTTACATGTGGGAAAGAGGAATACAGTGAAGTTATATGACTAGCCCATGACTGCACCTGAAGTCAGTGGCAAAACCTGGAAACTAAACTTGGATCAGCTCTTCTCAGGCTAAGTGCTCAAACTGTGAAACAACCTTCTCCCGCAAATAATTATAGAACACTTCAATGCCAGGTATACTTTAATGGAAATAATACTGTCAAATTTACATAAAATTTAATAATTATAGAAATTCACAGAAAATTTTAAAAACTAATAAGATCAATTTTTTTTGTTTCACAATGCTTTTGGTTTTTTCATGGGCATGTACTATGGGAACGAGCCCTATATACTGCAGCTGGGGGCTTGCTACCATTTGTAACACAAGTCTAGAAATGGGAGAAATACCTCATCATTCCACAGCTCATAAAGCCTGACTATGACAAGCATCTGAGCTCCAGGCCATTTCATAACACAGGCTTATGTCTTCCTTCCTCGGGTTTATTTTCACTTGTCTTTGAATGCAGGTTTGGGATTATAACTGACTTGTAACTCTATCAAGGAGTCACTGCAGAAGTTCCATGGGTTTTGGAGAGCCTGCGCAGCAAAAGGATTAAATCAATGAGGATCATCAATTTTAACATGGAAAACGCACAATATTGTGAAGCAGATAAAAAGACATTTTCCAAGGACAGACTCTGCACGTGCATGAGGCAGGCACACATCTGCCACATATGGCTGGGGACAGGCACAGCTGATGTGTCCTTCCTCAGTGTGACTTTTAATGAGAATGGGGCGAATCAGACTGGCACCTTGATCCTGTTTCAGAAGAGGAATCACCTGAACATCTGAAGTGCAGTGCCCACTTACCTGTTCCGTGCAGACTGGACTACAAATTCATTCTCATCAAAGCACACCTACGCTTCTTCTTAGCTCAGGCTCTTTCAATTCCCAGTGCAGTGCTCATTTCACTGCAAGCCAGGTTAGGTAACAGTATCACGTCCTTCCTGTAAAGCTTGTCCTGAGACTTCCAGGATCTACTCTGTTACTGCTGTTTCCAGATGGAGCTAAACACCATAGAGTGCTCAGCACCCTCCAGAAATGACCTGTGGAGTACAACTCAGACCAGACCCTGCACTTCCAAAAAACAGAGTGATATCCAAGAGAAACCTGCTATTCCACTTACAGGTATGACAACTGGATCCTGTGCACCTTACAACTAAGAAACATTCTGAGCCATTCAGCCAGCATAACTACCACAGCATCTTCTCCCTGTTTAACTGCAGAGGAATTGCACCCAGCAATCCTCCCACTGCCCATCTCCCTTTGCAATGAACGTCAGCATTACCTTTCTTGGCATTTACAGGAGAAAACTGGAAACTGCATGTGAAGGACTGAATACGTCAAGGAAAAGAAGAGCCCTTCACTGACTGCCGCCAGTCCAAAGGAGCTTAGAGGGGAAAAAGAAACGCAGCAAATATGTTACCTAACCACTGTCCCACTTGGTGAGAGCAGATGCCCACAGGGGGACATGCCTCAGATCATGCCTGGCAATCAGACTCCTGAGATACGAGGAGCTGAATTACTGTGGAGTTACAAATCTTCAATCTGGAAGTATCTGGCCATGCATGGAAATCCCTGGGCATTGTGTGGATAGTGGGAAAACTGCATATTTTCAAGGCTAGCCTGTAAAAGGAAGAGTAAATCCTCCTCACAATAGAAAGTGGGTTATTGAGGTTACTCCTTCAGGACATCACCCTTCGTGACTAGGCTTTCTGCATTTGAAAAAATACAATTTTCAATAAAGTATCTGACAAAGCACCCCAATGCTTCATGGTTCCCTCTGCCTGAACACTTACACTAAAGAAAATGAACACTTAAATGATTCAGGGAAGAAGAATCTTGCTCTTTTCAGCAAATTCAATTTTCTCACAAAATCCAAAGCCACAATTCTTTCAAATTCGTATTTAGGAGATCAGCTAATTACTTCTCTCTCCATAAAAGCATGTTTTAAAATTAGTAATTTAGTTCAATTTAGGGATTTAGTTTATTTGATGACTATTTTAACAGTAAGGAGGACAGTTGAAAGTATTTTAAAATTTTCATTTTTATGCTTTGAAGAAGAAAAATGGAGATTATGTTCCCTCTGCTTTTTAAAAGAATTAAACCAACCTCCTATTTCAATGAGCTGGAATCCCTGTGTCTTCATTCCTCTCAGTAGAATACATTTGCATAATAATAGTGGATGGTCAGAACAGCAATATATCAGAGTACACATGAACAATTATTTTTTCCAGCCCGTCCATCAGGCCCAGCATCTCAATACACATGATCTCACTTAAACTTCAGCTTGACAATCCTAGGTTTCTCCAATGAAATAAAAGAGACATCTTAGAAGGCAAAAAAGATCTGATTTTCCTCTGTAGGCAAACAATATTCTGTTATCTCTTTGGCCCATCCATGGGTCATAAAAGATACCTTTTCATGGGAAACAAGTCCCCTAACACAGTCTTTGTCTCCTCTGTCATCTTTGTATATGAGTCGATGTGTTTTTCACCCATGGACCTAAAGCAACATTTCCTCCCTTGAGAATAACCATCATCACTTGCTCAGGCAATCAAAAGCAAAAAGCAAAGCAGTTCTACTTTTTAAGGCCCTAATAGGATACAATGACTCCAAATAATTCAGAGACCACTGTGTCCTCTGTACATTTCTGCAGCCTTTGAGATTAGCTGATTTATTCATGGCTACACTCCTCAAACCCAGCATCTGGAGTATGAAACCCCATGGATTTGCAATCAATTTCTGCTATACATATTTGAAAGACCTGGAATCTGCTGACCTCCTGGACACCGTGCAAGTCCCATCTGCTATCTGCTTGCGCACACTTTTGTTTGAAAGGATGAAGAGGGAGTAATTTAGACTATGATTAACAGCTACCTTCTGTAGCTGTTTTTCATAGAACAAGCCCATTTCTGCTGTTTCAATCTGGTAAAACTCAGCTAGGATATTCGAATCTCTAAAATGGAAAGATAAATCCATTCAATAGTCATACAAGGCACACAGCATTTGAAGCAAACGAACAGGGTTCCACTGAGGTATGTATAATGTTACAGTGTGAAGGATCAAAGTACCAGACACCAACAACTTTTATTTGAATTCAGGAACTTTTCCGAGACAAAATCAAAGCTTAACTACAAACTATATTTTGATTTTTATTTAAATCATTATATAGAAGCCCACAACAGCAATACTCAAAATTAGGGGTTCCCTGTTCCTACTGCAATATGTCCTGGCAAAATTTGTATGTTTCTTCTATTCCCTGCAGGAATCCTGGAAAAATTTTTATGCTCCTCCTATTCATTGGAAGAATAAGGGAGTATTTCCCTCAAAACAAAGACCTTTTTTTCATGACAATCTGCAGAGCTGAAAGCTACCTGACAGCTGCCTTTGGCCGGCTGTCCCCAGCGTCCATGGAGAGAACACGGGACTTGTAAAAAAGAGGACAAGGCATCTACTGGTCAGCACTACTGCAAGCTTACGTCCAAAGTCCCCAAGGCATCAGGTGCAGCTCTGTCTGTTGCTCTCAAAAAAAGAAAAAAAAATCCTGATACATTATTTGGATGCTGGTATATATAGCTTTGTCCTCTTTTAAATGTCCATCAAACCACCAGCAAATCATTCCGTCCGGTGAGAAACAATACATATATTGGACAACACAAAAACCTCTCCTATTTTTGGACAAAGTCAGCTCCTTTTCCTTTGGGACCACATCATCTCCTACATTTTCAAATGAGAGAGACAACTGCTCCTTGAAACATGGGCATTGGTGTCATCCATGTGCGTTGTCACACAAGGAGAGCCATGATGAACCTTCCGTCATGACATCCCTCTCCTTCAACTGGTACCATTCCCCCTTCCTTCCTTTCTCCAATTATTGCTATAATTGTGACAATGACACCATTATCTGGGAGTGGAGAGCAACTAATGTTTACACCTCTCTCTGAAATTATCAATAAGTCATTTTAAAGGGCTAAGAAGGAGTAACACTCCAAGGGCCACTCCCACGGCCTGGACAGACACAGAGAGACAGAAAAGGGAAGCTCTGCCTAGACAGACATGTCAAACAGTCGCCTCCAGGATGATAAACAACCGGTATTTAAATTATTTCATTAGCATGACCCCACCTCCTTGGCTGGCACCCCGGCTCTGCAGCGGCTCACGGCAACTCTGTCGCCAGTTCAGCAGGGCCAAGCTCTTGCCTGTGATGCCAGGAGCTAGCAAGCAGCTGACTGTGCAGGAAGCAAGTACAAAGTCATCCCTTTAGAAGCAAGGCTACAGTTGAGTTAAGGACAACACCAAGTTTTTTAAAATAGGATTCTGGATCCCAGACAGATAAACAGTCTTCGGCCTTTGATGTACTGAGAATTCCCCTCAAGATACTGACTAGAGCTGTGTGAATAATTGATTTTCTCAGCTGAATAGCTGAAGCAACCAACCAAACAAACCCCAACTTGTTTGGTAATTAACATTTTTTCCTTGAAAACTGAGGGAAAAAAACCCTTAGATTTGGGACTGCTGAATTGTTACATTCAAACAAAAGTCATCGCTCTTCCATTTTAAACACTTTTATTTACAGACAAAAAATATCTAAAAATACAATGCTAGATTCACAATAGGGTGGGCATCCTGTAAGGTAGGGCACCTCTCAAGCAAGGTCACCTGAAGTGTATGGTTCCTGCTTGGTGAAATCTAGAGAAACAGCCCCCCTGCTTTAAAATCCAAGCCCTGGGAGACATGCTCAGGTCTGGGAACTTGGACACAGGTTTCCCCACATACAATGGCAATGCTGAAAAGTAACAGGAAAGTGCTAACTCTTAATTTCTCAGTTGCACATTTAAGTCTCCGTACAGACTCAACTCCTGAGTGACATCCCATGAGATGTCAGAATGACTTATCTCCATTTCTCTTCTACTCTGCTAAAATGTCTGTGAAATCTATGAAAAAAAATCTGAGTTTGTCAAGAATCTTAACTGCCTGAAAAAATATTTTCAATGTTAATTTTATCTGCTCTTGGATCACTTTGTCAAAAACCAGAAGGTCACACACACACTCACAGTTACTTTCAGCTCTACCAGCAGACCAAGAAGTGCTGCTTCTCTCTGAAGAACCAGCAGAGAATGACAGTGCCACAGTTGGTTCAGCAAAATGGGACTGACGAAAAATGTCTCATGGAATGAGCCACCTTCGTTCTATCCCTTGAATTGCCCCAAGGAGGAAGGTGTGCCAGCAGAACATTCAGCCCTGCCCACTCACACTGGCGCCTGTGCCAGCCAGGCGCACTCTTGGATGCGTCACAGGCTGGAGTGATTTCATGCTACATCATGGTGCTGGGAACCAGTGACATTTCTCTGGAAGGTCCCTTTGACTCACTGGTGGCGGCAGTGCCCCATCTCCCCCTCAGCCTGATGGCTGCTGCCATTTGCTCAGGCAGGTTCATTCTGAGGTGATGGAGAATGGCCCTCACCCTTCCAGCCTTGCTGATGAACAGCATCTTGAATATTTCATGCTATTGCAGGTTGCAGGCTGCTTACAGAAATTACACAATTAACCTGCCGACAGCCATGGCTCTTTGTTCGGGATGGCTCCTTGCAGGCACCAAGACTGCCCACGGCATGGCAGGAGTCACCCAAACCTGGCCACGCAGCATTGGGGAATGCAGCACCTCAGCCCTCGAAGCTCCGTCGGCTCCGTTTTTAGTTTTAAAAACCAAATGGTCAAAAGTAGATCACCTGTAAAATGAAACGGGGATAGGAGAGTGCCAGTCATATTTTGAGCCCTATTATGCAATGGAGTGGGGATTACATAACGAGAGGAGTGCAATTACAGAAACGTGGCTCCCATGACACAGAGCCCAGCTACAGTGACAGGCCGGCAAACCCATCACAGGCAACATCTCTCTAACCCAGAAAACAAATTTATTGACCATACTGCCTAATAACCTTTCCACTTGGAATGAACAATCTGAGAGATTGAAACGTGCCATGTTATATCTCTTTAACTACTAAGTTACTGTCAGCAGTTTATTTCTGCCTTTTTTTTTAATGCCAGTTCTCTTTCTGTTGCAATTGACTTTGCAAACTTCTGGAAGAATGTTATTGAAACTGTTGCTTTTTAAATGTGTTTATTAACGATGCACACATAAACATCGTCTGGTAATCAAAAATTGCTACTACTTTCTCGAAATCTCTTAAGTGGTTTAGGGAAGAAAATTGTCAGATTATATAGCTGAGAATTTATTACTAATAAAACAATTCAGTGATTCTCTTCACTGAGCCATTTTATGATCCCAGTAAGTATTCATTTAACCCCTTTAAAATTCAACACTGCAGAAAGAGGCTGAATTGTTACAAAATGAGAGAATTTAGGATTGTCCTTCTAACAAATAACAAGAACTATGACCTCTCTAAAAAGAGACAGGCTAACAAACAGTAAGATGCAGCAAGAGCAGTTACAGAACTTCAACGTACCCGAGGCTCCCTGTTAATTAATTTTTTTTTTCCTGGTAGATATTTTTTTATATTCCAAGGTGACCTAGGAAACTTGACCTCTTGAAATGAAGTGCAGAGAAAAATACTATCAGATTTTAAAAAGGAGCAGTAGACCCAAATGTTAAAAGGAGGAAAAGCCACTTACAAAAGAGCCTGTTGAAAAATCAAAATTAATTTTCAGTCTTAAGAAAAAACAAGCCTTTACTTCTGCTCAGGCAAGCAGTTCCATAGATGCAAACAGGAGTAACCTCATTTGTAAGCAAATAAAAGTATGTTATTATTTACTCTTTCCCCATCTCCTTGCCAAGATACAAATTTAAGAAGTTGCTTAGTATCATTTACTGACAGACACGGAGCTGTGCATGTCCCCCGAGTTCAAGGGCATTCACGAACAGGAAAACCACCCCGTCAGAGCCATGTGTGCATTGCCCACTATAATAACCATAAAGAGGTACTGCCTATCAGGACTATTTGCTCATTTATTAGAAACGGCTTATGAAATACTTCTCTTCTACAGATATTCTGCAGAAGAAAAAGGGAAAAAAAAAAAAAAAAAGCAGCATAAAATGCACCGATTCAGGTCAGACAAGATCCTCTGCCGGGGGAACTGATCACCTCCTTCTAAGAGAAGAGTTGGCAGGAACCGTCTGGCTGCTGCAGCTGCAGTACCTAGCCCAAATTACTTGTTCTTTCCGGGCCGGACGATTTGAAACCTGCACAAGTTTGCCAGCAGCTTGTGCTGCTCGGGCAGCGATTCCCGGTGTGACCCCGTGACACACCTCAGAGCGGTGTGCCAAGCCCCAAAGCCGGGGTCGCCCCTTGTCCCCGGAGGGATGCTAAGTGGGACAGCACAGACAAAGACCTGGGGGCAGCAGCTCCAGCATCGCGCCCTCCGCCAGCGGCAGCACAGCACGCAAGAGACCAGCGAGTATGGCCGACTGGTTGGTGAAGGGCAGGAGACTCCAGTCCCAAACCCCACTGGAGCCCGGAGAGCCGCCTTTTGCTGTGGGGCGAAGGATGTGCCCATCAGGGGTAATGGGCACGGTATCTTGGTGTGCCACAGGCGGCAGAGCCAAGCATAGGGACAAAAGCCTGACGGGAGGACACGATGGATGCATGTGCTCCTCGTCCCTCCAAGCTGCCCCGCACCTCTCCCGCACCTGCCCGAGAAGGGACCCCGGAGCCAAACACGTGTGTCCCCGCCTTCGCCCCACCGGTGACACCAGGTCCTCGGGGAGACCGGGCCTGGCCGCGGTCAGCCGCGGGCTGGTCGCCTTTGGGGCTCCCACCCGAACACCGCTCGGACCCGCACCCCGAGCGATGGATGCGTGTGCTCCTCCCCGAGCAGGGAGCCCTACCTGCCCCTTGACCAGGCTGGCGGCGAACTGCCTCATGACGGCCTCCACGGTGTAGGCGCTGGACCAGCCGCGGGGAGTGAGCAGCTCCATGCAGATGGCTCCGCCGTCCAGGACGTAGCCGTTCTCCAGGCGGGGGCTGAGCACCCTCATGAAGGGCGGCGAGAAGGGGAAGTTGTCGGGGAAGGTGAGGTTGAGCAGGATGTACTCCGTGTTGGTCTCCTTCATGTCCTGCCACAGCACCGAGTCCTTGTCCACCTGGTGCAGCTTCACGTTCCAGTCGAAGAGGCTCTCGTCCACCAGCTCCACCGAGATGAAGCGGTCGCTGAGCCGCGCGATGTCCTGCAGCTCCTTCATCAGCCGCCGGGTCCGCACCTGCGTGCAGTGCTGCTGCCGGCCCGCGGGCACCAGCGCCGCCGGCCCCGACCCGCACCCGGGGCCGGAGCCGGGGCCGGGCCGCTGCGCCGCCTCCTTGCCGGCGCCGGGCTCCCTGCCCACCTCCCGCGGCTTCTCCCGGCTGACTCCCGAGCGCGCCTGCTGCGGGGGCTGCTTGGCCGGCTCCGGCGCCTTCTTGTTCTTGTGGCCCCCGGGGCTGCCCTCGCTGCTGCTGCTGCTGCAGCCGCCCCCGGGGGGGCCCTGCGGCTGCGGCTTGTTGCTGCTGTTCTTCTGGTTGCCCCTGCCGCGGAGTGAGGAGCCCTGCTGGCTGCTGCTGCGGTGGTGGTGGTGGTGCTTGGGGTCCTCCGTGTCCCGGCTGTGCAGCCGGATCAGCCCGATTTTCCGCAGGAGAGTGGCCATGTTGAGCGCCGCTCTGCGATCCCTCCCTCCTCTGAGCACCGGTGGGGCTCTAGTGTGGTTATTATCAATTTAAAGCCCGGCTCGGCGGGTTTGCTGTCGGCGGGCGGGCGGCGAAGCCCCTCTCCGCCGGTCCGGGGCGCGGAGAGGCGGCGGCGGCAGTGCCGCCGCGGTGCCGGAGGATGTGCGGCCGCCGCTCAAACGCCTCCCCTGCCTAGAGCTGCGTCGGGGAGCATTGCCGCAACGGGGCTGCTCCCGCGGACATCACGGCCCCGCCGCCGTGGCCATGATCCCGTGAAAAGGAAGGGGGGGGGGGGGGGGGAGTGGGAAAGGTAGGAAGAAAAAAAAAAAATAAAAAAAAAATCCCCCAGTCGCCCGCACGGGAGAGCCCCCTCCCTCCCCCCGCACAGCAGCGGCGAAACCGCCTGCGCTGCAGATGGCTTCCTCGGCACCTTCGGATCGCGCCCGGCCGAGCCAATCCCCAGCGGCTCCAGGCGGGCCGGGCCCCGCGCCGCTCCGGGCGCCTCCCCCCGGGGCGGGCAGGGGGATCAGAGCCCGCCCGCGCAGCCCCCCTGTGCCCGCGCTCGGCCCTTTGTTCGGGAGAGGGGCCGCCCGCCCGGGCAGCGCCGCCGCAGCCCCGCCGCGCCCCCCGCGCCGCCTGCGTGCCTGGCGGCACCGCCGCTGCGGGGCTCGGCGGGGCGGCGGCCGGCGGGACCGTCCCGTTCCGCTCCGCCCCGCGCTGCGGCAGCGGCCCCGCCGGCCGGGCGGGCCGGGGGCGGTGACGGCGGGGAGGGGCGCCGGGACAGACCCGCGGGTGCGTGGGCAGGTGTTGCACACGTACGTGTGTGTGCGCGCGTGTCGGCGCCCACAGGGCCGGGAAGTGACACCGCGGCAGCTCCGTGCACGTGTGTGTGCACGGACAGAGCCCGCACCTAACGCAGAGACAGAACAGCTCTGTGGTCATGTGTGAGGACACGATGGCATTTAAGTGCAGTTCGTATATGTATATACACCTACCTGCCTAAACACATATAATCACATATATAAGGCCTGTAAAAATCGATATATAAACATGGTTGAAAAACAGTTCTAAGTACATAACGTGTATACGTGTGTGTGTGTGTGTGTGTGTGCATTTCGGTATTTGTTATGTTGGGAATGATGTGACAATCCTGCTTTCTTCAGTACAGCAGATATACATATCCCATCCCTCTCACACCTGCTCCCCTCCGGACCAAGTAGGTCTGACCTCCTGGGACTTTGTATACAGGAAAGAACACCTGATTCTCACCACATTCTTTACCTTCAAAGACTGGAAAAGAAAAAAAAATACAATAAATGCTTTGAATTGGAGAATAGTGAAGGCAGGGCCCGAAGTGTGTTTACGTCTGTTGTGCAGAGGATGTAAAGCCATAGGCAGTGTGTGCACATAGCAGCATTACATTCCGTTAACACATTTCCCAGTGGAGGATCTGGAGGTGGATCTCCTCTTCCTCCGTGAAGACTCCACAGGGCAATGTCAGGAGATACTGGCAGAGCTGACCCATGTGTGACACCCAGTGCTTCTCCATCGGCCTGCATTGAACAGGGAGAAGGTGAAGAGCTGCGAGCAAACTGTCAGTGATGGCCTGGGAGGCCCAGGTGCCACAAAGCTGTCCTTGTTTGCTCCTTCCCTCCGTCTTGTTGACCTTGCCAATCCAACAGTGTGATAACCCTTGAAGTTGCTCTGATCCATTCCGGTGTGCAGATACGCAGCCGGGTCTGTGCAGGAGGAGAGGTGCTTGCTAAATTCCCTACCCCTGAACAGATCTGTATTGTGAAGTACTGTTGACAGAGTGTTTCCCTTGGAGGTCAGATATCCTGGGGAATGTGAAGTGGGTGGAGGCTGAAGTGTCAAAGATTGTTCTGTTCATTCCATATTAATCTCCTACCTCCTACATTTGCCTGAGCAGTTGAGGCACCTCCAGTTTATAGGATATTGGAAAGCGTGTCCAAAACTCCCCTCAGCAGCCTTCTGGTGTGGCACACATGCCACTCCCCTGAACTATTGATGGCCCATCCATGGAGCTGGGAAATTTCTGGAGTGCAAACTGCACCCAGACATCTCGTGGTGTGTCATGCTTCCAGGAAACAGGTTATCTGTGCTTCATTGGGAAAATTACTCCAGCAGGACTTGCAGGGGGAGAAGCTAAGGCAGACATGGAAAATTCTTATTAGCATATGGAACAGGGCACTGAGAAACCTGATGGGACAGGTTGGAAGACTATTCCTGCTCTGGTGCAAAAGCTGGAAGTCACAGAATCTTCACCTGCAGCTTCAGTCCCCACAGGCAGTCAGGTGGAACAAGGCACTCAGTATTCACCCCTGGATGAATACCTAGGATAAGGCAGGTTGGTGTGGCACAGATGCTGAACTGAACCATAGTGCCAGCCAGCACCTTGAGCCTTTGTGTTGGCTACATTAATGTTTTAAACTGAAAGGTCTCTGCATGGTGTTCCTGTGGCAGATGGCAGCAGGAGCTGCGATCATTAATTTAACATTATGGAAGTTACTTACCTGTCTCACATAACTGAGGTATCTACCCAGTGGTGAAGCCAAAAGAAAAGAGGAAGGTCTCTGCAAAGGGAGGCCAGAGCCAAGCAGCCCTTCTGTGGCCTTGCACCACTGCTCTGTGAAATGGTACAAGATTAATGAAGGAAGCGATGAGAAAGCTGTTTCTGCGACAAGGAAGCTGTAATAGGTGTGCCTGGCCAAACAGGGTTCTGCTGCCACAGGGAGCTGCTCTGGTGGTGCTGAAAGTAGTGAAATTCATCACAGTCTCTGTCCTTACTGTCTGCAGGGTCAAAAAGCTGAAGTGATGGAGTGAACTCTTCTTTTTCATACCCAGGCTTCCTCAGCAAGCAAGTTATTTGGTTAGTCCAGTATGGACTCTGGATGGCTTGAAGTCAAGTCTTGAGGGAAAACAACAGGTAGTTAAACAGCTTGCAGGAGAGACTTCCCCTGTATCTACTGTCCTTATCCACATATTCCCTGACTGACAAAAAAAATGAACAAATTTGGTCCATGATTTCTCTTTACACATTCTTAATAAATTTCTGTTCCTTAGTACCTTAAATAGTAGAAACATATCTATTAACTTTATTCATTATTATACCTTCTCAGCAGTTTGCCAAGTGCAGGAGTCAAACTGAACTCACCTGCTATCTCCCCAACAAGACTCTCATGTCCTTGTTTTGTAGCAGGACTGGTTGATCCACTTACAGTGCAGAATGACATCCTAGAGTGGTGCAATGACTTTCAAATCAGAGAGACATGTGGGTATGAAAAATAGACTGATCTTTGGTAGATATTACTCCTACATATTAAGCTGGAGATCTGCTTTCAGGCTTGGCCACTTATTAGTGACACAGGACAGCATTCAAAGCTCAGGTCTGGCAGCAGCCCTCAGCTCCCTGTGGAGCAGCATGCAGTTGATGAAGGGCATCTTAGAATCTTCTTGTGGTAGAGAAGCATTTGCCACTAGCTGGAGATTCAGGGCTCTGAACTCCTATTACAGTACCAATTTGATGTTTGGGTCTGTCAGGAAGGTGTTGTTTTTTGTCATTTTTTTCCTAGTAGGATAATATTGACCAGTGATTTTCTTGTTTTACTGAGTTTGCAAAAAAGGACTTACCTGTGGTTCAGCAATAAGTTCGTATGCATATTGTTTAATTCCATTTAAATGCAGCAGAATTTTAATGTCAAGTGATAGAAAATGTTACTTAAATGGAACAAGTGCACAGAAGCATTTCTAGAATGATTAGGGGAACAAAAGTCATATCTTCATAGGAGAATGAAAAGATTTTTTCTTGTTTAGCATAGCTCAGCAAAGACTGAATAGGGCCGTGATAACACTTTATAAATATATTTGAGAAGTAAATGTCAGAGAGGGATATTGACTTCATCACATGATCAAATGGCAGTACAGTGAGTAATCCTGAATACATCTGCAGTGGAAATCTAAAGGCTTCCAGGTATATGATGAAGGAAGCGTTTGAATATTCTCCTGAGCACTGGAAGGAATAGCCTGCAGTCTGGTAGCACGAAGCCCGAGAAGTCTATGGGCATAATTGTACAACACAATAGAATAGGAAAATGCCTGAAGAGAGAAAATTAAGCTTATATTATGAGTCCCTGGGCATCTGGTGTGTCAGTATCCCCAAGTGTGTGAGAAAATAAATTAGATCACTGTCAATTTGCATTATAATAATTCCATGCCTCAGGGCTTCCACTGGAGTTGGGAAAGATTTTATTTTATTCTTCCTGATGCATGATTTGTCCTCTACTGCTCTTTTTTTTTGCCTTCCTCTGCAGGTCTGAAGATAGATTGTTATAGGCGGCATTAAAATCTTAGGGTTCATGTATCCTGCTGATACACTCAGCATTAGGCCAGCCTCTAGGCCTGGAACTCTTTCAAAGGAGTTATTTACCTAGGTCAGCTTGGTAGGCTACATTGATTTAATTTATAGCATGGGACATAGCCTCCTTCCTACAATCAAATGGAGTTATATTTAGCTAATTCTTTGCAAACATGCAAACACACACTTTTTCAGCAAGCAAGCTATTTATTAATCTCTCCCTCTTTTGCCTGTCTGAGTTGTCCCAGTGCTTACTAGTATCTCACTCGACACCTTTGACTGTTCATTTTTTTGTTTGCCTCCTTTCATCCTCCAAAGTGACAACATGATTTATTTTTAGAAGGATATTCAGAAGAAAGGCATTTTCAGCAACAAACAGCAAGAATGAAGAAAGACACAAAAATGTTCACTCCTGGAATGTTAAAACCTATAGAGGTATATGTGGGATTCCTACACTCCTGTTGACACATCCTCTGAAATTACCTTCTTCTTGGTGTTGGAAGTGCATCTGGCAGTGTTAATCTCTTTTACTGACTTAGATACACAACATCCTTGTGGTGACCTCCACGCAACAGATATGATAAGCCCAGGTAAATGCAAAGGATACCTGGGTAAATGAATAGCCACTGTATCACAGCGATAGCTTTTAAGAATGAGAAACATAAACAATATCCATGGAGAATATGGTTGGCTGTCTGATTTTTAAGTCTGCGCACCATTGGAAATGCTCAGGAGAAGCTTTTTATGTTCATGGTGTTCATGCTCATGTATTGCTACTTACTGACTAAAAGACATTTGCATCTGGCAATTCTGAATCACGGAACTCTGTGTCAGAGGTGACCTTCTCATATATGAACACAAGTATTTTTAAATTCTTGCACTCATACACAAATTCAAGATGTGGCCAGTACTGTAAAGAGCAGAAATCCCTCACAAATTTCTCCCCAAATAAAGATACAATGCATCCTTTACCTTGTTCCACCCTCAGCCTTGATATTGGGCCACATTTTTGTCTTACAGTTTCATCTGTGAAGTAATTTGGTAGCTGCTCAGTGAGGAAGCTGTATCCCATGGAATGGTTGGAGGAATGGCAACTATATGATGGTTCAACTCCAGATGCAAAAACTTTTGTTTGTGTGACTCGGAATTCTGACTAGAATTTATACAGGTCTGAGACCATGAACTTTTCTAAGCTCCTGCATATAACCAGAGAGCCAGGGCCATTGGTGAGGCCTTGCAACAATCCTGCTTTTAACTGGGGGCAAACAATATGAATCTGAGCCCTAGGTAGCCCCTTTATTGCAGAGTATCCTGTTCATGGATGGCTCTTTACCCCAAGGAAAGTCTGAGTGGTCTCCTCCCACAGCTGGAGTCTATTCCACATGAAGCTGAGGGCTGCTGCCAGACCTGTCTCCCAGACCTGTCTCAGTGCCCAGCAGCTGAGCCTGAAAGCAGCACTCCAGGTGTTCCAGTACTCTGGTTCACAGCACAAAAAGGACACATGCTTGTCTCTTGTTACCTGCTCAGAGCTCCACATGAACCCCTGGCTTGGCAAAAGCACTGTAGGTCATCTAAGCAACAGATGGATATCAGTGTAAACCACACAAAATTAACACAGAGAGACCAACTTTAGTTAAACTTTAAAGGCAGAATGCTGGAATTTCAGTAACTTAGTCTCAAAGACCTTATGGCGCCATGAAATAATTTTTGGATCCTGAAGTTTTTAAACTGCATCACAGACCTCTTGCTCCTCTGAAGTGACAGAACACGATAAAGTTCAAGAGTACGAAGTACAAAGGGCTGAGGGGCCAATGATAAAGAGTTTTTACATATATCTGGAGAAGCAGACAAAGAAGAAAGAGATAAAGAAAGAAGGATGTGTTGGTAGAAGGGATTAAAAAGATGTGCTGCCAGAGTGATACAGATTTAAAAGAACAGGTTGATATGACTGAAGATGGCCCTCAATGAGGTATTTTGAGTAAAGATGGGAACGTATTAGAACCTTTGTATAATATGATGATAAGATCACATTTGGATCCCAGAACAACTCACACTTCTCTTTGATGCCAGCTAAACACTTTTTCTTTGACCCCAGTCAAATCCTTTACTTTCATACTCCCTCAAATCTCAAAATATTCTCTCTTTTTCCTCTTTACAGCACACAGCCATAAGAAAGGTCACTTGCAATGCCTTTATGGGCAATGAACTCTTCCTCCTTTTCCTAAGGTCTTAACATGAGCCTGGTTATCACAACAGTAAGAGACATGTTTTAGCTTCTTGTTTCTCAGTGCCAATTATAAATCCCGAACTACTATGCAAAAAAATTCAAAAGGTGACAAAGCATTAGAGAAGCTAAGTTCTTTTAAAATAGTTAGATTAGCTGCAAGATTACAGATAACGGCTCAGTTTCTTTAAAATGGGGAGTGTATATTTGCATACTCTCATACAGTGTTGCCAGGAACTGAGATCAAGTCCTGACATCCTGATCTTGGAGAAGCTGCTGCTGCCACCAGCTGGTAGTTCCCTGGTCCTTGGCTGGAGAGATGAATACCTACTTTACACAAAGAATTCCCAGGGAGACAGGTGAGCCCTGAAGGAGGCCACGTTTACAGAAAGCTACAGAAGCATTGAACCAGCCCAAAGTACATTTTGGAATATGACAAAAGAGCTGTATTATGTGTAGATGTGACACTTAGGGACATGGTTTCATGGTGGACTTGGCAGTGCTGTGTTAATGGTTTAACTCAATCATCTTAGAGGTTTTTTTCCAACCTAATGATTCTATGGTTCTGCATTAACAGGGCCAACTGATGATAACATTCCCAGTCAACAGTTATTCATGGGCATGGCTACAACAGCAAGCCTACTGAATTCAGAGCATCAGGCATGCAACACTGGATCTTTCTATGATTAGATGACATCATGTGCTTCATCACTTAGGTTCAAGAAATAAATTTTTTGGTGGCAGCTCCATTTGAAGTAGAAGTGATAGTTCCTTGCACGATTCACTGCTGCTTCTGCAGAACCAATATAAGGTGGAATCTAGTGAGTGCTGAGTTGTACACCATGTGAAGAACAAATGGCTTGTCACCCTGTGGCTGCAATCATAGATGTAAAAGAAGGGATTTTGCCACACCTGTGGGATCAGTGCAGGTCAGTGGTCCTTTGTACACATGAAGAGGCACAGAGAGATGGTTTATTATCAGAATCTGCACACAGTTGTAGATCAGCTGCTGGGTTTGTCATTAGTGAGACAAAAAGACAGAGTCTTTTCTCTGTTAGATTTAGGAGCAACAGGCACTTCCTCCTGCAATATCATCTATAAGAGGATGACAGGAGCAAACCTGTGCTTGAGTCCTGGAAGCACAGGGAGGTACCCTAGCTGCTGGCTTGCTGTGCACTTCAAAGGGGGTTTGTCAGGGCTGGGATGGTTGTACTGTAGAACAAACCTCAGCTGGCTGTTTCATACCTGTTGTTCCTGTGAAAACTAATTTGTTGCAGTTAACTAATTAGAAGAAATCAGTAACTTCTTTTGTTTCTAAAGAATACTGATATATCTGGATTTATGAGACAGAGGATGACCCTGGACATCCTTGTTTCTAGACTGAAATATGAGAAACAGAAACAAAAAATCTTTTTGGGTTTAAGACATGCATTCATATCAAGTTAAATTAGGTCCGTTGTAGACCTAAACCACAACTACAGCCGTGTTGATGGGTAGTGCTAAACACAGCCACTCTGCCATAGTTGGCTATTGCAGCAGAACCCCAGGCAACAAGATTCATACATATTCTTGAACCCTGAGCCAGTGGTGGCATTTGTATATGAAATGCAAAAGCAGAAAAATATGTGAAAACTAGAAATGGAGGATCTATCCAGGCATCTAGGTAGGGTGTCTTTGTTGTCAGAAGTGTCTCATGAGGCTTGGCCAAGGACTCATCCCTCTACCTTTGGTACTCATCCAAGGAGGCTGTAACCAGGTCTGACATTGTGGTTCTGGTTCTGGTGAAGGGAAGACAGAGAGTGGAAGGGCTGCTGCCAACCCAGTAGCACCAGGGCCTGGAGCCATCAGGGGACCAAACACTTCCTGAAGCAGTGTAACTTACTTATTTCCTCCTGTTCTGAGAACAGATGGTCTCTTCCTCTTCCATCAGCCTTTCTCTGGCTTCAGGGTAGGCTGTTCCCTACCCATGCATGATCAGTCCCCTCTGCCATGGCCCCTAGGACACACAGTGTCTTCTGTTTCTTCAGTAGATGCCTGCAAAGGTGAAAATCAGGGAAGATATATGGGGCCCCAGCCACAAAACCATGGTGAACTGTCCTCATATGGATTTTCTGACCTCCATCTCTAGGTCCCATTTTGTCCCAGAAGGGTTTTTCCTAAACTTAGGGAAATCCCATCCCAGAAGAACTACTGGGGCAGGAGGGCAAACTGGCATTCCCCAGAATGGTGCTCTGAGGTTGTGTCTGAAGACCTGTGCTGGGGGGCAGAAGAGAGGCAGTAGGCACGGAGAAGAGCCAAACTATGGGGTCTGTGAGGTGATCATTGCAAGAATGGGCTTTTCCTGCTCTAGCTTTTCATCCTTCACAGTACAGAAAGCAGTCTTAGAGTGTGTGCTACTAATCGTTTTGGAAAGTCAGGGGCACTGAAGGACCATGAAAATAGTGTTTTTATTATATGATGATAAGGCTGTGCATGGTACAGCCCACGCCAGGGCTTGTGGAGATATGCTGGGACATGATGCCTGTTGGAATAGCACTGGACTAGTGGCCTGAGCAAGGCAAATCTAACACAAATTCATCCATACAGTTTGTAAAAAGAGGACCCTGGGGCAATCCCGTATGCCAGACTTGACCTGAATTTGCCTCACATCAGGCTGGTCTAATCACTCCAAATTCAGTTTTGGGAGCAATATGACAGACCAGGAGATCTGTTTCCAAGTGGGACTTTATTTGGCAATATTGCCAGCAGAATTGCCAGGGCACTGCTATTGCCATAATTTAATAGTTGTATTGATGATCTGGAGGTAAATAAAAACTTGCAAATAAAAGAAGAGCGAACAGAAAGGCCAGCAAAGTGATAAATAGTGTGGAGACAGACTGAATTGAATAGCTGTGTTTGTGAAATAAATGTGTTTTAATAAAAAAAAATTGTGAAGTCATCTTACTAGGAGCAAATCATGCAAGTTTATGTAACTGCAGACCATATTCCCTGTAAAAGGAAACATTAATGGAAATTAGGGGTCACTATGTACCAGATCATCACAATCTGGTGGCATAGAGGAATCTTGTGGCACAGAGGAATTTTGCATCCCTGCAGTGCATAAATAGGAAGGGATACAGAAGAAGCACAAAACAGGGACCAATGCTAGACTGCAATGTGCAGGTCACCTTCCCTTTTCTGCTGATACTGAAAAAAATAGAAACACTGAAAAAGCTGAAATTCATTAAAAAGGTGTAAAGAATTCAGTGTGTTTAATTTACCACATAGAAGTCTGAGAGATGATTCAATTATTTGATTAAAGCACAGAATAGATATGTATACTATCTGTATCTAAACTAACTGGGCAATAAAGCAGTTCTTCATCAGTTAGACAGAGGTGTGAAAAGAATCAATAGATATAAATTAGTCTTCCTCAGGTGACTTCTGTAAATAAAACCTATTTGAAGACTGCATGCTGGGCATGAACAGTGAAGTATTTCTCACAGTGATGCAGGCAGATTGTGGAGACAGTGGGCTATCAACATGCAAGAGTGTGAAGAATGAGTTTAAAACTGAAGAGTCACTTGAACGCCCCTCCCAAATAATAGTAGAAAGAGAGACTTTAGTGCACTGCCTGCCTGTCTCCTAGTGCCTTTCAGGAAGGAACTCCTACTGACATGATAAAGTATACTGGAGAACCAATTGGCTAGGACTGTGTCCAAAGAGTCCATGTGACAGGATGGACTGGAGGAGCCATATATTCAAGCCTTTTCCCTCACCACGTTCTGAATTCCCCCAGAGCCTACCATTGCCCACATATTCATACACCATTAGTGGTTTAAACCTGTGCAGTTCAGAAATAGCTTGGAAGAACTGGTAGTCCCAGTTTGAACTGGAGGCAGCTTGTGGGCACTTCTGTGAACATGAGACACTTTGTACTGATCAGGCTGAACCCTGTAGTGTTCACTGATTCCAGCCTCTACTACAGGACATCCCCATAAGGCCCAGGACTATAAAAAAGAGGGAGAGCAACTTTTTTACCCAGGCAGATAGTGAGAGGTACAAGGGGAAATGGTTTTAAACTAAAGAGGAGAGATTTAGATTAGATGTTAGGAAGAAATTCTTCACTGTGAGGGTGGTGAGACACTGGAACAGGTTGCTCAGAGAAGCTGTGGGTGCCCCATCCCTGAAGTGTTCAAGGCCAGGTTGGATGGGGCTTTGATAAAGCTGGTCTGCTGAAAGGTGTCATGCCCATGGAAGGGAAGCCGGAACTAGATGATCTTTAAGGTCCCTTCCAAACCATTCTATGCTTTTATATTCTATCCTTCTATGATACTCCATCCCCAAGCTGGTGGTGCCAGTAGCTCCATACCAGCTGTGACCATGGCTCTGCTCAGTTTGCTGATCCAAACTCTTTTCAGGGGCATAACCCTGAATGCTCAGTAATTTTTCTGATTTTCTGATTTGTCCCTTGGTTTGAACCCATGTGGCCATTACTTCCTTTTTCTTGTACACTGTGACTAACAGATCTACCTTAGAAAAATGAGAAGTGACAGGGAAGGACACAAACACAGGAGCACAGGCACCCACACTGTATAACAGTGACAGAGGTACATACACAGCTTTTTCATCTGGACCACCCATATTCTCCCAGAATTGCTTTCAGGTACATTTCAGGATTTGGAATACAACTAAGGGCTGCTCCATGCCAGCTGGACTCAGTACTGGAAAATGGTCCTAGGTCTTTTTCATTTGCTAGCACACATGTGGTCTGGGTGTCTTAGAAATTCTCATTGCCCAGGATATTTCTATACCTTCTTTCCTGCATCTTTGGTAATGAAAAAAGTATCAGTTTTAAATACAGGGTGCTGCTTATTCTGAGGTACAGGGGAGAAAATAAAAAGCAGTAATAGGCAAATCAAACTTACTTGTTAGTATTGCATAATCAGAAGAGCGTTTTTCTAGGAGTATGATTATATATACATATATATATGTATTTCTCACACCTGTGGTAAAAAAAGGCTACTTGGTAACTGTTGAAAGCAACTCTGCATTTCAGAAGAGAGGACCTTAATTTTGCTTTAAATGACATATGGCAGCAATACAGATGTAACATAAACTGAGTCTGATGAATAAGTTTAATATTCCAAGGGAAAACCCCAGATAATTCCACTGATTTCTCAGCACAGTTTTGAAAAACAAAATTAAGAATTAATTCTTTATGGAATATTAAAGGTACTATGAAATAAAAGGTTTCAGTATTGCAGATCGAGATGAGTTATCACTACACTATGATAATAATATTTCTGTCCTGAAACATATATGTCAGTCCTTTGCTGTGTCTTGCTGACCTCCTTGGAGACAGTGTTGTGAGAACAGACTGTCATCCAATGTCCTTTACCATCAATAGAAAGAACCTCATGGGTCTCAGTTATCTTTGGATCAGGTCCCAGAACATTCCCAGATCTACAGGCCTTGGAAGACCACAAAATTATCTTATGAACAAAATCCTGATCCTGCTGCTTCTTAGAAAAATAAATTTAGGTGATCTCAGTAAGACTGAGATCCAGCCATGATGCATAAATGCATCATCCTGCTAATTTGTGGTAAGACGTGTATTGTTTCAAGTCATTAATGAGCACATTACAAAACACAAAATCTGTATGGAAATTATAATTACAGCTCTTATTCAGCTGCATAATTGATATTTAAGAATTGTTTATTTTATTGTATCACATTATTTTAATGCAGCAAAATGTGACAGTACCACATGCTTCTGAATCAGTTGAAAAACATCCTAAACAAAATTACCATCAGCAGGTGAATGGTATCCTCTGTGCTGTTCACATCTATCTCCCCTGCTTCTCTTCTGCTTATTACCTGTTTTAATTAAAACAATGAAGGGTAGATGACTTGCAGAATGGAATTCTTAGGCAGGTGATGCTCTCAGTTAATGACCTGAAATTTCAACCTCCATTTCCTGGTCTGCAGAATGAGGAAGGAATGATTTAATCATGCAGAAGAAAAGCGAGAAAGACAGGAGAGAAAACGTGCCACTGAATGTGTTTTACTTTCTTTATTCATTTTCCTCCACTTTACTGGCCAGTAGCAGAAAACAGGAGCTAGGAGTAGAGTCATAGTTCTGGAGATGGACAAACAGATAAATTATTTGTTATTTTTTGTATTCATGAGAAGCTGTCTCAGCACGTTCAGTAATGAATCTTAAACACCACGTTGTGTCATATTAGATTGGACAAGTCATTTATCTGGAGTATATGTACCACTAAATAAGGAAACAGCGAGCTGAGCTTTTTCCAGACCTGAAGGCTGTATGAACAGTCTCAAATCAATCTTTTTATGCTCTGCTTGGTAAGAAACCATTATGCAATCTGTCTGCATCCTTCTCAGCACAGGTCATCATTTGACATTCCAACCAGGGAGGACATTATAGCAGTAACCCCCCAGATTCAGATGAAGGCTCCATCTGGGTTGGTATCTGGTGCTCAGCACTAGCCAGAAATAAATGCTGAAGAGCAAAACCAAGAAAATAATCTATGAGACCTCTCCTGACTACCCTCCTGGCCTCAGGCTACCTTCAGTTCATGGGATTTCCTGAGCCAGGTGTGGTTTACCTACGTCTCCATGACTGTCTACCAAGCATTCATTCCATTTTCCCTTGAACACAGCTAAGGTTTTCCTGTCCATAACATCCATTGGCAAATACTCCCACAGGACGGCTTATGAACTTTGTATGACAAAAATCACTGCTTTTGCATGTATTGAAGTTGTCACTTCTTGGCTTTACTTTGATGGCCCCTAGTTTTTGTGCTGAAAGACAATCTAGGCTCCAGACCATTCATGGCTTTGTAAATACAGTGAAGTATTAGCCATAAGTTCATTAATGGGCTCTCTCTCAAGCTGAAGAGTCCCTGTTTGTTCATGTTTTTCTCTTACAGAAGCCACTTCATATCTACCAGTCATCTTGGCAGCCCTGCTCTGACTCCTTTCCAGGTCTGCTCCAGGGAATGAGAACTGCACACAGTATTCAAGGTTGGGGCAAACCATGGATTACTGCAGTAGCACAATGAAATTTTCTGCTTTGTTCTCAAATTCCTTTCCTGACAATTCCTAACTCTCCACACGACTTCTGATCACTGCTGAGCGCTGAGCTGATGTTTTCAAAGAACTTTCTATTCTGATCCTCAGGTCTTGCCCCTGTATGGCAATGGTCAAGAGGCCACGAGTCTTCATGTGAAACTAGGGGGTTTTTACTTGCTATGTGCATTGCTTTACCTGATCCATCTTAAGGTCTTTTCAGGTCCTTCTACAGTTTCCTACAAACTGCATTCATCTTTAGCCTGCCAAATAACTTTCTCATAAGCAAATTTTCTCATTGTGCCATCTGATCTCTTTTCTGGGTCATCTATGAACATAGTAAATGGCACAATTTTCAGCCTAGTTCCCTGTTGAACTCTTCTGGGATCAATTCTCCCCTTGCAAGAATTAAATGTTTGCCCCCGTCCTGCATTTCCTATCTGGAATTCAGTTCTTTATTTAGTTTAGGATTTCTCCCCTTATTCCATTGCTTTACTTCCTTAAAAGATTTTGTTTAAGGATTTCACTAAGAGCTGATGGCAAATCGAGTAGATTGTATCATTTAGATCACTCTTATCTACATGCTTGCTGACCCCTTGAAAAACTCATTAGGGGGTTGCAAAACAGGATTTTCTTTCATTTAATCTGTGCTACTCTTCCCAAATGGGTCGTATTGATCCATATGGCTCCTCATTCCATCCTTTATTACAAACCCTATTTAACTGCCAGTGCAGATGTCCAGCTTACAAGTCCGTAATTGCTCACTCCCTGTATGAAAATGAGGGTACGAGTGCAATATGGTTACTTACGTCATGAGCCATGACATTTTCTTTTAAAATCTTTCTGTATCTATGTACCTATTGAACAATTCAGTTATTTGTCAGACTGACTTACTTTCTTTCTCTTTCTCTCTCTCTCTTTCTCTTTCATTGGAACACAAGTTTTTCATTTTTACTTTTTACCCTGAACATGAAAATGATGCCCAAGCTGGTGATCATGAGAAAATTTAACAACTGGTAATATATTTACAGCAAGTTTTAACCTTAAAAGCACTGTATACATTTATCTAACAAAATTAATTAATTAATCTAGCCTAACCAGGCTAGTAAATATAGATTTAAAATGAGCTGGATATCTCTATATTTGATGTTAAACTTCCATTATTTTCTTCTGCTGAATATGTTCCTTGAGTCAGATGTGATAATGGGCATCTATAGGATTTATCCCAAGCAAGCTAGAAGTCATATTTGCTCAGTTCCAAGAACCAAAGGCTTTCACACTAAGAGGAAGGAGAGGAAGTTCTAACAGCACCTCAAAGCCCTTGTTTGTTCATGAACTGAAAGCAAGTGGTTCTGCTCCGTACTTCCACTGGATGTGTTTGCCCAAGTGCAAAGAGGGATGTAAAGCAACTCTCCTGTTTGAATCCCAGCCTCTTGTGCCTGCAGAGCCATGCCTGACACAATCATTTGTATTTACACTGTTCTTTCAAAACTTGACCCCCCTGTTCCTCATGTTCAGCTCTAACTTGGTAAGTGCACCCTATTGTACATGCTTCCTTCCAGATATTAAAAAGTTATTATTTTCCTCAGACCAAGATCTCTCATGTGCTAAGTACTTGTCTTAAAATCCCATAATCCTGGGACTTCTGCTGTCCAGACAACATTCTGCCAAACAGAGAAACAGGATACTCAGCAACTGCTGATCAGTAGACAGTGGGACTATTTTATTGTAGGATGACAATACTTGTCAAGGCCTAGAACTGATAAATTGTTTTCTGCATCCCAGGATTGGTTTTTAATTTCACATTTTCACAGTACTGTATTTTCCTTCATATTTCGTGCTCTTTACAGTCATATGCTTTTTAATTTTAGGTTATCATACTTAAACCTATGAGCTCCCAAATAGTGCTTTGTATTTTCCAAAGACCCAACTTTCTTCCACTGATCGATCTAGCATGGTAACCCAGAACAGAAACTGACCATCTGATGGTGTTGTTGTCATGCTATCAAAAATGAAAAAAACCCCCAATATATCCAAGAAATTAAGAATTGCAGATTTTGATGGTCCTCATGGTGGAGCAGAAATCGCCACAAGTTATAGCTACAAAATGCATAAAATATATTAAATCCCAGTTTGGGATTTTGGAAGGTATCATCCAGTTCCAACCCCCTGTCATGGGCAGGGACACCTTCTGCTGGACCAGGTTGCTCAGAGCCCCATCCAGCCTGGCCTTGAACACTTCCACAGCTTCTCTGGGAAACCTGTTCCAGCGTCTCGCCACCCTCACAGTGAAGGATTTATTTCTAGTATCTAATGTAACCCTACTCTCTTTCAGTTTGAAGCCACTCCCCCTTGTCCTGCCACTACATGCTCTTGTAAAAAGTCTCTCTCCATCTTTTTTGTAGACTCCCATCAAGTAGTGGAAGGCTGTAATTAGGTCACCCCTTCTCTTTTCCGGGATGAACAATCCCAATTCTCTCAGCCTTTCCTCACAGAAGAGGTGCTCCATCCCTCTGATCCACTTGGTGGCCTCCTCTGAACTCTCTCCAAAGGTCGATGTCCTTCCTGTGCTGGGGACCCTAAAGCTGGATGAGTTATTTTCTGACATTACTGGACTGATCTGCTGAGATTCAACCCAAAACACACATACTGGAAACAAAGCTATTTGTAAAACATACAGTTATTGTGATGTGCCATGGGGGTTTAAGCATGTCAGATAACCTCTCCACAGGGATGAATCATAGCTGGATTATTTAATATAGACTAATTCATGATAGGACAAGAAGTAATGGGTTCAAGCTGAGAGGGTGGGTTTAGATTGGGTATTAGGAAGAAATTCTTCACTGTGAGAGTGTGAGGCACCGGAACAGGCTGCCCAGAGAAGCTGTGGATGTCCCATCTCTGGAGGTGTTCAAGGCCAGGGTTGGATGGGACTTCGTGCCACCTGGTCTAGTGGGAGGTTTCTCTGCCTATGGCAGGGGGTTGGAACTAGGTGATCCCTTCCATCCCAAACCGCTCTGCAATTCTGTGTTTCTACGTTTTGCCATTCTCCCACGATTCCACTGGATGATTCCAATGTGGGCTTGGCTATGAAGCAGAACCTCTGCCCGTCACCGCACCTGTTTCTTGCACAGGCCCGAATACCGCTCAGAGTTGGCAGGCGCACAGTGTGTGTGTGTGGGGGGGGGTTCCTGAACCGGGGCTGTCCCGGTTCCCCCTCACGCGCCGGCGGCGGGATCCGGGACGGCACCGCCCGAGCGGGGGGAGGGGGCGCGGCTTGGCCCGGAGGGGGCGCGGCCACCGCGCCCTCCCGCGCAGGCGCCCGCAGCCGGAAGTGGCGCGGGGCCGGGAAGGCGGTGGCGGCGATGGCGGAGAAGTTCGACTCCCTGGAGGAGCACCTGGAGAAGTTCGTGGAGAACATCCGGCAGCTCGGCATCATCGTTAGCGACTTCCAGCCCAGCAGCCAGACGGGGCTCAATCAGAAATTGTGAGGGGCCGTTGTCGGGGGCGGGCCGGGCTGCGGGGCCTTTCCCTTCCCCCCGCAGGCCCCAGGGTGGTGCCTCAGGTCTCCCTGTCCCTGTCCCTGGGTGTCGCTGGCCTCGCACCTGCCGTCGGGGGCAGCGCTGCGACCACTGAATCGGCTAAACCTGACCCGTTTTTCTTCCCAACAGGAATTTCATGGTGACGGGCTTGCAGGATATCGACAAATGCCGGCAGCAGCTTCACGATATCAGCGTGCCCTTGGAAGTTTTTGAGTAAGTCCTTGTGTGCCTGGAAGGGGAGATGCTGCAGTCGGTGACTCGAGGTCGCCTGGCTTCGCAGCGTGGGTATTTTGGCTGAGGGCTGTTTGTCTCTTAAACCTGGTCCTTCTAAATGTCTCATGAGAACGTGAGCAGGCAGGAGGTCATAAGTACCTCCTGCCTGTGAGAAGGCAGAAAGGTGGGAGAAGTGATAAATTATACACCTGTTTTCATAGAACCACTGGATGGTTTGAGTTGGAATGGACCTTAAAATCCACCTGATTCCAACCCCCCACCGTAGGCAGGGATGCTGCCTACTAGATAAGTTGCTCAGAGCTCAGTCCAACTTGGCCTTTCAGATTTTTTTTTTTTTTTTTTACTTCTAAGTACATAGGCAGTAACACAAATTCTGTGAAATTTAGTCATTTTATAGCATCACAGAATGGGTTGGGTTGGAAGACACCTTCAGCAATATCTGGTTCTAACACCCCTGCCATGGGCAGGGACACTGATTTAGTAAGTAAGCTTTCATTTTGGAAGTAAACTTACACACAGATTAGGATCAGGATGTGAAAATAAAGTAAGCCAGTACTCAGGTATTTAGTTTCAGGAGTGGCAGTCTGTTGGCAGAGAATTAGACCATTAAAAGAAAAATGAACATAGAGGAAGAGCTGTACTAGAGAGCTTTTGTGGTATAGCTAACAATTTAGTTTACTAGTGTTTCTTGTAAGTCCACATATTACTGGTCTGCTGTACTCCAGTGTGTTACTGGCTGTACAGGGCTTTTTCCAGTCGGGCTTTTACTCCAGTTGCGAATTTATGGTGATTGTCTGAAATGTTCTCTTTTCCTTATTCATCAAGGGAGTTTCCCTTTGCCAGGACTTGTATTGCAAAGCAAAAATACACATAGGCTTGCTGATACAGTAGTGTTACTTTTCACTCTTTACTGTGATGTGTGCAGCTCCTCCTCATCCTTGATTTGCTGGGTGCCCTATTCCTGTGTGCTTAATGCTCAGCATGTCCTAACTAGGCCACTTCCTGGTTAGTGCCCTTTCAGTTGCTTGGAAAATGACCATCTTCCTTTGATCATCTGTGCTTATTGCCTTTGAGGAGCTGGTAGATATATTTTTTTTGTGTGTGTGTGCTTTTAATACTTCCTTCAAGGCTCTCCAGTCTTTCTGGAAACAGAGGTTTGCTAGCCATAGCCTCGTCCTTCAGCTGTCTTTTGGAAATGGCTGAGTTTAACTGTGGTGGTTTTTAAAATGCACATTTCAGATAATAGTAGAAAGAAAAAGACAGCAAGGTGAATAATTCTGTACCTTGGAGAGCATGCTAGTAGGAACATGATAGTTTAGTAGAGTCTTTTCTACTTTCAGATACATAGATCAAGGCCGCAACCCTCAGCTTTACACCAAAGAGTGTCTGGAGCGAGCTTTGGCTAAAAATGAGCAAGTAAAAGGAAAAATTGACACTATGAAGGTAAACCAGAATTAATGGAAGTATAATGCAATAATGTATTTGATAAATTTTTACTTTTCTGTAAATATGTGGGCATTTTTCACTTGTGCAGTTATTAATTTCTGTTATTATGTGATTTGTCTTAGAAATTGCCCTGCACCCCTGTATCTTAATTGATGCTGATACAGCCTGTTCAGGAAAGGAAACCTGTAGTTCGTCCCACAGTTGGAGATGCAGGTTTCACTGTGATTTTGTATCGGTTAAAGTTACATGTAGCAGTAGAGATATTTTATTTATTTTTTTTTACAGGTGTGTAATTCTGCTGTGTGCGAACTTAGAAATAAGCAAAACGAAAGGGGTATTTTTCCAGTCTTGAATGGATATTAGGGGGTTAAAATGTCAAATGTGCTCTATAATCATCTGTTAATCTTTCTAAAACTAGTGAATGCGTGCCAGTGTTTACGGTTTTCTAAACTTGTACTCAGTATGAATCTAAGCATTCCGTGATACTGTTTAGCTGCTGGAACTACTGCAGAAAAAACAGTCAGAAAAGGAAGTTTAATGAGTTCTGAGAATGTTCTTTGGCTGGGCTTAGTGTGGAGGATGACAAGTTGTACTGCACAATGTAGACATGTGGAGATAAGCCCTAAGCTTCTCCTCCTTTTCTCTGTGCTTGTGAAATGATGCACTTCTAAGGCAGGTGTGAGTTGCTTTTTGAAGGTGGAGTGGATTCCGTATCATATCAAGAGGACATGTCCTTAATCAGCTTTCCTTAATAAGGTCAGGCAGATATTGGTGCACCAGAGTTTACAAGAGAGGTCCAACTTATCTGTATTTCTTAGGAGAAAATGCAAAAGAATTTCTGGGAATTCAAGGACATTTTAGTTTGCCTGGTGCATTCCTAGTGGATTTCATTTGGGCATTTTCAGTGGATTTTGTAAACATAACTTCCTGTGTTTGTGTGGCTTTGGGGGGTTTTTGGGTAACATTCTCTTAGGTCATTGAGAGGTGTGTTGGGTACAAACATTTCTGTTCATCGGGTAACATTGCTTGATGAAATCTAAATAAATTGTTCAGATGATATATATACATTTTTGTTTTCTTTCCAGAAATTTAAAAGCCTGTTAATTCAAGAACTGACAAAGGTGTTCCCGGAAGATATGGCAAAGTACAAAGCTATTCGAGGAGAAGATCCTCCTCCTTAAGTTGGCCTTTGATAGCTCTAAAAATGTCTCATAAACTGACACCACCTTATAAAAACATTGATTGGAGAGAGAGGGAATCCAGGCCCTCCTAACAACTGTACTAAAAATGGCAGTGATGGCTGTAAAGGAGCTTGAAGGTTGTTCATGGTTCTGGTCTGAAGCTACTGAATCTTTCTGAAGGCTTCTACTCAGTGATTGTGATTGAAACTTCCTATGGTAATCTGCTTTTCTTTCCCGAAGGGTTTGAGAGATGTAATTGCCTACAGGTCATCAATACAGAGCACCACAAAGTGCATTTCCATAGCAGAAAAACATGGTTTTTTGTCTTCTGATAAGTGTGCCTCAGGACTGTGGGCTCATCTGTTTTTGAGAGAAATGCATTTATTACACTTGATTATTTTTCATTTGTAAACTTCAGGGTTTTTTTACTGCAGTACGAACAATTGACTGCTTTTGTCTTGTCAAATTCTACCAAGCAGGAGCCTGTCAAGGGCTGCAGTTCTCATGTGTCATAATTAGTTGCAGCCAGGAAAACCTTCAGATCTTGTTCTGGGAGCTGCAGTGCAGATGGCTGAAGATATAAAAAGTGAGCATACCTGGGGACTAGCTCGTCAACAACTTCAATATTTTGTACAGTATTTAATGTAAGCTTTTGTTTATGCATTTCCTGCAAGCAGATTGTTGAATAAAAATTTGAAAAAAATCTAAATCCTGATGCTTTTCTTTTGTATGCTTCTCTTTGGAGTGTGACCTGGTAGTCTAAGTTAATCTAATTGCTGCCTGATATTACCCTGCCCTGCCCACTTCCTTTTTCTTATAATTGTTCCACCTCTAATCACGTTTACCTTCAGAATTTTACTGTACGAACTTGGGAGAGAAGAGTGACAAGGAAAGGGTTCTCCATGTTTGTGTTTGGCTTGGCCTGGATTCCCCCAGGGTCCCTAGGAGCTGTTGGAGCAAGGCCTGTGGCTGTCAAGTGGGTTGTATATAGGACACAAGTAAAGAAGGTAAAGAGTATGTTTCATGTGTGTGTAATGTGGTAGGAAGAGGAGCTTAAGAGCAAAATTGTTGACAGCAGGCAGGTGACTATTTAAATGGTAGTTGAGAGAACATTTAGGAGGCAAGAGGCCTGTAGATACTGGTCTGGATACTGGAATATTCTGGCACCTAGCACTGACACCAAGTTGTGTGTCAGATTTGGTGAAGTAGGGCTCTTAAATAAAACTGGTGCTTCCAAGAAGTCTTATTTTTATCTCATAGATTCATAGAATCACCAAATGGTTTGCATTGGAAGGGACCTTAAAGATCTAGTTTCAACTCCCCTGCCATGGGGGAGTTGCTCAAAGCCCTCTCCAACCTGGCCTTCAACACTTTCAGACATGGGCATCCACAGCTTCTCAGGACAACCCATTCCAGTGTCTCACCACCCTCATAGTGAAGAATTTCTTTCTAATACCTCATCTAAACCTGCCCGCTTCCAGTTTGAAGCCATCACCCTTTGTCCTGGGATTAGCCTGGAGTTAGAGAGCTGTGGGGGGACAAGCAGCTCCACAGCCCAGAGGCCCTGAAAATGTGTGAAATGCCTGCTCTGTAAGTCTATTAATTTTTTGTCATTAGTTAATAAATTAAGTACCCAAAGCTGGCCACAGTGCAGATGGCTACCCCCATAGCACTGACATGCACACCTGCTGATGAGAAGGTTCCAGGCTTCCCCAGCTCAAAGGTGATTTCCGGCCAAAGCATGGATTGCATACTTTGGCTTGGTATCTAGGTGGTTGTGGTAAATGGGGCAACTGGGATAGTTGGTGGAGATGGAGGATTAGGGAATAACATTAGGTCACATCATCATGAGATCTCAGCAGCCTGTGTTTGTGAGGAATCTGTGTAGGAAAACATCTTTTTGGGTGGAGGATATATACACCAGGAATAAAAATAGATTAAAAGAAACCAAACCAGAAAATACTCTCTGTTAAATCATCAGATTTCCTGTTCTGCTCAGCTTCAGTTTCAACTTTTTGACACATGCTATTATTCTATGCTTGCTTCACTTACTGTTTCTGGGCTGACCATGCAAAATATTCAATATTTAGCATAATATTGAAGAGAGGTAACTGTTGTAAATTATGTTTGTTTCAGAGAAGAAAGGGTGGCCAGAATGAGTGTGCATGAGTTTATAATGTAGAATGAGAATTGCTAGAAACAATAGTGTCTTCCATTTCCAATTGCATATGGAACAGACAAATCCAGCCTAGTTTTTCTCATTTGTTAATTGGTTCTCTGAAAAGGAGCCCATGTCTGAATTATCCCAATGTGTGCTTTGTTTGATGATAACCTTTATGGCATTTGGTAAAGGAGACTGTTAGATCTTTCCTCTTTCCCACTCTATTACCTGGATTGCAAGGTTGGAGGCGAGATGGAATTTTATTTAAAGATAACATTAAAACAACATCAGCCAGGTAGCAAAGCTGCTAAAATAGATTTGTGTTGCCCTGTAATTATCTCAAAGGAAAGTATGAAACCATTCAGGTTTCAAGTGTATCCTTGAATTTTTAGTAAGACTAATAAGATTTAGGAAGATTTTGGAAATGATAGGGAATATGTAATTACAGGCAATTTTTTTTTTAACAATTATCTTTATTACATACATTGTGAGATGAGAAGATGCTAGATAATGCTGCTCAGTACACAGTTCCTTAAGATGGACTGTGTGCTCCTATACTCCATTTAGGATAAAGAAAGTTAGTGTAAAATTCTTTTGCTCAGGCAGAGAAACAAATGCATCAAGAAGGTGCTAAGGATTTTGCTGCAACCTGTTAAGGTTCTGCATCCTCTCTGTCCCATTTTTTACTGGAAGGAGAAGCAGTTGGGTGCCCAGCCTTCCCCTGTCCTTGAAACCTTTTTTGCTTAAACCTCCTTGTGAAGAACAGGTAATGCAGAGCTGTGCAGTCTGACAGGGACAGACATAGCTGCTGTAGGAGTTGGATGCTGCAGCTGCTCAGCTGTTGGTTTATCCAACCTATAGCTCTTGTTTGGTTGTTTTTTTCATGCAGATCAAGGCACTGTCATTGTTAGCCAATTCTCAGCGTAAGATAAATCACCAGTGCGCCTGAGACAATCTGTTTCTCTCTCATACCACTCAGAAGAGACTCTCTTGATGGCAAAAAAAGTCATCCTAGGCAGAGCAGTTTGGTTTTCAGTGACTGACCTTTCTAATTCAGTTGGATGAACTGCTAAGTGGTGGGAATGGGTTGACGATTGCCCGAATATTTCATATTGTGATGTTTTTATAAATTGCTTTCTTCGATGAATGCAGTTCCCAAGTGATTGAAAGTGCTCATTGTGTGATTCTAGTAGTTACCCCAGGTACTCTCTAATCTCATCTCTGACTCTCCTCTGATCGCAGAAATAGAGCAGATAAACCCTGCAATCCACTTCTTTTTGCCCTAAGTGATCTTCGAGATTTTAACTAGATGAGTTAGAAACTACTCACTGAACATGTAGTTTTACTGAAATGAAACCTCACTAAATAAATGTATTTAAAAGGTGAATTCTATAAACAAAGACTTAAAAAAATGCGTTAAGAAGTGTTCCAAACAGCTTAACAGCAAGTTCATAATAGAGAAATATCCCTGCCAAGAATATTTCTGGATACTCATGTTTCAACACGAAGTCATTTCTTACTCTACTATGATTAATAGCTGCAGCGTTTCTGGGCAGGTGCCAGATGTCCTTCCAGCTCTGCAGAGCAGAGAGCCAAGGTGACACAAATATCTGCCCTGCTCTGAGAAAACTGTGCTTGCTGCATGTATTTCAATTACTTCCATATGCTTGAGATCCTTCTGTATATTTTCTTAATTAAAGTAATGGAGGAGCACACATTACAAGATACTTCTGTAACAGCTCTTGTAATGCTCTTAAATCAGGAATCTGTATTTTCTGTATTGTGACATATATCATACTGACAACTGGATTGTATTTAGTCTCAACAAGATGTAATGCAGACAGTAAAAAAAAACCATCTTTCTGCACACTATGAAAAATTCCAAAACAATTCCTTCTCCTCTCCTGGTGGAAAAGTCCCTTCATATGCTAAGGAATGGCACTTAAAATTTCCATTCCTGGAGACCTGAACTAAGTCTACTTTACTTGCTGTTTGCAATGTCATTACATTAAACAAATTCATCCAAATACTCCTCAAAGGAAGACAAAGCTACTTTTATATATGATATGGGAAAAGGTAATTCAGATTAGTGTCATGTTATTTAATAAGTTACTTGGGTCATACTTATATAATTTCTGGAGCAAAAAACCAGCATTTACTCTTCATGTTAATTGTTGACATTCATAAACTTTTGTTTGGAATGTTACTCAGGATTCAAAATTCCTGTGTCTATACAAATGTAATGATATATACCAAGCCACTTCTGTACCATCATGGAAATTTTCTGTCCTTGTCAGTAAACAAACAGAAGCTTATAATTGTCTCTGAAATCACTGGTAGGTGCCATTTTTGTAGAGAAAATATTTTACCCCTAGTTGCCTTAGAAACACACTGCTAAAGTAAGAGATTTTCATTTAAATATATGAGAAATTCCATCTTCAAGCTTATTATTTGTTTCAAAGTATTACTACCTTTTCAATAATAGACTAATATCTGCTATCTTATTACATTTGACCTATACTTTTTTGAGACATTCTCTGATTTGGTCAAAGCGTAAGGCCCAAGAAGTTCCAGCAGATAAAAATGGCTTTGAATAGATCTCTAATCAAACAGCAGATGTCACTCGCTCTAAGACTATTTAATATAATTTCCGGTTATCACATATTAGGTTACAGTACTTAAACGAATAATTGAATGGGCATCTGCTACTCAATAAAACAAAAGATGGATTCAGTGATACAGTGAATCCTATTTAAGAGAGGTATGTTAAAAGAATCCAACAACATTTCTTCTTTCAGAGACCTTAGGCATAAATTATGTGACATAGCTTTTTACCCAGCCTGGGAATTTCTCCTCTTATGCAGCACACTGCCAAAGACGCGTAGCTTCACAGATGCACTGTTTCCTTGGACAGACTTTCTGCTCTTATATAAATGGTCTTCCTAAAGTTGCTCTGTGTACACATAACCTCTGTCATCTCTAGAGGTTAATACTCATGGTTGCAGAGCATTAAGATTCCAAGAAAAATCTAACTTGCTGCTCAGCAATGATGCTCTACTTAGATTGAGTGGAGGGGAAAGAACCCTTAGGAGTACATGCTGGAACTCATGGAAATCATGGTGAAAGCGAAAGAAAGGAAGTCATTAGTAAACCTCTTTTTTCCTCTCATCTTTTTGGCTCCAAAATTTGTCATAGAATCAGTTACAAAACTTGCCATGGAAATATTGCTGTTGCTGTTACCTTTTATCATTATTGGAGGAACACAAACAGCCTAAGGAAACATCATAGGCATGTGAAGAGAGGATTTGCATGCAGAGAAAATTGTGCCTCAGAGCAATGTAGCAATACACAGCTGACTGACTGGCTATGCTCCCCCAGTCCCCAGTGATTTAGGACTTGTAGATGTGGCACTTGGGGATGTGGTTTAGTGGTGAACTTGGCAGTTCTGTGTTAATGGTTGGGATCGATGATCTTGAGGATCTTTTCCAACCTTAACAATTCTATGATTCTGTGACATCATCATCTTGATGTGTATTACCTTTGAGCTTAATAAGTCTCAATATTTTTCCTCCATGAATTTTTTGGGCTACCCTCTGAACCCCTTTAAGCTGCAACATCTACAAAATCTCACAGCGAGGAGTTCCATGGTTCATATTTGCATTATGGGAAGAAGTCTCTGCTTCCATTTGTTTTGAATCACTAATTTAATTCTTAGTGCTTGCATTAGAAGATGTATGGAGAATGCATCTCCTTCTCTTCACCTCACTTGTGGTTGTATAGAATACTGCAATGTTCCCATCCCAATCATATTTTTTCCAGGCTTCAGGCTACTCTGTTTAGCTGTTCCTCATACAGAACTTAGCGTACTTCAGATCATACTTGCCACTCTTCTCTGAACTGTTTCCAGTATTTAAATCAGTCTTTTTAAAACCTGAGATGCTCTAACATTCTTTACAAGGTATCTTGTTGAAGGCCATAAGGAATCCAAACAGATTCTGTCTGTGCATCTTTGATGTCCCACACTCATACACACTTTTAGGGAGCTCCAACAGTGCTCCCTGTATCTGTGTAAGCCTTCCCTGCACCAAAAGCTGTGCTAGCTTTTCTCTAATACATACTTTCCTTAATATATAATCTTGCTTTTGCTATTCCTCCATGATTGAAGCATTCTTTCTTATCATTTCAGGATTACAAATGTAGCTGGCAAGTCAGATTCCTGACCTACAAAGATACCTGCACACACTGCATTTATCCAGAACCATGGCATTTAAGGCAAAGACAATGTACACAGCTTTTAAGCAAACATTTGCATAAAGTATATGCCAATTTAGGTTCACATATAAAACCCTCCAGTATTTTTTCAGAGGATTTGTCAACATTGATAGAATGTTTAGAAATCCTCTTTTCTAAATGATGGCAAAGGACAAGGCCCTTAGCCACATGTGCATTTGCTGGATCAGGTACATGTGCTGTTTTGAGAGTAAATATTAAACTGGGAGTTACAGAGACATCCGCCTTTGCACAAAGATCCTCCAGAATAAAATCATACTGCTTTGCCTAAGACCTCTTGCCATTCATACAACATTAAGTTTACTTTCAAAACAGCTTAATAGACTTAATAGGCTCAATGTTAATAGAGTTTTAATATTGTAGCATGTTAACTCACCCCTGTAAGTCATCTGGAACTAGATCAAATGTATTTTGAAAAGTACAGAAAAAAGGAATTTCTGTCTCACAGCTTTGGCACTTCCTTTTCTTATCTTCTTATCTGCACTCTGAGGCTGGTCAAGTAAACACAGGCACGTTTAAATGAATATGTAAAAGTTCAACTCTCATAGCCTGCGGTTGTACAATCATTTATACAGCCACAGATGCATGTTAGCAATTATATGTAATCTGATATAAAAATGGTATTTAAATGTACAGGTATGCAGTCATGCAGCTTGACACAACCAGGAACTGCATCTTTCAGGGTCTAATGGTTCTGTACCCCACTGTGCTTATCATACAGTATAGACATTTTCTTATGCAAGAATCCAGGAGCCTTTTTTGGAACTATAATTCTATATTCTCTACTAACTTATATTTTTATAAGTGAATATATGTACTTTGTGTAGTAGTATTGAACATTCTCCAGGAAGCCGTGGCTATATTGTAGCTCCATGAGCTGTAACAGCTGCTTTATTTACTCAGTGCTTTAGCAATTTCATACAGATTAAAGCCACAGCACAAGAGAGCTATTAAAAATTGAAAGGAATTATAGCAATTTTGCTGGTCTGTTTTCTCTAAGTGATCTGGTAAACTGCAGAGCTAGAAAACTGCAGAACAATTTCCACACAATTTTGTCCAGTTGTCAGTAGAATAAGAGGGGGTTGAAGTGGGTCCTAATAATCAAATTCATGGCTAATGGGATGTGTATTCCCTTCAAAGAAGGCAACCTGAAGACTCATCAATAATTAGAAATTGCTGCAAATTATTGAAGCTGGTTTATCTCCTGGGCAGAGCAACAGAAAAAAGTATTGCAGAGGCAGCAGTATTTGGGGAGATGTGATGATGAGGCAAAAGGCTATTCTGATCCATTTTTATAGTAGTTGTCTTTGCAACAGTCCTGAGGCAGCCCCAGTTAAGGGCAGGATGAAAGATTTAGATTTGCCTGAGGAATTGACAATATTCTCCCATTCTTCCATTGGTCTGAATTGACTCTGTTCACTAGAATAAAAATCTTGTTTAATTTTGCAGCTCTTGCAATAACTGTGGAATCCAGGGACCTGAGGGCAGGGATCGATTTACCTCCTCTTCAGTGTTTAGGTGCACTGACCAACAAATTGCTTGCTAATTTCAAAGGACTGATGTATTTTAAAGGACAATGCTGCCCTATTGTTGCAGAGACAATATGCAAAATTTACTGGATTTTTTATACAGCTGAAGCTCTTATACAACAGCTGCCTTTAGTATTATTGCAACTAAGATTAAAAATAATTGCAAAACCAGAGTGACTCTAAATATTAAAGCCAGAGAATTCAAAAGAAGATAAAGAAGCTTAATAAAATGCTTATGTATAAGGCTAGAAGAGACAAGATCATCTTACCAGCCCTAATACATTTTTGAGAAATTCTTCATATTGGAGAACATAAGGTTTCGCTCAGGCATTCTTTGACTTAGTTATAATGGTTGAGCTAGGCTAAAATATGTCACTAAAAAACAGGTAGAGTCCAAAAGTAGGTCTTAGACATGATGGCTCTGATGTAAACTAAACTTTGTGACCCCCAAAGTTATGAGCAAGCTCTAGCAGTTACGTGCCTTATCTGAGCTATCAAAGTGATGACTCATTGTATCCCTCTTTTTTCTCTCTGCAAGTGACTTATCCATGTTTCTCAAGGCAGACAGGAACAAAGCCAAAACCGTAAGAGAATAAGTCTTGTTAATTGTGTGCTGGAATAGTCTATGAGGGACAGACTGGGAACAGTGAGGGACAGAGGTCCATCCTGAGGTCCTTGTCAACATTCCAGGTGAAAACTGTCATAGAATTGTTTAGATTGGAAAAGACCTTTAAGACCATTGAGTCCAACCACTAACCCATCACTGCCAAATCCAGCACTAAACCATATCCTAAGTGCCACATCTACACAGCTTTTAAATAGCCCCAGGGCTGAAAATATTCAGCAGTGAAGTCCTCTCCTTGCAGAGCTGCACAGGTAAAGCCGAGGTGCAGTGTGCATTAGGCTGCAATTACCTGAGGGTCCCCCAAAATGCTCTTACAGTCCTGTCTGCAGTTTCATGTCCCCACAACATCTATACCCTGTATGAGGAATCAGCCCTGCTATGGTCTAACACATATACACCCTGTACGGTTTTTTAAGAGTAAAAGCGTCCTTGGTGCTCATTTATGTGAAGCAGCATTTCAGAATGGAACCCTACCATGTAAATAAACCACCAGGCCGCTGTAATCCAGAAAATACCAAGAGTGACGATGAGGCATCTCCAAAGAGCAGTGCAAGTACTAATTTTCAGAATATTCCTGTGGCAAGTGTGGTTCAAGTTGCAGAATTATAAGGTGAATGAGAAACATAAACACAAGCCACAGGCAGAGGAGATGTAGGAACCAGACTCCAGCTGCCTTCAGATCTGCTCCTCAGATAGCCTAGAAATGTTTTATATGTGCAGTACAGATAATCAGAAAGCATGCCAGCCTTTAACTGAAGGAGTGCTAAACTGATCAATATGACAAAATGTTTTGAAGCAGCATTAGTTTGCAAAGCTGCTCAAATCTGTTTTGTTCAAGCTGTGTTAAAATTAATTTTAATGCATTTTAGCAAGTATGTCAGAAGAATTCTGAGGGGAGAAGTCTATTGATACAGATCACTCACCAGACCCAGAGAAAATGGTTTTACAGCCTGGCTCATAAAAACAACTTTTGTCTGTTTAGCAAGATGCCCCAGGAACCAATTTTCTAGAGCCATTGTAATTTCTCACCATGAAAATTGCAGGTTGTTTTCAAGAAAGGCTAAACACCAGCAGAACCTTTGTGTGTTTGCTCCACTTTCTGCCGAGGAGCTTTGGCTGCAGCTTTCTGAGCATCATATCTCATTTACAAGGTGACCCAGAACACAAAACCTTGTAATTAGCCTGAAAACCCAACCTGCTTTCTCTCCCTGCCTGCCAGCCCCCTCGCCTTCTGCTGCCCGTGGTTGCGATGGCAGCGTTTTCCCAACAAAGGGGGGGTCTCGTGCAGAAGGAGAACAGCAGAGCCAAGATATTCAGAGCTTTTGCATGCGGTCAGATAAATATTCATGATGCAACTGTGTGCTTAAGAGCTGCTTTTTGAATTAAGTTCTAAGGCATTGTTCACCCTCAAATAACATCCAGGAGAAACTTCTCCTTATTTAAAAATAAACAAATTCCTAGATAGACTGCAAATGTGAAATCACCTTCCTTCCCCAAGTAGCAATAGGGAAGTGCCAAGTGAGGAGATTGCTGTACGAAGCACGATGAATCAGGTGCTTGACCAGTGTAAATTGATGTGTTGAGATCTGTAAAACCTCCCCAGTTTTCACTTGATGACGGTTATCACTTAGCCCACTGTGTTCATGGTACAGTCAAAAGCAGAATCATTCTGACTGATGATAAATTATGCAGTGGTCTATGGATTCCTCCTAAGTATGTGGCACGAATTTCTTACAGGATACTGTTCTGGTTTGGTCAAATTTAGAGATATATCCTCTGAGAGAAGGCACAACCACCCCTCCCCCCACCAGGTTTGGGAAAAATAAACTTTCCTTGAAAGAAAGTGAAGGAGATAAGAACTATTTATTTAACAAACACAGGGGAAAAGGAAAATAATGCTAAATAGTAAAATCTTTTGCTGTGAAGAAAAAAACCTGGGCAAGTGTTAGAGTCCTCCCTTTGGTCTCCTCGGAGCTGGGGCTTGGCCCATGGCCAGGCCCTCTGTGCTTGCTGGAAAGTCCTCCCAATGTGCTCTGATATTGAAGCAGTCCAGCAGAAAAAGGGAAAAAATCCGAAATTCCAGGGAAGGGAAAAAAGTTCAACTCTCAGTCTCCCTCCAGAGAAAAAGAAACTGAAAAACTGGCTGAAAGCTGGCTGGGAAAAGAAAAAGTCGCTATCTCTGTGTGACCTTGAACAAGCTGCAAACTGCTTTGAAAAAGTTTTGCTCAGTTTTTCCTTCCTCCTCTCAGGCTCAGTTTAAAGGCATAGAAAGGCACAAAGTTAATTTCTGAGCATAGGGCAACGATATGGGATACACATCATAAAGTCACCCCAAGACCGATACAAATCACAAGAGGTCGTAAGTAAATACTTACATCTGCAAATGTATTAAGCTGTTGATCTTCTTCTAAATGATTTCCCATCCTATCCTGTGTGGTTTTCTCTATTTTCATGTCACTGAATTTTTTTCTTTACCTTGAGATGGTATAAAAACCAAAATGTCTGAATATGCTTTGCCACCTATTTCAACACTTAAAAAAAAAAGAAAGTTAAAAAAAATTAAAAAAAAGTACTCTGGGATGATTTCAACAGCATTTTTTGAAATAGTTAACATCTATGCTGACCAGGGCTTATTTGAGCTCATAAATCTTATAAGCATCAGAAAAGATGCTGTACCTTCAGCAGAACACTGATTACTATAATATATCTTTCTGTCATAAACTGACAGAGATGCAGATACAAAGAAATAGAAGGACTTGAGTGGTAGAGATCAACTTCAGGTTTGGTGACATTAAAACACCTCAAGGAAAGAAGGCTGATTCTATCTGGGTATCCACATTTGGATTAAGGATTTTATATTTTTTAACCAGTGTATGGATATTATATGTATATGTTAGTGGCAGGCTGCTGTAAAGTGAAAGACTGAGAAGTACTCTATCATTACAAAGTACATCTTGCTTTCTTCTAAATAATACAAAGTAGACTGTAATTAATTCTTGAAATAACAGAATTTACTTAATGTTGAAATTAATAACTTATGGAGTTGCTTAGCAACTCAGACAATACTAACATCCTTAGCCAGGTATCAAGTTCCTTTTCTGAATTTCTGACAGTATCTTTCATTTAAAGCTTTGGAATAGCTTCCCTGCTTCTTTTTCTCTAAACCCAAGGCTCTCCCCTTCCTTTTCTTTCTGTACAAGAGATAGCCTTGATTTAGGTGAAGTGATTCCACAGAATTGGAAGCTATGATGTATTTGATACATCTCTAAGACCTTTGAACCATTTATGAGGAAATGCAGCTGACTTTTGTTTTCATTAAGTAATTTGGTTAATTTTAATTTATTTTTTTTAACCTGTTCTTTGTCCTGAACCACGTACATTACTGATGTGACTGGGATTAATGGAAAAGTGGACTTCATAGTGTACAGAAGCAAACTTCCCTGTCATGCTGTAAAAAAGAACTTTGCACCAGACTTTGGTCAGACGTGCACAGTGAAATGACAAGAGGAAAATTTTCCAGCAACAAGGCACGGCAAGAGAAATGCCAGTGACATGTAAGGAAGGAATTCTTCCATGGTGAGAGTAGTTAAGCACTGAAACAGGTTGACCAAAGAAGTAGTAAATTTCCTTCCTTGGCAAGCCTCACCTGGATGACTTCCAGAAATCCTTTCCAATCATGTTTTCTGTGATTCCATTTAGGGGACAAGTTATTTGTGTTTTTCTGTTATTTCTGCACCAGGACACATTACGGATTACATTCCCCACTAAAATACATTATGAAGATGACTAGGCCCCGTGGTGAGGCTTAGATAATGGAACAGACTATGAGAAAATAGGGAACATAACAAGAGAAACTGCCAAACATAACAAAGAGCAGAGTGAGCAGCTGGAAAACATTACGGTGTAACACCATGAGATGTGGCTGGATTTCACAGCTGGTGTCATAGGTTAGCAAGCATAGTCACGGAAGGGATGTCCTTGCTAAGGGGTGCTTACAGCTTCCTCTGGGAACTGATAGAACCTATCAGCTGGCCAGTTTGAATATGGACAATTCTCTAAGCCACTTAAAGTTGTGAACACCTCTGTGATCCACATTTAAGAATAGGCAAACTCCCCCTCCAAGCTCTCTCTCGTTTCCGGCGCTGGCACAGGTGGCTGCGGGCCCCGTGTGGGGGCCAGCGGGCCCGGCCAGGCCCTGCTTGGGCCAGGCTGGGCCGGGCCACGGCCATCCTGGAGCCATGGACCTGTTCCAGCCATGGAACCCCCCCCACTGCCTTGCCGTGGGCAGCCGGAGCAGCTCGGCTCTCCCCCCTCTCCACTGCGATAAGAAAAATTCAACATTCCAGCTGCAAAGCTGCAAGGCCGAGGTGAGATTAACCCTTTTACTGCTGTGAAGAGCTGAAAACCTGAGGGAAGAGAGAGAGGAGATGCTTAAAGCTGAAATTCTGTTGTGAAGCTATGATATATCAGAGTATCCCGTTGTAATTTCATGAAGATATGGGGGGTGGAGTGTTCAACTCGTAAGCAAAAGCACCTGCACTGAGATAGGCAGATGCTGACGCAGCTGTAATTTCATGAGAAGTTTGAACAGGGAGAGATGGAAGCGATGAGGACTTTTGCTCCAAATGGAAAAGGAGAAAACCTCAGTTCCTAGAGATGCTCCCAGAGATAGTCCTAGAGATGAAGATGATGAAGACCCTTTGGTCCCAGGGAAGGAGAAGGGCCTCTGTTTTTGTTTCTGAATGGCTCAACCTTAAAATTGTACCCCAAAAACCTTCAAGAGTGGACCCTCAAAAGCAGTTGCGGGAAAAGCTGCAAGTCGGGGGAAAGGACTCACATGGGAGCAGAGAGACTCCTCTTCCTAACTGGACTGAACAATATTTGGAAGTGGGCGGCTGTCTTGTTGTGATAATGTTTTCATAGCATGAGCAAGAAGAGACTTCTCTTTCTAAATGGACTGAACAAGGTTATTATGGCAGTGGTAAACAGACTGAACATCTTGAGGGTTGTTTTTTCACATTGTCAGTGGGAGAAGGGAGGAAGGTGGGGGGAAGAGGAGAGTTCTGAAGGTGGTATAATTTTTTTTTCTTCCCTCTTTTAGGTCTGTTAATAAACTTCTTTATATTCTTTCAAGTTTGGTGCCTGCTTTGCATTTCTCCTAATTCTTATCTCACAGCAGATAAACAGTAATGAGTATTTTGGACCAAACCACTACAGCTGGTTATGGGGAACTGTGTGAGAGAAGGACAGGCTCTCCAGGTAACTGTAAGAGAACTGGAGGGCAATACTGGAGTCTTTTCGGGGAGTACAATCTTGGAAAAAAACCCCACAGTGTCCAGGTTACTGTATCAATAAATCTTGTAGAGGTTTCGAAAAACTTCTTCACAGAAAGGGTTGTCAAGCACTGGAACTTGAGGCTGCCCAGGGAAGTGGTAGAGTTAATATCCATAAAAGTTTTTAAAAAATGTGTAAATGTGGCACTTGGGGACACGGTTTAGTGGTGAACTTGGCATTGCTGGGTTAACAGTTGGACTGGATGATCTTAGAGGTCTTTTCCAACCTTAATGATTCTACACCATGTAAGGCTGAGATGTGATAGCTAAAGGTATCAGAAATGCCAAATGTGGTTATGGATGTAGCAAAACTGGAACCAATGGGGAAAAAGTAACTAAAGTGGTTTATTTGGGAGGAGACAAGGGTGGGAAAAGAGATGGATCAAGGTGGAGAGCGGGAATTATACGCATGGGAAAATGGAGAAAAGTGTGGATAGATGAGGACAGCCATGTGTAAGCAAGCTGCTGGTTGATACGGCTGTCTGATCAAGTCCTGCATCAACTGCAGTCTCTCCTACCTTCTTCCTATATCCTATTCTCTACTATTTTTTCCTGTGCATTTTCAGTCTCCAGCCTGTGCTTGTGTGGAGAAGTCTAAGAGTCAGCAACCAGAGAAGGGGCCATGGGTCACAAGGGTTCATACTGCCAACAACAGGGCAGCACAGGATGTAGACATCCCTCTGTGATGAGGGAAAGGAGATTAGGGCTGGGACCTACGAGTTGCCAATGTGAAGTGGAAGACTTGGCAGAGCTGCTTCTGGGAAGAGCTGATAGGTGATACCCTGTCATTACAGCACTCACTCCATAGTCCCTCCTCATTCCAGGTGGGACAGGATCAGTCTGACAATGTTCAGCAAGGACAAGACTTTGAAGGGCTGGATATAAAATGTTTTGCCCTGTTCAGTCACATGACTTTTTTAACTTTGACATTTCTGATCCAAATATCATAGTAGATATTGCTGGCAAATTACAAAAAAACAGGAGGAGGGATGAGGATAAGAATATGCAGCAGTAGATTTTTGCTTATTCTTTTCTTAATTGTTTGGCTGCCATGGAGATAAGCATAGTGCATAGTTCCAGTGGGAACTACTGTTATTCCTGCACATGCAATTCTATAGCTCTGTGTATGTCTATCAAGCCTTAAAAATAAGGTATTTCAGGAGAGATTGAATTTAGGAATTCTGAACCTCATACCTACAAACTATTGTCTTTCCATGGTCTCTCAAAGACTTAAGACTAAGGGCTGTCTCTCCATATCTGAGGTTTTTGTTGCGGTGGTTGATAGCTGCCGCCAGAGTGACTGGGGAGCTGCGAGGCCCCAGAACAGCTGCTGACTCCTGGTGGGCCAGCTCTGAGGTTTAACATCTCCTCTTAGCCGACGGCCAGCACCCACAAGCCTGTGCAGCCTTATGTAGATTGTTGGGTTTTGGTTGGCCCGTTGGCCTTCTGCCCCTTTCTCTTTGAATATATATGTTCCCTCTTTAATATGTATGCTTTCTAGAATGTTCTTCGCTGTTTGATGCCCCATTGGTCCCTTATCCCCTCCTCCCTCCCCTTTCCTTCCCCATTGGTTTGCGGGTTGTCAGTCTGTACCGCCTCTCCTCCCTGCTGTCAGGCCCCTGGACCCTCCAGTACCCTTGTCTTTTGTCCCTGGGCCCTTCCCACAATAAATCCTTGGAAACCTACATGGAAGACCCCTCTTGTCTGCTTTGTCCTTGGCTGACGCTTTTGGATCCTTGGTGCTTGTGGGTGTGTGTGCCTCCATCCCACAGGTGGTTAGAGTGCTTGTGTGTTGGCTTTGTGTCCCCACTGGGAGCCCCCAACGGGAGATCGGCTGCTCCAGGAGTGCCAGACCTCACACGGGGTGCTCGGGGAAGGCGCAGCACAGTTCCTACCACCTTCACCTGCGAGCTGCGTCAGGTTTTGAAATGAGTTTTGAAGAACAGGAATTTTGTCTGTGAGTTATTACAATAATTTATTTAGCTCTATGAGCTTTGTTCTGTGGTTTTTTTTTTCTTGTATTTCAGTAAGGCTTAATCAGTTGAGCAAAAATGGGGAGATGGTGGCAAACTATTGACATTTTATTTGATATTTGATTTCTCTTTCCATAGGGGACTCTTCCAGAAGGAGGATTTCTGCAGTTGACATCACTGGTCTGGTTCCACAGCTGGGAGGAGTATATCTACATGTACAGATTGCTGTTCTTGTTTAAGTTAGTGCCTCTGGAAGGTTTAATGGGAATATACTCGTCCCCTCCATGCATTCAGATGCCTACAGATAAGAAAGCCCAGCACCTTGAGAGCCTCTCCAGCTCATAAGAAAGATTGAGGCAAGGCACGAGCTTTAAGCACTGCTCTTGAAGTTTGTCATGCCTTCACCCAGGCTGGAGGAAAACATCTAACCCACAGTCAAAGAACAGAACTACACAGACTGAGATGACAGAACAAAGAGAAATGGATCTACATGAAGGCACCCCAAGAAGCACTAGAGCACAGGTTGGAAGAATGGCTGGCATCAATGGCCCCTGACGTATGTGACAGAAATAAAATCAGTAGCAACTAAGGAAGGTGCTGCTTGCACCAAGGCAGCAGGACAACTGCCTCGACCGGCACTCTGACAGCAAGAGAGTGGCTGCACAGCTATATCATGTGGGTTGTACCACTCTCATCCTGCAATTCCAATGGGAAGACAGACTGCAGCCACAAGACACACAAAATGAGGAAGTAACAGAAAATGGTCAGCCACCTTCCCTAACATCTTTGGAGGCTGTTGTAAGTCAACTCCTGAGGCAAAAGATTATGCTTCAATAACTGGGGACTCCTGAGGGGTACTAAATAACTGGCCCAAAGCAGCTACCAGCAAGGAGATTTCAGAATACATAGCAAGGATTCAGCATCTGGCACCTCTCATTCTCCATGTTATGCAGAAATGATCCATCCCATACTACCAGTGTACATGCTTATATGAGTAAAACTGAGGAAAGAATGATAGGATGGGTGGAGAATGGGTTTTGTTTAAAATTAATATCACCTTCCCTTCTCATAGGGTCTCATATTGATTTTCATTACTTTAATTTGAAAGGATTCCAGTCCTTGTTTTTCGAATATATCACTGTCATATTGGGTATTCAGCAGCTTCTAGGCAAGTGTTCTAAAATTTAAGCTATACTTGCCATAAATCTCTGACTCAATAATCATTAATTATTCCATACAAAGTAGGACAGCTTGGGATGTTGAGGGCTTTTCATCTAAGACTTCCTGGTATCAAGAATATTCCACCCTTTTATTTGTGGGGGTAAGGTCTGACAAATTAAAGGAAGGTGAATATGCACATGCAAAGGGTTGGATTGAGGGAGCAAGGATTGAGAAGTGGTACTCCAGTTCTACTTACTCTACTCTTACTGCAAAAGCCTAAAAGTGATCTCTGGCGCTTCTCTCATTCACACACATTTACCTCATCCTGTGGAGTTTGGTGCAGAGAAAGTCTCCTGCTATCAGCAGGATACTTGTTGGTTGCTTGCAGTTCAAATTAGCCTGTGAGGTGCCACTTGAGAAACTGCAATACAGTTTCATGGTGAGAGTGTTCAAAAAGAGCTTTAGATCCTGATTTCCCCAGGCAGAGAAACACCGTCTCTGTGGCATTGTCTCTGATGTCCACCTCAGGGTTCTTTTAGAAAAGAGATGACAGCACTGCTTTCTCTACTCACCGTGTTCTCTTTCCTAAGAGAACTAGCTCCTGTCTGTGTGCTAGGTGAGACCATCCTCTGCAGGACTTTACAGAATGGGAATTGCTAACATATAAACATTGACACTTCTAGCTAATTTTTTTAGGGCTTAGGCAGCAAGAAACTTTTGAGAATCTAAAATTTGAATCTACGAACCAGGAGGGATAACAAGACAACACTTGAGTGCAGAACTCCTGTAAATCTTGCCTTGTTAGAATTGTCAACACCACTTCTTCCTTGCTGCACTTTGACCTTCTCAGAAGGTCATCTGGTTATTGCCAGACCAGTTCCACTCTTGAAACAAAGAGAAGCCAAGGTGATACGTATGTTCACGCTTAATGTGAATGCAGTGCTACTAACCCTGTAAATCAGAATACAGGTGGAAATTATTTGATTCCATCCTTCTAATGAAATAATTCATTCTTACTTTTACTTGAACACAAAGAGTCTGAAACAGCAGCTCTAGCTCCAGTGGTCACCTTGTTCATTACACTTTCCCTATGTAAGTAAGCATGCAAAGGGAACACCAGAGGCTGTAGCTGTAGAAATCACTGAATGGAACACAGTAACTTATTCTACTGCTAAATATTTAAAATTTCATGAATCCCTAGCTCACCTTTGTGACACTCTCCAGTTTTGTTGTAAATAATAATTTGCTGGGAGCATGTGTCTGCTTTGTGATAGAAGCCAAATGTGGATTATAATCATAAGCCTTGTAATCAAATGTGTACAGAAACAGTAAAACAATCCAAGCAAGGAATATTATGTATGGACAAGCAAATGCACAAGAAAAAAGTAAACATGTAAAAAGCAACACATGGAAAAATATCAGTGATTCTAATGGAAACTGGGTAGAGATCCCAGATCAAAAGGTGTCAGTGGAGGCTCTCAATACAGACAGGTTCAAATCCACTCATGTGATGTTGCATTCAAGTCTATGTGCAAAGAGGAAGCAGACCTTGTGTGCAAAGGCCAAAAAGTTATTGTTAGCAAAGGTAAAATCTTAAGTCTAATTCAAAATCATTATTGGTCTAGATCTAATTATTACAGAAAAAAAAAAAAGAAAAATAATGCAGGTAGAATATTTATGTACAGATAAAAAGCCACAGTAATAGCAGTAATACAACTGTAAAGTGGACAACATATGGAATCCTTTACCAGGAGAAATATGATGTTCATTTTGACAGTATGATATATACATAATACTGTGTACACACAAATTGTATGTTTGCTAACATGCCTGCACACCTTCCTCTTTCATCCTTGGTCTGCAGCTCCAGGTTGCACAGCACCATTTATATTAAATTTAGATTTATGTATATTATATACTACTTCTTTGCTCTTCTTCCTGGCCCTAACCACAGTTTTGTCCAGCTCCAGGTCTGCAGGTTAATTGATCATTACTGATCTTTTTATAACATGGGGTCTTCAGTGCCAATCCTGTGCCCCACCTCTTCTCATCCCATAGATGTAATCCTGTCTGCCACATCTTGTGGTTGTCATTGCAGACCTGTATTTCTCTACTCAATAGAATTTTATTAAATTTGTAAAAATTCTCAATCTGCCTGTAACAACTGCTTGTTACTGTCACCTATAGCAAACAACGCTTCTATCACACAAAGATAAACCAAACATATAGATACATCAGTTAAAAAAATTGCTGCCACATCCAAACCACATAAAATAAAGCTGCAGGCAGGTCACAAGACCAGACAAGCCTCAGTTCTGAGCCCTTGCAGACTCAATACCAGGCTTGTGGCATGTTACTAGCAGTGACAACATCATATCACAGGGCTACAGTTACACTGGTATGGTGCCCAAAGGAAAAAGCAACTAGGCAAAAGCAACAGCAAGGCACTACCTGAACTCTTATCACAGTTGTGAAGCTTCACACCTGTGGCAGGAGGATGGCCTTGTGCCACAGGGGCAAGAAGTGTGAGGCAGCAACAAGGAGAAGGCTTCTCCACAAGAGATGACTCAGGAGCTTAGGATGACCACCTCACAGGCAGGAACAGATCAGAACAGCTTTGCAGCACCCAGGCCCAGTGGGTTGTAGTTTTCCTTCTTACCAGTGACATCTCCTTCTCAGGTCTTTCACTTCTACTCCTTTGCAGCCGTTCTTGTTCCTGGCTTAATGACACTCTTGTTTGTGGGAAATGACTGTCTGGAGTGCTTAGACTCTGAGAAGAATTTATCCTTTTTCTTAGGTTTGTGGGGGGGGTTTCTAAGGGCAGAAATTGACTTATGATGAGCTGCTAAGGGCACTTTTCTTCAGAAATGGGTGGAAGTAGTGATGGAGAACATCATGGCAGAGAGCTGGTAGAGAAATAGGTCAGCATCAGCATGCAGAGGTGATAGAGTTAAAAGACAAAGGTGTGATGGTCTACCAGCATGGGGAGAGGGCTGTTCTGTGGTTGCATTTCTTGCTGTTTTCTTCAGGAATTGGATAGCTGGGGAGCTTTTGCCCCAGATGAGGGAATATTTTCCATATGCTGATGACCATGTAGGTCTTGCCACTCAGAAAGCATATACCTGTGCCCTATTTCCACATCCAGCATCTCACTGCTGTCAAAAAGCACCCTGAAGTTGGGGGCTGTTTCTGGAAGAAACTACTTCACAGAAACAGGAATGGTCTCTTCAGGCCCGTGTGAGGGTGCCTGAGGGCAGAGTGGAGTGGCTTTGGTGCCCTTCTGGGATGAGCGTGTTGTGTCACCTATAGAGATCTGCAGCAGAAGACTTCGGATGAGTTTGCCTAGAAAGAGAAGACCTTAAAAGCAGTGGTGAAGGCCAAGAAGAACGGTAAGCGTTGATGGCATGTGACAGAGCAGGTTCTCAAGATGTCAGCACATCTCCATGCAATGCCTTTAGTTACCCAGATGAGAAAGGTAAAGGAAAGACAAAGGGAAGAGGAACCTGCTCTCGGCTGAAGAGCAAGGACAGTCTGTAGTCTCCAGACAAATGCTTTAAACCTGCAGATGCAATATTGTTGGTGATTCCAGACGTGACCAGTTATTGTCAGGGTGAAAAGAGGCTCAGAAAGTTTATTCTACAGCTATTGTTCTGATATCTTCAGTTTCATGTCCTGTTGTTGACACTTCATTTGGTTTTCCTGTCCTCATTTGCAGTGTTACCCCAGGTGCTGTGCCAGCCCATATCCACTCAGCTGGAATGCAGACCTCTACCAAGAGATCTGGGTGTGCACCATTGCTTCTCTGTATCTGTAAATAGAATGGAAATCTGTATTGTTTGAGCATATCTTCCCCATATCTGCAGCATGGCAAAGCCATAATAGACTCACAAAACTGTTTGTGTGAATTCTTCTGCCACTTCAAGTCACTGTGGTCAGAAGGTGCTACGAACCCATGCGTTAACTGGTAGAGATTCTACAGAAATTTATCAGTTGTAATTTGTATTTTTTTAAGTCAAGAGGAGGAAGAGTGTTTGAAAAAGAGCTGACAAGTGCTAAAGGCAAGGTCAAAGTCATCCACTATTCTCCCTTTGTCCGCAAGTCCAGTCATTTTATCGTAGACAGCAATCAGATTGTTCAGGTGTGACTGACCCTTGGTAAACCCATGTTGATTCTTCCTAATCACCTCCTTCTGCATGGACCCAGAAATGTGGTCCAAGGGGCCTTGGTCCAGGATTTTTGCAGGCTGGCCAGCCTATAATTCCTGGTCCTCGGTCTCAGATCCTTGCAGGCACTCTTGACCCCACTGATCTCCTCTGGCAATGTCATTGGTGCCCATGTGGATAAGCAGCAGGGAGTGATAGGCTGAGATCCTTGGTAGTTCCTCTGCTACATCTTGGATCTGAGCCCCTGGCTAGCCATGAATCAATCTAGATAGCAAGCCAAGGAGGCAGATGGGGGCTTCTGTCCACCACAAATGAAAACCTACCACTGCTGTCCCCTGCCATTGCCTCCTGTCAATTGTATGTGGTTTATGCATGGACAGCTCGGATGCTTCCTCAGGTGCAACATTCTGCTTCTCTCCTGCTACCAGGTCACCAAACCTGTTCTGCAACTGTCCTGCAAGTGGAGAAGGAGCCACCTTCCATGTGCCAGAAGTCAGCTTAGGCAAATCAATTGTATTTAATTCAGTAAAAATTATTTCCTAATTATCTTTCCCTTCGATGTTTCATATTACAAAGACTAACTCATGCATTAATGCCTCACTGCTACTAGTGGCCAGTCTTGATTCTTCAGTCAAATAGTAACATGGAAGTCTGTCTACATTTTCCAGAAATGCATGCAAATCCTTGAATACCTGAATGTTTTGCTGTCTCTAGCATTAGAATGGTGGAGCAGGAAGATTATTCCAGATAATACAGGGTCTAAACCTGATGGTTTGTTTTCTCCTGCACTAAGAAGGCTCTGAATACTTGTCAGAATGCAAGCTTAGTAAACCCAAAGTGCTAAAGATACTGAAGAGCATGTTTCAAATTTGGATGGTCTTGCTACTGTACTTTTCCATTAAAATGAGTTTGTGAAGTTTGGGGATTATTTTTGTTGTTTACCTGGTTCTAATTTAGTTGCTATATGCTAACTGCATCATATTGTCCACGTTGAGATATTTGTGAATTATTGCATTCATTTTCCATGTTATACCTGCTTTTAGGGGCTTTTCATACATTTATGTTCTTCACTAAATGAATAAGATGGGAAGATTTTAGTTTGGATCCCAGGATGTGGGACTGGCCATAAATAAGTCTTGCAAGAGAATCTTTTGAAACTGGAAAAACAAGAGAGAAATTTATAGCAAATAGATTTGTTCTTGAAATTTCCTTGCTTGTTACACAAGTCTTATCTTCCCATTTCGTAATACCACAATGTCTTGGGGTGACTTTATGATGTGTATCCCCTATCGCCATTTTCCGCTTTGTCTCACATGACTCACATGAACAAGACACACATGAATAAAAAACCCAACCCCATGCTGCATAGATTATACAGAGTGTTTTACTATTTTTAAAACCACAAGACCAGATTCATGGACCTCAATCATAACTAATGCCTGATGGTGAAAACAAAGCATATGAAACCCCAAACATTCTCCTCCCACGGGAGCAGGCAGTCTTTTTTATGGAGGGAGTGGGGCTGGTGCAGTCATGCCCCGTGCACAGCAGCCACATCCAGCTCTGTTCCTGAAAACCTACAGATGCAGCAGCTAGCATTAAAATTCCTTTTTCTTTTTTTTTTTTAAGAGACCTGAGATAGCAAACAAGGGTTTTGTGAAAAAGCCATGACCTCACCAGCACAGTCCATCCTGTCTTCCCCTGAAATTCCATTTCTGTTTTCCTGGTTGTGGGGCTCCCTGTTCCATGTGTGTTTGTGGGGTTCTGCGTGCAGCAGCTGGGGAACAGCCGTGGGTCACAGGGGCCCCTGCATGCTTGCGGCAGCAGCCACAGCAAGTGAGAGCACATGTCGGTGTTTTTCCTTCCGGCTGCTTCCCATTCAAACAGCTCATGGTGCCAAAAGGTAAAGAGGGGATGTGGCGCTTCTAATACAAACCTTTTCTCTTTGTCCCTGTCTCCCAGCTGCTACGTCCCAAACAGCCTGTGGCCTGATGACTGCGAAATGTGTTGAGGAGACAAGAAGATACAGTCCCCATTCTTGCACTCTAAGGCAGAAGAAAGAATGAGCCAGAGTGCTGAATTATGAGGGGAATTTTCTACCCACTGTTACAGAAGAATGATGGAACACTTTTCAGTGGCTGAAGATCTGCCCTGGAAGCCTCCAGAGAAGAGTCACACTTAAGAGTCATACGTGTACTGAATATTCTCTATCCGCTTACTTTAGGCAGACTGTAGCCGTTCCAGGTAACCTTCATCTGACTAAAAGAAAATGTTTACATGTTTACATCCAAGCCAATCACATCAGGCTCCATGTCTAACCAGCAGAGAGATGGGTTCATGTTAGCTGGAAGCAAATGTTCACAGCAGGTTGTCTGTCTGAGCTGGCTCTTTAGAGTCACATTTGGATGCACCTTAACTCTCCTCTTGTTCTCCATAGGGAGCTCAGACAGCTCAAAACATGCTCCTCTCAGTTCTGTGTTGGAAGTTAGATAGTTTTACTTGACTTGCTCAACTACTTTGGGGAATTTACCCATGCTTTTGTGTTCTGAAATCAGGCTGGTGTCACTTGTGGTCTCTTTGGGAAGGTGGAATGTGTGAAAATGTTCAAGGCTGTGAGGAACAAATGTTGCAGTTGTGTTTTAAATAGCAGACTAGAGAATCACTCTTTGGCTTGTAAAACTCAAGTAATTCTTGTCTAACAGCTAGAAAAACATAGTATTGTGCTGCTGTAGTAATTTCTCTTCCATCTCCTCTTTCCCTATTGCCTCCTCCCCCTTCCCACCCCCAAAATAATTCAAAATAATTCAGCTTGTAACTGCAAATGCTTTTCAGTGTTGAAGGAGGTGAATGGATCAAATCTAAAAATGTCTGTGTTGTTTTCTGGTATATATATGTAGCTGTGGAAGCAGCTGTTCTGCTGCTCCTTTAGAAATGTCCTTGTTTTTACAAGTTATCTGCTTCTATATTGGAAGGCAAGAAAACTTTTTTTTAAATGAAGGTTTCAAAATATTATGCCATAAGATTGTTTGAAACAGGGCATGTTACTGGACTGTGAGACCCTGTATCTTTAACCTTGTGTTTCAAGAGAATGTAATGATTCAGAAGTATGAAGAAAATGTAAATACAAAGAATATGAACAGCTTCAAATTTTTAATAACAGATGTGGAACAGAGGCAGTGGCTGAGAAGGTTATATCTAAAATCATAATGAAGTATAAAATTGGCTTCTTTCCATACAGTTCAGGTTCCTGTCTTCTTGCGTCTATCTCCGTCTCCGTACTGAGGCTGCACATTGCTGTAACTTTCACACTCTACAAATTCTGTCAGCTCTTCCAAGAAGACGTCACCCCCAATTGCTTGAGCAATAAAAGTGCTTAAATAATGCTGCTCTGCTGAAGCAGATTTGCATTTCTGGAGAAAGCTAATTCTGCAGTGGATTAATTCGTTTTTGAATTGCTGCTGAGAGGAAATGAACCTGCAGAGAGACAGCTGAGTCGTAAATTTCTTGTCTAAGGTTACTTAAGGTCTCAATATTCATTCCATACAACTCGCTTGTATTGGACAGATCAATATTTGCTTAACTGAGAATACACTAAGCTAAGTTGCTATGATTTTACTAAACTGGCAATGCATTAGTAAGCACAATAACCAAGTTCAGGTTAAAATTTAAATGTAATCCATAAATCAGCAGTTTCAGTTAATCCAACACCGTACAAATGCAGCAAACTCAACCTCTGAACCACAGAGATTGCAGTGTGCAGACTTGTCTTGGGTAACTGTAGATAGATTTCTTTCAGTACCTAGACACATGGTCTTGGTTGATTTATGTCAGTAAACAGTTGTGCTATGTCAAACGTGTGTGGCTCACCTCTGAAATAATGGTATGTATAGAGTTTAATCACAGAGCAGCATCACGGAATGGTTTAGGTTGGAAGGGACCATTTGAGCTCATCTAGTTCAACACTTCTGCAATGAGCAGGGATGCCTTCCACTACAACACATTTCTCAAAGCTCCATCCAACTGGCCTTAGCTGTTTTCAGGGATGGGACATCTACATCTCTCTGGGCAATCTGTTCCTGTGTGTCACTATCCTCATCCCAAAAAGTGTCACCCTTACAGCTAGTCTGAATCTACTAGTTTAAAGCCATTCACCCTTGTCCTATCGCTTCATGTGCTTGTATAAAGTCTGTCCCCATCTTTCTTATAGGCCCCCTTTAAGAACTGAAAAGCTGCTCTAAGTTTTGCTGGAGCCTTCTCTTCTTCAGGCTGAACAACCCCATCTCTCTCAGCCTGCCCTCCTAGGAGAGCGCTCCAGCCCTCTAATCTTCTTCATGTCCTTATCATCATGGCCCTGCACGTTTAGCACTAACCTTCAAGAAATGATTAGTTTCTGCACGCATAACCTAGGCATAATCTACTGGAACAGCTTTCAAATAGAACTACTTTTGAATCATTGACTTTTTAAACAGCTTTAGACTTACCTTTAGAAAATTGCTGAACTCTGTGCCATTCCTTTACTTTTAATTCATTACCTTCAGCAAGTGGAAAGTACTTCACCACAGCCTGTAAGGGTATCAGGGTGCTCTGGCCTGTTGAGCTTCTGTCGGTTGAAGTGGGTCACTCCAATAAATCGAATCTTTCTTCTCATCTTTCTTCTCCAGACTTTCACAGGCAGGGAAAGATTTGGGGCTTCATAGGTCTGTGCAGAAGAGGAAGAAAGCTACTTCTCTTCTGCAGGATCTTTGTTTCTTCTTTGAGTGCCAGTGTTTATTTTCATAAAAGAGTGACACCTCTGTGCAAATGGTATTAGAAATGTAACTTTTTATTTCAATGCTGCAGTATACCAGCTCACCTCCTTAACCTTAAAAAAACGGGCTTAGAATACTCTTACCTCTCAACACTTCTCTTCTGCTTGAGTTCTGTTCATCTCAGATTGCCTTGTCTCAGAGTTTTGTTTTCCACTCTCTCTCTCTGGATGTCTTTGCAAGCAATCTCTGTGAATCTTTGACTTCAGTTTTAAGGCAACCTTTTAACTTGTGTGTTGCTGATATGGCTTCAGTCTTCCCACCTGCTTTCAGACTGCTTACAACTAGATTGTGTGGGGCAGCTTGGATAAGAAAACCATCTGTGCTGGTTTGGGCTGGGGTTGAGTTAATTTTCTTCACAGTGGATGATATGGGGCTGAGTTTTGGATTTGTGCTGAACACAGGGTTGATAATATAGAGATGTTTTTGTTATTGCTGAGCAGGGCTTGCTCAGAGCCAAGGTCTTTGCTGCTTTTTATACTGCTACTATGGTGAGAGGGGTGGGGATACATGGGAAGGTGGAAGGAGACACAGCCAGGACAGCTGACTGCAGCTGATGAAAGGGATATTGCAGACCATATGACATCATGCTCAGTACATAAAGCTGTGGGAAGAAGAACAAATGGACATATATTTGGAGTGATGGTGTTTGTCTTCCCAAATCACTGTATAAGCGTCCCCTGCTTTCCTGGGGATTGCTGAACACCTCTCTGACCACGGAAGGGGTGAATGAATTACTTGTTTTGCTTTACTTGTGTGTGTACTTTTGCTTTACCTTTTAAACTGTCTTTATCTCAACCTATGTGTTTTCTCACTTTTGCCCTTCCAATTCTCTCTCTGATCTTGCTGTGGGGAAGTGAGCAAGTGGATGTGTGGTACTTTATTGCTAGTTGGTTTTAAATCCTGAGACCATCCTAAAACTGAAAAAAAAAGTTGTTTGGAAGGGAATTCTTGGGGTCTCTACTCCAACCTTCTGGTTGAAACAGGGCTGTGGCTGCAGCAAATTAGGTCAGTCATGTTTATGTTTAAGAAGCCTTGAAAACTTCCAAAATCGTAGATTCTGGCTGCCCCATGAATAACCTGTTTCAGTGCTGCACTACCTTCCTGGGGAATGTATTTTTTCCTAATGTCCACCTTAAGCCTCCCAAGCTGCTACTCAAGTCCATCTCGAGCTTCTGCAAAGATGAGTGACACCCATCAGTTTTTAGCTGCCATTTGCACAGATGTGAGATGATCACCCCTCTACAAGCCCGGCCCCTCTGATAATCTCTTCACAAGACCACAGTCCAGCTCCTCACATATGTTCTGTGTCCCAAAGAACCTAAAAGAAGAGGGGGAAAAAAATCATACCACACCTTCAGAACTCTTCTCCTCCCCCCACCTTCCTCCCTTCTCCCACTGACAATGTAAAAAGACAACCCTTAAGATGTTCAGTCTGTTTACCACTGCCATAATAACCTTGTTCAGTCCATTTAGGAAGAGGAGTATCTCTGCTCATGCCATGAACACATTATCACAACGAGACAGCCGCCCACTTGCAAATAACTTTGTTCAGTCCATTTAGGAAGAGGAGTCTCTCTGCTCCCATGTGAGTCCCTTCCCCCAGCTTTTCCCGCAACTGCTTTCGAGGGTCCACTCTTGAAGGTTTTTGGGGTACAATTTTAAGGTTGAGCCGTTCAGAAACAAAAGTTCTCTTCACCCATCTCTGGGAGCATTTCGTCTCTAAGAACAGAGGCCCTTCTCCTTCTCTGGGACCAAAGGGTCTTCCTCATCTTCATCGTTAGGACTATCTCTGGGAGCATCTCTAGGAACTGAGGTTTTCTCCTTTCCCATTTGGAACTAAAGTCCTCATCGCTTCCATCTATCCCTGTTCAGACTTCTCATGAAATTACAGCTGCGTCAGCATCTGCCTATCTCAGCGCAGGTGCTTTTGCTTACAAGTTGAACGCTCCACCCCCAACATCTTCATGAAATTACAATGGATACTCTGATATATCATAGCTTCACAACAGAATTTCAGCTTTAAGCATCTCCTCTCTCTCTTCCCTCAGGTTTTCAGCTCTTCACAGCACTAAAAGGGTTAATCTCACCTTGGCCTTGCAGCTGGAATGTTGCTTATCGCAGTGGAGGGGAGGGGCAACTCTGCTGCCCACAGCAGGGCTGTGGGGGGGTTCCATGGATGGAACAGGGCTCATCGGCTCCAGGATGGCCGTGGTGTGGCCCGGCCTGGCCCAAGCAGGGCCTGGGCCAGGCCCACTGGCCCCCACACAGGGCCCACAGCCACCTGTGCCAGCGCCGGAAATGAGAGAGAGAAACTCTGCCTCAGGGTTTCTATTCTTAAGTGTGGATCACAGAGGCGGTCACAACTTTAAGCGTCTTAAAGAATTGTCCTTATTCAAACTGGCCAGCTGATAGGTTCTATCAGGTCCCAGAGGAAGCTGTAAGCACCCCTTTGCAAGGACATCACTTCTGGGACTATGCTTGCTAACCCATGACACTCTGCTGGACCCTCTCCAGTTTATCCATGGCCCTATCTAACTTAAGGACCCCTATCTGCATATACATGGGGATTCATCAATAATACTGAGAGAAGGAAGCTGAGAACTTCCCTCAGTTTGCTCACCATGATCCTAACATGGGAGAGTCCATAACCTGCCCTGTTTACAGTAGTACCACACTGTCAGCTTGTACTCAGCTTGGCATTCCCTGCTCGCTCTGGGTTCTCTCCAGCAGGACTGCTGTTCATGCAGTCAGTTTCAATGCTGATTCAGTATTTTGCACTTCTTATTGAACTTCATGTCTTTGCTCTCCCTAATGATTAGCTCAGTGTTGGATTGCTAGACATTTGTCAAAGTCAGCAAAAGTCTGCTTTCATAAAAATATCTAATGACTTGCTGAACACTTTATTATGCCCTCTTTTATGACATGCGTACAAGCATGGCTCAGCTTTCTGGACTTCTAGCAATACAGCTTTTGGGATGCTAATAGAAATTCATGACTTTTCGTATTGGCTTCTACCTGAAAGACCCTGGCCAACCCTACTTTTATATTCTGTCAGAATAAATCCTATATACAATAACATCACTATTTGTCTTTGTCTACTTTAAATCTGTGTTCCTGACTGAACACAGTCTTCCCTACTTTATTTTATTATCATGAAATAGAGTGTTTCTGTTCATCTCAAATACCAGTGGACTGCGCAGAAAAAAACTGTGATGTACTGTACCTGTACTGATACACTTCCAAAGAACCAACTAAACAGCTCCCTGCTGACCCTTGTAGACAGCAGAAATTTTCTGATGGTTACCAAAGACTTTCTGTCCTCGGCTGCAAGTGTGTCTTCGTGACACAACTGCATTTCAAACACATTAAATTTATTTCGAGCCCCATCTGCTACTTGCCTAGATGTGTCTATAGGGGCCACAGAAGTGGCTCCCTGTGACAATTTAGAAATATCTGCTCTGTTCTGTTTAGCAGATGGTCATATGAGTGTCAAAAGTTTTCTTGAAGTGATGGCACATAAACTACTCACTTCATCATAGCAAACTGGTATGAAAGTTTTCATTTAGTAGAGATGAACAAAACCTGCTCTTCAGAAGTCCAGCAATTATGCAAGAATTCTGGTTTGTAAAAGCAGTTGTGAATGTAAATACGTTATCAAACTCTGATTGTGACTATTTAATGAATTGCAAATATTTAGCGAAGGCATAAACAGAAAACAGGTGTTCTCTGCTGCCTAGACTTCATTTCCCACTTTCCTGAATCCTGTTTTATTTGCTTTATGGTTATTATAATGGCTGCCACCAAGCACTGCCACTTCAGTGTGCTAACCGTGACTCACAGAAGTGCCTCATAAATTACATCAATGGGAAAGCAGATGAGCACATGAAGAGGAGGTGCAAAACTCATTAGTCATGCAGTCTCCTTTTCTGGGGACTGAATTGCCTGACAGAAAAGCATTGTGAGCGCCTCATGCATCTGTCAAGTCCACCAGATGCCAATCTTACTCTTGCAGTTTTTGTGAAAGCTATGAATCGATATGCATTATTCAGTATTGTAAAACAGGACCTCAATTAAGCAGCTGACTAAAGCAGAAGGAAAGAGGTAATCACCCAATACACAGTGAGTTTCTTCAGACAAAGGGAATAACGTAGATTTTGCCACTTGAAGCAATATCACAGTTCATTTATTTCTTTTTCATATATTAGCTTGCATAGTGATTCAGTTGAGGACAGGTATTCTGGAACAACCAAATGAAATGAAGAATCTGTGAGCTAGACATTGATTTTGATCAATCTGCATCAAATGAAGTGCATCACTGTACTAGATCAAAATCAGAAAAGGACACAGTATAACACTCTGTCTGTATTTTGGGGATGAGCCAGCATCTTCATTATAACCTGTGTGATTTCAGGGATTTATAGCATACCTATAATAATTCACATACGGCTGAAACTGTGTAAGACCTTCAAATAGCTTTCCAGGATTTTTTTTCTTGGTTTATTTTCACAGAAGAATCCTAGTACATTTACACAGGAGCACACCACATTAAAAAAAAAAAAAAAAAAAAAAAAGTTACAATTTTTTTTATCTTACCAGCTGCAAAGGCATTTCCTCTGTGAAAGAGTCTCACTAAGCTTGACAGCAGAAAGGACTGCAATCTACTACAGCCATTCTCATAAAGTGATCTGACAGTCAGATCAAGCTCCCATTTAGTGATCAAGTGAAAATGAAACTTGAAGGCTTTACCAACGCTGGCAAATGTAAAAATGAATCCACACCATCCTTTAGCCTGAAAAAAAGAACTTAAGAGACAACTTATGACAACCTGAAGAAATAAAATAATGACCATGAAAGCTTCAAAGGAACAGTAGATAGAATACAGAGAAAAACCTCACCAACAGAAGAGCTGAGCCCCATGAGGAGGCATGGCACAGGGGTTTGTCTATCCTGAAAATATTTGTCTCTCTGAACAGTGTGCAATGCAGGTTTTTGATCCCAGAAAAAGCCAAAAAAATATGGCCTTTTTTTTCTCTATGAGGATGCATTGAGTCAGAACTGTGTTTACTATGTCCAAATGATCTTATATTATAACCTAATATAGACCTGCCTCTCCTCCTCCCAGTTCTTCTCTACATTCAGAACAAATGCAAATATAAACATGCTGAATCTGGTCCCCTGCAGCAGGTCCCTGAATCTGGTCCCTGCATAAGCTTCAGAAGTTCTCTGGTACCAATTTCTCCAGCTATCTGACTCTGGTTTGTAGCTGACAAGTTTGTCTTGTTTACAGCTAACAGGGATATGTCAGTATTTCTTGGCAGTAGAGCAGATGTTCCCAAAAGGACAAAGCCATTTGACTCTACTTTTAAGTACTCATTGTTCAGGTGAGCTCTAACCAGCTTAAATGGACTGAAGCACTAAGGGCAAGAAAAGAGGGAAATAATCAGTAAGCAGTGTTTGCTTCTGGCATCTTTTGATTCTCCCCAGTTTTCACTTTACTTTGCTTTTGCCTCTTGGGCACTAGTACACTCTTAAATTTGTTTCTGTGACTCAGGAACAGGATGTACACAGAAACTTTTGCAGGTTGATATGCCTCTGTGTAAACCAGTCAATTCTTGCATTCATTCCATTTTTTTTTTTTCCCAATGAGGATAGCAATTTATCTCCAAAATGATGATTCTACTCCTCATCGTAAGAAATGTTATATAAAAATGTTATGTAAAAAAATTCAGCGGTTGACCTGCACACATCTGATTGTACCATTAGGAGCACTCAAGAGAAATGCACCAGTAATAGAACATTGATCAAGGTAATGTTACTATCACAATAATAATGATACTAAGAAAAATCTTGTTCACGAGCAGGGACCTCTTTATTAATAGTACACAAACGATATGTGTATTCTGCATACTTTATGAGACTGCTTTTACCAAATTGGTATGTTGACTGCTTTATATGCCATAACAATTAATAACATACAGATTAGCAACTGCTACCTTTAGGAGCTAGAAATGTAAAGTAAACTTAGCTGCCAGCTAAAATGCTGTCTTGAGAGGTGGGATGTGTTGCAGTGAAAATATTCACATTATATGTAGTTTACAGCCCTTTTAAAAAAAATACTCTTCCTCATGGTAAGTGAAACTTGTAAGGAATTTTCAATGACTAAGGCAGGCGGCAGAAGGAGCATTGCTGTGAATGGATAAATCTCTGCCTTCAAAGCATTAAACAGTGTGAAAGCTTGATAAACACACACACTTTAGGAGAGTTCAAATCTGGCGGAGCAGGGAGAGGAGCGAGGAGCTGGGGCCTGCTAAGTCCAAAAGCATCTTGGGCTGCTTTAGGAGCAGCGTCATCAGCAGTCAAGAGAGATGGCCTTTGTTTCTGCTTGGCATTGGTGAGACATATCTGGACTGCTGTGTTCAGCTCCAGGCTCCTGAGGATAAAAAAAGATGTGGGCTTATTGGAGCAAGTCCAGCACGAGATCACAGAGATGATGAAACGTCTTCAGCATGAGGGAAGGGTGAGAGAGCTGGGGCTGTTCATGCTGAAGACGAGAAGGCTCTGGGGAGTCCTTATAGCAGCCTCCCAGTAGCTGGAACTGATTAAATGGCTTTGCCTTCATCCATGACATTGTCCTTCACGTGTCCTTCAAATGCCCATTCATTTCACCTCCCTGCCTGACCTGGCTTGTGTAAGTGGAACTGAGCAAGGCTGAGCAAGGCTCCATGCAGCTGAGAGCAAAACGGACTGGTTGGATGAACTCCACACAGCCTTTGTAGACCAAAGGAGACTCAGGCCAAGCCCATGGCCCCAGGATACAGCTATTAAGGGTTGTGGGCTTTTCATTCAAAGTCTTTGGGACCCCATGAAGAAATCTGTCACAGCCCACCAGAATGGGTATTTCTGTAACATTGGTATCATGTGTGCCCATGTGCTCTGTGCCCTACGTCCTTGTGTCAAGATGGTTGAGTTTGGCAGAAAGAGCCAGTTCTGCCCTGCACTTACCCATATTTCCTGTTTCAAGTGGTGATGGGAATTGCATTTGAATTTTTCTCAGAGAAGACTAGTTGGACTTACTCTGAGATAGTGCTTGGAAACAAATAAACCTACATGTGTGTATGTATTTTGAACAACCAGGGAACTGGCATGGGGGAAACCCCTAAGTTACTTGATTGGACAGATGTTGCCGGAGAATATTTTGGATTATCTAGAGTCAAGATTCAACATACACTGGATCAGAGATTTGGGTCCAGGGACAAAAGAAATTCCTGAAACACCGTGAAAGTGGTTGATAACTTTGCTGATAGAGCAAGTCTATTTAACACAGTGTATTTGAACAATGGGTAGCACATTTACCTCAGTGAAGTTGTCATTTTTGACAAAGAGTCTTTCAATGGTTAATGTATAGAGACAAGCAGCAAAGTGAATGTTTAAATGCACATGAAAAGTCAGACCCTTTTTATACCAAATGTGAAAGAAAACCTCAGACTATGCCCTGCATACAAGTCAAGCACAGGCTCCCTCAGATCTATTAAGAAAAGCACAAACTGACTCCAAACCTGTTCAGGTTTCTCTTTGGCTGTAGAATTCTGCCTCCATGCTGTCACTTATTTCTCCTGCATGCCACACCATAAGCACACCCAGTTCTTCCCTAGGGAAGGAACAATCTCCAGTTCCTACCAGGAGATCCTTGCACTCATTTTTATAAGATGACAGTCAAAAACCAAGGTCACAAAAAAAATCTAGATATTATGGTCATATCTTCTCCAAAGGGACAATCCAGACACGCATATAACTCATGTCATGAGTTTAAAAACGTGTCAGAAAGTTGCTCAGAGCAATTTCTTTCTCAGGACCTTGGACTTTTTTGCTTAGAATCAGAAAACTACTTTTTGAAGATTGGTGGTTTTTTTTTTGTTGTTGTTGTTGTTTTTTTTTGTTTTGTTTTTGTTTTTGTTTTTTTTTTTGTTTTGTTTTGTTTTGTTTTGTTTTGGGTTGGTTTTGGGTTGGTTTTGGTTTGATTTATCTTTTTTTTTTTTGGTTGTTTCCCTGTAGAAAGGAGCAGTAAGTACTGCACTAGCCTTTGCACACATTTCCAGTGAGGTACTTGTTACGGCTGTAATGTCTGACACGACTTTGCATGGACAATCAGCATGGGTGAAGTTGTTTACAAAGGTTGTTTACAGTTGTTCTGAATTATCTCTTCCCAAATACATGAATTTTCATTGTCAGCAAAATAACTGTAGTCCAGTTTGTGTTCTCATGAGACTTAACTTTAGAGATGGAAAGATCTTTGGATGTTTTCGGTAGGATTTATTTTAGAAAAGGTGCCAAAAGATCTACCCCAAAGTTCTGGTCAATGTTATACCCCATCATTAAGGGAAATTTCTTGTAACAGGAGCTCAGAGACCAGGGCATGCAAAGAAAACCAGACTAGATCTGCATCCAAGGGCTGGTGAATGAGTTCTAAGAGAAAGGTTATGAGCACTTTAGAAGGAATGGCACGCAGAGACGGACAGCCAAAATAAGGTAAGTCAGAAAAAAAAGAAAAAACCCCATTATTTATCCATTGTAAAAGAAAAGCAACGATTACTGCAATAGGTCAAAGCAATAGGAAGGTGGAATAAAATTGCTTGGTTTTCCCTGTAAAATGGAAGAAGCAGAAAAACTTAGCAAGATAAAAATGTAAGGAAAAAGTTCAGGTAGGTGCCATCATTGACAATAACCATTATGGTAAACAACTGTGTTCCTTGGGTATGTTTATAAAATAATTCTGGATAGCTATAGTGGTCTGAGCTTCCTATTTTGCTGTCTAAGCATTAGCTCTTCATCAGCAGATTCATGTAAGGGAGAAGAAAATAAGTTGAGTTCAGAAGGTGATTCCCAAGTAGATGATTCTGTGGTGGATACGCTTTACCCAGTTTAGCTTTCATTTGCTGAATGAAAAACAAGGCATTTGCTGTGCCTGCAACACTAAATTAAGGACATAATCATTCCAAGCTGTTACAATGTTGGAAATCAAAACCAAATTCATGGTACTAATTGACCTACCTTGACACACACAAGTTCATGGTCCCGAGTAACTCACTCTTTGCAGAAGTCTGAGATCCTTGTAGTGTTCCTGTAAACCAAAAGGTTCAGACTCAGTGTGCTGAAATGAGAAAGGACATTCTTATAAGCTACTGAAATCCAGATACTGTCTATATGGAGGTTATATACCAAATATATGTATATAGATATACATGGAGCTTATACACCAAAGCATGAACCACTGTTTCTCACCTATGTCCTGCCTTGCAGTCCAATCGCTGCTATTCCCATTTTTTTGCCAATTGTTAGAGACTTCAAGTGTTTTCCAGGTCTGTGTCAGTCATTTGTGAATCAAGATGCAAAACACGTGGCTTCCTATCACAACCAAAAAAGAACATGTCAGATACGGAATCCTATGAGAAGTTAGGAAAACCAGCAGGACTTTTGTCCAGGAACTTCCTGTGTCTAATTGCAGCACACAGGCAAGTAACCTACACACACATCAGGAAAGGTGAAGGGAAGGTTCTTGCACACCAAAGTACTAGAGCAGCCTGACAGCTTCTGGTGGTTGACTGGAGAGAATCACTGAAGGCAGCCAGCAAATGTAGTTTTCATTTGCAGAGTGGATATAGACTACATTTCAGGTTCTAGTGCTTGATTTATAGCTTATTAGTATCAAAAGTGAGCAGAAAATGTTGGTTAATTTCATAAAAAGCCGTATTATGGAGGTAAGACAAAGCTCTGAGGTATTAATAGATTGTGACACAGCGAAGTTGTGGCAATAATAACATGAAGTAAATCAACAGCAATCTGTTTTGATAAATTCAAACTGAATTGCTAGAATGTGTTTAACAGGGGACCCATCTCATACTCTTCCTGTTTATTAAATCTTTTCCTTGGGATAATGCCAGCCTTAAACATTTCCCATTCATTGATGTTATTTACTGTCAGAAAGGACCTGGGGATTTTCATGAGCAGAACATGATGAGTCAATCATGCACCCCTGTGATAAAGCACAAAGAATACTGAAACTGCATAAGCAAGAGTGAAGCCAGCAGGTAGAGAAGTGTTTTCCCCCTCTCTATTCAACAATGCTGAAATTCTGTCAAGATAATTGTGTCCAGTTTTGCCACTCCACTACTATTTATGGGAAGGATAAGAGAAGGATCTTGTTGCTTTCTTCAACTTCTTAAAGAGATGGTTTAGAAAAAGTGGAGACAGATGCTTTTTAGGGATAAAAATGATAGGGTGAGAAGAAATGGATGGACATTGCAAAGTGTGAAATTCTAATTAATTGTTAGGGGAAAAAAAATTGCAATTAATGAGACTGCTGAGAGACTTCATTAAATGTCAACCTTCAGAATTATTTAAAACTTAACTGGTCAACACCTTGAATAATGTGATCTAGAGGTAGAGAGGTAGAGTTTGGGCCAGATGATCCTTATGGGTGCCTTCCAACCTATACAGTTTTATAATCCTATGATCCTGCTGATGCCTGCAGAAAAAATAAAATCCTTTCTCATCTCAACAGAGCCAGATTATTTAGAAATCAATTTTTTAAAAAGCAGTAGGTTAAATTCCCTAGTGATATCACTGCATCAAAGAATGGAATTGCATTGAATGTTCCTGAATTCTAAATAAACTAAGTACCAATTTTAAAAGAAGGTAACTATTATATTGGAAGAGTATCTGTCCAGGACAGTATGATATGACACAGTTTCTTGTTTAAAAACAGTGTTTAAATCCTAGATTTTTTAAATCCTGGGTTTTTTTTGGCCAACCAATATTTAAGTATATTTGGAAAGTTGTGTTTAACCTGCTTTTGAATATAATTTCTTATGTTATTGCAGTATGTCTGGATTGTTATATGTCAGAAAATGCTTTCAGAATTCAGGATGCACGGAAACCTAGCCTGAAGCTCTGAAAAAATAATATGCACATTTTTACCTCAATTGTACTTCCATAGTTTATAGTGAAAGTAATTGGACTGAGACTCTCATAATAATGTGAACAGATGTCATCACTTGTAATATGTTGTTCCGTATTAGATTCTATTTTTATTACCATTGAAATGGGCCTTTAATACACATCTCCTTCCTCTGAAGTATGAAACAATTTAGAAGTCCAGGAGCAGTGTCTAACAGATAAAAGATATACAGATGGGAACCGGAAAAATTTTGTATAACCCATTAGAGAGAAAAGCCATGAATTTATGAATGAAGTGTTTTACACTGGAGAGTGAAGATGTCACCTCAACATTTCTTGGATATTCCTATTACAAAATTAACAGCATATTATGAGATAAAACAATCAAACCAACAAGGGTTATCATTGTCCACTGGGTATTTCCCATTGTCTGTCATAGAAGCTTTAGTGAAAAGGACCAGACAAACAGTCATTCAAAAATGTTAATAAGACTTGAACACACACCTAAACAAATTCGGTATTGCTCATATCAATCGAGGAATACCTTAGGGATACCTGAGTCTAGTTTTGAAGACGTCTGCAAAAGAGACGAGCAAAGAAGTAACTTCAGACTCTGCCTTAGGTAGTGATGCATAGAATTGCCTAAACCAGACAGGATTTGTTACCTGCTCCCCACTCCACAAGTGCAGTTCATCTCAGTGTAATTAGTACTTCACTTGACAGGTCCACAGAGGTGTTCCATAGGCCTTGTACATCAGTTAGAATGAGAAGTCTGGATGCAGATGTATCATAGAATCATTGAATAGAATATGCTGAGTCAGAAGGAACCCATCAGGATCATTGACTTCAACTCCTGGCCCTGCACAGGACACCCCAAGAATCACACCATGTGCCTTAAAGTGTTGTCCAAATGTAGATGCTTCTCAAAGCAACACTGCATCCATGCTGAACGCACTCCTGAGCTGTCCCTAGCACTGCCAAAACCCAGTGCACTCTTCATGTCCATGGGACGCCATTGTACATCATTCCAGTGCAGCTGGCAAATTCTGCCTTGCAATGCATTGCAAGAGGAGAAATTTACTGGCACACAGTGAGCTGCTGCCAGAGGGAAAGTCGTAAAATCATGATCAGGTGTTTCATAGGGAAACCCTTTAGGTATTGTTTCCAGGAAGATAAGAAGTTCAATTTAATGACTCAAAGTGCTTATCCAAAACATGTTCCTACCTGTAGCACAGCAGAACTTCTTCACTTCACTCCAGTAAATTGCAACGGTCAGTCTCCCTGCTCTCCATTCTTGTACCTACTATCCATCCCCAAAGGTGCCACAAGAAATTGACACTTAGGAGACTGGGACAATTTTGGAGGAGATTGAGAGGGCTAGGATGGCTGTTTGGGCAATGTACCTGAGCTGCTGCAAGCAAGACAATGAATGCTGCTGTTCCTGAGAAAGCATGATGAGCATGCATGTGGAGAGCCACCACCAGAGCTCTGGGCAGGTAAAATGCCTGCCAGGAATGACAGACCCTCTGCCTCTTCTCACTATACCTGTGGTCTAGAAGAGTATTAGTACTCCTTGTTTCAGAAGTAGGTTAATCACAAATAAATCACAAGTATGTGATTCATACAGATGTTATGAAAAGGTATAAGCTAGAGTTTGTTCAGTGCTTTGAATCTGTACAGTCAACAATTTTGCTTTGATCCATTAATGGTACAATTCAGTGGGAGCAAGGAAGAAACACCTTGAGTAGTGTTGCCCTAGAGCTGCCAGAAGCACTCATCGCTGTCTATGAACAGATGGCAAGCTCAATAAAAAATATTAAAGCCAATTCAAGAGAATGCAAGATTTTTAGGACAATGGTGTTATACTCCCCTGCCCTTTTTTCAGCTTTACTTTCTTGACTCCCTCTTCCTTCCTTTGCTTTAATTTTCTATCCCTCAAGCTAGTTTTATTTGTTTATTTGAGATTTTTTTTCCTCCTCAGTAACTTTTTCCTTTGCATGTTTTTCCTTTTGGAGACAGGGGGATGATGGTACTTCTTGATGTAAGTAAGTGAAAGAGACAAAAAAGACAGTGGCAAATTGGACATGCTCAGAGAATACTCTTATCTGTCTTCAAATAAGAGTTATCTAGTTAAAAAAAAAATTAGAATGCTACCCAACTGAGTGGTGAATAAGAATTATAACAAGACACTGTGGCTGTTCACAAACAACTGCTATTCCCATTTTATCGCACTGGCAGTCCTTCCAAGTTGCTCCTGCAGATGATTATTTTCCCCCTGAGTTGCACACAACAACAAAAAGAGAGGGCTAAATTGAATTTGCCCAGGTATCCTTGCCTTTCAGCAATATAAAGTCTGAAAGAGACTAGGCAATGACAATAAATTAGGAAGAGTGCAGCATGTTTTGCCAAGTTTTGTTTGGCACATGAAAAAGAACAACATCTCACTCCAGGAGAAGAATAGGCACTCTAAGAGACTGTTAAACAACAAAGACTCTATGTGCTATCTTGTTTGCCTGGTCTTGTGACCAAGTATTGACATCCTGGAGACATTTGAAAGCAGAGAGTCAAAATGATCACAATTCCAAAAGATACATGACAAAATAAAGAAATAACTGCCGGTATCTCTCATAAAACCCATGACTTTATTCTACAAGTAGTTTAACACCAAAAAAGAGAAACATTAATAAGGATAAAAATGATGAAATCACAATAAAAGAAGAGAAATTTAGATTGCAGTGCAGAAAACCTTTCTAGCAGTGAGATATAGTATTGGCTGACATATTTTGACTCTGATAGAATTTGTGTAAGTATATAACCAGAGCTGGGTTTTTTTTGGAAGGGGTCTAAAGACATTTAACTACATTCTAGCACCATATTCAATTAGCCAAATTGATTTTTAGTGCACTCTCTTTAAGCAATGAGCTGCAAAATACTCAGTATTCCATCTCCTTTTATAGGGGTTTGTGTGCACTCTTCTGCTTCTTCAAAAATAACAGAATTGCTTTGGGATAAAGAATGCCTGAGCTTACATTAACTTTTTTTTTTCTCTCAAAAAGAAAAATAAAGACACTTAAAATAATAAATAGCAAAAAAAAAAAAAAAAAAGAGAAATATAATCTGGGATTTCTGTGCTCATCTTTGAATGCTGAAAATTGTAAGTGAAGGATGGGTAGCTGATGATAGAATTATCTACCTTATACAGGGAAGTTACTAGATAGTATTTCAAGCGGAACAACAACCTGTCAGAAATATTTAGGCATATCATTGCAAAAAACACCAAAAAACCCACCTGTTTTTTATTTAATTTATGGTATTTATTGAATAATGATATTATCTGATTGATCTGTTCCCAATAATTTTTGAAGATATGGGTAAGAATTCATAGATTTTTAATATTTGAGGAAGGGGATGGGGATGTTGTATTAGATGAAGCTGTAATATTTTTTTCTTGAATAAACTGTATCAACTTTAACATTGTTATCTCCTTGTCCATAGTACAATGTTTTAAATCTCTGATCAATCATCCTGAACTTAAATGGGAGCTGAATGTGTTCAGCATTTCCCAGCATCAAAGCATACAGTGAAATTCTTATCCTTTTCTGATTGTCTGTCTCATTACATGAACAGATGGAAAATACTGCATGCTTTTAAAAATTATCAATAAATCTAATCTATACTGTATACTACTGAAGTTTGAATGCACATTATCCCATCAGAATAAACAAAAACGTGCTTTCACCATGCATACGGTATTTACTTCTTATTTATTGCAACCGGTTTGGTCTTTTCAGCTCCCCAAGAGTCTTTGCCACCTTACCAGGGTGACTGCATTATTCTGTCCTTCTTTTGATCCTTGAAAATAGGAAGTAAATACTTGATTAATAAGCTCACCAAAAAAAAAAAAAAAAAAAAAAAAAAAAGGTTGCATCATTCCCTTTCCCATTTTAACATTCAGACTACAAGATAAACAAGCAAGGACACAATTACTGTAGAAATATGTCCTGACCAGAATGTTTAGTAATGTGGTCTTGCAGTATTAATGATGTTCCATGTGCCTGTGTCGATTTTCATGTGTGGTATGAAAAGCCACAGGTGTATTTTTGAAATCTCCATTCTTGTTTCACAGAATGGAAATTCAAATGCTCACACGGGTGGAAATTCTTTTTATGGCCACAATCTGATTCATCTCATTAGGATGCTACTTTAGCTGTAATAGCACTATTACCTTGTGCCACTACTAAATTAACAGGAAAAGCAAGTTCAATGAAAATATAATGTAATTAATATCAACAAAGTTGAGACTCAACCCCCATTGCTGAATTATCCGGATCAGCTGTACTCCATCGATCATACCATCAATCACAGTCTGGCACATTTTTCTTTTGTCATCTCAGGATTAGGTCCTTCTTTTAACCTCATGAATTTTTATTCTGGGAATTTTTCTGCTGGTTCATTTGCAGTGTTCCTATCTTAAATTTTAGAACAATTTTGTATCCCTGAATTGGTTTCATGTTACAATATATTGATACTTCATGTATCCTGTGAGATGGAAATGGTAGAGAAATAATACATTGGTGATAAACATTTTTTCTACATTTGAGTTATTTTTTCTCTGTCTCTTCTGTATCCTCTTCTCTTTTTTTTTCTGCTGATTATCTCTCTGCCTTCCATCTCCTGAAGCATTTAAAAAGGATTTATTGCTAGTTTTCATGCCTGGACAGTCTTAGGATACTTTTACATTTAATCCAGCAGTATTGATCATCCTTTCTCTTTCCTCATTACTGAAAGATTATTGTGGTCCTTGCTCTTGTTTCTTTTACACCACCATTCAACCATGATAATTCCTTTCTGGCCTTTCTGAAGTTCTCCCCAGTAAGCGGAATGTGTTCTGGATTTCCAACACGATGGATGATCAGAATGCTCTCTCTGCTACCTGGGAGAGCAGTTTTTTTAATTGATAGCTTCTTTTTAAAAAATCCTAGACTCAGAGAAGAGTTTAGGCTGGAAGCTCATCTTCTAGTCATGTGCTCCAAGCAGAGCAAACTACAAAGCTGGATCAGGCTGGCCAAGGCCTCATTCTGGACAGTTTTTAAAACTTCCAAGGAGAGAGATTCTGTCATTTCTCTGGGCAGTGTTTAAACCTGCTTTAGTAAAGATTTCTCTGCCCCGTTGAAAATGTCCCCTGCTACTAGTTGTGACTGTTGCCTCCCATCCTTTGAGAAGCTCTCTTGTGTTGATGGTATCCCTCTTGAAACAGGGACTGTCTGTTGCTCCCATACCCTGCATATGTCATGGTCACTCTCACAGGATGACTCTTCAACAGCGATATCCTCAGTCAGGTCTTCATGCACTGCTCAGAACCAGGCCAACAGATGTTGATAGTATCTAAATATTTGTCATAATCCATGCCATTTAAGTAGGCTGTATGGTCTGTTGTGTTTCTGGAGGGGTCTAATGACCCTCAGTGTGCCTATGTCAATACATATTCAGATACTTTAATCCTCCCTTTAAGTAATACAAGCCCACAGCTCTTAAAATAGTTTCATTTCACAGAAAAAGCACTAATTCCTTTAAAGTGACCTTTCCCCCCACCTATTTTTGAAAATGCAAATATATAATTTGCTCTACTACAGGTGGTAAGAGTATCTGAAGAGAAGGACAACACACCATATTTTAAATATCCAGAAATAAATCAGCTGGATCAATATACTGTAACAGATTGTTTTGCTCATTAGAAGGTAAAAATAAAAAGGAAACTTGTCAATCTACCAAAAATCTAGCCTTTCAATAAGGATATAATTGGAACAAGCTGTCAAAAACAACTTTGAAATTAAATTCACAGCAGCTGGTACTCAATACATTTCATGACAGGTCATCAAAGATAAAAATTTACCTCTACATGTTACTTCTTTCATCTCTGTCAGATATTTCAAAATGTCCAGGATTTTTAGAGCAATATTAACTATTTCATGTTAGAATAGCACAGAAATTGTGCGCTTATCTTAATTGGAAGCTTTTCCTTTATAGGAATACTTCACTGTAACTTTTGCTACTCTTAGTATTAATCCTTTCCTAACCCATCCCTTAAAGCCTTGACTAGTCCTTTATCTCCTCTGTAAATAATAGGCAATATTTTCTATCAATCAACCGACTGTGGATACGATCTTACATGTGAATATTTCTTAGGCACCCAAACATACAAATTCAGAGGTATTTTAAAAGACAGAGGATAGTATTAAATCTGATAAAGATCACTTCAATTCTTCTCTACAGCTCACTATTAAGAAAAACACCTCACCTTTTTCATAATACCCTCATTTTAGAGGAACAGTGAATGATTGTTTCTTTTCCACATGGAAAAGTCTCTTTGATATTTCCTATCCCTTCAGAAGTGCCCCCCAAAATAGAATAAAATTCCCTAGGTGACAAGTTTCCACATTCAGGATCATCCATCCATTCAGACAAAGTCCTGTCTCAAGTGTGATATATCTGCTCTGCAAGGAACTATCATGATGATGATTGTGAAGCAGAGTGTGACCTCTGACGGTGACTGCACATTCCTCGGCCATCTCTTGAACTTGGGAAGCTGGAGCTAAAGAAGCCTTTCTCCCCATGGGTAGCTGCCATGCACCTGTTAGAAGGCTGCTACAAATCCAAAGGAATAGCTGGTTTCCACAAACTCCTGTCTTTTGTCATTAAGGCTGGTGAATGATTAAAGCTTGCTGGTTACCTATTTTTGTATCCATTGTGTTTTTTACTCGTCTCCGCTTTGCCCTACATCACCTTTATTGATCCCTTTTGTCATTTGCAAAAAACCATAGTGGTGGGGAGAATGTGTTACAAAAGTAAAAAGACGAGAGCTAGCAGCTGGGGTCCACTTGGGTCAGGGGACTGTGCTAGACTCAAGACTCTTCTAGCAAAACTTTTCATACAATCTTAAAGAAGTGTGTGAAACTATTTCATAGAGCAAGCTCAGACCAGGGCTGGAGACTGAACTTGCTGCGAGCTGTCTCTCATAGTAGTCTGGGTAGTATTACCATTAGGGCCAGCATGATGCTGCCTTTTTTTTTTAACTCCTGAAAAATTCAGCTGATTGCTCCTCTCACTGCTGCCCTGGTGTGTGAAAGAGGGAGAAGGAATGGGTGCGGTTGAAAAAAATTCATTGCAGCTGCACCCCTTGCATTCTTATTCTATAGCCATGCCAAGGCATCGAGGTTCATAAGGGAAGGTGTAATCTCAAAGAATTACTGTAGACCTGTAAGCCTTCAGTAAAATAGAAGTCTTTACCAGGCGACTGGGGTCCCACCAGGCTGGTTTTATGAGCAAATTAGCAAAACCCCAGTGCTTTTGGAAGTTCAAGGTCACTACAGCAAATACCATCTTGTAGAGGCACCACTTGAGCTGTCGTAGCAGCATTAGTTTCACTAATAAAGGATCCTGAATTGATCACATTATAATTTTAAATTTTTTTTTTCAAAATAAAAAATACTCAAGAATTAAGCAAACCTTTTGTCTTTATCTTATGTCATAAGAACAAGATCACAATTTTTGGAATCATAGAATCATTTAAGCTGGAAAGGGCCACTAAGATAATGAAGTCCACGATTATCATAATTATCACACGATTCATCCAGCAGTTGGGTAACATTTTATAGGAAGGTCTGTTGCCTCAGTATTGAAAATGAAGTATACTTTTCAGAGAACAAGTGCAATATTTAGTTTTGGCCAGTTTCAGTTTATTAAATCTCTGTGCAACAGAATAAGATTGCCTCTTAGTTTTTCCCAAAAGTCTCTTTGGAGCATTTTGCAGACTGACTTAGATATACAAAATTAAATACAGAGCTGTGTTCTTTTGACCTGAAATCTTTGACCTGTGAGATAAAGTGACATTGTTTCTGCTTGAGGACCAGTTCAGCTAATTGCTGAGTGATGGCTGTGACACAGCTGGTACACGATTTTGTTCCCAAGGTAACTCTGCTATACAAAGTGGTTCAGAATCAATCATTTGTTTTATAGGGAGACAGCAGGTGTTACGTGCTGCACATGGGGAAAATAGGCATTTTTACTGAGAGGGTCATCCTTTTATTAAAATACCCTTTCATCTCCCTTTGTGTAGTAGAAGGCACATTTTCAGTGTTACAGCTGAAAGGAACATAATGTTTTCAATAGGAAGGATACTCAGGAATTTCTCCTTTGCTTAACACGAGTTCCCTGGGACTAACACGAACATAAAAAGCTGTAATAAAACTGCAGAGAAATACTTTAGTATTTTTTCTTAGCTTCAGCAAAACCATAGAGCCTTTCCCTCACCTAAAAACATTGGCTCACAACAACAGTCAATAAGCACTTTTATATTTAAAACCCACAGCAGAGACCGTCTCATTAAATACCAATGCTTGGCAGTTAGGACTCAGTTCATCTCCCAGCAAAGTCTAATGGATTTCTGTGTTTACAGTCAGAGGTGCTGGACTGCATTTGCAGTGCTCAAATTGTTGCTGGGGAAAGCAAAGACTTCTACACAAACAATTACATATGCCTTTTGTTCTTGAGACAACATCAGAAAAATAAAATGTAGAATTTGTTCCACTCCCTCTGAGTGAAAGAAGCCTAATTTTTCATGTGTTCAAACAAGAAACAATTTTAACACAGACCCTAGCCCCAGATCAGCATTTATTAAGAAGGAAATACTATTATCTTCAATGCATTGAACTATCTCTAAGATTGAAGCAAGGACATGGCTTTTGAATTACTGATCACTTTTTGTAGCTGCACAAAAGAATCCTTGATTTCCATCAGTACATGCAGGCAACCCCCCTGAAATCTGGCCTAATATTTCTAAGGAAAACCATAAAATATTGAAGATGACACAAAAGAAGAATATCTGAGTTTGGTGAGAAAAATATTTTTAAGAGCTACACAAAGAGGTACTCTCTGCTTTATTTTCTAAATGCTTTCCAGGTTTTGTTTGTTTGTTTAAGAAAATCACAAAATGTTTCTTCAATTATATGAAACCAGGATTTCTTAGCTAAGAGCTGTGAAGAAAATCTGTAGTTGAATTTCAAGAAATTGACTTTTAAAACCGGTTCCTTTTTAATCCAACCACAAACCAGCATTAGCATAAATTCCTGTGAAACAAGAGAAGACCCTGTTGGATTAATTTAAAGCTGTGGCAAATCCCTTTTCAGGTTTATTCATTTTACAAGTTTAAAAATTAGTGTTTTTTATTTTTTTTTTGACTGTTGTATTGCTTGGAAATATTTCTTATAAATTCTATAGCTTCCTTGACATTATTTTTTTCCTGAAGGAACACCTTTCTTGCTTGAAAGCTTGTGAAAGCAGTGTATGGGGGGTTACCCTTGGCCAACAGCCAAACTCCCACCCGGTCACTCACTCTGCTCACAATGGAAGGGAGGGTGGAGGGAAATGGGAAGAACAGGAATGAGAAACCTTGTGGGTGGAGAAGACAAGGAGACCACCTACTAATTCTTGGGCAGACCAGATTCAATTTGTGGGGAATTAGTTTAATTTCTGGGCAGTTAAAATACATATGTAATTAGTGATTTGGTAGTGGGAAATAAAAGGAGAAACAGTACAATAGCACCTTTCCTCTCCCCTTTCCCAGGCTCAGCTTCACTCATCCAACCCTGAGCCCTCTTCCCAGAGTGGAACAAGAAGATGGGGAATGGGACTTGCCATCAGTCTAAAAGAGCTCCTCTCTGCTGGTCCTTTCTCATTGTGCTGTTCCCTTGATCCCATCTGGGTCCTTCCCAGACTGTGGTCCTTCACAAACTGCTCAAGCATGAGTCATTCCCATGGGCTCCAGCCTTCAGAATAATTCTGCTCCCATGTTGGTCCTTCATGGACTCTCATGCATTTCTACTATTCTGTTGATACAGGCACTATGATTTTTTGTGAAAGTCCTAGCCTTTTGCAAAAAACCTACCTTAAACCAAAAGATTAAAGCATCTAACCTCTCATCTGTTCCAGAGAGAGTTGCATTTTCAATTACTTTTGTCAATTTTTATCTTGCGTCAGTCACTTTGAGGCTGCCTTGCATTAGAATTAAATAGTTATTTTCTAGGCTCTTTTTTTTTTTTTGTAGTGATGTCTCTATAATCCTGACTACATTTTGGTTATTCTGCAGAGATCTAGAGATTCATTCTATCTGTCTTTTGAACTATTAGAACACAAAGCATAGGCAAATCAAAGAAACAGGTGAAGTGAAATTCAGGAAAGAACTGTGTTTTTATGATAAGCCCATAGCCTGAATAGAAAAATGAAACAATTTTTTGATTGAAAAAAGTAAGTGTTGACTGACTTTTGCCCTCTCGTCCTTACAGGGCTCATAATGTTGAGATTAAATATCTGATTCTCCAAAACTACCATGTGAATTAAGTACATCAGTAATCAAATCAGACGTTCAAAGTGCATTCTTTTAAAAGAAGCCCTGACTGAAACCTATTGAGCTGCACACATTAGGGATGGCTTAAATAAATCTGTAGAGGTGTTACTACATAAACAGAACTTTGATTGATTGGTTTATGACAGTGGAAGACAAAGCCTGTTACCAATACATTTCTCCCCACAAAGCAGGATAAGTTTTAAAAATAATGAAGATACAATCTTCAGTGAATTTTTATAGATCCTTATTTCCTATTTCTTGAAAAGGACAACATTTTAATATAATTTGCAAGTTCTAGAATATATTGATTGGTGAAAGATGGATTTTTTACAAAAGAAAAAACTCCAGCTGTATAGAAGCATTGATACTGCCATTATAATCTCCTCAGGATCCCTGGTATAAGCTTCAAAATTCCTCAATGTGTCACTCAGAAGGGACATCAAGATTTTGACTCTCTTGATGGTTTTAAATGCCTTACTACTATTTTGTGCTGCCTTTTTTATCTCCAAATATGTGTCATTACCTTTAGGTCCTATTGTTAATTTCCATTGTTTTTCTATATTTGATTTTTTCCTTTCATGTTTATTTGCTTTTTTATTTCTAGTAAATCTCATCTGTCCTGATTTTGCGTGGCAAGAGCCACCAGTTCCAGTAATTTCTTAATCACTTCCCTCTGCCTCTGCTCTTCTATACTGATGTTGACAGGATCCTTGTAGGTATTTTTAAAATAAATTTATTAAAAAAATTTTTTTTAAATCTTTTCCATCAAAATGTTTTATTCTCAAATATCTGATTTTAAAAAAAGACTTATTTTCATTCCTTCCTAGGAAAGAACCACAAAGTCAAGCCCTTCTACTAAACATAGTGATAAATTAATAGTAACATTACGTGTTTCAGACATCGTAGATGCACATAATGTTTACTGTAGTGGTCGTATTCCCCTAAATAAGACAATGGCCTTGAGAAATTGCTGCTTGTGAGCAAACAATTTGAGCCTTATGTGTTTTTGGGTTTTGCTTTTTTTTTCTTTTAGTAATGGAACATATTTCTTTTTACAAAGGTGATGAAAATTGAAATGCGGCCGATTCTCTGTGGTGTGTTAAATCTTTTTAAAGATTGATGACCAGATCTGCAAATGGTCATGGGCGGCTATAAAAAAGCGGGAATAAAAACAAATGTGTCTGTCTGATCAGCTATGTGGAAATTAAAATGCCATCACCCTATGCAATGTCAATTGCACTATTTTGATCAAGCCATCACTACACCACCAGATTGAAAAAGAAATTACAGTATCTTCAATTAAATTGAATTTCTGTATACGCTGCTGCAAAGACTGCTCCTTTTTTCTTTTCTTTTAGTGCTTCTGGTTTCCTTGCTCCAAAACAAATATCTGATTTCATGCTTGGGCCTTCATTGTACCTTTATCTCTCTCTCTGCTCTCTCCTTGTCTTTGTTTAACAAAAAAATCCAAGCAAATCAATGCATTGATTTTCTGCAAAAGGCTGAGTTTCTACCTGATGTTTCAGACTCTTTTGATCTGAGAACTGTAGCACTTTATTTTTTCATGTAAATAAATTGTAGCAGCCTCATGATGGTCTTAACTGTAAGGCAAAGCAAGCAGCTTGTCCTTATCTGACCAGAGGATAAGGTTATATAAGGTCATAAGGATATTCCTTGAGCTAGTAACCTCAGCACTTGCAGGTGTATCCCATCAGGTCACATGGACTCATATCTGTTCAGTTTCTTTAAACATTTCCTAATTTAATAACCCAAATGATGGTGAAGTCTTTCTTGCCCTAGACTCTTCCACTACTTCCAGGGGCCTGGTGCCCTCCTGAAGGCTGGTCTTGCTGGTAAAATCTGAGCCAAGATGCATGGAGTGCTTTGTTCTTTCCTGCCTTGCCCCATGCTGTACTGGGCCCTGTTTTCCTATGTACATCAGTAGAAGGTCTCCTTGTTTTCCTACATGCCCTTTGCCAGATTCAATGTTAGATGGGCTCTGGATTTCCCAACGCCACCCTTGCGGGCTCAGACTGTGTCTCTTCTGGTGGACATCTCCCTGCTTCCACTCCTTGCAAACTGCTTGTTAGATATGACTTCAGTCAGGAACTCCTTGTGCTGTGTCCCTGTTTTAGTCAGAAGTTCCATGAAAGTTGCTGGTTGCTTTTCCTTGAATTTCTGCACATCAGGATGAATGATTCTTGAGCTTGAAGCCAAGGGTTGTTATTCAGCAATTTGTCTTGTTCCCTCCTCTCACAGTCCTGAACTCCACTGTCTCATGGTCATGGCACCTAAGGCTGTCCCTGACCTCCAAATCCACAAGACTGTGAATCTTTCAAAAGCCTGAAGGACTCAGACTGCTTCTCCTGTGGAAGAGAAAGATGTAAATGCTGGTACAAATGGCCCACAAGAAAGGGCCTAATGTGTTCTGCAATTATTGTAAAATCATGTTTTTACTGCTTTATCAGTCTTGAGATGCTATCGCTTTTGGGACATGCTAAGTAGATATAATCTTCAAGAAGATTACAAGTTGTCTACTGCAGACAAGTGTTCTGGCTGCATAATAAGAGCCAACAGATGATTTTCATTTATGTACTTGCTATAAGATGTGCAAATATTTTGATTTTCATTGTGCTTATATTGCTAAGAGTACCGTAAGAGCTCCATTTCCTTCTTCCTTTTGTGTGCTTTTTTGACTGAGTTCAGAGTTCAGCTTTAAGACTTATTACTATTGCCTTAAGAATGTTTTGCCTCACAAGATACAATGCCCGGTTCTAATACAAAATCATTGTGCCAAATCCAATTAGCAAAGATTTTTTTATGAATTAACCTTGTCACAGCATAACATATACACTGCACCTGCTCTTCTGCTTTAGAGCCAGACTTCAGCCCTCCTACAGTTAAGTCCTTTGTTGTTTTGCTGATCCCTTTCAGCTCACTTTTTCCTCCTTGTGTTCAGACGTCACTACCTCCAGATGTCCAAGATCTTCTGCCTCATTTATATGTATGATTTCCCTCTTCAGTTTGTTCTTTCATCATTCTCAGTACTCTCTTGTTGCAGAAGTCTGCAGCAGATGTTTGATTTTTTGCTTGTACCTTGCTTTATCTCCAAGGAGCCTTGCAAATTCTGCTGCTCTAGACAGGAAAGCAAGGCTGATCATTGGAGTCCACTATTAGCCAAAAGAGAAGGTTATTTCACAGTCTAGCTGGGGAAATAGCATCAACAATTTTTTTTATGTGCTTAAGGAAATCTGACCCCCAGGGCAGCATGAACTTCCATTTTGGCAAATGGAAAAGTGGCGTTCTGATGTGGTGGGAATTCATGTTCCCTCCACTTCTGGCAGTTCCCTGTGAAGTAGAAGTGCAGGAGAGGGAAGGAGTTTGCCTTTGCTGTGTCTCTCTCCCTGTCTGAAAGGACCCAGAGTGACAGTGTGAGGAATGCACACTGTGTGACAGTGTCAGGGTAAATTTAAGAACTCCATAAGGGCTTCCAGGGAGAATGAGTCCTGAATGGCTGATCCGGTGTAAGTGGTCATGGCTGACCCCACTCTGCTAATCTCACCAGATGCCTCCTATCCTCCTCAGCTTCCATGGTTTTTAGCCAGAATCCTGGCTTGCAGCATCCCAGGCTGCCTCTTTTGGGGCCATTCCTGGGTGGTCTACTTTTGATGCCAGCTTAGTCACAGATCTCCTGCTTCACCAACACCACCTGCAGCATCTGCCTTGAGAATAGAGGCAGGTATGAGGAAAATCCTTCTCTGTCTGGCTCGTAAGGGGAAGGAAAAGGAGAAAACTTGGATTTTTGCTGGAATGAGATGCTTCATGATACTGGGCAGCAAACACAGAGGTCTGCACTGTGGGCCATCTGTCATCTCTTCAGCTGACAGCCTGACTTGAAAACAAACCAAAGGATCAGTCACTGGAGAGCAGGCTTGCATAGCCAGCATCCCTGTCAGATGGACTGCTGTCTTTCAAGTACAAGCAAGATGGATGCAGCTAGCACAGCAGGGCACACATACCTCCTGACAGGGATCAGCTCTGGAGCAAAAATCATCTGGTGTTCGGAAAGCCCAGCTCCTCTTTCTGCTCCCAATGTCTCTCCATCTCCAGACACTGGCTGGCCAGATCAACCTGAGCAGAGCTCAGTGGGCCTGACATGACAAGGAGGTGAATGGACAGGAGTGGAACCTCCTCTACCTGCCTGGGGAAAGAAAAAAGGAATTATGGCCTTAGATGGCAGGAGAAGAAATCTTCCAACAGTAACTAGGACAAAAAAAAATCGCTTGCCAGGATTTTGGGCTTCTCTTGGAGCACAGCACAATACCCAGACTCTCCACTGGGATGAGATGTACTTCCACTGCATGAAGAACTTTGGTGTTGGTGCCCTAGTGAGAGCAGCCAGTGGCCACCACTGCACTCTTTGCTGACCCACTCCTGGGTCTGCCCAGACACCAGCATTGAATAAATATGCCCACAGCAAATGGGTACAACCTTCCCCCATTTCCAAGACACCCTCTATTCTGGCATCTGTATTATAAACATTCTTTCTCCCAAGATTTCTCCCTGACAGTGAAGCCCTGGACAGCGCCCACCAGGTATGCTCTGAGATGTGTGTGAGCCTGTGCAGTGTGCTCAGTGACCACAAGACATCACTGACCAGCAGTGGGCAGACAGGGCAAGAGCTGATGTGGGCACCGTATGGTGAAGTGGAAGGTGCTCCATTCCTTGAGGTGGAAAGGGAGGAGGCAGAGGAACCTGCAGTGGAGTCATGGCTAGAACTAGGTGTGGGCAGGGAGTTGTTGCCATGATGGCTGCTTCACCCCACTGGTACTGTGCAAATCCAGCAGCATTTGTTGCTTTCCAGAGAACCCTTCTGAGGTCAACATGCATGCTACTCCATCCTCTTCCAGGGCAGGGAAGTAGAATCCTTTGGGTGCTGTCCCTGCAAAGCTTGATCTTGTTTAGGAGATGCACTTATCTAATGAAATTGTTCTGTAATAGTAGCATGCATGCATGAGGAGGGGGTGTGGGACCCTTGGTGTGACATAGCTGGTTGCTATGCAGCTCTCTGCCTCTGCAGCTACTGCTTTTACTGTTCCAGTTGCTATAGGAGACTATCTGATGAAGTGATGAAAGATTTCTCCCCTCACTCTCGATGGCATATTGCCCAGCTTTGTGTACACTGCATACCAAGTATCCGATCCCTGCAAAAATCTATCCCTGTTTTCTTCCTTCTCCCCCGCTGGAAACCATGGAAACCAAGCTGACTTGATTCTGCCATGGACAAAGAATAGAGGGGTGGCCCAGAGACGTGGCCCTTGTCAGTGCCACTGAGATATCCCCATTCTTTGCCTATAGGAAAGAGTTAAGGCTTTAGTTAATCAGAGCTGAAACTCAATGACACTACTGTTTAATTTAAGATACTGTTTACAAATAGTCTTTGACATGCTACTAGTTTCTGTATACTCACTTCCCTCATATCAGGCATCCCTAGCCACGAGGGAAAATTATGTACACTAGGAACACTCAGATTCATCACATTCCTTGAGGTTTTCAAGGTGTTGTTTGTTTTTTAAACAACCGGGTATTAGGCAGAGACACATATACATCTGGTTGGTCCATCATTTGGCAGGGGGTTGCAAGACTGGTACTTTCTGACTCACAGAATGATTTGTTGAGCTGAAACATTTTCAGGGTTGCAGATGGGCATACACAATTAGTTTTCATGGCTGAAGCGAGGACCCTCCATCTGTCTGGTCAAGAATAAAATAATGTCCTGCATGCAGTCACTTGCACTCAAGGGAATAGTGCAAGTCCCTCTCATGCACACCCTCTGGAGAGGTCAGCTGAGTGGTAGCAGCCTGTTATGGCATCCTCAGCCTTTTTTTTTCCCCTTCCAGCACACTAGGCCAACAGGCCTAGCTGTAAAATGGGACCCTGAAAGGGAGCCACTGCATTCCAGCCTGAGTTTCCAGTGACCAAAAGCTCTATATTATCAAAGAACTGGGATTCATGCTGAGCTACACCAGAACATGGGCTGCAATCTTGATCCTATGTATGCCCTGTCTTAAACATTTATATTTTTGTCATGGCTGCCCATCTGTGTGCGGCTTATATGTCCCAGCTGCTGTGTTAACTCTCTTTGAGTGGCAAGAGACACAACAGCTGCTATCCAAATCTTCTCCAAACCCTCAATCCTATTGGAGATCTTAACAAAGAGAGGCAATGGTTGCCATCTCCTTGGTGTACATAACTATCTGTTGTCTTTAGATATAATGAGAACTAAGAAGCTCTTCTCCCTTGACCTGCCATTCTAGGAAGGAAGAAAAAGAGGTATTTATCTTGTAGTAGAGAAAGGGCTAGGGTTGTGTTTGATGTGTCCCTAAGGGACAACCCCAACACAGGCTGGGGGATGAACAGATGGAGAGCAGCCCTCCAGAGAGGGACTTGGGGGCACTGGTGGAGGAGAGGCTGGACATGACCCAGCACTGTGCACTCACAGCCCAGAAAGCCAAACGTGTCCTGGGCTGCATCCAAAGCAGTGTGGGCAGCAGGGTGAGGGAGGGGATTCTGCCCCTCTGCTCTGCTCTGGTGAGACCCCACCTGCAGTGCTGCATCCAGCTCTGGGGTCCCAGCACAGGAAGGACATGGACCTGTTGGAGAAGTCCAGAGGAGGGACACCAAGATGATCAGAGGGATGGAGCACCTCTCCTATGAGCAAATCCTGAGAGAATTAAGATTGTTCAGCTTGAGGAAGAGATGGTTTAGGTGTGACCTAATTGCAACCTTCCTGTACCTGAGGGGAGCCTACAAGAAGGCTGGAGAGGGACTTTTACAAGGGTGTGTTGTAACAGGACAAAGCGGAATGGATTCAAACTGAAAGAGACTATGTTTAGATTAGATATGAGAAAGAAATTCTTTAATTTGAGAGTGGTGAGATTGGCTCTGGAACAGGTTGCCCGGAGGAGCTGTGGATGCCCCATTTCTGACGGTGTTTCAGGCTAGGTTGGATGGGGCTCTGAGCAATGTGGTCTAATGAAAGGTATGCCTTTCAGGGCTGTTGGAATCTTAGGGTCCCCTCCCTTCTAACCCAAGTTATTCTGTGATTCTCTGATTCTATGAAGTACAAACATGGAAGAGATGTTACTGTGTCAAGGTCAGCTGGGATAGGGCTCTAAGACTGCCAGAGTGAACGTGACAGAGGGGCATGACATTGTCCATACGGTCTGCTGGGATTGTTCTCACATCCAGACCATGCCCAGGCAAAGCTGATGAGTGTGCCAGTTGGAGAGGCTAAACACTTGCCACAGGGGCTTATTAAATGTTAATCAGCCTGGAGAATCCTGTATCGCTATTAGATTATGTGCTTGGCACAGTTTGACTCGTATTATGTCAATACACATAACCCCAGAGCCCATGGACTATATTAACACTGGCCACAAGATTACAGAAGAGACAGTAGAGGGGATCTACTAAGCTAACAGATTTTCATGCAGAGACAGAATGAAAATGCAGTACAATTATCACATAATACATAACACAAATTGACTGACTTCATAAGTGGTATAAAAATGTTTGCATTGTTGAAGAAAAACCACATAGCAGCAGGGTCCTGTTCCTGGTCTCAGTAGTCCTAGTTGCAAGAAACAACTATTTTTTTGAAAAACAGTCAGATAGGGCACATCAAAGAGCAGCAGTGGGATGCTGCTCCCTAAAGGACAGAGAGAAAAGAATCAAGAGCAATAGCTCAGATGACAGGGCAGGGGTCTAAGCCAGAGCCCTGTCCCACAGCCCCTATGCAAGGTGAGCAGTACAGGACCAGGGACAGTGACTGGGTTTAGCCAAGGGTCCAGACCCCCAGACATGTTCATGTTAATGTGGCAGGTCCCAGATCAAGCCAGAAATTTAGTCTGCAGGCAGGGACTGAGTCAATGGGTACTAGAGCTGAACTGGAGACAAACACTCCAGTGACTTGGCTGGGGGAGGAACTGAACATCCAGGGCTGAGCTTAAACAGAGCTCCTGGTCCTTGGGACAGGGTGTTAGATGGAGGTCCTAGGCAGCACTGGGTCAGGGCTGTTGAGGCCTATATCTACCCTCAGAACTTAGTCAGGGCAGATGGTGCCTGGACAAAAAGTACATGGGCAGAGAGCAGGCAGAGAGCAGGCAGAGAGCAGGCAGAGACAGGCAGTCTGCACAAAGACAGAGTCATCCATGGGCAAAAGGACTTCACACAGAGAACAAAGATCACAGAAGAAACAGCAGCAAGAGTTCCCTGTAGAAATTAATCAAAAGACAGCATGGGAAAGGAATATTACACTGAACCCTAACAAGTGTTTCTACCAGTAAATTGAATGTGCCTGGTAGCAAACACACCCAGGCACTGAGGCCAGCTGGCATGAAGTGGCCTGTGCCTGTGCGTATAAGCTGCCTTGGCTTTTAAGTATTAAACCACATCCAGCTCAGGAAAATTCCCCATGGAGCATACAGAAGGCAGGGCAGTACTCTGGGCACTTTTGGAGCTTTGGCTGTCTGGCAAGAGTAGAGCTATTTTTCCTGTCCTAAAGATGTCAAGTGTCAAGAAAGTAGCTGGCTGGTAGGACACAAGACAGTAAAAGCATGTGACAAAAAGCTCAGATCTCCTGCCCAGGAGAGTGCCTGTTCAACAGAGTGGGTTGCCATTCTGCAATCCAGCAGTGGGGCACATTGTGAGTTATGGGAGCAGCCAGAGCTTGCTCTGCCTGAGCTCTGGCAAAAGCCTCGGCAGCACATGTGCTGATAAACTCTGATAATCTTTGCTGATAAACTCTGGGCTGTCCCAGGCTGATGGCAGAGATCGTTCTGGGACATCCTCAGCCTCTACTTGGCTACTATTCAAACTGAGTCTGTGGGCTGTGGAGAGCTACCAGCCAGGCTGTGGTGGCTTTGTTGCTGAAGAGAGACCTCCAAAATGAGAACAGACACAAAACACAGAATGATATTTCACTTTTTTGAAACCACTTGGGATTTTGCATTTTCTGATTTTCTGCTTTTCTGCCCACTGTTGTTTATTCCTCCGTACCTTTAAGTTGTGACTCATCCTTTTAAGACTGTGCAGCCAAACTGGCAAACAGTATTCTGGAATGGACTGTGCATGTGCAAAGTAAAATAATATTTTTGTTCTCTAATTCCTAATTTACACTTTATTTCCTTCCTTGGGCACTAGTGTTTACCAAGAATGATTGCCAACAGCCCCAAGATTCCTGTCAGGAGCACTAATGGCTCATTGCTGTACCTGGCCAGTCAGGGCTGTTTCCTCATGCCTTTTCCTCAGCTCTAATTAGTAACGCTGAATCCCTCTGGCATTTGATCTCATGGTCTTTTAAATTCTAAGATATTTTTCAAATCTTTGAGATCAGTTTTAGTTTTGTCGACTTTGAATAATTTTGACTTCTCATTATTCAACAGCATTTCTAGGTGAATTTGTGAATATATTCAGCATACACCCCAGGGTATATTCTTGTTAATGTAAGAGATCTGTGGTGAGAACTGGCCATTTAGCCTCATCCTTTATTTTCTCTCTTTTAATGAGCGATTTTTCTTTTCTTTTTCTCTTTCTATTTTTTTTTTTAATGAGACCACTTCTGAGGAGACATCTTGACTAGATTTTTTCTTTTTTAAATTCCAAACATACTTATCCATTTCCTTGTTCACTGACTAAAGGAACAAGTCATCAATTTGTGAGGGATAACTTCTCTCTGCAAAAACTGTGTTGAGTTTTGCTTGCTTAATCATTGATCACAGATCTATTAATTCTTTCTTTCATTCCACTTTCACTCAATTTTTCTTGCATCAAAGACAGACTTCTTGACTTGTACACCCGGGGACACTTTTCAAAATTTTCCATGACATTTACTTTACATTTTACTGGTAGCAAAATAGATTTAAGCAATAGATTACACACTTGGCTGTTTAACAATCTGTTTTCCAATCTGTCCAAATACAAACCACTGATTTTGAAATAGTTTTACTATTTTTCACTTCTTATTTGTGTTTTCCAAGATGTTCTTTCCAAGGAATTCTGTATTTGAGTTCCCATTTTCTAAAGCCCTTTGTGCTTGTTGAAAGTGACAAAGAAGCACTATGAAGAATGACCTTGAAAATTCCTGATTCATAAAAATCTGTGTGAAGAACGTTCCAGGAAGAGTTTGACCCACCTCTTCCATTTAATTTTGTTTTAATCCACATGCATATAACCTTTCTACCAGCTGCTGATGATAACCAAAAGAGGTGGGTTCAATACACAATGAGTGACATTAGATAGTCTATCCCTAGATAGTCTATGCCTTTCCAAGCAGATTTGTTAAAACTAATAAAGACATATGGCTTTTCTGTCAGAGCTTTCTTAAAATTTAAATACAGATACAAGGGTAGGTAACATGTAAGAGTAGAGTGTATATATGTATATATATGTATAGATGTATATATATATATATAAAAGATGTGTTTTTACATATACAGATATATATAGAGAGACAGCTGATCAGGACACTAGTTTTGCTATAACATTAACCAAGTGTTTATCCCTGGTTTTTGGTTATGATGTCTGGTACATAAAAAAAGTACTTAGCTAACAAAAGTATTACTCAAGATGTCTTGATCCTTGTAAAGGTCTATCTTGAACAAAATGAAGATGTGCTGTAAATTTCCATTAATCTAGATCACACAGGCCTAATCAAATTACTTTATATATGGGCTTCTGATTAAACCTAATGTAAGCACAGAAATTTCAGTCAGGGATCTTCCCTCCCTTGCATTACTAAGAGGAGCAAAACTTTACAAATTTACTACATCCTATGATACAAGAGCAGCCTACTTGGGGATTTTTTTTTGAGAAATCTACATAAGTCTAGTATCATGAAATGCTCTTTTAATGTTCATAAGGAGCACTTTACAGGAAAGACACTAACTCCATCACACAATCACAAATGTTTCTTTTCTACACAGAATGTGCATACTGAAAAATAATTTAGTCTTCAGTATTGCAGTTATTCTTTCGGAAGTTTTAATTCCTTCACTAAAAGTCATGTTGCTTGATCATATTGTTATGTTGATCACTTTGGATTTGGTTTATCTTTTAGGTGGACAACAGTATACAGTATTCTATAAAGCACTCATTGCAAAAAATGCTTAATTGCTGTGAGAACTGCAGGTTTTCTAGGACAAATATACAAACTTTTTTTCCTGGTCATAGATTCAAACTAGGGTATGGGTTTGAAGGGGCATCCTAAAGTCTGAAGGGATATCCTAAAGTCATCTAGTTTAGTGCCTCAATTGAAATCAGGACTAACTTCTAAATTAATCATCTGTTCCCATTGGTGTACAGAAAATTTAGGAGTAAATGACAACCAGAAAATAGGGTAGAGGTGAGTAATCCTTAAGCCTAAGCTGTCAGCAGACTGCTCACTACTCAGGTGTAACTTCCATAATATGGGTTTGTTTTGAGTGTAGGAAGTAGTGAACTATGAAAGCTCCTGGGCCCAGAATCGGTGGCACATGAGATGTGCACCACTCCACAGAGGAGTAGTGGGAGCCCTTTTCCCAGCTGAAGTGTTTCAGCTTTGCAAAACTGTGAGTGGAGAATACTTAGGCCTGAGAACAGAGCTGCATTACAGGTAGGTTAATAAACAGAGTGTTCACTTAGATGGAAAGGTCACAGTGACCTTGTTTATTGAAGAAAAAGAAGAGATTTCATATTTTTATTACTATGAGGCTGTTCTTTGGCTGGCAATGACACGCTGGCTAAATTATAATAATAATGTAACCATGGTAATGTGGGCTTAGTGAAAGTAATTTGGTTAACTAATTTTATTGAGTGTATTAACTAAGGGCTCAAGTAAAACTTTGAGTGCAAGTCTTTCTGTCTTTTCCTAATACAGCATTTCCAGAGAGCACACTCCTCTGCTTCTACTGGTGCAGGACATGATGAAGGAGGCAGGCTACTGCTTTGGCACTAGCCACAATGGTTGTGTGGCAGAGTGCTTTAGTTTAGGCCATGAGGACAGTCCTCAAGGAAGTGTCCTGATCACCCCCATTCCCCTGCTGTGGTGCACGTTGTGGAGGAGTGTCACAGGATGGGCACTGAATTCTTTTGCCATGAAACTCAACTGGAAGGTGTGTGTCAACAGCACACCTAATGTGCTCCAGCTTCACATGAACATTCAATACATGAGACCAGGCCAAGACTTGATCAAAATAAAGGTCCCAGAAGCATATCTATGTCCAGCATAACTGGACATTTCCTCTTCAGCAGTAGGTGTTTCATTCATGCTTGTATTATTCTTTAAAGCAGACATAGTCAAAAGATGTTAACTCTGTTTCTTGATGCCTTAAATGAGTCTTTGACTTCCTGCAAGAATTTAAATGTTAGATCAGCAACTGAACCTAACAAGAGTTCTAAGTGTGAGTTAATCCAACAAAGTCTGGTGGTTGGCAACCACAGGGGTCTTTAATATAATCTTGATTGTTTTTAATTCTCTAGTCCCTGAGATTTCTTTCCCATATATCTTTGAGGTCTGTTGTTGGTATTTTATACCTCTCAGCCTTGCACAGGTTTTCCTGTGTGGATTGTGTGGTGGAAAAGTGGCTTGCAGAAGAGAGTACAAAGCAGGACTACAGATTAAAGTACCATAGTTTATTTCTTTGGCATTGCTTATACAGAAGGTAAGAAAGGGAAAAAGGCCTTGTAGAGAGAAGAGAATGTGTTTAGTGCAGAATACAGAAACAATCATAATTCAGGAAGTGCTTGCTCCAGTGCAGTTTGAGCACAGACACCTCATAGTCATGAGCTAAAATGATTCCATGGTTTGCAGGAATGGGATCACAGAGTATTCACAATCTTATTGTGTCAATATTGCACCAAATTTAAATGGGTTTATCTAAGTTATACCTCCTGCAGAAGGTCAAAATCAGGCAAAAAGTGCCAAACCACAGAAGGAAACGAAAACAGCAGAAATAATGCATTCATTAGTGGCATGTCTGAGTTTGTAAAGCATTGGGCTGGGTGTTCACCATTTGATTTGAAATGACAGAATTTGGACAGCACCTACAGCTGCTGTAATGCTGTGTAATCTGATGAATCACTTCTGCATTTAAGCACCGAGTACTTGCTGACTAAGACTGATTGCAGAATTGTGAATCTACAGTTAAATTATAACTTAAAATCGTTTCATCAGATAATGTAAATGAAAGGTATTGCTCTTTTTAATCTTCAGCTATTAAATTTTATGTGACCATTCACATGGAATATAGCGACATGACTGAAGGAGACTAGTACAAGCCCATCATTTGTTCCTGATCTTGGAAGTCATTAAGCCATAGCATTTTCTCCCTTATGAATACAAATGATCTTTATTGATCCTATTATCATAAAACATTTACCTCTTTATCCTGTGGTGTGGGATTTTTCTCAGATGAAGAGCTCAAATTGTTAAGTAATTCATAGTATCATCTTCCTCATGTTCTCAGGAGAAACACAGACAAAGAGGTACAACAAAGGGTATTGATTAATATTAAAGCTAATAATGTATTTTTTTTTACATCTGTGTTTTATGCCCATCTATCTTCTTTTACACTGTTGCCTCATTTTTAGTTTACCAATTTTTCTATCCACACTCCACTTCGCATCTCTTTTTCTCCTCATTGTTTCGCTCCAGAATCCTGATTTACTTTACATTGCTCCCATAAAGCAATCGGGTGGGACAGGGGCTCTCGCTGGCTTGTTGCACCATGCTTTGCCCTTCCAGGTCACTTCTTAACTCTCATACCTGCTTTGAACCAGTATGGGGACAAGGATTGTACTCAGATCCTTAAAGAAGCATGTGTTACGAACTTAGCAGTAGTCCTATTTGCAGACACACAAACGTCAGGGAGGTGTCCTCATTCTACTGTATGTCAAAAGCCTAGTACAACAGGAGAGAAGAAACCAAAAAATGGCTCATGAGGAACTGCAGAAATCACTGATATTTCTGGATACGGAAACCAAAGGACTCGGTAAAGGGTAGAATGGGTAGTAACTGGTGGGGGACTGCACTGATAAAGGTGGGTAGCACATATCAGTAAAGCATTAAAAAAGGCACGTATTTAAAATGAAAGGACATAAACACAGCTGAAAGGAGAGTCAAATCTCTTTTCAAATGTCAAAACCATCTTCTATCTCCTTTCGTTTTGACAGTAATGCACTAATAGCAGAGTGAAGTAGACTCAGGCTTCCAATAAGCATTTTAATACTTGAGATAAAAGGAAAAAGTTAGATATAACTGAAGAGATGAGGAAGAGAAAACTTAAAAAACCTAAAGGGGCTTTAGGAAAGTTTGAAGTTAAATATAGCTTAAACAGTAGCTCTTTACAAACTTACTAACTGACGGACTGGGCAACTGAAATGGGGCTACTGAAAAGGAGAATATTGGAAAAAAATTCCCCACAACGTCTTTTGTGTGAGAAATAAAGTTCATAGAAAAAGTGAAGAGCAAAAATGTGATCCAGCATTGCTTCAAAGTCTTATGGGGCCACAAGACAGAAAGGTGAGACAAACAGAGCCAAAACCATACTAATATGAACAATGAGTCATGGTCCAAGATTGGCAGAAGAAGAAGAAGCAGAAGAAGAAGAAGAAGAAGAAGAAGGAGAAGGAGAAGAAGAAGACAGACTGCAGCCACGAAGTACCCAAAATGAGGAAACAAAAGAAAATAGCAGTCTAAGTGTTACAGAGTATGAAGCAGGCTTTATTAGGAGGTAAGAAATAATGCCTGCTTTGTAAAAGCTGTAACCAACAGCTTCTGCATGGTGGGGTGGAGGGCATGGGTTAACACACACTTGGTGTTCAGACTGGTGGTGTTTTCCCTTGGTGGAAGAAAACTTGGGCTGTCTGCATGTCATCAAGTTTCCTGTGATCCTCAGATTCCATTCTTTCCACACTTACTCGTCTCTTTTCATCTTCTTCACATTTGCTAGCAGAGTGTATCAAATTATCTAAAAATAACCATGCTTTCTGGTATCGGGAAAGTAACCAAAGGATATCCTTTCACAGAAAAAAATGAACAAGAATCTGCCAAACAATCCTTTGTACAGAAGTTGCAAGTAACTACAACACTGCACAGCATTTTTGAGGATGGCAACACAGTAGACAACATCCACACCACGTTCTCCTCTCCTCTCCTCTCCTCTCCTCTCCTCTCCTCTCCTCTCCTCTCCTCTCCTCTCCTCTCCTCTCCTCTCCTCTCCTCTCCTCTCCTCTCCTCTCCTCTCCTCTCCTCTCCTCTCCTCTCCTCTCCTCTCCTCTCCTCTCCTCTCCTCTCCTCTCCTCTCCTCTCCTCTCCTCTCCTCTCCTCTCCTCTCCTCTCCTCTCCTCTCCTCTCCTCTCCTCTCCTCTCCTCTCCTCTCCTCTCCTCTCCTCTCCTCTCCTCTTTCCTGAAGTTTACTGTAGCCACTCTAAGTTTTTAAAGTAAATCAGAGAACAGGTGCTTTGAATGTACATTTGTTTCCTAAAGCAGCTGGTGAGAAATCCTTTTCTGTGGTAACCAACTTTTCTGGTTAGGTATTTAAGGGTTATTTACCTTATTTTCCCCTGTTTTTTTTTAAATTCTGCATGGTTGATAGACATGTTGCATCTCTTTTTCAAGATCATTTTTCCCAGCCACGGTACAGCTGGGGACAAACAGCTCTTTTGTATAGTAAAACCAGATTTATTTACCCCTTCAGTTTGTAGCATTCCAAATAACCCCTTTGACTCTCATACAGGCCTCCCACCCCTCCACCAAGCTGGAATTTCTTGGGCCTGTAAACACAAACGTGATGTGCTGGTGGCACCAGGTGCTAGCAAAGGGGCGTCCCTTAAAACACATTCTGAAGAAGGTTCCACTAACCCCCTGCATCAGAAATGCCACAGAAGCTGAGCCAAACAAGTAAAAGGGCTGGAAAATAGCCTTCTACAACATGCATATTTCTGACAGATGCATAATAGTCTTTGGCATACTTCCAAGCTGCCATTTCACTACTGATTAAGTCAGAGGATGAAACCAGTTGTTCTGTGAGGAAAAGTGACAGTAAAAAAAATAAATAATTCAGGATTTCTCATGGCACTGAGATGGTAAAGATTTGTTCTTTGAGTAAGTTTGCCTCACAGATTTAACAATGTTTCTCCTCAGGCGAAGTTCATTCAGTACTATGTGCTGCAATGAGGGTTAGCACAGAATTGTCTCTGTACTACATGCTACTATTCTGTACATATTTTGTGCCATGGAAATACACACCTCACTTTTGGTGGAGTTTCTCTTTTTCCCTATCATCCCAAGCACTGTATCATACAGGAAATTCCAAACCTCCTTTTCCCTGTCTGAGATGTAATTTTACCTAGTCAGAAAAAGGAAGGACAACTTTCTCTCCAAGCAGTGCTGACCATGCTCACACTCCTCCCCTTTTACCCCCATCATGAACTGTGACCCAAGGCAATGAACATTTTGGGGCAGTGTGGCTGTGCATCCCCTCCTGATGGCTTTTCCCACCTCAGGGGTGTGGACAGCTGAAATGCATTGAGGAAAGCTATCCACCCAGCTCCAGTAGAGCCTTTCTGTTGTATTCCCAACAGGTCCTTCAGTGAACTTGTATCTAATTAAGATATTCAATCTTGTTTTATATCTGGTAATAAAGAAAATAGTTTTTTTTTCTTATTAGGCACTCCCCTGTGTTTCACAATAGCAAAAATCTTGGAAAAACAGTCTTTTTATTCAAAGGTGTTCTGTCAACAGCTGTACAACTTCAAAGGAGTAAGACCCTTCTTTTAATTCCACTCCCATAACCTATAACAAAGCTCAAGGTTTCTTTTGCAAGGTATCTGTCCACCACTGTATCAATAAGACAGGATATCTCCCTGACTGTAACAGCTTCCTGGAGGTGGAAATCCTGTGCCTTGTGCCTTAATTACACAAACCTCTATACAGCAAAGCAGCTGGCAGGTTGCTTGGAAAGACCTGTGCACCGTTTTTCTTTCTCACTTCTATTCCTTCTTTGTGAAGGTGGTCTGCTCTGCTATCTCTTTCCCATGGAGAGTTCAGGTTGACCTTAAAATTTTAGCATCTCACAGCAATAAGTATAAACATTTCTTCTGAAGGGTAAAAATCTCAGTCATGTTCTGATGTTTTTTATTTAAAACTCCAGCTTGTTCCTGGACTTCATTTCATCATTGTCTTCTGGAATGATCAACAAAATGCATATTTTTAAGCACATTATAAAAAAAAGAGCAAAAGAAAGAAGGAAAAAACTCTTTAGAGACTTCAAACCCCATAGTGTGGTGCAGTGTGTTAAATCTTATAGTAAACAAAAATGCAAGGAAACAGTTAATGCAGAAGCTTCACTGTTACACACATCAGATCCTGAGTGATCAGATTTACCTTTTCTTTCAGCAGCTAGTTGTTATAAAATAGCCCTTTCAACCTGTGAAATAGTTTTCTGCATCCCCATATATTGTGGCATAGGTCTCCTAACAGGCTTTTCTTTACTTTTATGTTCTTATTTCTCCAGCTCCAGGCTCATCTCAGAACTGCATTTGGTTAAATGTCTTCCTGTCTCAAACATGCACTCAGAATTATTGCAAAAGTAATTTTCTTGAGTCTTCCAGGTCTGTAATTTGGAGACTGACACGCAAAAGACCTTTGGTGACAAAAAGCAGAAAATAACACTCATTGCACTGCTTTATTTTGCCTTTGCGGTTGCTGCCCATACCAGAGTGGCACAAGCACACACCCCGTGTTTTAAATTGGCCCTCAGCACAGCTCTTGCTGGCACACAGCTGCCTGTGTGTTTAAGTGCTTTTCTGAACAAATATACTGCAGTTAGGCCAATTCAAAGACCACTCACCAAAGTCATCCGCACATATTGCACTCAAATAAACAACACTGGGGCCAGCAAGAGGGCTATGACCACCTCATATCTAGCCAGAATTTTCTCTCTCTGGCAAGTTATTCACATCCAGAACACCGTGGCAAAATGCATTGGTATACATTGGAGTGTCATCCATTGTGAACACATCCCAGAGTTTTGTTCACTGCCTGGAAGCCCCTTAGTAACAACTGGCAAAAGTTTTTCAAAAACCATTTGGTCAGACCATCTCATACCTTGGGTTTTGGCCCTGCTCGTAGTTTTGTATCTGTGCTGTCTCCAGTGAGTATGAACTCAGCTGCAGAACAGTTACTGCTTACATTGAGCATGCCTAAAGTTATAACTCTGCGTGCCCACAGTCCATGCACTTCAACTGCATATTCACTGTATCTGTGTGTTTGCTATAGGAGCCAGAGAGGAATAAAATAAATTTTGGATACAAGAAAGCTGGGGAAGAACTTTTTAAAGGCCATATATTGACAGGCTAAGGGTAAGTGGCTTTAAACTGAAAGAGAGTAGGTTTAAATTAGATATTAGGAAGAAATTATTTCCTGTGAGGGTGGTGAGGCACAGGAGCAGGTTGCCCACAGAGGCTGTGGATGCCCCATCCCTGGAAGTGTTTCAGGCCAAGCTGGATGGCCTTTGAGCAGCCTGGTCTAGTGGAAGATATCCCTGTCCATGGCAAGGAGGCTGGGTCTAGATGATCTTCAAGATCCTTTCCAACCCAAACCATCCTGTGATTCTGTGATAGGGAATGCAGGGCAATCCTCCTTTCTGCCTTGTGAGGGCTGGGACCCTGGGTATTTCTCCAGGCCCAAGTGGTGGTGCTCAATAGGGGTGATTCAATCTTTATGTGGAGCTGACAGCAAGGCTGGGTGCAAGTTATCAGTAGAGACAGACAGACCCCACAGACCCCAAACCTTTCACATAACTCCCCTCACGTGCCCTGTCCCTCACAGCGTTATCTGCAACTTTCAACCCCTCCTCACTCAGATACTTATTAAGTCCATGACTTTTTCATGTCACATTCAGCAGTCTTACATGTTCAATTCAGCTACTTTCTGCTCAGGCCAGGGCCCTGGCACTTGCACATAGGTCAGGAGAAATGGTACAGATTACTGAACCGATTGAAAATGGAGTCACAGGCAGTCAGATAATCCCAATTTATTTGTTTGAAGGGCAAAGTATTAATCACATCACAGTCCTGCACACTCTCCTATATATCCTTCCACACACCACTTTACCGTGCCCATGGCCTAGCAAGGACCCCTGACAAAGCTGACACATAGCAATGGATATTGTCTCTTCTTAAGATACAGGATGTCTTGAGTTCATCACATTCATGTCACACATGTTCCAGGAAGAGTATTTTTTGATCTTAGGTTTACTAATCAAACAGAAACTTCCCCAGCCGTATTTCTACAGACTCAGTCTAGGGTACAAATACTAATGATTGGCAATAGAAAGCATAAAACAGATAACAAAATCATATGAACACAGACTGAAAATCTGAAGTTAATTCCCACCTGACTTGATTCTGCAAACAAGAAATGGAAATTACCATTAAATGAAAAAAAACTGAACCAGAAAAGTTCCAGATAGAGAGAAAGCTTCCAGTAAGGATAGCAATTTCCACACCTTAACCATAGGCGTGCTGATCTTAGACAAAAGAAAAAAAAGGAAGAAAAAACAAAGAATGTGAATTAGAGAAAGAATATATCCATCATATTTTGAATATAAGGTTCAGATTCATGATTCCACCAGAAGCTAGAGGGATATCTGAATCTGAGTTCAATTTTCTGTCTACAACCTCTATAGACTGTTCTTTGGTGAAGGAATATCCCATTCAAATATTAAAGATTAAGAAGTTCTAACTGTGCCCTGGAGAGCGCAGATATCAGTTATTTTATGACTAATTCAAAGGATGAGGAAGTCTTCACTGCAGAAGTCTGGGTGTTTGAATGTACGTGCTACAGTCAACATACTCTGTTGAAGTGTTGCACTGAAATATATTGACAGAAACACTGTGGGCAGATTTAGAACCCCAAATGGTCACCCATAAAAACTACTTGTGTTCATGTTCAAGCTATTGGCAGGCGTCAAAGTATCTCAGTAAACAAGCATTTTGTGGCTTACCAAAAGTAATTAACACATGGAATACAAAAGTTTCTGAATGACTGAAGATACAAATTTCAAAAGCATAGATTTTCTGGAATGGTATTAAATTAGAGCTGTAGATGAGAACAAAGAAATGCTAGTTATATGTACAACTGCTGCTTTCGGCAAGGATTTTCTGAGATCAGAGGAAGCAAAACAATCAATCTTTAGAATCCCTTGAGAGTGTGATCATGTAAGTCCTCAAAATGTTCTCTGGTACAATTATCATTGAAAGGAAAGGAGACCTATCAAACTGTGAAACACCTTATGTTGGTCTGGCAAAATTGCTCTAATAAATGTTAATCAGAAAATGTAATGAAATACTGCACAGCACTGCCTAATTTTATTGCAAAGCATTGATGTAGGCATCAGTTCAGCTACTGGCCAGTCAAAGACTATGAAGTGATGACAATCCATGCTAATAATAACACAGAGATCATTAAAAGGTGGAGCTGTTTTAATACAAATGAGAGAAGAATATTATAGTTGCTTATAGCATGTCTTCCAAAGGATTCTCTCATGATGTGTATGTTCCCCTCTCCTTCAGATGTTTCCCAACACATGACCACAACCAATGTGCCCAACAGACAATATCTTTAAGCTACACAAAAACTAAACTTAGTTGGGACTTAGGTTGTAGGTTTGGTCCCAAATGACTTGTGACCTGTTCAGATTAACTTATTCTTTTGACATCATTATACTTTTCTCCTTTTTTCCTTCCCATTTCCTCCTCCCATGTGACAGCCTGTTCTTCTGATGGGTTTTGGAAGAGCCTCTGTAACCAGTTACCACTCTAAATAAATGAACATCCGATCCTCTGATCAGCTGCTACCTGTTCTGTTTCGTGGGACATGATGTGCAGCAATATCCCTTTGGTATTTTATGATGAAATTTGGTAGATAAACTTCTCCCAGTTCCACTGGGAATTCAAAATTTGGAGTGGCTGAATCCAGCATGTATTCCCAGCATGTGTGCACACATACTTACACACAGAGTGTACTCATGTGCCTACATACCAGGCTGGGCACACAAATCAGCACAGACAGACACACTCAGCACACACACAAACACAAATGGCACCAACAGCCTCATCCTTCCCCCCTCTCTGGCTGAGCATAAGGAAGGTCTCAGTGGGATAGACATAAAGACAGCCTGTGTGTGATGGAAGCCAAACTTTACAATTAGATTTTAATTTTTGCTGTCATTCATTCATAGTTGCATCATCCTAACAAGATGGCTTGATTCTGATGCCTGCTTTAGACAGAGTGAGGAGACAAGGGCTGTGGAGGGACTTTTGTGTCTTTACGCCATCCTAGACTTGCACATGGCATTGCAGAGATCAGACAGAGAAGTCAGAGTGTTGTGCAGGTTTTGGTTCTCACTAAACAAAGGAGGAGGAAGAACGGCCTTTCCATGTTAAGTCTGCATGAACAGTGCTATCACTGGGAGATGAGTAATGGCATGGAGTAATGACTGAATAAATTCTGCAGTAAACTTGTAATTTATAAAGCAATCTTTAATATAGTATATTTCCCATTATAAATTGAAACAGAAATGTCAGGTGAGATATAGAAAGAATCTGCTTAACAGCTGCTTCATGCATTAATTTTTCAATGTAATACTGCTCTGAAGTGACTTTTTGTTAGCTTATTTTATTCTTTAGAACAGGGAGGAAAAAAAATCACACTGTGTACGGTACAAAAAGTCTTCATATCAGGTTATCTGACAATATCTCAGACTTTTTCCTTGTAGTATTTTATTTTCTCTGAGCAGCCTTGAATGCTCAGAACACGGGGTAGGAGAGATTTGCTTAGAACTTAGATGCTACTAAAACTGTAGCAGTTAAATTCCTGCTTAAAATCTGAAAGAGACAGTAGGGACTGAGAGGATGCAGTAGGAACTGACAGAGGATAAATAGCCTCATTCCAATTTCTAAAATGCTGAGGGAAGAATATTCTGTTCCTGGTGGATAGCTGACTTTATTGCAAAAATACATTGTTTAAATTTTGAGTCTAGCAGAGGGATTTTTTTAAATGGAATGGGCTTCCAATTTCCACTCATTCATTATAAAACTCTATTAAATTCTGAAATCTAGACTACTTTCTGACAATAGGTGCAGCATCTAAAAGGCATTCACAGAGCTCAGACAAAATCCAGCATAAGCTACTCCTAACTGTACCTTGTTACAGGAGAGTGAACACTATGAGAACAGCACTTGGTCAAAACACGTAGGACAAGAAAAAAGAGCCTGAAGGGAAAATGCAGTTCTCCATCTTGCATGTGACCTGAATAGTAATTTTTCACAGGAAAAATCAGGTAGGCTATTTGCAAACAATAGAATTGCTCTGAAGCGCTTAGTCAGAAAGAATGCATCCTCTCCTGTGCTTCTCCCACTCGTCCTCCACTGTGAGCCGTAGCCACCTCTTCCACCTTCCAGTTTCCATCAGGCTGAGATGCATTTGGGACCTACCATAATGCTATAAGTCACTGAAGAGTCCAGCCTGGATCTTGTTGACTTCTTGGTCTTGTTGTGCTCAGGAAGCATTTAGCATAGCTCATCTCTCAATCATCCAGAATTTTTCAGTACTTCAGGACAAATGAACATTTAATGACATCAAGTAAAAAGGGCAGATGACAGGAGAACCCTGCCCAGAAAGGAGGCATCTCCTTGCCATATGAATAACAGCAATCTTTTGTGCAAACAAAGAGTAAAGGATAGGGAAGAAACATTCAAAGAAACAAGTATTTACTTCACATATTGATCAGCAAACACCTACATTTGTGAAGCTATTTAACTGGTTATGTTTCCAGACTGTACCCAATGGTACTTTTTAAGCAAGCCAAGGTTAAAGAACAATTTTGCAACTAGAAGGACAAACGGTGAGCTATTTCTGTAACCTTTCAGAAAAGAAAACAGTCTGGGAGCTTGAGCCCTTAAGGAAAGGCAGTCAAAGCATTTGACATCTTGTTTATCCTACCTGATGATCTTTAACATTTTTTGTCTTACTGCCAAAACCTACCAAATATAAGTGATGTAAAGAATTGACAAATACTGTTTCCCCCCACCTATTATTATTTCAAAACAAAGCTCTATACATAAGTATATAGTATCTGGTTGGGGAAAAATTCTCCCTTAAGATGAATGCACTAAATTTGGCACACATCAATGTCGCTTTGTATTTTTTCATACTCTTAACCCAGAGCTCAAAGTTGTTAACAGTACGAAAATGAACTGAAGAGGGCAGTCCAATCACAATCTTCATAGCTTCCAATGTCAGCAGTTCGGCAGTTCAGAATGCCAAAGGAGAAAAAAGGAAGAAGAGGGGATGTTATTCCTCTCTTGGCCTTTCATTTTTTTTTTTTTAACAGTTGAAATAAAAATGTAGTGGCTCAGATAATAAAATGAGAAAAAATTTGTATGTATGACTAGCCCAGTGATCATTTCAGAACACATATGAGCAACTGGCTTCTAGTCCTTGCTCCAGTGGACAACTTCATACTTCATTACAAAATCTCTAGGTGGCTATGATGTGCTGCTGCTGAGGACTTATAGAGCTCTGTCCCAAATTTAAAAAAAAGAAAAATAAAAGCATCTGAAACTATGTCTTCAGTAACCAAACTGAGTTCTCTCAACAGCGGAGTGTTGCAGACTGACAGCTACCACCCTCAGACTGGTTTTCACGAAGGTGGGAGGCTTAGGCACTATCTCTGAACCGATTGTCTTGTGTTGAGTCACCTGTATGAATTAACGAGATGAATGCCAAACGGGTGTTGGCATTCCTCCAGTTCCGCACAGCCCCCACAGAAGTGATCCTGCACATGCCTGCCAACAAACTTATAGAGAGAGTGAGAAGGATTCAATTGTTTTATTTGAATACCTACTAAGACAGGCAGGAATACAAATCCACCTAGTGAACCCATACTTCCCTTCACTTCCAGAAACATACACTTAGAACATGTCATCTAGTGCTTGTTGCATGAACTTGAGAGAAAGATTTCACTGACATGATGTTGAGTATCTCTGATGGATTTGCTCCAAGGTAGCTTTATTTAAGAATAATTCACTAGAATAGGGCACTCACTCATGTCTTATATCTTCCTGATGTACTTTATTCAAGTAGAGGCTTGGCTGTGTAAGCTATTTTAATTAACACTTTAAGATAAGCCTTCACCATCTGCTCTCCTTTGTAATTACAAATGTAAAGGGAATCTCATACTCAGTAGTATCATTAAAATACAAGATAATAAAGAAAATACATAAATGCATGCCATTTTATTAATTCCAAGGGCACTCGTTTGCTGTGTTCCTTTTTACTGGTTTTGTCTCATCTAGGACTCAAAGGACAGAGAGGCACTAAATGGTGCCCAAATATCTCCTTGACTGAGCCCTTGGGACTGCCTTTGAAATAATGGATGACTCATATGAGCTTCTGAATCACAGAAGAGAAAATTGCACCATACCAATATCATTCTAAACCAATGAAAATTTGCTTTATAGAAATTTCATGGAATTATTCTATATTAAATTCCCCAACTTTATCTGTTATGATGGGAAAGGGTGCTAATCAAGAACATAAAAGTAAAAGCAGGAATCATACTGGCAAAAGATGCAAAAAATTAATGAGAGAAGTAAATAAGTTTCTTGAAGTACTGTAGTGCCTAAAGTTATAATTTCCATTCTCCAGGTACTTGGAACCCCCTTTAGTTATGGTTTCATGTGTCCTGCAATGACCTAGCAACGAGCAGAGCAATCTAACCATCCTTTCCATCAGCGTGGCCAGCAGGGAGAATGCTCAGAAGTGTCCCACTGCCTCCTGCAGTGCCAGCCAGCCACAAACACTTGTTATCAGCTGTACACCAAGGACAAAGCTGAAACAGCAGCCAACAAACTGCTAGAACTGAGGGGAAAGAGCCCTCTCAGCAGCAATGACCAAGAAGATTTTGTGTCATAAACAAAGAAACTCTTATCAGTTAGTTCCCAGTATATTTGGGAAAACTTTATCTTTTGAATTGTCTTTACTGAAAAAGACAAGTGCATGAAAGAATTGATTCTAGCATCAGTTTCTTTTGCTAATGGAGGGAGACCAAACACAGGACTCTGTACATTTTAGTCTCTTGGCTCCCCAAAGGCCCTCTGGAAGACCCTTTCCCTGACTTCTACACCCATATAAACCATCTATATCGCTTTTCTATTGTTCAAGTACAGAGACAGATAAGGTTCCTTTGCAGAAAGGGCATCACTGATATTTTGAATGAAAATAGTTATACTTGCTATTAAATTACTAGTTCTATTTTTAGATGTAAACAAAGAAGATGTCATTCTATAAATTATTCAACAGCTGTCAAACAGAAACATTAGGACTCACAGAGATTTTAACTTGCCCAGAACTGGAGTCTGGTTTGTTACCAACTGCAGATTTTTTTTCTAAAAGAAGAAACAATATTTTTGAAATTATTTCAGATACAAAATTACTCAAATAATATATTAATCTTAGATTTATACCTTATAATCCCAGCAGTTTCTTCATTACTTCAACATTTCATTTTTAGCTTGACTTTTTTTCTGCAGTTCTTGATAGTTAATATTAAATATTCTTAATTCATAAATGTCTCTAATACTTGGACTTATGGAAATATTTCAGCTTCTTTCCATATTTCCGTCAGAGTTGATCATTCCTGATAAGAGCACATTCCATTAATCAAACTAAAAATGAGACCTATCAAATGTCAGTAATAACTTAGATATGATCTGTTATCTCTTTAGTCACAGCAAGTGATTTCTAGTCTGTTACTCAATATTTATTTGTATTTTTTCATTTCAGCGTCCTAAGGTAAGTAACAAAATATGTGAAGCCATTCTAAATTTCCTTGCAACATTGAAAGATAAGAGGTGAATAGCACTTCTGATTTTCTTTTAACTTGAGGATCTCCTTCATATAAAACATGTCAAAGTTACATGAAACTTAACTTTGAAATTCTTCTGCTCACAGAAGGGCTTGGAACAGGATGATTTTCAGAGGTGCCCCCCGAATGTCTGCCTTCACTGTTTATATGAGTGGAATCATTCCAATGTGATGCTCAAGGCTATGCTGATAAAATGCATCAACACCAGCAGCAGCTGACAGGCCTCAGACCTTGCTCCTGCCCACACAGCTGCCTTGAAAGAAACTAGTTCCCATCCAGGAGTGGTATCTTAATACAGCTTGAAATGATCTAAAAAGAGCTCGAAGCGACCACCTTGCTCTCACTGGTACAAAGTCTCTTTCTTATTGCTCCCCTGCTCCACCAGGTGGTTACACTAAACTGGAAATTTATAAAATAGTATGTGTTGGAAGGGATGTCTGGAGGTCCTCTATTTCCCCACTACAAGCCTCCCTGAGTTAGATCAGTTTAGATCAGGTTGTCCAGGATCTTCTCCAGCTATGTTTTGAATATTTTTTAAAATGGAAACTCCACATCACCTTTGAGCAACCCGTTCCAGTTGTGTATCTGTGTTTGACAGATGCAGCTGAGGCACCCCCATCAGTTCTTTGCACAGAAGGTGGTCCTTTGTTTCCTTACAACAAAAAAAGTTCTAGTTTGTTGTAAAACACTTGCACAGTGCTAGAGATGAATGCCAGTTTCATAAATCTGAGGTCAAATCTTTCAGACTTTGTCATATGTATCATGCTTATTCCTTCAAGCCAAGGCCAGAACAGCACCGTCTAAATAAGAGCAACAGAAAGTACATGTTTACTCAACATCTCCAAACAGTCATTTCCTTAGCTCCTGTCCACGAATCTAAACCATGCTGATATATCAGAGACTATTCTTAATCAAGGCTCCAGGACTGCATGGAGAAGGTAAAGTAGAGATTTTATTTTTTTGGAGTCAGTGAAAAGATGTTACTGAAACGATTATACTTGAGCGTGATGAAAGTAAAACAGGATCTGAAGAATTTCTAAAAACCTTCCTCACTGTGAGTCAGCACAGAGAATTTTCTGGTATGTTTTCATTCTCTAGTTTTTATACCAGCTCTTACAGGATGCCATTTTAAAAGCAGTTGGACATTTTGCAGTGTGGGGTTTTTTCCCTGCAGGTTTTTTGGTAAAACTTCTTGTTTGCCTGAGAGTACACAAACATTTTGAAGATAATACAGGGATGCTGTGTACTCAGATCTTTAGTGCTACTAAATGATGTATTCCATACTTTGAAGTTTACAAAATGGCTTTAGAAGCTGGGATATAAATGCCCACGCTAGAAATAAGCTATCATAGCTACATACTTGTGATTCCTGTGCATTGCATGAGGATTACCAGACACTTCACAAAATAGCCTCAAATCCAGTATGTTTACCAGGAAACTAATGTTAATAACAGAATGAACAACCTGTCTTTCTCTATGAATAGCATAAGGCACAAGTGTGGTTGCAGAAGAGCAATGCATTTTTCCTTTTCTTCTTTTCCAGAGGGTTTGCTGAAAGTGCCAGCACTGCTCCTAAACATGTCTTCTGTAGCTGCAGATAGAGCATCAATTCAGTGGTTCTAAAACAAGCAAGCCCTAAGGCCTGAAACTTCCTGCCCTAAGTCATTTGCCCAGTAGTGGGACTAATGGATTCACATCTCTGCTGAAGCAGAAATACAATTATCTTAGAGATGCACAGATGTGAGGCTATTCTTACTTCTTGTCCTCTTGGCTCCACAAGTTTGACATTATCACCTGGTAATACATATGCACCTATGGAATTCACCTTCTCCCTGAAGCTGTAAGACTTGGCTACTTTTGTGGGCAAAGTGAACCCTCTACACCCCTAACGAGTGCAGCCGCAGGTTCATGACAGAAGGATGGACACTGACACCACTGTCCACGGTAAAACTGGGCACAGCTTGGGACTTCACTGCTGTTCTTTTCAGTTTCATCATCCCAACTCAGCCAAGAGATGTTTTAGCAGATTAGGAACTTCAGTTGTAGGATATGTAGGACCTTGAAACTTCTCTAGGAGATGACTAGTGAATTTCAAGTGTTTTCAAGTTCAGCTAGCAACTGAGCAGATGTTTTCTCATCTGTAATTTTGAACCTTGATACCTTGAGATTTATCTATATATTGTATCTGGCACTGAGGGCCTTCCCTGTATGTTCTCCTTATTACAATTACCACTGAAGCTGATGATAGCTGCCCTTTTTATATTACCAAATTCAATTCCTGCTAGCAGCCTTTTAATTAACTCTGATGTTCGGTAGACCAGTCGTCAGAGAAAGGCAAAAGGGGATCATAAAATTTCATTTTGCCCATGCTTACTCCTACTGAAAATTATGACTCAGTGGGAGAAGAGGAGGCTGATATGTATCACTGAATGATTCATTACAAATATTTCAGAACTCTGACAGCACTTATCATTAAAGTTTTTATAAATGTGTTTCCTGGAGAGAATCCCTTAGTCCAGATCTTTCAGTGTGGGCAGGCTCAGTTTCACCCAAAACAAAGGTGGGCAACAACAGCTTCAGGCAAGTCCTATAAATCCTCCAAATTCCTAGTTTCCTTTGAGATAGTCTTGAGAAACTTTGAATTTATGTCCATTTTCCCCAGGCTTTTAGGAGTGGCAAGTAAAGACTGTATGTGTTTTGTAGATGCAACCCAAAATGAATTCCTGGGGAACTTGGTAGTAGGGTGCTAGTCAAAAAAATGAAAACTTCTTGACAATTAGGAGAAGGTATTTTAATTTTTATTGGACTAATTTGCACAGACAGAAGAAATAGTAAAATGATAATATACAGGAACTTTGTGTATTGAGCAGAAGACACAGATTTTAAAGCTGAAGAAGGTTGAGTTCTTGCTCTTGTACAAACCAAAAATAACCATATCCTTATACCTGATAATTTTGCTATGACTCAAGTTTTTCTGCCTGAATCTTTTAACCAAAAGAACAGTAGACCTCTCCCAGATTATTTCATGTTGTACCAGTTAAAATCTGTAGCAGCTGAAACAAAGGAATGATTTAGAATCTTCATTTAAAAGTGGAAAATTCAAGCAGAAATGACTAATCTTGCATCACAAAAAGTGTAGTTGAGGTAAAATCTGAATACTGACAAGCATCATCTTGTTCAAGGTGCCATCTGCAATTTCTTTACAGATAAAAAGCTGTGGGTGAAAACCTTCTTACCAGCACCTGCTGCCAGGGAGCTGCCCCAGCAAAAGCTGCCCCTGCTGTGAGTCAGCTTTATTTCAACATCCACGCTACTCAACAAAGTCGTCTTGAAAAAGGGGTCATTGTGGAGGGTTCCCAGCAGTTCAATCCTCCCACTCTGGTCCATCACAGCTGAGCATTGCCTAATCCCTGATCACCAATACTGTTCAACGTGAGCTTCCTGCTGCCCAGGTGTGTCTTTGGAGAAAACAAACATGTGGATAGCATGACGTAGCTGTAGCTGAGAAACAGCCTGATGGATGAATGGTAGGAGAAAGAGCTGCATCTCTGGAGTTTTAAATCGGGTTTGGGGTTATAAATCAGCCCAGCTCTCTGAAAGAGCCTGTAGCTGCTTCACCACAGGCCGGCAATGCCCTAGTGAGCGGTATTGCTGTGGCTCCTATTGCAGGGCCGTGGCCTTTTCTCAGAGCTGTGCAAGCCCTCACCCAGCTGCCCTGGCAGCAGCTCCCCTTGCCTTCCTCAGGCTGTCACTTTCATGCTGCTGTGGCCATGGCCTTGTCTCTGCCAACGCCAATACCCTTGTTATGGTGGGTTCCCATGGAAAATGGTTTCCACCAGTGCAAGAATCACCCCTTCTTTCCCACTTTTCCTACTCCTTGACTATGGTTTCAGTTTGTAATATAGGAAAAATACTACCTGGGGTGATGAATGGAACAGATCACCTTTTTTCCTGTGTTTTCCATTTCATGTGCATTTCTTAGCACAGCTTGCTGTTGTTCTTCTTGTCCTGACCAGCTTGCTGCCCTGTCCCATCCTTAATTTCTTTTTCAAGGGGCTGGGTTGGCACTTGACTATGTGAAGGCAATGTGTTTATAATATTTTAAAAACTTTTATTTGAATAAAGACCAACCACAGCCCTCCTGTCCTGTCACCATTTCTGACTTGTCTAGGATGTCTGAGCACAATTTTTGCAATGTGAGTAGCTGTCTCAGGAGCAATCACTTCCTGGCATAAACCCCAATGATACTGTAAAATTAATTCTAGAGGGAAAAAAATCTTGTTGCAAATAATTTGATAAGATACATAATTTCTTTTAGGAAAATTATGCTGTACAGAAAACCGATATGCTTCCATTCACCTAACTGTAAAAAAGTTAAATTTTTTAAAAAATGAGAAACATTAATTATGAATGGCTTAGGCTGTCATAGGAAAAGAAGAGATACATGTATAGAAAACGAAGAGTTTGACTATGCTTTTCTGTAATGTTTCTACTGAAATAAAGTATGTTGCTTAGCATATGACTAACTCTCTAATTATTTTGGTAGGAAAAAAAACCATATAAAAATTATATACCTTATTTCCATACAATGTGTCTGTGATCGTGACTTCTAAAGTTGGAATAAAAAGGAAAAGAGACCTTTCTTAATCATGGCTTGGTTTAAATACAAAAGCACCATAAGGGCCAGATGAAACAAACCTTTTAAGTTAATATACACTTGTCAAGCAAGAAGCAGTACAGTGGCATGACTCCAGTCTCTGAGAGGAAGGAATTTTTTTGTTCAGTGAAAGCTGATATCTCAGTGAGACGCCCAGCACAAAAATAGGAAATGAAGCTAAGAAATGCAAAGCTCTTCCATTCCTCTCATCTTTTCTCTTTTCTCCCTGAACCAATAAATTGCTATCTTTAATTTTATGGGGGTATAGAAAGAAGAAAACAAACCATAGCTTGTCATCAGAGCTTGACAAAACTAGAAATAAGTTTTCTTTTGTTGTCAACATACAATGACAATTTTCACGGTACTGTTACAGGTATTAGCTCCCTATAAATATTTCTGTCCTATTATAGCTAAGCACTGCTTAGGGGACAGAAAGCAGTTGAATGAAAACCTATCCCTTGATAAGGGAACAAACAGTCAGTGGACTTCCAGCAAAGTCACGTAGCAGATTCTGGATGACACGCATGCCAGAGTTCATTTAGAGCTCTCAAATTTAAAGGACAATGCTCTCGTGTGTGCCAATCTGTATTTCATTACCTCATTAGGTAAAAATCAAACAAGGGCTCAATCCTCTCTCAGCAGACTAGTCTAGTTGATAACTCCCTATTTCATACTTTCACTAATTCACAAATTCATTAGCTGACAAAGGCAGTAACTCACAAATTCACTCTCTCAGCCAGTGTATGTGTTGCTCTCACTTTAGCTTAGTCGTACTGCCACCGCCATACATCAGGCTTAGCATGAGCTGTGTGTTAGGCCAAAACCTGGGCAGGAGTCAAGTAATCACCCACACTCCACCACTTAGCATAGGCAAAAAGTCTGGTAAGTCCCACGCTGCAGTGGGTGAGGTACTGTTACTCTTCCTGCCTCACTGTGGGTGTAGGTAGGGGAAAGCTTTGAGCACTTCCATGGGAAAGTCTAGCATCACAGTTTATTATCAGATAACATGCTTTCAGCATGATGTTAGCACTAAATCTAGATGCATGAAACAAATAAAATACAGAAAAACAATACAATGATCCCAAGTTTCAACCCAAGATGCAATATACCAGTTGCAGATGGTGCATAAACCATAAAAATCTCATACCAATGATATTTAGCAATTTCTTCAATTCCTGGTATAGTGTTGAAGTCTGGTCAGTATCATGCCTGACGGAAACTGTCATTTACTTTTGATAAGCAATTGTTTTCTTATACTTGTTGATTAAAATTTTCAGTTCTTCAGTTTGAGAATGTACCATGGCCCATAATGTTTCTAAGGGTCCTGTCCAAGTTGTAAAATAGTATTCCAGCAGCAAAAATATGAATTAGATTTTTAGTTTCTATGAAGTCATCCTGTCATTACAGAAAACATCACAAAGCAAACCAAATGCATATACAACTCAATTTTTACCTTAGTACAACCTTGCAGTGATCACACAGCCTAAATAGCAGTTACTTGAGGCCATATTATTTGTACAAGGGCCTTGTAGTTCTAAATGTTCAGGGCAGTACTGTTTGTGCTTTCCCCATTTTACATCCATGAGTATAGATCAGGTTACCTTTGTTATCCATGTATTTGGCCCCCTGAACTGATGCCTGAAGCGGCCACCTAAAAACAGAGACTAGATAAGAATAAGGAAATAAAGGTAGGTATTTATTTGAAAGGCCTTCAAATGTACCCTCTGGGGGCCAGAGGCTATTGCCAAGATGGACCCTAAGATGGATGACAGGTCACGAGTTCTCCACACTTTTATAGGTTTGGTTCATTTGCATATCAGGGTTAATTCTCCAATTAAAGCTTCAGTTTAATGATGTTGTTTCCCCAAGCTTTCCCCCCCTTTAGAGGCTTTGGTTTACACATTTTGGGCCTAGGACAGTCTGAATGTCCCTGGAGAGCAGGCCTGGAGAGGCTTTGTTATGTCTACCTAGAACGAGAGAGCAGAATTTAACAGGCTACAAGAAACTTCAGAGTTACACACTAGGCAGTACAGGATTCGAAAATATGAAAGTTAAAACCTAAGGCATCAAAACTGTCAGCCACATTCTATTGGCTACAATAACAGGGAATGGGCTGTGTAAATGGGTTCATTTTCACTTTCCCTACCTATGGTGTGGTGCTAAACAGATCCACCCAACAGACTACTTTTGCTTGCTACTCCTAAGCTTTGAAAAATGGAGGTTACGGTACTGGCATCAATCCAAATAACAGGGCCCCTAACATCACAAGATTCCCATTATGGATCCAATGGGCTTGCGGTTCATATTCATTTATATTAGAGGTTTGCATGAGAACACAAGCAATGGCACTGTGGAAATTTGAAACAGATTTGTGAACACCAGCATACATTTCCTTGAAAATCTTCTGGAGTTTTCTCCAAGGGTTTAGGCTAATTATCAAGGTGTCGGTAGTTGCATCCTTTCCATTTATTATATCCAGGGTCTGATCAATTATAGCTTGTCTGCTTAATAGACTGGACACTTAATTATTAGTGATATCTGAACTGATAGAGTCCAATGCTCCTGTGCCCAATCCAACTGTTCCTAATCCTCCAGAAAGATTCCTGGCTTTGCAGATGTTCTGGTGGGACAGCATCATAGTTCACATGTAAGTACTATCCATTATGAGCAATGGGATTATACTTGAGCTAATGTTGTCCCATCAAACCTGAATGGAACATCCAAAAACTTCAGATGTAAAAACTGCAAATAGTTTTGGAATTCTCTGAGTAACTATTACTGCTGTAGTAATGGGAATGAGAATCAGGGAAACTTCAAACTTCGTACTGCCCACTGTGGCACACGACCTTGATGGCTAGTTGGCTCACAGAATTACCATGAATTCTAATGGTTGTTTCCCAGCAGGCATCACCATCCCTTGTGGTGTTACTTGTTATCTCACATGTGTACAACTGTGCAAGAGGAAAAACTTACACAGAAGAGCAGGAGCTTCAGTACTGTTGTGATTGTTTTGGGGGCGTCCTTAATAATGCATTAGCTTCTCCACGTAAGTCCAGGCTGCCAGATTCTTGGAGACATCTCTAAACAAAAGTAAGGTATGGGCAGTCAGGTGGATATATGATTCTTGCTACCCCACTAATGGATTTTCAATACACTGGGCCTCTTACTCTATGTCATGGAATAGGTGTGCTTGATTATACCATCACCCATAGGTGTGCTTGATTATTGCATTGTGCATCAACATTTCTCTAACAGTATCTGAGAATTCCCAGGGTCAGGGTTGCTTGATACATGAAGGATACTGACTTTCTAGATGTTGTCAACATTCTTTCTGGTGATAACACCCCATCACAGCGAGTGTTAATGTAGTTCCAAGGAATAGGTACTGCACTTGCTAGATGGACACTTTCCACAGCAAACAAGACAAATGGTATCTTTCACTCTTATGTCCAGGACATCAGTGGCTCCTTGGGAATGGGAAAGACCTCTGACTTGGACTGTATTCACTCTGTAATGATAAATTTCACTTCCATTTCCTATATTCCTTTCCCTCAAACCCACTGCAAAGTAACCCAGTGTTTTCAGAGCAACAGTGGTGAATTCTTGCCTGATGTCCTGGATGCCACACAGAGATGTTCAAACTTCTGTTGGTGTCCTGCTTCTGTTGGTTCAGCACAAGAGATTGTTCAAAACTTTTATACAGTGGTTACCAGTTGCTGTCTGTCAGGATATTAAGACTTGCACGGCCTCCCATAAATTTCTTCTCCAATTAGTGACACCATTTTTAAAAACAACCTGCTTCATCTTTCTCCTACACCACTACTCTGAGGTCAACAGAGTTAGTGCAAAGTCCACTTAACTCCATACCCAAGACCACATTTCTGTATCAATTTATTTTAACATTTATTTTGACTGTACCTGTTGTGGCATTGGCTGTGATGCCATGAAGATTTTTGCCTTTTCTTTTATACCCCTGCTATACCTTTTACAACTTCTGTATTCCCAGTGCCTTTTGCAAAAATCTTCATGGCATCAGCTGTGCAGCAAAACCTGGTGGCAAACCACTGTACAGAGGTCTTACACACTACACCTAAAGGTACTGGTTTACCAGACAGCATAGGTTTAAGAATAGGTATTGGCAATGCAGTTTTATGTTCCTTCCCTGGGTCAAGGGTTCAGTCCCTGCCAGTCCTTTGTAAACTGGAAACAGCTTCTTTTCAAAAGCGGAATGATAGTGCTTATCACTGCCACGTGCACACATACACTGCCCAACAGTGACCTCCTGTGGCAATGGGAATGTTTCCAGTTCTTTCGACAAAGCAGCAATGGTCGGACTGACTAAAATGTGAACAAAAGGAGTAAATGTATATAATGGAATCCCTGCCAGGTGGAAGCAAATTGCTCCCGATCTGCTTCTGGTACATGTAATAGAATCATAGAACCAGAGGATACCAGGCTGGAGAATCCAACCTTTCTTGTCAAAAGCACTGTTTAGACAAGATGGCCCAAGCACCTTGCTCAGCTGGATCTTAAAAGTATCCAGTGTTGGGGAATCCACTGCTTCCTGGGGCAGATCATTCCCATGGCTGATTGCTCTCTGTGAAAAATGTTCCTCTTGTGGTGAAACAGAATCCCCCCAGGAGTAACTTTTACCCATTACCCCTCATCTTTTCCATGGGATTCTTGTAAATATAGAATCTCCATCTTCTTCGTGGCCACCCTTCAAATACTAGAACATGATGATAAAATCTCCCATAAGCTTCTTTTTCTCAAGGCTGCACAAACCTACTTCCCACTGAACAAACCCAGCCTCTCTTCATATATCAGGCTTTCCAGTCATTGGGTCATCTTAGTCGCCCTTCTCTGGAACCTTTCCAGCCCATCCACATCAGTTTTTGCATACTGGGGACCAAAACTGAACAGTATTCCAAGTGTGGGCCTGATGAGTGCTGTATAGAATGGGATAATGACTCCCCTGCCTCTGCTGGGGATGTTGTTTTTGATGTAACTCAGCATCCTGTTGACTTTCTCTGCACTGTTCACCCATATTGAGCTGCTTGTCCACCAGGACACCCACATCCCTTTCCATATAGCTTCTCTCCATCCAGTTAGATTCCAGCCTGTGCTGCACTCCTGGATCATGTTTTCCCAGGTGCAAGACCCTACATTTGTCCTTTTTGAACTTCATAAAGTTCTTGCTAGCCCTTTCTTCCAGCCTGTCCAGGTCTTCCTGCAGGGCGTCTGTCCTTTCCAAAGGGTCCACTTCCCCACTCAGTTTGGTATCACTGACAAACTTCAACAGAGTGGAGAAATGGTGGAGAGGAGAAGCACAAACCCTGCTGGCTGTTGAAGTGTAAGACACAAGTCTCTCTTGAGACAGAGGGACTAACAACAACCGCACAGGTACCAATGGGATGGTGACAGGAGGAACGGGTGTTCATTATCTCCCTTCCACTTCCAAAGAATTCCTCTCCACCCCCACAGATGAGGGATCTGGCCGCAGCTTTTCTTGCAGCTCCTTGTCCTCTTCTGGAGCCAGAGCTCTTCGTCCCTAACAAAATGGTGCCAAACACTGCTTTTCCAGGTGACACGTGGTGCAGCTGGTGACAACTCTACAACTGACTCCAGCTCGTGCAGGAGCAGGCTGATCCAAGCCAGGGATGCCAGGTTCAAGACCTGCAGTCTCTTCTGCTGCTCTTGAGTCTGCTGCAGAACTGCATGGGTACAGCAGGCTTCAAGGTGCTTTTCCTCTTTGCTGCCCCACAGGAAAACAAAGGCTCTGAAGACAGTGACCCTGGTGCTGTTTGTCTGTCTGTTCTCTTTCAATGACTCTCTCTGCAGCTTGCACCTGAGAGTGGTGTTTAGGAGGTCCCCAGGGCTCTGTTCTGCCTGGGTCCACTTCCCCTGCTGTGACCAGAGGAGCACAGTCAAGAGCAAAAAGATGCTGACAAGGGTGTGCCAGTGTCCCCTGCTTCAGAGGAAGTGGGGACAACTTCCCCAGGAGAGCTAAGCCAGTTCTCGGAAGCTGAGGGAGAGGAAGTAGCCAAAATCACCTGCCCCAGGAGGCCAAAGGGCTTCTGGAGGACCAGGTGCATGTTCTAGGGTAGGGGGTGTCCATCAGTTGCAGCCCCTTTAGTGCCATGGTGACCACAGAAAGGGGAACAGGCATGACCCCATCTTAGACTGAGTTCCAAGCATAAGGAGAGCTTTGGCATGTGTCTGACAGGTGCTTATGTGGGGCAGCTTGGTGGAGAATGCCTCCAGAGGATGCAGCAGTGTGACAGGCCTGTGTCTCCTTCTGTGTTTGTTCCCTTCAACAGCAGGGGATGTCACGCTTTCTTCAGGTCAAGGCTGCTTCTGCTGGCGTAATGCCAGAGCACACAGTGCATCTCACTCATTGCCCGTGGTCAGGGCTGTGAATGGCCACCCTCTGGTCACCCAGTGGCCACTGTGGCCATTCAGGCAACAGCAGTGTCCCCACAATCTGTGGTGTTGCACACAGCTGACAGAGAGCAGTGCTGAGGCAGAACTGGGCCTGTGAAGGTTTCAGCAAAGCACTGTCTTGGCATCAAGACTTGAGTCTTTTGGTTTTGATCAGCACTAGGGTCCTGCTGCCCCAACCTTCTGCATGCTGCCATTTGCAGAAATTTGGCTGTGGGCAAAACTGCTTTGAGCCCAGGTGCACAGGGAGGGGTTTTTGGAGAGTGCCCCAAAGGACTGAGAAGTTCAGGGCTGGTGCAAAGGAAGAGAGTGGGGATAGGACCAGTGTTCAGGGAGGGGAACAAGCAGGAAAGCAGAGGAGAGCACTCTTGCTGATAGGAAACACTTGGCAACAGCAGCAGATTTCCCTTGCTCTCTATGCCTTGCAGCCTTCCCTGTCTCTGCCTGAGCTACAGGCGCAGCAGGAACTGTGAGATCAGACTGGGCAGACGTGCACTGGGTGAGAATGCTGTGCACCTGTCGGGTGCCTCTGAACTCGCAGCAGCCCGCCTCGAGACTGCTTTTAAAAGAAAAAGCTACACATCTGTGGTTTCCATGGCTATTTTCCATGGGAACTGCCTTCCCATGCCTCTATTGCTCCCTTTTTCTTGGCCTGCAGAAAACAAGTTAAGAGAGGCGCTGAGCAAAGCTCCAACCTTGAGACTTGTTAAGTCACTGTCATGCTTGCTACTGAACTTTGTTAACTCACTCTTGCATCAATAAAATCCATTGTCCCTTCTTTTGGGAGTGAAGTGCAGCACTCCATCCATGATGGCAGCACAAAGGCTGTTGCCAAGCTTGGAGCAGGCTGGGGTCCCTGGCTTTTCTGGAGTTGCGAGGAAGGGCATGCTGCAGAAGTCTTGACACAGAGGTTTCTCTCCTTCCTCCAGCTTGTATTCTCCTCTAGTTTCCTGTCATAGCCAGGTGAAAGGCTGGTGCTGCTGGAACAGGCGCTGTTTATGGCTGCACTTCATTTTCCTGTTGTCTCACACTTCCTAATAGAGGAAGACAGTGCCGTGGTGGTAATTAGAGTTGCCCTAGTTTTACCTTCCTCTCCATCCATGTCTTGGGTGCTCCTCAAGGGAATACTGCAAAGAGAGGACTGTCTCAGCAGTCTGTATTCACACGTGCTGCTGTGGCCTGATCTCTGTGGCACTGCTCTGTCAGCAGTCACACACCAGAGAGGAAAAGGCCACTCACTTCCCCTTCTCATTTCAGAAGGAGCCCTCTGGGTTTTTGAACTACCTTGGACTGCAGGTGCTGGGCCACTGTGGAACTTGAGCCACAGTTCCTGTACTGAGTTAGGTCCCACAGGGATCCTCATGAAGAAGAGGGGAAGTTGTTGGGTCAGTTTTCTCTGGCAATAGATCTCATTTATTTTCCCCAGACTGAGTGCAAGGAGGTTGTGCTGGGGATGCAAATGTGCATGGCAGCACGGCTGGGATGGGTGGGTGGGAGGTGGCTCTGCTGGCAGCTGGCAGCACTTGGCACATATGGAAGGCAGGATGGCAGATGGGGCAGCACAGAAACAGCTCGGTGTGATGGTCAGGGAACACAAATAGTCAAATGGAATAGATGAGACTGCTCTTGGCACTGAGGAAGCACCAGGAAAGGAAGCCCTGTCATTAGAGAGTGGGTGGGGGTGGGAGGGGGTTGGAAGCCCAGAGAGGCTTTGTCTGGAGAGACACAAAAGGCCAAATTGACAGAACTAAAGTCAAGGAAAGCTCCAGCTCTGTCAGTCAGAACCAAGTTCGAGTCAAGTGCTGTTCAGCCAAGGGAGAGGCAGTAGCCAACCTCGCCTATCCTGGGAGGATGAGGAGCTTCTGCAGGACCAGCAGTGCATTTCAGGGGAGGGAATGTCTGGGAGAGAAATGCCTGAGTGGTACAGTCCTTGGTTTACAGGGGCCTTGTTCTTGTTCCCATCTCAGCCTTCCAGTTTAGGGTCCTGGGTACCCTGAGAACAAGTGCTCATGCTATTAAAGACTGAAGCTGAGGAGGCATTAAGTACCTGAGCTTTTTCCTCATCCTTGTCTCGATGTTTCCCCCCATATCCAATAAAGTGTTGGAGCAAATTAGGTAAAATTTGGAGAAAACAAGGTAAGTTGTGAAAATGTTGGGGAAAATCAGTGGCAATTAGGGTGAAATTGAGAAAATTGTGGAAGCTGTGAGAAAATAAAGGGGAAATTCAGGGAAATGGGGGGAAATTAGGGGGGATTGGGGCAAAGTAGGATGGAATTAGGGGAAATCTGGAGAAAGTAATAAAAATCAGGAGGAAAATATGAAAAATTTGGTAAATTGGGGAAATAAATTTCAGTTAGGGGAAATTAAGGATATATTCAGGGAAAATTAGGAGAAGTTGGTGAAATTTTGGGAAAATTAGAGGGAATTGAGGAAAATTTGGAGAAAATTTGGGGGAAAATGAGATACCTTAGGGGAATCCGGGAAAATGTATGGAAATTTAGGGAAATGTAAGGGAAATAAAAGTAACTTGGGGGAAATGAGGCAAATTGAGGGAGATTCAGAGAAATTCAGGGAGAATAAGAGGAAATTTAAGTGCAAAAGGTCAGAAAAAGGAAAATTAGGGGAAATTAGGGGAAATTGAGGGAAAATTAGCAAAATGAGGGAATTAGGGGGAAATTGGGGAAGACAAAATTAGTCAGTAATTTGGGGAAATCAAGGGGAAAACAAGGAAATTTGAGGCAAATTGCAGGAAAAAATGAGGTCATTTGGGGAAAAATCTGGAAAATTTGGGAAAATCAGGGGACACCAAAGAAATTCAGGGAAAATTGATGGAAATATAGGGAAAGCAGGGGGTAAACAAGGAAATTTGGGGAAAAATCAGGAAACTTTGGGGGAAATTGGGAAAATTAGGTGAAATTCAGCCACCTGGGTCCTCTATAGGGCATCTAATGGGATTGGTGGGGCCTGGATGCCTGGGTGTCCCTGGCTATTCTTAGGTGAGCTATGGTGGTCGAGGGGGGAAGGGGGACCTGTAGGGCCAGCCCCATATATGGTTATGAGGTGAAGGTGCTCCACAGCCCCACTGGCGTCACAAGCTGATCAGATGTCAGGGGTTGTGGGGGGGGGTGTCCCAAAAATATCCCATTGTGGGGGGAGGGAGAGGGAACAAAGGGATGGGAGGAGAGGCACAGATGCCTGAGTTCCCTTGGAGGGGGAAGGGGGGGGTCACACCTGTCCTTTGTCTGTCTGTCCCCTCCCCCCCCCCGGGGGGACCCAGGCGTCCTGGCGAGTCTTTTGGCTTGCCTCATCTATCCCATAATAAACAGGGGGGGCGGGGGGGAAGGGGGGTTAGAGGGGGCCCCTATAGGAGCTGAAGGGGGGTATCCTGTGGGTCTGGGGGGTCCTATGGGTCTGGAGGAGCCCTATGGGGATTCTGTGAGGCTAGGAGTGGGTTGTATGAAAGGCCTATAGGGCTGGGAGTGGCCTGTGGTAAGGGGGGAAAATATGAGGGTCCTATAGGGAAATATATAGAAGTCCTATGGGCCTGGAATTGGGTCCTAAAGGACCGTGGAACTGGGGAGGGGTGTCTGGGAGTGGGTTCTGTGGGGCTGTGGTCATTTACAGGGGTCCTATTGAAGGGAAGTAATGGGAACCCTGTGGGGCTGAGAAGGGTTGTGCATGTCCTATAGGGCTGGAGCAGTGTCCTATGGGGCTGGGGGAGTCCTATGGAGATGCAAATAGGTCCTATGAGGTAAGGGGAAGCTGTAGGGTCCCTGTGGAAGTGAGATATGGGGGTCCTATGGGGCTGGTGGATCTCTATAGGTCCATAGGAGTCACTGGACCCTATGGGGCAGTGAAGGTCCTATAGGACTACAGAGCAGAGAGAGGGCCCTATGGATCTGGGGAGTGTACTGTAGATCCATAGGGGTCACTGTGTCCCTATAGGGCAGTAAGGTGGCCTTGAGGTCACCCGTCTGTCCACGGCCCCCCCCCCTCCTGGTGACGCAGCTGCAGGGGGGAGGGGGGGATATAAGGGGGGCCCCCAGCCAGTGCCTGCAGACCCAGGGGCAGGTGGGGCAGGGGGCACTTGGAGCACTGTGAGGGTCTGGGAGGGGGTTATGGGGGAACTGGGGGCAACTGAAAGGAACTGGGAAAGAACAGGGAGGAACTGGGAGGGAACTGGGAGGGTCTATGGGTGAACTGGGAGGGACTGGGAGGGTTTATAGGAGAACTGGGAGGGTCTATGGGGGAACTGGGAGGGACTGGGATTATACTGGGAGGGTCTATAGGGGAACTGGGAGGGACTGGGAGGATCTATGGAGGAACTGGGAGGGTCTTTGTGGGAGACTGGGATGATACTGGGAACATCTGTGGGGCAACAGGGTGGGACTGGGATGATGCTGGGAGGGTTTATGTGGTAACTGGGAGGAATTGGAATGATACTGGGGGAGGGGAAGGGTACTGGATAAATCCTAGGGGGATACTGGGATTTACTGAGCAGTACTCTGTGTGTGTGTGTCTGTGTGTGTGTATGTGTCTGTGTGGTGGTGTACTGGAGAAGTACTGGGGATGGGGATGGGCGGGGATGCTGGGATATAATTGGACATATTGGGGTATACTGGGACACACTGGGACATACTGGGACGTGCTGGGGGGGGTGTTGTGTCCCGGACCAGGACCAGAACCGCCCTGAGTCTGCACTGTCATCCTCTGACTCGGAGACCACAGAGAGAGGTGGGGCTGAGTAGTGTAAGGAACTGAGGGGTGTCTGGGGAGACTGGGGGGATTGGGAGGGTCTGGGATGATACTGAAAGGCTCTGTGGGAGAACTGGGAAGGACTGGGAGGGATGCAGGAGTACTGGGGCATATTGGGAGGTGGTAAGGTGGGGTAAAGGGCAGGCAGCGTGAGGCACTGCAAGGAACAGGGAGCACTGGGGAGGGCACTGGGTCTTCCAAGGAGGAACTTGGGATGGAGATGAGGACAACTGGCAGGAATTAGGAGCACTGGAAAGGAACTGGGAGCACTGAAGAAGAATGGGAGAAGATGAGATCGCCAAGGATGGACTTTGGATGGGGCTGACTGGGAGCACTGGAGAGGAACTGGGAGTACTGGGAGGGAACTCTAGATGATGGAACCAGTGAGGATGGACTTGGGATGGGCCAGCTGGGAGGAGTGGGAGCATTGGAGAGAAACTGGGAGCACTGGGGAGGAATGAAGGAGTTGGGTTGACCAGGAAGAAGTGGTAGCTGTGGAGAAGAACGGGGAATGATGGGTTCACCAAGGAAAGAGCTGCAATGGGGTCAAGTGAGAGGAACTGGCAGCACTTGGAGGGTCTGATCCCTCCTACCCCACCCAGCCCCGTCCAGCGCCACCATGCCTGATGTGGAGATGGCCGAATTTGGGGAGGCTGCCCCCTATCTCCGCAAGTCAGAGAAGGAACGGTTGGCTGCCCAAACCCGCCCTTTCGACCTGAAGAAGGACATCTTTGTTCCTGATGAGAAGGAGGAATTTGTCAAGGCCACCATTGTCAGCCGTGAGGGCTCCAAGATCACTGCTGAGACTGAACATGGCAAGGTGGGGGGACCCCAGCCACACCTGGAACACCAGAACCTCAAAATAGCAACTCCATTCCACATGGGACACAAAGAACCCAACCCACCTTCTCTAGAACCCAAGAAACATCTAGACTCCACCATGTCTTCTCCAGCACCCACTGGATGCTCAGAACCCATGATATCTTCTATAGAACCCAGGAAATATCTAGACCCTGATCCACCTTTCCCAGAACCCATTAGACAGCTAGACCCCATCCATCCTCCTCTATCACCCCAAAGAAGACACCCAGAGCCCAAAACATATTCTCTATCACTTGAGGGACACCTAGACCTCCTCTGGCTCTCAAGAGAGCACCCAGATGCCCAGCTTCCAGCCCTATGGAAGGCAACAACTGGGGCAACTCCTTGCCCTGTGTTCCTTCTCCATGGGGTCCTCCTTACCTTGAGCAGACGGTGACGGTCAAGGAGGACCAGATCATGCAGCAGAACCCCCCCAAGTTCGACAAGATTGAGGACATGGCCATGCTGACTTTCCTCCATGAGCCTGCCGTCCTCTACAACCTCAAGGACCGCTACGCCTCTTGGATGATCTATGTGAGTTGGGAGCCCATGAGGTTCCTCAGACCCCATCCAGAACTCGGATGCCCCTTCTGTAGACCCCTTGGGCCACATAGACCCAAGATGTCACTTCTCCAGATCTCATGGTCCACCCATAACAGGGATGATCCTTCTTCACACCTCTTGAGCCACCCAGATCTAAGATATCCCAGACCCCTTGGGCCACCTAAAACCAGGATGTCCCTTCTCCAGATCGCATGGGCCACCCAGAACTGGCATGTCCTCTCCCCAGACCTCTTTGGTCCCCACACCCAAGATGTCCCATCTCCAGACCACAGGGGTCACCTAAACCCAGTTTATCACCTAGACACAAGAGGTCACTTCTGCAGACCTCTTGGACCACCCAGTCAGGCGGCACCTCCTGAATCTGACCCACCTGCTCCTTTGTCCAGACCTACTCTGGGCTCTTCTGTGTGACTGTCAACCCTTACAAGTGGTTGCCCGTCTACAATGCCGAGGTGGTGGCTGCCTACCGGGGAAAGAAGCGGAGTGAAGCTCCACCCCACATCTTCTCCATCTCTGACAATGCCTACCAGAACATGCTGACAGGTAGGGACCTTCTGTAGGGACCCCATATCCCCTGATCCTTTTCTGGGGAGCAGGAGATGTGGCACAGAGCCAAGGTGGGCTTCAGAACCTCATGTTTCTTCTCCTCATCCCACCAGATCGGGAGAACCAATCCATCCTCATCACGTGAGTGACCTCATCTGTAAACATTGTCTTAGTCCCACTCACAGCGAAGATCCTCCCACCTGGCACATAGCCCCTCCCCTTCCCCCTTGAAGTCATGCCCACTGGCACGGCCAACCCTTTATCACCATCTGGACTTGTCTGTGGAGGTCCATGATCCATCCCTCCCCAGTGAGTCCCTACCCCCAGCACCATAGCACCAGTATCCAACCATTGCTCTTCTTGGCTTCAGCGGAGAATCCGGGGCGGGGAAGACCGTGAACACCAAGAGGGTCATCCAGTACTTTGCTGTCATCGCTGCCATTGGTGACCGTGGCAAGAAGGAGACGGGGGCTCCAGGCAAGGTAAGGGCACTGGATGGGGGATGATGCCCTGGGGTGTGGCCATCATTCTGCCACCTGTCTGTCCACCCAATAACACAATCAACCACCCAAACAATTACCCAACCAAACGCCCAATAATCCAACCAATAATCCAACCAACCAACCAACCAATCAACCGACCAACCAACCATCTATCCAACCTTCCATTCATCTGTCTTATCCCCATCTACCCAATTACCTATCCCTCCATCCACAGATGGCATCAACCCACATCCCTGTCCATCAAACCAACCACCCATGCAAACCTTCATGGACCTCTGTGTCCTCCTATTCATCCATCCATCCATCCATCCATCCATCCATCCATCCATCCATCCATCTCAACCTCACACCCTACATCTCCTGCCCCTTACTGTGAGAGCTCCCCTGATGCTATCCCCCTCCACCAGGGCACCCTGGAGGACCAGATCATCCAGGCCAACCCTGCCTTGGAAGCCTTTGGCAATGCCAAAACTGTCCGGAATGACAACTCATCCCGATTTGTGAGTGTTGGGGGTGGAGTCTGTGAGGAAGGGTCTATGGGGTGGAGTCCATGGGGAAGGGTCTCTGGGTTGGGATGTTCTGGGAGAAGGTGGCCACCTCCACCTCCTTCCACTACTCTTCCAGGGGAAGTTCATCCGGATCCATTTCGGGGCCACTGGGAAGTTGGCATCGGCTGACATTGAGACCTGTGAGTAGGTGGAGGGGTCCAAGAGAGGACATCTAGTTGTCCATCATCCCTCCCATCATCCATCTCTCCATCCACCTGCCCATCCTTCTCCTCATGCTACCAGCCATCTACCCTTCCACATCCTCAAGCCTCCCTCCATTCATCCATCTGACCCTCTATCTCATCCCAACCTCCACCCATCTTCTCTTCATCCCCACTCCAGACCTCCTGGAGAAGTCCCGTGTCATCTTCCAGCTGAAGGCTGAAAGAAACTACCATATCTACTACCAGATCCTCTCCAATAAGAAGCCAGAGCTACTGGGTGAGCCATGCTCCCAACCCACCTGCAAATACCTGACCCTGCACCCCTTTTTAGACCTGCCTGTCCCAACCCCTTTTTCTCTTTTCAGACATGATGCTGGTGACCAACAATCCCTATGACTATGCCTTCATCTCCCAAGGAGAGACCACAGTTCCATCCATTGATGATGGAGAGGAGCTCCTGGCCACAGATGTGAGATGGGAGGCCACCAGGCAGTGTGTATGTATCCCTGTGGGCTGGAGAAGATCTTGACCACATTTTGGCCCCACAGAGTGCTTTCGATGTCCTGGGCTTCACCCCAGAGGAGAAAAACTCCATCTATAAACTGACAGGTGCCATCATGCACTTCGGCAATATGAAGTTCAAGCAGAAACAACGGGAAGAGCAGGCAGAACCGGATGGCACAGAAGGTTGGGTCCAACCAAGGTTGAGGTGGAAACTGGGGTGAACCCCATGATCCTTCCAGGTTCATGTTTTCTCTTCTTCGTCCTCAGAGGCGGACAAGTCAGCTTACCTAATGGGGCTGAACTCGGCTGATCTTCTCAAGGGGTTGTGCCACCCTCGGGTCAAGGTGGGCAATGAGTATGTCACCAAGGGGCAGAATGTCCAGCAGGTGAGTAGGACGTCCCCAAAACCTCCTCCTTTTGGGGTGACATGGTGCAATCTCCAGCAATGAGGACACCAAGAGACCCCTCTCACTGTTGGGATGTCCCTCTTCCAGGTGATTTATGCCGTTGGAGCCTTGGCCAAGGCCGTGTATGAGAAGATGTTCAACTGGATGGTGACCAGGATCAACAACTCGCTGGAGACCAAGCAGCCAAGGCAGTACTTCATTGGTGTGCTGGACATTGCTGGCTTTGAGATCTTTGATGTAAGCCTTGGTTGACTGTGTCGTGTTGACCCCACTGGGTGTTAACGCTACTGGATGGTCAGATGACCTTGTTTTCATTTGTGTTGACCCAGTTAGGGCTCAGGTTGACCCCACTGAACATATTAGGTGTTCTGTTGACCCCATTGTCCATCTCCTCTCTCCTTCCCCAGTTCAACAGCTTCGAGCAGCTCTGCATCAACTTCACCAATGAGAAGCTGCAGCAGTTTTTCAACCACCACATGTTCGTGCTGGAGCAGGAGGAATACAAGAAGGAGGGGATCGAGTGGGAGTTCATTGACTTTGGCATGGACCTCCAAGCCTGCATCGACCTCATTGAGAAGGTACCACCTCCCCCAGGGCCTCATGAGGTTGGGGAAGGGCCCTTTCTGTTGGAGCTTTGCAGGAACCCCAAAGTTTGCCAGCTGGGTTGTACTTTGTGTTCACTGTAGCCAACAAGGTCTTTTCTTCCCAGCCCATGGGGATCATGTCCATCCTGGAGGAGGAGTGCATGTTTCCTAAGGCCACAGACATGACCTTCAAGGCCAAGCTCTTTGATAATCACCTGGGCAAGTCGGCCAACTTTGGGAAGCCACGAAACATCAAAGGGAAGCCAGAGGCCCACTTTGCCCTTATCCACTATGCTGGCACAGTGGACTACAACATCATCGGGTGGCTGCAGAAAAACAAGGACCCCCTCAATGAAACAGTGGTGGGGCTCTACCAGAAGTCAGCCCTGAAGCTCTTGGCCAACCTCTTTGCCAACTACGCTGGGGCTGATGCACGTAAGGGGTATCCTCTTCCTTAGCATCTGGGGTTCTCCCCACCCTGTCCCTGACCTATCTCATGCTTTCTTCTTCTCCAACAGCCGTGGAGAAGGGGAAAGGAGCTAAGAAGAAAGGTTCCTCCTTCCAGACTGTCTCTGCGCTGCATCGGGTGAGAGTCCAAGGGTTATTGGTGGACCCCAGGATGTGTGGGCATGGAAAACATGTCCTAGGGCAAGGGATGACCTTTGGTGGGACAGGCTGGAGGGTGTCTTCATTCCCTTCATCATCTCCTCCTCTATCTTTCAGGAGAATCTCAATAAATTGATGACCAACCTGCGGTCTACCCACCCTCATTTTGTCCGCTGCATCATCCCCAATGAGACCAAGTCTCCTGGTGAGCCAATCCCTGAGGGTTGATCCAGAGGACAGTGTTGGGCCCTTGCCAAAGGTGGTGGTGGGGAGCAGTGCTGTGGGGCAGTGCTGTGGGGCAGGCCTTGACTCACCAGTCTTGATGTCCCACCAGGTGTGATGAACAACCCCCTGGTAATGCACCAGCTCCGCTGCAATGGGGTGCTGGAGGGCATCCGCATCTGCCGCAAGGGCTTCCCCAACCGCATCCTCTATGGGGACTTCCGCCAGCGGTAGGCACAGAGGAGAAAATATGGGGAGGTGGTGGACAACCCCACTGGGGATGATTTCAGGGGTTTCCTGTCCTCTCTGGTCACCAGGTACCGCATCCTGAACCCTGCTGCCATCCCTGAGGGGCAGTTCATTGACAGTCGTAAGGGTGCCGAGAAGCTCCTGGGATCCCTTGATATTGACCACAACCAGTACAAGTTTGGACACACCAAGGTGAGGTCACTTGGTGTCTGTTCCTGTGGTCCCACTATCCACAAGGCTTTCATGGTGGGACGAGATGGACTCTTATGGTACACCCACATACTTGTCCACCTGCCCATCTGAGCTCCCTCCATACACGCTGCCACCCATCCCTCCACCACGCCTCCAAATCCCAGCAGCACTTATCTTCATCTTTCCTCAAAGGTCTTCTTCAAGGCTGGGCTGCTGGGGCTGCTGGAGGAGATGCGGGATGAGCGCCTGGCCCGGATCATGACTCGCTTGCAGGCCCAAGTCCGTGGTTTCCTCTCTCGTCAGGAGTTCAAGAAGATCCTAGAGCGCAGGTGGGTGGTGAGATGGAGATGGTGTTGTGTCCCTGTTGAGTGGAAGCCCCTGGTGACCCACATCTTGCTGTGCCTTCTCCAGGGACTCGCTGCTGGTGATCCAGTGGAACATCAGGGCCTTCATGGGGGTGAAGAACTGGCCTTGGATGAAGCTCTACTTCAAGATCAAGCCCTTGTTGAAGAGCGCCGAGACGGAGAAAGAGATGCAGGTAGGACAGGGCCATGGGAAGGGAAGGTGGGTGGAGGTGAAGATGGAGAGAGGAAGTGGTATGTAGGGACAAAAAGGAAGAAATGAGACATGGCACCTTTGTGCCTCCCACAGAACATGAAAGAAGAGTTTGGGCGGCTGAAGGAGGCCCTGGAGAAGTCAGAAGCTCGGCGGAAGGAGCTGGAGGAGAAGATGGTCTCCATGCTGCAGGAGAAGAATGACCTTCAGCTCCAAGTGCAGGCTGTAAGTGACCTAGATGCCCCGGCCCTGCACTCCTTTTTCATTCCCCTAAAACCAACTGTCCCCCTTCCAGGAGCAAGACAACCTGGCTGATGCTGAGGAACGCTGTGACCAGCTGATCAAGAACAAGATCCAGCTGGAGGCCAAGGTGAAGGAGATGACGGAGCGGATGGAGGAAGAGGAGGAGATGAATGCTGAGTTGACAGCAAAGAAGAGGAAGCTGGAGGATGAATGCTCAGAGCTGAAGAAAGACATTGATGACCTGGAGTTGTCATTGGCCAAGGTAGAGAAGGAGAAACACGCCACTGAGAACAAGGTGAGCAAGGGGAGAGTTCTTGACCTCAAATTGTGGGGAATTGAGCTGACTCAAGCCAAAGTGAATAGCTCTGGTGAAGACCCAAGGCTCATTGGATTGGCGTGCCAAGATTCATGGCTGTTTGGGCTGTAAAATTCAGAACTGGATGAGTTGAGTCATGAAGACCCAAAACTGCTTGGGTTGGGTTGTGATGATCCAAGGCTGGTTGGATTGCATGACCAAGACCCAAGGCTGGTTGTGTTTTCCTGCATCTCCTGACTTAGACTCAGCTTCACCAAGAGCAAGAACAACCTTCTGTCTCTTGTCCTACCTGTGGTACAAAGCTGGAGGCCTGATATTTCTCCTCCTGCAGGTCAAGAATCTCACAGAGGAGATGGCCGGGCTGGATGAGATCATTGTCAAGCTAACAAAGGAGAAGAAGGCCCTGCAAGAATCTCACCAGCAAGCGCTGGATGACCTGCAGGCAGAGGAAGACAAGGTCAACACCCTGACAAAGGCCAAAGTCAAGCTGGAACAGCAAGTGGATGATGTGAGTATAGGCCACTCCCACAGGCACATAGCTGGTCCCCTGGGGTGTGGAGGGCCTTCTGGGGTGTGTGTTTGTGGGGGGCTGATGGATGTGTCTCTTCCTCACTTGCAGCTGGAGAGTTCACTGGAGCAGGAGAAGAAGATCCGGATGGACCTGGAACGGGCCAAAAGGAAGCTAGAAGGTGATTTGAAGCTGGCTCAGGAGAGTATCATGGACCTGGAGAATGACAAGCAACAACTGGATGAAAGGCTGAAAAAGTAGGGGCCTGTGCACTTGCTTATCCTCTACCTGTAACACCTCTCTCCACTGAGCACTCAGAAGAATGAGTGCCTGGTGTTTCTCCCCACACCCAGGAAAGACTTTGAGCTCAATGCCCTCAACGCCAGAATAGAGGACGAGCAAGCAGTTGCAGCCCAGCTCCAGAAGAAGCTCAAAGAGCTTCAGGTGAGGTGGGCTTCAGCTTGGGGATCAGCCAGAAGGAGGAACTGGTCCTCCCCATTTTTATCTTCACATCTTTTTGAGAACGACCTAAACCGATGTGCCACTCACCTGAGATCAGAAGACCGTGGCATGTCACTTGTCCCAGAATCTATCATTTTTTGCCTTGAAATGACTCATGGGCTTCTTGGCAGGTTGGCTTTCGTGGGAGTTGACCCGAACCAAAGGGTCTGGAGGTAGGGGGAGCATCTTGGGTAGAATCATCTGAGCTGAGCAGACCATCTGGTTGGATCATGTTCATTCCAATGTCTTTAGAGAAGTTTGTGCTGAGCTGTCTGATCCAGTTAGCTCTAGGATTGGTTGAGTTGAATGTTCTCAAGACCAGGTGAGTTGAAGAATCTCAAGTTAATTTGAGAAGGTGGAGTGTATTCAAATAAGGCCAGGTTGATCTGGACATCTCAGATCTTGACTCGGTTGATGAGAACTGGATGGGATCAAGACTGGTTGAAGTGAAGGGTCTACAACTGTCTGGGTTGAGTTGAAGAGTCCGGTTGGGTTGAATTGACTTAGAGACTCTCCAGCTTGATTGGTTGAGTTGAGGAGCTGGGTGAAACCAAGTCTGCTGAAAACATGTTCATCTCTGGAGCACAGGCGCGGATTGAGGAGCTGGAGGAAGAGTTGGAAGCAGAGCGGACAGGCAGAGCCAAGGTGGAAAAGCTACGCTCAGACCTGTCGCGGGAGCTGGAGGAGATCAGCGAGCGGCTGGAGGAGGCGGGTGGGGCCACATCGGTGCAGATTGAGCTCAACAAGAAGCGGGAGGCAGAGTTCCAGAAGATGCGGCGGGATCTGGAGGAGGCCACACTGCAGCACGAGGCCACGGCTGCTGCGCTGCGCAAGAAGCATGCCGACAGTGTGGCTGAGCTCAGTGAGCAGATCGACAACTTACAGCGTGTCAAGCAGAAGCTGGAGAAGGAGAAGAGTGAGCTCAAGCTGGAGCTGGATGATGTTGGCTCCAACATGGAGCAATTGATAAAGGCCAAGGTAGGAAATAGGTCTCCAGCCATGAAGGGATAACACTTCCACTGTCCTCTCAAGGTTTCCTTTCATCTTCCTGCCCTTCCTGTTTGTAGGCCAACCTGGAGAAGATGTGCCGCACCATGGAAGATCAGATGAATGAGCACCGGACCAAGTCTGAAGAGGCTCAACGCATGGTCAATGACCTCACCACTCAACGAGCCAAGCTCCAGACAGAAAATGGTGAGGGGCTTGCTCTTTCCAAACCCAATTGCCTATGTCTTGCCCAGTGGGGTGGCTTTGGGGTGTGTCCAGCAAGTGATTATCCACCATTCCACCCAACAGGCGAGCTCTCCAGGCAGCTGGAGGAGAAAGAAGCCTTCATCAACCAGATGACGCGAGGGAAACTCACATACACACAACAGCTGGAGGACCTCAAGAGACAGCTAGAGGAAGAAGTCAAGGTAGGGCTTTGTTGGGGGGTCAGTGGGGCTGAAAGACACCTCCAGTGTTAAGGATGCAGTTGGTTTGGGACCAAAAGGTGCATCATGACTCCGCCCTCACAGTAGGAGAAAATGAATTGGGGGTCCTCAGAAATTCAGTAGGGTTGGTATGTTACAAGGAGGTTGAGCTCGGTTGAGTTGAGTTGGGTTGGGTTGGTTGGTAATGAGGTTGTTGGAATTGAAGAATGCCAAGATAGCTCAAGTTGATGTGGACCCAACTTCTCCTCACCTCATGTGGCTCTCCCCTCCCAGGCCAAGAATGCACTGGCCCATGCGCTTCAGTCGGCCCGGCATGACTGCGACCTTCTGAGGGAGCAATATGAGGAGGAGACAGAGGCCAAGGCTGAGCTCCAGCGCTCACTCTCCAAGGCCAACTCTGAGGTGGCACAGTGGAGGACCAAGTATGAGACAGATGCCATCCAGCGCACTGAGGAGCTGGAGGAGGCCAAGTGAGTCATCTCTCCATGGAGGGAGATTCTATGAGGCAGGGGAGAGTGGAGACTCTTCCACTGTATAAGGATCTGGAGAATGTATAGGAACCTGGAGATGGTAGAGGAGATCCAGAGCAGAGCCTCAGCCAGCCAGTGGGTGGAAGAAGGTTTGAGTTGATCCACTTGGTCCATGGGTCACCACAGCCAGGTTTTCTCCCACGGTAGGAAGAAACTGGCCCAGCGGCTGCAGGAGGCTGAGGAAGCAGTGGAGGCAGTCAATGCCAAATGTTCCTCCCTGGAGAAGACCAAGCACCGACTGCAGAATGAGATTGAAGATCTCATGGCAGACCTGGAGCGGTCAAATGCAGCAGCTGCTGCATTGGACAAGAAGCAGAGAAACTTTGACAAGGTGGGAGGACCAAGAAATGGTGGAAGGAGAAGGGTGGGAAGGGGGTAGAGAGATGTGGGTCCCATGAATCAAAGAAATCAAAGAAAGGCGGGAGAAGAAGTCCAGAAGAAAGGTGAACAACTTTCAAGGGCCAGATTTTAGCAGAGCTTCAAGTCCATACCAGGAGAATATTGGGGAAAGGAGGAGGAGGATGGAAAGAGGGTTCTTCATGGGCAAAGCAGCAGCTGAGCAGGTGATGTTCCCATAGATCTTGTCTGAGTGGAAGCAGAAGTTTGAAGAGTCACAGATGGAGCTGGAAGCATCACAGAAAGAGGCCAGGTCCCTCAGCACTGAGCTCTTCAAGCTGAAGAACGCCTATGAGGAGTCGCTTGATCACTTAGAGACCTTCAAAAGGGAGAACAAGAATCTCCAAGGTGAGACTGTGGTCCTTCCCTGCCCACCTTGTGGTTTTCCATCACCTTCAACATAATCTGATGGCTTTTCATCCGAGCAGAGGAGATCTCGGACCTGACGGAGCAGCTGGGTGGCAGTCACAAGACCATCCATGAACTGGAGAAGGTCAGGAAGCAGCTGGATGCTGAGAAACTGGAGCTCCAAGCTGCACTGGAGGAGGCTGAGGTGAGCCAAATCACAACCCCATGAGTCCCCAGGTCATCCTAGTCTTCTCTGTGGCCCTCTAATTTATCTCTGTCTTCACCAGGCCTCTCTGGAGCACGAGGAGGGAAAGATCCTGAGGGCTCAACTGGAGTTCAACCAGGTCAAGGCAGACTATGAGCGCAAGCTGGCTGAGAAGGATGAGGAGATGGAGCAGGCCAAGCGCAACCACCTGCGGGTGGTGGACTCGCTGCAGACCTCACTGGATGCTGAGACCCGGAGCCGCAACGAGGCCCTGAGGCTGAAGAAGAAGATGGAGGGTGACCTCAATGAGATGGAGATTCAGCTCAGTCATGCCAACCGTGTGGCTGCTGAGGCCCAGAAGCAAGTCAAAACATTGCAGGGCTACCTCAAGGTACCCATCAGACTTCTATCCCATTAGAATGTTGAGGTGCAGTAGGTCCCACCTCCCCACACAGGAAGAAAGATAGACCTTGATCTGCTTCCCTACCATCCCCATTCACGCTCTTCCCCCATGCTGCCTTGTAGGACACTCAGCTGCAGCTGGATGACATGGCACGGGTCAATGAGGACCTGAAGGAGAACATCGCCATTGTGGAGAGAAGAAACAACCTCCTCCAGTCAGAGCTGGAGGAGTTGCGGGCAGTGGTGGAACAGACTGAGAGGGCCCGCAAGTTGGCTGAGCAGGAGTTGATTGAGGCCAGTGAGAGGGTCCAGCTTCTCCATTCACAGGTGAGACATCACATGCCTTCAAGGAGAGACGTCACCTCCATCCATGGGTGTGGGCTTCTAATAGCTTGAGTTACCAACAGCTTCAGATCCTTTAAGCCTGCAGAGTTGGCAGGGAGTAGGGGGGCATTAAATACTGAGGGGGTTGAAGAAGGATTGGTCAGCACTTCAACAGACACCTCCTGAGATCCTCTCCTCTAACTCCAGAACACCAGCCTCATCAACCAGAAGAAGAAGATGGAGGCCGACATCTCCCAGCTACAGACAGAGGTGGAAGAGGCCATCCAGGAGTGCAGGAATGCAGAAGAGAAGGCCAAGAAAGCCATCACTGATGTGAGTGCCATGCTGGGAACCAACATCTAGGACACCTTCCACTGGAGGGTGATGGAGAGCACTTTTTGGTCCTCCTTCTCTGCTTGCTTCTCTCCTTGGGCAGGCGGCCATGATGGCAGAGGAGCTGAAGAAGGAGCAGGACACCAGCGCCCACCTGGAGCGAATGAAGAAGAACATGGAGCAGACCATCAAGGACCTGCAGATGAGGTTGGATGAGGCTGAGCAGCTGGCCCTCAAAGGGGGCAAGAAGCAGCTGCAGAAGCTGGAGGCTCGTGTGCGGGAGCTGGAGAATGAACTGGAGGCTGAGCAGAAGCGCCATGCTGAGAGCGTCAAGGGTCTCCGCAAGTCTGAGCGTCGTGTCAAGGAGCTCAGCTACCAGGTGGGTTGCCTGAGGTGGTGCTGGAGGTCAGCCACTCTCCCTGTGGCCACAGGGCCTCATATCTCATGCTGTACATGACTTAGAACATGGCTGACCTGCTGGACATATAGACATGGGTAAACTAGACCACCCACTGCCTCTATGTCTGATACTGTAGTGGGACCCAGAACATGGTTGGCCCAGTGGTCATGAGCCACCACGGCCACCTCTCAGTGTCCCAGCATCCATGTGATCTCTGCATGATCCAGAACCTCAGGTGGGACCTCATCAGGGGCAAGAAGATACCTTCAGACAGAGACAACCCACTTTCTGCCCCACAGTTGAGGCCACCCACAGATCTAGAGAGGCTCCAGTCCCCAAGAACATCATTAACTGTCTCCTGACCCTCACTGCTCTGGTGGTGACTCAAAGCACAGGTAGGGTGAGGTCCTGATCCACATGTGTCTCACCCTACAGACGGAGGAGGACCGTAAAAATATGGTCCGGCTCCAGGACCTCGTGGACAAGCTCCAGCTGAAGGTCAAAGCCTACAAGAGACAGGCAGAGGAGGCGGTGAGCACTGGAGGGACATCTGTGGGACCACCCCCCCAGGAGGAGACAGGGTGGGATTGGGGTGTGGCAGAGGATGTGGGGAGTAGCAGGGGACTTGGGGTGGTCAAGGGGTTTGGTGTCAGGGGGTGAGGAGAGTAGGTGAAGAGAAAGTTGGTAGGTGGTGGGATGGAGAGATGGTGGTGGGAGGGATGGATGGATGGAACACTAGATGGATGGTTAGTTGAGTAGATGGTTGGGTGGCTGGAATATGGGATGTCTGGAAGGACAGGTGGGTCTATTGTGGGCCAAATGGAGCAATAAGATAGTTGGATGGAGGGATAGCTGGCAGGGTGGCAGGAGGCCAGAGAGAGCTGTGTGGGAGCCTGACTGATGTCCCTGCCCCCTCAGGAGGAACAGGCCAACACCAACCTGGCCAAGTTCCGCAAGGTGCAGCACGAGCTGGACGAGGCAGAGGAGCGTGCTGACATCGCCGAGTCCCAGGTCAACAAGCTGCGGGCCAAGAGCCGCGACATTGGAGCCAAGGTGGGACTTTCCCCTCCCCACAGGTGCCTCATGGCTGCCCCACAACAGCCCCACGCTCACACTTCCTTTTTCTCCTTCTCCATCAGAAGGGACTCAACGAAGAGTGAAGCTCTGGATCCCCCAACAATATCCCCTGGACCTCCAAGCGGCCCACCCCCACTCCCAGCTCCCTAACCTTGGTCAGCCAATAAAAAGCATTGAGCAGCAGCAGTTTATGTGGGGCTGGGTTTGTGTGGGGAAGGTGGGGTTACCCCATGGCACAGCACCCACAAGATGTCTAGCCCACACAAGATCACCAACCAGTGTGCAACCCAGTGTACCCCACAGCATGATGCAATCAGATCCATAATGCAATGTGATGTGAACCATGGGTTGCACCTCAACCTTGAGCTGCCCCACAATGTATCTCTATCTGCCCCATGGTGTTCTGCAACCTCAACCTGCTCCACACCAACGTACATCCATGTGGGGGAGAGACAAATCTGGGGGCAGATGTGGGGGTGGGAAGGGAGGGACCCCAGGAGGTGGGGGACAGCATCTGGGACCCCCTCATACGAGGCAGAGCCTGAGTGGACTCCTCGGGCATGTCTTGGCTCCTGAGTTGCACCTTCTCCTGCTGCAGGGGCTGATGTCCCTCTATCTTGGCCTCAGTGTTCCCCTGGCAACTAGCTGCTCCGTGCCACTGCACAACTGCACACCATGTCCCATAACCCCCCATGTCCTACTGACACTCTGTCCCATGTCCCTCCATTGCTCTGAACTTTCCATCCATCACCCCACCACCTCTTGGCCCACCAGCCCAGTCTTCTTCATCTCTCATAGTTGTTCTACCTTCTCCATATACCCCCGGTCCCTCCATGTTCTCTATGTCCCACTGTCCCTCTGTCTCTGGCCTGTCCCTCCCCCTCCCAACTCCTCTGTCCCCCTCCCCTTCCCCCCTCACCCTCCCTTCCCCTGGCCATCTGTCGCCCCATCCCTCTCCGGTCCTGGCGGCGCCACATGATGGACCCCAGGGGACCCCGGCATCCGGGAGGCTCCCTCCCCCGCCAAACTCGGGCCGAGGAGGGGTGGGGTAGTGTCTCTATGGGGCTCTATGTGGAGTCTATGGGGCGCTAAAAAGACTCTATGGGGATCTGTGGAGACTCTCTGCGGCTCTATGGAGCAGTTATGGGGCTCTATAAGGGCTCTGTGTGGCAGAGAGTGTCTGTGGGGCAGGGGAGGGGGATCTGTGGGGCACAATGGGGAGGTGGGGACCTCCCCGCCCACGGGAATGTGTCACCTCGCGGGAACACTTGTCACCTCCTTGATGACAAAGTGGACACGCTGTTCGGGGACTGCTGCCAGACCCCCCTGTCCCTCAGACCCCTACCGGCCCCATGGCGCCTCACTGGGGGGACGAGATAACAATCTCCCCCTCACCCTCCCCCCCGCTGTGTCCCAATATAGACCTGGCAGGGTTGAGCTGTCACCACCCCATGGGTGACAGGACATTGGCCAGGGACCCAGGCATCCAGGCCCCATAGGCACCCCCTTCACAAGGGTCCCAGTAGTCCTAGCGCCATAGATCCCCTCCACGCACAAGGAACCCAGGCATCTGAGCCCCATAGAATCATCACAAACCCCACCGAAGCACCCTGGTCCCCATAGATCACCCACACATGGGACCCTGGTGCCTGGGCTCCCTAGTTTCCCCCCACACACAAGGGATCCAGGTGTCTGGGCTCCATTGACACCTCCTAAACAAGAGACCTAGGCACGCAGGCCCCCTGGACCACCCCACATCCAACCCCTACAAGGGGTCTGGACAGCCCTTGCTCCAGGGCTCTGGATAGCTCTGCCCCATAGATCATCCTGTGGGGTGAATATGCAGGTCCTGGATGCCTGGGTCACTGGAAAGATGCCATCTTGTGGCTGGGGAAGCGGGGGAGCTGCCCCCCTCCTTCTCCCTTATCAGCCACCCCCTCCCCAGGAATGCTCCTCCCCTCCCCATCCCAGGATGGTCTATAAAGGCCGTGGGGCTGCGGGGCTGGCACAGGTGTCGGCGTGGGGCAGAGAGAGACAGGGTGGGAATGTGGGATGTGGATATGAAGAGCTGAGGGAGTATATGGGGGGTTTTGGGGTGCACAGGAGGGTTATGGGGCACATGGGGATCTATGGTGCAGAGGAATGTGTGGGGGATATGGGGCACAGGGGGGCTATGGGACACATACTGGTTCTCTGGGGTGTGGGGACCTGTGGGACACACATGGGGTTACAAGGCACAGAAGACCTAAGAAGCCCTGAGGGGAACTGTGGGGGACAGAGATCTATGGGGGCACAGTGATCTAGGGGACACTGACTGTCTATGGGGCACATGGGGTCTAAGTGGCAAAGGGATCTATGGGCCATAAAGAGGTTTATGGGGCAAAGAGTGTCTGTACGGGGCACGGGATGCAGCCCTACTCACCCTCTCCATGTTCCTCCAGCTCCCTTCATCTTACCTGCTAGATCCACAGACTCCAGGTGAGGGCGATGCTGTGGGGCAGCATGGGGATGGGTGCTTCGGGGGCTGTGCTGCTATGCTGCTATAGGGTGTATGTGTTGCTATAGGGTCTGCACATCACTACAGGGGGTCCATACTTTGCTATGGGGGTCTGCATGTGGGGCTGTGCAGGACTCTATGGTTCCCTGCATTGTTATAGGGGTCCCTGCAATGCTGTGGGTCTCTGTGCATCACTATGGGGATACCTGAATCACTATGGGGGTCTGTGCATGGCTATAGGGGTCTTTGTGCTGCAGGGGTCCATGCATCACTCCAGGGGCTGGGGGTCCCTGGTTCTGGAGGCTCCTGCATCAGTACAGGAGTCTGTACATGGGGCTGTGCATGGGTATTGGGGTCCCTGCATGACTTTAGGGGTCTGCCCACAGCTATAGGGGGTCTGTGCACTCCTATAGGGCTCAATACATGGGGTCATGAATGGTTATAGGATTCTGTGCATGGGGCCATACACAACTATGAGGACCTGTACATTGTTATTAGGGGTTCTTGAATGGCTAGAGGGGTCCCTGAATCACTACAGGAGTCTATGCATGGGACAGTGCATGACTGCACTGGACTATAGGGCTCCCTGTACATCTATAGGGCCCCATGCATGGGGCTGTGCACAGCTACCAAGCTCTGTGTCTGGCTATAGTGTCTCCCACAGCCATAGGGGTCTGGGCATGGCTATAGGGGCCCATGCACAGCAATGTCCTCTGGCCAATGGGGTTGTGTGGGGCCATAGAACAAGGGGCGAGACCCTGCAGCCACAGCCTCACAGCCCCCCAGGTGATGCAGGGTCCCTGTCTGTGTGGGGCAGGATGGCGGACACAGTGCTGGCAGCGCTGGGGGCGGCAGGCCCCTTCCTGAGGCCAGGGGAGCGGGAGCGGCTGGCAGCTCAGACCAGACCCTTCGACCCCCGCAGCGAGTGCTTCGTCCCCCACCCCCGGGAGGAGTTCGTTCGGGGGCGGGTGATGGGGCGCCAAGGCGGGGAGGTCACCGTCCAGACTGAGCTGGGAGAGGTGGGCAGCTGGGAGATTGGGGTGGGTGAGGGGAGGGGGCAAGGGGCCATATGGGGCAAAGGATTCATGGGAATAATGGACGGAGGGGTTAAGGATGGGAAGGGCTGATGGTGGGTGGGGCATAGGAGGTGTCTGATGGGGGAAAGAAGGGGGGTTGGGCATAATGGGTGAGGGGTTGGTGGGAAGTAGGGGGGTGAAGAGTTAAGGAGGGAGGGGTTAATGGGATGAAATTAATGGGGGAGGGGTGAAAGGAGGGAGGGGGGTTGAAGGTTTGGGAGGAGCAAATGGGGGAGGGGGAAACCAGGCTGATAGTGGTGGGGGCCCTGACCCATTGAAGACTTCCAACCAGTGGGGGGTGCCCCCCAACCCATAGGAGACTTCTCCCAACCCACGAAAGAAATCCTACCAACGGAGCACCTCCTACCCCACAAGGCACCCTCCAAGCCAGGGGGCACCTCCCAACTCCCACCCCCATGTCTCCCCATTCCCCCCAGACGGTGACGGTGAAGGAAGCTGACATTCATCAGCAGAACCCCCCCAAATTTGACAAGATCGAGGACATGGCGATGTTGACCTTCCTCCATGAGCCTGCTGTCCTCTACAACCTCAAGGAGCGCTACGCCTCTTGGTTGATCTATGTGAGCCTTCCCACAAACCCCTGGGGCACCTGGGAATTAGATGGGGCCTTCCCCACAGCCTAAGGGGTGGATGGAAACTAGTGACCCTTTCCAAAGCTCTTGGGATACCTAGAACCAGATAGGTCTTCCGGAGAGTCTATGGGACACCTAAAACCTGGGGGTGGCTTTTTCATGGACCCAAAGGACACCTAGAACCTGGTGGCCCTTCTCCAGCTCCCTTGGGCCACCCAGACCCAAGATATCCCATTTCTAGACCACCTCAGCCACCAAGACCTGAGATGTTGCATCCCCTGACCCCTCTGGTCACCTAGATTCAAGATGTCACTTCAATAGCCCCCTTGATGGGACACAAGATGTCCCATTCCAGACCACTTGGGCCACTGACACATGAGATGTCCCATTTCTGGATGTTGTGGGCCACCCAGACCCAAGATGCCCCTTCTCCAGCCCCTCTATGGACAACCAAAATCAGGACATCCTGTCACCACATCCTGTGGGCCACCCAGACAAAGGATGTCCCCACCTGGTGGGGTGGCACCTCCTGAGTCTGACCCACCTGCTCTTTTCTCCAGACCTACTCTGGGCTCTTCTGTGTGACTGTCAACCCCTACAAGTGGTTGCCCGTCTACAATGCTGAGGTGGTGGCTGCCTACCGGGGAAAGAAGCGGAGTGAAGCTCCACCCCACATCTTCTCCATCTCTGACAATGCCTACCAGAACATGCTGACAGGTAAGGACATCCTGTGAGGACCTCAAACTAAACAACCCCACTCCAAAAAATGGCTCCTGCCTTAGACCTGGTCCTCACCTGGGAGGATGGAGAACCTCAGCCTCCACACCAAGATGCCAGGCATGTTTCCCAACTTCATACCACTTGACTCCTCTCTTTTCTTGGCAGACCGAGAGAACCAGTCCATCCTCATCACGTAAGGCCCCGCTTTGTCCAACCCTGCCCCATAGCAGTGGGGTGGGATGAAGGACCCACCAGGATGTTATTCAATATCTCACTGTTGCCCCCCCAGCGGAGAATCCGGGGCGGGGAAGACAGTCAACACGAAGAGGGTCATCCAATACTTTGCCAGCATTGCTGCCATTGGTGACCGCAAGAAGGAAGTGACCAATAGCAGCAAGGTGAGTGCCTCAGTCCATGTACCCTTGGCAAAGACGGGCCCCCAGTGGTGTCCACACCCAGCATTGTCCCACCCCACCAGGGCACCCTGGAGGACCAGATCATCCAGGCCAACCCTGCCTTGGAGGCCTTTGGCAATGCCAAGACTCTCCGCAACGACAACTCATCCCGATTTGTGAGTGATCAGGGTGGGTTGTATGAGGAAGGGTCTATGGGGCAGTTTGTGGGACAGGGTATATGGTGTGGGATCTGCTGCAAGATGGCAGCCACCTCCACCTTCTGCTACTGCTTTCTCAGGGGAAATTCATCCGGATCCATTTCGGGGCCACAGGGAAGTTGGCGTCAGCTGACATTGAGACCTGTGAGTGGGTTGAGAGCCCAGCGAGAGGATGTCTTGTAATCCGTCATCCATCCATCCATGGACTTATGTATCCATGGATTTATTCATCTATCCATGGATTTATTCATCCATCCTAGGACTCATCCATCTGTGGACTCTTCTATTCACCCATGAACTTCATTCGTCCCCTCAGGAACTCCATTCATCCATACACATCTCCCCTTCCTCCCTCCATCCAGTCACCTCTTCATCTCCATCTCCTCATCCCACCATCCACCTGACCCTCCATCTCCTATTCTTTGTCCCTCCATCTCCTTGTGTCTACCTCCCTCCCTCCTTGACTTCCTCCCCCTTGCCCAAGTCCATCCCTTTATCTATCTTCATGGTTGGTGGATGCATCATCTCATCCCACTATCCATCTGACCTTCCATTTTCCTCTCTTCTTCCCTTCATCTGCTCATCCCACCATCCAGACACCTCTCCTTTTCCACCTCCTTATCCTACCATCCATCTCTCCATATATGAATCCATCTCCTCACCCCAGCCTCCATCCTCCTTCTCTCCATACCCACCTCAGACCTCCTGGAGAAGTCCCGTGTCATTTTCCAGCTGAAGGCTGAGAGGAACTACCACATCTTTTACCAGATCCTCTCCAACAAGAAGCCAGAGCTGCTGGGTGAGTAGGATGCTTGGCCTTGAGTCTTCTACTTCCTCTCCTCCAATTCTCTGCTCCTTCCTGGGGCAATTGAGGATGATTTGGGGCTGTTTAGCCAGTGCAAATGCTCAGTTTTTGTCTCTATCCTGGGCCCACGGAGCAGAGATGCTTCTCATCACGAACAACCCCTATGACTACAGTTATGTCTCCCAAGGAGAGGTGACTGTGGCCTCCATTGATGACTCTGAAGAGCTGTTGGCAACTGACGTAAGTGGTGGGGTGGGCAGGTGGACGTCACCTGGATGAATCGAAGGTGAAATGCCACTTGGATGGTTGAGATGGTAGAAGATGAATGGGTGGAGGAGGAACATAGGGATGAAAGGTGGATGATATGAAGGGTGGAAGATGGTGGGCTGGTGGAGTGGGATGATGTGGGGTGAGGGACAGAAGGTAGGACAGGAGGCAGGGGGTGGAGGAGGTTGTGGGTGAAGATAAAAACATGTCGGGGAGTCCTTAGGTGGACAGATGAGTCCACGGGTGAACAAGTTCTCAAACAGATGGATGGGTCCATGGGTGCATGGATGGAGTTAATGGTGAACGGATGAGTCCATGAATGGATGAGTCCATAGATGGATGAATCCATAGATGGATGAGTCTATGGATGGATGGATGGATGAATCCATGGCGAGAAGTGTCCATAGATGGATGGGTGAATCCATAATGGGTGAGTCCTTGGATGGATGAGCCCTCAGATGGATGAGTCCTCAGATGGATGGAGAATTTGACGAGCTGGAAGGGCAGAGGGACACACAAATCGTGGCCAGCAGAGAGCCATGACCACAGCTGGTGGCAAGACCCTCTCCCACCCCCCTCCACTGATCACCCAGAGCGCTTTTGATGTCCTGGGCTTCACGGCTGAGGAGAAGGCTGGTGTCTACAAGCTGACGGGAGCCATCATGCACTTTGGCAACATGAAGTTCAAGCAGAAGCAACGGGAAGAGCAGGCAGAACCAGATGGTACTGAAGGTAAGTGGGGGCAGGATGACATAGGTCTTGGGGTCACCAGGTTAGGTGGAATCTGACAGTATGTCTTCTTCCTGATGCTCTGCAGATGCTGACAAGTCAGCCTACTTGATGGGGCTGAACTCAGCTGACCTTCTCAAGGGGTTGTGTCACCCCCGGGTGAAGGTGGGCAATGAATATGTCACCAAGGGGCAGAATGTCCAGCAGGTGTACTACTCCATTGGGGCCTTGGCCAAGGCTGTATATGAGAAGATGTTCAACTGGATGGTGGTGAGGATCAACAACTCTCTGGACACCAAGCAGCCAAGGCAGTATTTCATCGGTGTGCTGGACATTGCCGGATTTGAGATCTTTGATGTGAGGACTGAGGGGGCAGGGTGTTTGTCCTCTTAGGGGTTGGGTTGATCCAGTTGGGTGTTGAGATGGTTTTCTGAAGCTTCATGTTGACTTCTGGTGGAAACTTGACCTCTTTGGGTCTTGTATTGACCCTCTCAGGTGTTGAGTTGACCTCACTGATAGTACTGGGTATTGTGTTGACCCAGTTGGGGCTCAGGTTCACCTATTGATCTCATTGGGCATTCTGTTGATGCTGTTGGGTGTTAAGTTGATCCAGTTAACCCCATTGTCCATCTCCTCTCTCCTTCCCCAGTTCAACAGCTTCGAGCAGCTCTGCATCAACTTCACCAATGAGAAGCTGCAGCAGTTTTTCAACCACCACATGTTTGTGCTGGAGCAGGAGGAATACAAGAAGGAGGGGATCGAGTGGGAGTTCATTGACTTTGGCATGGACCTCCAAGCCTGCATCGACCTCATTGAGAAGGTACCACCTCCCCCAGGGCCTCATGGGAGCTGAAGGGACTGCTGGGGAAGGGCCCTTTCTTGCCCAGGGACTCCAAAGTTTGCCAGCTGGGTTGTGCTTGGTGTCCTCCACCACCACTGAGGTCTTTCCTTCCCAGCCCATGGGGATCATGTCCATCCTGGAGGAGGAGTGCATGTTTCCTAAGGCCTCAGACATGACCTTCAAGGCTAAGCTCTTTGATAATCACCTGGGCAAGTCGACCAACTTTGGGAAGCCGCGCAATGTCAAGGGGAAGCCAGAGGCCCATTTCTCCCTTATCCACTATGCTGGCACAGTGGACTACAACATCATTGGGTGGCTGGAGAAGAACAAGGACCCCCTCAATGAAACAGTGGTGGGGCTCTACCAGAAGTCAGCCCTGAAGCTCTTGGCCAACCTCTTCTCCAACTATGCTGGGACAGATGCTGGTGGGTGAATGGATGGTTGAGTTGATGGCAAAGACCATTGTCCACCAGTCACCCTTTTTCCTTTGTTATCCCACCCCTCTTCTCTCCAGGTGGTGATGGAGGGAAGGGGAAAGGAGCTAAGAAGAAAGGTTCCTCCTTCCAGACTGTCTCAGCTTTGCATCGGGTGAGGGACCTACGTAGTGCACCCAGTGTGGGGCAGTGGGAGGACAACCTTTTGAATGGTGGATCACTCCTTCAGCCCCCCAGACCCTCTCTTGCTTTCTCATTGGTCAGCTTCTTCCCTCCTCCCTCCTCAACAGGAGAACCTCAACAAGCTGATGGCCAACCTCAAGACCACCCACCCTCACTTTGTCCGCTGCATCATCCCCAATGAACGGAAGGAGCCGGGTGAGCAAAGGGCAGGGCTGAGGGCAGGGAAAAGGGTGGTAGGTCTGGCTTGTGTCTGACACCACCCCTCTAACCCACTGCCAGGTGTGATGGACAACCCTCTGGTAATGCACCAGCTCCGCTGCAATGGGGTGCTGGAGGGCATCCGCATCTGCCGCAAGGGCTTCCCCAACCGCATCCTCTATGGGGACTTCCGCCAGCGGTAGGCACAGAGGAGAAAATATGGGGAGGTGGTGGACAACCCCACTGGGGATGATTTCAGGGGTTTCCTGTCCTCTCTGGTCACCAGGTACCGCATCCTGAACCCTGCTGCCATCCCTGAGGGGCAGTTCATTGACAGTCGCAAGGGCGCCGAGAAGCTCCTGGGATCCATTGACATTGACCACAACCAGTACAAGTTTGGACACACCAAGGTGAGGGCACATGGTTTCTCCATGCTCCTACCACTCATGGGGTTATGTGGACCCCATGGTCTCACCCCATTGATGTGTCCACCTGCCTATCTATCCCACCATCCATCGCTTCATCCCCCCAACAACCCATCAACCCATCCATCTGTCCACCAACCCTTCCCAACCAATCCGCCCTCTCACTTGCCTCCTTCCTCCATCAGGTCTTCTTCAAGGCTGGGCTTCTGGGACTTCTGGAGGAGATGCGGGATGAGCGCCTCTCCCGCATCATCACCCGCATCCAGGCTCAGGCCCGAGGGCAGCTCATGCGCATTGAGTTTAAGAAGATCCTGGAGCGCCGGTGAGAGGGGAAGGGTCTTTCTCCTTGAGAAGGGACCTCTGGTGGGTCACCACTTTTGTGGTGTGGTGGCATTTGTGTTGCCATTCTAGGGACTCACTGCTGGTGATCCAGTGGAACATCAGGGCCTTCATGGGGGTGAAGAACTGGCCTTGGATGAAGCTCTACTTCAAGATCAAGCCCTTGTTAAAGAGTGCTGAGACAGAGAAGGAGATGCAGGTGGGAGGAGGTGATGAGGCAGGCAGCTTGTAATCTAAAATGGGTTGGGTGCGGTTGATGGATGGAAGGGGTTGGATGTGGCTACTGGTCTCCTGGGCTCTGTTGCAGAACATGAAGGAAGAGTTTGGGCGGCTGAAGGAGGCCCTGGAGAAGTCAGAGACCCGGCGCAAAGACCTGGAGGAGAAGATGGTCTCCATGCTGCAGGAGAAGAATGACCTTCAGCTCCAAGTGCAGGCTGTGAGTGAGACTGCCCCCCAAAACCATGTCGGGGGGTGACCAGCACCCCTTCAGGGCCACCCTACTTCACCTACCACCCCAATACAGGAGCAGGACAACCTCAATGATGCTGAAGAGCGCTGTGACCAGCTGATCAAGAACAAGATCCAGCTGGAGGCCAAGGTGAAGGAGCTGACAGAGCGACTGGAGGATGAGGAAGAAATGAATGCAGAGCTGACGGCTAAGAAGAGGAAGCTGGAGGATGAGTGTTCAGAGCTGAAAAAGGATATAGATGATCTAGAGCTGACTCTAGCCAAGGTGGAGAAGGAGAAACACGCCACTGAGAACAAGGTGAGGGTGGAGAGAGACCTTGACCTTAAGTTTTGGGGATTTGGGTCAACACAACCTGGTTGTTTTGGGTTGAGGAGATCCAAGGCTAGTCGATCTGGGCTACATGAAGCTTCAACATCCTTTGTGTTCTCTACCACTAATGTGGCCTCACTGGCCAAGGACAACAGCCGTATCACCCAGCTTTTCCCCACCTCTGGAACTAAGCTGGAGGCCTGGTGTTTCTCCTCCTGCAGGTCAAGAACCTCACAGAGGAGATGGCTGGGCTGGATGAAATGATTGCCAAGCTAACAAAGGAGAAGAAGGCCCTGCAAGAATCTCACCAGCAGACACTGGATGACCTGCAGGCAGAGGAAGACAAGGTCAACAGCCTGACAAAGGCCAAAGTCAAGCTGGAACAGCAAGTGGATGACGTGAGTGTAGTCTGGTCCCACAATGGGTAGAGCTGAGAAGCTTACTGGGGCAGAGATGATGAAAAACTGAGGTTTCCCCCCATTTCCATGTTTCCACACAGCTTGAAGGCTCCCTGGAACAGGAGAAGAAGGTCCGGATGGACCTGGAACGGGCCAAAAGGAAGCTGGAAGGTGACTTGAAGCTGACCCAGGAGAACATCATGGATCTGGAGAATGACAAGCAGCAGCTGGAGGAGAAGCTCAAGAAGTAAGGCTGGACCTCTTTCGCCAGTCTAAACTGGTCAGGGAGCAAGGGCAGGGACCTCACTGCTACCTGCTTTCATCTGCAGGAAAGAGTTTGAGATCAACCAGCAGAACAGCAAGGTTGAGGATGAGCAGGCTCTGGCTCTGCAGCTCCAGAAGAAGCTGAAAGAGCTGCAGGTGAGGGATCTATTCAAGCTTATTTGGGCTGGACTGGAGAGCCTCTGGCTGGTTGGGTTGAGAGGAAGAGTCTCTATCTGGTTAGGCTGAGTTTAGGAATTCCTGGCTGGTTGGCAAGTGTACAACTGTCTGAGATGAGCTGAAGAGTTTTCAGCTTGTTGGGGTGAGCTGGGTTGAAAAGTCTCCAGTTCAACTGGTTGAGTTGAGTGGAGGAGTTGGGTGGAGGCAAGTCTGCTCACAGCATCTCCATCCCTGGAGCACAGGCGCGGATTGAGGAGCTGGAGGAGGAGTTGGAGGCAGAGCGGACAGGCAGAGCCAAGGTGGAAAAGCTACGCTCAGACCTGTCACGGGAGCTGGAGGAGATCAGCGAGCGGCTGGAGGAGGCAGGTGGTGTCACTTCAGTGCAGATTGAGCTCAACAAGAAGCGGGAGGCAGAGTTCCAGAAGATGCGGCGGGATCTGGAGGAGGCCACACTGCAGCACGAGGCCACGGCTGCTGCGCTGCGCAAGAAGCATGCTGACAGTGTGGCCGAGCTCAGTGAGCAGATCGACAACTTACAGCGTGTCAAGCAGAAGCTGGAGAAGGAGAAGAGCGACCTCAAGCTGGAGCTGGATGACCTCAGCTCCAACATGGAGCAATTGATAAAGGCCAAGGTAGAAGGAGGCCAAGGTGGACATCTTATCTCCACCACGGGCATAATTCTCCTGCTTCATTCCTCTTCTTTATCCTGTCCTTCTTCAAGGTGGGCATGGAGAAGATCTCTCGCACCATGGAGGATCAGGCAGCTGAACACCGAGCCAAGTTGGAGGAGACACAACGAGTCCTCAATGATACCAGCACCCAACGGGCCAAGCTCCAGACGGAAAATGGTGGGAACCTTGACCCACTGTATCCCTCACCCCACATCCCCAGCCCCTGCCCCACATCTTCAATCCCTGCCACACCCTTGAAAACCTGCTCTACCTCTGCAGGAGAGCTGTCCCGCCAGCTGGAGGAAAAAGAGGCCCTTGTTTCTCAATTAACTAGAGGCAAGCAGTCATACACACAGCAGATGGAAGACCTGAAGAGGCAGCTGGAGGAGGAGATGAAGGTGAGGTTTGTGGCACGGCTGAGAGGGTCTCCAGGAGGGCCACAAGACAAGGCATCCTTCACCCTCATGGTGGTACCACCAAATGGAAGTCAAATTCAGGCTGGTTCAGTTGGGTGGTTGCATCTAAGAGTGGTTGAGTTGGGTTGCATTGGTCTACCAGACGAAAGGTTGGGCTGAATAGGTCAGTTCTGAAGCAGCTGGGTTGGTCTATGGGTGGTCAGGTGGCACTGGACCAGGGGAAGTCAAACTGGGCAAGACTAGAGATACCCATATTTAGATGTCTCTGGGTCTAGACATGCTGAATTTGGTTGGGATGATCTAGAGAATGTTTGGCTGAGAAATACCAGTGCTTACTGAGTTTGAGGACCAACATATAGCTCAAGCTCACCTTCTCCCTGCCTCTCCCTCTCAGGCCAAGAACGCACTGGCCCATGCGCTTCAGTCGGCCCGGCATGACTGCGACCTTCTGAGGGAGCAATATGAGGAGGAGACAGAGGCCAAGGCTGAGCTCCAGCGCTCACTCTCCAAGGCCAACTCTGAGGTGGCACAGTGGAGGACCAAGTATGAGACAGATGCCATCCAGCGCACTGAGGAGCTGGAGGAGGCCAAGTGAGTCATCTCTCCATGGAGGGAGATTCTATGAGGCAGGGGAGAGTGGAGACTCTTCCACTGTATAAGGATCTGGAGAATGTATAGGAACCTGGAGATGGTAGAGGAGATCCAGAGTCTCAGCCAACCAATAAGTAGAAAAAGGTTTGAGTTGATCCACTTGGTCCATGGGTCACCACAGCCAGGTTTTCTCCCACGGTAGGAAGAAACTGGCCCAGCGGCTGCAGGAGGCTGAGGAAGCGGTGGAGGCAGTCAATGCCAAATGTTCTTCCCTGGAGAAGACCAAGCACCGACTGCAGAATGAGATTGAGGACCTGATGGCAGATGTGGAGCGGTCAAATGCAGCAGCTGCTGCATTGGACAAGAAGCAGAGAAATTTTGACAAGGTGGGAGGACACAGTGATGAGACAGGAGCAGATGGGAGGCATGGGAACAGAGGGTGACCACTTGCTTTGCTCCAGATCTTGTCTGAGTGGAAGCAGAAGTTTGAAGAGTCACAGATGGAGCTGGAAGCATCGCAGAAAGAGGCCAGGTCCCTCAGCACTGAGCTCTTCAAGCTGAAGAACGCCTATGAGGAGTCGCTTGATCACTTAGAGACCTTCAAAAGGGAGAACAAGAATCTCCAAGGTGAGACTGTGGTTCTCCCCCTGTCCACGTTGTTCTCCACCACTTTTCACCAAGTCTGATGAGATCTCATCCGAGCAGAGGAGATCTCGGACCTGACGGAGCAGCTGGGTGGCAGTCACAAGACCATCCATGAACTGGAGAAGGTCAGGAAGCAGCTGGATGCTGAGAAACTGGAGCTCCAAGCTGCACTGGAGGAGGCTGAGGTGAGCCAAATCACAACCCCATGAGTCCCCAGGTTATCCTAGTCTTCTCTGTGGCCCTCTAATTTATCTCTGTCTTCACCAGGCCTCTCTGGAGCACGAGGAGGGAAAGATCCTGAGGGCTCAACTGGAGTTCAACCAGGTCAAGGCAGACTATGAGTGCAAGCTGGCTGAGAAGGATGAGGAGATGGAGCAGGCCAAGCGCAACCACCTGCGGGTGGTGGACTCGCTGCAGACCTCACTGGATGCTGAGACCCGGAGCCGCAACGAGGCCCTGAGGCTGAAGAAGAAGATGGAGGGTGACCTCAATGAGATGGAGATTCAGCTCAGTCATGCCAACCGTGTGGCTGCCGAAGCTCAGTCCCACCTGAAAGGAGCCCAGGCTCACCTCAAGGTGGGATCGCCCACCTCTAAGGAGGTCTTCCTAGCCCCTTGGAGCTGCTGGCTGATGTCCATCGTATTTATCCCAACAGGACACCCAGCTGCAGCTGGATGATGTGGTGAGAGCCAATGAAGACCTGAAGGAGAACATCGCCATTGTGGAGAGAAGAAACAACCTCCTCCAGTCAGAGCTGGAGGAAATGCAGGCAGTGGTGGAACAGACTGAGAGGGCCCGCAAGTTGGCTGAGCAGGAGTTGATTGAGGCCAGTGAGAGGGTCCAGCTTCTCCATTCACAGGTGAGACATCACATGCCTTCAAGGAGAGACGTCACCTCCATCCATGGGTGTGGGCTTCTAATAGCTTGAGTTACCAACAGCTTCAGATCCTTTAAGCCTGCAGAGTTGGCAGGGAGTAGGGGGGCATTAAATACTGAGGGGGTTGAAGAAGGATTGGTCAGCACTTCAACAGACACCTCCTGAGATCCTCTCCTCTAACTCCAGAACACCAGCCTCATCAACCAGAAGAAGAAGATGGAGGCCGACATCTCCCAGCTACAGACAGAGGTGGAAGAGGCCATCCAGGAGTGCAGGAATGCAGAAGAGAAGGCCAAGAAAGCCATCACTGATGTGAGTGCCATGCTGGGAACCAACATCTAGGACACCTTCCACTGGAGGGTGATGGAGAGCACACTTTGGTCCTCCTTCTCTGCTTGCTTCTCTCCTTGGGCAGGCGGCCATGATGGCAGAGGAGCTGAAGAAGGAGCAGGACACCAGCGCCCACCTGGAGCGAATGAAGAAGAACATGGAGCAGACCATCAAGGACCTGCAGATGAGGTTGGATGAGGCTGAGCAGCTGGCCCTCAAAGGGGGCAAGAAGCAGCTGCAGAAGCTGGAGGCTCGTGTGCGGGAGCTGGAGAATGAACTGGAGGCTGAGCAGAAGCGCCATGCTGAGAGCGTCAAGGGTCTCCGCAAGTCTGAGCGTCGTGTCAAGGAGCTCAGCTACCAGGTGAGGCTCATGGGCTGGCCCAGGTCAACTACTGTCCCTTGGCCACAGGGCCTCATATCTCATGCTGTACATGACTTAGAACATGGCTGACCTGCTGGACAGAGAGACACAGGCTGTCTAGACTAGACACTAGAGCACCCACTGCCTCTGTGTCCAGTACTGCAGCCAGACCCGGAACATGGCTGGCCCAGTGGTCATGAGCCACCACGGCCACCTCTCGGTGCCCCAGCATCCATGTGATCTCTGCATGATCCAGAACCTCAGGTGGGACCTCATCAGGGGCAAGAAGACATCCCACCTCCTGCTCCCAGAGCTGAGGCCACCCACAGATCTAGAGAGGCTCCAGTCTCCAAGAATATCATTAACTGTCTCCTGACCCCTACAGCTTGGGTGATTCAAAGTACAGGTAGGGTGAGGTCCTGATCCACATGTCTCTTACCCTACAGACGGAGGAGGACCGTAAAAATATGGTCCGGCTCCAGGACCTCGTGGACAAGCTCCAGCTGAAAGTCAAGGCCTACAAGCGACAGGCAGAGGAGGCGGTGAGCATTAGGGGGGCAGCCGTGGGACCATCTCCCAGGAGTGGGTTTAGGATGTGGCAGAGGATGTGGGGAGTAGCAGGTGACCTTGAGATGAGGTGGTCAATGGGTGGAATGTCAGGGGGTGAGGAGAGTGGGTGGGTGGTGGGAGGGAGAGATGATGGTAGGATGTGGGAAGGAAGGAAGGAAGGAAGGAAGGAAGGAAGGAAGGAAGGAAGGAAGGAAGGAAGGAAGGAAGGAAGGAAGGAAGGAAGGAAGGAAGGAAGGAAGGAAGGAAGGAAGGAAGGAAGGAAGGAAGGAAGGAAGGAAGGAAGGAAGGAAGGAAGGAAGGAAGGATGGATGACTGAGTGGATAGAAGGAGGGACAGGTGGCTTGGAGTTTATGTGGGTGGAAGATTGGATGGATGGTTGAATGCATGATGGATGGATGGATGGATGGATGGAACACTAGATGGATGGTTAGTTGAGTAGATGGTTGAGTGGCTGGAATATGGGATGTCTGGAAGGACAGGTGGATCTATTGTGGGCCAAATGGAGTAATAATAAAGTCAGATATATGGAGAGCAGCTGGGATGGCAGGAGGCCAGAGAGAGCTGTGTGGGAGCCTGACTGATGTCCCTGCCCCCTCAGGAGGAACAGGCCAACACCAACCTGGCCAAGTTCCGCAAGGTGCAGCACGAGCTGGACGAGGCAGAGGAGCGTGCTGACATCGCCGAGTCCCAGGTCAACAAGCTGCGGGCCAAGAGCCGCGACATTGGAGCCAAGGTGGGACTTTCCCCTCCCCACAGGTGCCTCATGGCTGCCCCACAACAGCCCCACGCTCACACTTCCTTTTTCTCCTTCTCCATCAGAAGGGACTCAACGAAGAGTGAAACTCTGGATCCCCAAGTATCCTACCTGAACTTGCAGCTGTCCCACCTAGACCTCCAAGTGCCCAACTCCCCCTAGCTCCCCAAGCTTCATCAGCCAATAAAAAGCATTGAGCAGCACCAGTGTGTGTGGGGCTGGGTTTGTGTGGGGAGGGTGGGGTTACCCCATTGTACGGTATGTTATACAGATGGAGCCCATACAAGCTTCTAGTAAATCTGAAATTTATGAAGAAGAAATTTATGGGATGTGGAAAAACTGACAGGCCATGTGGGAGGATTATAGAAGCATTGTCAGAGTATGCAGGGATGCGGCGAGGAAGGCCAAAGTCTACCTGGAATTGAGTATGGCAAGGGATACCTAGGACAGCAAGAAGGGCTCCTACAGGTACATCAGCAGCAAAAGGAAGATTAGGGAAAATATGGGGCCACTGTTGAATCAGATGAGAGATGGTAAATGTCATGGAATAAAGGGTGGATTTTGTCCTGGTTTCAGCTGGGATGGAGTTTCCCGGTAGCGGCAAGGTCCGGGAGGGCGGTCACAGTGGGAGGGCGTCCTCCCCTCTTCGGGCGGGAGGCGTCCCGGCACGGCTCCCGCTGCTTCCCGAGCCGGGCGCCCGCCGGGAGCAGCGGGAGCCGCCCCCACCCCGCTCTGCGCCCCTTCTGCTGCCGCCTGTGGCAATCAGCGCGCCGAGCTCCAAGCCCTGCAGAAGAAACGAAAGATAGAGGGAGGGAGGGAAGTACCGTGGGCCGGGCTGTCCGGCTCCGCCCGCGGCTCGCCTTCGGGCCCCGTCCCGCCTCCTGCCCGGGGATTGCGGGTCAGCGCTCGGGGAATCGCCCTTCGGTCTCTGAGCTGCGGCCGCAGCGGCAGCGGGGATCCCGGGCATCGTCAGCGGGAGAGAGCCGGGGGAGGGACCCGCCCGGGAGGCGGCAGCGGGCGCCAGCTGGTGCCTCTGCGCCCCTGACCCCAGGGACAGGCAGCGCTTTGGGTTGATTCTTGGGGTTGAGTTTGGGCACAGCCAGCGCGTGTGTGTGTGCCAGGAGCTCCCCAGCGAGCTGCCTGGAAGTGGTGCCCTTACACCGACGGAAAGGCATCAGCTGCAGCTGGAGTCAGTTCGGTAAGTGCCTGAGCATCTTCTGTGGCACAGTGCCCTGGACTGGCTTTTTCTTACTTATCTGCCGTCCATTTTCCCATTTTGAAGGATTTGTTTGTATTTTCTTTTGCTCACTAGAAGTTGAGAAAGTAATATATGGACAGGTAGGGCGTTTGGTGTTGTTTTTTATTATTTTTTTTATTTGGGGATCGGTTTAGGTTATTTTACTGATGCCTTTTCTTGGTCTTAAAATCAAGAGTCATACACGGTTAGAAGGGGAAAAGGGATTTTACCTTGGTATTTATTTTAAGGATCCTTAGATGCACATGTCCAGGTCATATGCATCGAAATGCACCCTGCCAAGTATCCCCAAAGATCGGGTATAACATTATAGGTTTTACTAATTAGCAGATCTATCAAAGATTCCCCAATGAGAGGCTCGAGTGAGCCCCCCTCCCCAAGGAGCCTTCCCCTGGATGGTTCTATCTTAGTTTACAGAATGTGTTCTGGAGAGGACCTTGGGGTCTGGGGCACACTGATCCCTGGCTACGAAGCTTTTAAAATGTTTAGTCTCTTAGCTTGACAAACAAGTCCAAGAATGTAGGCAAAAAGCACTAAGAATACAGAAGTTGTAAAAAGGTATAACAGGGGTATAAAAGAAAAGGCAAAAATCTTCATGGCATCATTTCAAATAAAGACTTGCCCATGGACAGCTACCCTCTTTGCTTTTAGTTAGTGCATGCTAAGGAAAGGAAACCAAAGGCTGAAGTGTTTTCTGCTGTCTCATGTGCCTCTCACTGCTTTTGATGTGTCCTTGGAAATAGTTTTATGAATGAAGAGGCATGATCCTCTGTATGAGAACACTTTACGGGAAAACTTGAATGCTGTCTCAAAACTGAAACAAAAGTGTTTTGCATCTGCTTCTGTAGAAATTGCTTGTGCTACATCCCAGAGTGAGCAAGCCTGGTCTTTTGTCTCCAAAATGAAATGTAGCACCTCATTCATGTTCCAGGTGGGCTCAATTTGTTAAGTTGCCTGAAAAAGGGATGCTACTAGTTAACTTTTACCATAAATTTTTTTTTTTCTGTTGTTTCAGGACAGCAATACCCCATGCCACTAAAACAACCAGAGAAGAGCCCAGTTCCCCCAGCATCCCAGATTCTGGGTCTCAGTGACATTTTAAAAGCTCCCCATGAAGTGCCACTGTCTGGGTGCCGCAGAAGGTGGCTCAAAGAGACTGATTCAGCCTATGTGAGGCTGGCAAAGCAAGGAGGCCAACCTGGTGAGGAGCATCTGTCTTGCTTCTTTGGTTTTTCTTTGTTTTCTTTGGCTTTGCTTGACTGTGGTGTGAAGTGCTTGTAGATGCTGCAGAGGAATCCTCTGGACTGTTGAAATTAACCCGTGGAAAAAAAGAAGAGATGAGAATGTGATGTAAGAGGTCACCTTTTCAAGACATCCTTGCAGTCTATTGTGTGTAGGTACCCCTTTCGCAAAATGTGTGGTCTTGCCCTGTGTTTCATCAAAGCAGCTGATGACCATCTGGCTGCCTTTGAGTTAGGTCTCTATAGTTTATGCTTGAGCTATTTAAGTAGCAGTCTGGTGAAAATAATTTCACAAAAAACTCATCACAAAAACTTGGTAAATGTTTATAAAGTATTACTTTGTGATGACACTCAACTTGTTATAGTGCTGTACATATTCTGTTCTTGTACCAGGGGGATGTGCGGTTTTTTTATTTCCTTTATCAAAGAGGGCAGCCTGAGGAACTTGAGCAGATGGCTTGTGTGCATGCTTAGAGCAGAGCAACAAATCCAGAAATATGAATTAACCAAGCAGTGGAAACATGTCAAAGCATTTAGAGCAAGACAAGCAAGATCCAAGTGGAACAGAATGCTGCAAGCTTCGTACTCTCATCATGCTCTCTTTGTACTTCAGTAATGCTCTTTACTGAAGAAAGCAAGCATTTCTTCCTGACAAAACAGCAATCTGAAAACAAAGGTAGTGCTTTCACAACTAGGTAAGAAGTCAGAAAGGTACTGGCTCTTGTCTTTTCTCTCCAGATCTACTGAAGCACTACACTCATGTGGTGACGAAGTGCCCTCCTGCAGCATATGCTGCACCTGACTGGTACTCACACTGTGCCAATCCCACAGCGATTGAGGAGCCACGGTAAGACTGCTGAGGCCCAGCACATCTTGGCCTCTCTCTTCACCTATTAACATTTCAGAATGCTTCTGTACTAAAGTGCAGGATTTGTATACCTTGTACAAACACACGTTAAATCTTTGCCTACAGGAGCTGTGTTTCCTCTCTACCAGATTATAAGGTTCACAGAGAGTTTAAGGATGACGACCATCGTGGTAACAGTTACGAGGCAAGAAGAGGGCCTTTTGAAATTGATACAAAAAGTGTTTGGCAGCAGGATGCTGAGGACAAAGAAAACACAAAGAAAAAGAAGGTAGGATGGAGAGGCACCCTGTGACTATGCTCTGTTTGTAGAGCTTGTGAACACATCTCTGTCTGGGCCTGTTGCTTCTTACAGGAGGGAAGCTGTAATCCATGTGAGTTTCTGTATTCCAGAATCAATTTTTATATTGCAGTTAGAGAACAAGAAGAAAGCCATGTTTTCTTAAGTGCTGCAGGTGTAGCTAAGAACCGGAAATGCTGTTTCCCATCACATTATATGGTAGATATACTTAAGTATAAATAAAAAGCAGTAGTTAGTTTCCATCTTCTTATGCTTTATTTCCCCTGCAATTCATTCTTGGTGAAGAGACATCTTGTTTAGTAATCTTGGGTGAGGAAGAAAGAAGATAAGAACAGAAGACTATTCTGAAAAAGACATTTAATTTAATTTAAAATGCAAGTGAGCTCCCAAAAACACTGTGCTAGCTGTCTTTGAATGAGAGATATATCCAAGACAAAGTAAGTATAGCACAAGCTATGCCCAAAACGAACTTTTCTGTACTGACATTGGTGTTTCATTTTGGAAAACTCTTCTATCCACCCTCTTTTATCCTCCCTGCCCCTGCCCAATTTAGATGCTGAAGCCTTATGTTTTTAAAATATTCTCTGTAATCTCAGTTGCCACATAGACCATAAGCCTTTGGGGTATACCTGGAAAGGCATTTGATGTACTTGAACACTAGTACCTCCCTGCTTGAACAGAAGGGCAGATGTTGGACATTTTAGGAAAAAAGTCCTCAGCCTTTGCTGAGATGAGTAACTAGAGCAACTTCAGAATGATGTCTTGTCTAAATGGGAACACCTCATTACTGAATAGGCTCTGGAATGTTTACTTAATCTGGGGCAACAGGCAAACAAACAACAGGTGTTTAAACTGTAATTTGTCTGATGCTTGTAGGTGAAGCTTTTTTTTTTTAAATCATAGATTTAAGGCACCGAAAACAAAAACTTGACTTGCTGCAGTGCCACTTAAAGGAATTGAACTAGGACATAGAGGAAGTACTGTTCCTCACTCCCTTACTTAAGAATCAATTATGTTCAGTGCTCTAAGAGTCAAACTTAACTTTGGTAACAGTAATTCAAGTCCATGTGCTGACTTGTAAAGTGAGACTGAGGTCCATTTCACTTTTGAGTTGCTTCATTCAGTCACGTATCTGAAAGTTTCCATCTGCTTTATTTATCACTAAATACAAAGTGAATATATGCTACATATTTAGCTCAGATTGCAAATATGCCAAGGCTCTCGTATATAATTGACACTATTCTCATGGAAGTTGAAGTTAAGTTGTGTCTAAGGTTCTAAATCTACCAAGTCTTTTTCTATAAGATTAGGTGCCTGAGAAGGCAGATTCTGCTAGGTTTAGCTCTACCTCCATACCACCATCTCTCATTTGGCTGTGCTTCACAGTATCTTTGTTGTACGCTGAAAAGCATATCACGTATCTTGAAATGTCACTTGGTGCTTCTTTCACAGCTACTTCTTGTATATCCTCTTTTGGGAAATTTCTGTCCCATGCTCTAAGAGTACTTTCCCAAAGAGTCTTCCAGGTGAAACAATAGAACTAGTCCTACCAAAAAGTCTCAATTTTAGTTTTTCACCCTACATCTTGTATGTTGAAAGGTAAGAATAATGTATTCCAAAACACCACAGGCAAATTTCTAAGAAATATTCAATTTATTTATTTCACCACATGATGATACTGCAGCAGCAAACTACCTCAAGTATTTCTGGTAGTATGAGACTGAATGTACTGAAAATATTTTTCAGTCCAGTGTGACTAAGTAGTTATTCAGAAGAGAGATGCATGATGCAATTGTGGAGCTAAATCCCAAAGTGCGCCCTTAGGAACAAATGCAAAACCATTAACCTCTAAGGCTACCTCTTTTGCTCAGTTTGGAAAACATTGTTCCCAAGTGGGCCCTTGCTCTGGAGGTTTAAGCTTTTATGCTGCTTTGTTCTGAAGTATTAAAATTGCCACTGTTTCTTGTGGTTATTTCTGTGTAGAGGAGGACTGGAGATCCGTGGGACCATTGCATGGTTCTCCATGCCTCAGGATGGATCCTGTAGTTCCTCTCTAATGCCTTAGTCACAGCAATAAGTCTTATTCTTCTGGGAATTTAGAAGATCAGCAAAGAGTGTTAGTGCATGAAGGATTTAGCCTTTGTGCTCATGGCAAAGTGATGGACTTCTGGCCCAGGGAGAAGCAGCCCATGGGAATCTCACAAGGCTTAATAAGATGAAGTCCGAGGTCCTGCACCTGTGTTGGGACAAGCCCTGTTATCAACACAGACTGGGGATGAACAGATGGAGAGCAGCCCTCCAGAGAGGGACTTGGGGGTGCCAGTTGATGAGAGGCTGGACATGACCCAGCACTGTGCACTCACAGCCCAGAGAGCCAAACGTGTCCTGGGCTGCATCCAAAGCAGCGCAGGCAGCAGGGTGAGGGAGGGGATTCTGCCCCTCTGCTCTGCTCTGGTGAGACCCCACCTGCAGTGCTGCATCCAGCTCTGGGGGCCCCAGAACAGGAAGGACATGGACCTGTTGGAGTGAGTCCAGAGGAGGGACACCAAGATGATCAGAGGGATGGAGCACCTCTTCTATGAGTAAAGGCTGAGATAATTGGGATTGTTCAGCCTGGAGAAGAGAAGGCTTTGGAGTGACCTAACTGTGACATTTCAGTACCCTGCAAGAAAGATGGAGAGAGACTGTTTAAAAGGGTGTGTAGTGACAGGACAAGGGGAATGTGTTCAAACTGAAAGAGAGTAGGTTTAGATTAGATATGAGGAAAAAAATCTTTACTGTGAGAGTGGTGAGGCACTGGAACAGGTTGCCCATGGAAATTGTGGATGTCCCATCCCTGGAAGTATTCAAGGCCAGGCTGGATGGGGCTTTGAGCAACCTGGTCTAGTGGAAGGTATCCCTGCCCATGGCAGGGTAGTTGGAGCTAGATGGTCTTTTAGGACCCTTCAACCCAAACCATTCTGTGACTCTGTGATCCTTTTGCCTGTGCATCTTGTGGCCCAACTGGGTTGGGTTGAAAAAGCTGTAACTTTAAGAAGAAGGGAGGCCTGTATGGGTGAAAGGTCAGTTGGAGGTGTCATCAGGGTTTGCATCAGCATTTGGCAATATCCCTGCAGCACCAGTAATATTACTTCTTCATCTCCAAAGTCCTCTCTTTCAGGCACTTGCCTGAAGTGTCTGTGTATATGTACTTAGGTATGTATGTGCTGTTGCAAAAGGATTTCTCATCTGAGGTCAAGATGAGAGAGATTTGAAATGTAATCTAGAATTTTGTCCTTGATCACACAGGAGCCAGGATTTCATCTGGAGGTTTTTATCTTTCCATGCTGGCTGCAGATACCCATTTTTGTTCATATACCAGCCAGACACAATATATGTTCTATTTCACGTTTCTTGAATACAAGATTAATAAATGTGTATTTATAGTAAATGTAGTAATTTCTAGAGTATGTTGTTGCCATCTCTTCACAAAGGGAGAAAACCTTTGAACATGCCATGTGTAGTTTGTTTTATCTGAGAAAACTGATGGCTGCTAAATAGAGGCTTGTCAAAGGGAAATAGCCCCCTCAGCTGTAATCATTGGAGTGTAGTGGCACAAGAGTCTGCTTTTAATTCTGAATTTGCCCAGGAAAGTAACAAATAGCACTTGAATGGATTGCAGGTGCCCTCCAAAACCAAATTCTGATCTGTTCCCTTGCTACTCTTGTCATCAATTAGTTTACTTGAATAGTAGGGAACGTTTTGGTCCCTGCAGTTTATGCTAGCCTCTCATTTAATGCCAAGAAAGACATTTGAAACAATGCTCTTGCTCACAGACTTCAAGACTTTTCTCTTTGCCTTTCCTTTCCCCTTTCTTTTTATTGACTTTATTTTGGAGAGTTTGACCCTTTTTCTGTTTCTAGTCAAAATCTCCCTAGCTTCTGCTCTCCCCTTGCCCTTTAATTAACTCTTTAATTACTAGACATCCTTTCCTGGTGCTTTTTTTCAGTGCCTAGAGGAAAGTCTCATCTCTTTCAATCTGAAATCCATGTATCCTGACTATCAAATTGAGCTGTGTTTCTGTATTGCCCTGTGTGCCATCCTGCCTTCAGCATGTGACAAATGTCACCTTTTGTCAGCTGAAACTGCAGGTAATTGTGTCCTGGGTCTGAAACTTCCATTGCATGTCAGGTCTGAAGTGGTCCAGTCTAGAATGGAAGACAGCGCTATCATTTTTGCACAATAGGATGACATTTTTGAAATGTAAAGCACAAATACACTGCTTCAGCAAATAGTGTGAACAAATTTGAAAAGCAGTTCTAAGCAGCTAATGTGGTTTTTAACCTCCAGGTTGGACAAAGACCCTCCTTTTCATCTCACACACCCGCCTCTGCATGCCCTTGCTAGTATCATCTCTTCTTCTTTGACACATGTCCCAGTCTGACTCCACTGAAGTCTGTAGGGGTTTTGGCACTGATTTTACACATGTGTTTGTATTAACATCCTGCCTCAGAATCAGTACAACTGCCTGTCCTAAGCTTCGCTTTCTTCCAGATAATGAGAAAATTTGCATTCTCCGAACATTCAGATGTGCTTTTTTTTAGTGGCTTCTTAATTAGTTCATTGATTAGATGTATTCAAAGGCCATCATACTTTGTTTGCTCTTTCCTTACTCAGTGTGCACAGGCTCCTTGGTGTATTTACATTTTGGAATCTTCTCCTTATAGGGTTGTCAAGGGAGTTTTGTAGTGTCTGAAATCCAAGTGTGACTGCTGTTGATGCATCTAATTTTTGCACTTCACAGTTTTTTGCTCTGTTAATTGTATTGCTGTAGCTATGTCCACATAGGTGGAAAGTATTTTTGCCCTTAATGTACTTTTACAGAGCAATACATTTCACTTTTGGTTACCCTGTCCTGATTTTTTTTCTAAATAACCTGCAACTAATATCTCTTATAAACTCTAATCTCCATGGGTCACTCTCTTATGTTGCATGTTTAAAAAAGAAAATGGTCAAGTAACATGTAGGTTCTAATTAAAAGGATATATTAGTACAACACTAAAAATTTGTCAATAAGCTTTGAAAATTTTGTGCTATCTTCAGGACTTCCCCCTTGTCCCCTTTTCTTCGTGCAATGAAGGAAGCTGTAAGTAGTCTTTAAAGATGTTTTGTTTTTTTAACTCATAATTTCTTAACAACTCTTAGTGAAAAATATCTGGGAGTTGTTGAGGATATTTAATTTCATGCTTTTATTTAGGATGGAAGTAAGTTGACCCTTTAGTAGCTGTTGATTTTGATCAAAGTTAAAATAAAGAGCTTTTATATGTGTTGCTCATGTTTTTCCGCTACTTTTTGGTTTTCCCACTTTCAGTTCTGGAGCGTGTGATGTCATTTCCCTGGTTTTCTAGGTGACATCTTTCAGTCCTTTAGTCAACACTGAGTTTCTTTACCTGTCATAGGACAGGAAAGATGGTAAAAGTAAAATATATTTTTCTGCTATAAGCTTCCCCCAATATATATGTATTTGTTTGAATTTTAAACCTCTAATTAATTTACACACAATGGTTTTCTTATAATACAGGATGTTTTATTCTTTTTATTAAAAAACAAAACCCAAACAAACTAAAAAAGGAGTGGCAATTAAACCATAAGTTAAGATTTCAAGTCCTCCTGACTTTAGTAAGACTGGTCTGTTTTCATATTCTGCATACAGAGAAATGGACCGAGATGAGACGTTGTAATGGGTAAGTTTCAATTTGAAGCTTAATTTTGGGTAGAAGTGTACTGTGAGGGAAAGACTTGTGTGGAGCACATTGTGGAGAGAGCAAACAGCTAATCTCATGTGGAATAACCAAGGGGCTGCTTTATCTTTTGTTATTCCTCTATAATCCATTACTATTACTTATGGAAATAATGTAGGTAAGACATTGAAATTTGAACACATTTAGGCCTTTAATATCGCCCTCACTTTTGAAGGCTATGCTATCACATAATCTTCTTGGTTATTTTTTTCATAACTCCTTTTTTTTTAAGCTTTCTCTAACACAGGTAAAGCTCCCACCTATAAGCCCGAAATATCCAAGCAGAATGCCAACTGTTCCTACAAACAAGGAATTTAGTGGAGCAAATAAGATTTCCTTCCCACCTGTGTAAGTAGTACACTTAGGAAAACCATTAAACACCTAAGCCTGCAACTATTAGTGCGTACATATAAAATTGCTCCTTGTGAAATTGCAAGAATTAGTGGATATGTGTATGGAAATTGTAGATCTTTATTGCTGCTAAACTTGCTATCATGTGTGATGCTAAAATAGTTTTAAAAGCATCTAAAGCAACTAAAATAACAGTACTTTAATTCATATAAGGAAGTTATTTAATATAACTGTGCATTAGGAAAACTAAGCATAGAGTTGCATGTCTTCATGTAGCAGACTTCTATGGTATTCTAAATTGTCTGGGTTTTTTCTTAATACCAGTGAACAGGTGAAAATGATAATCTACATTGTTAGTTCTGTAGCTGTAGGTTACAGAGACACAAGTAGGACTGACACATTAAGGAAAGACATAAACTGTAGCCTGTGTAAGGTCAGACACAGTAAAAGTACTGTAATGAACACCTGGAAGAGGTGTTTTAAGCAAATTTTTATGTCATGTCGGATGTGATGTAATCACATCATCAGCTGTGTGCACAGCTGAATTGTTTCTGAATACTTTGTCTTAGAAATTTATTGCTCAGTCATCAGTAATCCCAGTATGTTTTAGAACTATGTTAATGCTGCCAAATAAGTAAGTACACTGTCAAATGAATTAAAGAGAAAACTTGTGACAAAATTTCACTTTTGTGCACCACAGAATGAGTACTCTCAGCCTTTTTTACTTGCATATTCTTTGTGGGATTTTCCTTTTGCACTTTTTGTCTTTAAGACCAGAACTGTGTAAGTATTATACACGTAAAATTCCAATGAAAGAGATGGCTCTTCTCATGTAAATGTACACAGTACTAAATAAGGCATAGTTGTCTGCTTTTGTTTGTTTGTTTGTTTGTTTTTGGTTTTTCTTCTTAGATGATTACATGTAGAATATCTGTTTTGTTATTTATAAATAAATTATAAGGCTATAAATGGTTATATTTGAAAATTAATGTTATAATTAGAAATAAATTACATTATAAAATAATAAAATTTTATTAAAAATAAAATTTTACCCTCAGTCCCCAGTTTTGTTTACTTTTGCTTTTGTTTTCCTTTAATATATTTGTATTTACAGGCCTGCTCAGAGAAAAAGTGAAGCAGTAAATTTTAGCAAATTAATAAGCAATGGCTATGAGACTGACTGGTTTTGGCAGTGTACTGGATGGGAAAGAAAGACTGAAGAAACACCAGAAGTTAGTGAGCACTCCGAAGGTAATGTTATTGAAAGATTTTTTTAAATGAGCTGGGCTCTCAAGGTAACAGCAGGGGGCAGCCTCAATATTTGTGTGGCTCTCGGAATATGGTGAGACACACTGAATTGTTGTGCTTAGTTTACAATACCCTATGACCAGCTAAAGAAAGGAGTGCTCCTGTTTGTAGGCAGCGAAGGCAGGCACTTTCATGGATTTTTTTCATCTCTACAATTGCAGTAGGCTCTGTTCCGATCCAGGGGCTTCTGTGTTCTGATCCAGGGGCTTCTCTGTGATGTGTTTCTGCAAAATGCTGCAGAGACACAGCCATTCTGCCTAAATTTAAGCAGCCTGTAAAATATTTGTTGCCTTTTTGTTATGAATATTCCTTTGCTGTCACACTTTGCCCTTAATATTTTTCTGAAAACTTCCATCACTAGTGTCATTGATACTTGTCTTTAAGAAATAGACCACTATTCATAGAAATTTGTAAAAATAAATATATGCACATTGTTGAGGGCAGTGGAACTGCAACAGTTTAAGAGAAAAGAGTTATCCAATGTTCACCTATGCTTTCAAACCTTACTTTGTCATGCACAATAGCAATAGCTAGGAAAGACATCACTTGAAAACACTTTAATATAATGGTTAAAGGGTGGGAAAATTCCCCTTACTTCTGTCAAAGACCTTTTGCTTTGATAACTGTGGTGGCTATATCAGTTTTCTATAGCAATGTTTGGAAATGCTATTGGATTTCCCATTGCATGCACCAGATTTTTTTTTATTTGTATCAGGGAATCCTTTTGTATACACTGGGAATTGTCATGATTCCCTTGACCTTGATATATTAATGTATGAAAATCTTAGAGGCCAGATATTTTAATTTATCTTACGCTTCACCTCTGTCTGAATTCATCTTTGTGTCTTCCATTAATGTATCTACAGTATTTTTTTTTTTTTTTTCGGTGTGCAAAACCTCTTCTTCCAGGTGAGTATCAGAAGAAAACAGAGAACTAGAGGTTGTGGGGTTTTATTCAGAAGAAAAAATGCCATAAAACTGGGGCATGAAGCCAGATCTTGGTCTGGATCTGAAAAAGAATGCGTAACCTTAGAAGCCACTCTTGAAGCTAACTTAAGTATCCAAGCTCTGACCATGCAGAGGATGCTGCTTTGCGACGCTCAGTGACCCAACAATTCAACCGTGTAGTCTAAAAGTGCTCCTCCTCAGCATGAAAGGAAACCTTGAATGTTCTTCTTTTCAGATTCTATTTAACTTTCTTGTGTGCTGACATTTTTATTTCCCATTACTGTGAGTAAAATTAAAGGATTTGGGATTTCAAAATCCCAATTTCATTAATTTGGTGATAGTTGATTTCTTTAATGTGTGTGCCTCTAATGAGACATTTGAGATATACAGAAAACCTGAAGATTTTTCAGAGTAATCATGAAATTGGTTTGGTTATACCACTTAGGCAATAGAGAAAACAAGTAAAGGTGCAGCGTAAAGGCTGCTGAAAAGTCAGTGTGCTGCACAGATTGATTTATAGATACTTCTAATTTTTGACTTGCTTTTCTTTTTCAAATTTTCCCATAACATGACAGCTGCTTTGCTTCTATTGCCTTTGTTTGCAGTCATAGCTATTCTGATTGAGATTGGTTCTGTATCTCAGTGTAAAAGGAGATTGCTTTTAATGCTCTTAACAATGTGGTTTCATTCAGACATGTACCTTCATTCAGTTTTGACCTTGTCCTTTTTATTCTTCCACATGATTGTGGAAGGTAGTGTTTTTACTTTTTTCCCACTTGTATCATTTTGTCTGTTCATTTAAAGCAATTGGCAGCATGAGCAACTTGCAGCTCCCTTTTGAGATGGAGCTTTCTCTGTTCTCACTTGCACAGAGTAAGTCCTAGACACATCAGGCAGGAGATACAACCCATTCCATATGTCAATCTATAATCCCTTTGTTTTGGGATATAGATTTGTATCATACTGCAAATTTCTTAGGTAGCTTTTTATCTTTTTAATTCAAAATTAAAAGTACTGGAATTTATATGCATTTTGACATGAGGGAGAAACCAAAAATTTTAGCTGACCTTTTTATTCTTATGGTTGAAGTTATTCTGCAAGCATTAAACCTTTTTTTTTTTCTATTGCAGATTCAGAAGGATCTGAAACACCACCTGTAAGCAATGAGTTAAAGCCACCATTTCAGGGCTCTAATAAGTAACTTGAAAGATGGTTGGGGAAACTAAAGCCTTGTATTGCTTATATAGTCCACTATTTACATGTTGGCTAGATTATTTTTGTAATTTAACTTAGCCCTGATTGAGAAGTTTGTGAGATGGAGGAACTTCACTGGGCTTGATTACAGCAAATTTTAAAGAACAGGCAACAGCTGTCGGTGCTTAGTCCTAGACTTTTCCTTAATATAATAAACAAAATAAAGCAAAACTGAGGTTTTCTCCTGCACAAGACTCGTGCTGCTTTGCTGTTCTCAAACAGGGTTACCATATTGCTGCTGACTTGGCTAGACACAGGCATGCTATCAATGTGTCCAAATCAGCAAGTTTTTTCAGTTAAGTACAGCTGTACTCATGAGCTGTGCCACAAAGAAAGGTGGAGGGGAACTGTGTGGTATGGGATGAAATGTAAATAGTAAGAATTGAACTGGTGTGGATACTTGCAGTAAAAAACTCAAGCCTTCACTGAAGACTGCTTCTTTATGCCAAAAGCTCATTTATTTAGACCAGATATTCAGCTTTCTATGACACTTCTCGTGCTATGCCTGCTGCACAAGAACTAGTTGATCAGTCACAGTGTTCAACCACATAATTAAAGACCTGGTGGCATTTCCTGTTATAGTCTTGTTGTATAGAAGCTGAATTGTTGGTTAAACAGCTACATGGACTCAGCTATCTATTGCGTCCACACTTTCAGCTGTTAAATAAAAAAATTATCTATCCTGAATTCTTGACCGCAACAAAAATTTAATATGCCAGATTACTGTGTTTACTCATACCAGCAAAAGTTTGTACTTTGAAATAGCAATGTATGGAAGTTGTACTTTAATATTTTGAAAAAGTTAACATACACTGATATTTCAACAGTTGCTATTTTATCTACTTGGTTTAAGATATATCTGTGAAATCTTATTAATAATTAAATATTGATTGTAAAGTCCACTAGAAAGTGGATGCAATTTCATTACTATGTTTTTTGCTGATACTATGAAAAGTGAACTGGTAATTTTAGAATTTCCTCTTCAGATTGCATTCAATGCATTTTACACCTTTGAATCCAAGTCCTTAAAATTCTAAAATTTGTTACTAAATATAGATTTCTTTGAACAGAATGTTTAGAGGATTTGGTTTAATACTGCTCTTCTTTAGAATTTTGATGTAAAAATTGATTAGAAATAGGTAAACCATTACTAATCTGAACCCTCACAATTTTCAGCAAACATTTGCAGAAATTTTGCTATTGATGTTGTTAGACTCAGCACCTGAGTCCATCTTTGCTGTCCATTCTTTTGAACAATTCAACTAAGTTGTATTAAAAAAAAAAGGCTAAAACATATGCAAATGCTTAAATTGGCTAGTCAGAATTTTTTTCTAAGTATAAAAAAGCTTACATCAAGCTGTAACTGTAGGAGTGAGATTACTTACCTTGTATCTGTCTTCACTTACAATTTGTGTTGTGGATTATGTCCAGATACATTGAAACCATTCATTTTGCTGTGAAGGCCGAGCTTTTGGGGAAAACCTGTTTTCTAGGCTAGCGCATCAGGGGATGCCAGATTTGGAGCTCATAGCATTAAAACCTGACCAGCTGTGGTGAGTTGACTTTAACTGGACACCAGGTGCCCGCCAAGCCTCTCTATCACTCCCCTTCCCAGAAGGATAGGGAAGAGAAAATAAGGTAGAAAACAACTCATAGGAGTGACTCCAGTGAAGGGCGACCAAGCTGGTGAAGGTTCTAGAGAGCAAGTCCTTTGAGGGGTGGCTGAGGGAGCTGGAGTTGTTTAGCCTGCAGAAAAGGAGGCTCAGGGGTGACCTTATCACTCTCTACAACTGCCTGAAACAAGGGTGTAGCCTGGTGGGGGCTGGTCTCTTCTCCCAGCCAACCAGCGACAGAATGAGAGGAAACAGCCTTAAGCTGTGCCAGGGGAGATTCAAGTTGGACATCAGGAAGAATTTCTTCACTGAAAGGGTAGTTAAGCACTGGAATTGGCTTTCCAGGGAAGTAGTGGAGTCACCATCCTTGGAAACATTCAAGAAACAACCTGTACATGACAGTGCTATGGTTTAGTTGACAAGGTGGTGTTCAGTTGAAGGTTGGACTTGATGATCTTGGTGGTCTTTTCCAACCTAAATGATTGCCATTAATGTGTAGTCAGCTTTCCTTAGTCAAGCCAAGGAGATGTTTGATCTGCACTGTTGGTCAACTGAGTCTGAATGGATCACAGTTTGAACACTGTGAGTTAGAATATTAACAGGCTGAGATTTCTCTTCACAAGAGCAGGGGGGTGATCCTGGAATCTGTTTGTGCATTCAGAATAACAGAGCTGCAGCAGACACATAACTTGCCTGTTCCCCAAGGGCCATGGAGTCAAAGTGGTGTAACAAATCAAAAAGCTCCAGCTGAACCCAAGGATGAAAGTGTGCTGCTTCAATTCACCTTATCCCAGTAATCACGTTGTTCTATTTACTTCTGAGTCAATGCAGTCATGCAGCTGGCAGTTTTCAAAGTCATCAGCAGTTCCATGTAAAAGCAGTGGAAGCTTCTGGTTTTCCATTTCTGTTTTTCAGAGAAATGCCAAAGTCAAAAGCTGGGTGCTTATTACAAAATCTAGCCTTATTGTTTTAAATGCTGAAACATTTGTTTCATTGTCTTGTGCTCTATTTCTGCCCTGAATGCCTTTAAGTAGTGAGATGATTTTTTTTTTCTGAATACTGATTGCTTTGCAAGCCCAAAGATAAAACAAAAGTGCAGTTACATTTTATGAATTGCATCCAAGTATACTGAGTATGTGAATGTTTCTAAAAGAGAATTCTGGATAAAGATTTAACAATAACTTGGCAGTTTAGTGACCAAAGGATAATTTTCCTTTTATATACAAGCATTTCACTGTAGTGAAGTCTAATATATACCTAATATATATCTAATATTTAATTCTAACCACTTCTATCTTTTTGGACTAGACTAAAATATAAACATGTTTTCTTCTCTGAAGATAATTTTTCAGGATGTAGTTACATATTATGCTGTAGTCTGGGAGAAAAAGCTAGAAATAGAAATATAGAAGTTCAGTCTTAGCACATTTTCTCCTTCTATTAATAGTTGTAATGATACAAAACATCCAGAATAAATGAAGAATCAAAATGCAAGTGGGTAAAACAGCTGCACTGAATTATTTGACCAATTGACTGTAAAAATGTTTTATGGTAAGCAGAAGGGAGAATATGTTTGCTTATGACAGACAGCCTTATTCTCCATAGCTCAAATTTTCAGCCATGCAATAGAAAAACCTGAAAATGGACACCAATTGCATATTGTTGTTATAGCCCCAGTATGTAGCTGTGCATTTTTCACCCTTCTAAACAACATTAGTATCCTTCCCACTGAAATACAAAATGGAAAGAAAACCCAAACGCTACAAAACCGGGAAGCTAAAAGGACATTTAAATTTTGCTAGTGATAAATGAGAGCAAAGGTTACTACCAATTATTAGATACATAGAAACGCATAATTTATTGAACATTTCAGACAAGGTTACAATAGTAACCTTATTATTTACAAAAAAGCAATTTATACTGATTATTCTCTTAATATATAGCTGAATAGAAAACCTCCTGAAAGCCAAAGACGACTTTTCAGTGGACCCTGAGATGAAGGAGTAGGTAATATTCCTGTTTAAAGGAAAACTTTCTTCCACAGAATTAAACACTCTTCTAAGGTGCTTGTTCAATACTATAGCTTGGAAGTCTTGACAAATATTTGAGGAACAGGAAAATGGAAGATGGATTAGGAGGCTGTCTTTCTGTTTCACCCATTGGAAATCTAAACAAGCTGAACAGGTGACATTTTTCTGAGTTTGTTGAACAATTCCTCTTGCATGTCGTTCACACCTAGAAATGCATCGGTGCAAGGGATTTCTCTCTCTTATATTCCCATACAAAGTCCTTTGGTGTGAGACAGGATAAGAATAAATGTTAGTCTAAATGCCCAATGAATGATTTTGTAATAAATACGTCTCAGTAATGCCTTGTGCCTAATGTGTTTACTGTCCTGAGGCACAGAAAGTTCTCTACCAAGAAGGTTTTAGTTGCTTTGTCTCCCAAGTATTCCCTACTATGACAAACTACAATGTGGTTTTGGTGCGAAAAATTATTTTTAAAAGAATATTGCAGGATTGTGGGTTTGATGTTTTCAGTTACTGTATGAAAGATGTTAAATTTACTCTTCCAGTAGCCGAAGCCATCTCTGCTCTTTTCTCGCACCGTGTTTGCCGTGCCCAAATGCCCATAAGAGCGGCCACACGGTGTGCGCGCACCGACACACACAAGGGCAGACACAGGCACCGACCCGACTCCGCCCTCCTCGGCGTGCCGACACCTGCGTGTGTATCTGTATCTGTGTATCTGTATCTCTGTATATCTGTGTATCTGTATATCTGTATCTGTATCTCCACGATAAGGTCCTCCCGAGCGCCCGTGCCCTGGCAGCAGCTGTCCCGCCGAGCGCCCGGAGCCCCGCGCTTCCCGCAGGCCGGCTGCGTGGCTGCCGCTCCCCACGGGCACCGGCATCCCTGCCACAGCCGCGCCCTGTGCCCGCCCCGCAGCGCGGCGCTTCCCGCAGCCTCGCCGGCGCGCAGGGGGTTAACCGGGCCCGGGGCGGGGCGGTGCCGCGGCTGGCGGGAGGTGGCTCTGCCGGGAGCCCGGCAGCCCGCCCGGGAACAGCGAGCGGCTTTCCTGGTTTCCCAGCGGCGGATCCTGCTGACCCCGGTGAGAACCGTGCCCTGCCCATCGCCCCGGCAGCCCGCCGTCCGCTCCCGGCAGGATGGTGGGGTGCCCGCCGTGTCTCCCACCCCCGGTCGCCGGGACCCCGGGCGGCGGGAGTGGGCAGGGGAAGGGTGGCGGCGGGGGCAGGCGTCGGTCCGGTCGAGCCCTCGTTTCGGCGGTGCCGCGGCGTCTGGGCGGACGGGGCCGCTTGCTCTGTCTGCGGGGTCGGGGGAGCGCTCCGGCAGCAGCGAGGAGACCAGCAGGGTAGTATCAATTTTACAGAGACTTCAGCTTTTCCTGATGACGGATGAACACCGAACAAGAGCTTTTCTCTGCAGAAACCATTGACTGTGAGCTTTCTTCAAAAATGACGGATGGCTGGGGGAAATGAGAGGTGGCAATTATAGTGGATTCTGCATGGTTTCAAAGCACCAGTCTGAGGGTTTAGATGAGATACTAGGAAGAAATTCTTCACTATGAGGATGCTGAGACACTGAAACAGGTTGCCCAGAGAAGCTGTGGATGCCCTATCCCTGGCAGTGTTAAAGGACAGGCTGGATGGAGCTTTGAGCAACCTAGTCTAGTGGAAGGTGTTCCTGCCCATGGCAGAGAGCTTGGAACGAGGTGATCTTTCATGTCCCTTCAAACCCAAACCATTTTATGATGTGCACACACATTAAAATAGGCCTCACCCTTTCTTGATCTGAGTCCTGCCGGGCGCACATTATTGTTGAGCATCAGTTTTAACTTTGGCTGAGGAAGACTGCAGAAACCTTTGATGTGTCTGTAAAAATTTCCATTTAGTTAGTGTGACAGTTTTGTGGTTTTACATTAACTGGTTGTTTGACAGCTACTACCTGACTGCTGTCAGGGTCTGCCATGGGAAAGCTGCCTTCTGCTTGGTCCTTCCTTCAATTCCTGCCAAGACACCTCCATCTGGGTGCTCTTGGAGGGGGTATGCTGGACCTTTAGACTGTCAGAACTTTGTTCTCGGGTTTTTGAAGTATATCATCTGTGACTACTTTAGGGGATCACAGAACCAAAACCACTTAAAAATCATGTGGGTGCTTAATACTGTGAACAAGAGCTGAATGAATATCCTTGGTTTATTTGCAGCCATTTTTCTTCTTGCCATATAAAAATCACTTTGCTATTTCTCCTTAACTTCCAACTCCTCTTTACCAGGACTCGTGGCACTGTAGGGAGAAATGCATTTTTCCTGTAATGTATGTGATATAATGGCGATACCCAGTAGTAGCTGACTGTACTTCATACCACCATAAGGAAGTGTAGTTGATTATAAATGCAACTTTTATACATCATCTCCTTGAGCATAGATGGTTGAATATGTTTAGGGTATCTAGTACATGTGAAGTTTGGGTCTGTTTAATAAAGGTTAATGTTTTAAATGAAGAAAACTAATTGTCTTTATAAATTTTATTAAATTTCCAGTATTCAGTGGCTTTTAACAGGCAGACCTCTTGTTTATTTTGTTTGGTTCTTCACTTCCTTAGAAATTCACATATGATGTAATTCTGTTGCAGGACCGATTTCTTTCTCTTTCCTTGTAGTGTAATCCTGTCTCTGTTACAATGTCTGTGCTGTCAGGCCCTTCTTAATGGAGGGTAGAGAAAAACTTTGTGATTCAATACTTCCCATAAGGGCATTCCCAGAAAGTACCAACATCATCATGTAGCCTTAGTCACTTCTGAAAATAATAACAAATTAATCATACTATAATTATAATCTGTCTTCGGACCAGCATGAAAGCCTCAGTGATACATTTGCCAATTTAGATGTAAAGAAGAATGCAGAAAGGAGGTTTTACATATAGGTTAGGGTAATGGATCAGAAAAAAAAGTATTCAGGATAGATGATAAACTGGAGAGCTGTGGCTTTTTGAGGTCATGTTTTAGTTTCGTGTTCCTTGTTTTATACTGGAGAAAGAAGAAGTGCTCTTAAGGTCAGTAGGAGGAGTTTCATGAAGAGGATATTATGAGTAAGATGCTTCCTGGACTCGAGTTTCAGGAGTCTGACAGCTTGAACTGAGCTTTGGAGACCTTCTAGAGCCAAAGGTGGAAGGGGGCTGAAGCTGGTTTGGCAGTTGCTGTTGGTGTGGGAGGTAGGGAAGAAAGAGGGTGAGTTAGTTAGCAATGAGACTTGCCTCTCTGTGGTGCATGGACCTGCTGCTGTTCATACCACAGAACAGAGGTACTGGTGAGGTGGGAGTTGAAAGGGATTGATTTAGGCTTGAGGGCTTTGAAAGTGGTGATGCTCAGCCATAAAAATTGTATATGCTCCTTTTGCTCCTTTTGCTCCAGTTGTTAAAGCTCTAGTGTGGCTGGATTATTTGGGGAATTGAATATTCATGATAGTTATCATCAATACAGAAGGTTTCTCTCTCTCTTAATGCTTCCAGCTTTACAGATGGGACTATTCTGATGAACTTATTTATTTTTTTAAATGTAATTCTAGGTATAAAACATACATGGCTCCTGGTTCCTCGAACGAGAAGAAAACTGATGATGGACAGGCTTCAAAGTAAGATTGAGAAATGAATTATTTTGTCTAAGTTAACACCTAAAGTTCCTCCCCAAACTCATTACACGCTCATTTAGTTTAAGATAAGGTTTATGATAATGCCAAGTATCCAACAGCAGCTCTTTTGACAAATGGATGCTTTATTTTTTTACTGCACCTATACAGAGGACTTCACTGGTTAGCCATTTTAACTTCTCTCAACAGTGAATTCTTTGGAGCAGGGTAATAATTTTATTTATTAATTTATTTTAATCCAATGAGCTGCTGAAATGTTGACTTTGGTTGCTGCTTCAAGAGTTCAAACAAATATTTCAATGTGTTTCTCTAATCCTTGCTTTAAGCTTATTTTACTAAAACCTGCTACTTGCCTGTTTATTCTTAAGAGTCATGTTTTACTTAGACCCTCAGAAGTTGTAGATGCTTTACAACAGCTTTAGGGAAATACATTTTTTGCTCCTGAGCTTTGCATGCCAAAGATTTTTATCAAGCAAACTTTGCCTCTACTGTAAATCCATGGCATTGGTCCTATGTACACATAACAATATGCTAGTTTTTATTGCTCATGTTACCCTGGGGTCCAAGTCTACAATCAGATGTGCAGATAAGCTGAGGAAGTTGATAACAGCCCCTCACTGTGTTGAGGTGGTGGGTTGGAGAGCGCTGTTGGTGGGGTGTGGGATGAGAAGGGTGGAATATAGCCATTGATGAGGAAGGAGGCTGTGTTTTGGCCAGGCATGAGGACAGGGGTGTTGGCACATACCACATGAATTTCCTTGCACTTTAAATAGAGGCCTCGCCTTTTCACGATTTATTTCCTGGAGAGAAGCTTTTGTTGCCAGTGTTCTCATAAAGGAGGAAATAAAATTTTTTGCTCACCTGAGTATAGATGGTAATATAATGTCAAATCATATTCTGTCCTATTTGTATGTAACAACCACTCCAGTGGACATCAGCACAGCCAGATATTGGGACTTCATTTGTGAATGACCCAGTGAATAAATGTAGAGAGTCCCACAAAACTGAACAGATAAAATTCAGGGGAGGCAGCCTGGAAATTCTGCTAATATGAGCTGGTAAACTCCTAGGTTTTCTACACCTTTCTGATGGGCCATAAACCTGCTCTTTAGCTCTCCCAGAGTCAAACAGGTCTCTTGGAAGGAAGAGCAAAGGCAGCCAAAGCCTTTGGTTCCACCTCAGGCAGGATTTGTATAAAGAGAGGCAAATGGGGCCCATGGGAGACGGAAGGGAATTCCTACTGAAGGGATGAATGGACTGGCTGCCTGGGTGGGCAGCTCCTTCATTTTCTGAGGGTGATTGTCTGCAGTGGCCAAGGACAGACAGGGTGGGTTGGGATGACACCTTTTTCCTTGGTTGTGCATGTATTACTGGATAATTAATGATATTGGAGAGAGACCATCAAGAACAGAAGCAATTGCTATACTCAGAATATTTGGGTTGTAACTATTTGCTTTGTGAGGAACAGTTCAGTGACCTCAGCATGGGCATCTTGGCCGCTGTAGGCTTCCTTCGTCTTGCACAGGATTGGCAGATAAGGTGTATGGGAAAGCTCTCCCTTTTTGGAGAGGCATTGGAAGGCAGATGAGATAAGTTAAACCATCTAAAATAGTGCTAAACACCTCTGCTGAGGCTTCAGAGTTGTTCCTGAATTGTCCTAATGATTTTTTGCATAAAGTCCAGGTGAACTCTTTTGTTTGTCTCCTCTGACAAAGCAGTTTGAATTTGCTGAGCCATACTGTGCCTGCAGTGATTCTCCATTAAGATATTAAGTCATCTTCTTGTGTCTGGAAGCTATTTGCTGCTTGATTCCATCTCTCAGAAATTGCTTTGAAGTACTGGCCAGTGTTCTGCTTAAGCTTGTGCTTATTGACTAGTCTTTCATACTGGTTTCAACTGAACTTAAGACATCAAGCACAGAAGGCAGACATTTTATGAATCATTCAGCTTGGTTAGTGAGTCCACTATTGAATTTTCCATGAAGGTGATCCCACAGGCCAAGCAGCTGAGGTTTCCTTCCTTGCCCTGTCATTTCCCATCTCTTCAGACAGATTAATTTTTGTTTTTATTTTAAGAGGTATCATTTCTTTACAAGAAGCACTTAGGAAGAAATGAATTCTTTTTACCGCTTTGTCTCTTTTCTCATTTTCTTGAATTTTTTTCCACTTCAGTGGTTTTCTCCTTCCTTCAGATTTCCACTTTCCCCTTTCCTATTTCAGATCCTCTGTATCCTTGTTATCAGTTTTATGCCATAGGGGTTTTTTTCTCCTATCCATATGACAAAGTAAGACAAATTGCCAGAATCTAGTTTGTGCTTGTTTATAAAGCCCAAATAATCTCATCCTTCTTGGGTGGCTGATGGAGTTTCAGTCAAAAAGGAGGTCAAGTTTGCTTTTCAGCTTTTCTATGGATTGCCTTTGTAGTAAGGTGGTCTACTGAATATTCCATGGTCCTGCTGCCATTGTTGTGCTCACCATAAAGACCCACTCCGGTTCACAGTTTTAACACAGTTTAAGATAAAGGTTGCACTGTTGCAAGTGCATCCAAACATCTGGGCTTTTCTTCAGCAATTTCATCCTGTGCAATGAATGGAATGTGAAATGTCATATGTGATACTTTATAAGACATAAAGCAGTTATGAAATTTAGGATTTCTTTAATACAATGCACAAGGAAGTAAAATAAGGTAGTGTAGGCATTTGTACATGCTGCATTCCTCAACTTCTGACTGCTTGACTTTGAAGAATTGTTATCTATTCAGTGTAGGGGTTTGTATATATTCTGTATGTTTCACAATGCTGCTGTCTTGGCAGAGAGAATTTCATTCATCTCTGCAACCCTCACCTGGAGAAAATGAAAGAGGACATCCTGTATCATTTTGCTCTTGGGACTGGTACCCATGATTTTCCAGCATTGTTTGGGGATGTAAAGGTAAGATGCTTTGCTTTGTTCAGCAAGCCTGAGCTTTTCTGCAGAAGGTGAAAGTGTAGCTGTCTTCAGAATAAGACTAGATGTATCAGCCTACTGGTGACTGAGGAGTGCATGCAAAGGGGGAAGAATTTCGTGGGTTCTTGTCACTTTTAGTATCCAGCAAAGCTGGGGATAATTGTTTTTGACAGTCCCTTTTCATCCAGTGAAAAGGTAGATGCTGTAGTATTCAGATAGAACTTCTGTTTGTTGGGTCTTCATGTCAATATTTGTCTTTCATTCATTTAAACAGGATGAAGGCGTTTGAGTGCTATATAGGCAGCTGGAGTTTTTTCCCATAATTCTTTTTCATGGCATTTTAGAATGACTATGAGGAGCACCATAGCTAGGAATAAATTTCTGCTAACTGAAGGCGTTTGCATACTCATGTTGTTCTTTGAATGTTCTTTGACACACGGAATCATGCAATTGATTTTGTTTTGCTGACCACTGTTCACCCCAGTTTGTGTGTGTTGGAGGAAGTCCTTCCCGGATGAAGGCTTTTATCGCGTACATTGCGGAGGAGCTGGGGCTCGGAGGCGCCGGCTGTGACTACCCCAACATCTGCGCGGGCACTGACCGCTATGCGATGTACAAAGTGGGGCCCGTTTTGTCCGTCAGTGTGAGTACTTCCCCTTGTCTGACACGGGACGCAGTTCAGTTTTGATGCTGTTCAAAGTAGAAGGTTTGAATGCATGTTTCTTTTAAATGCTTCACAGAGAGGATCAGGCTGCTCAAAATAGTGCAGCCAGCTAATTAAGGATTCCTTTTTAGACCTTTTTTGTAAGAGGGAAAATCTCCAATGCCTTTGCTCCTTCTTGCATCCTTTTTCCTCAGTGTACCACTGAGGTGTTGCAGGAATGGCCTTACAGATTTTTTGAGCAGTTACTGTTGCCTCATCCCTGTTCTGTACCCTGAATAATAGGGAACAAAAGTCATGTGGCACATGTGGGGTGTTGGAAAAAATGTCTGTATCATTCCCAGAGCCGTGTATCTGCAATGGCACTGTCAAATGTGCTTAAGAGTAGCATTCCATGGGACTGGTGCTGCCAACTCATGTATGCATTTTAAAGAAATTCATAGCTTTAATTTGTAGATAGAATTACATGCTTCAATTGCAATTGCAAAACTGCAGCATTATTTTGCACCCTTTGTTGTGAGCTGTAATTATCATAATATTGTGCAAGCTAATGTGGACTTCTATTTGCTGAACATCAAGGCTAAACCACAATGTCTGTGTTTTGAAAAAATTAGCTTAACTATTTGTTAGCACTTCAGGTTAGTGAAAAATCAGAGTGGGGTTTTTCTTGTATTTAGGAATTGCTCCATGATGAAGTGCATTAATCAGCTGTTGGGAAAGGACACTCTTTATACTTTTGAGAATGTAAATGTTCTGTAATTCATGATTTTTAGAAATATTGTATTTCATTCACAGTCTGCCAAAACCAGTGGAAGTCTACTTGTAGGCCCTTTCAGTATCTTTCTGTAGGCCCAGAGGTTGGGCTTTTGTGGGAGTGAGTTAGGTGGCGTTTGGGAAAACAGTATCAGGAAGGAAATAATGCCCAGCTCCTCCTTCCATATGTATTTTGTGTTGTCTGTATGAATGTGGAATATTAATTTATGCTTTCTTTTCAGCATGGTATGGGCATTCCTTCTATTTCTATCATGTTGCATGAGCTGATCAAACTGTTGTATCATGCCAAGTGTTCCGACATAACCATCATTCGTATTGGCACCTCTGGTGGAATAGGTATTTCCCCTCTTGATTTCTTTCTTTCTTTCTGCAAGCCAAAGTATCTTTGCAGGAGAGTAAAGCATCTCTCTGCATGTAAGAGATTAACGGTCAGAACAGTGTTCCACAGGAGATGCATAATTTTTCTTCTGTAATTTTGAAAGTAAAGGCAACCTCTGCTTTTGCATGGGGAAAATGCACTTAAAGATCTGACAATATGAGAAGAAGGACATTCCTGTCCTGTATAGAAAATATAAGAAAGAAGTGAGAAAGGAAAAATTTAATTCTTTCAGAAATTATTTGTAATTATAAACGGAAGCAGCTAGACATGGACAAAAAATTTCTCTTGGTGGATTCAGAGGCAAAATTGCCACCTCTAAAAGAAGCAGGTTGGGTCAAGATGTGTGTTTTATGTATCTGGAAACCAATTGTTAACTACATTGTAAAGCTACATCTATTTCCTTTTGCTGCAGGTCTGGAGCCAGGCTCAGTGGTTATAACTAGGCAGTCTGTAGATGCCACCTTCAAACCTCAGTTGGAACAGGTTGTCCTGGGAAAGACAGTAATCCGCAGCACTAACCTGGATGAACAGCTGGCTAAGGAACTGATGCAGTGCAGTAAAGAAATCGGTCAGTTCAATACAGTCATTGGAAACACCATGTGCACTTTGGATTTCTATGAAGGTAAGACTGGTGGTAGACTAACTGAAGAGTATTGGTAAGCAGCAATAGGGAAATATTGAATAATATATTAACATTAAGAGATGTCATTCCGTACTCTGGCTTGTCTCACCAATCAAAACCTATTTTTCATCTACATAAAATCAAGAATTGTTCTTAGCAGTTTGCTGTATCAAACTTTTAATTTTGTGGAGATTTTTCCCCAGCTTTAACAGATCCTCTGAAATACATATAGTCTACTATACACTTCCCATGTACCGGTCAGGTATATTTGTCACAAAATTTATGTGATTTACTGAAGCATCCTAGGGGATTAGAGAAGTGAGAATTATTTGTGACTGGTTTAGGGTTGGGTTTCTTTGCACTGGTTAAGTACCTAAAGTAAATATTTTCTAAAAGAAGGGTTGGAACTTGTTTCATTTTTGAGCAAAGCAGTGATCAGACAGCCGAAGATACTATTTTGCTGAGTTGTGTCAGTGCTGCTATGTAGGAGGCGCAAACTTGCAAGGTCTATTTTGGATAAATTACAGACATTTAGGTGCTTTTCTCCCAAATCTAGATGTTCATTCAGAAACATCTTTCAAACCCTGTGAGTACAGAGTGTAAGTGGCACCTGATCCCACTTTGTCTGTTGCTGAGTAGGTGACAAATGATCTCCATCATAGTGCTCCAGCTTGGACAGGAGCAAGCTGCAGTTCATGTGTCTCAGGCACCAACCACAGGTGCAAGCAATGCTAAAAAAAAGTGTCAGGGATGTTTTAAACTCATACAGCAAAAGCTGAGAACAGGATCGAGGGCATCAATTTACAAGTAAATCTCCCAAACCCAAGAAGATACTGAGTAAAATACAGTGTAATTTAACTCTACTGCACATAAGCTGCTTCTGTCTTGTCTGTAGGTGTTATTATTGAATAACTTGAATTAAAATTTTCTCAAAAATTTACAATAATGTTAGCTAGTTAGCTTAAGAGACTCTTCATCTCTTACCTTAGAAGCTCTGTGAGTAATAAAATGTTCATCCTTTTAAGGCAGAAACAGGAAAGCACTTTCAAGCCTGATAGTTTTTTTAGACAGTGATTAAACATATTAAGAATGAAGCACTTCCATACAACTTAAAGTTTCTTGTGGAATTTTGATGCTTGCTGTACATGTGGGAATCTACAACGTACATTTTTCTGTTTATGAATTTGAGAATTGAAGCTGAAGAAGACCAATTAAATTGCCATGTTTCACATTATGAGAAATGCAAGTAATATGTAGAAGCTCTAGCAATAGCTAAGAATCACTTTTTCCTATTTGTCTTGTGCACAGAAATAAAGAGTAGTAGTAAAAGCTGAACACTGCATGGAGGAAACTGTAATAACTGGGTGTTTTCAAAACTGAATTTGCTCTGTGACAACATCACTCTGAAATCTTCCACAAAATTACTTTCTAGGACAGGGCAGGTTGGATGGTGCAATCTGCTTATATGATGAAGAAGAAAAACTGCAATATTTGAAGAATGCTTATGATTCTGGTGTCAGAAACATCGAGATGGAGTCTTCTGTATTTGCTGCTATGTGTAATCTCAGTGGTGTCAAAGGTAAAGTAGTCACTTTACCCAAGCTGTAGGAAATTTTCTGTATTGCAGGGGGTTTGTGGCTAAAAACTACAGCTGAATGTTAACATACCTTCTGCATATATATATATATGTAATATTTCTGCTTATAATTTTGTTGCTACAATTGTTTGATTTGTGTCACAACTTATCAAACTTCCTTATGTAGTTTTTACGCAGTTTACTTCTGTCATTTCCTATTCCAGTCCATGGCAACCATGTAAATCATTAAAGTACCTAATTACCCTATGGCATTAATTTGTTTTCTCCAGTTAGCTTTTGAAGTTTGTAGAAAGCAACTGCTTAGTTTAAGAAATCAGGTGATTCTCAGATATTTATATATAAAACTATGCTCAGTTTCTATACTTTCACATCAAATGGAACATACAATCATTTTCTGTAGACTTAAGACTATGATTCTTAAGCAGTTGAGGATTTTTAGTAGCACCATGAATAAACCATTCCAAATCATAAAATGAGTTTTAATTTTTTTTTACACAAGCTACATAAAAAAGAGCAGTTACAAATAATGTAATACAGCGTCTTTCTTCTTACCATATTAACTGTCTTCTCTCACTTTCCTTAGCAAGGAATAAACTGATATTTCTCAAATTCCTTTAAGCTCAAGGAGGACAAAATGAAGACATATAAGCAAAAAGGCCAATGGTTGTATCAAGCATCTTCAGCTCTTACTGACTTGAAAGGGATTAAAAACCCAACCAGTACTATCCCTGAGCAAGTCAGGAGGCCTTTTGCTGTCTCTGCTTTGTATGTCTGTAATGCATATTTACTGTTTGTGCTCTGCAAATTGTCACTGGCAGAAAGCCCAGACAGAGCAGAGTGATAAGGTTGAGTGATAGACCTCAGTTTGAGTGAAAGGATGGATTTTGCCTTTGGGGATCTGAGTACTGAAAGGCAGCAGATGAACCTGAGATGATCCTTGAGGTCCTCATGTGCTTACAGTGTTCTTCCCTGTCCATGAATGTGGGGGCAGCTCATCTACTGCTTCCTGAGGGATGGCACCTACAGCACAGGCACTCAGTGGAGGACTGTGACTACCTCTTCTAGAACAGTGTGTAGGGACGCTTCCTACCAGTCAGGTGCTGGCTACTTGTGACATATGCTTCCTATCAAGGAAAACATAAGAATCACGATATAACAATAAGTATCTGCAGCTGCCTGAGAGCTCTGGCTTTATTAACGTAGCAATCAGTTCTCTTAAACTATTTCTACTTTGTATCATCCACAGCATGCTTGTCCCCTAGCGTCTTGTGATACTGCACACCCTTTTTTGGGGTTTGATTTCTCTTGTTCAAATGTTTATGCTTTTGGACTGTAAATGCAAGAGTGTCATTCCTAACTCATGCTGTCTCTTAATTTCTAGCTGCCGTAGTGTGTGTCACTCTTCTGAATCGGCTTGAAGGGGATCAGATCACCAGCTCACATGATATCCTTGTGGAGTACCAGCAGAGGCCACAGAAGTTAGTGGGATATTTCATTAAGAAAAGTCTTGGGAAAGTGTGAAATATCCACCTTTGTTTTAGAGAAGGAGAAGGCCTTTGTACAGATCCAGTCATCAGTATGACTGCTGTGCATTACGGGTCTTTTGCCTCAGAATATCTCACAGCATTCCGTGTCAGTGGAAGTTAATAATTTATGTCACTGTTCTTTGGGAACTGAATGTGCTGAATGGACGTCAGTTAAGTTTTGCTTAGTTATGCATTGCTGGATATAAAACTCACGTTTCTGTGAATTGGAAATGGGACCTGTTGTAAAGGACAAGCCTGTGATAATACATGAAAAAGCTTTATTTATCCCTGCTGTAAAAGAAAAACTAGAGAGAAAATCAAACTTTATTGCCAAGTATGTGCATACCAGCAAATTAACTTAAAACTGCTAATCATTTTCTTGTTGTTATAAAAACATTGTGTAATTTATAATTGTCTTTGTTGCTTCACTTGTGAAGAAAATGTAAAGTGAATGCAGTTTATTTTTTTTCAGACTTTGACAAATAAACAATACTATTTTCATATATTAAAATTTCATGAAATTGCAAAGTGTGGGACTGAATTTTCTAAGCATTAAGGACTTGACACTGAGCTGTTGAATATCTGTACTGCCTAGATATTGATCCAACAATATTTTAACTAAAGAATTGAATCAATACCCAGGAAATACTTATGCATTAAATAATTTTGCATTGAAATACTAGCAATCTTTAGCTGAAGCAAGGCTCCTGCTTATGAACAGGAACTGAAGGCATTCAGGAGAAGCACAGCATGTTCACAGGCCTGTATTATGGTAGCCCTTTTTTTCCCCCTTCCTTTTACTTTGTTTCTTTTTTTTTTAAATTGGTATTCATCTCCATTCTCAGCATGTAACACTCACTGTTGCAATGGTTCCCAGTTCTTCTGAAGAACTGGAAAATACCTTTTCATGGTACATGCCATCAAAACCTCTTCTGCAATTGCAGTTTTTTTCACTAATATTGGCCTAAGTGTTTGGGGTTTTTTAAAATCATACTTATTGTTGCTTTGCTGCTGTGGTTCAAATGTAAATACGTGGTCAGTTAAAGAAAATGTGTTTATCTCTTCTTTTTTTTTTCCGTTCCTTCTTTCTACTGCAGTGGGGGAGGGTCCAGTCCTAGCAGGGGTCACGGGTCAAAAAGCTCTGAATAAGCTCTCAGAACAGCTGTTGCTGACCCAGCAAAATGAGATTTTCTTTGTGAGGATTGTAGTCTGCAATGCTGTTAACAAGCGCAAGTGTTAGAGCTATAAGAGAGTGATGTTAGTAGTAGGCACATTCACCAAGTGGCAGAGACTGGAAGCAATGTGATGAAAACGTTAAACAAGGAAGGGTGACTCATGAACAGAAAACTGTAATGAGAATCAGTCTCCTTAAATTTGATGAATTTTTCAGTTGGAAAACATATTAGTAACTTTTAGAAATTTACTACTTAGTCTTTTAATTTTAAACCCACAATTTCTCATTTATGCTCAGGATATACAGTGAATGTAAGTTTTCAGAGAAAACCTTTTTTTCCCTAAGCTTAAGGGAAGGAGGGAGGTGGGAACGGCTCCACATTTTGCTTAAACTGTTTCTCCCTTATTAAAAACAACAACAACAACAACAACAACAAAATTCAGTGTTTAACTATGCCTGGATCTTGCCTAGGCATTGCATGAAGTCTGTGAGGTCCTTTGGGAAACAAGCAACAAAACACATCTTCAAGGTCCTGTTCTTGAAACAGTAACAAGGAGATAAAAACGAGATCACTTCAGTGGGTACTGCACTCTATGGTGAAGGAAAGCTTATACCAAACTGACCAGTATGGTTTTGGAGGAGACAGTCCACTGTTGTCTAAGAAATACTTAATAAGAAGTAGATGAAGAGAAGAAAATATGGTTTACCTAGAAAACAAACACCTAATGTGACTCTGAAGTTCTGGGGAAGCATATTACATATTACTACTACAGGACTTCTGTTGTCCTGGGGGTATGAATCTAAAATGATGTGATTTGTCTTTTTAAACGAAGGACAGCAAGAATCTGGAAACTTGTTAAAAAGAATTTCTTAAATTATTTTAGCAATGTGTGCTCTCAACTGAAACTACAAAGCTCTTGTATTTACAGTCATAAAATGTAGGCACTTCTATTTTGAGCACTAATGTGAAAACTCTTACATGCTAGATGCTAAAATATAAATGGTCTTGTGGCCTGGCTGAGCTGGAGCTGAGGGTCATGCATTCATGGGGTGAGGCAACTATTGTGTTAAATCAATAGCCAAGACCCTGGCAGAAGCCCCTGAAAGATGAGCCATTCACCTTTTACCAGTATGTCCTTCCTCCTTCCCACTGTTCCTTAGGACACTGTACATTTCTTTCTGCTAAAATATTTTAATTCTGTTCTTCCCACCAGATGGGGTAAAGGGGTATATGAAAGCTTAAAATTAAAGTTCAAAGGATACCAAGTATCCTCCTGCTTCTGCTGTTCCCCATCCTCTGATGCTGTATTCCTAATGCAAGAGGCAGCTCTACAGACACATCTGACATGCAATAAAGTACCTTTCCTAACTTCAGAGGAAACTTGCCAGAATGTTACCCTGATAAGAACAATTGTATTTTTCCTTATGACTGCAACTGGACACGGAGATAAAGAAATGAGTCACTTGTGTGCATCCGGCCGGGAGGTTACCTTCCTGTAGGTTTTACAGAGAGTTATACAATATTCACAAGTCCATTGTTCAATATTAGTCATTCACATTCTTTCTGTAGAAAATGAATCAAGATTTGGAGTGGTGATGTTTTTAGAAAACATATATGGTATTATATATATGTTCAATATTACATAGTGCTGTGTCTCCTGGTAGACTGACAAATCCTGCAAACTCCAGAAACCCATTTCAAATTAAGGGCCTGCTATGGTTCTCTGTGCCATCCTATTCCTTGCAAAACACTATACAATAAATTTAATCCAGGGATCAGAAGGGATAAAAGAAAAGAAGGAAGGTAGAAGATACGAATAGAGTGGAAGCAGGAAGGGAGAGAAAAAAATGGTTTCTGCCAATGGTGTTCTGGCCTATTCCTACCATTTTGTTAAAGAAATGGTTGAGATCACAATGAAGACAGGCTATAATGCAATGGTTTTACATTTGCAAGAGACTGAAAAAGTGCAGTATCTCAGATATTGATTTGAAGGAGTGGATTTTTATTTTTGGCATCTTGATACATTTCAGAGAAGGATTTTCTTTAATGGAAGGTGTGAGAAATCTTGAAAAGGAACATTTTGGAATGACCCATGTCCAGAAGTGGTTACACAAATGGTCTTATCTGTCCTTTAAAAACCAAGTGAAATAGTTTGATAATTTCAGTATTTCTTGAAAATATATACATGTAATAGGCAACATTTTCTTTTTTAACATTCTTCTTTGTAAAGGATTTTCAGTGCATTGTGTAACAGAACTGGATTTTTTCAAGTCTGGATTTCAATATATACCCCTAAATAAAATGTTTATATGGTTGAATCAGGGATGTTTTTCATTTCTATTGACAAGACAGGTGAAAGAAACCAAAGCAGCAAATGGTTTTGGGGATTGGAACTGCATGCAACAACTGAAGGCGCAATCGTGTGATTTGATGTCACTATTATGGCTTGCTACAAGATGTTGAGGTTTGCTTTCCCTGAAAGTTTCTCAGTCTTTCAGTGGCTAAAAGTCATGTTTTATCTTTCTAAAATACAATTTAATATTATACTCCAGGGTGTGGATTAAATTACAAGTCCAAAAAGTCTTCTGCTGAAGAGAAAGGAGGTCACTGAACAGAGCAACGTTAAATCTGAAATTCTGAGGTACAATAATAGAAGAAAGAATAATGCTGAAAGGTACAGTGCTTTTGCTTGGGCTACAAACAATATGAAGCAGCAGCAAAAGACAGACAAGAGCTGGTTTTACACGACACATGAGTCTGATTCCAGATGCTTCTTGCTGGCACTGAGTTTGTAACTGTGAGAAAATTTTCAATTTACTATCGGCCTGTCATTTTACAAGGGTAAACTTCCTAGAGCTCCCCAGAAGCTCAAACAAACTACCAGCCTCCTTGGGAGATTGGGTCTGTTTTGTTGGTTTAACACACAGCTCCATTTTAATCAGCCCTATTATTTGACCTTGCCCACAACTAGTATTTTTCATCAGGCCCTAACTTTGCACACAGGAAGTGTCTCCCAGGAAAGATGCTACTAACTGATGTCATCCTGCAGGCACTTCATCTGAACACATGTCTGGCCCATGTAAATATTTACAAGTAGTACTCCTATGAATGTTAAAAGGAAAACCTTGTGATCACTCAATAAACCTTGTGAAAGAAGTGGTGGGTGGTGATAGGAAAATAGGCTAGTTTGCCAGATTCCCAGCCATATTCTCACATGATTTGATGGCATTCCTGTCTATACCAAATAGTATTTTTGGCTCCCAGGCTCTAACCTATTTAACATACAAAATCATGTTTCTTTGAAAGTGCTTGCCAGCGTACTTAATTACATTGTCTGAAAGCTGTAGGCTAGACGTGGCATGTTGATGGTATGATATAAAGCAGTCAAGTTTTAAAACCAGAGCTGGATGCTGGCAGCAGGATGCCTTTCCAGCCCCAGTGATTTTGTACATTATAAAAGTAAAGTTTTAACTTAAAACTGTGGCAAAGCCTGCTAAAGCTAAGCAGAAGCAGAAAAGGGCAGGTCACTCTGTCTTTTCCTTACTCAAAGACCCAATTCTGAGCCTCTTTTTTTGCCATTCCAGAAGAAGTGAGTGGAGCACATGATGAAATCCACAGCTTTCTAATTTGCCCTGCAATACTCAAGATGTTGGTGTTGACTACAGCCGCTTTGTCTAGGAGCCCTGAAAGCATTCAGTTAATATATTTATTACCTGTTGTTTATATGAAATGTTTTATACATATACAATATGAATGTTTTATATGAAATAATTATGTAGTTAATATAGATATTTAAGGCTGATACTTGCACAGGATGCTGCTTGATGCTGTCCTGATGAAACCTAGGGATTCAAAAGAGCTTCCAGGATGGCAGCACTATAACTGATACGTCTTTCTAAAAATATTCAGCACTCCTTTGATTTTCCCACTTCTGTGCTTCATTTTCATATTATCTTTTCTGCCAAGAGTTTGGGGATGGGGGTGATGGTTTGATTTAATAATTCTCCTATTTCTGTGACATTCAAAATAATACTATCAATCTCATAAAATCTGTATCTTCTAAAATTACTTCTAGAAGTAATTTCCCAGAATGTCACTGCAGCGATTGTTCTTAGTGGAATGTTCATGGGATATCTCTTAGTTTCCTAAATTTCATTCTAGAAAAAACCAGGTCTGCTACTGGAGGACAGCAAACTAGGAAAGAATGAATTTCTATGGGAATATATAATGAAGTAAGAGGACAAATGAAGTCATCAATAACTTGATGGTGAAAGGTGTTTGTCTATTGAGTGTCTTATATAGTAAAATGGGGAGTCTGTAGTTAATTAGTACTGGACACTAATTGCATACAAAATAGTTAGTTCCTGTTACCAGAAAAATCTGTTCAGCATTAAAAAATAGAAGCCACATTTGTGAAAATGTAATTATATAGAGCGTAATAAATTAAACACATCACAGTTGGATGAGCAGAGATTTTGCAGAAAAACTTGTTCAAAATAATTTGGCAAATGGTTCATGCAAGCTGCTTTAGCTCACACACTTACAGACAGGAACTGTCTTCCAAATCAGTTGCTTTGATAAGTAATTGCTTGTAATTAATTCTGCTGAGTAATTTATAATTTCCTACAAATCACATTCTATAGATTCTGCTCCCTGGCATTCCAGGATGGCTGTGCGATCCCACACATATTAACAATTAACAGTATTTCAATTTCAGTTTCTGAAAAAATTTTTTTAAAAATGCATGCTTCCACTGTGCACAGAATCTGCATCACTGCTGTCTCAGAATGTCACCTTTGATCCTAGTGAGAAAAATGACTGTCCATACTCTGAAGTAGCAAGGATTTTATCACTGCTTGACTAAAAGCAGAAGTGCCATCCAAGTGTGAAGTGGAGCTCCTTGGTGAGGTATTAGTTAATTCTGCCTCAGAGGTACATATGTGCTTAACATCATTCAGGTAAACATTAAACTATTTAGTTTTTTAGTATGTCCTGAGGACTTCCACATTTCTGTTTGAACTAAATGATTACTTCAGTAAATTTTCAGTCTCAGAGCAGAGAATATAAAAGGAAATCCTACCATATGTGAGAAATAAAGGCGTTTAGCTAGATGTATTCTGCCATGACTTCATCTGTGTTTTCTGCTTTTTGGGAGGTGATTTTGACCAATATGTAAAATCTATGAATTATTAATTCATGACACTTAGTCTGTTTTTTTCTCTATTCCTTGAACCCATGGAAAAGGTAAGAATTAAAACAGAAATTTGCACTGTTTCAAATAGAGACATTTTAACAGACTAATCGGTCAGTTTCCCAGGAAGTGGAGAAACTACAACATCCTCTGAAGGGCGAAACTGCTTCTGGGCGATGCAAATCCAAAGCCTGGGAAAGTGAAGCTAAGGCACTCAACACTAGCTGATCCTCATCCCATGGAAACTGGCACAACTAATTTGACCTACAGATGTGCAGTTGTTCACTGCAGAAGAAGCAGATTTATTAACTTTTGAAATTGCTGCCTTGGCTTAAATCTGATGGAAGTTGGATTCCTCTTTGATGACTTCTGTATCCAAAAAGTTTTTATATTTTGGGGGATTTTACTCTTCATGGGGAAAAAAAGCTATGAATATTAGGACGTGTCTTTCATTCAGTAGGAATACATTTGCAGAAAGTGCAATGATGGAATTTACTCAGCAATAATAAGAAATAAAGAATATTTGTTCAGGCATCATGCTGTCCTACGTGTGTGTGTGAATCATGAGTCAGATTCTAGGTGGTTTGAATTACCTTACATAAAGACCGATTATGTGTCTCTATTGACCATAGAGAGAACTTCTGGGGATCAGATTCTTAGGCAATTCATTTGTGAAACATCATTCACTGTGCTCACAGTGGCACTCCTGGTTGGTAGGGTGGTCATCCTCTGCCACCACCAGACTCCTGCTGGGTCTCCCAGTGGCTCTGCTACCACAGGTCTGCACAGGCTCCCCTTCTGCAGAAGGAATTGCTCTCCCACCTCTTTGCTGAAGGAAGTGCTGCTGTAAGACTGATTTTCATCCCAGGTGGCATGTGGCAATTAATTATAGTTTTACATAGTTTTACATCGTTTTCTATTGTTGGAGTATTCCACCTCTGTGTAGGTAAAGGAGAATGAAATGTCAAACATACACCCTTCATAAGAGAAAATTCAACAGTCATATGATGATGCAATAGGACCACTACAGTGCTAGATGTGTACTTATAAGGATCTTCTAGAAGCATACTGACATTTTTAGGGCTATGTGGTAAACAGTGTTATTTTCCTATTTATTTTCTGACTATTCTTTCCTTTTTTTTTTTTTCAAAAATATAAGCATCTGCAAACAAACTGACATAAACACTGGAGTGACAGAAAGTCATAAAACTTTGGAAAAAGATGAATGTGTGAATGTGTGTAACATATTCTTCCCTCCCTTCCCCTTGTTTGCATGCATTTTTTATTCCAGAAAAGTAGAAACAAGTGCAAGTGCAGAATGTATGCTGTGGAGTACAGCAGCCTGAAGGCATTTACATAAACCCATCCCCTTACTGTTCATTGCACTGAGGAGAAAAACAGAAAGATGAGATTCCTCAACGACAGCAAAACAAGAGGCAGAAACATAATCTCATCTTTTCTCAGGAAGCAGGCAAATCTCTTGCACTATTCTCTAGTGCTGGAATTAATCAGCTTCTGAATAATATGTTTGGACTGCTTGGTGAGATGATTCTGAGTTAGAAAGTCCCTAAGAAGTCACTCTGCAAGTGGATGAAGGAGAGAAAAGAAGATATGGGGCACGCTGTACACCAGTTCAAGGCTCTCTTTTGGAAAAATTGGCTCTGCCGTGTGAGGCAACCGGTGAGTGGAAATGATTAAAAAAGGAATAATTTAAATTTTTTAGTATCTGTTGGAAAGAGTGTATCTATTGATTTTCCTTTTCACCGCAGATTGTTAAGGACAGGCTGGCTGGAAGTGGTTCTTGTTTTGCCTTTGGTCGCCGAATTTCTGAAAACACAAGTAGAGAACAATGTGTTGTTTTAATTCTAGAACAGCTGAATGCAGCAATGCTCCCCAATTTGCAAATGAAACAGAAATCTCACAAAAGTTTTGAACAACCACAGCTTATCTTTTAATTAACATTAGATACTACCAGTGCTGGTAGCAGTGGCAAGGGGGAAAATAAATTTTCTTCACATTACAGGTGCTTATAGGTAATGTAAGAAAGCTTGCAGGACTGTGATCAAAGTCTAGATACAAGGAATGTATTGTATATTAAAACTGCATAAACTTCTAAATTTCCTTTCTTATCTGCTCTCCAAAGCCTAATTTAACCTTTCAAATTCTAGTATGCAAAACAATGTGGCAGCTACTTCAACAGAAGTCAAAATTAAAATGATGAAAATTAGATATGAGATGTCATTCACCTTTACTGTGATTGAAACAATTTTTTAGGATAAAAGGAAATGAATTTTCTCAAGTGAGAGAACATTTTTGTGGGAAAAAAAAAGTCACTCCAATTAATAGTTTCACACAGATTTCACTTGTCTGTAAAGATGTGGGGATTTGCAGTGAAGCATGCTGGCTTCTTTGGATAGGATTATTTCAATCAAATAAAGACACAGCTTTCAGTTTCAGAAATAGTTAGCCTCAATAAAATTGGGACTTAGAGAGGAACTTCTTCTCCAAATTACTGAAAGTGATGTTTTTTAATACAAAATATATTTCTGGGGGAAGGATGCTGTTGGTCATATTCTTCTCCATGCCTGAACATTTCTGTATGTTCAATCAGTGTGCATCAAGTGGCTTCTCAGTGTCTCCTGTTTTCCTGCATGTGGATCTATTTCTCCTTTTGTTCTGTGTAGTGTTCCCTCATATATTTCTGAAGGACAAAATTCATGTAAGTTTTAGGTTTGCCTAAATGGTAGATTTCTTGAATAGAGAACTCACTGAGACACAGACTTCTCCAAACCAGGAATTACAAGGGTGATCCAAAGCAAACTTAACTCTGTTAGTTGAGAGGCAGAAGCTGCCCTGGGGAACTTGCAAAACCTCCTTGTGTGCTGTTGTGCAAACACTGAGCTGTGAAGGTGCTCCATCTGCAGTTACTGGAGGAGATATCCAGGTGGGTCATCCACCCATGCAGAGGTGGTCAGACCCCTGTGAATCTGGAGAAGTACCTCCTGAAAGATCTGATGTGCTTCAGCTCTGTTTTATATCAGGTAGATCTGTCTGTATAAGAATTTTCTCATCATGGTTATTTGTCAGCAGTTAGGGCTGGAAGACAAGTGAGGGCTGTTGAACTAACAGAGTGTCATGAGTGCCGTGTGGCATTAGCTGATATTACACAGTGAAGGGGCTGCCACAGACGTAAGAGTTCTGTAAGGAACAGGTCTTTTGACTGAAATTCAGATTGGCATCAGCACCTTTTATCATCATGGTTCAAAGGCAAAACAGGTTCTTTTGTATGTTTGGAGTGTTGTTGGAGTTTGAAATTGCAGTAGTGCCAAAGACACATTCCCATTTCTGTTTTCAGAAGCTTTTTCTCCAGAACTACAGATTCTAGAATCGCAGGAGATACACACTACCACGCAAATTTTCCATTGCTGCATTTCTTAACTATTGTTTAAATAACGTTTATTGCCATCCAAATTTGTAGCTAGGTAAAGGATGAAATGTGATTCCCAAATTCTTATGCCTTAAGTTTTGAGGACAATTGAAATTAAAGTCAGCTGGGTCCTAAATCTCTGTTACCAAAACTCACCATTCCTCCCAGGTGCATCTCCCCAGAATGTCATGAGCTTGCAGGTTCCAGTTCCCCTCAGTGCCTGGGCAAAGCAGCTGTGCAAGAACTGCAATCCTTCAATCTCGCAAATGCTCTTTCTTTGCACCTTCTGTGGACACTTTTCCTATTTGAACACAAGTAAGCCCTATACAGCAGCATTACTTTCCCATGTTTACCACAGATAACTTACTCATTAAGATCAGTTTTGCATGCTTAATGTCTGCAGCATGCTGGTGGTTCATTGAGTCCTCCAACCCGTTGTTGTTGCCTCTGCAGCTGCCTTCTCAGTTCTTATCCCAAATTCGTGCCAGCAGGAGCAGCAATCTTTGTCCAAGCTGTACCCTTCTCCCATGGACTGTGCCAGAGGTGGCAGGGCTGTGTTTCACCCTTGCTGTGGCCTGGCTTCCTGGCTCAGCCTTAGCCCTGGCTTGCCTGGAGATCCAGGCTCCCAGCAGAGCCTGTTGCCTTGCCGGGGCACTGCCAGTCAGGCCTTTCCTGACAAGGGCTCTGCTGCCCTGGCATCCTGCCAGGCTTCCCACCCTTCACGGGGCAGCTGGCTGGTGCTGTGCCCTGGCTGCCAGCTGGGCTTGCCCTGAGCCCTGAGGTGGCACCAGGGAGTCCAGCCTGCAGCTGTCCAGGGCCTTCCCCTATAATCCCCCCAAGCCCTGGTCTCCCACCGCTCCCCTGAACTTCTTGTGGGACCTTCCCCCAGCCACTGGCCGTGGGTGGTGGTGTGTGCCCCCAGGGACAGCCGGACCCGTTCCAGCCCCTCCTGGGCAGGCTGGTGACATCGCCTCCAAGTCTGTTCTGCAGTGCCCCTTCCCTCAGGTGCTGTGCCTGGCTCCATTCCCCGCAGACAGCCCACAGATACTCTTCAGCAATGGCTCTGCTCCACAGCAAGGCTCTTCATCTGACCCCAGAGGGGAGAAATGGGGATGAATATGCCAAGGAGGGGAAGATGCTGCCAGGGCCCTGGGCCTCTGCTAAGTTTAATGGCTCTGAGCAGCCTCGCTGGGGCCCAAGGCCCAGGCAAAATGGGGCTTCTGTGTCCTCTGCTCCTGCCTGGGAGAAGTCAGAGGAATACCTCTCTTCAGCTCAGCCCTTGTGCTTGGCCACTGTTTGGCTTGGCCTGCTGTGACACTGACTGAGGATCTGGACTCCGGCTGGAGGCTGGCTGTGGTAGCGGGGCCTGTCCTGCTCCCCTTCTAGGGTGCCTGGGATGGGTCCCCCACCCTGCTGGGTGACACTGTTATGCACAGATCCCTGCACCCTGGGGAGTAGCCGGCCCTTGCTGATCCCTGAAAGATCGAAAGCACCATCCTCACTTTTATTAGGTTGGCTCCTGTACGGTTTTGAGTGTGATCAGTTTAGATAAATGGTGATTTCCCTAAATTTCAGGAAACCTTTAGTTCCTTGTCTCATGTTCAGCACAGATGTCCTTCTTCACATGGAAGACTCTGCCACTGGATTTTGGTTTTAAGCATTATGTTATGGTTCTTAGGCATTTTTCTGACATGCCCAATCTCTTCTGTGATGGGATTTGGTTCAGCTCTGGCAGTTCAGAAAGAAAATCCCCAGCATGCTCCAGAGAAGTTAACAGCCTCTAATGTAAGACCTCCAGCATGGCTGTCATTTCTACTGTGTTTCTGTTACAGAGTGCCCTATTCACACTTTCCTAATGATGTTACCAGTGAATCTAGAAGTCTTTTGAAGCTTGGCTGAATGGCAGCTTCTTCCTTTCTGCTGCTGTAAACTGAGACAATTGCTTTTCTTTGTTTTTTTTTTCTTTCTTCCAATCTGTTTGGGATTTTGTGCCTTCTCTGCAGAGGTGTGAACATGCACTGTGTATGTGCAATTTGCTCAGAGAAGGCATGCTCAGCATCTGAGTCCCGCAGCACATCACCTTATGTGCCTTGTCATTGTGGCCCTGGAAATGGGAGCACTGGATGATATCCCATTTGGCCTGTTAGCTTGGTCTCATTTGGTCTTCTCTCCTGGAGATGATGAAGATGGCTTTTGGAGAGCATTGACTGCAGATGACAGAAAGGGTGTAATGGCAGGAGCTGGGGATCCAGGGAAGGACAAGGAGGTATGCCACCACGACGGGCTCAGGGGTGCATGAGGAATTGCAGCAAGGTGCAGAATGCTGCTAGCTTCTTAGGAGGCTCAGGTATGGGAGAATTGAAGGTCATTGTCATCACCTCACCAGAGTCACTGTCTTGACCTGAGGAAAGTATTTACAAACACTATAAATTTAAATGAAAACTACTTTTCTGTTCTGAGATGTATTTCACAAAGTTATAAGGATTTCAAATAGAAGTGTCAGTAGTTAATTTGTTTTAATGATCTTGTTTTTCCTTAAGTAGTTGTAGAGAGGATATTTAATGTTTTTATTTTAAATTGAAAGACATATGAATTTTTATGATTTGTTCCCAAGCCCCATGCTCTATAGACTGATGATGTTTTTGATTTCCTTTTTCAGGTCCTCTCTCTCACTGAAATACTGTGGCCATGTGTACTTTTCCTGATTCTAGCGGCCATCCGTTTCCAGGAGCCCCCAAAATACAAGGAAAACTGTATGTTTTGTTTCATCTGTGTTTTATTTTGATTGTCTCTGCTTGTAGAAGTATTTAGCAAACACTAAGAGTATCCTAGAAAGGGATAAATGTAGTAAAGTCAAAAGAAAGAGTCCTACAGTGGGGTTAAATCTTGTCCAACTATAGATCTGTGCAAGCTGTATTTAAGTGGAAAAGAGATACAAAGTTTAAGATTTGATTTTCAAGACAAGTCTTATACATCAACTTTGGAGTAAGGCAGATTACTTGGGTTTTAGTTGTATTTATTGCTTTTTATTGAGTAATGGTGTTTAGATGACTGTCTGAGAGGTAGATATTTACGATTAGACAAAGTGAATCTTTTTGCTTTTGTCTTGTCCAACTATAACTTCATTTAGAAAATAATTATTTATGATATTTTAATCTATTCATTTTTTTATTCCGTTATTCACCAACGTCAGTAAATGGGGATACACCAGCTTTAGCTGCATTAAAAAAAATCAGTTTGCTAAAAGAATTGTAGGCCTGTAGAGTGAAATATCTGGAGAGAATCTAACCTGCACTAGATACATTCCGTTATGGAGAGATATGGATAATTCCAGAGATATGGAAAAGTGGCTGTTTGGACAGTCTTGATTGATGCATGTTCAGACATTGCTGAATACCAGTTCCTTCATCTTAGGAAAGCCTGTGAGAAAAGAGGAAATACTACTTTGTGAAGGAGTCTGTATTCTAATCCAGGTCACATGATATTGGGCAGAAAGGCTGGCAAGCACCTGATACTGTAATAATGTCACTACCAGGAAAATCAGCTTTCCAAAGATTACTCTCAAATGTCATCTGTACCTTGTTGTCACAGAGGTTACTCATTTTCTGTGGTGACTGAGTTTTTCTTAAATGAGACACCTGACATTGATACAACTTTATTGCTTGCAGGTGACAAAGAGGCTTTTTGGGACAAGGGAACACAGTTTGCAAATGCAATATCACTGGTCTGATTTCTGCTGCTGCTTGGTTTTAGGTTACTTAGAAGCTCGTGATTTACCAAGTCAGGGCCTTTATCCTTTCATGCGGAGCCTTTTCTGTAATGTTGGCTCGAGATGCAGGAATGCCAGTTACACAGCACGGAGACACAGCCGCTTTAGGTAAGTTATGAGAGTTTGACAGGGCAGTCACCATCACAGTTCATTTTTTTCTACAGCAAAGGTTTTTACTGCCCTTGTAGACAGGGAAAAGAGGAACATTGTTATTCTGTGCTAAACATTTCCTTCAGTGTTCTTATGAATGCAAAAGATGTAAGGCCTTAGTCATACGTCTTTTTTGCTTTTGCTTTTTTGATAATTTTTGTTTGTATTTCTTGGGCGTTTCATGCTGTTACTGGATACTGAACATGCTTTGGGGGTAAAACTTTAGAGGTACCTTGTCATATTCTTGCCCTTTCTCTGCTGACATGTGAGCGCATACTTTTATCCTTCACTAGAAAGTCTTTTATTACATGAAAGGGAAGCTGAGCAGCAAAATTATATTCTATGTTGATTTAGACTTCGAATAGTTTGGGAGCATACACAGTGGGAGAAGTGAACCCAGGAAAGCAAAACAAGAATAACTTTCATGTAAGACCCACAAAGAGCCAACAAGGAACAGCAGAAGTTCTGTAATAAAGAACTTGGAAGAAGTTATCCATAAGTAGTCCTTGTCACAGGATCCTAGAATGCAGGAAGAAAAAATATTGATTTGAATCTGGAATTTTTCTTTAAGAAGTGAAGTATTTCAATATTTCAATATTCAAAAATGTTGAAAAGCATTGCAATGCAAAGACACTTGTGCAAACCAGCTGAAGGGTATAGTAATAAAAAACCTTTCAAAATATATAACAAAAAAGTCAGATTAGGGTGAGCTAATCAGAATGTGTACATTTATATCTGTATGTTTATTCTTAGAAAATTGATAATATCTACCAAAAGATCTTAGAGGGCTGAGCCAGGTGTGTCAGAGCATCAAATAGTTATGGTTTATTATCGCAGAGGTTAATAGGTAGCAATAAGTGCAGCATACAGCAAATTGGAAAACTTCAGTATCACAGTAATAGGCCATAATACTTATGTATTGATCTAGATGGTCTGCTCCAGTTATTTGTACATGTAGAGAACTGTTAATTGAATATAAGACCATGCAAAATAAAGCTTGTTTATGGGCAAACACTTTCTACATAAAGCAAGAATTTGTTAGTAGAATTGAAGTCTTAACAGTTTAAGCCACTATTAGTCAAGATGTATTATTACACAAAATACTTACAGACAAAAATACTGGTATTAAAATTCTCCTCCTCCTTCCACTACTCCTTCTCCTCCTCCTCCTCCTCCCACTAATACAGTTAGAATTGTTACATGACCACACAGTTCCTAGGTTTTTCCCTGGGGTTATGCTCACCTTTCCACTGCTGCTCCGGGTCATGTCAGTAGCTGCAGATGGGTGGTGATGTGATTGTTATGGCAAGTCATGATCCACAGTCCTTTACCTGGAGGAATGTGGTGTTGATGGCTTCTTTTTTCACTCAAGGGTGCATTGGGGTCACTTATGATTGCTAGTGTGCTTTTCTACTTTGCTTGTTTTCCACTGGTCTGCATCTCTGCAATATGTTCAAATTTACGTAGCACACCTGAATGTATATGCTATCTTTTACACATTAGTTACCTGTTATTTTTTCTTATATTTGGAAATTGGCTTTGTCCAGCTATAGGTCTGAATTTTACCTGAGCAGTGGCGACCTGTTTATAGCCATTGGGTCCTTGGTGCCAGCCTGTGCCCACCTCTTATCATTCCAGATGCTCCAGTATCATACTCCAGTACAGTTCATCTTTGTCCCCACCTCTCAAGGCCTCTGCTGTTACACTGGGCCTGTGTTCTTCTGCACTGCTTTGTTAATCGTAAATATCTCATTTTGCACTGAATAGTCACTTGCTACTTCTATCTGTATAAAACTGATGGCATTATACAATGACAAGTGAAGATACAGCAAATAGCCCTAGACACCTCGCTAAGAGAAAAAAAAGTTAAAGCTAACCCAAGTCAAAACAAAAACAAAACAAGTTCAGGCAAAGCAAAGGTGGCAAGTGCCTGTGTCTTTCAAACTCAGTACAAAGCCTGTACCCTGTTACTTGCAGTGGCAATATTATATTACTGGGTTATAGAGTTGCAGTAACTATTGGCCTATACTTCCCTATAAGTATAGCTTTTCCTTTACATCTCTAGTTCAGATGCCATCTAAATGTGTTAAATCTCTAGAATCTATGAACTATATTGACTGCTCTGCATGGTTATTTACACTGTTTGGACTGAACTACCCAAATTATATTCCAGCTCAAAAGAAAATGAGGAAAGAATTTCCTGGAGGCAGTCTTAGACCTACTTAAGAATCGTGGAAATTATTCAGTGGCTTTCAATTTTTCAACTGAAAAATAAAATGCATGCATGTATCCATATTTATACACTCAGTAGGCTACACTGAGTAGTATATAGCCTAGGTAAGGAAAAAGGCTAAAAAGGTAGGATGAAGTTCATTCTGAGGTTAGTCTGTTCCACCAGGTCCATCAGTATAAATTAAATCAACCTCAGGGCTGCTCTGACTTATGCTGGCTGCCAACAGCCTTAGGAATATAGACTGTCAGTTTGATCAGTCAAACATAACTGAATCCAGTCTCTGTTGACTGGAGAGTTGGGGTGGCATAGGAACAGTAATACCAATCATCTTTCCTTGAAGGATTTACTTCAAACCATAAGTCTGATAAAGGAACATTTTTTAATGTCAGTAATGCTGTGTTTATTAAGGGTGAGTCAGAGACTGCATAGTTTGCATGGACACGTAACCATTTGTTTTCACAGTGTGGATCACTTTGGTGCTATCAGTTTGAAATGTAGTTGTCTTTGGGAGAAAGTAGCTCTGTGACTACTGTTGGAACAACCTCCATGGAAGTCACAGACCACCAATAACTATTTGTCAGTGAGAAGCCCCCACGGTGAGGGGGGCTGAGCTCAGGGTGAAATTATCCTAGTACAGGTCATGCCCTCGCAGGTGTGCCCCTGTCCCTTCAGGCAACAGCCTGTGACATGGTAAGAAGATGATTCAGGTGAAGCCTACAATCACATTAACTCTGATTTGCAGCAAGACCTGCCACCTCCTCTGATGCCTCAGAAAGCATCCAGTTTTCAAGAGCTCTTTGGCTTTGCTCCTTGCTCCTTCTTTCAGCCACTGCAAAAGGTGTTGGCTGGAAGCTCACTGGTATGATTCCCTAGCCTGAGATACCCAGTGGTATCTCAGAGCAGAGGAATAAGGAAGTATTCAGGAGCCCCCATGGCAGAGGACATTTCCCCCCCCTCTTTCCAGAATGTTCCACTCCCCACCTCATCTTAGTGGAGCACAGCATAAAATTGAGAGCTTGCAAATAAGATAAAAACCACACAGCCCAGGGTCCTATGGCCTTACACCCACATATTTCCATGCATTTGCACGGAAACATAATGATTTCCCAATACTCTGGGTTCCACGGCAAATCTTGCAGAACATGGTGCGATTTGCCCTTGCAGTCTAGGCTCCTAGATCTATGTTTGTTAGACTTCTCAATACCTAAAAGAAAATTAAGCTATTCTCGGACTTAGAACCACAAAGATCATGAAAGCAAGGCTCTAAAAGGTTATTTCTAAGCACATTAGCTTATTTCTCTTTCTTTAGCTACAAGTAGTAGCAGCCTGAGCAGCCTCCCCAGTAGATGTGGTAGAAGCCCAGGTCTGTCTCTGGTACTTCTGGTGGGTGGGCCACCATACCCACGTGGCAGCTCCTTTCGCACCTGGCTGGGCTCCTGGGCTCACCCTGCCTTGTTGGGGCTGTCTCTGGAGCTTGTAACACAGCCCTGTGTCTGCTTGCTGGCTGGGGGGCAGTGTCCCATTGTTAATGGCGTGGACTCTTCCAGGGTTGCCTCAGCCCCTAGCTTGGCCCCCTTCTGGAGCAGCCTTGCTCAAGGCCAGTCCCTTTCTTCTTAGTGTTCTGAACCTTTTCTGCCTCTGTGGTTTTCCAGTGGACAAGCATCAGAAGAGCTCACATACAAGAGCAGATGTGGGAGAACAGAATCAAGGAAGGTCTAAGCATCAGCAATAGTCTTTGTGTAAGAATTGCTTAAAGGGTCAGATTTTTCTTTAATGAGGTATATCTTCAAATGATAAATAGTTCTGCAAGATAGATGACTGCAACAACTTACTGCAGTGTTAACTCTTGTGACCTTGCTTATAGATTGCCAGAGAGTTGGGGAGAAAAGGAAATTTAAACATGGCTTTTTGCCATTTTGTAGGCAATTAAGAATAATTTTTTTGTTGTTGTTGTTCTTTGTATGTTTTGGTCCATTGCATTTTAGGAAGGTTATCATTGTATCAACATGGAAGAGAAAGATCTTTCTGTGAGAGATACGAAGTATGTTGTTGTCCAGCATGTGTATTGGTATTGATGTCTCCAGGATGTGCTGATATGGTGCAGAATGGAAGCCAGGTGGGGCTTTGCAATTTTAGAGAGAAATTAATATAATGTGGTGACAGGGGTGAGGTTGAGAAAAGTTTGCTGAGAGGCTTATGAAAATCATCAATGGCATTTCTAAATGGCATTTCACATCATAGCCGGGTTCTTAGATGAACTCAGAAATGTTCTTAATGTCATCCTGAGTAACTGAGTAAATTGGACAGAATTAATGTTTCTGAGTCATGGCTTTAGGAATTGACAATTGCTTTTACATGCTCAAAGAGATGCAGAGTCTTTTTGCTCTTTTGCAGCATTTTGTCATGGTCAAAGCTTGTACCAATGTATGCTTTTAGTTTGACTTCTGTTCTCATGAAATTTGTGGAAATTTACTGTTAAGAGAAGAGCTACCATGGACGATACTGGAATTTTATATATACACTCCCCAACCCTTTCTTCTAACACCCCAACTCTAATTATATATGTCCTTTTCTACAAATTACTGGCTTCCTCCTTTTGTCCTTTTTATTACTCCTATCTTCTCCTCTTTATTGTTCCTAGCAACTGCTGCTAGGAATTTCCTTGGAATGGCTGCTGGGCTTCCTTTACACATAAACACACAAGTGAGTTAATGTCTCCTTTTGCTCCAGAAAGCATACAGTGAAGGCCCTTTGGGAGAGCAGCAGTACAACAATTAAGTATTTTTCGTGGCACAGTGTCTGAAAATTGTTTGCCTTGACTGTGTCTGCAGCTGGTTTTGAAGTGTAGTTTCTTATCTTTCTGGCAAGATGGGGACATCTTCCTGCAATTTTGTGCAACCTGTGCTGAATTAAGAGATCAGTAGTAACTTGTAGCACTCTTATCAGGAGATAAATGTCCTCTATGTTGAAAATATATAAAATCCTTTAGTCTTAGCTGAGATATTCAGCAAATAAGATCTCTGTAATAATATGTTTCATGAAACTGAGCCTGATAACCAATATCACGCCTGTTGCCATTTCCCCTTCCAAAAGAGGCTGTGCTCAGCTCCAAGAATAATCAGAGGAAGGACTGGGGCAATGACGGCAAGAGAGGGTCACAAAGGCTGCTGGCTGACATGGCTGCTGCCCTGGAAATCCCAATAAAGCTAATAGCTCACACAAATCACAGCCAGCACGTCCAAATAGCTGCTCTTGTCCTGCTGAGAGGCTTGACTTTGGGAAAGTGGCATTTCTGTGGGTTTTTCAAGTTGCACATGTGCCTTCTTTTCTGTTCTAGCTGAGCCTTATGCCTGGGATTTGCTCCTTTTGCCATATCCTAAATATCTATGCCCCCTAGAGTTTCTTAGCTGCCTCTCCACTTTCACCATCAACTTGCTTTTCCCCGCACTTCGCCCTATAGCTCTTCAGAGCCACCATGCTCCAAGTGCTGCCTGCTGTTTTCTTAAGTGTTTCTAGTCTGTGTATCTTCCCAGTCCCATTTCCCCTGCCCCGTGTACTCTGTGGGACATCAAAGGGCAGCATGCCTAGCCCTCCAGCCTGGGAACAATGGAAGGACAGCCCCGCTGAACGTGCTGTCCGTTCAGCCTGTGTAATCTGGTGTGCTTCTGCTATGCATCAAACAAGTGGCTAAAGCACATCAAATTAGATGCCAAGAGGATACTTTTTTGTTATTTCCCTGCTGTTTATTAGCCCAAGCTTTGCAGATCCAATGTGCAGCAGAGCTGGTGATGGGGATAGAGTGGAAGGAATTACTGATTCCTTCTCTCTCTGCTCTCTGTTCCCTGGTGCTGGCAGGGAGGGCAGGCAGCCCTAGCAGCCCCTGGAGACACCGTTGAGTCCTGCTGTGTGCTCCTGTGTGAGTAAGGTGGCCTTTTTTCCCAGAGCATTGTTGTTTGCAATGTTTCTAAAACCAGGATATTTGTAGATGGGGATACAAGGCTTGGGTCTAGTTTGGAGGGAAAAAACATAGGTTGAAATACTGCTCTTATGCTTCACTCTGAATAGTTATTATTATTTTAAGTGATCTTGTTAGGAGAGTTTAGATGTCAATTTTAAGTTCAGTAAGTATTGGAAAAAAACCCCAACAAAACCCAACACCACCACTCCCTCCAAACCCCACAAAAAAACCCCAAGACAACCAAAACCTGTGGAAAATCTCATGGAAACTGAGCTAGAGCTTTGTTTTTTTTAAAGTTCTGACTGTGACTGCTGTTTTTCTGGTGAAGTGCTGGCCTCTTGTTCATGCTAAAAAAGCAGAGTGCTGGGAAGATTTCGGTATGTAGGGAGTGTTTCAGTTCTTTGCCAAACACTAGTGTTCTCAGCTGTCTGAAATTTTGGGCAGTTGGAGTGTTAGTAATATTGCAAATTATGAGGTAGTTTTCAAAAGCAATAGCTAAACTGCAAATTCTAATCATCCTAAAAGCCACCTTCTGAACAACAGAAACCTGCTTTTTAAAACTTCTTTTAAAAGGGAAAAATACGTGTTGAGGAATTGTTCTGCCTTTAGCCCACTGAAGTTTGAGTATGGTAAAATAGTTTTCCAAAATCCTACTGGCTGTCGGAGAAGTTGAGATCAAAATAAGCTGTTCTGAAACCATTAAGAATTTTATTGTTTTAACATTAATTTTTTTTGTTTCCCTTAATCTAAAGTTGCAGACAGCTCTGTGGGTGTCTGAACAAATGAGGATCAGGGAGGGAGGGAAAGTGAAATGAGAGAATGAGAAAATGGTGGATGATAGTTTTCTTTGGTTTGTGAATTGATCTCATTAGGTTTTTATTTCAATAAGTAAAAATTGTGCTGAAAGCAAGTATTGGCATATAAGCCTGATGGAAAAGGAAGGTAATTCTTTATTATATTTTTGTAAGTGGGATAGGACGAGAGACATTGGGCAGAAGAGATACACATGAAATTCCACCTGAATATGAGGAAGAACTTCTTTCCTGTGCAGGTGACCAAGCACTGGAACAGGTTGCCCAGAGAAGTTGTGGAGTCTCCCTCTCTGGAGATATTCAAGAACCATCTGGACACAATACTGTGCCATGTGCTGTGGGATGACCCTGCTTGAGCAGGGAGGTTGAACCAGATGACCGCTGTGGTCCCTTCAACCTGACCCATTCTGTGATTCTGTGACAGTTTCTAATGCAAAAAACCAAAGTTTTTGCTAGACAGGATTTAGCTCTTAGGATCATTTGAATCTCCTATAAGATAAAACAGAATTCAACTGCCTAGTAATGTGCTAAATATAATTATTCCCTTGTTTATGGTGTTTTAGGAGAGTCTAAGTAATTTTGTCCTGTAAAGAGGCATTTAAATGACTCTGACTTCTGGTTTCATTTAAATTATCATTAGAAAGTTGTGCTATTGATATATATATATATATATATATATATATATATATATATATATATCACCAGATAGCAGTGTGACAGAGTTAACAGAGATAACATTTACCAGGGCTATGTCTGCAAGCTAAAATCAACAAAAAGCCATTACTAAGAATGAAATACTGTTTTTATAGGTTGCTGTATGTATTTGAAAAAACAAACTGTTACCTTAGATGCAATAGGAAAGCTTGAACTTTCTCACCAAAGAACTGTCACCTGGACACATGATAAACCAAGAGAGAAGAGTTGAGTGTGTTCAGAAATATTAAAGACCTTTTTGCATGTGTCTGTCCTTCGCTGCTGCCAGAATTGGGTTACTGGAGTAGGTGGCTTCAGCAATTTTTCATTGCCATCTTTCCTGAGGTTTTGAGACTCAGTGCTGTAACTTCCACACTAAGGAATTGAACTAACTAGAAATTGTATAAATACATAATTTTAAAAGAACTCCTCAGAATACTGCTGTGAGTATATACACATTTTTCCACTACTTGATTTCAGTGTATTACCTCACTTGTCCCTTTTCTGTCAAAAAATAGTACAAGCCCCCAAAGTGGTCCAGAGAGAGCCACTGGACTTGATCTAGACTTCATGGAAGAGATAGAACAACTTGCAAAGGAATTTATTGATACTACAGAGAAAGCCATGGCCCTAGAAAAGCTATGGGAGGAGAGCTCAAGGTTCTCAGGTAAGCTGCAATCTTTCTAAAAATTAATTTCTTTGCCTATCGGGTAGTGATAGCCATCAAACAGAAGAATAGTTTGATCTCAAAAATAAAATCAGGCAACTAAAATTTTAATTGATCTGAAAAAAGCCACTTTTATAATTACTAACACAATGGCCATCAAAATTATCAGAAAAAAGTTATCTTTCTTATACTGTTCCCCTGTATTCTTGAGAGTTAAGAAAACACTGAGAAGAAAGCTTAAAAGATGAGGAGTATAATCAGAGTACAAGGTTACTTGGTCTATCATGCATTCAAAAGTAGGTTATGAGGATTTAGCTCTCCCTCTCAATGTTTTTCTGTTGTACTAAAGAGTATAGGAATGGAAAACAACAGTAGCTCACACCTGGTGACCTTTGGTGACCTTCAATCTTGCACAGAAAGAGTGCAACTGGAAATAGCAGGGTCTGAGTCTCCTGTTCCATTTCCACCCACATTGCACAGCCTTGTTTCCGTAGCAGGGGGACATTGAACACCTCCCACTACCCTGCGTTTCTGGCTGAGTTTTCAAGCAGAAAGATTTAGGTGAAATGATAGTTTTTGTGGCTGTCTGGCAGGCTAGAACACTCATCTAGTGTTGATATGATGATTTTGCCTCACTAAAAACTGAACAACATGCAATGTCTTTTAAATTGTTTTTGTGATTACAGCAAAAGTGTTGGGAAGAAGAGAAAATCAAATAGATCACTATCTTTGGATATTAGTTGCTTCATGTGCCTTTACTTTTCTACAAACATCCTTTGTGCACTGCTTGCTCTTGCTTATAATATTGATTCTTCTAAAGTTAATAATGCTTCTCTTTAAAGGAAAATATTTAATTTTACAGGGCTCCATAACATCACCACTTTTCTTACTGTAAGTATTTTTAACAGTCTATTTTTCGATTACAGTTCTGGGGTTTGAGGCATCTTTATTATAATGGTTAGAAATTTGTATCCTGTCAAGATTAAGTAAACTAACTTAAAAAAAAAATTGTTTGAAGGAAAAAAATCATGTCTTGTAAATTTCATAGAGGTTCAGTGGTTCCTAGATTACTTATTTAAACCAGTCTAGGTTGTTAGTAGCTGAAATCTGCAACTATTTGAAGGCTATTTTTTTATTAGGAACAGTTTAAAAGTGCATCTGCCAGATGTATTTTTTCCATATTTGATTGATTTTTACTGCTACTTCATGAAACCTAGATTTCCAGTTTATAACTTGAAATTAGATGGCACTTTTATACTAACATTTTAAAATTGCTCATAAGATCATTGATTGAAAGGAGGCATATCAATATGGAATTTCATTTCTGAAATGGAATATAGAATAGAAAAAATTTATTTCTCAACATTAAGAAAATATTTAGTTGACAGCAGCTAATCATTATTAGTAACAGGGTTTGTATACACAAACTTCTTTATGTATAAACCATGGCTGTATCACCTTAATGCAAAAAAGCCCTAGTGAAACATTAATTTAGAGCAGCAAAGACTGCATAATAAACAGTGTGATAAATCCTGTTTTGCATAGGCATCATATTGTGTAGTCCTATGAAAGAAATTGTTTTCTTCAAGGCAGTTCATCTTTAAAGAGCCATTCTTATAAATTATTATTTGAGACCCCCACAAACCCTGCAAGGAGCTGTAAGGCAAGGATGGCATGGCCTGGGCAGTCCCCTGGTCTTTATATCCTAGACTTTGAAATTTGTTGTGGGGCTAAAGAGTTTCTCATGCTTGAGATCTCAAAAGATAATCCTTCCCTTGGGAAAGGGTTACCCTTCTGAGCAGAAAGAGATTCCTTAGCTTTTCTTCCAGCTCCATTTTTCCATCAGAGCAGAGAGACTTATCAGAAACAAAGCTTCCGTAAGTTCAAAATACCACCAAAATAATGTGGTCTATTACCAAATCTAGAGGTATGTTTCTACTTTGGAAAAATATTTTGAATGGTTTAAAGTTTAAGAGGGTCAGGGAAATAACAGGCACCTGCTTGATTTTTTTTTTTTTTCCAGTTAATGGAAGTGTTGCATGTAATTTTATTATTTTTTTTCACATAAAGATGGATTTGAATGAAGCAGAGAAAATTATTTCTAGAGCAGAAAATCTGTACAAGCAACCATATTTCTGGAACCTTCTGCACTCACTCCCTCATCTTGAACTGAACAGCTTTTATACAGAAGATGAGTTAGCTACCATAACACACTTTCTTAAAGTTATTCAAAAGTAAGTAATTTCATATTCTTGAAAGTGCTCTGTTTTAAAATTTTATCTTCAATTCTTGTTCTTCTCACTGGCTACTTAATAAAATACGCATGCTTTACACAGTGTAAAGAGACTAAAATTTTCTTCTCTTTACCAGATTGTGCTTTTATAAAACTGTGTTAGGAGTTTTCACCCACACTAATTCCTTTATAACTGTGTTTTTCATCTCTGCCAAGTTCAACAGAGATGCCCAAGGAGTCTTTGATAAGCAGCTTCATGTTACCAATGCCTGAAATTTCCCCATCACGTAATATGGCTTTGAACTTTGTAATGTACTTTGGGGGTCTTTGAAAGATATAGAACATATACATATGAATATAAGAAAGTAATAGTTTTGATCCTAATCAGATCCAAATGTATGTAGCACTTGGTCAATATCAGGAAAATTACTCAATTTTGTTTCTTAAGCCTCTTGCTATCAGAATAGCTTTAGTTGTTCTCTTGCAAGAAATGAAGCAGTAAGAAAAAAACCCCAGAGACTGTATTCTGAAACAGGTAAAGGACAGTTGGATTCAGAGGAAGACATACATTTAAAGCATAGGCCAAGACAGATATCTACAGGAATTTTCAGTAAAATAAGGTAATTTTTAGTTAAAAATCATAATTGTATTTGCCAGAGTAGGCAGTTTGTTGTAGCACGTTGATAGGTAATTGTCATTGTAGTCCAATAACGTGGTCATAAAGCTAGAGAAGGCCTCTGAACCTGGGTACCTGTGCAAGACTGGCCATGTACCTCACCAGCCCAAGCCCTTGGGGAAGCAGGGGCCTAAAGACTGAGAATGAGAAATTACTGTGCTGTTCTGCCATCCTTTACTGTCCCACTGTCTTTTTTTTCTAGTTAAAAAAAAAAAAAAAACCAAAGAAAAACAACAAAAATAGCTTCCCATCGAGATAAGAAGGATATGATGGCATTACTTTTTTCAAACTGGGAAATAAGACTCTCTTAAAATATGTGGATTGCACCTATGTTGATGCTTGATTTTTAAAATTTATTTATTTTTCTCTTATGTCTGAGTAATTTGTAACCTTATTCCAGCTTATTCTCTGAGCTATTACACGCAAAACTACATTAGCTGTGCTTGTATCCCCAAAGCAGAATTGTTTTCTGGAAGGTTTGCAAACTCTCAGCATCTGAGTGTTTGCAAAGTAAAACAGAAACCTGATTGTAAGTTTATGGTTATTTTTTTCTTCTTGAGCAGCAGTAAGCACAGACAGCAGTAACCACTGGATGCTGTGCTGGGTGAAGTTATGAATCTGTTAATACTATCTCAGCAGCAATTTCTCTATCCTGAGCCTACAGCATGGACAGAGTGACAAGGGGACCAAAGTGGAGGGTGTCCATGATTATGGTGTTTGTCTTCCCATGTAACTGCTAGGCATGCTGAGACTCTGGTTCCAGGAAGCATCTGTCTGTTGATGAAAAGTAGGGAATGAATTCTTGGTTTTGTGTTGCTTACATGCTCAACTTTTGCTTCACTTTGTAAACTATTTTTAGGTAGATCCATGGGTCTTTATGCCTTCCTTTTATTTTCTCCCTGTCCTGTGGGAGAAGAGAGTGAATGAGGAGCTGTGAAGGTACTTGGCTGCCAGCTGGGGTCAACCCACAAGTGATTAATAGGAGACTTAGATGTTTACATAAGGGATTTGGTGTTTTCATCTGTTTGGGGCTTTTTAAAGACTTCTGTGCCCTTAAGAGACCAAATTTGCCATCATTAATGCAATTTGGCAAGCAAACCACAAAACCCAATGCTTGTTTCTTGACTAGTTTCATATTACTATACTACATTCTAGAGGTCGTATCAGAATTTAGCCGGCAGAATTTAACCAGCAGAAAGTTTCTAAACTTATGTCTCCCACTTTCTGGTCTGTACCATGCTTGCTGTGTCTCTCAGAGGTACTTAACAGAGACTTTTCCCATCTGTGTGACTGGCTTTGGGTTTTTGTTGTTTGTTTTTCCTTTTTTTTTTTTCTTCTTTTCGTGAATGTTGGAAACTGATGATCCACTCTGGAAAACTGGTTTCTTATTTGCATAATAAGGAAGGATTACTCTGTAGGAAATAACTGGTAAATCTGACATAAATTTTAAGTAGTAAGTTACAGCTACATTAACAGAGAATTTTTTTTCACAGCTAAGGTGACTGTAAGAAATTCAATGGATATATTTTGATCAATGCATCTTGTAATGTACTTTGTTTAACTTCTTGTGAGAATAAGTATTATGGTGTTTAAAAATATTTTTTCCTGCAGACTGACTGGAAGTAAAATATAAGTATTCTGTGTTGATCCTGCCTCCTTGTGGGGATAACAGAGAATGTTTGTGGTGGTTTTGCTCTTTTTTCCTCACCTCTTTTTCTCTCTTTTATTTATTTATTTATTTATTTATTTATTTAAGAGGACGTTGGTCCTCTCAGGAGACATTTCCTTAATGGAAATTGACTGATACTGTAACTGTTTCACAATTTGTGTTTTGTTCATTTAGACTCTAATTTGATAGAACTTCAGTTTTGCAACAGTAAAAAGTGTTTTATTATTCGGTTGCTTGGAGGTTGTCTCTTTCCAGCAAATCCTTTCAGGTTTTTTGGCTGTATAGAGATCTTGATTTTTGTTTTCTTTTTCATTTTCAGTACCTTAGCATCATTGAAGGATTTAGCTATCATGCCACTGGGCCAAAGTTTCTATGAAGTGGTGAAAATGGCACTGAATTTGACTGCTGCATCAGTACAGGATAGGAGCTTAGAAGGTAAGAAATTTGCTTCAGATTTCCTCTGAAGTACCTCATCAGCATGCTGGAAATACATGATAGTAACTGTTGGACCTTCTGCTAAGTTCCTGATGTCCAGGGACTGAACTACATTGCTCTAGTGCTAGCCCAGTTCTTTACTGGTCTGCTTTTTAAATACTAATATTTATAACTAAATTTTATCAGACTCAGGCAACTATCAGATAAACAAAGCACACTGCTCTAATACGTAGTGTTTAGCTTGGTCATTCAGTGATGAATTTTGGAGAGAGACTAAATCAATAAAAAGGACAGTTTCTTCCATTTGGTAGGAAGAGAACGTTTTGTTTTGGACAGGCATATTAAGCATTATGATTGGTTTCCTTTAAGCTTCATTCTTCTGTTCTCATAAACTCTGCTCTCAGCTGGAGGGTTACATTTCTTCATCTGCTGCTTCACTATGGAAGATGATTTTAATTGGAGAAGGTAGGCTGGCCCCAGGAAAACTCCTCGAGAAAAGGTCAGGAGCAAGTTTCGTGGGCAAACTGGAGCACACAATATATAGGTGCAGCTGTCTGCTCAGCATAGAAGGTCAGGCTAAGAGTAATATACAGTCTAAATCACTTCACCTGCCAAAATGAAGGCTGATGTGGGACAAAGGGCTGGAGCCCATCCACAGAGTATGAGCTTGAGTTCACTGGAACTTCTGGTATTCTCCCATTGCTCTCATTCTCAGTAAAGATTCACATCCAGTCCATACACACACATGTGTACATTTCAGAATGGCACCCTGCTGAGTTTGCTGGCAATCATATCAACTGCTGAAATGCCATCAGATTAACTGACTTTACCAATAGTGCAGTCATGGGTTTTATCCTAGGTGCACACATCCTGCTGTCCCCCAAAAAGCTGGGAACACGGTACTTGGATCTCAGCAAGTGTGAACCACCAAGAAACAACATGAATAAAAAGAATGAATTACATAAACAAAAGATTTCCTATCTTTCAGGTTTTCAGTACAACCTTTCTTTAGGGGGTGTTTTGTGGAATCCGCTTGCTGTGAAAGCAGAACTTGAATCCAGGTTTGGTTTTGATGGCCCTCATGTTGAGAACCTGCTAAGTTACACAGCACAATTGACAAAGGTAAAACAGTTGAAAATTTCAGTGTCCTTCTGTCTTTTTTTTTTTTTTTTTTTTTTTGGTACCCGGAAGGGATTTTGCTGTGTTACTGAAGCTTAGATTTGTGAAGCAGCTACAAGGTTGTTAAATATCCTGGCTTTATTCCCACCAAAAATATTTAGCTTCAGCTGAAATCTCCGCACATGAACATACTGATAGGTCTAGTTGTGTACACTAATGAATTTATGCTTCTCTGAAGTCACAACTGTGTATGGTAGAGTCCTGAGTTTATTATCCAGTCTTGTAGAGAATTCTGAGGATTGCTCCACTAAGCTTTTAAACCAAATCCTTGATTTGAGTCTGCCAGAATTAGCTTGTCTGGTAGCATTTTTCATCTGGTTTGCTGACAAAGAATGCCTGCCTCTTCTGTGTGTAAATTAAGGCACACCAAGGGTCCTTTCATCTAAATTGCGCAGTCTTGATGAATATACTAGATGAGTTGTCTCAGTGGTGCTTAATCAAATATCCTGGTAATGCATCACATTTAGAAGAAAATCTCTTTTTTCAGATAAGGATTTCTAACCTATCCTCTAGACCAAAGTGGTCTGTTGTGGTGGTCTATTCTGAAATGCAGTGTAGCAGGTTTGGTTTGTAACCAGACAGAAACACCAATTTAGTGTAGTGGTTTGGCCCAAAATACTTGTTACTGTTTATCTTCTGTGAGATAAGAATTAGGAGAAACACAAAGCAGGCACCAAACTTGAAAGAATATAAAGAAGTTTATTAACAGACCTAAAAGAAGAAAAAAAAAAATCGTACCACACCTTCAGAACTCTTCTCCTCCCCCCACCTTCCTCCCTTCTCCCACTGACAATGTAAAAAGACAACCCATGAGATGTTCAGTCTGTTTACCACTTCCATAATAACCTTGTTCAGTCCATTTAGGAAGGGGAGTCTCATCAATGCTATGAAAACATTATCACAATGAGACAGCCGCCCACTTCCAAATATTGTTCAGTCCATTTAGGAAGAGGAGTCTCTCTGCTCGCATGTGAGTCCGTTCCCACGACTTGCAGCTTTTCCCACAACTGCTTTCGAGGGTCCACTCTTGAAGGTTTTTGGGGTACAATTTTAAGGTTGAGCCATTCAGAAACAAAAGTTCTCTTCACTCATCTCTGGGAGCATTTCATCTCTAAGAACAGAGGCCCTTCTCCTTCCCTGGGAGCAAAGGGTCCTCCTCATCTTCATCGTTAGGACTATCTCTGGGAGCATCTCTAGGAACTGAGGTTTTCTCCTTTCCCATTTGGAGCCAAAGTCCTCATCGCTTCCATCTCTCCCTGTCCAAACTTCTCATGAAATTACAGCTGCGTCAGCATCTGCCTATCTCAGCACAGGTACTTTTGCTTACGAGTTGAACACTCCACCCCCCATATCTTCATGACATTACAACAGGTACTCTGATAGATCATAGCTTCACAACAGAATTTCAGCTTTAAGCATCTCCTCTCTCTCTTCCCTCAGGTTTTCAGCTCTTCATAGCACTAAAAGGGTTAATCTCACCTTGGCCTTGCAGCTGGAATGTTGCTTATCACTGTTGCTCACATGATCTTGTGCCGGACAGCAGTGCAGCTTCAGCTGAATCTTGGCAGCACTGGAGACATGGAGCCACTCCAGGTGCCCACAGCAGGGCTGTGGAGGGGTTCTGCGGGTGGAACAGGGCCCATCGGCTCCAGGATGACTGTGGCCCGGCCTGGCCTGGCCCGAGCAGGGCCTGGGCCAGGCCCACTGGCCCCCACACGGGGCCCACAGCCACCTGTCCCAACACTGGAAATGAGACAGAGCTGTGGGGGGTTTTCTATTCTTAAGTGTGTATCACAGAGGCGGTCACAACTTTAAGTGGCTTAAAGAATTGTCCATATTCAAACTGGCCAGCTGATAGGTTCTATCAGGTCATAGAGGAAGCTGTAAGCACCCCTTTGCAAAGACATCCCTTCCGGGTCTATGCTTGCTAACCCATGACATGCAGAAAACTGGAAACACCTTTTGAATTTCTACTTAAGTCCACAGTTTCCTTAATGTTGGTATTTATGTGAAATCTGTTTGTTCTTGCAGAGCAGTACAGTTTAGTTATATTCCAGAAAAGCTCATTGTAAAAATAGCAGATTTAAACAAACAAATAAATTGTAAAATAACCCTTGACTTTCGAATGGCTTTTTAATGGAATATCACTGATAGCCTTTTTGATCAACTGAACTGAATTCAGCTGCAGCTTGGTAGCTATTGACTGTGGAATCCCAGGCTACTCACTTGCTAACTATTTAAGCTAGTATCTGAATATTTTATACTTGTGTTAGAATGTTGAAGACCATCAAAGCCTATGGAAGCAAATATGTGAGCCTTGATAATGTTTGTTTTGAGCTCTTCAATTCTGTATCTAATGCCCCATTTTGTTTGGAGTCAAAACATCTGCAAAACTTTTTATAAATTCTTTGGTCAAAGTTGAAAGGAGCAAGGATGTGAAGTATCTCAGAAAGGCAGCAACAGAATTAAAATGTGTGGAGTTTTTTTTGTAAGCTTTAATAATATTTATAAGCTTGGGAATATTTAACCTTTTAACACAGAATTTAAAAATTAGTCTATGAGGAAAAAAATCTGTTCTTGTGGCCACTCTCTTGAAACCCACCAACCTCAATTTAAAACTAGTCTGCTGCATGTAGTCACTGGTTGAGATGTGTCATTGTACTAAGTGCTTTTTGTATCAGTAATTTCTATACTTGTGACATTGTTTCAAGATAGTTATTCTGCTGTTGGGGTACTGTATCATAGTCAGGTTAGTTCAGCACGAGTCTACAAATTATTGTAGAGGTATCAACAGTAGTGCAGCTACAAGCTGAAAATTCCTTGCATATACAGGTCCCATCATCCTGCCAGCTGTAGGAGCACCTCAGTGGGGCCACTGGTATTTTATACAGCAACCTGCATGTGGAGTACTTTGAAATGTGTGCCCTGGAATATGAGGCTGGATTAAATGGGCTTTGTTCTCACTGAAGAGGCTATGTGTTATTCTTATTTTCACTAGATAAGTAAATTGATGGGAGAGATAACACTCAGCAGCTCTCTTGAAGTAATCATTAATTCCTTGTGTCCTTGCCAGATTCCCACAGGAGAGACACTGGAGCAGTTTGTGTGCTCTGCTCTGGCTGTTGTGCCAGAAGATGAAGCAAACAAAGAGAATATTGGAGAGAGCTGTAATTCTACACGGCATGAGGCCAAACTGTATCTTGTTCATGCTGTCAGCAAGTTCAGACTCTATGCACAGGTAACTTCAATAAATTAATAGATTGAATTCCTAGTTTTTGCATGTAGGTTGTCAGCAGTAACTCAGTTAAAAGATCTAAGTTATCTATAAAAATTTATTTCCATGAACTTTCTTGCTAATAAGATGAAATAATCCTTATAAAGAATCATTACAGTAGAAGTATAATCTATAATCATGTGTCCATTTAATCAAGTTTTCTTATTAACAGAGATTCAGATTTGAAATCTAATAGGGAATATAGTAAAACATACTGCAATGAGCAGACCTGTCAGAGGAAAGACCCATTACTGTCCCCCCTGAGACTGAATGTTGAACAAAACTGAAAGGTGACTGGAGGCCTCCACTGATATATTATATAATTAATTTATTTTTTATTCCCCTTCACTGTCTCTGGCAATAGTGGCTGAAGCAAGATAAAAGTAAACCTCCAGAATAGCATCTCAAAATTCTGATCTGGCAGAATGGCTTGGCATGCGTTCTCTGTAATGGCATATGTGTAGTTGCATGGACAAAAGAATAAAACATTCAGATGTTTCCTAAGAAAAACACCTAGCTGCCTTAACACTGGTGTTTGTTTTTATACGGAAATATGGCTCTTTTCTCCATTAAAAAAAAGAATCATGAGTCAAGCTACATGGGAGATGCTTGTCATGTCATCTAAAGAAAACATGTAAACCTTCCTGTGTATTTCCTTAAAAATGTAATCTTTGATAAGGTTTCCCTGCTGTTTGATGAAATATGAAGTAGGAGGTAATAATTTAATGTGATTGTCAAAACTAATGCACTAATTTCTATGTAGGAAAATCCAGTAATAATTTCAGCCATGATTTTAAAACTCTTAGCAATGGTTGCCATTCTTATTATGGGAACCTGAAATACTGCAAGCTGCTGGCCACTGTGAATTTTCTCAGTGAACAGAATACCTCTTAGAGTAAATCTGTTCTATTGGCATTAAAAAGAAAGTAATGGTGGAGGAAAGGAGAGCAGTCAGTAGGTTTGGCCAGGCCTTGGTATGCCTTTTTCTGGGCTACACAGTGGGAGCATGCAGGCTCCTTCACCATGTCTTTGTGAGATGGGACTCCAAAAGTGTTAAGGCTGCTATCTTCCATCATATTGGCAGTGTAGACAGAAGTCTGGTAAAGGAAGCCTGGCAGTGGAAGTCAGCTTTTAGGTGGTTTCAGTGTCAGGCTATATTATTACCATTCCTGGGTCTTTGGGCAAGGTCAGCTCCACACAGAATGTCAGTTGTCCATATGTTGTAGCATGTTACATTGCCAGCCTGTAGGTCAGTCAAAACTGTATTGAAAATCAACCTTTGTCACATCAGTCATTTCAGAGTCTAGAGAGGTTGTTAGGGAGGAATTTTGGTATCACTGTTGATTGTGTGGATTTTTTTAAAGACATGCAAATTCCATGTACTGTCTAAATAAGAAAGCTTTGATACTCTAACGAGCTGTTCTGTTTTGCATTCAATCCATTAGATCCTTGAGCAATGGTTCCGCAGCAGCACTCTCTTTCAGGATTTCCTTTTGGAACTTAGAAGAATCATGGCTGATTTAACATCTCAGTTTCTAGATGACAGGGAAGCCAGGAAACTTTTTTCAGAGATAAATACCCTGATACAGCAATGGAATGAGAAATCAGGTGCTGATTTTTCAGGAGGATATGTTTCACCTCATGATTGGTAAGTAATACTTATCTTTCTGCAACTTGTCTTATAAAATTAGAGCAACCTGAATATTCGTTTTCACTTTGCATTTAATTGGTTTCTGATTTTTGTCTGTTTTGTGATTTTATTTTTTATTCTGTAGTTCAAAACCTTGTATACAGTCAAATAATCATGCTGATTCTTACAAATTCTGGAAAAGAAATCAGGTCTGTGCTTCAGAGTGTAGCTACTTACAGGTTCAGCAGAGGACCTGACTACTACATGATCAGGACTCACAAGAATCAGCAGCTGTGGATAACTGACATTTTGAACTAGGACCTTTATCTTGTTCTGCAAACAAAATTTAATTCCCACAAGTAGTTGGTGTGACTCAGTAATACTTCTCATGTATAACAAGTCCAGTGCAAGTGAAATATTTAGAATTTTTACTGTAGAAGTCAAATTCAGTTGTGCAGGAGATCTTGTAACAGAAGCCTACAGCAATAGCTACAGCCTATGGAAAACAGAATTTTAAACACAGAATTAGCTGTACACATGTAGTTTGCAATCCCATCTAGGGAACTCTGACTCTATGATTTTTTTGGATGTTTTTGAACTTTTCTTCCAGTTTCAAGTTCTCTGTCTGTCACTTAATGCAAATGTAAACAGTATATATGAAGAGGTGGCTGTAACTCCTGTACTTTTTATCAAGTTGTTCAAATCTTCCTGATCTGGAGGGTTCTACAGAGGACTTAAGTCATACATAAAGGGAGTTAATGTTTGTCAGAGTTGGCAGAGCCTCAAGAAAGGTCTATGGCAGAGAACAGGAGCTGATACTTCCCTCTTTCTAACTGCACCCTGGATGACTTGCATTGCTTCCGGGAGTTACAATATTGTCCTCAGTTTTGCGCTGCTTGTAATTACTTGTTCATATCAAACACTGTAACTGGAGGAGAAATGATTCATGTTATACAAATCAACATCTGAGGATAAATCTGAAAGATACTGTTGTAGCGGGTTGGGTTTGTAACCGGGCAGAAACACCAATTTAGTGTAGTGGTTTGGCCCAAAATACTCATTACTGTTTATCTTCTGTGAGATAAGAATTAGGAGAAACGCAAAGCAGGCACCAAACTTGAAAGAATATAAAGAAGTTTATTAACAGACCTAAAAGAAGGAAAAAAAAATTATACCACCTTCAGAACTCTCCTCTTCCCCCCACCTTCCTCCCTTCTCCCACTGACAAGATAAAAAGACAACCCTTAAGATGTTCAGTCTGTTTACCACTTCCATAATAACCTTGTCCAGTCCATTTAGAAAGAGAAGTCTCTTCTTGCTCATGCTATAAAAACATTATCACAACGAGACAGCCGCCCACTTCCAAATATTGTTCAGTCCATTTAGGAAGAGGAGTCTCTCTGCTCGCATGTGAGTCCCTTCCCACGACTTGCAGCTTTTCCCACAACTGCTTTCGAGGGTCCACTCTTGAAGGTTTTTGGGGTACAATTTTAAGGTTGAGCCATTCAGAAACAAAAAAAACAGAGGCCCTTCTCCTTCCCTGGGAGCAAAGGGTCTTCCTCATCTTCATCTCTAGGACTATCTCTGGGAGCATCTCTAGGAACTGAGGTTTTCTCCTTTCCCATTTGGAGCCAAAGTCCTCATCGCTTCCATCTCTCCCTGTCCAAACTTCTCATGAAATTACAGCTGCGTCAGCATCTGCCTATCTCGGCGCAGGTGCTTTTGCTTACGAGTTGAACACTCCACCCCCCATATCTTCATGAAATTGCAACAGGATACTCTGATATAACATAGCTTCACAACAGAATTTCAGCTTTAAGCATCTCCTCTCTCTCTTCCCTCAGGTTTTCAGCTCTTCACAGCACTAAAAGGGTTAATCTCACCTAGGCCTTGCAGCTTTGCAGCTGGAATGTTGAATTTTTCTTATCGCAGTGGAGAGGGGGGAGAGCCGAGCCGCTGCGGCTGCCCACGGCAAGGCAGTGGGGGGGGTTCCATGGCTGGAACAGGTCCATGGCTCCAGGATGGCCGTGGCTTGGCCCAGCCTGGCCCAAGCAGGGCCTGGCCAGGCCCGCTGGCCCCCACACGGGGCCCGCAGCCACCTGTGCCAGCGCCGGAAACGAGAGAGAGCTTGGGGGGGTGTTTTCTATTCTTAAGTGTGGATCACAGAGGTGTTCACAACTTTAAGTGGCTTAGAGAATTGTCCATATTCAAACTGGCCAGCTGATAGGTTCTGTCAGGTCCCAGAGGAAACTGTAAGCGCCCCTTTGCAAGGACATCCCTTCCGGGATTATGCTTGCTAACCTATGACAACTGTCCATTACCTACTTGTAAGAGAGAGATTGCAGTCAAGTTGTTCAACAATTTAGTAGTGTGTTTTGAAATTTGATTCTTATTTATAAAAGGAAACTGCTGTGCTGCCACAGTTGTAAGCAACTGCAAACTGTTTTTTTAGCAGTTTTACCTTTTTGTTTGCAGTACACAATGTTTTTGTGTTGTACCTCTGTTGATTGCAGAGTTTGGGGAGAAAGAAAATATATTTAAGGAGAAGATATTTTCAACTTGAGGCCTTTGCATTCAAAGGCTCTTTTTTCCATGCACCTCCTCTTGACTAATCTTGAAGAGCTAGTAATTGTTTTTTCTTCTAATAAATAGTATTGACACAATAGAAACATCTGTTGGTGCATTCCAATTTTCACTATGATTTCATGTGTTTGTAGATGTTGAAAACCAATGTTTAGCTAACAGGCAGTGTTTTAGCTTTCAATAATTATGAGAAAACAAGAAATTCTTTAGAATTCATAGAAAATCAGAGGGTTTGATCAATTTTATTGATACATTCCTGTCTGTAAAATAACTGGCCTGTGGAACATAAAGGCTTTGTTCTTTTCAGCAGCTGAAAATGTGATATACTCAAAGATGTTTGACTCTTTGTGGCTTATAATCTTGATTAGAAGTACTGATAAATGCACAATTCTTTAACTTTGCTGTCTACATTCAGGTTTTGATTTGAATGACGTTGTGACTTTCTGGTGGGGTTTTTTCACAGTTTTTGAAAATCAAAGCAATTATCAATTTGTGCTAATTCAGATTTTGTGGTAATTAATTTGAGTCTGCTATTAAATGAAATTTGGAATTTCCTTGAATTAAGTAAATATACCTAGATTCTAAAATTATGTAATATATATTTAACAAATTTTTGTCTGCCTGCTAGGTAACTAACAAGAAAAAAACTTATGATTAATTTTTCAGGATTTTGGCATCTTTCAAAGAGTTTTTGAAGACAGAAGAAAATGTAACGATTTCTGGTGAAAAGAAAATGGATCATCTTTTTCATCTTGTAGAAGTCATAGAAGAAATTATAATGTTTGATTTCTCTGTTTCTTCAAACAAGTCTCTGATTGAAAATGCCTTGAATAATGCAATTACATGGATACGAAATTTTGCTGAGCAGGAGGAATCTGCCACCAATTTCTCATTTGCAGTTTCTGAACTCCATAATGAGCTACAAAAAAATTTCCAGCCTCTTCAGAGCTTCTGGACAAAAAAGAAGACAGAGCTTTTCTGGCATATAGTGGAAATTTTGTTCCATGAACTTGATTCTAGGCTTTCCCACTTGAGTCAAATAGAAGTGGAAGAGGTAATTGACACCTTATCTAGAAATTTATCTTCTATTACAGAAAATAAAATCTATAATAGAATTATGGTGTTGCTCAAAAATATCCTGAGTGATTGGCCAGAGTTAAATGTTGCTGCTTTGAGCCATTTAAAACATTTAAGTGGACACTTCCAAAGAAATCTCTATGAAGTTGGATCATTGTCTGGTGATCATGTCAATGTGTCTTTAAGTACAATTCCTGGAGTGAGTAATACCTCCTCTTTATTTCTCTCAAATGCAACTTTTATGTATAAGGTACAAGAATTAGGAGAAATTGTGCACAATTTCCTCAGAAATATCCAAAAATTAAACATTACTAATGTGGTCTCACTTGTTCCAAAAATTTTCTCTCTGTACCAGAATGATGATCTGGTTTTAAATATTAAGAGCAATAACACACTGTTAAAACTTCTTTATGAGACTTCAAAAAGTATGTCATCTTTTCAAATATGGCATGACCTACAAAATAAGGAACTAGTTTTTGATTTTCTGTTTGAAACTTTGGATCTTCTCTGGAACCTCACCAGTAAGTCTCTCTGTGAAAAGTTACTATTAATTTACAACTACACAGAGTTTCAGGCACAGTTTCTTGCACAGAACAGAAATAAAGAGATACAAGTTGTCTATGATACTCTGAGCAGCCTTAAAACTTTATTTATAGATGAAGAGCTCCAAACAGCTGTCTTATGTTATTTGGAAGAGTTTCTTGATCTGTCTCCAGAATGTCTGGTAAATAATGGGTGCACTGATTTTTATCTAGCAAACATGACTTCTGTAGAACATTCAGCAGAGGTTTATAACTTACTTCTGCTTCCATTGGACAGTGTCCTGTCTAATGTAACAAACTGGGGAGACAAGGTAAGTGTGCCTTCTGCTTTGCACTGCACTTTTACGTGGCTTCAAACGTGGACAGAGATTTTTGAAGAAGGATCAAATATCTTAAATTTGAATTCAACCTGTTTTATCTGTCTAAGAAATGATTTGGCATATCTCTCTGAAAGCCTTTTAAATGCAACTCACGATGAACTGTGCAATAATACAGCTATGGCTATTGTTGAAGCTACAAGAACAGTGATGAAGGTATTAAAAGCTGTATTTCAAGAACATAGCAATTTAAATGACTTGAAAGATTTTGAGGCTTTCCTTGCTAATCTTCAAAGTGTAATTAACAATGCATTTGACGTCACAAACTTGCTTAAGGATAGCAGTTTAGAAAGTGTTTTAGAGACAATGAGAGTTGTGATAACTGAATTGCAGAAATCTATACTGAAGATTTTTAATGAAGAGGTTTTGAATTCTTGGCTTGATGCTTTCATCTCGGGAGGATCTGAGGGAGAAGATAAGGGTGCTGGTGTATTTTCCATCAGAAATTCCCTTTCTACTCTTCTCAAGCTCTCCCAAAAGGAATTTGAGATTATTCTCACTGAGATAAATGATACATCTGCTTTTTTAAAAAGTGTACCTCAAGACAAATATATGGTTTGTATCAGCATTTTCCAGAATCTTACCAAACTAATTTTGGACAGTACTCTAAAAGACACAAAATACTTACAAACAAATTTTTCATCTCATCTTAACTCCTTTCTTAATTTTCATAGTACAATGGAGGAAGCAGAGGATTGTAACACATGGATACATGGATTAGGTAATCTCATTGAAAAATACAAGTCACCTTCCCACCTCGAAAGTGCAAAACATATTTTATTTCTTCTGCAGTCTCTGGGAAATGCTGAGACAGATGCTAAGCTAATGAATGTGATGGACTTTGTTAATTTCGTTTTTAATTTGACACTCCCTGAATGTTCCCTAGGTTCTTCTGATATGATTTGTGTAAGTGTTTATTTCAAAATCATAGCAAAAACTTTAAAATTTATTCTCCCTGAATTTTATGTAAAAGATGACATTAGTGTGCTTGAATTTATTTTTAAACTTTTAAATAATTCTGGAGAGCAAATACAAATGGTTGTCAGTGATTTGGTTGGGAGCTCATTGTATGTGTCAAATAAGACCCATTTTAGTCAGTCAATCCATGGTTTTAACAGGACTTCAAGAATGCTCCTTAATCCTTTACACCACATTCATGTTTTATCAGTGGAACTTTTGTCAGAAATTCAAAGTCTTCTGAAAAATAAAACTTTTGAAGTCCAAGGAAACAGCTCCTCTCATTTGGACAATGAGATTGATCCTTTCTTGCATGGGAAAAATATAAGTTTGCTTATGGAGTTCTTTCAATATATGATTAAAAAACTTGACTCAAACTTGCAGAGTGAACACAAAACATTTCCTCAGAAACTGATAGAAACAGCAGGCCTGAATATTGAACTGGTAAGGAAGGCACTTGGAATTTTCAAGCCTCCTACTTTTACTATCTTTCCATTAAGAGACGAAAAGGAGTTTCTAAAGAATATGGTTGCTTTGGTACAAAACTTGAGAAACATGGATGTTGAGTTTTTGATAAGTAGATTCAAACAGGTCCAGGAGAACCTAGAAAATTTCTTTAAAAATATCGAACCTTTTTCTGTTGAGAACTCTGAGTTAGGTACTTTAACAGACTGGTGGGATGCATTTGAGAACATTTCACGTTATTGGAACCTGACTGGTGTAAGGCAAATAACACAGCTTTTTGAACAAGATGAGCTCTACAATATAGAAGATGTGTTCAACCTCCTCTTTGATGTTATCAGCCTTACAGAAAGATTGGGTCATGGTAACGTTACAGAAGCACTAACTGAAATATATGCTTTCATACTGACTCAGGAAGAAAAAATGCCAATGTTTACTGATGAGGAGCTCTCTAACCAAGTAGAAGGTCTTCTAATGTTACTGGAGATATTGGAAGACATCTCTGATGAACCTGGAGAGGCCTCTGTTTGTTTTTCTGCAGCATTCTGCTGGACTCTCACAACAGAAATGCCTCAGAGTGATCCCACTGTTATACCTTGTGACTTTGGGCATAGAAATTCTACTCTTCATTACAATGCAGTCATTGAAGTCATTAAGGAGCTTAAACTCATCACTCTGGACAGTTTGTCTTGCTCTATGGAAGACTTTCAGGTGAATATCACTCGCAATCTGACTTGCTTTTTTCATCAGATCAAAGAATGGAACTCTATTCTTTGGAAGTTTTCTGAGCTCCATCATATAAATAGCACAATACTCAAAGAGCTGCTAGATTTTTGGAATGATCTATCCCTTTATGCTGTGCCACTGCAGGTGAATAATACACATGCAATCAATTGTTCCTCCACTTCAAAGAGCCGAATGGCATTACAAATTGTAGAAACACTAAGCAGCATTTCAGTGTCAGAAATGGAGATGGCCAAAAGTCTTCTTGAACAGCTGGATGATCTTTATGGTGGCCTAAGTTGGAACAGACAGTCAAGAACATCACTTAAGAGTGTTCTTACTAATGTTAAGAATATGACCAGTGAAGTTTCAAGACTCCTGAATACTGAAGCTGTCCTTTCTTTTCTTTCTGTAATTCAGCCTTTAATGACGCTGTCATCTGTTGGAAACCAGACACACTCAATGCTTATGACAATTTCAGCTTTAAGTGGGAACATCAATGTATCTGACAACTTTGAGAACTTCTGGTTTCCTGTAGTTACAAGCATAGAAAATTTATTGGTGAATTTTAGTGTTAGACACTTACTTGTGGTGATAGATCAAGAGTATCAATTACTAAAGTTTGCCACTGGACAGTCCTCTTCAATGGCTCCTGATGTTTTACTAGAGCAGTTTAAGACATCACCTGTAGATGCTATATCAAGAAATTTTGAAGATATACAAGACATTGTGAAGAACATTCTATGCGAGTGTAACAACAAACATTATTCTAAAATAATGCATGCTCTAATTCTCCTTATGACTAATGAAAGTTCATCAAAAGGCCTACTTCTGGCTGTCAAAGATATTATTGACTTTCTGGAGCTATTCCAAAATAAGTCTAAGAAGGACTACACTGGTATGCTGTTTGGTGACAGTCATCTCAGCAGAGAGAAATTGCTAAACAGCCTGCTTCATATAATTGCTGATCTTGATGTTGTAGAAGAAGCTTTGCATACAAACAATACTGAGCTTCATATGTCTGACTTAATTGATTCATTTTTTTATAATGCACCATATAGAGAAACTTCTCAGTCCCAAAACAGAACTCTGGAGATCATGCAAGAAGTTTTACAAGTAATGTTTCAGTCTACTGCAGAACATGACAGCAATAAAATAAAACTCTTACTAATGAATTTGCATAAGGATGCAATGGCAGAAATGAGGTGAGTCTTTTCCATGTACTCATTTTGGGAAGTGTGCTGACAAAGACAGAAGGGCTCTCTGTTTATGAACAGCTCCATCAAAACTTTTATTAAGTTAATTACTGTTTCATTTCAGATTTCTTCCAATTTATGTTGTTCTGACCAGCCATATTTGGTATCAGAATACATTCTGGTGTGGACCAGATTATTGATGTGTTTAGTCATATATATTGATACTTGAATTGGCTTCTTTGGAACTATTATAGAAACAATTATTTGAAGATACTTGTGTTTTAAAATCCTTGCAGGTCTGAGTAATGAACCTCCACTAATTGGTGGGCAACAGTCATTTTTGCCTGTGGAGCTAAATGTTAAGGAATGCTTGGGACTAATTCTTTGTGGCATGTGTGGGGTTTGTTTTTCCTATGTCCAAATATAACTATACAAAATTTCTTTAACTTAAATTTGTTGATATCTTATGTTATGGCTATTGTGTTAAGTTGTTTAGGTTAACAAATGCAGTTTCTGAAGGAATCTTGAGCCCAAGATAATTTTTGCCTGATTACTCAGATTAGATGTAATCCAGCAGCAGAGGAAACTATTCAGGAAAATATTTACTGATGGTTTACTTAATAAAACACCTGCTAGATTGGAGTTGCTGCCTTTAAACAATATTGAATGAGCCCACAAGCTGATTGCTCCAAACAGCTCTAGGGTATCTTGCTGGTGGAGCTCCTGGTCCTACTGTCATAACTCAGCTGAAAAATGGCCTTGTGAAGTTCATGCTCTGATGTGGTATTTTGACTTTTATGATTAATTTTATGCAAATACATGAAACCATTGTCCATCAGGATCAAGTATTAACCTACTCTGTTGAAAAATATCAAAATACTAGGAAAGTGGTTTATTTTCCCTCCATGCTGATTATCAGAGATTTGGAGTATTCTGCTCTTTGCCATTAAGTCAGCATATTCTGTGGGCTCTCAGTATTTCTGAAGCTATTATGATTTTGCTTATTTTGTGAAGGTACTTTCTAGCACTCTGAGGGTACTTTTTTAGTATGGAAGTACTGTATTCTGATTTTGAAATAGTTCAAACAAATGTAATAACTGTTAAAATTGAAATCCTTGTGTGGTTCATTGAAGACTGCATTTGTACATTGTCACTTATGAAATTTTTCTGTGGTACCCTTGTAATGGAAATAATGCTTTCTTATTGATGTTTCTACAGAGCATTTAAAATCTGCAAGATTCTTCAGGAACGTTTATACCCTGATAGTGTCATACTATTACAGAAATTGCAATTTACCATTTTGAATATTCTCAAAATCTTTTCAGGTTGGTTATCACAGCAGTGACTTTGAGTCACCATATGTGTTAGTGCTGTTAAGGCTTTACTCTAAGCAAACCTTTGTACAAATAAGGCAACTTGGATGATGCCAAGCAAGACAAGCATACTGATGCCTGAAAATTGAATCAAGAAAGGCACAGGGAAATATCTGATGCAGGTCATAAAAAGGGATGGTTTCTTTTGGGAGTGTTCATGTTGATTTAAAATCCCAGTGAAAGCAGATCTTGCTGCTCCTCTTCAGCTAGTGAGCTGTATCAAGTCACAGGGGTTTTTTAATGAGACAGACTTGCCATAGGGCAGTGTGTAGCTGACAGTAAGGAAAAATGGGGCAAGTATTTAAAGGTAGTAGCATCTCCCACTCCTGGCTGTGTTGCGACTGTGAATTGGCTTCCTGTAGCTGAAAAACTTCACCTTCAAAAAATTGTTCATATTTTAATGTTTTACTTTGTTTTATTCCTTATGTGTATGATCCCAAGATGTGCACTTTAAGAAAGGCTCTATATTGACCTGAGTATAATTTCATATTAAGTTTTCTCTGGAAAACAAAAGCCAGTTCTTTTCCAACCTCGTATTTTAGCCAACTATGCCCAGATTTATTTGCAAAGAGCAATTAGGAGTCATTAATCTGCCATTCTAGAGCAAGGGATGAGATCTGTAGTGTCTTATACTAAATTAATTTCCAAAGAGCATGTAAGATGTGACTACAACCCAATTCTGACTGTCTTCTCCACTCTCCTGTGATGGATGTATTTCCAAAGAGTAAAACAGTAGCAATGTTGAACTAGAATAAGTGCTAATGAAATTGTGTAGCCAGGTACCTGGCTTCTGTCCTTGACCTCTGAAGAGCAGTCTATTTATTGAGAGAACTGAGATTAGGGAACTAAGTTTTTGTCTCATTTCAGTACTCTGGTTGTGGGAATGTTTCATAATGTTTCATTTGTTACAGAAAACATTATGAAACCTAATGAGAAAAGATGAAAACTTCTTGATTTGGTTTGATTTGATGAATTGTATTGTATTACTCCTATGAGCAAGATGAAGGTTTGCTTGTTTTAGAAGCAGTGCTTAATGTTTATTATTCTTCCTACTTGACTTAAAAACCAAACATAAGGAAAAAAACAATATGGTTGAAAAAATTACCTTGATACTGAATGAGAATTCAGCAGTCAAGTCAAACTCCTTCACTACTATCCCACGTACAAACCCACTACAGACAGCAGAAAGGAGGTTTTTTCCAAGGATATGGTGGCTGGAAGCTTGGGTAGAACCTGGCATCATGAATGACCAGGGGATAGTACTATCACCCTATATGGGTTCATTATCCCAAGATATGGAAAATGCTTATGTAATGCTGTTTTCTTCCCCTTGTAGTTTGGGTTTGAAAGTTACTGCTCACTGGAGGGTTGGTAACACTCTGGTGTTTCTACAGGGAAATAGCATCAGGGGAGCCTGCCCAAGGGAAAGGTAGATGTGGTTAATATACTCAGCTTCTCAAAGTTATGCTTCTTGCTCATGAAGAGCAAATAGAAATGGATGTTCTTATTATTTATCAGGAAAGTGTAATGGAGAAGAGTAACTGAAATTGGATCAAACCAGACTTTCTTGTCATCTGAAATGATACATAAATTTAGGTAGAACTATTTCTCTGTGCCTTAGTACATCAGACTTTCCTTGCTTTTAAAAACTTTTCTCTGCCTTTTTAGTTGGCTCACTTTTAATTTGATTCCAAATTGTGTTTTTCAATCTGATTAAATCTGGACATTTTCTCTTACAGAAGAACCCACTGTCTTTAGCAATATTTTCTGTGCCATTACAAAGTATAAAGATGGATTAATGAGTCACTTGCTTCTCACAGTCTTTGAAGGGATTGCTGTGGTTCAAGATCATTATCAGGTCTGAACGATTCCCTCACCTACAAGTGTACTTTGCAACATGCATTAAACTTTGGATACTAATGAAAGTTTCCTTTTTTTCCCCACTGCCTGAATGACAAGTCCCCACAGTGGCTGTACAAAACTGAGGTTTATATAGGTATGGCTCTGATGATTTTGACAGAGATACTCAGAAAAAATTCCTTAAATAAACATTGGGGAGCTTTACAAGTTAGTATGATTTAGAATTATTAGAATTCCTATAACTAGAATAATTGGATTGTCAGTCAATATCAAACACCAGCCCATTTTTAATTTCTTTATATTTTGTCATACTGTTAATTTAATGAGTTATAGTACATTTATACTTTAAATCTTCACAGGAACGTTTATGAAATTAAACTAGAAACAAATAAACTTCTTGGACAGACTAATTCCAGCTAAAATGGCAGTTGTGATTACCAGCTAGGTTCAGTCTGTTTTCCTTTAACATGAAATTGCCAGCAGGTGAGAGTAATATTTGGCATATAGAGACTCCTCGAGTTGGAAGCAGACCTTTGGATAGGACTCACATTTGTGCACACAGACAAAATACTAAAGTCATGATTTTTAGTATAGAATTTGCCTTCTCTTTAAATAACTCTGCTGCTTTGTCTACCTGGACATTTTCCTGATATGAACAGCAATGTGTTAAAGTAAACAGATGACAAAGTGGCCTCACTCATATCTCAAAGCAGACTGTTGCAGACCAAATGCATTTCTGTAGTCACCACACTTCTATGACCTACTTCTGCAAATATTAAAAAAGCCTCATAAAATCAAAAATGTAAATATTCAGGAGAAAATATAAAAGTGCATACTATGCAGAGCATAATGCATGAAAAACTTTGCATATGAGTATCCAGATATTTCGCTTTGTTGAATAGAAACTGATGTTGTTCAAAACAATTTTTTTTGGAAAAAGATAAAATTTGTCAGCCTAAAATAAAAAATAAAAAAGAAAAACTAATTTCATTTCAAAAGAAATTAAAAAACATTGACATTTCTGTTAGTGGATGAATCTCCTTGACAGTTCAAATTCCCAATTTGATTGTTTCCTAAACTCAAATATTTGAAAATTCCTTGATTCTTGAAAACTTTTCATCCAGTTTCAATTAATCATATGATGAGTAAGAGAGTATTACCTTACCTGTATTCTCATTTGAAAATATGAATCATCTTGTTGCCAGGAGTTGCTACTTCAAGGTGTAGCACAGTCTCATGAATTTACTAACCATGGGATCACTGTATTTTGCAGAATGTTGGAAGATATTGGCCTGCTTTCAACAAGGGGGATTGTGAGAGTATGGCATATATAAACCAAAAGCTTTCCAATACTTTGGAGAGCTTTGTGGGAGCCCTGCAGAATACCAGCGGTGACAGCTGTGAATGCCAGCTAATGTTGGGAAACATCCAGAGACGACTGAAAATGTAAAGCCTTTTACATTTTGGTACTCCAAATGGTTCTTCATCATTTGTGATGTTATTCTGTACATATGTCTGTGTTCTAAATTAAGTAATTACAGGAGAAATACTGTCTTTTTAAGCTTTGTTCATTTAACTGAAAACTGAGTGGATAAAATGTACAAATTAGTTAAGTACTTTAGAAAAATTCTGAATATTTCTAAAAGCCCTTACATTTTTTGCTGAGTACTTGCGGCAGATTTTGCTGCTCTACCAGCTGAATGCTTTGTATCACAATTAAGAAAATTTTCAATTTCCTGTGACTTCAGTTAGGTCAAAGTTTTTGATATTTAATTTTTTTTTAATATTTCTTTTGATATGGCTTGTCCTCTCAATAGCTGAACATCTTTTTGCAAAATAGTATGCACTCAGATCAGTTCAGCAGTTCAAAGAGTCAGAAACACAGTATGGTGTTTCTAAATGGATGGGATTGAACTCCAGATGATTTCTGATAGTTGCTATTTGCTGGAGGAAAACCATCAGATTTTAAGTAAAGCTGCTACTACAGAGTATTTCAAACTTGCAGTCAGCTAGAAGTAGACGTTATAATTGTTGCTATACTGGTTCATCTGTTGGATTGTTTTCATAATGGGCTTGAATGCTGTCTGTGAATTGCAGTAATAATACAGAAGAACTTGAGCCTAGATGCTGCTCCTAAGGACCATGAGCTCATGTCCAGTTTCAAAGAGAAAATCATATCTGATGTGTGCTTACTCTTTATTACTTAAATTATAATTAGATAGACTTTTTTCATCCTGAACCGCAGTGATTTGTATCCCTAGGTTTTAAAAATGTGTGTTCAGTAAGAAACATGGAAGTGAGATATTGCTAGACCTGTCTTTCTTCATAAGCTACTGTTTGCTAGAGCCCTTAGCCATTGTGGGACTCTCTGTATCTCTACATATATATATATAGAGAGAGATATACATGTGTATCTCTACATATGCAGTCTCATTTAGGCATGAAGTATGATGACCACTGCACCATATAAATACAGCAAGAGAAGGTCTTTAGAAGTGCTGGCTGCATGCTCAGTGTGTGCACACAGAGCGTGATGGGACCCTGTTGTCACATTTAGTGTCTGTTTTACTATTTGTGTTAGTCTTTATACATCGAATTGCCAATGGCCTAGTTCTGATAACTTGTGAAACTAAGGCTATCATTCCAGGGTGACTGAAAATTTGGAGCTACAATTGCCGGAAAATCCAGAGGCAGCTTTCCTCAGCAATTTTAATCTCGTGAATGGTGGGTTCCACTTTTCTTCACTTTTATTAGTCCCTGTTGTGTAATTTTGTAGAACAATAACTGCTTCTTTGTTCTTTTAAATTCAAAGGGACACTGTTTATGGAGACTATTGACAAGGCAGTATTGTCACTCACAGTGAATTGAACGAAAAGGATACAATCTGTAGGAAATTTAATTAAGCAAATTGGTTAACAAAGCTGTTAGTACTAGTTTCCTTCTCTTCCAGATGTGAAAGTCAAAGATTTTGTGCAGAATATTACTCAGTTGAGGCTGGACATTGGTTCTTCTGTCAATATTTCTGAAGAAACTGTCAATACCCTCTTGGAAGCCAGTGTCTCTCATTCAGAGGTAAAAGATCAAAAAGTGTCAGATTAATGGATCAACCTATAGCATGATGTACCAGCTGAAGCAAAACAAACCATGTTGCTTGTGTAGAATCTTATATTCTCACTTATCACTTCCATGTGATATACTTTGTGAGTTTTAGGACTTTAAAATAATAATGTGATGCATTAAGAGATCAATTTATAGCACTATTCCTCTGGTCTAAGTGGCACTGCTTCATTACTTTCAGCAAAGTTTTATCCTCTTGTGCTGTCACAGAATTGGAGCTTCTCTGTCTTGGTATTGTAGAAAAGATGGGGGTTTCTGGAGATATAATTTTGTACATTACAACCTCTGCTTCTTGCAGTATAGAGTATTCTTGCGCAATTTTTTAAAAATTCCTGTGTGTGTTCCTCACTCTTCTTACATTATCTTACCACTGTCTTGCTTTACTTTCACTTTGAGTTGTTTACTCTTGAGTATTTTAAGTTTTCTGCGTGAAAGGCTGTGTGTTACCATTGCTGTTTCTGTGATCCCAGTGATCAGTCAAAATCATGAGAAATGCCACGTGACTGACAGGTTGTCTCTGTGGCGAGTGTCAGTACGACTGTCAAGAGCTGAGGCTACATTTGGTGCAAACCGATCAGCGCAGTCAAGCAGCCACTGGGTGTCAGTGATGCTCCACTTGCAGAAACCATCGCAAGATCTCTGAAAAGTGCAGCATTAAAAAGTCGGTTCAGACCATCATAACTACTTATAGATGATTTGTTCTCCTGCTTCTGCGGCAGCGTGACTGCCTTTATTGTTAGCTTGTTATTGTGATACCACTAAATGGTAATGAGAGAAGTAATCTGAAAGCAATTCAGTTAAATGGGATTCAGTGCACCTTTGATGCTTTGGAATAACAATGCTAATTGGCTGAATTGTAAAATTACGTTCCATCCTTACTTTTTGCCAGCCATATGTAGAGCTTAGATATATACACACGTCTCACATTTGAATAACTATACAGAATTTTTTGTTTGCTTGGTGCTTCAATTGTCCCCCAGTCCAACTAGAGCATTAGAAAGCCTATGTCTCTTACTGATTAGGAAAGCTGCACAAGTACTTTTTAGAGCTGTATTTTAGGCATTCCTATTATGTTTATTGTCTATACAGCCACTTTCTAATAACCTTAATGGTAGCTATAGGCCCATTGTAGCCCTATATTTCTGTGATTATATACTACTACTGTGCTTGTCTCTGGAATGGTAAGAGTAAGCCTGGGAATTTTTTGTGCTTACTGTACTTATAGTTTCTGCCTTGATATTATGTGCTGTCCATGCTCATTTTCATGTGGTGAAGTGATTCAAAATGGCTTAAAACCTGTAACTGGAAGACTATAAGCATTTATTTACTGAATGTAGGAGTTTGGGTTAGCTCTGGTACTCAGAAAGCTGCAAGGAAAGTTCAGAGGAACTTAGGTGGTAAAACACAGAATGGTTTAAAACTGTACTGAAATGGTGATATTCATGCGAAGCACAAGGAATTAAATTTCAAATTGTGTCTCAGTCAAATTTCCTCCCCAGAAAGAAGTCCAAATCAGTATCATCGTGCTCTGCTCACAGAATTATGTTCATATTCTGTTCCTTGAATGCACAGAAAAAAAAAGAATATTTAAAAATATAGGAAATCTTTTAGCATCAAAAAGGCAAAATTCTGTTCCAGAACAAAAATCAAAAAGTCAAGTTATGAAATTGGAAAATAAAATGCTCAGAGAAATTAAGGAGTTCAATTGCATATCCTGACTATCTTGCAGATCCTCTCCCTGACTGGGTACTCTTACCAGCAAGAGATGCATTCAGTGGAGGCAGTAGAGACAGGTCCTGTCCTAAGCAGTACAATGGAGCCCTGTATTTTGGCTCCTACAGTCTTCTACAGAAAATTGTAATTTTCTGGACTTATTGAGAATGGGTAGCTAAGAACTCCTGAGATACCTGACTTTGAGCACTTGCCATTATCCAAGATGGTTTTATTATAGTCTCACCCACGGTCTGTTTAGGCATTTGTGCCTGCATCTGCTATTAAATAACACTTTAAAGCAGTGTTTAACTGAGAAATGTGAGCTGGCTCAGAATGGACGTTGTGCCAAATAGGCATCCCCAAGTGTTAAATTGGTGTGTTCTTTGAAAGAAGGAAGGACCACGTTGTTTGATTTTAGTGATTCATATCCCTAGATTTTGATCTTCAGGTGTTTCTGCAGCAGAGGTGCATATCTGATAGAAGGAGTATATTCAGCATTGTAAATATGCCTGCTTATGGTATGAATGCTCAAGAATGAATGATTGATCTGTGAAAAATGAAAGCAAATCCTCGTAAGAAATACACTTCATCTTTTTATATGCACATGGAGTCTAAAGTAAGAACATACCAATCTGATATAAAGCTGTATGGTTTATTATTTCAGGTCTGTCTGTGCCTGCAAATTGTCATGTTACTGTGACACAAATTTTCACTTTATTGACTATAAAAAAAGGTGATGCATTTCAGGGAGAAAAAAATTTTAATACTTATATATTGTGATAGGTCCTTTACAGTGCCTTTGTGGTAGCTTTAACTGGAAGATGTGATGAAGAAGTACTTAGCCTGCTGCTAAAGCTGCCTGAAAACAATAGAAGATCCCTGGTAGCAGAAGAATTATGTTCTTTACCAGCACTGGACTTGTATACCACGTTTGTATTGATTATACAAAATTTGAATGTACGTCACATCATTTACAAGGTAGGATGTTTTCTTTTGAAGGTAGTATTAAACATACAGAGAGATAGATTAATAGTTCTACTATTTCTTCATGTATTCTTTCTCCATGAAAGCAAACAGTGGACATATGGCATTTTTTGTCTTTATTTAGTTCCCCAGAATACAACAGTTGAAGAATGGGGCTGATAGATGCTACTGCATTCAATTTCTTGCTTCCCCGTGAAAATTATCACTGAGGAGTTAATTATGACAGCTTTACAGAGAACACAGGAAGTCGAAGACATAATAAAATTATTCTTTAGCAGAGTTTGACGTTCATGCAATTAGTCACTTCATTATTTGTAAGAGTGGAAGACTGATCTGACAACATTTGAACTAAAACCAGTATAGGAGCTCACATCACAAGAATGACAAAGCTATTTTCCAGGAAGAATTTGCACTGTGGATGCAAAAGTCTGTAGCACAACTGTATTAACTGTACAATTGTAGATAATCTGGGATCTAGTATGACTATTCAGTGAGATAGTGGTTTTATCTGTAAGGACAGAATTACTGAATGGGATAGTTAGAAGACATTTCAGTTCTTTTGGGGGTAATTGATTGACAGAAGATAAATGTAAGCATGAATAGCTGATATACAGTTATAACATTGTGAGGAAGAATAATTTTTTCTAAAGCCGTAGATGTCTGGTTCTATTCTGGATGCTGCATGCTCAGTTAAGCAGGTTAGACATAGAATCTTAAAAGAAGACAATTTCCCAGAATAGGTGAAGATACCAGAGGGAAAATAAAAGATTTTTCCTTCCTGAATTATTTGCAAACCGAGAAGGAAAAAAATAGAAGAAAATAAACCAGTTCTTGTTCTGATGTGTGTTTCTGCTGAGCTCTACAGAAACGTAATCAAGTCCTAGCAAAGAATAAAAAATGTTGTCAGCTCATCCTAAATTATAATGGAAATTCTGCTACTTTTTAGCCAAATAACGTTTTTTTTATTTTTACTATTATAAAAAATAATAAAGTAATAATAAGTAAAAGCAGATGAAGGCTGAGAAGAAAATCAAGCACAGACATTATAGTACGAAGACAGAGGTAGATAAAGTAAAGATAATCAGAGGAAGAACTGAAACTATATAATGAGATTGTAGTGGTTTTATTATTTTGCATAGGCAGGTAACAATGAATCAGTTTATATTATTGTTTCATCTAACTAATCCACAAAAGCAAAGGGAACTGAGAGAAAATCCATAATGATGAATTTGCATGGTGGAAATAGCAAACAGCCAATTGAACTTAGGTCAAGTAGGTAATAAAATGCACACAGTTATTTTGGGTAGGAAAAATTCAAAGGCAGGAAGAGTGTGTCAGGAAAGTTAGTTACTTTAGGAGTCATATTAAGCAATAAAAGTGCTTTCTAGATTTAATTTAACTTATAAATTATTTTAAAAATATGAAATTGTTGCATTGAACATCCTTAAACTGGTGAAGGAAAAGTTTCCATTTACAGTTAATTCTAAGGGGATAGAATGTTGCAGATCCTATTAGCATCTTGGGTTGGAGAGCTCTCTTCAACTTGGCAAGTGTAAACATGTCCTCTGCATATTAATTCATGATTTGTCATAAGCCAGTTCTAACATTACATTACAGAGAGCTTCTCTTCAGCTTAATCTGAGAGCAACTGGGGAGTTATATCAAAAGGAGTTTTGTTTAACATGGTTTGTAGGAACATTATATAATCAGTTTTAGAATAAAGATGAATAATTTTGTATGTTTCATTGAAAGGTTAGCATTTGTTTCTAACTGGAATTTACTGTGGTGATTTTTTTCCTTCATTTCCAAGGTCCAGATACCAGCTGAGATAGGCAATGTATTAAATATGCTACTGGATGTGGTTTCTAGTATCAGTTCACTTCTCAATAAAGTCCACCATGTCATGGAAAAACTTCCAGTGTTCCTCCAAGGAATTCAAAATATTGGTGTGCTCGACATCTCCACATTGCAGCAGGTATGGGTAGGATTTCAATATGCAAAATTAATTCCCATTCTGAGGTGATTTGGTAGAGATATGTGCTTAGTAAGGAGGCGCACTAATAGAAATGATTTCCTAGAAAGTTGGGAACTTAGAGAAGAATCCATAAACCCTAACAAGATTCATTTGGTCTCTTTCGAGCAGTCTGGTAATTCTGAGACTATTGATATGTCGGGGTTTTTTTGTTAACTTATGAGATCATAGTCTAAGTTACTTCAGTGTTTGTCAACTGACTAACATTATGGTCTATTATCTGTGACTTGGAGATAGCTAGCCAGGTCTTTTCTGCTAACAGCATTTGCATGGGGCTTTTTTATGAGCAGACTATTATTTTGTTTACAAGAAATAGCTTAGCTTTTTTTAAAGGATATGATTTCAAGACAGAATATGCAGTTCTTGTATCTACCACGTGTTTCTGTTCGTGTCACCTAAAGGGTTTGTGCGATAGTTCTGCTTGGCAGACATTCAAAAAAAAAAGAAAAAAAGTGGCATGAGGTGTGAGTGAGGGTATCTCTTTTGTCCCTGCCTTGAAGGGCAGTTGCTGTATGCACACCTACACAGCCAGCACCGTGGTGAATCTAGAGTTAAATGAATCATCAGAAAGATTTCTGTTTCTAAGCAGGTTCTGATTCCATAGGAAGACCTGCTGACCCCCACGGCATTACCTTCTGGGTTTGCTGTCCTTTGTGGAAACTTGAGGATTGAATCTGGTTTAAAATTGCAATTCTCTAAAAGATCCCACAGTGGTAAACGGTGCAATCTGGTTTATTGCTAGAGTACAGAGTAAAAACTGCCTTAAGTACTATTTGCCTTAGTGATATCTTTTTGAAGATCTTCTAATCTGTGTGATAGAGACATGTTGAAAAATGCTGTTCTGGTGCATCTATCAGTTTTGGTTTTGAGCCTCTCTTTTTGGGGTGGCTGCTGCAATGAACGGTGCCTTTCATCAGGTACTTGCATCTTTCCTGCTTTCCTTAAACTTTCCTTCCAGCAAATGAAATATTCTTTTTGGACTGAACTCCCAAAGTTCCTTATTTGATAGAAGAACCTCTCAAAAGGTGCTGTTAAAAAGTTTGCAAAGGAACAAATGGAACAGCAGAGGGCCATCTGCTCACAGTTTTAAGCTTTGCTCGATGGCCACTCCTATTATCCTGTAATACACCATAGATTTAACCTTGGCACTTTTGTTCTTTTTGAGTTCTAACCTTTTTTTGACACAACCTTCATTTTCTAATGTTTCGCTAAATCCCTTTTTCTTGTGAATTTGCTGGGGTTTTTTGATCACCTAATAATTTGTAGAGGATTAAAATAATCAGTGCCTATTTCTTTTGTTAATAAATTACATTTTTGATTTCAAGGGCTCTTCTGTCTCTGTAACTTTTTTAAATTTCGAAGACTAGTGAAAGTGTGTCCTTTTTTTTTCATGTTTAACTCGATTTTTTTATACTTTCCAATAATAATTTTAGTTATTGATTATTTTTTGCTTCTTTTCTATGGTGGCCAAACTTGTGCTATTGAATAAGTGCTCCACTGAAGTGCAGATATTGCTTATACACCTCTGTCCTTAAATGTTTTCTTCTGTTTCCAAAGGAGTCCATCCTTCTGGATTTTTGTTTTCATGATAACTAAGAACAAAGTAGTTCAAACACATAGAAAGATTTTCAGATAAAGAATGTAAATGTTTTTAAGGTAAAAATATGTGGACCTTCATCAGAAAGACATATTGTCAATTTTGAAGTTGACTAAAAAAAATAATTACTTCTATAATGAAAGAAGAAATAAAGTAATTGTCAGCTATGTACAGGGATTTCTGTCTAAAAGGAAAAGTGAAAAGAAAGAAATAATTTTAATATATCTGTAAAATGTGAAGTTGAATTGAAAAGCTACACATATTGTAATAAAAGATGATGTAAAAACTCAATATCTATCCGTCAGCAGTAATTGGAATATGGAGCCACATTCTACTGTTTAAAACACTGAGTGAATGGGTAACTCCCTGAGGAAAAACACTGCTGATTTCAGTAATGACTTTTACTTGTTTTTGCTGTTTGAAATTATTCGCTTATGTTTTCATACCTAATTTTTTGGATGCTTGTCACTCATCAGTAGATAAGCTGCAGGGGACTCCCTGAGTTGCCGAATGCTGTTAATTGTGAGTGGTGGCCTCACTCTGTAATCCTTCCACTAACTTGAACAAATTCTCTGTTGAACCTATCATTGCAGAACAGTCTGGGTTATAAATGTATAAAATTCTGACTTAGGTTTATTTGTGGCTACTATGTTTATTCTTGTATCAAAAATATTCTGTAACATTTTTAACTTCTCGGCCCTGCCCATATGTTTGCAGAAGACCAATCACAGTCCTCTGTTTTGATAGGTTGAATAGACTTATTTTAGTATTTGTTTTTTGCTTTAGTTTTTTTATTTTATAACAGGCTCTCAGTTGCCTAAGACAGCCTAGCATCGTTTTTGCATGCTGGGTTTGGAAAAAGAAATGTGTACAGTCTTTGAGGGGAATTATGACTGATGACTCTTGTAACCTGCTCATTCTTGTCTATACCTACTAAAATGACTTTCCTAAACTTGCATTCAGCTTTATCATAAACTGCACACATTTTTGTCTCTTACATGATCAAGGATGAGTGATATACTCAGGTGACCTCCATTTTATAGCAACATCTCTTGATTTCAGTTGATAAATAACATTCTGCACTGGTTATCTTTCTATTCAATTTGATTTGAATTAGGTAATTGGTTTCTTACCATATTGCATTTTGATCTTCTTTTCTCCTGCAATGCCTTCTGGTATTAAATGATAGGCAGATTTAGGCAATTTGCTTCTTTCAGGGCTCACAGGAATAACACTAATGACTTCTCTGTAGTCCAGTGCTTTCTTTCCTGTTAACAGGCTTCCTGCAATATCTTCTTAATGCCATTTTTTATCTGCCACTACTAATCAGCAATGGGATCAATGCTGATTAATATTTTCTAGAGCAAGAACATTAATTGGTTGGTAGAGTTCACCTGAATTTGAGACAGCATGTATCTTTTTTGGGAAGAAAGGAATTGTTCTCCCACCTAAATATGTTTTGTTGGTCAGGAATGATAATTTGAGAATGCATTAAATTCTACTTCTCAAATATTTTTTGTCTTTAATGTTCTCCACTTTAAAATTTACAGTATACCTTGCCCTAATAAACATCAGAATCAGATATCCATTATTTCCTGGATCATTATACTACTCCTTCCTGAATATATATGATTTTTCTACTTTTCAGATGGTGCCATCTAAATTTGATAGGCTTCTGAAAAACTGTTCAATCAAATCAGCAGTTTTGCTGCTATCCCCCTGATTCTGTCAATTTCAGGACAAAAAAGACTTTGACCTGTTTACATTTTTTCCCAGACTTAGGAATATCTATTTCTCTGAATTTGTTTCCTTTAGCCTTCTGGTTGCATTAAATTTTGAAATATCTTTAACCTCCTTGTAGTTTTCCAGGAAAATTGCATTATTTTTTCTCTTTCTTTCTCTCTAATGTAATGATTCTGAATGTATTTTAGTTTCATGTGCAAGCTGTAGCCCGGTATGACTTTTAAGTTTCTTTTTTTGGGTAGCTGGTACTTCTATTCCATGTGAATTTATTTTTATCCATAATATTTTTTTAGGCATACAGCTGTTCAATTAGGTCAGAAGCTCCTATGCTATAAGCTTTTTGCCTTCATTTGAAAATCCAGTTCCAGATAACCTTTTAATCTTCCATACCAGCCTTCCTCTTCCATGAATTTGCTACAGTGGCTTGCTTGACTGATTACTTTGTTTGTAGGAGGTTGGTTGTTTGGATTCATCAGTCTTGATTACAGCTCCACTTTACATAGTTTAAACTAGAACAACTCGATCAAAGATAACTTTTTTTTTGTTATATATTTCTCATACTTTATCAAAGCCAAATTTTAAGAAACATATCTTTTCGAGTCAGTGGATATTTAATTGAAATACAGTAAGTAGATCCAGCCTGTTAGTGGCAGTTTACTGCATAAATATTCATTATTTGAATTTCAAGTTATTTTAATTTGAACTGGAATTAATTAGCAAGTTTGTGCTCTTTGACTGAAATAAGCCTCATTTATCCCTCTAGTGAAAATAGTCACTAATAAAGATTCATAACCAATTTTATACAGCATTGTGCATAAATAAAGTTTATTTCTCCAGTGAAGTCCATGCCAGCAGATTCATTCAAGGGCTGTGGATGATTGTATTATGAAATATGGGTATTATTTATTTAGTATGCGCTGTGCTGAAAATGTAAGCTAAAAGTAAGATTTTGGGAGCAGCTAACACTGAGGTTTAAACGACACTTTCGAATATTCCTCCAGGATTGCTAAAGAAGCACCTGGCACTTCAGTAAATGCATTGATCAGGATAAACTGTTTCTAACAGCTCAATTTCTAAACTGTCTGTGATTATGTCTTTATGTAAAGTGCTGTACTACTTTGAAAATTGACTCTTCTCTTTAAAAAAATTCCGACAATAAAATGCTAATTTTTTTCAGTGCCGAATGTTTGTGTTTGACATATCACAGTGTTTTTTCTATTTGCCGGTTGTGGAGTCTTCAAATGATGTCTGATAGTCTAGTTATGCATTTCTTGACAAGCATCTGCAATAGTAATGAGTATCAGGCAAGCCAGTGCACTCTTCAGTTGTCCCACAGCAGCACGATGCCTTGCAGTTGTGTCCTCTTAGAGCTGTGCACCTGTACAGCCTTCCGTGAGATATCACTTACAACTGAGCACATTATCTGAAAAGGGGAGCTGCACAGAGGATGAGACTATTGTTGTTGTTCTTTCTTTTTGAATGTGGTGAATGATGGTGCTTAAGCCATAAAAGCAGGCAGATTGCTCTCTCTCCTCATTAGAAGTACGCTAGTCATGAACAAATGGCAATAATAAATGCTCGTATGACTCAAGACGTGCAAAAACTGCAAGCTCATCTAACAAGTTAAAAGATGTACTTGAAAAATAAGCTTTTAGGGCAGGCGCATCTGAATAATTTTTTTTCCTTATTAGCAACTGTCTTCACTGCAAACATTCATAACTAAACTGTTTTCGTTATTTCTTCTGCCTTTGTGACACAGGAATAATCTACCAGAAGAGCACATTTTGTGAAAACTGGCATTGGAATCAGGGTATCTGCAGTCCAGTTGCCTTGATATTTTCATTCCTTTTCTGCTTAACTGCTACACAGTATTTTTCAAGTTTTAGTGTAGTACATTGTGCTACTGCCTTTCATTGAGTATCCTGACAATTAATACTACGTTACCTTTCCCCATAATAATGGTGATCAGAAGAACAGAAATGAGCACACCAGGCCCTCATCTTATGGGCTGTTTCAACAGCCTAATTTTGTCAATCTCCTTAGATGTCAATATTGACAGAACACCAGGGCTACTCCTTGAAGCTACTTAAAGCAACTTCGATTCATCTGTATTTTTGTCCATTTGTTCTAGCTTTTACAAGGTGGGCAGTTCAGAAGTTCAGCTGTTGGATCCCTGGAGTCTGTAATCAAGGCAGTGTGTAAAGAAGAATCTTCATTTTTCAGCAATGCAAACCTTTTCATAGACATGCCCAGAATCATGGGACTTTTGGAGGACAATATGGCAAAATATGGCATTCCTGAAAACTCAAGTAAGAAAAACATCAATCACAAGTTGCAGTATGCATTCAGAGTTAAGAGAAGTTTTTCCCACTTAAATGGAAATGTTTATATACCCACTGAGGTCTCAGTTGATACTGACTCAGTTAACTTCAGCACAAGATGCTGATCAATAAAAATTTAGTGGCTATGAGATAATTGTGGGTGAGACAGAAGTGATTCTGGTTTTTTTTTATCTTTGCAAATAATAAATAAGAGTATTCCTTTCTTTGAGACATTTTTATTAACAGTTTTACAGCACTTGGTATTAAAAACATATCTTTGAGATACCAGATTGAGAATATATTGCTGCTTTCCCTTCTTCCGTGAACACAAAGCTGTGGTAATTATTGAGCAGTAAAATATGCAAACCTTCTGGATAGAATGAGTTTTTTAATGGTTGATATTCCTATTCTCTTTGTCAAGTGCTCAGAAAAATCCCTTAGCACTCATGTAGTTTCACCTTTGGTCCCTTTCCTCAATACACATTTGACTTACCCTGATTAATTTTAGTATTGTTAATAACCTTGTTAGTGCCTCAGGTGGCCCTGTGCAAGAGAAGACTACAGTGATAGAGTATCACTAGGGATGCCTCCATCATCTATTGGTTTCTACAGCCCAAAATTGCTCCAGGCTTGGCTGGGATCCTTGGGAGGGAGCCAGAGCTCTGTTTTGGCCTTCTCACTTGAATGTGTGGGATGTAATGCTAAGCAGGCAGCTCTGTTTTTCTTTCCTACTGGAAGATTGAAGTCAGCTGGATGGCTGATTAGAAAGATTGTTTGGAACTTTGTCTCTTTAAAAGCTGTTTAGGCCAGAAGAACTCTTTCTTGATCTTTTTTTTCCAGAGTTCTTTTCTTTTATTTTCAGAGTTGTCACAACTCTGGTGTGCTGTGAGACCTTTTACCACAGGACTCTGAAATATTTAAGGCATCAGTTATTTCCTACATTCCCATGAGTGAATTAATACTGTTGCCCATACTTTACAAACTTCTGCATGGGGCAATGGAAAAAAAAATTGAGGCCGCAGAAACTTGATTTATACCCCTTCACAGTGATTAACTTGTATGTATTTTTTGTATACCAACACTTCCTAGTGACTTTCTGAAGTTCACAGCAAAGTCAGAGTAGTAGGTCTTCAGTGTCCTTTAGCCTACTGACATTTCTGACCAGCCAACTTGTAGCCTCATTATTCTTTGCTATTGTTTAGCAATGATTGTTTTTAGTAATGATTGTTTAATTTAAGAAAATAAAAATTTGGGTAAAGAACTGGCCTTTCTTAATGAAACATTTCTGACACATCTTTCTTTCACTTTCTTTCAGGAGTTTAAATGGTTTTGGCCTAGTTTTCCATTATGTAAAAGGATTTGTCTTCCTTGAGGAGTTAATGACATTATTTAGTATTTCTTCAGAGCACTAGAAATGGGATACTTTGATACCACTTGTAAGAAATAATAAAACCCCCCAAAAACATGAGTTGGGCATAAAAATCTGCATGTTTCTAATAGGAAACTGATTGCCTTTACATGAGTACAAATGCAGTGGGATATCTTTGAAACTGTTCCTTAGATCCTAGTTCTGAAGGACATACACCCTAATGTATTAATAGCCCCATGTGATGTAGGAATACGGGTTTTTATTAAAGAATGGAAAAGACAATTGATTAGATGTTTCAAATCAAGCAGTTAAGTGTCCTGAAAATTTTTTGCCTGCCTTTCTGGTAGGCTTTTATAAGATTATACAAAAAGAAAAGTCAGTATTTGTGAAGGATTTTGTATATTCCTACTTCTTTCTTATATAAGAACCCAAAGTTGAAGAACAATGGTGGGTGTGGAAGGAGATTTTTTTCTTTTAATTCTTCCCTCTGAATTCAATTTTGTGGGAAGAAGGTTCACATATGTCCTTCTGCTCTAACAGGCACTAATATGATTTTAGGATAGATGGGATTCACAGGCTGCTTTTCAGAAATGCAAGGAGCTCTGGCTTCTGATTTTTTTTCCCTGTTCAGTGTTTAGAGTTCTTCATCCTCAACACTATCATAGACTGTGGTTAAAGAATTTCTATAGGGGCCTATTCTGATTGTTTAGTGGTAGTTGGATGGTGTTGTTACCAAAATACTGTCAACAGTATTTGGCATGGTGCTGTGGTAGACTCCAAAATAAGACTCAAGCTTGTCTTTGAATAAAAAAATTCCAATCTCACCTGTGTTGTCCATCTTAAATTCGAGCCTGTCTTTGTTTTTGCAGCTCCTTTTTGCTTGAAGCTGTATCAGGAGATTTTGCAGGCTCCTAATGGGGCTTTGCTATGGACTTTCCTGAAACCTTTATTACATGGGAAGATACTGTACAATTCAAACATCAACATGATTAACCTGGTGATGGAGAAGGTGAGTATCAAAAAACCCCACTATTTCTGTGTATTGATTTTGTCTTTGTACTTGGTTTTAAAGGTCCGCTTCTTCCAGGGTAGGAAGAAGCAATTGCATAATTACCTTTCAGAAACATAGATCCAACCTGCCCCCTGAGGTCTCACCTGTTTCCCACTTTAAACTTAATGCTTCTCTTAACTTTTATCCTACTTGTTACAGTGGTTCCATCTCAGTGTGAAAAGCAGAATTTTGCCCAAAGTCCTTTAAACCATGAATAGAAAGATTGAATGGAACACATTAGCAAAAGTGCTATGGGAATCATACTGAATCAAGGTGTAGGGTGCAGGTATTCTAGGCAAGCTTTTGCCTTCAACATTTTCTTATGGGAAATGGGAACTGTAATGGGGCATCATAGAGACCTGGGGAAGGGATGCTCCAGGGAAAAAAGCCTGTTCTTAGGGAATCACTGAGCTGAATTAAAAAAAAAAAAAGAAGAAATCTTCAGTTCATCCTTCCTGATTGTTTCTAACACCAGTAGCTGAGTGACCAGTCATAACCGGGCTGCTGTATGTGTGGATGCTGATGATGGTATTCAAGAGTTTTACTGTCTCTGCAGTTCTGTTATGGTTGCTATTCTGTCTTGAGTGTGATTATTGACAGTGACATGTTTCTTCATGCCTAGCTTAGAGGCACTTCTGTAAGAGAAGGGTTTGTGACTTGTTTTAGATTTCTCTGCAAATTTTGCATTGATCTAAATATATGGCTTTTACCCTGCAATATTCGTTATTAAAAGAATGACAATTTGGATTAATTTAAAATCTGGACAAAAAACAATTGCTGCTTGTAAGTGGTACACAAAAAGACCATAGTAACTTTAAATATGATGGTAACGATATTCTCTGTAAATTGAAAACTTTGTGGTATTCTGATTTGTGTTCTAAAAAATAGTAAAAAACTAAGCCCAAAACCCCATTCTAGATAGCAGATACTAGATAACTTTATAGTTTCTGTTCTGAATTGGAAAAAAGATATTGAGCGATTTCATATTTTGCAGTTAAATAATTTAATTTGAGGAACAGGTTATCACTCTGGAGTACAGTATAATTAATTTAAAATTTTTAGTCAGTTAGAAATGAAGCTGCTCTTGATGTTTATAGATGGAAATTCTACAAAGACAAGTTGTAAGAAATGATAAATATTACATGTCTTTTTGAAATTATATTGTGTTACAATGACATTTAGAATATAGCACTTAAAACATTTCCCCATTATTTTGCCAGTTAATATGCCAAACTTCCATTCTTAAAAGCATCTGTAAGAAAGATGAATATCTTCACACACAGTATGTTCCCCCATAGACCTTTAGTGAAATCTGGACTGAGTAATACAGTTCAGGAAGAAGTTAGCTTTTGGGTTGGTTTTTTGGGTTTGTTGGTTTGTTTGTTGGTTGATTGGGTTTTTTTGGGGGATGGGGTTTAATGCTTTGGAACAACAAAAAGATCCTGGTAGAAGCTCTCATTCTCATTATATATTCTCAGGCTCACAGAAGTTCCACCAGCTTATTCAGAAATCTGTATAAATACACTCTTGCCCCTCTTCCCAGTCCCGCAAATCTAACAAGCAGTTATGAATGGGGATCTGTTTATGTGTAAATATGAAAGTAGTGGGAAATTTTCTTTTCTGGTTTTATTACAAAAATCTCCCAGCTATTCCTTGAACAGAAACAAAAGTTTAAATTCAAAATATTGTCCCCAGTGTCTCAAATGTAGCTACTAAACCCCAACCCTGTAGCCTTTACAAGCCTGATCTCCTACTGAAATTGGAACAGTTCTAGTTTCCTTCAGAGTGTGTGGCTACATGTCATCTATTTACTAGAAGAAAGAAGTAGCAGATTACAGCTTTGAAGAACACTGATGTTTGTATACTCTAACATATTCTCTAAGATTTCCACATGGACTATTAAATTTGAGACTGTGTAATTGACCTTTCTTCGATAAATTGTGAGGTTGCTGGGTTCAAGTTTCAGAGACGGCAGCAGTTCTACTGTGTGGAGTAATGGTGATAGTCACAGAAACAGGCTGTGGTGATGACTGAGGGTAAAACAGTTCAGTGCCCTGTGGCATCCAGGAACTCAAAGGCCACATGTGACGTCTTTGATCTTTGCCTTCACAAAACTTTTTTGCCACTGATGAACTGATCTTATGGAAGTATTTCCTATTTCAGAAGATTCTCAGAGTTGATCTTATATTCAGCACTCATGTTAGAAGAACCTTCTGCTGTTTCCAAAAACTTTGGGGTCAGGCTTGCCAGGACTTTACTGCTATAATTTGTCCACTTGCTTTTCAGGTTATATGAATTCCTAGTATTTATTGTTCCTTTGGTGAGTTCTGCATCAACCACTTCTTCCTCACTTGCTTTTTATTCCACTTCAGACTGCGGCACCTTCTATTTTAATATTTTGTGGTTTTATCTCCCAGCTGTAATTATTTATATTCTCTATTTACTACTATGCTTTATTTTAATTTATTATTAGTATAAAAAAATTTAAAACTTACTTAGATTTCAGAATTATTAGTCTGCAATCCTCTGGTTCCCCTAGCATCTTTATACATATTTTTGCATTTGTTATTTTCCACTTCCCTCATGACAAGGGAGTTTTAATCAGGAGGTTACACTACACTGAGTAGTTCAGCTATTTAATCCTCGAGTGCTTTTGAAATTCTTCACTGGACATTATCTTTTCCTGGAAATTACTTATTGTTAATTTTTTTTTAAGTTGTGCTTAAGGTTTTTTTTGTGTTAAGTTTTTTTTAAGCTTTACTGTGCACGTTTATTTTTTACTGCTGCTTTGATTAGAGACAGATTGTCCAAAGTGTTCTGCATGTGGAAGGCTTCTGACTCAGGAACTTCCCAAATGCCTGCTGTCATGAATGAAAAAGCAAAAAAAACTTTTAAACAACTCCTCGTTTTGCTTTTTTTTGCCTAAGGTTTTGGGTTTTTTTTTCTTATTTGGATGTAACCTTCCTTTGAAAGGAAGTTTTCTAGGGGCTTCCTGCTTTGTATCGTGTGTATATATATATGTGGTCTTCCTCAAATCTTTTTTTGATAGGCAGTAGGTATTTGTTCAGTTTCCTCTATGCTGCCTTAAACTCTGTACCTCCTGCACACAAGTTAACCACTTTGCTGCTTTTAATTTCTTTCAAATAAGTGTTTACATTATAGAAAGTTCATCTTTTCCAAAAATCCATGCTGCTGCAGTAATTTGTTTTTTTAGTTTCTTGTGTAAGGCAGTTGAATACAAGCACATTATAGTTACTGTAGCTCTTTGAAAGCAATTTCAGCACGAAAATTTTTCCTTTGTGCTGCTCAGAATCAAGTCAAGAAGCACTAAGATCTGCTGAGCCCAAATCTTACAAGCTGCTTGATATAATAGTTTCTAGTGGTGTCTGAAAATTTGATCTCCTTGTGTTCTGGTGTGACCTGTGGTTGCTCTGTCCTAGGGAGAAAGCAATCTCCGAGACTGGTTGTTTGCTACCCTTGCAGCCTTCCTGGTCTCCTTCATCTTGTCACCATCATGCCTGGTTTGTGGGTTTCAATCCATGAGGTTTCTGTGTTGCTTCTGATGGGAAGAACTTGTTTAGTCTACTTGACAGCAGATTTAGTTTAACATTTAGGATCACTTTCTCTTTAACCCTAATGAATTCCATTCTTTGAAGTGGAATAGGGATTCTCATAGAAATTAAATGCGTAATGTTTTTCAGGGAAACAAAATTACATGCAAGGTCTCTTTGGGGCCTTCTGTGTTATAAAGAGGAAAAAAGAGCCACCAGAAGTTGTTTTTTCATGTTGTGCTAAGAGTGGGATTTTGAAAAAGGCACTTAAAATACTATGGCAGAAATTTTATACTTTCAATGGGAATTATTGCAGAAAGTGTGGTCCCAAACTGGAGTTTACAACTCACTGCAGACACTCATTGCTGGAAAATGTCACAATTTTTACCATAACAACCATGCTGGATTGTTCTTAGATGCACTTCTGTGACTGATAACAGCAATTTAAACAAAAAGATGCCGCAATATTTTCTAGTCTTGAGTATACTTGTGAGCTGTTTAAAACAGGCTGGAAAAAAAAATTTCTGCTTGTTTGCTAAGAGAGAAATTGTAACCTATGTTTGACTGGGACAGAAAATGTTTTGCTTTACTCAAGTCTTTCCCTGTGAGAGTATTTTGAAACAGATTGATTGATCAGTTGAATTTATTGTCCAAGCTGTGCTTCTAAATTTCATTTTTACTATGTATTCAGTCAAACTAGTTTGAATAAAAGACCCACAACTGAAAGGCTTTCTTTTGAATATGTCCTAACTGTATTTCTTTTTCTGTCTTTCTGAAGCACCCCCATGGTACTCTCTGTGAAAGAGACACTATAAAATAAAGAAGTCTTTATGATACTTCAGGTGGGAAACATGCAGAGCACAGGAAAACTTTGGTTTGCTTGGTATTGAAAAAGATGCTTTTAATTTCTTAAGTAAAAAAAAAAAAAAAAGAGAGAGAACGGATATTCTTACTGCTGTTTATCCAAATGAAATGGAAAGGAGTTGCAGAAGATCTAAAGTGTGCCAGTTTTTTCTGTTTCTTAAGATTTACTGTGCATGTTTCACTTCATTTGTTTCCCTGCATTCTTTTTCCCAGGCTAATTTCACTTTTGGTTTTGTGGAAAACTTGAAGACTTATTCTGAGACATGGCTTAGGATGTCTGAGGTCTTCAAAACCAGTGGAAATGTTCTCACAGTTTCACGACTGCAGGTTGGCGAACTGTGGGAAATCTTTTTATTTTCCAACTTTTTGCTGTGTGATCTAGACAGTATTTCTATACATGTAAAACCACACATATATCTGACTTCAGGTTTAAAAACAGCTGAAAAAGAGGCAGATTAGCTTTAGGTTATGAACCTATAGCCTGATGCTGAGAAACTTCTGACATAAAAATAATTAAAAGCAATGTTGCCTCACTATCTCCAGTATCACTCCAGTATCACTGAACAACAAGAGAAATAAAATGGTTTTGGTACTTGTTTGTTCATTGCTTATGTTTGCCAGCAAAATGTGAAACTGATTAAAAAAACTGATGAGGGAAATATTGACTATAAAATAAAAAAGGCGTTCTTGTTACTGGGGTTTTTCCATTCTACATATTTGTGTCTTCCCCTGTCACCTCTCCTAAATCCCTTTCCCACCCCCTGCCATTTATTTGAAAGGTGTGGTGTTAACCTGTTAAGAGGGAAAGACCGAAGACATGGAGAGGCTAAATGACTTCTCCAGTGTTATGCAGGAAATCTTGGTAATGGAACTGAACATTAATGCATATGTATATTTTGTATATTTAGAGAAGGTAAACTTGAGGTAACATCTATCACTTTTCGTTTTAGGAAGCACTTCAAAACAATTTCATAAAGCATTTCATAGAAAGCAATTTGGATATCAACATGGAAAAACTCCTTAAAAAAATGCAAGCATATGGTACGTATATGAAAGTACATGTAATGATTAGCCCTGTTAGACTCCAATTTAGAACTACATTTAGTTGAAATTGAATATTTTACCTATCTCAGTGATACTTAAGCAAAGTAATAAGAGACTTTACGCTCTTGAGTTAGTCTCAATTGTAATTGTCTTTTTTCTTTTGGGTGACTCGATAATTTGAATTTCAAATATTGAAACAATATTGGTAACAAGTCAGAAGTGGCAAAGTGTCATGGGAGAGTCCAAACATATCATCTATACTTAAAAGGAGTGAAGGGGGATATAAACCCAGTAGCCACAGTTCCATTAGGTAGAAGTGTATTTTTGTAGTACATTTTGAAGGAAATAAATAGAAAATGAGATTGGATAGAGTGTGTTTGATCAAAAAGTCTCTGTGGGCTTTTTTCTCCATTTATTCAGAATCAGTTGAGTGTGGTGTCCTTGAGCCTCAGAAAAGCCAGAGAGAGGGTTATAACCAGGGAGCTGCATTGTCAGTAGGAAGCAACCAGGGTCAGTCCCAGCCCTGGGATAGCCCAGTGGGGCCATAGGGATGATGCTGAGGGCAGAACATCGACCTGTGGGAAGCAGTGTGGGCCCAGGTCCATACCCAGGTCCAGAACCAGGTGTGTAGTGGTGGGAGCTGCAACCTGGAGCAGGCCCAGGCCCAGCTCTGTGCAGCTCTGTTGGAAAGAAGTGGCCCTGATTCATGGGTCTGCATGGGCTGCCCAGCAGCCTCCCCCTGGGCACAGCCATCCCTGGCTGGCCCCTTTCTGCGTTGGTAGTGAACCCTGGCAGTCAAACAGAGAGCCTCCAGGGTTAGATAGATAGCCCAAGGAGAATGTTTCTTAATGGAGAAGAAGGGAAACTATTATTTTGACTAATTTGGGATATTCAAGGATTTAAGTAGGAGAAGAGAATGGATTATGCTGTAAAATTAAGTTACTTAACTATTTTATAAGACTTTGATAATTGAAAAAAGTTCAGTATGTCCAGCTGTCAGTAAGGCAGGTGCACGATCATTAAAATGCTTGCTAGCATGTGCCAGAAGGAAAAGTTTGTACTGAAGCAGAGTCCAATGTCATTTAAGAAAAGTTCATGATTTTGAGGATCAGAAAGAGGGAAAAGCGGGATAAAATGCAGTAACAGTATGACATCATGGACAAAGGGAGCAGGGTACTTCCTAGAGGAGGATTGTGGTAGAAAGGACAGATCTGTGTGGTTTCAGTCAGTGGTGTTAGGAAAATTATGAGCCAGACACGAATCTGTTCCAGTCACTTTCTGGAGGAGTGCAGTGGTGAGCTCTTAGGCACCCCCACAGAGGGACTTTGTGACCCTCATGGCTTTGAAAAAATGGACTTTACAGAAATACAGGTCATTAAGTCTGCTTTACAGTCAAAGAATTAAGAGTACTGCTATAATAAATTAAGTGTACCTGAAGTACAGCTTTTATTGGTTTTCAGTATCTGCCTCTAGTCAGGAGATGGACAAAATCCACGGAAACTCTTGTTTGTAAATTAAGTGTGTTCTCAGTCTTAAGTTCTACTGCTGCCCTGAGCTGGTACGGTGTTGTGGTTTGACACTGGCTCAATGCCAGACACCCATGAGAGTCACTCGCTCACCTGGCCCTGCCACAACTGAGTAGAGGAGAGAAAAAAATTAACAAAGGGTTCATGAGTTAAGGACTGGCAGAAATAATTTTTCGGGGGAGCCTGAATGCTGGAGAGCTAGCCAGAGTAATGACACATACACCGATATGACTTGAGCATCGTTCTCCTGTTATTGTTTACCTACACAAGCTTATATCTACTTTTGCAAAGATTCACACCCAGTCCCTCTAGACGGCCTCTAATCCGTGGGGGAGCCGACCAGTGTGGAACTTTGCCAAGGACTTCCAGGGCTGCCTGCAGCCAGGTGCTTTCCAGGCTTGGCTGCAGCCAGGGGCCAGTTCAGGGGATTTTCCTCAGCAACCCTGAGTTGTCCAATTTTTGCAGGGGTATCATATGCCCCTGTTCCACAAGGAATCCCTCTACAATAATTCAAGCGCAAAACAGGCTCAACTTAAGGTTTCAAAGTGAATTTATTACTAACTAAGAGTCAAAGGAGGATAGTGAGAAGTAAAATAAGCCCTTAGAACACCTTCCCCCCCCAGCCCCTCCCTCCTTCTCACCGACAGCACAGGGAGACAGGGCATTTGGTCAGTTCATCACCGAATTTCCTCCCACTGCTCCGGGAGAGGAGTCTTCTCCTGTGGGCCGTGGGGTCCCTCCCACAGGAGGCAGTTCTCCCTGAACCTCTCTGACATTGGTCCACTCTCAGGAGCAGCAGCCACACCTCACCTCCTGTAGCATGAGCCCCTCCCACGGGCACACAGTCCTCCCAAAACTGCTGCGCCGTGGGTCTCTCTTTCCACGACGTGCAGTCCTCGAAGGAAAGGCTGCTTCAGCCTGGAAGCAGGGCCCTCTCTCTCCACCGGGTCTCCCACTGGATCACAGCTCCCTCCAGGCATCCACCCACTCCAGCATGGGCACCTCCCCCAGGGGCTGCGGGTGGATCTCTGCATCCCCCGTGGATCCCCATGGGCTGCAGGGGCACAGCAGCTTCACCATGGTCCTCACCACGGCCTGCAGAGGAACCTCGGCTCTGGCACCTGGAGCACCTCCTCCCCCTCCTTCTTCACTGACCTTGGTGTCTCCATGTTGTTTTTCCTCACATGTTCTCACCTCCTCCTCTTCTCTGACTGGAAGAAAAACTGTGTGACTTTATTTTGATGTTCTTCTTAAATATGTCATCATAGAGGCATTACCAGCCTCTCTCATTGGCCCAGGTTTGGCCACCAGCATGTCCCCCTTCAGAGCCATCAGGGATTTGCTCTGCTGGACATGGTGGGAACTTCCAGGACCTTCTCAGAGGAGTGACTTCTGTGGCCCCCCAGCTACCAAAAACCAGGCTGTGCCAAACCAATACATACCGTCATGGTTGGTGTGAGCTGGTGTGGCTTTTCTTTTGCAGACAGGTTGTGAGATTTAGTTGAAATTGGCCTTGGTTTGAAGGCTTTGTTTGAAGACTAGGGCTGGCTGTGGACTCTTTCATTAAGAAAAATGGCAAATGGCATCTGGAATTCAAACTGGAAAGAATCCGTGTTCCGTGTCCTCCTTAGGCAAGCGAATCAAATTTGAATCTACTTTCTCTTCAGATGATTTTCTTAACCAATGAACTGCTGGCTTGTCTGGGTTGGGCAAAGCTCACCCCTCAAGGTGAAGATGGATCATAATACAGCTAAAAACTGAAGCCTGCAGAAACACAATATTGGAAAGATAGGATGTAGGAAAGAGCAAGTCTATAAAACTGCAGGGCCTGCTGGAAACAGCTATCTCAATCTATCAGTTGAGTAATAACTGGATTTGGTTCTGAGGACCTAACACTGAGAACTACATGAGAGGTTACGGACAAACCAAACTCCATTAAATAGTTATCATGATCTCTGGAATTATCAGATCCATCCTTACTGATGCCGAGAACATCACAGAAATCTGTACCTGTGTTTCTTAAGCTTTTTAACAGAACTAAGGAGATTCGATAATATGCAATAAATGGTTTATAGTTTGAATGGTCAAGACAGAATATGATTTAAGTGGAGTGGGTTATGAAACTAGAATTTCCTTATTTTAAGGGAATACAGTTGACGAAATTAACATCATATAAAAACTGAAAATCAATATGGCCTATAGATCACAAGAGCTTTTATGCCTTTGTGAAACTGATCTCTCTAAAGTGCCAGAGCACTCCTCTGCATTTACACGTTGATTATACTTCTTTGTGTAGATTCACTTGGTCATTTTACTTCTTGAAAAATGATATGCACTCTTATTTTTATCTTAGTCTGTATATTTTTTGTTCATTTTATTAGTCCATAATAATGTGTAATTTAACTGTAAACCTCTGTTCTTCTGTTTGTTTTTTAAGAAATTTCATTAATCTTATATTGCATCAGCTGTTTAGTCCTGTAATTACCTAGCTTGCATTAAATTAAAGTCTTGAATATATCCATATGTTACTGGTTTTACCACTCACAATCTTTTTTTTATCCAAAACTCCAGTTTTCTAAAATCTCCTGATCTCTGTGATTATGTCTTCTAACTAAAGCAAATATTCCCTTCTTTTGTCACATCTTCACTCTCATTCAGCTGACTTCTAATTGTCCTCAACTACAAGTTGCTTGTCTTTGTATCTTTTTTAATTTCTCTGCAATGCTATAAAAATTTTAACAGACTTAGTGACGTTATTCTCCCTGCTACTCCTGCTGTAAAGTGTCATGGACAGAGTGGATAGATGTAGAACTCTTCCAAACTCTCTATAAAATCATCATGCTGCAAGACCTCGCAAAGTTATCAATTTCTAAACGTGTTTAACACGGTTACTGTGTCAGATTTACTCATGTGGAGCAAGGCAAATATTTAGCTGAGGGGTGAAAAGCTTGTGGTTTTCTTTTAAAGCCCTTTGCTTCCTAAGCTAGCTGTGTGTGGGCAAGACAATTATTTTCCTCTTTGCTTGCTTTGCAGCCCAGCAACTTGGAATAATTTTCTACCAACTTTATATAAACCCTATTCCACTAGTACTTGTGAGCTCCTTGCTGAGCACAGTCCTTACAAACCTTCAGGAAGGCACTGGAAGGCATTTGTGCTGCAAGCTCCTCTTTTAAAGTCTTACTTGCTGAATGTCTCTCTCATCCTTCTGCAATTTCTTCCAGATATGAAGTTTTTTTTTCACTATCAAGGACTCTCCCTTACAGAGGGCTGCATATGACTCAGTATACAACAGCTAGGGTGATGAAAAAATAAAACCAAAACAAGCAGCTTTCTTTTGTGCTACCCCTCTGCTGCCCACACTGTAATGAAGTAGTTTTGTGTGTATTTAGAAAGCAGGAAACAAATAGCTGTAATGTCATCACTGAAAACTGTGCCACCACCCAAATCTTCTGATAACTAAAAACTTCCTTCTAATTTTTGACCTAAATTTATTTATTCCTGATTTATTCAAATTTATTTTTCAAGCAACTTTTTATTTTACTTAAATAGCACTTCTACCCGAAGGTTTTACATAAACCATTTATATTTCCTTCCAGTTACTTAATAATAGGTTAAACCAGCTGAGTAGAAGATGAGGGCTGACTTGGTTTTTAACAAAATATAAAGATAATAGTGAACACAGATTTGCCATGTTTTTCATTCATAATTGCTACATTTATAAATGAGAAAGAACCAAGGTCATCAATTCTATAGATCTTGATTTTAAAACTTTCATGTAGATGGCATTTTTTCATATATGTGTTTCCACGAGAAATATTTAGGTATACCACACTCCAAGCCAACACCAATATAGATGTTATTTCTTATGCTAAAATATTCAACAATTTAACTCACGAGAGAAGCTTTATTTAGCTAATTATTGATTTCAAATTAAGGTCTTGTGTGTATATATATCACTGAATGATAGAATGCTTTCAGTAGGAGGGGACCTTAAGGATGATCTAGTTCCAACCCCTCTGCCGTGGGGTCACCTTCCGCTAGACCAGGTGGCTCAGAGCCCCATCCAGTGTGGCCTTGAACACTTCCAGGCTTGGGGCATTCACAACTTCTCTGGGCAACCCATTCCAACCTAAACCCACTCTCCTACAGTTTAAAGCCATTCCCTCTTATCCCCTTGCTATACATCTGCCCTTGTAAAAAGTCCTCTCCACCTTTTTTGTAGGCCCCCTTCAGTTACTGGAAGGCCACAGTAAGATCTGGAAGGTGCTATGGTGTCTGTCTGGAGCCTTCTCTTCTCCAGGTTGAACAACCCCAACCCTCTCAGCCTGTCTTCATACAGAAGAAAGTATATAGGGCTACATATAATTACATATACTTATATAAAAATGTATAGGAAAACTTAACCCTGCCACTTGGGCTTAATGTTAGGAATATACTCTTCTCTCTAATGCTGTAAAAGAAGGAGCAGCATAGGTGTTTCCTTTATTGTCCTCCTCAAGGATAGTCATAAATAAGACATGTATAATCTCTATTCGGTTCTGGTTTCTCTCAACACATGAATTCACCCTGTCACTGTTTGCCCAGCTGTTGGACTCTAGACTGTCAGTTCCTCTACTTTTTCTCCTTGTGCACTTTACCCTTTCTCACTGTCAATCGTGCCTCTTCTTCAGACTGTTTCATACATTTTCCACTTATCTGCCTTCTTATTGTAATATTTCCTGTGCTGATGCTGAGTAACATCTATGATCCAGCATTTGTCTGTCGTATTTGTCAGTCATAACAGGAGGTCATCACCTATTCTTTTTAAAGGCTGTGTCTTCAAGTGAGTCTTGAAAAATGTAAGATGGAAAATTGTGTTGGATGTTTTATACATGTTTTATAGCATTGCTTACTACCTGAGAAATTCAGATGCTTTCATCAAATCCACATGAGTTAAGATTGTTTCTAGATCATGCTATCCTTCCGGTCATTCTCTCAAACATAAGGGTATAGCATTATCCCTACATTCTTTACCAATAGAGGAAGATCTGAATTCCTCCAAAGGTTGAATGTTTTTTTGCAAACCAGGTTTTGGTTGAGGCATATGTTCATCCTGGATCCATGGATAAGTGAAAATGTAGAGATTATTAGACCTTTTTCAGATGCTTTTAGATGTAGGACTCCTGTTAAAATGTTTATGCTCTACAGAGCATGGTTCTTGAAATATTCACAGTGTCAAGGACAAAAGAACTCGATGAGATGTTACCAAATGAGAGATAAATATATGTTGTGATGTCTGAAGTACAGTAATTCCCTTGTATTTGTGTGAGTGAGTAATTATGGAAACCTATGAAAATGTTAGAAGTCCTACAGTTTCATGGGTGTGGTCTCTTTCTAGAACTTTGCTAGAATTTGTTACTTTTTTGTTCCTCTGAAATTGAAGGAAAGCGCAGCTGAGGGCTTGTAAAAGCCACTGGAACATGAGCTGCACTTCAACAAGTTCACACTAAAATTTCTGTATTTTTTAAAATTCTTTTTTTTTCAATACAATGTGCAAGTGACAACACACCTTTCTGTTCTGATCATTGAAACTAAGCAAGTCCAATTCGTTTCCTCATCTTAGAAACGATGATGGACAAGATGCTTAACAGCTCAGCAAGTAAACAGATTGACCTGTTGACACAGCTTGTAGTAAATATCTCTCCCTGTGTGTTACTGGACCGTTTCCAGCCTTTTGACTCTGTTGAGAAATTGGAGGAGAAGGCTCATGAACTCATGCAGGAAAACAATCTTTTGGCTAGTAAGTACCTTATGTAAAATGTATTTTTACAGAAAATTTCAGACTTTGTAGTTGTTGTCTGTGTTTATTGGTAGGGTAGGTTAAGGTAACACAGTTTCAAAGCATGCACTAAATAACATAAAATTCAGTCACATTAAAGCACATTTGAATGCTCTAATGTAAGCTGGAAAGACTAATTACATTGTTTTAACTGGGGAATGGCCAAATGAATCATTGAAGTTTCTTATTTCTAACAAAATATTTAAAAGAATGATCATAAATATTTGAAGAAGAAAAAGATGAAAAAATGTGGAATACTGAAGAAAATTAACAAAATGACAAGATTATCTAGTTTATCTAGTTTACACCCTTTAAAAATTTAGTTTTTATATTCTTGACTTTTCAAAAAGGAGGAAAGAGAGGGGTTTTGGTAAGATTTACTGTTAAACCAATGCCTCAGAGAAATTAGGTTTTTTATTCAGAGTAAATAAATTCTTAAGGAATTTCTTTTCTTGCCTGGGATTAAATTTTCTCTCTTTTTCCTGTATTATGTACTTATTGCTGATAATCAATTAATTTTACAAAAGATTTAAAAAGGCAAGAAATTTCCTTGAAATTTTCCTTTCTTCAAAGAAAGAAATGGACAGATAAATCTTGGCCCTCAGAAAATTGAATTATAAAATTCTAGATCCATTTTGCTTCCATTTACCTAGGGAAGGGTCATATGCTAATATAAGCCAAGACATTTCTTGTGAGTATTTTTCAGTCCTGTGATCTTATTATCTCTTCACATTATTAGAGAGAGAGAAGATGGCATTTTAAGGAACCTAATGTGTCCAACATGTCAATGTTACATGCTCTGATGTGGACATACACTCCTCTCCATACAAAGATGTTAAACTGGAATGGAATTTCCCTTTCTTTGTTTATGGTCTTCAGAGCCTTTGTAGCCTCATGGAATGTCTTAGAAAATCAACTGTTTGTGTAAATGGGAAAATGAGATTGGCCAGTTGAAAGAAATAAGCTTTGCAGTAAAGTATTCTATATTTTATTAGCTTTCGGACGGTAGGTAAGATATCTCTCCCTTTTACTAAGGAAGAAAAGGGCAACATTTTGCATCTATGCAGAAGTCCTAAAACGTCTGGGTCACCCTAAAAGAGAACACAAGCAGTTTCATGTATTTGGCTTAATCTTTATGAAAGCTGCGTATTAAGCTTTCATCTGTTTGGTAGGGTTTTTTTTTCCTTTATACAGAGCTAAAGAAAACAAACATACAAATTCTGCTGTGCTAAACTAGAAGTTTTGCAATTGACTTGAAAATTATTATCAGAGTAAATTTTAGTGGGTTGGTATGTTTTCTTTGTCATCTACTTATGAAAGTTGCTATGGACAAATTTTATGGCTGCTGCTTTTGCTGTGGAACTGATATCAGTCCCCCAAAAAGGGTGAAAAGTGGATGCAAAGAGAAAACTGCAGTTCAAAAAAAGACAAATCACCTCAAATAAAAATGATTGTTACAAACCCATTTATCATGTGAATAAACTTTTACATTTCATATTCATGTATGTAAAAAATGGGTCTCTGAAACCTGCCATTTTTGGGCTTGGGATCAAGAAAGTTTGGAGGCTTGCCCCGGCAGATGAATGTATTCTATATCATATGGTAATTAGCCATGAATTAGCTATGGAAATAGCATAAATTATATAAACTTAGTTATGAAACTTCCCTTTTTCTTGTGTCAGGTATCATCTTCTATACGCCAGAGGACAAGAATCAAGATTCTAGCAATCTCCTTCCAAGACATATTTCATATACAATTAGAACTAGTGTTCTCTACAGCATGAGAACAGATTTGATTAAAAACCCAACATGGAAATCCCATCCCCACAAGTTGCCAGCTGATGGGTTTAAATACAACCATGTCTTTATTCCTCTTCAAGACATGATTGAAAGGGCAATTATTTCAGCACAGACTGGGACAGACACCTCAGAGACAGCAATTCAGGTGCAAGCCATGCCTTACCCTTGTCATACCAGTGATCTGTAAGTAAACTTTGAGCTTTTTGATTTGATGTATTATCCTTGCTAGATTAGTTCTAGAGAACTTGGGATCCTACTAGGTTACCACTCTTTAGTGGGAGAATGTGTATCTCTGCACAGGATTAAACAAGTACATCCAGTACCAGAGTATTAGAGCATAGCAAATATTGTCTAACAGCTGTGTTTAACATAACACGTTATACAATGTTTGTCTGGCAAATGACCCCTTACAAAATGTTTGCAGCCATAATATGGAGTAGTCTGCTGGACAGAGGCTGTGTCAACATAGTGTGCAATTAACTTAGATTATTCTAAGAGATCCCTTTTAAATCCTTAGTAGTCCTGTACACAAACTGTAAATTGGTCCCTTCAAGGGTGAAGTTGATGAAGCAAAAGTGTAGGGTTGTTCTCTGTAAAACTATCAAAACATCCCAACTATTAGATTTTAAAATTAGTCAGTGGTAATAAATTTGTTAAAATGGAATAAAAATTGACTGGGTCATGTTATTTCTCATTGTCCAAATATATTACTTTGCCATCAGCACAAATCTGAATTTTGTTTGACTTTGAATGGAGCCCTAAAGAGTAATTATATCAGTTGTATTGTTTTAAATTCTAATATATATATATAATAATATATATATGTAGTACCAATACATACATTTAGCTTGTACATAAAAAATAATTCTAGAAAGTAATTCTAAACCAGAGCAGGAATAAATCTTATTGTTCATATCAGTTCTTATTTTGTGCATATTTTGAGAACAGTTCCAGTATTAACCTATTAACATTCTGCTAGGAAACAGTTTACCTTTGAAGGCTGAAAACTCTTCCTATATGTTCTTTCATAGTTTCTTGAACAACATAGGGTTTTTTTTCCCACTTATGATGATGTTAACATGGATGGTTTCAGTTGCTGGCATGGTTCGCAAGCTGGTTTATGAACGAGAAATTCGTCTTGAAGAGGTAAGAGGCAGATTAACCTCTGAAAAGAAAATTTATTCATATAAGTGCAGTGAAATGCAGAACTTTTGAGGTACTTTTATGTACTCATAATCCAGATGGCTTTATTTTCACTTGTTTCCTCTGGGCAGTAGGTTCTAGTTCCAGCTGTCAACTCAGATTCACAACATTGTTTGAACATCAGTATGCAAATATTGTCCATGAGAGAAAAAGCAACAAGCAAAAGTTGAAGCTGGAAAGTGTTATTTGGGAAGGTCTTGTGATTAGAATGTTTTTTGTTTTGGATTCTTTTTCAGTTTTTGCTCTGTGTAGTCTGTAATGATAAAACTGCCTAAACCAAGTTAAGAATTTGTCACGTACTGTGTGATTATCAGAAATATAAGGGAGATGGCATACAAAAGAAAAAAAAAAGAAACAATTATTTGCTTCTATCAACAGCTAGTCTTCACAGGTGGCAAGTATATGGAAGGACAGGGTCCTTGTGGTACATTTTCTAAAGGGATAAATACACCTTTTCAAGTATTACACTGATTTCACCATATTAGCAGAATTACTGCTTGAGTAATATTTTTAATGTGGGGAATAATTGAGGAGTTATCTAATTTATCTAATATTTCTGTTGTAAGATAAATTTTTTTAATGCTTCAAAATATTAAATCAACAATAATAATTTTGATTTGACCTTATGAGAAACACTTCAGAGGTTTTATTCAATTGTATCTAAAAGCATTTTTTTTTTTAAAGATATATACTTCATATCTGGCTAAATTATTATTTGCTGGTAATACATAAAGATTATAAACTGTATTTTTCTTTCAGAAGACCAACAGGATGGGAAAAAAAAAATTGTTTATACATTGCTATGGGCATTTTCATTATGTTTTAGAGTATAAAAAGGCAAACTCCTCACTAGAAGAACCAGTAATCTGACATCTGGTCCTGAAACCCTATGCAAAAGAGGGTTGTGCTGAGCACTATGACTCCTCGTGTTCATGTGTGATGATCTCAGAGGACTGCCCTGCTCAATACTGTGTCTGATCCAGGAGAGAGCACAGGACAAGGGAAAAGAAACAAGAAATTTAAAGGGAAGATAACATCCTTTGGGAAGCTCGTAGTGTCTTGGTGACAACATGTTTAAAACAGAAAAACAAAAAGAAAGTTGGTTTCCTAACTTTAACTCTCTTTGCTATGTTGCCTTGCAGTATATGAAGACAATGGGTGTGTATCCAGCCATTCATTTCTTTGCTTGGTTTTTGGAGAATGTCATTGTGCTCACAGTAAGCAGCTCTGGTCTGGCCATCATTTTAAAAGCAAGCGGTATCTTTGCTTACAGCAATGGCTTCCTTATCTTCCTTTTTCTCCTGGAATTTGGAGTTACAGTTATCACATTAAGCTATTTTTTGGGGGCATTTTTTAGCAGTGCCGATACAGCAGCTCTGTGTGCCAGCCTTGTCTATATGATCAGCTTTTTACCCTATATAGTTTTGTTGGTCTTGCAGAACCAGCTGAGTTTCACCAACCAGATTATAATGGTAAATATTTCTTCTTCTTTTCTAACTTTTCCTCTAACTATGCTGTGAATTTCTATAGTTTCAAAACTTTAGACCATAATGTACTTATTTTTTCCCATGTTTCTGTTTGCTTTTGTGATCACTGGAAATAAATCACACTAATAAATCTCCAGTTGAGAAAATATTTGAAGGTAGAAAGGAATGAAAAATAAATTGTCAGGGCAATTTTGTAAACCTACAGAAAATATCAGGGATTTGCATTCCTCATGCTCATGAGTTCTCTTAGTGTCTTGACCTCAAAATATTTGTAACATTAGTGTATTTTCAAGATCAGCTGGTGACATGCCACTTCTCAAAGTCATTATTTGTTTGGAAGAAAACTAGTGATTGATTTTCTGTTACGTATAATTGGAGAATAGATGAGAAATTTGTCCAGCCATATAATCTGAGGTATATGTTTCTTTGGCATAGGTTCTTTAGGTCCTTTTCTATTTTTTGTATCCCAAAGGCTGTTGTACGTCTTTGTATTGTCCTAACATACCATATCCCTGAACGTGACATCAAATATCACCATCATATAATGAAAACCATATTTCACACATTATGGCTTCACTATTTCAAAATAACTCGATAAATTAAGCTGGTGGAATAATTAATACACTATTAAAAAAATGCTCATTTTTTCAGTGTCAGTTGGTCAGATAAAATAATACTTTCCAGTATTAATAACTAGGTCAGTGGAGCTCTGTTAGGTGGAGCAAATACTACTGAGGTTTTTTGGGGGAGTATGATTAAAACATAAAAGGAAATAGCAACCATTAGCCTATGTGGAGGAAAAAAATGTCTGTTTAGTTTGTGCTTGCTTTTAGTATCACAATATATTTTATTTCATGGAACTTGTTAACAACATGTTTTTATTTGATGTTCACATCCTCTTTCTCCTCTGGTGTTGTAGTGTCTTCTTTCTACAACTGCATTTGGGCAAGGAATATTTTTCATTACATATTTTGAGGGCCAAGAAATAGGTAAGCCCTTTGGTTAGGAGAAAAGCTTTATAATTATTATTTCAAAAACTCCAGTTGGAGATGTTTTTCAATTTGTTCTGAAAAAAATCTCTAATGAGTTAAGCTAGATCAAGTTCAGGTACTTAAAGGACTGTAATCCTTTTTTTTTACTATTATGGTGACATCAATATTGATGACAGTAGATGTTTCGAACTATTGAAAAAGTATCATAATGATACAACTGCTGGTAAGAGTGGAAGAGACAATTGCAGAAAATATTACTTAAATGTCCCACCAGACACTTCATCAAAATGACTCATCTTTACTTAAGGAAGGGAAAAATGTGTTTTGGGAAAAACTACTTTCCTTAACAATTGTAGAAAAAGAATTGTAGAAGCAATACCATGACCCATTGTACTGCAAACAAAGCAGCATTTTCAGTAAAAAAAGTGAAATATTTTAAATAAATTAACAACTTTGTTACTTTTGTTTTTCATTTAGTGGTGTGGTAGCTTTCTGTAGTAGTAGTGTTTGCACCTTCTTTTTTCCTTTCCTGTCTTCTGCAATGTAATAATTTTATGAAGCAATTATTCAGTGAGTTCATTCCTGTTTACTTTACCTCTGAAAGCAGTCAATGCGCACAATGCTTCTTAGTTAGAATTCACAGATTTAAATTTTCAGATTTAGCATTATAGAAATGACATTAACTTTGTGTAATCCTTTTCTTTAGATCAGCAGAGTGGCTTAAAGCCTGATTCATTGATCAGTGCCCCATTTTGTCAGTGTTGTAGTTCTTTTTCTTTTGCCAAATTAGGAGCCAGCTAAAACTTCATAAAAAGCTTTCTACAACAGCTTCTCTACATTTGCCCAGCAGCAGTGTCACCTGCTGTTCTAAACACAGGCTTGTAGAGGCATAGAAATCTATTTCTGTTCATCAGGATTACTGTTATTTACTATGATTTGTTTTGTGCCAGTGCTTAAATACCCAGAAGTGTGTGGTGTTGATGTGTTTGTGATCTTTAATGCTTTACTGATTTAGCTTTGACCTTTAAAAAAATCATTATTATTACTACCAGGAATTCAGTGGAATAATGTGCACCAGTCGGTGGCACAAGGAGGACACATGACCTTTGGATGGATGTGCTGGATGATGTTGTTTGACTCCATTTTATATTCTGTAGGTGGCTGGTATTTCAGCAATATTATTTCTGGTAAGATCATAGACTTGTTCTTATTTCATGTTTTTGAAGAAGTTATTTAATAATATTCCTCCGTTAATGTCTCTACAATGTAAACAGATCAGCCACCATAGGAAACACTTATTGTGGTACTGTCTTCCTTGGTTTTATGCAAATAAAACAAAAATTATGTCTTTTTCTGAGTTAAGGATCTGTTGCGCAAAACTGTCTGATTTTCTTTAGGGACTGGGAAACACCGTCATCCTAAATACATAAATATTGACTAGAGTTAACACATGGACTAGAATTTGTAGCCAGGCATGAAATATCTTTTGTTCGTTGATGGGTAGGCCAAATATTTGATAGAATTAGGAATTTATTGGATCCTCAGTAACAGAGCTTAGTCTAGTAGCAAAACCTCCTGTAAAAATGGTGACTCTTCTGAGTCAGTTCTTGGGCTGAAACCTATGAACAGCAGCATGTTTTCAGATCAGAAAAACTTCGGACAGCCTGGTAACTGTATCTTGCTCCCAGTCAGTCCACCGTCCAGTTCATAAAGAAAACAAATTGATTTTCAAGTATATTTTCAGAAAGTAGTGTTTTTAAAATTTTTTTCATGACCCAAGTTTTACAACTCTTATTGAGTTGGTTGATTTATTATTAATCATAGCCTCATGCCTCACTGTATGTTTTACCTTTCCTCTGATTTGCATATGTCACTTTTTTTTCTGGCTACTTTGTTTTTTTTTTTTAATTAAAAGTTAATTTTGCCTCGAAAGACAAGGATGAGTGGAATATGCAACTGAATTTTAAAAACTTTATCTTAAATTGACATTTGCCCTTCAGTGTCAATTAGTTGACAAACAGATGCAAAATGACTATCAATTTTTCAACAGTTTATATCATAATTCTAATATAGGAAAGTTTGGATTAAAGAACCGATGGTACTTTCCCTTTACTGTTTCCTACTGGAAGAAGCTGTGTGGTACAGAGAGAAGCAAGAGACATTATCTGAATTCTAATATGTTTTTCTTCAATGAAAACTTCCAAGAAAAAGGTTTGTGGAAACAGAATTTGAACAATGGCTTTCTTTTGAATGGTGTGCTAGTCATGTTCACTGCTTTTATCATTGCCTGGTCCTGTATTATATGTTTAGATCTTGTCCTTTTCTCTCTTTTATTATTTAGTATATACTACAAATATTACATAATAACTGCTACATTATACTACCCCCTGTAATGCTTGATTCATTCAGTGAAAACTATTGTACAGAAATATTTAAGAAAATGCTTTAAAAGATGTAAAGTAAGTATCTCTTGGGTTCATCCTGTGCCAGTGTATTGGCTCTTTGCTTTGTTTGGATCTTTTAGAGTTCACAGAACCCTTTCATACTCTAACTGAATCTGAAACATATTGGGTTTTATTACTTTTTAAAAATTTGCTTCTTGATACATTGGAAAAATTAACTTTGTTAATTTCTTTCCCTTCTGTTTCTAATTTCCCTCTTCTATAATCACTGTTCTTTCTGTCTCTGCTTCTTAGCCTTTTGTGTGGAAAGCTGTTATTGTAACTAATTTTTATCTGCCTCCAGATACTTTCACTGATCTTCTATGTAGGTTCGCTTGCTTATAATTAATTCAGATTTTTTCACATTTTTTTCCCCCTCTCCAGTTCCTTTAAGGACTTTTTCACATGTAGTTTAGATTTTGGAAATGAAGGAGTAAATCATTCTTACCCATATTCCATCTTGGGCCTTAGAACAACACGAAGGATTGTGGTTTTTGGAAGTTACAATAACTTAGAAATGATCCAGTTGTTTGTAGCATAGCTGAAGAACCTGAACAACGCAGCAGTTTTACACAGAGGTGTCTCCTAGATTAGAGCAGACTTCAAAATGTCTTGAGGTTCATTTAAACACTTGTGGAAAAACTATTTTTATGAGTTTAGTCTGAATTTCTACAATTTGGAACAACTCCATTTTGTTAAGATGATTGAGTTGGGTCCTTACATAAAATGAAGATTTCCAGGGTTTCCCTTTGAGTTTACCACATAATCTGTGGAAAACAAAGACATAAACTTCTCTGCCTGACCAGTTATTAGTGTGGTTTGTGCCTCAAGCCATCTGCGTGATTGCCTACACTTGGTGGGTCACTTCTCCTCATATCATGTGGTTGATAGCAAATTGCCTGTGTGTGAATGCTAAAACTGTCATGCAGAAAAGGAGCTTGCTGTCTTTAAAAGAATTGCATGCCATTGTACTGACAGTGGGATAAATGCATCCATGAAGAATTTTCTTGGAACAGCAAAGTGACTTGCTCCCAGGCAATGTCTTCTGTTGTTCCATACAGCCCAGGTAAGGGCTGGTTCCAGGGGCATGGAGAACATTTAGGAAAATTACAGGTGTGTGAGGGAGGAGCTGGGAGTGTAGGTCCTACCAGTTGGAACTACAAGTAGAGCAGCGCTGTCAGAGACCAGGGTGTTGAGTACCCTCTTGGAACTCCCCTTTGGGGAAGTCCCAGGGTAATCAGTTTAGTGCTTGCAAGTAACTTGGGGCTCTTCCTCTGAGTCTTTCCTGAGGCCCACTCTGCACTTGAATGCTTGTTAATTTACAGGATGAAAATTTAGGAAACAGTGGAAAGGTACCTGGAAGAGAGGTGCAAGGTTAGGAAGATCTCAGTAGTGTCACAACTGCTGGTAGTACCTTGCTAGCAAGTGACCTCAAGTTTAGAAAGAATTTTTGACAGAAGCTTAAATTTGAGTGTGAAAGGAGCAAAAAAACTTCTTCATGCACAGCATAAACAAACCAATCTTTGAAAGAACTATGTAATTTTTTATTTATAATTTGATTTATATAATTCAAGCTTTTTATGTATAGCATAATTCTCTGTTCTTGTAATGTTTACATTTTATTCATGTAAAAGTGTTGCAAACAGTATAACTATAAACCATAAATATTTTATATAAATGTATATTCATAAGTATAATTCTCTCTTCTCATAATTCTCAGGCATAAATGTTGTTTCTTTGGCATAACATTCCAATCTGGCTTGCCTTTGCTTAAAAAGAAAATAAGCCAATCAATGGCCAGATCTCTCAGTTGTAACAAGTCAATAAAATATTACACATTGATAATGTAATGGCTGCTGATTGACTGTGCTCATGTTTGGAAAGTAGTGCCGCCCTGACACGGAAAGGAAGGCAACTTTGCTGGTGTCATATGGCACCTCAGTTTCCTGAGGATGTTACCTCACAGTTAGAAAACTGCTGGATGTCTACTTGCCTTGAGGACCTTGAATTATGTTTAGACCAGGCTGCTGCTCTGAATCATTTCAGGGGTCTGCTTTTCTTAGCTGACTGAGGGGAATTGAGAAGATTAACTGCCTATGCCTGTGAATGTTATGTCAGAGTTGTGTGCCTGGAACTGGGTGACATATGTGAAATAGCTTACACAGTTAGAATTTTCTCATGCTTATGGGCATAAAAATGATTCAAGTAATGTTATTATAAGTATTTTTTTACTAGAAATAAAATATAGCAACTATCTTATGACTTAATCAAGATGTATGCAGATACCCACCTAACTTGGCATAACTGTTTTAGGCTGCTTTTTAAAACTGCAAATGGGCCAAATTCTCAGCAAATATTAACTGGCATGGTATCTTTCATTTCAGTGTAGTTTGTGTTGGTTCCGACAGTTTGAACATCTCTTCTAGTCTTTGGTAAATGGTAGCAGCGGTTAAGATATTTTGTTATTCCTTTTATACACACATACTTCAGATTCAGCAACAGATTCAGCAACCGGCTTGTTCTGCTGCTCTTCCCCACACAGAACCAGCACCTCAGAGCTGGAAAGGGCCTTGCACTGAAGAAGCCACCATTGGTGTCGTGCTCCTGTCACTCACCAAAGAGCACGTGGATGGTCAGAAGGCCGCTGTTAAAGACCTCAACCTCACTTTCCATAAGGGCCAGATAACAGCGCTCTTGGGACCTAATGGAGCTGGCAAGACAACAGTTATGTAAGTCTGACTTTTACAGCTATTACTATCCCCTCTGATCTCTGCTATGCTGTTTCAATTCAAAATTTTGTGAACTATTTGCTAATGCCTTTTTTTTTCCCCCCAAATAAATATTTGATAAACTCCCCAAAGCACATGGAAAGTGAAGGTTGTATATCTATGACAAAAGCAATGTAATGAATACAGAACTAAGTCCTCTGTGCCACTTAAATCATGATGTAATATCTCAGGAACAGCTCAAGTAGGACCTGGGCATGTCTGGTTGTGGAGTTGAACACGTCTGGAAGGAGTGTTCTCTTCTGGCAACATATTTGTCCCTAAAGATTGCAGGGGACTTCTTTCTTGGCAGTTGACCAGAAATGAAAGTACTGAAATGAAAAATGACTTTTAAAAATGTCTCAACTAAAAAGTTTGTGTTTCTACCTTTCTGTTAGCTATGATCAGCATTCATCAAGCCAGTGATGCAGGATGGGACATAATTGAGAAACACTTTTCACAGAATACCCATGTGAAAAAGGAAACAGTCACCTGTTAGATTTGATTGGGGAAAAAAAATTGATTTTGTTTTGGAAAAAGGGAAATGAAAAACTCTTGAGATCATGTTCCAAAAACAAAACAAAACAACCCACCAACAAACCAACCAACCAAGCCACCAAAAAAACCCCAACCAAACCAGAAAAGCCACCAAAAGCAAAAATAGCTAAACCCAAACCCAAAACACTAGTGATGTTTCTATAACTGTACTCAACTGTATTGGTGTTGCTCTGGGAATGCTAGAACATGCCTCAGGATATCCAAGTGCTGAGCCAATTGCGTGCAATCTTGCTGATTTTTTTTTTTTCTTTTCTTACATCAGATCCCTGCTGACCGGTCTGTATCCACCGAGCTCTGGCACCATTATTGTTGATGGGAAGGACATACGCACTGAGCTGACTGCCATCAGGACAGAGCTGGGTGTTTGCCCCCAGTACGATGTCCTGTTCAACACACTGACGGTGAGAGAGCATCTCCTGCTTTACGGGTCAGTGAAGGCACCCGGCTGGACAAAAGAAGAGCTGAATGAGCAAGTCAGTGGGTAAGTTTTCTGTCCACTTGTTGAAATCTGTCAAGTAAGTTGGTAACGACTATTGCAAGCCACTCAAACAAGAAAGAGAAAATGCAAAACTTGTAAGCAAAAGCCAATGGAAACTGCAGGGTTTTGTGAATTTTTATCACATTTCATGTTCTGAAATCGTGACTTGAAAATAGATTTCCTAGTTTCTAACTCTTACTTGAACCTACTTGTAGTGGAATTGTCAATGTTTAAAAACCTGGTATACAGAAACATCAAATAATGATGTTTTGACTGGAGTGGAGTTGGTTAGCCTTGTAGCAGCTGCAGGGGTTCTGCCTCATGCTGTCTGCCTTACCTCTGTCCTTGCTGGAGAGGCAGATAGAAACTAAACTGCTGTGCTTGCCCTGAGTTTCTAGATAAATCAACAATGACTTTATATATTTACTATCCTGTATTGCCTCACATGCAGCAGAAGGAAGGTTAGAAAACTAGAAAAGCCAGGTAAAAGTAGTGCTTGTTACAACCTTCTTAAGTAGGCCACCTTATTTTCCTCTTCCAAATCCAGCCTTGAAATGTTTTTAATAAATGAAGAGGTTTAAAAATTAACAATCCAATAAGAAAACAAGTCAGAGCTCTGACATGATCTCACAGGATTTGCCACTTGTCACGTTAAAACATTTGCTAGTGTTTTTGTGCTGATACTTCTTTGATACAGGACTAGATCTTATTTTTGCCTAGTGTATATTAAACTAACTGGTAAACTGTACAAGCTGAGGTCTGGTTTGTTAATAGCAAACTGCCCTTTCTCTACTTCAGGAATAAAAGTACTTCAGGAATAAAATCAGTGCTTTCCAAACAGTGTGGTTGTGTAAGTAGTTTTGTTCACCTTCTGATTCATGCTAGACTCTGTGCAGGGCTGGGCACTTCCATGCTTCAATAGAAAGAAATGTCAAGTTGATGGGACTTCTCCTTAAGTGTATGCAGAGGTATTTGTGGCAAAGTGGCTTTCCTCTTTGGTAGCTATCATAAAAGCTTATTACTTTTAAATTTTGATCAGAACAAACTCAGGTATGGGACACTACATTCTCTCCAGAAACAAGAGAAGCAATTCCCTAGAACCACAGAGAAAAAACAAACCTAGTACATGGTTTAAAATTTATGCAAAATAATATTCTGTATCTTATGGTACTTAGACTGCTGAATTGTAATTCTAGCAGTAGTCTGTCATGCTAATGGCCCATAAGAACACTCAGAACTCTTCAGGCCTTGCTTCTAAGAAAAATTAAATTATTTTTAAAGGCAAAAAATGCTTTAAAAGACTTCAGAGAAATTAGAAAAGTAACAAAAGAATGAAACAAAATCTTTTTATTAACAAACAAAAGAGGGCTTCTGAAGAGGGTAAGAATAATTTTCCTCACTCTCTATCTATAAAACAGCTATTGAGACATGTTTTCTTAAAAATGAGAAATTCTCTCAGGGTAATTGGCATGCTGTACAGACTGCATATTCACTGAAACAATTCAGGAGTTTAGCTTAGGACTGTTGAGCCTTCTATGTCTTGCTTGACAGGCTGATAGCAGCTGAAAGCTCATAGGTCACTGAATGGATGCTCAGTTGATGTAAAATAAACTAAAGGTTAAGACCTTTATTAGTCATGTTTCCATACCATGCTCAGATGCAAGATCATCATCAGAGAGCAAGGGCTGAGTTGGAAACATCTGTAAGGTATCTCCCCATCCTTAACACAGGAAGTAGATTAGATTTGATTAGATAGTATTATTCTACCCAGGGATCACTAATCGTTTTATTTCACAAACATATGTCTTCTAAAAGAAAAAAATGGAGTGGTGTTACCTTATGTACTACAAATGACTACACATTTTCTAAAATCTCAGGCATCTCTTGTGTTCTTTAAGTGGTTTGCAAACCCTGAAGCACTGCTTGAGTTATGAAGCCAACAGTATTTATCATTGTTTAAAGGGGCTATAATCTGGAGTTTGCTGAAGTTGTTGGAAAAACTAGTATTTATGTTATTAGCTTTAATTAAAAAATTTTCTGTACAATACTTATTCACAATCTGTGCATCAGGTGATGATGAGCATTTATGCCTTGTAGGTAAAGACATGTTTATTTTCCTATTTGTTTTTGACACCAAAGTATATAATCAGTCAGAGGTAGTGATTTTATTACTTTCCATTTGCAGTGACTTTTCAGTAGTTCTTCCCTGAGTGGACAGGATGTGACTAGAAAAACATTTTCAAAATTGGTCCTGATTCTGTACTCCTGTTTCAGAGCTCTGGAAGATGTGGATTTATCCCAACATCAGTACAAACCTGTTGGAGCCCTTTCTGGGGGAATGAAAAGGAGGCTGTCAATTGCCATCTCCTTTATTGGAAACTCAAAGACAGTTGTTCTGGATGAGCCCACCAGTGGAGTAGATCCATGCTCTCGCCGTAGTATCTGGGATGTTCTTCTGAAGTACAAAGCTGGTACAAAGTTTATATGCATAATTTTTTTCTTATTTTCCTGTCTGGATTTTTTTCTTCAATAAATTTAAATTGGATAGATAAAGTGTAGTCAAAACAATATCAGAACCTAAATACATTAATTTCTGAGGGAATATTAAGTTGAGCTTGATAACTTAAAGACAAGTCAAATGGCATTACAAGAATTATCTGCTATTGTACAGAAAGATGCCCAATCTAAAAAAAGATTGAGCTTAGTTCTAAGTCCTGTCCTGAAGTTTCTTCCCTCTTTTCAGCTTCTCAAAATTACTTTCTGGTTTCCATTTCCCATTTTACATATACTTGTATATAGATGGTTATATACTTCTAATGAAAATATACTCATCAGTCAGTCTGCTACACTAATTCTAAAATTGATTGTGGGAAGCAAACTTCAGCTAGTGAGCACTCAACTAGCTGTAATAACTCACTTTGAATGATCCACTGAAAGAGACACTGCTGTTTTGCTGTTTTAAGGAATTTCTTAAGCTTTTAAAACAGCTGGAGGTTCTAAAGCCTTAATACTTCTTGCTATGTATAAAATAGGGCAAGGTAAGTTTAGGCATGAATATAACTCAAATTATGATTCTGAATGCAGATTTTGTTTGTGTCCTGTATTTAAGATTTTGAAGAGCCCTGAAAACATGTTTCCTTAAGGCTAAAGGAGCCTTGTGAGGTGGTTCTCTAGAAACCAACTTTTGTAGACATGCACCAATCTTTCTCATGCAGGTTGCACACTGATCTTTACCACTCACCATCTTGATGAGGCCGAGGTGCTCAGTGATCGCATTGCCATCCTTCAACGTGGCCAGCTGAGGTGCTGTGGTTCTCCCTCTTATCTGAGGGAGACATATGGCCAGGGACACAGTCTAACACTCATAAAAAAGGTATATTAAAAATGTACTGTACTGAAGAGTGCTTGCCAAATATATTTTAAGGGAGGTGCATGTCCATGCCAGGAAGTAATATGTGATATAGAATATATTCTATATATATAGATAACCTACAAAACATGGTTCTATCAGCTTTCTTCATTGTTTTGGGTGGGTGGTATTATTACTGTTATTTAGAAAAACACAATGGCATCTTTGAAAATGGTGAATATCAGTATTTAGCTGAAAAGGGGCTTGTTTCACTGTCCTTTATTCCAGGGAGGTAGTCTCTGTATCCCATTTGTGATGCAGGTTCAACAGTGGAAATCTTCCTGCATGAATTCGTCTATTAAGACCAATACTTCTGGTAATATTTATTGTTTTTGTGCATGATTATCTTTCTTTCTTCATAGCCCTCCGTGTTTGAAATCCAGGACCCTAAGCACATTGTTCAGGTCACATCGCTGGTACAGACCCATGTTCCAGAAGCCTTCTTGAAAGAGAACAGTGGGACTGAACTGACCTATGTGATTCCAGAAAGGGCAGATAAGACCTCTTTTAAAGGTCTTTTTCAAGCTTTAGATCAAAGCCTTCAGCATCTACATGTGACTGGCTATGGCATTTCTGACACAACTTTGGAGGAGGTACTTGTAGTTTTGCTTTGTAATGACATTTTCTTGCTTAGAGAATCCAGTAATAGCTTCCAGATAATCTTGATTGTATCTTTTATATTGCAAAATTTCTTGTGAGAAGCATGTTTTCTTAAAAAAAAAAAAAAAAGCAAATAAACAGAAAAACCCTCCCAAATGAGGTGAAATCTACACTTTATAGTTTTGCTCTGCTGTTAATTTCAGCACCCACTCTACTATGACATATTTGTTATTTCAAGAATCTAATGTGAAGACTGATGAACTGTTTAACTCTTAAATGTTTGTTTCGGCATTAAGTTAAGGAAAATGTAATGTGTCATTGACTTAATGAGAAGCAGTGTTATCCAAAACCCATAGCATCAGAACAAGCTTTGAACATTCAAGTCTGGTGGTTCAGTTCTGATGGCTCTTTGGACAGAAAAATTGCTAAGAATACTTTGCAATTTACAAGTTCTAAAGCTTAGGACTTAGCCAAACTGTGTGGTGGAATACCTAAAGAATATTTTCTGTGTACACTGAGAGACTTTGATATATGTATACATGAACATATATACACACATACATAAATATACATGTATGTGTGTGTTTATACTAAATGGATCAGAGGAAGAGACTCTCTTATGCATCTTCATCATTCTGAATTTAGCTCTGTGTAAATAGCCATGCCAACAAGAGATTATTTCCCTTGGACTCTTTTTACCCCATAAATAACAGCTAAATAACAAGATCCCCTAAACCACCACTATGGAAGTACTGTACTATAGATCCTTTAGAAGTAATTTTTTTCACTTCTTCAAGTGATGGGAGGAGACTAATGTCATTTTACATAGTTTACATGTTTAATAAACATTTTATATAATGTTATGAGGTAAATTATATTCCTGTGATACAATTCTATGAGGCAAGTAAAAAATTTATTGAAAAGTTTTTATTTTCTTATATAAGGTGATTAACATGCTATAAGGAATAATATTGTTAACTGCCAAACATTTAGATTTGGAGGTAATGCATATATTGAGAGTGATTTTGGTTTACATCCCCATGGATTTTCCAGAACTGATATGTATAAAGTAAATGTGAAGTTGTCATGGATATGAGGAAGATTCCTCAGTGTGCTGAATCTAGCACTCATTTGAGAGCTTGCTTTTAGCTGTTTTGTGAAGGGCAGGTTTAAAAACATCTTTAAATGTGGTATTATATATTAATGTATCATTCTTCAGCTTGAAGACTTAATGCATTAATTTGGGTTGATTTCTGTCATCTCTGCATCTCATTGTTAGCTGCCGTTACAACCTCAATTCCCTATTAGCTTATCAAAAGCCTCTTTGCCTTGGGAACTAAAAGGATAGCAGAAAATATCATTGTTTAATCTATTCAAGCAATTCAATCTGGAAACAAACAACCCTGACTTTAAAGGAAGAAACGTGTTATAAATTTTATTTTATCCTTTCTTTTTTGTTCTCTTATACACTCACCATTATTCTTTTTCAGTCTGAGGGACACTCACACTCTCTAAAAATCATATTCACTGAGGGAAAATGCACTTCCATTCATATTTCAAAGGAATCTTGAAGTTCTAACAAATCAGTTTCTGACATCTTTAAATCTCACTAATACTATGTTTGCTCAAATTTAGGCTTTAGATATCTTTTTTAACCATTTGTATTTGTGTATTTTATAATACTTGTAATCCAAAGTGTTAGTAGAACCAAAAGGAGAATAGAAGGGTAATTAATTAAATCAAGCATATTCTAAGAGTTCTCTGGAGGATGCTGTTTTACTTTCTGGCAGCTCTGGTGGTTTCAAAGCTTATTGCTTTCTTGCTTTTCTTTGAGGACAGAACAAAACGATTGTAGCATCTTTTCAAAATAAATGTGTCAAAATTTGTTAATTGAGTACTATTTTTAAAGTCTCTTTCTTGAAATGACCTGAGAGTTTGCCTCAAAACTTTTCAGGGAAAGCCATATACTGCCTTGAAATGATGCGCACTTTCTAGTGAGATGCAGGATGCTCTAACAACTTCTAGTAATGGCACAATCACATTAATTTCACTGTAGTATTGTCATTTGGCCAGACATGTTTCCACAAGGACAAAAAGCACCTCCTATACCTATTGAGAGCTTGGTGGTTTGAAAGAGGCACCAGGTGCACAGTCCTTCTCAACAGCCATGTGGACAAATCCTTGGTCAGACAGAGACTTGCTAGTCAAAACAGAAATTAAACAGAAGGGACACACAAGGGTCAAGTCCAGGTCTTAACTGAATGGCCCACACAGGGATTGAACCCACAACCTTGGTGTTATTAGCACCACGCTCTGACTAATTGAGCAAGCTGGAATTACTGAGGCATGTGGGAAAGGATGCTCTGCTGAGGTCTAGAACAAACCTTCTTTTAGATATAGCGAGAACATACTGTCTCTTTGTCATGGTGCCTAATCCTGACTTTTCACACCTGTGTGTTTTGGAGGGTCCTCACTCTGTTAATAACATTGTTAGGCTGATAGTACTTCTGTCCACAATATCTGGTGCAACATTAGGTAAATTATCATATTTTCATTGCAATGTAGTCCCTAATGATTCCCATTCTTAACAAGAAGTTTGAAAACTGGATACCATGGAGAGAACTTGCCCATGAGGGGCAACACAGTGACCTTCTGCCTTTATGGCTGTATCAGAATAAGTGTCAATGAAGATACAGTAGACAGGATGTCTACTAGAAAAGCGTTTGGTGGGTTTGTTTCTTTTTTTTTTAAGGTATAACTACATCCTCTCTACAGTGACATAATGAGATTAAAGAAGAAAATATGTGTCTGCAGCTATTTCGACACTGAAGTAAACATATGCAGGCAACATTTTGAAATGTAGCCTTTTTCCTAGCCACAGAGTTGTGGTTACTTTGTGGTTTCACCACGTGGTTGACACACCTGAAGGACAGGATGCCATCTGGAGGGACCTAGACAGACCAAGAATTGGGCCCATGGGAATCCCATGAGGTTTAACAAGACCAAGTTCAAGGTGCCGCACCTGGATCTGGGCAACCCCCAGCACCAGCACAGTCTGGGGGATGAACAAATCAGAGCAGCCCCACCCAGAAAGACTTGGGGTTGCTGGTGGAGGAGAGGCTGGACATGACCCAGCACTGTGCACTCACAGCCCAGAAAGCCAAACGTGTCCTGGGCTGCATCCAAAGCAGCGCAGGCAGCAGGGTGAGGGAGGGGATCCTGCCCCTCTGCTCTGCTCTGGTGAGACCCCACCTGCAGTGCTGCATCCAGCTCTGGGAGCCCCAGCACAGGGAGGACAGGATACTGTTGGAGTGAGTCCAGAGGAGGCCACCAAGGAGAATAGGGGGATGGAGAACCTCTCCTGTGAGGAAAGGTTGAGAGAATTAGGATTGTTCAGCCAGAAGATGAGAAGGCTTTGAGGAGACTTGTGGCCTTCGAGTACCTGAAGGGAGCCTACAAGACAGATAGAGAGGGACTTTTTACAAGCGCATGAAGTGACAGGACAAGGGGCAGTAGGTTTAAATTAGATATTAGGAAGAAATTCTATTCTGTGAGGGTAGTGAGGCACTAGATGAGGTTGTCCAGAGAAGCTGTGGATGTCCCATTCCTGGAAGTGTTCAAGACTAGGCTGTATGGTGCTCCGAGGAATCTGGTCTAGTGGAAGATGTCCTCGTCCATGGCAGAGGGGTTGAAACGAGATGATCTTAAAGGTCCCTTCCAACCCAGGACATTCAGTGATTTTATGATTCATTTGTTACACTTTAGTTTGGTTTGCTTGCTAGGATTGGTGTTCAGTGCCATCAGCAAGCAGGTCCAAGAAAACAAATTATAATGTGGCTTAGACTGTCAGGATTCATCCCCAGGGTCTAATATAGAAATATCAGGCCAGAAATTTCTGGCCTTGCAGTTGTTAATGACCAAAATTGTTCCCTGAAAGCTGGCAGGTAACAAATGCAATCAATAACCGCTGTTAAATGGCAATTATATCGACTAAGCAAAATATGGTTTTCGTAACAGCCAGACCCTAGCAAGTCAAGAAATATCTTTCAAGAGCTATAAAGTACTTCACATTGACTGGTTTTTATTGTCTATTGTATGAGCTCCTTGGAAACAAGGAATTTTTTGTTATAGCTGATATCAGGTTCTTTTGTGGGAAGAAATAAATGGTTTCTTAATGATTTCTGAAAGTTGCACTGTGGGTATAATCTGTCTTGCAGCTCAACCCAAACAGAGAGGAAAGAGCAAAAGAAAACTTTCATCAAGACAAAGCAAAATTTGCTTGTTGGTAAGAGTTCCAGTTGTGCCCATAGATTTCTAGCTGGGGCATCAGAAGGGAGTTGAAGCTGTCACTGTTTCCTTGGTAAAAACTGCAGTAACTGAGTTCCAGAACATACCACAGCTTAGGAGCATAAAAAGTCAATCAAGGGCTGACAATCTACTGAAAAATCTTCGCAGATAGTAGTGTTCATGGGTCAGCAATGTTTTGCATAGGTGCTTTTGTATCTATTGGCATTTATTTAATTTCTCTTATCCCCAGGATTTTCACTGGAGAGCTTGACTAATTTTATGGTCGTATTCCAGCAAGGTGGTTACAGCAGTCAGTAGTAATTTCTGACACTCTGGATGGTTTAGGATAGATATATGTGTGTGTGTGTATATAATAGTTTTAGAAAATGGATTCTAAATTACTTTTTTCTACTTTCATCAAAGGTATTTCTGAAGCTGCTGCAGGACTCTGAGAAAATGCCCTATGTTCCACGGGCAGCACACCTGGACCATACAAATGGTGCTGAATCAGTCTGTAAGTAAAAAATTATGTGTCTTCTGAAGCAACTAAATTTTTAAGGATCAAAAATGCAAATTTAAGCATGCACGAAGTTCCCAAAGTTGAGGAATGCACAAGCAAATGGAGAATACTGCCTGCTACCATCTGCTAATTCCTTTTTTGTGTCTGCCTTGGATAGTAGTTTTTTATATGTCTGCTGTGATTTACCGCTATCATTTCACAGTCATCTTCCCACTCCTCTGTGGACACACGCACACGAGCATTGTCTCACTGCACCGGCATTAACTTACTGCTTCGTGCCAGTCCCTGGAAACTAATTATCCTCTTTGTCTCATACTGAAAATGGATAAATATTGCTGAGATATACCACAGATATAAAATCTATAAGCTGTTAGAAAGGAACATTCATGTTCATCCATGTGCAATTCAAAAGAAAAAAAATCTGGCTCCCCTTGTGATAGGAGATCTTTTGTCTTCTTAAGCAGCATGTTATTTTAGGTTCCCTTACATGTTTTTTTTTTAAAGCAAAACCCTTTATACTTCCTCTTTTTCTGCCCTGCAAGCCTGGGAGGAGGTCCTTGTGAATATTTCTGAAAACTCAGGAAGTTTGTTCTCTTTTAAACATTCTTTTTATAAGAAGAATCAATAATCATCACTAATGATCATAATGTGATGCCATTACAAAATCCAAGACTCAGGTTCTCTAATGTCACTGCCCATCAAGCTGATTAATATTTTCTCATTGTTTCTGGGATTTTCATGCTTCTATACTTATCATGTTTCTTTCTACTTGAAGATTGACATCTAGATTATAGTTTTCTTTGGTCAGATGTCAAATATTTTGTTCTATGTGCAGTACTTTTCATTTTGTTTCTATAAAGTACAGGCACAGGGAAGTCCTGATCTGTGGACCTTAATGTTACAGTAACATAAATAACAATTTTTAGCCAAGCTTTCATTATTTGTTAAGATAAATTCAATTGTCTCTGCCAGTGATAAGTAATCATTGCCAATAATTGTGGCCTAAGGTGAGACCTTTTCTCACAAAGTGCAAGCTTGAATGGATGACTTTTTCCAGGTCTGCTTTCTGGGCTATTCCAGTCCCTGTTGAATCAGTGGAGACGTAACTGTATAAAACTAAAACCACTTCTGTCAGTGGTGAGAATGAGACTTTTATTCAAAACACAGTTTTGAATATCCCTTATTTTATAAGCCAGTTTATTTCTTCAAGACTCAGCTAGGACATCTAAACTAGTTTCAAATCAAAACAATCTGTCTTGTCCACGTTGCATTTTCATTAAAGAGTAAGATTTACAGTTCCTAAAGTAAATGAAGACAATATATTTTACCTATGAGCCTGATATACTTTCCCATCTGCATCTCAAAATGTATAAAGTAGTATTTGTTCAAGTTATTAGATTAATAAAGAATTGAGTAATCAGAGACTCTGTATTTTTTCAGCCTGATAAATTATAGCAAGCAAATGTGATGATAATGCCATTTCTTTGGGGATGAGAGTACTGAAAAATTGTGATTCATTGCAGATGACTGTCATTCATCATTAAGGACAGTTGTGAAGTGTAGGCATAAGGGATCAGGGAAATGGTCATGAAAAGTATCCATCATTGTCAAACTTAACCAGAATACTCCATGGGCAGTAGCTTGACCTGTATAACTTTGTCTTTGACAGCAGATTCAAAGGCAGTCAAACTTTCTGTTGTCAAAGTAGTCAAATGAATTTTCAAAACCCCCTAGACCAAGCAGCTGGGATTATTGAGGAGATCACAGGATGCTGCTATTTGATTTGTAAAAGAATTTGGACTAGAGAGATGCTTTGACAAAGCACAGATCTGAGCTCAAGCAGGGGTGTTGGCTATCCTTTACTGCTGCTGAGCTCTTGAGGTGTCAGGATTGTGCAGAAACCAAAATGTTGTCTCATGTGTCCCAGACTAGGAAGCCTAGCGGAGAGGTGTGTATGTCAGTTCTTAAATGAAACTGCAGAAAATCTGTACATGGTTTAGGCTGATGACAAATGCCAAAAACAGGCAAGAGAAATTATTTCAGCAAAATATGACTGTATCTCATTGAAGTCAGAGATTTGATACTTCCTGGTTATGTTTTATGGTGTTTTAGTATACTGTGTCTGATTTGAATGGACTTAAATTTCTTCATAGCAGCCTCTATCATGCTGTGTTTTGGATCTGTGACTGAAACAGTGTTGATAACACACCAGTGTTTCGGCTTTCACTGAGCAGTAATGGTGGTGCCAAGGCTCTCTCTTTTCCCGTTTCCCTGCTGTGAATGAGCTGAGGATGAGAAAGAGGGTGTGCGGGGACATGAGCTGGACAGAAGAACTAAATTGACCAGAGAGTTATTCAATGTCACACAGTGCCATTCTTGGCAACAAAAACCTGAGGGTAGGAAGTTTTTTGAGGAGGTAGCTGTTGTTACCAGTGGCTGAGCATGTCTGCTCATGGGAGGTCGTGAGAGATTGCCTTTGCATTACCTGGGTTGGATTTTTTTTGGTTTTTAGATGGTTGGTTTGTTTGTTTTGGGCTTATTTTTCTTTCTTTTTCCTTTACTGCTTAAACTGCCTTTTTCCTGACCCACAATTTTTCTCACTTTCTCTTTTCCTATTCTCTTCCCCATCCTGCTGGAGGAGGGGGAGTATGGGTGAGCAGCTGTTTGGTGCTTGGCTGCTGCTTAAGGTCAACAATGAAAATAATGTAAAATAAACTCAGAATAATTTGAACATTTTTAAATGCAAATGTTAGAGGTAAGTAGCAGTCCATTAATTAAATTAATTGTAACACTTTTTAATATTGGTAATTTTAAAGATGCAAAGCACATTGTAATAGCTAGTAGTTTGTTTCTTTGTGGAAGGTTTTCTCAAAATTTTTAGGTTTTTTCCAATGAAAAAACCTTAGAGTAAAACTCACCTTTTTGTGACAGCAGTTAAAATTTTGTTTTTAAGTCAGGGATGACTGTGTGTGCAGACATAATACATGCATATATTATAATATGGTCATGCATAATTAATTTCTAAACGGTTGGAACACACAATAGATGGTTATTGTTTTGTAGATGTATACAGAGCATGCAGAAAAATGGTTAGACTGAGCTTGCAATGACTGTTTGACAAGATCATTGAAGCCAAATAGCATAGAGAAAATGGAGAAACCAACTCTACAGAGGCCAATAAAATTATCATAATCCACAGCCGGCAGTATATGTACAGAAATAATCAGGAAAGCTCAGAGCAAGTCCGAGGGGTGAGTAGCTAACCATGGATAAATGACAAAAAGAATCTGAACATATGCAAAAGCAGGTAATAGGCTAGTGAGCGGTCTCATTGGCTCATTCAGGGAACAATATTGTTGAGTTAAGATACTCAGATGTTTTGCTGAGGAGCCAAATTAATTCATTTTGTAGCATTTATTGTCTTAGAAATTTCTGGGAAATACTAACTTTGGATCTAGTCCCTTCTGGCAGTAAAATACAGCTGGAACCCCTGAGGTATAATGAAACTGAACTGCAGAAAATTCAAAATGGATTCATTATATTTTTGCACACAGTAATATATAACATTTGAAATTTCTTGCCATATAATGCTACTAAGAGAGACTAAGAGTGTTGTAATATGTTTAAAAAAGCCAAAGAATAGTTATTAGTGGATATATAATATGAATAGCTATAGTAACAGGAGTGCTTTTAAATCTTAAATGCCTTGAACTTCTTGGATAAGTTAGCCTCTGAATGTGTGGGTGTGGAAGCAGGTTGATGCATAACTAATTTTTAACATTGCTTAACCTTGTCTCTGAAGCAGCTGGTGTTGGACATTTTGAACCATATTGGGCCAAATGTTACATTGCTCCTGTTAGGATTGGCTTGATCAACAATATATGGTACTCATAAAGCACATCTAAAAGCTAATTTAACTAAGAAATTATAGCTGAAAAAAAGCAGTCATTATTAGTGAAACATCAAACTGAAGAGCTTTTGTGAATTTCAGTTGGATTTCAACTCTGCCTTTTAATTATCTTCATGAGTGATGCTGAAGTAAACATAGTAAACATAACCTTGCTGATAAAATAAAAGACAACTGCTGAAAGGTGATGAGTAAGACCAGTGCTAAGGACTGAGTTAGATGACTTGAAAAGCTGAATCCATTCTAAATAACAGGTATTTTAATGAAGCCACATCCTAGGCATGTCTAATAATGGGGAGTAATATCCTGGAAAACACTGACTCTGAGTTATCTGCTAATCCTGGTGGAAAAGCATTTTAAGACAGCTAAGGTGATTTATATTTAAGCTTAATGTACAAAATGATGTGAAGAGGTCATTTTGACTATCCATTCAAAATTGATGAGACTGATGCTATAATACTAGTACAACTTTTGTGTCCACATTTTTAAGTTTGAATGACTTTAGGGAGAAATTAAGAATTCAGAAAGTGAGCAGAGAAGAATTAATATTGGAGGTTGGCAGTGAAGTCCTTATAAAGGCACCATCAGAGCTCCTTTAACGTAGTTTATCAAAAAATAAGGTAGAGAAGTAATTTGCTTAAAAATCCTTTTTTTTTTTTTTTTTTAATGCATGGAGACTATTGTCTGTTAAGTTATAATTATACCTTTTATTTGGGCAGAAGGGATAAATGAAATAAAGGAAGAAAAAAAGTAAAAAAAAGTAAACAAATAGCTGTAATCTAAAGACAGGCACTTCTCCTGAAAGTTAATTAGCTGTTGGAGTTATTCTACCCAGGGAAGTGTGTTGCTTCTCCTGGTGCATTTGACACAAGGCGTGGGTCTTTGCAGAAAATATGCTGTAGTAAAGGGTGTTATTGATTTCTGCACGAGCAGCAGAGTGGAATTTGATGTCTTTTGGTAGGTGGTCAAATAGTTTCTTCTATTCTTAAACAATATCCTTTAATCCACTATGACAAATTGAATTCACAGGAACTACAAAAAATGGGTTGACAGAGATTTTTTTATAATATCCTTGAATTATGTTTTAACCTCAGTTTTTAAATGGTGCTCACTTCTTTTCTGTGGGGTATGCCCAGCCCCTGCCCTGGAGGGATCTCTGCTGAGATTTTGCAATCGCCCAGCAGGACTCCCTGGAAAGGCAACCACTTCTGTAGTCATGGCGAGAAAAAGACAGACCCACAATCCTTTAGGAGACCCTATGCAGATCCTCCGTAACCCATTGGCCTTCACCCATCCCCTGTATCCCTATGAAAGCTAAGCCCTCTCCCCCTGTGGGACAGGGAGAGCTCTCGTCCCTGGCTTTCCCCTTCGTCGGAGTACGGACCCACAATAAAGCTGCCTCCGTGCAGAACCAGCCACACGAGCCTCTCGTCTCTCTCTGGTCTGGCTTGGCCTGGAGGCTGCCCTGCAGAGCTGAGCTGATAATCACTAAAGAGCTGACAATCACTAAAGAGCTGACAGCCTCTGCACGGGCCCTCCTGGCCAGCAGCTGAGGGAAGACACCGGGCCTCGGGAAGGCGATTCCTTTTGGGACCATCTCCCCGGACCGGTCACCTCTTCCTGGGACAGAGCCACTGACCCCACCACCAGCTGTAATACTTTTCCCTGTAAAATTTGCATAAAAGGACCTAGGAATTAATTCAGTACTCCACCTTACAAAATGTAACTTGATTTATGCGAAGAATATTGTGGACACAAAGCATCAGTGTCTCTGTTTAGAAGTGGCTGCTGACATGAACACTGGTATTAAAATTTTCAAATTTTTGCTATCTACCAATAGAAGATAAAGCCTAAGTTTCAGTCTCTGGCAGTCTAACAGTATAGATAACACTACCACTTAAATTCAGCATGAAACCCTGAAAAAGAACTGTCAAAATAGCTGATCTAAAAATCTTGGATACATTGTATTTTCCTTTAGCTTTTTTTACTGTTGTTTTAATTAGTTTCTTGCAGGAAATCTCATGATTCTTGCATGTGTTGAAAACTTAATTTTGCCTCTTTAAATATTTAGCTTTCTATCCCTTAAACCTGAATCTTGCTTTCTTCACCCTTTCAATATTCTCTGAAGGACAGAATAAGAATGGAGCATCTTTATAATGTTACCTATCAATTGTCACAAAAGTTAGCTGATTTTGAAAATAAGATCATTTGAGTTGTTTAAGGTTTATATATGAATTTGCTTTCTCAGTACGTGTGTAACTGTAAATCCTTCTATCCATCTGAAAGCAAATTGTCAGTTTCTTCCTCCTTCCTCAGGTGTTTAATATTTTTTTACCCACTACTTTCTTCTCTCATCCCCTACAAGTTGTTTTCTTTGTGATTGCTGTCTGGTTCTTTTCTACTTTTCATCCACAGTATGAACATCTTGGATTCTCTCTTTGGTAGGCTCAGACATTAGAGGGCTGTTGAAAAACAATAGAAATACAGCTGTTTTCTAGTAAAGGATGCTATTCTTACAGTGCCAAGAAGCTCATCCATATTCCCAGCCTCCTTGTCCTCACATTCATCTCCTTGCTTTTGGTATGTGAAGGAAATTGACCCTGTCTGCCCTTCTCACAGAGACCTTTTTTTGTCTTCAGCACTAGAGAACAAAATGGTCAGTAAAGCACCTGCCAAAAGGGGGCTCACTTGAAAAAAAAGACTACAGATTCCTGCAAGTTGTACTGAACCAGAGAACAAAACAACAAATTGTTTTGAAATTTGCATTTTGAAAACCAAACTAATTGCTCATGAAAGTATGCTCTTGATGGAATTGAGTTGGTTTCATAAAAGTCACTTTATGAAAGTGACTTAGTAGCTCCTTTCCTGTAATTTGGTATTTTTCTTGTTCTTAAAACATATGAGTCTCATTTTGAGTGGAAGGTGTGCTTGAACCAGTATATTGTGCTACAGATATAGATTCAGACTTCAATAAGTTAGAAACTGGAAATAGTAATCTTCAGACTACAATCTGATAACAATTGAGGAAAGTTGTTGCATAGCCCCATCTTATGATGGAAGAGATGATGCCTCTTCTATCCTGCCTAAGATAGAAGAAGCAGAATCCTCAGGGAGACTTTATTTAAGTTGTGGGTCACCAGAACTGGTATGCATGCAACCTCTGATGGTGATGACTATATATTGAATTTCCACATATCTAAAGAGCCTTCTAAACAGAAAATTGTATTTGATATTAACATCTCTCAGGTCTTACTGCCTCATATGCATGTATGAGAATATGATAATATTGCGAACATGATTTTTTCTGACAACCTGTTTCCTTGCCTTTGTCCTAATCTGAATTGTTTTGTGTGTTAGTTATTAACAGTGCTTGCTTTAGAAGGGAAACTCTTTGGAAGTTCATCCACTATGTTCAGATATTTCTTTGAGCTGTAGGATAAAGAATACAGATAGTTGTAGGTGCATTAGGAAAGCTTTATTTATCGAAAGGTAATTGTTAGAATGTGAGCTCCCTTAATATCTTGAAAAGCAAGTAATCAAATAATCTCCGTTGTGTAGCTCTCATGTCTTGCCTATAAGCCCTTCTTTGATTTCTTATTGACAGCGTATTTCTTCATACAGCGACTCTTGCCCCTCGTCCTTGCTAGTGCTCCCTTCTGTGTGTGTGTGTCTCTACCTCCAATCTTTCCTTTGCACTCCTGGATGTCCTGTTGTTTTCTTTTAGTTCCCATATTTTGTTGACGCTCTTACAACAGCTACAGACTGGATAAAAGTATTGACAGCCTATATTATCTTTCATGGCATTTTTAAAATCATGTCTTTTAAAGAAATATTCAGAAGTCTAATTCTCCATTCTGGAGGACTGCTTGTCTTCCATTTCATGCTGTAATGATGTTTAAGTAATTAAAAAAAATAGGAAAGAAATAAAACCATATAAGGGAAGTAGAACTCTTCCTCAGAGGATAACTTAGATCTGGCAGCCAGCATTTCTGTGTTCATTTGCTGCTTTTCAGAATGACCTGCATGCACTTTTTGCAGGTATTCCACTTTTTTTCACATTTGCAGCATCATCAAAAATCTGTATTCAGTATATGATTTATGTGATAATCTGTTCTCCAAAATGCAACTGAAATTTAAACAACAATGGATTGCCACACGTCACAGCAATGATGGGTTGCCTGGTGTAACACGAATGCAACATATGAAGTAATACTTTCTTCCTAGTTTAAACAGTTAAATTCTTTTAGATTATGCTTTTTTTTTGCTGTTCAGCAATTGGATTTTTCCAAAGATAGCATTTATATCTCATGTTCTAGATAAACTACTATTTCTCTCCCTCATAATATGGGGCCTATCTATCGGAGAAAATTTTCACTCTTAGATAATTAACACAAAGTCATACATAAGGTGTCAGAAAATATTTGTTGCTAATAGTCTTTAGGTTTTATATGAAAAGTAAATTCCAATGGTTTCTTGCCTTGCTTCAGCTCACAAGTGGAGAGTACGTTTTATAGATCTTTTCATGTTTGTATACATATATTTTTACAGATGAAGAAAGCGTGTGTGTATGTTCACACATGCATACAAGTATTTAAAAACAGTTTTGCTTTATTAATGCGGTTGCACCAGCAAATACAGACACTTTAAATTATGTAAGTAATGTAAATGAACAATTTTTTAAGAAATGCTTATCAAGAGTAAGATGCTTACTTTTCCTTCTTACTTAACAGAGCATTGCTTAGGGAAAGGGCTTCATGGAATCTCCCTAACATCTTGCCTCATCTATTAAGTAAATACCATACATATGTCGAAGGTGTGCTACACATCTTAGTTGTGCCAGTAAAGCTCTCTTTGAGGCTGATGCTTCCACATGAAACTAGATTTTCACCTGTCCAGTGCCTTCTCAAAAGTATCTCCTTTGGTGAAATTGTTGTCTCTGTTCTGTTGCTAAAACATTCATTTTGTGCAACAAAAGTCAACAAAAAACTTTAGCAATATTCACACATCTGTTTTCTCACTACTAGCAACATTCTGCAGTACTACATGTTTTGGTTTTTTTTTTCTCAAAATTAACTAAAAACTGGTTTAGGAGTTACAGGGGCAACATGCAAAGTAGCTTCAGTATGAAGAGCAGTATGTGGAGCACTTAGGACTGCACCATTTTTTGCCAACTGTTCATATGATAACCTTGTACAGGTCACAAGGTGACATCTTGATACAAGTTGTACACTACACTGTTGCTAACCAATTCCTCATTTGAAATATGTGGGACTTCATGATGGTAGACCTGGTGTTGGACTTTTGTATAGGTGGAAATTTTTAGCCATGTAATTTTTTTCTGCTTCTATCGATCTCTTGGTCAATTTCACAGTTTATTTATGTTAACATATTCATTTGAGACATTAGAGAAAATGGAGCATTTGGTTCTGTTAATCAAGATCCATTATGCTGTTTAATACCACTATTCCTCAGGCAGATACCAGAATACCTGAGGAAAGAGATTATTCATCAAACACATTTTTCAATTGTTTGCTATAGCTTCAGGTCTGAATAAAACATGCCTCCTGCAGAACTTTCAGTTTGGAATTGTTTCCCTGCACAAAATTTGATATGATTGTATTATTAATAGAAGAACTCCAGTAGAGATAGGGTCTAAAAATATTCTTGATTCTGGGAGCTGCAATATTTTAGACTAAGTACTTTGTTTGTATTAAGGTAATACTTGCACAAATTCTAAAAGTTAAAGTGGGTCAGAATGTCCTTGTCTGTCAGGGTGAAATCTGGGCCCTGCTGAAGTTGTTTTCTCCATTTGATGTCTCATTTTTTTCTGAGCAATTCCAAGAGGTTTGTTCCAGGGTGCTGTACACAGTGTTTTCAAAGGCCACTCACTGCAAGCTGAGAAGCTGAATGACAGAAGTCATCTGCAGTACAAAAATGGACAGTTGCTATTTAAAAGTTCCCTTTCTGGGAAGCAAGTTACCAGTGGGAAGTGTTTGAGAACACCTGGTTTGAGTATATAGTTCTTTCTTCCTTTGCTATATTTAATCTGTCTAGTTAGAAATGCTAAGGCATTTAGCATTAAGTCTCACATGCAATGTTATGGGCAGTGGTAGAGCAAACATTCAGATTTTGTGGCTGTCCTGCCCTTTCACCAGTTTTTCACCAAACACAGCAAAAGCACTGTGGGTTGTAGCCCTGTTGTCTGCATTGGATTCAATGCTGAAATGTTGTAACTTGAGTCTATAGGTTGAATTTAGTGGGTTGAATTCTAACAGCTTCCTGAGTATTCTAGAAAGAAAAGGAACCAACCTCAACTAGTGTGCTGCTTATTGTAGTAGGAGGGTACGTCTAGTGCACAAGGTGTATCTGATGGTTGCTTGCCTGTGCATGCACAAATGTATTCTTTCTCTTGGCCAAGTCTGACACAGTTATATAGATACATATGAAATGAATTAGGATTTTTTTTGCAATTCTGGCAGACTGTGCTTCTCCTTGACTTTTGTACCTTCAAAGATGACAGACAGAAGGTGTAAATAGGCTTCCTTTTCGTAGCCACCATTCCATGCTTGTTTTTCAGCTCTTCCTTTACTTGCCTTCTCCTCCATGTGGCAATTCATTGCAGGTGCATCACTACAGGGGCAATAGTACTGCAATAAAAAGATATCTATTTGGAAAATTATCTCCTGGAAATTGAAATTAGCATAGTTGTTAATGTTGCAAGTTAACCATACAGAAACTCAGAATCAGTGACTTAGAGTTTTCAAATCTGCACTTATTTTCTTTACCAAGGCATGATAGTCTGTCTACCTGACTGAATACTTCTCTTTTTTTTTTTTTTTTTGGTTTTTTTGGTATTCAAAGAATATGCCCATCCCATAATGATGAAGTTGCCCCAGCCTCGGTGGAGTTCACCCCACAGGTCTAAAAAACCTACTTGTTATTTAATGCAAACTTCTTTTTCAGTGTGGTGTCAGCTGGCAAAAATCCCAACTAGAATGAAGGGAAGAGATATAAATCAAGGCAAAGCAGAAAAAATAATGGAATTGTAAAAACAGAGATTGTTTTAGGCATCACAAATGTAGAAACAATTGAAACCCTCTATTTATGAGTTATGGGAACAGTGCATTCAGCAGTGTGTCCTTCTCTTCCGTCAGGTCCAGACTAGCTTAGGTGGCCATTAACCAGATTAGCTTGGCAGTCAGTGTAGCAACTGCATTTGGCTCTCCATGGAGTCTGTAGGGTGATGGATAGGGAGGCAGCACTATTGTTTCCCATTTCTTTATGCTCATGTATTGTTTGTGTTCTTATGGCTGCAGAAGGCAAGGAAATAGAGTATTTTGCCCTACAAAATTAATTCCCTTCACTGAAAGTAATGACAGTGCTGTTATAACCTGGAAGTGTTATGTTCCAAAATAAATATACATTAAGTCAAGTTTCTTCTGTGGCTACATTCCTGCCCATTTCCATACTAGTAAAAACAACAAGGGGTGTTTTGACATCATCTCACACTTGAGCAGCAACAAGGGTGTTGTTTTTCCTGGGCTGCTGTAGTAGCTATTATTGTGCAATATACGCACTGTGGTGCCTTGGAAACCCAATCTAAAGTCATGTCCTGTTGTTCCAAACACCCTACAGACTAACAGTAAGAATAAAATCAAGGTCCTTAACACCTCTGACAGCTTGCAGTCTAGTTTTCAGACTAAGAGCAATGAGTAGATAAAACAGACAAATAGGTTTGGGAAGGCAAGAGTATAAAGCAGGTCCATAAATTAAAAGCAGAGGTCTCAGTTCATTGTCTTTCTAACTATTTTATTTACTTGCTAAATGCCATTTGGACTTTCTTGCTTCCCCAAATTTACTCTTAAAATAGAGACTGGTTGTGATGCACATCTACTCTAAAGTTTTTATCTACTACCACACATGCAGTGCTGTTGCATGGTCTGGCATTTTTACTTTTAGAAGATTTTCTGTTATTTTGATACGAGTGATGACAAAGCTTAATGGGTTTTTGCAGTGGCATGAGACTGAGTATTTTTGCATTAAATAGAAGGTTAAAACAGTCAGGAAGTTCTGTAGGCACTTCAGTATCAGTTATGTTAATTGAAGGGGCTGGCTTGCCTTCTTTCTGTATTGAATAGGCATTTCAGATACCTAAATTCAAAGTTCATATAATAGAATTATAATGTTGGCTATAAGTAGTTGTGGTTGTCTGTGAACACGGAAAGGAGAACTGGAATCTAATTTTTAGTTTTAATCTGTGTTGCATAATTGTTAAGAAATATTTTGCTTTCATTCAGTGGTGCTCATCGCTTTGTTATTGTTCATACATTTAGTATGTGGTAACTTTTAAAATGCAAATTCTTGAAATTAAAGGATGATGTTCATAATGTAAATGAGTCTATGTTATGCCTGGAGAGAAAATAAAGACCTTGAGTTGGATTATTTTTCACACATAAATCTGTTCTGACTCTTTTGTAGATCTTTGCAGCAGCACAGTCTGATGCTGGTTGGCTGTAGAAAAAGTAGATTCAGATATGGACTCTGATCAAGTCCATGTAGTAAACTCTACAAAAGTTGGAGAGTTTGGGGGACAGGAATAGTAATTTGCTGCATTATGAGCTCCTTAATGAGCTCTTGAGAATCTAGGTAATGTATTCTATTCAGGTTATTTTGAGAACTATTGTAATGTATTCTCTTCAGTTGGGTTATTCAGTACTCAAAAATTAGTCCTGATTTTAATTATTTACAGATCTGCTCATTACCTGTCCCAAAACTATGCCATGGAAGGTAGGGTTAAGGTCCAAGAGGAGAAGAGTATTTTAGAGCAGTGCTTGAAGTGTTTGTATCAGTCATATTTCATGTGAAACTATAAACTGAAAATTCCTTGTTTTTAACAGTTCCTCCTCTCCCAAAAAAATAATAAAGAAGACTGGAGCTCATTTTAGTTGTTAAAAAATTTACGGAATCAGAATCACAGAATCATTTAGGTAGGAAAAGAGCTCTGAGATCATCAAATCCAACCTATGACCTAACACCCCCATGTCAACTAGACCACGGCACTGAGCGCCACATCCAGTCTTTCCTTAAATACCTCCAGGGACAGTGACTCCTATACTTCCCTGGGCAGTCCAGTCCAATGTTGCATCACACTTTCTGTGAAGAAATTCCTCCTGATGTCCTACCTAAAACTCCCTCGTTGCAGGTTAAGACAATGTCCTCTTGTCCTGTCACTGGTTGGCTGGGAGAAGAGACCAATCCCCACCTGGCCACAGCCTCCTTTCAGGTGGTTGTAGAGAGTGATAGGTCACCCCTGAGCCTCCTTCTCTGCAGGCTAAACAACCCCAGCTCCCTCAGCCACTTCACATAGGACTTGTGCTCCAGGCCCTTCATTAGATTTGTTGTCCTTCTCTGCACATGTATTTCCCATTATCATTTAATTATGTGCCTTATGTTATCTGTACAATGTGTTCATCTCCTGCGACAAGCCTAAATGAAAATTGTGGATGCAAAGAGTGCTGTCCAGGATCAAGCGCTCTTGCTTGGATGAACCTCTGTCACTGCTTTGATAACAATACAGCAAGAAAGAGTAAAAAAAAAAAATTTTATGGATGAAGGCTTTTTGCTCTCTAACATCTGGATGTTTTACACTTTTTCTTCTTCACAATCCTACTTTACACATCTGTCTTTCATTTAACCAGTGAAAGTCAGATATATCTCCTCTCCAACCTGGTGAGTGTGAGGGTGCTGTAAAGTGTTTCTCCTAAGATTTATGTGCAATGGTATCCTACCAGTGCTTCAGCCCCTTACACATTGCTGTGTAACACACTCTGTTTAGCGCTGACTGTGGAATGTATTTCTTCTAAATACAGTGAGAAGTTTGATAGGAGTTTGCCCCATTCTTTTCCTAAGCTTTTTGTGTACAAATGAACTTCTGTTCACACCCTTTATTCTGGGAAATAAAAAAAAATTAAGAGCCTAAAGAGGCTCCTTTACGAGTGTGCTGGTAGTTTTTCTAGGGACAGGGTTTTAGACTGTGAGATTTGGGTGTTGGAGTTTCTTCAGTGAGAGTATGCAGCACTTTATTCTGGTTATGCTGGTTCTTTCTTGATTTTTCAATAGGAATCAGATGTATTGTTCATGCTATCCTTTCAGTGGTCTTCAGTGTAACAAAATATTAAGCGTGTCAGATCTTGAACAAGAATAATATCCTAGATAAAGGGAGGAAATCTTCTAATCAGTCAATTGTCTGGCTTGAGGAAAAGGGCATGGGAGATTTGAGTTGTGAAGGGAGTTCTTGAGAAGGTTGGGCAGCGACAGACACCAATGCTTTGGCTTTAAAACATGTTAATTCTACTGATGAACTCTACAGTTACCTAGATCTCTATTACTTTGAAAGGTCTTCAGTCCCATGAAGAATCCCATTTTGGGATCTGGGGATCAAAATATAAAACTAAAGTTTTAATTAAAACCCCACAGGTTTTCCCTTCAAAAATGTTACTTAATTGGATAAATCAATATGTGTGGAAAGGGAGAAACTGTAAGACAGGAAATTCTTAGGATGAAAACAATTTAAACCAATTTTTTAGAAGAAATGTTCAAAATGCCTATACTTAAAAATACTCTGAGGGGAGGAATAGGAGGATTTATATCTAAAAATGCCACAAGGGAACTTCTCTTGTGAAATTTCCCCCCAAAATAAATATTTTTCTGGCCAGATCTGGATAGAGAGAGCTCATTACCCTATTATATATAAGCAAGAATCAGTCACAGTATGAAACACAGACCAGATGCATTCCCTTTATACTTTACATCATGAAAGTACCTTTTATCCAAATTCCCCACATGAAAATCAGTCTTCAAAATCCTCCTGGAAACAAAATCAATATTATACTAATTTTTATAATGAGTAGAAAAATGTGCAAGAAGAGGAAAGACATTTTTATATCTTCTAATGGAATGCTGTGCACAGATTGGTGGGCTAGTACTGCCTCTGGGCCAGTGTGGCATGTGCTGAAATGCAGAATTATGTCAGTTCACTTGCTCAGCTTAGAACTACTTGTTGGCACAAAACTTCTGATAAGCCAATAAATATGTATTGCCTCTGAATGCAACCAGTTTCATATGAGCTAGCTCAACTGTTTTGCCAGGGTATTGCAGTTCCAGGATTATCTTCCCAAAATCTGGACCTCCTCTAAATGACTTGTCTAAATGCCAAAGTGACAGAAGTAGAATTGAACAGGTATCCTCCTGGCTGTTAACACATCCATTGCATAGCCACTCTTTCCTTATGCACCATGAAAAAAGATTAGAATTACATCATTTTCTAGAAGTGCAAAACACAGGAGAAAAGGACCATCTAATACCAAGTCAGAGACTTTTACAATAATTTCTTCTGCTCCTAATTCCAGAGCAGTCTATAGGCAAGATTTTGAAAATCTTTTTTTCTAGGTTTTTGTTTCTAGGACTTGTTTTGTTTCCCTGTACCTAATATTAACCTATATGTATTGGAAACCAGCAAAAATCTTGTCCATAATACAAAGGAGAGTCTGGATGAATTGGGAAGCTAATTGTGAGTATAATTGCCCTTCTGGTGGATAATGGCAATCGTAAGTCAAGCAAGACAGCTTCTAACAGTTGGGTCAGGTTTTTAATTCTATGATCTAAATTATTAATGAGGATATTTTCATAAGCTTTCTGCATAAAAATTGACTTCATAACAGAGAGGTCAGCTGATCTTGTCTTCTAGCCTTTATGATTCTCAGTGATAATCAGAAGCTGTTTTCCCACAAATGTATGCTGTTTTTATGCATCCTGACATACATACCAGACGTAGGTGGTCAATTACTTACAAGCTTTATGAAGCAAAAATTAATTCTGTAGGTTCTAGTTGAAAGCGTGATTTAATACCTTGGGAATCTTGAAAGCCATACTGAGTCAATTATGGAAAACCCAATGCAGGCTACTTTTCACAGTGTGGCTGCAGTCAGATGAAGTGGTATGATGCATAAAGAAAACAAGTGGATCAGTACAAGAATGCATAATACTGTAGCATAAATCAGTAGTGTTTCCACATCTGATAGATAGCTGCATTGAACACAATATATCTTGAGACTGATACAGTGTTAATATAAGAGGACTTGAGACAAGTGGCGAGGTTGATTAGGACTGTAAAGATTTTTATAAGAGGAGAGTGAAAGGTTGAGATTATTTATGCAGAAGATGGGTTGAAAACTTCTATAACCTGTCTCCTAAAGCAAGATTTAAGAGCCCATCCAGTATCATCAAATAGAATAAATTCAAAACAGATAAACAAGAATTTTGTTTTGTATCTGAAACACAAAGAAATGACAGAATTCAAGGTCACAAAGATGGAAATTTAAGATACTTCAGAAAGATATTTGGCACCCTTTTAAGTTAGAATTTTAAATAATAAACATATGAGGTTTTGAAGAAGATAAATCACTTTTAAAAAAAGAAGTGCCTGAGTCAAACAGTCAAACATATACTTCCACTATAATGGTTTATTGCATCTTCTTGGGATATGTCTTGGCTCACTGGCGTTATGAATATTGAGTAAGAGTCAGGATATTGGGCAAAATGGACAATTATTTATATTCATGGTGGCAGTTTCCGTTCCTTTGGCAATCTGAATTAATTTGTTATAATTTCTCTCTGCTCTGTTTGTCAAGAAAAAGGAATGAATGGCAGATCTGATTTTCCTTTCTGTCCCCAGAAAGTAGATGTCATGGTTGCCTTTCAGAGATTCAAAGGGTCAAATGTTTTGAAGACTCTTTAATTCACATTTCATGCGTATGATCTATAAACAAGTCTGGGACTACAAAAAATATCTAATTCTGTGCTTCTGTTCTGGCATTTTGCTACTTTGATAAATGAGAGATAGTATACTTTACAATTTCAAGGATTCTGAGCTGGAAGCACTTACTGGATGTGTTTTATTCTAAAACCACTCGTACCCCGAAAATTTTTCTGCCTCTGAGTGTCTCAATTTTGTATTGCAGCAACTATTGAGAGTCTTACCATGATAATATGAAGAACTTAATACATTTCTAAGAAGTTTTCTTTAAAAAAATTCTTAACAAGAATGTCTCCTCCTCCTACTCCAAATTACAGAATAAAAAATTCCAAACATAAAATGTAATCCTTCTTGATCAGGGCACTTGAATGCTGAGCCAGAATCTGAATTCTGAAACTACTTTTTCTCTCCACAGAGACTAAAAACCTTAAATCCCATTTGTGTTAGCTGTCAAATTAGCAAGCTATGGCTGTGATTAGAACTGCCTAAAGAAAGAATTTCTGTTCTATGGGATTTTCTGAGGAAAAAAAAAAAACAACATTTGGTTGTGGACTTAACAGAATAAATACTGGAATTTCCCCCCTTTCCCTTCCCCCAAAATAACCCCCAAATTAATTAGAGTTAATTATAGTCTGTTAAAATCAGATAATACTAATATTGAAAATGCAGGTCAAGCAGGTCAAGAGCAGGTTACTTAGTGCCATGTCCAGTCTGGTCTTGAGTTTCAGTTGTCTTCTTCACAGTGAAATTTATTTTCCTGGTATATGATATCAGAATTTCCCAGATACCAGCTGGTGCCTGTTGCAGCTTGTCCTTTCCCTGAGCAGGGATTTTGCTCCCTGATGCTACTAGCATCCTTAGGTGCTGCCAGAGAGCTGCTCCTGCTGCCAGCAGGTTCTCCTTGTCCACAGTGCCTGACATTAAGATGACTCCAAACAGGGTGGATCCCCTCCAGGTGCAGGTATGCACACACATCTGTGTTAAAAAGTACTGTTAGCCAGTGTTTTCCTCATCGTTGCCCCCGAGGGGCACCCCTACTAACCAGCTGCTCCTCAGCTGGATCCAGTATCCCTGCTCCCAGACTGCAGAGTGGTGACTGTCAGTCCAGCCAGTGATCCTTGTGGTCCTCCACACCCCATTCAACTGTGGGACACCACATCACAGGCTTTGTTAAATCAGAATAAACAGCACATGCTGCTCATCCTGCATTCACCAAACCAGCCCTGTACTCATGCCCAGCTCTAGGTGACACAGTACAAATATATCATGTTTATTCCCAGTCATTTCTTGGTTTTCATATCCTGGGTGTTATCCTCTGGAGAATTTGATGTGCGACCTTCCCAGGGACTGAGGGTGATTAACCTGTATTTACTTGGAGAAATGAGTGCAGAATTTGAGCTCTTTTGCTCAGTGACCATGGTCAGAAGTTTGGCTTATTTTCTGATTAATTTTTCTCCCTGTTTGCCTCACTTCTTGGCTAAAACTCTGTTAGATAGAACAATGCAAAGGGTTGGGGATTAAACTCAGGAAAAAACTGCTTTAAGAGAAGGACAATTAATTTGAGGTTACTTGAGAACTTCCATACACATAGTTGTTTAAACATGGAACATGGAAATGCTGCTTAGAGTGATCTCAGTATGCAGAAGGAAGGTAAAAAGTGGCAAATCACAAGGGTTCATAAAATATAGCATGACACTGAGCACTATAATAAACAGGCTATTCAGTCTTGCTACAGTGCAAATACCTGTGGTAGTAAATCTGCCAGACACTGCTATGCTGTGAGGAAGGAAAGAGGACGAAGGACATTCAGTTGGGCAGAGCCACAGGCAAGAGAATTTGATAAGAACCTGCACATACCTAGAAGGCATTAGGGGCTAAAATGGAGGCAAAGTGATTTGTGAGATTCACAAGTGTCTGACAGAGAATGATAAAATAAAATAAAATTAAGGGAGAGACTATCAGCAAACTGATTGATTGGTGAGATGTTAATAAGCTGTGGACACACTCCCATGTGAATCTGAAGGACAGCCCAGGAGCTCTGAAAACTGAATTGACTAACAAATATGAAAATTTTATCAGTCCCATATGAGCAGGGAAATGAAGGGAATGATTTTATGAGAATCAATGTGCCTAGCAACTGTGATGCTCTGTTAGATGCTCTGAAGATGATCCATTGAAATTTCTGTGGAAAAGTTGCCACTGATTCCAGCCAAGGTAGATCAAGACCTTAGTTCTAATACATGGCATGTTTGTCAAAGTAAATTTTCCACGAACAAAGGTGGCAAGGCACAAGGAATGATTGTACCAGTGCAGGACCATAGGGAATACCTAGGGAAAATAGGTATTCAGTAAGCCATTAGCTGTGCACAGGAAGCTATAGCAGTGTGTTAACTGAATATCTGTTTTTTCTCATAGGAAGAGTTAATTAGTTAATTAGTTTTACTTGGAAGTGATGTGGTATGGGGCTATACTATTCCATTCAGGAGAATGTGCTTGTTTTATGTAGTTTGGTTTTATTAGAGCTAAGAGGCCATTATGTTCTACATTTGACAATGTAGCACATGAAATTTCAATTTGATTTGCCTTGTTTGTCAAGAGGTTGTTTCTTTGTCTCACTTAGATATTTCACTTGCGGGAGCCTTGAGTGTGCGTGGAGCCCGCCTTGTTCTCACACAGATTGCGGCCCTTCTGATGAAGAGGTTCCGCCACACAAGGCGAGACTGGAGAGGAAGCCTGTCAAATGTGCTGCTGCCCGTCCTCTTTGTTGCACTGGCAATGGCCTTGTTTAGTGTGAAGCCTCTGGCTATCAATTATCCTTCTCTCAAGCTGACACCAAGACTTTACGACAATGCAGAATCCTTCTTTAGGTAAAGAGCTCATCCATCATCATCAATATCCAGTATTCTGGGACCTTTACCCTTGAGTTCTCATATTTTAAAGAATGTTTATATTCTAGAAAGAATGATAGGTTACTTTTGAGAATAGTTATGTGGGGTTTTTCTCTGATGTTTAGTACACTTTTATAGATTATTATGAAGGAAAGATAAAATTAGAAAATCTTTGTGTGAAGGATTTTCTGGAGGAAAGAGCAAAGACTTTGGAGAAGATTGAATTCAAATCAATACCAGCCATGACCATTTATATGTAAATGGACAAGTGTATTTGAACAATCCTTTGCATGCTTCATTTTAAAAAGTTGCTTAGGACCGAAGCTATTTTCTCAAAACAAGTCTTTGGTTTAAAAATGCTACACAGTATTAACAAAGCCTGCTGCCCTTCTTACTCAACTTAATTTCTAAATGTTCAGCTTTGAAACCAACTAGATTATTTATTTATTTATTTATTCATTGACTTTTAGTGTACAATATCTATAGAATTAATTTTTATAGAGTGAATATCGCATGTATGGGTCACTTTCTCTACTGTGCAAATGTACAGATAAACATAACAAGATGCTGTTTGAACTTATAAATATAAATTTATTTTATAAGCATAAAAAATTTTAGCCATGATAACTGCTAGGAATAAAGGATTATAAAGAGAATGATGCCCATGGGTGGATGTTGAGATTTGTTTAGCCATAATTGTAATGAATTTTCTTTACATGCTCACATAGAGTTTTTTGAAATGAGATTACTTTGGTATGTTTCCTATGCATGGATTTTATAGTCCCTTAATTTCTTGGAAAATACATAGGACCTTGAGCCTGAAGGTTAATAGAGCTAAACATATTAATATGTCTTTATTTATTTTCTTTTTTTAAAATTTTTCTTTCCCCTTCACTCCTTACCCCTGTGGCCCACTTTAAACAGCACTGAAGATGATAACCTAGGAAACCTTTCTCAGATTCTACTGGGACATTTCTCTGACTGGGACCTCACATGCACAGATTCACAACCTGGGTAATTGTGACTAATGTAACTATTTCCTTAATTTTAAATATTGAACTTTTCATTTTTTTTCTTTCTCTGTAATGGATTATCTTAGGCTTTTTTTGGCAGCATGGGGTTAGTGACAAATCTGTTCTGATAAATGAGCTGGCATCCAGGTAAAGAACATAAGTAGGCTTTACTGTTAAAAGGTCTGATCTATACAGCTTAAAAGTCAGTGGCAGTAATCTGATTAATTTTACGATGATTTTGATCAAGTCTTGTGTCCATAGGAAGGATAAATAGATGATAAGGAAAATACTTGTTAGGAAGCATTCTAGATTTCCAAATTCAGGAATGCAGTGGTGAAAATGCTTTAGTAAGTGCTGCAAATATGAGACATGAAGCTCATTCGATGCCTATAAAAATATTTTTAATAAATCAACTTTGATAAAAATGAGTAAAATTTGTATCACTTTAGACAGAGCTGCCACTGTGATCAAATACTAAGAAGGTGTTCAGCATGCCAGATCTGCTCATTACTCTCTGGATTTCTTCTGTTAAGTGATATATTCCTTTCATTTGATAGCTATGCTTTTATTACATTTATTCCCATTAGAAAAAATAATTCATGCTGGCAGATAGAATCTATGTCATCCCAGGATTCATGCGAATGTGTGTCTGAACAGGAGGTATGTAGTTTTTTATTTACTTATGTATGTAAAAAAATATGTGTGCGTATATTATTTCTAATTCATTGGCTGCTGTTTTTGAAGGGCTAGTGAAAGTGATGAGGAAATAAATCCTCACAGGTCCAGCCTTATTATGATTGGAGATTTACTTCTGTTTCAGCTAATGAAATTATACAAAAAATTTCCTGTTGATGTATATGAACACATATGTGCACTAGAAATGGCTATAGATTGATTTGAAATAACAGGAACAGAGACAGCCGAACTATTTTCAGCAGATGCAACTTACTTTAAATGTGTTACAGGACTCTGGTTAAGAAAAATCATCATGTACAACAAGGTTAAAGTATAACACTTCCATAACATCTGGAACACTGCCTACTTTCAAAGGGAAGTGTGGGTGAACGTAGCTGATAGAACCCACCAGGGAATCTACACATGAATGAGATTTAATTGTTAGAGTTTGCTTTTGGCTTGGATTTTAGGTTTGAAAATACATCAGGCTTGAAGACATGAAGGATTTTGAAAAACATAATGAATTTCTGACCTTCTTGACTAATGACTTTTCCTGCTGACTTGCTCTGGGTTGAGTAATAAACAAGAGTATGAAACTGTGTCTGAGGTGACAAATGTACTTCCCCAAAAGGGAATATCCTACAAAAAAGTTTCTTTTGTTTATAAAGACATAATTATTTAGAACAAGAGTTGCGTATGAAATACAGCAATACTGTTTTGGGAAAAATGAAAGGAGGAAACTAGTTTTTTGTTTTTCTGGGCAAGGAATAAGTTTGTCTTTAATACTAATGAAACTTATACCTAAAATACAAGAAGGTTGAATAAAATACAAATGGGAACTTACACATGAACCATGAAAACTGTAAGAAGTTGCTTGACAATGGAGGCAGAACTTGTATCTGTGAGCTATGTATGAGCAATCTTTGAGAGTGAATTTTTAATTTCTGTAGGGTCGAGACATCAAAAAAGCATTAAAATTTTTCAGTTGGTTGACATAAAGTGCTTTGTAAAGCTTCTGAGGTAGTTGAGTCTAATATCTGTCACCTTTCTTTGGTTGTGAAAATGTCCCACTGAATCATTAGAAGACATCTTCCTTTATTCTTTTCTTCAGCCCATCAATGAAATTTTTAGAAGCATACAACATTAATTAGAATTTTGATTTCATCTCATATTTATCTGGTGCCTATTTTGTGTTTCTTCTCAGGAAAAGCAAATAAATAGCAGTCTTGCCTCTTTCATTGCTGTAAACATTCCTAAACTTATATACAAGTTTTGACGTTTTCAAAACAAACTGACTGACAGGGCTGCAAGAGAAATCAAAGGGATTTCTAATATGTAGCTGACACAATCATTTGAGTTGATTTACAAAACTAAACATAATTTATTGAAAATCTGTTAAAGCTGAGAAAGGCAAATCCAGTTAAAAAGAAATGCTGTAAAATCTGCATAAAAATCCAAAAATAAGGCTAAATGTAGTGCCACTGTTTTTAAAAAGTGCTTTACTTAGGTATACTTTTTTTTCAGATGTGCTCAAGTTTCAATACCTCTGCTCCCTATGTGAAGAATAAGAGAGGACATATTTTGTATAATCTTTCAGGGTTCCCTGTGGAAGAATATTTAGTGTGGTCTTCCAACAAAACAAGGTAACCTTAAAATGTCTAGCTTTTGGTTGTCCTTTGCATATAAACCCCACAGTCCTTCCTGATCCAAGGAATAAACATTTGTCACTGAGAATATAAACGTTAGTTGTCTTTATCTGGTGATTGTTATCAAGGCGTAGTCAGGCTGCGATTCAAGGTAGCATGACAGTGGTCTCATCTCAGAACTTCCTCCAGCAGTTGCAGGATGATTGCCTCTAGGCATACTCTGGACTTTATTCCACGTACCGAGTTATTTTAGCATCTCAGAGATGCATATCTAAACCAGGTGAACAAGATAATTTCCATTCCTCAGAGACTCAATCAAACAGAGGTGGATATGCTCCAATTAAAATTTTCTTTGAAGTAAAAAGGGCTGCTATGCCCCTGGCAATACTTCATAATCTGTGATATCAGCAACAGAGGTTATCTGCTGTATTTTGAAGCTACTTATGTCCCCTTACAGCTCAACCACTGCTGATAATGTAAGTGGAAATATTAGACTAAATATGATTTTATAGAGGAGAAGAAAGTGTTAGCCACTTATGTATTAAAAGAAGGTGTATCTGATTTAATATAAAGAGAGGTAAGCATTTTTGGGTGAAAGATTGGAGCTAGCATATGAATGGAATAGGAGGAAATAAAGCTGTTTAAGATTCTGCTGGAAGTCAGTAATACCTTACAACCCTTCCTGTTGCTCAGAGATTTCAGCTTTCAAAAAGCAAAAATTCTTATCTAAGGGAATACCTTTGCTAGAAAAGAGCCAGTAATATTGACCTGATTAAAAACTACATTGTCCCCTTCCTTTTTAACGAGGAGTTTTTGAGGGGTGAAGTTTTACTTTTAGTTGAAAAAGAAAGCATTATTGTAGCTATCTCAACTTTACCCTTGCAAGCAAACTGCAAGCTTAAGGCAGATCACTCTTTGTTACTTTAATTTCTGCTACCAGATATGGTGGTTGGTCTTTTGGAGGGATGAAAGCATTTGAACTTCAAGATAAAAAATTGAATAACACCAAATCTCAGCCCCTGGCTAAGGTAAGAGTTGCATGCATGTGTGCACATCTGTATATATGTATTGATTACTTTTTCAGGCTTCAGACATCACAGCACTTAGCAAATAATAAATCATTACATAAAATCCTTGCACTGAATAATTGGGAGAAAATCCTCTGTCTCCTATAGTTTAACTCTGTTCATAATTCTTGAAGTATTCTCCTGTGTTTGAGAAACAGTTTCAAATCAGTCAAATGATATAGCTTTTGTTTGTTTGCTTGCCTTTTCCCAGTGAATTAATTTTAGAATCTAAGTTTAAATCTTGTTTCTAGATAGTCAGCCAAATAATAATTTTTTTCTGTTTTCTCCAAAAAGCCAGTGTCACAATTGGCCAAAGTGCACTGAACATCACAATAATGGGTGGCTATTGATGCTTTTTCATGCCTACAAGGGATACTTTGCTTTGCTTCATTTCTCTCACCACCCTTCCCCTAAGTGTAAAAGCATTTTCTAGGAGCAGCTCCTTCTGCATAACAGATATACTATCCTTTTCTCAGAAGAACCTTTCTAAAACATTCCAAGGGAAATAAAATCCCCTGCTTTGGTAAGTGCTTGTTAGCCTCCAGGTCTCATCCCAAGTTTTCACAGTATGGAGATACTGTACCACTCCACTGCATACCAAAAGGCCTCAAGGAAAAGCCCTTTATTTTAGTTGTGCTTAGAATAATCCTTCTTCTTTGACTTTTGCGATCCATTCAAATGTAGATGTGTCATGAGTAGAGGAACAGCAGTTTTGGAGAAACATTGATGCATATCAGTGAGTGGTTGTTGGGGTCTTCCCCCCCTGCCATGTAGCCCTGGGAGAGGGGCCCTGGGGGGGAGACATGGGGTGTCCCTGCCCCTGGTCAGCCTCGTTCCCCATTGGTTGGTTTGTGTTCCCCTGCGCGGCCAAGGACCCTCAGGTCCCGTGATTGAGCAGTTCCTCGGCAGAGCCCCGGCCATGCGGCTGGGGAAATAAACATCTCTGAAACATCTAGCAAGAATCTGTCCGTGTATATTTCTTTTCCACAGGCCTCATTGTTTGATACGCGTGTTGCAGTATCCCACTGTAACAAGTGGTCTCTGTTTGTGTATTTGAGGCAAACAAGATTTAAGAGGAAGATATGCATTTTCCAGATTCCAGATTAGGATATGAAAAAAAGATTCTTCTGCCTTTAAATTGTTTTATGTAAATATAGATTTTATTTGCTTTTATAAAAAAAGAATACAAGGAACAGCATAAATAAGCTTCATCCCAAATCCATTTTGGGATAAAGTGTTAGAAAACAATACAGATATTCTCCAGACCAATATAATTTCATGCTTAGTTTTGCAAAATCACTTCCTCTTTCTAATGCCTTTTCCATATAATTTGTTAGAAATCTCCCTATTTTATATACAAATCTGAACACATAGATTTTGGTTATTTATAATCTCTCTTCTAGTCCCATATATTTTATAGTTTTGAACTCCAGTTCCATCATTCCTTCATTAGAAACATGAAAGTTTTCAGTAAGATTTTTTTTTCTGACTGCCATTTTTATTTCCTGTGTCTCTTTAATCATTTTAAACTCTTGTTTTGACATGCTTGCACTGTGGTTTTTGTCAGGTTTTTTTTTTTTTTTTTTTTTTTAATATATTTGGTATAGAGCTCCACCTGCCATCAGGACAGGGATAAATTATAGTTATACTCTTAGTAAGTAAGCTTTCTGACCCAAAGCAAATAGTAGAGTAAATTTATAAAGGGCACTGTGTTATCTAAAGTATCTCCTGGAAGTGTCTTTCAAGTGATGCAATGTCAAGTTATTGCATTAACCTTTCAGTAACTAATGACCAGATTTTTACTTTGACCTTTCAGGTTTGTTCGTGAGACAGTGAATATACCCTTTACATAGCCTGGTATGAAAGAAAATGAGAAATTTGCATTTGAAGAGAATTACTGTATGACTCACTTCATTTTAGAAAATTTCTGAGCCAATAATATTAACCTGATTAGAAACTACATTGGCCCCCTCCTTTTTAACAAGGAAGGAGTTTGTGAGGACTGAAGTTTTACTTTCAGCTGGAAAAGAAAGCACTAGTGTAGCAATCTCAACTTTACCCTTGCAAGCAAACTGCAAAGCTTAAGGCAGATCACTCTTTGTTACTTTAATTTCTACTACCAGATATGGAGGTTGGTCTTTTGGAGGGAGGAAAGCATTTAAACTTCAATATAAAAAATTGAATAACACCATTTTAGGAAATTTTTGAATCTTTATACATTCTTCTCCTGTACTCAAAAAGCCAACAATTTTCTTGTTCAAATTTAAAATGTTTATTTAGTACCTATTTTACTGTACCTAATCATACTGTGCTGTGTATACTGCATAAGTGGTATATGCATGCACACCAAGAATGTGTATATGTACACACAAGAGAGAGAATATATCTACCACATGGCAAATGTGGCTGATTAAAACCATTGATTATTGGCATTCATTGATGATCAGTGCCATGTAACAAAAGCAAAACTTCTCAAATTTTTTGTATTTTCATGGCTGTATATTCTTTGGCTTCCTCTGATAATATGGTCAAAAAATTGTTCCATAATAGTTTCACTGTTGCTGTTTTTTGTAGCATAATGAAATATAGGAAGAACATGTGGTAATTTTAAATACTGCTGAAAGGCAAACTGTACTGTTCACATGTCATTTGGAAGAGTAAATTTTTCCAATCCCAAAGGTTGGGACTTGAAGCTTTACAGTACAGTAACTGTATAAGTGTCCGGGGAAAAAAATTTACATTTTTCCAGTCTAATATCAATCATGAATCTGGTCCAGCAATGCTTAGGGACTTCTCTGCTCCTTCTCACCCTTTTTTCTTGATAGGCCATATGTTAGTTGAAATGTCAGTCTAGCTTTATTTTGGAATATTGATGGCAAGTAAAAGATTATATAATAATGTAAAACACATCTTCACAGAACTTCTATCTGATGTGGTGAGGGGTTGTATTTTTCCTTGGAAAAGAATTTTCCTAACTATGGATAGAATGAAAAAGAAAAATTAATTATATTGATGTATATATTTTTCTTTTCCTCAGCTCTTTTCTGCCCTCTGTAAATAATTACCTGTGTGGCACAAGAGAAATATGAAAGATTTTTCAGCTAGAGCTAATATATTTCCTTTTTTAATATTTTACCTTTGCTAACAATTTTGAATAAGAAACAAGCCTTTAGAAAAAAGACCTTACATGTACCTTCTGTTGAAGTGAGCAACCCTATATGTTTCTTTTTCCAGATTATAATAAATTAAATATCCATCTTCAATTTGGTTATTTCCTGGTGGTTTGATTCAGTTACATAATGCAGCTTGAAGGATAATTCCAATTAACATGTTGGATATTGAAATATATTGTTACACACAATGCTCTATTGTGGTTCTGTATATTCATTTGAATACTGGTAGCATTACTATATTTCAAAGGTGTTCTCTGAATATTTGTGACCTTTCCCCTGCCTGAATTAAATGAGGATGTGTTGTCAGAATTTTGCTTTGTTGGGGTTTTTTTGCCTTTTTTTTTCTTCAATACAACAAATACAATTGCAGTGGAGTTTCATTATGTATGTATGTATAACTTTCTATTCTGCAAAAGTCTTTAAAAATATATAGAAGAGGAGATAGGCGTATGGGGCTGTGAAAAAGACAGGTTACCCTTGATCACTTGTTTTTGTCTTTTTGCCCTGGTTGCTCTTTGCACAGGACATCCTGCAGTGCAAAGATTTTCAGTTTTCCTCAGGAATCTTAGGTTCTCTTTCACTACATTTCTTTAAAGACCGCTCTTGTTGATTAATGAATGGGAGGTCTAGATTGTTTAATAGTTTGTGGGAACTGAACTGGAGAAGAACAAAGGAATTTCATGACTTTCCAAAGAGGGGAAGACTTTGGGGCTTGTTTTTTTTTTTTTTTTTCTTTTCTTTAAATGTGGGGACATAAGAGTTTGAGACACTTGAATGCCATTACATGGCATGTGGAAGACATCCAGGAGATCAGGCCCAGCCAATATGGTTTTAAAAAGGGCAGGTCCTGCTTGAGCAACCTGACCTTCAAAGTGACCTGCTTAACAGATAAGGGAAAGGCTGTGGATTTTGTCTATCTAGACTTCAGTAAATAGTTGGCACTGTCTCCTACAGTATCCTTGAAAAACTGGCTTCTCGCGGCTTGGATGACTGGCAATTTGATGGGTAAAAAACTGAATGTATGGCTGGGCAAGAGAGTTGGGATGTTAAATCCACTTGGTGCTTGGTCACTAGCACTGTTCTCCAGGGCTCAATTTTGGGACTGGTTCTATTTAACATCCTTGTTGATGATCTGGATCTGGGGATTGAGCACACCCTCAGTAAGTTTTCAGATGACCCTAAGCTGTGTGGGAGTGTTGATCTGCTTGAAGGTAGGAAGGCTTTTCAGAGAGATTTGGACAGACTCAATCATTGGCCTGAGGACAGCCGCATGAGGTTCTATAAGGTGAAATGCCTTGTTCCGGCACTTGTGTCCCAGCAACCCCATGCAGTGCTACGGGCTGGTGGAGGAGTGGCTTGAGAGCTTTTCGGCAGAAAGGGACCTGGGGGTGCTGGTTGACTGGAGACTGAATATGAGGCAAGGTGTGCCTAGGTAATAACATCTTGCCCTGTATCAAGAGTAGCATAGCCAGAAGGACCAGGGCAGTGATTTTCTGCCTGTATTCAGCATTGGTGAGGTTGTACTTCAAGTACTGCATTCAGTTCTGGGCCCCTCATTTAAAAATAACATTGCAGTGCTGAAGCATATCCAGAGAAGGGCAACAGGGCTTGTGAAGGGTCTAGAGAACATTTCTTATGAGGAATTGCTGAGAAAGCTCGGTTTTAGTCTTGAGAACAGGAGGCTCAGGGGGACCCCATTCCTCTCTACAACTCCCTGAAAGTAGGTTATAGTGAGGTGGGGCTGGTTTCTGCTGCTGTGCCTGCAGTGAGAGAACAAGAGGAAATGGTCTTAAGCTGAAATAAGTGAGATTCAGATTAGATATTAGAAAAAAAATCCACTGTTAGAGGGTACAGGCACTGGAAGAGTTTCCCCAGGGAGCTGGTGGAGTCATCCCTGAAGATGTTTAAGAAGTATCTGGATTTGATGTTGGGTGATGTGGTTTAGTGTCCTAGGAGTTAGTTAATGGTAGTGCTGGGTTGGTGGTTGGATTTCATGATGTTACAGATCTCTTCCAACCTTGACGATTGATGATGCTGTTGAGATTTCAAGCAGTTGTGAATACCACATAAAGAAGAGCAGAAAATGTGAAAGGTAATGCAGGCAAGAACAATGGCAGATCAAAGCTGCTGATCTTTTTAATAATGACTAACAGAGCTTGTTGTGAAGAAGATTCAAGGGTGAGAGGCAGAGAAGAAATGACAGTGGAGCTCAGAGTGGTTCTTGGAATCATGATCTAGGATAGATGGGAGGAAAATTAAAATGAGAATCAGAGCACTGTAAACCCCACCTCACAAAAATGTGGAGATCCAAACAGGTGGTCAGGAGAAAGAATCAGAAGAAAATAATTATTAAGAAAGGGAAACAGAACTGAAGTTTAGGCAGCCTGCACTGGGAAATATAAAGGAGAATATGTCAGAAAAAAGAGTTGAATTCTGGAACTAGCATCCAAGTAAGGCTTGTAGTTAGATAGTATAAGAAAAAAAGAAAAAAAAAGAAAAGGCAGAATTATATGCGAGTAAATGAGAACAGCATCAAAGCAATGATAAGAGAATCTTTAGGGAAGTTTCCAAGATGTAACTGTATAGATGGTAATTTTAGAAATTATCTAAGAAAACTGAAATCTTAGAAGAGGAGTATTAAGGCAATAAGGATGTATATTAAATCCTGTTCACTTTGCAGTATCGTCCAGAATCCAGACAGTGAGAATTGCACTACCTAGGACATACAAAACACAGATTACAAAGAGCTGATATAAAGAGGGAAAGGTTAGGAGTTTTTCAACTGTTTAAAATAAAGGGGAGAAGAAAGGGGTTTATGATGTGAGGAATGGATAGTAATCAGATGGTTTTAAATGTCACTGAAACTGAAAATAAACATACTTAATAATTTGACCTAGTTTTCAGTATGGATAACATAGGTTCAAAGGCACTATGATTAACAGTAATGTATCAATTTTCTGTATCAATTTCCTCCGTGCCTAACAAGCCACTGATGCTTGGTGATGGTGGAGACAGCTTTTTCTATGGAATAGTTTCATACCTTGTAAACACTGTCTTCTTGATTCTTTCTTTTCCCCTCTTTCTAGGATATTCTGTTCCTAGATGTTTTTTGCTATGTATCTCATGTAGATATTATTTAGAGAAGTCTCTTTGGAATTTCAGTGATTCTTCCAATTTTAACACTAGTTTTGCTCATCTTTTTCTATTTTTGATTAAACTGGAAGGTGTTATTTTCACATTGTTCTTCCTCTACTTGTTCAACCACATGTGTGTAAAGGAGGGGGGACACAGTGTTCCATTAAATCAGAGAATCTCAATTTAATAATAAACATATGTGTACAGATCCAACAATAAAAAACTGCTGCATGCTGTTGAAAGACCTACGCAAATCAGTTGATTCTGTTCTGCCTGGTTGACTTTGTTCTATAAATAGATGTCATAATAGGAGAATTAGATATCCTTCATGCAATTCTTAAAGGTATGTAAGTTTGCACATCAGCATTCAGATTGAACTAATTTTTGATTGACAATTTCCATTCTTTCTTCCAGGTGTGGTATAACCAAAAAGGTTTCCATTCTCTGCCATCCTACTTAAATGAACTCAATAACTTCATTTTGTGGCTGAATTTACCTCCTAATGAGGATTGGAGACAGTATGGTAATAGTCTTTCTTTGTATTTTGGAAAGTAGTTTTTAAATTAAAATAATTTTAAGTATGAAAATTTTTGATAGTTTACAGTAGGATTTCAGAGTCCCATTTCTTGGGAGGATTAAAAAGTGAAAATTTTAATGACACAGAAAGTTTATGTGAAGAATGAAGTAAAGTAAAATTTGAATTTAAAGCTCACCATGCCATATGAATTCCTCACAAACACATTCGTGTGGAATAAGGGTAAATTGGTTTGGGATGTTAGTCCCTGTGAAACTACTGTTAGGGCTTGCTTAAATAGAATGACTAAGGCACAACAAATATGGATTTATAACTTCTTTGGCACTTTGTTATATCTCCTTACATAAATATCCTGGGTAAATCCAGATTAGCCTGTAAATTCACACTGCAATGTGATGTTTCATAGAATCCTGTTACTCAAGGAATAGGAAAGGCTATCATATATTATTACTGTACATAAAAAAAGAGCAATTAATATATTTGACATGTGAATTCTCTGATTCAGACATCCCTAAACTTTATAAAAACTTGTTAAAGTAAAAATTTTATGAACTAACGTCTAAAAAAATGACTGCAGTCAAAGACTCGGGTGTTAACACAGGTGAACTTTCTAGTTTGAAATCCGAGTGTGATAGTCCAGGTTAAGTTCTATTCATTCCAGTTTCCTTCATTCTTAAGATTCTGCTAAAGAGGAATTTGGTTTAGAGAAATTTTTTAAAAAGAGTTTATGACCAATTTTTGAGTGTTTTTGTAAAGTTAGGATGGTTGTCTGTAATGCTAAAATGTTTTTCAGTGTTTTTATAATGAAGCAAGAAGACTAAATCAGTGAAAATAGGGAAGGAATCCTGAACATCTAAAACCAGAAATTCATTAAAAAAATTTTCCGGAATGTCAAAGAGAAAAAAGAGTAATGGGTTGCTTTCAAAATGGCTGGGCTTTTATTTTTCTAAATGAATGAGAATGGATCAAAGGTAGTGTGTTTATGCAGAAACTTTGAATGAAATGAAATCTGGTATTTTAATGAGAATTTTTAATAGATATCAATTTTTAATCAACTTTCCTTGTGCTTCATGAGTCATACTGATGCTAGCTTTTTTTCTGCATCATTAGATATCCCATTTTAGAACTTCAATGTTTGTGTACACTTATATCTGTTGTGGGGAATCAGGGTTTGCTGTCCTGCTTAGAGTAAGAGAAAATGATAGTTGTCCCAAGGATTTTGGAAATGTTTTACTTTTTGATATTTCATGACACAGAAACACAGCAAGTAAAACAGTGCTTAAGAAATACTTGAAGTCTTGTAGTGACATCTGTACATTATATGAGCTTATGGCAGAATATGTTAGCTGTCTGCAGAAATAGAGCTTAAGAACTAGACAGTAATTTATTTATGTGTTCATCTATTGGAGAAGTGCAATAAAGATGGACTGATCATGCTCTTGAGGCACAATGCAGTGGGAACTTTCACAAAAACCTTGGGAAGAGACGTCAAGTTACCTACCTATCTATCTGTATGTATGTATTTGTTTGTGTACACACATTTGTATGTGTGTGTGTGTACATATGTGTATATTTGTGTATTTTTTGTGTAGAGACCAATACATACATATGTATATTTTATTTCTAAAAAACTCAACAGTTTTCTGGTGCTATATGGGCCACTTTGACTTTTAACTTTCTCTTATTTAAGGATACTGTTCTAACAGAGAAGAACTATTCATATGCTTTTGTTATTCAAATTGTTATATGCAGTCCTGTAAATCAGCAGTCAGAAGATCATGTACTCTACTCCAACACTGAAATCTATTATTTTTGATTTTTTTTCTTCTTCCAAACCCTGTTTATATGCAAGGTCAGTTCTAGAATATTGTTGGAAATTGCTGTGAGGAAACTTGTTAAGATCTTGCAGAAACATGGCTTTGTAGTTCTGCCTTGCATTAATGCCATGTTATTTCACAGAACAACCTTTTTCCTGTCAACAGAACCAGTGCTTCTGTATTACTTTTAAGTGACATAAAATTAATTTAGCCCTTTGAAAGGGGCTGTAAGGACAAAGGCTTTTCTTCCTACACACACACAAAAAAAAAAAAAAAAAAAAAAAAGAAAAAATCTTGCTTTACAGGAAGAAACTTACTACAGCAGAGTAGAGCATTGCCATGGATATAAACACAATAGCAGCAACTATGATATTCAAACACCCTTGAACGAGGTCAACAAGTACAACAACTTCAGTGCTCATACAAAAGCTAAGAAACCCTTTCACTTTGAGGTTATATTCTGTGTGTATTTCTTGAACATGAACCCGGTTAGAGTTCTCCCAACATCTTTGGAGGAGGGAAGAGTCATTACTGACCACATGCCGAGTTCTACCTGCTTTGCCCACAGGGACAGATCCAGTAACTTTCATAAGAGATCAGTACCACTGGTCCAAGTTTGTGATAGGTTTTGATAATAAGAAGCTGAGCAGGAGGCTAATTGCTTTTGTCTGAAGTCTTTTCTGCAGTCAAGAGGATACAGGGAATATAGACCTATGATTTGGTAGGAAAGTTTGAAGGAAGAAATTTTACCCCAGAGTAAAGAGCAAATATGCTGACTTGCACTGGTTTATCTTCATAGGGATTTGTATCTGTTAAAAATAAAACTTTGAAAAAATTTGATTATTGCTTTTTGTTCTGTCAGTCCAAGTTACTGACTTTTCAGCACCCGGGAGCAGGAAATTATATTTATTTAGTAATAAAAAAATCCTTCCTTTTTGCTATAATGTAATCTGATCTTCAAATCCTTTCTCTGCAAGTGGAGAGATTTCTCCTCACCCCTCTCTCTTAACAATATGGGATTATTTCTAAATTTCTCTGTGAGGATGCTTGGAAAGTTGCAAAGTTTTTTTCTTGTAATTTTCATGTAATGAGTGGTATGATTGTTGAGGAAAATGTGTGTGCCCAGCTGGAGGTACATGTAACTAGATGGAGTAACTGAAATTGGCCCGATCGATTTATATCAGTTTATTGTAGCTAATGGATCAGTTGTCTCTTTTGGAACAGCAGTTCAGTAATACTTGTATAAAAATATCTCATCTTTGTCATGTGGATACCCACCCCTACTTTCATCATCATGTAAGTCTGTGGTTCTGTTGTGGGAAAAAGTCCTCTGTCTTACTGTGGAGGAAACTAAATACATTGTTTTCTAGTGGGTTAGTGTAGTGGTTTGGTCCAAAATACTCATTACTGTTTATCTGCTGTGAGATAAGAATTAGGAGAAATGCAAAGCAGGCACCAAACTTGAAAGAATATAAAGTTTATTAACAGACCTAAAAGAGGGAAGAAAAAAATTATACCACCTTCAGAACTCTCCTCCTCCCCCCACCTTCCTCCCTTCTCCCACTGACAATGTAAAAAGACAACCCTTAAGATGTTCAGTCTGTTTACCACTTCCATAATAACCTTGTTTAGTCCATTTAGAAAGAGAAGTCTCTTCTTGCTCATGCTATGAAAACATTATCACAACGAGACAGCCGCCCACTTCCAAATATCGTTCAGTCCATTTAGGAAGAGGAGTCTCTCTGCCTGCGTGTGAGTCCTTTCCCCCGACTTGCAGCTTTTCCCGCAACTGCTTTCGAGGGTCCACTCTTGAAGTTTCTTGGGGTACAATTTTAAGGTTGAGCCGTTCAGAAACAAAAACAGAGGCCCTTCTCCTTCCCTGGGAGCAAAGGGTCTTCATCATCTTCATCATTAAGACTATCTCTGGGAGCATCTCTAGGTACTGAGGTTTTCTCCTTTCCCATTTGGAGCAAAAGTCCTCATCTGGTTCATCTCTAGGGACTGAGGTTTTCCCCTTTCCCGTTTAGAGCAAAAGTCCTCATCTGGTCCATCTCTCCCTGTCCAAACTTCTCATGAAATTACAGCTGCGTCAGCATCTGCCTATCTCGGCGCAGGTGCTTTTGCTTACGAGTTGAACACTCCACCCCCCATATCTTCATGAAATTACAACAGGATACTCTGATATATCATAGCTTCACAACAGAATTTCAGCTTTAAGCATCTCCTCTCTCTCTTCCCTCAGGTTTTCAGCTCTTCACAGCACTAAAAGGGTTAATCTCACCTCAGCCTTGCAGCTTTGCAGCTGGAATGTTGAATTTTTTCTTATCACAGTGGAGAGGGGGAAGAGCCGAGCCGCTCCGGCTGCCCACGGCAAGGCAGTGGGGGGGGTTCCATGGCTGGAACAGGTCCATGGCTCCAGGATGGCCGTGGCCTGGCCCAGCCTGGCCCAAGCAGGGCCTGGCCGGGCCCGCTGGCCCCCACACGGGGCCCGCAGCCACCTGTCCCAGCGCCAGAAACGAGAGAGAGCTTGGAGGGGAGTTTGCCTATTCTTAAATGTGGATCACAGAGGTGTTCACAACTTTAAGTGGCTTAGAGAATTGTCCATATTCAAACTGGCCAGCTGATAGGTTCTATCAGTTCCCAGAGGAAACTGTAAGCACCCCTTAGCAAGGACGTCCCTTCCGGGACTATGCTTGCTAACCTATGACAGTTATAAATTCAGTGGCAGATAATGAAAATAAACATGTTAATAAGGAAAAAAAAAGGTGTAAGACACTTCAAGAGAGGAGGCAAGAAAGTTTTGTCAAATCCCTTCACCTCTGACTGGTATTCAAGCTTATATGAATGACATTTTCTAATCTCTTTCTGAAATGCTGCATTCCTACATTTAAGTAATGTAATTGTGAGCAAATAAAAATTGAATAATGAAGTAAGAGGAATAAAAAAACTAAAAGACAATACTTTTTGCTTAAGCTTAAGTTAGAAATTTTGACCAAATAAAACTTACTTTTCACACCTAATTGTGTAACACTGAGTCAGAATGAGTTTGTCATGCTGGAGTACAGAAGGACTACAACCTCCCTCTTAGGGTAAGGCTATATAAAGAAAAAAGGAGTGGTTATCATCTACAATGATGTCTGTAAAGTAAAGTGGTCAAAAAAAGTTCTTGCATCATTATTCAAAGAACAGAAATGTCTCAATATAGAAAGGGCTTTTCAATGAAGCTGCCCCACCTTAGGATTCCTATTGAAGCAATTGATTTTTTAAAAAAATCTTTCATACTAGGACTCGTAACCTTTCATGTATCATCCTCTTTTATTTCATATTCAATTCTTCAAAAGAGCGGGAGGGATCAAGGGAGTCATTTTCAGCTGAATTTTGGTGGAAAGTGGCTGTATAGTTTCCTGAATTCTTTGTAAATTATAACTTTAAACATTTTACAAAGGAAATTGTGAAATGGCCTTTAGGTGAAACCTACTTAACCATGTCTAATTAGTTTGGGAAAGTAAAATAGAAACCATTAATGATGGTGCTGCCTGTGAAATTCTCCATAAAATATAAATCATAATTTTCAGTTAACAATAATGTCTCATTTTATGTAAATAGAAGTATTGTCATATATATATACTACCTCCATTTTTCTTAAACATACTATTTTATTTAATCTGAAATAAGATATCTGGAATAAAAAAACCTAGATTGGTCTTCCATTCAAGTCTGCAACAATCATGATATTTAGAATCAGTAGCACAGATCTAAATTGATCTATGTACTCATGACTCAACATAAGAGATAGTTTACAAAGAAGTGCCAAGAGGCATGTTCAGACACACCCAAAATACAGTGCAGATCCACAATATATACCTAAGGACAGCTCTGACTACCTATGGTGATGGCATACAAGCTTGAAGACCTTTAAGGTTTTTTCCTCTAGATTTCTCCAATTGACACTGAAAAATTCTTCTGGGTTCATATCACTTTCCTCATTTTTACTGAAAAAACACAGATTTTGAAATTGTTTATGTAGAAAGTTGTACCCAGGTGGGATGGACTGGACTACCAACATCTTCTGTTCTTTATCGTGTACACGATGGACACATCCAACTCTCTAAAGTTATGACAAATTGTGTGTGCCTTTATTTTCTGACAGATGGTCAGCTGGTTTAGATGTGATAGAAGATCTGGAGCACTTTCCCTTGAAGGTAGAGATTGCAGGCTGTTAATAAGATGTTGGTATGGGGAAAGGTGTCCTGACTTGTGCAGCTTCTGAATGGCAACAGGGCAGGATGCAGAACGTTCACATCAAATGTATTTAATGTGGATGCACTTTCCTTTTTCCTGTGAGCTTTCCTATCCAGAGTGGAAAAGTATAGTATTTTATTGTAGGAAATGTTGTAATCCTTCTAATATTTTATGAAGAATTTATTTCACTAGGTTAGGGATGCCTTTTTAACAAATTAGAATCTAAAATTAATTTCATCAAGAACAATGTAAGGAAAGGAGTAGGATTATTCCACCTGGAAGGGAGAATACCAAGGGGAAATCACAGAGAAGCTGAGCAGGGTACAATGAATTGTTTACTGCCTCTTCTACTATTGAGCATATAGCATGGGGCTCCCAGTGTCATGTCCAATGTAAATACACTCCCCCACCCAGACCAGTTGTTCCTGAAGTTTACAGTTAAACTGCAAAACTCTGACTACTTCCACTCTCTTTTTTCCATTTTTATGGCTTTCAGGACTGTAAAAATCCCCTTGTTCTCAGCTGTATAAAGCAAAGTCTTTCACTGAGCAATACAAGAGATGACAACTGAGCCTTTTAAATTAATGAAAGACAAAAATGAGGAAAAAAAAAGACACACCAAAAAAATGTAGTTAACTGTAAGCAAAACAACTGAGAAAAGAAAGAAAGAGAAGTTCTATAGCTGAAAAAAACCTAAGAAAATATATTACCGAAATAACTGGCTGCTTGTGCTCTCTGTTGGGATTGACATCTGCATTCACTCCTTTTCAGAACTATACATGCATATGTATATCCACTAGCATGTATAAAGAGATGTTCCTTTCTTTGAGATGCCCTCCTCTTCACTCCACTCAAACACGGGAGATAATGCTTCTCATTTTGGAAACTCTTCATTTTTATATTGCAGAAGGTTAAAAGGTTTGAGAAAGTCTTTCATCATTGTGGTCTCGTTCTCTCTGAATAGAGCATTAAAGTATAAGATTCTCCATGGTCACAGTTTTTCCAGTTCTTGAATTGCTTTTGCATGTTTTTGGAAAGGTTGGAATGGGTGTCTATTACAATTTTTCACCTGTGCTCATAGAGAAACCTAAGTGATCACTGTAAAAATAATGTGACCAACTGCATGTTGAGAACATAGACAAAGGATGTTTTAGGACAATAAAGAAATTTTTTGTTTTGATTAAATCAGGAGAATATAATGGCAATCTATAGATGTATAAGAAAAATTTTCATATGGAGAAATTTATGAAAAGGAGCAGACAGAGTTAGTGCTAAATCATATAATATTTGGTGTTATTGCCTGTCTTGCTTTTCCCTTGTGAATACTGATATGGTAAAATTTGCCCTGAGGGCTGTTCACACAAGACTTGCAAATACAGTCCTTAAAAAATTCTTGCATAAACACCAGAAGCATCTGTTTAATAGGAGCTTTATAATTTAGAACTTCTTAGTTTATCTGTCATTTATAGTTTTTAAGTCCTCGAAGATGGCAGATAGTTTTCAACTTAATGAGCCTCATTATAGCAGCTTTACATAGTAAAAAGGCATATAAAGGCAAGAAAGTATCAATAAATACATTTTACATCATGTTAACGGCTCTGTTGGGACAGAGACGTGTAAAAAAAGATGGTCTAGGAGGTTAGAAGAAATGTAGGAAGGGATAGGTTATAAAAGTACATGGAGTGGTTTTTTAAATAAAAACTATATAATATCAAATATTATTAATTCTGTTGGTTTTTTCTGGTATTGGAAGATAGTTTACAACTTATTTCTTGAGTTCAAGGGCATTTTTTTCCTCTGTGGATTGCAAGCTAGTTTATTGGCTTTATATAAGTTAGTCATCTATTTTTTGACAATGGGGTGGAGAGAAGAGGTCATTTTACTAAAAAAGTAGTAAATTCAGATATTGTCATGATCCAGACTAATTGAACAAACTTTAAATATTGAATTAAAGGCAAGTATTATATTTAATGCAGTGATAGAATTTTGAATTCTAAACACAACTGAACTTAGTTTAGCACAGTCATACTTTTCTTACTTGTAATCCACAACCTTGTGAAATTTAATTTCAGTTGTTAGTGTAAAATGAAAAAAAGTGTAATCCTTTGTTTCATCTACATGGTTTAAATGAAAATTGACTGTCAAAAATATTTGCTACTTTTAAGAAGTGTGATTAGTTTTTGTGACTCTTTGATAGAAGGAGATTAATTGAGTGTAATTTACTTTTTGATTAGTATTGTATGATACAATACTGCAAGGAGCATTATGCTATTTAATGTCACGGGGTTTTATTTTCCCCTGCAATTATCTCTCTTTCCCAGTTTCTCTTTATCATGTACTAGAGAGTTACAGCACTGCACTTCTGTGTATGGAACGCGAGTCAGCTGCTGTAGACGTCTGTTTAACACCAATGCACTAATCTGAAAGTTTTGTTAGTTTCCCCCTGAGATGTTGCCTCTGGGCAAGGGAGGGAATTGTCCTGCTCTGCTTTGCACTGGAGTGGCCTCACCTTAAATGTAGTATGCAGTTTTGGGTGCCACTATATAAAAAAAGACATGAATCTATTAGAGAGCATCCAAAGGAAGGCCATGAGGATGGTGAAGGGTTTGGAGGGGAAGCCTTATGAGAAGCAGATGAGTTCACTTGGTTTGCTCAGCCTGGAGAAGAGGAAATTGAAGGGAGACCTCATTGCAGTCTTCAGCATCCTCATGAGGGGAAGTGGAGGGGCAGGTACCGATCCCTTCCCTCTTGTGACCAGTGACAGGACTTAAGGAAATTGCCTGAAGTTGAGTCAGGGGAGGTTTAGGTTAGATATCCTAATGGAAAAGGTTTTCCATCCAGAGGGTGCGTGGGCATTAGAACAGGCTCCCCAGGAAAGTGGTCACAGCACCAAGCCTGACAGAGTTCAAGAAGTGTTTGGACAATGTTCTCAGGCACATGGTGTGACTCTTGGGGTGTCCTGTGTAAGGTCAGGATTTGGATCTGATGGTCCTGGTGGATCCATTCCAATGCTGCATATTGTATGATTACTTCTTCTAATATGCCCACTTTTATTCAAACATTAGAAAAGCCTAGAAAAACTTTCTGGGAACTAAACTAAACTTTTTTCTGTCATGCTACTACTCCTTTACATAAATGGAAATTCAGTGGTTCCAGTGGGAAAAAATAATTTTCTTTGATATGCCAATTTTGCTTCAGAACAAATAGCTGTAATTGTTTAAAAAATTAATGCTTTAAAAGAAAAACAAAGGAAAAATTTAAGCAGCCCCTGAAGGCACATGGCATGAAAGACTTCTACATACAGCAGAAGTATCAGCTAGTGATACATCAAAACCTTATTGGCTTGCATCATTTTTTGTTTTCCTAACTACCATTGGGCGTCAGTGTACTGCGTTTAGCTGTTATTTGAAAAATGTTTACCTTGCACTAGTTTTATATGTGAGTTAATCATCATCCTGTTTTTCAGCTTTTTACCATGCAGTGACTTAGTGATGTTTAGATTACTTTGGCTTGAAGATGAGTAATGAAAAATTAAAGGGGCAAAATAAATGTGTGCTTAGTCAAATTGCACCTGTTACTAGAATGAAGATATTTTTTGCCTTTATACAGCTGGACTCTAACAAAATATGACTGTGTTCAATTAAGTGGTGCCCCAGAGAGTCAAGCTAAGGCTGCCAATATATATCTTTACCAAATATACTGGAAAAATTATAATTGCTGTTAGGATGAAGTTTATTTCTTTGTCTGTTTTAATTTGGAACATCATAGATTTATTTAGACACTAATCAAATAGTGCTGATATTGTGGCTTTACTTAAGGCCCACTCACTCAGTTCTCCCCCAGTGGCATGTTGTTATGATCCAGTTTTAAGGTTCTTAGAAATGCCTCTGCCCGAATTAAGGTGCAAACGAAACCATACAGCAGTGACAATAGTAAGGGTTTTATTTGATGGTAAATATGAGAGAGAGAGAGACAGAGAGAGAGAGAGAAGTAGAAAATAGGTGGGGGGAGGACAGAAAGAGTGACAGGGTCAGAATAAGGAAAATATCACCACTCTGTGGATCCCAGCGATGTTCGTTGATCCTCTCCAGCTGCTCTCTCGGTGGTGAAGGTCCCCCAGAAGGCACAGAGTCCCATGGGTGTACATGCTCAGGCTGGGTGGGCATGTCCAGCCATGTCCCCCTGGGGTGGGGGTCAGTCTCTCACAGCAGACTCTGGGTCTGTTGCACCACGTGCAGCCCTGTGGGGCCAAGCCTCTCACGGGAATGTCCCTTGGATGTGCCCTGTGGGGCTGGGGGTTCCACAGCTGGGCCAGTTTGTGTAATCAGAGGATGGGTGTTTATTGCCTCTCACCAGAGGCTGCACCAGGCACCCAAAACCTCCTCCTCCCCCCTCAGCTGTGGGGAATCTGTGTAAACCTGGCTTGTGTGAGCTGTGCTCTCCCCTCACCCCAAACTCAGCCAGGGATAGTTACAGCTGGTGGCTTTGGCCTTTTGTGGATGCAAACCTTTCCCTCAGCCTGAGGTGATTGAACAATGCGTTTCCCTTTATGACTTTCAGTTCACAGTCCCACTCTTCAGGGAAGCTTCTTCGGTTGTAGCTTCTTTACAATGAGCAAAACTTTATATCAATGTTTGAGGCATGAGCTATTTTCAGTCTCTGACACATGTGAGAGGCAATACTAGGAGTGATAAAACTCATGGGTTGAGATAAAATTTAATAGGTAAAAACAGAACCCACACGTGCAAGCAAAGCAAAACAAAGCAAAGCAAAGCAAGGAATTCATTCACCCTTTCCTGTGGGCAGACAGAGGTTCAGCCATTCCCAGGAGAGTGGGGCCCCATCACGCCTAACACTGGCTTAAGAAGACAAATGTCATCACTCCAAATATCCCTCCATTCTTCATTCTTCCCCCATTTTACATGCTGAGCATGATGCCTTATGGTATGGAATGTCCCTTTGGTCAGTCAGGGTCAGCTGTCCCACTGTGACCCGTCCCAACTCCCTGTGCCCCCCCGCATTCCCTGCCATCCTCCTCACTGGTGGAGTGGATGAGGAGCAGAAAACATCTTGACTCTAAGTGCTGCTTAGCAATAGCTAAAATATCCCTGTGTTATCAACACTGTTTCCAGTACAAATCCAAAACCTACCCTCATACCAGCTACTGTGAAGAAAATTAATTCCATCCAGCACAAAACCAGCACAGCTGGCACATCTGTCAGGCACACCTGGAGAGATAAGTCATGAACAGCATCAAGTCCAGTGGAACAGCACCTTTTGCAGTGACAATGTTTTGCACCTTCACCCCCTCCCCCCCCAATTTTTCTTCTTTTGCTTGAAAAGAAAAAAAGCAAAAAGACACAGTTTTTGTTCACAAACTGCCTTCCAATTCCAAAGGTAATTTTGCTAGATTGCTAAATGTTGGTTGCATCAAGCACCAAAATAAGCCTAAGAATGCGTTGCCTCCTCAGGATTTTTCTTGGTCTCCCAAACTGGGCATGTTTCTAACTTAAAGCTCTACAGTTTCAATCAAAGGTGTGACTTTTTTTTCTTTTGTGAATTTAGCTAAACAGTTTTTCTCAGCAAAATGTCAGTAATCTAAAAAATTGCTGAAAGATCTAATCTAAAATCTAAACCAAGTGTATAAACTGCAGTAACCATATACCTTACCCCAGAAGATTAGGTGTATGAACAAATTCTACTTTAGGTTTTGTATTTGGTATCTTCTGTGATGGAGATTTCACAGCAATATATAGCATTGTTGAACCAATTTCTGAACTTCAGAATGCAGAAAAACAACTACTACTTATGTTTATTCATTAGTTTTTAGTGGTTTCAAACTCTGGAAATCACTCAATGGGAGACAGTGTTTGGCTTTGCAGCTTGGTGGCTGACCTCTTTCTGTTGATTACTATGTTTTTAGCCTTTTTATTCGTATGTGTAACAAGTGTTAACAGTATACTCTAGAACTTGAAGTCCGTACTAAGATTTAATATTTCTTTCTAAATAAGATTTATTTTTCTTTTCACAGGGATAACACTCTACAGCCAACCATATGGAGGAGCCTTGTTGGATGAGGACAAAATGTGAGCAAAGTCTTAAAATGTTTAACAGCAGACAATTGAAACTATCAATTAAATAAGAATATATGGATTAGATGCAGTGAATTGATAGACACAATTCAGTTCTATTGAGTGAAGCATTTTTTAGTGTGGACTGTCTGTCAAGTCCACTGTTTATGCCAAAAATGGTTTGCAGTATTTTGTAAAGAAAAATACTGAATTTATGCTGATTGTGTCATAACAGTTTTAAACAGGGTAACTGCTTCAAATAATTGTCAAGTGTTTAAATTTTAGTTTTCTGTAAAGGGGAAATATTTGCACAAGCTTCACTTTGCAACTCAGACACATGCTGTGCTCTCTAACTCGCCTATAGTTTTGTAACTTAACGCATCTTGTTCCTGTTCTTTAATTAGATGTTGACAGTGTAGAGATATTGTGTCCCTGCTCACTGTAGGGTCTTGGAACTAGATGATCTTTAAGGTTCCTTACAACCCAAACCATTCTGTGATTCTATGGTGCTTGCAATCAGGATTAAGGTCCTAATGTCAAGTGTTTTTGTAAGAAGTTGGCTTAAAAAATGCTAGCCTTTGAGGGGTTTTTCCCCATTGTGTTTTCATGACACTCTTTTGCTTTTTACCCCAGAATGGAGAATGTTCGTCAGTGTGGGGTAGCACTGTGTATCATGCTGGGTTTCTCTATCCTTACTGCATCCATTGGAAGTGCCATAGTGAAAGACAGAGTATCTGGGACAAAACGCTTGCAACACATCACAGGCCTGGGTTACAAAACTTACTGGCTTGCTAACTTCTGCTGTGATATGGTATGTATTATGTGGGGCAGAATAAGGTGTAAATTTTAGGCTAGTTTGTCATAAATGAGCAAAAGGAGATATGGTTCACAAGATACATGAAAAAGATTTGAATTGCGCAGTGACAGCTGTTGGCTTACATGCTTACAAACATTAAGTCACCATTCCTAATTTAATACAGGGTGGGGATTGTGTTCCTTGCTTCCCAAAGCTGAATTGTAAATTATTTGCTACCTTTAGCTATGTACACTATTTTACAGTTAAAAGGAAGCTGACTAATCAGCCTAGACAGAAAGAATCTTCCACTCATAGGAGGAATTTCCATGCTTTGAATTTTGCCATGCACTGACAAAACCTTTCAAGTTAGTGGAGAAAACTGAAAATACTAGTCAGCTACTTTAAGGGATTATTATGTTATCTGTTGTTGTGGATAATATGAGATATTTATAATCGGTACCTTTTATTTGTGGTGAGTACTGGAACTGACATCTTAAGGAAGTGGTGGAGTCACCATCCCTGGAGGTATTTAAAAGACATATAGATTTGGCACTGAGGGACATGGCTTAGTGGTGGACTTGGCAGTGCTGGATTAACGGTTGGACCTGATGTTCTTAAAGTCCTTTCCAACCTTTAGGTTGGATTCTATGACATTCTGGTCTGGAACAGAAATTTTTGGATTACTGTTTTCGTTTAGACTATTCTAATGCTAAAACATTAGATCTTCACCCATCCATGCTTGAAATCAGAATTTTCACACTTGAGCAATCTTGAGGTAAGAGCACATTTTTCCAAAAGTTATTTACTTGGCCAGTCAATCTTGGTATTTCTTTTTGCTGCTGCTTCATATAAGAAGGCTTGGTTAAAAACTCAGTCCTTCATCATTCGGTTTCTCCTTGTGAGCAAAGTCAACTCCTCATTATTTTCTGCCAATCTCTCAAAATATTCTCACAAATTCAACACAGTGCTGCATGATCAGTCATGATCTGGGAAAGAACAGACACTGCTTTCAATGCTAATTGTGCTGCAGATCATTTAGGGACACTGAACATGTGAATATATGAACTGTCAAATTTTTTACGTATTTTAAGTAGTATAGGCTGTGTCCTGTATTACTGGTAGCAGAATCTTTACTAGGCCTGCAGAAGTATTTGATTTATGAAATTGCTCTCATGAGGATCAGGCTGTTCTTACTGTATTTATAGGCATGAATGATATTCATTACTATGTTCAACAAATGGAAAAAGTGTTAAGTGCTAAGAAAATTTAGAGAAATAGAGAAATTTTGTTCAGATTAAGCTTGTGTCACTAGAGGGGCAAAATTAAAGTTGTTTTGTTATACATATATGACTTCTGTAATACACCATGATTTCAGGGTAAGATTTCCAATAGGATTTAATTTTAAAGTTATTTATTTATTTCTAGACAGAAGCCCCAGATTGTTGAAACATACTGGGACTCAAATGCTTTGTGACTTCTCTACAATGTTTTTAACAGCTTCAGGATAACTGAAACATAAATCTGTGGGTGGTATGTTATGGTATTTGTGTATGGCAAAGAAAAGGTACTCTGTGAATAAGATGAGACTATTGAATCCATCTACATTTTACTCCATTGCCCTTCTATTAAAAACAAAAAAATGTTTTCCCAGTAGCAAAGAGGTGATGGCCTCTGGTTTAACTTGGAACAGGTTTTCATTGTACTTCGTTATGAAAGTCTAATTTTACTAGTATGTTGTTCTACACTGAATATTTATATAGACCTTGATTTGTTGCCTCTATTGCAGTTGTATCTCAGAATCTCAGTTATATTAGGATAAAGCTAAATATTACATAAGTATAAATGGAGGGAGTTAGTGCCCTAATGAGCTCAGGTTCAGTGCACAGAGCAGGCAGACACTGAAAATGGAGCTAAGCACAGATTTTCACATCCTGACATTTGCTATTTGCAAGCAGAACCCCTCTCTCTTGAGTACTTGGGTATGAATCCCCTGCACCAATCCCACCCTGCCACCCTTAAGTGTTTAGTTGCCACTATATCAAGAGACTAAAGAGAGAAACTGCTTTCCCTGTTGCATGATGGCTGTAATGCTTTTACATATTGTGTCCATTCCCAATTAAAGATGTCATTTGCTTCATCAGCACACATGGTCCTTCATTAAAATCTCTATTAAAATTGCATCCTTATTATTCTCCTATGAATGAAGCACCAATCGGTGGAACTGCTATTTCTGAAACCAAACCTCTGTATTCACAGTGTAATTTGATGTTTTGGAGCAATGGCCCCACACGGACTCATTATCTGGAAGAGTTAGCTTGTTAAATGGATGTATTGGAAAGGTCAATAGAAGTAGGATTATGGGGGATATTCTGTAGTCAGATTTTATCTTGTCAGGCTGTTTCATGTGTACGGGGTAGTTTCACAGCAAGTATAGAGTCAAATCTCCAAGCTATTCTGACTATTTCTTCCTAATTTATAGTATAATTGTATTGCAAGTATGGAAAAGTTTATTTTTAAAGCCGTTCTATGCAAATTAGGTAAGACCAGTAAGAGATGCTCACCTACTCAGTGCTTTTTTTCCTTCTGTTTCTAGGTGTTTTACATGGTTCCAGTCACCCTGTGTGTTGGTGTTATTAGTGCCTTCCAGCTATCAGCCTTCACTTTCCGAAAGAACTTGGCAGCCACTGTTCTCCTGCTGATACTCTTTGGGTATGGGATTGGAAATGTTACTATGGAATTACAGCTTCTAAGAAACAAACATAAATCTTCAGATGTAGTTTGCACCTGCTGCTGGATGCATGGTTTTCTGTCTTTGTAAACAATTATGATTCAGCAAAATAAAAGGAAAAATCAGGCTGAAGCGTGAGTTTGAAAGTTAAACACAAAAAGTGGGTGGAGATTTACTCACACATTAAAAAAAAAAAAAGGAGTGAAAATGTCTCAGAAGATACTCAGCCTGTATAACAGTAATTTGCTGTTAGAAATTGATTGTATGTTATCTTCCAGAAGGAATATTCCAGAGGGAATATTAACATAGGTCAGAATTTCAGAATTTCAGTGCTTAGCTGTGCAGAATATCATCAAGAAGGTCACAAACGGCTTTTATTACAGCTCTAACCATTTTCTGTAATTCTACATAGCTCCAGGAGTTTATATTTCCAATGAGAAGTCTGTCCAATGTGAAGTACCAGGCTGGTCAGAGATTTGTCTCTAAACAGTGCTGTGAGAGAGGAAAGTTCTACCATGCTACTCTCTTGCTTAGCTTCACATCAAAAAAACCCAAAAAACCCAACCAAAAACCCAACCCTGTTATAGAAGGTTAAAATAGCTGGTTAAAGAGAGGATTGATACCTCTATAAAAATAAGTCTGTTGAGCCCTGGGATCAAACAAATGAATAGTGTATTCTGTTCCTTTAACTCTTCCCATGTGCTGTCTAAGGTGATGTGAGAAATGCTGAAGATGAATTGTTAAAGGAAAAAGCTTCTGAAAAGTTCATTCCTTATTTCAAGTAACTAATTGTTGCTACACTTGTCAGGGAGGATGCATATCTTACATGACAGCTGCTTCATGACAGAATCATAGGGAAGGAAAAAAGAAAGGACCTTCTGCAAGATCAGGACATGTTCGATTCCAGGAAGAGTCTCAGATAAATCCTTCAAAAAACCCCCAATTTGCTATGTTGCAGCTGGAAAATCTTTTCAAGGTTTTGTGCCTTCAGTAACTCATTTTGTTGGAAAACTGTTTAGGTATCCTCAAAGCTGGGCCTTTTCTTGGAAATTCTAGGCTAAGTTTATTCAGAATCATACTTCATAATTATGCTTCATCAAATGCCTTTTGCAAGCCAAAAGAAGCAAAGTCCTCTCTTGCAAAACCTTCCAAATTCCTTGGATAATTCTATTTATCATTTTTCCTTATAACTCCAGTTTGAGCTCATCTTTCCTGGACGTGAATGGCCAAACTAGTATGAAATATTCTAGAGGTCATGATGCCAGGATGTTGTAAATAAATTGTATGAAATATCCAAAATTCATAATTTTCTTTTCTCTGTATCACTCTTTTGTGCCACTCTCACTTCCTTTCTTCAGCACTTCCATCAAGTGTTTCCTTCAAGTTAAAGGCACAAATTGTAACCAGTCTTAGTGCAAAGATTTCACACTATGAAATCTCACACCCTTTTTTTATTACCTTTACAACCATTGAACCCTTCTTGTGATCCAATTGCTGTCATCCTAGTGAGGCATAGGTATCAATAGAAATCTTAGCCAAGCAGCAACTGAAGCACACAGTACAGACCTGTATGTCTACTGAAGTAATGACAGGTTTTTTCTGGTGTGCTTTGGGCTTTGGCCCTGCCCACAGTATGCTATCAAATGGCAGTTATGCTGGCATTTTTTTAACCAAAATGTTGAGTTAGACTTTGAGTATTTCAGAAAAAAAATGTCATTGACTGAAAAGCTGGACTGTCTGATTTTGTTGAGTGCAGATGCAGCTTAATAAGATCAATATAATCCCTCCTGTACTGTTCATCTTTGGCTGACTTAACAGATGTGCAGTGATTTTTAACAAGAAAATCTATGTATTCAATGCATATTAACATATATTAAAGATCCAATAGCTGTCAGTGTAAGTTTAACACGTCTCAAGGACACTGATAAAATTCAGAGTTGCCACTCTTCCTAATCTACCCTTTATTCAGCCTAACTACACTGTAAATGTGATGAAGCCTGCTGTGGCCATTTTATTCTTCGCCAGTACTGTGCATGTAATCCTCATTCATCTGCATGCCACCATCATCTGCATTTTTTTCCTTTTAAAATGTTTTTTTCTCTTCAGGGTACACTTGTGTGGATTTTCTGATCTAGAATAAAAATAAAAATAGCACAGTTATAGAAAAAGTTAAAGAGAAGAGGGTGTGCTTGAAAGAATAATCAAGTTTCTTAGTGTGCTACTTTAAAAGTGATTTCCTTTAAAAATATAATGGTCTCTTAACTAAACTACATTTTTTTTCTCTTTTAGTTGATAGCAGAGGTGTTTCCTAGTCCAAACGCTTAAGCAGTTTTTTCCAAAATGTTCTGTCTTTTACACTTAGAAAATACTAAATTGCAACTGCAGCAGAAGGAAAGGAAAGAGGATAGAAATGTAGGCGTGACTGGCCTCTACTTTAAAGGCTGTATTTGAACATCATGTAACTTTAGTATTCTGAAAGTCTTACTCATTTCTTAGCAGCTATAAGCAAACAAATCAAATTTTGCTTTCATTTACAGCAGAGTAACAGCCCTGTAAATCATGTCTCTTTCCTGAGCTGTTTCCAAGGATGGACTTGTATTTATGATATTGTAATTCTGAGAACAGTGATTTTGGTATGTGCATGAAGGGAAGAAAAGATTGGGTGATTAAGACTGGCAACAGGATGCTGAAAAGTATAGTGTGATCTTGAATACTTACAATCCTCATTTGAGACCCAAACATTGAGTCATTTAACCTTTTTCTTCCTGTAAACTGAGGATAACATCATTATTACTTCCCAGCAGGGTTTGCAAGTTTGTTTTTTAAGGTAAAAGATTTTGGCATTCTCCAATGCAATAAGAAAGTACAAAATACTGAATTCAAAAGGGACTTTTATGACTTATAATCTAAACTACACTTTAAGGCAGTGAAGAAGTGAATTCACAGGTTTTTGGCTAGTTGCTCTTGCATGCAGCTCACTACTAAACCAGTTATGCATATTAATATTATATAAGTGTTTATAAATACACTACATATGTACTTATCACTGTGCAATAGAGTATGCTGATAGCTCCTGCAGTCTATATGTTGCTTGTTTGATAGATATATCTTGTGCTATGATGAATGGAAAATAAATTTTCTTTATGTAATATGCATGCTCCAAATGCCCAGACCTTGTTTTAGTCTTTATAAAGATCTCTTTATAAAACATGTGAGTACTCCATTCTGGATAGGCATCACTTGACTTGTCAGAATGGAGGGTGCCTTCCTCCTTCTTTTAAAGATTCTCATGGAAGGTGATGTAGCTATGGACATGCTGTCTTATCCTCATTGTGCTGTGCACTCATTTTGATAGCTATTACTCTACTAATTGACAACCTGGTTTAGGTAATAACAAGGTCTCTAGGTTTTTTCCATTCTAACTTATCACTGGCACAAATATTAGTTCCAGTTCAAAGATCATTGTTTTTTCTTCTTTTTCTTTCTTTGCTCACTATCTCCTTCTTCTTTTGTTCTTTTTTTTTTCTTTCTATGAAAGCCTCTCAGAAAAGATAACTGCTCAGCATTCATGATTTAAGCTTTAAATATTTGGTTTTAATTCCTTCTCTGTGTAAGAGGCTTGATAAGGTGCATGGGTTTGCAGTCATTCAGAAATCAGGATTGTGAGCTGTCTGGAACAGTAAATGTAAATATCTGATATAGGCAAAAATGGGTCATAACATGGTAGTAAATATGTGTACATCTATGGAACTATAAGCTAATTTGTTAAGGAACACTTATCCCAAATTTGTCCTTTTTTAAATCAATTGTTCAGAAGAGTTTTTTGTCTATCTTAAAAATAAGGAACAATAATTGTGGTTTTATTCCAATGTGATAAGTGACTTTTTTTGGGGGGGGAGGGGGTAGGGGTGAGGCAAAAACATAACTTATTTGTGACAGTTTTGTTTCTTTAAACTTTCAGGTATGCAACTTTACCTTGGATGTATCTTGCATCCAGATTCTTCTCAAGTTCAGATGTAGCTTTTATTTCTTACATCTCCTTAAATTTTGTGTTTGGCCTGTGTACCATGCTGGTGACTCTCTTACCTCGCTTGTTAGCTATAATTTCCAAAGTGCAGGTCAGTATAAAACCTATGGTTTATCTTTTTCATAACTGAGATGTATACATACACATACATGCATGTATATATTTGAAAAAGTATATTTGCCTGTTTATATATTTGTACAGATAAGATTTTTCCAGTAGAAAAACATATGGTTTTTAAACATTCATGATTTTTCTGTCCTAGAATATACCGTATTGACTGTTACCATCTTGAATTTTAACTTGTCTATAACCCAAAAAAGCATGCTGTAATAATGGGGAAACAGTGTTAATTGAAACTTTGACATTTTCTAGACCATTAAGTTGTAATTGGCACATAATGGGAGCTGTTCTGGTCCATTAAATAGATTATATGCACTGTAAAATGTGTTTGAATAATATTGACATAAGAGATAAGCTGCATATTCCTAGGATCACTAATGCACTGTATGAATAGTAATTCATACAGTTCATTCTCACTACATGTATGTGATTTTAATTAGTCATAATGGTGTTTAAACCACTTGATGGAAAGGAGTTCCAAAATGAGTATGACTCTCCATTCAGCAGAGACAGCCTCCATTTATACAGGTCAAAATCTTGATGTTTGAAGGAAAATCTGGATTATGTGTCATGCAAGTGTGTAAGCAGATGCAGTATTCACTTGGATTTAATTTAGTGATTCAGATTTGATAGTATTCAAATATTAAAAGGTTAAGGAAATAGAAGGATCATGGGTACATGTGTTTCGATACCATCTGTGAATTTCAACTAAGACTAGAATGCCATGGCTGTAGAAAGTCTAAAATGCAATATGATATGAACCCTGTCCCCAAAATAATTCACAATATGCACTTTAGAATTCAGTTTACCATGAGTGAGATTTGAATGCTGCGTCCAGTTTTGCAAGTGTTCTCATTAGGCTGTTGGAGAAAACTAATTTTTTTCCTTTTTTTTATTCTCCTCCCTCCTTGCTGCATACAGAGTTTTCAGAACATCTACAATATCCTCAAATGGGCATTCATCATATTCCCACAGTTCTGCCTAGGCCAGGGTTTAATAGAGCTTTCGTACAATCAGATCAAGTTTGACCTGACCAGGAACTTTGGAATAGATTCTTATGTGAGCCCCTTTGAAATGGATTTCCTGGGCTGGATTTTTGTGGAAATGGCCCTTCAGGGAACACTGCTACTTCTTTTACGTCTTTTCCTTCATTGGGACCTCCTCCAGAAACCAAGGTGTGTTACCATTTGTATTCTTCCACAATGGGCACTGAATTAATTTTTAGAGCAAGAAAATGGTGTGTTCCTTTGAACACCTGAAGAGAAATACTTCTGATAATGTGGTGTACCTGAATTAATGCAGACTACAGAAAAAACACAAGTAGTTGTTTTTCCCTTGAATTCTGATGAGAACTGATCACCAAGTGCTAAGGCATTACAGCCAGGAAAACAGGAATTATAGAGTGCAGCAATGACCAATTTGCCATGTATCACTTATTATCATGTTCTGTTGTAGGGGTCCTTGTTCAGTTAACAGCATGGACAGCCCTTCAGAAGATGTTGATGTAGAAATGGAGCGTCAGCGACTCTTTGGTGGGAGAACTGGTAATGATATCCTACTTCTGTACAACCTCAGGAAGTGTTATGGAGGTTTGAGTAAGAAGAACACAGCTGTGGAAAACATAAGCTTGGGCATACCGAGGGGAGAGGTAAAGGGGTCTTTCTTTTTCCACTTTTATAAAGGAACACTTTAGTCTGAGCAATTGTTGAGACATAGTCAGTGTGTGTACAGTGAAAGATCTGTTGATAGCAGCAGAAAAATTTCACTTGTAGTAATTTCTGAAAATCAATACCTGGATAAAAGCAGAAACTCTGGTGGTGCTGAAGAAGTGACTGTTCATTTGTTTTTTGGGTTAAACTTTAATCAGAGTCTTGAGTTTTTTACTTCTTGCATATCTTTACCGATTTACAGTAATATAGGCTAACATAAAAAGCAAGTAAGGTAACATGGCAGTTCAAAGAGAAAACAGAATACCCAACTCAATAGCAAACCATGGACTGAATCCTGAATTTGTCACCACAGCACACTTTTAGTTCCCATGCTGAAATCATCACAGTACCTTTGAATATAGCATATACATACAAACTATTTCAATAAATTGAAATTTAGTGCTGAACAAATTTTTATTTGTGTTTGGGGGTTTTTTTCGTCATTTTGATGGTTTGGGGAATTACAGAAATTAATTTCTAAGCTACTGAGAAAGAAAAGACTTTCTTGGTTGCTAATATAATATCAGAAGATCTGAGAAACTTGCACATGGCAGCACAGGTCCAGTGATGTCCTGCTACTTGCTGATTAGCTGTTGAGTAACTGAGGCAACCAGGAGGATGTTATTGCTGATTAAAGCCTATCTATCAATAAAAAAGTTCATGAAAAAGGTATTTCAAAATCGTAAAGGGCTATGTGTAGACTTAATATGAATGCTATCCTAGCTTAAGCATAAAGTTATTGTAGCTAGGGGCCTGAAATAAGTGTTCAAATGAGTGTGTCTCTTGGATGTTTGTTGTTCACTTGTACGGAGCGAAGCAGCTCATGCAAAGCTGGGAAATATTGACTCTATGGACTGATAGCCAGGGTTTGGAAACAGGACCTAAACCCTCCTGTTCAAATGTAGCATTTACTAATAATATGGAAAAATAATGAATTTATTTGCTGGGAAGGGTTTTAAGTGGAGTGCTAGAATCCTAAATAAGTCACTTTTAGTAATTAGGGGGTAATCAAAATATTATGTATATGGTTTTTTTTAAACCGATTTTCTGTGGGAAAGGGAATTTGCACACACTTTATATCCATATACAGTTTCTTACAGACATATTATAGGAAATATGGAAAGGGGGGAAATTTAAAGGTGTAATGTTTCTTATTTTTTTTCAGTATAGCATATTGATTGCCTTTTGGTGTTTTTTTTTTGTTTTTTTTTTCAATATGTATCTCTGATAGTGTTTTGGTCTCCTTGGAACAAATGGAGCTGGGAAAAGCACAACATTTAAGATGCTGACTGGAGATATCACCCCATCTGCAGGACGTGCTGTTATCAGGACTCCTACTGGGTAAATAATGCAGGGTTTGATCAGAATAGTGCTAATTGATAATGCACATGATCAAAGACTCAGCACGTCTTCAGTCCTTTATACTGTACTCTAGGGACCTATTTCGTTCCCTTTTAAATGTATACTGCTTTGTTGCTGTTAAGTCTCTGTGGAAAAGCATTTTAGAATTATTTAATTCTGTTTGACAGCTCTGTTAGTTGAGAATAAACTTGTCTGGTAGCAAAAGAGAAACTCTAAGAAGACAACATACATCCTTTTAAAACTTAAAAAAAATCGTAACATATGTTAAGATGCATGGACATATATTCCCCATACTAGTACTGCACTGAAAGTTTTCCAGGCTTAGGCAGATGAGCAGTGCTTCAAGTGCATAATTTTAAAATATTTTCTTACACTTATGTACTTCAGAGTCATTAATTAATTACTTGATCAATATGCTATATAATTAGGATAAGAGATGTTGGTGAAATTTATCATTCTGATGGAGTGATAAATGTATAATGGACTTTGGGTTAGATGTAACCAATAATTATAATTTTTCCCAGCAAAACTGGAGGGGAAGTAAAGTTATTTTTTTTTTATTCAGTAGTAAATATATATATATACACATATGTAAATGGATTCTGGGTTCTTCTTTTTTCTAAATGATGTAGATTTTGAAATATTTTTTTGGACAAGGGCAGGTCAAGAGTTTAATTAAGATTTTTTTAAAGGAAGCATTTTTGAATTTTCAAAATGTCAAGTTACTTTTTTTTTTGGTTTAGAAATCAAATTCTTTCATAGGTCAGTATTTCCTCAATTCTTTACAAAGATAATGATTATCAGATTTAGCTTCAAAGAATAGGTAGTTTCAATCATTGCAAAATTCAGTTTTCTGGAAAATTTGCACTTTTGAAATCTACAATATCACCACTATCAAACATAATTTTACTTCAGTGTGTTTTTTCATTATCTTTCATAGCAAACCATAAAAAATATTAATCATAAAGCAGGGATGATTTAAAAAAAGCAAGCAGATTTTGGAAAAATTATTCTTAAGAGAAGAAGAAAGGGTGCGAGTGAGGCTTTAAAATGGTTAGACTTTTAGATGGTTGTTTTCATTTATAATTTTTCAAACATTTCTGTTTTTATAATTTTCTGTCTTTAACAGAAGACGAAATTTTTCAGACACTAAGAAAAATTTAAAATAACAGAAGTGATTTAAAATTAGGTAAAAATCAACATTTGTTATTCTTTGGAACTGATGGAAGGCTTTGTACCAGGATATGATGGAGACCAGAAGTTTATAGCATGAGTCTGAAGAGAATTTGAGATCTGGAGAAATAAAATAATCTGTAATTTTTTTTTTATAAAATATTGCCATCGGGGCAGTATTTAAGCTCACAAGTTTTTTTAGACTCTGAGGAGTATTTTGCTGTAGATTTTAATGGGACTTGCCTTGAGTCCCACCTGTGCATTCATGGATCACTAATGGCTGTCCCTGCACAGTGTGGTCCCAGGTCTGTATTTGGGAAAATTATTTGATCTGGTGTGACAATTCCAAAATTTTAACATCTATTTGAAAGCAAATATAAAGTTATAAGAATATAATTAATTTATTATATATGGACACTTACAGGATGTTTGCTGACTACAGATATTTTTTTAGAACTTCCTAAGATAATTTTTGTGAAAAAAATTATAAAAAATTTAAAAATGCCTGTGTTCCTTTCAGTGGTCTTGTTGTTATATACCTGTGGTTAAACAGACAAAAATGCTTATGAGGTCAACTTTAGTGTGCTACTGGCTTTTGACAATAGTATAAATGTTGCCCCTGGACATTATGTGTGTCACTTTCATTCCCCATACTGTGTTTTATAAATCCAATATGAAAGCATATATTAAGGTGCAATGTTATTTTCCATATACTAAAACATAGGTAATGATATTTGACACATTTAGGAAGCTTGAGAGAAAGCCTTAGACAAATGAATTTCAGTGTATCAAATACCCTTGACAACATTTTGTTATGGTGGTGTCAATCGAGTTTATGGACTTTTTGTGTTTGCAGTGGCTGAAGTGAGGGTAAAACCCATATTTCCAAGTTTTCAAAACTTTAATTCAAGAAGGTGACCTTAAGCAAAAGCTGCTGTTATACAGTAGCTAAACTTAGAGAAAAAATTCAAGGCTGTGAGAAGAAATTTATGTCCCTCCTGACTTTGTTCCTTGCTTCATATTTTTGAAACTGCCTTTGCGCAGATAGTGGTGCACTGTGTTGCTGTACTTCTGAAAATCACTAAGGGGCAAGTTGTTGGCTATTCCAGAGGTGAGATGGAAACCACAACAGGTCTGGGGAGCCCTTCTTCAGCAGCTGAAGAATGACTAAAATTACTCATTGCAGGGACTTTTAAGTGGATTGATTTGCATTTATGACTCAGATAAATGAAGGAAGGGGGATATTATGGTAAGAAGCCTTCTCCTTTTCTTACTCTGGTAGTGTACTCAGGAGCCTTGAGTTCCTGGCACATAGAAGAGACTACAGTCAGCAGAAGAAAGCAGCTGGTGGTCACAGCTGCAGAACATTTGTTGGTCAGCAGAATTAGATTTTTTTTTTAAATTTACATCATGAAGGAGATTCCATAAAAACATTACCTCTGATAGCTATTCCTGATGAATAATTGGGCAGCAGCTTAGATGTAGATCCCACCTCTTTTGTGTTTTACTGGGAAGAACACATCTTTTGTCCCCTGTCACCACAAAAGGACCAGATACTGTAGTCTGATGGATCCTTCACAAAATCATAAAATATTTTGGGTTGGAAGGGACCTTAAAGATTATCTAATTCCAATCCCCGTCCACAGGCAGGGACACTTTCCACTCGGCCAGCTTAATCAAAGCCACATTCAACCTTGAACACTTCCAGGGATGGGGCATCCATGTCTTCTCAGGGCAATCTGTTCCAGTGTCTCACCACCCTCACAGTAAAGAATTTCTTCCTATCAACTATCTAACCCTACCTTCATGATATATTCTTCATGATCAAATAATTAAATGAGTACGTAAAATAATTATTAAAAATAATGGAGAACCTAACTAATTTTACTCCATGCAGAAAATCCTTAATTCATAACAGTTCCTGTTTCCTTGAATAACTATGCTTGAAAGCTTCTTGTTTAAAACAAATAAACAAACAAACAAACAAAAACCCCTAAAAAAATCCATGCATCCATTTTCCTGATTGCTACTGAATTTAAAATGAAGTCAGGAGTGGTTTTTTGAGGCAGGTGCACTGAAAATGGCCTCGATTTTTTTTGAAAATTATTGCACCTTGGAACAACATGAATTCTAGAAATGGAAGATGGGATTTTTCAAAGGTACAAACTGAATGCAAAGTACAATTTTTGGAAGGTCAACCTGAAATATCTTGGAACTGCATGGGGTTATAGAGAAAGAGCCTCACACACCAATAATCAGCTTGCTGTTATAGTCTCAAAGAAATTTAAAAAAAATATATTTCTGAGCAGTAACTTCCTTTTTAACAGGGCATAGGAGCAGATTTACAACATCTTCAAGTACTTTTAAAAGATTTGTTGGCCTCTAGGTTGGTTGTTCGCTGAATGCTTAATACCATAAAAAAAAAAAAAGATGAGCTTATTCCTAAGGATCAGAGAGAGAACTGTGTCTGTTTTTGTAACAAAAGCTAACAAAATCCATAGAAGCTAGGTATTATGCATGTTGGTTTTCAGTATCACTGGGATTCATAAATCAGGGTGTCTATAAGTGGGAATGTTTGTTAAATACTAGAGCCAACTTCATTTTTTCTGCAAATTGGTGTTTCCTGACCTTCTTCTTGATGGGGAAATGCTTTTCAGGAAGAGGAGTTTTCTGATCTGTTTTAATTAGGGTTTTCTCTTTTTGATGCACTACAAATTAAGTACATATTTTAAATTCACTATGTGCCTGAACTTTATATCCTACAATTTGTGTGACCAATGCACATTTATAACATACAAGCTGAGCAGTCTACAAGAAACCTGTTTTTTAAAAATTTTCAAATCCCTCTGCAGAAAATGTTTTAGGCAACTTATACATAACAGTTGCAGGCCCATTCTAGTGGTTACCTTTATGTAATAAAAATAGTCCAGTCAGAGAAATAATAGGAATTTGTCACCAACCACAGCCAATCTTGTGAAGATGATGCCATTCACAGGGGATTTTACCTTTTTATTATTTTGTGTAGCTCATTAATATTGCTGTTATCAGTGACGTATCTGTGTAAATGAAACAGAGAAGTAATTAGCTTCTAGAGACTGTGTCTTCATTTTAGGCATATTTGCCACCCCAATATTAAAGAGTGCCAAAGGAGCAAACAGTATTGAAACAGTTACTTCAGAAGGCTTAGAAATAAAAGAGTGATAGCGAAGTACTGGCATTACCTTTCATAAGGGGCAGAAATATCAAAAGCAAAAAGGATAATTACTAGAAAGTATATTATTTTCTTAACATTTGTTTAATTGTATTTATAAAGTATGGTGTTACAAGACATTAAGAGACTGACAGACTTTCAAAGAGTTGTGAAGCTTAAATATGTTTAATAATTAACTGCATGGTCTGCTTGACATTTAGAAGAGTTCTTTGTGTTCTCTGTAGCACAGCTGTTGCTCTAAAAGAGTAAAAATGGACTAAAATTATCTCATGCTTGGCTCTACTGCCATAACTAGATTACCACCAATGTGGAAGCTGTCTAAATGAAAGGTAGTGTATGAAACTGTAAATATTTTTGTAGTTACTTTTTCTGTCAAACAGCTTGAAGAAGTAAGGTCTGCATTAAATATGTACAAAGCAAAGCTGACACTTAACAAAGTGGTAAAACAAAGGAGAACAAAGTGAGTCTTCATAGTCTTTGAATGTCTGCTGGGGTAATGTATCAGCAGATACCGTACATCTGTTCCACTTTTTTGTGTGTGTGTACATTGGCCAAGCTTTGTTTTCTTCTGCTTTGTATACTTGTGTTTAAGTCCTCTTCAGTGACTCTGTCATAAAACCTCCCTCAAGTACGGAGAGATAAACACAGCTTTGAAGAGAAAGTGTCAAAATCCTTTAAGCGTCATGTCAAGGTCGATGGAAAATAATGAATAACGGGACTGGTGATTTGTTTGCTTTTGGGTGCCCTCTATTTTGCAGACTTTCCTGTTGTGCTTTGCTGAATAGAGCTGACTTTAAGTTCTTATTTAGAGTGCAGTAGGATGCATATGCAAAAAAATAGATAAACCAGGTGACATCTCGTTTATAAGTTGCCCCGTCAAGGACTGAAGCATTTGGCAGTCTTCCTCATGTAATTAATTTATCTCCCATGAATTTTCATCTTCCTTCTGCACAGAGGTCCTCCATGACAGCAACTCCCTATGCTATTTGAATTAAGTGTCAGTCATCTCAACTGTTGGATTACAGAGTCATAGGACCAAAGAACTGCTATACAAAGAGAGAAAAGTAAAATATTTCTTTGTAGCTAGAACTTGGACTCTTTTGATAGGTATGATATTCAGCTTGATAAACAATTAAAAATGTAATTCAAATAGCTTAACTTGAAAGGAAGAATAAATTTGCATCAACATAATGGCTGAAATGTCTGGTTTTACACTGTATATCAGCATAATTAGTCTAATTATAATGAAGCTATAGTTACATTAATTATATTTTAACCTTGATTTTTTATAATGTTAATTGAACATTAGTATGCACTGAATTGAATGTGCAGTTATGAGTACAATGAAATATCTAAGTACTTTTGCAATTTGTAAATTTATATTTCATTTTGACTAATTAATGGAATTTATCTCTCTGCAGAAGCAGATATATATATGTGGTATTGTAAGTACCATGTATATCACTGCATTTAATTGCATTCAAAAACTGCAGAAAAAGAATATAAAAGTGAAACAAAGTGCACAGTGGAGCCAAGAGCGAAACAACTTTTCCCAAAACAGCTGTAAGACTGATATCAAGGGTACTAAATTGCCCCTGGAAACCCAACACTGAGGTTTACCTTTGAATGCCAGCTCACAACCACCTATAAGGAACATTTCTGGTAACCATTGTAACAAACAAGATCCAATCTAATTCTGCAATAGCCAGTCTGGCCTTCTAGAAACTGCAGGTCCAGTTTATACAGGAGAAGGCAACAAGTTTTGTCCAAGATCATATTCACTCATCCCAGTGGTTATGTTTCTTTTCAGCGTCAGCAAAGGCTTTTTGACTGGAGTGCCCCATGCCACCCCCATATAACCTTCAGAGCTGTAATCAGATTGCAGGGATTTCTTTAAGAACTCAGAATAAATAGGTTAATGTAAAAAGCCTTTAAATGATGAGTGGAGGAACAACTTTGAATGAAAAATTTTAAATACTCTGATTTTAATTTATGATCCCAGTATCTTGAAAGTCTGGCAAGTTTCTTTCCTCAATAGTACAAAACTGTGAGATGAGCACTTCGTACTGAGGAAAGTCTTATTGAGTCCTGCATGTTTTCTCAGGATGTCTTGCACCAAAATATCATGATTCTCACCAAAGTACTTAGACAGGGATGGAATACAAAATCTTCCATGCTTCAAGTGCTAGACTCTGCTATTTTTCTTGAGGATGCCAGATGTTCTGTTGACCATTTCCAAAGGAGTTCTAGAAATGCAATTCTGCAACTTTAAAACTATATTTAAAATACAAAGATTTCTGGAAATATTCTGGTGATGTCATTTGTTGCAGCTGTTCACTCTGAAGGAGAACTTAACTAGCAAGGAGAAGTACTGATTGAGCATAAGGATGCAGTCTAAAAATGAAGGAGAAAATATGTTCTATGCCTTAACTTGATGAGATGACGTAACCAAAATTACTAAGAGAATTTAAAGATAACAAGTACACAGTGTTATTGTAAAGATACAGAAAGTTGTGTATTAGTGTAAAAGCCTGTTTTCCTCCCTATAGTTTTTAGATATTACACTAGATTTCATTGTGTCTACTATACTATGGACAAAAGTCTGAGAAGGGTTGGAAACGGTACTTATATGTTCTTTCTCTCTATTTATAAAATAAGCTGATTTATTCTTCTTGTCTTGTTTTTCATGTGAAGAGTCTAATGAAAAATTCTGGCATGCTGATAATAATAGGGCAGAATACAAATGGCTGTTTTTCTCTAGCTTGAGGAAAAAAATATCAGTATTTTGCTGCATGCTAATCTATATTTCAGAAAATATTAAAAAATAATTTGATTCTGATAATAGCATATAAAATGTTTGTTAAGGAAGAAGAAGATTATGATTAGTTTAATGAATGGAATCAGAAATTAAAAAAGAAAAGGGAAAAGCATTTACAGTATATCATTTACTGAAAAGATTTTCTGGTATCATGCCATCACTAATGTTCATTTAATTTAGGCCTGTAAAACTGAAATCTGACAGATTAACCGAATTTCAAGCAAAATCAATTTCCTAAGATGGGAGCTTGTTTTGTGTTCTGCAATACATATTATAATTAAAAATTATAATATGTTTTTCTTTCATCTATTGTTTATATATATTGTTTCTCTCTTCAGAAAAAGCTTAGGACCTTGCCAAACAAAACTGAACGATAATGTCCAGAATTTAGATTTGGAAATCTACTAAGTGATGTTGATGAGGGAAGAACAGTCATTATACTGCACATTAAAAAAAAAAAAAGTCTGATTAAAAGACAAGAATCCTAATATGGATTTTTTTTTTTTGTCTTCCAGTTGGATTGTTTTTGGTTTCACAGACACAGAGATGAGGAGGAGGAGGGAAGTGGAAAAGTCTATGAGTTGTTTAGTGAATACAGTAGAGTCTGTGTGTTTATGGGAACTCTTGAAGTGTTCAGGGTCAGCACTAATGGATAAATTTGCAAGATAAGGATGAAGCTGAGTAAGAATATTAAATGATACATTCTCACTTTGTCCTCACTGTATGAAATCTGAAGGTCAGGGGGCGGGATACCCACTCAGACTGGGTGCTTTACATAGGCACAGCACTAGAACCCTGTGTGTGCAGTTACTGCTGGGGACACTTTTTATTTCCTGATGCAAACTGAGTAAGGATGCTCTAATACAGTTCTAGCTTAAGAACTTTAGATGTCTGTTGGTTTTTTTCAGCTGTCCATATTTAACTTTTTGTTCTTCCTTGTAGGGGCCCATTGCAGACAAGATGTTTCTGTCCAGCTACAGGGTTCGTGCTGAGTAAATGTGCCTGAAATTACCCCTGAGTGGGTTTTATTATCTTCTGACTGAACCTGGCCCTAATACCAAAAGCCCAGTGTCTTGTTTCTCAAAAGACAGCAGCTGCACCAAAAGAAAACATTGTACATTAATTTTCCTAGCAAAAGAAACCTCAGACACATCTCTGAGCATCAACAGCATCTAGATAATATTTCACTGTGAATAGTATTTCTCTATGTTAGTATTAATTAAATAAGGAATCCATGGCTTCTGAATGGTTATACAAAAAGAACAGCATTATTCAATCCATATCTTATGATAAAGATAACCATAGAAAAAGGATTTAATTTGCCATAGATGTGGCTGGAAACTGAGCCAGTAAAAATTTTTTATATAAGTCATTTAAAATGTCCTATAAGTGGATATAAGTGAATGAACAAGTACACTTCTGTTACTTTCTTTCCCCTATGATCCTTCTACTTTTTGCTAACTCTTTGTTTAGAGAGGTGTCTACAGGCAGATAACTGCTGTGGCACCATCCAAACCAATCAAGATATGGTGATTTTATATCTTTTCCATTAAGAGCAAAGGACCATTCTAATTACTCCACGGCAAGGTTTGTCATAATCATGTTAATTTATCTTTTGATAGCATTAAAATATATTTTCATGCTGTGGTTCATTATGTAAAATGCAGAATTTTTTCTCACCAGACTCCTGAATCTAGTTAACAGGAGATACATATTTATATTTTCACTAGAGCTGGTATTTGTAGATCCTGCAGTTAATGCATTTACTTTGTGTCTAAATGATTAATCACATATTTAGTTCTTTTAATCAGAATTGTAGAAAACCACTAAGAGGAAAAACATTCTGTTACTCAGAATCTTTTGAAAACTTTTTTCTTTCAAAGCTCAGATTTTTTTATTATTAAGTATCTTCATTTTGACAGGTTTTTCTGTACATGTAAATCAGCATCATTGAGTGTTGAATTAGATGTTGGAATAAATAGGATAGATTTAGTGTCATTATGGGTAATGAGAAACCCTTGCAATCAAGCTTGCTTCTTAGCAGTGAATGTAATTTCAAGTAATGCTGTGGTGCTACAAAGTGAAGACCAAAGTCTCTTAAATCAGGATAATTTTATACTTTTTCGTGTATTGTCTTTTAAGTTACTAGGCTTTAATATCCTGTGTTTGGTTTTACTCTTGTTTGGAGAATGCAGGCAATGTGTATGTGTGTGCATAGACACACAAGGCGTGCAGAGCAACATTTCCCTCTCTCTCAAGTCCTGCCTCTTCAATATTCAACGTGTTTGATATGAATATACTATTGGATATAGTATAATGTCCAATATGAGCACTGTATGGTTTGAAATGTGTCTCCTTAGAGCAGCTACTACTGAAAAGATGAGAGAACTAAAACTGCTCAGCATTAATTCTCATGGACCTGTCTTCCTCATGTGTTTGTCTGTTGACCTTGACACACACACTGTTACACCAGTGACATGCTGGTGGCTGTGCTAATCCAAAAGGGACACAAAGTGTGCCTTGTGTAGGGAGGTGCTGCACTAAGTGATCGTGGCAAAGAGACTCAAACTTCTCTCCCTGTGGCATTGAGGCTACATGCATTTGTTTTCTACCCCAAGGGTGGAACCCAGGGCCATGGGATTTGTTAAGCAACACTCAAATCTTTTTCTTATTCTTAACAGGTCTGAAATGGATATACTGTCTGCTAGCTCTGAAGGTATTCTCATTGGATATTGTCCACAGCAAGATGCCTTGGATGAACTTTTAACAGGTTGGGAGCATCTTTATTATTACTGCACACTGCGTGGAATTCCAAAGCAGGATATCCATAAGGTAACTATCCCAAACAGATTTGCAGGGGAAGCTATTTCCAGGTTGGACTGTGGAGTTTATAGAACAACTGTACTTTTTTAACATGAGGAACTATCTAATATTTCATCTTAACAACTTTAGTTAAAAACTTTAAGGTTTTTCATTACCACTATTTTATTTAAATAATGTGGATTTTTTTCTGTCTGTTATGCCACTTCAAAACACAATAACATCACTGCAGATAGTAAAATAACATTACTGCAAATGAAACTTTGGAAACAAAAACCCTAAAGGAAATTAAATTTATGAATGGTTCAGTGCCTCCAGTATCACATTTAAAGTACTGGGAGAAAGCTCCACATGTTTTGAGTCACGTACCTCTGAAAAACTCTATTCTTCAGAGATACGGTGTTTCTGGATGAGAGCCTGGTGAAAATAAGTGATTCTTGCAAGTCTTTGCCCCTTGTCTTGGGCAGTATCCATTGTCCAGGACAAAGCCTGGACTTTTAACTCTCTTAACAACATTTCCTTCAGACTGCTTATAAATCATAATTCTTTTTTTTAATAATTCAGAAATTATCAGTCTTTTGTTTGATTGTTTACCCTTCATAACTTCTTGGTGTTAAATTTTACTTCAGACAACTAGCAGAGTACTGAAAACTTAAATATGTTTCCCTCGATACAAAAGAAATATATTAAGGGATGGTTGTTATGGCACTAAAGCCCTCAACTATAATTACTTGTTTTCTCCATGAAGTGGCAGCTCCTCTATAGCACTTAGGGAAGAGTTCCTCAGGTGGTGTGGTACATCGCATACATGTCCCTCTTCAAATGGATGAAAACAATTCATTTAGATATATGTTACAAATGTTAACCTTCCTGGACCTCAGATGATCTAAGTATTGGCTTAGACTATTCTTTATAGTCAGCCTTCTGTGCCTTAGCATCACATTTATGAAAGAGAGATCATTCTTCCTTTCAGTTGTCTTAATTTTTTGTCTGCATAGATTGCAGAGCAGACTTTGTTGCCATATGCTTGCGATCAAGGCATCAAAGCACTCCTGCAAATAATATTTAGCTGGTCTGGTTTGCCTCCATCAAACACTGAGAAGCAGCTATCTCAGAGGAAAACAAATGTTTTTGTCAGTGGGCCCTCCCGACTGTGTGGCACTGTTGTTGAGTGCTCAACAGCTGCTGTGCTTCAACCCAGAAACGGCTGATGCCTGGAGAAAGTGAGCCTTTTAGCTGCCTATAAAGAAAATAAGGCTTTGGAATGCTTTAGAGGAGCAGCTGTATGGAAATGTAAGCTGTTATTTTCTCATCGTTCCCTCCTGCCTATGATACAGCACTCCAAACCTGCCTCTGAATATTTACCAGTGACTGTTTACACTAATATGCACAGACACGTATATTCTAGAGAGTACCTTGATTTGATAAGGAAAGAAACATGCATTTACTTTGTTTTTTAAGAAACTGGTGAGCAGTCAGGTGACTAACAGGTTGTGTTGCTGCTGAAGTTGTCTATTGAAGCACTAACTTCAAGGACCAAATCATTTGCTAGACAGATTTAGCAGCAGCAGGAGTTAAGTGCCTGACATAAAGTTGAGTGCACTTAATGTTCCAAAACAGTAATTAAATGAATGGAAAAGGAGGAGAAAAATGGGTCATTTAATATCAATGTTAAGCTTCACATGTAATGTGAAGTTTTGTTATACTTGACAAATCTGCTCTGAAAATTGTTTTTTGCTGCAAAATTGGAAAAATTAGAGTAAAGCTTTTGGGTTATTTAGAGAGATACTGATTTAGCATAGTACTTTAAATTGTTATGTTTTTTTCTTTAACATATCAACTTCCTAGATCTCAATCTGTTCTAAAATACAGCACTCAGCTTGTTAAAAATTAAAATTATTAGCACAATATCAAATGACGTCCCTCATTAGCATTAAAACTTCTGTTGCAAATCTCAAAAGAAGCTTTATCAGATCTTCTGAGGCAACTGTTTGGAATGTCAGTATTCTTTCTCTTCACATTAACTCTTCAGGAAGATTTCTGCTCTGAATCTAGAATCTCAATGATTTCCTTACATTTTCTATTCTATAGGTTCTGGAAATGTGAATCTGTAAATTCATTTATTCTTTGCATGTTTACTTTTTTGCAAGCAGAATTAGTGTGTACAGTTTTATGAGATTTTGGGACAAAAAGTATTGCTCCCCAGAAGCTTGACCATGTGTATACACTTTCCAAATGTAAGAAATCTAACAATTCTGAGTTTACTCAGAAGCCAAATAAATACTGTTTTGTGTGGAATTGATGAATGATTGCTATTCAGGATGTTCAAACTACACTGCATCCACTTACTCAGAACCTGACACTTTGAATGACTGCTTTGGACATGAAAAGTTATTTTTCAGATGACTCTAGAATACAATCCATGTTTATTATCATTTATACTGGGTATAATTGGGCCAGTATTCAGTATTGGGCCATATTTGCTTTACAAAGGTTTGTTTAAATAAATAGCAAGAAGTTATGCATTGTATTTAGTGTGTCAGAAATGATGAAAACTAATACACTGATGGATGCAGCCTTTCAAGTCAGGATAGACCTGTTATGATGTTTCTAGTCTTTGAACAGATTGAGTCTTTACTAACTCCAAGTTTTTCTGGAAGACACTCTGACTGAAGGTCCTTAGCACCACTCATCTCTTTACTTGATTATTAGATGTAATTTTTAAAGGGAGTGGAAAGCCATAGGCATTAGTGGTTACGCAATTGCTGCTTTTCAGTGGAATGGATGTACCTCCTAGTTCCCTGGTGGATGGAGGATACCATGTGTATTTTGACCTTTACTCCCACAGATATTGGCATGTGTGCAGAAGTTGAGTTACCTTATAGTCTCGTCTGGAATGAATGTTGTCTTTAGGAACTCCACAAAGTATTGGGGGATTTTGTTTAGATGCTACAGATTGAAGGGTTCATTCCAATTCCTGTTCTAAAGCTAGTCGAACTAGCCCAGATTAATTTAGGGGAAAATACTTTGCTAAATATGTTAGAATTTATGAGAAAAAAAGTAAATAGTTTTAAGGAACGTTGGAAAATAGGGAAATAGCTGGCTGATAGATGTGAAGTCTGTTATAATTTTGACTGCTGGTACAGGGAGGAAGGAAGGAAAGAGTTCAAATACATTATTTTAAATTAAATGCATTATTACATCCATGAATAGACATTAAATATTTTTATGGTTCAAGCGTGCTTACAATGTATATATTTGCATATAACTCTGTATCTTTTAATTTGGCCTCAATGTTACCAACTTGCTAAATAAATTGATCTATTTCCTTACTCTTCACTGCTGAAAGTCATTGAAACATTATTGAAATAGAGTATCATGGTGAATATGACAAGGAGGGAGACAAGGTGCTTGTGTATATGTCTCACATTCACCACGGGAAGGAAACCATTAGAACCGTAATTCTCTGGCATAAATGTGTGTACCTGTATCTGAAGATTGGTCACATGTTTAATTCTGACATTCATTTAAAGTAATTTAAGAGGGATTTTTGTATTTATTTTACAGTATACTATGATACAAACCACTGGCTACACAGACAAATGAAGTTATAATGGAGATATTCAAGCTCCTCTATAATATAGCTAATATGTAATATATACCTTATATGTAACACTTCTAGTTTCATTGAAATTACTGTTTTGTTGTTGTTTAGGTATTATTGATGAAGCTGAAACATTACTGGAAATCTTATGATATGCATTAAAGAAAAGAGAAAAAGTTTTGGGGTCATCTCTTGAAAGATAATTGAGCTCCATATTCTTATATTTGCTGAACCATAGTGTGCAGTGCTCTTTTGAAATGCAAGAGTTGAGGAGGGTAGCAGGAATAGGAGACTTTTTTAGGTGAAACTGGGACATATTTAGGAATAAGAAAGTTGACCCTTCCTTCTGCTTTTATGTTGCTAATGTGATTCAGCTCCAAATCAGTTCTAATTTGCTATGTTTTGCACCAAAGGAGTGTATCTAGATATCAGGACAGATTGTGTTGTGCACTGTGATGGTCTGCAAGGTTTATCTTGGAGGCTCTACACATTTAAAGCAGCAGCAAAGTGGGTACTATGAAATGATTCCCACCCCTCTCTTTTTACCTGTTTACCTTTTAAACCTTGTCTTGAAAAATTTCTATAGCAGGAGACTTGCCAGGCTTTATCTCTTTGTATGAAACAGGAGATGGTGTAGTCATCCTCCAGAGAGAAGAATTCTATGTGTGGAATTGCAAACCTTGCAAAGTCAGTTCTTTTAAATGTTGCTCCCTACAAAGAGCTTTATGTTCATACCTGACACATGATTGAGTCCCCTAGGGGGCTACAGACTACAAGAAGACCCATCTAACTTGAATGGTTTCTTTCTTCTCTCTCTGGCACTATTCCTTGACCTTCTCAATTCTTCCCCATACAGCATTCATTGTCTCTTTAAAAGCATGGCATTTTGCTGACTTTAGATGACACTTCAAAGCACTTAAAAAGAGTGGTTCTAGTCATAGCTAAAGGATAGTTTTGACTGCATTTCAGCTGTGATGCGTAGTCCTCTTTTGCTTATTGTTTAATAACTCTTGAAGCTTATTGTAGTTTAAAATGTATGTCAATTTTGGTGTAAAAAATGAGATTACGTATTTTTTCACTTTCTGGTTGTACTAGTTCGAAAACAAACCAGTGGGAGGCACCAAGTCAGAATAACAATTTAATGGGGAAATTAAAGAAAAGAAAAAAAAAACTAAAAGAAAACACTGGTTCAAACTGACAGAGTCAAGATACAACCTGAGTCCCTGTTGTGGGTGGTGGTAGCAGTCTGCTAGAATTATGGCTGCAGTCCTCTGAAGCAGTGATCCTGTAGAAAAGAGGGTCTGCTCTTCCTCAGAAGGTCCAGTGGTGGCTGTGTAGCTCCTGTCCTCTGGAAATCCAGTGGAAAGGTTGTCTGTGGTGTTCAGCAGCCCAGATTATATCCACGATGGGATGCTTGGTTCCTCCCTCTGGGTGGAGCATCTCACAATGGGGTAATGAGTCATGAGGCCAAGTGTTGATTAGGCTCATTAACAGAAGATAGTCCAGAGGGAGTTATCTCTGAGTCATGCGGCAGGACAATGATGGGCCACTAACAGAAAGATAGTCTGGGGGGGAGGAGGCAAGGAAACACTGCCCCACCTGATTTCAACGGCTGATGGGGATGGTAATAGAATACACTGCAACCCAGGACACTGGTCTTAAATTCTTATGAGCTTTTCTGTGTAATTTGTGTGATTGTTAGTGGATGTGTAGGAGGATAATCCTGTAGTCACTAACATTCATGCATGTCCAGTGGTAGCAGCCAAGTCAGTTTTGTAGACAGGATAAGCTGTCCTTCATATGCTTTAGAGGACTTCGCTTGTGTATGTTGCTTTGGTGTTAATGAGACCTATATTTGGAAGTGGAAAAAAACCACATAACAAAACAATACTCAGCTATTATATCTTAAAATATAGCTTAGGTGATTAACCATTTTTAAATCCACAGCAATAATTTCTAATTGGAAGTAAATTACTGTGAATTAACTTTGATATAGCAGAAGCCTTGAACTTTTCAGTATAATATTGCCTGTGGCTAGTTTAACAGTTGTTTTTTTTAAAAAAAACCTCTCTGCATCTAATGTAGACAGAGTAATATTTCTGAAACGTGGCTTTTTGGCTTTTGTATGAGAACATGCATTGCTGTCAGGTTATACATCCAGGTACCCCAGACACAAGTGACTATGGATACTAGTCCAAGGATCATCACTAAAATGCTTTAGAATCTCCTCACTGAAGCATTGTTCCTGCTTACAGACAACTTGCTCTCAGAGATGTCTCTTACTTTTATAAGTATTACTCGAAAAATCTTGCTGAAAGGGTCACGGATATCTTGATCTTTTCCAAAGGTGTTTGCATAAAACTGTCCTATAGAAAATATTATTATGCTTGTGGCAGTTTGTCTGCGATAGATAGTGAATATTAATTCACAATATTGTTTAATGAACTTTTTTTTCTATTGGATTTTCTAATTAATTGGAGATTGTCCACTTTATGTGACTAAGCCTTCCAGTCTTTCCTTGTTTTTTGCTGGAGGTAAAGTGGAGGAAGCAAAGCAAATGAACCATACTGCTGGAAATGCTCTGGCAGTTGACGTTGGGCAATAAGTGCACCATGCAACTCCTTGTTTTACAAGAATCTTCCAGCTCTCCTACATACAGCATGAAGACACAGTTGCTGTGTTACAAAGTTGATCACTCCTTGATGATAAACCCTCCAGGAGCCTATGCCAGATACCTGCTGCTTTGCAGGGAGCATCTGGCGGTAGCAAGTGGAAAAGTTGCTGCTATGTCCCTCATGGTTTTGAACATCTCCTTGGACAGTCCAGCAGTAGTAGCTGATATAGATGGATTAAGATTATTGCTACATTTAATATTGTCTAGCAGCAGTATTTTAGGGAGCCTTGTATGTCAGGACTGTCACTGACAGGGTAAAGAAGAAAGGCCATAGGGGACAGCATGAGCGTTGTCTCCAGCTGTCCAGATTATACATTATTGTTTAACCAATTAAAACCAATCCATCTAAGGTAAGCTTACCCCTCTCAGTTATTACAAAGGTATATTAATTCAATCCTGTTACCTTTTGTCTTTAAGAAATTCTAAATCTGCAACTGTGACTTGCTTTTCTGACATTTTCATCTGTTTTTGTGGCCAATGGAGAATTTTTTCTCTTGAATTCTCAGTTACTCAGACATTTGATCAAATAAATAGTGGAGAATAAGTTGAAATGAGAGATGTTTTAGATCATTGACTCATGGACACAAACTGAATACTAATGGCTGTGCTAAGCAGTGACAAAGCCAGGTTTTCTATATGAGAAAATCCTTATCATTTTTGAAGAACTAAGGGGTCTCAGAGCAGCTTTTTGTCTAAGATTCAAAAGTAGAAATATGCAGCAAGGGTGGATAAATAAGGAAAACAACATGTACACTTTCTTAACATGCATGAACAGAACATTCTTTCAATCTAAGCACAAATGCTGCCTAATCTGGCTCATCTTTTTTTGCCTCCAAATTTGCAAACCACAGGTTGCAGAGGACCTTGTTAACCGGTTACACCTCAATGCCCATGCTGACAAACTGGTGAGAACGTACAGTGCTGGCACAAAGAGGAAGCTCTCTACTGCTGTGGCTTTAGTTGGTAAACCCCAAATACTTTTACTGGTGAGTAAAAGTAATATTGTGGTTATGATAAATGGGCTATGTTGAATTTTGTTGTCTTGTATGTTGCTCTAAAGAAAATCAGGTCGTTTCCTGATCAGACACGGTGTAATTGATACACAGATAACAACTGTCCTGTTTGTTCTGTTATATGAATGGCTTTAATTTTATTCTCCAGTGCTCACAAAAATAGAAAGTGAAATTTGGTTTGTTTCCTTTTTTTTTTTAATTCCTTGGAGCAACTGAGTGAGCAGGAAAAAAAAGCCCTAGACACAAATAAAATTGTAGCATTCCTTGGTCCAAATACGTGTTTAATTGACCCATGTTGTTTCAAGATACTTCTAATTCTTGCTGGGTTGTATTTATTTCATAAATCTGTCTAGTTCATACAGTTTGTTTCATTCACACAATCAAGTAATACTTATGACTTATATTAATTTTAATAACTTATCCCAGGTCATTTTGGTTCTTGCATGCTACTGCCCATTTAGGTCTGAAACTGGCCACTCCAGTGTAAACAATGCCTTTTGTACTGAAGATCGGGGACCTACAAAGCTTTGAGAACTGCATCATTACATCACTACATGCTCGTTTGTACCACTGCCTATTGTTTCACTAGAGAATATTGAGCACCACTTTCTTAAAACATGGCTGGGAAGAGCTAAAAAAGTTCAATAGTGCAACAAACCTTTCAAAACAGTCAGGGGTAGGAAAGCTGCTCCTCAGAGTTGAGGGGGAAACCAGGGTTTCCAGGATGAGATCACAGGCTAAGTTGAACCGGATAAAATTGTTGTTCTCTGGGGTTCATGTTTCAGAAGATTAGACACATTTTGCTGCTTCTGACTGCCTACCATTGCCTCACTTCTAAGCTGAAATATTTTATTTGCATTTTATGCTTTAACTGACCCTAGTTCAGCTCGTAAAAGGAGGAGATAATCTTAAATCAGTGCTTTTTCCTGATCTTAGGAAATGCTCCAACTGTCTTTATGACAGCGTACTATTGCAAGTATCCATTTCAGCCTACTTCTTGCTGCAGGGCACAGACTGTTGCAAATAAAATGAAAAGAGGAAAGAAAGATATCTAAACATGTCAAATTCTTTAAAACATTTGCTGACTTTAGAAAGCTAGGAGATTTTAAAGGAGTTTTTCAGTATTTTAAAAAGAGCTTTTTTATTATTGTTTTGTTTTAAAGCAAAGACACCAACATAAACTACTGAATCTGCTTCTAATTGCATCTAGAATCATAGCCGTTAATTTGAGCAACATTGTGGGTTGCTTTAGGTTTATTGCTTTTTATGTTTTCTTTGTTAGCAATCCACAGATAGTGGGAGACTGAACTGAATTTTTTCACCTCTGACATTACTAAAATTAGCTTCAAACTGGATTTTTTGTTTGCGTTGTTTCTTGAAAACTTTGCTTCCAGGTTTTGGCTGGGATTCCTTGGTGAAAATACTTTGGTCAAGGCCATACCACTCTAACAGGTGCTGACACCCCATGGAATTCCACTGGATAAAAAAGCAACTGGAAGAATTTCCTTCTTCCTAGTTTTGTGGTGACAGAGGCTGGATTTGTCAATCAGATATCATTCCTTTTGCTTCCATGAGTGAATGAAGTAAAAATTTGGTTTAATGAGGAAAGGAGGAGTAGATAGGAGGGGGAAATGTAGATTTTGTAGCAGCACATCTTTCTCCATGAAAGCCATCCGAGTGGGAAATGGGTTTGCCAGATGGTTTGCACTAACTGAATTAATGTTATTTAATCCTGTGAATTCTCTCCACCGTGGGTGAAAATTCCTCTTTAAAGAGTGTGGGAGTAACTGCTAGAGGATGTCAAATCCAAACCTCTTATCAAACACCTGGATATGGGATGGGCACTATAGGTATCTGGGAGCTATAGGACTTCTCCCGTTGTTTGTGCTCATGGCAGATGTGTATGCAGATCAGAAACAGTCACTGAACCCTTCCAGAAGTGAGGAAAAACCACTTGCAAGTCTCTCTTATCAAAAAGAGCATATTTATATAATTAAACATATATAATATAAATATTTATAATTATACATATATTATATATAAAATTTATAAGTATAATAATAATTTATAAATACACATAGATTTATATTTTGTTTATATTTAAACACTGTTTATGTATAATGCTTCTTTACTAAAATGTGCCTTCCATAAATTTAGACATTGAACTGTATGTGTTAAAGCAAAACAGTGGTCAGGGTGTCACTTAAGTTACCTTCTGAAAATGTAACATTTAAAGAGAAAAATATATGATTTTCTCGTGAATTGTGTAAATTCTTCAAGCTGGGCAGAAGCTGTGGTATGCTTTTGCATGCTGCTGTGTCATTTTCATTTTTCCTGTAGGATGAGCCCAGCTCTGGGATGGATCCCTGCTCTAAACGCTACCTTTGGAAAACCATCCTGAAGGAAGTTCAGGATGGCTGTGCAGCTGTGCTGACATCCCACAGGTAAGACCCTTATCCCAGCAGCCAGTGTATTCCTGTCCTGCAGAAGAGTATATTCTGAAGACATGCTCACTCTGCTGTGAAATACAGAATAAGTCTCAACATTTTATGGTAATTCCTTCCTATCCATGAAAAGAAACCTGTTTAAATCCCAAATATTTTTCATATTTAATTTTTAAAGAATAGAATGTTGCTCAAGGGGCCTCAGGCACAGAAAAGATGATGTTATTGATTCTTCTTTTTCTGTGCTCTTTTTACTCAGTGTTGTAGTGTCTCTTCTTGCTTGGCACATCAGGTTACCTTTTTGCAGCTGCCCACCTTAAAAATCCTTACAATAGGAGGGGTGAGTGAAAAACCTTCTGATTTTATTAAGTTTCTGCTTTGCATCAGTGTATGAAAAGAGTAAGCCATGGCATCCTGAAGATGGATTCATCAGCTATTCACTTATGCACCACTGGAAATGGTAGGAGGGACCCCATCCTCTTAGAAGAGTCCATCTACATTAAATGTCTTGTCAGTTCTCTGATATGGTCACTGGTATATTGATTTAATGGAGGAAACATCAACACTGTTTTGTAACATCTATAGTGAAGTGGAATTAATTAAATGTTCCCTTAGGTAGTATGTATATATATAGTATGTATAATTATATATAAATATATATAAATATATACATATCTGTCTTTAAATGAGGGAGAGATCATGCTAACATGTCCATAGAGGAAAAAACTCAAAAATCAAAACAGCAATGAAACATTTAGCCAAATGAGATTTGAAGTATAGATGAATTAATAAAGAAATGCAGTCAAACTTCTCTCAATGTTTTCTACTTTCAATATTTTTAGATATTCTTAAAATGTATTGTTGTCCCAGTCCATTATTGATGGAAAAATGCTCCAAAAAGTTTCTAGTATTTTACTTATGGAAGCTGAATTTTGAAAATCAGGTACCCATGTTGGATAGCCACGTGCTTACCAGCACACTCATTTAGGGAACATGGGTTGTGCATTGTGAATTCAGTTCAGTGATTTTCAGGAAACAGTATGCTTTGACTTTTCTGTCCAGATTAAGAACCTTTAGTTGTCAAACACCAGCTAAACAGAAGAGACCTGTGGTCTCATTACTAATATGCTGTAAACAAACCAACAAACAAAGTCCCTCAAATTGTACTAACTACACATTTAGCTCTACAAATGAATGACTTGAAGCAGACATAAGTACAGTGATACTGTTCACATTGTTGTGCCAGGGTGAAGAAAGAAAAAATTATTTTATACTATTTATGCAATTTTCTGAAGGCCATTGTGGCTTTATTTGAGATGAGTTACTTGTATAAGTACAGGAATTTTACATATGAAGTGAACATTCATACATGTCAGCAAACACGTGTAAGGTATAGAGATGCTTTGCTGTGTAAAAATCAGGTTTTGAGAACTGTTTACTTAATTTTCAGAGACAATTTTTTACTTACATTTCAGAGACAAAACTTCTGTTTTAGCAGGGGAGGAGTGAGGCTTTATCCACCGTCCCTAGGGCAGTAAATTTGTGTAATATTGCCACAGCTGTGGAGTGTTGTGCCAAGGGGAGCATTAGGAGTTACTCAGTGAATTTCCTGATTTGTGGGAAGATGTGTTAGCTCTCTCCCTGTCTCTCTCAGACATAGCAGTTTGGCAGTTCTCACCACAGCCCTGTCACATTATAAGGAAATTGTTCCTAGGGGTGTACTTAATTGCCAATGCTTGTTCAGTCAAAGCACTTCGGTTTGGACTGGCCCATGGCTGAGGCACACAAGACATCTCTTCTTTAGCTGTCTCAGAAGGGCTGGGGAGGGCACACAGTGAATTGTAGGAGCATAAAACATCTTTGACTCCTCTTTGAGGTGGTGGGTACATCCTGACTGCTTCCCTATGTCTAAAGTGCTTCTTTGAAAGAGTTGCTCGCACAATTCTGCATAATATGTAGGGTAGAAGCCCATCTTCCATAAGCTTTATAAATCAAAGCTATTATTTATCATCTGAAGCAGTCACATCTAGGAGGACCCTGCTTTTCTATTCAGCTGCATTTCCATGTCCTAAATTTTCTTTGGATTGTAGTGCTTTGGATCTTCTTCTATCCTGCAATCAGGCTGAGGGTAACTCTTTTTCATGGGTATGTACTGTGCAAAAGGCAAGCTGAGCAAGCTTACTTCATTCTTCTCCCTTTATCCTTTAGCTCAGAAAAATCATAAACAGGATTGAGGAGTTCATGAGTTCATGGCTCACTCAGCGTCATTCCTGAGACTGCTTATGAAGCATTTGCCTGTGGTAATGATACCTTTATATTTTGACCAGAATTGTCCAACTATTTATGGATGAAAAATATAAATAATGGTTTAAGTCTGTCTTCTAGCTGGGGTAATAACTGTTGGTATATACTGACTAGGGTTACAACTTTGACTGTTATCTTTTAGAGTCAAAGGTTTTGTGTACCTGTTTTTGCAGCTGTCCAGATTCTTCTACTTTAACTAAAATTAGGTATAAACAATGTTCTCTGTTTTCACTACTAATTATTTTTTTCCCCCCTCAATTTATTTTTCAGCATGGAAGAATGTGAAGCTCTCTGCACAAGGCTTGCTATTATGGTCAATGGAACTTTCAAGTGTCTTGGTTCTCCCCAGCACATTAAAAACAGGTATTGTACATCGACATCAAATCTTCTGCATCTACATCCATTCTAAGAGCTGGCTAGATGCTTTAGTAGTGCTAAGTCATAAGGACTTATGACTGCTAAGAACATCTTCTTCTTCCTGCCATAACTGAAGTTGAAAAAGAGCCAATTAGGATAAGTTAGCAAGCTAAAATGACATGTGACATTGCTAAAATGCTTTGTAATCGGCAATGGTAATCGAAAGAGACAGATCTGCATCTAAAATGAAAAACTTCTACACGTAACCTAAGGAATACATTGTGAGAATTCAACATGGTGATGAAATACAATTTGGCTCCGTCTGAGGATTTTTCATAACAGGAAGAAGCATTTTTAACAGGTCAGCAGCCAGTAAGAACATCTATTTTGAACTTTCTCTACTTCCTACCAAATTCACTGACAATTGCAGATATTTATGCTGTTTTCTGCATCCTTTTCCTGGTGTGCATAAGCCTCTTTTCTGTTTGAACTCTGCTCATGAGTTAATTTAATTCCTATTAATGAGGATGTTTAATTCAGAGGATAGACTTAAACCACGATAAAGGAAAGAGGATCAGAAGCTGAGGGGAAAGTTGCTGCAACTTATAGCTAGACATTTACATTTAGTTGTAAATGTAATTATTAGGACATGCAGACAGTCGGCTCTGTAAGATGATACAGCTCATTTGCAAGCAGCAAAGCTACACTGCTTTGTACTAGCTCAGCACTTAGTTCTTGTAAGGGCAGATGCAGTTGACATGGGGAACAAGCTCTACAGAAATGCTTTGGAACTGCTGCCTGCCATGTTTATAAGGCAGAAGTTATATGTCTCAGATAACTTCTTGTCCCTTGACAGTCCTTTTGGCTTTCTGCCCTTCCCTCTGTGTAGAACCATAGGTCCTTCCTTCACAAGCAAGATGGGCCTGACTCACACTAGCTCTCTCCTTCCTAGGTGTTTTCATGAAGACAAACTTTCAGCTAGAGACATTACAGTCTGGATGGTGAAAAAACATTGATGTCTGCATCTGTATTTCTGATGGTTCTGTGTGATTGTAGCCTTCTATTCATGTTTGCACACCTTTCAAGGCATATTTGCCTCAGTTTCTGGAGGCATGAGAAGTCAATTGATCTTCAGCAGTTTCTGCTTCTTTCGTATCTAGGTCTTTGCCTTTGCCATCCTGTCTCTTCCCAAATTTCATAGCATAGAATAGCCTGTTGTCTCACTGGCTGGAGTAGATCAGTGAGTGTGAAGGCATCCTTTACTTCTTTTGTATGAGAAACAGCTGTATGTAGAGGACAGTGCAGATCTTGCACAGGTGAAAATGCTTTTTGAAGATGTGTGTCCCCCCAGTAAGGAAAAAATAGTATTACTTAGGCACTTCAGTTGGGTGTATAAAGTTAGCTGGGATAAATGTTTCTTCCCTTTTTAGATTTCAGATCCTCTGGAGTGAGTACATGTCTGTCTTCTCAGCTTCACCTTGAGAGGGCAAAATCAGACAGTCCACAAAGGCTACCTTCCCCTTTATCTTCTCAGTGACTTTCATTGTTTTGCAACTTCTGATGTTTCCTTTAGCAGCCTCTTTTCATCTTCCCTCTTACGGAAACAAGACATCGAAAGCATACTCACAAGTATGCACCATATTCATATAAATGAGGCAGTTATTTCTCAGTTTGCTGCACTGCCTCTGTAGACAAACCTCTTTCAGATCACAGTTAGCAAATCAGTGCAGAAGTACCATGCTGGAAGTGTCTTCATATTACTTCTTAGTGATATACAACCAGCACTATTACTACTATTGAGATAATTGCAGATCAACCATTCTGGAATCAAGGCTGTATGAGTGCCTCTTTTAAATTCTCTAAAGCAAAGCCATAATAAGAATATTTGTCAATCATATTCATAGCGGGTTTTTTTTAAATCATTGTAACTTCATAAAAAGCACACCTTCTCTATATTAAGAATATTTCATACTTTCTGCAGGTTTGTGTTCCATGGCAGTCCTTGAATGTATGTCCATCAGTGAAATTCACATGGGAAAATTATGTGCACTGGAGATCAATATTGCTGAGAATTTCTACACAAACCATGCAGCTCAAGCTCCACAAGGATTTTTCATTTAAAGGCAGGACTAAAATCCCTTTAACTCCTAGCTTATTGATTTGCTCTCCAAATTTTCCACACTAACTGTTCAGGAACCTACTGAATTTTTTTGAAACTTTAGAACCCTTTATTAAGAAGAAATAGTCATGAGCTTTATCAAAGGATTTAATTAAAGTCAGGCAGTTGTCTGAATTTTCTCTGATGGCCTGATACGTTTTCTTGGCTGGCAAGAAAAAAACCACTGTAGACAGCAGTCTTAAAGTGTCATATACACACAGCTGTTAAAGCTTGCAGAAAAGACATTTCTGTGTTTTCTTTGGAAATCTTTTAACAAGTGCTGGGGGAGAAGTCAAAGACTGTTCCTGTAGTCCTCTTATTTTGTTGCTTAGTCTAGCTTCCAAGCTTCTCTCCAACACATGCCAATATGATCCTTTATCATAAACCCCAGGTTATCACACATCTAACACATAAAATAATTGTTAGGAGATTAAAAATACATTCTCTGTGATTAAAGTTCCAAACTTAGTCGAAGACAATTTCCTGGTATGCTTCCATGTTACCATATGGAGGACTCCTGCATCTACATGAGATGGGGAAGGAGTAGAGAAGCAGAATTCCAAAAAATTAAGCTTTAAATTATTTTAAAATTTTCACTTTCTGCTCCACCTGTGAACATCCTGAAAAACTTCCTGGACTTGGAAAAGTATTGAGTGATTCCTTCCTTCCCATTTTCCTTCCCTCCCTATGATTTAATAGCCCTATCATTCCCATTGCCATACAGAGCAAAACACTGTTTCTTCTAAAGTGGTAGACTATAAGGATTAGTAAATCTAAGTTGCTATTAGGAAATATCTACCTGCAGAAAAATGTTTTCCTTAACAGCCACCTCCATTGATATAAGCACCAGTCTTCTCCTAGTGTTTCAGTGTTTTCCTGCAGTTAGCACTGTTTAGTATATTTGTCCCATGCACAACATCACCGTAAAAAAACCATCACATCTTACATTTTGTTTAAAAAAAATATTCCATGAAGCAATATAAGGAAAGCATAAAAAATCCTGATTTTGTTGCATCTAATTTCATTTAATTAGTGATACCCTAAAAATCTGGTTTTTTGGATGATCTTTTCTTCATACTGTGTGTGAATGAATTAAGCTAGTAATATAAAAATTCATATTAACAGGGAAGAATGATACTAAAATAAATTAATGGGGTGATAGTTGTAGATTATCATGGTTTCTTTGTTAGATTTTACAACTTGTTTTTTAAAAAATTGTTCTTACTTATAAGCAGCTCTTGATACCCTTTAGTCTGTTTTCAATTTGTTTCTACAAATCAAATTGAACAAATATTTTAAAAGCAACAACAAGTATCCTGATCTGGCTTTGAAAATTGCAAGAAGAGAAATCTAACCTCTATATGAATACTTAAACCAAAGAAAACTTTCATACAGCTTTTTTTTAGTGAAAGAATAAATCCAGTACTGTAAGAAATAATAATAGAAGCATATTTTGATATTACAGGTGATTCTATTAGTATGTCTCAAGAATATTTTCCTCTTCTAAATGTAGGCACATATACTAAAATAACATTCTTTTTTCCCTTCTTGTTGAATTCTGTCTGTCTTGATGGAAGTCCTCAAAATTGTTTTGTTTCTTTATTCTTTAGTACCATTCCAGTCTATAGAGTCAAGATTATGATAATCTTTTTGATGGATATGTGATGAAGGTTTAATGGGTCTTCCTTGGAGCCCTGTTAAATTTGCTTCTTTGCAGTTGTGGGAAGTGCAAGAATTCAGCTCTTTCTCTCTGGCTATACTTTCAGCCCTTGGCAGATGTGAAAGATCATAATCTTGGACTGAGTACAGCTTTGTCAGATGGCAGGACAAAATTCTGCTACGAAGGATATGGGTGAACTCCAGGAAGATGCTAATGTGAAACATAAAAGCTTCATAGGGATATAAAAAGTGATGCTGCTTCTAATGTGTGAGACTTGTTCCATTTTTCCAACCCTTCTGCAAGCCTGTTACGAAATGCTCATCCAAAAATATCTTCTTGCTACAAAAGTCTGTGTTTGGGTTTCTGCTCCCAGCTGCTGAACCTTGACTATATTTATATATGTTTAAACAGATTTAAAGTACCTGCAGATGTTTATCAGCAGAATAATAAGGGTAAGACTTCTTTAGAAAGGCTTTTTGTTGCAGGTGGCACATTTCTAAGTAATATCAAGAAATGTATTAGGTAGAAGAACAAACTGAAGGGCAATTTTCAAAAAGTTAACCTCTTAATTCTAGATGTAGTTTGTCTGAGATTGATGTGTTAACAGTTGTGCCTGTTAAAGCCTAATTTCAGACAGTTCCTGCCAACAGAGTCAATTATGCTAAATTGTGAATGGATTACATTTAAACGCTCTCTCCAGTATTCTCCATTATACCTAATGCTTTTTTAAAAAATGTACAGAAGCATTTTCATGTTAGATGCAGCTGGCCAATTCTCTGGGAGCAACATTTTGAATATTATCCTTCATTCCAGGGCCATCTGGACAGACTTCTCATATCAGAAAAACCCATACCAATTTGTCACGTGCTGGACGTCAAGTCATTGCTCAGATTTTATCAGCAAGCCATCTGATTAAATTACCCAACAATTAATTCATTTGCTATAGCTGGGTTATAATGGAAAATATGTTGGCAGACTACTTATACTTTACCCTTTTTTTTTTAAAGGTTGATTGAGAATATTTTATTGCTTTCCTCAAACTCACACATGTAGATTTCTTAAATGGAAAAGAAAGGATTAAAATTAAAGTTCTCATCAATATTTCAGCCTTCTGTGGACACAGTGTTATTAATTGAAATACTATCAATAAGTTTCTTACATGTTATAAGATATAGAAATTAATATCATGTAATATAGCTATTCGTTTATCTTTCCAGAGGAAAGTTTGAAGGGAAGAGTTCTTAAAACTTAAAAACCACACAGATTGAGAGTTCAGAAATGAAAAATATCTTTTGACTCTCCTAAAACTTTGTGCAATATTTATTCAGCCCTACTGCGCATGTGCATTAGAATGCTTATTTTGGTCATTTTGTACTACGTTTTCCACAGGATGCTGCATTGTATCTCTATACCTGTTCATTAAATCAGAAGCAGCTAATTAAGATGTCATATTCTCCTCTTTCACTAGTATGTGTTCTACTAGAAGTTTTTCAAACCTGTCCTTAAATAGAGTATTATCAGCATTTATTGGAGCAGGGCTCATAAACATCAACATCTTTGTTTTCCACAGCACTTCTTGGAAACTTAATTTGAAATAATTATTCCCTTTTTATAGATGAGTAACCAAAGACTGGTGCTAAAGTTAAAAGGGTTTGGGTAGTTTATCTGAGCACTTTATAACTAAATATTTTACATTTGTTCAGCATTGCATTTAAAGCAAAACTCTTGTTAACTTCAGCTGTAGCTGTGGATGTTCCAGAAGGCACCGTGAATTCCCCTGGCCAACTGGAGCCATTTGTCTCCAGGTGGGCCCTGAACAAGACAGGAAAGCAGTAAAGAAAGATGTGGTCTAAGTGAGTTACCACAGACCACACAGGTGTATAGGATGAAAGGGTAAGATTCTGTTCCCCAGGGCATTTCCAGAGCTGTGAAGCACTTTCTTCCCTTTTTCTTTCATTTTCTAATCAATCTGCTGTCTTATTTGCAATGTTTTCTAGGCATTGCAGTAAATAAAGGCATTTCTCTGAGCAGGTACATCCAGGGTATCTTGTAAGGCATTCATGATAGGGATTTCATGACAAGGTGTTATGTGATGATGTAATTAAAGTTTATTACATGAAGCTAGTATAACTGTGGTTTAAATTTTATTTTACATCTTGTCTACATTAAACACTTTTTAGCTTGAGATTTGACCTTGAGGTGTTGATAAGATCTTTTTAATAGATATTTTAGTGTGTAGTACCCTGATTATTATGTTATTAAAGAACAGTACACCCAAACCCAGTCATAGAAACACAATGATAATGTTATTTACTCCTGCCTTTTTTAGTGTTGAGTCCCAGAAGGTGCTTTTAGGAAACAGTTTGGGTTCTTTGTAGGCTGTACCTTTCCACAGGGTTACAGCACTTCTGCTCCTGTTTCTCTGGGAATAAAATATATAAATAATGCAAGAATAAAAAATCCCTGATACTTGCCAGTATGTGCAGATAAACAACCTCAAACACAGAGAGATTTTGTGTTTGCACATGTATAAACAATTAACAAGATTTTTTCAGGGTTTCACCACATATTTGGAAATCGCACCTAAGAATTGACAAGCACACAGAGAGCAAGGCAAAGTTGTACCCTGCACTTCTCATAATCTGAGGCTGTCACTGTTATGACAATTATATTGCTGAATACAGAAATTAACTTTAGATGGTTTGATATGAAAGCCTGGAGTGTGTGTGAACAAATAGTGCATGTACAATATACCTGAACGAGTGTTAGTCATCATTTTAATAACTGTTTTTGTGTTTCTATTGTTACCCTGGAAAAATCATGATGACTTAAAAAATGATGAAACAAACTCTATGAATACTACATGGAAGAGAAGTTTTATAATTTATTTATGTCTGTTTGTTTGCATCTAATCAAGTTTATCTGTTCAGCAATGCTGAGGTTCTGAATAAATGCAGAAGGAAATCACATTTTACAAGTGACAGGGTACTTGCGTTTGACTTTAGCATTTTTAAAAAAAAATCCCAAGTTCTTAAAAATTAATAACCTTTTCTCCTTCCTTGATATTATCTTTGCTTGTTTCTTAATAGGCAAAATAATTAAATACATTGTGTGATTTTTAAATGATCTTTAATTGTGATGTCTTTGTTTTAATAATTTTATTTCAATTTTATTTTCTTTTTTCTTAAATGTTTTTCAAAGTGTTTTGTTTTCAATGTTGTTCAAGATTTGTTCTGTTTGTAAATTGTACTTGTGTCTAAGGCTGTGAGAGGAATGACCTGGATATGTATTCCGTGCTTCAGCAATTATACTGGCGTAACTAAGTTATCTTGCCTAGATGAGGCCTATTTCAGCTTAAATGATTCCATGATTCTTTTCACTTAGAGAAAGTAGAGCTATATCTGGGTGCAAATGAATGTAAACCAAAGCAGAGGGATAAACAGCACAGTAGAAAATTATTCCCTCTCTTTGATTTATGGCATATATTCTAAAAGATGCAGTTCCTTGCAGACATTAAGTTCCAATGTTCTCTTTACTATTTTTATTTTGTTATCCAATAATGTCATTTTGAAGCAATCTTTTGATCAAACTAGTGCATACACAAAGTATGCACATTATATTTCCATCAGTAAACTTTCTGGGAGCTGTAATTTTTTGATGTGTATATATATATATATATATAGCACAACATTCTCCAGGAAATGTACTCTTTGATTAGTGGAAAAAGATGTATATGGGTGATTAGATGCTTTTCTTATTCCTCAAAGTTTAGAAAATGAGGCCAAGTTCTTCATTTCCTGAGGTTACATTCAGCAAATTTTACTGGGGGGAGAGAAGAGTTGGTAAATAGGCTTTGGGAAGAGTGTGATTTGATGAGCTGTTTATTCTGGACCTGCTGTTACTTGAAACAGTGATTTCAAGGTTTGGTTTAGTTGATTTGTAGACAAGCAAACTCCTAAGGCTTTTAAATGAAAACACAGTTGTTGTTTTGCCTTTTTTTTTTTTTTTTTAAGCAAATAAAAGTCTGCTGATAGTGTACTTTCTTTTTCATTCTTCACATAAAACAGGTTTTCATGGGTCAAGCTTAAAAAAACTCATTGGGTTAATTCCTCTAGGGACTCCTTGTGACCACGTGCAGGCTCAGCTGTGTTTCACAAGGACAAGACTTTTGTCTCCATTCAAACCTCTGAACCAGGACCTCCAAGGAATGGGCAGAAGGGAACACTGAGAAGCTGCTGTGCCCTAAGTGCCAACTCCTCTCCTTGATATTCATGAGAATTTTCAGCCTTTGGGCCACTAAATCCACTTCCATTGCCATTGCAAGTTTAAAAGAGCACCAGGAAAGCATGCAGGGGACTTCCTCATCAGTATAGATTTGGTTACACTTTATTCCAGTGTGTGACTGGAGCTTGTGTAGACACACATCTGAAGTCAATTTACATAATCTATTTTTTGCTGCTGGCAGTGTGGCTGTGGGGCTGCAAAACCTTTCTGAGAACTGAGGAGCCATTTGTGTTATTCACCCAGGCTGACCTCCTCTTGGTGATATTTATACAAAAAGAAACCTGAGGTCAGATCAAACACCTGTTAGTACAATAGTCTCTCTCTGAAAGTGGTCAAGAGGGAAAAGTACAAGAACAATATAGGCACATGAAGTTACTTTACTACATTACTCAACCACCTTCAGCAGTTTCTTTTTTAGAGGCTTCTTAAGTCAGAGGTGATTTTAGTGGATCTCCACCATGACTTTTTCTGGTCTCTTATTCAACTCATGTCAAGTTCTGACATTTAGCACATCCCATGTCAATGAGTTGTACAGTTTTCCTACATATTGTCAGGAAGACTTGGCATTGCATTTCCTATAGTTTAACTCAATGTCCCCTGCTCTTGCATGAGAAACACGAGTGAAGAATTATTTCTTACTTACATTGCTTAGTCATGATTCTGGGCTCCCTGAAAATACCCTTCAACCACCTCATCGTCTTTCTTTCATGATGAAAAGTTTAGGCTATTTAGTAATTCCTGGTATGGAAATATTTCCATTCCTTTTGCTCCCTTGTTATCTGACCTGCTCAGATACCTTGAGAACCTGTGCAAATTAAAAGTGTGGAGTTCTTGTAGTTCTTGCTAAGCTCCTGCTTCTGCAGCTGATGCTGTTGTTAAATAGTCAAGTTAATTCGTTTACAGTCAGTTTGGGAATTTATATTTTATTTTTAGACTCATGTTGGCATTTTAACAGAAAACACTCAATAAGTTATACTCCCAGAACGACTAATGAGGTGAAAGTGAACTACTAGTTTGACTGAGGAAGAAGAGGAAGGATAGAAAGAAGAAAAAGATTTTATTCTGTCAGAATATGTGGTTTTGTGTGTTTGTTTATACACAGATAAAAATGCAGGTGTTGTTAAAGTTATATGGCAGTGCAAAATACGTTCTCTGTTGAATAGCTTTGAAGAGATGAAGATTGTTTTGCAGCAGATGGCTGCTGAACGAGTGTGCTGGCTCAACTTAGGCCATTCTAATGATAATGTCTTCCTCTTTAGGTCTTGAACTATCAGGTGCTAAAGATTTGATCCTAACAGTGCTAATCAAACCAGATTGTGCTTTTCTTTGTAATTCCACTTTGGGTTTCTGAATTAATTATATTGGCTGAATCAGAGAGGAAAACAAAGTGAAAAAATGGTCAACTCAATTTCCATTGCCTCAGTGCACTGCCGAAAGCAGCTTGCTGATGATAGCATGGGGAAATGTTTATTGCTGATCAGCTTACTCTATATGGGGAGCTCTTGTACGAAAATGAAGTATAAAATCAAGGTATAAAAGCATCATAATTTGACTAGCCAAAAGAAGAAAATCTTTTAAAGCTTTTTATTGGTGCCATGCTGGTGTTTATGCCACTCACAGTTTAGAACTAAACCAAAGTTGCACAGACTCCTCTGTCTTTGCTAATCAGAATTTTGATTCATTTTCTTTGGAAACTTCATTGCATACAGCAATTTCATTTTATGAGACTGTTGAATGTCTCCATAAACCAGCATTTTTTAGACTGTAATTCAATGGTCGTTGTATAGAAATGCCAAAAAACTGATCAGAATCAATGATCTCTTGTAAAATGTTGCCTCAGGTTAGCTGTCAACTAAATTGAATACCCTTGTTAACTATATCCATCTTTGTAACAACTTTTTTTATTGTCACATGTATTTTTTTCAGGGATGATGCTATGCATTTAAAACATTTAATTAGAGATCTATTTAAGTATCAGTAAATCATTGCAAAGCAAATCTGCCAGACACTGCTTTGGATTCCACCTAATTCTGGATCTCTTTGGTGTATCAGCACTGTTCATTTGTCAGGCTACACTGTCCAGTAAATATTTAGTACCCTGCAGTCTGGACTCAATACAATTTAGTTCATGAAACATCCTTCAGGAACCAACAGATAGGACACTGCATCAGGATGTTTCTTACTCCATTTGAAGCAGTTCAGTGGTTGCATTTGACTACAATAAGAAATAAGCCAAAACCCAACCAAAGAAAAAAATCCAACAACAAAAAAAACAACCCACAAAAAAACCCACAAACCAACCAAAGGCTAAAAAACTCTACACCCATTTATCTGTAATAGGGCTTTTCATTTTTATGCAGAAGCTGCCACTGTTTTGTGCTGCACAAAAAATTGGGATTTTCTTTGAGATCCTTGGAAATTGTATTTTGAATTCATGTGAAATTCTCAATTAAATAAAATCTGCAGTCTATTTTTTTTCATTGTGGAAACTTGCAGTGCTCTTAAATAAATCCAGACTATTCCTTTATAACAACAGAGGTTCTGACCCAATGCAAAATAAAAGTTAAAGCCCTTACATTGCAATAGACTTATTATAGGTGAGAAACATGTGGTGTTTCATGTGGAATATTTTGCTGGGAGTCACTTATGCACTGGTTTAACTGGGCATATATCTCAAAATAGTTCTTTCTATCTTTTATTACCTTTTGATTGATAATCTGTAGACATTCTTTTATGTATTGGAATAGGGCAACATTGTAGAGTGTGCTGTGATATATCCTCTGCTTTGATGACATGAAAATGTGCCTCTCACCAGTCAGACCCAATTAACCCAGCTGCTGCCCTGAATCATGAGTTGTACACAGGAAAGACACAGTAGAGGAGGGTTTTGGCCCAAGGGTGTATTACAGAGGTAATCATTAGGAACCAAACCACTGAAATAAAGGATTTGGCAATGAGTGATTGAGACACTGGAGAGTGAAGAAAAGGGAGTTATGCTGGAATGAAGGATGTGGGAGTGGTGGTCAGTGGGAAGACAGAGGAAGTGACAGGTTTCTGGGGGGACATGGGCAGTGCTGCCCAAGCTCCCTGTCCCCCATTCAGCTCTGCCTTTCCATTGCTCACTGGCAACAGGGAACAGCAGGGGCAGTGGAAAGCTCTTCTGATGTGGCTCCTGCTGGTGTTTTTCCCTAGCAATTAACCAAGAAGGAGAGCCCAAAGGAAGGAGGACATGTAGCTGCAAAGGAGGGAAAGGGTGCAGCACAACCCTTTTTTGCTCCATGCCTCTACTCAGCTCTGCCCATGCACCCCAGTCTGGGGACTGGTGCAGCACAACCTCCATTGCTTAAGAAATGTGCATGAGAACATGGTAGTCATTTCAATGTTCACTGGTTTATTGCAACTTTCCCAAATAACTATCAGCAGTGAGTAAAGCTAATAAAAAAGATAGTGTTGGTTAGATTGCCTGTACTTAACTTTTATCACATTTGTGTTGAGAAAGAGAAGTTAATTTCTTAAATTATTCTGAGAGAGATTGAATGGTCATAGAGCCAAAGAAAATTTGTTAACTTTGCTGTATCCCTAAATATCCCTACACTTGCCTTTGCATATCTGTAAAACACCGTTGTACTCACACTGCTGAAATTTGCTTTTGGACACACAGTTTTGTTAACAGATTTGAAAAATAGTGATACACACCCATTTTTCTCATTAGAAAAGTCAAAGGATTTTTTTTTTTTCTTTTTCTGTATATGATTGGTAATCTTCATAGCTTTATACTGACCACTCAAAGCAACAAAGCAATTAAAGCATAGTTTACTTAACAGAAGTACCTTAAGTAACTTAACATCAGGTATATTGGATAGTGAAACACACTGTAGTAACTAAAATTAGGCATAACACATTTTTTGTCTCTGTTATCATTAATTTAACAACTTTCTCATTGGAATTCTGTAGGTCAATAGTATAATGGTAAAATCACAATGATAATGCAGTAGGCATACATGATATTTGATATAATCACAGGAAAATCAATTGAACCAAATGTTCTTCTTGTCTTCATGGCATCTTCTTGGATTTATGTTTCTGTGTCTCATTCCCAGGTTTGGAGATGGTTATTCTGTCAAGGTTTGGCTTAGCAAAGAAATAAGTTATGGAAGAATGATTTTGGATTGTCTACAACTGCACTTTCCCGGAACACGGTTTAAGGTACAGCTAAAACTCCTTGTTGTAGTATATGGCAGGATTAATTTGGGGCTGGTAAGAACAGTATGTACATGTTTGGATATTTACATGTTTGGATATAAAGTACATATAAATATCCCTTTTATTTTTCTATTAGGCATTTCACAAAAATTGGACTTATGATGTTGGTTAAATCAACTCCATACAGGCATTTAGGCAACATAAATAGAAAGGCCTTTTCTCTGAGTGGAAATTTCCTTTTGCTTTTATTATTGATGAAGTTGAACTCAAATTTATATTCACCTGAAGTAGGACTATAGTGTACTCACTGAGAGTATTTGCTTTGATTACTTTCTGATAAGGTCCAGAGTTGATAAGTCTCAGCCTTTACTGAGATTCTTTGATTTAATACAAAGCCTTATAAAAGACATGTAGCAATTACATTTCCATAAATACCCTCAAAGTCTTTAACTGTGCTTAGGAAAAGAATCATGAAAAGCAATATCTATCTTAGATATGAACATCTTTGTGTATATGTTTATGAGTCTGTATTGAGCTCAGACAGCTGTGTGTCTGTATATGCTCAGCCTTTTCCCAGACTGCATCGTAGCAGCACTAGTCTGTTGGATTAAAATTTCCCTAAAGTTTTATTTCTTTTATGAGATTAGCAAGCTGTCACTTCAGAATACACACAAAATCTGTGTTCTCAGTATGAACTGTTCTTTGTGCTGTGAATGTAGACAAAATATGTTCTCTTTTAAAAGCTCATATTTTCCATATTAATCTGCAATGAGAGCCTACTGAAGTTAGACTGATTATAAGCAAGTGCAGCTTCATCACAATGTGCATTCACTTTTATCTGGTTTTATAATCTTTGCTTGTTTTCAGGGGCAACATCTTAATCTGCTCGAATACCACGTACCACAAAGTCAGGGATGCTTAGCAGAGCTCTTCAGAGTCCTAGAGAATAACAAAGCTTTTCTCCAAATCAAACACTACTCCATTAGCCAAACCACATTAGAGCAGGTATTTTATTAATTTTCTTTGTTTTATTCCTAGCCCCCATACTTTCTCAGCCACTATGCCTTTTTTTTGTTGTTGTCTAAACGTGCTGTGTATTATATTTATTGATGTACTAGAATACCATTTGCTGAGCTACCTGAATATACGCAATACTCCAGCAGTTCCAGGCCATCTCAGGTCACACAGTAATTCCATGTCTCACACTGCTTTTATACTGGAGGTGAGCTAGTAAAAGCATCACAGCAAGCCACACACTTGTAGTGTGCACAAGCATAATCTGTGCTTAGATGCATCTGGTTGGATGACAAGGAGGGACTGTGAACTGCCACCTCCACAATCCAAAAGCTGGGATCTTACTAATGTCCTTGAACAGGCTGAACCAGTCTCTGTCAGTAGTGGTAAACTTTAGACTTTCAGAACATTTTCCTTTGAGAATTTCAAGTGCACAGACAGAAGAGATCTGACTGCTAAAGACCATGAAATCCTATTGTGAGAAAAGGAAGAACACATTGATGGCAAGCATGGGATTTCTGGGTGATCGTGATGTGTTACAGCATCTTCATATGCAACTGCTTGTTATTCGTTCTGCAAACTGAGAGTTACATCTAATCAAAATATTAATTTTGTATGATTGATGGTGTGAACTTGTTCCTTTTTCCCATGTGCAAATCATTATTGAAGTATTCTCCTCTGAGCTGGACCACTAACTACTTGCAAATGATCTATTCACTGAATGACTGCATGTAAGATAATTTCAGCCTATTTCTTCAGGCATTGTTCACTCAGGTTTACTTCGTCTCCATTTTTCACAGTGATGCATCACCTCAGACACCTACCACTGCTTCTTCTCCCTGACTGAGTGTCAGTTTTAAACAGGAAAATAGTTCTTCACAGTAACAAACACACTTATAATGCACCCCAAGTTGCATATGAAGAGGATCATTTGAATAAAGAAGAGCCTTTTTTCCCTCTACATTCCTTGCTGTCAAATAGTTGTGTGATTAAAACTGAAACAAGTATTTCTGTAGTAAGATCTGTGTTTAAAAACAACCAAAAAAATTCAAGGAGGCACATTAGTTATTGAATCAGAAGTATGCTTTCACCTTGAAACATTTGCACCCTCATCTGTGATATTTATTGGCAGAAACAACAGACTCAGATTCTTTAGGTGTGTCATTCAAAGACAATTAAAACCATTGTTTCCCATTTAATTGTGCATAAAATGTAATTTTCATATCTCAGTAACTCATTTTACCATAACTTTTATCATCTATCAACCCCTGTCTTAGCTGGAGAGGGCAAGAGGGATTATGTCTAGAATTTGTAAAACAGGTTTTTAGAGGGCTTCCCTCAACATGTGTTATTAATTATTTTGTCAAAAAAGCTTAGAAGAGCAGCTAAAAAATATCATCACCTATATCACCAAAGTCTGGATTCAAGTACTGTTGTTTTGAAAATTCTACTTTTTATCATTTCTTACAGGTATTCATTAATTTTGCTACCCAACAACAAAGAGTCTCGCATTCTTCACAAGGATCTCCTGTTGTTCATCATGATCATGTCCCAGTCTAGGCTCAGAATGGGATACAGCTTCAACGTAACACCTGTGTGTGTGTGTGAGTTTGATCATATATACACACAAGTTACATGCAATAACTTTTCAAATGTGAACAATTTGTGTGTAAGAAACAAATAGTAGAAGCAGAGGTGAGTAGTCCTCTGTAGGCTAGAAGGAATGGTACTAGCTCTTGTTTAAGCAAGAAACTGATTATATGCAGACCAAAAATCTGCCAAAAATAATCCTTTCTTAATGTAACTGAAATTTAAAAATACAAATGGTCTAATTAATGTAGGAAAAAAAAGGCTGCTCTGAAATGTCCGTGGATAGTAGATTTTTTTTTGGTGGTGGCTCTGCATTCATTTGACTATAGTACTTTCTTGCATGCACACTTAATATCTAATTTTTACATGATAAGGCAAGAAAAAACAATTGAATGGTAGCAATAGCTTGGCTATCACCCAATATTTTTATTTAATCACACAAATTGAGAGCCTTTCGACTTCCCTGTTAATTCAGTTCTGTGTTATGACAAGCTAAATTAGCCTTTTTATTGCATAAAGGATGCACTGTATTCCATAAGGCCTTATGCTAAAGAGGTTATTAGTGTACTAACTTAGTCTGCCTCCCAGTTATCTTAAGTAAATTTAACAAGTTTCCATAAATCATACTTGACAATGATCTTTCCCCTAAGCCTGCGGATTGCTGCTGGAAGTATTCTGAAGTACCTTTTTAATGACCTATTTTGTTTTTCTCATCTTCTTGTTTCCTTTTCTTTCAAAAAGAATGACAAAATGCTGTTTAATGGGAATGTTAAAGGAAAAGAAGGTAAACTTTCAGACAGTGACCAATAAACTTCTCAATAAATATGTATTATGTTAGATACTTCAGACAAGGCCACAGTTTTCAGGCTGTACTTGTGTAAAATAAGTATAGGCTGAATATGAAAATTTAACGAATAAAAAGTCCTTGCATATTGTGCCTGGAGAAAAAAAAAGTATGACTCCTTTTTTTAGTAAGTGACTGTCTCATCCAAAACAAGTCTTTGAAACTCTTATGATATTAGCTCATGCCACTTTTATTGGACTATGCTGTCAAATAACTGAAACTGTAGAACCAGTGACTTAGAAGTTAATTGCTGCAATATGATTTTGGGTGGGCAGGGGAGAGGGAAGTTCACTTGGAGATGGAAGAATTTGATTTTAAATGGCCAATGTTGTAGTGCTGATGCTGTAATTCCCTTCTGTACAATGATGAAATATTAAAAAATATATATTTGTGTTTTAGGCTTTGCAAGCTGACTCAAAAGACTGTTTATTGAGGCTTGATTTGTTCACGTTACTTTGGCCCATTACGCTTTTTTGAAAATCAGGAATTCAGGTTGCCTATTTCTATGAAGATGAAATTAAGTCCTTGAAAAATAAATAAAACTCTGAAGATTTACAAGCTTTTTCTGCATGTACATATGGGTCAGACTGAGTGAGCTTATGAAGTGCTTTATCATGAGAATGGCTTGGTATATACAGCCTGCTGCATAATATCAGAACTCTGCCAAGCTACTGAAGATCCAAAGCACCTCGGAACCATTAAATCCCAACAGCCACCACCCTGGTAGAAATGCCACAGCACAATGGGATGTCCATATTTGATGTCAAAACAGTTATCTTTAATTTCTGCATGAGGCTGGGAGTGGAAGGTTTCTAAGGTCCCCAATTAGAACAAAAAAAGGTCAATTTTACAAAGCAGGGTGTGAAAGAAGTAGGGGACATGAAGGAAAAAAGAAGGCAGAGGCAGGAAACTTGGGCAGACACAGAAGTAAGCCATAATTGAAGTATCCTGCTTAATTACACCACCTCAGGATGGAAGAAACTGAGCGTTCAAGCAGCAGCCAAGGATCTCTGAGTCATAGTCTGAAACCACTCCCCGAAGAACATTTCTGTAGCTCTTACTTAGCTGAAAAACGATAGAAGGGAAGGTGTGGCAGTCATGTGCACAGTAGATTTTATTTTTGTGGTGGCTCTGCATAGGGCTTCAGGCTTTTTTTTTTTTTAATTTTTTGCTGGTATGGCTACACCTGTAGATTGCTGATATTATGACTGATTGATTTTCTTTGGGTTTTGTTGTGTTTTTATAAACTAATATCTCTGTCTCAACCCTCACAAGTCCTTAAAAAAATGTAATGTACTCAAGGAAATTTAGGGACTTTGCAAAGGAGATGGTGCCAGTCCTTGCAGTGTGAGGCAGTTGAGCCAAAAGGTGTGATTTGTATGAAATTGTGAAAAGAGTCCTTATTCCTGCTGGGGAAGGGTGTCAGGCAGTTGAATTAATAAAACAATCCTGTGGTTGGTTTGACCAAGGGAAACATAAAAGCATACACGACTCACTGTGGTGAGACTGAAAAATGGTAGTCTAGCTGAATGCTCAGATAGGGGAGCTTCTTCAAAGCTTGGCTGTGTAAGACTAATTAAATGTCACTTTTTTCTGATTAAAATATGAAAGATTATATTAGTTTAATAGATGAATACAGTAAATAAGGTTTGCTTCAGATTGATGGTTGAGTAAATTCAGTTAGCAGTGTTTTTCTTTTTTTAAATTACTTCATATGCATCTCAGGAGACCCAATTTAATTCAGGCAAGTAGCAAACAACGTCTGTCTACCAATCCTTTATGGGTGAGGAAGGTCAAAATCTAATTGAGTGCCAGTGTACCAGGTTCTGTCTCAGAGGATATTTTCCCTTTCTTTAACTTGTGGCATTCCTAAAGTATGCAAGTTTCAATAAAAGTATTTTGAAGATTTTTGTTTCATTTATTTATTTATTTATCAAAATAAATCACTAAACTAGGAGTCTGGACAGAAAAGGTCAATTATACATTCATGATGAAAGAATCCTTGAATTCGTAATTAGTGGAGAAATAGCTCTTCTTTCAACACCTCTGGATTCGGAATCAAACACAGCTGAGGATTTTAAACAATACCTCTCTTGTGTGATTCTTGTTGGGAAAATTTCATTTTATTTCAGCTGGAAATTTCTTTGACTATGAAAGTAAGCCCTTCACCCTGAATGATAAACTAGAATTAAGCTCAAAATTATAAAATTGACTGAATATCTGAAATACTCAACACTAAACCTGGGTAGATGATATTCATACTTTTAAGGGACTATTCCACAGCCTAAGTCAAAAGAAGGGCTTTGACCATCCTTTGAGCAGATTGTTTCAGGCCCTCTTTTAATTTTTATACAGTAATAGAATGATGTGACCTAAAATAAACACTAAGAGTGAACTTTAAACCAAAGTATCACATTGTGATACTTTGGTTTAAAGTTCACTCTTAGCGTTTGGGGTGGAGTGGTGTTAGTAGTACTGGACAGAATGGCAAAACTCACAAAGTGTCACTTTGAATATGGCTCCATATTAAATTTCTGTACAGATTTTTCTTCTGGAAAGAAAGAACTTATTTCTCTAGTTTGGTTCAGTCGTGACCAGAGATGATAAATTTTGCCCAGGGTAGTGCAAGATGTATAATATGATTTTCAGCAGAGGAATTGGGTGCCTTTTGAGCTTGCTTGTCCTTGTGAAATTTGAATGACTGGGGTCTGAAATCACATAAATTTGGAAGCTGAATCTGACTCTTACTGGAACTGCCCAACTCCTAGATCTGTCTAAAACCAATTTAGGTAAGGATATTGCTTTCCTGGTCTTTTCCTAGTAAATAGTAAAGCTGACACTTTCTTTGATTCAGTTTAATATGATCTAATCTTTTTATGTCAGCACTATCAATTTTTCTTTCTTAAGAATAGGGAGATCAAAGCTAGCAGCAAAAAGATCTTACTTGAAATGATTGAGAGCTGACTAGCTCAGACCTACAACAGCTAAAGAGAAAATGTTTCCTGAGTTGTGTATTAGATCCTTACATTACAGGTAGAACTGATGGTATTGCAGGTGCGATAGGGGTGGGAAGCAGGTACTGAGCAGAAATCACAGCTGTCTCATTCTTGCACAAAAAGCAGCAGTCTGCTGCTATCCACGGGCCAGGTACTGCTGAATGTTTTAGCAGATGAATTCTCCATGCTGAAAAATGATACGGATCACTGAAAGAAATCAAAGCATCTTTCTTCGTTATTAAATTTTTCTATCACTTTGTAATATTGTTCCAGTAGTGCCTTCATGCTTATTGTTACATGGAACTATGTTCTGGGATAAATTCTGGCCCCTTTCACAATGGCCCTGTAAAAGCCATGATCAGAGTCTGCACTGTAGAGGTGTATGCACATCTTTAGCTTATGGTAAAGGTTCATATCTGCTTTCTACTATATACAAATGGAGAAAAAGGGAAATATAAGCTATAGAACCAAAAGTCGATAGGTGAGGTTTCCATGTGAAAGATTTATTCTGATGCCTGAGGTGGCCACCAGAGAATAGACAAGAGTAAGAGAATAAAAGTAGGTATTTATTTGAAAGGCCTTCAAAGGTACACCCTGGGCAGTCAAAAGGCTATATTCAAGATGGACCCTAGATCCTGGGTTCTTCACACTTTTATAAGTTTGGTTCATTTGCATATCAGGATTAATTCTCCAATTATAACCTCCGCTTATGATGTAATTATCCCAAGTTTGTCCCCCCTTCAGAGGCTTTTAGTTTACACCTTTTGGGGCTTGGTGTCCTTGATGTGGAAACCTAGAGAGGCTTGTTATGTCTAACCAGCATGAGAGAACAGCAGCTAACAGGCCACAAGAAACTTCAGAGTTACACACTAGGCAGTACAGGATTTGAAAAATATAAAAGTTGAAACCTAAGGCATCAATTCCAGCTACAGAACATCATACATACATAATTTTGCTGCCTGTGCGTGCCATGGGCAAGTTGAAGAAGTGCCTTGGGATTAACTGGCTATGAGGCACCCAGCAGAAAAAGGTGGAATCCTCTAACGTGCAGTGATGTAAGGTAAGATCAAACGGGAGTCCTTTCACCCTCTTATTGTACAATAAATGCTGGCTAATAGTAAAGTGTAGTGCATAATTCAAGAAAAGTATCAGAAACACTTTCATCCTTATCTTGTGCTGAAACAGACAAATGCAAACCTTATTCTGTATATCATTTTTATACCATTCTTAATTCCTGTTCTACTTACCTTCTTATATGCAAGAACCAGACCCCCAAAAAACCTCAGTGCTTCCCTCAGACTAAAATATTTTGAAATGTGATTCACCTTCCACAAAATGTGAAAGCTTGTGGCATTTTTTTTTACCTTAGATTTTATTGAGAACTGGTTCTTAAGACTTTAATAATTATAGCTGAAGATGTGAGTGAAGGAGCATGTGACATTTATGCCGAATCAAATGGAATATGCATGTAATGTTCTAGCTGAGAAGTTGTAGTCATCTGATACTTTGTAGCTAATGATAATTGTCTAATAAGAAGAACCTGAAATTGTTTTCTTAGAAGTCTGTTATTATAAATAATTCTGCTAGCAATGTGTGAATACAAAATAGATTGAATCTAGCTAAAAGAGTATTCTCAGTATGTGAAAGGTAAGAATCAAGGTCATACACAGCATGTTGAAGTGTTGTGTTGTTGGGGTTTATTTTCCCTTTCAGTGTTAACTATGTGATTAGAAGTGGCACTTGTCAGTGGCCAGCTACACTCTGAAAATGTTTATTTATGGCCCAGAGCTGAGACTGTTTACATGCTGGTCATTTAGTAGTCTCCTTTTCTTTTTTACTACCTGCATGTTTTAGATGAACTGGTAATAAAAGTTAATGCATAAAATTATAGAAGCCTTTGCAAGCTGTGCAAATAAAAATAGATTTTCTGGATGTCCAGCAACTGGGTAACATCGAAGTATTTAAGCATTTCTATATAAAAACTGTTTAGTAAATTTTGAAAATAGCCCTTGCGGAAATGTTTTAAAAATTATTGAGTTGTTCTTTGCATGTACTACATAGGCTTCTACCTTAAATCTAAGTGCAAATAAAGGTGTCCATAATTATGTGTTTCTAATTGTGAGATGGATAGATTTAGCTTTAACCCACAACCTTCAGCTGAGAATAGCAGGACCACTGAAGATCTACTATGTGTCTGGACTCAGGGATGGAGACTGACAGCAGACTCTGTGACTCTGCACCTGAAGGGTGCATGTCTCTGCAAAGTGTGAAGAGCCCTCTTTTTAACCACTTCAAGGTATTGACTGCAGGAAGAACTGAAGAGCTTCTTGTTGAGAGCCTTGCTCCCTTATGAATACCTGTGGCTGCACATATAAAGATGTAGCAGAGAAACTGCCATAAATTTTCAGGAAGGACGAGATTTTGTCTGGACCAAGGTTGCATTTACTAGGACTTTGCTCAAGATTATTCTTTTCGTACACTTTAGTATTCTTCTTAGTTATCAATCAGTGTTTTCAGGCTTTGGCTTTTACCCCATACTGTCAAGTGACAGCTGACTTCATTTTTTCGTACTATGTGTTACTCAGGTCTTTAAATAGACCCCAGCTGAAATAGTCTCAGCATCTGAGGAAAATGTTTGCCTTGGTAGATGTTTTCCCTTTTGCTCACTATATTGGTTAACAGATCCTGGATGTGAAAAGCTTCCCCAAAATTGTCACTTTAGGGAGTACTGAAGAGCTGGGAATTTTTCTGTTTCACTTCTGCTAAATCATCAGAGCATTTTCTCTAAATAAATTTACTACTCTCAGAGGGTTCAAAGATACTGATGGTGTCTTGCTTATATCCTGCGCAGCACCAGATCTCACACTTGCTCTTATCTGTTATCTTAGAATCATAGAATGGTTTGGAAGGGACCTTAAATATCATCTAGTTCCAACCCCCCTGCCATGGACAGGGACACCTTCCACTAGACCAGGTGCCTCAGAGCCCCATCCAACCCGGCCTTGAACACCTGCTGGGATGTGGCATCCATGGCTTCTTTGGGCAACCTGTTCCAGTGCCTCACCACCTTCACAGAAAAGAATTTCTTCCTAATACCTAATCTAAACCTATTCTTTCAGTCTGAAACCATTCCCTCTTGTCCATCATTACAGTTCCTGATGAAGAGCAGGCCTTTGTAGGCCCCTTGTAGGGCTCCTTCAGATACTGGAAGGTTTCTATGAGGTCTCCACACACCTTTTCTCCAGGCTGAAGAGCCACAACTTTCTCAGCCCATCTTTGTAGGGGAGATTCTCTAGTCCTCTTATCAACTTTGTTGGTGTCCTCTAGACTTGCTTCAACAGTTCCATGTCTTCCATCAGAAGGTGCATCAGTAGGTGCCAGGTCAAAACCACCAAGTTCAGGAAGACCTTATAGAAAACAGACATTTCTGTACCATTTCCAAAAATATGTGTATGAGGGTCTATGTATTAAAGAATGTTTCCTAGCAGCTGTGTTCACAAGAACAGCAACTGTTTAAAACATTAGATAATAATCAAGAAGGCAATTTTTGAGTCTATTTGAGCCAACATTTGATATTCAAGGGCGGGAATGAGATTTTCTCTATGTGCCTAATCAGTACTGGGGTTCGAACACGCTTCTTCAATAATTGCAGAAAGTTATGGAGGGCTTTTTGGTAACAGTGTTGGGAAATCTATACAATTTTTTTTTCTGTTCAATTTTTGAATCTTCTGATACTGGTATAGGTGGGGCTGCAGTTGCCAGTCTGACTGGTGTCCTCAGGTCCACTCTTTCCTTTTGAACTGAATGGGGCATGGAGACATGTACAGAATGCTGCAAGGTGACCCCCGTTGCTGAAGTTCCTGCCTCTGTTGCCAAGGAGCATATAAAATGGTTATGACACTGATTTAGATCACAGTAATATAAAGTGACACAAAAGCAAATAGTACATTTACATGTTGCCCTTTGGCATTAATGAAGCCCAGAATGGGTGCAGCAGTCCAAGTCAATTATGTTATGAAGGTAAAGTTGGATGGCAAGAACCATCTCAAAGACAATACCTGCCCAGAAAAGCCACTATGCTAGGTGTAAAATTTTCGTCAAACATATTGTATTCCATTTTCTTGCCAAAACACAATAAAACAAAATATATGACATATTATGCAATAAGTAAAAGGAAATATATTTTAATCAGATATGAATAACAGATTAGAAGAATTTTAAATTCACTTTTATCTTGCTTTGATCTGAAACCAAACTCTGAGCAGCCAGAAACATTAAAGACTTGGAGAAAACAAGGATGACTCATTTTCTCGATTCACATTGAATTGATTTTCTAAAGAAAAGGAGTATGACTTTGAATTATGTGGACCATTTAAAATTTTTTGAGCTGATTTCTCAAAAAGTACACCTGTATATTAAAAGCATCTGTCATTGTATCAGCATTAGATATGTAGCTAAAACTTTTTCCAGTATTCATTGTTAAGTTATAGTTTTTCCTTCCACATAGCAGTTGGCATAAGTCTTCCTTCAAAGACTTAGGTACCTAGCATAACGAAGGAGACAGAACTTCAATTGAAGTCATGCAAGTAAAAAAAATGTTGGCCTCTTGATCTGTCATTAAAGAATATGACAGTTGATTCAACGTTGAAACTTGAAATAATATTTACATATTAAGACCACTGTTGTCTATGGCAAGCTTGACATAGTAATTTGTAGATATAAAAAAAAAAGAAGAAAAGGCTTTATTTTAATATCCTTCTGATCCGTGATATTCCTGTGTGTAGCAAAAGTAGCTTAAAAAATGTCTTTGAAAACCATGAGAAGCAAGGGCTTTGCTCTTCCCCAGCTCAAATTTGCACAGTGGCAGGAGGATTGTGCTGGTGCAGCAGAAGATTTTGTCTCATTATGCTTTATTGCCATGGGGATGTTTCTAGCTTGCCACTGGCAAAACTCAGACTGGAAAAACTAGAAGTATTAGTTTTCTAGGCTCTGCCCATGTTTGGATCACAGAATGATATTTTCCATAGTAGATTCTGAAGATGCCTATACTGTAAGTACTTCTACTCCTCAGGAAGCTAATTAACACTGTCTTGTCTTGCTAACTTGGCATTTCAGACATGAACTTGTTCCACTGAGGTGCCTGGGAGCAGCATTGTCTTAGGCTAGTTGCAGTTGTGGGCAGTAAGCGTGTTGTGCTGTGTTCATGTTTCAGATCCAAGCTTTTTAGCTTCTCTTTAAAATTAAAAAAAAAAAAAGTTGAACTTCTTAAAATGCATGTCATGGGTTAGCAAGCATAGTCCCAGAAGTGATGTTCTTGCAAAGGGGTGCTTACAGCTTTCTCTGTGACCTGACAGAACCTATCAGCTGGCCAGTTTGAATATGGACAATTCTCTAAGCCACTTAAAATTGTGACCGCCTCTGTGATACACACTTAAGAATAGACACATGCCAGGCAGAGCTCTCTCTTGTTTCTGGTGTTGGGACAGGTGGCTGCGGGCCCTGTGCGGGGGCCAGCGGGCCCGGCCCAGGCCCTGCTCGGGCCAGGCCGGGCTGGGCCACGGCCATCCTGGAGCCGATGGGCCCTGTTCCACCCGCGGAACCCCCCCCCCCCCCCCCCCTTGCCTTGCTGTGGGCACCTGGAGTGGCTCAGCTCCCCCTCTCCAGTGCAGCCAAGATTCAGCTGAAGCTGCACCGCTGTCTGGCAAAAGATCATGTGAGCAACAGTGATAAGCGAAATTCCAGCTGCAAGGCCTAGGTGAGATTAACCCTTTTAGTGCTACGAAGAGCTGAAAACCTGAGGGAAGAGAAAGAGGAGATGCTTAAAGCTGAAATTCTGTTGTGAAGCTATGATATATCAGAGTACCTGTTGTAATTTCATGAAGACATGGGGGGTGGATCGTTCAACTTGTACTTGTGAGCAAAAGCACCTGCGCCGAGATAGGCAGATGCTGACGCAGCTGTAATTTCATGAGAAGTTTGAACAGGGAGAGATGGAAGCGATGAGGACTTTTGCTCCAAATGGAAAAGGAGAAAACCTCAGTTCCTAGAGATGCTCCCAGAGATAGCCCTAGAGATGAAGATGAGGAGGACCCTTTGCTCCCAGGGAAGGAGAAGGGCCTCTGTTCCTAGAGATGAAATGCTCCCAGAGACGGGTGGAGAGAACTTTTATTTCTGAACGGCTCAACCTTAAAATTTTACCCCAGTAATTTCAAGAGTGGACCCTCGAAAGCAGTTGTGGGAAAAGCTGCAAGTCTGGGGAAGGGACTCACATGTGAGCAGAGAACCAACCCGGGCAGCTGTCTCGTTGTGATAATGTTTTCATAGCGTGGACAAGAGAGACTCCTCTTCCTAAATGGACTGAACAAGGTTATTATGGAAGTGGTAAACAGACTGAACATCTCAAGGGCTGTCTTTTTACATTGTCAGTGAGAGAAGGGAGAAAGGTGGGGCGGGGGGGGGGTAATAGGTATGTTTAATTGATGATCACAACTTGGGTCTATGCCGTCAATGTCAAAAAATGTTCAAAAGCAGTTGTAGTGATGTGCATATTTGTAGTTCTTGTTTCAAATCTGAATATTGCTTTGTCCGCAAAAGGTAAATCACAATAATCTGAGCAATGGGAAGGACCTTACAAAAATTTGGATTATGTAGCACCATGCCAAGTGAAGGTTTACATTTCAAATTATTGCCATAATAAATTCAGTCTTGGTCCTTTCCTATCAAGTTGATTTGGTTGCTTGTGATGGGAAAGGAAATAATGAGGAAAACATTCTCATTACTACCATGAAAAATTGTGCAGGGTTTCTTGGAGCACTAGAGGGAGCAAGAAGGTAAAAGTTCTCGAAAGAGCAACTGCTTACTTGGAGGTTGAATCCTTAGAGAAGTTTACCCTACCATGCAGGTAAATAAAACTATAACACCATTAAAAATCCTCCAACAAAAAGCAAACCATAACTGAAACTGAAGTGATATCTTACATTGGTTTTAGTTTTGTTTGTTTGTAGTATTTTTGTTGTTATTGTTTTTCCCCCCCACATACACACACCAACAGCATTCTTCTCATTCCTCCCCGCCCCCCTGCCCCCCCATTTTGTTTATTGTTTTGAGGGGATGCTTTTGTTTTCATGTCTCTGAATGCTGAATGTGTGTTGATCTAGGCTACTGCTAAGGGCTGGCTCTGATGGAATCAGAAGTCCTTGTTTCTCCTCATCAGAGACCCCTTTAGGCAAATGTTAACCTGCCAAGAGCATGTGCATTCCAAGGAGGATTTGCAAATGAACTAGTTGTTTTCCATGAACAATATTTCCTGACCTAAATCTTTCTGTCCTAAGGAAAAAAAAAGAAAAAGAAAAAAAGAAATGGTATGCAATAAGTGCTATTGCAGATGAGAGAATATTTTCCCTAGTGTTCCCCTTGCCCACTCACATTAACTATTTCTAGAAAGAAATAATAAATTCTGGTGAGCGCAGCATTTCATTGTGATTATTCACAGAACTGACCCTGAGCCTATAAATAGATGCTTTACCCAAGTGGATTGGCCCACTTGCATGTTCTTCTCAATTACAATCTGCCAGTAGCTTTGGAAAGTCAAAGACATTTGGGGGAATATTCTCATCTTAGTGTGTTGGATATTACTGGCTGAATCCTCCTGGGATTTGTGAACAACATTGCCAGTACAATGAATTTTAAATGCAATTCTACAGTGCTGAAAAAGCCTGTTTTTCATGTGGCACCACAAGCATCATGGTGGTAAATAATTTAAATGCTCTCTTTCCTGTTCCCCTTTGTGTTTCTAAGAAACTTTAAGCACTGCTTTGGATAAATGAAAAGCAGAGTAAGTTTGAAGATGCTTGGTCTAGGACATCTGCCAACTCATGCACAGTCTGAGGGCAGTGTGAAGTGACACCTGTCCCTAAGGCTTCGGGGGAGCTGTGGATGGGCAGGTGGCTGCAGCCCTAGCTAGTGGAACACTCTTAGAGGCAGACTGTGTGTAGCAGGAGGTTCTCAGTACAGAAAGCTGGACTTCTTTCCCTCCCAACTTGCTGAGAGATGCTTTGTTTGCTCTTCATAACACTGTAAGCAAGAAGAAACTCACTGACTGCTTTCTTTCCATTTGGTTTATTTACACAGGTGTAGCTACTTCAAGACTTCCATGGTGACTGTGTTGGCCCTTGCCTTGCAGTATTTCTGCTAAATATACCGTCAGGGAGCAGTGGCACCTCCCACCCACAAGTACAATGGTGGCATGACAAACCAGTGTGCAGTGAGATGTGGAGCTTTCTTTAATAGTTCCCTGTTGTATGCAAAGAAGTGCCAACCCTTTGTATACAATTCAGTTATTTCTTGATTGTATTTGCTGATATCTTTGTTACACCCCAGTTTTCTTTGCTGTTGTTGATACAGTAAACAAAAGTCAGTCAATTTATACCAGTTCTCTGATTTTACTGTAACTCACCCTATGATGGGGTGAAGCAGTGATATACTGAATAAGGTGTAGGCATGTGCTCAGTGACTCCTGGTGCAGAGAGAGAGAGATACTGTACTGACAGGATCATCCCTGTAAACAGAGTTCTTCCCTTGAACTGGAAATTCAGTCTACAGGACTTTTCCTGATGCCCAAACTTCTGGTGGACATCCTTAAGCTCTACCAGAACTTCAATATTTATTGCTTAGTATCCTTACTTATGAAAACAAAACTTTATTCCAAAATCAAATCTGAGGTATCTGTGGCAGGTTAGGTGCCAAGAAGGCTTTTGAAGCCTAATTTGAGGCTTAAACTATTCTGGAATCAGGGTTGTTTGTCTGAGAAAGTAAGACCAGAAAACTTACAGTTACTACTTATCTAAAGTGCATTACCACTTAACAAAAGTTTTGTACAGAAGCATATTCCTCCTCAGTGTGGTCTAACAATAAAACACTGCCCCTAAAGATTAGTGTAGCATTGTGGTTTAGGAACAGGCTTCTCCAATTTAGTGTTGCCACTGAAGCCACTTTAAACAACGCACCGCTCACTCACTCTGCGCTATCCCTCTCACTTCCCCCAGTCCCTCTGCTCCCTTGTGGAGGGCTGGAGAGGAAAACTGGGGGCACAAAAGGTGAAGATCATGGGTTGAGATAGGAACAATTTACTGGAAACAGCAATGAGATAAGAAAATGAACAGTAACAGCAACAATGCTCATGACAGAGTGTACAAGAAACTAAATATTATTGCTCACTTTGCAGAAACCTCTGATAGTACCTGAGAGCTCCCTCTGCCATGCTGCCCTGACCCAAAAGCGACCCTTTCCCCCCTTCCTTGAAAATGAGTGAGGTAGTACAGAATAACCTCTGTGTCCTCGCCATGCACCTGTCTTGGCTACTGCAAAAATTAACCCTGTCCTGGCCAGAACCAGGACACTTAGTCACTACATATTCCAGTTTAGGAAAATATCCCTCCTGAAGACAGCACTGAAAGTAATATTCAACAATAATACTTAACTCTCTTGGAGATCAATGAGAATTTCATGCATGCCTGAAATTTAACATGTACCTCAAGTGTTTCAGCAAATGAGGAAGAGTTTAATCCATCTTTGGATGGTTATCTAGCTGGATGCCAGACTCCAGAGACATTAACTCCCATCCTTTGTCTCCTCCTCAAGACAAACTCTCTTCAGAGTAAGAGATCAAAGCTGTCCCAGGTTCACAGGCTGTGGGATGGTTTGAGACTGTTCTGACCATGTTATCTGGTTTCTCTAGGTCAGAGCTCAACTTTCACCCCAAGTCCCCAGTAATTTTTTGAGTTAGAGAAGGCCGTAGGCTAAAGAAGCCATCTGAGTGTCCTGTGATTAGGAGTGAAGGATCAGCCAAGCTGTTGAGCTCTCTCAATTTTGAATTATCTTCTGTGTTCAAATGACCAGCTTAACATAGACTCTGAATGTGTCTAACTTTTCTGCTGTTTTATTTTTTTGCTGCCTTCCATTCTTTCACAAACTTGATGCAGCTTAGATGATAAGAATTTTCATTTGCAATATTTTTGGTTTCTCTTCCATTTTGTGAGGGTTTCTGGAATTCCAGTAGGCAGCCTCTATAAATACTTGTATATTGTACATGTTTTTGCTATAAAATAGATCTTATCTTCCCTGCAGTTTTCCCAATAACACGATTGAAATCATTGGATGAGAAGCCTTAGATGAAATAGGTCTCAATATTTGTATATTATCCAGGGTAATAATGAATGGCTCCCTGCTTGAATATACATACAGACTCATACTTTTTTCAAAGCCAGACAATACATTTTCTTTATGTGTTTTCATTATAATTTTAATTACATATTTTTTCATAAGTGCAGGGTTTTTTAAATTATATATTTCTTATACAGGAAAAAAACCCCTACATTTTACTTTCAGATGTTCTGATTATAAAAGAAAAACAGAAGAGTTTTCAGTTATCCTGGTATGAACTCATAGCAGTTTCTAACTCTGGAGTAATTCTGCATTTACATAAAGCGGCAGATCAGAAAAATCTGAAAATAGAAGTTGTAAGAAGGAGAAATTTCTTTGTATTGAAAGTCATGGAAACTGGGAAAGTTGTCACGTTCACATGCCCTCAACCTATTGCCTCCCTACTTGGGCTAAGGAGCCACAGAAGCAATAAGTGAGATGGATCTACTGGGTAAAATAACATCTGGGTTTTTGTAATCCTTTTATGTACTTACAGAGCAATGATTAAGTGAATGTGGCTTCTTAAAATTGTGCAGTGTTTTAACTCATCATATTGATATTCCAGATATGCTGCTGTTTTGATAATTATGCATCTATTGTCAGAGACAGTCTTCTCTTGTATAAAAGCTGCAGGTGTTTAGCTCTTATTAAAATCAGGCAATACATCTGTGGTCAAAAAAGTACATGCTCAGTCTTTTTACCTCTACATGATACTGAAAAATGTTTTGCAACAAACTTCAAAGATCCAGCCCAGTGCCCCTTCTTCTGACTTATTGAAAGAGAAAAGAATAGCTCTTGATTTCTTTTATATGCATATAGGTAGCTGTAGATAGGGTTAGCTTAGTTCTGCTTGTATATTTGCTGTCAGAAGTAGTGCCTTTCTCTGGCAGTTGCTTATGACAAGCTGAAAAATGGACAGCTTTTTACTTAAGGAAGATCCTCGCTTTAACAAGGTAAGTATTCTAGGTGCTCTCTTGTTGTTTGAGGCAATAGCTGGGCATGGCTTTTAAAAATATTACTTTCCTTGCTGTCCCTCTTTGATATATGAAGGGAGTGAATGGAAGTGAGTGAGAGGCTGAGATGTTCAGCACCCTGGAGAGAGAGCACTGCTTCTCATTTGAAATGCAGAGCCCTTTCTGGTCAGCTCAGCTCATGGAAATTAAACATGTGGCTCATCTGTGCCAGTCCGAGGACGATGTGGGCTGCAGGGTTCACAAAGAGTCAAAAGCACATTTTGTCTGTGCAATACCCACAATACAAAGCACGAAACTACCTTGGCTTTCAGATGCTGCGTCATCCATTACTGCAGACTTGCACTATTTATCACAGAGAACAGTCAAGCTCTCAGGTTATTATTTGCATCATACTTTAGATATTTCATACACTTTTTTAACCTCTAAGCTCTGCCAGCATGCCCAAGTGGAATGAGATGTTCAAGGCCCAAGTGTAAATGCACATACCCCAGTGAAAACTTCTGCAAAGAGGGGGTGAAGTGTTTCAGCTGCACAAAGAATAGCTTTATCTCCCCAGCTGGACCTCTGAGTGAGTCAGGTCTGGATGCTGTGTTTTTCCTGTAGCTATGAAGATTTGTAAGCGTAGGCAGGGATTTTGATATAGTACACTTGTTTTTGCTGTTGTGTAATAGCCTATTATTTATCCAGAGCCAACACAACTCCTCAAAATTGCTGGTAATGTATAGTATATTTTGTATTTGCTCTCTCTCATGATGGTACACTATACAATGGAAGCATTGATAAATATTCTGTAAACAATATGTACCAATTACCTTGACAATAAAAGGCAACTAGCAATTTTTCCTGAACTCTGGTTTTGACATCAAGTAAGGCACAGTCTAAAGTTTTTTTACTAAAGTTTCAATTCTAACAGGATTATGAGTGGGGTTTTTCCTCACTTCTGCTAAAGATTGCTGCTAATACCTTTGATCTGTTAATGTTCATCCCAAAGTTCCTCAGCCTCATCAGGTTAAAATAACATAACATTTTAACCATCAGTAAAAAGCTTCAAATTTTGAGTTTACTATAATGATTGGAAATGAAAATGACAACCCAGAGTGTCAGTGGTTTTTCAAATATTTTCATGCATGATTTTAAAAGACAGTTTTCTCAAAAAAGAAGATGCCTGGAAACTTAAGTTTATAGTTGTTTGAAGGTAAAAATTTGCTTTGCATTTAACTGATTAGCAGCCTGTCTGTGATTGAAAAAAAGATGTCTTTTATAAATTTGCAGAAAGGAAGTGATAGTATTGCTGCTTGAAAATAGCCTAAAGTCACATCAGTGTTCTTTGAATGTGATTTTGTGCTTATTTTTGCCATAGTTTGAAGTGGGCAGCCCTCCATTAGGAAGTGAAACCTAATGGAGTTTTATTTCAGTGGTTTAGTAAAAAAAAATTGGAGTTCCCAATAGTCTTTCCTTTCCTCTCTCCAGTTATTCTAGCGTGAGTGGGAGTAGTTACACTGAAGGCATGAGTAACTAGGAGGGTAAATCCTTCCAGACTTATCACCCACCATGTCAGCACAAACCTGAAACCCTTTTGCTGCCCTCACTGACCAGTGGCAGTGCATTTGTACCTGCTACAATGAAATGTGGGACTTAATTAAAGCCAAACTGAGCATCTTGAATTTTGATGATCAAGTACATGCTCATGTATCAACTTGCTGCCTACAGACTGTACCCAGAAAGGGCTTTTCAGATGGGCTGGAGTGATGAATTTGATAATCACTCCCTGATGATGCTGACAAGGGTCACATTCTGAAGACATTAAATATAACTATGGATTTCAGTCAACCTTAAAAAGGGTACAATGGCAGGGAATGCCTGGATTAGAAGACCAGATTCCTGTCTCTCCTCTTGTAAGCTTTCTCTGGCTCGTTATTGTAACTGTTAGGGATTTGCACAGTTAAGGGTTTTGATGTATTTAGGCATCAGCAGGTATGAGGTATGAAGAATTCAGGTCTCCACAGGAGAGATGAATATGGACTTGCACTTACTTATTTTTTCTTGCCTGTGCTTAGAGTTTTAGTGATTAAAAAAATAACTTCATACCTTTAAAAGATGCATTGATGCCTCTGTTAAATAATTTGCAATAGTTATGGACAAGATTCTTTTTTGCAGTTCCAAATGTGAATTAGTTGGATAAAGGACATGAGCTGTTTCTTTGTTTCTATTATCTTTATTTCATAGAATAGAATTTCATCCTCATGGCCTAGATATGTCTTGAAACAAAAATACCTTCCTGGGATTAACAGTGTTTTGAAAAACTTCTATAACATTGTGGAAATATTCAGATGGCTTAGTTGTCTCCAACTAAAACACCTGCATTCTGAGTACCTACATACTGCATCCAAGCACCTACCTTTTCTCTTCAAGTACACAGATCTGAGATTCTCAACTGTGCCAAAGTTACTTGACAATGTACGGTGTGGAAATCCCCCATGATTTTTTATTTTGCAACTGCTACCTGGCATCTGTGAAACTTTGCCATCTGTTTAAGACTTATGCTGTGTAGATGATGGAGGTATTTTTGCTGCACTCTAAAATCTTTGTCAAGGATATGATACTGAAATAGTCAAGGAACAACCAAGTGAATGGTATTGGAACACGCAACTTAGAAAACACCCTGATCTCAGAGATGATTAAATGAACTATTTTACTTTTAAAAGAGCATTTTTGTTGTTATCATAAAAGAAAAGAAACCCTAGAAGTGCAATTCAAACTTTTTATAAGAGAAATTTTTTGATCATAATTTCAAGATAGAATAATTAAAAAAACTCGGAGATTATTTGAAGAAATGTGGAGTGGGAGCTTGAAAGAGCTTTCTGGAGTAAGTCATTATGATTTCAATTTAAAAAGTTATCTGTTTCTATAGTAAACAGAATATTGTGGAGTTTTTTATTAGGAGTTTGTATATGGAAGTGGTTTGAAAAGGATAAATAAACTTTTGAAAGACTAGAAATTAAACCATCCTGGCATATCAAAGGGAAAATGCAGGATAATACCAAAAAAGATCCAATAACATGAAGATACTTGCAAGATATGAAATTGCTTTGCCTGTCAAAATGTTTTTCAAGTATCTTGCCTCCATAATGGGACGAGATCACTAAGAAAAGTATAATTTTCTATTCTCTGTGGAAAGTACCAATTCTGGCAGACATGGAGGCACTTTCTTGTGTCCGTTTCAAGAGGGTTATTGCTGCTCTCTATGAACAAAGTATTTTAAGAGACATGGTGCTCACAATTCTATGAAGCCTGACTGACGCTGCATGAGTCCTTGCAGGGTTAAGTCTGATAGCATTGTCTGTCTGTCCTCCAGTGTGTGAGACAGACACAAGCAAGGATGACACCAAGGGCCATCCATTTGCTTGAGACCTTCACTGGCTCCAGCACTGTCCAGCTCTGCATGCAATGGGGCACATTAGGAAGATCACTGCCAACAGGTCAAGAGCGGTGAGCCTGCCCCTGTGAGGCCACATCTGGAGTGCTGTGTCCGGTTTTGGGTTTCTCAGTACAAGAGAGACAGAGAGCTCCTGGAGAGGGTCCAGCAGAGGACTATAAAGATGAGTAGGGGACTGGGGCATTTCTTTTCTGAGGAGAGGCTGACGGGACTTGAACTGTTCAGCCTCAAGAAGAGACGACTGACAGGGGGCCTCGCCAATGTCTGTAGGTATCAGAAGGGAGGGTGCCAAGAGGGTGGATCCAGGTTCTTTTCAGTGATGCCCACCAATGGTACAAGAGGCAATGGGAAGAAACTGATGCACAGTAAGTTCCACCTGAACATGAGGAAGAACTTCTTTCCTGTGCACTGAGCACTGGAACAGGCTGCCCAGAGAGGCTGGGATTCTCCCTCACTGGAGATATTCAAGAACCATCTGGATACAATTCTGCTCCATGTGCTCTGGGACAACCGTTGCTGCTTGAGCAGCGAGGCTGGATGGCAGGTCCCACTGTAGTCCTTTCTAACCTGGTTCATTCTATGACTTTGTGTACCTTCCACATTTGAAACAGTTTTTTGATTACAAAGCCAAGCACTGAGGAATTAAAGGAGAGTTCCTTTGTGACAGCAATTTCACACTTGCACGTGTGAATCAAGTTAACAGAGATCAAACCTCAACAAGGTAATGCTTGGAAGCACTGTTCAGGTCTAATGCCTGAAAGCTGTTTTTTCTTACAGTAGCTTTGTGTGTAATTGATTAGCTGCCTGTCCTATGTAGGGATCTTGCAGAACAGTTATTAAGGGATTGTGTCATGAAATATTCGGAAAGACAGTTCTTACTATGAGAAACTGAACTTGCGATAAAATTACTGTTTTGTGCATATCAGTAAGAAGACTCAATTTGTCAGTAAGAATCACAGCTTCTAGACTCTCTGTAATCCTCTGATTGTCAAGGGTGCATCCCTAGTAACGGAAGAAGGAAGGTTTGGGAGGGGGAAGCCTTTCATGTGTGCAAGAGAAAAATCTTTGAAACATGGCCTAGGAAGATGAGACTTGTATGCCTGATTCTAAAGAGGGTCTCTTAAATGCCTTTTCTGGTTATATTTTCACTGTTCTAGCTTCGCTTTATTTTGACATGCAGTTCCTCCTATCCTGCTTTGTCTATTCTTGTTTTTCTGCATCCATATTTCAGGATCTAATTGGTGCTGAAAAAGACCTCAGGACATCTCTAGCCCAATCTCATATCAAAGCAGAACCAGGTAGGTCGGGCCAGGTCACTTAAGACTGTTTTGGTCAGGACTTGAAAACCTCCAGGGATGGAGTATGAAAAACCTCTCTGCAAGCCTTGCTTTAATATCTGAGTGTCCTCACTGTGAAAAATCTTTTCCTTATATACAGTCTGAGACTCTCTCATTTAAATTTGTGCCTGATGTATCTTTTTCTTGCAGTACACACTGCCATCAAGGGCCTGGATTCGTTTCCTGGATGACCTCCCTGCAGATACTGGGATATCCTCCTCACTGAAGCCATGTCTTCCCCTCTGTGGTGGTTTAACATCAGCAGGAAATTAAACTCCAAGTAAGCCACTCCCTATTCCCCTCCTTCTAGCATGGGAGGGACAAAAGCAGAGACTATGGATTGAGGTAATAATTTACTGAAAACAAAAAACAGTGGAATAAGGAATGCGCAATAACAACAAAAATAATACCAGAGGTGTGCAAAGAAAGGTGTTTTACCCCCAAAAAGTATTCACCACTGGGAGCAAAAAATGAGATGGTGTACGGTTCCTGTAGGTCATGACCAGCGGCTTCCCCAGACAAAGGAGATATGGTGACCGATCCCATGTGCTGCCCATGTGGCAGTTGAGAACAAAGGCAAGATGGCAAGGGGCTCCCATGGATAGTGTTTCCCACCCCCCTAGCCCAAAACAATGACAAATCAAAGAAAAACAAACCTTCAAAAGCTGCTCATCCATTTGGATCCCACCACCACTCCACTGCGCTCCATTCTGCACAAGGGCCTGAGCTTCTGTTTCTATTGCTCCGCTGGAGGTCAGTCCTGCTATTGCTGCTGCTTTCGATTCCGCTGCACTCCTTTTGCCCCAGTTCAGCTGGGCTCAGCTGGGCTCCCTTCTGCTGGGCTCAACAGTTTTGGCCAGGTTGGTGTTGCCCCCAGCTGCTCCCTTCCCCATGGCAGTATGTGCACAAGAGATGTCGGTTCTTCACTACAGTCAATTCACGTTTTCACTGCTTTCCTTTCAGCACCACGTCCCGTAGCCCCAGCCTGGAGCTGTGTGGACATGGCCAATACCCTGATGTTATTCTATGCCATCTTACATCATTGACAGGGCCAGGGAAAGGGGCTCTTTGTTTTCAGAAGGAAAGGCTGTTCCTTTCCAGTTGAGGGGAAAGCATGGAGGGCAGAGGGTCTGTCCACCACTATTTTTTCATTGTCCTGGGCTTGGTGAGCATTTTGCATGTAAATCACCCTCTCTCTGTACACTTTTGCTGTTAGTATTGTTGCTGTTACTGTTTGTTTTCTCATCTCATTGATGTTTCCAGTAAATCATTCTTACCTCCACCTGTGATCTATGACTTTTTTGCTTCCAGCTGGAGGGGGAATGAAGTGTGAGTGCTGGAACAGTTTCAGTGGCAGCACTAAGGTGGGAAATACCGTTCCTAAACCATGACAACTTGTTTCTGGCCTTCAGGCTCCATATCATCCATTAACCATGGCACTCCAAGCCTGATCATTTAGATATTTTTTATCAATCCAATAGTTCACCCATACAGACTACAAGATCCTAGCTTGGATAAAAGATACTGTGGGAGAATATTGCATGCATTTAGTCTTGCCAAAATCAGGGTAAATAAAATCCATTGTTCTTTCCTCCTTCACAACTCCAGTGATTTTAACACAGAAGGCAACCAGGCTGGTCAGGTGTCATTTGCACTTAGTAAATCCATGCTACTTGTTTTGAGTCACCTCATTCATGGGCACAAGAATGTATGCCTGTAATGACAAAAGTGAACCTGGTCCTTTTGAATCTCGGGTTGGCCTTCTGCAGTCAGTGAAATTAGATGGCATTTGTGTTCCTGTGAAGGGCAAGATAGTGCATGTTTCAAGTCAGCGGGAGTTCTAGCAGCTATTTCAGTGGAAACAGCTCCTAGTCATAAACTAGAAATGGGTTTGTTTGTTTGTTTGTTAATAAAAAGTCTTTCTGAGTTAATCATAGCTTAAGACTCAGGACAGGATTTTTTGTTTTGTTGGTTTTTTAGACAGAACCCATAGGCTAAACAATAATAAAGAAGGATGTCTTGCCCTGGGAGCTGCTTTCACCCAGCTACTCTTTGAATTGAAGTTCATATGAAATGGAATGCATTACGAACTAACCATAAAGAACACTGCCTTTAGTGCACAATAGTTAGGATGATAGCTGTGTCTTGTAACTCAGACTAGGGAGTTTTAGCTCAGTAGGTAGGAGACAGCTTGAGGGTCAAACCTGGCCTGTCCTTCAAGATAACTTCAGCAGTAGTGCTGAAAGAATTGTATACCTTTAGCTTTTCTTTTTCATTTTATTGAAATTTGAAGCCCTTAAATAATGAATTTTAGACTGCATAGCCTAATGCAAGAGCAAAAAAGCAGTGTGACACATCATCAAGGTAAATACCTGCTTTGTCTTGTTGACTGATAAACTAATCCTTTCTTTTTCTTGTGTATTTTCTTTTTTCACCTGTTGTTTCTATTTGATTCTTACATGCTATTTCAAATTAGATTTAAACTCTGTGCTAACACATTCCTAAAATGAGATGCTCTCTTTGCTACATAACCAAGGAGTTTTGCGTAATCCTTAGTGCACAGAAAAGAGTAAACAGACCTGACACCTGCTGACTTGTTCCACAACTGCTACAGCTTTAAATTGCTTGACCAAAAGGATGCTCATTTCCAGGAATAGAGCCTATGCTCCACATGACTATGCACATCAGAGACATCTGATATGGATTTCTACCTTCCTTTCTACCTTCCTCACTAATTTGGTGATATTAGGAAACTTGACATCTTTGCTTACTTTGGCTCTGATTCACCTCATCTAATTTGACACACAGCTGCAAAGCTTGAGTTAGAGGCACGGTCACCTTAGAGTGTCTTGCATTAGTATAAAGAGATAAGCACATCCCAGGAATGATTCAGCCCATCTCTCTTTATCTGTCTGTTGCTAATATATGGAGTTTGGGGTAGTTAGGCTCCTATATTGGTGTCTCACTAAAGTAAAGATGTCTGTCCATCCTTTCATACAATCTTGGGCAAACTGTCACAAAAAGAGTGTTACAAATTCTTTCATCCACTTTCAGACCCTTGAAAGATTTAGGACTTTTTTCCACTTCTTTCAGTATGTCCTTGAAAGAAGTGCAGTGGGGAGAGTTATATTTTGGTAGGCAAAAGGTTCATTAAGCAATTCTTAATTTCCTGTTATTATAATGAATTCCTATCTGGAAGTCATTCAATATTCAAGAATCTCAAAAATGTGCAAAACCATGAGCTATTGCACAGCTGTGACTGGCCAGAAGGTGATATCAGGAGCCCTCAAGGTACCACTTCAGTACACTAAATTCAGCATATCCCCTTGGTTTCCCATTGCTTTGCTTTGGTCTTCAGAACTGAGTGGAAACACAGATAACGGAGGAGAAGTGCACCAGTGGACTTTCAGGTAGTTTGTTCTGCAGACAACCAGACTTATTCAGACATAGACTCTTTTTAGAGGAATACCATTTCTAGTTATATGGCCATGGTAATGCAGGAACCAATGACAGCCAGGAAAGCATAAGATATTTATTACAAATGATTATTGAATACAGCTGGAGGGAAACGCTTCAAGAGGGAGCCTGCACAAGAAGAAAGTTGTCCTGCAGCCTGCCCTGGGAAAGGGAAAAAACATGACTTAAATGTGGAAAAGTTTTACTTGAGAAGGCTTTAGGTGGAATGCAAACCTCTCTTGAACTGGCAAAGTGATCTGTGGGATGTGCTCTCATCTTTTTTCATGCTCGATGTATCACAGAAGGGCAAAGCTGGTGTTAATTGCAGCCTCTGGCCGTTACTTGTTGTTTCCAGAGTAATTATAGCTGAGCAGATCTATTCAAATGTAGGAATAAGGGAAACAGGAAATATAAAAGAATATCCAGGATTCAGCACATTATCACCCAGCATTCATGTCTCATATCGTGGTGAGGTACAGAAGCGCTGTTATTTTCAGGATACGGAGGGTACATGCATTAAAGTCTAGTGGTATTAGGCTGTTTATGATAAATCCCACAGGGAATCTGCAGAAAACATGAATAGAATTTGTAAGGTCAGCTCTGTGCCTTCATTCTCAGATGCTGCATCTCTTAACTACTAATGGTGAATTTTCTCCAACCTAATGCAAACTGTTTTTTCTCTAATTCAATTCCCTTGCTTTTTCCTGTCCAATCCTCCTAGTGCCTTGATAAGCTGAGCTTCTGAATTCAAAAGGAGTTCAAAAAGAAAGCAAGAGCATGTTAAATGTCATATGCAGTATGCTTTTGTGGAACTGTTAAATGAAATGCAGCAAGTGGTCCTGTTTCTCCTCTAGCTAGTTTAAGCTATAATGTAAGTTGTGATATTTTTGTATAGGATAACTTTTGTTGTCATGTAAAGACACAATAAAACTGTTTTTACAGAACAAGATATGGCACTGCCCTATACTTTGATAGAACACAAGAGAATCTAACATCATCCATGCTGTTCCTCTGTTTGCTGCTTCATATCTCTGAATTACTTGGACAGAAAAAAAAAAAAATAAAATTCAAGTCCCCGCAGAATCCCATCATCCTCCTTGCATAAGCCCCAGGAATTATCAGGATTTTTAAGAGTGCAAGTATACTTGATGAGTAGCCCTTTCAGCAGGAATATCTTCTTAACAGAATTTCTATATTATCCCTTACTGGAAAAACACAAGAGATGCTGCAAACAGATGTCCCCTTGTGAACATTGGATAGCTTTTCACAAAAATATTTGTGATGGTAACATACAAGTATCTACCACTGGCTATTATTAGTTTCTTATATCTGAACTCAAAGATAAACCCAAAAAATTTAAATTTTAGCAAATTCCAGAGCACTACTTGAAACCGTAATATTTCTCATAAAGCACGCTAGTCAGGCTGCATACTCACAACATGACAAAGAAAATCTCTTGGTTTAAACTGAATGAGTTCAGCTTAGCTTCAGTTGTGGTAATTTTTTCACTCAGCTAATCATCCTCCCTCTGGGCTAATTTTCGAGCATTGCTCTTTATTTTCTCTTTACAGCTGTGCTTAGGAAAGGAAGAGGGACTAAGATATAGTCATGTTTTCCTCATTTATTCCTTTAAATGAAGTTAAAGAAACTCTCAATGTTAAGGAGCGAAAAATCTCAGGAAATGTTTTCATTAAAACTCTGCTGGCAGCAACTGTGCCTCTGGCATTGAGGGCTGCCTGTGTGTTCCTCAGTTCTCAGTTGCTCTAATAAACTGTATAATTTCTTCCTGCTGAAGTGATTCAGTTCTCAGTTGCTCTAATAAACTGTATAATTTCTTCCTGCTAAAGTGATTCAATGGGAGAAAGCAACTTCTGGGTTTTTTTGCTATATTCTGATGTTAAAGAAATTATTATTTTTAAATATAATACTTTTAAGGCCTTATCCCAATATTTACAATTGTGTATTTAGAAACTTTGAGAATACTAAGGCAAGGAAAGAGATGTTACAGAGATAAGATTTTTCTTATATGTTAGGTCTGTACTTGCCTTCTATGCTTTTGTGCCCACAGAAGTACTTCTATGTCTTTGCTGCCTCTGACTTGGAGGGCTGCACCTATAATGGAAATTGCTCATTCCTTTTTGCCTAAGCATCTGGTTCTGAAAAGGGCACTTGAAAGTCCATCATGGAAGAGAGGGAAGAAACCATGTGACATCAGGTTGGACCACAAAGTTATAAGGTAGAATATAGATGACTACCTTATTTCTCCTGCAGGCTTTTCTGACAAATGCATAAATTGGTAAACCTTCAGTTAGCTTTCTTGTCAATTTAGGTGCTTTTATATGTTCTCAAGAAACCTTACAGATAGCAGGAGGATTCCCCTTTTTTTTCCTTATACCTCTTTTTTTCGGTCCAATAAAAAGTCTGTCAACAAATAATGAGAGCCTTTATCTTCTTTTAAACCATTTCTTCAATACTTGGTCATATTGCATGCAATCCTATTCTACAACTGCAAGTTTTACTGCACTGGTTTTTTTTAGCACGATCTATGAGTAATTCTTAGGCATAGGGACATTTTCTACTCCAGATTTTCTGTTTTTCAGTGTAAAATACTACTTAAGGTGGTTAATAACAGTTTTTTGTAATTTTAATTCTTTGCATATGCAAGATACAATGGCAATTAATTCTGGACATTTAAACAGCTCTATGGAGCTGTTGGCACATTCAGAATACACAATGGGTGGATTTAATCAGATCCATAAAGTACTATTGTGATAGATGACATTGCAAGGGAAACTGTAACTGCAGAGTTTCTGTATGCAGTTGGGTACTTGTTATGCCTCATATTTTGTAGTCAGCTACAGAACAGAAATTCTGTAGTGTGTGCTGGCTTTCTATGGGTTTTTCATCTTGAAAGTGTGTTTTGAGCAGCAACATCACCATTGGGCAGAAGGCTAAGTGGAAAGCTTTTATCCTGTACACAGAGACAAACGTATTGTCTTGTCTTGTTTGCCAAAGAAACAGGGAAGATGTGAAGACTCAGGAAGACTACAGATAGTTGTCTATCAGAGGCAAGACCCAAGGAAAGCCTGCAAAGGCACAGCAGTTTGACACCCAGTTTTGAGTGATCTATGTTGCTATCTTAAGTTTGGGAAAGCTTAAAGAAAACTAAAGACAGAATACAAGGAGTTTTCTAAATCTAAAAAGGGAAAGGTCTGAGAATGCTGTTTCTCTTTGCTGCTCATTCCTGACACATTTCATGATCTGCAGAGGTCACCACTCCTCTCTTTCTCTAGGTGGAACCCTTGTCATGCAGCATGGGGAGCTTAGTGTGAGCATTACTGTAGGTTGGGGGCTTTTCTTTGTGGGAGAGAAGCATATGTATGAAGCTTTTATGTAAGTTTCATATATATATATATATGCATACATATTTACATATTATGTACGCAATGAGCACGAGAGAGAGGGAAGATATAATAGGTCTTGAAGATATGTCAGGGGAGGTTTAGGTTGGATATTAGAAAAAGGTTCTTCACCCAGAGGGTGGTTGGGCACTGGAACAGCTCCCCAGGGAAGAGGTCACAGCACCAGCCTGACAGAGTTCAAGAAGCATTTGGACAATGTTCTCAGGCACAGGGTGTGACTCTTGGGCATGGTGCTGTTCAGGGCCAGGAGCTGGACTTGATGATCCTCAGGGGTCCAACGCAGCTTATTCTGTGATTCTGTGATTCTATGATTCTATTATATATTAAAAAGCATATAGATATGCAAAAATCTTTACCTTCTCTATTGTGGAATTTAAAGACGAGTGTCCACAATGGCTTAAATTCAAAGGTTGAGAAATACAGCATAACCTAAGTCTGTCTAATTGTAGCATCATCAGCAATGTTTCTGAATAATAACAAGCAGCAAACCTAAAATTTATTACAAATACCAAGTCTATTGGGTTTTTCAGAGTTAGACCAGAAAAACACTTGTGTAACTATGCCCACATCTGTGCCCCAGACATGTATGCATGCATACCAGTAGAACTCCTCGGTATTTCAGTGATCCCTTGAAAGGTCTGGTATAATATGCTGATGACAAACCCACTTCTTGTTTGTCAGATATGCATAGCTATATAAAAACTTTTCTGGTATATGTGAAGAGTATTTGATGTGCTGACTGCTGTAATTTACAGCTAAGATGGAAGAGAGCTGACTTTGTCCTCAGGGGAGCAAAGTACTCTTACTATTTTAACTTTCTTATATGCCTTTCAAAGCAAACATTCACACTGAGCTTTGTTTGTGTACAGAAAATCATAGCAAGTTGTAATACAGGTGACAATGCTTTTTTCTTGTAAATGCAGTTCTAAGTATTTCAAGAATGCCAACAGTTTTTCTTGGAACTACTTATATTTCCTGATACACAGATTCATACCCTCTTAATGTTCTTCAAGTAAAATAGTTCATACTGTATACATTTTTATAAACTCAGGTTGAGAGCCAAAAAGCTCATACAGTAATTTACCTGCAAAGATTATTTGTGTATGGCAGTGTAGAACGTTACCTCCTCCAGTTTTAAGGTGTGTCGTACTGAAGTGTACAACTGTTCTTGAGTGAATATTCCTGGCATTGAAACCCCAACATAAAATTCCAGAGTGTCCCATGAAAGTACAGTAGCACAGTCATGTAAGGGTTCAAAAAGGACGGGGAGATTATGGGTTATGGGAATCAGCTGAAGAAAAACCTGCATAGATTTGCTCAAGTATATACTTGTATTCTAAGTAGTTTCTTGAAAGAAAGTACATTCTCCCGGTTTTAAATCCTAAAGCTTCCTTAGGTTTCAGTCTATACCCTGAGTTTTTTCACGTGACAGTGGTTCAAATGATGTTGAAGCATTTGTCCCTGCTCCTTCAGCATTTTCTGAATGAGGTCCATTAGTTTATTTTTCAGACAATAAAGACATTTTTTCTTCATGTTCTCTACTTTAGCTAAATTCACAGTCCCTTTAGTTTCTGTCTCCCATCTGCTCTAATTTTTCCTTTGATTGTAAATTTTATTAAGCAAACATCCTACTAGTGTAAATTAATGAAGTCTATTGACTTAAATGGGAAAATGATAGTTTATAACAGCTGATGATTTTGCATTATGTCTTAAATGAATATGTAAAAGAAAATTGGGATGCTGTTACTGGCTATGCCATATCCCAAGAATACCCTTAAAGTTATTTATTTTTCCCATGTGTGTTGTTGCATTGAGTTTTTTGTTTGTTTGTTTGTTGTTTCAGCCAGTATAATCTATGGACCTCTCTCTTTTATTTGCCTTATTTTCTGAATATGCAAATTCTTTTAGTCATGCTATTTTTCTCTGTAGTAAATTGTCTCTCTAGATGCCTGCTTCCTATCATAAAACAGGTAGGATTAATCAACCTCTGGGAAGGTGTAGAATATCTCTGTCATCTCTAAAGGAAGCATAAATCATTAATTTAGACTGGAAAGGGAAAACTGACTTAACCAAATTCTGTCTGTAGTGACTATCTACCTTTATTGTCAAATGGTTCTTTTTTGAGCAGATATTGAGATTTCTGAACTCTGTAAAGGAATTCTGTAGTTTCAAATTTCAATGATATGGGGAAAAAAAAACAAAGGAAAAAGAAGGCATGCATTCTGAAAGTGTATTTACCATCAGTTTATGAAAAGTACCACTCAGCCTCTACCACTGTTTTTTTTTTACTAATGTCTCTTTTTAGATGCTTCAGAATATTTTTTGCACTATCAGAGCTGTACCTGAACAACTCGCCCACAATATTCCATTTAGTTAAGCTATAGTCCCCTCCTTTCTTTTTGAAATAGGATATTAAAGGGAATGATTTCAGTTGTGGCTTGATATCTAAATCTTCAGACTTGGCAGTTGTATATTTTCAGTTTCTTTTTGATAGTCTGTAACAGGGATGTCCTTTTCTGGGTTTGCTATTAATCACTAACCTAGGCAGCAAGATTATTTGTAATAACAGGTAGGAGAGACTCAAAGTAATCGAATCTGGAAAGGTCAGTGGCAGAGGATTGTTGCCATGTATGAGACATTTTTGAACAAGAAATGGATGGCATCAAGTAGCAGTCCTGTAAATAGGAACATAATCAAAAACGCAGATGGAAAAAAATAAAGGAAAGTAGGTCAGGGATGATTCTCCTGATGCAGCCAGAGAATAACTGATGCATGTACTAAAGGCTCTGTCATTTCCATGAAGAGCTTTATCCTACAAAGCCAGCAAAAAATAGAGTTGAAAGTGGAAGAAGCATTGAGTGGTTCAGAGCCTGTTTGTATTTCAGAAAGATAAACAAGGGCAGTGTGTGCAGGAGTCAAGAGTCTGAAAATGCAACAAGAAGAAAGCTTCAGAGTGTTTGCTGTTGGACACCATTTGTTCCCCTCTTGTTAATCAGTCACTTTCCAATATATATGATGACAAAATAGTCACTGTGTTGGTGTTTGTCCACAAATAGCTGGTCTGGTCGTCTGTCAAATGAGTCTTATTAGGATGATATCATTCATATGGTGTGGTAGTGCTGTTGCAGATTTTGAAAATCTTTTCCTCATTGCTGCTGGTGGCTTCTGTATTTGGCTAGGACAGACAGGTATAACTCATGGGTGTTAATTTGGGCTTAAGGCTATATTTTTAAACCTCATTCTCCAATTTGTAAGCACTCAGAATCTGTGTTGGAATCCAGACCTTCTGCTATTTAGGGATTATTTGTATTCACAGCCTATTGTTTCTAAGGACACCATCAGTCAGGGCATTGTGTTGAGTGGACATACATCAGTTTGACAGAAAGTGTCCTAATCTGCACATTCACCACTTGAACGGTTTCAGTCATTCTAATTTCAGTTTCTCTCCATGTGCATTCAGATGCCATTATTTGTTTGTCTTGTCTCTGATAGATGTTTGCATAACATTTTATACTTTTTCTTTGGGTGGTGGAAATCAAGACAGTTCCCCCTGTTTATGTTTGCAGTTGCTTCAAGCTACTTCAATAATGCAAAATAGCAACCAATTTTTCTGGGACAGATCTTGGGTCCTCAGAGTTCCCTTTGCACAGGGAAATATGCTGGAAGTGTGGTGTTTGCCCAATAGGAGAAGTGAACTACAGGTGGACAAAGATATCAAAAAACTCACAGAAAATATCACTGCAGAGCTCCAAAGGCTTCTGAGTCTAAAAATATCTAGATAATATCTGTACAAATGCACTCCTTTTGGGATAATTTATGCTCAGCCAGAAACATTTATTAGTTCTGAATACATTATTCAGTGTGAATAATAGCCATTGCCAATATTCTGTTACAGCAGTCATCTAAACTTAATAGAGCTTTTTTTCTAATTATGCTTTTGTTTTCTGTCCATATTTAGGCAGCAGTGAACTTGTGTTTCAATCACCTAAGAAACAATTTTCATTCTGAAATTCATCTGTTTTGTCTTTTCTTCTCTACTTCCCCTTCTGGTTTCCCATCAACACCCTTTGTTTCTTCCTGGACTCATTATTTTAACATTTTGCTAATTGTCAGTCCAGATCATTTGATAAGGAGGGTTAAAATTGTTCAAAATCGATCAACACTGTAGCTCTGATTAGCACTTTAAAGTTCAATCATTGATTCTAATCTGTGTGTCTTCAATTACAGTCTCTGTCAATTCAGGCTGCCAGTGAAGTTTGTATCTGTTATAGAGAGGGCTATGTTAGCTTTGGAAGTCCTTTTATATGGGCATTCTTTCTATCCAGGCTATTTTTTTTTTCTCTCTGTGTCATGAAGTTGAATTATTATAGGAATCCTATTTTGTTCATGAACAAAATATGAAGCCTATCTTCTCAGTCAGCACAGAATTATTGGACCTAACTCACTTGGGGAGAAGAGAGTATGTTTCTTATAAATTAATTTTAATTATTAGAGCCTCTGAAAGCTACTGGAGACCCTGCTTGTGCCTTCACCATTTCTGCTCACTGTAAGCTCTTTCCTTTTGTCACAAGCCAATTCTATGTTTTCTACAAAGGATTTCTCTTGAATGTCCAGTGAAGAATAGCACTTCTTTTGACTGCTATGAATAGAGTTTTTCAATGAATAGCAGCAGCTGCTCAGAGAATTTGCCTGCTTAAAGTTAAGGTTGATAACAGTCTTTAAAGTATTTTCTTCCCCTTCTATCTTCCAGTTAGCAATAGAGCTTACAATGGATGTACGTACTTGTGTACATAAATCAAAACTGTTTGTATATTGCTAGAGAGAACAGACAGCTTTTGGTTTTTTGACTCAGTATGACAGTGCTGAAAAGTAACATAAAGTTAATAATCAGAATTATTTTTATGAACAAGGGACAAATTTGGTCATCTCTGACTGATTAATGTATTTCCATTTTAAACAATAACATGGAAGGTAGAAAATATTCACTGGATTGTTCTTCTCATCATTCTTAAATGCTAAGTCCTGAAATCTTGATTTAATATTCACAGGTCTCTGAGTTCAAATTGCAGTACAGGTAAGTTCTAGAATAAACTATGGAAACAATTTTAATCAGCAACAAAAAGCAATTAATTGATTGATTACTCTTGTTAAGACTAATTCCTAAGGCAACGAAGTAGCACTGTTTTAATCTAGATCTCAAATATGTGTAAAGCAAATCTGTGTATAAAATTAAAATGCATAAAACTCCAAACATAATGAACCACTGGTAAAAATAAGCAGGAAAAAGGAAAATAATTTGTATAGTTTAAAAAATTGTTTATGTACAGTATATGAAAATTATATAGGTCTAACTTCTCATTAGTGTTCTATTTTTTATGTAACTAATGTTGTTCCTCTGAAAATTATTGTCATGGCATTGGTCTGAGAATAGTAAACAGTAAATTTTTTCATTGTCTCCCCAATATTTGTAATTGAAGTAATAAAGAAGTACTTTACGAATGACGCAGTGCTTTATGATGCAAAGATGACCTGCTCCACATTTCTTCCCCTTCCCTTCACTCCAATATTGAGAGAGGAAATATTTCATTTCCTGATGAATACAAAAGGGATGTGAAAGGTATCATGGAAGCCATGGAGATACACTATGAACAGTAAAAAAATTACAAAAGCAAATAGCTCCTAAACACACAGAGTTAGGTAGGAATCTTCTATCTCAGACACTCCTTTCCAGCCTCATTCCATTTTCTCTATTTTCAAACTCAGGAAAGCTAAGTAAACTGAGTTGCTATTGTTCTCACACTGTATGCTCAGCTTTGTATTTCTGGCTAAAATAATATTAATAACACAAAAAAAAAAAAAAAAAGAGAAACCATAGCAAAAAAAGTGTTCTTTGTTTCCCTTCCATGTCTTGACATCCTCTGAGCTGCATCCTGCTCCCTGCAAGCTCACATAATCTTCAGGAAGGCATTTGGGGTCATAAGGCAAAGTGCCTGGCTTTGCCTATGAAAGCTGAGATGTTTATCATCAGAGAATGGAGCACAGTGCAAATGCTGAGCTTGAAACAGGGATCAAACAATAATCCTCTGCACAGTCCTTTCAAATATTCTTTTGGTCTGGGTGCCAGAGGGCAGCTTGGAAACGAGATTTGTTGCCAATACAACTGCATAGCCCCATCTCTTTTGTTTTAAAATTCAGTTTGTGCTTTGTTCAACACAAGATGAAGACACCTTTTAAGCTTAAAGGCTTTGTTTATTATTGCATCATCAAGGCTGACTTCCTAAACCAGCAGTTCAAAAAAATGATATAAAAGAAGGGTATTTTTTGTCATTTTTTAAAATAGAAATTATGTCCCCATTGTGCATCTTCTTGAAAATGACAGCTCTTACTCTTTGAATACAAAAGGTACAAAACCAAAACAAAATCAAACATTTACTGCCTGTCTCAAATGTATTCAAAGCAAGCAAAAATGCACAGTACCAATCAGTGTGTCATTAGTGTTATCTTTTGAAACACAAAGGGGACAACTAATGAAATTCCAGTGCAAACACTGATGAGTTTTTCTTCTGAGTTTTGGGGATGGGTAGGTGGGAGGATATGTCTGAAGAGTAGCTATAGTTGAAAGCTTGTGGGTAAGAATCAGGGACTGATGTAACAAAGGGAACCTCGTGACTGGTGTCCACTACAGGCTGCCTGATAAAGGGAGCCTGTTGATGAATCCATCCTGCTCCAGCTACAGGAGGCATCGCACTTGCAGGCTCTTGTCCTGTTGGGGGACTTCAACCACCCTGATATCTACTGGAAAAGTAGCATGGTGAGCTGTAGGCAATACAGGATACTCCTGATATATGCGGTGGGTAAGGTCCTAGTATCAATAAGTTCCCTAGGGGATCAACAGCAGCCCTGCTGAGAAGGACTTGGGGGTGCTGGTGGATGAGAGGCTGGACATGAGCCTGCAAAGTGCATTTACAGCCCAGGAGGCCAGTTTGTCTTGGGCTGCATCCAAAGCAGTGTGGCCTCGCCTGATTGCCTGAATATACATGTGCAAGGCTTCTCAGGAGGGCTTTGTAGCCTGTGCTGAACCACTGTACTGTCATCACCCAAACCAGCACATCTACAGGTTCAGAAGTGTTATACATGTGCAGGCTGCAGTCCCACCTTGGGCAGCCTGGTGGATAGATTCACTCTTGCAGACAGGGCAATTGGACTCAACCTGTATGAGTTTGGTGCCTAAACACCCCATAAAGCAACAGGTCAAAATCAGACTGGTAGGCTGCCATTATACAAATCATTAGTATGATGGCCCTCCTGCAGCTACTGCCTTCTGTAACAGTCCTTCTTAAAAAGGAGGGAAAGCAAAATAAACAAAAACATTAGGAATGCAGGAATTTCAAATGCAGACATTAAAGAAACCACCCCAAAACTAGAGAAACTTCACTGTGTTAAGAAAGATTGAAAATCCCAGGACTATGCAGTTAGAGAGGAGATATGGATGTCTCCATTGGTGATCAAATCAGGAATAATGAGTGATATATAGAACACAAATCAGATGTTCTGATTAATCATCTCTCAGGATGATGTTTTATGCCGTTACCACTCCTGAAATAGTTTTAGGTTTGCATGTCTCTTGGAATCATGTAACAGGGGATGTTATATGACAAATATCTTCCAATTTCTAGATATCGACAGTTTTTGTATACTTTTATCCCTGTCTGAAGATACCATCTGCTTCAATTTCACAGCAATAAACACTTCAACTAAACCAGCTTTGAACTCAGACATAGCACAGGCCTGACTGTTCAAAACAACCTTCTAAATAATCTCAGGTTTATGTTCCTGAACTGATATTTTGTTATTCAATTGAGTCTTTCCTTGTAGACTTATGCCTTGGATACAGATGTTCCAGTGCATTAAGAAGCAAAAAGAAAGGCGCAATTTGCATTTTTACAGGAACTTTTCTTTCTTTCAATTAAGTACTTAAAGGACATCAGCAAACTGCAACCATTATACATGCATCACCTCATTGCAGGTTTCTCTAGTTTTTATTTCTCTTGGTTTATATCTACTGTGGAGCTGATGGCCTTGAAGATTCATATCATTGTTTTCTGGAGTTTCTGTAAACTTGATTGTGAGTTTTGAAATCTTGAAAGCAAAGGAGAATCAAACCTCTACATCAAAAGGGAGGGAGGAATCATTTATATGCAAAGAAGTGTTTTGAACAGCACCTTAATCTTTCATAAAATAGGATTTGCAAGCCTGAAAGTCAGCAATGCATAAGCCCTGTGCTTTCTTGTTGGCAATTATGATGATTATTAACATAGACTTTATGGGGTGTGAGATAGATTGTTGCTCCAGAGATCTTATTCTGAGCAGGAACAAATGTCACTGTTGATTTTTCAGAATTTTGAAGGGCAGTTTGGACTTTGGAGTCAGTTTAACTCTGATGAATTAACAAAATTTTTAATCAAAAATTTTTAAATCTGTTGGTGAAGCAGTAGGATTTTTTCAGAGCATTTTCACATATTGTGTTTCTGAATAAGTGAGTTACATAGGAAAGAACACGTGCTTCAACAACTATCAGCAACTTCCCAAGGGCACATAAAGAAAATTCCACATTTATCACTTAAAACCTGACAGCTGAATATGGCTCATGTTTTCAACTTGCCCCTTTCCCTTTCAACTGGATGGTTTGACATCTCAGTCAAGCTAGGTCTTCAGTACTTTGAAAAATTTCAGTAATTATTATTCCTTTTTTCCCACCAATGTTTTGTTTTCAGTGAGAGTGTGCCACTCCGTGCACAACTGAACAGATTCATATCGCTAGGACTTTCTTTTGTATCCTTTGGTGGAATAGTACTTCTGCAGATTTCTGAATTTACATGAAGTTTTTGGGGGGGGTTTATTATATTGTCTGTCCTCCACCTGCAGGTCTGATTGTAGCTGTCTACAGCTTGAGAAGAGAGTTTGAGAAGCTTCTTTTACAATTCTTTGATTTCTCATGGGACAGAGTGAGCACTTTGTAATGGCTGCCTAACTGTTTCTTTTCAACGAATTTATGAGTTGCTGATTGATTTAAGGCAGACAGCCTCTGAGGGCTGTCATGCAGCACACACAGAGGTTACGGGGAAGTACTAGATTTTCAACACTTACTGCAATTGAAAGCAGCAGAAATACTTCTTAAGGTACTGTGCTGATTTGTTCCTAATACCTTCAGTGGCCAGGTTGTCTTGAAGAGCCTTATTGCAGGTGTAACATCACATACCACTGGCCTAGAAACTAATACTGAACACTGAATTGCTAGTAGCAACTATGGGTGAATGGTTCTCCCATATGTGATTAAAGGGGAATTATTAAAATAGTCACTTGTGCCTTGTGTATAACAGAGGTTATGAAAAATACTGCATCAAAAGGTACATAATGTAATGCAAGGTTCTCTATGCAAAGTCAAAAAAGTTGAAAAAAATGGTTGCAGCATAAGAGGGTCACAGAACTGCTGGAAGAAGTTCAGAGAAGGGCCATGAAGTTGACCAGAGCACTGGAGCACCTCCACTATGAACACAGGCTGAGAAGGTGGCGCCTGTTCAGCCTGGAGAAGAGAACGTTGTGTGGAAACCTCATAGCAATGTTCCAATATTTGAAGGGGGCTTACAGGGAAGCTGGAGGGGGGCTCTTCATCAGGAACAGTAGTGATAGGACAAGGAGTAATGGGTACAAATTGAAAGAGGAGAAATTTAGATTAGATAAGGAAGAAATTCTTTCCTGTGAGTGTGGTGAGACACTGGAACAAGTTACCCAAAGAGGTTGTGGATGCTCCATCCCTGGCATAGCTCAAAACTAGATTGGATAAGGCCTTGGGCAACCTGGTCTAGTGGGATGTGTCCCTGTCCATGGCAGGGAATTCTGGACTAAATGATCTTTAATGTCCCTTCCAACCTATTAACATTCTGTGATTCTATGAAATTATCCAGGTCAGGACTTTATTTTTACACGCAAGAAACAATTCAGCTAATAGTTGAAAAATGCTTTTTCTAGACAATTTAAGTGGTTTTTATGCATAAAAGATACTTAATAATTTTAGTGAGTTATCTTTTATAAGATTTTCACGGGAGGCTGTTCAGTCAAAAGAACGTGCTTTTCCACGAGACAACATTAATTGAAATCACTACATCTCCCAGTAGGTGATGTCTGCAAGTACTCAGACTAGTTGTTGCACTTCATTAGTTGCTGGTTCAAAAATATGTAATAAAAGTGAACTGGAAAGCTCAAATAAAATTTTTATTAATTCTAGATATTTGTTCTTGAAGACATTATTGATCAATCTTTCAGGTTAAATGCTAGAGATTTTTTTAAAACTTTTAAGTGAAAGATCTTTTCCTTCTGTCATCTATAAAAATTATATTCCATTTTTATCTCACTAAAAATATGTCAGGATATACTATTTTGTGGTAGCACAAATTGCAAAGGTTATGGTTGTTTTTTTTTACTGAGATCTGACAGTGATGTTTGACAATAATCTCCTTGAATGAGAAAGTGCCAGTAATATTATTCAGTAAAGAAAAGGGGTTGCAGAGGGATGAGTGGGTGTAAAAGATGACATACATTTTTGTACTAATCCTGTTGTAAGTAGTAGGAGAGGACACACAGCTCTGCAATAAACTGGTTTGAAATCAGATTTGAGACTACTGAATAAAAGAAGTCTGGACTCCTACATATTTGAAGACAGGAAATATATATATGTGCACATATTTACTGTAAGAAATACAATGCATGAGGATGGTTGTTGCCCCGCATTTTTCGAGCTTAACATAAGGTACAAAATGAGGAATGATGGAGATGGTGACTGCTCTCTCTTAAATCTTTGTCTATAAATATCTGAAAAGGGAAGGACCTAAAAAATCATCTAGTTCCACCCTCCCTGCTCTTGGCAGGGACAACTTTCACTAGACCAGGCTGCTCAAAACCCCATCCAGCCTGGCCTTGAATACTTCCAGGGATTGCTATGATATATTAAAATCCATGTGAAATCTACAGCCGCAGTTTTTTCAGGATAGTGGTGATATTCAGTTGTATGTTTACCTTACATAGAGGATCAGTCACACGGTAAATATCTTTATTTTACAAAGCTTTTGAACAGGGTGAGGTTGAGATGGCTAAGTCTGATTCACACCTGTATGAATTGTAGGAGTCTACTAGAAGAGGTGACTCTGAATTCAAATTTTTAAATGTATCTATTGCTTCAGCCTCCAGTATGTGTTCCTGAAGCCACGTGCAATGGAGTGATAACACTGATGTTCCAGATGAGGGAAAGCATGTTCTCATCCAACCAGTTCAAAGGATGCCTGACCAGATTGATGATATCTCCAGGAACTAGTTCACCTACCTCATATCTATGAATGAGTTTCTTGTTTACTAAACTTGTTTATTAAACAATAGATAGTAAAGAGGGGTGTTCAGAAGAGGTAGCATGGTAGTTTAAACTTTAGCAAACCTGTAAAGGAAGGCAACAGGTAGCAGTGCATCCTACTGTCCGGCTGTCTGGGTCTAATAGTTCTGTATTTCTCCATTTTTTCTAAAAGAAGAAAAAAACCAATAAGTAGATCTTCTTCCCCTGCAGATAAAGTTAGCCTTTCTCTATACCCCTGTGGATTTCTATCTAAATATGCAAGCATTTTACTTATATTAAAAAGAGTACTTTAATAAAAGGTCTTGCATGCATATGCATGATTTATTACTGTCTGATAAATATGTAAAACTGGATGGATTCATCAATGATGATGGTATAAAAAGTCCCAGTTTTATTTGTGACCAAAATTTCTGACTGATTTTGCTGCTAGACAATTGTGCCTCAAAGCCGTGCATGATCTTCCTATCTTCTCTTTGATCTCACTTTATCATGATTTGCTACAATTTTCAGTCAGTGTTTTCTTTTGTAAAAATGTTCTTATGTGGCATGTATAAATCCAGGTACAATTTTAACCAGACAGATATTCATCATCCAAAGGGAGGCAGCAGTTCTATTCATGGGTATTGGTTTCAGAAAGAATAGTGCTTTTTGGTGTAAATTTTTGCCATACTACTGTGCCTTCCTACAGCAGCACAGATCAAAGAAGTCTGTGCTGGAGACACTGCAGAGCATTCTGGAATCAGGGCTGCAGGTGTAATCAGAGCAAACAGTATGTTGTGACAGTCCTGCAGTTCCTCTAATGGGTGACAGCACATAGCTACAGCACAAAAATCTTTCTGATTCCCAACCAAATAAATGTATTACCATCTGTCTCTGGGGTACAATTGCTGCTTCAGTGCAATGAAGTTTCTAAGAGGTTGCTGACAGGAACAAACTGTTAAACAATCAAGATATATCAAAGACATTTTCCTGCTTGTTTTCTTTGTTCCCTATCTAGTAGAACAAATCTGACATCTGGCAATAGCAAGTCAGCAGTATTTCTACATTTTTTGCTTCCTTTTTTTCTGTATTATTCATATATTGATGCTCAGGAAAGTCAGTACTGCAATCTTCCATTGAAAAGAGAGTGGGGGCTGTTGAAAATATTCTGTGTCTTTTCTTAGGTTTCTGTGGACAGATACATTCAGTGAAGACTGTTTCTGTAATTGAACTGTGGGAGACTTTTATTGTTTTCAAAGATCTGTTTGTAGAACTTAGAGAAGTATCTGGTTATTAGCTTCTCTGTCCTTTTGAGAAGCTATGAGCACACCCTGTAACTCTTTTGCATGATAGCATAGGAACATTCTGAATAGCTGCAACGAAAAATTCCAAGGCAAGTTCTGTTAGTGTGGATATTATATTTTGTCAGTAGTACAGCTGACTATGGGAGAAGTTAACCACAAAAGCAAGCATCCTGGAGCAGGTGAGATGGAATATTGCAGCTTAGACCAGAATTTGCATATGTGTCATTTGTTTATGTTGAAATGACAGAAAATCATCCTCTCCAGAAAACAAAATTCACTGTTAGAGTGGTCAGGCATTGGAATAGGTTTCCCAGGGGGGTGGGAAACCTCCCAGTGTTTAAGAAGCATCTGGATCTGGTGCTGGATGATGTGGTTTAGTGGTTTAGGGGTTACACTGCTGGTGCTGCATTGGCAGTTGGACTTGATGATCTTAAAATCTTGACTATTCTTTGGTTATGTTCTATGATTCTGGGAGCCCATATGTTCTACTCTTATGCCTGGATCCAGTATGTGGCATCATTAACAGTGAGTGAGTCCTGTTGCAAGTATAGTAGGATGATATCCAGCCCTAGGACTCACAGTGGGGCTGGAACACTGATTTCCTGCTGAATATTCAACACAACTATTGGCCTTGACAGAAACCGTCAATCAACAGAAACGCTTAATGTTTCATCCTCTCTATGTAGTTCAGCCTTAGGCTCAGCAGACTTCCATTTGTGTTTTATACTCTGCCTGTCCTAATCAGAAATCTTTCCCAGCTAATGGAAGGTGATAGGGTGAAGCCAACATCCCAAGACCTGTGTTACCAGTGTATGCTTTGGATGGGAAAGGGAACAAAGCAACTGCAAGGCTTAGACCTTGGTAGGGTACTAGCCTTTCCCAGCTAGAGACATGCAAAGGAAAGTCCTTTAGAAGTGCACAAGGTGCAGAGGTAAAGGAAAGTCCTTGCACTTCTTTGGGAGCAGAGAAACCCTTATGTCAGCTAAGACCAGATACTGATGTGCTCATTTCAATGCAAGATGATTTTGAGCACTTTAAATCATCATCCACATACCCTGTGCTTTTGAATACCCTGTGTGAGCCAGCAGTGAGTGGCCAGCTCAATTGTTCTTTTTATTGGGTATCCCAAAGGGTGTCCTAGTTGGCTATTTAGGCTGCAAAAGCTGTGATACTTGTAGAAATGAGATGGGGGAGGGATGGATAAAACACCAAGAATGGAAGCTCTCATAAGAAAAACAAGACACACTTGTGTTTATATTGGTAAGGAGTAATAAAATTGTCTGAAATGAAAGCTTATCTGGCAAGAGGAAGTTATGAGGCTCATTACCTACAGATCATTAAAGATTTGTCATTTAGGTCTTAAGTTCAAGTCAGTCAATATTTCAAAAAGACAGAATACAACAGGGAAACTAAGCCTCATAATATTCATTAGATGTGTATAATTAAAAGAGCAAAGTGAATGAAACTATTATGGTTTACATTACAGCAAAAAAGGACTAATGGCCAACATCAGAGATTAGCCTGAAGGAGTCTAAACTGTTATAATTTACAGTTTACATAAAATCTTCCCTCAAGACCCGATCCATTGTTCATTTAAAAACCTTTTATTCTAGCTGTGCAGAGAAGAATAATTCTGGACATGGAGGATCTTTGTTGCCTCCCAGTTCCCCATAATCATTCCTGTGGCACAAAAGGCAGAACAGAAATTTGAATTGTTGTAAATATCCTGCCTTAGGGAGTTGAGCTTGTGTCAGTTCTGAAGGCTTACTCTCCTGCCTGGCTCATCCAAAAAGGTACAATATTGCTAGTTATCACTCTCAAAGAGGATGAAACAATGAAAGTTGAATAAATGTTTAAATTCGTTTACAATAGAAAGTGAAATTATCAATACTAAGAAAAAAGAATTGGGGTGTGGGAGATGGGACCCCTAGATCATTTGTTGGATTCAAGGCATTATTATTCTTCCTTTACATAACAAACATCTGAAAGTTCTTACTGTACTGAAATGAACTTGAGTGAAATATGAAGGACTCAGTAATAAATATTCTAGTTTATATAAATATCTATTCAGCATAAAAAACAATCCCAACTAAATATAGTATAAAATCACTAGACCAATTTAGACAAGAATAAAAGTCAACAACTATGTGAAAAGTGTAAGCAACAAGAGAAGAAGACATAAATCATGAAAAGAATTTAAGCAAAATACTGAATGCTATAAAAAGAAGAATGCATTAGATGAGAACTAAAATTAGACCTATTGAAACACATAGACAAGACTATTTTTTAGGTGAGAAAACCCCAGAATTCACTGAAGAAAGAAATTAAAACATCAGAGGAGGTAATTAGAAAAGAAGATGGAAGGAATGATAAAGCATACAATTACATGAATGCTTCTCCCAGTGTATTTACTTGAGAGATCAGGAGAAATATGTCATCTGACACTACTTGTGTATGCAGTACTGTGAATGATTTTGTGACCAGTGAGGTGAAAGCATTTAGTAATTTAGCACAAGCGAAAACTATCAAGGCTCCAGAACTAAGATAGTATTTCTTCTAAGGTTTTATGAAGAAGGACATGGAAAAAAAAATACACAGGGCAGTGAAAGGCAGCATAGAACAGTTTTTAGGCTACATTGTTTTAGGAGAAAAAATTTACAGGGGAAAAAGGCCAAATATTGTGGAATAAGTTTATTGTTCTTCTGTAGGTATTAATAAGGTAGATCTCTAATCAAACATCATAGTGGAGTTTTGTTTAAGTTGTCTTGTGGATTTGATAAGGAGTCTGAACCCATGCTTTGCATGTGAGAGTACGGCTCTAATCTGGTAGCTACAGCAAAGCCGGAGGGCCAATAAAAATAAATACATTTGCAGAGGGCAAGAAAGGAAGAGAAATAGATTTAGTCAATACCCTGGCTTCATTCCACCACAAATTAAAAATCCATTTTCCGTGTGGTTTGGTAAGTTTAAAAGATAGGTCAGAGCAGGAGTGAAGAGAACAAAAGGACTTGTTCTTCTGATGAAAAGCATAGAGAAAGAAAATAAAAGAAAAAAGCTGCATCAATTTACTTGAGTGAGCTGAGCTGACTCACCCAGCATCTCATGCATTGATCTTGGAAAATGTTTTCTCTTGCTGTCTGTGCATAAAACACCTCCTCGTGAGGGAGGGTCTACTTTTGCCCTATGTTGTTCCTGTTCATCAAGTTGATGGAAAACTGCAACTGCCCTCCACCACATTAGATTTTAAATCCTAAGTATGCAAAGTATTACCCCTTTATAAGCTTTACATTAGCTGATCATTATCCTGTGGCAGATTATACAAAAGGAGAACAGGATCGGATCTGATCTGTTTTTACTTCTAGTAACTAATAAACAAACACCCATGTTTCTCACGTTACTTGATGGCTCCAGATAACCCTTCCAAAACTCCATAGGCTTCCTCCGGCTTTCAGGGTTGTGGCAGGTATGTACTTTCCAAGTGGAGTTTCAGGACCAAAAAGCTCAGATGTATCACTTTCTCTTTCTCATCCTTTGACCACTTAATGTTTGTATTTTCATGTAGATATCTTCTTGCCAGGTTGAAGCTGACACCTTGTGGTTTGTGACTACACACCCTCACTGGTAAAACAGAATGATCTGGTTTACAAAAGAGTTTGTTCAGCTCTGTCCAAAGGTAATGTGTCTGCATATATTTGTGTTAATTTATTTTAATTTTTGCATGACAAGAGTGTAATTAAGAAAATACAGCACTATCCTATACAAGCAATTGAGACCAGACAGTCATACACCCATTTTCCTCTCTTACTTCCATATGTTTCCATGTTCATTCTGTTGAGTAAATGTATTGTTGAGACAATGTGTGAAAAACTTCTAGTTTTTCATCTAATTTTTTAACATGTTAGCCTGGGAGTGATACTGGAGCAAGAAAGAATGTAGTCTAAATATCAAATCCTAGACTGAATTTACAGGTCAAACAGTTTCATGGAATCACGTTTTTAATTCAAATTAGATTAGCAGATTTTTTTTCATTAGTTGAGAGATAATGCACAGTTATGTTTTTTATGTGGGCATTTACAGGCAAACTTTAACATCTTCCATAGCAAAAAGTGAGATGGAATAAATGTTAGAGGGGACCTAAACCCCTAAATTGCTTAATTTTGTATACGAGTCCCTTTTTTTATATAAGGCCTGATCTCCTGCCTTTCATTTGTCTTGTATCCTGGGAGTCAAAGATGATTGTGAGGAGGTGGGATATTGCAAATATTCATACAGTATCTTTCTTTTGGGGACTGTGACATTTCCTTTTGGGCTGGCAAGAACTGCAGTAATACATATTGCAGCTCAGATGAGGTCTCCATAAGTTCACATAAAAGTGGTAAATATTTTCCAGGCCCAGTGTCTGAGATTGTCAGAATTTAACAAATGTTTCCTTGAGCAGGAGGCCAAGTGGGATGTTGAACTGTGCCAACAACCTAACTATGTACAGCTCTAAACCTCTAAACACAACGGTCATGTATTTTCTCCTGAGGCAAAGCAGCATTATTTCATAGGTGTATGTCTTTTATTATTATAAAACTTTGATTTATGAATTTCAATATTAAGCAAAGCAGTGCTTTCAAGTGAATTGATCTTGAAATAAGCAAATACATTGTCATTTAACCATATGCTTAATGGTATGCTACTTATAATTGTAATGATTGTTTGCCAAGCTTAGTTTCAAATAAAGAAAGAAATGCACAGATGGTTTTCTTATTTAAGTGCATTAAAATGCATACAGAATGTTTAGAAATGCAAATCCTTTAAATCAACTACTTGACAAAATCAGGCTTTGTTCCAAGTTGTTGTAATAGAGTCTCTTGCATATAAATAAAAGATTGTGTTACAGAAAGAGAGAGAATAAGTCATCTGTAGAACAGCAGTCAAGAGCTGAGTCTGAAAAGGGTGAAAACACAGGGGTTTTATAATACTGAGCAGTTAGAAGAGTTGGAGAAGTAAATTGTCTGCAGTTATTTCTGTGGGTGATTGTACAGTAGGAGCAAGATTATGTTGATGCATTTGCCCCATTATAGTGGCTTAGAGGGAATTTACTCCTTTTAATACCTCAGTGTCAGAAGCCAGCATTGCATTATTTTGATTTATAGCATTATTAGTACAGTTTATATTTCAGTGCCCCCTCTTAATCCTCCCATTCATAGTGTTCTACCAGTTTCTCTTGGCTTTCAGCGGTGTCTTCAAAAAGACAGGTTTCTATGAGAAGAATGTTAAACCAATGCTAAATGCGGTTTATGATGATCAAAACATACAAACCCAGGGGTATATGGATAGCTGGCCCTGTGATGGAAATCTTGGCACTTACTGTGCTGGAGTTATGATTTTTCTTTGAAATTCAGAAGGGCATCACGATTGTATCAAAGTCTCAGAAACCATGAATGGCAGAAGAAAGGGATATTTAAGGAAGCCTATAAGGAAAGACTCAGTAAAAGCTCGAGAAAATAATAAGTGGGAGAGTTGTTTGGATCTCTTCTTTCCTATGATTGTAGAAGTTTAAATTCATCTAGGAAAACTAATGAGCAAGTAAGGAAATATTGGTGGAGTCAAACGAAAAAGAAGATGGGGAGTATGGTTTGGTGTTTCAAGTAAATAAGACACTTCACACAAAGTGTCTGCTGTCATGATGTGGAAGGATGAATTACTTGCTAGCTCAGTTGCCTGGCCATGTGAGGTTGTGTTTTAGAAGATTTTGGTTTAATTTTCCTTTTTTTTTTTTTTTTTTTTTTTTTAATGCTTCAGTAACTGGAATATTGAAGACAGTTATTCAGAAAACACTAATACACCTCTTAAGTGTCTCAGGAAAACTAATGAATATTCTTTGCTGGTATTGCAAACTCAAAGAAGTGGAACAGTATCAGAAATACATGCAGTGAGGAAAGACATGTTTTGCATGTTACTTGATGTCTCCAGATGACCCTTTCAAAATTCCACAGTCTTCCTTCAGCTTTCAGGGTTGTGGCAGGTATGTACTTTCCAAGTGGAGTTTCAGGACCAAAAAGCTCAGATATATCACTTTCTCTCATCCTTTGACCGCTTAATGTTTTTATTTTCATGTAGATATTTTCTTGCCAGGTAGAAGCTGACACCTTGTGGTTTGTGGCTACACACCCTCTTACATCAAAGATTATTTTATAATATAAAGAAGATGAAACAGACGAGATCTCTCTAACCTCAGCTGCCAGTCTTCCAGTTGGATCATTTTGATCCTTGTGATTCTTGTCTTTGTGCTGGATTTGGCTGGGGTAGAGTTAATTTTCTTTACATTGGCTGGTATGGGGCTGTGTTTTGGATTTTTGCTGAACACAGGGTTGATAATAAAGAGATGTTTTTGTTGTTGCTGGGCAGGGTTTACACAAAGCCAAGGCCTTTCTGCTTTCGTAGTGCCACTGGTGAGGGGGCTGGGGGTGCGTGGGAGGCTGGGAGGAGACACAGCCAGGACAGGTGACCCAAACTGACCACAGGGATATTCCATGTGACATCATAGTCAGTGGGGGGAAGAAGGAGGAAACGGGAGGACATTTGGAGTGATCCTTTTTGTCTTCCTAACTATGCATTACATGTGCTGTTCTTCTGGAGATGGCTGAACACTGCCTGCCCATGGGAAGCAGTGAATTAATTCCTTGGTTTGCTTTGCTTGTGTGCGTGGGTTTTGCTTTCCCTGTTACTTATCTGTTATCTGTCAGTTCACTGTCATTATCTCAACCCATGGGTTCTCAAACTTTTCCCTTTCTGATTCTCTCCCCAGTCCCACTGGTAGGCGAGTGAGTGGGCAGCTGAGTGGGCCTTGGTTGCTGGCTGGGGTTAAACCACAAAAGTGTTTTAGCTTGTGACTGTAATAATATTTGGTGTCACCATCTAGTGCTTCTGCAAGGCTGTCCCAGTTTGAGACAAATTTGGAGGAACATCCAAAATGAACGTCCTCTGATAGAAGGCAGATTACAACCATCCCCTCCCCCACCAGGTTTGCAAAGAATTTTCCTCAGAGGAAAGTGAAAAAAAATATATTTATTTAACAAGTAAAGTGTATCTAGGCACAGGAAAAAAAGAAAAATGCTAAATAATAAAACCTCTCACTGTGGAGAGAACCACATTGGTAAAATTCCAAATTCTTGTGGGTGTGGCCTCTCTCCTCTCTGGAGCTGGGGTTCAGCCTCCAGGCCGTGGTGTAGGGCCTCCCAATGATGTTCTGGTGTTGCTGAACAGTCCAGAAGAGAAGAAAAAGAAGAAGCCAAAGTCCCAAGGGAAAAAAAATATTCTTGCTTCAGGTCACAGACTAGATGAAAAACAAAGGAGTTTAACTCTGCTTCTCTCACCTGAGAAAGGAGCCGAGAACTGGGAAAAGCAGGAAGGTGCTTTCTCCACTCCCCAGCAGCAGAAACACAAGGCAGTGTATATCTGTGACTTGAACACAAAATCACTTGGGTTTTTTTTTCTCCCTTTCTCTCAGATCCAACTTAAAGACACAGGAAGGCACAGGATTCATGTCTGGCATGGGGCAGACAGTAGGGAATACAGTATTATACAGCCACCCAAAGACAAAGCCTTATAGCTAATACTGTTTACCTAAATATATGGGACCTAGAGACCAAAAAAAGCATGCTTGACACCTCTTTTGGTGACTCCTTAATGGGAGTTGCTTATACAGTCAGTAAAATTAAAAATTCATTCTTTGACAGGATAATTATTGTATCGCTGCTGTCTGTATTTAATGCTAAAATAAGAGACAAGCAATGTTGCACAAAACTAATGTATTACCATGATGGTTAACAAAAATGAGTAGGTTTTAGCAACTTTCTCCTGATTCACACAGTCTTCAGAGGATCAAATATCCTTTATATACTTCAAAGATCTGAGTTATGGTATGGAATGCGCAATAGTGTAATAAACACTGATTTTGGTAAATCACATGTAAGCTAAATAGGCTCAGGAAGAGTGAAGACAAGTACAGTCACTTGGTTCAATATTCCAGTGTTGTTGTATCTAGTGATAATAAATCAATTTTGGTACAAATTAAATTCACATTTATTTCTGACTGGTCGTATTTTTCAACCTCCTTGCTGTCATGGAGTAAGTTTCAGAGAAATAGAAACAGATCAAAATCTTGACAGAATAAGACTTTGTTAAAAAAAATTGCACATGCCAGAGGTGTACAAACTTATTTCCTTTCCCATTGTGGGCACATCTGTTCCTTCTGGGACTAATTTTTTGTTTATAGTAATATATGCACAGATATTTACAGGTACACTTGAATTTGAGCTTAGAAGCAAACTTCATAGGGTTTAACTTTTTATTCTTTCAGGTTTGGGGCACATCTGATAAGCAGAGGCAGTACGTCTGTGAGGTGAGTGATCAAGGACACAACAAGTACCTAATTGTGAATAAAATATTCCTCAAATCACAATGGGAAAACCAGCTCTACTAGACTGTACTAAAGGATCATGTCCCTCTGTACTCTAACAGTGGTCATGAGCATCTCACTGAGGAAAAATAAAATTAGGCAGGCATGCTTCATTTAATAGTCCTCTAGATTGCTTACCTCATAGTTATCTGTAGCTATAGAGTAGCTATTAATAATTTGTTTCTGTGAACCTGAGCCTGCATGTTCTCTCTCTAACATCCTTGTTGCATGAAGCATTTCATCTTTCTGTTGGATTTGAACCTGGCTGCTGTCTTCCTCTCAGTTCTTGTCCTTGAAGAGGGCACAAGAAGTTGGCCCATTCTGTACCATGGTTCCCGCCTCTTCTGACTGCCCAAAACTCTGTTGTTACTTGCCCAACTTAATGAGTCTCTACTTATTTCTTCCTTATCCAGCAACCACTCTGTATCTTGTAGCCCTTCTCTGAACCTTCTGTTTTTAATCTCAGATGTGAGTAGATGTATAAAGCAGCACAAAGATACACTCTGTCCTCGTCACAATAGGACCAGCCCTTTAAAGATACAGGGTTTCATCACTAGCACAGACCCCTCTCTCACATTTCTTGTACCTTGATTATTTCTGAGTGACAGTGTTTTTATTCCATGAAGTTTCCAGCATGCTTTTTCATTCTCAGCTTTCCTTTTCTGCTTTTTCTTTTTTCCTAGATTTTTAACAATGCTGTAAAAGCATGTGTTTTGATCTCTTAGTATCCCATTTAAATGGCACTCTGTCATTTCTTATAGGACTGTTTCTTATCCTTTACAAGTTATACAATTTGTATGGTGTTCTGTGTAAAAGACACACTCTTTTAGATATCTCAGTTTTCCCCCAGTCTCCAGTTTAAAAGTTCACTTACAAACTTCATGTCTTTAAAGGCCAGCAGTGTGGTTCACTTAGAGTTCAAATTAAATGCATCCTTCCTCTTTGGCCTTCTTTTACTCCAGAAACATTCCGTCTGAATCATTGGTGAGGAATTAATCCCTAGTATTAATCTCTTTATATTTGGTTTTAACAAAAAGCAGGGAAAATGGTTTAAAATATAACAGAACACAGAAATTTGATATTACTTTTAAAAATCTTGTTATTCTTTTTTAGATATTTTGGCTAATATTTCAAACTTAAACGAGAAAATTAACGTATCTTTTATCTAATTAGTTCTAAACAGTTGTAACAATTTTTCAGTGAGATCACCACTGAAACTAACTACAAACTCAATTATCTCAAGAAATACTTAAGAACATTAGGCTGAAAAAGTTTCACTGCTGTATTTATACATATGATAGTCTAGTTCTCATGAATCATCCAAATAATATATTCGATAAAAGTTCTGCCTTTTGAAGAAATATAGGTTCTGATTATAAGAAGAAATATTTTAATTGTATTCAATTCTGGCAATATTGAAATAAAATTTCAGCGAGAAGATACTGAATAGCCTTATTTTTTATGGAAGAAGCCTATCTTGCATCAATGCTTGTGGAAGGTCACCCAATTTGACAATGTGCTGGAGCTTGCAGAAAGTGTCACCCCAATGTCATGCTTGCCCTTTTAAAGGCAACAGTTTTTTCCTTGTTTAATGAAGTTGCAAAGCTATATTAACAGAAATTAATATTTAGTCTTTTGACTTTTAAAAAAAACAAACAAAAATCCCCCCAAAGCAAAAAAGCTGAAACTAAACCAGGTTTCAACATTTCTTTCCCCTTTACAGTATGGTTCACTGGATTATTTTCATTGTCTAATCAAACTAGTACCAGGAAACTAGGGTTTTTGAGACTGTAGTGGACCGAGAGAAAAAAACAATCTACTTCATGACTTAGATAAGGAATTGAATATTGTCTCATTTTCCCACTCAAGGCTACTGCACTATTGTCCAGAATGAAATTGAACTAATGTTCATGTAAGATGTATAAAGCCAGTAACACTACCTTCACAGAAGCTTTTTCTGATTGAGCTTTATGAGATTTTCTCAAGTCTTGTTTGCCCTTTGATCTGTATCTTCACTAATAACAGCAGTATTTGGACCAAAAAAAAAATACTGGATATGAAGAGTGCTTGAAGTTAGGAAATATGATTTGGTATGTGGAATGAACATTTTTCAGTAGGGAAATCAATTGGTGGGAGGTAATAAACAAGCAAACCAATAAAATGGATTTATTTTTGATTCTTGAAGGAGAATTGTAATTAAAACAAATAATCTTTAATTTTATTATAGAATTATAATAAAAAAATATTTACTTCTATTAGATGATATTTATTAATATCTTGTTATCTTACTCCATTCTAATTTCTCTAGCAATTATCTTCTGTTATTAGAAACATCTTTCCCTCACTATGCTCTAGAGGGTATTTGGGCATCTACAGGATTGTCACCAGGTAAACAATACATGCTCTGCCTTTTCTTTTTTCTTAAAGAATTAATATAAAATCATCTAGGTATATAAATGAAAATTAACACCGTATCTAAACGTTCTTTACATCACACGGTGGTGCTCTTGGGGAAACTAATAAAAATGTGACATTACAAATGTGAGGTACAATATACACTACACCTAAACTCTGAAAAAAATATAGGCTCTAAACTGATATATAATGAAAATGTACATAATTTCTATCCAATTTGGGTAGTTTTTATGATTCCAGCTTTTTATCCTGTTCTTGACATGTCTTGCAAGGAACTTACTCGGTCTTTTTTTTCTCAGAATTATGAAATCTGAAATTTGTAGTAGATAGTTTGTCTGAGAATGCAAAATGTGATGTATTTTGTTTCTTTCGGATTCCAATTTATTATAGTTTGATATCAAGTGTTCTCTGATAGAATTAGAATCAAACTTCATTTCCCATTGTGTTGTAGAGGAAAACAGCTGGTAGAATGAGTCCTCAAAAATCTGTGTAGTTTATATATATTATATTGCTTTTTACATGAGTGATCATAAGAGCGTAATTGTAATACTCTTTACAATGACGGTTTGAAATAAAAATTGAAAATTATTGTAGTTTTGATTAAATATTTTTCCTCTCTCACCTTAGAAAAACAGACACATTTTCCCCTACCCCAAACTATTCACTCATTTCCTTTCAGGTTTCCTCTTGGCTTTGGTATACAGTAAGTATATGACAGAAAATCATATAGCTCAGCTATAATATTATTTTCAAATCCACTTTCCATTGTTCCTCAGGAGTAATATTTGAAAAGGGATATAATTTTTCAAAGGAAATTAAGGGTAGATAACACCACTCTCATAGAGCCCCACTGCTTGCTGAAATCATAAAAATAATAACTATATTTTCTCTTAAAGTATTCTGTTCTATGAACTGTATATAAAATACAGTGTTAGTTGCTTCAGGCCCATGAGATCTAAAATGCTTGCAGTGTTTGCATAAATGATGACGTTATAAGAATCATTTCTGTTTTAAGATTGCTATTTTAAAAAGAACAACAACATAGATGTAGTTGCTATTACTTGTTCTGCTGTTTTGGTGAGAAACTGTATTTTTAGATTAAAAAAATTTGACTTTTGACCATAGCAAGTTGAAAATGGGAGCTGGGCTTTAATAAAAATATTCACATGCCATGTCAAATCACCTAATTTAAAGCATAGCCTTTGAGTTAGAGTCGCCCATTGATGACTAGAGTATTTTCTGAGTGGGAATTAGTGACCTGTGAGTTTACAACAAGGTGTCATATTATTTGAGTTCTGGAAGTAAAGTCAGTAATCAAGGTCCTGTTGTATTTACAGTGGCTTGAGACTTTTTCTTTATGTAACATGAGCAGATGTTTCTCCTTTTTCCAGATGAAAGAACCAGACTTCTTCTGAAAAGACTTGAAGGGTCTGGAAGGCAGGAGAGAAAAAAATGTATATCAGAAAGTGAAATGCACAAGACTTTTAATTCACCAAGAGAGCTATTAGACAGGATGTCTGTTGCTGCCCCTGGCAAAAAGATTTCCATCAATGGAAAACTGCTAAAAGACTCTGCCTCTGTGGCTTGGAAATGCTCAAGGTACTGCCCAATAGGCCTGTGAATTCTACACAGTGCAAGGCAGCTCAGGTCCTGTCAACAGGAAAACCCTATTAGTGTAGACTGGCCTAAATAACTAATAGGTTAAGAGATTTACCAGATCACAGTTCTGTTTAGAATTAAAATATACTGTCATGGGTGGACTCCTATAGTGACATCGACCAGCATAAAATTAGTGTCTCTGTGTCCTGCTCCCCTATGATGGTCACAAGTGTGACCAAAGGACAGCCCCTCATGAGAACCTAAGAACAAACATGCATCTCAGATGCTTCATGGGCTCACTGTTTCTCTGTTCTTATAGAACAGTTTTAAAATTCAAAAACCTTAAAATGTGTTTTAAATAGCCACCCCTACTCAAAAAGGTGTGGTTCCCTTATGCTGCTTCAACTGAGTTTATATCATAAATAATACTCACACAGCCTTCCATAAAGAACAGTCTTTCCATCAATATAAGTGATTTTTCCCTGGGCTGTATTTCTACTGAATGTACATCTCACCTCTGAAAGAAGCAGATATCCATGAGATTTTTTGCTCATTTCTGAGAAAACTGCGTGTCAGCTGCCCCTGGATGATGGACAGCCATGTAGATAAAGCATTAGTAAAATTCTAGCAAAGAAAATATTGCAAGAAACTGAGAATTAAAATAATTTTCTTGGGCATTTACACTGCATTGCTCATCTGTAGTTTTCAAAGGCGGTGATCCATAGCTGTGCTTAACAGTAGAGAAGTGGAGTCAGCATAAAGAAATACCTTGCATGAAAATCACAGAAGGCTGATATGGACTGGCAGAGCTATGGAATGGCCCTAGTGACAAGATCCCTATCCATTATAGGTGGTGTCCCCATGGTCACTTTAGAAGCCTGGCACAGACTTGTGTCTTGAAACAGAGAGAACTTCTTGTTTCCCCACCTGATAATCTACTTTTGAACTGAAGTAGGGCATTGCCAATAGTTCTTTATTTGAAAGGTGTTGTAATATGGACATGTTTCTTTAGTAGCAATGTGTGAATAGATTATTGAAATATACACAGAACAGTTTGTACAAAAGACCAGTAAGTACTGACAATAGATATAATGAGGATGATATTGAATCACAAAATCACTGTTCCTAATGATGAGCTGCCAGTGCCACACAGTCAAAACTTTGGTTTTGGTCTGATACAAAATGAAAGTCAGGAAGTAAAAGAAATTCAGTCTACTGGGAAAGGAAGCAAAATGTTTAGGTAACCGAACAAATATTTTCAGAAGAAGAAATTACTTATTTAGTTCTGCCAAGGTGAGAGTCCCCTTCCGTGGTAATACAATGTTTTATAAGGAGCAAATGGCAGAAGCAAGGCAAAGCTGAATTAGTTTTATACATCATTGATTCTTGGAGCAATAACCAAATGTATTAAGCAGCAAACTTGAGGGGAAAATGTATGTGGAAAGAGAAAATTCCACTGGGCCTTGTATTTTACCTTATTACTTCCTTTAAGTCACTAAGGTCTCTGTCATTATTACCAGAATGATTCCTTGCAATGCAAATGAGTTGAAGACATAAACGTTTTCAGCTTTCCTAAGCAGGATACAGGTCTGCTCTCCCCAGAATTTCTTCCCTTGTAATTATTATGTGTCCATGCTTGTCATGTCTCTCACACTAACAATTGATTTACAATCCTACTTCAAAGCGCTTGTCCTCACCCTGGTAGCAGTGAGTAATGACAACGGGCAGGAGACCCAGATACAGGATGCTATTTTGCACACCTGAAAAGTATTCCCTTTTTCTGCATTTCTCTGACTGCATGGGTAGAAAAAGCACTCTGTTATGACTGCTTCACAGTATTTTTGATGTTAAATCTTTGACATTTTCTTGTTCTAGCAATGCCATCTATTCTCAAATGCCTAATGAATGTTCATTAAAGTTATATTTCACTGTAATTCTATTTTCCAGCACACTCTTTATCTCAATAAATAACTCATCATCTTGTCTCTGAGCAATGGAGGTCCTGTCACGTTGCTGAAGGAAGCACCAATCATAAAGGATGGGAATGCCATTCAGCAAGTATTTGCATTTTTCATCTCTCATTAAATAAAAAAAAAAAGCCTCATAGAGAGATTTGAGTGTAGCTGCAACTGCTACATGTGATACCTGTCAAAATATGATAAATTGACAATTTTACCCTAGCTTCTTAACTCTTTGGACCGAAAAACTTGAGGAAGGCCTTGTTTTTTATGAATTACCATCACATTCATGAGGTAAAATGTGCTAACCATAATCACTTCCATTGAGGTTTAAGTTAAGGGCAGTGTCAGAAGCCACTACTTAGCATTTTAGCTCAAGAAGTTACTGCTTTTCTGATAAATCTGCTTGATGTTGCACTGGACTGAAATGAATTTTTGCTCTATGATAAAGAGCGTAGCCATTCAATGTCTAGTGGGAAATTCCTAGGCATCTGTGTCTCTGCTGTGCTCTGCCCTACAAATCTTTGCTGACTTCAAATTCTACTGATTTCTCAGGTCTTGCTCAGAATGCATTAGTGAGGAAAATGCACCTCTTATGCTTGCAATTTTTCCCATCCGTGTTAACATTTTGAATTCTTTCTTAAATTGGAGAAAACTGTACTTGATGAATAATTAAATATTTTCAGGTGGAATCTTTGTTCACCCATGAGATGTTCTGTCCTTAGAAATGTGTGAATTGCCTGTTTCCCAAATATTGGTTGAAAGTGTTTAGGAGAAGAAGTGAAGAATATCACAGACATTTGAAACTGCATGGGGAATTGTAGGCAGGGAAAATGAAAGAGATTACATACTTGATTGAGATGCTGGAGGCCTTTTTTAAGTCATTATGCTTATCATTCTTCCATTTAGTGTAATTTATATTTTCTCTCTTGAATTTTTGCAGATAGATTTATTAAGATACTGGATCTTTACTGGAATAGGTACACATTTACGTGCAGTAAAATTGCATTTGCCATATAGTAGCCCAGGAACTTAATTTAAATGACATAGTCCTTCTGGGTTTGGTTTTTTTTTTTGACAACCCAAGTAGTTTGCAGTGTTGCTGTGGTAATTATAGATTTGGAATTTTAATATTTCTTTTTGCTTTAAAATTTTTTTTACCATTTAAAATAAGTTAATTCTGTAAAATTACCCCATACAGAATATTCTGCAAAGGGGAAAGGAGTTAGTAAATGCAAATATGACTCTAATTGCAATTAGTAGGATAAATTTTAGGAGAGGTTAGTTACTGACAAACATACATCCTCATGTTAATTGTTTAAATATCCTGTGCTAAGCTGGTGATCAATACCCTGTTTTAATCTTAAGGTATCTAAAATTGCAAACAGTAAATCTCTGGCTAGTCTGGGCTTCAAAGGGACAGAGAGCTCATCCAAACACACACAGTATTCAGAATGTAAAAAAGTAATCCTCTACCCTAACTCAATCTATGGTGAAAGTATCTTCTAGGGAGCTTAGAGTCAGTGGAGACACATGATCGATAGCAAAGTAGCTAATGATGTTGGTATTTTACTTTTTCTTAAGGGGCTTTTAATAAAATATGTGTAAAATACTTTAGGGAGCCTGATACATGAATGAGTTACATATTCACTGCCAGCTAAAGTAGGAAATGTGCTATTCATTGAGTCATCAGGCCAATTTCTCTAAAAATATTGGAATTCCTGCACTGAAAAAGGATGGCATGAATTCATCAACTGCCTCATCCCCTAACTTGCCAGGCCATTCGAGAATCACACTGCTTCAGATACTCCTTGCTATGCTTTTAGATTTTAATTAGTATTATATATTCACATCAAAAAGATGTTACTCTTGCAATGCATAAAACTATTTTATACATTTTCTTAGAGCTAAGTACCCTGAATGTATCAACTCTGCCACTCCTCCCTCATTTTCCTAAATACAAATGGGTTATAGCACTAACAAATTCTGCCTTTACAGTGGTTATAGCTGCTGGTAACTGTTATGGATTGGCCAGAAACACGCCAGAGTCTCTAAACTAACATCATATTTCTCTAGTGCCCCCAGCTCTCTTCAAGATATCAAAAGAATTTGCATCATAAATGTTTCTACTATCCGATAGAATTGCTTCTTTAACAAGTCTTTCATCACATCTCATAAATTTGCAGACTGTAACAGTAAACTTCAGAGAAAACTTGTGAAAAGCTTGTAAAAATATGTCACCCTCCTATTAACTTTCTCATCACTCAGTTACTATTTCAGCAATGTTCTTTTACCATGCCAGTAGTGAGTATCGTCCCTTCTGGAAAACTGTTATCTGTTTAATAGCAGCTTCTTACCTTTAGTTTTTATTAATCCCTTTGTGTTTTTTACAGTATTCCAGGGATAGAAAATAAAAGATTATTTCTGAAATATCTTTGCCTGCCTCTTCATATGCTTGAGTGAACTTCTGACAGTGAACTGAAAATGGTGTTCAAATTCAAGCTATATACCTGTTGATTTCTCTCTAATTTCCTTCTATCTGCAGTGTCAAATTTAGTTTAGAATAAAACTATACTTCTGTTCATAATGCCTGCAAGTTTGTGATTAAAGCCAATGCTAAATTGTACTTATAAAGTACAACCAGATCCTGAACTGGTAAAATATTTGCTAAACTGACTGGTAAGCACCATAAATTGTCACCCTGAGCACCTGTTTGGTGAAATAAAACCCAAGATATCTCTGGTTCTGCAGCCAAGATTTGAAACACACCTTGAGAGCACATATAGTTCTAGAGAAGAATTATTTGTACCTCTTGCATTAATATAATTTGCTTACCTAATTATCAAAAGTGTGTGTTCTAATGTTTTACAGATTTTACTGTAAGAACATGTAATTGGAAGGAGTGGATGCTTAATAAGTTTTTCCTGTCCCACATACCCTGAGAAGGTAAGGAATGCCTCACTTCATGAAAGAGATGCTGCTTTCTGTGCCCTTGCACTTCACTAGCACCCAGGCCTGTTATAGTTTACATGCCTAATTCTGCAATCCCTTGAAGAGTTTGGTCCTTTTGTTATCTGGTTGTGGATCCATATATTTCTCTCATCTTCCTTTGAAAGTGCAGCTGACAGGTGCCTCCTCAGTCTCCTGTGGCATAAAGTTCCAGAAGGTCACTGCCTGTTGTATAAAGTATTTATTTTTATTTGTATTGAATTTCTCCTACTAGTTTAATGTTATTTTCCCTTTTTCTGAACAATTTTATGGAAAAGTGTTGTGCATTTGCTTTATGAAGGATTGTTATATTTGTGATAGGGATGGTAATTTTCAAAATTTTCTCTTTTTTATTTCCTGTAGTTTGAATGCTTCAGGACTATAATGACTTGTATATTTATTTTGTCTTTCAAAAATACTGGTGGCAATACTTTGCCTTCTTCTGATTATTTTTTCAGTTCTGTTTTGGTTGTGCAAACAAAGAGCTTCATATCTGGCCTGAAACAAAGCCTCAGTGCTTGAAGCCATTCTGATTCTGAATGAAGCAGAAGGCTCCCTCCATGCCTCTCCCTCTGTACTTCTGCCTCAGCCCATTTGCCTGGCCTGTCTTACACTTCAGCTGCTTTGTGGCGTTTTATTCCCATAATCTAGAAATTTCATCAACCAAATTATTTTTTCAGAAAGCCACCTGGGGGCAGTTTCAAAAGCTTTAGTTGAGATTTACGGTTTCTCCACTGTCTGCAAAAGAAGTAAATAGTTTGGCTTGACATGAATTCTTTATTATTGTGTTAGTTATCGCATATTTCTTGCTTTTTTTTTTCCAAATGGTCACAAATTGCTTCAAATTTTTCTCAGATTTATCAAATTGGATAATTTTTATTCAATCAAATAATGACACACTTATGGTTTAGTTAATTGCCCCAGAATTATAGGTGAGAAAACATTCTTATAATTGCCTCAAAATTAGTCTGTTTTTTCATTTATTTGCCTACTGATCTCAACATATCCACATAAATAAAAGTTTAAGCACATGCAGAAGTGTAGATTTAATACTGCTTTTCTGGTAGAAATACAGCATCATGCTACAGCAGAACTTGTTTTAAATGTACTGCAGTGTCAGTGGATTTGAGTAGCTCAGACTGTAGTTGAGTGTCATCACAGAGACAAGGACGGAAAGCAAAGACATCGAATTCACTGATAGCAATCAACAGAGTCCCACTTTCTTCCTCTCCTCAAGAGCAAGGAGATGCCTATTCAGAAGCATCCCTGTGCCCCTGTTCTCAGTTGCCACTCCACTGCACATCTGCTCGTTTGGCAATAACTTACCCATAAATGATGTAAGACTGGAATGAGGCAATGCTTAAGGAGATGGCTGTCCCGTGTTTTAAACAGAGCAAGGAACTCAGTCTGAATACCAGACTGACACAGTTCTCCCTACTTAAACAGTTTGTTTTCCATATCAAGGGGAATGGGTCCAAACAAACAACTGAATAAAAAAGGGAATGAAAAACAATCTCACAAATGCTGAACTGAAATATCTTAAGATGGAAAGTTCCATCCTATAAAGTGGAAATATATGCATGAAAGTTTTATAGTTATATCACTTTTGTTTTAGTTCTCAAAATAAAGCAGATCTGTGCATTTGATGAGAGTCTCAAAGCAAAAAGAATAAGGGAAAAGTGGAAAAATTCATGCTGAACATCATTTGTGTTATATAAAAGACTATAATGTTACTGAGATTTTCTTCTAGTCTTGAGACTAAAGAAAGAAATCAAGACTCAGATGCCATGATGCTCTTCGATCTTTTATCTTTGTTCAGTTACAAGTAATTTTTAGAAAATGCTTTGAAAACAGCAATGGTCATGCTTCAAATATTTAAATGTATTCAAATAAAATCCTGGTTATTTTTGTAATGCTGAAACAATATTGTTTATGCCATATTTTTGTAGAAAAATTCACTATGAGTTAATGTGATAAAAATCTACTGAAGACAAGCCACCAGGTCGGCATAAGAAACTGCAAACATCCCAGAACTTCAAGAAGAAAATGGAAATAATTTTTAATAGAAATCAACTGAAAACAAGCTGTGAATGCCTAAATACACAGCAGCTTTCTTGTGGTCCTCTGAAAAGTACTGTCTGGAGCTCAGAGTGGAAAAGTGGACAGAAGTGCTGTCTTCTCAGAAATTTTGTCTTGTTTTGAGTGTATGTTTGGGAGGAGGGACACATCTTTCTGGTTAGGCAAAAAAAAGATTGTTCTAGCAATATATGTGGTTGCACAGTGGTTATTTGTGCTTTTCAGATAAAGATCCATTATTGTTGCCAGCTTATGTAAAAGAATACAAAGTATTTTGAAAAATACCAATAAAAGTACCTTGCCATTTCTCTAAGGAAGTCTTGTGTTTGCTTTTAAATAAGAACTTGTCTGAACTCTCTGAAAATGAACATCATTGCCAAAAACATTTCTACAAAACTGAAGGTTAGTTTTCAAATATATCTGTCTTTCTCTGACATTTCTCCTTTCCTCTTGCTAAAGGCTATATTACATTGGAATTTATCCAGTGCACTGTGTCTTCTAGATTTGCCCATCAACTTCACTATTATTATTCTCTCAACTCTTTCTGATATCAGTTGTGCCAAGATTTTAGTGCAGAGCAACTGTGTAGCCACAGAGATTTCTCCCCTGGTGATTTTAACTGGCACAAGTTGTATTATGGCGTGATTTTTATTTCTGTGAAGATCAAATGCGGTTCTGCTGGAATAACTTCTTCTCTCTGTTGTATATTTAGTTTGTAATTTTTGATTCCATACCTTCTGGGTTGTCTAAGTGAAACTCTGGTTGGTACTGTAAGTGATGGCACCTTTGTCCATAGAACTATAGAAAACCTCTAATACAACTTGTTCAAAGCAGGAACAGCTGTGAGATCAGACCAAGTTGCTCAGGGTTTTACTCTCTCTTCCCTCATTGACATAATTATTTTAATAGATTTCAGTAATTTTATTATTTTTATTTTCCAGGCAATCTTAATCTAATTTTTGGCTTCAAAATTTGAATATTCCATATAATTAACTGTAATACTCTAATTGTTCCAAAGACTTTTAGCTAGAAGACTGTTTTCTGATGGAGCTTACATTACTCTGTTCACCTGTTGCTTAGTCACGTAAGTTATTTCTAAGCATGAGTAATCCTAACACTTGGATTGCTTTTTTTGTGCATAACAGGAAAACAGAAAGGTACCATAGCAAAGTGATTGCAATTTGAAGTGCATGTGACTGTTCAAAAGCACAAAATGAAACATATAAATCAAAAGTAGATGCTTGAATGGGCACAAAAATGTCCTGTCTTACAGTACTACACTGAAGAAATTCTCATCTCTATTTCACTATAAAAAGTTATGCATGTTTAATGAAAGATAATTCCAAGCATGAATCAATTATTGTGTTTTCCCATAAATTATAGATGGAAGAGGTATGGTTCTCAGCAAAAAGGAGGAAGGGGAAAGAAACCTGGCTTTCTAACCTAGTTGTTGAGTTACTTGCTACTGACAAGGATCACATTTTTATACAAATTAATGTTTAGCCTATAACAAGTACAGAAGTCCAGTGCATGAATTCAAGAGAAAACTACTGGTGGGGTGTGTCTTCCTGATCAGACAGCTTTGATTTCATGACAGTAGTGGAAACAAAGACATGTTCTGAAATATTTCAGGGAAAGCTACCATCCACTCTGTTCTATCCCATGTAGTTCTGACAGCTTGGAAAGAAAAAAAAAGATTGTCTCCTTTTGTTTTGGGTTTTTTCCTTCCACTTTGAGACAGACTCCTTTACACAGAAAAAACTTCAATCCCAAGCTATGTTGTAAACCTCCTGAAACGGGTCTTAGTGATGAAAGTGCTGAGCCATGTTTGCAGCTTGCCAGAATGGCACATCTGTCACTATAAAAAAGCTGTACTGCGAAGTGGCAAAAGAAAACCAATCTATAATATGATTCTTTCTTAATGGTAAATGTAACGCAAAGCAAAGACAGGGCATTTGCAAATAAAACCTGACATGATCTAATCCTGTTTGTGCAGTGTTTAATTTTCAGGTGTCTGAGCTACATACCACACAAGTTAGGAAGCCCTCTACTAATACAAATTACAGTAGCTGAAGGAGGCGTTAGCTCCTGCCCCTCTTAAATTGTGTTTTTTTTCTATTTATGCAGGCCCTCCCTGGATCACTAACAATGCATTATAATTATTGTTTAGTGACACTGCAGGGAGTAAACCTGCTAGAACTGAAATATGCTTATTCGATCTCTCTCCTTAAGCGGTGCCTCTTGATAGCTCATTTCAAAATGAGAACTGACACCTCATCTCTTTGTCTCCTGTAATCAAATTCTCTTCTTCTTTCATAGGGTGCTCTTAAGAAGGAAATTGCATTTTGCTGTAGTTTTGATGTTTTGTGAATCCGTGTTACAGGCAAAGGGGAGTTGGAGGTACAGAGTTTCAGTTGTGCCCTCATAAAAAGGCAGTGTCAATTTTGTTCGTATCAAATTGAGCTGAGTAGCAGTTCCATGAGGGCAAATAGAACTGAAGCTTAGCTGATTTTAATTTTAGTTGCTCAGATGTTGAGGTGTTGATAAGACTAGTGATATTTTGTACAAAAAGGAAACTTTTTTGCAGATTTGGATAAAACAAAAGAAGTTAATGAGACCTCTTCTGGAGGCATCAGAGGAGCATTTTCCCCTTTGCATCCTGATTTTCCATAGCCCTGCTTCTTTTTCCTACCCAAATTTAGCACCCCAAAATATGCACCCCAAGTTATTATTGCAACTTGAAAAATAATCATATCTTAAAAAATTCTGAGCCAAATATATCTATAGATATATTTAATACAGAGAAATGGACCTTCTATTTTAAGTAAGTAAATAGCCTGTTTGCATCAGCCCTCCACAGCTGAAGTACCAGTTAGGTGTGTAGTTACTGTGGGTGTTCTCTCTAGTCAACGGGGAGAAAGTGGCTCCTGAGGAAGAGCATTTTGTCCTCTTCATAGCTGAACTACCTTTGTGGACTTGCCTCCATCTACAGACAGGTGGTAGAGTCCAGTTTCAGTAACATCCCCAAATATGCATGGCATAGGATGAACTTCTGTCATATTGTAGAACTGACTGCAGAACTGCAATTGCAGAGCAGAGGAAAGGGAGAAACTGCTTGGGAGAAGCAAATATTAACCTGGAAAAAGAGGAATCCAAACTGGGCTAAGGTAATTTCAGTGAGTATTTTCACAAGTGATGTTTTCTTCTCTTGTGTATGATCCTGACTGTGTTTCCAAGATCTTAATAAGGATCAGTGTAGACACTAGAATGCTTCCCTGTTGATCATGTTTATAGACCTCTGTGAAAAGCAGAATAAGGAGCTGCTGATGTTGGAACACCTATAATCTCCTCTGTGAGGACCTATTCAATGCAGAAGTAAAATGAATTTTGTGTTCTGCTCTGTTTGAAGCAAGTTTGTTTCTTTACTTGTTCTTATATCAAATAAAAGGAAAAAGGCCCATTCTAAAACAGCTGGAGTTGTATTTTTGGTTTGTTGGGGTATCTTTACCTTAATGTGTAAATTAATAAAAACATCTTAAAATACTTTATTTGTTCTTTACAAAGTTGACTCTCATGAACTTGAAAACTAATAACTTCTTCATTGACTGTGTAAGTACAAAGCCCTGTGTGCTGGGTTCAGTGTCAGCTCATACTGATGATATGTGTGATGCAAGGATTTGGATTCTCAAATCAGGTATCTGTCTGGTTTAGCATCCCTAGGAAAGGGTCTTCAGTAGGAATAACTGCAGAATAAGTCCGTGGAGGCTGTGATAATTGAGTGTACTCTCTGACCATTTTGCACTGAAGGTGAACCATCCTTTCATTCAACTGAATTGGAAACTGCAGGGTAGTATTGATTACACTTCTCTGTACTACTAAGAAAAAAAATCTGTTCTCCTTAAACTGGACAAATAAAAAGGGTGAGTTCTACACAGTGCAAAACCGAACACAAATCTCTAGGCTGCTATACTTACATTGTGGAAAGAAAAATTTATAAATTCCATTGAGATTGCAAAAGCCTCCCCCAAACTTGAAAGACCCATGCCATATACAGCAGTATTATTACTATGCATTATTATTTTTAATAGGCTAATTACTCCTGTTTCCTTTCAAGACCGGTTGTTTTTTATCTTCAGTATGGCCCACACCTGTGTGTGGCTTTGATCTGCAATATGGAGAAAGATTGTTTCTCACTGCCAGCAGAGAAGTACGATGGCTCATCAGTTCTCTTGTGTACACAAAGGGACAGATTGTTGCAGACTGTGAATGCTGAACCCTGTCTGAAGGAAAAGGCTCCCTTTTTATAGCCTTTTTTCCCCCACTTCTTATAGCAAATTTCCCTGATCTGTTGCCAGCATGGTTTCTTTTAAGGATGTTTCTTCCAAATATGCATAAAGTGTCCTGTGCTTCCACATTCCCTCCAGCTCAGTAGGAGAAGCTCATAAGTTATTTTGGACAATTTATACAGCACGTAGTAGGATGTGCACAGCATGCTATACTCCTTTTTTTTATACAGTGGAACTACTCTTAAGGGATATAATTTTTTCCCAATTATAATTTTCTGCCCTCTTTTGTAATTTAATGGGAGAATCTTTTTTTTACCAGAGAAGAGAACAATATATGACTGATGTAAAAAACAGGTGGAGCTCAGATGCTGCCAAAATAGCATCAAATTAATACCTGCAGATACAAGACATCATTCTAGCTCTGTCTTTTAATTTTCCTTAAAGTTATGGATATTTTGTTAAATTTTTGCAGTACAACACAGGATTTAGGATAGATTTTTCATTCTAAATTTACCAAGAAAATTAAATTTATTTCATTTGCAGAAGTATAAAATTATGGTTCTTCACAAGATCTTGCTAAATTCAAAGAGATAATATGTTCAGGACAATGATCTGTGGAATTGGAGAAAATTGTAAGTAATAGTGGTCAAAGAGCTTGGGGAGAAAATGCAGGAAACCAATTGTGAAATTTCCCATTTGTTGCAGGGATGATACATAAAGAAGCAGCAATTTCCTGGAAAGCCAAGGGTCCTGTACTTTTTACACACCTATTTCTGTAAAACTGTGTTCACTTGGATTCAGAATAGTCCTGGTGTGACTTTGTTCGATTTAGGTTTTCCGTGATTTGTTATTAACTTTGAGTTGCTTTTTTTGACTGATTTCTGAGACTGATGACTTTTGCTCATGTACTATGAGAGGTGTCTTCTTCCTACAGTTCATGTCTGCAGTGTTTTTTCTGCTGTAGCTCATACAATTTAGGTTTATCTTCATTCTTGGTTTTCTTTAATTTTTTCCTGCATTATTTTCTATTTTGCAACATAGTGTGTTTGATTTTGATTTCTTCCAAACCTTTTCTTACTGTTTTCTCTAAACAAGAATATGAACTTTATATTCAACAGGTAGTTCACCCAAAAGGTATATGAAATATCATAGGTTCAGCAATCCTTACACAGATAAAATAGAGGTTGCTTATACTTTCTAATTTATGTAATTCCATCTAAACACAGCAAAATGAATTCTGTCTAATTTTCCATTCTTCTTCTCAGAAGAGAGTAACTGAGCCACACGACAATCCATGTCACAAAACTTTGTTTATGTACTTCATTTTTAAGTCTTAGAGGAGAGGGCAGGAATGAAAGGGACTTTCCCAGCTGAAATGGTGGGGTTTTTTATCTTTTCCCTTGTTAGTCATAGTATCCCTGTGGAATGGAGAACAAAAGTGGGAGTAGAGCACTTCCTTATCTACTCACAGCTTTTCTGTGGTTCTTAGAAAATTCAAACATAAAGTCACTGCTTAGAAAATAACAGAGTTAGCACCACAGCAAGACAAGTAAATGAACATTTAAAAAAGTTATGCCCCAGAATATGCTTGCAGTTCAACATTAAAGAAGGAAATCTACAATTAATAGATCAATAATTCATAACAAGGAATATAGTCTTTTAAAATAAGAAGTTCTGCTAGAGATAATTTCCAGGTCATCTAAAATAACATACTCATTTTTCTAATGTGGAAAACAAAGTCTGGTGAGGACCATTGCATGCATTCTGGCTTTAATTTTTTCACTAAAGAAATGTTTTGAATATGTTAGAAGCTGCTTAGACTCAGTGTTTTAGTTTTACTTTTGATTAGAATGGCCTAATTGAAGGTGAAAGTAAAATTGGTAACAAATTTAGAGAAAATTACTGGAGGAATTTTGAAAAATTTAAGAAGGTTAAAAAAGCTCAGAAGGGCTTTTGAAATGATCATTGCAGGCACTCCAATCACATGTAACACCATAATCATTATTTATTTTGAGATATCTCACAATCATAACCATTGGTTAATTGTGCTATCCTTGCATGCAGATAAGGATGAGATCTGCCTAAATTGCAGTTTATTAATTGTCAATACCTGTTATGTTTTTTTGAGCTCTTCAGTGTGTGGGTTTTATTTTTTCTTAGCTTTAATTCTAGAATTTTAGCTCAATAAAAACTTTTCTAGCTTTGGAACATTTCAGTATGGAAACACTATAATAGTTATATATATATGCCTTTGGGGTTTCAGCTGTTACTGAAGCAAAGTCTTCTGGTTTTCAGAAACTTCCAGAAGCAGAGGGACTAAAGGTTGTATATAGTTTTGATAACCCTCATCATCATCCTTCTATGGTTACAAGGATATTTTTATTTATATGTGCTCCACTTTTTTCTCTGCTCTATGTCAAGTTTTACTCCTCAAAAGAGCCATTTCATTTTCAAAGAGAGATCTCAGGAAATCAAAACTTTTTTTTATAGTTGACCTACAGTGATTATAAATCAAAATCACCGAGGCAATGAAGAAGAAAGAGAAACGTATACATACAAAATGGAACTCTATAAAAAGAGAGCTAAGAACATCTGCCGGTACAAGAAGCCCTTCAAATATGGGAATCATGAATAATGTAGTTCTCTAGTAGACTCAGTATGCCCAAAACAGAGGGCAGGCACATTTGCCAATACCACAGGCCATGAAGCTAAGGAAGAACATAAAAGAAATTACTTCTTCATTTTCACTCAGCAGGGCAGTGACAGAACTTGATCAATTTTGAGTTTTTCAGACATATCATGATTGAGATAGAGTTGATTGTAAGACAATAAAGTTCAATGGAAAAATTGGTTGAATGGAGAATATTCAAGTCCAGCAAGTCCTGTTTTGTATCCTGGTCTTGCTGCTGATCAACACCCTGCTGTGCTTGGAACATTATACTGTTGCTTGTGCTGGTACTTGTACACACTGTGGCATTATTTTTTTCCCTGCTTAGTAGGCAGTTACACCCACCTTTGCAGAGCACGACATAGAAGAGTGATTTTGTGCCTGAAATCTGTCAATAAACATATGCTAGTTTGAAGGAAATAATCCTATTCCTATAAGCCTACCACCATCTAAGACTCCTTTTCCCCTCTGCTCACTCCATGGACAGCTCCCTGGTGGTTGTGGCACTGTGCAGCTGTCCTCATTGGGAGCATTGCTGTGCTGTTAAGGTGACCATGCTAGTCTCTGCTGACATTAGGTGTGTTTTCCTTCTACAAGATGGCCTTCTGTCTCAGTCAAGCCAGAGTTTGTCCACCTAGCAGATTAGGCTTTAACTGGCCTGAGCTGGGGTCACTGGTGCTACCACTACAGCAAAAGAGTCAGTCTCTCCTCAGGGTCTAGTGCCCTTTTTTCTGACACTGCTGCAGCTGAGCCGTGCTGTGGCAGTCAGTGCTGTATGCAACAGGAGCAATTGTAGCTAGTTCTCCTTCTGCACATGCCTGGCAGTGAGTGAGAATTACTCTCTTAACTGGCCTGTCTGTGTCAAACTGGAGGGAAGTGCCAGGATTGTCCGAGGCCTGCCATTCCCAACCACTCAACGCTTGGATGCTGCTGCTTCTGAACTCAGAATCATACAATTGTCTTTGGTCTCCCTCCTCATTTACTTCCACTACTAAAAGAATACCATCAGGACTGAGCTCCAAACACTTTGCATGGATTTGGTAAGACCTTTAGTGGTGTGGACTGATTCTGGCTGCAGGCAGACTGCCCTTCCTTCAATATCTATTTACATGTCAGTGCCCCTGTTATCACACACTGACTCCAGAGCCAGTATGTGCACGGCAGATAATCTAGCTTTGAGAGTGTTATGTCTGTAACAGGTATGTGATGGGAGGGCAAAAGGTCAAAAATACAAGTTTTGCATAGTTGGCAACAGAAAATTCAAGGCTCTCATTTAGCAGAACCTCTAGAAATTAACTTTGGCAGTAAGTCATTTTATTAGGGTAATCAGTGTGAGACTGAATGCCAGTAATAATAATGTTAGCTGTGTGAGTTTAAAATCAAGTAGTCATGACTTATTTTCAGGAAGACTTAATGCCTAATACTTCAATTCACTCTCATCAAAAAATGAGATAATTATCTCTAATTCTCTCCTCTGGTGCCACGATTTTTTTATTGTGTAGAGACTATGTATTCTTAAAGCAAGTAATTTTTAAGTACTAATCAGACGACATATGACAGTTTCCATGACAATCTAATTGAACACTAGCTTTTAAGTCAGAAATATGAAATAATTTAAACAATTTATTTAATTGCTTGTATGTTAATTAATCAAATACCTTTCCCAAGGCAGTGATTATTTTATTCAATATTCCTCTTTCATATATGCACACACATCCATACAGATTCACTTTTTAACAAACATGTCCCGTGAGTATCACCAGAGTAAAAAAAGCCTCAACTTTGTCAAGCAATATTATTTTAGCCTGAGCATTTAGTTTCCCATTTCCACAAAATAGGAATTATTTCTTAAATTTTGACTCTCTTCAAGTTATTATATTTTGTAATGTGTATCCTTTAACATTTAAATAATTTAAAAATTAATTAATGATAAAAACTTTTGATTTCTTAATAACCTTAATATATACTAATTAATTAATATTCATAGGTTTTGGTTCTGAAGTTAACTACTGTAATGATATTGCATACTGCAATGATAAGCATGTAGCATAAAATTGGGGGAAAAAGCCATTAGTTAAAGAACATTATATATTCTACTGTTAAATGAGTAATTCTTGATAACATTCTGGATTTACTGTTGCAGTACATATTTTTTAAGGAGAGACTGAATTTATCACTGTTATCACATGATGCAGATTAAAAAAATTGAAGCATTTAAAGTCCTTTATTGCTTATAAAGGTGGGAAAAAGAGTTTATGTGAAAAATTTCAAATTCTTTTGATGGCCTGACTAAAGCAAACTTTCTCATATAGCATCCTGATCTTACACCATATCTTTTTCATAGCTAGTTCACCTGGCTCTGCTGAACCTGCATCATCATGGGGTCTGGCATTGGGTAAGTGGAAGTGATACAGGAAAAAGCAGCCTTCTTCTGCTAACAACAGTTGCAAGAATATCCTTCATAAATGAGAACATTTAGAGGCAACATAATCCTCTTCAAAGGAAAATTCTATGTGTTTTGTTAAATTTTTCATTTCTTCCCAGCACTTCACAACACCCAGAAATTAAAAATCCCTTCAAACTTGACTGAGAACTTCAGTAGGAAGGTTGAGGTTGTAAACTAATTCTTAAAGTTTGCATATGGACACATTAGGGCTCCAAATCCTTTGATACTTACCTTGTTTTTTCTTGCTGTCATAGTTTTATGTTTAAGACTCATTAGTGTGGTAGCCTGCAGCCAAAATGCTGTTAGTTATTCCTGGTTTCTCTTTAAAGAACATGGAGTCTAGCTGCATGAAACAAGATCAAATGACATTCTTCTTTGGCTAGTGGTGACAGACTGGTGCAAGTAGATTTTATTGGATTGCTTCTGTAGCAGTTGTTGCAAAAATAGAAAATAGATTCATAGACTTACAGAATCACTGGGGTAGGAAAAGAACTCTGGAAATCATCTAGTCCAGCTCACTTTCTCTATTCAGTCAGTGTCAGCTAGAGCAGAATGCTCAGGACTGTGTCCGGTCAGATTTTGGCTCTTAAATGAAACAGTTATTTTCATTTTGGAAGTATTGGATTGTCACAGGAAACTGCATTTTTTTTCTGGGAAAAAACAAACCAAACCAAACTACAAAAAAGAAACAACACCTATGTAAAGAAAGGTTTTGAAGTCTTTGCTGATTTTTCTTTTCATATTTGACTGTATCCTGAGTAGTGTCATCCATTTCCACCTACCTTGTTTGACCTATAAATCAAAATTTAATAGGAAAAAAGCATGGTAGCAGTGTTTCAATTTCAGGTTTATACTCTTGTGGTAGGTTGACCCTGGCTGGATGTCAGGTGTCTGCCAAAGCTGCTCTGTTTCTCCTCCTCAACCAGAGAAGGGGAGGAAAATGTAATGAAAGGCTTGTGGGCTGACACACGACAGGGAGAAATCACTCACCAGTTACCATCACAGGCAAAAAGACTTGACTTGGGGAAACAACTAGGGGTCCTTTGAAAAAAACATCATGGAAATGGCCAGTGTCTTGGTTACAGAGGTATACCTCTCCATTGAAGTATTTTTCTGCTCTGAGCACCACAATAATTGCTGGTCACTCTCCAGCTGCATGAGGTTCCATGCATGCAAAGCAACAACACATTTTGTGGTGTAAGTTCTGAGAGGCAGTCTGCACAGTGTGAAGTGTTAGAGGGAATGAGTAGCAAAGCACAGAATCCCATACTCAGCTCTGTTGTGGGTAATGCATTGCCTCTGGCAGCAGTCAAGTGTTTTTTAGTAGCTCAATAAGTAACATCTTCAGAGCAGATCGCTCTTAATTTATACATGCACTCGTAACAACAGGTATTCTGTTTCAAGCACCTCTGCATCTCTAGGTAATGAAATTACCTTGAATGACTTAATTCAGAACTAAGTGTCCTCTTTTTATTTGTGTAAGTGTCTTAATATGCATTAAGGCTTATTCCAGAAAGCATTGATAGTTAGCTCATTCATTATATTGATTGACAGTAAAACATCAAGAAAAGCATCTGTCTGTGACCACTTTGTCAAGAGCATTGCCTGAGCGCTGCTGTTTCTGAGTGTGTTGGCATCTTGGCACAACATCTAAATCACTAACAAACAAGATGCCATTCTAATGAGAACAGTAATATTGGTTCTGACAAAGCATTTAAAAACAAGCAGAGGATCAGAGAACCCCAGCTCAAGATGGAGAGCATTGGATCAAGTTTTAGCTGCAGAACTTTTCTTTCTCTTTTTGCCTTTCTCTTCCCAGCCATAATCGCAGTTCTTCATCAGTCCCTTTGTCTCCCCCCTCTCCACTCCTTCTCTCTGGTATTTATTTTTATTTAAAAACCTTTAGAGAAACAGTGACAGAATTCACTTCTTTTTTCTTTTAAAATTTGTTGAATATTTATGAATCTAGAAGACTTTCAGTGCTTCATTTTTGTTAAGATTTTTGTTTTGATTTGTTTTTCTAGGAGCTGTGCTCAGAACTGCAGGATTTCGGGTGGGGTGAAGCAGATGATGCTGTACAGGATGAGTAGTACTGCAGCGAAACCAGTTTGAAAAGCAAGCTTGTCAACGTCAGGGCTTACAAAATCATTTGTGAAGGTATACATTTAATAAGATAGAGCAATTAGTCTCTTCGCTGGCTTGAGAAAATGAGGCAAAGCAACTTCCAGAAGATAATTTCCATTTCACTGAAATCTAGAATGGTACATCTTCACCATTCATTAGGAAAAAACATCACGGCATTATCTATGAAAGCTCTGGTAGCCAGACGAAGACAGTCCTTTACATTGGGCAATTAAGTAAAATAATAATTGCCAATTTAAGTCAAGGTTACATAAATTTGCAAGCAATAAATGGATTGTATGGAAATGTAAAATCACAGAAATTATCTCTATTTATTCAGTGATTTGGACTATGGTGATCTCTTTATTAAATCTATGACACATCCGGGTGCACAGTTGATTGAAGTTATACTTACATTTCCATTCATGTTGAGAATGATACTTGCCATGAATACCATAGGTCTCAGAGGGCTGCATGTCAGCTGGTTTTGAACCATCCTTCAATATAAGTCTCTTTCTCATACAGTTTGATGTGATAATTCTGTGACAGTTCAAGAAAGAAATAGCAGCTAACAACCCAGAGAAGTACAGTGCTGATGTAGATCAGTATATGTTACTTGCCTGTACTTGTGAGCCAAATTTTAGAAGGTTATGTGTGCAGCTTCTGGATTTATCTGCATACATTGTTGTTTCATGCTTAATCATAAAAAAAGAAAAGTAGAATTTGGGTGAAAAGCACATTTGATTTGTACTCAGCCTTGGGGAAGGAAGTATTCAAAAATAAAAGAGCAAGTCTTCTTCAAATGCAATTTTGTACACGGGATTGTAATTTCAAAAGTTGCCAACGAGAGTAATCAAGCCCTTCAGATGAAAGTCGAATTTAATAATAGGCCATAGTTTAAATGATTCTTAATGCACTCATTTCCTAAATGGGAAGATAATCTTTTTTTGGAGGCACTTGTGGATTATTTTTGGAGCCACTTTTTCTGAGTTCTGTTCTTTTGCACAGCTATGTAAAATTCTGCCATATATATATGCTGAGAGACAAAACAGTCTGCAAAGGACATCCCAGATGAGAACTTTGAAACACAGGAGACAAAAAACAAAGCTCTGCTAAAGTGGTATAATTCCTTCTTTGCATCCTTGTTTTTTATCTTCCAAAGCTTTGCTTATCAGTGGTTAGTTATTTTTCTATGTATATATATGTATGTATATTCATCTTTCAAAATAAATTCTCTGTCTCTCTACATTCTTCATAAGCAGTATATGAACTGAATCCAAGTTGATGTCAAATTGAAATTAGTGGTACTTTAAGTCTCTTGTAACTATTTCCATTTAGAATGTTATCACTCACATCCAGATCAGCTAGACTTCCAAAGTCCCTGGTGGAGGTACTCTCCATTTTAGTAGCAGTTTCTACTACATAGTGATGAAAATAGGAAATGACTTGTTGGCTTGGCATCATGCAGGGCTAGTCTAACTCAGGTGAGGCATGAGTTAGGCTCAGTGTGATGCATTCAAGCCACAGGGAGTCCAGAAACAAGTGCCCATCCCAGAAAACAGTGCAAAGTAGACAAGGTGGCATTGAATTGGTGACATCCACCACCAATAGCAGTCTGGGGAGGGTGAGCACATCATCTCAAATTGCCAGCTAATATGGTGTACTACAGTTTGGTGGGTTTTATCAGCCAAGAAACACACAAGATATGTAACCCTCTTAGTGTGCTGCTTGGTTGCTAACATCAGTTGAGAAAAAAATGTTTAACTTTTCTTCTGTTATTTCATACAAAGAAACCAGAAGTTTGAGTGGGAAACAAAATGAAAACTATCCAAGAGCCATTACTTTAGAAGTCTCTGTTGGCCGTTAAAATTGCAAATATATTGCCTGTTTATTGTAACGTCATTACCTCTTTGAAGTTGCAACAAAAGGTTTGAATGAATAAAACATCATAGTTAAAGCCCTTGATGTGGCATAAAGCAACATGGGTCTGCTGGGTAACACCCCCCAAAATATCAATGAGTAGCCATAACTCTTCATACAAACTGAGAAGTTACCTGGACATGCTTTGGGCAGAAGAATGTACAGTTAAACACTTCCTGGGCTAGATGCTCTATAGAACCCTGTTCATCTGTATCCAGATGTTAGTTAAGGACAAAATAACTAAAAAAGAGGAGAGAGGTAAACCATTTCACATCAGCCAAATATTTCTTCTGTTCACTGAGATGGCTTTTAGGTAAGAGCTCAGTTGCTTCTCCAGACAGTAGGCATCTGTAAAGCAAAGGACAGTCAAACTAGGTAGTGAAACTCCAGTAACCCCAGTTCCTTGCCTCTAAGGATGAATTCAGACGATATCTTTGGTTAAAGTGATTTGACATAGTTCTACTGCATAATTTTTAAATCTTATGATGCATTGTTTGCAACTAACATTTTTCATAAGTAAAAGCCTTGCCTATAAACAGTATAAGGTTTCCATAGCACCTGGCAAGTCTGTCCTTGAAAAAATTTAAGTAATGTCAAATCCCTAATATACATATTATAGCCTGAGGAAATGTTATTGGGATGCAAACTCTTGGATGACAGCCCTCTACTTCCCAACTACAGGCTAGGCACAAGTTTAAAGCTTATTGCTCAAAGCTTGGGAATCAAAGCCTATCCAAAGAATTTATTGAAGTTACAGAATGTAATTTAGAAACCTTTGAAATATCTAAGACAGGGACCAGAAGCTGATTTTAGATAGACACCACATAATAAACATACAGCTAAAATGATCATGTATTAGATATATGCCAACTCTTCTGCTTTTAACTAAAAGTGAAACACACAGAACAGTCAGGAGAATTTCATTGCAAGATATTAAAGTTTTATAAGTTCCATCACTCCAAGAACTACTTGGGACTACATGTGAAAGTTACCACTAAATTGTTTCATAAATAATTGCTTTCATTTTGGTAACCTCTTACTAGAACTTCTGTAGCAGTCAAATAAGAAATCTGGCAATTAATCATACACCAGTCAAATATCAATCACATAAAACTGAAATGCAAACCTTCAACTTCAGAGTTGTCTGTAAGTCGCAAATACAATTGACATTGACTTCTGATCCTCTGTGTATTCTTTAGGTTTCATTAATTTTAATTATGTTTATCTTGGTCTATGAGCAGTTTCCATAAATGCTGAGCAATGAATATAACAAATTATTAATGCCACCATCATAATTCAAAGGCAGCTGGAAATGTGCATACATTTGTTATTTTAATTTTCATGCTCTATTGTCAAAATGTAGATTATGCTAAGTGTTCTTTTGGGAATTATTAATTAGTCCAAATTCCATCAGTAATAATGAAGTTAAAAGTCTCTAATTGTATGAGTACTTTGGGATGATTACATTATACTAAAAATGCAGTGGATCATGGAGAGTGATAGGGGGGACTGTTGGTTAAGAGCAAAACACTGAACAACAGAATACCTGGATTCTTATCATGTGTCTAGATGTGTAATCGGTGTATCATCTTTTGTAAAGGTACTGTTTGTTTTTCTACCTTTGTCTCTGTCAAATAAGTAAATATTCAGTTTAGAAGGGTATCAAGGTGTTTTAATACTGGCTATTTTACTATCAACAGCCCTTTTATTCGTGTAGAAGACAAATTCGACAAAGTTTGCATGAAAACAGGAATGCCTGGGACCATTTTTACAGTATTATTCGAAGCATGCCATAAAAAGAAGTTAATAGTCTAGAATATTCATATTAGGCAGAAGTGTGATGGGTAAAAGGCATTAGTCTTGAGCTTCATAGTCTCAGTTTTGTACATTGACATATTCAGTAGCTGTACGAAGTCATGGCCACCATGTTCTTACACAGACTACTGACTTCCAAATGAAGCTCACACTCTGAGCAATTTGCTCAGCTTTCCAGACAAGCCAAAGAAGGCTTTTACCCCCACAGTTTAGGTCTGGAAATTCAGTTACAAGTCTGAGAAAGGCTCTATGCCAGTACCCCGGGTTAGTTGTGCTTTCTACCCCTGCTGATTAAGATTTTCATTGCAGAAAATGAAAAAACTTAAGAAGCAATTTGCATTCAAAGGAGATGGTGTGACATTTTCCTCAAATGAGGACACCAGACAAAGATAGGACAGGGCTTTAGTAATTCTTGAAACTTTACACGCTTTTGCACTAGAACAAATAATGTGTTCCTGTTTTTGTTGTATGGGGGGGAGTGTGGGTGGGTCGGTTTGCTTATGAGTTTGGGTTTTGGTGTATTTGGGGTTTTTGTTTTGTTTTTTAACAAGAGAAAATATTAAGAGCTATGTAATATTGTCCACAATATCCATAACTGAGATGTAGTCATAGTAACTGCTGTAGTGAATTCCCCTCATTATTTCTACCTTCCGTTTCTACTGAACTCTGAGAAACCAGACCAGTTCTTCATCTTGTCTCATATTGGATTTGGTGGAGGTATACGTGGCATTCAATTTGAACACCTGGCCATATATATTTTGTTCTTAGCTCTTATTTATATTTTCCAAGACTAAGAGAAAACTGTGTATGTATACCTTGAGTACATGTTCATTACATATTGAGACATAGTTGGCTATATATAGGCCTGACCTGCTTTTGATTTAAATGTTAACTGGACAATGTAGAAGCAAAAGACTAGGAAGCAAAATAGGAAGAGGGGTTTATTTTCCAGAACCTCCATTCAACCTGAAAAGGGGAGGACATTGCTAAAAAAAGCAACCTCTGTTTCATTGTGTAGATCTATTTCATGTTAAGACCCTTAATCCTTTGGTATAATGCCAGATTTAACTCCAGAAGTTTGTATCTTTTCCTCTCTTTATTCTATTTTCAATTTGTTTGTTTGTTTACCCTTTTGTTGTTGTACCCACTGGATTTCAAGATGAGATTGCTTTTTGTCCACAGAGACGGTCTCCACAGATTAATCCCAATACAAGAATGTTCTGTGAAGCTTCTGAACAATTGAAACCTCAAAGTTTTGAAGGTGGAGTATGAATGAATGCACATCCTCACCCTGCCTGTTGCTGCAGCTGTTACAGTGGCATGTAAAGAAAAGATTTTTCCCATTAGGGTTTCAGTAAGGAAAGGCCACAGTCTCCACTTGAATTGACACTGAAAAGTCTGTCTATTGAGAGATGCAGTACAATATTCATTTGTTAGTTGATAATAAGTTTTGCCAAGATTTGAATTTGAATGGATGCTTGACTCTCTGTAAATACAGAGAAACAAAACAACCTTTCCAAATAAAACACGACATGTATAGAAATCACTATATGTATTGTTCTTTAAAAAAAAAAGTTAAGAAAGCATTAAAGAGGAGATAAAAAAAGACCTGCAAATGAGCAGGGTGTTTTGGTAAAAATTCTTGCTCACTGTTACAGCTGTGCTTTTCTTTTACAGGGAATTTTGCTATGTCAGGGTGACTTTTTTTCCCTACTTTGAAATAGGGTTTTTTGGCAATGTCAATTTTTTTTTTTTTTAATGTAAAAACATGTATGGAGAATTAACAATGTGCTAATGAAACATTTCCAGACAGCTCTGGTTACTACAAGCCCAATCACAATCCTAATTGGCAAGCTGAGCTACCTAAATCATTCTAGCTACCTGCAGAAGGGCAGAGAAGGATGATCCCAGTGATGTTACAGGAAACTTGTGCAGGAATCAGGTAAAGAAAGATCAATTGATTTTTTTAAATTTAAAGTTGATTTTGGATTGAATCTTGCATAAACTTCTGTGGGAAGAGAATCAGTTTTACATGCTGCTACTGTAATTATTTCCCACCTTCTGAGTAGTCCAATCCAAGTATTTGCCCACTCTTTGATTTGCTTCATAACTTCTTTTAGATTCTTCTTTGGAAAAGAATGAGATTTGAAATGACTGCCCGCTTTGCCTAAGTATATCTCTCATGAGACCTCATCATCTGTTGTGGAATTTCTTATGATTTTTAAATTACTGCTAGAGTCACAGAACCATAAAATGGCCTACTGTCGAGGTTTGATGCTGGCCAAGTGCCCAGCACCCATGAAAGCCTCTCGCTCACTCCCCTCCACAACTAGACAGAGGAAAGAAAATTTAAGGAAGGGTGCATGAGCTGAGATAAGGACAGCCTCAACTCAAAGATATTAAGTGAATTTATTACTAGCAAACTCAGAGCAGGATAATGAGAAGTAAAATAAGTCCTTAAAAACACCTTTTTTTTTCCCCCCAACCCCTCCTTCCTTCCCACAGACAGCACAGAGAGAGAGGAAGTGCAGGTTTTGGTCAGTGTTTAATCTCAATTACGGTTATAATATTGTTTATTAGACAGTTTCCTGAAAAGCTAAAAACATTGGGGAATTATGGTATGCTCTTAAATGTTGATGAAAATTGGTTGACAAAGTTCTGTCTGATGAGCTGAGATAATGATAGAGTCATAAAATGATTCAGCTTAGATTGGAAGGACCTTAAAAGAGCAAGTCCAACTTCTTGTGGAAAAGGGAGCCAAGATGAGCTTGTCTGGCACCCTGTCCAGTTGCATCTTGAATGCCTCCTGGTGGGGCCTCCACCATGTCCCTGGGGATTGTTCTGGTGGGTGATCTCAAAAATTTTCTTTCTTAACCCAATATGAAACCTGTCCCCATGCAACTTGTACCTATTGCCCCTTGTCTGTTCCCTGTGACTGACTCCCTGTGAAGGAAGAGAGCCCTTCTGTGCTCTTAGTAGCTGTCCTTTATGTACTGAAATGCTGGGATGAGTTTTCTTAGGTTTTTTTATGCCTATTTTTTGCTCAATGCATTTTGGTTTGTCGATAAAAATGTCAGGTTATAAAGCCAAACTTTCATGTTTTGTTAATAATCCCAGTAAGGAGTCATTACTTGTCTAACTTTGGTCCTGTAGAAATTGGGAGGTAGTTTGCTCTTTGCACTGAAGTGCAGTCAGCTGGGCCTACAGCTGCTAAGCCAAGGTTGTGTGTGCAGCAGCTTCTCTTCACCAGTGCATGGCTGAGTATTGTCTCTAGCTACAATTTTTGGAATGTTTGTCTCCAAACAAGTTCTCGTTTCAGATGGGCCCTTCTTTGCACAGCTACCAGTATGAAAACAAAGTGCTTTCCTGTCTCTACATTATTTGGCTTAAGTTCATTTGAAAAGTCTTTTATGAAGTGGTTCTCAATTGCAAGTTTACTCATAAAGCCTCAGACGGTCTGAATTTTGCTTGACACAGGATTTTGTAACTTGGAATCTGTGCAGGATATTATGACCCACTTAAATCTGTAGCCTCAGTTGAAAAATATCCTGAGATGTGTAGGAGTTCCACCAGGCAAGTAGAGGAACACCTTCAGAAGAACGATCTGCACAGTGCCTCAGTCTGGAAGCCAGACTATCAACAAGCTGGACATTAAAGCCTTCTTACATACTATCCAGATGAGTCCAGATTATAGAGGACATCAACTGCATTTTAAGGAAAAACTTGATCAAAATACAGTTAAATTGGAAGTTTGTCTTTAGGAAGACTCTCAGTAAAATATATTGAAAATACTTTTACTTGATATGTGAAAGTCCATAAACATTTTTAGTCAGAACTAGGCTTCAATATATTGCCATAAGCTATATTAATTCTTACCTAGAATATTCACATTTGTGCAATTTGATTGAAATAGCCTAATTCTGCACGCTCAGCAGTATCTCTTATTTTAGGTAATCTAAATTAAGTTTTAAAAGTCTTTCTATTTGCAGGATTCAACTTGCTTCCATAGTCATATTTAATTGCATGAATTTTGAATGTTTCTTTCTATCTATCTGTCAGTCTATCTACCTATTTATCTAATCAATTGAGCTTTTTTTTTATTTTGAATAACTTCTCTGAACAAATACAGACAAATCCTCATCTGTGGTTGAGGCAGTTTTTAAGTACAAAAGTGTTTCTTCCATTATGAATTCATCATTAATACCAGAGCAGTTTTTTCTTAATACAGAAGAGATACACACATACTTCTTAATAGGGAGTTAATTCACTGCTGTGTTGCACTGTGAATGTATTTAAGTTACTCTATTATGTTATATGTTACTATACTAAAATTGTCAAATTCTGTAATAATTTCAATTCTTTAATAGTGTTTCCTATGGAAATTAAAAATAAAATTATCTTTTTATAAGCTTGTTTTAAAAAGCTGCTTCCAAATACAAGGATTACTCAGAATTCAGAGACACTGTCCTTATTGAAAATTCAATGATACAGCTCCTATTAACATAAATACAACTTGCTATAGGCATGATCTGTCCCTTCCCAGAAAAGCCCAACAATACTCTGATGTCTCAGGGTTCCAGGTAAAAAAAGGACATTTTTAGATGAAAACCTGTTGATATATTTTTGTCTTCCATTGCTCAAGTCAGTATACTTAAATTTTAAAAAATACTGAGTCACGAAAATTATAAATATTGAAAGAACATGGTTATACTATGCAAGATTTGCAATGAGGTACTTGTAGATGCAGAATTAATTTCTGCCCTTGATTAATGACCTCACAAAGATCATTCATAGCTGTGCTATGCTCTGTCACTCACAAGTTACACATAAGGTCATCAGTAATGACTAGAAATGAATAATGTATTTACAATCACTTCATTCAGTATCCTTTATCCACATGCATCTCCTTGAAAACAGGTTTCCTAATGAGGGCAAGACCTTAAAAAAGACATAACATTCATAAACAATAAAGTAGATATTTAGACAACTGCTTTTTAGGAATATTTATGGCATCAAGTTTTTAATACTTATTTAGTTATGTCATGTTCAGTCTGATATGGAGAGTTCTGGCTCAGTAGAAAGTCCTACACTCAATTAACAAGATTTGAACTGAGTTTAGAATCCAGATTTTGACACTTGGTTGCTTTCCTGAATGGGGGATGTGTAGGATTGGAAGTGGCTAAGGAATCCATTTATTTTTCTGTCATTGGGTCAAAAAGTAACAGGGAAACTCTTTCACAAAGATACCGCCTGCCCAATTAAAAAAAAAAAAAAAATAAAAGGCAAACCTTCATGATTTTGCTCTTGTCCATCAACCCTTTCTTCCTCACCTTTCCCAAGCCTAAGCCCTCTCTCAGAAAAGTGAGACATGGGCAAAAAAAAGAGCCTCCTCAATAAGTAAATGTCCTTGCTGACTGCAAAGTCAGGCCAGGGATTCTCCAAGAATGGCACAGGACAGAAGGAGTTACTTATAACAGAGGCCAGATTTATATTGCATAAGATTCAAAACTTTGCTCATCACATACTTGTTAGAATTTCTTTTTGCTTCATCTCTGACCTTCTCTATTCCCAAGGGCTGCATTGTAACAACATTTTCCTTCTTTCAGTATGATTTACATTTAGTGAGCTGACACAGCACCAATTTTTCTTCCATAATACTGTTGCAAAAAATTCAGCTGAAGAGCTCGGTGTGACTACCAGCCTTTCAGCTGCCTCCATTGTACACCACCTCAAAATCGTGTCTCTATCCTAACAACAAGTATCACAAGTGGAAGTAAAGGACAAAAGAATCATCTGTAATCTCTGCCTACCTGCTAATAATGAATATTCTTTATATGCAGAATAATTCCAGATTTCAGTTTGTTTTGAGTGGGGCTCTGGGGAAGGGGGGAGTGTGGTGAGGAAGGGGAGGATTGGCATATACCTAGCTCTAAGCAACATAATCAGTATGAAAAGTGTCATCTTATTTCCTTTCAGAAAATTTGTCACTATCTTAAAAAGAATTTGTACAGGGCCAACACACTTATTAAAATTCATAAGGTCTTAACTTACCTGGCTGTGCCATTAACTGACAGGCTGTTTTTTTATCTGTCTCCATTTCTAATCTCACTCTCACATGAAAATGGGTTACTTTTGAATGTGGTAAATCGAAAAACGATGTCAATTTGATTTCTCTACCCTTTGTTTGTCTTATTCTTTGTCAATCACATTATCCATGTTACATATCTGAAGCCCTTCGATTCTCTCCTTTTGTTCCTCTTATCGTTTCTATTGTATATACACATGGGTCTCACCCACACACCCACGAGCATACACGTTTAAAGTCTTGACACGCAGCACTGACAGCCCCCTTAGATTACCACATGCAGATAAACAGATGTGACACTAAATATGTCATCACTCCTCTGTTCAAATAGTTCTTTAGCTTCAATGCCAAGATAAAATAAATGTTGTCTTTTTATTTTCTCCAATCTCATTATATGTGCAAGGGACTTGATGTATGAAATCTTTTCATTCCTTAGTCATAGAAACTCCTTTTTTAGTCCATAATGAGATGCTTTGTTGTTGTTGTTTTAAAACTGCTTTTCTGTACTCATTTGAAAGGTATGAAGTTAGAAAATATTCACAAGTTGAAAATAGTGTTAATTTAACCCCTCTTTATATTATAAAAGTGCATTACTGGAAGGAACTAATTCTCAGCCATGGCCTAAATCAATATTGGTAAAGTCAGCCTTCCTAAATGTAAACCTTCCCCAGAGCTTAGTGACTTTGAATTTGGTCTTAAAGTCCTGATTTCTTCACCTAATTAAAGTCAGTGTGAACTTTGGCATTGACTTTATCAGAAACACAATTAAAAAAAAAAATACTAGATTATTCTATTTCTGCACACCTCTCCCTCTTTCTTAGAAGCTGTTCATAGCACTGGTGGATGTCCTGGAAGGATTGCGAGTGGATGAAAACAAACATGGGGAAGATTGTCCTTCAAAAGTAGCCTCACACCACTGTAGACCAAGCTGTAAAACAACGTGGTGAAGTTTTTACCCCTAGCTAAAATGAGCAGGGGTTTGTTTCTAAAATGTTTCCTCAATTCTGGAATATTCTGTTTTATTCTCTTTCTGTTACAGGGAAAGTCTTGCTTCTTTCTCTGACATGGTCACCAGACTCATTCCCTGCTGGCCAGCTTTTTCTATAATTTACCTCTGCTCAGATGCTTTGTTGCCTAGGCAACATACTCCATTCAATTTTACTTTTGTTCTAAAACAACCGCAAGCCCCTCTTTAGTATATATCTGTGTCCCTGGAGGCGGACTGAGGTTGTTTGCTTGTTTGTTTAAAGGGGCCAGGAGTCAGCTCTTGATCTGACACGAAACTAATGCTTTTCTAAAGTGAGTCAACCAAACCCATCAAAATGCTTCTAATTATTAAATGTTGGTTTATTAGGACGTAAACATATCACTGAAAGAAAATAGTTCTCAAAATAGAGAACCTAAATGAAGCTGTGAACATAAATCTCGATGAACTCCTCCAGCATGGGTCCCTTCCATGGAGTGCAATCCTTCAGGAACAGGCTGCACCAGCATGGGGCTCCTGCAGGGTCACAAGCCTTGCCAGAAAACTTGCTCCATCCTGAGCTCCTCTCTCCATGGGTCCACAGGTCCTTCCAAGAGTCTGCTCCAGCATGGACTTCCCAGAGGATGACTGCCTCCTTTGGGCATGCATCTACTCTGGTTCTCCAGGGACTGCAGGAGGATCTCTCTGTTCCCTTGTGGACCTCCATGGGCTGCAGGGATGCAGCTGCCTTCCCGTGGCTGGCACCACCCACTGCAGGACAATCTCAGCTCCAGGGCTCCTGTTACCAAAACCCTGCCACACAAAGGCAATACAGTCCATAGAAAAAAAGTCCCCTTTCTACTTCAGCAGTTGTGCACAGGGTAAGCATCATGTCTGTTTATGCTCATGGCCCTGTCCTCCAAAACCTTTGCAGTGGACACCTGCCTGCTACTTGTATTTCCATTGCTATACTCTGAATTCCGAGGACTTCAGAATATAATCTGCATTCTCTATAGTGGAAATAGATATCCTTGAGCTGCTAGACAAGAATTACAGTTCATTTGCTCTTCCGTGTATGAGGCAGTGTTTTCCTTAGCCATAAGTTATGAAATGGTGAGAAAATGGCTAAAAAATTCTAGTCGAAGGACAGATACTCTTCTTATAGTACATTGTTTTAGGATTTAGTAAGAAAATGTAGAGAAATGTCTCTTTTGTAAGAGGTTTCTTTCCCACTTTTTCTGTATACCCTGAAATGAAAAGTGAAACAAATATTTTCAATAGGAAATAGAATAAACTTGAGAAGCTGTTTTCCTAATCTGGATGAATGTTTGAGAGATAAAAATAAAGTCTTATTCAGAAGAGAGGAAAAGAGAAGCAAAAGAAACTACAAAAAAACAATTAAAATACAGCTGAAACTAAAAAATAAATAATGAAATGAAGGTACCATTAAGTCAAAAAGCTATTCATGATATTTTTTGAATCATTAATTTACTTAGAGGTCTTAAACAAATTAAAAGAGGAAAAAAAAAAAACAAAACGAATGAAAGATCGTTTTGACCCTCCAAGTTCATATTACTAATATTCAAAACAGGCAATTTGACAATAACAGGAAATTTTTTTGAAAAAATTTCAAAATGAGAAATACAATGTAACCTGTTTTTTTTTTTCAATATAGTCTGTTTTTGTTGGTGGTGTTAGAAAAATTTGCTTCCAAATCCTACATTGCATGTGGTAGAAGGAACAGCTCATGTATCTGCTCCCAAACTCTTATCTTCTGCTCCTTTTTTGTAACCCAGCTGCACAAAACACAGCTACATCTAAGATTTTGGGAAAAAGCTCAAAGATTTTATAGAAATATCATTGAGGGTTTGGATACCCCTTTGTAAAGCATGTGAGCACTTTTTTTCTTTGTTCCTTTTTTTCTTTGTTCCTTTTTTTCTTTTTCTGTCACACACTCAAAGATGAGATCTTTATTTTACTCTTTGTCTTACACTGTGGCTACATCATTTGTTGAAGATTTAGCTACAGTGATACCAAGGTTACAGAAAATTTTATAAGTTTTTTACATTTAAAACACTGTTCCTGTCTTACACTCTGTATCCAGAGCCTACATCTTGTCATTGTATTTGAATAATTATTTGGACATATAGGATACTTAAACAAAATGTTCCAATCTTCCTTCATTGAATGTAAATGCGCAGTGTTACAAATTCACTGGTCACCAACAGTTCAGCAATAATGAATTAACGTGCCTGCACAAACAAGAACAGTGTAACTGAAGTTACATTCTTTTTGTCTGTCTCTGAGCATTTACTTTAACTATTAAATAAATAGCCAAAACAATTCTTTTAGAATAATGAAAAATACTGTGACATATTGTATGGTATTGCTCTTATCCTTTAAATAAGCCTCTTTTATTACATAATGCACATCATGTATTTTATAAGAACATAGTAATTCCATATTAATTGGAGTACAATCTGTGATTTGGAAAGCCAGTTCTCTTTGTAACAGAAAGCCTTTGGATTTTCATATGAGAATAGTAAAAAATTAGTATTACTTTATGAGGCTAATAAAACAGCAGAAAGATTATACTGCTGTATTTTAAATTCCTTTCTCTTCTTTCATCTCAGTGTATGTACTACAAGTGGTAGTTGTATGAATTAGGTAGGAGCTAGGTTAAAAAGGTGAAATTTTGACATGAATTGTGATTAGGTTGACTTAAGGGCCCTCTGATTCTTACTGCCCTGCTTGAAGTACCATGGAGGAGCTTGATTTTCAGACATATTCGGTACATCATGAAATCAAAATCTCTTATCACAGCTTGCCTGCCTGATAGCAAGGCAAACAAAGTGTCCTTTGATTTTGAAACTCTTGGCCACTACTTCAACTTCCCCAGTTTCTGAGATCCAGGGATCTTCCTTCAGATGCATTATGGTGAGGGGTCAGTAGCTCTGACCCAGGAAGAGGTGACTGGTCTGGGGAGATGGCCCCAAAAGGAATCGCCTTCCCGAGGCCCGGTGTCTTCCCTCAGCTGCTGGCCAGGAGGGCCCTTGCAGAGGCTGTCAGCTCTTTAGTGATATCAGCTCATGATTTCAGCTCAGCTCTGCAGGGCAGCCTCCAGGCCAAGCCAGACCAGAGAGAGACGAGAGGCTCGTGTGGCTGGTTCTGCACGAAGTAACTTTATTATTCCGGCGAAGGGAAGGCCAGGGACGAGCGCTCTCTCCCGCAGGGGCAGGGGGCTAGCTCTTACAGGGATACAGGGGGTGGGTGTCAGAGGGTAAAGGCCAATGGGTTACAAAGGATCTGCATGGGGTCTCCCAGAGGATTCTGGGTCTGTCTTTTTCTCACCATAACTGCAGAGCAGCTGCCTTCCCAGAGGGGGTCCTGCTGGGAGATTTAGGCAATTTCCTTATCTCAGCAGATGTCCCTCCAGGGCAGCAGCTGGGCATACTCTACAATGCATTACCAGGACTTGTTGCAGTTCAGCTAAACTCCTTGTCAGACGTCTACAGGAAATTTATGCTATTTCTGTAACATATACCTACAGAGATACTACCAATCTCTTTCAGAGTGCATGTTATTTTTTGTCAGAAAATTACGCTGAGTTTCTGTCAAAAGCCTGGAAAGGATTTTTGACTCTTTGGCCCCACAGCCTTGTTATTCCCTGCTCCGGCATGCTTTGGAGCAGGGAGGGCAGCATGCTGTCCTGGCTGCAGGAAGCGGAGGACACCTGTCCTTAGCTGTTCCCTGCAGTGGGGGTAAAGCCACAGCGTGGAGAGCATTATTCCCTCCGGAGAGAAGGAAAGAGAGCGGTAGTCATCACCTCCCTCACCCTTGGGCATGCTAAATGTTGGTGTGGGCCTCTGTAATACACCCAGGACTTGTTCCCACCTGAGCTCTTGGGGCACTTCTGTCAGCAGCAGTAGAGAAAAGGGTGTTATTTACTGACATTTCTAGAGGTGCTCGTGGCAGGTGGTGCCAGGCCTGCCAGTGCTGCACGGTGAAGTGCTGTGGTGAGCTCAGCCCAGAACTGTTGTTTAGAGGAATTAGTCTGTCAGCATGGTTCAGCTCTTACAAATTGCTAATGGATTTTGTGCATGTGTTATCTCGAGCTCCAGTTCTGATGGTTTTGTGTGAATGTACTTCTGGAAAACTATGTTGTTATAACTAATAGCTCTATGTCATGTATAATTGGGAGGAAAATTCATTTTTGATTTCTGTCAGGTTTGTTTTCCTTTTATTTCAGGTGGCACAAGGTCCCAGATCCTCATTTTTCAAGTCCTTTTTGTTCTTCAGTTCTTTCCTTTCATGTAAAGGCAATATTTAAGTCACGTTTTTCAGCCATTCATTTTTGTACTAGAATCATAGAACCATAGAATTTTTTGATTTGGAAGTGATCTTAAAGATCATCTAGTTCCAACTCTCCTGAATTGGACAGGGACAACTTCCATTAGACCAGGTTGCTGAAAGCCCCATCCATCCTGTCCTTGAACACTGCCAAGAACGGAGCATCCATGACTTCTCTGTGCAACCTATTCCAGTTCCTCACCACCCTCAGAGTAAAAAATTTATTCCTGATATCTAATCTAAACCCACCCCTTTTCAGTTTAAAGTCAAGCTAGGTAGACCAAAGGTATACAGAATCATGCACCCTATAATAGCAGACAGAAGAGGATGCTTAGGGAAGAATATGAGAACAGGACACATCTAGATCCCTCCCCATTACCTTCTCAGCTTTCAGCTTATGTTCCAAATAGTGAAAGCAAATGATGGCTGGAAGAAAAATTGCCATTTTTTCACAGACAATGACAAGATGAGGAATAAATGGATGGAAAATTTCATCCAGGCATAAAAATCTATAGCTGAATTCATTTGGCCTTTCCCAATAAGCAGTAAGATATCAGTGTCAAACATCTGATGTTCATGTAAAAAATTCTGTTCTTGTGCATAAAGTCACTCATACCATTAGACTTGGACTAGATTCAGGATTGAAACCTATATTCTGACTTGGAGACGTAGCATTTACTTAAAGACAAGGAATTTATTATAGAGTCAGTTCCTAAAGTGGGAACTCCTCAATTCTTGTGTAATTCTCAGGTGCAGGGCTATGACAGGCAAAGCTGGCCACATCATTAGAACTTAAATCAGTGTAACAGGAGCTTTCAATGTGCAAAACAAAGACAGTGCAAACCTTGGGCTGCTATGCATGGAATTTTCTGGGCAATCCAAATGGTGATTAGGAAAGCTTTATACACAGGATTTTATGAAAAATAGCAATGTTTTTATAGGTATTAAATTATTAATCCCTATATTATTTATGGTAATATTTTTATCATAATTAACCTATTTAGTATTAATGAGGATGTACTCTGTGACATGAAAGTCCAATTAATTTTGTACTTAAAAAGCCATTCAATTTTTATGCTGCAGCATCAGGACATGGACATTATACTGTCACAAAACCAGAGAGACACAGTGGGAATACTATTTCAGCAGTCCACAATATAGGAAAAACATCTCTCCTTTTCACATCTTCAATCCTCAGCTGATGTCAGGCCCAACATCACGAGCACATTTTTGTAAATTTATACCAGTCAGATGCCTTCTAAATTCTAAGTGAAAATTCTAAAAGTCTGATGTTTGTTTTTTTTCATTTTTTTACCTCTCTGCCCTTCATCTAACTTCTCCTCTCAGGGGATCTGCAACCTGCAAATGCAATAGCCACATTTTCTTAATAACAGTGTCTCAGGTTAGAATTCCCATCACAAGTTATTTGGTAGAATCTTGGGCTAGAGTCAAGAATTTATTTTTTCCTTTCTATAGCAACCCATAGAGCTGTGCATGGGGATTTTTACTGAAAGATAGATTGCTTGAGCTGCACCTTGACTTGGCTGAAAGCTACACACCTTACAGTGCAAAGGAACACTGCTACTTTTTTTTTTTCAGTTTTCTGTCTGTTTGGTTGGTTTTGGTTGTTTTTTTTAAAAAGACAGACCTGCCTGGCTGCATAATAAGCCCAGCATTAGGAGTAAGAGAGTCATGTATTTCTAACCTAGCATGATGAGTAAGCTTTGACAATGCTCTTCTGGAGGAGCAGGGCCTGAGGTCCTTTCAGTCTGATGCCCGTTCTTCACAATGTCTTTGAAAGTACTAAATATTTTGCCTAGTAGGCATCCTCTTTCCTCTTGTCCTGCAGGGAAGTTTTCCACCACATTGATTTATTTTCAAAGTAGCAGCAATGTCCAGTGAAACTTCCATGAATTTCTTCAAACATTTGAAAAGATGTTTGATCTACCTCCCTCCTCTGATGTTTCCCAAGACTGGCTATTGCTTCAAAGGTCACAGAAGAGATAGGCTTGACTTACACATCAAGATTTTGGAAAGTGATGTCATTCTGAAAATTTTTCATTTGTTTTTACCAAAAATTAAGGGGTTTTTTTAAATTTAAATTTTTTAAAGCCCAGCTCAGGCAAGCTCTGTTCAAGATCAGTGCAGCTGCATAAATGCTTTTCTTGTTGCTTAGGTTATTCAAAAAGGAGGGGAGGATTTCGTTTTGGTTTTGTATAAAACTACTTATTCTAGGTAGGCAATGTTACAGAGGTAATTTATTCATATCTGTCATAAAATATGCCTGTAATAACTTTGAGAATATCAATTTTTCCATCTCTAATGCTAAATGAAAAACACATTTAAGGCTCTCAATTTAGTGTCTCATCTCTAATACAGTTTTTCTACATCTATTTCAGTACCAACATTATAAGTAATCTTTTTTAAGAGTATACACACAGTCTCATGTTAATATATGAGTTGTCTAGTGCATGCTAAAGCAGTTCAAAGGTATTTTTTTAAACAAGTGTAGGCATTCAGCTACAATAATACTTATCTGCATTTTATACAAAGAACTCATGTACACACAGAAATTTATGCTCCATGTCTATGACTTGCTTTACATACTGAGAGCTGAAAGAGCTTAAGATAAAAGGCTGTCAGAAATTACTACTTAAAAAGCACTAAAACGTGGTGGGTTTGTTGAGGTTTTTTAATAAACATTTTGACAATTTCCTCTGCTACTAAGGAAACCCTAAGGAAAAACACGGGGGCTTATCTAGAATTCTGTTATTCGTGAAAAATATTTTCTGCCTTACACTGAAGGTTGTGCACACATTTTTGTTGCACACTGATTTTCTGTGTATGCCCTACAGGCTTATCCTTGCTAATTTAGAAAAAAGATGAAGTGGACTTACCTGGACAAGGTACACATGGCGTGTGTTAAACCAAACCAAACCACACTGCTTGAGTGAGAATGTCACAGTAGCACAACAAGGAAGACATGGTCTCGGATATGCCTGCGTGCTAAATATAAGTACCTTTTTATCTTCTCCCCTGCCATTTGTTCCTTTTAAATGTTTTATTACTGTGATGATTAAACAGGACTTTGAGAAACTTACACTGTTCCAGTGTTTTCCTATTCCATGCAGTCACCTCAGGGATCACCAGGCTCTCTGTGAGCATTAGCTGGTTTTCTTGCCCAAGTTGCTCCTGCAGGAAGGGCTTCAGCAATGTTCCCATCAAACACTCAGGTTCATATCTGCCCGTCGATGTGTTGAGAGGAGATTCAGCAAGCTCCAAAGGTTACCTGGGATTTTCAGATGTGGTACCCTTATCCTAGTGAAATTTCCACAAAGCACTGGACCTCCTCTGTTCTCTATACTCTGAAGCAGTATTTCTAAATGATAATCTCCTTTCTTGGCTCCAAAAGTCTATGGCCTAGTTTACAGAGTGTGGGCAGGCAAGTGCATTTATAGCTATTTGTCGATGTGTGTAAGAGTGCCCTGAGCTACCTGGATAGCTGACAGAAGGACACAGCAATTTTTCCCTCTCAAGCTACGACTCGTGTAGCAATTGCTTTCTTATGTTTGCAAGACACAGGGAATTAATTGAACGAAAACTTGATCAAAATAATTTAACAAAGGAACCGCTGTTTTTCTCCTTATCTGTGAAAGAATTCACATTATTTTAACAGCATAAAGAATTATCCTCGGTAAAGCTTCACTGTCAAGATTTTGTATGCTCAGAAAGTAATTCAGTTCATGTTTTCTCCTCTTCTGAGAGATAAATGCTGAGGAAAAACATGGCTTTTTCCTTACTTAATTTTGCTGGGTTTGGTCATATAGCAGTTGCAGTTACAGGTCCTAATTTTATACCCTGCACGTGTTAGGAGGTGTAAAGTCATGAAGTGTATCCACTTGGTATATTTCTGTAGCCAAAATATTTATATGGGGCATGCTGCTGATGCTCCAAGCTGTTATGACCCAATTATTGAGAGGTGTCTCTGCTTGAATTAAGGTGCAAAGGAGACCATATGCTGAATTCAATAGTATAGATTTATTAAAAAATAAAAAATGCCCTAGAGTATATCGCCGTATCCCGCAGCTGTAGGGAGGAGGAGAGAAGATCCAGCAGGCAGGAATTGTGCAGCAAGATTGATTTATTTAATTATTATACAAACTCTTTTATAGACTTTTTTCTTCATAGTCTAATTGGACAAGGATCAGCCACCCCTTGGGGGTGATTGGCTAAAATCCTAAAACATCCGTTGTCAAAATATTTTCCTACTATACCATAAACAAGAATTTTCAAGGCTGCAGGTGGCTTGGTTGTTTACATAACTGCTACCTCTTCTGTGAGAGAGAAAAGTCTCTCATGGGCTTAGAAAATAGCAAGAAAATCCTTGCTAGCAGCATTTTTGTATCCACATAGATTCTATTTAACAGTAAATGTAAGGTAGAGAGAGATAGAAAGAAATAGGAAACAAAGGAGGGCAGGGGAGAGACAGTTAGGGAGAGACAGATTAACTAAAAAAATGTCACCACCTGTAGATGCAGATGGCATCCCATTGGTCCTTCTGCTGCTCTTCTTGGTGGTGGAGGTCTCAGAGTGACTTTTCTGGAGTTACCACCTTTATACCATCCAAGTTCGGGGCATCCATGGGGTGGTCACAGATGTTCCCATAACTTGGAGTGGCATGTGTATAAGCAGTTGCTTCATTTCCCACAGTTTGCCACCAGTGGGAATTTTTGTCAGTATGCATTAACTAGGATGTGCTAACAAAATCTCAGCTCCACTTGGTCTGGAATTAACACCTTCCTGTTGCCAATTCCTCTCCTCTTTGCTTATCTCAAGTTCCTGCTCTTCTGTGGCTTTGACAGTGTTTGAGGCAACCCTGATGTTTAAATCTCCTACACAAGCTCAAAAATCAGCACAGATGGGCAAAGAGGGCTAAATAAATCCTTTCATATCCTCTTTCTGTAGATGGGGTTAGTTCTTGAACCGGCGTATGTGCATGGGGAAGATCCCCACCTTGTTCTGCTGGCATACCAGTGGTTTGGACCTTGGTCACAGGGCACAGCAGCGTCTGTGAGGAAAGGCAAGGCACGCCTCACTGTTTCTAAGGGGCAGAAGGGAAGACAGAGTTTTCCAAGCTGTCTGTGTCAGGTTTATTAGGTATCTAACTTTGGTGTTATTAGTTACCTACACAGCAAGTGATGGGAACATGTGTCTCTCAGAGATGGCTTGGAGCTCTGAGTTAGGTGGCTACGTGCAGGCAGTGTGTACCCTGCTCACAGACCTGTTCTGGGTCGTGGGGGCTCCTGGGGTTGCTCCAGAAGCTGTGCAAACTTTGGCTGCTACCAAGTGACTTTATGGTGAAGCACTTGATTTTTTTCTGCTGAGAAATCCCTCTTATTCCCCAAAGCAAGTGAAGTACATCCAGCCAAAACAATTTCTCATTAAATAAAGAGTGTGTAACAACAATTTTAAAAAAGTAGCTCAGTGCAAGCTTCTCTTTTAGGCCTTCTGCACTTCTATTCCGAGGTCTTTTCCTGTTAATTTAATTACTTTGCCATTTAGGTGAGGAGGGAGAGGGTCAGTCTCAAAGCACCACATTTTCTAACAAGTTAAGTCTTCCATTTTCCACTGTACACCAAAAATTACACTGTCTTGGGATAATAAAAAGCCATTTCCAGAATAAATTATAGAAATTATTTTTCTTCTGTTGCAAGTGAAACAAAATGACATTACAACCCTAGTGGGCCTGCATGCTGCTGTTTATCTGAGAACCAGCAGGAGTAAATCTTTTACCCTGCTTGTTCATCCCACACTCATTCCCTCACTTTACCCTGGGCTTTACTCACAGGTCTTGGATTTCCTTCCCTGCAGGGAAGAGTAAAGGTCAGCCCAGGAAGGATGGGGAGAAAGTCATACCCATTCTTGCTCTGCCACTGTTCAGTCACCAGTTCTGGGTGCTTGGAAAGGTTCTGGGTGCTCAATGACGTTGATTTCCACCAAAAATCTGATCTCCAGAATCTGCAGGATACACATCTTCATCTTTCCAAAACTGTTCACTCTTTTTGGGAACCCTTCTTTTTCATACCTGCTCTTCTTTCCAGAATTCAAGCGCCTGATTTCCCAATCTAAATAGTCCCTGTGCAGAAGCAGAATGTGTGACCAGCCCCGTGGTTGGTGGCGCTTGCCTCTTATCAATTGGCAGACTGGGGTCATGCCGCCTCTCTTTCATCCACATGTGCATTCACCCACATACATGAAATAATGTTACCTGTCATCACTACCAACTTAAAGTTTTTTTACCTTAAAACACCTCCTAATGACAATGATCCTGCCATACTTTTATTTTATGCTGCTGTTCAGTTCAGGGTCTATTTCCTTGTAAAGGCCAAGGTCAACCATAGACACTTGTTGATAATAACTTAAGTCAAAGAAAATAAGAAATCTGATTTCAGTGTGCTCTTTTCCTCCTTCCTTTGCTACTTTCATGTAAGAACCTGTCAGACTGATCTGTCTATGTCTTCCTTTAAATGCACCTGATAAAGAATTGGCTAGTTAAAATTTACACCGTTGTCTTTGAATATTTTATGGATTACTCTAAAGCAAGTGGTATGAGTAATGAAATTCATCATTCTACCTGTGAAAACAGAAGTTGATTTAATGACAAGAGCTTTTAGTCTGCTGCCAAAACTTTGCTGCATCCCTGGAAGTGCTGCTGGAAGTGTCCAAGGTCAGAGTGGATGGGGCATTTATCAACCCGGTCTAGTGGAAGGTGGTCCTGCCTATGGCAGGAGGCTTGGAACTACATAATCTCTAAAGACCTTTCCAACACAAACCATCCTGTTATTCTATGAACTTCAGGGCTTTTAGCTGCTAGAAGAAGGGCATTTTTGTCAGGTTAAGTATGGGTACTTACCAAATCCCTTAGTACAAATATGAAGATGATTTTGTTAAAGAGAAGAGGTTGCTCAGGTGATCATGGTGATTTACAGCAGTGACAGGAGTCCCTCCTCAACTACCAGTAACAACAGATTTTCTGCTCTCTGTTCTAAGTGCATTTTATGCATTCAGTACATTTTATGCATTCATTACTTTTATGCATTCAGGAAAGTACCCTGTTTCATCCACAGGGTACAGATTCCTCTGCTTCTGCAGACCTGAGATTTCAAGGCACAAGGGTGAAAACAAACTTGGAATAAATTTAAAAGGTATCTTGGAAGGTTGTTAGGATAAATAAATGCTTATTTTAATCAATATTTGTGTCCTAACCATCCTAACTATGTTAGTTCTACTTACATAGGTTCTAACAGTTTTGATCAGCTCCTTGTAACTGCAGAGCGAGGGTCATCCTCCTCCTGCTAAGTTAAACTGCCAAAAGAAAGCATGAACTGGATGTGGTATTATTGTGTCTGCAGTTCCACCAACAGGTTTGTGAAGGTCCCACAGTACTATTCAAAAAACTTGGTTTTGAATGGAAAATGCAAATGTTCAGGTAATTTTAGGGGGATATAGAGTTTTGAGATTTTTATTGATCTAGCTATGTGTGTGAAGTGTGCAGTTTGAGATATTGATATAAGAAGAAACTAAGTCATTACTATTAAACTATATTTTCCATGAAGTATATGCTCCTAAAATATGAGAAAGTATTTTTTTTTCAGTATACATATATATTAAGTACACACATATAAATATATGCACATAAAAATTGAAATGTATGTATTGTTGTTTAGTTCTGGATAGGGATAAAACTCCATGTTCATTCACTTACTGGTCTTTCTGCTGAGATTTTTCCAAGGTGTGGTGGCATGGTTTATATGGCCAGCTGTCTAGCAGGAAGGGATTGACATGTTTAACTAAATTAAATTTACTTGCTGACAGATGGCTATGAATTTTGTTCACAGTCAGCAGTACCTGAATTATTTAAAGGTAAGAAGCTCTATATTGTACTATGACTCTCTTTAGTATAATTTTGCTGCTGTCTGTAGCCATCTTTATTGGCAACATAATGGAAGAAAATGTGGGAGTAGAGAAGAGGACAAACCACATAGTCTAAAGGCACTACTTGGTGAAACATATGAAAATAATATCTAGTTTAGTATGACTAAGCCCTATTGGTACTCCAGGGAATGGAGTAAATGTTTCTGACTGAACACATAAAATATTACCACAGATAACTAATAAGGGATTTCTTATTTATGAGGAAAATAACCCAAATGCAAGGTAGGTCTAGGGAAGTTAATTTGTTTATGTTAGCTGGAATTATTTGAAGATGTTTTTAGAAGTATAAACTTAACAACTAGTCAAGGCCCCATTGTTACCTTTTTAATTTTCTTTCAAGGCCTGCTGAAAAACAAAAGCTGTCTTCCCTGGTTTCTATGTTTTTGGAGAAAAAGTAATGAGATCTTTTTCAGAGAAATAACTCTCTGTAAGTGGGGATTCTAAAGAGGACTCCACATCAGGAGCAGAGTGTAGAAGACCTGACCTGTAATAACAGGGTAATTCCTTCCAGAAAGACTTAATGTGCCTTCATAATTTATCAGCAATAACTATCAGAAGGTCACTCCTTCTCCATGAAAACAAACATACAAAGGAGGAGGTAATAAATTCATCTCTCCTGCCCACATCTAAAAACACCCGATGCCATTGTCAACATCTAGGATGCTGAGCTTCCTTCAGCTCCTATGTCTAAAGTTATGAAGACAAAAAGAAAAAGGAAATCAGTTGAAAATGCACACATTTCTTTTCCTGTACCATCTCTTATAGGAATGCTCTTGTTGTTTCAGTTTATGAGTGAGAATAGCATGTGTATATTTTGGGGAGAAAATGGTACCATTAACACTTTTCTAAAAGTAGGTTCAGCCTTTGCCTTTATCTCCGGTTCTATGTAAGAAGCAGTGTTGTATAAAAGAAGAAACTGTGAGATGTCCAGCAATTATTGCTGTTACTGTTCTTGTTGAGACAAAACTGATAGACAGTGTGGGATAAGAGTGAAGGAATGGGATTTTCTCATTGTTGTCCCACCCTGTCTGCACATTAGCATGAATAACTGTAGGGATCTTTAAGAAATATTCAAGTCATAATTCATAAAGAAATGGGATAAATCTTTGTAAGTTTATATGTGAGATAAATTTTAAAAATCCACTAATCAGAGAGTTTTTGTAAGAAGCCATACTTTTTTAGTCTACCTAATGATTTAACTTTTCAGTTAATTTTCAAAAAATGTCATTTTTTAACTTATAGCAATGATATTATGACCTATGTTGATCACAGTTATGAGACCACATGCAAATCCAAATTCAGTATCAACACATGGGTCTCTTTTATTCATAGATGGAAATGACAAACCCAGTAGAATCAAAATACATTTAACTCACAATGGATAAAGCTGATTTCACAAAATAGGATACCTTGATATCAGTTCATAACCATTCACTGTTTATCATATGGAATCTCAAATGTTGAATCCTGGAATATAATTTTCTCATTTGATGTGACTTCTTGATCACTTGTTCCTTCTAGTCTCTTTCTTTTAGAACTACTAACACTGTGGTAGCCTGTTTCATTCAAGCACTTCAGAGCTATGGGCTGATCTTTCAGGGTGTTACAGTCATCAAAGTTTGGGTCAGGCAGGTGCAATCTGAGTGCAGACAGGTTTGAGATGGGGAAATAGCAGTCATAAAGTGACATGTGCACTGCACAGTAATGAAAGACCTGAATTTGCTAATCAAGAAGATAAACAAATTGTCCCAAGCTTTCATGATCTTCAATGCTTAGTTAAAGAGTGCCCCACACAGAGATTGTGCTGTGGTTGGGGTTTTTTTCCCATTTGGAGAGGGTTGACCTTCCTGTGATTTTGGGCCATACACAGTGTGTCAGGCACCAGTGTTGGCGTCCCATGTTAGTATTGCTCAAGTATATGGAATATTAACTTACAATTACAAAAGTAATTTTGAAACAGGAAGAGCTTGATATTTGGACAGAAATCTATTATCTATTTCACTGTTTTAAGCACAGTAAAAACTATGAAAGGTACAAAAAACTGTTCTTCATAGAATAAGACAATAGACATAGAGAAAGACAATAGTGATTTTTATTTTTTTCATTATGTAAATTGCTTCAGCTGTGAGTTTTATCCAGGCATGTTTCAAAGGGAATGGACTTTAGCAACATGCAGATGCAGTTTTCCTTTCACACTCAAGCTAACAAGATATCAAATATGAATGGTATCAAATCATCTTTGGCACATTGTAAGTCCCAGTACAAATTCTTTAGATACAGAAAGAGAAGTGGTTTTATCTGATACAATTTCCACATTTTTCCACAAGTAATGAAAATAATCTGCTAAATCTGCTATTACTTAGATCCAGCCTCTAGGGGAATTTCCAAATGACAAAGTAGACCAAAATAGTTATCACTTTTACATTAAAGTAACATCAAAATATATAATAAGGATTGCCAATAGTAAATGTGATATTTATGGCCACTAAACTCTAATATTAATGTAATGAAACAATATGCCATATATTCTTATATCACCATATTCTGATAAATCTTGTTAAAATTATAAACGAGGTCTTGAATTAGGAAAAAATGAATGACTTATGACCCAAGTGTAGTTTCTTTCCTCTGTCAAATTCTTTCTTGTTGATTTCAAAACTTGTGTGAGAGAGAAGGATCTTTGGCACTGTGACATTTGAATGATTCTGTAAATGGTCTGTATTTTCGGGTAGCATGCAGATGTGGGGTCTGCTCAAAAGACTTGAGGTTTCTTATTGGCACGAGCAGCTCACACAGGTTCACATCTACCAGAGGAGCTTGATTCAAATAGGATTTAAAAACATATTCCAATGTTTTATCCATTACACTCTGATCTAAGTATTCTAAGTATATTCTAAACCAATACCAAGTATTTGTAAAGTAAAAACCAGTTTTGAGTTTCTCAGTTATTAAAAGAAAAAATACAAAAAGTAGAGAAAGCTTTGTTTGGTTGGCTGCTACCTCCTATACATTTTTTTTTTTGTGGCCTGGTGAGTGAGACATTGTTGGGGCAGTTCCTCTCTAGGAAAAATTCTAGAGAACCATAAACTTAAAGACACTTTCTATACTTAATCTGCTGTACATTTTCAGAAATGAAGCATTTCTTAGCCAGACCTTCAGAATCTGCAGTAAATTTCCTATAAAATAAGTATTGATATTTACATCGAATTTATACAAGCACTTATTTACCATAAAAACAGAGTCATAATTTTATTAAAACTTCGTCTTACAGATAGATTACTAATGAAGTAATTCTAGCAAGCTATGAGAATATTCTATCTTAACAAAAACATTGTGTCTTTTATTCTACCCAGTAAAAAGAGCAATATAATCTTTTTAAGTTATAGAATACCTTCCACAGGGTATTAGACCCACCATCCTGAAAAACCTGTATTTAAGAAACTTGGTGGGAATAATTTTGGTGTACTAGACAAATTCACAAAACTTAATAAATTACTGAACATATCAGAATGAGATTGAGGGAATCACTACATAAAATAGTCACATAAAATCTAACCCTAAAAGTTTCCACTAGGTCATGAAAACACCATTCTAATTTAAGGGACTCTATATATCATTAGCACTAGCTTGTTGCTTCATGACTTACCCTGCAGTTCCTTACTTCTGGGGGCTTTTTCCTAAATTAATCAATTCAAAGATGCCATAGATATAATATACTTATAATTTATATGATCTCCTGAAGAGGTCTTCCATGTTTCATCCTGCAGTGAGTTAGAAATTTGTTTTGTTAATAATTCTGCAGTTGCAATTCACTTGTATTTTCTCCTGGCAGTGCATTGTAGCAGAAAAAAATTGGATGTGGTTCATTTTACAGTACTGTTCCCATTATACCTTTAAAAATCTGTCCCTCATATTTCTGGAAGGCAGTTGTATGAGAATAAGGTGTGAATCTTGCATACGGACATATGGGAACACCATACTGAAATCCTGGTACTTACTTAAAAATTATAGTTTTTCTTGTCTTACTCTCATTTTTAAGAAGTTATAACATATTAAGCAGGCTTCACTTCAATTGCGTATCCTGGTGCTTAAAGACACCTTTGTTTGAATACCACAGTAGGAAGATAGCCTGTATTCATTTAACAGAGCCAACAATATAAAAGAATAATTAAAAATCCAAGCTAAATTAACAAGAATTTTATAAACTCTGATGATTCTGTGGCAGTGAGATTCTCTCCAGCTAATCACATCACCTCTCCCTCCAAGAGCCACTGATTATATTCATTCCAGAAGTTGCTAGGTATTAATGAGCAGAATGTGTTGTAGCAGACCATTGATGATTAAAAAAATGTCCACAGAAAGAATATCATAATCAAAATGAAACCGTAAAAAACCAAGTAATAATTCTGTACCTGAGTGAGAGCCCACTTAGGCATATTTCAGTCATCCAACAAAACGTTGACCAGGCAAAACACACATGGGCCACCAGATTAACTAACCTTCTGAGTTTACCTTTCTGCTAAAGAGCTACCCCAGGTGGTTAAACCTGAGAAGGTAGAAAATATGGGTGTGAAGATGTCAAACAAGCCTCAGACAGCACTTTCTGAACTGTCACCAGCCTTAGCCAATGATGATTTCTGTATGTATGTGCACTTCCCTAGAGATGTGATGTGTGCCTGTGCCAAAGCTATTTACTTGCTATTTTTTCAAGCAAAGAAGTGAAGTGAATTATTTACATTTTTTTCTTCTGATATTGGAAAAGTAAGGCTGCATAAATCCCTCACTGCATTCAGCTGAGTTCCAATACTTCTGACAGAATTTAATTATAATAACATCCTAATTGAAGGTAAATTAAACAAGAGTATGACCAAGTGCTGTCACACTAAATGAAAATTTAAATTACACCAGTAACAGACAGGTCTGTACTAGGATTATGAATTAAAGAGTGTGACATTTTGGTTTCAGGTTAATCAATGAATGCTTCACAAATATTCTGAAGCCTTGATGTATTATAGGCTAAATTAAATCTAAAGTTCTGACAGACACTGAGCAGGAGAGCAAAGTAAGTTCACTTTGGAGCAGAAAAAATATGAGGCATGGAATGATGAGTTTTTTGTCCAGGAGATGTGAGGCCCTGCCAGATTGGGAGGCCCTCCTCCTGTCCTTCCTTCTACCAGTACATGCAGAGTTGCACTTGGCTGGTATCTAACCAGCTGGTATCTGCTCCTCTGAGTTTTTGAAGTATCAAAGGGAACAATTTTTTGACAGGCAGAGAACAGGTCTGACAGATCAGTGAAGCTTTCCTTCATTTCTCCTAGGCCTTGTTTTTGACACCCTGCTTACCACAGAATATCCTGCTACACTTTCCCAAGGGAGTGCAGCAAGTGTCTCAGCCAGCAGAGGGAATGGCTGAGAGAATGTCAGCTGCCATGTGCAGTGTGATTGCCCCAAGAGCTTGTGTGAATGCAAGGAGGGACTGCACTGAAATTTTTGCCTCCCTCCCCTCTGTTTTGGCTCAAAACACAAGAAATACATCATTTTATCACATTGACATATCTATCACAATTTTATCTTGCAACAGTTATAAGTCCCAGCTCCCTGTGGATCCCTTTTCTTCCTGACATGCAGCCTGCCCTGGCCACCACGCTGACCCAGAAAGAGCTCAGGCAGTTTTACTGACTCATGCTCTCCTCATGATCACAAACTTGGCTATTTCTTCACTGCTGTCCACCCCCTCTAAAACAAAACCCCTGATACAAATTTGTTCCACTCTAACTCACCCATCATTTCAATCTCTTCCCTCCTTTCTGCTTCTTCAGATGTGTAGAAAACAAGCCTCTGAACAAAAACAAGCCCTTCATCAATACAGTTTGTCAGCTGTGGGCTCTGTGACTGCATTTTCCTGCTCTTTAGCAGCAGATCTTAATATCTCTAAGAAAATGACTGCACAACTCACAGCCTGTACTTTTCATCCATCCATAAATGCACATCTGGCATCCTTGTGGGATCTTCTATTATGCATATTCAGCCTAGCATTTTTAAAACTTCAAATGGTCTGTATCATTTCTCCTTTTGGGGGAAAAGATATTGTGGAAGCAGAGGGCTGTTCTCTTAATCTTCTGTATTTATCTAAGGTTAGTTTTGGGATTTGAATGGAAAGCCTTTCCATTTTTATTCACTCCTATCTTCCTTGGGGGCCTAAAACCTATGAGGTTGCTAGTAAAGAAAAAGTCTTAGACTGGCATTAGGAAGCATGGAGCCTCTCTAGATAGGTAAGGGTTGTTGAAAACACAGCTCCCAGCCACCAGTTTGATGCTATGTCCCAGCTACCATTTTCTTGACAAGGAAAAGTGCTTGTCAAGAGTTAGAATTAAGAGTCCTACTAATTCAACCAGAAGGACACACACACACAAAATGGGAGTGGGTTTATCAGTTTGTTCTAGTCTTAATTGCTTTTGTTTACTCATTTAGACAGCAGTCTCAAAATGGTGTCTTTTGGAGATACTTGCATATTTAATCCTTGTGATTAAATTTTTCTCTCTTGCCTTCCTGAATTCTTTAAGAATTCTGCTTGGCATCATAATCTCTCATTTCTGGTGATCTTTTCTAGAGCAGGCCAGAAACAGTCACCAATGCAACTTGATATGAAACATTTCTTTTTCCTTTAGACAGATAATTCTGTCTAATTGAGGGCCTGTCCCAAATTTCATCAACGACTACCCAGAGAAAGGGATTGTCAACAATCTCTCTGTCATAGGTTACAATGTAAAATGTAACCTAAAGTATGTATTCTGTCACCATCTGTTAAAACCAGGTGGGGCAGGGTTCTTTATCTCTTCCAGGACACATCCCTGATAACTCCCTCTGGGGGATATCTTCTGTTAATGGGCTGTCCAGCCTCACTGCATGACTCATAAAATTACATCGTCCTGTTGTGAGATGCTCTGCCCAGGGGGAGGAGCCAAGCACTCCTACCTGGATATAATCTGAGGTTTGGAACACCACTCTTAGCCCTTTCCTACTGCATTCCCAGAAGACAAGGGCTGCATAACCACCACTGGACCTTCAGAGGAGGACCAGACCCTTCTACAGGATCACTGCTTCAACAGAACCACATCTATCACCTCAGGAGGACTGCAGCCACCATTTAACTGGACTGCTACCACCACCCTGCCCAACAGGGTGTCAGGCTGTATCCTGGCTCTGTCAGTGCTTTTTTTATTGTATTTATTTTAAATTTTCCTATTAAACTGTGGTTCTGATTTCAAGTCTCTCACTGGTTTGCTTTCAAACTAGTGCACTCTCCAACTGTGCAACTAGTACACTTGCAACAATGATGTGTTACATCTGAACAGTTTCTGGCATTTATGAATCCTAATTTCCTAATTCTGTGTTGCTGCTACACAGTTTAATGTCAATGGAGTTCAATAACCCATTCAAAAACTAATAATCAATACAAATATTGCAGCTTGGAAGACGTCATTAGCCTTTATCTTTTTCATATAATGGGATAGATAGTAACCAAATGCTTTTAAGCAGCTGTTTCCTTTCCCTCTCCTGTCCAAATGGAACCACAATCACTTTAAAAGCTTGCATGTCGGAAAAAAAGTGATTCATTTTATTACTTTGAAAATTCTGGATGCTCATAGATTGACTGAATTCTGGGAAGATTTTATGGGGTGTAGTAAAATCAGAGTATAACTGTCTTGTCTTTGCACCTTCTGAGAGAAGGAGCACCCTATGACCTTTGGGTCAGGCTTGAAGGATATGGCTAAATGTAAAAATTAGATAACATGGCCATTCTTTGCAATGTCTGACTCAAGTAGAAGAATTCAAGTTATCTCCTAGGCTGCATATAACAGGAGACTTGGATGCCTCTGGTGTGATCGCCAAAAGGCAACGTATTCAGTAGAGCACCACCTGGTCAGCTCACTTGGTGTATATTGGTATATAGAGGTATATGGTGTGAGATAGCACAAAAGCCCAAGGCTGGGGAATTATCTTTTCCTTTTTTTTTTTTTTTTTTTTTTTTTTTGTGGCTTGAATTGATCCTACTGGAGTACGAAGAACAGCCACTGGAGTAGGAATCTTATCTGCATTTCTCTTAGCCTGCAAGTTGCAGCACTGAATCAGGAAACAGTAAAAAATGTTTCACTTTCCTTCCACAAGAAGATATTATGAACAAATAAGGTCATGAGAAAACCTGAAGAAACTGTATGTTTTGGCAAGAGGATTTCTCTGTCTCAGCTGACCTATGTCCTCTGTTGCACTGTCTTCCTAGTTCAGTTTTCAGTTCCTTTTCACATCTTGGAAGAGTGTTTTTGGATAAAAAATGCCACAAAATGTAATATAACCTTCACTTGGATTATTACTTCTCTCTGCTGGGCTGAGGCAGATACTAGTTTGCTTCTTTGTAGATAAAGAACTGAAGTTGGTTCCCTTGGGAAGACTGAAATGAGTCTCAGTCTTCCTTAATGAGTAGCCTTAAGGAGAGGGGGGAAAGTCCTACTCCAGTATTTTTAAAATGAAGTGGACCCTGCAACTGTGTTTTTGCCAAATTTTGTATGTGCTTGTGTGTTCATACGATATGGAATGAGCTACACGAGAAACAGAGGCAGACAGTGATATGGCTTCTTGATCCTGGTTCAGTAGGTGATAAATTGGCAGGGTAGTTTTGACTGTCATGTCTCAGACAGAATTATTTTATTGCAAATAATGAGGATAAAACTGATAAGCATTTATCATTTTCTAGACATTATGTACTGGGTCTGGGTGAGATGGAGTTCGTTTTCCCACAGCAGCCCTCACAGTGCTGTGCTTGGCATTGGCAGCTGTGAAGGCGCTGATGACACACCGGTGTCTTGGGTACTGCCGAGCGGGGCTGGCACAGCTTTACTGCTGTCTCTCAACATTACCCTCCCATCAAGGGGATGGGGGTGGGTAGGATCCTGGGAGGGGACACAAGGCCAGCTGACCCAAATTAACCAAAGGGATATTTCATACCCTATGATGTCAGCTTAGATGTAAAAGCTAAGGAAAGGAGGAGCATGTTTTATTTTCAGTGTTTGCCTTCTAGAGCAACTTCTACATGTGCTGAAGCCCCGCTTCCTGGGAAGTGGCGGACATCACCCACTGATGGGGAGTAGAGGGTAAAATTATTTTTTTCTCTTTGCTTGGGCACCCACAAACTTTTGCTTTTGCTTTAGTAAACTGCCTTATCTCAACCTATGAGATGTTTTCCTCCTTATTTTCTCTCCCCTGTCCAGCTGGGAATGATAGAGCTGCTTGGTGGGCACCTGGCATCCAGCTGAGGTCAACCTACCACAGTGGTATTTCTTTTTTGCAACTTGGTTTGTAACTTAAGACCTTCTTCTGCATCACACTGCTGCTCAGAGCTCTGTAAAGAAGTACTGCAAATTTATTGTGTGCTCTTGATGACTTCCTATTTTATTATTTGCTCATCATGCAATTTTGAGTTTCAAGTCAGCAAAAAAAGTCATCTGTTATAGCATGTAGAGTGATATTAAATGTTAAAGGTAGTTAAAACACTGGGCCCAATTATTCTTATATTCTGTATTAATTGTATTTTTCTTTTTTGTGATTTCTGGGATCACAAAACAGCTATTTACACTCAGTTACAGAGTGATAATGGTAGACACACTAAAACTGGCTATGATGCTAAAGTTAGCTTAGTTGATTACCCCCTGTTAGAGCTAATGAAAGTTCAGGAGTCTGATTCGACAAGCATATTGTTTCCTGAAAATGTTTCCTGTAGATTACCAAGTATGATGAAAAGTGCATACAAAAAATGAAAAAACACTATCTTTAGGGCTCAGATATAGCTTTTTAGAGCCAGGGTTTTACTGAGATATTTGCATGACTAGGCCAGTTTGGTCCAAGAGTGTACAGGCACTTTATAAATGTGCATTTCTAAAAGCTCGGTCTTGTGATCACTAATTTCTCAAGACTTCTGCAGGAATTGAAGAATTAATGTCATTTATTACTAGCATTTATCTAAGCTTGGCTTGACGGATGCCTTTTAGATATTTGCAAATAAATACATCTGTGTTCAAGAAACTGGGTGTCTGCTCTTCTCCATTAACGGGTTTAATAGAAACAAATTGCCAACAACCTACTGATGGGTGTCATAAAACTGTTTTCACAGGATGATTTAAACTTTTCATCAATCTACATTGTGTGATGGCATTTGCACATTATACATGTGCTAAATGACAACCACGTGAATAATATAGCCTGTGCTCTATATTCTTAAAGGTCTTGTTCGCTAGTTATTAATTCCATTTCATTTTGAGCTCTTTGGACAGACTGGGGGGAAACTCTGTAACCATTTTTGGGAATAGATTTCCCAGATTTAAGGGACTGCCTGTTTTAGCAATTCTCCACTCTGTTCCAGGAAACGTCATTGAAGGGTTTTTTTGAGTGATGTGTGGAATCTTCGGTTATGGAATTTTTTCACAGCTAAAACAATGCATCATCCAGTCTAGTTCTTTATAAATACTTCCAGTTTTCCCTTTCTTCTGGGAGCAGAATGAAGCATCTGTCAGCTAAGAGTTAACATCTGTAAGGAACTGCAAGGGAAAGAGTAGGTGGATGAAGGACTGGACAGCAGAGTGAAGAAAAAACTGGGAAGTTCAAACATGGAAGCATTGCCAGTGGGAGGGGACAGTTTTTTTTCAAAGTGGAAGGATAGCTTATGCATATTCTTAGTTTGCTTTTATATCTATTTTATCTGGAACCTGAAGGAATCTTAATAAGAGATGAGAATGTGAGAAGAATAAGAAATAGGGATGCATCTCAGTGCTATGAGGTTTATCCCAATAGACAGAAGTCATCTCTCTAATCACAGAGACAATTGCTAGATGGAAAACTACTTCAACTGAGCAACTAATTTAGTATGATAAGAGTGACAGTGTCTGTCCAATTAAAACCCCTTTCAGTCTGCTCCCTTATAACATTGTCTCTACATTATTGACATTTAATCACTTTGAATAAAAGACTGTAATACCAATAATTTAATGAAGCAACTTGTAAAAGCTTATCCAGACATACAAAGGGCTCTGAGACACTGAAGGACTAACTACATTTTTTTCCTTCAGATTAAATTCCTGACATAGACAAGGTGTCTTCTTTTCAGGGTGGCTTCTTTGGGATGAGTGTGCAGTCATTTTTGGAAAATTTTGAGGGGATGTAATAATCACAAAATAATCTTTATTGTTATCATATACCACTTTAGCCATCAATTTTTTTTTAAGGAAACAGTGATCCCAGAGATTCTAGGCACTGGTATTTCCAAAAAGACTATGGGATCATCTGCCCTGATGTGGGAAAAGGTACTGAGATGCACAACTGCATGAAGATTAAGGAGAACTATTTTTGGCCATGAGGGGCTGAGATTTTGGAAGCCAGTTGGTGGCTAACATGCTTTACCAATCAGGATTCACAGTGTGGGGAAATGATCAATACATATATGATTATAGCAGCCATAGTTAAGCCTTTCCTCAAAGTCCCAGGATTCTACTGGCCAGTAAACTGACTTCTTGTTAAATAGATGGTAACACACCTTTGGGCAGACGCCACTTTAGTCAACTCTGCTATGTCCAAGACAAGAGAAAGAATTCCTGTCACAGTTTGGAAAGTTGTGTCTCTGTGGCAGTCCCAGACTATGGGGGAGAGTTATTTGCATGCTAAGAGAGCACTCCCTGGAATGGGCCAAATCCCAGCCAGCGTTCCAACCAGTCTGCCATTCCTCATATACAAAATATATAATGCACATACATGAACACTACATAAAATCCTGCTGCTGCCTTCACAATTTTTGAAATAGTAGGGCCTGACTGAGATATAAGTGCCAAGTGTTAGATAGATATCTTGACAATAAAGTATTTAAAGACAGATTTCATGAGCTTACATGTCTAGATTCAGGCATTACTAAGAGGCACAGAAGAGGCTATAACCCACTTGTTGCCTGTTATGAATGGATGTGGGGGTTTAAATATGTCTCTGCCTTTTGCCCAGGCCTCTGACAGTAGGCAGTAGCTGTATTGAGGTGGCCAGCACCCCAAGACCCACTCTCATTTGCAAGTTGTTTAATAATTCAGTCTATTATAGAATGAATTATTTATTTAATAGACGCAAAACTAACAAGCATAAGACTTAAAACAGGCTATTACTAGACAGGAATAAGACAAAAAGAGACAACTAGTATTACACATGGGGTTAAAGGTACCATTAATTTTACAGCTAGCAAAGAAATAGTATAGATTAGGATTTGATATATTTTACCATCCAGTTGTTGAAAGGGCACACATCAAAATCCTTTCCCTCAATTTCCAGAAAAATAACCACAAAATTGTGTCTGAGCTTCGGGAAGAAGTTGTCTCGCGTGTTCTCAGGGAGTGTGTAAGAGACTTCTGCCTCCGTGGTAAGCTGTAGTACTTTTATAGTGTAAAGCAGGCCTTTTGGTCACCTATGTTTTTCTTTTATCTCTCCCCACATCTGTAGGCTGGCAAACCTTTCGGCACCAGGAGATGATACCTGCTAGGCCTTTGGCCCCTAGGTAATCTCTCCTATCTGCACTGGCCACCTGTAGTGGGAAGAGGGGTGATATGCCCTGCCACATTTCCCCCTATGCTCTTCTCCACAAACACCACCTGTTTAGGTATATTTCCCTCATGCCCTGATAAACAGTGGTTGCAATGTTTTGGGTGCAAAGCAGCATCTGCATACCCACCTTTCTTCCAAAGGAGGTTAAGACTCTGTTGACAGGTAGGGGAACTTCATAGTACAGCAGTGGTTTCACTTCTCAAAGCACACTGGTGCTACTCAGCAGAGATCTGTAGTTTGCACACTGAGTGTGCAGGCTCATCTTGAAGAAAGTAGGAAGCATGTTGCATTCTATTTCCATTCTACTAAGTTGTGTTTTCCTTTAGCTCCTGTGTGTAGGAGGCATAAACAAGCAGGACTCAGGTTGACTCTGCACTCATAAAACTAGAAACAAGCAAGTTATAGCAGCAACCTGGCACATTATTACAGCTGTATTTCTGCTGACTGCCATATTAGACATCTGTGGGTTTTACCTCTTTCTTAGATCATGACTTCTAGAAAAGTATATCTGCCTCCTGGAAAAAAACAGTGTTTGAACATGTTTTTTTTTAGAGGAGGAGAATTTTTTGTTGATTTGGGCTTTTTTACAAACTTCTTTGAAACTTTATTTTCAGCATATTCATTGTCTATATACTTCACTTTTCTCTATCATGAACAAAATATTATTTATTCTCTGAAGGAAATTATTGGACTTGCCAGCTGGAAAAATATAATCTTTGAGATTGTTTGTGGCAACGATTTTCTCTTGAAATCTGGCAGATTAGCTCATATCTCCTTAGTCGCAGCAACATTTGAGCAAATAACAGATGGGAATGATGTCAGGGCAAATAATGTCTGCTTCTGATGATTTTTCCATAGTTTAGGATAGAACCACAGGTTCTATCTTTTTATGGTTAGAGAAATCATCTGGTGCTGCAGGTAGATAGTCATTTAGAATACCACTTAGATGGATTAACAGCATAATGTAAACTTTCTGCTAATTTAAGGAATGAACTCTCAGATATTTCTCCTTCACTTTCCTCTTAATTTAGAAAAGGAGCTATGAATCCTATGAATAGGATTAAAAAAATTATCTTATGCCATTATCATTTATAAACAAATGTAGCTTTTTGCATGTGCATGACAAACCTTCTCTGCCCACATCAGCCTCTGTCTGAAAGAGGATGTGCATAGTGCCACTGATAATCATAGAATAGGACAAGTAAGACAGTTAGTTATAGCATTGAAAGAAATGTCAAGGAGTTTACCATCAGAAATCTAGAAATAGAGGGCTATGTGTGCAAAGTGTTCTATATATTGCACGAGTCTGACATAAAACGTTGAAAGCAAATCCATTGATACTCGGCAGTTGCAGGTGTTTTCTTCCAGTCAGTCACTGTTTTTCTGGTGTGCAGCTACTGTTAGTCATGCTACAGCTGCTGGCCCAAGATGTAACTGAAGTGAAACTTCCAGCTTTCCTTTTGATCTCTACAAATTATTGTCCCATGGAGAATGGGTTATGAGAGCTAAAGTGAAATAAAGGGAAGCAGGCAAGAAGTAATAGTTTGGAATTTTGTGGGGCTCTTTTTGTTTTGTTTTTTGTTTCTAATAATACAGCAAGCTACATTAAGCATATGAAAAGCAGATTTTGTTTGCACAATTAACATTAAAGATGTGGGTTTGGAATACTTTTTGGCCTGCTTTTCTAAGGAAATGTGGCATATGGAATTGCACTGTTCATCTGCCAGCTCTTCAGTCTTCCACTCCTCCTGCAGGGATGCTTATGCCCACTGGCCAAGTTCAAAGACACTGAATTCCTTAAGATCACTGAAAATTGGTGATGGATAAAGGAGAGAGATTAGCATTGTTGCAACCCTCTGGCATGATCACAACACATACCCCCTCTTCCCCAGATGATTACTATGTCACTCATGCACATGCCACCTCCAGGGAGGAGCTAACAAAATAGAAGGACTTAGAAAGTGTTCACAGTTGGAATTTCCACAGTGATGCTCATAGATAAAGCAAAATCAGTATGCGACCAAAGTTCAATTGTTTTGCTGCTTGTTATTTTCTGCTGATTTAATAATCTTTTCAGAACTTCTTGGAAGGAGCTGGGCTAGAAATGTTAATGGAGACTATATATTATTTATCATCCATTTTATAATTTGCCCTTTTCTATCTCTTGTTGATGGTTTGTGAAAGTTGGAGCTCTTTTAAGGGCTATTAAAATTATGAGATAATTTTCATCATAAAGAATGCCTGTGCTCTGAAGAAAGTTTATGTGTGTCAGTAACTTGATGTAATTAGAAGAGTATTTGCTGTCTGAGTGGCAAGGAATATCTGCATCCTTTTACAAAAAGTGAAGCAACAGATTGCAATTTCAAAATAAAACAGAATGGCTGCTCCCTAGTTTTTTGAAAGTAAAGACTTCAGAGCCATGTTTGTCAGCTTGTGTCAGGCCCACCTTGGCAATGGTCTTTCCACAGTGTTTATTAATATAGGGATCATTCCCTTCACTTCTTAGCTGGAACTTAAGGAATTCTACTTCTTTCAAGTGCAGTAGTGTTGTCAGATTCCTGTTCCTTTTGGTTTCTCTGCTCTGGTCTTACCTTGGATTCCAGCTCTGACCTTATTATAATTCCTTGCACCTGTCCAAGGGCTCTGAACTGGCTCTTGTTTGTGGCCTTATTTTTCTTCCAAAAGTATTCTCTACTGCTTAGTTCCTCTGGCTCTCCAACCTGTAGCCTGACATGACAGTTGCCTTCAACTAATCCTCTCAGTATTTCATGTAGACTCTCAGTTTGCCCAGAGTCCAGATCTGATTATATCCGTAACAAGCCATTTGTTTGATAGAATACTCAGTTTTCTGACTACGGTTCCTGGCCTGTCCTGATCTTGTCCCTCTGAGCTGAGGTTTTCATACCACATCCACATTTTAACAGTAAACTGGCACCTACTCTTATGTGGTGTGTTCTGATTTTCTCCTTGGAGCTTTCTGGGCAATCTGATTTATTTATGACATTTCATCAATGTTCTTAAATCCAATATATTGTAAATAACAGTATTATTGATGGCAATAGTAGTTTTGATTGTTATAATGTGTAGATTAAAGATGCAAATAATAACTATGGAAGGACATACCGCTATATTTGATACACAACTTCATAACAAGAAACCTGGTTTTCTTTCTTAAAATTATTAACTGTGTGGGGAAAAATGCCCATTTCTGTCACATAAAGAAACACAGGAGGAAAAATCAATGATTTCTGCAGATTTTCAAATTGTTGCAGATATCTACAAATAACGTGTTTAATGTCAAGGAAATGTAATTAAAAATATTCCAAAAAATAAGACACTCTACTCTTAATAGACATGGTAAGATCATACACAGTAAGAGGAACTAAGAATTGAAAGTGACTCTAATTTAGTAGTTTTCCAAGATTATTTTTTCCCAGCAGATGTTGCATTTCCTTAAAAGGGCTTTTATTTTTTTAAATTTTGTGGTCCAATTGTTTCATTTGGATCTGTAAGTGTAATAAGTGGGAGGTAAGACAGCCATGAAACAGTGTCCATGTATCCCAAAGCTTGGCTCTAGAGAACATCAAGTATTACTTTATAATTCCATTTTAAATGTAAAATAACTGCTGAGCTTTGATTGCTTTTAGCGTTATAATTGGAATATAGCAATAAGATGTTACGTAGTATGAAGGGATTAATTATTTTACTATTAAAACTTATCTGTTCTAGTGTTAGAAAGTAATCTCTGTCATTCCCTTATTTCCACTAGAAATATTCCAAGTCATATTTTTACATAATTGCAAGAAATAGTGCCTCTGGAAAACACTTCTGTATATGAGGGAGAAAATTAGAAGCAGCTGAAACCCCTATTGTGTAGCAGTGACATCTCTGTCAGTTCTGCCTCGAGTGCTATAAGAAGTGGTGTGCAAGGAAACTCACAGAACAGAGGCAATTAAGATTGAAAGAGAGAAAAGCGGAAAATTATCAGACAAAAAATTGCAAGATCAGGACAACAGGGCATCAAGGAATGTTAACAGAGGCAAGGACATTGAATACTGACTGTAGGGGAATTTTGTGGCATTTGAATCTAACACATCTAAAAATATATTGAAGTGCTATATGGTTCTTGGGATGTTTTTGTATCTTCTCAGAAAGATTTAGTAAACAATAACCAACAAATGACATGTAGATATAAAAGCTGCAAGGAAAGAAAATTATTTTTGTCTACATTGTTTTGAGAATGTTGATAACAGCAAAAGCACAACACTATGTAATTTGTTTGTTAGGGGAGCATTTTTTTAAGTATGAAGTAGCCTTTGTATGAGAACATGCAAAATTTGGACACTTAAGCTAAAAGTTATCTTTCCTTTTGTTGGAGGAAAAGCTGCGTTAGTTTTGTTTGCTTGTTTGTTTGTTTTCTGTCATCATTATTTTCTACTCCACACAAGCCAAACAAAGCCAAACATTTCCCTGAATTTGACTTGCAAGGGTCTTAGTGTTTCTGTGTTACTTTTTTGATTCCACATCAATCTGAAAATTAGACTTTTCCAATTCTTCTGCCCCACCAAACAGAGCCTCTTCCAAACTGTGGAATAACTAAGCACCAAGAGATTAGGGTGCTCTAACGTGTTGAGTGAGAATCCAGTGAAGTTTTTCTTCTGAGACTAATCCACCTATCAATTCATTCTTAATTGTTAGCATAAAGAGGAGCTATCCCAACAGACAACATTGTACAAAGCCATTTCTACAGCACAATGACCCCAGGTCTTTCCTGGGATCTTTGGGAACTGAGATAGATCTTTTACCATGATACAGACACAACAAGCACTGTCCTCTCAATTGACCAGAAATTTCACTCTCCAACTGAGGAAATAATGTGATTCAAGTTCAGTAAAAAATTTCTGTTTGAGATAGTAGTTTCTAAGACAAGAAATGAGCAACATGCCTCAAAAAGCTTCCTTCAGATAAATCCTACAAGCTGTAATCTGGATAAAGAGCCAGAAAGCATTTTTTTCCTCCATATTTTTAAAGATGTGAATGTGTGTTTGTAAATTCAATAATTTATTTAAATTTCTTGGACCCAGATGACAGGCATGTCATGAGGCATGAGCTGTAACACGCCAAGAGGAAGGCTTTGGTAATAGCAGTCAAACCAGTCAAAGTAATGTAATCTTCAAGTTTATTAAGAAAATGTCTGATCCATTCTTGAGCTGGAAAATCCTTTCACCTTCAAAGAATGCTTTACAACTCCTGTGACTGCCCTAAGTATGGTTGTGTTGCATTCCAGAAACTGAAAATCTATGCCTGATGTATATATTCACACCAGGAATGAAAGGTTTCCAAAACTGATCCAGGGTAAAACAAAAAGCCATATAGATTATGTATTAGGGAACATTTCTTTTGATCATTATTGAGAACAAACCCCAACATATCATTATAGGATACTATGCATATGACCACAGAATTGGATCAAGGAACAGGGGAAAAAAACCACCCGAACACATCTGGACCACTTACACCACTAAAAATCCACTATTTTGAAATTTTAGCCACTTTTCCCATTGAATGCTGAATAACTGCAGTCATAACTAACTCTGCAAGATCCAAGCCATTTCACAGATAAAGGTTTCTGGGATTTAGGATGCTGTCTGTGGTCAAAATTTAAGCAGAAAAGCAGCTGAATTACATGAACACTTTCTTGGTATATGGAATAACAAGTCGGAATTTGTGGTATCTGCTCTCAATAAAGGAAGGAATTACAACTGAGACTTATATCTTAAGTATATCTCATAGATGAAACTGTTGCACTGTTTTATTAGATACTTAAGAATTTAAGTATTAGTCTTTGGAAAACATTAAGCTTTGGAAAAGGGTAATTTTGAGATGGTAAGAGGGTAGAAATATTTTTATTAAGGAGTTGGTTTGATTGTAATGCTAAATGAGGGAGCAAATTTCATAAAGCTTCAAAAATATCACCTACCCCCCCAAAAAAAATCTTGAGGTATATTCTTCAGTTCATTTATCACATTTTCCTCATATTCACCTTACATCAGCTCTTTTATGACGTATTAAATATTTCATGAGAATTTTCTAGATTAAGTTACTGATTTAATTTTGCTATGTATAGTTTAAAGCTACAAAATTCTATCATAGCACCACTGAGTCAGTAATATTTTTAGACAAAAGGGATTATTACTATATTAAATAATGTTCCTTATTAAGAATACCAGTATTTAAAGATGCAAGACATTTAAAAGAACAAAAAGGATGTTTATTCATTGCACTATCGCTTCTTTAGAAATGCAAAAATAAAATCAACATGATACCAGCATGAACGATACAAGAGATCACTTCTGTTCTGTTCTGTTCTATTCTGTTTATTTTATTCTACTTTAACTGAATACATAAAGACCACTGGCAAATAAATCAAACAAGACATTTAAGTATTAACTGTGTGGAAATTTGTGATCACTGCAGAGGAGTTGGTTAAAAAGAAGAGGAATCAAATTTAATGTGTAGATTGCAAATAGGAAAAAGAAATACACATCAGAAGCCTGGTGTTAGTGCTTGTAACAAGCTGAGCAGCTGGTCCATAATACAGAATTCAGGCATGAGTCATAACAGTTAAAACCAAAGCTATATGACATTTAACCCTAATATCAAAATCCTAGTTTCATCGAAAGTTCTATTGTCACCCTTGGATGGCTTTTTTTGCAGCACTCTAATTTGACTCCACAGTTTAAACTTTTTCAAACTCACTGATTTTGTAAGAGATTCATATTTACACTGAAAGTTGATTTTCCACCAAGACTTGTATTTCGAATCGTCTTTGTGAAATACAATGGTCAGACATGCTAAGCATTACTTGTTTGATAACAAGATGTAAGGATCTTTATTAGGATATTGCTTATTCCTTGTATGATGAGAAAAATGTAGTTTTAGCTAATTTGAGTTCATGAAGATGGGCTTCTATTTGTTTCATTTAATAAAATAAAAAGAGAAATAGCAGTGCAATCCCAGGGCTCTCATTATGAAGGCTCTGTGTGCAAACCTCTGAACAATATTTTACATATTCTATATTCCATGCTAATGTATAGCAAAAGCTTATAGACATGCAAATGGGTTCTTGTGAGGTACTCTAGTCAAGAGCCAGCAGTACAATACTCCCTGTAAACAGCCTGGATAGCTGTGGATAAATGAGATGAAGGGAAATACCATAACATCACATTGCAGGGATCTGCAAGTGCTTTACCTCATGCCATTATATTGAAGGCCATTACTCATGTCAGCTACTCAAAACATTACAGCACAACTCTCTTGGCCTTTATCATGCCTGAGTGAAGCGTGACAATTTCAGGCAGTGCCATAGAAGTGGGAAACTTGAACAAATCTGACTGATAGTTCACAGGATTTCAGCACGCACTGCCCTTTGTGCCGTGCTCACTAATGCATCCACAGCGCAGCGCATTAATCGCATTAGGTTACACATCAGTCCAACTCTACTGCCTCAAAAGCTTCTTTTCCCAGGAGAGCTCTGGAAAGGGGCTAATGACCTCCTTTAGCTTCATCTAGAAATATTGTCACAAGGCGAAGATTGGTATTATGTGACTATTAACATCAGAGGTCACTTCCTGATATTACAAATGGGCTTGGAAAAAAATATCTTTGACTGACATGAAATCATAGCATCACAGAATGGTTTGGGTGGAAATGGATCCTAGAGGTCATTTATGGACACCTCTCAGTAGACTATGTTGCTCAAATCTCCATCCAGCCTGGCCTTGAAAGCTTCCAGGGATGGGGCATCCACAGCTTCTCTGAGCAACCTGTGTCACTCCCCTCATGACCAAAGGCAGCTCGCTCAGCCTGGCCTCTGGTACTTCTGTGCTCTGGCTCCTCTCCATGCCAAAAGCACTGGGCTGGGGCTACACACCGTCCATTCCTGGACTGGAGAGACTGGGAGGGGATAGACAAGTCAAGATGCAGTCATCAAAGTGCCAGATAAGAGGGAAGCATTTTTACTCTTTTTTCTTGTTTTCTTGTCTTTAAAATAATTCATTGTGTAATCATGAAAAGAACTCCTAATGATGCAGCTAGGAGGGACCTTAATGCTGAAGGCCAGCACTTGGGCTGCAGTGCCAGCATGACGTAAGGAGCCTGTTGGGATTCTTTGCAAGTGAGTGCCTTCAAAAATATTGACAGCTGGGTTCTAGGACAAACAGGAGCTGCTGCACATTGCCAAGAGGTATCTTCAAGGGATAGTTGTGGGGGAGTTATGGGAGGCCACCAATGTTGACTACTCCTGCAGGCATGTTACTGGACTAGCTACAGTCCTAATCTAGTTTGACAGCTGAGGTGTGCCCATCTCCATTTCAATCAACCTCTTCCCTCTCAACTTGTTTTTCACATAGATTGTACTTTCAGGATTTTCATGATGAATCTTTCCTGCAGACACATAGTGTTATAAGATTGCCAGGTAATTCAGGAGACTTTGGAGTTTTTCACAAATATTTTTCATAAAGCAAAAGACTTTTGCTCCCTGTACCAGTTATATGAAGCTTGGATCTTTTGCCCGTCACAGACAAAATCTAATTTAAGTGGCTGTCGTCACACCGTCAGACATTTTCCTCAGATTGTGACCTGTCTATGGTTGTGGAGGGGAAGGAGGGAAATAAGTAAATTTGCTGTCTTAATGATCAACTACAAGCAGCATGGAAAAACATCAGTGTGTTCGTCTGCTCTATCCCCTGAAAAGAGCTCAAACGAAGGACTCAGATTTCTGTTTAAGATTGTTCAAATCCCAAGAGCAAAGAACAACTTTATTCCTAAGCCCACCAGTAAGAATCTCTTAAAATTGCATTCTGCCTTCAGCATCCCAAATGACATAGTGTATCAGCCATTTATTACCCCTCTGCAACTGCAAACTACCTTTCTCATCCAAACACCTCCCCTTTTTGTGAAGGAAAAAAACCGTCTCATAGGAATTAGACTCACAGAAGAATATTGTCTTCTCTTTCATGTTCTTCCCCCTTGGCTGAAAAGAAATCTAACTGTGGCAAAAGCCCCAGGTGCTGTTCCCTCTCATTCTGTTGGTCAAAGTTGTCCTCATAAATAGGAAGTCAGTAGTCCAATACATTTAATATTTCATTATGGGTTGTGTTAGTATCTTGTGGCTGAGTATCAAGATTTAGTCTAAGGAAAGCAGAGTAATAATTTTGATTTCACATAAAGGATAGCATATTGGAAATATTCCTCCTAACTAGACTTTGATTTATGCCACTGGCAATGTTATCTCTTCCTGCACTAAGTTATTAGCAAATAGTTAGTGGTTAAAAATGTCCTGAAACCAGACAGCTAAATCCATTCGTTAGCTATATTCATGCATTTGTGAGACAACAATTTCAAGTGACTCACAGTTTAGTTCCTGGATTGTTTCAGGCAATGCCATTTTCTTAATGAATATGCACTTCCACTTGCTTTTGAATGGTAGATTTTATCAACTTCTTGCATCTACTTTTCTCACATCATGTCTTCTAAATTTGAGAGAAAGAAAAATACATTTTTCTATATTTTCCTGAAGTTTTGAAGGATGATCACTGTTTTATATGTAATGCCTTAAAAAAAGTGCTGGATTTAATGCTGTCTTTGCTCATTAACTTCACGACTCATCTCTAGTCCTCAAAATACTTGTCTTGCCAAGAAAATCTCTTTCTCTTAATAAGGAGGCAGAAGCAACAAAACTATTAAATGAATTCAAGGAAATTTTCTAAGCAGGCCTGCCCACCTTCTGAAGGGATGACTAGACTAGAAGGATAATGTAGGTCTAATTTCCAGCTTAGATGGAAAAGAGGGAAGGAAGCATGATGCAAATGGTAACAAGCCGTCAGCAAAGGAGGTAGTTGTGTCTGTGGGGGGATGAGGGATGTACAAAGTGCACAGGAAGATAGCTTTTATAGACATGAAGTAGTTACATAATATGATGAAATGCAGAGAGGCAGAGCTCTAGGGCACAATCATTCTCTACTAGCAAAATGCTCGTTCATGCAAAAGACATTTCCAAACAACAAATTAACTCAACTGGAATAGAAATTGCAGCTGTAAAGAAAAAAAATGCCATACTCAGCATTAAGGTTATTCTGACTGATAACTGTGTATGTGAGGAGCTTTTCTGTTCAGCTCCACATTCTCCATCCATTAAACAAAGCAAGCAATACAACCTTAAATGAGGTGCAGGAAAATACTGGGGAGATTTCTCCCTGTAATATTTTGTGTCCTTTTGTATTTTTAACCTTGTTTCCTAAAGGAGTAGTATTTGTTGTGGTATTGCTGGCAGGATGTCGATTAGCCTGTTTCATGAATATTCCCTCTTCTTCCAAAAACTTTGGAACCTATTTGGTTTTTATCAAATTTGAAGTAAAGTCAGAAGTCTTACAACTCTGTAAATTTGGGCACCAAGCAGGAAAAACCTACTCTTCCACAGGACAGAAGACAGGCAGAACTTACCAGTTATGCTGGTGCTTGACAAAAGTCAACTTAATAAGAACATTTTATGATTTTTATACACCAAATTAAATATGTATTTAATATATTATAATTTATAACCTCTGTGCACACTATTGAGGTGGACCAGATTGTTTAAGAGAAAGGATGTTCGGAACGATTTTGAGAGGAGAAAAATGAAGAAGCTTCTTGTATTCAGGGATGATCTTCCTGAAGTGTCTAGTGCTGGGTGCTCCTTTTTGAGGCACCTGCTCAAATTACTGTTTCCAAGGCCAAAAGAAAATGTGGTACAGATATATGAACCAACAGGTAGAAATATATGAGATGGAGTGGAGATGGAAACGTCAATTTGTAGGTTTTTGAACATTCAATAACAGGAAAGTACTAGTCCTTCAGCAGCACCTTCTAAACATCAAAACAAGTTCCTTCAGAAACTCTTTCTCTAACTGTATTTACTGTCCTTCTCACTTTCCTGTGTCAAACAGTGTCTGTTCTTAGTTTTGGCTGACCACCTTAAATTTTTAAAATTTTTTCTGCAGAGCTTTATTTACCATGCTTTTTGATCCCATGTGTACTCTAAGGGATACTTCATAGGTTTAATTTAATTTCATATCTTCTCTCACTTTCCATCTCATCTGTCAAATTAGTGACACTATTTCACAGTAGTTACTTTTATTAATAATGAATTGATTAAATAGTGTATAAAAAGTTAATCATTTGTGGTAATGCATAGCTATAAAACATGGAAATTACATACTGACCATTTTATTTATAAAAATATTCGCATAAGAAGATGTCAACCCTTTAATGAGAGGAGAAGCTAAATATTTGATATATGTAGAAGGTACATTCTCTTTGCCAGTATCACTATCTAAAGGGCTAATTTCCATCTCTTATTTCTGTATCAGCATATTCTAACTTTATCAAACCAAAACACTGTTGTAAAGGTGAAAAACCGAAAATGTTTTTTCTAAGTATAAATCTAATTAAGACTTTTGAGGTTCATAGAAAGCCATAATGACTGTCCTGGAAGTCCTTAGGGAAAAAAGTATAAATTCAGGAGAGCAACTGTATTCATTGTACATGTTGATAAAATCTGAGACTGCATTTAGAAAGAAAATAGCAAATCATTATAGCCAGAGTTTAGAACAATGGAACAAGCCCATCTCACTATAAAGACAAGTGGTGGTTAGAAAGATAACCTGTAATCAGAGCCCTAGGTCTAACAACCTGATAAAATGCTACTACATCTTGTGACTAGAACTGCTGTGTTTTCATTACTACTTTGGCACTTTACTTACACTGTTACTTACTTGTTTTCAAACTGAATCTGGTTTCTGTACCTCAGATATATGCAAAATAAGGGAATTTTATGATTAAATGAACAAAAGCCTTTATCCCTTATAGATTTCCTTCAAATTACTACTCACTTTCTAAATGTTCTGGTAGCCTATAGTAATATGTCCTAGCTCATAACTGTATTAATCACTGAAATAATATGTGGTGATGCACTAATTGATGAAAGGTATGATATTTAAGAATTCTTCTGAAAATGAATGGAGAAAGTTGGATGATTTGCAGCAATCAGCAGAAGGCTCATCTTTTGATGTTGCAAGAGAGAGCAAGAAACACTGTAGAAGGTTAGTGAAAGATGAAACTGCCGTTTCTATCCAATTTATTGAAAACAATAGATAGCTTGAAGCCAACAAGTCTAAAATTTCTAATAAGCTCATACATCTGAACTGCTTGGAGGAGCAGCACCTTACAGGGTAATTTTTGTAGGTGAAGTTGCTCACATATGTGATGGCACAGATTAAATGTGGTTACAGTGTGTAGGCACTTCTTAACAGAGTCTTAACTTTGCTAATGAGATTTAACCTATTTTTTTCTGAAGGAATGTTTCAGTATTACTTTTCCATTACTGAAATTCATACTGTCAAGCTGTGCACATTTTAAAAATTATTTTCTCCAGTCAGATTCAACTGATCCTAATTAACATTAGTATTACTTCAGTGAAACAGATTTTACAGTCCTGGATAACCTCTGCACCACCAAGAGACCCAGACCAGACTGGCTGAAAATGGATGTTGGAACATTCCCCTTTCATTTGAGAAGCAGCCAAACGTCTTAATTTTTTTTGCATAACCAACATATATAAGGGTGCAAGGGATTAAATAAATTCTGGGTGATAGTGATCAAACAAATAAACTCCCAAAGCAATATATTTGCTTTCTGATAGTTTATATTTTGCTTTTTTCCCATGCTAAATCTTTTCACTCATCTCTTTTAGCATTTCATAAATGCATTCTGTGCATAATTAAACCAGCACTGATTTTCAAAGTCATAATGAACTTAATGTTAATTTTGACACTGGCTTATGCAGAGACAGGATTTCATCTGGAGTAAAGGAGGGACTTCTCAATGACTGAACATGCAGAAAAGAATGTTTTGCAGTTCAATCAAATCTCAGAGCCTGTTTAGAAGATGCTGAAAAAAAAATCAAGAGAATAAATAATAAATTCTGCAGATGTAGCAATTAGTAGTTCTGAGAAGGCCTGTAACTGTTACCACAGTAATATTAAATTTTTCTGTCACTGAACATGATCTATTATCATTAATTTTAAATGCCAGTACAGTTCCGTTGCCATAACAGTGGGGTATAATCGGCATTCTTTGACAAGAGTTTGTAATTAACTTTTACTGAGGGCACTGAGTGCTTTGATGGAGATCTGCTAATTTTACTGAAGTCTGATCAGTAGGAAGCAAGATGCCACCTCTAGCATTGCCAGGTTTAGTTCTATGTGCTCTCTTTTCATCCGTGAAATGGAGCACGAGTGCCCTGCAACTGCAGCCTGACAGCTCACAGGAAAAAGAACAGAAGCATGGGAGGTTCTTCAGAAGTGCAACAACATTTAGTACTGCTGGTGCCTTATCAGGCTGAATACAGGTTATCTGCAGATAACCCTGCCTTAAGGTAAACCCAGCCCTAACTCAGCAGAAAGCACAAACCTGAAACACCCCTTATGATTTTCTCATTGCAGTTCAGGGCACGCTCTTTCTCACTTTGGTGGGATCAGCATTCCTTGATGAGTCCTACCATGACAGGCTTTCATTACAGCATGTTAGATTCATGCACCAGTTAGGTTTTCAGAGTTTCTTTTTTTTCTCCCCTTGAGCAGGAACATGGAGGAACACATCATAGATAAACACGAATAGATGGAACAGAAGATATTAACTCTCGTTGGAGGTTATCTACTTCACTGAGTAAGCTTACATAGGTCTAGAGATGGTCTAGTTATTGGGAGACAGCTAGAGAAGGACTGATGCTGTGAGACACAGAGCATGTTCAACCTCCCTGATATGCAGATGCATTTAGGAGTAGGTGGGCTCTTCAGGATCAAATACAGTCACAATCACTGCAAGGACACATGGTAGAGTGAAATTCGTGCAACTAAATTTGAGAAGCAGGGATGTTTAGTAAACCTGACTTTAAAAGATGGAGTGTTGCATTTTCCTGGGAGCATGACACAAAAAGGCTCAGAATAAATGGGATTTCTAATTTCCAGTGAACTTATTTAAAGTTTAATAAACCTTCAAAGAACAAAGTTTGGTGCATTTGGGCTGTTTAATTCTTTAAGCGCAATGTTGGCAGTTTCTCAGTATTTGTTGAGGGCTGTAGCTGTCTGGAAATCTGCCAAACATAAATACTGTGCAAAGCAGTCTTTGAAAGTTCACTAAGCAGTTGCTTCTAGTTAATTTCTACTTAGTTAGTTTTGTGACATCCACATGTTAGTATTTCCCTGCAAAAAATGTGGAAAAATAATGTGTGGTCTAATGAGGAATAAATACGATCCACCTAAATTTCTTTATCACTTTTATCTGTACAGCGGAATCACCTCACCAATCTTCGTTATCCTTGCACCCCGTAGGAGTGCAGTTTCAATTGCTATCAAACAATTCATCATAGTATTTAACCTAATTTAATCTAGAGACAAGTGTATAAACTTATTATATTTTCTTTCCTGCAGGGTATTAACATTCATATTTCATCCAGCTAGGCACCCAGTTCCATTTGAATACTTACCTAATCTGATTAACCCTCCTGCACTGATGAGTTGATGGGAAAACCTTAGAAAGGTGTATTTACTTCTGTTACTTTCAGCACCCATAGTGAAATCACAGACCCAGTTTTATCACAATCACAGTTTTATTACTGACTTCAAGATTTTACATCACCAGAAGAAAAATCTTGAAGAGATGATAGGCTAAGACAGGCTTCTGTTCTTGACCTGAATTATACCTTGTGTCAGAAAATAGTAATAAACAGGCCTTTTCCTGGCCAAACCCCCATTTTTGGCCTCTGCTAAGACATGGTTGCAAACTGGCAGTCCTTTCTAATGATAGCAAGATGAGATCAAATCAGAAGCATTGCTTATGGGAGAGTTTGGAAGTACACTCTGAACAGAAATCTTAAGGACTGTAGGAAACACAGAAAAAAACAGCTACTGGAGCAAAAATCTGACCTTTTCACTGTTTCTAGGAACTTTGTTTTGAGAATTGAATTTTGTTCCTCCAGCCATCCCTTGCCATTCCCTGAGGGGTAGAGACAAGCTTCCAGTGGCTGCACAAATACTGTCCATCAGTACAAACTGACCTCTACTCATCACTCAGTCCGGTCATACCATCCGTTTATCCTTTGCTTCATTGCACGTATTGGATGGATGTCAGCGCCCACCTTCTGGACAAGGCTGCTAAAAATGCAGTTGAATACAAACCTGCAAATTGGTCTGAATTGCTGTGATTTGTCTCCAGCCAGGTGACCTGTCCAGTCAAAGCTGGCATCATCCCCTCACAGAGGATGTACTGGTGGGAATGGCACTAAGGGTCTTGCCAAACGGTATTTAGAAGATCGTCAGTGATTTTGTTGCTGGAAGCGCCACACTTTTGGCTCATATTATATTGCAGGGTATTTCAAGTGTGTCATTTGTTCTTGGTATTGAAGCCAGTGAAATTATCAACTGTGAATAATTTATGTGAAGAACTCTGGCAGTTTACATCCAAAATTTTAGTTCCATGAAGACTGGTATTTCACACAGATACAAAGCAAACACATGCGTTTCAAGTAATTTTTTTGTTCTTTTTCTCCAGCCAATAAATTCAGTGTGTACACACACATATAATTAATCTGCCTAATTCTTCAGTAGCACTTTGCTTCAAAATTGCATTGAAGTCTTTCAGTGGTAAAAGGGAATTGGTATCTTCTCACTTATTTGACTGCTGGTTTGTTTTACAGGAATCTACACCTTGGGTGAGGTTTTCCAAAGCCAGTGGAAGTAGTCTGAATTTCCTCTTGCATTTTCAGAGGTAAAACCACTGCTCATTTCTGTGGGAGCAGTACGCCATAGTAATTTTTTCTTGTTTCCACCTTTCACATTCCTTGTCCTAAGGTCAAATGTGGTAAAAGTTTGGTTTTCTCATAGAAACTTGCCTTTCAGAATAATCATTTCTGAAACATAATTTAAGATTGTGAAAAGTTACAAAATACTAATACTTTCCCGTGGAAATCTTTCTTCTTGAAAATCTTTCATATGCCAGTCCAGGATAAGGAAAGAAAGGGATTCATAAAAGGGACACAGTTCATAGAACCATAGAATCATGAAATATCCTGAGTCGGAAGGGACTGACAAGGATCATCAAAGTACAACCCCTAGCCCTTCACAAGACACCCCAAAAAACTCACCCTGTGCCTGAGAGTGTTGTTCAAATACTTCTTTAACTCTGTCAGGCTTGGTGCTGTGACCACTTCCCTGGGGAGCCTGTTCAGTGCCCACCCACCACTCTGAGTGAGGAACCTTTTCCTGATATCCAATCTAAGCCTCCACTGACACAGCTTCAGACCATTCCCTTGGGTCCTGTTGCTGGTCGCCAGAGAGTAGAGAAGATAAGAGTTGTGTTATTAGGAAAAAAAAATCATGTTTGTCGCTTAATTCTATGCCTTGCTTGTTACATACAAGCACACACCTCAGTGGAACATACGTGGTTTTATAAATTGCAGCTTGCTTCACTTAAGGCAAGTCTGAGATCACATTTCCTAGCTACTGTCTGGTTCAGATGAAGTTACTATCTCTCTGACTTTTGTAACCCTCTGAAAGAGTGCATGCATCCTTTACAGCTTCCCTGTGTTGCAAAGCTTCTGCATTCAAGACAGGCCAATGATATTGCTACTTTTGGAGGAAAAAAGAAATTTTTGGTATTTTTTAATCTTTGAATTACTGGAACAATGGAAGTGTGTTGGCTACCAGATGGCTATGTACACTCTCACTCTTTACACCTTTATAATACTCTCTGTTGGGCAAAGCAAAGTCATGTACATCTGTGAACACTTATAGGACAACATAATTTGATTTGCACAGCGCCTGTTTCTGGAGTGCATATGTGTATAAATTATATGTATAAATATGTGCATAATTTATATGTATAAATATGTGCATATAAAAAAGCATTTGTAATTTCTACTGAAATGCCAACCCTAATTAGCACATATTCAAAAGGAGAAGTATGTTTTCCCCTAGAGTTTAAAGTCTAATTAAATCTAAAACTTCAGATATGTTGTCCTTTATTGGAGAAGGGAAATAGCAGCTTACTGATAAAAGAACTTTAAGTTTCTGCAACATTCCATAGATACCCACGAAACAGAAGTGCTTCCTTTGTATAAACAGGTTTCTGACCTTTTATAGCTCATGAAGCAGAGTAAAAGGTGAAGTGTAAACATTTTCTGGTCTTTGTCACAATGCTGCTGCTTTATCTTCTATTTGCCTTCTGAACCTAGGCTCTGATGCGCCATACCCAAGCAGTCACTTTTTCTTGTTTCCTTATTAATCATGGTGGCTGGCTTCTGCCTTTAGGAAAGTCCTGACATTGATGATCCCTGCTTGAGGGCTGGGCAAAGATCACAAATAATTGTGCCTACTGATGGGATGCTGCTAATAAGACCATCAGGAGCAAACTGGGACTTCCTTGATAACATCAACAAAGTGGCACATCTCAAGACACTTAAAATGAAAAGTACTTTCATGTGCTACTCAAGATAACTGGGGTCTTACCTCTCATAAATACTCCATTAAAAGCAAAAAGGGAATTGACAAAGTGTGACAGAATTTGGAAAAGATAAACAAAGTAAGTGGAGGTGAAATGCAGAACTTTCCACTCATACTTTATTGCTACATGAAATGAGTGAAATGGGATTCTGTAGTTCTCTGCTTAGACAAACCCGCATGAGTGACTGGTATCCACATAACACAGCATTATTTGGCCTAGACTGCCCGATTCCCTTCAGAGAAATACCCTTACACCATTCTCTATTCTAACTGCAAGAGGGCCTTAGTCTTACATTTAAAAAACACTTAGATACTGTCCATGTCATAACCTTAAAAAAAAATTTCAAATATAAAATTGGATTTTAAAAATGCATTCCAAATGTCAATGTTGGGCTCTTTGGGACTCTCTTTTCATCACTATTATTTATTCAGTTGCACACCTTGAACTAGCTGGATGCCTCTTTGAAAAAGTTGTATTTTAGTACTTTTTAATGTAATGCGGATTATTAATATATTACTTAAAATCCAAGATTTGCTTATTTTCATTTTCACACATTTTAAAAGGTTGCTGAAACTGCATAGAAATAATGTGTGAAATTGCTAAATGAGGCTATTATTTCCTTTTTTTCTATGCTAATGAATTCATTAACAGTTGTTCAGTTATTATCAAGGATATTCTTTAGTTGTTGGATTCTACAGATTTTTATCTTATTCTGACTGTGAATCTGCTCATTACATATCTGACAAAAAGCAGATGATTTCTCCTGAAGAAAACTAACACCCAAGCCCCCAAAACACAACCAGGAAATGTTCTCATAATTTCCTTGACTCTGATGTGTGTTTAAGCTCTTCAGTTTACTTTTTGAGACTGTTCAGAACATCATAATGAACTGTGTAAACATGTCAACAACTGTAAGCAAGGAATAATATCAATGCTGAACTTATAACAGGCAGTGTAAACACTAAGATAGGGTTTCCCAGTTGTATCATTTGTCAAATAATCTTTCTAAGGCATAGAATAAGATAGAAATCTGTTCTACACTTATATGTTCACCTACCTTTCATTTAATGAAGGATAAAAGTGCTTATCTTGTAGATTACATTATTTCTTGCTCCTTAAAGATTTTCAACACCCCACAATGAATATTCATTAAAAATATAGCCCATTTAATCAAAAAACTTAGAAGTATTTTGAAATTAATTAATTAGTGACACCTAACGTCACATCCATTTGTGAACATATTTCAAGTACTGTTTCGCCTGATGGTCCTGTACTTCATACCTGTTCTTATTCCTGCTGTCTTTAGATTTAGCACTTCTTTTATCCAAGAGCTCTTTGGAGATAGGAGCTTGTTAGATACATTTAAGAAACACAGTACAGGAAGGTCTTGATGCCAGGTTGAATCTTGTACAGTTTTATGAATTACGGATGGCCTTAGTACATGACACAATAGGTGAAATTTATGATACAATTATCCTGATAGACAACAGCTGTCCTTTCTAGAAGGAAAATTTGTGCATTAGGTGAATGAGAAATGCAAACTGAAGAGAAATGTATTACACAATATTGTCCTTGATACTTTACAAGTCTGCAGGGATGGTGTGGGGTCACAGGTGTGGCTGAAGTATACTGTAGAAAACCTGTGAGATAATCCCAACCTGTGGGGTAAGTAAGGTTCACATTACCAGGTTTGCATGTGCTCACATTCTTGCAAGTGTATAATCTTCTCTAGACTGCTCTGCATTCTCTCTCTTCCTATTACCCAGCAAAGATGTTTAATGAGGGATAAAAGTGCTTATCTTGTAGATGACATTATTTTTTGCTCCTTACAGATTTTCAACACCCAACAATGAATATTCTTTAAAAATATAGCCCATTTAATCAAAAAACCTACAAGTATTTTGAAATTAATTAATTAGTGACGCCTAATGGCGTTTCTAAATGAGTCAAATGCTAAACGGCACAATCGTATAAACAACCTCACGAGTGGAAAAAAGAGGAAGGTGAAGTTTTAGGACAGTCATTATCCTTTTGAAGGCTGTGGTGATGTTTAACATGTTTAAAAGTAACCTGGGATAATAGCTAGAGCACTCAGTATGTGACAGATTAAAACCACTCTTCTTTTGCAGCAGCAGCAGCTATTTGACAGTATAGACAAACCAGCTACATTTGCCTTATTGCAGTTCCAGCCCTTTTCCCTGGTGACATGGCTCTTTGCAGTCATTCTGAGATGCTTCATAAGGCAAAACAAAGGCTCCTTCCAGCCAGCAAAACAAAAAGTAGCCCCATAATCATACTGTGTGGAGATACACCACACAAATACACTGGTCACCTCTGCTAGTTACCCACTCCTTCCCACCCTGAGTCCGAAGGGAGTGTTTGGGGGTCAAGAGAAGCTTTCTGTCCTGTAAGAATGTGCTGGGTGTTGTGAAAAGAAGGTTCTTTTTATACATTACTTCCTACCACAGTATGGAGAAGCCACCATGAGACTTGGGTTCACAAAGTACAGATACAGAGGCGTTTATTGCCTGCTGTGAGATGAATTGAAATGTATCCAGTAGAAAGTATTCAAGCAGTGTGAGATAAGGAGCAGCAAATTCCAGATTTTGTAGTATGTGACAGAAAATAAAGTTGTTCCCAGAGAACAGCTGCAGTGCTGGGATCCTCTGATTAAATAATTTGCCTGAGGCCTAAGGGAGCTGGGTACTATAACCATCATGGACAAATGCCCACTTTTACAGTCTATTTTGGCTTTCAGGATTATGCGTCTTCTATAAAAGAGAAGTTACCATTAAAATAAAAGTGATGGGCTTAAGGCAGAAATTATGGGTGGAGGCTTCTGTGCTTGTGTTATGTGGGCAGACAGATGAAACAGCCAGAGAGGTCCCTTCTGGCTTAAAGAGCTCAAGGAGTTGAGCATAAAAGATTATGGCTTCCCAAATAAGCTGGGTCAAGGGTGTAGGATAGATCCCGAGGGAGTTTTGAAAGCAGAATGCTGGGGTCTGACAGGTCAGAAAGGGTATCTTTGAAAGAATAAATCAGTGTTGAGCTCCTAACATAAAAACTGCTCTGGGAGAATCCACGAAAATGCTCCATGTGCTTTAGATATATTTATTCCAAATTTATATATGCCTTCCAATAAATTTTGAACAATGATATGATCATAGAGGGTAAATTTTAAACTTTCATGTGCAATTGACATTTCATTCTAAACTCATGTATACTGAAAAAATATAAAACATGGGGACTACAAGGGTTCCAAAGACCTCTATGCCAGAGTTTAGACAGCCAGATAAGACACACAAGCATCTAGCTTCATTGTTGCTGTTAAGACATGAAGAATTACTTTATAGGGATGTGATGAGACAAAATTAAATTTAAAGCACTAGGTTAGTCAATAAATTTTGTAATAGTCCAATTTCTCAAGGAATCTTGCCTTAGGCCATGAGTACAATAGGAAAGTGACATATATTTTCTTTTTTTTTTTTTTTTAGCTTCTACTGTCATTTGTCAGTTTTCTCCATTTAAAGGAATCAGTGTGTCATCAGCTTTATAATTACATTTTTCCAGTCAAGAACAAGAAGTATTATTGCACATTTTATATATCTACCCGAGAAATTGTGATAGGCAGATGTGATATAAAACTGTCAATCTGCAAATTAAAAATAATAATGATGTTATGTACGTACCAACGAACAGGTCCTAAGGAATAATATGGGCATTGCTAATGGACATGCTAATGTCACTAATTATTCCCATATATATGTTTTTCCCCTCTGTGCTGCGAATAACATGAGGGATGACTTCATAAGCAACTAAGATGTGGTTTGAATATTGCTCAATGTTTCCGTGTTTGAATGGGTACCAAGCAAGCTCCATCTATTTAAAAATTGCTACCATTCTTTCTTTAAAGATGTTTACCTTTTAAAATTTTAAAACCTTATTTTATTAGGATGCTAGTCTTGATGTGATCCTGTCCTGTGGGTATAGACTTACAAGTCCCTGTCAGTGGACACTTCTGACAGAGGAAAGCTCCAGGTATGATTTCTTTCTAATATCCTTATACAGCCCAAAACTTAATCACCCCTGGGTAAAAGTCTTTATAATTATCAAATGACATTGCCAAATTCAAGATTTCTAATGAAACTGCAATATTAAGGAAAAAATGCATTTGTAAATTTATTTTCAGACATGTAAACATAGTTGACAAGGTGGATTTTTAAGCTCTAACATCTATTGTATCTTGAAAGGGCTCCACACATAATTATAAAAAAAGTGGGAAAAACTCAAGGTGTCTGTTAGTCCCCTTTAAGAGCAGCAGCTCTAGGCTCTTCCTGTTTTGTACCATCTGTATACTAACATGACTTATTTTTTCTGCAACACCTTCATACTTCCATGACTACCAATGTTCATAGCAGTAAATTCATGCTATTAATGGTAATCTCACTAAATGCAAATAACAGTTTGTTACAGCAGACCTCTTGTCAAAGGAGAGATGATAGGTGATAATCTTTGTCCCTAAACCCCATGTGCACATAGGGATGCTGCTGTCTGTGTGTTGGCCAACTTTTCTCCTTTCTTTATGCTTTCTTGTCTGTGTCAGAGGTGGATAAGAGAAAACAGAGTATGGCAAGCATGGGGAGAACAGTGGCTGGGATGGGGGGGCGGAAATATCTGCTGTGTGCAGCTGTAGAGGAGAACTAGAAGCATTTAGGAGAGGATCTTACAGGGGAGTGAAACAGCCAGGTCTTTGCATTTGTAATTCCAGGTTCCTTTCCATGTGGAGACAGAAATACAGCATAGGCCCCAATAGGCTGTTGTAATATTGTTCTGCATTACATTTGAAAAAATCTTACCAACAGATCAGTGAAAGTATTGCTCTCAAGCTGGTTTCCAAGGGGAGAGACAGTCTAGCCTAGTGTCACTATTTCAATCAAATACCAATTTATAACACCCAATCTGGTAGTATGATAATGGAAATATTTTTCTCCTGTTGTAGGTGAGTTTGCTTATTGTTAGCCACCTGTAGGTTCTTCTGAAACTATTGTTACTTGCAAGTTTTATCACTCTTTCCATTTGCTTAGAGTTTCTGAGTGGAAATGTATGACCTTTCATTCTTGCTTCCTTAGTGCTTTTCAAGCCCCAATGTTTGAATACCAATAGCAATTTTCTTAATTTTTTTGCTTCCCAAGGTACTCTATCTAAATAAAGAAGTTTAAAAAAATCTGCTTGAAATTTGATGAGCTTTCACCCTTATTAGATATTTTGTAGGCCGACAAATATTTGTTTGTTGTATCTGTGACAATTCATTCCTCTTTTCAGCTATTCCTATTCCTAAATGTTAGATTTGTGTTGAAAAATGCATATTTGTTTTGCCCTGAAACTGCTTACTACTTCTGTTGGCTTTACATAAGTCTTTTCTTTTAGGCTGGAAATTTCAGAGCACCTTCAGTGAGTTTTTAAAGTGCAAAATTATTTAAATTTGTTTCTTTAGTTCTTTCTTCTCACTCATCTTTTAAAAAAAAGTCTTTTTAGACTATGCATTGAAGTTGGAAATTCATGCCCATGCTAAGGGAAGCATAAGAAACTGTTTTAAGCTTTCTAACCAAAGTCACAGCGAGGCAGAAGCATTTTGCTGTGCCCTCAGCAGGACTGGATTTCATTCTAAGCACCAGAGACTTCAGAGCACTTTGAAGACTTGCCAGTTTGTCATTAATCCTTGTGTTTCTGCCTCATAGTTTTCATATCCTCAGTAACTTTATTATCCGTGTTTCTCCTTCTGCATGCCAGGGTCAATAAAATTCATGTGAGAAGTACACTATTTTACCAGCCAGAAATACCATAGTGGCTAGGATAATTCCATGAAACTTGGAAATGCTTATGAGACCTCTGTCTCGTGCCTACTCACACTGCAGTCATGTGTGCTGAGTGAGAAATGCCAGCAAACCTCCCAGGGCAATACACTGGGCTGGCACTAAACTAGCTGCAGGCTCTTTGGACAGATTGAATAGCAGGGTCTTGTCCCACGTAGCAAGTGATAATTTGCCCAGGTGGGACAGGAGTGCCATCACTGGAGGTCAAATCTGCACCACTTACTTCAGTGTAGCGATACATGTTGAGCATGACAAGCAGAATTGGGCTCAATGTCTAACTATTAATTCTGCTTCATGTTCGATTATCAAGACATAGTCAAATTCCACACAAGAAAAAGAAAGCACAACTAGTTAGGGATAGTTTAGCTCTTCTCCAGTTATTTGTCTGGATGATTCTCTCTCCTCTTTGTATGTATTTGAGAAAATATTTCTTTTGGGCCATAAGGATTAGCCTCTGAAGTCAGAGACCGGATTAGACATCAGCTGATAAAGTGTTCCCTTTCTGCCTATCCCTGAAGAATTGTGGAATTACAGAACGGTTTGAGTTGGAAGGGACCTTAAAGATCACCCAGTTACAACTCACCTGACATGGGCAGGAAGACCTTTCACTTGACCAGGTTGCTCAAAGTCACATCCAACCTGACCTTGAACACTTCCAGGGATGGGGCATCCACAGCTTCTCTGGGCATAAGAGAAATGGGACTGTTACATTCATGGTGCTCACTGTCTTTCCCAGTGGAGGGCACCATAAACATCGCTACTTAGCACAGCATCACAGAGAAGGAGCAGATGGGTGTTTGAAGGAGAAAAATCATCATTTAGAGTTTAGAGACATAACTTTTTTTAATCAGAAAAAATGTCAGAAAAAAATTTTGAAAGAATGTAAATAAATAGCTATTTGTTACAATATGCTGTAAAAATAGACTCCCGGCAGTGAATTAAGAGATTTTATTTTTCCATGAGTTCTGCTTTAATGTAGGCTCCCATAAAAACTGACTTGGACTTTTACATGGAATTGAGAGGATTATATGCTGTATTTAATAACCCCTGTCAAATAAAGGTACAAACCTAATTAAGCAATAAATCCATAAAAAATTTTACAGACAGTTAATGAGTAGCTTGCATTTTTATAACAGCAATAGCATATTAAAAAAAGCATTAGCTGTTCTAGTATGGCTGAAGTAGTTGTACTGATAAATTAGTCCTTCTGGCATTGCATGACTAATTTTAATGACTTGGAGCTGTGGAGATGTGCTTGGTTTAGAATTTGGGCTATTATTCTTAAATTAAATTTAAAAAAGTTAATCTAAGTATCTGTCCATATTTGTAAAATATTAATTGTCAAAAAAAAAGAAATGTAATGTTTTCCTGTTAAAGCTAATGTTCTCAACACCAGCAGCATCTTGGGCTCAATGATATCTAGGATTAATACCAGCAAGTAGATACTGAAATCACCTAGTTTATAGTTATAAAATATCATAGCAACTTTTTCAACAAGAGTTAAATAAAGAGGTACATTTGTGTAGTATCTTAATTTCAAGAATATGACATTAGTTTTGCCCATTTGGTCTGACATGAATAAGTCATGGGGATGTCTAAATTTATTTTGAATTAAGGAAAAGCAATAGTTATGATTCCATTCCCTCCACCTCCCTTTCTCTAATTTAATGACTAGATGAGACAGTTAGCTGTTCCTTTTTCTTTCTTTTTTTAGGAAAACCTATTAGTTATTAGTTAATGTTGCAGGTCACTCACACTGAACAGAGCATGCTTCCTGTCTGTTTCCCTGGCAAGCAGGGAATTGTACGTGCTGTAGATAGTGGATTCCTCATTTCTAACACTAGCAAATCTAATGATCTTAGGGGAGCTGGAGAGTACTATCTGGAGTCCAAAGGGTGGCAGTCAGCTTGGTACCAGTGACCTCTTCTGGGGTCATGAAGGGAATTAGATAGATGAGAGAGGCTTCTGGTAGTTCATAAGGAAGCGGGGAAGGTGGTTATCTTCCAGGTAAGGCAGAGAGAATCACAAGCTACCTTGAGGATTAATTAGTCTTTAATTGGGGCACGACTTCACTATTAAATCGCTATTTCAGTTTATACCAGGAAATGTTATTGACTGTATTGTTCTTGACTGAACTAAAGTAATAATTCAGATGTTTCTTTATGTATAATCATATGTATATAATATATAATGTATAATCATATGCCTTTAAACCACTACATAATAGAATGAAGGACAGCAAGCAATACATTCAAAAACTTTAAAAATAAGTTTGTCAGATATCTTATGATATGTCCATTCCTGCAATGCATTTAACAGTGAGGGAGAGCCAGGTGGTGTTTTTATTTTTACCAGATAAAACTTATGTCCAGCTGGTTTAGTTTGTGATCTTAAATATGTTTACATGACTTGTGGCTGTTGTAATATGCTTAGCAATACTGCTTCATAGCCCTGCAGCATATTGCAAGTGAAGATATAAACACTCTTATACACATTAATGAATTAAAGTTCAAACCACCATTACCTGACAAAGAACCACTGTATCCCTCCTGAACAAGAATCCATGATACCTATTATTTTAAGATAAAAAAGCTAATAAACCCCATGGGCCATTGTGCTGGTCTTGGCTGGGGTAGAATTTTCTTCACAGTGGCTAGTTTGGGGCTGTGTTTTGGATTTGTGTTGGAAAGAGTGTTGATAATTCAGGGATGTTTTTGTTATTGCTGAGCAGGGCTTACACAAAGTATTTTCTGCTTTTCATATGGCCACGTTGGTGAGGGAGTTGGGGGTGTGTGGGGGGCTGGGAGGTGACACAGTGGGACAGCTGACCCCAACTGGCCCAAAGGATATTCCATACCATATGACATCATGCTCAGTATATAAAGGGGGATGTGGGGGGACATTCAAAGCTGTGGCATTTATTTTCCCAAGTCACCATTATGGGTGATGGGGCCTTGCTGTCCTGGAGATGGCTGAACACCTGCCTGCCCATGGGAAGCAGTGAATTAATTTCTTTTTTTGCTTTGCTTGTGTGGCTTTTTCTTTTCCTATTAAACTATCTTTATCTCAACCCACAAATTTTAACACTTTTCCGCTTCTGATTCTGATCCTGCTGAAGGGGGAGTGAGTGAGAGGCTATGTGGTACTTGGATTGCTGGCTCAGGTTAAATCACAACAGCCATCTTTAATTATATCTCTTTCAGACCAGAAGTCTGCATTTGCTCATGAATGTCATAGGTGAAAAATCAAACTTCTGCAGAAAGGTCACAAAGCTTTCAGAATTTGTTAGTCTCAAAGAAAATCTTGTATAAAAACTAGCCCATATGTAGGATTTCTCATGTGAAGAAGAAAGAACTGCAAAAGTTGAGTCAGGCCTTTCATTATTGAGGAAAACTGGCTGAATCATTGTATTTTAGAAATGTGTTTATATATAAATCTCCTCGATGGAATCACATATTTTTTAACAGGGTTTTTTCTTTTCCTTTAGGAGATTCTTTTCCACCAAATTTAAGTGTGGTAAGAATTAAAAGGAAATTTAGATTGTGGGTTTGTGCCACATTATACTCTTCTATTCCTTTTTACTTCTATGAAGCGACCCTATTTAAAAGCACAGGTGGTGGGAGTGGGTCACCACATAGCCCACACCACCCCCCTGCTCCTGATGCTGTGGAGGTTGAAGCACGGAGACGGAAATTGAGGTTCTCCTTGGAAAAGTGTCAACCACAGGTAGTATAATTTGCATTGTAACTGATTATCTGAAGTTCTTTTGTAGATTATTTGTGAGCTGTACCCACATGTTGGTATGTTAAACACACTGGGGACAAGGAGGTAGATGGCAGCTTCAAATGGTTCATTTGATCCAGAAACCTCCAGTGGTGCTTGACTGAAACCATCAATTTGCCTACCATCATCTGTGAGGGCCATAAAGAAAGTTAGCTAAAAGCTGTGTGTGGGGACCTTGTGACACACACTTTGGGCAGATGATATGAATAAATTTGGTCTTCTCTTATCTATGCACACAGGAACTAATCTGGCAGGGATTCAAATAACTCTCTAATACTCTTCCTTATACTGGCCTGTATAGATCATAGTAGCAGATGAAGGATTTCATGGCTTTACCATGCTGAATTTCATGGTTTGTTAGCTTGTCAAGGATTAACAAGACTGACATTAAATTACTTGAGGAGCTGTCATGTAGTAAAAGATGGAAATCTCAATTTTTTAAAGATTTTTGCATTAGCTTTTTTTTTCTAGAAATTGCTAATGTTCTTATTAAAGAGACTTAATTCATCTCCCCCTAACAAAAGTTATATGCCATTCACATATGGATCACTCAGATATGTTTGAATTCAGGGAAAGCTGTAGAAAACCAACCATTTCAGGTTTGGAATAATCAGAATATATTTTCTTTATATTCATCCTTGGATAATATTTACTTGGTACAGAGCATTACTTCGTGCACGTGTAAGGAGAATTTAATTAGAATTTACCTGGAATGTGTCATTTCCTTCATGAAAGCAGTTTTCATAAGAGCAAACGTCACTGGTCTTTATTTTGTGCTCAAGAAATTTCTAAGCAGACTTTCTAGAGTGTGATTTCAGGCTTATTTCCTGTTTTTTCCCCCCTCCATATTATTCCAATCCTCAGGGTCACAAGGCATTTAAAAACACCTGTCCACTGTTGAATGGTCCATGGACAAATATTTTATGTATTTCAGTTTTACTATGGCTAGTTCATGTCACTCACTTAAGATCTGTATTACAGTGCTATTGCACAGACTCTCACATTTTCAAAACACAGTTTGCTTTTTCTTTTTTCTCAGAATAATGACGTATATGAAATATTACTCATGTATATATACTGAAGAGAGAAACAATATTTTAATAAGTCCGTTCATAAACTTTATGTATCCTTTCTTTATCTGTCTGGATCATAAAGCAAATATATTTGTTATGGTCTTTCATTTAATACACTTGCAAAGTTTCTCTAGTTAGTTCCTGTCAAGCTTCTTATACCCGGTGCAAACACAGAACTCCCTTAAAAAGACCATTACACATTCTTTAAAACCTATTGGTCCAAAACCATTTCTGACTCTAAAAGCCTATCCGTACATTTTGCAGCCGTTTACTGTTGATTATGGGACCAACAGCTCAGGAATTTATACCAGTACATGTATTCACAACATGAGTGTCAAGCAATACTTCATTTTTGCTGCATGAAGGGTAGCTGCATGCTTCCTATGGAGATGTTTACAAGGTTTGTAAAGGGGTCACAGGAATCTGGGATCCCAGATTCCCAGAAAGGAAATTGTACATAATTAGAAGCCTGTCCAGGAAGTCGGGGATGGATGTAGAGTAGGTGAAAGTAGATAAGTTGGCATGGGTGGAAGCTGAAATGGATCCTCAGAAGGGGCAATGAGCATCACCACCTGAAATATTTCACTTCTACATTCTTGCTTTTCTATTCTGCATTGTTTTAATTTATGGACTCTCTTGCAGGTCTGTACCAGTTTTCTCAGTGAAACAGAGTCGAAGTCCCACAGCCATGATATGTCAAGCTGGGCTTTAATTAGAGAGCCAAACTCCTGGACAGTACAGTGCCCAGAAAGCAAGCGAAGGGTTAAAGTGTGGATATTCACACCCCTTTCTTGGTCTTGTTTACTTCACAGGTATGTATGTAGCCAGCTGTCTGCCAAGGTTGTACTCTTTCCATAAAGTCATATTTATCTATAGGATAATGAATCAGACAGAAAATCAATGCGACATTTCAAATATGGCCTCATTAGTGCCCTTGTTTAGTGTCAAGAATAAATACCTAGAAGGTTGCTCAGCATTTCTCTTCTCACTTTATGGAATTATATTTTCCTTGCCTTATTGCCTTTACACACTGTGTTGAATTTAATTCTAGCCACTAACCCTATAATCCTTAGCTTGCTCTGTGATTTATGGTTACGATCTTTGACTGGTTATTTCTTTATTTGTCTTGCAGACCTTCTAATTTGCATCTGCTCCTGTGAGTTACATAAGCTGCTTACTCATCCCACACTCCTGCAGAATTGTTGCAGACTTTGCTCCACTCCCTCAGTCACATGCAGCAGATGAACTGTGAAAGAACAGTGCTCTGTACTCATAAGATTGCTTTACCTCCTCACAAAACTTACTATTTCTGTTTACAAATCCACTCTGCCTCTGATCTTCCAAGTCTTGACTTTCTCTTTTCATATGCTTCAGAGTTTTTTGTCACTTACCATTTCTTGCAGTCTAGGAGAGCAGAACGACTTCCTTTGAAGTGATTTGGGATTAAAGAAATTCACACCTGTCTCCTCATCTTTGTCAGTTATCTATTACCACCCTTCCCCTGCCATCTCTGTTCTTCTCAGCCCAGCTGGGTTTTTCAATTTGTTTGTTTCATGGTGATGCATGAGAAGTTCAATAGACGAACTGATCTGGACGACACACAACTTCATTTTATTTTATGTGAAGCAGGCCTCATTAGCAGCAGTGTTGCACAGTACTGTTGATGATCTTCTACAGCAATATGAAAGAACTACCAAAATGCTGAGAGCCTGATTGCAGTGAGGAAGAGTAGCGTTGAACAATCAGTGCAATAGCATAAACAAGCATTACCATCAGGGAAATGGTCTGCAGAAGCATCATTGGTTATCAATAACCTTCTCTTTACATTGTTTAAGCAACTGTACAAGCTACTTAAGTGTTTCATCACCTGTCTTACACAGATAAGTTTGCAAAATCAGTTAGTAGAAATTGACACTTGGATAGAAATTCTTGGATTTTTCCGTTTGGAGTTTTGTGTGCTAAGGGTTTGTTGGCTTCACTTCTTCCTCACCTCTTTCTTCTTTTTGTTTCTTTATTTTTAGAACATCCAACTATTTTTGCAGTCTAAAATTCCTTCTATATTTTATAATATATCATCTCTGATTCTCAGTAGATCTGCTCCAGGAGGAAAAGAAAGGACATTTTTTACTAAATCAAATATAAAATGCTACTTTTCTCAGTCCTCTTGCTTTATCCTACTTTATCATGTCATGTCATGTACAATAAGGCACAATGCCTATGGAAACTGCATGTTCTGTACCATTCTTGCCTTCAAAATAACTAATAAGAGAAATATATAGACTGTCATGAAGTGGAATGTGGAAAGAGACACTATTTCAGGTTTCTTGAATCCCACGACTTCACAGGTCTGGTTCTTGTGAAACAGTCACACAGGAGATTAGAAAACCTGTAGTACTGTAGCGGGTTCAGTTCGTAAACTGGGTGGAAACCAATTAAGTGTAGTGGTTTTTGTTCGAAATATCCATGACTTACTTATTTTGCTTCTGTGAGATAAGAATTAGGAGAAAGCAAAGCAGGCACAAAACTTACAAGAATATAAAGAAGTTTATTAACAGACCCAAAAGAAAAAAAAAGAAGTCAGAATCAGACTAAACCTTCAGAACATTCTCTTCCCCCCACCTTTTTCCCTTCTCCCACTGAGAATATAAAAACACAACCCTTGAGATTTTCAGTCAGTTTTCCATCTCTATAATAATCTCTTTTTCAGTTCACTTAGGGAGAGTAGTCTCTCTTGCTCATGCTATGGAAACATCTCCACAAGAAGTTCTGTCGTGGTTTTAGTATCACAATGAGACAGCTGCCCGGGATGGTTCTCTGCTCGCATGTGAGAGTCCCTTCCCCCGACTTACAGCTTTCCCCACAACTGCTTTCGAGGGTCCAATCTTGAGCTACTGGGGTACCATTTTAAGGATGAGCTGTTCAGAAGCAAAGGTTCTCTTCACCTACCTCTGGGAGCATCTTCATCTCTAGGAACAGAGGTCTTCTTCCCTGGGAGCAAGGGTCTTCATCACTTTCATCTCTCCCTGTTCAAGCTTCTCATCAAATCACAGCTACTTCAACATTTGCTTATTTCAGCACAAGTACTTTTGCTCAAAAGTACAGTTTGAATGCTCCACCCCCCACACTTTCATGAAATTACAACGGGTATTCTGTTATATCATAGTCCATCACCACCATAGCTTTACAACAGAATTTCAGCTTCTAAGCTTGAAGCATCTCCTCTTTCTCCTCCCTTAGAGTTTCAGCTCTTCCTTCTTCACTGACTTTGGTGTCTTTAGGTGTTTTCTTCACGTGCCTTCACCTTTCCTTTTCTTTTGACTTGGGAGAGGATTAATGTCTGCAGGCTTCATCTGTTCTGGAGGAAACTTGCAACACTAAAAGGGTTAATCTCACCTGGGCCCAGCAGCTGGAATTCGCTGATCGCTGTTGGTTACGTGATCTTTGCCGGGCATCGGCCTCAGATGAATCTCAGCCACACTGGGTGAGGGCCGGCCTGGCCAAGCCGCACCGCAGGGCTGCCTGCACGGAGCAGGGCCGCGGATACAACAGAGCCACACAGCTCTGGGGTGGCTGTCTCCTGGCTGGCCCGGCCCTCACTGAGGGGGCTGCGCCGGGTGTCCAGCGAGCAGAAGCGGCTGAGATCTCAGCCAAGCCGCGCCACTGCCGACCCTGCCGGGCCGCGCTGGGGCCCCCAGTAACCTGTCCAAAAGCCGGAAGCAAGAGAGCTTTCCCAGGGTTTGTTCATTCTTAAATGTGGATCACAGAGGCGTGTCAAACTCCTTAAGTGGCTTAAAAAGTTGCCAATATTCAAACTAGCCAGTTGATTGGTTCTGTTGGGTCTGGAGGAAGCTGTAAGCACCTCTTTGCAAAGAATCACTTCTGTGGCTGATGGAGCCCTCTTTAATGAAAAACCCAAACTATGCTAAACCATGACTAGTACCTACTGGAAAAGTAAAAGCAGGTCGAATCATCATCCCCCCCCCCCCTTAATTTTTTTTTTTCAAATGCTAATGCTGTTGCCTTAAAGTGTAAGTGAATGAATTCAAACAGTTTGAACAGGTTTGGAAAATGTATGTAACTGCAACTTTTGTAGGAACATTACACTACCGTATTGGTGTAACTTTGCAGCACCTGTTTTCTTCTAATTTCTTGTACCAGATGACATTGTTTACTGTGCAAGAACAACTTGCAAAAACACAGAAGTTAACCTATTACTCTGTATGATAAGGCATTATATTTGTAACAAAGGTATAGCTAAAATTTCAAGTAAGGTGACACATGGAGGAGTAGATGCAAAATCAGTTCAGACATAGAAGAATATAGAGCTCAAAAGATCTACCTGGGAAGAAATACCAGCTCTTTATGTTTTACTTTCTTTGATACAGCATCTACTGGGCAAAAAGAAATTGGATGCAAATTTCAATTTCTGCATGATAGGTTTTTGTCCTTGAGTGGCATATAAAGTGGTTTGCTTTACATGCTTGGGCAAAGAAATCTGAAAAGCAAGACAAGTCAATATGCATGCAAAAGTAATTTCTTTTACACTGGATTTACACCAGAGTAAATCTGTTAACTTCATTTGGCTTTGATCCAGGTTTTGACTAAAGTGAGATGAGCAGCAGACTCAAACAAGATGTTATTAATATGGGGAAGACTATGCTAACAACTAAACAGGGATTGTGCTGGATAGAAAGTGAATATTTTCACTAAGTCAGTATAAGAGTATAAACAGAGTACCCAGGCAAAACACTTAGGTTATTCTTCAGCACATTCTGACTCCTGTGACTATACTTTTCAAATAACGTACTTGGAGAGTGAAAGTGGAATAGATCATTTTCAATGCCAATGGACAGGGATCTGAACAGCTTAATTCTCAGAAGGGCACTTCTGTTCTCCCTCATGAGATGCACGGCAAAAGAGGACAGCACTAACTGAGCTGAAGTCATACCATAACAGAAGTTTCAGATGCTCACCATCTCATCCAAACATTTGGACTTATATAAGAGAAAGTATATAGTAATTGGAGAAGGAAAAGTTATGTTTTCCATCTCCTAACTGTGGTAGATTCTCCAGTGCTTTAATATTAAGGTTGAGGTAAATGATAATATTTGGGTTTTAAAAATATTTCACTATAATTATATTCATAATGCTGTATTTTTTTATTATTTTTTATTAGAAAATATTGTATTGAGGAATAAATACAAAAGTGTAAAATTTCCTATTTCTCCATGTTTTGAATAATATGCCAAATTGCCAGTAATGAATATTTTCCTTTTATAAAGTGGTATTGGTATGCTGTGTTTTCCTATGTACTCCATAATTCAGAGATTTTTATTACCTCTTCTCAATACACTAATTTTCGAATTGATGACCAGGTAGAATACATAATAATCAAGGTACAAGCAAGGAAAAACACATTGTATTAATAATTACTAATTTCATTAAAAACTGATGAAGCTATAAACTGTTCTTCTTAGAATACAGTGTGTTTTCCATAGAGAACAGTTTGGAGACACTGCTTTTTTGTGTCCTTTTTAAAATTTTAGATCAGTAGAGTAAGACATGTTAAACTGGTCATTAGTCTTCATTAAACCTACCAATACAAAAAAATAAGAGCCAATAGAGAAGACAAAACAATTTTCATAAATAACCTGGTTTTAGAAGACAACACACTTCGTCAAGCTGTTCTATTGGGCACCCTTTAAGTATGTCATTTAAACAGATTTTTCTTATTCTTAATGATGCCTGCTCAGAAATACTTTATTGTCAATACCTAATTTATCATAGAGAAATTTATTCCTCTATTTATTATTTAGTCCTGCTTAAAGCAAACGATGATTAGAGCAGCTCTGACCTTAATTGCACCAAAATAAACATGAGCAGCATTTTCCAAAACTCTTGATCAAGTGTCTGATTTTAGAAGATCAACTATGGCACCATAAGAGCCTTCACTGGAAACCTCAGCTCTTCCTTTATTTGTTGTACTATTAATGCATCTAAAATGCATTTCCCATGTAATTCAGTGAGTGAAAATTGGTTTCAAAATATTACAGCCATGAAAATCTTATCTTCGAACCCTGCAATCCAAGGATCATATGCATTGCACATAAAGCAATCTACTTTCACAGTGTTTCTGGCCTTGGGAAAGGCAGTGTGTATTTATAAACAATCACATAAATGGATCAGAATTTTAGAAGTTCCTCATTTACTTTTCTGGGAACCAAAGGTCTCTGAAAGATCTAGAAGGATATTTGACCTCAGCAATATTGCTGTAAGGATAATGTCTTACAGTCAATACTTTATGTCTTGCAGTGAGCACCTTAGGTAGTAAGCTGTGAGAGCAGGGGACACGGAGCCTCCCAATAATGCAGAAGCACAAAATACAAGGATTTGCCTCCATAGGTGGGTAGTTAGAACATGCTTAGAAAGATTTCTGTTGGCTAACATATGAAAATAGGTGCCAACTTCTTGCATCGTTGTCAAAAAATTATCACATGCGATCAAGTTGCTGTTGTTATTTATTGAAATTGGCCTCCAGTGCAATGCTTTTCCTCATGGAGATCCTAAGAATCTCCAGGGGAGATTTCAACAGCAGCTGCTATTTCTAATACTGTAAGCAAGCAAGGAAGGAAGATGCTTTTGGCAGTGAATATGAATGATTAGCTCAGGATGTAATTTGTATTTCAGAATTGTTTGGATAGCTCAGCACTTTCTTGGGTATTTATCTTTTCCCAAATGAAATAACAGTCTTTTCAACTCAAATAAGTCTTGTCTATCTTGGAGTTACAGAAATGATGTCATGCAAAATTCAAAATTTCCACTACTCATCTATTAAAACTTACTAATCAAGAAAATATTTAAAATGAAACTCAAACTCTCAAACTTCTACTTAAATAATCTTCTAAATATTCACAGATGCATGAGTCTAAGAAAAGCACACAAGAGCCAAAGTCAGTTTTGAAAATGTAATCTATTATGATAAGATATGGCAAAAGATAACTTGGACTACTCAGTATGCAAAAATTCCATTTGAATCTCTGACTAGTACTTCTCATGGCTGGTTTTAGAAGCTCTCCTGCTTTGTGTCTTACTGAATCCTCCAGATTGTTCTTTCAGGCCTACTGAGACAAACAATTGCCATCATTCCTCATATATTTAGGCCTACTGATTATTAGATTTTGCAATAAAATGTAAGCTGGTTGGATGGGGTTGTTTTCCTCCTTTAAGCCGGCGAGAATGGTGCTGTGCACTTGAATCAGTGGAGATAGAGAAGCAATCTCTAGTGGCACAATCAGTACAGTTATTTCTGACTCTGGACTAAAGAGGAACCAAGAGTGGGAACTCCAGCTATGGTAGCCTATGCTTTTTCATCTTTACATGGCCTGCATCACTCCAGGCTGCAATCTCTTTCATTCTTCTGGATCTGTGGTTTCTGTTGACCTTTTATTCATGACTGCCAACACCAGCTTCCTTTCAAAGAAGTGACAGGTTGATTGGGACAAATTTAAATTTTCACAATGGAAAATTACTTTAGAGGTACTAAAATTACTTCTTTCTTGACTGACATTTCTTTTCTTTCCTTTTTTTTTTCCTGACCTGCTTTGGCTTCATGCAATGGAATACAAGTCAAGGAGCAACAGCCATCTGGACTTGTCATTGGCACTTCCTTGTGCTGACTGATAACAAAGAGATAGAAATAGCTTTCTTAAGTACGTAAGTAAAAAATATTGGTTTCCAGATTTTTCATAATAAACACTTTTTCTTTAGCATAGTAATATTAAGAAGTCCCAGAAACATTAATTTATAAGGGGAAGCTGTCATTCTCATTGCATTTGATGCCTAAATTTTGATGTTGCTTTTTTTCCCTTAGGGTTTTCTTCAGGGAATCAGAGACAGGATGTTCTTTCACAAAATGATTTTCACCTACTGTTGTTGACCCCATAGGACTAGAATAACCTTATCTACCAAAGTGATTGAGGCTGAAAGCTAGTGATTGGCATTTGTAATTTTCAAGGGCTAATTACTACAAGTTGCCTTTCAATAAAAAGGGACACATGCGAAGAAGATTTCACTTCTTGGCATGTGTAAGTATTACAGTTCATTGTCTCAGGATAAGTTTTGGTAATACATATATATTTAAACTTCAGTTAGGGATAGCAGTAGACTCTGAAGAGGTCTTTGTTGTTTTGCCCATTGTATCAGGTTTAATAGAAGAAATATTTTATCCCTAGTGTGGTAGTCTTGAGAGACTTTAAACCTTCAGATTAGGAGGCAAGAATGTTAAAGTATGTTAAGTATCCTTAAAAATTAGGGGTGGGTTGTGGTTTTGGGGTTTTTTTTCCTAATTCTGCTTTTCATATCTGTAGGAAATTGGATGACAGCAGTACTTAATATTTGTTATATACATGAATATTTTTGTTGGTGTATTCCAAAAAAAAAAAAGCAAAAATGGACTATGTCATGCATGTGAAACAGTGCTCAATTATGTCAAGCAGTGGATGCCGGTGGGTGCAAGATATTTTTCAGTTCCCTTCTCCAAGAAGAGCTAAAGAAATGTATGTTGCACATGCTAAAAAAACAAGTTTCTTGAATTACTTCACCTGGAAAATAGGAAAATAATTTTGGGAAACTGATTCAAATTATTCTGTCATGTCTTGAAATAAAACATAGCTGTATACCTAAATAAGAACCAACCTTAATTTTGTTATTTATGGAGTAGAATATCAATGACTACTGAACAGAAATAGGTGTTATAAGAGATACCAGTAACTTCCTTCTGTGATCCATCTGCTTCCCCTTGATTTACCTTGACTACTAGCTTAAGTAACCATTTTGCAAGATGGTGTGTCAGAACTGCTGCAGTTCCTGGAGTGGGGGGAAGATGCAGAAGTCCCTGGGGAGGCAGCCTGCAGTAACCTGCACTGCTTTGGTGCTTTGGCTGAAAGGAGAAAGTGTGAAAGAGAAAATGATCTTTTCTGTCACTCCTCCCAACCCTCCTGTGCCGCACATACTGATGCGGCCACCTGGACTTGTATTGGAGAAAACCGTGTATAACGTAGGAGTGTGAAGCATTCTGTGGGTTTGACCAGACACGTGGCTTTTCATTCCTGCCTTTTGCATATGGGCAGGGGACAACAACATCTTGAGAAGGTTGATGAGAAGTTAAGCTACAAATTTAAAATCATAAGATTAGAAGGAATTGTTCCATGGAATCTAACTTGTCATTTGAATCACAGTGAAAATTCTCACCTCATCAACAGCCCACAGACAATCAGGGCAGAAAAATGTTACTTAGTTTCTTCTTATGAGTTTGTTTGTTTGTTACTGTAGTGTGTCGACCCTGGCTGGATTACAGGCACCCATAAAAACCTCTGTATCACTCCGTTCTGCAGCTGGACAGGTGAGAGAAGGGATAATGAAGGGTTCATGATCTAAGGACCTGGAGAGATCACTCACCAAATACCATCAGAGGCAAAACAGGCTTGAATTAGAGATATTAATTAAATTTATTACTAACAAAATCAGAGCAGGATCATGTGAAATAAAATAAAACCTTACAAATGCCTTCCACCCACTCCTTCCTCCTTCCCAGCTCTATCTCCTCCCCCAACATCACAGGGAGACAGGGAATGGGGGGTATGGTCAAGTCATCACTTGCGGTTTCTCCCACTGCTTAGGGAGAGGAGTCATTCCTCTGTTGCATCATGGGGTCCCTCCCACAGGAGACAGTTCTCCATGAACTTCTCCAGTGTGACTCCAGCTCACGAGTGACAGCTCTCTGCAAACTGCTGCAGCATGAGTCAATCCTGTGGGCAACAGTCCTCCCAAAACTGCTGCAGTGTGGGTCACCCTTCCATGGGGTGCAGTCCTTCAAGGACAGGTTGCTCTATGGCTTCTCTCTCTACGGGCCTCCCACAGGGTCACAGCCTCCTGTCAGCAGTCATCCACCTGCTCTGGCATGGGGTTCTCCACAGAATGCAGGTGGATCTCTGCATCAGCTGTGAATCTCCATGGGCTTCAGGGGCACAGCTTCTTCACCATGTTCTTCACCTCCAGCTCTGGCACCTGGAGCACCTCCTCCCCCTCCTTCTCCACTGGCCTTGGTGTCTGCAGAGTTGTTTATCTCACGTGTTCTCACCCTGCTCTTCTCTCTCAATTGTGTAACTTTTTTTTTTTTACCTTTTTCTTCTTAAATATGTTATCACAGAGGTGTTATCACCATTTTCACCATTTTTAATTGGGCCAACCTTGACCAGCAGCACCTCTGTCTTTGGAGCTGCCAGGGATTGGCTCTGCTGGATATGGAGGAAGATTCTGGCAGCTTCTCACAGAAGCCACCCCTGCAGCCCCCCCTTCTTCCAAAGCTTAGCCATAAAAACCCAACGCAGTTACCCTAAATCATCTGCATTTATCAGATTTTACCTATTTTTTTCCTAGTACAGCTTTTTTATGGGGTTGTCTTATACATGGAATTTAGCTGAAATTTTGAGCTAGATACATCAGCAGCAACTGTAGCATAAGTCTAGGGATGTCTCTTTTTTAGTTATAGAAATTTCTTAGGCTTTTTAGGCCCAGCTAGACTTTGATCCATTAGCATTTATTGACTCGTTAGATCTGATAACCCTGGGCAAAGGACCTTCAACATTATTGGATGTTTTGTTCAATTGCATTACAGGCTTGTGTTCTTATTTGTGAGGTTGTTGGGTTTCTGCAAATGTTTCCTAACCCTTGGACAATTTGCTGTTATATGAAAATAAAAGATTTTTCTTTTCCTGTTATTTTCAGTAGCTGGTTGCAAGTTCAATAGCAACCCTAGTAAGACTTCATTACTCACAGATCAGTTCTTATAATTTATTTTGCATTTCAGTTTTTCTTTGAAAGAAAACAAAAACCTGGAGGTTGACTTTTGTATTTTAAGATTTTTTTATTTTATTTATTAAGAAATAAATAAACAATATTTATTAACAAATAATTTTTTCATATATCTTAGAGTGGTTGGATTGCAAGGGACATTAAAGACCATCTAGTTCCTACACCCCTGCCATGGGCAGCGAGACCTTACACTAGACCAGGTTGCTTAGAGCTTCATCCAGCCTTGGCCTTGAACACCTATGGGGATGGGGCATCAGCAACTTCTCTGGGCAACATGTTCAAGTCCCTCACCACCCTCACAACAGAGAACTTCCTCCTAACCTCTAATCTAAATGGATGCTTTTTAAGTGTGAATCCATTCCCACTTGTCCTGTTCCTACATTTTCTTGTAAAAAGTCCCTCTCTTTCTTGCAGGCTCCCTTCAGGTACTGGAAGGCCACAGTAGATCACCCCTAAGCATTCTCTTTTCCAGGCTGAACAAACCAAATTCTCTCAACCTTATTAAGTACATCTGATTTGGTGATTAAGTACATCTGATTGAGTTTCTAAGGAAATCTCCCCAGGAAACCTCCCCAGGAAACACTTTTCAGAAATTTAAGCTGTTTAAGCAGGAAAAACTCATCCTTCATTTGATTTCAGACCAGGGTGACCATTTCAGTTTGTGGACCAGATCAAACCCAATTAGGATTTACAGCCACACCCTCACTCCCCATCCTTAGTCAATTATTTTGATTTCTTTTTAAGCAATACAACCAGAAGTCTGGAAAAGCGTGAGACTATGTAGAAACCTTTTCCTTCTTTTAAAGTTTTTTGACCAGAGGGAGGACAGGAGACTGCAGCCCACATGATGCACCCAGAGACTTTTCCCAAATTCCTAAATTTCTGATAATACTCAGGGTCTACCTGGAAGGAGATTCCAGTGATGCTCGCTGGTGGTCTTCGCATCTCTTCACAGAGAAGCGCTTACAATTTTTATGAAAAGAAAACCAATGTATAGCAACAAAGATGTTCACAATATCTTCCAGTCTATTCCCTGAATCACTTTAACAAGCAGGATACACATCCATGTCTGAAGTCATACATGCTACATAGTTCACATGCAATACCTGTATTTTACAATGTTTATTAAGCATGTGTAAGATATATAGTAGTTTTTCTTTGACTGGAAGACATTAATATAATATTGTGCTAATCAAAGAAGAAAAGGTATTGCTTTGTGCTAGTGTGTGAAAAGAACATACAGTTTCTTGGCTTTCTGAGTTGGCATGTATACAGACTAGACACAACGTGTCTTTACATAGGACTTGCAAAGCTGAACTGTATTAATAACACAATAAAAGCAATAGCTATGGAATATATTTGATGTCGTTTTGTAGAGTTAACATTTAACAGTAGACTAACACTTTTGAACTCTGTTAGACTAACCTTAGCTGAAAAAATGACTATGTGATGTAGATAAGAATAGACATTTGAAGAGTTGCTTCCTCCCAAGATGATTTCTTCAAAATAATATTGTCTCACCAAGTAGAAAAAGGTAATGAGTGCTGCTTTGTAATAATGCTTGCTTTGATTTTCACAAGTGTTAACTCAGGGTTTATTTGCTTTCTGAAATGCAGATGTTCTACTTACTTGAAGCAAATTCTAACAGAATTGCTCTGGGAAATATATCTAATAAAGGTTTACCTGAAAATCTATAGGTTACTAATCAGCTTGTTCTTTCACTCTAAAAAACAAAACAAGGCAAACCCCCCCGCCCCCCAAAACAAACAACAACCCCCCCATCCCAACCCACACAGTGGAAGTTTCTAAAGGTGGAGGAAGCAGGTCTTTCAGCTCACCTTCTCTCTTGGGGTGACCTTATGATGTGTATCCAATATTGCTGCCTATACCAGAAATTAATTCCTGTGCCTTTCTATGCCTCTAAACTGAGCCTGAGAGGGGGAAGGAAAACACTGAGCAAAACTTTTTCAAAGCAGTTTGCAGCTTGTTCAAGGTCACACACAGATAGCAATTGGTTTCCAGCTGCGGCAGGGGAGGGAGGAAGCACCCAGCTTGCTGCGCCCAGGACAGTTTTTTTTTTTGGCCAGTGGTTCAGCTGCTTTGTTCTCCGGAGAGAGACTGAGAGTTGAATTTTTCCTTCCCTGGAATTTCAGATTTTCTCCCTTTTCTACTGGACTGCTTGATTGCTTTAACATCAGAGCACATTGGGAGGACTTTTCCACCGGGCACAGAGGGCCTGGCCCTGGGCCAAGCCCCAGCTCCGAGGAGACCAAAGGGAGGACTCGAACACTTTCCCAGGTTTTTTTCTCCACAGTGAGAGATTTTATTATTTAGCATTATTTTCCTTTCCCGTGTGTTTGTTAAGGAAATAGTTTTATCTCCTTCACTTTCCTTGGAGGAAAATCTATTTTTTCCTGAACCTGGTGGGGGGAGGGGTGGTTGTGCCTTCTCTCAGAGGATATATTTCTAAATTTGGCCAAACCGGAACACCTTCTGAAAAAGTAAAAGGATAGAACAAAGGGATCCAGATGTGTGGTCATCCTTGAAGTAGAGTAACCATTGAATCGCTAAGATGATCATTATCTTAGCACAACTAAATCTTTTGAGGTTCTGCTCTTTGATGTAGAAGTTTCACTCCTCTTGCCTTCGGCAAGAGGAGCTATGGTGCATCGTTCTTCCAACACAGTCAACTCTTAAGTTGGTTAAAAAGTATTATAAAAATACAACCATAAGGTAACATCTTTTTTACTTGTGAAAGTGTTGTCCCCTTCAGAGTTTCCAGCAGGTCTTAAAAACATTCATGTTGTAGAGCCATAGGCCAATATTTTAAAGCTAGAGCCTTGGAATTGTAAAATAGTATAATGCACTACATGACAATGATTGAAGACTTTCCAGCTTTGTAGTAAAGAAATTTACCTAGAGATTTCTGTGTACTGGTAACTAATGAAAATGATCTGTGGCAGTTAAGAAAAATACTTTTAGGCATTGTGTTATATGATAAAGTAGCTGCAGTCACTAGGATACATATAAAATCCTTAACTGCAACAACAAGGGGTTGGATGGTTTGATTCCCTCATTTATGTTCCCTTTTCCCATCTGAGCTTCTGCTCACATCTGAGGAAAAAAAAGAGAGGAGGAATTTTTCTGTGTGGTGTATGAAGAGGTGGGTCCTCTAAGGAACTAAAGAGCATGGCGCCCAGGTGATATGGCTCTCCTGTAGCATGAGAGGGTGACAAGCAGAAAAGGACGTGCCAGCCTCCTGGAAAGCATTAAGGAACACAAGAGGCCTGTGGTATGGGTTGAAGAGCTGGAGGGCACCTCTCTTTCTCTGTGTAGATGACACAGAGCAGAGCCTCATGGGATGGTGGGAGACAAAATTTGTGTCTATGCTCATTCAAAAATTCACGCATCTGCAATCTCTTCTTAGATAGGAGATAAATTTATTCCAAAGGGCTCTCTTATAAGGGAGTTAAAGCACAGTGTAGTGCTGAATGCTGCACGTTTGTTCCTGAGGATTGCCTCAAGTCTGCCTTGACCATGCTGTGTGTTGTTGAATGCTATAGAAATGCAAATATAGGACTTATTCTTAGGCTGCATCACAGTCTCTAGCACATAGTGTACTTGTGAGCACCACAGGAAAGCTTAAGCTTAGACAATAATTTTTGTCTCCAAGGGAAGCCTTGAACTGTGGATAAGAGTCACATGCAGCATAATAGGAAGACAAAAAGGGTGCAGAGAGCGCTCTTTGCATAAGGCCCTGAATGAGACAGGAGTTACATTACAGATAGATCAAAATGACATCCTGTATGTCAGTGGAGTTGCACATCACACTGCACTTCCACCAGGTGCAGAGAGCACATCTGGCAGATGCCACAGAGGAGGCCTCCTCCAGTCCCTGCTGCTACTGTCATTAACTGCTGTGCTCTTTAATGCTATAATTGGCAAAGGATGGCTTGCTTTGCATGACGGATTAAAGTGATCATAGTATCATAGGATAACCCAGGTTGGAAGAGATGTCTTGAAGTCATCTCATTTAAACACCTGCTTAAAGCAGGATCAGGGGTCATATCACACTTAGTTACTGAGGGCTTTTATCTAGTCTGGTTTTCAGGGATGAAGACTTCATTAAGTCCCAGGACTGTGACAGGGAAAGAGGCAGGGTCAAAACACAGTAGAGGAAGAAAGGGAAGAGAAAAATCAGAGAAGGTCTTTTTCTGGAGTATATTCAGCAAATATAAATACATGGAAGAAATACACATTTCCAATACTGAAAAATGTACAAGAATTAATAGATAATACCAGATAGAACAGAAAGGGCAAAAATAATTACTTTAAATTGAGGCATGCTAAATCAATGAGCTCAAAATGAGTGATGGGTCTCTGTTATGTCATCAGTTATATTAATGAAGTAACTGATGTATTTTAGGCCTAGGAATATGTATTTATGCAGGTATATGTACAGAATAATACATGAATGATGGTTAATTTTAATATCTGACTTATTTACATAAATCATTGAAACTCAGAGAAATTATCTGGGGTGCACACAATAGGGAAGTTTCTATGAGAGCAGCCACAGAACTTGGTAATGGAGGAGACTGAAAAGCTCTGCCTCAGGTAGTTAGAGCCAGATGCTTAGGCTACAAGAAGTTGGTTGCAATGAAGGAGAGAAAAAACACACAGGAATGATAGCATACAAGTATAAGGTGAAACAAAACATTTTAGAAAGTCTACATTGTCTTTAGGAGCGTGGTAAATCAGGGTAGAGCTAAATACAAGTGTGAGATGCACTACTGTGCTACAATTCACCCTGGATGCCTTAATTTTTTTACATGACATATAAGGAATTTGTTTTATAAATGTATAATGGATATTCTCAATGTCTGATCGAGGTGCCTTGAATGCCTAGTCTCTCTTTTTTTTTTCTTTTTTTAAACTTTATATCCAAGTTATCTTTAGATTTTAATTCGGTATCTAATCTTAGATGATGTTTCACAATTACCCAGCTATCAATAAACTTCTTCAATGGGTATGCTACGATTTATAGTAATTTGCTTCTAGGTCAATCTGCTGCTGGCTAAGCCATGTGTGTTTAGGATGCAACTGGATGTCTAGAAGGAGTTCTCAGCCCTCAAAGGCTGTGTATGACATTCAGCTTTTTTGCAAAATCAGGCCACATTTGACAAGTTATGGGGAAAAAAAAGCTTGAAAACAATAACAGCAGCTCTCCATGTGTCTTTTATGCTAGAACTTACAATGATGGAAAAAATAATGACTAAATGTGTTAAATTGACAATTATTCAAAAAATACTTCAAGACTAGCCAGAGTTCACGTGGCACAGAGAAATATTGTGATAGGAATAACTGCAGCTAAAAGGCATTGACAGAATGATTGTACTAAAAGATGTTGAGAGCTTAAAAAGATGGTCTTTAATGCATCTAACCATGGCCAGTTCCAGCAGCTAGGTATTAATTAATTGCACACCAGTTGCTGCCTAACCCGTGAATCTGTAGTACTTAGATGCTTTTTACTTTTTCTGAAGTTTAAGTTTTGCCCAGCTCTCATGAACCATCTAATGTTTAATGACAGTAGCTCTAATAAGCTAATATATATTTTCAGGCTTTCCTTATTTTCCTTGTGTTGTTACTGTGTGAGAACTACTATCACTTTCTTGAGGAAGGCAGGCAAAACACATATCACTTAGAAGATTCTACTGGTATTTATTATTATCAAAAGCCTAAGGAATAAACAGTGAAGACAGATCATACCATCCAAGCAACAGTGTCATACTACCCAGAGGCTCTTGGAAATAAGAGTCACAAAGTCCTCATCCTCTGCCCATATAGAGAATGTGCCATTCCTAGCTCATGCCATGCTTGACAGGATCCTGTCTGGCCTATCCTAGAATTTAGAAAGATCCTATCCTACCAATCTTTATTGAGATATTTTCTCATGAACCACAGGGTGCTGAAGCTCTTAAGGAACTCTGGAAATGAAGAAATATCTTGATGTTGTTTATCCACCATGCCACAGTATCAGTGTGCTCCAATAAGTTGTCATAAAAATCAGGAAAAGGTAACCATAAACTTCTTTAGTTTTGAAGATCTATATGAGTCACACCTCAGAGAGAAAGATTTTAAAGCCCCAGCTACAGAATTTTAAACTGTTTTATAGAAGTATTGTTTTGCTTTCTCAATTCACAGGTTTCCTCTCCGGCCTCCTTGGTATATTCTAAATTAATAACAGGACTGTCTTATACCTATTCTTCCTCAAGAGGAGAAAAAAAAAAGCATAGAATGACTGCCAAATCTCACTGGCTATATAGAAAAATTATGCCATCAGCTCAAAATTGATGTAAAATGACTTCATCCCTTGAAGGGATGGAAGGTAATAAGTTTTGGAGTCACAGTCCCTAACTGAGCCAACCAATCAAGATTAATGCTATCTTCTGGGCTTCAGAATGTAGATTACTCCGAGGTAATTGATCACTGTAGTTCCACCTATTCATACTGAGAACAGGCCATGTTTATAGTTGAAATATGGAGTTCATGAACAGTGTTATGCCCAGTTTTGGAGAAAGAAAACAACAAAAAAAACAAATCAAGTTATGCTACCTCATAAAGTATTTTTTAAGAGCTAAGGAACATCTGCTGAAACCTCTGTGTAATTCTCAGTCCATACAGAAATAGTTCATCATGGCTGCTCACTAATTTTCCTTGTGTTCACAACTCTGAATTGTTGGTAAATCTTAACATTGCAAGACAATTCTACAAACAAGCGTTCTTTCTATGTTCCTACATTAGTCACTGTAAATGCCACTTAGCCATTGACTTTACAAATATGGCACATTGCAGTGCAAGTAATCATATGCTACAAATCAAAAGTGAGATGTGTATTACTCTCATATAGGCTGCTGGTATACTATTTCTTCACCTAAATTCAAATTCTCTCTTTGTCATGAGTAGCGGTAAGCAAGTTGCTTATTATCTTTTTTATTATTATTATTCCTATTAATTATTTACATTTCAGTGAAGTATAGAAATGAAAACTAAGTGAAGTACAGAAATGAAAACTAAGATCAGGGTCTCATTATGACTGGTGTTCAAGGAGGTTCCAGGAATATTACATCCTGTTGCTGGATGTTACATACACCACATCTTCAGATCCTTAGGAGAGGGCAAGACAGTCTCCTCAGCACCTAGCTAATTTTGTAAGCCAGTGAGGAGACCACAGGCAGGATTTATTCTACATTCTTCTAGTCTTCCTGCATCCTTCCTTCATCTTTCAGAAAATGTTGCCTTGTAAAGAAAAAAGCAATTTAATTTTCTGTTAAAAAATTTAGTATTTAGGTATAGTTGTGCTATATGGTTCACAGTCAAGACTGCTTTGAGTAGCTGCTCAGCAGTCATTCCTGCTCCACATCTTTTTAGTAATTTATATATCTATACATCTAAATATATTTTCCAAGATAAACATGCTCAGATAACTTTTAAAAAGCACTGACATTTCCAGTGGTTTAGCCAAAATATTGTAATGCTTCTTTACATTACAAGTGCAGTGGTACAGAAAGATGCAGTCTCTGCTCCCTTATCTCCACTTCTAACACAGATAATGATGCTGGTCTCTATGTGAGTCCTTGGTACTAAACTGTGGATTTTGATATTTGGTAATAATGAGTTTTTGAAAAGTTTCTTTTCTCAGATTCCTTTAAAATATACCTATTGGTAGCTGACAATTTAAGTTCAAGTGGAAGCATATGACCATGATCCTTATGATTTTGTGTTGCATTATCTTTACTGTACCATCTTTGCTGAAAACGTGTCAGCTTCAAAATATTCCAAGCATTTAATGTTCTCCTGAGAGCTAATTAGGTCACTTGTTCATGGCTTAGAATTATTTCAGCTTACATACACCGAAATATGTCTTAGGTTTCAGAATAGTTAACTTACAGTCTAGTATTTTGGAATATTTAATTGATATTTAAATAATTGCTGTTTTTTGATAAAGGCCTCTGTAATGATGTTTGCTTCAGAAGGGCTAAGTGTAGAAATTTCTTGTCTTTTTTTTATAGAAAAGATAATTTGTCTTAGAAAAGACACTTGCCTGAAAAAAGTCAGGCTGATTCTAAAATACCTGCTAGAAGCATCTACTTTACATGATGGTACTTAGTCTGAAATAAAGGTGAGTAAATCACATGGTTTGCTGGGGCTTTGGGGTTTTTTTTGGTAGTCTTGTTTGTGTTTTGAGGTTTTCTTTGTTACGAAAACAGGATCTTATGCTGGGCAAAGAAGTTATGAAAGAAGTCTACACTGATATGCCAGTTCTCTAGCTGTAGGGAGCATATGTTAAGCATTAGAAGATCTCAAATGCAGCAGTGACTCTGTCTAAATTGTGTTGTACTCAACAAGAAGCACCAGATATCAGATGGAAAGGAGAATAAAGCCTGTCATATTTGTAAAGCACTTGCATCTCTCACCCTCGGCTCCTATATTTTTGTTTCTAAGTTGTAGGAGGCATAAAAACTTATTTTTATTTTTGATAAGTCTTTTCACTGGTTATTCTCACTGTTTATATTGCTGCCTCTGGTAAGGAGGAGGCAGATGAGTAAAAAAATATTTCTCATGACCTTTCCTGTCCTGAAAATAAAAAACCTAAACCAACCTGCTTGTGATTTGTCATCTTGTTTACAAGTTAGCTAAGCTTTGCTTTTAAAAGGAACTCCTCTTATGATTTTATACATGATGCTTGAAGGCAGTTTTACTTCTGTTATTTGGTGCAGCTGTGCAGGGAATATGTTGGAGAATTTGATATACTATTGACATTATTTTATGAAAGCAGTGTCAGGTTTTATTTGTGCAGATGATATCTAAGAGACCCAAGTGACTGGCAGTTATTACTGGGAACATCAAAGAATATAACCAGATGGGAATGAAGTACACCCAAATATGGGACAAAAAAGTTATACCAATTTGTTGTACACTGTGTCAAGACATAAGGCATTTAATGGCATTACAGGTTTCCAGACCAGGTGTATTCTTTTAAATTGAATAGTTTTGTTTAACCTAGGGGGAGGGGGGGAAAGAGAACAACATCGAAAAAAAAAAGAGTGGTTGTCTTGATGACTTCTTCATGCTGAGATACCCAGCATCTCTGCAAACAGGACAGCTGTTACAGAGCAACTCATGATAATTTTATTCACAAAATGTACAAAAATAGTACCTAAAACATCAGCATGGTTATTATATGGATGGCATACAAATTAGTAAATACCCTGTTTAGGATGGCAACTGAGTCAAGCCCATTCTACAGCTCATGTGTTCCAGAAGTGGCAGCATGTTTGACCCTTCAACGACCTCTCTCAACTCCTCCTGCACTTACTTCTGAGGATGATGCACCCAGGTGCTATTCAGCTGCTTTTGGAGTTACGAATAAAGAAGGAGATGCATCTCCAATCTGTAACTGGACAGGAAAGAGCTCTAGGATCTACAGCACTCAGGTATTCTACCCAGTGAGCAGCTACACACGAAGTCTTGCCCTGCTTTCGCTACATTTGTTTCCACCTTGTACGGACACAGGAATGAAACTTCACACACCTCAAATATCAGAACATTTCTTACCATTGTAACACCAGCACACAGCAGAATAAATGCAGTAATCTTATTCCTCTTGATGCTGTTGTCTTCAATTCTCCAAACAATTCTACATTGTTAAAGTTTCATATCTATGTACAAAACCTGCAGATTGCTGCTATAAAAAATTTACCAGGGAGGTACAAAGTATTTTTTGCCCAAGCCTGTGGCAGTGGAAGTACTAATGAAAGAATTTGAACAATTTGTTTCTGTTGTTTGAAACAAGAAACCATAAAGAGATAACAAAAGTTATCGCCACAGGAAAGCAGCTGGAGTCAATTTTCAAGGTAAGCATCCAGTCTTATTCATCCCTCTTAATAATCTCCTTCAAACAGTGATGATACAGGGCTGTTTAGCAAATCAAGTGAAGGAAAAGGAAAGCAAACACGATGATGTTTCAGATATTATAATAAAAATTAATTTTTAATTTTTTAATGACCAAACATACTGGAATAATGAAATAAAATAGATATACTGAAACAAGAATATCTTTTTGTGCAAAATAAATGGAATTCACAAATCACTGTTACATATATACAAATTTAATGAGAATATGGTGTTACTAGGAAAACACATTGTGTGGTTTACATTAAGCATAGCATTCAAATCTCATAAGGGAATATTAAAAAAAGGGTATGACTTTCATATAAAAACTCATATACTTATTTGGTTTTCATTTTACACTTTCTTCTTTGAAACCAGAAGCACCTGAAATATTTATTTTAAGTATGAAGACTTTTATCCCCCAACATGGCAGAAGAAGCTGACATTGCAAAAAAAACTTTATTTCTGGATTGTACTTAGTTTATAGTAACAAGTACTGTTGCTGATAACACTCTAGGGCCAGAGAACCAAAAAATTGTGCTAAATATTTACTATTCAGAATTAAATGATGGACCAGATTGATGAAACAAAGATGAATACAAAATTTTTAATGTATTTTGATGGTTGCAATAATGTTTATACTTTTATGCAAGGAAGTGTACTGAGAATCGATGTATTTTCACATTAGATATTGCAGTGTGTCAGAACATTATAAATAATCTCTAATTTGGCTTTATTTATACAAAGTAGAGACTTGCTGAGCATCAGTAAAATCCAAATGTTAGTACCATCTAGCTGCAAATTTAAGGCTGGCATGTTTATAGCTCATGACTTGTTTTATGGGATCAACAAGGAATTGTTTTGCTCCTTTTAACTGGTCACATGAGGCAAAGCCAGCTGTGATGTAAGATATCACAAATTTATCAAAACTTATAATTTGATTTATGCTTGCATGAAATCTGAGTGTGTATTATGTATCACCTGCTGTTTATCATGTTGTCTAATCAACCAGTTGCAATTCTGGCAATATATTTTATTATAACATTACTACTGTATAATTACATAATTATGGTATTATTGCATTATTCAGATTATAATGTAATAATACATATATAATACATAATAGTAAATAATAATACTGGCTATAAAAGTATCCTCTTGGTAATAATAATCTGTGATATTTCTGATGCTATTCTGGTTGTGTGTGTTAAAACCACAGAACAGTTTATGTTCAGCTGTATTCTATTTCAGCCTCAAGATTTTGACCAATGATAGAAGAAGGGATATTTTAAAATAAAATATGTTGACCTGACCAGAACAAACAGGCCTCATCTCTTAAATCTTCTCAATTTACGTTTAGTAAAGAGGTAATTCAGGAAAATGAAGAAGGGTAGAATGGTAGTGCTGGAAACAATGATACACAGATTCCTTGACATCTAAAGGATGTTTCCTATAGCAGTCCAAAAGTCCCAAGTGCTACTTCTGCCGTGTGAAAAGCCTCAGACCTTGCAGAGAAATCCTCTGTCCAGTATCAGCTACTGTTTTAAAATGAAGGACCTGAAACTTGGGAGAGGGAAATTGCAGGAGTTGAGTCAAGCTGGTGAATACTCAGGCAACCATGCTAAATAATTTGTCAGAGAGAAGACGAAGTATGTTATCTGCTGAGCACTCATTTCCAATGTTTGTGTCTTCTTCTGTCACTTGTATACAGTTAATCACTTTGATTGTGTTTTCAAAGGGCACTATCTTAGATTTTCTAGTACAAGCTGAAGCTTGATGCAATAGTGATACTCAAGAAAGCTGATATAATATATCAAGGAACAAAGGCTGCCAGGAATAACATGGTATGTAGGAGAGACTTATAGACTCAGTGAAGAAGATCAAAACTATCCATGCTGGTTAGTAACTGTCAAAGGCAGAGAAGTATCACAAAAGGAAAGCATTTCTTCCAAATCAGGTATTTCAGCCCCAACACTGAACAACACTGGTTCTTGATATGGGGAACATGTAATGGTGGGAAGAAAGTTATCTGCTCTCCCACTACCTAAATATACTGAAGTCTAGGGTGCTCAGTGTAGCTATGGCTATCATTTCCAAAAGGTTATGGAAGGAATATTTAGTTTAGTGGTAGCTGCTAGGGAGAGCCACCCTATCTAGTAGCCCTTTTCCCTTCATTCTCCTGTGTCCCCAAATGTGGTCAAAGTGACACGACTCTGTGCAAGGCTTTTCCATGTAAACTCTACCCCTTCTTTCAAGTCAGCATGTCGTACATCTTAGGGCTGTCAGGTTCTTGAGCAGCAAAATGTCACTGTCTGCTGAGAAGCCCAGAGCTGGCTCTGCCAGCAACTAAATCAGGAATATGCTGGTTACCAGCATTTAGAGAGGATGTTCAGTCTCTGGTCTTCAGGGGGTCTGACACAGTGCTTTACAAGCAACCACCAGATAAATGTCAGAACTTCCAAGAATCAAGTTCTCTGATGAAAACAGCTTCCAAAATTGACTAGAAATGTAATCTGCTTCCCATGGATGAGTGCTAAATAAGAGAAAAAGCTAAGTACAAGAAAACAAAGAAATGGAAAAAAATCTATAAGCTAGAGGACATATATTCATAAAATCAAAAATTTTTAATGTCAGAATGTGTTAGGGGAGCACCTTGCACTTCTTGACTTTTGTTCTGACATTTTACACTAGGATGAACACAAAACATTAATGGTTCGCTTTTTTTCTTACCTGATATTGAAAGTGTTTTCAGAAACAAGCAAAACACACAGTATTTCTGCAGCTGGTGTGCAAATAACCTTTTTGAAACTGTAACAGTCTTGGCATTTTTTGAATTATAAAACCATCTTCAGACTGGATGAAAAATGATCAGCTCCAAAAGAACAAAGTTTGCCAGCCTCAGGCTGTGTTCACAGAACTTTCCAAATACACAGCAGAATGACAAATTTGCAAAATAGCAAATTACCAAACTATGCCTTAACAACGAACAACATTTTGTCCTGTTCTTTGCCCAATATCACCTCTAACATGGACTGAAAAATTGCTTCTTGAATAATGTATTTGGAGAACAAATTCCATTGCTCCTCAGACATTGCACAGAGTCTAGTTAATGTTGCTTTCATTATTCAACCAGCTACTCAGATTTTATTTGTCAAATGCAACAATAGCAATCTAGTATGCTTTTCAAGTAATGATCAGTCACCTCTAAATACTACATAAGCCTAGTGTGGGACTTCCCCAAAATTAGAGCATGCTTTCTGTGGATTATTTCACATGGATGTAGCTTTGTGAATGTCACACACGCAATATTCAGAACCAAAAAAGAATCAAAAGTTAGAGTACTAATAAAGCTGGTAGCCACGTGGCAAATTTAAATAAGAAAATCAGCATCATCTCTCCTTAATGAGAACTAGAAGGAATAATTTTGATTTTTAGCTGGAGTGTTTTAGATTGAGTATATGGAAGAGGAAGGCAGAGATCTGTTAAGAAAGCATGAGCTGTCTCAGGATGTCGTGTATTTTCCTTTCCAGATATTTGAAGAAAGGGAAAGACACCTATCTGGGTGTTTAGGCAGAGAAATTACAGCAAACATAATTTAGAGAAATATTTAAAGGAGAATATATCATCAACAGAAAATCAGAAAGGATCACTGAAAAGGAAGAAATAAAGAATGAACCCAGATACTCCAGCTGCTGTTTCACTAAAAAGCTGACAGGAGTCTCGCAGCAAAAGCAGAGGGTAGTCTTGATTGTTCAAGGGGTTTTCTTCTTTTCAGTAGTCAAAGAGAATAATTTATGATAGTGAGATTCTTTACAGAACTAGGCAGAAAGGGCTCACATACTCTTTGGTTAAATCACATGTACTGAAATGAGTTTCCAAGAGGTGTTCTTCTTTTTCACAGTAATTCATTCTGAGAGGTTGTTTGGAGAGTTTGTTTTAGTTAGAACTACTGCAGAAAGAGTTGAGAAGGAGCATGGGAAGACTGTACCCTCAGTGCACTTGGAAGCAGTAGGAAATGTCACACAAACTGATGAGCAGTTCCAAAAAACAGAAGTAACACAGGAAACTTGTTTTTATTGTACAATATCCTCTGGAGTTCCCTGCTAGGTTTGTTTTGTGAGGACTTGCTTGAACATGCAAAGTTTTCATTTTTGTTGTTATGGATATGTATATTTGCTTTCCAGAATCACTTCTGCTGTTTCCAGTCCTGGATTGGTTCAGAGACACCAATCTGTAAGCTGCCATATGGTGTCCCTGACCCCACACTGGGTGGTGTGTCTTTATTTCAAACTTCAAAAATTATATATTACATATCTGTGTTTCTAGTCAGCCAGGATCAGGCTTCTCTATGAGGTGCTTAAGTTCACTGATCTTCAAAGGCCATAATTTCCATTCCTTCATCTTTTATTTTGCCAATACCTAGCTGTAGCAATTTGAATGCCCAACACCCTTGGCAGAGGAGTTGAGCTCCACTGCCGTGCAGCTCTTACATGCCTTTGGGAGTATTTGAATGCCCTTTTGCCTTAACCCTTCCCAGTTTTGTCCCACACAGAGTTGTCTCACACACAGTATTTATGCCTTGCTTCCTGGCAAGAGAGAGACAAAAGGCAGAGCCAATGCCTGCTGCCTTCCCCGTCCTTTTTTGAGTCTTCTGGCAGGGAAGAGTAATGGGAAAACTGTCACTGTGTTTAAGGGCTGAAACCCTGTCTGGCCTTATTTCAGCTTATCAAGGGAAGGGTTTTCAGGTTCTCTGTGGTCTTTCGTCCGACAACGTACTTTCCATTAGGATTTTTTGGGATGTGACACTTTAATTTTGCAGTACATTAATTTTCCTAGAGGTTCACTAGAAGTGAAACATAAATAATGCAAAGCATTTGTGGGGACAAATGCAAAAGGGTTTAGATGCAGCAGTGGTGAGAACAAAGACAAAAACACAGAAAATAATGTATTAGATTAGTATGAGATTAATTTCCTCATTTTTCTTCAAATTTATTATTGTGGAGACCTGTACAGGGAACTGCAATGACGCTTGAATCTTTGGATCAGACTTCTGAAGCAGCAGAGGTCAAAGTGCAAAAGAGGAGCATGCAAAATTTTACACAGAAGGTGTAACACCTCACTGGCCTTTCTGCTAGCCTTATTCAGGATACATGTGTTTGTCCCCACAAGTGGCCTTACTGCAACAGATGACTGTGGAAGAACATCCCACTTGCTAGTCCATTTGGAAGAAACGGTTTAAAAAGGAATGCAAATGGCTTGTAAAGGCAGCAGTCCTGAAGACAGACAACAGCTTGATAGGTACTTAGAAATGTTGACATCCTAGGAGAAATTTTCTTCTTTTCTCCTGCATACATAAATGCAAGGCAGCATGGCAGAGCTGCTGGTAGCTCTGTCCTGATGAGCGGAAAGGACTCCACTACTAAGTAAGTAGTAAAGTAGGTATGTTTATTCCAGCACTGGGACACACGGGGGATAGCTCCCCCAAAATCATGCGTGCCGACAGCTGCATTCAGCTCGGTATTTATCGGGTTACAAGTTCCATATTCATTAAGTTTCTCAATACGCCTATACATATTCATCACCTAGCCCCGCCCAGCCTCGCTTCGTATTATAATGGACCCAAAAGTCATTTACATCCGCGTTGTGCTTGCGCAGTGTGGTTTGGTGGCTTTGGTAGGGGTCTTCCAAGGGTTTTTTTGATGAAGTCAGGAGTCTTCCTCATCCTGAACTTTTCACCTTTCTTCCCTGTGCGTGCTCTTTTATACCCCTGGCCCGAGTTTAAGCTTCGAGACTGGTTTGAGCTAGTTTTGGGTTGAGCGCAGGATGTCTGTCTGAGACTCCCCCTGGCCTTATCAGTGGTCTCTTATCTTTTCTTCCTGCTCTGGTATGCTGACCAAGCTAGATGCATTGTTCCTAACAAACTAATTCTCCTGCTTCCCATCCCCCTGATTCAGTCCCTTTTCTGAGGCTCAAGGTGTAAGTTATTTCCACCATGCTACACCATTGCAAACTGTACGGCCACTACAGAGCTACTTGATCTTCCTTCTGTGTTACTTGGGGACTAAGTTGTTAGCTATTAAAGACTTACTGACATTCATTAAAGACAGAAGAAGGATCTCAGCTGGAACATATTTAAAGCCAGGAAGTTTATCCATGTTTGTGCAACTTGAGATAAACTACCTTCAGTGGTTTTAGAAGAGATCAAAGCTCCTAGCTATTTCTGCCTCTAGAAACATTCTTGCCTTTAGTCAGAAATGTGTCTCATACATGAGAGATGCATAGAGACTGCTTTTTAAGTCCTCCTTAAAAACAGTGAGAAAGAACTAAACCAAATAATCAGATTTTTTCTGGATAACCATCACAAATCTAACAGCTGGTCAGCTGCATGCTGCAGTTACTAGTTAGACCATACCTTAGAAGTGAATACTTTACCTAAGGGCACAAGTTAACCCATTAGCTCCTGAAGAAAAATATAAACAGCTTGATTCCAAATTCTTGCTTCCTTGGCACAAAAATCAGCAATTACAAAAAAAAAAAAAAGCATTTTATTAGTCTGCACATATTCCAGAGATATTGAAAAATATATATTTTTCTTCCTCACCTGAATTCTAGCTCTGAGAAATTTGATGAAACAGTAACAAAATAGCATAGGATAAGAAAGCAAGAGGAGCATATTCCTGTGCTTCACCTTTGGGGAAGAAAATAGGTCAAGGAAAAGATGGAGGGTTTGGGTGGGGAATCTGAGTGATGATGGATGACTGCAAAACAACAAATCTCCTCTTAATTCAGGACCAGGAAGGCAGAGGCAGAAGCTTTCCAAAAAGGAAGGCAGAAAACAACTTTGGTCCCATTTCTAAGGTTTTACTAGGTTCCAGCAGTTGTTAGCCAAACACCCCATACAACCTACTCCAGGGCTTCTACGTAAGGGCTCTTGGTTTCTATTCCACTGAAGTTAGGAATGGTTTCTCACAGCCCTGAGAGTTCTCACTGTAAAAACTGAGCAGACTACATCTGCTAAATAATCTGTTAGCAAGTATACACGTGTTTAAAAATACGGTGCCTGGTATGCATGCTAAACCTCAACTTTCTATTGGAGTCCTTCTCAGCAGATGTATGGAACAGATAAAAGCACATGGGATGTGATCCAGCTCACTCTTAGCTGATGGAAAGATCCTCATTGATTTCCATGAGCTGCAGGTGAGTCTAACAGTGTACCAGAATTTCAGAGCTTGTTTATACACTGTAATCAGCTGCTGAACAAAATTACCTTTCATGGTCAGTTTTGATGCTTAGTCTGCCCCTTGCCCCCTTCACAAATTATTCCTGTTCTTCTGGTACATTTTCAAGGAAGAAAGCACAGTGCATCCCCATAATGTCCACCCTATGCCTTCCGAGTGAGACTTCTACAAAATGTGTATTAACACCTCTTGGTAAATTGCAATTGAACTCCAAGAAAAGTCTTTCTTTTTAGGTTTGCAGGGTTTTTTGTTTGTGTTTGGCTTGGTTTATTTTCATTGTTTTGCTGGATAAATTTTCAGGTATACGTCACCCACATAAAAACACAATCCCAAGAATAGGGCTAATGTCAGCAAGTTGCAATGTCCAGTCAAGGTAGTAGTAATGCTGCCTGTGAGTTGGTTTAATGTATGAGAGTAGTGTGGGATTTTTTTCCCCCCAAGACTAACAATTCATTCTTATGAGATAAATGCTTATTTGAAAAGATCCTTTCTTATTTTTTAACCCCAGACATTTTTAGAGACAGTTCTGCCTGGCTTCTGGATTTCCAGAGGTTAAATAATACATCAAATTTGAAGTGATAGGAGAAGAGCAGTTAACACAATTCACTACATTAACTTTTATTTCAATTATATGGAAATATAATCTAGCCTGGGAAATATATTAAATTGTTCAGGGTCACAGAATAATCCACTTCATATGCACGTTAGGCAGTTACAATAAGTTAAACGTCCCTCTATTGTCCAATATTTGCATGTATTTCACTCATAATTCCTCTGTTTGTGGTTAAGGTAGCACTAGGCAAGCCATGATATAGTTCCATCTAGGAAAAAACCCCTATTTTTTAATGAGACTTTCTGTCACTATAGTCTTTTATCGTTGCTTGCATTGGCTCACTCAGTATTCTCAAAAGTCAGAATAATAGATTTCTTTGGTTCAGGAGATGTTCCTGAGGGTAATACTTTGCATTTGCTATTTAAAACCTATAAAATGCCTGCCCAGAAAGACTACAATCAATAAAACAGACCCTGAACAAGGAATGGATAATAGCATTTTTAGTCTAGAAAGAAAAATAAACAAAATATCCCCACATTCGATGGCATGTACATTTGTGCCTGTGGATGTCTGTGGTATTTGATGCTAGCTGAAACTGGTAGCTTTTTCCCCCCAAAACAGATTTTGGTCCATTCCCTTTGAAGTTATGTATCTTCTCATACTCCATCCCTAAGATCCAGTAGAGCAATTGAACCGCCCTGCCCATCAGCTTCATTGCAGAAGAAGAATGAATGTGTGTAGTGACACCAGGATGTGCCACTACATTGCTTTAGTTGCCTCAGGTATTTTTGCAATGAGGTTTTCTTTATGATGTATAAAACAGAACTTTGTAGGTGCAAATGAACTATGAATGTGTTCGGAAATGAAAGATTTTGTGAATGTGTCAAGAAAGTTGGAATTAAAATGAGAAAAAAAATTGATGTAGTGTATAAACTTTGATTGTCTAAAAGGAGAAAAGCTGTAAAGTAAAATTATTGATTAAAACCCATCTCATTCTTCCATGCAAGCAAACACACCATGATATGTTCTAACATATCAGAATCTATATTCCTCAATGTGGGAAAGCTGAAACAAAAATGTTGCTGCATGCACACGAAATGGGCTGTGACCTGATGGAACAGTTATGGGTGAGGAGCCTGGTGTTTGGTGTGCAAGGATGCAAAACTGCAGACCAGCGACTGACAGGACACACTGGAGTGTATCTTTGAAACCATGACAGAAGCATTTGAAGGGTACAAATGAAAGTTAACCCTCATGTGTCTGCCACTCAAGCCTTTAAAAAGATGGCATTAGTACAAGAAAGAGAGAGACAAATGGGATTTTTCTGCCCAAATATATACTTTGGTATGAGATTATTTAAAGAAATGCAACAAACCAGTAAGGCACAGAGTTGTGGCAAAGTTCAGAGAGTCACAAGAACTATTTAAGAGCTGGAAGCACAAGAATCTCTTCCAGAAGGCATGGCCTGCTTAGTTATGAAACTGTTAAGTATATTTTCATTGCTTTCAGCTTATTCTCACAAATTTCTAATAGGTTTGCTTTTTATCTGAGCCTCCAACCTCACTTCATGGTTTTGTGATATAGTCAGAGATATATCTGAAGAAGGATGGAAAATAAGCTTCTAGGTTCAGAGGAGTCAGCCTTGCTCCAGAGAGTTTTTATAACGTACAGCAACATAATATGACAAAGTTGTAAGCATGATGCTTTTGTGGTGCTGGGAGCAGTTTGTGGGTGAGATGCATAGCAAACAGGCCTTTCAGAGGTGGAGGTAACAACTCATGCATCAGGAATGTCCATGTTCAGAATTTGTAAACTTTTTTTTCAAAGCATCACCGTGAGAAAAACAAACAAAGGCCAGGTTGGATGGGGCTTTGAGCAACCTGGTCTGGTGAAAGGTGTCCCTTCCCATTGCAGAGGGGTTAGAATGAGATGATATTCAATGTCCCTTTCAAAACAAACCAGTCTTTGATTCTAAATCTGGATTCCTTACCCAGCATTTGAGATTCTAGGTAACAGAAGTTAGTTATTTCACCTGATCATGAGTCATAAACATTTGCTATAAATTGAGGTGAATGATTAAACCCAGTAAAAAGTGAATTCAGACTGAGTGTGATAAAAAACATTTCTCTCCACAATATTTAAAACATACAGAAGCTTAAAAAAGATAATCATAAAATTATCAGATAAGAGATGCACTTCTGGCAACCTCTAATCAAAAAGGGTAGCATTAGCAAAAAGCAGGGAGGAAAAAAAATCAAACTTCAAGCACAGCTTGAGAAACTGTCTCCTAGACATGTCATACTGTTTCTAGAAGGTGACCAAGGGGATTCCCTTTTTCCTATATTTAGGGAAAATTTGTATGGCTTGTCATAGAGATAGAGGCACATTGGAGCAGGCTGACTGCAAAAAGACATTTTATTTTGTGAGCATTTTGAATGTCAAGTATTAAACATGATATCCAGAAGATAGGCATTACACATGAGCCTGATTTCCAACCCAGATAGTAAGACCCGTTTTGTCTCCAAGAACTAAGATCATAGATAAGCACTGCATGTTAGGAAAGAGACTGCAAGTCTTCTGTAGAAAGAAGTGCTGCCTGGCTAGCCTTCAGGAGTCCCAGGAGGATGCTGTCAGGGCCCTGGGTTCTTCCCTTCTCCCTCTCTCCCCCAGCAATTTAGCAGCCCTCACACACAGGCAGTGTCCTGATAGATGTCAATGAGCATGGAGAGAAAAGGTTATCTGATGGACCTCTTGAAAAGCTTTTGAACACATTTTTTATTAAGGGTTATTGAAGAAAAAAATATCTTCATGAGACTGGAAGAAAATATGTTTTATTGACTTGAAGTTTATTAATAGGTAGGAAGCAAACTGTAGGTCTTGAAGATCATTTTCATGGTGATGAAGGATCAGCAAGGGGATTCCTTAAGAATCAGTGCTGGAAGTGGATTTATTGAATCATGATTACTGAAACATCATCCTCGACCTGGAAAACAAACAAACAATGAAATCTCAAAATCTGAGAGGATGCAGAGATCTCTCAAACAATCAAATTCCTTCTGAAGGGCTGTAGAAAATCCTTCTTTGGTAAAGCTTGATTCCATCACTAGTGTCAGATGAGCTTCAGTGTAGCCAAATGTAAAGCAAAGGGAAAATAATTGAAACTCTGCTTACCTGCAGTTGAACTACAGCTCAGACTCCTGGTGTTGCCTCAGCATACTGTGCAAAAGTAAGCTAGAAAAATTGTGGACATCTTTAGAACAGTATAAGGAAAAAATTGGGAGGGGCCATCATTTTGCCACTGTGCAAAACCTCAAGGCATGCAGTCTCAAGCACTGCAGCCTAAGGACAGGATAGTAAGAGAAGGTGCAGAAAGGACAACTAAATGGCCTAAAAGGGGTGCGACATCAAACATCTATTAAGAGACAATACCTTTCAGTAATCATAATGTTCTGGATTGGTGTACCTTGTCAGGAGTAAAAAACATAAAACACCTGCCTTAGGAAATTTAAAGTCCAAGTGACAGCAGCTTTTAATGACATCAGAACCTTTATTATGACCTTTCAAAGTGGCATTAGGTTTTTTCCTATAATTTTGCCCAAAAGTTTAATAAAACTATCCAAACAAGAAAGTGTCTATCTTCTATTTCTTGCTACTTACAATAGTAATATTATACCAAATTAAAATCTGAGAGAGAGTGCACTCATATTTTATACCCAGGTACCTCATTTTGCTACCAGAGGAACAAACAGGAAATTTTCTTGAAAAAAGTAGGAAAATACCGTTCTCTGTGTCTTTCAAAGTGTATTACTCTGGCTTTGCAGGTTTAGCAAATACAATGTATAAATAAGTATGGAGTTTGATATTTCAAGTTTGATTCCTAAATATAATAATCAAACAGTTGCTACAGCAGCATAAACAGACATAAGTGGAGAAAGCAAAAATTATTGCTCTGACCAAGAGAAATAAGCCAATGTTCAGGCACAGAGAAATTGTTGCTTGTCAGAATGACAACTGGCAACTTTGCTTGTTTCTGCTTTTTCTCCAGCCAAATTGCCTATCATTTAGGGTTTTATATTTTATTAGGAATTGCATCCAAGAGGGATATTCAATATTTGGCCCAATTTTTCTAGACTTTTAAAAAAGGGGATCCTTTGCCATCAACAGAAAAGAAAAAACATAAATTCTTTAACCTGCGGCTCTTGCAGGAACTATTAGGAGCTATGATTGCTAAACTTCAGGGGCAAGTTCTTGGTAATGATATGGAAAATTGTTTTGATATACAGAATGGAAACTCCTTTCCTGAGCAACCTGATGAACACCAATAATTAATGCTTCTTGGCATCAGAGAAGTAAAATCAATTTTATGCCTGCCTAAAACAGACATGTCAGGAGCATGGAAGACCAAAGATTTAGGTCCATTGCAACACACATACCTGTGTGTGTCATGATTATTTGGGGCCAACATCATGACAGAGGTAGTTGCAGGGCATTAGAAGGAACTTTTGAAACAAACGTGGAGTTAGCCTAAAAAGAAATAAAGAAAGAGGCATGAAAAGTAGTAGTGGAAGGGGAGAAACCCTGGAGTGGCAGCAGACCATTGATAGAGGAACCCCCCTATGAATGTCATGTCTGGGTGGCAGCATGGGCAGCATGGGCAGCACGTGGGACTCCCTCACCCTGAGCTGTCTGGGGCCATGGGGACTTTCTGACGATCCAGAGTGTGTGGAGCTGCAGGGTCACAGGTGGGACCAGAGAGCCCACAACAGCCAAGGGAGAGAGGGGAAGAATGGGGCAATCCATCCTCTCCAAAGAGAGGATGGGGATCTGCCACCACAGCTGCAGTGGGTGCAGGTGTGAGCAGATGGGGCATGTGCCCATGGCAGTGCGAGCACTTGTGCATGTATGGGATTAGAGTTTTTTGTCATTGATCCTAGAAAGGTGTTTCACAAGCTGTAGGCATTTATTAGCATTTCACAAATTGTAATTCACTGATTGCCAGTTAATTATCAAAGAATCATAGATTGGGTTGGGTTGGAAGGAAGCCTTAAAGCTCATCCAGTCCAATCCTCCTGCAACGAGCAGGGACCTCTTCCGCTAGATCAGGCTGTTTCAAGCCATGTCCAACCTGATATATCCAGGATGGAGCATGTACCACCTCTCTGGACAGCTTGTAAAAAAATAAAATGCTGTAACTGCAGTTAATAAACCAATAAACCACCTCAATTCTGATTTGGTTAAACTATGTGAACTGTGCAAATTTTTCCTTGTGCCAAAATTCTGCTGAACAACATAGGCAATCTATTGAACTCACGAGGATCAATAAAGGTTTGGGTCATGACCTTAACTACTTGCTGGCTTCTGGGTCAGTAGTTTGTAAAAAAAAAGAAATGTGTATAACTGTATTACTGGTGCTTTTGATGTGTTAGCAGAATGGCACAGAGTAGAAGAGCAATGCAGGAGGGAATAAGGGGTCAACACTGACTTCCTGCTGGTCCCAGCCATGAGACAAATTAAAGTAACTGTGAAAATCATAATCTCAGTCCCTGGGACAAGACCAGTTAGGACTCGTACAGAATGATAGGGGCTCAATTGCATTTTGAATTAGCTAAAGCAAAGAACGCTAGGAGAAAATTCACTGTCTGTGCTTCGTGTAGCCATTTGTGTGACAACTGCTGACTGCACTCTGAGAGGGGAGTGAGGCAATTATAAAAGAGGAGGGTAAAACTTGGCAGCCAAAGGGGTGTGCAGCTGGCTAGAAAGAAAAGTGGATGTGTTCACAGGCAGCTGCCGAGCGCATTGAGCCTGGGAAAGCCTGGCAGGCTGAGATGAAAGGCTACTGCAGGAAAAGAAACAGAATCATGGGAACAGGTCTGGGAAGCCTGAGTGGCAGTTCCTGCTGAGGACTGGGATCCAGAAATGTGGGGTGGATATATCTGCAAGTCAAGCAAGGATGATAATGATGAAGAGTGAAGTGCAACACCTATCAAGGCACAAAAAAGAAAACAAAACCAAAAACCACAAAACAACCTGGCCATCACCACTGTGGGGAAGAGAAAGAGGTGAACTACGTATGGGTTATCAGAGTGAATATATTATTCATATGGAATTTAACACCATCATGGAAAAAAATGATTTTGTACCATGATGTCAGGTCACAAAAATAGATCATTATGAGGAATAATGGAGGGCTAGGGGGTTTTATGAAGAGCATGAGAACTGTCAAGTACTCCCAGTGTTTCAAAAGACCTCAAAGAAGAAACCCAGATGGGAAATCTTCAGGTCCATCTCCAAAACTTATTAAAATTTATAGGAAAAGGCAGCAAGTGGGGTAGTCATGCTAGGAGGTGTGAAAGTCATAAAATTGGAATTTGGATCAGAACAAAAGGGTATTTGATGCCATCAGTGCAGCAGCTTTTGATCTGATACATGATTCCTTAAAGAACCTATCATGCTGCATAATACAGGAACAACTCAGTATGGAAATGCAGGTATTTATGTCTCAAGTAGTCACAGGGCAGGGGCAGGAGGCACTGGATGGACTGCCAAGGAAGGGTAAGCCCCATGCCTTATCTGAAATTATGAAACAAGGCAGGTGTCAGCGGTAGTGATGCCTTAAAGACCTGTGTAGTGGTTTGGCCCAAAATACTCATTACTATTTACCTTCTGTGAGATAAGAATTAGGAGAAATGCAAAGCAGGCACAAAACTTACAAGAATATAAACTTTATTACCAGACCTAAAAGAAGGGGAAAAAAGGAAAAAAAAAAAAAAATCATACCACACCTTCAGAACTCTTCTCCTCCCCCCACCTTTCCCCCTTCTCCCACTGCAAAAAGACAACCCTTGAGATGTTCAGTCTGTTTACCACTGCCATAATAACCTTGTTCAGTTCACTTAGGGAGAGGAGTCTCTCTTGCTCATGCTATGGAAACATCTCCACAAGAAATTCTCTCGTGGCTTTAGTATCACAATGAGACAGCTGCCCGGGTTGGTTCTCTGCTTGCATGTGAGAGTCCCTTCCCCTGCCTTACAGCTTTTCCCACAAGTGCTTTCGAGGGTCAAATCTTGAGCTGCTGGGGTACCATTTTAAGGTTGAGCTGTTCAAAAACAAAGGTTCTCTTCACCTATCTCTGGGAGCATCTTCATTTCTAGGAATAGAGGCCCTCCCCCTTCCCTGGGAGCAAAAGGGTCCCCATCATCTTCATCTCTAGGATTATCTCTGGGAGCATCTCTGGGAACAGAGGTCTTCTCCTTCCCATTTGGAGCAAGAGTCCTCATCACTTCCGTCTCTCCCTGTTCAAACTTCTCATGAAATTACAGCTGCTTCAGCATTTGCTTATTACAGTGCAGGTGCTTTTGCTCACAAGTACAAGTTGAACGCTCCACCCCCCATGCTTTCATGAAATTATAACGGGTACTCTGATATATCATAGTCCATCACCACCATAACTTTACAACAGAATTTCAGCTTCTAAGCATCTCCTCTTTTTCCTCCCTCAGGATTTCAGCTCTTCTTTCTTTACTTGATGTCTGCAGGCTCCATCTGTTCTGGAAGAAACTTACAGCACTAAAAGGGTTAATCTCACCTGGGCCTTGCAGGTGGAATTTCGCTTATCTCTGTTGGTCACATGATCTTTGCTGGGCAGCGGGCAGCTTCAGCTGAATCTTCAGCCGCACTGGAGAGCGGGGAGCTGGGCCACGCCGTCTGCACGTAGCAGGGATGGGGGGGGCTGCGGGTGGAACAGGGCCCATCAGCTCCAGGATGGCTTTGTCCCTGCCCTGTACAGGCCCAGCCCAGTTGCCCGTCCCCCGGCCGGAAGCAAGAGAGGGAGCTTCCTGGGGTTTGTCCATTCTTAAATGCGGACCACAGAGGCGGTCAAAATTCTAAGTGGCTTTAAAAATTGTCTATATTCAAACTAGCCAGTTGATAGGTTCTGTCAGGTCGTGGAGGAAGGTGTCAGAACCTCTTTGCAAGAAAATCACTTCTGGAACTGTGCTTGCTAGCCCATGACACCTGGAAATAAAACAACACACTTTTGAGACAGTATAGGACGTAATATGACGGCTGGTCTTTATTGGAGGCCTCCAGGAACAGATATGGAAAAAGCCTAAAATGCCCACCGCCACATGGGGTGAATACCGTTTTGTAAGTTTAGCAAATTAGCATAACTGAAAAAATCACCAATTAGAAGCACAAATGATGAACTAATTCCCTGTTGTGGTTCCACCTTTCCTGGAGCCCCCCCTTTAGAGAGGAACTAAACTTTGTTTATGAAAAGGTGTCTTGAAGAGCTGGTTTCAACCTTGGTTCCCAGATAGAAACAAGATAGGATAGGAGCCTTTGGTCCTCTGGGGTTTGGAGCCTCTGGAATGTGTTTTGTGTTTCTGACTATTAGGGTAGGGAAAAGGTAGGAAAAAGTACTGGAACTCGCTAGGAACTATATAACTATACAACAATAATCTACACAGCTACAAATATATATGAAGGAAATATAAAAGCAAACATCATTCTGGCATCAGTAGGATGGGTCTGAAAAATAAATGCAGGGGTAAAAAGCACTTAAGTTTCCAGAAGAGATGGTTAAAATTACTTTTACCCCAACACAGTGAAGTGACTTGGCCGTCAGTGTCTTTAAGGCCATGATTGTGCCCCTGTCTGTTATACACACTGAGTATTGGCTTAAGAAGTTGCGAGGTATGTGGGAATAGAGAGTGGCAGTGCACACACAATGCTAAAATTATTTGGTTAAATTATGCAAACAGGCAAGCAGGGAAATTTTTCCCAGTGACATTAACCCACTACTGTTTTGATGGTTGCTGTGAGGTTTTTATTGGAGAGGGCTTTTTTCTTTTTAATTCTTTCCATGCATTGTCCCAAACTGTATTGTGTCAAAACTGAGAAAAAGAGAAAAAAGCCAAACAGGAAGAAGCACAGCCCTGTCTCATTATGCAGGCCTCACCTTAAGCATGCTAAATTTTCCTTTTTTCTGAGATGTCTGGTCCACTTTCCAATCCAATCAGGAAAATCAGGTTACTCTGAGTGTGTAGCCCTGATCTAATGCCGGCCACACATGCACAAACATGCATGTGTGCACTCACACACTCAACCCAAGCAGCAAAGTCATTCCCTTTGGAAATGATGAGACACTTTCAAGAACATAGATGCAGAGAAAATTCCTTCATGGCTTTCCCTTTAGGTTATGAGACAAGGATTTCTTTTTCCTGTAGAGGGATTCCTTGTGGAACAGGGGCATACGATACCCGGAAAGATTGGACAACTCAGGGTTGCTGAGGAAAATCCCCTGAACTGGCCCCTGGCTGCAGCCAAGCCTGGAAAGCACCTGGCTGCAGGCAGCCCTGGAAGTCCTTGGCAAAGTTCCACACTGGTTGGCTCCCCCACGAATTAGAGGCTGTCTAGAGGGACTGGGTGTGAATCTTTGCAAAAGTAGATATAAGCTTGTGTAGGCAAACAATAAATGGAGAACGATTCTCAAATCGTATCGGTGCACGTGTCGTTACTCTGGCTAGCTCTCCAGCACTCGAACCCCCCAAAATTTCCCAGGGAGTATCTCAGCATCATATTCATCATTTTCCCCCATGATGGTAACAAGAGCACAGAGGGGTAAAGTGAGTTTTGGCCCCTGATTTTACTCTCCTTTCCAGGCTTCATAACTAGCCAGTCTGAACTTGGGCTATTGCATAAATAAAGACTGTAAAGTTCTTGCTCTGTACATTCAAGCTTATCCTAGCTGTAATGAGAGGGAAATGCATTCTTGACACATGTATTTTATTTATATTGTATTGCCCATGAAATCCTATCTTTCCACGGGGACTGGCAATCATGGATTTTCATTGTGTGATGAGAAAGGATATGGTTATTTTGAAGGATTTCCAATAAAAAACTCCAGGTACAAAACACCATGCAGAAAAAGATAATATTATAGTTAAATAATGAAAAAATACAAAAAATTCCTCACTCAAGGTCAGCTGAAATAGCTACTGTGAATTTAGGTTTCAAAGTAGATTTTCAGTTCAGAACCTTTGTCCACTATTAAATTTTCTGTTTCCATTCCTTTTATTCTTTGCCTCTGTTTCGTGAGTTCTTTTACTCAGAACTCAGACTGACATGCAGGAGCTGGGGAGTTGCTCTTCAGACTCAGATGTTTATTGTTTCTTATCTATGGTACAGCTGCACAGAATGTGCCCCTAAGTTAACAAGGTGGAAATTGCCCCAGAGTTCTAACTTCCAAGGCCTTTTAAAGCCCAAATTACCCAACTATGGAATGCCAGCTAATTTATTTTTACTTGTAATCCAGTAACTAATCATTCATGTTCCGCACTGTGGGTTTTTTGAACCAATACCATATCACCCAGGCTTGTGAAGAAGAAGGAAGAAGAAAGAAGAACTATCCTACGCCCAAAATCCTCCATCTTGTTACATATATATTACAATATCCCATAAACCTAAATTTTCTGAACCCAGGGTTCCAACAATCCACCAGTTCCTTTAAATAGTTTTCTTGTACAGAAGCCAAGGTTTGCACTTGGTTTTGTTTTTTTTTAAGTGCATAACATTAAAGTTAGTCATTAAAATTTTCTATCTTCTACTAGTTGACTATCAAAATTTTGGCTTATAAACTGGGCAGGGAAAGCATGTGCATCAGTAGTTTATCCAGGCATGCAAACATGATAGGTGTAGGTTCACTGTCACTGTACAGCTTCAAGATACATTTCAAAAAGGTACAACAGCACATTGTTCAATGTGTTGTGTTGTGTTGACCCTGGCTGGATGCTAAGTGTGCAGCAATACCATTCTTTCACTCCCTTCCTCAGCTGGGCAGGCAAGAGAAAATATAACAAAAGGCTTATGGGTCGAAATAAGGGCAGGGAAAGATCACTCATCAGGTACCATCATGGGCAAAACTGACCTGACTGGTGGAAATTAGTTTAAATTAAATTATCTAATCAGAGTAAGGAAATAAAACCGAATCTTAGAAGCATCTTCCTCCTACCCTTCCTTTCCTTCATCAGATTAATTCCTGTCAATTTTCTCTCCCTCCTCGCCACCAGCTGCTCGGGGGGGTGGGGAATGGGGACTGTGGTCAGTCTATGAGACATCATCTCTGCGTCTCCTTCCTCCTCAGGGGGAGGACTCCTCACATTCTTCCTCTGCTCCAGCATGGGCTCCCTCCCATGGGAGACAGTCCTCCATAAACTTCTCCCATGTGAGTCCTTTCCAGAAGTTGCACTTTTCTCTAACTGCTTCAGTGTGGGTTGCTTCCATGGGATACTGTCCTTCAGATACAGGCTGTCCCAGCATGGATCTCCCTTGAGGTCACAATTCCTGCCACCAAACCTGCTTCAATGTGATATTCTCTCTCTCCAGGGCCACAGGTCCTGCCAGGAAGCTGCTCCAGAAGAGGCTTTTGAGTCATAGCCTCCCTCAGACATCCACCTGCTCCATGGGCTGCAGGTAGATCTCTGCTCCACCAGGAACTTCCATGAGCAGTAGGAGAACAGTTGCCTCACTGTGGCCTTCACCATGGGCTGCAGGGGAATCTCTGCTCCAGGGCCTGGAGCATCTCTTCACCCTTCTTCTGCACTACAGGACTGTTTCTCTCACATATCCTCTCTCCTCTCTCTGACTGCTGATACTTTGCAAATTTCTTTTCCTGCCTCTGAAATACGATATCCCAGAGGCACAACCACTGTCACTGCTGGGTTCAGCTTTGGGCAGTGGTGAGTCCATCCTGGAGTCGGCTGGCATTGGCTCTGACAGACATGGGGAAAGCTTCTGGCCCCCCCTGTAGCCCCTTGCCATGCAAACACAATACACCCGTAAACCTGCAAAGGAAATGTATTTTTTTAAATTCTTGAAGCCTCAATGTGATTCTGATTTCAAGCCCAGAATATTTAGTCTAGTACTACATTCATTCCAAGTCTAGGGTTCAACCTATGTCCCCTGCCTCAAGACAGCGTTGTTTTCAAGTGCAAGGGACATTCCCAAATAGTTGCCAAGGATCTGGATGCTCATATTGAGTAATCAGGAATAAATATTTTGTCTTAATTACAAAGTGAAAAGATACAAGTAATTGTTTCTTGTTTCATACCCTTTAATCTTTACCTGGCTTTAGATTCTGACATGTAATCCAAAAAAATTTATACACTCTATTAAAAAAAAAAAAAAATCATTAAATGTACATTTGGCCAGCTTTTGGTACCTATAAAAGAACAGTTGAATAAAGTGTCCTTTCATTTAATCTAACAGGACTTTGTATTTCATATTATACTTTGAAACAATTTTACAGTATATTTTCCCGTATGCATAAATCTGGTGGCTTGATTTTCTATTATGTATGTCTTGATCATTATTTATGATTTTATTTTTAACTTTTCTTTGAAATCTCCTAAAACCTACTGATCCAATTTCTACAGTAGTTCAAACAGACAAAGAATCACTGTTTCAAACAGACAAAGAATCACTGGTTCAAGCGATGCTGTGCCAGTTTATTTCAGAAGAGAATTTGAGCAAGAGGAAATTAAACTTTTCTTTCCTATGTTGATTTTCTAAATGATCAAAAAGAAGGAGCAAAAGCAACTTTATTATAATCAAATATCAAAGACTGGCCCTCAGTTCTAACTAAGACAACAAAATCATTGCTGTTCAGCGAAGCAGAATTAGCCCCTAAATGAAGCTCTGCATGTGTACTGTTGTTGCTGTGTATTCTTGAGTAAGAGCTCTTGGTCCACCTGTGCACAGCTCAAATGGTCTTTGAACCTCCCGTGTTTTTGTGTCACAGCCCATGCAGCCTCTCTGCCTGTTAACCCCTAAGAAAAGTCCTTAAAAATAACTGCTTGGATGTGCTTACTGAAAAAGCTTGTGCTTCAGTTGTTTCTTTCTTTGTCTGTCTTTTCCATTCCAGAAATTGCAACCTGCTCCAGCTGGTTCAAGCTACCCGGGGGGCACAGCTATCCCCAGCATGGAGCTCACCTCCCCTGGCTGCTGTGTCCATCACAGGATGCTACTGTGACATCTCCTAGGGTAAAACCAATCAGTGTTCACCCTAAAGTGTCAGCTGGCACAGTGAAAAGGATGTGCCACGCCACAAAATACCCTTTAGCAAACAAGGCAGAATTATAATGTATATTAGGGAGGAAAACCAACTAAACTGCAAAATCATAAAGGGAAGAGGATGTCAGACCCTCCCTGCTATGCAAACTCCTGAATATTTTCATTTGCTATTAATGTAAACCCTGCCACTATCATCTCCCTGGTCCTGTTTGTTTTTTCCCCTGTGGTTGGGGTCACACGATATATGCATATGTGTATATATATATATATATATATATATATGTATATTTATATTTTTATGCACACACACATATGTTTGTGCTGCAGGGTAGGGGAGGATAGAAAACAAAGCCTAGATCTGCAGGAAAGTAGGATTTTCTGTCAGCTGTGCATTGTTTTCTCCAGTGGTACCTGAAACCCAACCAATTGTAGCTGCTTTTACAGCTGGATTAATAAGGTCGGTTTTTTTACCCCAGAGGATTTTATTTTCCAGGTCCTTGCCAAAGCAACTTCCAACTTATGTGTGGAAGCATCTGCCTGTCTTCTATTCACTGTCAGAACAATTTACAGTCAAGTGTAGCAAAATCTTCTCCCAGAACAATAAAAAAAAATAAAACCCCTCCCCTAACATGACACTAATCTGGAATTATCACTGTAACAGTCTACAACTTTTCAGTAATTGTTCCAAAGACATAGCTAAAATTGGTTTGCCTGGGAATGTGTTTCCAAACCCAGCTATGTCTGTCTTTCATTCATTAAGGCATTGAAATATGTCCCCAGAAGACAGGGATTCAGAGATGAACAACTGCTCATTCTACTGAAATAAAGCCCAACATCTGCTTCTTTCTAAGGACACTGGTATTTGCATTTGAAATCACAGTTAAATGGAAAGTATGTTGTTTTCTGGCATAAAACATAATTCCAAAGATGTTGCAATTCAGTATGCATTTTTTTTCCTGGATTCTAATTGTGTTCATAAATTATGTTCCTATTTTGTATGAAATTGTGAAACTTTTTACAGTATCTGAGTGGTAGTATGTCTCATAATGTGCTGCTATAGGGATGGATCTTTTCCATTCTTCTAAGATATCTTTTCTAGAATATTTATTCATTTTGGCATTTTATCTGTCAATGTCCTAGTTGTTTGACCATACACCAAAGGGGAAAGAACATGAAATGGATTGTATGCCACGAATGGGGCCTCTGCTGCCACTACTAGCAGGAAATCAAAAAGTGAGTCTTGTCCTGCAAGCTTGTTTAAAAACTGTATCTCAAATAGCTGTTCTCCTGACTGAAATATGAAAGAAATGGGAAATGAATGTGAGTTGAAGCCTTTATCTGCTCTGAAGTATTAGAAGCACTTGAGCATTTAAATTGTGGGTACAAGAAAGACAGCCTATGAAAATGGCTCTTGTCCTTTGTTGCAAACCTGCAAACCTGCTGACTGGTTTACTTTGATTGCTAATTGCCTAATTCTGGCATCTGTGAGAAGCAACGAATGTTAAGAATCTACGTTCTAAAATATTTTTATGTTTTCTCCAATACTGTATTAAAATAATGTCCTGCTCCCCTTCCATTTCTGAGGTGTTAGGATGTAAAACTGTCAATGCTGGACTAGACTAAAAGATTCAGGCAACCCAATGTCCTCCATCTGACCATAACACATGCTTAGGAAAGAGTATAGAACACCAGATCTGTAGAAATAAGGCTAAACCAGTAGATGTGTTTCTTACTGGAAAATCCCCTGGGGCAAATTAAGCTTTCTTTTCTGTATCCATGGGAAAATACATTTTTTTAGGTTTAGGTCCTGAGGGCAGCAACAGTAAATGGTGTGATTTTTCAGTCTTAATCTCATGAAGAGATATTTTCCTTTCCACTGCTGTTGGTGATCAGTGTGCATGATAAATTGTGACTAAAAAGTGTCCTCTAACAGCACTTTTCCTTAGGGTTTTACTTGCATGTGGCTTATTTCCAGTGAGATGGAGAGGAATGAAAACAAAGATTTTGCACTTTATCAGCTTAAACAGTTTCCAAGTAATGGACATTTTATAATGAGAGAGTGACACACTGTAACTTCAGTGGTGTCGTTCCTGTTTCTTTAGTGAATGGATTGACTTTTGTAGAGCTAAAATAATTTACATGGGATGAGGCTCTCAGTGATGGTATATCTATTTTTGTATGTTAAAGACTTTATAATATTCATCTAGGGCTGTACTTCCACATGTCATCAAATGAAGCCCTACCTCCTCCTAAACCTTGGGTAGAAAAGAGGAGTTGGTATCTTGTCTAGCACTATTGTTGATTAGAGTTTGTTAGAGTTTGTTTTTCCTGTTCACTTTTTAGTCTTTTTGTATCTATTCACCTTGCCTTACATCTTCATGCCAGGTTTGCTCTCTTTTTATTCTTTTGCTGTCTGCTCTCCTTTTTTACCACAAGCGACCTTAAATGCACAGGTAATCCAATAATACTTTAGCTTTGAACTTTTCAACCAAAAGCCTTCAATCTAGAGACAAAACATGATTCCTGTCACCTTTCTGTCCGGAGAGAGTTGCATGGGCAGTCTGTAGCAAGCATGTAACTAAGAATTTTTTTATTTCATAGGGATCTTAGGTGGTGTAAATCAACATTTCTCTTCTACAAAAGTCAAGGGAACTCAAGGCAATTTGCATCAGGTAGGAGCTGACAATTAAAAGCGCTGTATTTTGAATCCTAGAGGAAATTTTTAAATACAGATATCCAGATATTTGTTTTCCACAGAACAAACACTGAGAACAAAATCAAGGGCTGATCCTTCTTGTCTGACTTGCACTGCACAGACTTTCTACTGCATTGTCAGTGTACGTGTACAAAGAGATCTCTGTCCCCTTCATCCCTCACCCCAAGTGTTGCTCTTATATGAGCAGGCTCCCTCATGCTTAATCCCCTTCACATATAGAAGCATAGAATCATTAATGTTGGAAAAGACATCCAAAATCAAGTCCAGCCTTTGACTCAGTACATTGAAGAGCCACAAATCCAGCATGATTCCTTGTTACAGTAATGAAATACACTTATAAAGTAACTCTCACAGGCATTGATAAGGTATGTTGGGAGACTGTAAAGTGGATATTATTAGTGAAGCCTTCAGTAGATCTTATGTCATCTGGCAAACAGCCAGATCTTTACATTAATGATCTTGGAGCAATGTTAAATAAGTAATTATGACTGCTGGGGCTCAAAGGGATGAAATAGTCATTTTTAATTAATTAATCAACTGAATTCATATTTGACATGCCTGTTACCTTCTTTGTCCTCCTTATGGTGAGTCCTTTGGACAATTGAATTAAGTTTGATATGTATCTAACTCACCTCTGTGTACAGATAGAAAAGAATTGCCATATTTCTACTCCTGACTGGTCGTAACCACTACTATATTGCTTTATTTATGACAATTTAAATGTAAAAACCTCAGTCTACCAGATGCTAAGAAAATCTTCATTTAACCTTTCACATTGCTTTGAGTGTATGTGTCATCCAAAGCGTCTGTAATTTTTCCTTTATCACATGTGACTTTAACCTTAAATCATCTCTCACATATCTTTCCTGAAGGAGAAAGGATTGATCTTTCAATGTAATACTATTTTATCATTTTGCATCCTTTGGTAGAACAGGAATACAGATGAAAGCCTATCTGTGGAGACATGATTCATGTTCCTCTGATGATGCCAGGGAGCTTGGTACCTTATTTTTTGAGGATGGAACTTATGTAATCACAGAGAATGATAAGTAAAAAATTCTTGCATATGGAAGTCAAGAAAACACTGTCCTCTAAGTCAGATCTGAGTTTCATGTATTCACAGTCTTCTGATTTCACAGAAACTCCTTCAGAGATATTTGATTGTGAAGCATAACTCAGGAAGATTTGATAGATAGAATTCATTCTGAAAACAATTCCTTCCAGTGAGGAAGTAAAACAAAGAATAAATCATTATATTGTAAATCCATTCACTACAACTGCCCAACAACTTTTCCTCCTTGTCTTTATAGACAGGTGGGCTCAGCTTGGTCTGCAATCTCTTCCTCTGAGATGCCTATTCTTTTCTAATGACTAAGCCCTCACTCCAATTGTAAGCACCTTGATCAGGTTAATTTAATTCAATTTTGATCTCTTAATTAATGCTTCTGCTCTGGGGTGTGTTTGCATTAGATGTGCTGTACTACATTGGAGACGGGTCCCTGTTGATACCAGTATGGGCCATCCACACACCTTATTCAAGTGAACATTTAGGTGAAGAACACCCCTATGTTAAATACCACAAAGTGCTGTGAATAACTTTTGTTAGGTCACATTTTCCTCACTGACATGCAAATGCACTCACGTTTCTATAGAGCGTGCCAAATAAATTATGCTTTTGTTTGGAGATCTGCATTGGATGTCTTCATACTACAGAGGGAAGGAGGAATAAAAACTACACACATTAATCACTGGCCTGATCTCCACCCCTCTCTCTCTTAATGTTCCTCCTTCAAAATATTTCTCTCTTTTTTTTTTCCCCTTTGGTTATGGTTGCAGTCTGGCAGAGATAAATACACTAGATTTATGTTTTGAATCCTTTGCTCATTTAAAAATGTGATAGTTGTTATACAGATTATTCCTGCCGGTCCTGGTTCTCTAAGCATTAGTACTAGTACTTTAAAGAGCACTTCACTTAGCCAGTTCCTGTTTTAATAGGGCAAGGACCTCTATTTGTTTTGGCTGCCCTTTCTTTACATTTAATCTCTTGACAGGGAGCTACAGAAATGCTTGGACTTTTATGACTCTCAGATTGGTGCTGAATCCCTTCTCTTATCCTTCTTATTTTTTTTATCTATTGATGGAAAACATTATATTACAATAAAAGTTTACTGTTGGGACAACTTAATCCTGTTGCAATTTTCTTGCAGTTTTCCTGTAGTAACTTAGCTATTGTAAAAACAAGCAGCCCAAACAATCTGAATAGTACAGTGAGAAGTTTGCTTAGCAGATGGACATGGTTTACAAAGTTCTACCAGTCCTTAGAGAAGCTTCTCCTCCTGAGACACCAGATAGAAATGCAGGTACTGCTTTCCAAGCAGGAAAATAACACATCTCCTGGTTTGAGAGGTGAAAAATAAAAAAGAAAAAACCTGGAACTGGACCCATGGATTTTCCTTACCAAATCAGAAACGCAAGTAAGCTTGCTTCCTAGGGTATATGCTCCAAGAGTTCTACCAAGAAGTGTCTCATTCTGAAAGAGCACAATAGGTACAGGGTGGTGGGAGTGAAGGGGAGGGCACCCCTGGCAGTAGCTGTGCTACTTTCCCTTACTTCTCTGTGGGTCTGCTTTAGACAGACATGCATTCCTGCTTCTCTTCAGCATGAGAACCAAATTATTTTAATGCCATTGACCATAATATTAAAAAGATCCACCTGACTGAGACTTACCAAAGCCTGCCGAGTAACTTTGACAAGGCCTCTTTTGGGGGATGGATTCCCTGAGCTAGACAGATGCTTTGTCTTGTCTTCTTGACAGCTTTTGCACTGAATCCCCCAGAGACAAAGAAAGCAGTAGGAAGCAAAGGATCTCCCTCAGGAGCAGAAGACATATTGCAAGTTCAGAAATAGTTGTGAAGGACTGAGGAACACTTACATCCTGGAAGGGGCCATTCGAATTAGCTCTGCAGAGTGCATAATCTATTGGACACAAATACAGAGAAAGGTTGACAGATGTTCTGTTACGTGGCTGTATTTGAAATGTGTTTGTTCGTGTAACCTTTAGCTCACTTCTGCTGCTTTAAGGATTTCTGTATCCAGAAATTCCATTTCCTTGAAGTTATTCCTACTGTTTCTTCGAGTGATTGGATAAATAACTAAACAGTAACATTTTAATCTAAATAAATTTTAATCATTCTCTGCAATTCCCAGAAGGCTGGAATTATGAAAAGTCTAAGAAGACAGCCAGCTACCTGAATTAATTCTCTTTAATATAAAGTGGAGGGTGGGGGGACAAAAAGGAGAGAAGTTCTGGGTTTATCATAGCTGCCGATAAACTTTCATGCATGTAGTGTTGGCCCAAATCACCCAGTACCTCCAGCAAAAGAACTTCATCTAAGAGCAATGTTGCCAGATGTTCCTAGACAATTGTTAAACCAAGAAAGAAAGAAAAAGAAATTCAAAACTAAAAAAAATAGTGAAAAAAACAATTTGCCCTGCTGAACTGTTAATCATGAAGAAGAGGCCAGTACTTTCCCAATATAAAGGAGCACACCACAGTTTTGCTGAAATCACAATAGTGAGTGAACCACCACTCTCAGCAGCTATTTCAAAACTGCTGTGGGGAAGCTGGAAAGTCTGAAAACATGTTTATTTGCTATCACACTTGTTTTTGTCAGAGGATTCCCAAATCATCACCAGGATAAGTTGCTGGGGAAAAAATCTGGTTCATATCTTGTGCTTTATAGCACTGGAACAGATTTTCCAGAGAAGTTGGGGATATCCCACCCCTGGAAGTGTTCAAGGCCAGGCTGGATGGGGCTCTTGAGAAACCTGGACTAGAGAAAGATGTCCCTGCCCATGGCAGGGGCGGTGGAACTGGATGATCTGTAAGGTCCCCTACAACCCAAATAATATAATTCTATAACTCTAAGAAATAGAAGGATAAACTACATCAAGGGGTAGCATAGGAATCTTTGTACTCGGTAGTTTTTCCTTGCCATACCCACAACGTTTTTCAATTAACAACAAGCCTATTGCAAATCACACTGCAGAAACTTTCTGATGGGGACCTTTGAGGTTATCTAATGCTCCTGATACAGCTGCATGACTGGCATATTTTGTGCAACCTTCTGTCCCAATGTTGAAGAGAAAGAAAAAATGTTTGAGAGGTAAGCCATCAGAAGTAGATGAAAAGCTATGGGAAGGTAAAAGAGCACAACAAATAATGCTTGCTTATGAATAGCAGCTATTTATACCCTGAAGTCAACAGAAGGAAGAATTCTTGGAGTTTGGATGGTGTCACAGCAGAGGAAAAGAGAACTGTCAAGGTCCGTTTACCATTAGTGAACACTGAGTGGGTTTAAGTGGAACCAATTCCAGTAACTTACACTTTTAGATTAAAAAGTAAAGGTGACCAAACTGTTCCTGTGATCCTGTAATTCTAAAATAGAAAGGGGAATACTCCAAAGTATACTCTCTTCAGAGGGATTTAGGTGACTCTGAAAGCAAACTGCCTTTTTCTACTAAGTTTTGAGAACAGCCCATTTGTGTTAGGCCTTTTTGCAAGGTAAAGGAGGGAAAATGTAGGCTAACAGGAGTTTTAAAAACCATTTGAAAACCTATTTCAGCACGTTAATAGCCTAGTGAGGTAAGTTATGCACAGTCTTGAAAAATGGTTTTTACAGAACTCATCCTACCCTTTTCAGCTGACAGATACTTCAGACTCTGTCAGTGATTCAATTAAATAGAAAACTAGAAGTAAGAGTATTTTGGCAGGGAACTAAATTATATCAACTATGTAAATCACTTGTCAGGAATCTAGCAGCTGTTTTCCTGAATTCATGGACAGCCAGGGGAAAACTAAAGCTGAGAGAGTTTACAAGCTGCTCAACAATTCAACCATTCCTTTACACGGGAACAATCTGAAACTCTCCAACACCCACTGGAGTGAAAACTCATCCATGCCAATAAACTTTCCACAGGCAGATTTCAATAATCTGCCTGCAAGATTGCACTTGAGCCTCCCTAAAGAAGGCACTAGAATGTGATATTAGCAGTGAGCTGGTTTGTCTCTTCAGCTTATTTTCTGCTGCTGATGCATATGGGGAGCAGCAAAGGAGATCCTTACTCACTCAGGGGTGTCCCTTCAGAGGCAGGACGGGGGAAGGGAGGGAGAGCAGGAGGGTGGGGGAGAGAGAAGCAAGTGCTGAGGCCGTTCCAAAAGCAGGAAGGAGCTTGTAACTCAGAATTTGTGCCATTCTCTCCACATGTCCCCTGGATGTCCATGAAATAGCCAGTCAGACTAGCTGTTGTCTGTGGTCCACCAGGTGAGAGTCTGTATACCAGCGCTCCAAGGGATGGCTCCAACAGAAAGCTCCAAGGGATGGCCCTGGAGTTTTGGCTTTATTTGTTAGGGTTTACCCTGAATGGTGTTGAAGAACTGTTAACTTCCAGCACAGGATAACTGTTCCATGAAATACAATGAGATGCTTGTACACATCTCAAAGCTTTAGTAACAAGTGGCTTACCTTAGTCCCTCAAAGTCATCTTTGTACCACCCAGGACAATTATTCCAGCCACAAAACCAAGATTTCTTTAATCAATATCTACTGAATTCTAAGCACCTTGAAGTCAGCTGACACACATAGTGAAAATTGCCTTCAGCAATAGTTTCAGAAAACCAGTAGTTAAAGATCAGTATATGTGTGTAGACATAGATATAGATATAGATAAGGCTTGGATTACATTTAATAACTGTATAAAAAGAACAGATTATTATTTTCCCCTCTGCATAGAACATACCATATCTGTGTATAATTCATACCTACCAAAAAACTCCAATGCTCTCAGCAGTTTAAAGGGGTACTTCAGCTGCATAAAATTTAGCAAGTATCTTTGCCATGAGTGATTCTCTTAAATTAATGTTGTGTTTTCTTCCTGCACATGGGTTGGACCAAAAATATGCTGAATGCTGGTGGTTGTCAGCTGATGTACATACCATAAAGATCTTCTGTGATATTTTTATATTTTTCTAATGTATGCCAAGCAACTTGGTACCACAAATATATGAGGCACAGAATAGAAATTTAAAGTCACAGTTGCTTTCCAGACTGTTCCTGCAATAAATCTAGGGCTTCCAGGGGCCTAATTGCATATTTTAAATGAAGCATACACTTAAACATCTTGCCAAGTTAAAACCTTTTTCTGTAAACTCTCTTGCTAGCTATTTTTACCCATTTTCTAGCATAATGCAAAATAGAGCTCCCACTTGGGTGCTCTGATATATAGTGAATAATTGGAGCTGAATGGAAAATAGAAACATTTTTTGAGGGGAAAAATGACTCCCCCTTGCTTTATCTCAAAATATTCCAAGAAACAAGTACAGTAATAAAGTTAACATTCATAATAACAGCAATATAATGCAATATATAGAAATGTAAAGCAAATAATAGTAACAATTCAGAAACTGTTTTCAATTGCCTTCACCTTAACTAAATTATTTGCTCTGTGGATATGGCTATTAATTTCCACAAGAAAATTCATTAGATAAAGTATATTTATTCAGAGGGAGGAGTGGTGTCAGAATCTGGCGCCAGTGGGTTGACGTTTTAAATCAATTTTCTGACTGCCTGTAGTGGTCACATTTAAAAAGCAGATTTAGAGTAAATAAGTCAGCAAGAGAATGCTTTGAAATAACTAAAGATTGTTTGGTGAGGTCAACCATTTTTTTTCCCATTATGATGTATGGATTCTGAGAAAGTTTGGGAAAGAAAGACAATAATCCAGTAACATTCTGTTGCATAGGTAAATATAATTTTAGTAAATAATTGTGAATATATTAAGGTGTATGTAAGTATTTAGTTTTTAGCTCTGACATACTATTACCATAAATAAAATATAAAACTTTATGAAATACACACAATAAAACTTTGAGGTTTTTTTATCCACTATTTTTCCTGGCTTCATTCAAACTCTTCTAAGTAGCATCCAATTACTAAAAGACCCAATGATTAAGAGGTAATAGCAGAGAGACACTCTTTTGTAAAACAGTAGTACTGTGTGCCGATAAACAGGGAAGCATATCTCTCAGGCAGCACAAAACAAACCACTTCTGCTTACCAAAGGTGATGAGGCTAAAATCGTGATGTTTCAAACAAACCTTTTTTGTTTTATTTCCTTCTCCCTCCTCCTATTTTTCCCTCTCTCAGTATTTTTTCTCTTTCTCACTGACCCCTTCTCTGTTTTGTCTTTTCTCCTCCCCCATTTCTTTCTATATGAAAGCTGATTGTCCATGGAGAGGAATTAATAAAGGAAATTTAACATTCTACAGTACAATTTCAAATCATACTTGTACAAGTCGACCTTGGCAGATTTTTCAAAGTAGATGGTTTCATATAGCTATGGCAGTGAACCTAGTTCTTAACTTTCTTATTAGAAAAATAATTCTGCTTCCAGGTGGATGATCTATCATAATGGGAAATGAGTAGCTTATCATTACAACGAAGAAGCTGGATTTTGGCTGAGAAAATAACCAGCACACCAGTTCTTACTTTCATACCATGAGTGCAAGTTAAAACAGAAGTCTGATAATGAATATATATTAAAATTTTTGAAAATAGCTGTGCTTAGCTGACTGGATCTGAAAGGTAGTTACAGCAAAAAGCTCAAAGGTAAGAAAATTACTGCAAGCAAAAAAATGCAAGAAAATATAGAGTTCAGTAGGTAAGAAAACAAAGGATGATGGCCAAGAAACTGGTTGAAAAGCACCGATACCTTATTAGGCATGCTGCAATTTTAGAAGACAGGGCTGCAATTAAAGAAGGTTGTTAAAGTTTATTTTTTTCTTTGTTCTTTTATCCTGTTCTTTCATAATGTTCAGGTGCAAAATTATGTCAAAGAAGATACAGAATTATTGGTTCCCAAACATCTGAGGGACTGAATAGAGCACCCAGACTTTCCTCTGTTCTTCCCCTCCCATCTTCCCATCCTGCATTTGAATCCATTTACTGACTTTTCTATTGCATTTGCTTTAGAGTGCCATTTCTTTAACTGTACCTCTTATTTGCCTTCTTTTGTAAGGCTTTTTCTACAGCCTTGTTTTCTCTTCTACTTTCACCTACAATCTGTGCATTCTCCCTTTTCATACTCTCTAGCACTACACTCATGAACTATTGATACAGCATTGATACAAGTTCCCAATGCACTTACTGCTCACCTATAGTTTACCTTTCTTTTCTCTAAGTTTCTCCTTTTACAGTATTCATTAAGCAACTTAAGCAAATGAAAAATTTGTGGATTATTGGCAGCTTTCAACAAATTATAGTTGTGTGACTTCTTTAGTGACAAAAGTATTCTTGGCTTCATACTTTTCACATATGAAAACAGCTAGTATATAGGAGCACTTTTTTGTGTGGTTTTATGAGCCCAAAAGCCTCCAGAGAACATTGCTAATTTACATTATGTCCTTGAATGACAGATTTAGAACTTAAATCTCTTATTTAGGGGAAAACTATATATAATTCGAAGTAAACGGAGAATGTCTTGTCACATAAGTTCCTGTGGAGAATCCAACACATTCTTTACCCCAACAAATACAAGGAGAACAACTTTGGCCCATTGAAATGAGAGCTGAAGCTACCATTGCTTTCAGTAGTTCTATGAAACTGACAGCCCAGTAAGTTTCTGCACAAACCCTCCCTTACAAACTGCCTTGACCAGGATTGAGTCTGGCAGACTGGCATGTTAATTGTTTGTGCACTTGGCATATCAGTATCTGTTTTGTGAAAAATTTAAATTTCATAAATAAGCCTGGTTTTCTCCTTTTGGGGAAACTACACCCTTCAATATTCTTTATGTCCATGTCTGTGGGATTTGTTTCAGAACAGAGATCTCAAACATACAGATAAGAACTGGGGCCAGAACAGAGAAACCCAACCAGTTGTCTCTGATCACCCAGCCCTTCTATAAACCTCTGCCAAGGAAAGGTCACCACGCAGCATCATTAAGAATGATGACAGTAGGAAGGAACAATCAAGTAGCCCCATTAGCGAGGCATAAAACCTGTTTACTACTTCTTCTGTGGGGTCAGGATTATCAAGGCTAAAAAGATGACAGTGGTAGAGTCTTCTATAAGTCATGTCAGTGAACACAAGTCACATACACCCATTCTGATTTCCATTCTTCTTCTCCATACTGATAAAACAACACTGCAAAAAATATCAGATAGAAAAGCAATGTTGTAGATTGCACATGCCTGACCACCTAAGTTTTGGGGAAAGAACAATGGGAGAAAGATGTGCATTTAAAATGTTGAGAGGCAGTAGTGATGGGCAGCAGTGAGGGGTTAAGAAATAAGGAAGTCTAGGAATATTCCTGTAGTGTAGGTGAGGTTATCTATGTGGGCTTCACATATTTACACTTATATACTTATAAACAGACAGACTGTCTTGCATCTGACAGACAATACAAAAAGAAAAAAAAAAAATTAAAACCCTTTTTTGAACGTGTCACTTTTATTTTGTAAGGTTTTTTCTCCTTTCTCCCCTCCAATTCTTTCCAAAGGTTTATAGTCCTCAGTACAGTATTTATAAGGTTTCCTTGTCCATGTCTGAGAATCATGCTGTGCTGCCTGATGACCTTGTCTATGTTTCAGATACTTGTAAAAAAGGATATTTTATCATAGAGAGCAAAACTTGATTCTTCTGTCTGAAAGTAATTTGGGAACGGTGAGGGTTATGATCATACTGCAAGGTGAAATGTTTCTGAAACGTGCAGCACACCACATCTATCAAATCTGCACCTAATTTTCCTTTTCCTGCTCTGCATTTGAATGAATCTGCCAGCTGCCCACAGTACTTTAGAAATATGGATAATAAATTTGGGATATTTCACAATATTTAGCCTCACAGACGTTAGGAACCATTTTGTTACATTGATCAGCTTTTTCACCCTCTGTAGGAAATCGGCTCTAGCATTGGCTTCCTTACATGACATCCCTTCTGCATTAATAAAAGGTCATCTTTATAAAGTGAAGAACTTAGCAATCTCCAGCTGTTTTCATCATCCCACTCAAATGGCTAACAGTCGAATATAGAGGAATGTAGACACAGGTGTAGACACACACACACGTATCCGTGCAATACATCCATTCTGTACATGACCAATGCTGAAGATAGCTCAGTGACTTAGATTCCTTCCATATTTAAAGAAAATTCACTTATTGAAAGATATTTCATGTTCATTAATTCTTAAGGTTCCCTCAGAGCAATGCACAACAGGTAGACTCCCTGAAAAAATACTGCTTCGCTCATTATCTGGAGATTTTGACACAAATTTTAACATACTCTTAATTCTATCCATGGAGCCAAAAGCATCTAACATCACAAATGAATGAATAAATTAAATCACTCAAATCTCAGTTAAAAAAAAGCCCAACAACAAAAACCCCCAAAACCACAAACAAACTAAATGAACTAAACTAAACACAAAGCCAGCCAAAGTTGCACACATTATCTGAACGTGTCTGAGATAATTTTTGACCCTGAGAGCTAGCATGGGCAGAACAGAAAAAAAGCAGTATAGAATGAGGGAAAAACTTCAGGCAACCTCATTTCGTCCTGATCTATCTAACTCTTGGTTTTGTCCCTCTAATCAGCATCACGTCACAAAAGACCTTGAAACCATAGCACTCAATGAACCATTTCATGTTTTATCATAAGAGTCATAGAACCTGGGCTGGAAGGGACCTTAAAGATCATCCAGTTCCAACCCCCTGCCATGGGCAGGGACACCTCCCACTAGACCAGGTTCCTTAGAGCCCCATCCAACGTGGCCTTGAAAACTTGCAGGGATGGGTAATTTGATACATTATGTTTGCCTCCAGAGGGTTTATCAAATAGAATACCTTACGTACAAAAGGTAAGGTAAGTTACAGGGAGAAAATGCAGATACATAATAGCCCTTTAAGTCAGCAAAGCAAAAATGTGACAAGAAAAAAACCCAGGATGCTAAAACAAAAAAGTAGGTTAACAGACCCAAAGCAGCACAGGACAGAGTAGGTAAATTTAAGCCAAGGAACATAATCAAAAAGTAGCTAGTTAAAGTCTTATACCTTGTATGATATGAGTTAAGACCAAGGTTCTACTAGTTCCTTCTGACTTTATGAATTACTGAACACAGATTTAACTTCAAAATTTGGAAGTAAAAATTAAAATTTTCCTTTTGTCTGTACTTCCAAAGCTACGAAGAAGCTTTAAAAACTTCAGTTTGTTGGACATATTTTACAGATAAGAAAACTGAAGTTCAATGAATGAATTGATGTGGTCAAGACCATGACACAGATGTTGACAAAAATATGACAAAACTCTAAAACGTATGCCTTGACCACTAGCAAAAATCAGGAGTTTATAGGAAGCAAGAAAACACCACCCAAACCCTATGACAAACTCTGTAAACACCAAGATTAAATTGTGAAAGATATGTTATTTACTTGCACAAAACAGATAATGTTTTTAACTAGGATGTTATGACTGATCTTTGTTTTAGAATGTGCATATATATACACACTAGTACCTTTACAGTGGCATATAATATACTACATTATAAGAGGACTTCTTGTTTGGGCAACTTGAAACAGAATGATCAAAAAGTAGTAGTTAAGGAGTCACTCCACCCTACTGCAAATGAAAAACTCCTAGAAGTGTTTTTCCATAATTTCTCCTGAGATGCTTGTCTGTCTAAGTATTAGGGCAGTAAGTGAGATGTCTTTTAGAGGGCTTGGTGTTCCTTTTCTTCACAGCTTGTTGACAAGGAACATTTGAAATGCACTAATCCTGACGTGATAATGCATCATGTTTACCTTGCATCCTGTTTTATTTCAAAACTGAACATTCAATATTTTAAGTGTCTCTTCAGGTCCCTTCTGTATGAAATTAAGAACGTGTATGTAGTTTTAAAGTAGTCATGCTTTTATCTTGCTTACACATCTGTACATCTCTTATACAAGAGGCAGAGATAAATGGCATGGAAAAAATGCACTTAAAGGCTTTATAGTGACTAAAAAAAATACACTATATAAGTCTACCAAAAGACTTTCAGTCCTATTATAGTAATAAAATTATAGTCTGGGCTAGAGTTAGCTAAACTCTGACAGTACTTCTGCACACTCTGTCCATCCTTCTCTCAAGCCACAAATACATCTTATAAAAGATGCTCAGTGGAGTAAGCAAAAGTACACAGAAGTCTGAATTATTATTTTTTTTTTAACAAATAAATTTATATTTCATAATTCATTGCTATTTATTGAAGTTCCAGTTCTGCCACTTAAATGAATTGAGCAATATATGCGCCAGAGTGTTTATCTATATCTTTCAGTGGTGCTGCTTATTGTACAAGTTACAACATGGTGGAGGAAAGGTGGCAGAACCAAGGGTACATTATTTCCTGTAGAAGATTTGTTGAATTTCATATGCAGTGTCTAATCAGTACTCCAACTCAACTGTCAGTAACTTTCTGTCCTAGTAGAGACAGCAGTGAGCACTCTTCTGATGTTAAGTTCACATTTGAAGTGAGATATTGCGTATATTGTTTCATATATTGCTCTTGAGAACACAATAACCCTATGAGCAATTTATAGTATCCCTTGGCAGAAGGACGGGGATGAATTGAATTTATTTCCACAGGAAATACTTTTGCAGTCCTGGTTCTCACTCAGAAAATAAATACATATTGCTGAGCACCTGGGGAAATCACCTAAAATGCACATATATCCTGCAGTCTAGAATCACAGTCATGGTTGCCAAGTTACTACTTTTTTGAAATATAAGAAATCTGATTATGGTCACTTTTCTTAGTGAATTACTGGAAACAAATGGAGGAATGGCTTTCCTAGAGGTTCACTGTAAATACAGCATGCAGAATATTCTGGGTTTTTTTTCCCCAAATCACTTTGGGCTATTCAGAGATGTAAAAACAGTTCAAGAAGTGTTGCACACATTTCAGTACGTTTAGATTCAAAATACATTGTTCTTTGGACTCCTAAGTACAAGACTCTATTTCCTACCTATTACCTCCTTGCTCTGAATGAATGATAAATAAGGGAAGTTAGAAGCAGACAGAAGAAGGAATTCCTTCTATAATATACAAATTATAGTTATATATTTTATATATATATAGTTATATATTATAATATATAATATATATATTCACTATTATATAATTCCATATAATATTGAAATTCTAAGCAATGTTTCAAAAAATTGCTAAGAAATAGAATTTTCCATTAAGCTAAAGAGTTTTGGTCCCATATTGATTTTTCTGCTGCACAACACAGGAATGTTGACTATAGAAAGATACATTTTAAAAGGAAAAATTAAATCAGGGAGTAATGGGAGAAGTAATATTTTTCTTGCTTTACCATGCTACCTGTCTTACCAACACTCACTGCTGTCTGGTACACATAGGGAAATGTCGTTTGATTTGGGAAGCACTGGTGAGATGATGTTAAAGAAAAGTCAACAGAAGGACACCACATTAAGCCAATAACTTCTTGCATCAAGCAAGTTATGATTTTCTTATCTCCCTCATAAGTCATTTCAGCTGCACATCCTGTTTTGCTGAGCAGTGCTGTAAAGTAATTCCATAAGCAATCACTAATAAGATTACAGCTCTGAAGGGTGTAAAGATAACAAAAGATTGGCACAGAAAAGTCGTAATTTTCTTTCTAGAAAGTGTGTAGGGGGTTTTATATACAAATGTAATAAAATAGTATTTCAAAGGGTGAAGAAAAGTCATATCAGTCAAGAGTGAAAAAAAAAAACCCAGAACTTTTTCTCTTTCATGTTTTTGTTTTTAGGAGATGTAGGAATTGAATGTTAATGTCCTCTTTCCATGAGAAGGAATTAATGTTATCTCTATGCCCTTTTTCCTTTTTGACAATATGTTACTTCCCTGGAGGTTTACATGGGTTTTTTTGGTTGTACTGCAGCTGGTAGGCACAGTGTCTCTCAGAAAATAATGTCGAACTGCTAATTACCATGAGGAGTATTTAAATAAGCTGATAGATCTGTTGTTTTTCAGTTTCTTACTTCTGACATGCTAGCTGAACATCAGACTTTTCTGTAAGTGCCATATGTACCTCCATTATTATTTCACTGGGTCTGTCATGACTTGTGTTCATGTTTTGTTTGGACAAAACAAATGTGAATACAGGTATTTATTTTGCAAATACAACTGTGGTTTTTTTAATGACATACAGAACTTGTCTTACTCAGTTTGCTCGTGATTCTGTCTTTGCATCTCAAAATCCAGTACAATTCTTTTTTGTGTGTGTGTACTGAGATGGACAGGAAGAAAAGGGAAGATGATAAAGAGGAGAATAATAAGGGGTATGGTCAAAATTTAAAGCATTTTCCAATCATGAATACTTCCTGCAAGAGACATGAACAAGACAAGTGTTTTGATTAACATCAAGAATATTTCAAGCAGCCTTATTTACAAAAGTGTGCAGGGATGACATTGCATAGTAATGAGGTATAATAAAATCATTGGTGCAGATGTGAAAAAAGTGTTATTACCCTTCTTTCTTTAAAATAGTAATTCCTGTATTATTTTTCATTGATTTATAATTATGCCCTGAGACAAAGCAATGTAACTTTTTCACAAGAACCTTTAGACAAAGCTGTAAATGAGAGAAAAAAAAAATCAAGATACAAACTTAAAACTCATTTCATATTTGAGCACTGAAATCAAACTAATCTTAAAGAACAATCTTGTTGGGAACTTTGACTTTCATTACTTAAAAATGGAGAAATAAGTTTTGTAATGGCATTTAAAAGACATTAAAAGGGTGACAGCACCACTTAATTTTCATTATTTTCCTCAGGAAACTGACCAGAAAAATATTTTGAGTAGAAACTGAATATACCACTCTCAAAGTTCAGGAATGGATGAGTAGGCCTAGCTTTTTAGCCTCTCTCTTAGCCTGAACTAATGGGTTAGCTGCAGTTGGACAGCACCTCCCACACAATATGCATATGCTGCAGAGGTGTACATGCACATCCTTATGAAAGGACTTCTATCAGTAGCCCCTTCTCTCCCTGTGCCTCTCTCTGTTATCAAATGCTTATATAGGAATCCAGGAATTAACTGGTCATTGAAAGAACAGAACTGAAATGTCAATTTGTTCTGTCCAAAAATGACACAGTCAATAGTCTGTGTGTGCCTAGCACAGGTACACTGCAGCTCACTAATGTAGAACATCAACTCAATTTTTCTCTTTCGGAATCTGTATTGTTGGTTTGGTTTGTCGTGGATATTTTGCCAATTGTCCCTACTTTCAAAAATCAAAGTTGTGTAAAAACAGGAAGAAAAATTAATTGAGGGCTGGAGAAAATGTTACACAGTGAGAAGCCTACTTAGTTTAAGAAAAAAGAAAATTATACCTAGTTAAGACTAACTCACCGACTTCAGCTCAATGGTATTTGAATGGGGTGTAACAACTGATTGGCTTCGTATCAAAGGGACAAAGGACACCATATTCCATGTTGATTCCAAGAAGTCTGGATCATTTCATGCCAGATTATTTTCTTACACCTGCCATGGTGAGAGGATTCTCTGCAATATATTTCCTAATATAAACATACAAGTATAGCTGAAATTTACCATCTACATGTCACTTTGTCCTAGGTTTCAGTGTAAGATGTAACCAAAAGCATGTATTCTATTATCATCTTCGCAAGCTGTCAAAGCAGGGGGGGCAGTGTTCATTATCTCCTACGGTGGCTCATCCCTGATAACTCCCTCCGGGCATATCTCTGTTTGATTCCGAGACTATGCTAGCTAACCCATGACAATGGGCCATCAAGGACCCACCGCATGACTCAGAATTACATCAGCCCACTGTGAGATGCTCTGCCCAGGGGGAGGAGCCAAGCATTCCCACCTGGATATAATCTGGGGCTTGGAACAGCACAAGCAGCCCTTACCTATGGGATTCCCAGAGGACAAGAGCCACCATTGGACCTTCATGTGAAAAACAGACCCTTTTCTACAGGATCACTTCATCTGGACTGCTACCACCACCCTGACTAACAGGGTGTCAGGTTGTATCCTGACAGATTCTTGTACTTTTGCATTTATTTTGGTTTTCCTATTAAATTATAATTCTGACTTGTGATCTCCCACTGGTTTGTTTTCAAACTAGCACACACTTAGATTTCATTCATCTCATACCATTACCCATTAGATCACTTTCCTCTGTCGCAGCATGCATATGCCATGTACTCTCAACATTTTCTTCTGTGATCCTCCACTTGACTGTACACATTATAATCCACTGAATCCGTCCATCCATCCAATGCATTATGATCGCCAGCATATTTGTGTTTCTGGAGAGTGCAATCCCAGGGTAGAACTGATGGGATGACACTTCACTATGGCAAAAATGCTGGCCATTCCTGTCATGAACAGTGTAGTGTTGGGACTCCTTCTATGTAGGACATAACATTAAATAAATATGTTTATAACACAGAGAAGTTGAACAGAATTCAGCCCTTAATGTTATAACAATGTCTCTTGCTTAAAAGATTGTCCAGTACCACAGTATTTCTTGCAAAAACATCAGCAGCAAGAAAAGATCTGATCATGTAAGAGACTGAAGGGCTGAGAGAAGGCCAAGAAAAAATATAACATCCTCCTGAAGTCATTATGTTTGTGCTAATTATGGAAATTAATAGTAAACCTCTGGAGAAAACACAAGTCTATGCCTGTTATTCCCAAATTAGACTCCAGAAAGTGTCACTATAGCCAGCAAGGTGCTCCTTTCTCAAATAAGCAGTCCTTATAAGTCTATATGTTTTCTGTATAATGTGGAGATGCAACTTTCAGACACACTCAAGCTAAAGCCCTTCAGAATATCCCCTGGTCAGAGTGAGCTCACTGCATTATTTAGTATGATCATATTTTAACATGAAGAATTAATGACGAAAAGAAAGAAATCAAGTTTCTTATTCAACTGAATTCATTTCATACCATATTTAAATTATAATGGTCCTCATAAGCTGAGAATTTAAGAGCTAAAATGTAACTATTATGCCACCATTATGTCAAGACTACTTGCTACAATAGGTGAGCTAAGGAGTTTATGGTTTCATCCTTGAGGGATTTTAAGATCAGACTAGCTCAAACCTTTCTGGAATGCTGTAAATATCTTTCAGTATTTTTCTCTTTCCTGGTTATTTGGAGAAAATAGTGAGACTAACTTCAAAGTCTGCTAGGTGTTCAGTGCCCTGTGATCTCCCTCATTGAGAATTTTACCTTCTTTTTTGTTTTCATTCACTTTTTCTTTTATCTCAACTCACTTCTTTTTTAAAAAATGTTTCCATTTGTAAAACAATGTATAGTTCAAAAGGTTTACATACTCATTTAGAAAGTACCACAACATAGGTCTAAGCATCTTGCATGACTTGGATTATAATCTGGGTCTGCACAAGGAAATGGGAAGAGCCGGAAGACTCATTGTTTTATCAGAAATCAGTGAAAACTTGGGGTAGAGAAACCTGCTCTTGGAGCCTATCTGTGCTGGAGCTGTTTGAGCATCCAGAACTGTGGAATGGCTGCCATAAGCAGCAGACAAAAGGGAATGGAAGAAACCAGTTGGAGTCAGTCGTGCAGTGGACCAAAGAGGCCCAAATGACAAAATGCCCTGATACGGCTTTCTGGCCACTCATTCTCAAACATTCTATTTTTTATGACATGTACTTTGAAAAGACCTGAAAGTGCTGAACACTATGATACACCTTGCTCCAAAGCAAGTTTACTAGAATGTAAACATCTTTTTAAGTAAATTCCATTAAACAGATAATATTTATCTACAGAGAATTTTCTTAGAAAATTGGAATTGAAAGCTGGTTTTTATTTTCAGTTTGCTACCGGAGACTTTCTAAAGTAGATATTTCCTTTATATGTCTGTCTGCTTCCCATTGTTTAAATAAAATATGATTGTCTTCTTTATTTTAGAAATAATTCAATTATGGAAACTGTCAGAGTATGGAAATGCAAATGAAAGAGTGGCCAGAAATTAATTTTGCCCCTCAAGAGCTTAGAAAGTTCTTTTGTGGGAAAGGCATGTTTCAAATTAATTCACTACTAATACTTTTAAAATTACAGGTTTCATCTTGGAGATACTACTGTTCAGCTCTTAAGCATAAATTCATGCAAATTACAGGATTACATATAGTAAGTGCTTAATTTTCATTCACAGTTGTCTTGAATATGTAAAAATTGGAAAGCTGAATGTTGCAAATTGTCTTTTCATGGTAAATCCATTATGTACTGTAACTGTGTTTTGAAGCGTGACCTGTTTTAACAAATACATAGTTCCATTGAGTTTGCTATGATTTTGTCATTGTAGTAGGACAGAAATATTCCTAACTCCTCTATCTTGGAGACTGATGTGAAAAAGTAGATTACGTATACCAAGTCTAGTAAATTGATAGAATCTGGTTTTGTAGCTACAGATGTTTGGTCTTTAAAATCTTACACACATGCTTCATCTGAAAGATGCATGCAATATGTAACTTCTATGTCTGATTCAATGAGAGAGAGATAGAAGATATCTCTGATAGGAAAAAACCCCACGGGTTATCTTGTTAACATAGAGTGCAGTAGCTATTACTCCAACAAATAAAAGATACCTTTCTCATATTTATAACTGTCGATGAGCTTACAATGATTTCCTTATAATATGTTTTTAAATTAGGCCCAAAAAGACCATTCAAACTTTGGACTGGTTTGTATGTGTCAGAAAAATTGGTCTCAAAATGACATAATTATGCTGATTTTCAACTAGTTTATATGACTTCTTTTAACTTCATTCAAAAACATGTTTAATACAGAAAAAAATTTCTTGAAACCAAGGAAACAATCAATCATTTTGAATCTATGAAAATCATTAGAAGGAGGGAGGATTTTCTTTTATATAGCAATTCACTCAGTTCAGCTTATGTTATGACCTATGTTATCACAGAATAAGTTAGAATCTGAAAAAGAATTTATTATACCCTTCATGTATTGTTGAAGTGACATAAGTGCATTCTTCTTTGGAATTCATGTTTTCTTTCATTTTTAGAATACTTCTTTAATGATCTATTCTGCACATGTACTGATTTCTGACTATTTCTGAAAGGAAGAGTTCATGGGAAAAAAGTGCTCAAAGGCAAAATTATTCTCACAGCTGATGAATAACACTGCACAACATACAGCTGGTATTTTGCATTATTTAGAAGACAGACTGAAATTTTGCTGGAATTAACTTTTTTATGGTTAGTGTAATGATAGCCACAACTGGAAAAAGATCCAATATTTTTGCTTCTTTAACTTGAGCATGTAAGTTTTCATAAAAGGCCAAGAACCATGAGGTTAGGCTTCATCAAAATTTTCAAAAAGGTATGCAAATATTAAGATTTGAATTATGACACTACCAATTTAGAATAGTTCTCATGTTTCTCATATAGTTTCCCATATTTTCCACCAAACTTGGAAACTTCAGAAATCAAATTCTGTCTGTCACTGAGACCCAGTGACATTTTTTAGAGCACATAACATTCTGAGTCAAGAAGATCTGACTGACAAAGATGTCAATTCCAGTCAATGGCAATTAAGGTCCAGAGCATTTTCAGGAATTTGTGTCTCAGTTCCTCAAAGGACTCAGCATCCCTAAGTGGCCAAGTTTTCCCCCTTTTTATTCTTCTGCTGTGTCAGCATTACAGCAGTCTCAAAGGCTAACAACTAAACTCAAATGGAGAGGAGCTGACCATTCCTAGACTGCTATTTTATGTCCTGGAAGAGATGGAATAAGAGACAGGCTGGTCATTTGCTTTTCAATAGCAATTTAAATAAACATGCAGAAATTTGTATGTGTTTGTTGGGAGGGATGTTAGCTAATTATTTCACTGTTGAAGCCTCTGTGGTTTTGTATTTCCTATTTTATTAAAATTCTAGGGGAAAAAAACCCAAACCAAACAGCTGTGCTATTCATTCACTCTTGTTATCTTTTTATCTCTTGCTTGTTTGTTAAAATGCAGAGACCACCTGTGCCACGACAGCATTGACCAGAATCTATGGAAGATTTGCAGGTCAGAGTCCATAACAGCACCAGCTATGAAATGGCTTTCCTGTCAGGGACAATCTGACTGCTGGTCTCAGCTGGAAATTGATGCTGTTTCACTATCAAGGTCAACAACAGGACAGTGTTCTAACAGCAAGTCATGGTCAAATGTCATAGGAAGTGGAATAAAAGACACTCAGATCTGTAATATTCACAGCCTCCAATCCAAAGAGAAAGGAAAAAAGTAGCAAAGGTTGGCAATTTCCTCCTAAAGGCCTCATCTGCCTACTCCAGCTGACATCTGGAGCGTTCTGTTTCCAAAGAACTCAGCTCTTACAAATTAGTATAAAGTGGGTGAAGTTCATCTCTCACAGTGATCACAACTCCATGAGCCCTTCTATTTGTGCCATATAGTTGCTTTCAGGGACCAGTCTCAGATGGATCAAAAATGGGCGTTAAACTGGGAAGGCAGGAAGCTTGTATGGAATATGTGTTTGTTGTCCTAGTTAAAGATTACAAAGGTTTTGGAATCTAGGTATTCTGAAGTAATACACATATCCCAGGACACAAGGACACCTTTGTCTCCCGTGATCACTGAGATGATATTCCACACACTCTTGAACATGAACACCCCATGAACACAGAAAACAGGTTTTTTTCTATAGGGCTACTACTTATCTATTAAGAAAAGCTTTAAACAGAGATTGGAGGAGAAAAGACAGTGTGAATGACAGAAGTCCATAATTAGGAATTAGAAGAGAAATTTGAATAAGAGTATCAAGATTTCTTGAGTGGGAGGAGGTAAGGATTATTCAGAATAAGATCAAAAGACAAGAAATGGGAAATAAAAGCTCAGACTACTCATTTATGTATGCTGATGAACAGCATACAGGAAAAGGGACTGAAAGACTTACATTAAAAAAAGCCATTTTTTTCAGAAGGACAAAGAATGACCACAGAACTGTGTCTATTGAAATCATGAGGGAGAGAAAGCATTATATAAAGTATTAGGTAGACTTCAATGCTGAGAGAGAATTTGTAGTCACTAACTAATTAGAACAAGGATTAAGAGATAAAACAAAGACAAAAGGCAAAATATAAAGGGTCGTAATTTTACCCTAGGCAGGGACCTAAGAAGTGTTACAAGACATAAACTTGGTTCAAATATAAAATTCTAATTGACTCCACCTCAAAGAAGAAATTTTAAAGAGTGGCGGATGGTAGAGATCATACCACAAATTAAGTTTAAAATAGCAGCAGGAATACGAAATCGCAAGGGAAAAAAAACAAAGAAAGAGAAAACCAAGCAAAAACCAGAAAAGGAAAAAAGGGCATGAAATGAGGTGCAACTACCAAGCAACTATTTGGGGAAAAAAAGCGCTCATTTCATTATTGACTTAGTATAACGCTTTGAAACAGTTTTTTCATTTTCTCTGCTAACTGTAAAAGAAAGTGCAAGGTCTACTCTACTCTACTCAAATAGCTTGTAGGTGAATTTGAGCATGAAGGTGTTTCATGCCTTTTTTTACCACTCAACAAGCCATCTGTGATCAAGTGACTAACAGAATTAGGATGGTATCTTCCCGCAATATTTCTCAGATGATAAAATAAAATGTTTGCAGCTATCTGGGAAATAAGGAAGAAGTGACATGCAGATGGCAGGCAACATGACAACAGGTTTGGTTTTCTTCTAAGTATAAATTTTGTCAATCTAAACTGATTTTCTTCTGCATAGGATGTCAGGCCGGACAGAGAAGAAAAAAGTCACTGAGGTCTTCCATCTTGTCTTTAATAATAGTACTGATATCCTCACATGACCTACCCATAAATTATACAAGAAATGTAGTCTTGGTGAAATTCTTACAAGGAGAGTGCAAAACTAGTTGACTACATAGTGTGGAAGATAAGTGGTGTCATGTGAGTTTTCCTACTGCTTATCTCCTCTTCGAGTTTTATTAATACCTAAATGCTGCAACAGAAAACATGATCATTAAATTGTAAATGGCATGAAGATATGATCTAGGAGAATAGTATGGGCAAACAAAGAGTAAAACATCTGAACAGGAACAACAAGCTGTTACAGATGTGGGATGGAAGCCAAACAGGTGGAGGAGACCTGCTCAAAAATGGGACAGAAGACATTATGGAGCATCATGACCTGAAGGAGTTTCACACTGTTGTTAAAAAGGCAAACCTATTATCAGAGTGTATAAACCAGAGCACAGAGCAATCCTGTTTTGCTTGTCACTGACAGTGCTTCAGCTGAAGAAGAGCACTCTTTCAGAAAATGGATGGGTACTAACTGGAGATAACTCAGAGGTCACAGTAGACCATAAAGTAATGAGTTTAAATGCAGCAAAGCAGATTCAAATTGGCTATTGTGAGGTGTGTGGGAGGAAAATACTCCCACCATTATCATACACAGGATTGCATGGGAAAGCTGTGGTCATGGAAGGTCTTTAAGAAGAGACCGGAACAGCATTTGTCAAGAGTGACACTGGCAGAGTTGATTATGCCTTGGGCAACAGGATGAACAAGAGGAACACCTGGGGTCCTTTCTAGCACTGTGCTTCTATGATTCTCTCTGGTGTTCTGCCATTTTCTATAATGACCTGAGTTTTTTGCTGTGTTGGGTTTGACACTGATAATTGGGTGGGCTGTCTCCAGGGGTGGTTTATTGGGAAGCTTTGCAGAAGAGTAAATAAATCTGACATCTGCAGTTTTCCATAGGTATGATGCTAGAACTGCTTGTTGCAAAGAGATATACAAGAGCTGAAGTTGCTCCTTCAGACAGAACTATTCATGGGATGTGTTCTTCATAATTAATTTCTGGAACTGAACACACAACTGTGTTCTCAAATATTTATCTTACATAAACTCATTTCTAAGACATATTCCTCTATATGCTGCAAGCAGAAAAAGAGAACAGAAAAACAGAGATTCAAAACATATCGCTATTAATTTTAACCCAGAATGGATAGTTTGAAATTGTGTGCCCCAAGGGAATATCAACAAAGATGGTATTCAAATTAGATTAAAGCTGGCAGACATGCTGTGAGTTATGTCTGCTCATTTCCCACAAGATTAAGATTTTCGTTTGTTCCCAGTAATGTATGTCAACATGAATTAATGCAGGTATTTTATTACATATGTGGGAAAAAAAATCAGTCTCATTATTTATCTGCAAAGGAAAATGCATGAGATCAAGTTTTCTGGGTTACTACTCTAGTTATCATGTCACACTGTAAAATAATTCTTCCCCCCAAAGGCTTATAAGTTAATTAGATCTGATTTTTCTCACTTTTTGTTTGAGGGGGTTTTTTTGAGTGGAATTTACATCTGTGCTAGAGTAGTATAAATGCAAAAGGTAGGAGAAAATATTTAAATACCAAGAGTAAACCTATTTTCTACTCAAATTCCGTGGGACTGTGTACTTTCCTAAAATTATGATCATACAGCTTTTTTCTTTTTTCTAATACCCTATCACACTATTAATTACAGCAATTACATAGTATTGTCTGAGAGAAATGTCTATATTCTTTCACTAGTGTGTTCTGAGAAATGAACTATAGAAAAGTGTTTTAAGAGAATGAGAATGACTCGCTTTAGGCAAAGCACAATTCACTTCTGATTAAACAATTTTCCTCCAGACTGAAAAGGATTTTTTATTTCAGTTTCTGCTTAGATGGATACTTATCTTTTTAGTATAACAACATCTAATAGTAGAACTGAAAATTCTTGATAAAGGGGTAATTGCAGATTTTTCAGGCAGAATCCAGGAACTGAGAAGAGGAATCTGATTTTGAAAATTCAAAAACTGATGAGAAATGTAAATAACTTTTGACACTGGAAAAAAAAGAGACAGAAAATCTGAAGAAATGAGGAAGTAGGTAGAAAGGACTGCAACATTTCAACAAGGAGAATTAAAACCATAAAGCTCTGCAACATGAAGGTCTTTAACATTTTTCTAGAGTGAAAAGCTATAATTTTGCAAGCACGATATGAAAGCAAACTGAATATTAGAGCAAGTTTTAAGTATGACAGAAATGGATCATATATAATATGAAAATACATCAGCTGAAAACTGCAGGAGGCAACTGGTCCATTCAGCCTTAGCCAGTTCAGATTGTTTCAGAGTTCAAAGCCAGGTAAAGAGAGTAAATGGCACAGAGAGCAAATGGCACAGAGCACATATGCAGGATGGAACACATATACAGTAGGAAACTCTATTTCCTGTCTTCCTTCTTTGCCCAAATCTAATTTAGATCTGAAATGAAAGCATAAGCTTTCAATTTATGTCCACTAATAATGTCTTGAACCTTGAAGCTCAGAAGCTTCCATAATAAGCCATGCTGGTGTGCAAAGGGAAGAGTGGCCCAGAGCTGTTCCTGTCCGAGGTTCCATAAAGCAAGAAACCACTGGTAGCATTTTTGGGGCAAAGTGAGATGGTGTGCAAATGTCTTTCAGCTGAACTGAAATTTTTGGAAAAGATCACTGAAGATTTGGTTTCTATTTCAACTTGGCAGGTAATAAATCAATGACAGCCATGGAAAGAGGAAGAAAAGGCTGTGGAAGGTGCGCTTAGGTTGTCCTGGCACAAACTTCAGTCCCACATTATGTGGCAGGTGAGCTGGCAGGACCAGTGCTTGGGTGAGCAGATCATTACAGTATCTGTGCTCTTTGAGGACCTATATGATGTGATTTCTTTTAGACTGGTGGTATAAGTAAAGGGGTTCATTTGCAATGAGGTGATAGAGTGATGCATCTAGCTGTGGTACCAGTGATGTAAGACTGAGAGTTTTTGGGTGAAACTTCACCAAGAAACAGTGATTCCAGCAAAGCCTCACAAGGCAATACTAAATACAAGTTATAATTCTTATACCATGAGGAATGGGAATGCTCTCAAGTGAGACCTTGCAGCACTTTCACTGGAGTTTATCTGTTCCAAACTGCTGACTCTGCTGACCCAAGACAACAAAAACTGATTGGAAACACATAAATAGAGGAGCAAGAGGGGAGAAAAGGCATCATTAGTGGAGAACTAAATTTAAAAATGTTCTAAACTGTGATTGAAGAATCTAACAGAATAAATAGATAGTTCTTGTTCCCTAATAAATACCGTATTTCCCAAAGAAAAGTGTTCTGAGATATGATTCAGGAACCTGGCATATGAGAAATACTATTTTGCAAGGTTATCCCCAGGGATTTTTGTTTTGTGGATGGATTTCTGCGTGGGATCCTAATCGCTATTATTTGTCACATTTTCAAAATAAAATTTTAGATAATGCTTTCAGCTTTTCAGTATCTAGGTGAGCAGTAATATAAATAATATAGGCTGCTGAGCATTTTCTATTGGAATTTCTTGATTATACTTGTGAGAAATACAAATTTACAAAAAATCTCAAAACAACCTATCACCAAAATGGAAATAATACTTCTTCATTGTTTGGGTGACTTTTAAATTCTATTTTCTCAGTGTGCCGCATAATAATCGTTCAGGCTTTCCCTTTTCTCCAGTCAGGTCAGGCCTGCAGTACTCATGATGCAATTCAGCTTTCCTATTGAGTGCCATCATAAGAGGCTCAGGAATGTCAGTGGATCAAGTAACAGCCAACCTCTACCTGAATTCCAGTGAAGTTATATAGCTCACAATAAAAACTAAGTGCAAGACTGAATTATCTTGTAGCAGAATTCATCTCAATACATTCATGTGAAATGTTTTAATGCTCAAATACAGAATGTTTCCATTTGGAAAAAAAAGCTTCAAGATTAAATATTTAACCATTACTATACTGAAATTTTTAGTATTTGAGAATTGTCTTGGGGGGTTAGCAAGTGATATTTTGGGGGATGAGAAAAGAAGCTGCAATTTCCTACACAAACCATTGGGGTTGGTCATTTCTAATTAAGTGCTATGGAAAAATTATTCAGAATACTTGAGATAAGCATATTTACGGTGTCTTTGGGAAACATAATCACTGAGGTATTATGGAAGTACTCAGTCTACTGATGGAGTGTATCCTAACAACTTGCAAAAGCAAATCATTATGAACTGGCAAAACTTAGTGGAACAGTATCAAACTTTCTTATTCACTTGCCATTGAATATAAATATTTTGGAAAGTAATGTTTAATTTGAAATTATTTGGGATATGACAGAAGATAGAATATGTTGAACAGGTCATTGCAACTAGCTACAAACCTTGGGACTTTTAAATCATTAAAATCTCTTAATAATTTTTATTATGACTCTGTCAGAGAGAACAAATATTCAAAGTCATTTAGTTTGTCTGTTCCCATTAAATACATCCCCATCCCTGCTGATAAGTAACAACAGCCTGAAGATAGTAGGAGCAGCTGTGAATTACATTTCTTACAATTACATTTATTGAGAAATTTATTAATTCTGCTTGCATTTGATGCAGTTTTCATATCACCATGCATTTCAGAAAATAGGAAATCTGGTTTTGCTATGAGGGCTGCTGGACATGTATTTTCCAGATGAGGAGTATTTGAGACTCAGCAGCCAGAATAGTTTCTCAGTTAAACAAGAGTACTTTGGAGCAATGAAATATCTGATGCCTTAAGAGAAAAATAATGTTCTCAGTCACTATAGGAGTGTAAAGTGATTAGCTGAAAATACCCAGCAGAAATGAGGGATCAAAGAACTAGATTGCTGAAGACTGATTCTTGTGGACTCCAGAGCTCATAGATAAGAGAAGCACTGTTCTCTGATTGAGGGAAACATTATGAATGCTGGATACTGGTTAGCTCATGGCAGCATGTTGTAAGAGCCAGCAGATAGATTATGATAGAAAAGTATGAATGTACAGAGGTCATTGGATACAGGAAAGAGCAGCTGCAATGCCTGTATGCTCAAGTTTAAAGAATGCTCAAGTTTAAAAGAGGCTCTGAGAAGGACAACAGCAAAATTGTTGTCAATATCAGATTTGACCTTGATCTATAAAGGTGAGCAGCTACATGACAATGCAGCAATGAGACACATTGCAAGAGCCCATGCCGTGTAGCTTTTATTGATGGACACTGCAATCTGTACTTGTTTTCTTTTTTAAAAATCTCTTACCTCCTGCACTTTTTCTATGACTAAAATGGGGCACAGAAGTTCTCCTGCAAGATGTGAACCCTTGGTTTTTTCCAACATGTGTTGCTTATGTATCTGATTGTAAAATAGCGTGTTGGGTGGACCTTGACCAACTGCCAGATGCCCACCCAGACTTCATTCCCCACACTCCCTCCCACAACAAGACAAGGGGAGAAAATGAGTAAGCTTATGGGTCAAAATAAAAAGAGGGGAACACTTATCATTTACCATCACAGGCAAAACAAACTTGATTCAGAAAAAAAAAATATTGCCAATTAAAGTAGATTTGAATGGTGAGAAATTAAGACAAAATTAAAACAGCACTTTCCTCCCTACTCTTCACTCATTTTCCCAGGCTCAAATTAATTTCTTCCTTCCCACACTCCTTTCTCCCTCTACATGGTGCAGAGAGGACGGGGAATGGGGCCTGTGGTCAGCCCATAAATTTCAGACAGTTCATCTCTGGTGCTCCTTCCCCCACACAGTTTTTCAGTGCTCCAGCATGGGCTCTCTATGGGCTGCAGTTCCTTCAGAGCCTGTCACCTTCTCCGGCATCTCTGGGATCCTCCAGGCACTGCAGTGTGGATATCTGTTTTGACACAGCACTCCATGGTTTGCAGTGTGGATATCCACTCTGGGATGCTCCTCTCAGCTGGCTGCAGAGAACCACCTGCTCCACCACAGTGTCTCCAGGAGCTGCAGGGAAATCTCTGTTCTAGTACCTGAAGCATCTCCTCCCCATCCTTCCTAGGGTCCATAGGACTGTTTCTCACACTTTTACACTCACTCCTCAACAGCATTTTGACCTTTCTAAATAGGTGTTCCCCAAGGTGCCCCACCCATGACTGAAGGGCTTCAGCTCTATCCAGCAGTGGGTCCAACAGGAGCTGACAGGAACCAGCTGTTTCCCACATGGAGCAACTCTGGCCTCTCCTTAGAGAGGCTGGGGCTGCAGCCCTCTCCCCATTGCCAATACCTCCACACCCACACCCAGTGGAAGCAGGCAGCAAGTGACAGCTCTGGAGGAGAGTGTGTCAAAGGAAAGGGATGAGAAGGCCCATTGGCAATGGATAAATAGAAGAATATTTCAGCTGGAAATGGGATAAATTCAGGCAGTGAGACTCAGTGGCACAGCTGTTAGCTGCACCTGGAAATCTCAGAAGCACCAACTGCCCACATTAAAAGGTTGGCAAATACAAGAAAATTATAACAATCAGAAACAGAAAGAAAGGAAAAAATCATTTTTTAAAAAAAAGTTCTTAAATTCCTGTTATCTTCAAAGTCTTGTTTACTTCTTTTTTTGTGTTTCCAGAAAAAATTATAAATGCAGTGTATTTCAAATCCAGCTAATATGCTGGATTCAGACAATTAAAACATAGCAACTCTATTTTGAACTCTATTAATCCCAAAGCACAATAGCAATCAGGGATTCCCTTGTATGTTTTTAATCCCCTTCACACTTTTGGCGTATTAAACTGCTTCACTGGCTTGTTTGTAATACATCTTGTGTTACATTCTGCAGCCTGAGCAATTACTGAACTCATTTAAATTCTAAGATAAGCTACTTTTCTCCCTTTTTAAGCATGAGGTCTAAAGGTGACACTAAATTCTGGGGATTCTGATGGTTTGAGAGCTCAGTGAGTTTTCTGAGTTTACAAAAACTTTCTTCCATAATTCAGACTCCTTTCTTAAAAAAAACCCAAACAAACCAAACCCATTCATTTTAAGCATAACCAGTCTTCCCCCTAAGTGCTTTATCCAAAGCTCACTGAAGTTAGTGGAAAGGGTTCTGAGGGCTGCATCAAACTTGAAATGGAAGTCTGTGCCCTCTATTACTGATGGAAACTCTGCACACACAGAACTACCCAGAGACAGATATTCAATATATTTTCCTTTTGACAGAATTTCACTCTGTGTCTTCTACTGCCTGCCTTTCCCCACACTCCCTGAATTTGTTTTCCCCTCTGTCCCTTTTTTTTTGTCTTTCTCATGCTGCTTTTGTCAGATTTTGTTATACTGACTCAGTTTTCTGTCACCGTATCTCCATGTGGGGAGAAAATAACATGCTGTCCAAAAATAATTTTCACTTCTCAGAGCTTCAGCTGTTCAGGAACAGGCAATAGGAACTTGCTTAATACCTTCATCTTAAGGACTTATCATTTGTGAATAATAATGAAATTATTTAGAAGGTATTTAATTGCAATCCAAGATTTATAGACTTGAATGTCTAACCATAAGCTTCTAATCCCACATTTAATTACTTAAATGATCACTCATTTTCAAAAGTCCCCAGGATCCTGAACTGTTTAAATGTGGCACTTTTTAAATGTAACTCTTAAGAACCTAGGTAGATTTAAGAAGCCTATGTTAATCACCTGGTTTACATTTAAGAACCCAGTGTTAATTACCAAGGTTTAACATGGAGGGTGATTCTACCAAATCTCTTCTTAAAAGAAGAACTCCATTTATCATTTCTAACTCCTTACAGAAGTGATTTGTATGCACAAAAAGAACCTGGAAATTTTTATAAGCCAAAGTCTGACTGCAACTTTTTGCTTTGTTTTCTCTTGTTTTTATTAAGTTCTCTATGTAGCACAGCATATTTAAAGCCCTCCAAAATGAATATAGCAAGGATTTTTTCCATGATTCTCACAAAACCAAAAGGTGAATTACCAAACCATTCTGTATTCACAAGCATGCAGTAGAAGTTCTCAGACACAGTGGCTTTTCAGCAGCAAAAAATGTATGTACTAGTTGTGCTTCTGGTGAAAATATTTGAGTTGCATTATTAATTTTCTTCCTAATATCTTCCTTTAGTATTACAACAAAGTAATCTAAATGGCTATATTTTATGATAAAAACTACAAAGTATATACCAGAAAATATGATTTGATATTTTCATACTCCATACTTGTTTAAACAAGGTGCCTATCAGTGGATTTTTTGACGTGTGAATACAGATTTTTCTGGGGGTTGTGAATCCCACTAAGTAGACAATCACAACAGAAGCTCACAGGTAAAATCACAGAAGAGAGACTTTTTAACAATTGGATTTACTGTGTCACCTTTGCCCTTTGCAGCCTGGAGAAATGGAAACTACAGGTTGCAGACACCATTCTGGCAGATGGGATTTGATCCTTTACATGCAAACTAGGGTCAGCACATTCCTGTTCTAGATGTCACAGCCTTTCAACCCTGACGATAGAGGCATCTCATGATGATAAGAATGTTACAAAGGTGCTGTAGTTTTTTATTTGGGAGAAGAGGTGCTTTCAAGAAGGAATGCTTGAATGTACAGTAACACGGGGCAGGGAGTAGTCATGCCAGGGCCTTCTCTTTGTACTCCCAGGGGCTCTGCCACCTGCCTCAGACACTTGGTTTGGGGGTGGCACGGATGTAGATGACCAGCCAGCCCTGCCAGGGGCAGTGACAGAGCCTGAGGCAGATGTCTGGGATGGAGCTGGGCTGGAATGGGCTATGAGACCCTCCTTGAGTGCGGCTGCTCTAAGCTCACACCACGTGATGGCCACATCATGCCAGGGCTTCTCCCTCCACACCCCCAACCGACCAACTTGGCATTCCAGCCAGGCCTCTTCCCAGCCCCCTTTCTATGCCTGTGCCCAGCACTGGCCCCAGACAGGTAAACCCTGGTCCTCAGTTTTGGTGGGCTGACCCTGGAAAGCAGCCAAGTACCAAAGCTGCTGGGAAATTTCCCATAATTTACCCATAGGGGTCAAATATGAAGCTGGGGACAGGGACAAACAGAAAGACCCTGCACAAGGCAAGAGATCTGTAAAGCTGTTGTCTTCAAATTTGTGTGACTCTTCTTTTAAAAAAAAAGGGATCTGGCTGTATGTGCTATGAATAGTCCCTCATTTTTAGTGAACGAATTCTATTTGTCAGGTGAAAGCTAGAGCAGTAGTGGAACACTCTTCCTGCCCAACATGAGATGCTCTCACAAGGCCTGTATAGGTGAAGTTCAGCAGGGATGCTGCAGCACTTTAGGTGTGTGCTGCTGGAAATGTGCAAAGTACTAGTTAGTGTATTTTACTTCAGCTGTGATGAGACATGAGCCAGAGCCTTCCACTGAAAGAGCAGTGATTAGAAAGGAGACTCACTAGGTCCAGGCAATCACATTCCATGTTGTACGTGTTGGTTTTTTTTAAAGCAACTCTTCGTGTAGCTGGAGCCATCAATTCTTTTAATATAAGCCACTGAAGAAAGCTAAAATTATTTGGAAACAGAAGCCCATCACAATCATCCAATTATTTTTTAAAAACTGCTGAATTTTGCATCCACTGAACTGCTGAAAAAAGGTCCTCTAAACAGTGAGAGATACTTTATTGCAGCCCACAAATCCAATCTCCCTTTCACTTGTCCTCCTCACATGAATTCCAGGTTTGACCTTTGAGAGATCCAGGAGAAAGGACCACAGCAGGTGACTTACTGATCTTCCACGAGATCTACATATTGACATTTCCTCACCTGTAAGAGTTTGGCTTCCTAGTTCAAAGCTAAGCACAACCACAAGCAGCTGGTACAAGACACAAAGTCTAAAATATTGCCCAGCAACTGAAAAATGTCTTGAAGAGAGAGGTTCAAGATCATTTGAAGCACCCTTCCACAGCCACCATACAACAAGCTGAGATTCTTCTGTGCTTCAATTATTTCTTAAGATCATTTTCTGTTCCTGCATTTATCCACTGAACTTGATTTAAACCTCGCATTCTTTCTGCTCTATAAATTGTACATTACTGCAGTAAATTCCTTGAGAGCAGATTCAGAGCCTCTGCAAAAGTCATGAGCAAGCATGGGAACAATCTGTTGATGGATTCTACTGTCTTACTAATTTCAAAATAGTAATAAAAGGGTTATATTAAGGAAAACAAAATGTTTCTTTGAATATAAGAAAAAAGACCATTCAATTTCACTTTTAAATACTTATAGTATTGGCCACAGAACACTCATGACTTAAGAAAAGCAGTAATCATCAAGTTTTGATGTTCAAAATTGTATTCTTGTGAACAAGCTATAATCTTGTGGAGTTCAGCTGAAGTCCTTTCCACTTTCAGAAAAAAATATCTGCTATATTTCAAAGCTGGAATGGACCACTGTGATTCTCTTTTGTGAAGATCAGTCTGGAAAACTAAATAAAGACTTCCATGACTATCAACACAAAAAGAATTCTTTAAACTAGTATTTCACATTGAAATGTCCAAGACCTTTGTATCATTCAGGTGTATAGGTGAAATAATGAGGTCTGTTGGCAACATATTCTTGTATTTTCACTTCATGCAACCCCTTTTTTTACCATACCATATAAGCAGCATAACTATTCCGCAGATTATTATTTCACCATTAAACAATCCTGACTATGGTAAAGCCACATGGGGAAAGATAATAATAGACTGTATATTTCAACAGAAGTGAATGATGACAGGTTTTACGCTAAAAAAGCCCTGTGAAGAAGTGTCCCTCTGAGTAGGCCAGCAAAGCAGAGAAGAATTTCTCCTTTATGTTTTTTTTTAATCAGTTGCCAGATTATATTCATTAAATAAGACCAGTATTTCAGGTAGATGATGGATATGTTTCTATTCATAGTTGCATAAATCACTAAGTGACATTTAGATTTAAAACATTCACAATATTCAAAGGCATTGTTTCAATCACATAAGTTATATATACTGAGGTTATCTGAATGATCAGACACAGAGAAAAGAAAAATCTGAAAGGCAACGTGGCAGCAGTTGGAGCTTCTATTCAGGTTAGGACAAGCTAAGCAGCGATCAAATGGCCAAATTATGACTTGTAGATGGTAAAGCAGTTTCCAAGAGAACATTCCAGCAGTGACTCCCATATTAAAAAATGAACAAAACAAAGGTGTTTAAACAGGGAAGGAATAGTAAAGTGTCTAGAACATGTCAATTATTTTACAGTGCACACACGAATAACTAACTTTTCTTTTTTTTGAAGGTGATAATCTTTCTGAAGAACTGCTGACTTCAGAAAACTGGGAAAGTCAGCATATATGAAAAGGCTGTGATAAAAATAGGTATGAAAATTGAAAACTTTATCTTAATTTTTCTATCTCTCATAGCATATAATATAGAAGTTGTGCAATCATTTTAATTTCTATCCTGCAGATTACATAGAGGTGTACTTTAAAATGTGCATACTACTGCAAAATAAGATAGAATAATAGGCAAATGAAAACTGTAGCAAACCACTAATAGTGAATAATATCTGATTTAGTGTATCCAAATGGGAAAAATCTACATTCTAGCAATGAATATAGAAGAGCACATTAATCAGGGATAAGTATAATTGAACTAAGTCCAAACAACACAGAATTTCTGTGAATGCAGCTGAGGAGTGTTGGTGCTTTATAAAAACAAGTAAATAAATATTCAATTTTATAAAAATTGCTCCACTCTTCTTAGCACTCAGCCTTGCTGTAGCAGTGTTCTCGGTATTGTGGAGAATTACTGATAGATGTCTTGTCCCAGCACAGCACCTCAGGGTCAGAAGTTGCATGTCCAGATGCTGAAGGCTACTTTTAATCAGAATATAAGGATGACAGAGCTGTGCTGATTAGTAAATTCTAATGCCATTATCCAGTGAAGCTGCTTGGTAACGTTCACCCTTGCTCAAGAGCTGCAAGACAGTGTGAGGATGCAGTGAATGCATCTGAAGTGCATTAACAACAGATATCATTAATCACGAACAGCAGTCCTGTTAAAAATACCAGCCTGCATTGGTTTTCTAACATGAGAAATCATGAGCCCTTGAGTCACATTTTTCTTAATTATGCTGAGATTTATGGAAGAAAGCTATTATATTAGATTTCTAAAAACATGATTATTATTTTTCACACATTATTTTTCACTGGAGTTCTAGTGAGAACAGAAAGATTTCAGCCCAGTTCAGACAGAGCAAGAATGTCACCATTTTTTCTAGCAGGAACACCTTTGTCTTATAATAACAAGATAGGCATCAAATCATTACATTTATGAATTTTGGTTGTCATTTTGTGAGATCACATGTATGATCAGGGGAAGCTTATTATTATTATTCTCTTGTCATTAACATTTTATTTTGCACTAAACAATCAAACAAAGTTTCATGTAAACATAGTTCATACTTCTTGTTGCCATTTAGTTCCTTCCTTACTGTTCTTTCCTTACAGTTCTCAGTGGCAAGCTAAAATTTAGTATTTCTGTACAGTTAGGTATTCAGCAGCAACCCAATAGGAACATCAATCCTTTCTGACTCTGAAAAGCAAAAAGACTGCAAAGGCAGAACATAATGCACCTTTCAGGCTTGTTTTGACTTATCAGCCACAATGATATGAAGGGTATTTATTATCAGTCTTAAGGAAACATATTTTTCTCTGAAGTAAAGCTCCATTGGTAAGCGATGTTTGCTGTGGAACTATTCCCTTGTAAAGCTCTGGGACCCAACAAAAAGCCTCAAGTCATTTTGTTCTTTTTGTAAAAGCAGTTTTTAAGTAATGCAAAAGAAAGATAATAGCTATGCTGGAAATAGTTGGAGGCCAATGCTTTGAGGACCCTTTACTGCAGTTAATCTCTCAGATGGCTGCTATCACTATCACTTTTCTGAAGCATGTCCTCACTGGCTCCCTGAAAGTTCAGCTTCTTGCCCTTCAAAGAGCAGCAGTATGGCTGCTGTCAATGAAGGAGCCACTTAATTCAGGCTATGATCTTAATAAAAATTCTGCCTTTCCAGAAGCATTTTTGCCTATACCTTTCATTTTTCCTCGCTAGTTTTTTTTTTCCTCCTATGTTGACAAAAAGGACAGAAGAGCTTGGAGACCATAGAAACCTTCCAAACAATTCCTGTTTAAAATAGGCAGTCAGGCTCTGCTCTCATGTACATTGGTGTGATGATTAAGGAAGAGGTGGGTCATTCCTCCCTTGGAATAGTTTCATTAACCAAGGGCAACAAGTAGGGAAGAGCTCTGAGGAACTTTGCACCTCAGGCTGTGGTTTTCAATACAGCTTAAAGAATTTTTTAACTTTAGAAGGGATTACTATGATTTAAGGAAAAACTTCCATTATTCAACTGCCACAGAACAACTTCACTCCGTTTACCCTGAGTACTCTGTTTTGACTTTTCATGATGAGGCAAAGAGTTTCTTATCCAATGTAATTTTCCCCAAAGTATGTGCAAATGTTGATTTTTTTGTTGTTGTTGCAAAAAAAAAAAAAATCTAAGGAAGATAATGAAAATAAAAAAAATATTTCCCCATGAGTTTCATAAAATTACTACTTATGTGGTGAATTGCAAATCATTTACCTAATAGCCAAGGATGGGAGACGATGGATTCTACTTCAGAGATAGCACATCTTAGTTCAAAATGCCTAAATATTCCTTCATAAACTGAAATACTAAGCCAGATTCTGACTCAGTGATTCACTCTTGACAAGAAGTTAGAAGATTTGCCTTGCTTCCAATGACGACTTAACTATTTAAAATAAAAGATGGAACATTATCCAAAGGGAGTGAGATTAGCCCAGGCACTCCTATGCAGGGTAGCCTAACTTTCAATCTTGAGCTGCACATGATTCAGAGGCAGGTCAAACAGACCTGCCATGCAGCTAGGACTGGGAAGATTGGACAGCCCATAACACAATGGTTTGGACATGCTTCTGTAAGATAGGTCTTGAGAAATTATCTCAGACAGAGAGGAGAACTCTCTCTCTCTTATGCAGGTCAAGTACCCAGCTAACTGTGCTATGGGGCAGAAAATTATTGGTGCCTCTGTAATTTGCAACCTGGTGTCTTAGTTAGTTGTATTTCCTCTAAGAAGTGCATGAAAGGGTCTCAAAAAGTTTGTTCTGAGGTCTTAAGTTGCACCAGAGGAGGTTTAGGTTGAACACTAGGAAGAATTTCTTCACAGAAGGGGTGATTGGGCCTTGAAATGGGCTGCCCAGGAAGGTGGGCGGAGTCACCATCCCTGGAGGTGTTTAAGACTGGTCATGGCCCTTAGTGCCATGGTCTATTTAATAAGGTGGTGTTCGGTCATGGGTTGGACTTGATGATCTCTTTTCCAACCTAAATGAATCTGTGATTCTGTTCTACTGAAAATGGATTATCTTTTTCCAGATGCTTCTTCTCAGCAAAAAAAAAGTAGTCAGATTCTGCTTATTTGAACTGATCTCCATTCTTCCCTCCAACCTATTATTTGGCTGCTGGACAACAGAGATTTTGGGCTGTTCTCAAAAGGAATTACTAAGATCTTGCAGCCATGGTCCTAAAAATTCTGCTGTCCTGGAGGCTGAACTCAGTTCAAAGCCATAAAACCGAGTAAAGACTGCCAGTCAATTGACATTTTATGTTGCTGAAACAATACAAAAAGAACACAGCATTGCTCAGTTACCCAGTCTGTATCACTGAGATTACAGTGAATAAAAACCACTATTTTATGGAATATGTGAAATTAATATATCTGCATTAAGTCTTATCAAGAGTAACTGGCAAAACCTCTTTGGAAAGTATAAAATAAACATAAAAATAGGGTGGGTTTTGATTTGTTTTCAAATAATATACCTACAATTCATACTTTTTTTTTTGCATTTTCTTTTTTAGAATCATAGAAGATGCTGAGTTGGAAGGCACACATCAGGATCATTGAGTCCAATTCCTGACCTGCCCAGGACATCCCAAGAATCACACCATGTGCCTGAAAGTATTGTCCGTGTTGCATTTACTAACAAAGAAGAGCAGGATACCCTGTAAAATTCCCTAAGCTGTATTACAGAATCTCTGTCAAGGCAGCAGTAGGGAAGGAGTACCTTCTTCTATCAAAATTTCTTGCACTAAATTAACTCCAGAAAGATCCTTTTTTAAAAGAAGACTAAGAACTGCGAAAATGAGACATTTGTATTGGCTGTGTAATGGCTATACATATATTAGGCAAATCCTGACAGAGCAAAAATTAGTCTTTGATTTCTTCCTCTTCTTTTATCACTCGTGGTCTTGTTTTGCACCTGTTCAGCACTTGTCCTTACAGATGCATTTAGCTATCGTTTAGGCACTTGCAGGGGCAAAATGAGAACGGATGCCTCACAAGTACAAAATATATGCTAAAAGGACGTGCCGTAATGAGAAATCAGAGCTCAATGGGAGGAAAAACAAAACACGGCAGGATATAGAGAATGCAGACCTAAAATTAGCATAGGATAGATACATTGAAAAGACAAAATTCAGCAGATAAGGGCTCCTGGTTTATTGTCGAAAATATGCCTATCTGCATTCCCAGGGAACAACATCAATCTGTCTTGATTTCTGAATAAATTGAGCTCTCAAGCAAAATCCCTGTAAAAGAAGGCAGCTCTATTTTTATCACTGTGACCTTTTCAGAAGGACTTTAGGGAAGAAGGAAACAAACTTATTACATTCCTTCTACCCAAAGTCCAATTCTTCTTTCCTATCTGAAAAAATGTTGTTTGCCACTGTTTTTAGCTATCCAGCACTAAGAGTCTTTGAAACCTCACATATCCCAACAGGCTTCCTTACGGGTTTGGTCTTGTCTGCTCTACTACTGGTCTTTAACTGGTCTTAAAACGTTATGTAAGAATCTAGATTCCAGATTCATTGATGTTCATCAGTAGCTTTAGATAGTTTTGGGTCAAGATCTGAATTTAAAGAAATGACCTTATGAATGTATACGCAATCAGACAAATCCATAGTTTTTACTAGCTATATTAAATGTATGAACTGTCTCAGCTAGATTTTTTTTGGCCTTATTTTTATTTCCCAGGATGAGCAAGCCGTGGTTTAATGAGGAACTTCACCGGGATTGATAATACCTGGTTTGAAACAGATTGAATATGTATTCAGGGCATATACTTCAGAATAAGAGAGTGGGTGGCATGGATAAAGGATTTTTATACAGTATTATGTAGGGTGAGTTTTTTCATTTTTGAAAGCACTAGGATTGTTAGATAACTGGCAGAATCAATCAGAACTTTTAATTTCTGTCTTTAAGGGTGTGATACCAGGAGACTAGCAAAAGGCAAATATAGTGCTTATTCTTAAAAAACTAAAATGTAATGAATTGTAGACTAATCAGCTAAACTTCACCTTCTGGTAAAATCCCAAGTCATTCAATCTGCACATAAGAATTTAGAAAATAGTAGACAAATGGCACAGTAGTCAGAATACAGCTGCGGTACCTAGTCATGTCAAATCAGTTTATCACCCATGAAATGTTAACAGGGGCATTCCATAGAGCAGAAAGAGGTTTCAATCATATACAGGTTGACTGTATTTAGGTTTTTTATACAGTCTCAAGTAATAATTTCCAAACCACACTTACAAAGCATGGCTTTCAGGGCACTTCTCTGAGGATGCAAATACCCCTAAATAATTATACTGAAGTGTGGGGATCAATGATATACCAGAATGGGAGGATTCATCAAGTGGGGCTTCATGGAAATCTGTTGTGAGTATGAAGTTATTAATATTTCCATTAGGAATTACATAATACCAAGAAAGAGTATTTCATTTGCATGTGGCACAAACTTTACAGACCAGGTCAAAAACTTGAAAGAATCTTGCCAAAACCAGAGGAATGGTCTGGAAATACAGAATGAAATTCAGTAATATACACTTTAAAATATATACTTAGGTAAAAGGGATTGCATGTATTGAAGGACACAAAAGATATTCAGGAGCCTCTTTTCAGAAATGTGGTTATTTCTCAAATATCAGCACAAGGTAACAATATCAGGTGTTTGCTGTAAGAAACCACAGGATTTATTATTGTTAAATTAGTAGGAATAAAGTCCTGAATACCTGGAAAGTCACCCTTCTCCTTTACTCAGCTCCGGTACTCAGGCACTAAACTGACCAGAGGTTAGAAAATGGGACCTATGGGAAAAGAGTGAAATAAAAGGCATAGAAAGGAGAGAGGGATGCAGTGGAACCGATGGCCCAGTGATTCACATACATGTGACCCAAGGTCTAGCTTTGTGTAGCATGTCTAGCTAACTTTGTTTTAGTAAGAAGATGTTTGAAAGGAATTCAGTTAAAAACATGCCAGACAAGAAATGTGTCTGTAGAGAAGTGAAGTTGCTGAGATGGTAGTGACTAGCAACTCAAGGACTTAAAGAGAAAACCGATGACATAAACCTAGGAAAAGGTAGAAAATCAGTAGAGGGCAACCCAGGCCTTTCCAAGAAGCAATGGATGTTAGTACTTTCCGTCCTGACTGATAACTGCTGAGCTGGCGCAGATTCATTAGGTGTGGCAAGATATCAATGCTTAACTTGGTAACTGCCCCTATCAACCTATAAACAATTTTTGTAGCCCATTCCATGAAGTATATCCTGCTTGCAGAGTTCTCCTGGGCATAGTAAAGGATGCTCAAGCAAAAGCAGCTCATTATGTAGAGGATTACAGTGGGAACACCGTAGTACCCAAGGGCTGATGCAAAGAAAAAGGGACAAATCTCTTCTACAATAGTGGAGCAGCTGGAGTGGCTTAAGATCCTCGATTACTAAAGGTTGAGGCAGAAAACTTTAGACAGGCATTTAAAAAGGATATCATAGTTACAGCTGATTTTGTCTTAGAGCAGAGGGGACGTGAGCTTGACTTTATAGTAGCATTTGGAGTTCCAGGAAGCTTCACAAGCAAACAGAAAGATGGACAAGATCAGACTAAATGCAGTGTTGGGAACACTGCATCAGAGCAATGTCAATGATTGTGCAGTTTCCCAAGGGCAATGTGTGTCCGAGGCTTCTGACAGTTTAATGTTCAGCTCATCTCAAGAGAAGGAGCTAGAGAGTAAGGACAGTAACTGTAATTGCATCGTAACATTCTACTCTGCCTTCGCTGACTAGTAAGGTTTATTTTGGAGAGAGAGAGAACAAACAGAAGTACCAGAAACAGTCATGCTGAGGAAACATGAAATGTCATGGGGCATAACTCAAACAGGCTCTCCAGTTACTTTGTGTAGAATGTACAGAACCTTGACTGCTGGTGACTAGATGTCTCCTGTGCTCAAACTGGCTTGGGTAAGGCTGGCTCAGGTGCACAGTGCAGCAGCATGCAGTAACCAGATACTAGGTTGTACCAGCATAATTTAGTGAATTTAATGGAATTGAAACCACAGTCTGTGGAAGCTGAAAGGACTTACAATTTTGAAAATTGTATTAGTAATAATAAAACAGTCTCCTATCAAAAGATCTTGCCAGGGAAAAATTGGCAAACACCTCAAGGTATGTGTTTGTGTGTGTGTGTGTGTGTGTGTGTGAATCAGCGTGCTGTTGGTTCAGCAGAACAGTGCCAGCTAAAGATCTGTTTAAAAAATTAAATTCCTGACATCACTTACAAGTATTGCTTAATCTTATTTGAAAAAAAAAAAAATATGGTAATTAGGTTTCACTCCTACAAGCAGCAGGATAATTGGGTCCCAAAGGTCTGGAATAAGGTTAAACAATTAGACTGTATCTGCAAATGAACCTATCCTGATTGGCACTTGAAAGGATAAAAGGTTTATTTGAAGTAGTTAGGGTTTTAACCCATGATTTCATGAAGTCCATGTGCATCAGACTTAGTGCGAACTTGAAAACATCTCTCCAGATACCTGTGGACTTTAGATGGAAATTGAGCAAAGCTGTCCCTCTGAGTGTAACAAGAATGCAATCCCTCTGACATCTTGACTCAGTATTAGGATTTATTATTAGTTGGTAAATTATTGATCATTGGGTCAATATATCTTGAAATTCAGCTCAACAAAACACAACATCTATTTATCACAGCAATTTTAGAGACAAGTAAACTGAAACAAAGGTAGATTTATGAACCCACCAAAGGTCACACAAGTGAGTTAGCAGCAAAACAAGGAATAGGTCTTCTGAAGGCCATCTTCCAATCCAACATCTGCACACCTAGGCTTAAAATCAGTAGTATAGAAAAACAAAGCAGACTGATAAGACAGGAAATTGATGGTAAATGATAAAAGAAATAATGTTATAGAAGTAATTTTGTTTCTCGTGTGTGGCAAAGTCCACGATAAATGCAATTCAGAATGATTTTTGGTTCAGCTATGCAGAAGAGTGGTCCTAGGCAGTATTCTATGCCATTATATACACTGGATTTATATAATGTGATGAGGCTGGTGAAAAAAAAAAAAGCCCATGGAATTTAATCATATCACAGCTGCTGATCCACTTCAGCATAGACATTAAATTTAATGGAATTCTTTCTTCACTGAAATAGCTTGATTCGAAATGGCAAATAAAATATTTTTTTTCCAGCAGATAATATGGGTTAATCTGTTGAAATATGCTCTCTGTAGTTGAAAAATACAGAACAGTAAGCAAGACATGGCAGTGGATAAACATAACACTTGTATAAGAATTTGTAACAATTCTGTATTTGTGAGATAGAAGTATGGGACACAGGTTGCAGACTATTTTGTTTTCATTGAATTGGATATCTCAGAATTTCTAGAACTGAAGAAGATACCTTGGATCACAACCAAAGCCAGGCTGAAGGCTGGTCTGAGATTTACAAGTAATAAAGGGAGAAAAATTAGAATTTCTTCAAAATATGAGTAAGAGTTTAATTACTCATAGATAATTATTTCATTTCTGTGTTTCATAACCAGGAAATCTAGAACCTTTTAATTTCTAATTAACTTCTTATGGAGGAGTTAAAACATTAAAAAATAACCAACTTTCTTGGTAAATGTTGTGGAGTAAATAGCAATAATATGAATGCAAAATTCTTCACTAAATCATAGACTATCTCCAGTTTGAATGAACCTGTAATCAAGTCCAGATTCCTGCCCCTTGCAGGATGAGCTGTAACTAAAGGGTGTTGAATCTTAAACAGGATTAGAGGAATTCTTTCATACCTTGGAGAAATTAATCACCCACAAAAATAGTGTCAAAATATCCAGCATTCCTACAAAGAATACAGTAGGATTTGTTTCATTAAGCATCTGTTCATAGAACTTTCCCCCAAAAGTCAGCCACCTGAATTGCATGGTCTTTACGTGCATTAGGATGAGAAACTGCCCATACTGAGTTGAAACAAAAAGTTCTCAGCTACAGAGAGGTCAAAACAACTTCTCTGCAACCAAATATCCTCTGCATATAGCCACATAATCCCCTCCACTTCATTGAACAAGTAATGCCTGAAAAATAAATCTGTTGTTTGAGGTAATTCAGTAAGATTTTTTTAAATGGAGTCTACTACTCTAAAAGGAGTAGAAAGCATGTACAGATTAGCTCTTTAAGTAGAACAAACAACATCAGAAAAGTTATTTGGAAAGTCGTTTACCTACTTATAAGGAGTGTTGTTCTGTTTCTTCACTAAACAGGAAAACAGAAAGATATTTGGTGTACATATAACCCAGTGTGAATAGTGAAAGTAATATATAGATTTAGATATAGTGTATGCAATGCCTTTCTTTCAAGTTCATGAGAGAAAAAAAACCTTCTACCAAAATATTCTTGGAGTTATGTATTTTTTTCAGCCATTTCAGATGAATGTGTATGCTTTTTCAGTGATGAAACTCTGAGTTAATTCTCATGGACACATCAGCCAGGCTGCAGGATTTCCATGCTGCTTTTGCAGGGGCAGTGTTGATTGACAAGGCCACGTCTCCACTCTCCTGACACTACATATATGCACACACCAATTATTTAAACTTGGTTCCTAACGAAGGTAGATGAGTCCAAAGCCTTACAGTTATGCTTAGATTTTGAGCACAGAATCCATTCTGTGAATAGACATATTCAACTGTAACAAATCCTGAAAATGGACAGGAGCCGGCTGGGATAAAGTAACACCCTATGTATTTCCACCTTGTAGTGCTGCTTAACAGGCCTAACGGAGGGCAGCTACTTCAATGGATAAGAATTTAATGGGAGAGATGCAATTCTTAGTTCTGGCAGCAGCAGTTATTCTTGCCTGTAGTTAATTAGTCCATCTGAGGAAAACGTGATAACCTGCTGATACAAATCAGTGGCCTCAGAGCTTGTTCTAGAGGCCTTAACCACAGTTCCCCCTTACCTGAATTTAATCACATATGGTGTGGTCAACTGCACACTGTACTCCTCCTGCAGTGCTGCTGCAGATATCTAAAGGAGTTTTCTATTCAGGCCAGGGAAAAGCTGTGTTCAAAGTGCAGGAAGTTCCCCATGACTTATTACAGGAATTGATAGTCTTTTATCTAAAAGGTGGGTGAACAAGTGTTAAGCAAAAAGGATTTCAAGTGTAACAGGTTTAAATTGGAATGTCTGCCTGCTTGACTCAGGAATATTACTGGGAAAGCTGATGCTCTGTCTTGTGCTTCAGAAGTGTCATGGACTGAAAAATAGGATGGCTGTTGTGTTATTGCATTGCTTCACTATGCTTATTTTACAGCATATTATAGTTACAGCTTATTTTCAGCAGACATTGGTCAGGACTTTGTTATTTACCATTAACTCTCTCTGTGCTGCTTTCCCCTTGGGAAAAGTGTGATTTAATAGACACAGATATCATAGTGAGAAATGGGACAGTAAGAGGAGCCAAAACCAGTTATGTTGGTTTTGTTTTCTTTCTTCAGTCTCTAGGAATAGGTAAAGCTTTCTTAGGCACTAAATAACTTGACTGCCTAAGGTCTGGGTTCAGATACCATTTACACCTTTGCATGCTCTTGACCTTCAGGAAAGTTGATATTCCCAAGAGCCAGTTTTGTAACGCTTCAGTGTTGAGATTCAGGCTGCAAATGAGTCACCCAGGATCCTTTCTGTTGCATAGTCTCTTCAAACCTTAAGAGGGGTCAAGCACAAAGATATTTGTGAGACAGGTCTTGAAGAGATTCCCAAGTGCTACAGGCCCTTAGCTGTGAGTTTTCTCTTACTTCCTTTTACTTATGTTTCTGTCTTCCTTTAAAAAGAAAAACAAAACAAAAATAAAAAGTGTCACAGTGGATGAACTTCTTTGTTTCCAAGGATGAGCTAGTACGGTGAGGAAACTTCATAAAAACAGAGTCTTAAGTGAAAAATCCACATTGATGAGCAAAAATTCAAATCCCTCAGATTATATTTATCACCAAAGAGGTATGCCAGGCTTGAAACTATTCCTGTCTTTCCCTGACCTTGGCAGGTTTCCAGAAAACAAGCTACTCAATCTGGAGAGCTGTGATGCAGGTTATGTAGGAATAATTCAGGGGCTCTATTTAAGGAACATATGCTGCATCCACTTATTTCTAACAGATGCAAGGATAAAAAGTTCTATCCTAAAGAGAAAGAATAACAGAAAAAGTATGATAGTGGGAAATGTGTTGAAACTTTCAGGAAAAAAAGCATTGCATTAAATTCCAGCAGGTAGTTTTTTTTTTCCTTTTTAGAGAAAACACTGGCAAAAGTAACAGTAAGTAGTGATTTATTATTTTCAGCGATGACTTCTTTCTGATTGGGAACTGAGTTCTCTCTCACAGAAGAAGGATTCTAGTCTTGTTACATGTATATAAATTGAGAGTAATTGCTCACCAGGAAATAGCAGTGTTAGGTTTAAACCACCATAAGTAGGATTGAATCTGTTCTATTTTTCTCCTTGTCCAGAACTGCTAAGGAACAGTGCATATCGACTCTTATTTTTTTCCTTTAAGTAGTGTTAGAGAAGGGTAGTTGCAGCCATTACCGGATTAGGACAAGGACAGCATGGATAAAAGTGACTGGAGACCAGACCAGACACAGAGCACCTTCCAGGACCTGAAGAGGGCCTACAAGAAGGCTGGAGAGCATCTTTTTACAAGGGCCTGTAGTGACAGACAAGGAGTAATGGCTTTAAACTGAATTAGGGTCAGTTTAGATCAGATATTAGGAAGAAATTCTTTTCTATGAGGGTGGTGAGACACTGCAACACATCCAAAGAAGCTGTGGATGCCCCATCAAGGCCAAGTTGGGTGGGGCTTTGAGTAACCTGGTCAAGTGGAAGATTGGCAGTGGGGTTGAAGCTGGATGATCTTTAAGGTCCCTTCCAACCCAAACCATTCTATGACTCTATGATGCCAATATCCATAAAGAGCCTGGGTATAAAAAGCTCCTCAGAAAGACCTTGGGCAACAATCTGCCTTCTGATGTGTGTGACTGCGTCCTGAAGTAAAGGTGTAACCTATAGAGACAGAAATCTTAAAAATAGTGTAAAAAATAACCTTGCATTTTCCACCTCTGTTTTCTCCCCTTTTGGTTGTATGATTGCAATCTCCCATGTTTCCATGAAAGCAGCAATGCCCACAGGAAGCCATTCAGTCTCCAGACAGCTGCATAAGAGATGCTGTAGGGTTCAGATTAGAAGGCAAGAGGAAGTTTGAAAATAAGTTTCAGAAGTCACCAGGCACAACACCTACCTGTGCATGAGAATTCTGTGATCCATTCACTGCTCCAGCAGCAAAGTAGGCAACAGAGCTGAGCACAGTGAGCAAGGAATGTAACACTTTTAGATGTCAGTTAATGCAGCTGCCTTTATTCTGAGGCACAAAGATTTTACCTGAAGGCACCATAAAACCCATTCAGCCCTTTTGCTTCTGTCTGTCACCTAATCTGAATCACCACAGCCATCAGTGGCTCTGTGCTGTAACTGGTACTTAATGGGCTGGAAAAATTGAGGGAGGATTGGTTTCTTCAAGTTCATGCACAAGAACACAAAACACACACTTTTTTGTCTTACTACCAGTTGCTGGACTGTGTGTTTCTGGAGAAAAAGGGCAAACCTTACTAAATATATTATTTGTATAGCATATTTCTTTTCTGAATATCTTTTATGGCAAATAGTGACTCTGTTTTTCTTTTTAATTCAGTCACACATTACCCATTAAGCATGTACTTTGTTTTGGAGACGTGCATGGGAACTTGCACATGTGTGTGACTAATTTTCAAATCTGAGATGTTCAAATAGTGACACCGTTATGAAGATGTAGCTGTTAACTAGACCAGCTTTATACAGCTGCTTGAGGTCTTTTCTCTGTTGTAGCCAAATAAATACATCCCTCAGAGCACTAAAATAAGTTCAGAATGTACACAAAGTTTTATTGTACATATTTTGTTTCTCAAATTCTTTATATACACCATGGTTAAATGTTGTGGCTAAAAGAAGACTTTGTGCCTGACTGGGTTAAAGCTGGATTATGGCCTATTAGTATGATGGATATCATGCTCTGAGGTTAGTGCCTGGAAACAATTTGCGTAAGTTTATGCAGTGCCCAAGGGTGACAGTTCAAAATTTCTTAGCAAAACAGCAAATTCATCTTCCCAGCGTGCTCTTCAGCCTGAGTCACCTTGTCAAGCAGGTGACAGCAGATGAAAATTCACTGGTGTTCAGCTCCTTGTCCAACAAAGTCACTGTCTTTCTTTGCTATTTGGGTTCAGAAAAAAAGAGGGTCTGTCTTTTTTGCAAACCTCTGCAGGCCTAAATGGTCAATAGTAGTAACACCTTGCTCTCTGAACATCTGTGAGATTCTGCCATATCTGCCTGTTCTCAGGGAGAACATGGAGGGAAGGAGAGCTGTTATTAACATACACTCATGGTGAGTGGGAAATAAAATATAAATCAGAAGGTATTTAGCCATGGTGGAAAAACTGCAAAACTTTAGAACTGTAGGCACAGAAGAAACCTAATTGGTGAGGTGGAACTATAGCTAACCTATTTTACTGACCTTTCAGCTCAAATTTTTTCAGTTGAGGAGAATGACACATTTCAGGAGAATGACACATTTCTTTTCATACAATTTCTTAAGCAACCTTGTGAAAGAGAGTGGCTGATTTTTAACACAGCCAGAACCTGTATGTTCTATAACCTCAAGTTCAAATTGAAAAGTAGTTGGAAAAGTATTTGCTATATCTGGTCAGAAAGTATTTGACTTCAGCTTTGCCTGTGTTTTCTTAACTTTGTCTTCACTTTTTGGACAGGCCAGCACTCCCCCTCCTCCCAATTTCAACAGCAAAACACTTTATTTTTCTATCAGATATGACTTTTTTTTGCAGAGGACACAAAAATGTGATTATTTTAAGGAAAATAGTGTACAGAACTGTGCACGAAAGAGGTGATTCAATATCTTTCATATATTTTTGAGACAAAAATGCACAGTAACTTAGGATGCTCTTTTTGCAAGGTGCTAGTCTAAGAATAAGATGGTGCTTTGTCAAAGATATTGTCAAGAACAAAATTGTGAACAAACACCTGCTTGTTTATTGAAAGGCAGACACATCACTTGTGTGAATCTATTATGAAGGACAATGGGATATGTGGGATAAATTCCTTCAAAATTTCAGAAGGGCAACTCTATTCATGTGGATGAAAAGTCATCCTTGTATGAAGCCAGAATATAAAACGATCATTCTAGGAAAAGTCAGTAGCAACAGGATACTTCATCTTTTTCTTTCCAAGAGATTTTTTTCTGCCTAATAAATCCAGATCTCATTTCAACTGTGAGAGTTACAAACTTATACTGGAAAGTTAAAGTATTAGAAGGTGGATTTGCCAGATAATCAAAAACAGTTCTTTATGGTTTACACAAAATCAATACAAGATACTTTAAAAAGCAGTCAGCAGTTTTAGTTTCAGTCGCTTGCCAGATGTTACTGCATACATACATATCGGCTGCACCATGTAGCCTGAATCATTCAGATGCTTAAATGAGCATTTGCCACGGACAGTATGGATAAGCCATGTCCTGCAGACTACACTGCCATGGTGGTTTTTGTAAGCCATGGTAAAACTGAATCAGAAAGAACCCCTTCTCATTGCCTCATAGATAAATTACCCCTACTTCTTTGGCTGAGACACAAGAAAATTTGCCCTCCCTATCTATTTCTATATCTAAAAAGTGTATGCACAGAAGTAATCACATCTAAAATAAAAATATATTTTTCTGTAAAGGTCATTTACAAACCTGAATGCCCTGGTTTACAGCTGTAAGAAGAGCATGGAAAACACTTGGAGAGTGACTCTCTCCCTTCAGTGGGAAAATGGTAATGGGAGTCTGAAACTCTTTGTGGGAAAATCTCTTCCTTCAGGGTAAAACCGTGGGCCCCAGAAGTATGACCATATAATAAGTAAAAAACCTATTCAGCTTTCTGCCTTTGTGTAATCTTGTTGTACTTTTGCCAGAGATGGTTCCACTGAAATAAGCCTGTGACAAAGGAGCAGTTTGCTTCCATCTTCTCCTTTACAGCACAATTTTTGGACCCATTTGCAGCACGGAGCACTAGGAGGCAGCAAAAAAGTCAGTGTAAAGTTAACAGCTACACTGTTGTCACAAGAAACGTCCCTGGATCTCCTTAGAGCTGGCCTAGGATGAGGAACAGTTAAAAAGGAAATTATTTTTTTGTATATTTGGGGGCAGGGGTTTTAGTAGCTTGAATAATTCTTCAATCCAAGTGTTACTGAAACCTCCTATCACTCCAAGGGTTTAGGAAGTAAATACTTATCTCTGTTGTTTCCATTTGTTTACTTTGCATTTGACTGAACTTTGGATATTGCCAATTTCACAGCATATGATTACCCACTGGTGGGAACAGAGAGCAGAGATAATGGTGATATTAGTTGTCACAGTTCTTTTCCTGGGATGCTCTGCGATGATGAAGTTGCTTTTTTCCCCCTTGTGGGCCCACATTAAAGAACCACTGGGATCTGCACCGCTGGCTTCTGTAGTTGCACTACCAGCTCTCCTCAGGCCTCCCTACTGGGAGTATCTGCCCCTGTGCTCATGTTTCATATGACAGCAACAGCAGGTAACAAAGACAGTAGGAGAACACAGGAAAAATCCCTGACTTTCCTAGTAAAACACCTAACATCAGCACTGCCTCTTTGGCTTCTCTTCTTTGAGATGCTTAATGACCACTTTACTCCAACCCAGCAAAGCATTTTTCACACAGACTTAACTCTGGGTGCATGATTCAGAAGCAATTGGACTACTTTGTATAAGGACACAGTTGTAGAAAACAGCTTAGAGATATCTTAATTTCAGACCAAAGGCAGGCTTCTCAATCCTATTTGAGATTCTCAAAGCCTCGTAAATGGGCACAATAGGAACTGCTCAAATGTCATTTAGCATGAGTGAAAGTGCTGCTCTCTCAGAAACAAACAGGAAACAGGAGATTTACTACATGAATCAAAAGCAGTAACAAATAACATCATGTTCTTGGGATACTGCAAGGGCAGTGAGAGAGAATGAGTCACTTCCCATTTGCAGCAATTATTGCAAGGAAAGAGACTCATTGTAATTTTTTGGGTTTTAGAGTTTGCACTGCGATATTCTTCACGTGAAAAATCCAAACCTGCCTACATGCAAAGGTTAAGGTAGATGTTGCTGGAAGTTTTGGAAGGATTTTGAGTGAAAATACAAAACTCTTGGCAAGTTCTGTGAAGTGTTTCATCTGGAATTGCCTGGAGGACTGAATGCTTTGTATTCCTGCCCCCTGGTGCAAGCCCACCTAACATCCAAATGGAGCTCTATTAATCAAGAAGGAATCAAATTATTTGATTCAAAACCCAGAATACTGAGCACAATGAAATGAAAAAACAGGCAGTTATAGAGACACAGCTGATGTCTTTCTCCACAGACATGAAGTGTCTGACTCCAGTGGAGCTATTAGTGAGAGAGCAGCGGGGTTTAGATACATCACCACATCTCGGAGTGTGGTAAATTGAGGCAGCTCCATTAAAGTCAGGCACAGAACAACTGCAAGGTGAGACAACAGTTCCCTGCCACCTGCATGATTAAGAGAGGGCCACCCTGAGAGTGCTGAAGTCCTAATCAAACACTACCCTCAGCAGAGATGCTGGCAAGTGTGGAAGACATGGAGTTTATGGAAAAGGAATACGTAACTGCTAATTACTATCTTGCTGACCCTCTTAGGGTGCTATAGTTGTGCAGAAATTTAAGCAAGGCAGTCAAACTTGTCAAAGAAGCTTGCTTTATGCACAATGAGAATCGTTAATATAGAGATTGATTCTGCTGCCCATTAATCAGGGTTTCTAGGAGTTTTAAAGGGAAAATAAACATGCACTTTTGTAAAAATATGTTTGAGTGGTTTGATGGCATGTTGTTTCTTGTTTAGGTGTAATAAAAAAAATTAAGGGTAAAAGAGTAATGAGTCAATATAAGTTTGAGTAAAGTGCTCGAGAGAGCAAATAAAACTTGTTCATTTGTCTATTAACTGATGTAATTGTGTCAGGTTTAGGAAGTGAACAAGATCTAAAATAAGATATGAATTAAAATATAAAAATATATTGAAAACTTCTTTAGACCAGTTGCCAGTAAAGTTTCCTGTATATGAATTTAATATATTTCTCTCTGAGTGTCTTTAGGCAAAAAGACATATTATTATGGTTTTCAGAGATCAAAAAAAGCTAACTTTCTTTCTCATTTTCTACTTAACTAAAGCTTTGACTTTATGTAATAGTGGTAATGTGGCTGGTCAAAATTAAGCTAAAGGATGCAGCTATAATTTAGCTCAATTGAAAACTAATGTAAATATGGAAATCATGAAATTCTGCTGATGCAACTTTATTAAAACTTTATTGTATCTCAGTGCACAAGGAAGCACAGATAAGACGAAATCTTGTGCAAGGCTTGCATATTCATTTAATTAAAGGCGAAAAAAATTTTTTTTCTTTTTCACTTAAATAGTGTAGAAATTTTTTTTTTATCAAGGTACTATTAAAATTAGCTAAGAAGCTAGCTGTATTCCTTCTCACAGTATTCTCTTTAATGCAATTGCTTCCCTCCTTCATGGATGTACTGTTTTTAAAACATGAATAAAAAGATCGGGCTTCTGAATAAAAGCAAAATCTTCAGAATCATCTTTCAGCCACCTACAGGGAGGAGGAAGAGGAGGAGGAGGAGGAAATAAACCCCAGTTTATTCTTTCTGAGATGTGTGGTGTTTTCTGAGAGCTGCAATCCATGACAGCATCCTGTGTGTACACAGCACTGAGGAGAGAGCAGCCTTATGCAAACCCAGTGGCAAGGTGCTGTACCTGGCATCTGCTGGGACTAAGCCACTGAGAGCAAACATGCTTCTATATGGCTTGGCATCTGATCAAACCAAGAGTTTAGACACCACCTGAAAATCCTGCTGAGTTCTTCGATTTTGTCAAACAGAAATTACTCAAGGGTCGTGTCAGCACCCCTTCAACTGCTCCCCTGATACCTGTATTTGCTTCTACAATGTCACGGAACAGCAACAATTGACAGCTCTTTGTAAATAAATAATGGCAATACTATAAAGACTTGCCGAAGGTCAGCTGTCACTGTAAACTGATATAGTTCTGAAAGGAGGACTGGGAGACCTGCAAAACACATTGAGATGTAGAGAGTTCAACCTAGCAAAGAGAGCTCAACCTAGCAAAGCTGAGAGGGGATTTGATTCCAGTTTATAGATATATGTGAGGGGGGAAAGCCTCTCATTCTTGACAGCACTTTGGTTTAGCAGATAAGCTGAAAGTTGGATAAAATGAAAATGAACAAAACTTGAAATGAAAACATGCACATTTTTCATACTAGTCTAGTACTGTAACAGATTTTGAGGTATGTGACAGATCACCTAGCACTTGAATTCTTTAAATCTAAGTTGTCTGTCTTCCTATGAGATGCGATGTCTTTTAAGTGCATTGCCATTAGGCAGGACTCAGGATTTGTTCAAAGGAATTTTAAGCCAAGTCTTTATGAGCTTTTAACCATGGGATCATAATGTTTCTCTGCAGCACTAACATCTATAAATGGAATTGCTGCTCTGATAAAATCAACCACAATTTTGACTGTGCTTTTTTGCTGGAATAAGATTTTATTTCACAAACACATAAATGTTTGTAGTTTGTGCTCTTGGCTCAAATAGCTTAATATTGCCTAATTATATTTGGTGACTGCTTATCTACCAAATAACAAAGTGATACTGGTGATGCCTCTTAAACACTGCAGAAGCTGATTGCCTGTAGGTGCTGCCCATTACAACTCATTCCTTTTACATGAGGTTCATCTTCCTCTCAATCTCCTAAAATATGTCATTTGTGAAGTTAGCGTGGTTCACTGGACCTTGTATGAATAGTTTGTAATGGAATAAATTTTATCTCAAAACATTTGAAACTGTGGTACTATTGAAAATGGAGCACATCCATTAGGTTTACTGTCTTTCTGGTAGCTTCACTTGAGGTCCAGGTAAATCTCTGAGATTAAAACTTCCCATTACTTGGTTTGTTCGACTTTTATCTCACTGTTTGTATCATTTGCTGTCCTGTGAAGTTCTCAAGGAGCTTTTATAGAATAAAACAGTTTTTCAAAGCAAAAGTGAATGTTTGAAATAATACACTAAAATATGTATTTCTGTAGGTACTAACTAGTAAAAATGTGAAGGAACATAATTTAAAAATGTAGAGTGTTTGTGAATGGAATCTTTTCTGTCAGTGCTACTACTATTACTGGCAATTAGATTAACAAAACTATTGACTGATTACAGAAAAGGCTGCATTTTTTTCTGCCCTGATAACCAGGTACATGATGGATAAGGCAGGCATGCACAAAGCACAATCCATCATTAATCTTTGGGTCTAATGGGGTTATTAGTACTGTGTCAGCAGATCAAACTAACACATCCATCTGCCTATCAGAACAGATTACATGCACTACAGCACTCAAGAGACAGAAAACTGATACCAGCTGATAGGCCATCAGGACATCCTTAAAGTCTGGAATAATTCTCTCACTGCCACTTCAGTTATGTTAGTCTGTGGTTTTATCTTTTCAGGGATTTGAGAGGAGTAGAGGTAAAAATGAACAAATCCTTAAAACCATGAAGTCTATTCTGTCTATGATAAAAGAAAAAAAAATTTTTTTATTATTTTGAGGAAAAATAATTCTTAGATGAAGTTTTTGCAGAGTTATAGTGAGAGCCATCACAGATAAACAGTATAATCAATATTAATTCAATGCCTTGAAATATGGAAGCAATGATTATAGGGTAGGCAAACAAAAGGGAGAAGCTTGTATATTCTGTGACTCACGTTTTTCTATGTATAAGTCATAGAGGTGATTATTACGCTTCACAGGAAAATTTACATTTTTTCATTTGATATTTTACACTCTTTCCTCTTCAGCACGCCATGTAAAAAAAATAAGTGTTATCTGCTTTCAGATTCAATGTATTGTCGAGAAGTTATACTGGAAATGCATATGATCAATGCAGTTTTTGTATATACTTCAGAAGAGATGGGGTATGAATTTAAGATGCAAGACAACATGTAGAGGGATTCCTTGTGGAACAGGGGCATATGATACCCCTGGAAAGATTGGACAACCCAGGGTTGCTGAGGAAAAACCCCTGAACTGGCCACTGGCTGCAGCCAAGCCTGGAAAGCACCTGGCTGCAAGAAGCCCTGGAAGTCCTTGGCAAAGTTCCACACTGGTCAGCTCCCCCACGGATTAGAGGCCGTCTAGAGGGACTGGGTGTGAATCTTTGCAAAAGTAGATACAACCTTGTATAGGCAAACAATAAAGGGAGAACGATGCTCAAATCATATCGGTGCATGAGTTGTTACTCTGGCCAGCTCTCCAGCACTCGGGCCCCCCAAAACAACACATGAATGCTTGAGCTAGTCTGTCATAACAGGGTTAGCAGAGCTCCCTGGGCAACATCCCATAACTTGTAATAATTTTGCTTCCAGTTAAGTAAGCTGGTTCAAGCTGGACTTGGAGTGGTAACTCACACTTCTATATACGGCGCAGCAATGTGCCACAAGCTTTAAATGGAAACTGCTAGATGTTGGAAGGGTAGGAGGAAAAAGGATGCAAGGTTAGACACAAGGCAGCCACAGTGTCAAGTCTGTTGAATATAAGGTGAAAGAGCTGACCAGAAGAGTAAGTGGAAAGCAAAGTTTATTAGCAGTAAAGTGCTGTTATTCTCCTAATTTTGACATAAAATCTGAGTATGAGCCTTTTTTCATTGAAACTTCATTTTTGTTCTTCTTGAAAACTAAATTGATGGTTGACTGACATTCATTTCATTCTGCTAATAAGAAAAATAAATTCTATGTACTCTGTAAATACCCATGCTGTGTCAAAGATTACAGGCAAATTATCTCTCCATACTTTTTTAGGTGATATTTTATTTTGGAGGACAGATTTGTACCTTCTTAATGTTCTCAGTGGTGTCATGCTGAAATTACTGTCTATGTAGTGCTTACTTCTTACTGGTCCATTTTAATAACACACAACAATTTCAAGTGTTTTTCTTTCTTTTTAGTAAGTATGACCAAAGAACATTATCTTAGGTCTGGTATTTTGGTCTTCTGGATCAGATGTTCAGTATAAAACTGATGAAAATGAGTGACCTCTAGACGCTTCCTAAGTTCTGCCAATTAGTCTAGTTTAGATTTGATTAATACTAAATAATAGATTAATACTAAAGATTATCATCCCATTTAGTCCTCCTTTATTTTTTACTTCTTTATTTTTTTATATTTACAAGTCAATATCTATACCACGGACAATCTGATTCTGCCTTTTTACTTCACTAAGCTGTATATGAAAGCAATTTTCTAGGCTTAAGTATTTTGAATTGTGTGGGGAGTAGTCCCTCTCCTGTTATTTCTTTAAATGAATTTCACTGTACTAAGTGAGGAAATGATCACTTCATATTTCCCAAGCATCCAGAAAGCCTTTACCTCCACATAACAAAATAATACTTTCTTTGTTGCTGTTTCAAAGCCCTTTGCAAATATTAAAGTCCAAACAGCTCTGTGTGAGAGAGATAAGTACTGGACTATAATCAACTCCATTACCTATAAAGCTTTACTGTTCAGCTTTATGTAGAATTTCTACAAGCCAGCAGCTGCAAATTAAAGGTGATCTAATTTTTTATTCTGTGGATTTCAGCATACAGCATGAATTGACCTACTGACATTTGAATTGCTTTCATCCATGATTGTGATGTTACTTTAAATTATCACTTGTGTCACACAGCAGCTGCTCTCCAGGCCAGTGGAGAGTATATTTTCTGGCAACTGGAATCCTAAACTTCCTACAGTCATCCCTAGCCTTCCCCACATCCATCAATCTCTCAGTATCAGTAACTACAAGCCCTTTTACATTTTCTTTCTGACCCAATGGAGAACTCAAGTCAGATATGATTTTCCTTCCTGCACCAATCTCATTGCAGTTATTAGCTTTTTATTTTTCTTCTCTTCTCAAAAATTGTTAGTGAAATATATTGTGCATTGAAAACTGCATGTATGGAGCAAAATTATATATGAAAATTCCAAATTTGAGGAAATTAAAAAAAAATATGAAACATCCAACACTTCGTGTTCCATTTTGACATTTTGAAAGTGAACTTTAAAAGCTAGTTTTAGTTTTAAAAATGCAACTACTTTTAAAAAGAAAAGTAAACACTGGAAATTAAATTGAATATCAGTCTAAAAAATACCTATTATTTTAGATTCTTCTGAGTACCATAAATATGATCCTTCCACATCCAAGTGAAGGGAGACAAGGGGAAAAAAGTCATCTCTGTACATCTGTAATATAGTACAACATGTCATAGTACAGAAAAATAAGCTGTGTCTACTCAGATAACCTCTGATCGCTTTCTTCTTTTGAACTGGACTCACTGCTGCAGGGTTCCTGATCTTTATCATTGGAATTCATTTGCCTGAACTTTATGTCCATTCAGTAATAGGATCAGCAAATCATAAATGTTTCCTCTTATGAGTTATTTCTTCATCTTTTCTGATCATCAAGGCATATATGAAGTCCTGATTCTTCATCGCAGTGGTCTAATCCTTTCTTCTACTTTCTGAACTGCATTTTAAAAAGACAGAATAACTTTCTGCTTTCTCACTCATTTTAGGAGCATTAGGCTTATCAAATTCCTTTCATACTTACTTGTGTCACAACCTTCAGTACAGAAAAATTCCCAGCCTCCTGCTGTGGGTTCCAGTCGGGTGATGGAAGGGCTTTGCTTTCATTTTTATCCTTCCTGGTCCTCGAGTCTAGCCTGTATATGTGCACATTTCTTGTTTTGACTCTTGTGTGGTGTTTCATGTTTTTCTTGTCTTTTTTCATTAATCCGGAGAATAGGAAATACATCTTGTTTTCTGGTATGTGTACAGAAGTTTTGCTGTTTTCCTTTATCCTTTGCTGTTTCTTCATTGCCAAGTTACTTCTGCCATGATTGAAGGAAGTTCTGATGGTTGCAAAGAGAGAAAACTTCGGTAGAGAAAAAATTGTATTTCTATTTATTTCAATGAAAATGAGCTGATCTGGAAAAACTATCGTCAACTGTTTTTCTTGTTTTGTAACATTCTGCCCCTCATGCTTCCAACTCAATAGCATTTCTCTTAAACTTTGGAATCTAAGAGAACTTGGGGGCACCTCATGGAGGTACCACTGGCCTATAGTTCTGGCCCCTCAGGACTTGACACACACAAGCTCTTGCATAATAAGCTGTCTGGTAGCCTAAATGCATGGCACTATATCTGCAGCCAAAAGCTGCCAGCAATCTCCTTATTAAAGGTGAAATGAAATAAAGACACATGATAAAATTTTGGAAGACTATATGGGCCCCATACCATGTCCAAGAATGGTCACATGCCCAAGTATCTCTTATCCTCCATATGAATAACTATGGTCATGGGGTGAAGGACTGTGTTGATAAAGGTCATGTTTCGGGAGATGGGTGGGGATTAAACCCAATTCTGTAGACTGCATATTCTTGTGAAATTATTCAAAATTATTGAGTCAACACTAGATTGAAATCAATGGACAGATTTCCATCACCCTTAGTGGGCTTTGTAGGGTTCTGCATTATATACCCTAATTTGTAAATGCTGTATTAGACAGGAGATTTTGAACTATGTGATTTGCTTAAAAATAAAGACGTCTTTTCTTAAATCTGTTTTTCACTGTTGAAAGTGCCTGTATTCTCACTCCCAAGAAGGACTGAGTGGTTTCATTTTGAGTCCACACATTATTAAGCACAGATTCATTTTAGTTTCATAAAATATTAAATAGTCTTCCAGATAAAACTGGTTATGTTTCCCCCATGTACCAAGCTGCTTGGTTCTCATAACAATGAAAGCCAAAATAAAATATGTGAAGTGTAATGAATTCACTCTGTTTATTGTAGTGCTAATGTCATTATTTGGTCAAAGGATTTTATTAACTATTGAAGATTCAGGAACAAATGATGAATGATCCAAGAAGGCCTTTTAGGTAGCAGAGGTGACTAAAAGATTGACACATATGATGCCAGTTAAAAACCAATAACATAGCTCACTGGGGAAAGCTGGGATAAGGATGCAGAACAAACCTATATTCAAACCCATTTACTTTCAGTAAAATGGGATGCGAAGCCAATGGGAGATTTGTCTGTGCTAGAAATACAAGAACCATCCCAGAATAACTTGCATGGTCCCAAACCGACAACAAATTGTTGGAAATAAGACTTCTAATCAACACTTTATTCACTGTGACAATCTAGCATCTTTCATTTGTGTTTTGTCCCTCTAAAGCCAGTGAGGTTATTGCCACTTGGTTTAACTGAAGCAGGCCAAAGCTCTGTTTCTGCAGCCCAGCAACTGAGGAGACCGCCCCTAAACTACCCAAGTGTGTAAGTTTGTGAACAGACCCATTGACTTCACTGATATCATTCATCTGCCAAATATTAAGAGAAGCAATTCCTTCTTGGCACAAACCTTGCCCACGCATGCACTTCCTGACTCCCAGCTAACCCACAGCTTACTTCCCAACATGTTCTGGTGCACTCAAGCAAAACAAGTTATTATTGTGTCCTAAACATTCACAGCTTACTTCAAAAAATGAATTTTCTCATAAGATGAGATAAAAATGTGCCTGCTGCTAGACGCTAATTGTATTCAGAGGCATAAGAAGAGTCAGACTGCAGTGAGATGGACAAGGAGGGGCATATAAGAAATTTCCTTGGCTGGTGTACTTACTCGGGGATGCCCCAAACAAGGTTCTTTCATTCTTTTTCCCAAAGAAGGTTTGTGCTATTTTAACAAGGAACAGTCTGTGACTGGAAAAAAAGAGGATCAAAGAGGGAAATTCAAAGGCAATTCAGTAGACAAAGGGGTAGCTATCTTATTCAAGTTATCTAAACCTGAAGAAATTTCCAATTTTGCTCTAAAGGCTCAGTATAAAACTCACAGAAATCCATTATAATCTTTCCACTCCTGTAGCTTTGAACGAAGCTCTTCTCACTCCTTTTAAAGTCATTTTCGTACCTTCTTTGCCCACCTTTAATTCAGCTGTGATATCACATCCATTACAACTAGCATCACTCCGAAAGTGTAATTGCCCTACTGTGGAAAACGGTGAGAAGAGATTAATTAACATCTTCATATCTCATCTTCTATATAATGACTTTGTCATAACTGAAATTGTCCTTCTCTTATCATATTGTCATTTTCTCCAGGTTTTAACTGGGTGTTACACTTGAAAAGGTCAATTATGGTAAGTTCAAAAAAATACATGAAAGTGAAGATGAACAACTGACATTTAACCTAAGTGATGATGCTCTGCTTTTTAACTGTGAGTTTGATTAATTTAAAACCAATTTGGATCCATTCTTTGCTTCATTGCCTGTGCAGTGAAACTCCAAAAACTTGACCCAAGAGAATATAATTCAAGATGGAATAGACGCTCAGTAGATATATATGTCTCACTCCCATAAATTCTCTAAAGTACTGAGCAAAAGCAATTCAATTAAGGGAGTATTTTTTTTCTCCTTTTTCGCTTTTTTCTTTTTAAGTAGTTCTTTTGTTACTGTGTGATATTTCTACCTAAAAGGAAAAAAACAAGCCTGCTTCCTGAAGAACATCTCCATTTGATTTACTGACTCTGCTTTGGCAAGCGTTTGCTTCCATGACAATCTACTGCTGCAAGTGCCGGTAATGAGTAAACTCCTTCTAGTAAAACTGTGACATGTTCTAATTGATCCTGAGCTGGAATGACAGCACTATAACTCTGTTTTATCCATTGATGATCTGTTTAAGACTTTACTCTGACATCATTCACTGAAAGTGATAACCTTCCTTAAGTCAACTGAGCGATTTGCACAAAAAGGGAATGTTGGAACTGAGAAAGCACCTCAGGTTTATGTATATTTTTCTTTTTTACATGCCTTTCTGTGAAGCAGAGTGATCCACACTATTTTCATTGTAGATATCTGGAAAATAAATCAGAGATGAGAGTAATGACTTCTTAGGATTTGTTTCTTTGACCTCCCCAGTCCCTTTTCTTCTCAATTGTCTGGCCTTGCTTAGTTGTCTCACTGCACTAACTGCTTGTCCTATATCTGCAAACAAAAGTCCTTTGACCTCTCCTTATTGTGTTCCTGTATCTTTCTGCAATTCCCAGTGCAGCGTTTCTCTCCTAGATGGTACAAATCCTACAGAAACCCTTCCTAAAGCATTAATATTTCCTCATTGAGTCAATCTGGGTTTGGGTCACTCCTCTTTCAGCTACTGAACACACCTGGTCATCACCGCTCATTAGGGAACCTGTGTGATCAGGCTCACTGGGTTGCTTCAGCCTGACCTCCCCTGTTTGCAGCATGACAAAGGATAGTACACAGACACACCTATCAGCAGCTTTGAACAGTAGTCTGAATTCTAAACCTCAGGTGTGTGCTTTTCCATATAATGAATTTGTCACCTGGCAGTTACAAACAAGGACAGGACATTCAGCCCTGTTCTCATACTAAAAAAAATAAACTCTTTTTACACAAATATAAACTGATTATTTTATCACAGTTTGAAAGTATATTCAGTTTTTATTCACAGATGTATGCAGGTCTTTTGTGTCCCACCAACTCCCTTTGTCATTCCCCCAACAAGAAAATGACTATATAACACAAGGATAATTGCACAGCTTCGTTCAGTTTGCTTTTAGGATATTGTCTGAATTCCTTTTACTCCTTTATTTATTCATACCTATGTCTCCTAAATATGTTTCAGCAGTGAGATGCCACGAAATTTTAAACTTTCTTTCAACTGCAGAACATTACATGTCACTCAGAGATGCATCACTCTTACTGAATGACCTACAGTCTCACCTGTGGTAGATTTACTGTGTGCACGCAAGTTCAAGCTCTGCATCATAAGAAAATTATGTAGCAAGTCTGACTCGAATTGAGTTGTTCCAGCTTCTGTGTGCAGTTTATGTCCTGATATTCTTTAAAAAATTGTGGCTTACTCTCTTTTCTCAGATCATTTTTTTCAGTGTCTAATTTTCCTCTCTATTTATCTGTGTACTAATGCACTCCAGGATCCTGTTCCCTACTCTTTTCTGTCTCACAGGAGGACTGCTTAAGTCTACGATGTCACAGAGCAGCTAGTAGTATTTACTGACCTCCTGCTTTATTAGATGGAAATTGATTTTCCTCTTCCAGGCAAGTGAAAAATCCATAATGTCCTCCATCAACTTTGTTTGTGCAGCAGCACTGGCAACTGAAGCTACAGGTGAAGATACAGCTCTTCAGACATCATAAATGACAGTATCTTTTCTCAACATCCCAGTAAGCAGATTGCAGTGAATTACTTCTCCAGCAGTTTGCAGTAAACCTGGTAAGGACCCACTGGCTGACATTTGTCTGGCAACACATGTTGCTGAATTCCCCCAATTACATTTCACAGCCATGGAGTCTCCTGTAACAGGTTACATTATAAGGCCACAAATAATAAAATCTGTTAGTACTTCCAGGCCATTGCCCCCAAACTTAATTGGAGAAATACGACCCAAAGAGCAGTGCACAGTGGTGCTTCTGTGGATAGAAAGCCAAAGCTAAGACATTCTTCTGATAGCAGCAATTTACCTACTCAGCCACAAAATTAAATAATAATAATCAGTATTTATGACAAGTCTTTGCAAATAACTATTCAATACAATGAGTTTAAGTACTGCCACATCTTTGGGAATTTTCAATTACTATCTGAACAGCAATGCTTTTTGAGCACTCCCTCATTTTAGAGGTGCTGCTCCTGGGTTCAGGATGTATAATTTTACCTCTATTTTCATCTCTGAGCCTGAAACATTTAAATTAGGATTAAGAATGACCAAAAATATCAACACTCAAGCATTACTGTAATGCTTCTTTCTTTGACCTTAATTTCATTTGCAGAAGCTCAAAAACAGTTAGTAGCTGTGGAATATATTCACCCAGATCCCATATAACATCCTTTTATGTGAGGAGAGGGAATGGAGTGGAAACTTGGTCGCCATTGATGGGTGCCTAGCTGTACAAGGTATTCAGACACCAGTCTTGGCTGCAGTGTAAGAACCTGCACAGAATAAAATCAAGCTAAAAAAAACCTGGGAAGTGGAGTATGTAGACATTAACACCAAGGGAAAACTTCCTCCAACATTATAGAGAACATGTTTTCTGGGAACAATGTCCTCTTTGTTTTTATAGCAAGGTGGATGGAAATTTCCAGGCAGATATACACACAGCAAAAGAAATTAAAACAGACATTCACATGATAACGAGGGAAGACAGTCAAAAGATAGCCAGACTGCAGTCATAAAGGAGTACTGTTAAAGCATAGGAAATTTCTTATTTTATCATAATTTCCAGTGAAAACAACATCCACCAGGGGATAGAAAAGAGTATAGAGAATTGGTAAATTGAGGTTCCAGTTCATTCAAGCACCTCCTGTGCAATCTAGATAGATGACATAGCCTCAAGACAATTAATGGGAGTGTATTTGCATGTAAAATGAGAATATAAATATCCCCCTTCTTTATCTCACAGAAGAGTTATGAAACATCACATAAGCTGTAACTTTCAAGAAAGATAATAAGAACAAAATGTTATGAACATCGTATCACTAGTTCTATTGTGTTTTCATTTTATCTGTTAATCACCATGGTTTCTAGAAATAAAGATTGTGACATTGTGGAAGTCAGGCTTTCTCTTGAAGTAGGGCACAATATGAAAGGTCTGCAACAATTGTCTTGTTCTGTGTGTTATGTCTTTGACAGGTAATGCTGTCCATGTTATTAATTGTTGTCTTCCCTGATGGGGGAGACCTTCAGATTTTTGCCAGGAGAAAAAAGGAGGCAAACGGGACTTCATGCTTCTCAGTCTCCAAATAGCTGTTTATTAATTCTTATCTAAGAAGTACAATCCACTGACATGGCCTAGACATAGCACAGAGCAGAGAATGCAGCAAGAAGACAACTTATCAAGATCTCACAGCCTTTGTAAAGGTAAATTACCCAATGAAAGCTTAAAATGCAAGATATTTTCACTTTTTTACCGATGCCCAACAAGTTCCTAAATCACGTAGACAGGAACTGCGGAATTCTGTATCCAATCATCCCAAACCACTATTGATGCAAAATATGGAGTTAGTGGAGAAGGAGAAAGAAGCTTTTAACTACAACTTATCCTCCATTTTGAGGTTTTCTACTTCTATCTATTTACTATGCAAATAGACCTAAAACCTCTAAATTTTCACCCTGAGATAATCTCACACAGTATTCTATCACCTAATTCACACCACTGTAGATTCAAATTCTTCCCAGAGGCTAGGCAAATTTTCCCATGGACAAAGGTCAAAAACAGTACTGTCAAGGGGGGTAAATCCTTTCAAAACAGGCAGAGAAATATTTTCTGCATTCTAGGTTCACACAACAGGCAAGTTTTCTGAAGAGGCAGAGCCCACGAAGGAGCCCTGCAAAGCTGGTAGTTCCTATGAGGGAGATCCAGCTCCATCATTCTAGAGTTGCACAGAGGCAACTATACCAGCATGACTGGGGTGTTAAACCCCAGACAAAAGACAGAGAGGGAATTGTGGCAGACACGAAATTCACAGAATCTCCTGCTTTTCAGTACACAACTTGTCACCTCTAAAGTTACTCTTTACAAAAGTGGGGGCTCATGAATGTACTTAGAGAGATACAGCAGGCATGGACTAATTAAGTTCTGTCTCTATTTGAAAGGACATGTTTATAGTTAAAAAACAACCAAAAAAACCTGTGTCCTTTACTATGTGAATTAGCTAAAAGATGAAAATACTAACAAAGGAAAGATTATTAGGATTTTGAAATTAATTAAACTTTCAAATTTATGCCTGAAGGAATGACTTGAATTAAAGAACAGTATATCATTACTTTTGTATCTGTTAAAATCAGCAAGAAAACCCCTACTGGATGGTACTACAAGGATTCATCTAGCCCAGCATTCCACCCTGACCGTAGCAAAAAGCCGTTCATCAGCAGGGGGAAACACAGGAGTCTGGATAGTTCTTCAAATCCATTCACCTGTTCTTCCCAACTTCCACAGCCATTGTATTAGGCACATCAGACAGTACATGCCTCCATATTCCCTTTAGTATCTGCTCATGAATCTGTTCAGGAATTTGTTCAGAATCTTTTGCAATCACTCATTCTTCTACCTCTACAAATTCCTGGGGCAGCAGCTCCTAAAGTTCATCAATTTCTCTGTAAAAAGGTATTTTATTCATCAGTTTTAAACTGATATCCCACTAGTTTTAACAAGTACCCCTAACACTGCACGGTGGGGTGGAAAACCATCCTGCAGTCACCCAATCCACTACATTCATCATCTTCTAAACCTCAGTCAACCTGCCAACACACCTCCTCACCAATTTTAAGATCTCGGGCTGTTCAAACGCTTCGAACATGAGGGATACTTCATCCCTTGATTGTGTTTGTTGACCTCCTCTGCTTCCAAATCTGCTACATCTGTCTTGGGATGTGGAGACTGGGACTGCGTTAAATATTCAAAGCATGAGTACCAAGGGATTTAGAGAGGCAAAACACAACCCTCTGCCTTTTTCTCAAGGTTCTTCCTGACAGTGCTCAACATTTTGTCATCTTGTATTACAGCTGGTGGTGGGGTCAGTGGCTCTGTCCCAGGAAGAGGTGACCGGTCCGGGGAGATGGTCCCAAAAGGAATCGCCTTCCTGAGGTCCGGTGTCTTCCCTCAGCTGCTGGAGGAGGGCCCGTGCAGAGGCTGTCAGCTCTTTAGTGATATCAGCTCGTGATTCCAGCTCAGCTCTGCAGGGCAGCCTCCAGGCCAAGCCAGACCAGAGAGAGACGAGAGGCTCGTGTGGCTGGTTCCGCACAGAGGCAGCTTTATTGTGGGTCCGTACTCCGACGAAGGGGAAAGCCAGGGACGAGAGCTCTCCCTGTCCCACATGGGGAGAGGGCTTAGCTTTCATAGGGATACAGGGGATGGGTGAAGGCCAATGGGTTACGGAGGATCTGCATAGTGTCTCCTAAAGGATTGTGGGTCTGTCTTTTCTCGCAGTGACCAAAGAAGTGGTTGCCTTTCCAGGGAGTCCTGCTGAGCGATTGCGAAATCTCAGCAGAGATCCCTCCAGGGCAGGGGCTGGGCATACCCCACAATCTTCTGCTGGTTACTGCTGCACATGGATATGATCATTCCAGAGAACAACCCATGGTGACTCCACAGCCTCTTTCCAGAGTCTAATTTCAGCAGCAAATGTTTTAGACTCCTTAAATGTAGTCTAACATGGGCACTTTTTACAGCTGAGATCAGAACTGGTGTGTGTGCTAGTTTGTGTTTTCTGCTCCTTCCACATTAACCAGACCTCTTTTCCTGATAAGGCCAGCTGGAAGTAGTTCTGCTCTCACTAATCCCTTGCAGGTAGTTTTCTCTTCCTTGCAGTTCACCAGTTCCTTGTATTTCCATAGAAAGGGAGAGGATTAAGCCTGCTGTTACTGTTGCATACAGCTACATTTGGGAGGGAATATTGACCTTTCGTGTCTTTGGCCTTTTTCCTTCTCTATTTACTCCTCTTCAAGAACAAATCTGGAGCAAGTAGAAAAGAAAATATTGTCTCTTCCAGAGTAGAAGCTGTGGGATAAGTGCTCCCTTCTGTCCTTCTGCCATTTGGGCAAAAGTCACGTCTGTTATGGTTTGTGTTTTACATTTGGCTAGACACATACTGAACACTGTACTTCCCCAAAGTGCATTCTTTCTTTCATTTGCTCTTGGGAGAATGATGTTTTCTCAATGGAATGCTATAAAGCTGGTGCTTTAAAGGTCCTCCCTACCCACTTACAGGTACCTATATTTTTGTTTTTAATCAGGTCAAACAATTTACTTCCACCCTGCATGAAGGTAATTTGAGGCCTCTGCTTTTTAGATTTTTCTTTCAGAGTTTGCCCCAGGGCTCGTAATAACAAAACAGTAAATAGTGTATTACAGCTCTTACAAGGTTAAGATGCTTATTCTATTTTGAAATGTCAATGTTTTGCTGTTTCCAGCAGTACAGTGCAAATCCAGGACAATGCTTTTTTAAGGTACTCAAGTAAAATGTTAAAGGTTTTGTAGTCTGGACAGTTCTTGGCATAGTCCCCCATACAAATCAGACCTGCTAATAGGAACAATGGAGTAAAACCTCACATTAATATAGACTTTGCTAATTTATGTGATGTATCAATTCAACTGCTTCCACAGGAAAGAAATATCCACTGCATTTCCTCATCCACTTGCTACCACCTTCACTTCAATTTTCTCATCCCTTCATTATCCCTCCAAACAATAGTTTTAATATAAATCTTATGACTTTGAAGAAAATCATGTATGCTAATGAAAAAAAGTAAAATAATGGTTTTGTAGCAATCTGATGGTTAAGTCAGAGCAGGCACTCTTACTGCATGAGCTAAAAGCCTACCTGCAATGCCAGTTGCAGTCATGCTTTAGCTAAATTCTGACTCTGCCCCACAAAAAAAACCCAAAAAACAAACCTAACCAAAACAAAAATCCAGTAGCAACTGTAGAAACCAGCCAGACTACTACAGGAATTTGCCATGGTAGATGATAAGTTGATCAGGTTACTGAGTTAAAATACAGCGACCCACCATCAACAGTTATCCAAACCTTATGGCTGCTGCTCTCTACTTTTAGAACTCTGCTTGATTGCAGCACAATTTCAAAAGTCCTGAACTTCTGTAAAGCTGCACAGTTAGGCAACATATTAGTACAATTTTTGCAGAGGAAATTTTGTATCATTTTGTAACATGATCTGCACAGAAATGAGCAAAACCACAGGTTGGCCTGTCATCTGGGATGCGTCACCATGCCCCAGTTTCAAAATCTAGGTGGCCAGCCCTTCCAATCACTAAGAGACTTACTACATGTGTGTGTCAAAGTCCTGCTGTCTCTCTCACATGCAATAGCCACTCAGCTCTTTTTCAACACCTTTTTCAAGGTGTTGACTCTTGTTCTTCTGTTAGAAGAGAGGCAAAAATATGTTTATTTTGTGAGAAATTCACATTGCCCAGTAAACCACCGAAATCAACAGCCCATTTCTGGGGATGAGGACACATCATATATTGATCTATAGATATGCATTGATATATATACATGTACTGATATATAGATGCTGCATTCCAAAAGAAGTGCTGGGAGTGTTCAACTCTTAAGTGTAATGATGTATTTTAGGAGAAAAATTGATAGGCAGGCAGATAGTCAGGAAGAACAAGACCCAGAAAGTGCATGGGTTTTTGAGATGCTTGCCACCAGTTGTCCTGTAAGGCAGAGGAGATTAAATAACAGGAAGCATGACCTAAAACAACAGACTGAAGTCCTATGCATGGCAAAGGGAATCTAAGCCTATAATAAGGCACATGGCTTCACAGCTTCAAGGTTTTTTGAACTACATTTGAAAGCACCTTAAATCTGAAATTCATGACTTGAACCTGTTTATTTAAGTTATGTGAGTCAGTTGGAAAAATCAACCACTTCCATCTTCCTTCCTGCCATTGAAAAGAAGTCAAACATTTTAGTTTCTTCTTAATAAAAATGTCTTTGCAGATGTCTTCAAGTCTTTTGTGAAAACCTGACATTTGGAAATGTTGTCCATGAACCAAAAAGTCATTTCCAAACAGCTTTATTCAAGCAGAAACATGCTATTTTCCTGATGTTCACTTCCTAATTAGCAGTTAAACATCTAAGCTCTTATTTTAAGAGAAATTTAGCTTAATTAAAATTATATATTCTTCAAACAACATTTACTCTCAAAAACATCCACTGTTTTTTTTTAATGTTCCAGATGTGCTAAGATTTATATATTAAGTCAATGTGATATTAAGTGACATTACTACTTTTTTAGCAATGAACTCTGTTAAGAACATTTTTCTAATAAAGTATTGCTCTGTGTGTCAGAGTTGCTTGATTTAAAAACAAAGCGAGCAGTAGATTATCACGGTGTCCCACGGTGGTAGGGAGGAGAAGAGAGATCCAGCAGGCAGGAACTGTGCAGCAAGATTGATTTATGTAATTATTTTACAAACTCTTTTATAGACTTTTTTCTTCATAGTCTAATTGGTCAAAGGATCAGCCACCCCTTGGGGTGATTGGCTAAAATCCTAAAACATTCATTGCCAAAATATTTTTCTATTATACCATAAACAAAGGTTTGCAAGGTCGCAGGTGTTCATAGTTTATAGAACTCCGCTAATATCTTCCGTGAGAGAGAAAAGTATCTCACGGGACTGGGAAGAAGCAAGAAAAATTCTTGCTAGCAGCAATATTTGTATCCACAGTAGATTACTAAGAATTAAGAACCTAGGATTAATAAACCTGCCTGTACCTCAGTTTCAAAACAACAGTTTTGTAATTATAAGAAGCAGATGACCACCTTGAAAGGAAATCCATCATCTTTTATGAAAGCAAATAATGATGCATGAAGAGCTCATATTTAGTATGAAATCTTGAAAATGCTGGTATTCTTTTTTTCTTCTCCTTTTTTTTTTTTTTTCATTTCTCTGAGCACTCTTAATATTTTACTCCTGTAGGATAAGAGACTAAGAAAAAGTTTAGGAACAAGAAGTTAAGCATTTTCTTCAATTTAAAAACCACTCAGATTTTCCTTTTTACAGAGGCAAAAATAAATAGTGAATGTGGCATTTCTTCACTTTTTTTTTTTTTTTTTTTTTTTTTTTTTTTTTTTTTTTTTTTTTTGGTAACATTCTTGGTGAAAGAGAGCAGGGGAATCATTTTGCTAGCGGAAGATGACAGCAGTTTAAAGTATGAGATAAAGTAGGATTATTTTTTTTCTGATTCTTTCTAAAGAAAAGAGATTGTCAACATGCTTTTTGTCTGTGATAACTAGAATATCCATATAAAAATATTTTCTCAAGTGATTTTTATCACTTTTGATTTTCTATAATGTTGCTCAGGATATGTTGATTGCACTGTCTTTATGCTAGCTGTAGACCATGAGAGACACTTAGTTCTCTTTGCCAGCTATGTGGAAAATCCACAGTCTTAGATGTGATTGTCCAGTGTGCAGGTGCCCCAGAGCATTTGTGCAGCAAGAGTCTAACTCCTGCCCTTGTCCATAGCTTTGCTCTCTGATCCGATTTACTTGGTTCACCTAATTTATGAGATAACTGAGCACTGAGATACCTGGCCTTTAAACAATTCTGGTTGGTCTTTAAATTACTTTGTTATTTAGCTTTAGGTTCATGGGTATTTCAACAAGAAATCTTGTAATCCCTTAAAAACTACTACTCTCAAAATGGAGATTTATGCACTCACATAGAGCCAGTGAATTTTGGATGCAAGAATAAAATTGAGAAGGGCTCGGTATCCTCAGGAGAAAAGATTCAGTTTTTAATGAAGGCTAAGGATATATTTTGCAGTGTTGGTGAACAGCTTTTGCTGCCCAGATCTCAGAAAGAGCACTGTATGATTGTCTCAGGCACACAATAATTTTATTTCATATCAGCAAACTGCTTTAAATGCTGAAGGCTAGTAGAAATGCATTTATTCAATAATATGTAAAGCAAATGAGGAAGTCTGCACAGAAAGTGTTCTGCTCTGTATCACAGGGATACATGTATTTTTCAGAGCTGCACAAGATTTCACTGCACAATTTCCATTCGAGCTAAAGGGGTTTGTGCATGCCTAATTCCCAGAAAGCTCACAGGAAAATGATTCTAGGGACAGATTATACAATAGGTCTTAACAGCACTAATAAAAACAGTCATTAAAATCTATACTCATAGTTTGCCACCCATTTTTCATGTACTACAGGAGCTTGGACTGTCTCTCACTGCTTCTGTCAGAAAGAATTATCCCTGGGCATAGCAAAAAGCTTTAGCACAATGTATTTCTTGTCTTCTACAGTGTGAGTTTGTTAATCTTGTCACTGCTATATGTAAGGGTTACGTGACTTTTTACTGCTTTAATTCAAAAACACTGCTCAAGATTGTAATTTTATTTGCTTCAAATTGATTACCCTTGTAAGATCTCTTTCTGTGAGCACTGAAGACCTCTTGTTTCCACAGGTGGGTTATGGTCATTTCAAACATAATGACTTGAAGATTCTTTGAAGCTCCTTCTTACATTATCTTTTAGCAAGGACGAAAGCATCAACAAGCAAGGTATACTTTCGTAGACTCCGTAGCCTTCTTTAACACTTTATTTTGACAAGTCACTGTTAGTTAAAGATACTGAGGAAATCTTAAGATATCAGGGAAATAATTGGCTGAAATTGCTACTTTCTTGTCTGCCTCAGGAAAGACAGGATATTTGCTGTAACTGAGGTTCTTGCCCTACCTCAGGTAAGCACCTGCCCATGGTAACAGGAAAGCTTCATTTTCCAGTGTCACTTTCAGTACTTTTGGTTCTGTGTTATTCAGGGTGTGCATCTCAGAAGAAAAATTTTATGGGATGTTTTATGTCTTTTTTTTTTTTTTTTTTTTGAGAAATAACAACCATGGAAGATTAGGGGACAGCTTACTACTGTTCTTAATAAGCAGCACAGCCTGTCTTCAGTACTGTTTACAAGCTTCTTGTGGACTGTTACTTTCCTTGAATCCAACTTTGGTGCTCTTTCACATATGGATAAAGCTTGGATTTTTGTTAGGGTTTGTTCTGTTTTGTTTTCATCTTGATAGCATTGTGGTTGTCTGGATATCCTATTTAATCCTTTTTTTTTGCTTCATTGCTTTTATATCCCCCCTCACCCTTCTCCGTCATGTTTTTTTACTTCAGCACCTTTTTCTGCCACCACCCTATTCTCTTCTCTTCCCATGTTTTTGTTCCTTCTCCCATTTCAAGTTATTTTCCTGTCCTGCCCATTGTACATTATTATTGTGTCTTTAAATACCAGGAAAATTAATTAATAATGCAACAGTGCTTCAGCCTGTGTATATTTGCATATATGTAAAGTTATGTATTAGCAGCATCATTTAGTACGTGTATCATGGTACTAAGGTGTTACTGTTTACAGGATGGTGTGTGTAATTGCTGAGGCATGGTTTCTCCTTCAAAGGTTGTCTGCCAAAATTGCCTAAACAGTCCTCTCTTGCCCCTTTTAGGGCACTTTTCACCTTTGCAGCAAGAGGATGAGAGTTGTGGTGAATGCAGAGCTGCTGTGCAAAGATTGCTGAAGGACACAGACCTCTCCTGTTCTGGCCACTGAAGAAATGAGAGTAAACACCCAAGTCTGTGCCTTGTCAGTGTGCAGCACAGCTTGTGTAAAAGTGCTCATTTGCAGCATGGAGGGGTTCTCTGAAGTGCATACTTTTCACGAAGCAGAGACAAATGGAGAAATCATAGAGGATAAAGAAAACAAGTGTGTCCTTGATCTTGTTTTTGCTACCATCAGAAGATTCTCCTACTGGCTTCAAACACAACAGCAAAAAGGGACTGCAGATATTTAAGGGAGAGGAGACAGTTCATTTGTTGACATGAACAGAGTATGGAAAACAATAAAATCTTAAAAGCTTGGAGTGAACTGAAAAATTGATTTTATTTAAAACTTTTTTTAACATGTTTTTCCTGTTTCATTGTCCTTTCTTTTTAGAGTTATGGATAGAGCAGGAATGGTGAGGTTGCACTGAACCTGTCAAAACTGATGACAGTTCAAAGAAATTTCAGTCCTTTGCAGGAATAACTTTAATGAGTGTGATGCTTTGACTCCTCCACTGTCTCATGACTGCATTTTCTGTCTAAAGTGTGGTCTAATTTATTCTGTGTAAGATAGGCTCTTCCTGTGTAGCTCCAAATATGTAGTCCCTGCTCCAAGTTACTGTACTCTGCACTGGCAAGAAGTCAAACGTCTCCCATTAATTAAATAGATGGTACCTTCAGCAGTTCTCCTAGGCGCCAAGCAGACAAACACCAAAGAGGTGGTGGACAGGGGTAGAGTGACAGGGAGCACGTGGTAGGAAGAGAATTCACTGATCCTAGATAACAGCATTGTGTTAAAAGCATCAGTCAAGGTTTTAGATTGCCCCATGTAAATCTCACCTCTGTCTGAGACCATCAAGACCTTTAATCTTAACCTTGTGTACATAAATGGCCTCATTAAGAAGTTACTGGCTAATCTAGGATGAAAAACCTACTTCTTATTTGAGTTTAAACTGATTGTTACTGGCATGGTCCCATGAAGAAAGGTAGGTTCACAGCAGTTAAGTCTCTTGACAAAATTCCTTTTCCTTTCTCTTTATTTTTTTGCAAACTGTAAAACTAAACAAATTATGGTATCTGTCTCTAATATGTGACAGCTAATAAAACTTATTATCTGAGTGAAAAAATTATAGTTGGGGATCAATTGCTCACAGAAATGTTAATGAGGGTTGAGTTTAACACTAATCCAATTCTATGAAGTTTGGAAAGCTGTTAATCTGAACGGAACCCAAAAGAAAGACTGTGTTGGGTTGCTGGCTTTGGGTTATGTTTTACCTACCACGAACCCCACAAACTGTGTAGAATATCTCTTACCACTGAAAATCCAGCTCCCAGTAAGTCTCAAGGCCAGGCTGGACAGAGCTCCAAGCAATCTCTTCTAATGAAGGCTGTCCCTGCCCAAATCAGGGGAATTGGAATTAGATGATCTTTAAGCTTCCTTCCAATCCAGGCCATTCTATGATTCTATGATTCTATGAAGCCTCAAGCTGTACCTACAGCATTTTTGTTCTGGTTTTTGCTTTTTATATTAATACTTTTTAATGTGCTCTCATGCCATTATACTAATAACTAGACATTTTCTAGTACAACAGGTTCAGGTTCCTTGATGCTAATTGGACATGTTGCAAAATTTTGTCAGAGGAGGAGATAATCAGGATGCATCATTAGCTTCTGTGATGCCTATATTCATTAAACTGTATTTCCCTTCTTCTTTACAAATTATGGCCTTATTTATATTTGTTTCTCCTTGGGCTTTTCTCTGTGATGTTCTCAACACATCCCACCAGTTACAAAACAGTTTAAATTTTTGTTGACTTTTCAGTATCTTGAAAGCACTTGGAATCTCATGGGGTACAGGCTCCAGAGAAAAGTATAAAAACAGACCTACCTTGTTGAACTAGCTAAAGCATAGCTGCCTGAAAGCATCATGCAGTGTGGATCAGTAGGTATTTAGCTCAAATTTTCTCTACAAACATTGCCACGTAATCCAGATACGATGCGTGCTGATCTTTGTGCCTCAAGCAGTCCAACTTGCAATTCCACAGTAGATTTTAGAATGTTATTTCTATTCAGAGGAAAAAAAGCAACAACATTAAATACAGAAACCAAATGGATTTGTATTTTTAAAATGAAGCCTTATTCTGTGAAATCACAAGTATCAACTTAACGGGATTCGTAAACTATTTTTTTAACAGTTTCTCGTATTTAGGTTCCTCATGAGCAATTCCAAGAAATCTTCAACTTTCCAAGGAGTAATTCAGCACTCTTCCAGTAGTAGATTTTTATTTTTCTTCTTGTAAGATCTGTGGAAAGGAATTTCTTTAATGCTAGACTTACATGGGACAGATCTTTCCCCAAGTAACATAAATCCTGTCTCAACTTAGTTTCCCTTTATACTTTGATTCTTTTAGTTCACCTCAGGCAAATAAACCTAAATAGTAAAACAGATCAATATTTCTGAGGAAAAAGACCGAGCTTGACTGAATCTTAGTATACTGACTTCCACACCTGATTATGTTACTTAGCTGTAAAAAAACCCTTTTTTATAATGGTGAGGGAGAATATGCAAGTTTAATCCTCTTTAAGAGACAAACTTGAAGCCATTTTTCAAGGACTAATGTAATAAACATCTTTGAAAATTACTATAATAAAAAAAACAATTATAAGATGTATGAATATTTATGAAAGTATGTGTTCAAGAAAAGAAAAACAGTGAGAAGAAAGTGTTTTGGGGTGGATTGACATTATTTTACATGCGAATAGAGTCTCAAGAAGAGCAAACTCATCTTTTACTTCTACCTCGCATCACTTAGTGACTATAATTGTTCAGTCAGGGCATTTTTGGCAGTAAAAGGAGATTACCGAAGGAGGGAAGAACTACAGAAAGATTGCTGCAAATAGGTGAAGATCAGCCTCCTTTTTATAAGCTGTAGATCAGGCAAGAAACAATGGACTTTGGCCACATCAAAACATGCAGGTATGGCACAGGGCTGGGTGGGATCCTCTGAAATGTGGACAGTGAGGACCAAGGAACTACTTCCCTGGGACACTGCAGAGCTACTCTCACTCAAGGTCTCTAATAGCAGTTTATGCAGAAGTCTGCCAGAAATGATGTTGCCCTAGAATGGACTTGGCAAACAACTGAGATTCCTTGGGCCCAGTTTTTATGTCTTCTTTATGCTTCTTCCAGCTGATCCAGCTATGTAGCTGATGGAGGCTACAACATTACTTCTACCTTACAGCAGAAACCAACTTGCCAAAGTTGTAGGCAAAGTCTGGGATGTCCCTTTCAGTACTTGGGGGGGGGGGGGGGGGGGGGGGCGGGAGAAAGATAAAAAATTTCTGGTGTCTTTATTTATTTTGCAGAAACCTTGACTATTATAAACAAGTCATAAATTGAAAATCTGGGGAGTATTCATTGCTTTTTCCCTTCAAACAAAGACTGCATTCATTCCCCTGATAGGATATGGAATAGAAGTGGCAGCAGGCTTAAGTGGTGCCAGTGGATTTGGCAGGAAGGAAGGATGGGTCCTCCACAACATGCAACAGCATTTATGGGACTCAGAAGGAGATTGGGGATATGGAGGTGGAGGACAAACAAGCAAAGATAAACAGGCCCAGATACTCACCAAAGACAACAGGACTGTCCACCTGACAGAGAGGGCTGGAAGTAGCACTTTCTTGGAAATGAGACAATGCAATAAGAAGATGAGTTTTGCTTTTTTTGCTTTTTTCAAGAGTTCTCCCACTCTTCATTAAAGCTGCAGTTTCTGTGCCTGTGTCAGTCTGTACTCCAGAGGGTTTTCCTGAGCCATATTTGCTCAGTTGGATTTGCAATATCCTTCTCTAGAGTTTTCAACAAGACTCAGGACAAAAAAAATGGGGAAACCTTGCAAGAGAGCAAGTACCTTCAAATCAGATTCATATAGATAAATCATGTCTATTCTGTCATAAGAAGCAGAAAAACTCCTCAATGTTTGCATATTAGGAAAATAAAAAAACAGACAAATTTGGTGATGGAAGTAATGTGGGAGAGGGACTGGGAGAGGAACACAAGGAACAGTGGTGTCATATTTGATTTATGATTGCAGCAAAAAGGCATAAAAAGACCCAAGGGGAAGGAGGAGAGTGGGAATCTAGACAAAAAGAATGGAGGTCAGAGAATGAAGAGCCTGCAGAAAAGTAGAATTCATATATTCATTTTTCGTCTGCTCTTTACTTAGATGCATTCAAAGTCACAGCAATCCGATCTGCTCTGAGTGGTGGTGTTGGACCACACGAGCTCTGAAGATCATTTCCAACATAAATCATTTTATGATTATAATGAAGCAACTGCAGAAGTTATTGTTTCTATGTTAAGAACATACTGCTTCTCTCTTCTCAGAGCTACTGGCTAGTGATAAACAATCCCATAATGTTTACTTGACAACTCCTTCTTTTCAGGTTCAGACAGCACATTTAGTGGTGCCTTCCATTCCGTTGAGCCCTGCCAACTATGATTTTGTCTGCAGAAGAGCACTGATAGCCAGAACCCAATTTAACCTGGCCTAGTGATATGATCTGATCCCACCTTGCAGCACCAGGACAAAAGACAGGTAAACACAAACCCTGTATCCATGTCACTAATGTTTAATTCATATTCTTGCACAGTTGCACAAGTTTCATGCTGAGGGAAGGTTGGAGGGAATTAATTTTGTTTTACCCTCACAGTGAACTCCAGCAATGTGGAACATCCTAAGTTCTGGAAGTATGTTTAAATTCTAACCTAAATCCTCCTAGAAGTAAAGATTATGAAACTGCAGCTTGGGACCATTATGGCAGACACTTTAAATTAATGTAACTGGCCATGTTCTTAGTTCTCTTATATGAGCAGAATACAAAAATTGTCTTAAAAGGGGCATAAGCGCTTGTCAAGGGCACCCTGTGCTTGAAAAATATTTCCTTTGTCAGCGTGAACAAAGCTGATGGCATGGAAGGATTGAAAACACATAGGTCACAACAAACCCTTAGCTAGGGGCTCAACTATTATCCTGAGAGGCATAGTATAAGGCTGCAGGTGCAATAAAATGCTGATACAAAGCTCCCATTTAAGACAAGTGGCATTTGGACGCTAGGGAAGTAGTTGGCCCTGCAGTGCATTTATTTTTCTGAAGTGACAGAATTTTTATCACTTTCTGTTTCATCTTGGAAAAGGAGGATAATGTTTCATGAAAACCATCTAGGGAGCCATCAGACAAAGAAACTTCTAGAAGCTGCATTAAAAAAATTTTCCACATCTGCTTGCCTCTTATATGTGTGAATCATAGTTTTACCACCTCCTTTGAGAAATGACAGGTTTAATATATGCTCCATCTAAGCAACCGAGGCACATGGAACACAGAAAGGTGTGGAGGGAGATTTCTTTGAAATAAAACTGCTCTGTAGAACAGAAAATATTTGAACATAAATTTCAAAGGCTTGTTTCAGCAGATAATGCTTTCAGGCTTTGCAGGCAAAGTCTACTAGTAACCACTATTGTAAACATAATCAATATGATGTAGGTATACGGAACTGAAAAAAAGTATAGTTACAGTTCAGATGCTTCTTTAATAATGCATGCTAGTATTTTCCTATATATACTTACTAGTTTTTAAGTTGAATAATTATACAAGACAACTAAATTCAAATTCTAGAAAATATCAGAAAATCTAGAAAAAAATTAAATTCTCTAGTTCTTGAACAATTTCATTCCATGAAAGTTAGTAAAATCTTGAAATCAGATAACAAAATGTAACAAACACTCTAAAAAAGAGATATAATAAAATCAAATGCAACTAAAAAAAAACAAAAGGAAATTTGGAAATGGCATGAATACAACAAAATGGATTGGGACGAAACGAGGTGCAGTGAAAAGGACCGAAACTTGCCAAAATTAGACAAATTGAAATCTTGAAATCAGAGAACGAAGTGAAACAAAGAGACAGGAGAAGACATTGACGAAATGAAATACCATTTAAAAAAACCCAAAACTTCTGAAAGGAAGTGAAAACAATAAAATGGCATGGGATAACATGAAGTGCAGGGAAATTGACCAAACCTTGCTGAACTGATCCTCATTGAAATGGCAAGATTTCATTTCCTTTCAGGAAAGGAAATGAAATCTCGAAATCAGAGGACAAAGTGAAAGAAATTGACAGGAGTGGACTTCTAATGAAATTAAATTCAATGGAAAGAAAGAAAAGAAAATTCAGAAATGAAGTGATTGTAATCAAATGTAATGAGATGACATGAAGTGCTCCCCTTTTGCATGGCTTTTGTAGTTTCAGTATCCCTGGAGGTCTAGGCTTTGTGCTTTTCTAAAGCCGCACCTTAAGCGTAAGCCTAACCCTGAACAGAGCAGTAAAAGCAGCCTTTTGCTGAGGTGCCAAGAACATGGGTTGGTGTCAAGGAGCAAGGTGAGGAAGGAGCAATGTTGGGGCAGTGCCGTGCTCCCTGTGGCATGCCACTTGTAGTGTCAGTGTGCCTGGAGCTCTGGGCTTTGTGTTTTTTTCAAGCCTAACCTAAGTGGAGCAGTAAAAGCAGCTTATTCCTGAGGTGTCCAGCACGTGGGTTGTGCCAAGAAGAAAGGTGTGGAGGGAGCAATCGTCGGGCAGTGGGGTGTTCTTGCACTGAAATGGACCAAACCTTGCTGAAATGATACTCACTGAAATCCTGAAATCAGGGAACGAAGTGAAATGAGGAGACGAGAGAAGACACTGATGTCATGAAATGTTTTTCCTTAAAAAAAAAAAAAATTATATTAAATGCTATTAAAGAAAAAAAAAGAAGAAGTATAAAGTGAGGAGGATGAAGTGGAATGGGATGACATGAGGTGAAACGAAGGGTCTTGATAAGGAAAGATTAGTGTTCCTACTGAACGGGCATAGAACAGGGCATAGAGAAGGAAAACGAAAGACAGAGGGAGAATCAGAAGACAAGGACAGCATTACCGCTTCACCTCGGGGCGCCCCATGTACGTCTGTCTGTGCGGCGGATGCAGCGAGCAGTGACCGGCCTGCGTGGCTCCAGTGACCGGCCGGGCGCGCTGCCAAGCGGCGGCGAGCGGCCTGGCTGCGGCCTGCGCCCCGCCGGAGCGGCTGCTGCGGGCTGGGTGCAGGCCGCGCCTGCCCCGTCGGGGGAACAGCGGAGTCCTAGGGTGTCGCGGCAACAGGCTGCCTCGGGGAAGCGGCAAAGCAGGGCAGGACAGCACAGGTGTGAACAGGACAGACAGACAGAGAAGCAGCAACGCCGCAGGGAGAAAAAGGCAAGGAGAGGGCCAGAGCTGGCCCTCCTGGTGAGCCTTCACTCCCTGCAAGAAAACCAAAAAGTAGCATCCTCAGAGGTGTGGTGCAGGTAGCTGCTTTTATGTGCTACGCCTCCTGATATAGCTCAATTTACAGGGCATTTTTTCCCGATCTACCACACCTGCAAGGGGCAGTCGCTTGCAGCCCAGTCATGGGAGCTTTGTCTCCCCTGGGTGGCTGTCAGATAAAGTCTCCCCAGGGCCTGGGGTCCCCTTCATCACATATACAGCCCCTGGAGTAAGTTTGCACCTCATGTATGTCTCAACGTATGTTAATAATGGCATAAATAAAAATCAAGTTACTCCCTCCATGCATGGGTGGAGCCAAGGAGCAAGGTGTGGAGGGAGCAATGTTGTGGCAGTGCCATGGTCCCCTTGGCATGCATTTTGTAGTTGCACTGTCCCTGGAGCTCTAAGCTTTGTGGTTTTCTCAAGCCTAACCCAAAGTAGAGCAGTAAAATCAGGGTTTTGCTGAGGCTGAGGTGCCAAGCACGTGAGTGGTGCCAAGGAGCAAAGTGTGGAGGGAGCAATATTGGAGTTGTGCTGTGCTTCCCTTGGCATGCCACTTGTAGTTGCATGGAGCTCTAGGCTTTGTGGTATTTTCAAGCCAAATCCTAAGCGTAACCCTAATCATAAGGGGAGCAGTAAAATCAGCCGATTCCTTAGGCTGAGGTTCCCAACCCATGGGTGATTCCAAGGAGCAAGGTGTGGAGGGAGCTGTGTCTGGGTAGTGCCGTGCTCTGCTTGGCACACCTTTTGTAATTGCAGTGTCCCTGGAGCTCTGGGCTTTTCAGTTTATATAAGCCTAACCCTAAGGGCAGCAGTAAAATCAGCATTTTCCTAGGCTGATGTGCCCATTATACAGGTAGTGCCAAGGAGCAAGGTATGGGGGGAGCAATGCTGGGGCTGTACTGTGCTCCCCTTGGCATGCCTTTTGTAGTTGCAGTGTCTGTGGAGCTCTGGGCTTTGTGGTTTCTGAAATGAAGGTATGTTGTGGTTTTCTGAAATGATGAGAAAACAATAAAATAGAATGGGATGACATGAAGTGCAGGGAAATGGACCAAACCTTGCTGAATTGATCCTCATTGAAATTGCAAGATTTCATTTCCTTTCATGAAATGAAGAAACATTTTTAGCATTTCATTTCATCAGTTTCTTCTCCTGTCTCTTTATTTGACTTCATTCCCTTATTTTGAGATTTCAATGTGCATAATTTTGGCAAATTTCAGTGTTTTTCACTGCACCCCATGTCATCCCAATCCATTTGGTTGTAGTCGCTCCATTTCCAAATTTTCAGGTTTTTTCCACTTGCATTTGATTTTACCATATCTCCTTTCCAGAGTGTGTGTGCGATATCAACGAGGATCAATTCAGCGAGGTTTGGTCCATTTCCCTGCACTTCATGTCATCCCATTCCATTTCATTGTTTTCACTTCATTTCAGATTTTTTTCTTCTTTTTTTCAATTGCATTTTATTTTATCATATTTCCTTTCCAGAGTGCTTGTTACACTTTCTTCTCTGATTTCAAGATTTCATTCCCTTTCATGAAATGAAATTCTTCAAATTTTAATGTCTCTCAAAGTAACAGATTTTGAGTTTAAACTCTAATTTTTAGCCTAATAAACCATATTATTTCCTATTTCATCTGTAGTTTCCAGGTTTAATACCCACCATTTGCAAAGAACCAGTAAATTCTTGATTTATTAAGAAAGAAGTTTAGCATTCCTGTTACTTCAATTCCTAAAGCAAGTATTTGGATTTAGATGCCTGTTAGAAACTTTACGTGAAAAGATGAGAAACCAAACAGAAATGTTCAATGTTCCACATCTTTGTAAGGATGCACTGAGATTTCCACAATCAATCTGACTAGGGAGAGCAATGGATATTGTTTACCCTGACTTCAGTAAGGCTTTCAACACTGTCTCTCAAGAAATCCTCTTGGGCAAACTGCAGAGGTGTGGGTTGGATGAATGGACAGTGGAAGGGATTGAAAACTGGCTGAGTGATAGATCCCAGGGGGTCATGATCAGTGGCACAGCGTCTAGTTGGAGGCTTGTCACTAGAGGTGTCACCTTAAGGGTCGATACTGGGCCCAGTATTGTTTAAATTATTCATCAGTGACCTGGCTGAAGGGGCAGATGCCTCCTCAGCGAGTTCCCTGATGACACAAAGCTGGAGGAGTGGCCGATACCCCAGAGCGGCTGTGCAGCCCCTCAGGGGGCCCTCGACAGGTTGCAGGGATGGGCGGAGAGGAACCTTCTGAAATTCAGCAAAAGCAAGGGCAGGGTCCTGCACCTGGGGAAGAATAACCCTGGGCACCAGCACAGGCTGAGGCTGAGTGCTGTAAGCAGCACTACAGAGAAGGACCTTGGGGTCCTGGTGGACAACAAGCTGTCCATGAGCCAGCAGTATGTCCTGGGGGCCAAAAAGGCCAATTGTGTCATGAGGTGCATTAGGAAGAGCATTGCCAGCAGGTCAAGGGAGGTGATCCCACCCCTGTGCTCAGCCCTAGTGAGGTGCATCTGGAGTGCTGTGTCCAGTTCTGGGCTCCTCAGTGCAAGAGAAACATGGAGCTCCTAAAGCAATTCCACTGGAGAACAAAGATGATTAAGGGACTGGGGCGTCTCTCTTTTGAGGAAAGGCTGAGGGAGCTGGACTTGTTCAGCCTCGAGAATAGGCAGCCAAGAGGGCGCCTCATCACTGTCTCTAAATCTGAAGGAAGGATGTCAAGAGGATAGATCCACGCTCTTCTTGGCCATGCTGAGTGACAGGGTAAGAGGCAGCGGGCAGAAACTGATGCACAGGAAGTTTCCCCTAAACATGAGGAAGAACTTCTTTCCTGTGCAGGTGACCGGGCACTGGAACAGGTTTCCCACAGAGGTTCTGGAGTCTCCCCGACTGGAGATACTCAAGAACCATCTGGACACAATCCTGTGCCATGCGCTGTGGGATGATCCTGCTTGAGCAGGGAGGCTGCACCAGATGACCACTGTGGTCCCTTCCACCTGATCCATTCTGTGATTCTGTAATTCTGACTATGCTGCTTCTATAGCAACATTAGTTTACATTAAAGTATTTGTTAAAAGCTTATAAGCAAGGATTAAGTAGTCAATATTTTCTAGTTCTTTTCTTGTTGAACCGATGATAGACAGTGGGATTTTTTAAGATAGTAACTATTAAATACATTCATGAGAATAGTAATTTTGCTTCTTTTGTTTCCTGCCTGCTTTGTTCTTAGATGATTTGCTACCACTGCTTATAAAGTAAAAGAAGTCCCATGCTACAGAAGTTGAGGCCTGAGCTGTTTTCCCTGAAAGAAAAAAGCTAGGAAGCTGCAGGAGATTACACTTTTCACCTTGGAGAAGTTCTGTTGTTAAAGTTGTTGTTGTTCTGAAGCCTAAATAAAGTTTTCAAACAGGAGTAGTTCAGTTACACAAATAACAATGTACTCATACTCACATCCTAAATGGTTAATACAACAGTGATCTTTTGAGGAGCCTTTTTTCCCACTGAAACATACCAAATTCAAATATTAGATGTGGCCATCCATTTGGAATTAAATACTGGTTTTATTTGGTAGTTTATCCAGCTACCTCAAAGAGCAAATTTCAAAGTTGAAAGAGGAAGAAATAGTCACATTTCTTGTGTTTATCTTCCTCCAGACCCTTGCATCTAACATGGGATCAGTGAGATTTTTGGGCATAACATTGGGAGTTCACAGTTTGTGGTGTGATGGCAAAGCCATGGATTAGGGAAGAGGCTGGATCTCTGTTAGCTTTCTTGGGGAAGCTGTGTGTGCAGTGACAGTGTCTATGCTGGCCATGTTCCTCTGAGCAAGAGAGGGAACAGGTCAGGTGTACTCTCATGCTTAGTATGTCCAGGAGAGGAAAACCTGTAATCCCCAAAATATGACAGGAGGGAGTGATGACCTAAGCACTGAGGATACTTCCTGGGAAGTGGAGAGCACAGCAAGATGTTTCTCCAAACCAGCTGCTGAGTGGGCAGAAGACCAACCTGAGAGAAAGAAGCTCTCTTGCTTCAGTGTACAAGAGAGATGGTTATAGATTTTATTTATTTCCATCCCCTTTAGTCTTGCTGGCTTCCCCGCCCCACCCACCCCTCCCAAATTTAAATTTTCCCTTCACTTCATATTCTAATAAGACTTAGAATTTAAGCTTAAAAGCTTTTTCTTTGGAGGACTTAAAATGGGAAAATCTTAGGCAGGTCCACCACATAGTTCCAGGCAGCTCAAAGGCTTCTGTTTCTACATAACATAATATATGGTTATTTGTGACTAGACATGAACAGTTTGGTGAATCTTAAACTTCAGGAAAGCATGTCTGACTTTATGTAATTTCTGTTCCCATTTAACAAAATTATGTGGCTTTAATTCAGGTTTACCAAGATGCTTCCAGCTTGGTGGATATATTGTGAACTTGTATTTCTATGCAGAAATAGTGCCTATCTTCAGGTGATTAAGAGATCTTTTTATTCTTAAACCTGCCACAGATTTGTGGGTGAAAATACATGCTTTCCTTTCACAATGCCTGGAGTTCTGAATTGCAGGAAGCCACTGCATTGAACATTGGAGTGAAGTTGATTTGACAGTCAGCTGCAAGAGAAAATACAGTGGTCCAAATACTATACTGTTGAAATCAAGGATGCTTATATTGTGTTCATTTTTATAGCCATAGTTTTTACCTCCTCCAATCACCAGTGACACCCCAAGGGAGTTCTATTTGAGGAAAAAGTCACTCTCTTTGAGGTCTTATTATCTAGAATTAGCTTTAAGTGAAAGCAAGCCACCTGCAGCATGGCTACTCTTGAAAGGTCTCAGTGTGTTGATGTGAGAATAAAACAGTTCATCAATTCAGCCTTGTTATTCCTTGTTAAACCACTTCCTTTTATAGTGGTACCTGCAGAACACTGTGTTTGAAATTAACATTTAGAATTTTGAGCAGAGATCTCACAAAGCATTTCTTGGATGTTAATCTGCATGTGTCTGGAGATTAATCCTTTTTCTTGCTGTACATGTCATCTTTCATGGAAAGTACTGAAATTACAGATTTTAGTTATTTTTAGACCTAATCCCTACAACTCTTCCCTCTTTGCTTTAGCATCTATCTTGCTACTTTATGGTGCTATTTATAGTGTCAACACATAGTGTAAAGGAAATATCTGTCAGTGCTGCAGTACTTGCAACGCTTTCTCTAAACATGTTCCTGCAAATATATTTCAAGCCATGGAGTGAACTGTGAAGAAGAGTGGTTGTGGGTGCAAGGATGTCTGCAGCTTCATCTAAGCAGATGTTTGTCCTTGGGTGTCCTGGAGTGGCCTAAACTGATGCTTCAGGGCTCTACCAAGCAGCACTGAACAGAGGAGGCTGAAAGCGCTGCAGCCCTGAAGGGCTGAGTGCTTGACAGCATTGCTCTGGACATAAAGCCACTGACCCAGTCCTCAGATACTTGCCAGCAAATGTGCACTGCCAGCTCTGTCCAGGAGATAGTTACCAATAATAACTACTGGCTGAATTATGGGACAGTTCAGGATGGAGGGAATATCTGGAAATCACCTAGTGCTTAAAGCAGGTCAGCTAGAGCAGGGTGCCCAGGACTGTTGGGTTTTTAATATCTCCATGAATGGAATCTCCATAGCCTCTCTGGGAAACCTGTTCCTGTGTTTGACTGCCCTCAAAGTAAAAACGGGGGGGGGGGGGGGGGGGGGGGGGTTGTATGTTCAGGTAGAATTTCCTGTGTTTATATTTTGATTTTTTTTAAAAAAATCTGTGCCTCTTGTCCTGTCACTGGGCACCATTGAGAAAAGTCTACTTCCCTCTTCCTCATTCCCAACTTTCATTTGTACAAACTGATAAGGTCCTCTTGAGTCTGCTTTTGCCCAGGCTGAACAGTCCCAGCTCTCTCAGTCTTTCCTCATGCAGCAGGTGCTTCACTCCTGTAATCATCTTTGTGACCCTTTGCTGGACTTGCTCCATGTCTCCTGTTCTGAGGGGCCCAGAACTGGACCCTGCATCCTGTGTGTGTGTGGCCTCACCAGGACTGAGCAGAGAAGGTGAATCACCTCCCTAAAACTGCCAGAAATGGGCTTCCTAATACAGCTCGAGACACTGTTGGTATTCTTTGCTATGAGGATGAGACTCGGTTTGAGGCTAATAGACCTATTGTCATAAATGTGGTGGAAATGTGAGGTTGCACAAAAGTGCTAATATTTATAGTTATAAATGTAGACAAAACCTGTCAGAATAGAATACCAGAGCAGATGCCATGAAAAGTCCATTGGTGCCTGTCTTTACCTGACTCTTTCCCACATGCTTCAGTCTAACATGGTCATCAGCATAGGGTCTACTGCACTGTGATGTTGAAAACCCTTCCAAATGGAATAGTCTCATTTGTGCACTATTGCAATTTCCTTGATCAGGGCAGGAAGGAGTTAAAAATCTATTTGCTCTCACAGTTAGATGGGATCTTAAAGAAAATTTCAAGTCCATCCTCCTGCCTAGAGCAATTGTTCATAGATGTGTCATTCCTGATGTGCTTTTCTAATATTTTTGTAAAGACTTCCAGAGATGGAGACAGGAACATTTCCCCAGGCAATCTTTACTATTGGTTCTTCAGAACCATTATGGCTACTGAGGTCTAGCATCTAATGAGATTTCTTTTTTGACACATCTTAGGCCTTATCGTCTGTCCTACCAATGTCCTTCCTTGACATCAAACATGTTCATGTGTTTGTTTATGTTAAAAGCATGTGTTTATGCTTTATGTTCTCTTCCTTGATACTTTTTTAAGCTAAACTGCAGACAGGGTCCTAATTAGCTCTGAACTGATAGGCCCAGAACTCCACCAAGCTCATAGTACCTACTTAGGCAAAGCCATCTGATAGAGATGTCAAACTACGCCATGAGATGTCCAACTATGCCACATGTAGGGTGTGTAAAAGAGTAACTGCCCTCAGTCTATGAAAAAGGAAACAAAAGAAGAAGGTGTGCAGTATTTCAAATCTCAGTGAAGATCCAAAATAAATCAGATAAAGACTTAAGTGTGAAGTTTTTTCTTTAAGACTCGTATGTGAATTATGGAAATGAGAAATGGGATGGAAGATGTGAAGTATCAGGTAAGCACCCCAAAGTGCCAGCAATTTTATGGGGGCTAGAGCCCAAGGACTACAGAAGCTGGGAAAAAGACTATGGTGTGGGAAAGAGGATGAGAAAGAAGGCTTTCGTAGAAAGCAAAATGGGAAAACAACATTGTCCAATCAAATAATGTAGAGGAGATGTTAAACAAAAACCTCTACTTTAACTATTTGTAAATACTGCACTTGCTCCAGGTTGAGCTATCTGTACAGAAATGTATGCACACTTCTATTAGCCAGACTTCTAAATGGTAAGTATTCCTGAAAGGAAAGCTCCCCTCTCTGTAGTTGCCATTGCTACAATTATATTTTTATTTACATATAAATACATATTTGCGTGTTATTGGTCTGTTGGTCATATTATCTAGGAAACAGCCATAAAGACTTACAAATATGCCTAATTCTACTTCAAGAGAAATTATGCTGAAGTAAAGATTGCAGGTTATTACAGCTGGTGATGGGGGTCAGTGGCTCTGATCCAGGAAGAGGTGACCGGTCTGGGGAGATGGTCCCAAAAGGAACCACCTTCCTGAGGTCCGGTATCTTCCCTCAGCTGCTGGCAGGAGGGCCCTTGCAGAGGCTGTCAGCTCTTTAGTGATTATCAGCTCATGATTCCAGCTCAGCTCTGCAGGGCAGCCTCCAGGCCAAGCCAGACCAGAGAGAGACGAGAGACTCGTGTGGCTGGTTCCGCACAGAGGCAGCTTTATTGTGGGTCCCCTCCAGCGAAGGGGAAAGCCAGGGACGAGAACCCTCTCTCCGAGGGGCCCCAGAGAGCTTGCTTTTATAGGGATACAGGGGATCAGTAAGGGACCAATGGATTACAGAGGATCTGGGATGGGAACAGACCAATGGGTTACAAAGGATCTGCATAGTGTCTCCCAAAGGATTGTGGCTCTGCCTTTCCTCGCCGTGACCAAAGTGGTTGCCTTTCCAGGGAGTCCTGCTGGGAGATTGCTCAATCTCCTTATCTCAGCAGACGTCCCTCCAGGGCAGTGGCTGGGCATACCCCACAGCAGGTTATTTCACAAGTATTATTTCCAAAAACCAGAGCAAAGTGTCAAACAGCACTCAAATACTCAAGAAGTGTCCACCATATGGAAGGTTGTGTCTGTGGGAGTCTACTTCAAGAGAAGCAAGGAGAACAAATGTGTAGACTGAACTCAAATAGAGTGTAAGTCTTTAAAGAAAAAAATTCATCCCATATTTTGGAATTAAGACAATCCTTAAATGCTTCTAATTACAAAATAACTCTTGTCCTGATAGTTTTTTGCATCTAGAAGCCACTGTTTTAGATAAGGGGTTCTTTCTTAAAGGAAATATCACTTGTCATAAAGCATACATGCTAAAAAGGGAAAGTTCTGATTCTAAGAGATACAGAAGGTCACAACAAGGCAGTATGACAGTGGTGATAAGACAGCAGACATTGCTTTGTACAAACACCAAGCCCAACCTTTAGTGTTGCCTCAGTTGATTTTGCACTTGACAGCAGGACAGCATGTGATGAACAAAATTGCTCCTGGGTTTTTGAAGGCTATGTTAGAAAGCAGAGACATCACAAAGGAACTAGATTTCACATTAGGTTTCACATTATGCATACATGAATTCAAATAATGCAAGCAGAGCAATTACAAGACATAATCCAGCCAGCTGAAAAGCTGTATCTTAACTGTGCAGTTATAGCTGAGGTATTCCAGTCAACAAGCATTTAGCTAGAGGCAAGTGTGCCTCAAAACAGAACATTTTCCAAAATTAGTTTTGAAAAATAGGCCCTTGGGAGGTACTTTTTTAGCTACTTCATGATTTAAATAAGGTGACCTGTAGAGAAAATCTATTGCCCCAAGATTTGCCAATACTCACAAAAGACAGAGATGTCCTAGTTAAGAATCTGGAGCCTTTGGCATATTATATGAGTTATACGCAATTTAACCTTTTAACAGGATACTTTAAATCATCCATACAAAAATATCTCTACAGTCACTGCAGAGCAATCAAATTTCTTCTAAAGCTATCTTTAGACCTGTTTTTCTTTTATTCTGTTTTCTGTAGACACTAATCTAAGTGTTGTTACAAAAAAACACATTTGAAATCCATGGTAAAATTGGTTTTGCCAAATCATTAAACCTTCCCTAGTAATTTTGGGTTTGGAATAAGATAGAGAGGTCTCCCCCTTAAATCTTATGCATTTACCAGAAAGACCTGTGTAAGTATAATGGAAGACAGATGTACATGTAGAGAAGAAAAACAATCTTCCATGAAATACTGACTCTGGTGAATTTTTATAACCAGCTAAATGCTGAGAATAGAGACCATCATGTACTTGTTCTCTCTCTGTAGATCATTATCCAGTTTATATATTCTAATCCTGACAGTTGGATTTTTTTCTTAAAGTTGGGGTTTACATGCTGCAGGATGTGTTCCTATTAACATTTTCCCTCAGATCAGGATCTTACTTTTGAATCCAGTTTACCAACTGCCTCTGCTTGCCGTGCTTTGCCACTGGACATGCGGTGTTTCTTTAAGGTGACTCAATTAGGACATGCACACATAATGCACTCCAACTATTAAGGGGAGTCTAAATTGACACCACATTAGAGTTGCCCTAAAATAAAATCCTTTGACATGCGTATGAAGTGGATGTCTGCACTAGCTCTTTTCTTCTACAGAACTTCTCAAGTTGAGCTATAATGAACAGATTCTACAGCTAATGTAGATATAGCCAATTTTTTTCTAAATAAATAATCCCCATGGAATATCTCTACCACTTTGCATTTGCCATTTATAACAGTGTGAAATAATTACCAGTTCTAGAAAGGATTTCCTTAATAGGAAGATAAAGAAATTCTTCTCTATTAAAGAACTGTAGGCCTAGAGAACATGATTTTGTTTTTAAAAAAGCTTTAAACACAAAATAAAAGATTATCCAACTGTACTAGACATAAAGGTGGGAGCTGGAAGTATTCTGAATGGCATTTACTGCAGATGCAAGTAGTAATCCTGTGTTTATTTCTCAACATTTAAACATGCTTTCAACAGAAAGAAATTTAAGGAATGAGAAATTTCAGAAAGCCAGTCATTTATTGATATTTGCCACAGAGATGTACACACCTCACCACTTTCTGATTTCTCTGATTGGGTCTACTTACTCTGTATATGTTTCCACGTTTCTACCCTGCATATCAGTGAATGGCAAAATTTGAAGTTCCCTAGTGTCCTGGGTTGCAGTGTATTCTATTACCATCCCCATCAGCCGTTGAAATCAGGTGGGGCAGTGTTTCCTTGCCTCCTCCCCCCAGACTATCTTGCTGTTAATGGCCCATCATTGTCCTGCCGCATGACTCAGAGATAACTCCCTCTGGACTATCATCTGTTAATGAGCCCAATCAACACCTGGCCTCATGACTCATTACCCCATTGTGAGATGCTCCACCCAGAGGGAGGAACCAAGCATCCCAGCGTGGATATAAGCTGAGGCTGAACACCAGAGACAAGGCCTTTCCACTGGATTTCCAGAGGACAGGAGCTACACAGCCACCACTGGACCTTCTGAGGAAGAGCAGACCCTCTTTTCTACAGGATCACCGCTTCAGAGGACTGCAGCCACCATTCTAGCAGACTGCTACCACCACCCACAACAGGGACTCAGGTTGTATCTTGACTCTGTCAGTTTGAACCAGTGTTTTCTTTTAGTTTTTTTCTTTCCTTTTCTTTAACTTCCCCATTAAATTGTTATTCTGACTTGGTGCCTCCCACTGGTTTGTTTTCAAACTAGTACATAATTTGGCGCCCAATGTGGGGCAGCTCTGAGAGAAAGTCAGAATTACAATTTTGTGTTAACGGAAACCTATTCACCATGGTGCTCAGCTTGTCTACGTGGGTACTGTATCTTGCTCTCTATATTTTTCCTCACATGGGGAACTACCTGCCTGTAGTATTACTCCTGTTAAAACCAGGGAATGGTATGAGAATTGCTTTAATGGTTTATTATGTCTACAGCATAATAACCTGCGAGGCGATGAATACCATTCGGAGTATATACTCAGTTTTGTTTGGCTGTCCTAGTCTGGGCTCCTGTGTCTGGGATCTCCTCAACAATCGCACCCAGCCCCTGGTGGGAGGAGTAGAGAGTGGTTTCTTCCAGCCTTTCAGGCCAGGCACAGCAGTTTTTGAAAATATTGAATTCCCTCTGAATGTCAAAGACGGCATAAACTTGCTGTCAGTTCTGCTTTGTCTTCTCTGTACAGCCTGCACCATGTACACCATGCTTAGAATCAGAGCCATGGCACAGCATCCTCAGGATGAGGGAGGGAAAAAGAGCAGAGCAACAAACATCATGCCTACGCAGACTGACACAAAGGAGAAAGGAACCAAATGCAAAGCAACAGCGTCCATGTCTACGCAGACTGACACCGAGGAGAAAGAACCCAGATGCAAGACAACGGCGTCCATGTCCACGCAGACTGACACAGAGGAGAAAGAAACCAAATGCAAAGCAACAGCGTCCATGTCCACGCAGACTGACACAGAGGAGAAGGGAACCAAAAGCACTCTCAGCGTCCCCATGCAAACTATCACCGAACCAGAACAGCCTAAACCAATTGCAGTTGCCCCCGTTCAGAAGAAGAAATCAAAAAGCAAATCAGCCCGCATTGTGACTGACGAGGATGCAGCAGGACCTTCGCACCCAGCAGAAGAGGCAGAGCCAGAGATCATCACTCGGTCGCTATCCCTGGATGAGCTGCGTGACCTGCGGAGGGAATTCACCTGCCAGACAAACGAGTCTATCCTGACCTGGCTGCTCCGCATCTGGGACGCTGCAGCCAATGACACCATTCTGGACGGAAGTGAGGCCAGGCAGCTGGGATCTCTGTCCCGGGATGTGGTCATTGACCAGGGGATCGGGAGAACCCAAGAAGCTCTCAGCCTCTGGCGGCGACTGCTTACAAGTGTAAGGGACAGGTACCTTTGTAAAGAAGACCTCCAGGTGCACCAAGGGAAATGGAGCACAATGGAACAAGGTATCCGGTGCCTGAGGGAATTGGCTGTGCTGGAGATCATTTTCTCAGAAGACGAGAGATTTCCTAAGAGCCCAGATGGTGTCCAGTGCACGTCACAGATGTGGTTGAGGTTCGCACGCCTTGGACCAGAGATATACTCCCGTTACCTGGCAACGCTGCAATGGAGGGAAGGTGAGGACAGGGTGGGCGTCTTGGTGAACAAACTGAGGATTTACGAGGACACCGTCACAGCCCCGTTTCGCACTCATGTCTCATCTGTGGAAACAAGTCTTTTGGCTGAGCAAGTTCGGAGCTTGATTGAAGAAGGCCATCAGAAACTGAAAAAGGAACTTAAGGAAGAGATTTACCCGATCTCACCAGAACCAACAAGAGTCTCTGCCATTAGGAGCCGGCGTCCCCCAACCAGGGAGAGAGGATACACCCCACGAGGTAACCTCTGGTTTTTCCTTCAGGAACATGGAGAAGACATGAGTAAGTGGGATGGAAAACCCACCTCCTCCTTAGCAGCTCGGGTACGTGAACTAAAAAGAGGGACAACTACCACAAGAAGTGCATCTAGAGTCAATATTGCTCCGGTCTCTCTCACACAGAACTCCAGACGGTACCGGAATGATAATATGACCGATCCTCTTGAAGGGACCTCAGGAACGTATTCACCGGAAGGGAGCAACATGCAACATGACCAGGAATAGGGGGGCCCTGCCTCTAGCCAGGTAGAGGAAAGGGAGAATCGGGTCTTTTGGACTGTGTGGGTCCGATGGCCTGGCACATCTGACCCACAAAAATACACGGCTTTGGTTGACACCGGTGCTCAATGTACTCTGATGCCATCAAGGTATGTGGGAGCAGAACCCATTTCTATTTCTGGAGTGACAGGAGGATCCCAGCAGCTGACTGTACTGGAAGCTGAAGTGAGTTTAACTGGGAACGAGTGGCAGAAACACCCCATTGTGATGGGCCCGGAGGCCCCGTGCATTCTCAGCATAGACTATCTCAGAAATGGGTATTTCAAGGACCCAAAAGGACATCGTTGGGCTTTTGGGATAGCTGCTGTGGAGACAGAAGATATCAGACAACTGAGTACATTGCCTGGCCTCTCAGATGACCCCTCTGCTGTGGGACTGCTGAGAGTGGAAGAACAAAGGTGCCAATCGCCACAGCAACAGTGCACCATCGGCAATACCGCACCGACAGAGACTCTGTGGTTCCCATCCATGAGATGATTCGCAAACTGGAGAGCCAAGGGGTGGTCAGCAAGGCCCATTCACCTTTCAACAGCCCTATATGGCCAGTGCGTAAGTCCAGTGGAGAATGGAGGCTGACGGTGGACTACCGTGGCCTGAATGAGGTCACGCCACCATTGAGCGCCGCTGTGCCGGACATGTTGGAACTTCAGTACGAGCTGGAGTCCAAAGCAGCGAAGTGGTACTCCACTATTGACATTGCCAATGCCTTCTTCTCCATTCCTTTGGCAGCAGAATGCAGGCCCCAGTTTGCTTTTACCTGGAAGGGTGTGCAATACACCTGGAATCGACTGCCCCAGGGGTGGAAGCACAGTCCCACCATTTGCCACGGACTGATCCAGACTGCATTGGAAAAGGGTGAGGCTCCAGAACATCTGCAATACATCGATGACATCATTGTGTGAGGAAACACAGCAAAGGAAGTGTTTGAGAAAGGAGAGAAAATCATCCAGATTCTCCTGGAAGCTGGCTTTGCCATCAAAAGGAGCAAAGTCAAGGGACCTGCTCAAGAGATCCAGTTCCTGGGAGTAAAGTGGCAAGATGGACGACGTCAGATTCCTAACGAGGTCATCAATAAGATCACTGCGATGTCTCCACCGACCAGCAAGAAGGAAACACAAGCTTTCCTAGGCGCCATAGGTTTCTGGAGGATGCACATTCCCGAGTACAGCCAGATCGTGAGTCCTCTCTACCTGGTTACCCGCAAGAAGAATGATTTCCACTGGGGCCCTGAACAGCAGCAAGCCTTCGCCCAGATCAAGCAGGAAATCGCTCATGCGGTAGCCCTTGGCCCAGTCAGAACAGGACCAGAGGTGAAGAACGTGCTCTACTCTGCAGCCGGGAACAATGGTCTGTCCTGGAGCCTCTGGCAGAAGGTGCCTGGTGAGACTCGTGGCCGACCACTGGGATTCTGGAGCCGAAGCTACAGAGGGTCTGAAGCCAACTACACTCCCACAGAAAAGGAAATCTTGGCAGCCTATGAAGGAGTCCAAGCTGCCTCTGAGGTAATTGGCACTGAAGCACAGTTGCTTCTGGCACCCCGACTACCGGTGCTGGGTTCGATGTTCAAGGGAAAGGTTCCTTCCACGCATCACGCCACCGACACCACATGGAGCAAATGGATCGCCCTCATCACACAGCGTGCCCGTATTGGAAACCCGAATCACCCTGGGATTCTAGAAATTATAACAAACTGGCCTGAAGGTGAGACTTTTGGATTATCTTCTGAAGAAGAGGAAGAGCAAGTGACTTGTGCTGAGGAAGCCCCACCATATAATGAGCTACCGGAGACTGAAAGACATTATGCCCTCTTCACTGATGGTTCCTGCCGAATTGTAGGCGCTAGCCGAAAGTGGAAAGCTGCAGTATGGAGCCCCACACGACGAGTTGCACAAGCTACCGAGGGACAAGGTGGATCGAGTCAGGTTGCAGAGCTTAAAGCCGTCCAGCTGGCTTTGGATATTGCTGAACGAGAGAAGTGGCCGAGGCTCTATCTCTACACCGACTCATGGATGGTAGCTAATGCTCTGTGGGGATGGCTGGATCGCTGGAGAAAGGCCAACTGGCAGCGCAGAGGGAAACCCATCTGGGCCGCTGAGATTTGGCAGGACATCGCCACCCGAGTAGAGAAGCTGACCGTGAAGATTCGACACGTGGATGCGCACGTACCCAAGAGTCGGGCTAATGAAGAGCATCGCAACAACGAGCAGGTGGACCGAGCTGCTAAGGTGAAAGTATCACAGGTGGATCTGGACTGGCAGCACAAGGGAGAATTATTCCTAGCTCGTTGGGCCCATGATGCCTCTGGTCATCAGGGGAGAGATGCAACATACCAATGGGCCCGTGACCGAGGGGTGGACCTTTCCATGGACAGCATCTCACAGGTCATCCACAGTTGTGAGACCTGTGCCGCAATCAAACAGGCCAAGCGGGTGAAGCCTCTGTGGTACAGTGGACGATAGTCAAAGTACAGGTATGGGGAAGCCTGGCAGGTTGATTACATCACCCTTCCCCAAACCCGCCAAGGCAAGCGCTACATGTTGACCATGGTTGAAGCGACAACTGGATGGCTGGAGACCTACCCTGTGCCTCATGCTACAGCCCGGAACACCATCCTGGGCCTGGAAAAGCAAGTCCTGTGGAGACATGGCACCCCTGACAGGATCGAGTCGGACAACGGGACTCATTTTAAGAACAGCCTCATCAACACCTGGGCCAGAGAACACGGTATTGATATTCCTTATCATGCACCAGCTGCTGGAAAAGTTGAACGCTGCAATGGACTACTTAAAACCATCCTAAAGGCACTTGGTGGGGGTACCTTCAAAAATTGGGAAGTGAACTTAGCAAAGGCCACCTGGATGGTCAATACCCGAGGGTCCATCAATCGAGCTGGTCCCGCCGAGTCTGAACCCTTGCACACAGTGGATGGAGATGAGTCCCTGCGGTACACCTGAGGGGTATTTTAGGAAAGACTGTTTAGATCAATCCCACCTCAGGCAAAGGCAAACCCATCCGTGGGATTGTCTTTGCTCAAGGACCTGGTTGCACTTGGTGGGTAATGCAAAAAGATGGGGAAACCCATTGTGTACCACAAGGAGACCTAATCTTAGGTGAGAACGGTGTGTAGGGTCTCATTGTGTATATATATATATATATATATGTATGTGTGTGTAGAGTTTAAAGAAGGTATTGATTTGGGATGATGTAGATGGTAATAGAATAAGGGGTGGATAATGTCCTGGGTTGCAGTGTATTCTATTACCATCCCCATCAGCCGTTGAAATCAGGTGGGGCAGTGTTTCCTTGCCTCCTCCCCCCAGACTATCTTGCTGTTAATTGCCCATCATTGTCCTGCCGCATGACTCATAGATAACTCCCTCTGGACTATCATCTGTTAATGAGCCCAATCAACACCTGGCCTCATGACTCATTACCCCATTGTGAGATGCTCCACCCAGAGGGAGGAACCAAGCATCCCAGCGTGGATATAAGCTGAGGCTGAACACCAGAGACAAGGCCTTTCCACTGGATTTCCAGAGGACAGGAGCTACACAGCCACCACTGGACCTTCTGAGGAAGAGCAGACCCTCTTTTCTACAGGATCACCGCTTCAGAGGACTGCAGCCACCATTCTAGCAGACTGCTACCACCACCCACAACAGGGACTCAGGTTGTATCTTGACTCTGTCAGTTTGAACCAGTGTTTTCTTTTAGTTTTTTTCTTTCCTTTTCTTTAACTTCCCCATTAAATTGTTATTCTGACTTGGTGCCTCCCACTGGTTTGTTTTCAAACTAGTACACCTAGGAAAAAACTTACCAGCAAAAAAAATTTGGAATTCATTATATGAAATAGTGTTTTACCTTAAGAGAGGGAATGGATTAGGCATAACTTTGTAGAAATTAGTCTCTGCCTTAGTCACAATGTAATAACTTACGCTGAAACTATCTGACATAACCTAAATTTGCATATTAAGTTTCCTCTTCTAGATCAAATATGAGAGCTGATTAGTTAATGCCTTGAAAATATACATGGGTTTTATTTGCTATCTTGCATTATTTGGAATTCCAGCTATCAAAAATTATTTGTGAAATTCAGTGGGCTTTGACAGTATCTAATGAACTTGAAGAACTTATTACTCTGTCATAAGTCCAAATCTACTAGCAATACTGGATCTTAATCACATCTCAGACATAATCTTTCCTAAAGCTGTAAAGGAATGCTAGTTAATGCATGACTCCTCCTCAAAATTCTTGCTCCAGATTCACTGTTGTTGCTCTCTTCTATCTCCTGCATCAACTAAGCTGTTTTGACTGCTCCAGCTGGCAGCACACAGGGGGTCAGCAGTTACTCCCCTTATTTTATGCTCTGGTCTCATTGTTTACTGAAGCAGCAATGACCATCTTTAGAGAAATCTTCATTGCTGAAGGGAAGCTTCCCACTCCTCCCCAGCAAGTCATGATAAAACATGGTTAAAAGGAAATTGGAATACCTGACAGCAGGAAGTCTTAAAATTTTGGATACAGCAAAAAAAATGAAAAACACTGGGTAGGCAACTTTTGGGGTAAAAGTCAAAAAAGACATGTTACAATTAAAGAAAGGACTGAAATCAATCCTATAACACTAGCTGTAGAACGTTATGGACATGTGTCATGTTTTCACACCAGCCAAGAGCCAAGCCCCAGGCAGCTGCTTGTTCACTCCCCCACCAGCAGGATCAGGGAGAGAAACAAAGGGTAAAAATAGAAAACCCATGAGTTGAGATTAAAACTGTTTAATAGGGAAAGCAAAAGCCACACATCCAAGCAAATTAAAGCAAGGAATTCATTCACTGCTTCCCATGGGCAGGCAGCTGTTCAGCTGTCTCCAGGAGAGCAGGGCCTCAAACATGAGAGTTATTTAAGAAGACAAACACCACCGCTCCAAATGATCCCGTCCTTCCTCCTTCTTCCCCCCACCTTGTATCTGAGCATGATGTCATATCATCTGGAATATCCCTTTGGTCATTTTGGATCACTTGTCCTGCCTGTGTCTCCTCCCAACCTCCCAAGCACCCCCAGCCTCCTCCCCAGTTTGGCAGTACAAAAAGCAGAAAAGGCTTTGGCTCTGAGCAAGCCCTGCTCAGCAACAACAAAAACATCTCTATTATGAATCCTGAGTTCAGCACAAATCAAAAACACAGCCCTCTACCCGCCACTGTGAAAACCAGCACAACATGTAAGAGATGTTTATAGTTGCTAGCACAAGAGGGAGAAAAACATCAAAAAATTAGATTTACACTGAGCTTTTCATTTGGATATAGTCCATTTCAGTACTGTAGGATTATGTGATAAAGCTTATCTGCACGCTCACAGAGGAGCAAACAGAGAATGGTAGGACAGAAAGCCCAAATAATCCCCTGCCAAGCTACTCCCAGGCAGACCACACATGGGCCATCAGCCCATCTGCAGAAGCCCAGAAGAGCACGGGGATACACAGGGAACCCAAATGAAGGCCTCCCAAAGAATGACCACCTTTTCCAGGCCACCTCCCAGATTGGTCCCAGGGGACACACCATCTCCAGCAGCCAGGTGCTAGACCAGTCCCCACGAGTCATCGGGAGCAGTAGTCCAGTCATCTTCCAGCCTAAGCATGTGGATGCCCGTTGATCTAGATCTAGATAGATGTTTGTATGTATGTGTGTACAATATTGTGACAAGCAGGCCTCCATCCTGCCTAGCCCCTGAGGAAAGCAGGATGAGGCCACTGATGCTGTCTATGTCCCTGTGGGTGCTCCAAGTTTCTCTCTGTGATCTGTGTGGACAACCACACTGACATGTATATGTAGGGTATATGTGGGCTTTTGTGTGTGTGTCTCCTGGGAGCATGTCTTCAGTATCAATACTGGTAGATCTGGGCACATGGAGCACCAGCAGTCTTTTTCCTCTTGGATCCATCATGATACATATACCTCTAACAAATACCTTGTTTCAGCTGACAGCAATACAAAAGTTAGATAATGAATAGTTAAGAGTGCTCTCAAAGGTATTATTCAAAGCATTCGATTTAAAACCTGATATTTTTGTTTAATCTGAGATCATTTAGCATCTTGAAAAAATATTTTAAAATATTTTTTTTTTTAAAATGCCTTGATCATTAGCTTTCAGGAGAGTACCAAGGAAACAGAAAGGAGGTACAGCTTTTTAGTTAGATTTTGTTGTTAAATTTGATATGCTTTGATAAAGCTGCTCCAACTTTGGACAAGGTTTCTCTGAAAAAAATAATAACAGAAAAGCATATTGTTGAAGGGTAGCTCCTGGAAATATACAGTTCCTGAAAATGTACATCTCAATAAAAGAGCTGAAAAAGCCCCATCAGTCTGATTTCAAAGCTTTTGCAGGAGTGATATCCCAGAGAAGATGGGTGAAGGATGCAGTCAGAGTTACCCTTACTTACTCTTTTACAGTAAATTTTGGTTCCAGGTAGAGTGAGGAATGCAATCTGACTGTTTTCATCACCAGATTTTTAATACTTTTAGCATATGAAAATGGATGGGGGGGAATATATAATGTAACTCTCACCTTTACTTCCACTAAATATGTAGATCAATACATAACACGTATTCTTTGAACATCTTTTTTAATGCATAATATCAATTTTATTGCATAATCTATAATGGTAAAACCATTTCTCTGTCGTAGACAGAGAAGAAATAGTCCATTTAAGGTAATTAAGTTTACTCTTTCCAGTCTTCCTTTTAGAAGAGTAGATAAAATAAGGACAGATATCATGAGTGGATTAAGAAAACAACCACTTGTATCTGGAAACCTATTTTAGCTTAAAGTTTATTCATGAAGTCACTTCAGCTTCACTGAATTTATTTGTAATCAAAAATGAGCATATATATATATATATATAGGTGTGTAAGTGTTTTCAGGATAGTATATATATATATGTATATATATGTGTATATATATATATATATATATATATATATGTATAAATAGGTGTGTAAGTGTTTTCAGGATAGGTATTCAAGTCATTTCTGAGCCCCTCAGTATGGATTCACTGCTTACAGAAGTCTGTAGTAAAATTATCTGTTTGAAATTGGTTTTATCAGCACTGCAAGGTACAGCTTCCTCTCTTCAAGCTGGAAATTATGTTTAGTTACCTTTACACATATCAAGAGAATTTTAGTTTTGTAACAAGTACAAGCAAGGAAAATAAGGCCCTGAGGATCTTCCCTTGACTGAAGTATATAATGTCTGGATGTGCTGATATATAATAGTGACTTCCTGGTAGTGACCTTGTATTTAAAAAGAGAAGAGAAAATGTGATAGTGAGTAGAAACTGTATACTAGCAGTTTTTTTCCAAATCAATTTTTTGAGAAGGATAAATTAGGTTAAGCTGTAATAAAAGTGTAACTAAGATAGATTTCACTAAGTCAAATGAGTAATATGGTTGGTGTAAAAGATGATGGTCCAAATACATGCACAATTATATATTTCTAAATACAGTTGAAAAAAATGCATGGGAAATGAATGACTAAAGGAGAAAGGTATATTTAAATGTAATTCTTTAAAATTATTTTTCCCAGCTGGTGTTCGCTAAGTCTGCTAATTGTGTTCTACCAAACCCAAACAGTAGACAGACTGGGAAAGTGGAAATGGATAAAAACCACAGGTTGATTTGGTACAGTGTTCTGTGCTTTTCTCCCATGCTGTTAGAGTGCTAAGCATGGTTTGGTTTGGAAGTTTCCTCCAAATACCTCTAATGAAACTCATATGGTCCAAGGAGCTAGAAAGAAAAAGGTATTAATATGACAACAATAAATAAATATGTAAAATATGAGGGAAAGTAATACCATGGTAATGTGACCTGCATTCCAGAAGAGTTTCTGCTAGTAGTCCTCAAATGAATTGAGCAGGATTTAAATTATGTACTACTTGTCCATAATTCTACCTATTTTCCATGTATGGTTTCAAATTCTTCCTATGTACTGTGTTTTCCTCCTGACTTCTAACAGAAGTTACATGATGAGAGGGTATAATTGGTTCATCCCCCATAAGCTGGATTTTGAAAAAAGAAGGTATTATTAACTTGGAGTTTAAGGAGAAAATGAAGAGAGAAAGAACAGATGGTAGGTTTGAAGCTTGAAAAAGTAGGAAAAGGGGAACAGAACTGAGGGATTAAAGTTTTTATTATAACTGCTTACCATTATATCTTGCAAAAAAAATCATTTTAGGATTCATATTGTAACAGAACTCAACTTCACAATTTTGCAGTAAGATCAGAATCACTCTATGATTTCATGAAAGAAATCTACTAATGTCCCCCAAAATGAACAGCAAGTTACAATATTTCTGGTTAAAAATCAATTATATTATACTGTCTATTACAGTAGTCTATATCATCATCCGTTTCTTAATATCCATAAACACTGAAATTAAATGACTTGTGCCAATCTTTCAAGAATTTTTGTCAGCTGTAGGCTACAGACCAGTCTCTTAACTTTCCAGGTGTTGTCATGAGTCTTGCATGTGATCAGAAAATCTCAGGGTTTTGTCATCTCCTGTTACAGTTTTGCTAGGAGCATGCCCTCCAGAAATGGCACAATAGCAACATGATTGGGTTTATTGTTTCTACTCTAAGCTTTACATTTTTAGTTATGTGTATTCTTATTGCTTATATATGTCCTTATATCCCCAGGGACATTTCATGTTGAAGGGTTATTGCATATGAATTATTTTACCTTATGGCCATAATCTGTCTCATTGCTGACATGTCTTTAGTGTTAGAACCTGCCATGTTTTTCTGGCCCATATTGAGAAAATAGTAATCCCAAAGGATGCATGTTATTACAATGCCTTCATAAACCCAACCAGATGCCCATCTTAAATCCATTTGGCCCATTGCTTATGTTATGCAGTTATATAAACCCATATTTAGTTCCATGAAGGGTATTAGCACTTTTCTGCATTAACCTATGATTTTCCAGCCTTGATTGGTCCCAGCCCAAGAATTTGAGAAGATTTTTAATGGACCTGCATTACTAAAACCATAGCATAAGTCTTTATCTCCTTGCTTAAAAGTGCATAATTTCTCTACCGTTTTAGAGGAGTCCATTTTTCAATAACTCTCTTGCCAGTTCATGTATTACTTCTGTGTTTTCTAGGCAAAGTCATTGTCTTTTCCTATGTATAAATGAAAACTGCACACTTTCTTTTTCTCTGTGTTTTTCTCCACATACTTTAACCTGCAAAGATCCTTTCAGATCTGCAAAATCTCATGCACCTCTCACATCAAATGTTTTCTGTCTGTTTTGTTAGGTTTTTTTAATAACATGAATACCCTTGACACATGAATTGCAGAAATAAATACGGGAAGGGCTGTTCTGTTTTCATTCAACAATCCCCATTTGTACCTCCCAGAGTGATAATGGACTTTGATATCAAACTTGAATCATCTTTTTTTTTCCTCTACCAAATGCTTTCTTATTACTGAACCTGATATGCTTATACTTTAGGAAACCAAAAGACTTGATAATTGTGTTGATCCTTTATTTCTTGGGACTTGAAAGATTTTTAAATGTCTCAAGCAAAATATAGTATTATCTTGTTTATTTGAATTTAATCTGTGTAATTAAAATAGTTCTAAGTGATGAGCTTTAATAATGGACAAACACTAAATGATTCGGTTCAATTTGCACAAGCCCCCGGAAGCTTTTGGACACCTGTTCAAGTTTAAATTCCATGATCATGAAATGGGAAGCTCTTACAAGAAAAGCTACTGGCACATGCTTGAAACCATTCCTCTTTGAGCTAAGCTGCTTCCAGTAAGAAGCACTTTTTAATGAGCATTTCTGTTGTTGAAACAAGACTGTAACATTCTGTATTTTCCTGAGTGGTACCTGAGTGGTTTCCACTTTCATAGGAATTGGGGCCTAAAGTCCCAGCACAATTTTGGAAAGACAGAATTTTGAAGGGATGTAAACCTAAAGAAAATGACCAAAATTTCCACTTTCTCAAAGGCCTGAATTGGTAGGTAGGAATTTCCTACCCTGGTCACTGAATTGGATAAAAGCTGTTAGTCCTGATATGTTTTCTTTAATCTCAATCAAATACAAATTTTCCTTTATATTTTAAATGCATATATAATATGCAAGAAAATGGGGAAATTGGAGGGGGAAGGGTGTAGTATTTTTAAGGTACGACAGCAATGAGAAAAAATCTAAAAGTCTTCAGATAATGATGCTTCAAGTTGTCTGTATAATCAAGTTCTGTTTCTTTGTCTTTGTCCTTCGCTATGTCCCTAGATTCCTTGTGGGATCTGGGTATCTTTGAACACTTCTTGAATCTTCTTCCAAATCTCTCTGCTCTTGCCTTTATATTGGTGATATGTTATATCAATTCCTATGTTGTTTCTGAGTTTCAGATATTCAAGCACTGAGCAGGGGTTATTTAGTTTCTATTTTAACAAAGATATCCTCAAAAATTTCCTTTTCCACTCAAATAGATGTGTGGAATATATCATGTGCTCTTGAAGGAAGGAAGAAAAAACAAGGGGAAGCAAAAAAAAAGCATGAAGGACAGTGAGTTTCTGTCAAACCAGAAACCATTCTTTGTTACTTTAGCCTGTACTGGAGGTCGCAACATCTCACAAGTCAAAGATGTTAAGACTTGCAGCTGATTCAGTCTATGTGGAGCACAGAGCCACTGAAAGTCCAGCATACCAAGCGTTCCCTGACACCCGTGGGTTTGCTGCATGCAAGAGCAGTCACCAGGGCAGCAGAGGCAAACATGCAGTTTCTGGTGTGACATCTATCTGACTTTATCCTGCACGAGCTGCTTTTCTATGGAGCTAAGGGATTTTTTTTAAAGGTAAGACATTTTTTGATAGAAAATAAGCTGGAAAATTCTCATGAAATTTGGTCAGGTCAAGCTGTCTTTAGCAGAGGAAATTAGCTAGGGTCCTGGGGAAAAACAGAGACAACATTGATAAATGAGAATGTAACATTAAAACTACAAATTTCACATCAATATAATACATAAATATATAGGAGTCCCCAAATCCCCCAAAACTAGAAGATCATTTAGTTTTTCCTTATCATAAAGATTACATCTATTCATGCAGTTTATGGACATTTTATTCAATGAGTCTTCTGTAGTTTCAGAAGTGAGATTCTTGTCACTTGTTCCTTTGCAAGTAAGTATCCAGTTACTAAATGCTGTGAAATTTTTGTATGTGTGCCTAAATATCCCAAGTATAAATAATTCACATTATTTCATTTTTATTCTATTGAAACTCTACTAGACTTGATACTTACAGGAGTTTAGGCTTCAAAACAAGTTCTGATCAGGAACTGCTGTGTTTGATTGCTCTTTGACGGCCTCTGCTGTCCTGATGTAGAAAGAGGTGAATTAGAAGTGATGTTAGTGAGTGAGCCAGCTCAGGGATGTGTGGCATGTGTGTGTGTTGCTCATTGTCTCTCTACTACAGTATAGAGGTGGCTTTTAATAAACCTATAGCAGTAGTCTCATGGTTGTGGAGAAAGAAAAATTCTGAGTTAATCCCACCAGGCTGCCTGGCTGGGCTGGATCAGATCCAAATGTGGATGCAGAGTTTACACAAAGCCAAGCTAACATAGTGATAATCAAATTTTGAGTTCTCTCCATAAGCCGATCGCTGTCTCACTTTTCACTAGCAATAAGAGTCATGAAGCAGATTATAGCCATTTTCAGGAGCATTAGCTGTTCCACAGATTTTTACTTGATAGTAAACTGATGCAGTTTGTTTGTATGTAATATCCATGAGCATTGAGAAGTGCACTGATGCTGAAGAGCTACTCATACACTTAGTACGGCATCCTGGACTAGGGTTCTTTCCTTCCTGGCTTGCTACTCATAATCAACCACAGAATCCTAGAACATGCTGAGTTACAAGGGACCCAAAAGGATCATCCAGTCCAACTCCTGCCTCTGCAGAGGACAAACCCCAAAATCACACCGTGTCTGAGGATGTTGCTCAATAAATAACATCTTATTTAAATTAATGCAAAGTGTTTTGCTCTCATTTGGCCTTCACATGCTCTCCAAGATCTTTCTTTTCATTTGAAAACAAAAGAGGGATTAGAAGAACTATGACAAAGTTTTCAACATCTAGAATTAAGTTCCCTGTAGTGACTTAAAATGTTGTACTTCAGGGGTGAGAGAAAAGTAGATTTCAGTTCTAGGGCTTTAAAGCACACAAATATAATTAAATATCAGTCTAGACTTCCTAAATTACAATTTGGGGTTTTTTTCAGGGTGACCAGGAGACCCAGAGCAACATTAGCTTTAGTAAATATATTTCAGTTCATATTTAACAGTTGGTATGTATGGGAACCGAGATTAATTGGAAAAAAAAAAAAAAAAAGGAAGGGAAAAAAAAAGGAAAGAAAAACAAAGAGCAAAACAAACCTTGTTATCATGCACCTTCTGTCCTTGATTGACTCTGTTGATTGCCTCTGTTGTTAACATGCACTCTCTGTTCCTGTTTGAGTCTGCTCTTGATTGAGTCTGTTCTTACAGGCCTTGCTCACACTGATATTGTCATTTGTTCCTCTAAGGAACAGCAATACACTGAGGATTACTTGTGTGCTTGCCACTGGGAGAAGCATCTCATCTGAGGAAGGACTTGCTTTCTAATCCTTCACTCACTGAGAATTGAATGTTTCAAGTTTAGTAATTTTGATTGGATTAGCAGTTCAGGTGTTCACATCAATGGTTTAAAAGAAGCCCATTTTTATGAAAGTGCTGAAAATGTGAACACTGGGGATTTTTTCAAGGGCAAAAATGTGTTGCCAAAATTATGGCAAGTGGAATTGCTGCTACCTTGTTTTTGGGGGGTTGTTTGTTATTTTAATGCCAACTTTTTCTGGCCAGCAATCTCTGTCAGGTGCAGAAGAGAGAAGAAATAAATGTCCTGGTGAAGGAGTTGTGCTTTTTTGTTTCTACGTGTTTATCCAACATAATCCTCTCAAAGTGCAATACATTACAAACTAATGCTTCTAGAAGTGTATTTCCTTCTGTCATTGTTTTCCAGTTCAATGGTATGTGGAACAGCATTGGGCTACTATAAGAGAGTCAAATCATCTGCAGAACTGTTAGGTTTATTTTATTATTAATGAGATTCCTAGGCTTCTAATTCCTATGAAAAATTTTTACAAAGATCTATTAGAGATAGTATAGACCTGTGAATTTTGAAAGGAATTTTGAGGGGGTTGGATAGTACATATCCAAGTCCTTCTTTGTCCTCCAGTATATTCAAAATGTGAATTTGCTAGCTATTTTTAACCCTTCCCTCCTTCCAGTGTGTTTCCACATTATGAATAATTTAATTTCTCCCCTGATTAGTCATCTATATTTTCAGCTCATCCCAGTTGCTTTATGAACTTAATAAATGCATTGTTCATTTTATACTCTGCAAAAGGAACTAGCCATGATGCCTGCAAGCTCAAATACCTCGAAGGGAGCTCCTTTCATGTTCCCAGTTAATTAAGAGATCTAGTAGACTTGACAAGTTTCACTCATTTGGCAGGAGAAGCTTTTATTTTTGCATGAATTTGAAGTTGTTTCTTAAATAACTTACTTACCTGTGTCCCGGAGACATTTTTCCACATTCTTATTTCTTTGAAATGTTTCATACAAGCTGTCATTGCTTGACAGCCCTGGATCCTTTACTCTGTCTCATCCACAAGCACAAGTAACTGTGTCCCTGATGAGAAGGAAGCCTATTTTTACTTGCACTGCTTAAAAAAAAAAATTCCTAGACTGATCATCCAAAGTTAAGATGTATTTCATTTATGGAAATTATCATATAATAATAAAGATCTTTAGCAGCAGAGACTCTTAAATTTAGTTATCTTATTATAAGCAAGCAGTAATTTCATTGAAACAAATGTTATTTCTGATTTATCTTCATTGCAGCTTTGATTTAACTCTGCTGCAGCATTGCCTTTTTGTCTGAACAGGCCACTAATAAAGCACAACTAAACAGTGACTTAGATTAATTCTCTAATGTGTCAACCTATTTTGTCTGTTGTTACCCAGTGTATTATTTGGGGAAGAAAAATATATAGATCTTATATGATCAATGACAACATTTGTATCGGTAAATCATTTGTAGAATTCAACCAGAGAGTGTTTGATTAGACAGGCTGCAATTACCTCTTCATTAAGCATCCTGTGGCACCTATATGCTTCACATAATTCCAAGATGCCCTTGTTGGGATTGCTCACAAATATTTGGCAACAGCCATGAGGGAGTACTCACTGAGACATCTTCATTGTTTCAGTGTGATGGATGTGCCTTTCATCACTGGAGGGATGGAAACATTGTGTATTTCCACAATACACTTGCAGGGCCATATACAAACTGGATATTGTAAACAGTTTTTCGGGCTGTCTCATGACTCTGCCAAAGATCTAAGACCCTCAAGCCTATGTCCTTCAAGAGAGTCACTCTGGATGCAGGGCCAGTAAGGAAATAGTGCTGATCCATGTCATTTGCATAAAGGTTGCTATATTCAATAATGCTGATCTGTCTCGTTTGCTTAACGGATGTTACATTCTCAGTGAAAAATATCACACGGCTGTGGATAGTGCTGAACTTGCTTTAATTTTATCCATCCTATCCAGCATCTGCTCACTCTGGGTCAGTGCTGCAATGTCAGTCCAAATATGGGGACCTGGAGGAGAAGGAACAGAGGTACAAACATGATTCTCAAAATTCAAGTATATTTAACAAAATCAAGACTCCACAATAACCTTGAAGATGCTTTTTTTCTTGATAGCTTAATTTTGATAAGAACAATCTTATGACCAGCACTTTTATGGGGGACTATTTCTATTTTAATCTCTGTGACAAAGCATTAATTCTGCTTTGCACATTCCTGCAGTCTTGTGACATTCATTCCCCCAGTTCTGCAACATTCATTCCCCCAAAATCCACATGCTAGAAACATGACAAAAGGAGCTTGTTTTATTATATCAATGTATTGTTAAAATTCTGGGGTTTATTTTTTTCTTTTAGTTTTTTTTGAATCAACAGACAGGTAATATATTTTTTTGGGATTGTTTTGTATTCCTCTAATAGCATTGTTTTGTCTTATTTACAGTTGCTGAAGTATCTCTTCAGTCAGTTTAACATTATGAATTGTAACATTGCTTCAGAAAGGTTTCAGTATTTGTTGACATTTTTTGGAGCAACCTCCATTGTAAAGATAAATTAATACCATAATGGCTGAGTTTATTGTGAATTGCTGAAAGAAATGCTCAGAACAATATCCACGTTAATTTTTCACTGTTACCTTCCCCAAAGAGTTAGCAAGATCTAAATTTACATCAATTAGTTCTCCACACCCCACACGAATGACCAAAACAAGCAATTCTAGAATAATCTTGCATCTGAGAAATAATGTGTCCTTACAAATGTAACACTTTCAACTCCTTCATAAAGTACTTCCCTTCATAAAACACTAGTGTTTTGCTTCATAAGGCATTTCTTCACAGTCCACATGAAAGCAGTCTATTGTTGTCTACATTATGACCTGAGGGATACCTTCAAATAAGTTTTATGATTTTTCACATGAATACTTTCCGTACCACTGTTCACCCACTGTCTCATCTATTCAAAATATAAAGCATTTTATTTTGCTGCTGAAAAATCAAGAAATTAATATAGGCAAAATCAAATATTTTAATTGAACTGTTTGAATTTTGAATTGTATTGAAAAATTTTTAAAAATAATTATTGCAATGGTATTGTTAACAATTTCTGAGAGTACAAAATCAGTTAATTTTAAGTAACCAGGCTGAACTACTAGGGTGCTTTAAATGGCATGACCAGACTTGAAAGGTTAATTAAGATTAAAACACCCTTATCTATCTGTGCATTTCCTTTATGACTTACGTGAACCAGATACCTTGTATTCTCTCACTTTCTCTTTGAAAGTGCTTATTAAGTTTTGCTGCTGGGTCTTTACCAAGAGATCTGTAAGAATAAATTCAGCAGAGGGTATTGTAGAGGACAAGACCTAAGCATGCTTTGTCTCAAGCATTCTGAGTACTGCTACAGGAAACGTGTGATTGGAGGAGAGGGTCCCACAGAGGTGAGGCAGCGCTGTGCTGAGCCAGCTTCCTGCTGCACCTTGAGACTTGCGCTCACCCTCCCCCCAGCTCACTTCCTGGAGAGGGGCTGCCTCTGCATGCATGAAAAAAATGTGCAAAAAGTCTAATTTACTTAAGAGACATACACCAGGTTAATTATAAAAGGAAATGGATTTGTCCCCCTCCCTCTCTCTTGGACAGAGATTGCCTCTCCTCCTCTCCTCTCCTCTCCTCTCCTCTCCTCTCCTCTCCTCTCCTCTCCTCTCCTCTCCTCTCCTCTCCTCTCCTCTCCTCTCCTCTCCTCTCCTCTCCTCTCCTCTCCTCTCCTCTCCTCTCCTCTCCTCTCCTCTCCTCTCCTCTCCTCTCCTCTCCTCTCCTCTCCTCTCCTCTCCTCTCCTCTCCTCTCCTCTCCTCTCCTCTCCTCTCCTCTCCTCTCCTCTCCTCTCCTCTCCTCTCCTCTCCTCTCCTCTCCTCTCCTCTCCTCTCCTCTCCTCTCCTCTCCTCTCCTCTCCTCTCCTCTCCTCTCCTCTCCTCTCCTCTCCTCTCCTCTCCTCTCCTCTCCTCTCCTCTCCTCTCCTCTCCTCTCCTCTCCTCTCCTCTCCTCTCCTCTCCTCTCCTCTCCTCTCCTCTCCTCTCCTCTCCTCTCCTCTCCTCTCCTCTCCTCTCCTCTCCTCTCCTCTCCTCTCCTCTCCTCTCCTCTCCTCTCCTCTCCTCTCCTCTCCTCTCCTCTCCTCTCCTCTCCTCTCCTCTCCTCTCCTCTCCTCTCCTCTCCTCTCCTCTCCTCTCCTCTCCTCTCCTCTCCTCTCCTCTCCTCTCCTCTCCTCTCCTCTCCTCTCCTCTCCTCTCCTCTCCTCTCCTCTCCTCTCCTCTCCTCTCCTCTCCTCTCCTCTCCTCTCCTCTCCTCTCCTCTCCTCTCCTCTCCTCTCCTCTTTCTTGTAGGCTCCCTTCAAGTACTGGAACGCCAGAATTAGGTCACCCCAAAGCCTTCTCTTTTCCAGTTTAAGCAATCCCAATTATCTCAGCCTTTACTCATAGAAGAGGTGCTCCATCCCTCTGATCATCTTGGTGTCCCTCCTCTGGACTCGCTCCAACAGTATCCTGTCCTCCCTGTGCTGGGACCCCAGAGCTGGATGCAGCACTGCAGGTGGGGTCTCACCAGAGCAGAGCAGAGGGGCAGAATCCCCTCCCTCACCCTGCTGCCCACTCTGCTTTGGATGCAGCCCAGGACACGTTTGGCTTTCTGGGCTGTGAGTGCACAGTGCTGGGTCATGTCCAGCCTCTCATCAACCAGTGCCCCCAAGTCCCTCTCTGGAGGGCTGCTCTCCATCTGTTCATCCCCCAGCCTGTGTTGATACTAGATATTGTCTCTTATATCAAAAAAGAAGAAAATTTAGAGCCTTCAAAATTATACTTGGGGGAGCACTAAATGTAGAGAGAGGTCATTACACTACCCAAGTTGCATATAAAGTTTAGCAAGAGTAGATCTGTAACTTATCAGCTGATCTTTTAGTCTTCATAACCCAAGAAAAACTAGAAGGGATGAAAAACATGTACCTTTTAAATGTACATTGAATACACTGTGGTGGGCAAGAGCAGAGAAAGGTCTGAAAAGCCCTTAAGTTATTGACAATAATAGTCAGTCTGTCTTGAGTATGGAAGTATCTTGTCACGCCCATCCTACGCTTCAGGGGAGGTTATGCTTGTGCTTCACTGAAAGAAGTATTAGCAGAATATAGTGCATCTTTCATCTGAGTTTTTTTTTAATAAAAGAGGTTCCGGGCTTGGGATGGAAATTGAAGAGGGAAGAAGGCAAATTTGTCCCAAGTAGATGCATTCAAACTTCTTCCACATGACCCAGAAAGAGTAGTATGGCTACAGCAACTTGCTTCCTGTAAAGCTTTTAAATGAAAAGTTCTTTAATGAGGCCAGGATTTGTTCTCGTATGAGTGAGAGTTTTCCCAGTACTTTCAATGTGAACAGGATTTGAGTCATTTCCTCACTAAATGGCTATGATGAAAATTAAGTGAATAGGTCTCATGATCTCCTATTTGCCAGTATCTGAGTACCTAATTGATTCAGATTCTGAATACATAATTGTAAGCTTGTGGAACATAGTAGCGTGTATAAATCTGCTCATCTCAAATGACCTAAAGTCAACATGAGCAGTGTTGTCTGAATTCTTAAGACCAGCTGTGCTCTACAGTTATTAATGACCATGTTCCTCAGTTTGGACTAATTGTTTGTCAGATGTGAATTCAGATACAAGCAAATCTGGGAGGATTGAAAAGGATAATTTATGGCTAACTTCAGGAAATATATTGCTTATGTTCTTACATGAATGTCTCTTCTTACGCTTCAAGTGGTTATTGGTCAAGTCCTGACCTTTGTTGTACAGATACAGCTCAGTCAACATAAATTAGCTAAGGCTGTGGTCAGCTGTATGGTGTGTGTTTTACTGTTTGGTGATGTATCACATACAGCCTTGCACCCTTCTGTTTCTGGTATGGCATGAATATTTCCATAATATGGACATAATTCAAGAACACATTCCTGTTAAGGATTAGTTCCTCACAAAGGGTAGTTAATGCTACCATTTATATTGCATTTTGGAAGGGAAATGTAGATACTCAGCATTTTTTTTAAAACATGAGGTCTTTATAGGCAAATACATCTTAATATAGGCATTTAACTGCAGGTACTGTGTCTTGCAGCTTTGGGTCTTGGCACATTGCTATTGCTTTTGTAACAGATGGTTCCTCCCTGAAGACCTAAAACTCTGAGGTTTTGAGCAACACTGACAGAATACTTTATGGAGTTAGGGGGTATCAATTAAAACATGCAAAAAAAAAAAAAAAAAGCTGCCTGTATATGTTATCACAGTTTAGGAGACACAGTCTCAGAGAAAGGTTATGAAACAATAAATCTTGTTTACCAAGAAACACAACCACATGTGGGAAAACCCAATAATGATGAATTTTTGTCTGTTTTAGCCTCAAGGAAAAAATAATTTTTCATAACTGTTACTATGTTTCCATGTTCCCCACCATACACACAGAAGCCAAAATAATAATTTCCTTCTGTCTGTTTTTCTCAATTCTGGTAAGCATTTCCACACTCTGGTGATTGAGGATTAATTATGCCCCATTAAGTTATGATTGTAAATGTGAATGCTGAGTGCCATGTGTATGAATTTAATCTAGCAACTTTTTCTCTGAGTAAGATCAGGTATGTTTTCCTTTGGTTTTCCATTTGTTCACACAAAAAAAAAAAAAAAGAAAAAAATTGCTGTATTTTTTTTTTACTCAGTCAGTCTACGATTTCTCAGCCTAGACAGACCCGTGGACTTCACATTTCACAAAAAAAATCCAAACAGAACATAACATAATCCATGGTATAAATTTTAGATCAGTGATGCTGGGGAGCTCAGACTCGTTAAATTAAAAAAAAAAAAATTAATATTGATGCACATGAGATGAAAGATTTTGATCTGACAGTATCAAAGAAGCCTTAGATTTCCAGCAAAGCCCTGGAGGCTCATAATAAAAGATACTGCTTTCTTTTTCCTCCTCTCCTGAAATAGGCATATTCTTCATACTAATTATATTTTTAAATGTTCAAGAAATAGATCAACAGCTGCTAGGACACAGTCTTATGAAATAGGCTGTACTGGAACAATTTTAAAAGGCTAGATTGTATGTTTTAAGTGGCTTGTGAGACATTTCAGTAGTCCTCAATTTTTTTACTGGGTATTCTGTATGGTATTAAAAAAAAAAAAAAATTAGTCTTGGGAGACTTTTTAGCAGTAAATTTAGAGAGTCATTAAACTTCATTCTATTATCTTAAAGAGGGAAGAAACTGACCTGAATTAATTTTGACCCAAGGCAACCTTACCAAGACTCAGGGTACTTAGGAACAGTGAGGAACCTAATGAAGAGAAATGCATTATAGTGATTTTTTCCCAAAATCTTCCTAAGTCTAGGTACCTGTTCAAATTCAAAGACTGTCTTTGAGAAAAGAAACCAGGAAATTATAATTGAAACTTGGGGACTAGTATTTTTGTCTCTAGGAATCTTGGAGAAAGGGAAACTGGCAATGGTTCTGAATGTCTAGCTGCAAGATTTAATTTCTTGGAAAAAATAACAGACAGTGCTTAAAATGAGGAAAGATCCTAGCATGCAAATGAAGGTACCAAAATAATGGTATCATACTGGGCCCAAGGTGAAGACAACATACAGGCCAAGGGTGGTCCAGGAACCTTGTAGCTGTACAGCCTTGTTCTGGCCCTATTCAGTTATTGTGGACTGATAAATGTCAAAGAAAGAAACTTGATATTATCTGTGTATTGATTATAGCTGTTCATAAAATTATGCCAGAAAAAAAATAGGAAAACCATATTTGGTATATTCTTTTAGGGGAAAGCAAAGTCTCAGTATTCAACAGCTTTGTTCCTGCATTTGAAAAAACAATGATAAAATTGTTGCTCTCTTACCAGGCAAAGTATCAGCCACTTAATATGTTTCTTTCTTTGCTTGTATGTCTTTCTTAAACATTAGTATAGGTAAAGATGACAAAGATTTTTGCTTCATTAAAATTAATCACTTTCCCTGAAGCTTTCAGACCTCAGGCCATGATACCAAAAATCCCAAGGATACAATCCTCTTCCACCTCAAAACAGTTGCTAACAAGGGATAACATTCTTTCTGGGAGTCTCATGGAGTTTTTCAACACTGCTGAGAATGATAAGCAACATTACATAGAAAGGTAATGGGGAAAAAAAGAATCTTCTTCCTTCCACATGACTTTCAAAACCCTGCAAAGACTGGTTCAAAGACTGGTTCAAAGACTGGTTCAAAGACTGGAATAGGTGGCAGATGTACTTACATGCCTTCCATTACAGTTTCTAATGATTAGATAGCAAAGACTACGTTCAGGGCTCTAGAACTCCTACCCCAAAGACACTAGACTGAGTTGGGACTAATGATGAGCAGGTGTTAGAACATGTTCTTATCCCATCTTAACAATGGGTTCTGAAAGGTCCAGGGAATCTTCACTCAATTACTGTGTATTCATTTGACTCTGTTTTAAAATGATCTTTGCTTAAACCAATTTATGTCTTACTGAATTCTCGTTGGAGGTTCCCTGGAAGTGATTAGTTGGTATTTGCAAGTTCCATACATTTGGTCTGTAGGAATTTAGTTTTGTGTAACTCAATATACGGTCATAGTTGCATTGGTCTGGGGTTGGCTTTTTCCCCCTCCTACATTTATTAATTTTTAATATTAATTGACTTTCTTTTGATATTTATATAAGTCAATTAAATTCTTGCAACTATATAATGGATATTGAATATCAATATAAAGACTTAAAATTAATTGCTTAGAGACCAAGGTTTAGAGTGTAAAATTAGAATTTCCATTGCATATAACATTAATGCTCTGACTTTGTCACTATTTAACACAAAACCCGGGTGTTTTCTTCCGGAAGCCACTGCACTTCTTCTGGGGTTGTCACTATATTCACTGAATATTCAAGTTATCATGCAAATGAAACCCTTAATTTATTGGGTCTCTTTAACCATGTGCAGAGGCTGTATAAGTAGAACTACACATTTACAGTTTGTAAATGTACAGCAATTATTCACTGGCTAGATACACAGAGCAGGTAGCTAGGAGTAACTAGACTAAACATGAGTATGCTCAGCATCTCCAGTACAAGCATCTGATGAATCTCTGCTACCCAGATAAAAATTAGTGATGTGGGAAAGTGTCGGACCCTCCATGGTCCTTGGAACACGCTTGTTCTTGATCCGAGTTCTCATTTTTTGACTCACTGGTTCTTTTTAGCATTTCAGCCCTTTCCATGTCACTGTTTTTCTCTGACTCCCCAAGCTGGTACTGATGCCTTAGGTTTTAGCTTTTATATTTTTCAGATCCTGTATTAACTAATATATAACTCTGAGACTTCATGTAGCCTTTTAGCTACTGTTCTGCCACTCTTGTTAGACATAACAAAGCCTCTCTGGGCCTGAACTCAAAGACACCTTGCTGTCCCAGGCCCCGAAATATGTAAACTAAGCCTCTGGACAGGGGGAGCAAACTAGGGGTAATGACATCATTACCTGAAATTATAATTGGAGAATTAACCCTGATATGCAAATGGACCAAACTTTTAAAAGTGTGAAAAACCCGTGACCCAGGGTCCATCTTGGGTAGAGCCCCTCAGAGGCCTTTGAGTGCCCAAGGTGCACCTTTGAAGGCCCTTCAAATAAATACCTGCTTTTATGCTCTTAATCTTGCCTAGCCTCTGTTTTCAGGTAGCCACATCAAGGCATCAGTACTACCATTTCACAAGTTTCACTTTTGTCTTTGTTTCTTTTATTGTCAAGAAGAAAATCTTGGCTTTGGCCTGTATCATCTCACAACTCAAGAATTTTTCAGTGAAGCTGAGCAAAGGCCACATAACTGTGCCTTACAAAACTGGGCCATGGGCTACAGACAGCTCAACCCATGTGCCACAGATTGCTGTGAATGTAGACACAGATGTATTGGAAAAGTTATGGCTTAAGACCAAGTGCACAGGTATTGCTCATGCTTCTGAGATAATGTCAGTTATGTCAGGGGTAAGCTATGTACCTTGGCTTTTCCTTTATGCAATGAAGTCTTGAGACAATCTACCGATGCTTAAGTGCAGTACATACATAGAGAAAGGAAATTAGCATCATTAACATCTCCAGGATGGACAGTTTGCTTACCAAGAAGTTACAGTTTCCTTTAATGTTTTGGGGGTTGTGGTTTTTTTAACCTAGTGACTGTCCAATACTGAAGAAGAATCTTTAATATTCTTTACAAATGGTATCTGAATCATCAAAAATATACCTGATAAATTAACACAATGATATTATAGGGCTATTCATGCAAAATTATCTGATGTCTAAGCATAGAATTGCATGTCCAGTTCAGTTGAATAACCATTTTATGAAAGACGATTTAAGGTAACACTTTCAGATACTATACCTCCTTAAAGTTTAAGCTCAGTTGCTTATACACTACTTTGAATAGTCTTTTAATACCTGTTTAAAGAGTTTCTGAAGGGTTTTTTTCCCTTCATAGCAGGGCACTGCATCCATAGCAGTTAAATTTGCTAGATTAATATGAGAATTTAGATTATGCAATACTGCGCCCATACCTACGTTTGTATTACCTGAAATATTAGATTGAAATCTAGCTTTCTTCCAAGATCTGAGAGAAAGATCATCAGCTGTGAATAACCCTACTCTATCCTGTCCATATGAAAAAATATCTACAAATTAATTATATTGGGAGCTGAGGCTGTTATCCATTGGATATATTCAACAATGAAAATCCCATAGGTAACTAAACTCCGTTTACTTGGAATTTGTGACTCTAATTCACTTTTATTACTGAATTCAGACTGCCCCAGAACCTGCAGTAACACTTTTTACCTTTCTTTGAAATATACTCCCGGTTAAATAGTCTCCCTTCTCTTACTTTGCATGTCCTGATTGAAATAAAATGTTCTTTCACCATCCTCAGGAAAAGAGGTAGCATTTGTGACTAAATGCTAAAAAAACCAAGTGAGAAAGCATTCAGTTCACAGCTTGAAAATAGAAATACCAATTTTTTGTGCTATGCTCTACTCTTTATTTTGTCATAAGACTAGCATAATTCTTGAATAACAGCAACAAGACAAAGTAATTAGAGCTGGATTCATCTTTTCTGTTAGTACTTCATATTCTCATTTTTGAACAGTCTCCACTAAACTGCTGAAATATATTTCACAGACAGTTTGTGGAGAGAAAATACAAATATTTTGATAGTGATTTGGCAAGAGTTTTAACATTAGACCAATCAATTTTGCAGTGTAATGAGTACAGGATAAGCTGTGACTAGAGACTGCTTCAGGAAAGAGCATGATATATTTTTATTATATGTGTAGCTTCAGATTATTCATGTTTTCTCCAGCTGCTTCTGGATGGGACTGAAGAAAACACCTTTCTGCAGTTGCTTCAATGCACATTATACACTCAGGACAGACTGCTGAAAGAATCTCTCAGTAATTCCTCTTCCCTTCTGTCCCTAAAAGCGTCAAGGATGTAAAGATATAGCCTAATTCTTGCATGATTGACATTTACACTTTTCCTTAAAATTATACGGGCTATTATTATTTCTTTCTTAGGGAAAACTTGCGCATCACATTATAAGAAGATGCTTACAGCACACGCAGGAAAGGGTGTTGCAGATAATGAAATATTTTAGTAAACAGAGAAAGGACTATTCTGCTGGGAAAAAGATAGAATAGAAAATATTGTATGACAAATTCAGTTCACTGCACTGTGATTTTAACACTGACATATTCTAGGGACCTTGGGATCAATAATATTCATAATCTGATTTCCCAGAATAATTTTTCTCATATGCAAATATCACCAAATCAGCTGTAATTTACAATTCAGCACTTTTGCATAATGCCTGAGAAGCTGAGCAATAATTAAAAAAACTTCCTCTCTCCTCATTTTTGACCTTGAGAATTGATATGAGAGAATCTGGCATGTTGCATCTCTGTGTGGAGTTCTCGTTTAGTGGCACAACTGATCTCTGTTCTAAGGCTATTAGTCTCTGCATTCAAAGACAAAAGCATTATTGCATCTGAATAGCATGAGTCCAAGAGCAAATCTTGTTCTGGGGGCATCGCAAAATCTGAATAATGAGATAAGAAAAAAAAATTCTGAGAACAATGCAAATTGATTAAAATACCTACAGACCTAAATTGGAGCATCCTTCTCTGCCAAGAATGCCTACAATTTATTAGCTTGAAAAGTTGTGATTTTCTTCATCAGGGTGATAACTGCATTTCAGACAGGAACAATGGTACTGTTGATCTGTCTAAGTATAGGCTGTGTAGTAATACAAAATCACATTAATATGTCAGCTAAAATGAACCTTGGACATGTGTAGACACTCTAACTTCTCCTTTGATTTGATATTATTATTTAGATATCAACACCATCTAAATAAATTCCCGTATTTCTGTGAAAATGTGAATTGTCCAGTCTCTTAGAGATTTTTTTTCTTTTTTCCCCCTTACCAGGGGATATCCCATCTAGAAATCTATCCAGTGCTCAGGTTCTAGGTAGACTTTTTATTTAGAACAAACTTGGATTTCAGAGCAGTAGTATTTTTTCCAAGATGAAGCAGTGCTTTGTGAAGATTGTTGCTCTAAGCAAGCATCAAAAGCCATCCACTCTGGTACATTGTGTGGAATCTGCTTAACTTCTTATTCTAACATAGCTGATTTTGTCTTGTTTTCTTCTATCTGTTCCTGAATCTCTTGCATTTTAGAAAAGCCCTCTAAGATTTCTAAAACTTAGAGATTACATTAAAAAACCTCAAAACCCAAACACACATACACATGAAAACCACAAGACCTGAGATACAAAAAGGTGGTGGTTTGTTGTTCTGTTTTTGTTTTTGTCTTATGACAGTCATGTAGTAATTAAAACACTTAAATACCAACATGGATAGAGAAGGCTGAGGGACAAATGCTCCTTTTTTTTTTTCATTATTCAATGTCAAATATAGAAATATTACCCTGTCAAAAGCAACCAAGAGGGAAAGCAGTGTTCATTTGGTAAAGACTTGAGGTATTGTTAAGGCATTCAGCAACGTCTTGAAGCACAAAAGACAAGGTACTATAACAAGCATTGGGTACCCTTATTGTGTATCCTGCCCTCAAGAAAATGAGTAATATAATTGTTACCTTGGTCTCACTTCAGGCTGCAGAGGAGTGTATTTTGAGTGACAGTGGGAAATATCAGCACTCAGACATCCAAGAGGAAAATAAATTTTTTTCTTACTAGGGTTTAATTTGAAAATTAAACCCAAGGCAATAGGACAAGGTTGAAGTTTAGCTTTTAAAAGTGATGCCTTCTTAAAGGAAAAATACTGTTTCTCTTTAGAATGTCTGTCTATGTGAATCCTCATCAGAAATTTTGAATACTTTCATCAGTCATTTCCTTTGAGGTAGCATATATGTTCCATTTGTCTGCTCTTCCCCTCCCAAGAACCATAAATCAGAGAATAATTGCTCTTGTTAAACTGTTCATTTTTGTTGCTTCTGGCAACACAAGAAATAACCCAGGGTACCTTAAATTACAAGGCCTAGGTTTTATATGTACTTTTTCTCTTTTTTTTTTTTTTCATTTGGTACTTTGATTTCTCCCTATTTAGGTTGAGGGTTTCGGTGGGGGGGAGATTTTTTTCCCTTTTTTTCCCCCCTCTGTGACAAAGATACATAAAATTATTTTCCTCTGGGTAACTAAAGTTGAAAAACAATCCAGCAATACTCTTGTTGTTATCAAATCATGGCTGGTAGTGTGCATCTTATTTCAGAAGATTAGTAAGTAAACCATTGAAGTTTTAAAGTAAACCCTCATAAAATGATTTTCACTGGTTGAGCATACCTACAAAAGCAGATCCTATACAGTCTTATTTCAACAACTGATTAGTACCTGATTAATTCAGAAAATACTTGTCACAGCTCTTGGGTAATGCAGTCACTTGTCAACCGTTTTCCTCAGCTGTTTTCTTAGGAACAGCATTAATAAATATGATATTACTCTGTCTCAGTCAGTGGAATTAATAGAAGCTTATTCTATGCTCACAGGTGTCTAAAGCCACAGGAAAATTATTTCATTCTGTCTTTCAACTGAGAACAGAGCTTCAGAACTTATCTTTGGTCATTGGTCAAACTGAGCCTCAGGTTATTTGGACATTTGGTTCACAGATTCTCTCAACATTGTTTATTCAAGAAGTCTGTAACCTGTTTACAAGCCCAGCTGGCAGAGGATGAGCCTTGGAGTGAGCTCTGGGATCAGTATTTTTCTGTCATCATTGGTACACAAGTTTCTGAAATGCATGCCAGATAGTTCTGTTTTCTATCCCAGTGTCTGGTGCTTCAAAGACCTGGTAGTTAGAATGAATACGTGTGAAGAAAGTTTCCTTGGATCACCATTAGGTGTCTAGTGACTTCTGCAGGATGCTGAAAAATTTCACAAAAGAGCCATAGCAAAAAAGTGCACTAAAACCCCAATATTTAACATAAACATTCAGAGGGGAGTAAAATCAGATCAATTTTATCAAGAATTTAACATCGATGCAACTGACAGTGATAGTCAGATGAACAGCAAACTAAATAGAAAGAAAACTCAATTATTCTTCCCATCCCATCTATGATCTCTAAAGAAGTCAGAGTTGAAGAAATGGAAAATTCCTGGCAGCTGCCATTGCATCTGTTAAAAACTAGCAGAATCAAGGACTGGTCTGAAGAAGGTAACAGTCAGAGCACCAGAGCTGCAGTTAACTTAGGGAATCATAGAAAATCAAAGAGGTTGGAAAAGACCTTTAAGATCATCAAGTCCAACCATTAACCTAACACTGACAGGTCCACCACTAGAGCATGTCACTAAGTGCCACATCCACATGTTTTTTGAAGACTTAAAAAACAAATAGTCATATAGTCATTTTTACAGATGTATTTTCCCATTGTTTCTATCAGTTCCAAATCTTAAGAATATACCATATTCAAGACTTAAAAGCAGGAGCTTAGTAGCCAAATATTTCAGCTGAGACACTTGATAGCAGTTAGCTCTTGTAAAAGAAGCTTAATCATTACTGTAGTGCAACATTTGAGAACAGTGTTTGCTAACTCTATGAATCCATGCATCTGCATCTTCATTAATTCATTTTAGAAGGGGGAATTTCTTTGTAATAAGCTAAGGATCATAAAAAACTTTGCATGTCAAACCAGAACTAGCTCTTTTCTAGAAGTATTTCATTGATTATGCTTCATTAATTACATATTATGTAACAACAGCATAAATTAAACTATAAGCATTTTTGAAATTAGGCTCCATTAGTCTCATCTCACTCTTCTGGAACACAGCTCTGACTGAGTTAGGACACAAATGCAAAAAAAGGTCAAGTCCGCTTGTCAGTACTGGCACAGTGATAGTTCAAGAGTATAAGGCTTTGAGCTTCACGGTATGTAGGTCAGACGTATTCAAAGATGTTTTCTAGTGGTTTCATCTAGTACAATGAAATGAGTCTTGTGAAACTTCAGAAGGATCATGAAAACTGAGAAAGGCAATATGACAAGAACCTAGAGTTTGTCTACATGAGCAGTAAGAAAGGCATCAAGTTTCAGATTCTTCCAGAAGTCTTGAGACCAACAGACACTCTGGAGAAGCAGCAGAAATGCTGGATTGATTTATTTCTTTTAATAGGAGGGAGGAGCAAGGGACTTGCTTCCAGCCCTCCACCCAAAAGTTAAAAAAAAATGAAAAGAAAACAACAAAAACATTGGTAATTTGTGGAATAGGTACTTATTTGCTGACACCTGCATAGCTGCATACTTTATCTTGGAGAGGAATTTACCTACCCTGTTTTTCCCTCATAAAAATGAATTATCTGAGACATTTCAGTTTGTTTCCAAAACCATTTTTCAGTCATTTTACTTGCACTTCATCTCTATAGATGCAAAGGTTTATACAGCACCTTCTTCTTTCTTAGACTAGACTTCAGACACACTCCAGATTAAATTTAGTAGTTCTGTAGTCAAAAACACTCATACACACAAAATGGCAAGTTTAGGTGGAGCTGTCATTCAGTATCCACATCTGACTGAATCCCTGGAGTATCTGAACTGCCTTTTGAAAGAAACAAGCTCATCGGTTCTGGAAGCAGGGGATGAAGGTAATTGCCTGTTTAACAGCACAGAGAATACCCTCAGCTCAGTGCTGCATCCTGAGAGCTGTCCTTTGGGGAAATTAGATAGTTGTTTCATCCAGAACTAGAAACTCCCACCTGCAAGAATGAAAACTCTTACCTTTGCTATAAACTGAACTTTCCATGAGAAAATTAATGGGAAAGGTATTACACCTCACTCATTAGTTTCCTTTCTAGAATAATACAAAGTTTTTATCTGCGATCTCATAATGACCCACAAATTATAATTGTGTCTTCCTGGGAAAAGGGCATGTAATGGATTTGGATGCCAAGGCACAGACCTTGGGGAGCTGTGGCCTCCAAGAGGAGCAGCCATGGCTGTCCCATGTCAGAGACAGCAAGTTGCTGTCAGCTCTGCGAGACCCTACTTCAGGGAATAGCTGAGCCCCTAGCCATGGCTAGGTCCCTCAAAGAAAACATCTCTAAGAAAAGGGAGAAAATTCTGCACAGACAGAGGATGAAGGAACAAAAAGAGTGAGAAACAACAGATAGAACACCAGGGTCAGAGGAAAAGGAGGAGGTACTCCATGCTGGAGCAGACATCTACACTGCAGCCCCATGGGGGACCCAATGCTGCAGCAGGTGTACATGTCCTGAGGGAAGTGGCAGCCCACAGAAAGCCCACACTGGAGCCGAGGAAAAGGGTGAGGAGGAAGGAGCAGCAGAGAGGAACTGTCATGTACTGATTGCAACCCCGTTCCCCATTGCCTCTGCAATGCTGGGCAGGGTGGGGAGAGGACAAGGAGTCAGGAATGGAGCAATTACCTTGAACCTGGGAGGAAAGGAGATGGATGAAGTGTCTTTTCTCTTTGTTTTTCAACATCTACATATTTTTTAATTGGCAATAAAATAAATTAACTTTCCCCAAGTCACAGAGTCACAGAACATGCTGAGTTACTAGGGATGCACAAGGATCACTGATTCCAAATTCCAGCCCTGCACAGGACCATCCCTAAGAATCGTACCATGTGCCTGAGAGCATTGTCCCAATGCTTCTTGAACTCTGTCAGGCTGGTGCCATGACCACTGCCCTGGGGTGCTGTTCCAGTGCCCAACCACCCTCTGAGGGAAGAACCTTTCTCAAACATATGACATAAACATCCCCTGACACAACTTCAGGTCATTCCCTCAGGTCCTGTCACTGGTCACCACAGAGAAGAGATCAGTGTCTGCCCCTCCTCTTCCCCTCATGAGGAAGCTGTAACTGCAATGAGGTCTCTCCTCAGGCTCCTTCAGGCTGAACAGACCATGTCAAGTCTGTTCATGACAATAACTGGTCAATCAATCTTCCTATCTTTATCTTCACCCATGTTATTTTCTTCCCCTCCCATGTTTGAGGAAGGTGAACAAGTGAGTGTCTGGGTAGGTGCCTAGCAGCTAGCCAAGGTCAACCCACCATAGAGGGTTTGACAGATGTTCTTGCAAACATCTTTGTAGGAAGATAAAGCTTATGTCTTCCTCAAAGCATCAGTAATATGAACAGAAGTATTTCTTGCAGTTGCTATATAAAACACAGTGGAAATTTTTTTGTGATTTTTTGCTACCTAGATTTACTCAATTTTAAGCATTAATTGAGCCATCTGAGTCAGAAGTTGAGTCATCTTAGTCAATGAAAAGAAACAGGTGCCTTCAAAAGATGATTTAAATCTTTAATTGGGCAACATTTTACTCTGTAGGTATTGGATTCTCACCATTGATCATAAATGAAACCACAGACAAGGGCATTCTTGAAGGGCCATAAGTTAAGCAGGATGAATCAGGGCATCTGTGGCTGAGGACTAACAGCCCTTGATCTTTCTTCTACAAAGGGAGAACCTAGTAATAGCACTTTAGAATCTGCTTTTCATGTATTGGTCACAGTAGCCATGCAGGTGATTCTGCTCTTTCATACAGAACTGGAATATCCCTATCTCCTTAGTACTCGAGACTATTTTAACAGTTGGTCTGTTTGGACTCAGGGTTTAAGGCAGTTGCACATTTTAATGTTTCAGTTCTTTATTAAAGATGTGCTGTGCTTCCCCACTAATATTTCTTGCAGAGGAAAGCATTACCAAAATGGACTAAACATCATTAAAAATGGACAGAACTTTAGGAGATCTTTAAGTGTAGCTGTGCAGTTTTAAAATCCAAATTACACAGTTTGGACACGAAGCAAATATTGTGTGACACCTAAAATCATCCCTCACTGTTGGGGAAGATGAAACAGGAAAACCTTATAAATATGATTGCCTGACAAAAGATTTTGGGAATATGAAAACTATAAGCGACATCGAAATGAAAGCCACCTTTGAGATACCAAGTCTTAGTTACTGAACAACTGGAAAACAATGGTATGGCCGACTGAAGGTAATCCCCTCTTGATTGAACAATACCCTCTGCTTGCAGGCAGGTCCAAGGGTCAGAGCAGACCCTACTAGCTCAGCAGAAGGGGTCCAAAGAGTAGTTTTTAGAAGTTAAGATGTAACACTCTATGGTAATATAAGAACTCTTATAGGCTGTATGTAAATGCTATAGGATTTGTATCTTGTATTAGATTGGTTAGTGACAATTAGAATATTCAGTACAGAAGATGATTTATTGTATTGTAACCAGGACTTCAGACACTCTTACTATAGACTCTTACTATACACACTCGTACTACACTCTTACTAGACTCTTACTAGACTCTCTTACTGTAGACTCTTACTATTCTCTCTTACTATTCTCTCTTTGCTTACCCACTTACTCTCTTGCTCTCTTGGGCCTGCTCAGAGCTGCCAGCTGCAGCTCTAAGCAGTGCCCCTGTACCCACGCCCTTTGCAATAAACCGCATGTTCCAAGATCTGACTACAGAGATCTCTCGTCTCCATCCGTCCCGACCGTCCGAACCCACACCGAGCACCCCCCAGACAGAGTTCCTACACCTCACAAATTTAGCTTTTGGGTAAAATATTAATTTTTTTTGTTTGCATGTCAGTTCTAGCAATCATCACACTACACTAATCCAAAAATGTTAGTTGATGGCAGACAGATGATCTTCTTTTTTCATTAGGGTGTTGTTAGTCAAACTAGAGGTTTAACTATTTATGAGTTAAATAACATCTTCTTTCAATAATTTTCGTTCTCTCCTACATTGCTTGCTGTTGAGATAATATTCTCCTCTTTCCTTCCAGCAGAGGTATACAATCAGATACTGTTATAACAAAACTTTCCTTTCAGGTGATTTTAATGACTTGGTGATAAGGACCAGCTCTGACCAAGCTTAGTTATCACTCATATTAGAGCCACTTCACAAATACTGTGATTGATAGGGTTAGTAAGATGAACCTGGGCAGCTGGGGAAAAAAAGCCTATAGTTTTCCAGTGAATTTTTATTACACCATTATATTTTGAATTGGGTTTTTCTTTTTTGCACTATGTTCATAACCATTTTTGGCTTTCTGTTTATTCTTGTTGAATTCTCATGCTATGTATTTGCCTCTATTCCTGTACTTCCACGCACACTCTCAATTTTTTCTTCCTATAACATGTTGCTGCGGAGCCCTGGATCTTGTGTAACAGCAATGCTTATTTTGAATTATCCTTTTGCTATTGCAGGTTTCCAGGCAGCTTTTTCTGCTTAGATCTCCACCTATAATAAAATTCTGTGGCAATGTCTCGTGTAAGGTTTTTTTGTTTGTTTTTAAATGATGAAAACTATGTAAAAATGGTTTAGGGAGACAAGTCCAGTCCTCTGTGGCAGCTTGGCTTCCAATGCATGGTGTCTGTGGCCTTGCCCCTGATTAATCTCTTTTTTTTCAGGTTTCTCTAACCAAAACATTGCAACAGGAGATTTGCAGTGGATATGCACAAGCTGGACTTTGTTCAAACTGTGCAGAAGCCTCCCCCCACCTTTCCTCCAGGAAAAAAGAAATAAGGCCAGGTTATCTGCAGATAGCTTTGTCAGTAGCTTTGACATAGCAAAACATTTACAGGCAGCAAGGGGAAACAAGAGGAAAAAAGATATTCATTACTGTATTCCAAATTAAGCCTCACCTGGAGCCATCTTTTTGCTTGTATATCAAGTGAAAAAAAACCTATGAACTCATAGGAACCTGTAGTTAATGCTGAAGATAAATTTCTCAGTCTGATACATATATGCTAAGAAAGATACATACAGCCATACCACAAGTGCTCAGGTATTGTGGTAATTTACCTCAATTGTGAGTAAATTGTGGTTGTGAGATTTACTTATGTTTTGGCAACTGGAGAATAAATGGTGCTCATGAGAATTCTTATTTTAATATAACTAACGTGAAAGATGAGCTGGCAGGTATTCCATTTTGGTTTACAGTCTCACCAGCCTCTCACCTTGGACCATAGGTTCTTGATAATGCTTGCTGTTCTGCTATATGAGTTTAGTTTTAATTGATATAAAGGAGCAAATGGAAGTATGCTTATGAAGAAAGACATAATTATCTGTTAGGAACATGAAAATTAATATATTTGGTTTATAAAACTTCAGTTCTGTTTTGAGCAGCATAATCTTTTTAATAACATTAAGGAATACAAAATCTGGAGGCTGGTTTCTTACTGGCCTTCATGGAATTAAGCTTTTTACCCAATGCTTTAAGACATTTCTTTTGGCATTTTTACTGACTTGAGCTCCCCTGACTCTAATTCCATCACTGATTAGCTGATATCTTGCAAAAAGACTATGGCTGTATATTAAAGACAGGAGCCACAACTTGAAAAGAGACACTTAATTCAGTTTTTGTCCCAGTTGTGTACTCTAATAAGGTAATTTGCAATATGTATGATATTAAAATAAGTCAAATCAGTGCCGTGAATCTGACAAACCAATGTGTTGTAGAGAGCTGCTTGTGCCTCCAAAATTAGGTGCTAATCAGTTTTTCAGCAAATTTGAAAATGACTGTGGAATTCTGAGGCCATTGAACAAATTCATGATAACAGAAGTGGAACTCTTCTTTGTGTTTTTCTTTGAATATTTAAGACATAAATACTTATCCAATGGTATAAGGTATAAATATAAACCTTAAAAAGTATCAGGGACGTGGTAAGAGGCATTTGGATGAAGGGAGATTTGACCAGCCCTTGTTTTGCCAGTGTAGTCACGGTGATCACAGCTGACTTAGAGCCCCACAATACCACAGGCCGTCTTAGTAATGGCTTACAGGTGCTTACACAACCCTTTATGAGGTTATTTTGGAGTCTCCTCATTTGACGTGGAATTATTATTCTGCTGAAATCCTGATAGTCCTGAATACCACTAGCTGATAAAAATTCAAAGCCATTAAAAGCTGCTACCATGCCATGCTGAGACATTTCTGTACAAATTTCCTCTTGTTACATGCATACGAGAAGATATTCATAATAATACAGTGAGATCAGGCACATTTTATAAATGTTGCAGGTTGCTTGAAACATATCATTCTTCCCCTGCCATGATTTTCCTCAGATAACTGTCTTGCACCAGGAAAAAACACTGTACTTTCACTCTGTAGCCCACCTCTCAGGAATACTAATCAGTAATCACACATACCCTTCCTCTTGGCTGGAAATGTTTTCCTTCACCATGTAGTTTGTTATGCTGCCTAGCCCTAAAAATTGCTTTTTTGACACTCTTAAAAGAAGCAGCAAAACTGAAACAAGCAAATTACAGGTGGAACAAGTTATACCACCACCAAAGTTTTATTGTAATATAATGAAATTCTATCATCAGGCAAAGAAAAACACAGAACTGATATGAAAAACAGTTTAAAACTCATGTATCATCACTGTCCTTCCTCAAGTGATTACAACATGAAAAGATGTGCAAGAATAAATTTGCATTGTTTTTTGTGTTCTTGGAACAGGAATTGGTTATATGAATGGCTTCTTGAGGAACTAATAATTGACTTGGGGGTTTAAGAAGCAAAATTCCTCGTGCAGCTGCTGTCGCATTTTTAGATAAGGATTAAGAATATAAATTGCCTAATAAAGAGCAAAATCTTTTCTGTTCAAGTTGTTTGGCTCCCTCCTGTCACAAGGGAAGCTAAAAATTCTTAGGTTCTGTTAAGAAAAAATTCTTAACCATCGTAAAACACATTCCTATGCCAGGAAAAGAGCATGCTGCTTTCAATGTTGAAGTCTAACCATGTTTTGCCCTTCCTGACAGATGAGACCCCAGGCCTACTAGTATCAGTAGGTTCCCTCTAACAGCAGTAAGAAGCAGATGTTTGAGGAGTTTAATACTCAGGCCTTCCGCAAGTGAGGGAGGTATCTTTTCAGCTTTTTACCGGCTATGCTTGTAGTTCAATGCCTTAGAAAGCCTCGCGCAACCCAGAGAGGTAGCAGGGGCAGTCTAGCATTTTAGTAGCTCTAAAATCGGTACCTGTATCAGCTGCAAAGCTGATACCATTAGCAAGAAGCAAAGAGGGAGAAATACATCTCTCTGCTCACTCAATTTCCCGCAGTTAGAAGCTTTCAAATGAAACAGACAACAAGAGATGTTCGCAGAAAGGGTAGCAGAGCCAAAAGAGGGCGGGGACTACCTTGATCATCTCTTTTATTCGGAGAAGGGAAAATGGGAGGACTGGGGGCAGACCCGGGGTGACTGGCCAATCAGACACTGTTAAAGAGTTTGGGTTACATTTGGTTTTGCCCACACTCGGAACTAAGGGGTTCAGAGCACATGGCAGAGGCAAGTGTCTTGGGGAGGGGGAGAGGAAGCTCGGAACAGGCAGCAACACCTTCCAGCTTCTATGATGCATCAATACAAGGACCTCTGAATCAAAGAACACTGCTGGTTTGCTGTGTTTAAAAGCATCAATAACTTTAAATTTAATTTAATTTTTCCAGCCTTTGAACCCGTTTTTTTTTGTTTGTTTGTTTTACCTCTAAAATGTTCTGTAACACTGGGTTACACAGTACAAAGTGTATGAAAATATATGTCCTTTTGCTGTTAAATACATGTCCTAAACCTGGTAAAATGGCCAGTGTGCTTCCAACTTCTCATATTATGAGTCATAGTGATATATGGTATCAGAGGCAATTCCTGAGCCAAACATGATTTTACAGACCCATGTAATATTGCTTCCCTGCTCATTTATTTCCAGAAAGAAGAATCTCAGTGTTGACTTTCTCCTCATATAAACGTTTTCACTATGGGTGTCATATTTGGTCCCTTTTATAGGTTTCTCTTCTAGTTCTATTTGATAGCTGGAGCAGCTATCTGAAGTCTGTAGCCAGCTACTTCTGAAGTTAAAGAGAAGTTGCCAAAAAGAAAGTCCATTCAGATCTGAGATTTATTTTAGTTTTCTGCTTATTTAAAAAAAACCCAAAACATAAGAAGGAACTATTAGCACTGCAGCTTCATTTTAAAATATTAAAAGAGAAATTATTGTTTTTCATGCTAGTTCAATACAAAATAATATTTGCTACAGGAGTGACAATGGGAAAACTTTATTTTCCTCTTGAGAGCTGGGTATGTGCTGCAAGATGTTTGCTGTGAATATTCAGGAGGAATTTTAAAGAAATTGGACTCAGTTTCAGTCAGCCTCCTGTTGCTTCTTTGGTAGTCATTTATTAGAGCTATATTAGCAAATTTTTCTGTTTCTTATTCTGTTTTGTAAAACAACCTGTGCCTAAGAAGAAGCCATGAAGTTATGGAATTAAAATTCCAAATTCATAGTTATAAGAATTCACAGTGGGGAATATCATGGAATAATTTTTATCTTCTGAAGTGTGGGATGATTTATTGAGATTGGTTATTGTAATAATTTAATTACTTCAAGTCCTTTGCAGGACTAAAGGAAGAAACATTTTAATATTGATATCTCACATCTTTTGACTTTAAGGTGACATTGGACCTTTTTCTTGGCGATGGTGTTTTCCATTATTTGCTCTTGTAAATGTGTGAAATCAGACTTCTTATTCAACAGAGATTGCTACCAGCTATGTTGTTGTCATGCCATCTCTCCTAAACTGAAATTATGGCATTTCATTAGAAGTATTGAAAATGTAAGTGATGTACATAATTTTACACTTGGTTTGGCACGTGCTACAACAAATGCAAAAAGGTAGTAAGTTCTGTCAGTTAAGGGTCACAGAAGAAATAAATGTGTTCAGAAAGCTTTAACACCCAAATGTGAAGTACAGAGAGACAGAAGGGAGGTTGTGGAATGTTCTTTTGCAAAGGGTGGTTTGCTAATACCACCACAGTCTTCCCACAGAGTGCTTTCTTGTTGCCTCCCATCTATTCATTTTAATAAAAATTCTGCAGTAAAACGTTGTGAAAGCCGTCCAAAAAGTGGCTACTGAGTGTATACTGATCTCTCACATGGAATCAATTTTAGGGTCCATCAAAACTGCTTCTCAGGTACAATTGATGTGTTCTTGAATCCCTGGGGGTTTTTTTCTAGCTGACCAAGCAATGACAAGACAAGAGTAATACTTTTAAAAATAAACAAAAAAAAGTAACAAAAACTACTGAAATAGATAGACTAAATACCACTGATACCCCACTGTTGGAAAGTAGATACATTTGATCCCTTTGTGTAAGAGTCCTGCTCTTTTATTTCTTTCATATCTCTAAAATTCTTTCACCTTTTGTTCAAGTAAACCCAATGAAGGAAAAAGATCACACTGGTGTACATAAATGAACAGACAAATGAAAAACTTCACAGAAAGCAAGCAATGTCCTAAAAAAATGTCAAAATTGTCAAAATTTGTCCTGGCATGGAATAAATACTGTTTTTCTGGAAAGGGTATAGCATGAACCATGATATTTAATAAGATGCATCTTTTTACGTGTCCAACACTAACACATCCAGTGTAACCTAAAGAACTGTGTCTCTCACGAAAAGGTAAATCAGCATTCAAGGGAAATAGAGCATTTGCCTTCCAGTCAGCTGGATAACTTTGAGGATTTGATGGTCATGAGTCTAGAAGCTTGAAAACAAGCAATAGCCATAAGGCTATCTCAGAGCACAGTGTAAAACTACTGAGAATCTCAGTGAGAAAGGAGTCCAAAGTGAAAGATTTCCGGATTTCCTTCAACTGTTGAAAACATCGAAATGATAAGATTTTTTTTTATTTTTTGGGGCATAGGGCTTTTATCATTTTTTGAGATATAACCAAATACAGCACAGATAATTGTTGGATTTGCTTATCCTCATTGGATGGGACATGAAAAGATATTTAGGAGACTAAAGTGTGTCCCTAGTTGAAGAGCAGTAGTCCTGTTGACTTTTTTTGGTCTAATACCTTGTTTTCAATTGTTGTAAAGGAAGGACATTAAAGAATCAAATGATGCCTCTAGGGACCTCAGGTATTGCGCCCAGCCAACATTGGTTTAGGAAAGACAGGCCCCACTTGACCAACCTGATCTCTTTTTATGGGCAGGTGGATGAGGGAAAGGCTGTGGTTGTTTTCTACCTGGACTTTAGTAAAGGTTGGACTCAATTTCCCACAACATTCTTCTGGAGAAAGTGGCTGCTCACAGCTTGGACAGGTGCAGTCTTCCTGGGGTTAAGGTGTCTGGGCCTGGAGAGTGTTGGTGAATGGTGCTGCATCCACCTGGTGTCTGGACACTAGTGGGGTTCCCCAGGGATTAGTGCTGGGCTCAGTCCTTTTTAATATCTTGACTGAGCACCTGAACAAGAGCACTGAGTGCGCTCTCTGTAAGTTCACAGACAGCACCAAACTGTGTGGCAGTGTTGATCCACTGAAGGGTAGGAAGGCTCCACAGAGGGATCTGGACAGTCTGGATCGATGGGCCAAGACCAGTTGTATGAGGTTCAACAAGGCAAAGTGAGGGGTTCTTCCCTTGGGTCACAGCAGCCCCATGCAGTGCTACAGCCTGGGGGCAGAGTGGCTGGAAAGTCACCCAGTGGAAAAGGACCTGGGGGTGCTGGTCGACAGCTAGCTGAACATGAGCCAGAGTGTGTCCAGGTGGCCAAGAAGTTGAATGATATCCTGGTCTGTATTAGCAATAGTGTGGCCAGCAGGACCAAGTCAATGACTGTTCTCCTGTACTCGGCACTGGTGAGGCCATGCCTCAAATCCTGTGTTCAGTTCTGGGCCCTCACTACAAGAAGGACATTGAGGTGCTGGAGCAAGACCAGAGAAGGGCAATGGAGCTGGGGAAGGGCCTGGAGCACAAGTCTTATGAGCAGTGGTGAGGAAGCTGAGCTGGGACTGCTTAGCCTGAAGAAAAGGAAGCTCTACCTTATCACTCTCTACAACTGCCTGAAAGAAGGTTGTAACAAGGTGTGGGTGGATCTCTCTTTCCAGGCAGTCAGTAACAGGACAAGAGGAAATGGCCTCAGGCTGTGCCAGGGGAGGTTCAGGCTGTACATCACAAAGAATTTCTTCATTAAAGGGTGGCTAGGCTTGGAATGGGCTGTCGGGGGAAGTGGTGGAGTCACATGTAAAAGATGTGTGTATATGGCCCTTGGGGACATGGTTTACTGGGGAACTTTGCAGTGCGGGTTTAGTGGCTGGACTCAATGATCTTAAGAGTCTTTTCCAAATAATATGATTCAATGTTTCTATGATTCTATGAAAATTTGTCACTTTAGGAAGAATAGAACTGTCCCATGATGCTTTAGCAGCACTACACTATCTTGAGCTTCCTTGCAAGATCTTGGTTATAAATTTCCATAGTCATTTTGGCAAAGATTTCTCATTTGGAAAGCAGTTTCATCCATTTTCCTGTAACCTTTCCTTGATTTTTACCTCACATGCTTCATCTGTTAATGGGTTTATTCTTTACCTGCCCTTATACAGCATCTGTAGGTTTCAAGAAAGACGGAAGCCATCTTAACTGCATCCAAGGTCTACATACCAAGATTGATTGGAATGCTTTCTGTGCTTTGAAGATAGATAAAAATCCTAGTTCATACTTTGGCAGCACATACTTCAATCAAAGCAATTGACGCACAATTCTTAAGGTAGAATGGCTGAAAAAGGGCTAGTAATTACCCTAAGATGAGGAGCCCGTTATCTGAGAGTCTTTAGTGTGCCGCTTCACAGGAAATGAGAACGCAGGTACAGAATCATACTTTTTTTAAAAAAACCCTCAAGGTCAATTCATGACCCTTATTAGAGCTAAAATGCCTTTTTAAGAGAAAGACAAAGAGAAAAACGGTCAAATGAAAACTTCTACCTTTTTTATTTCTATGTCAAATTAAGAAAAAATCTTCATTTCTGTTTTGATAGAAATTACATTCACATCTCTTTCTGCAGTATGGAGTTCATGAGCAAGCAAATGATAAGAAAAAGGAGAAACTTAATTTCTGCAATCTAGCGTATACGGTTGTTCAAGTCAGATGGAGTAGGTTTGTATTTGTAGATACACTAATAAAATGGTTTAAAATGAAGTGCAGCAACAATATAATATTTCAAAATGGCTTTTACAGAAGGTTCAAACATCATGTGTACTTTGTCAGAACTGCCTTGTTTCGTAGTCCCTCTTATTATTGGGTTACTAGTTTAAAAATTGTCAAAGAAATGAAATCTGGAAGAGCTGTCAAATTTTAAAAAAATGCCTTGAGCTGAATTCTTTGTTTATCTGAAATACCACAGCATAGAAAATAAGACCTGCCAAAGAACTGCCAGCTTTTAAAGAAAATTAAGGTGTCAGCAGAAAGAAATCTGTTATCAATAAAATTTCCATACTAAAAACACAGGATGTGTTTTCAAAGTGTCACTTTAGATATTCATAAATAAAAGGTAGTTTTCCTTTCTGAAAATGTTTCTTGTTGTGGCTCATTTCATTGTTATAAACTCATGGATGTGCAGTCATTTCATTGCAGTTCTTGTCAGAAAGTTCAGCAGCTTGCTGTTACTCTGGGCTTTCTTGGCGTCAGTGACAATTTCCACAGCCCCCTGCAAGTTCAGTTGTCAGCAGCTAACTTGGCATTTTCAGTCCTCAACAAAAGGTTTTTGTCTGTGCAGACAGAGGAGAATTGCAGTCATGCAAAAATATCAGCTTAGTTTACTCAGACTCTTCAATTAACAATAAGACTAAAAACTCTAGCAGAGGAAAAGTCTTCGAGTTTGGCAGTGACATAATTAAGATTGTTAGAACAATATAAATTTGTCTCCTTATACATACACAATAAGAAGCTGTCTTTAATTGCATGATAGACTCATCCTTCACCTCATTCTGAGGGTTCTTCCACTGGGCTCCAACTCCTGTTTACTTAGCCAGACTTTCGCCTTGTTCTCCATGTCTAGGCATGGGTTTTCAATGTCAAATATTCTAATAAATATTGCTTTTGCATTCCATTTCAGGGACTTCTACATTGCCCTCCAAGACAGCACGGAAAGTACAAATTGAAAGGGGTATATGATATACCCAGTGCCCGATTTGTGATCTGCAGAAAAAGAAAAGTCCTGGTCTTCAGCAGGCAAGTGATGGTGCTTTCTTAAACCAAAATTCATCTTTGATTAGCTTGCCCAAGTGATAAAGACCTCCTCAACAGGTGTAACTAAATTGATTTTTTCCAATGTGATTTTAAACTGCAACGTATAGGCATAAACAAAAACATTGTGGGTTGGTTGGTTGGGCTCTTTTTCCTCCTTGAAGTTGCATATTTTGAGTACTTGAATACTTTCCATTGAAGTTGTACATATTACTACTAGGACATAAAATTTATATAATAATGCTATATATCTCACAACACTATTCAAAATGAGATGTCTATCACGAGACATCTTTGTGTTTATGGCTCTAATCTTGTCAAAAATATAATTGATGGCAATACAGACTTATGAGAAACATTAGAAAAGTTTAAGGGGCAATCTTACTAACACCATTATTGATCAGTTTTGGCTACAATCTGTGTTCACTCCAACAGCTACCCAGAAGTCCCTTATCCTGAGTTTTGCTTTACTCCTCAACTCTAAACAATCAAATACATTCCATGTTTTTTTGCTAGTGAATATTAATGTACTTGAGTGTGATTTGCATTTCCCTTTCAGATTTCCTAATTTCAGAGTTTTTTGTAGTATTATCCTGTGAACTGAACACTAAAATAATTTTCATATTTAAGAAAGGTAATTTGTGATGGAACCGTGCTTTGAAAAGCCAGATTTGGATTGGGTTTTTTTGCATGTGTGATTTTCTGCTGACTCCAAAATCATTCTTACTGTATCAATATGTTATTTATGAGGTGAACAATATTTGACCAGGAGCTTTAGAAATGGCCCAGTATTTAAAAACCTTCACATCTGCTGTACTAACCTATCACTTTATCCTAGAGAACTAGCAACAGACAACCTGAACAAGGAATAATCTTCTGTTCCTACACAGGAATCCAACCCTAAACTCTAGCACTTTGCATCCTGAGGCAAAATCTTCCAGGAAGATGGAGTTGAATAGGTGATTAAGTCTAGGCTCATGCTGGGGGTTGCATAAACACAGCATCATAAACATGAAACACCCTGTCAGAGAGTGGACTAAAAGTGTGCCAGGGCAGACCTAATGTAGTAATGAAGTAAAGAAGTTTGATAAGTTTCCATAAGCACATAATATCTTATAATTAAGCATTTTTCCTTGAAATATTTGCTTCCATGTTCATACATTGAAATGTATGAATCATTAAAATTAAAAAAGGGAGGATGCCTATGGGATTGTATGCCTTTGGCAGACTATATTCAATCTCATAATCCTTAAGCCTTGCATTACCTCTCCATCCACTTATGCACACACAAGCTAAAAAAAAAAAAAAAGGTAGAATAATCTGACTATCACGTTAGGTTTTTTTTGTCAAATTGTTCTATCAACAAGTATGCAGTATTCCCAAGTTTAGAACTTACATTCTGTATTCTAAAAATAATTTCTGGAAATGTTTTGACCTGCAGTACATAATTTTGATAAGAAAACCAGATATTTTAACAATTTCACTAACCATGTAAATTAAATGTGTTTCAGCTGCAGAGTGGACAGAAGATTTTTGCCATTTGGAGAGCTGGAAATTTTTTTTATTGAATAATGCATGTTACAAAGTCATAATGTTTTTAATATGCTTCTTCTAAAGGTTACATAAATTTCCTCTCATTTCTGTGTAAATGTTTTTGCTGTAGGTGCTACAGTCCAGGAAGTTTTGGAAGTTTACTCTGTGCAAGGTGCTCTTGAGAGAAGATAACTCATTTCAGACTTATTTAAAATGTATTGAATAAAACGATTGCTTACCAACTGTAAATATTACAATTTTACTTCTACGGCAGAGTATTCCTGTTAGGCCTTTCTGCCTGTCAACACTATACATTCTGATGACCGCTTTCATTTTATCTTTATAAGTATAACCATCTCTATCAAGTACTGTGGCAAAAGCATTTAAAGAAAAGTGGTGGGGGGGAAAAGTGTATCTTAAAAGTAGAATTTGCTGCCACTCAAAAAAAGCCCAAAAACAAACAAACAAACAAACAAAACCTCCCACTAAACCTACCAATTGTCCTTCCTTAACTTGATATTAGACAGTTATTTATTGGTATAAAAACAATTGTGACTTTCACAGCTTGAAATTTCTTCACACCGAGCCCTCCAAAAATATCCAGTATTTGAACTGCCATTTAATGTTCTCTACCCCCTTTCTTCTTTTTGCCAGTGGTTGTTGCTAACTAAAGTAGGAAAGGACAAATGAAGGCATGATTGTGCACTCGTTCAGATATTAAATCTTCTGAATCTTCATCAGTCTGTAAGTATTGAACGTGTGCCATTGGTTCTTTTTGGTGTCTTTGATGAAGAAGAATTGTTTGAGAATAAAACCCAAACATTTAATAAAAATGGTCACTTGTGAAAAAGTGACATACAAAGGAATAAAACCTTAATCTATAATCTTGTGGTAAATGTTTTATAGTTTATAGAGAAGTGGTAATGCCACTTGTAATAACATTCACTTCGACTTTCTTTCTTTCTTTCGCGGTCCTTTGTTTCATTTTCCTCCACTGTTGCTCATTCTCATAGCTCATCCTGTCAAATGAATGACTGTTTAATGGAGGGCATAAATATTGTTTTCCATTTACTTTTTCTAGTCATGCCACTATGTTTTTTGCCCGTCCTGTCAATAGAATTTTAATCCTGAAAAAAATCAGTTATATTCCAAATGAGAAAATTAATTACATGTGCAATAAATAAAATTTTTGCTCATTTTCTTGGTTGTTTAGAGGCTGAATGGTTCTGTGAAGCCATAAAAGTCTGCACTTCATTTGTTTAAAATAAGTTAGTCACGTCCCACTGTGGTGTGTTGGGGTCCCTTTCCCCTGCCATGGAGCCCTGGGAGAGGGGCCCTGGGGACAGACACGGGGTTTCCCTGCCCCTGCTCAGCCTCATTCCCCATTGGTTGGTTTGTGTTCCCCGGGGTGGCCAAGGACCCTCGGGTCCCGTGACTGCGGGGTTCCTGGGCTGAGCCCCGGCCATGCGGCTGGAGAAATAAACATCTCTGAAACATCTACCACAAATCTGTCCATATATACTTCGCTTTCCATGGGACTCCTGGTTTGAAATATACTTGTTTCAGTAATCCCCGCTGCAACAAACTAGTGGAGGAATGTGAGCAAGATACTGATCCCTGAAGAAGATTCGTGAGTAAAATAACCACTCTAGACCTCTCTCTTCTCATCTTGGTTTAGATATTCTCTCTGGACTATGGAAGAATCATGGGAAATGGGGCTTTCTGAGCCACAGAAAGAAATGTACTTAGAAGTTAAAGGAATCCTTGAACAACAAAACAAAAAAGTTATGGAACCGGGAGATCTAGAACTTTTTTTTAACTGGCTTTTCAAAAATTTCTCCTATATTTCTCGAGACTTACTTTTTGATATTGAACCTCCTGGATCTTGTCAGGGGTGTTTTTGGGACGAGATCTTGTGGGAGATGAAAGATCAAACAGAGCATGTATTAGTGATTGAACCCTTGCGTGGATCCATGGTAGTCAGTGGAGCTATTCAAGAGCATTTATATGGTCCTATTAAAGCAAAGGATGGCCATAGTCCCGCGGCCGAGGCCGCACAGCCGCCATCCCTGTGGCACACGCCGGCGGAGGTGCCTGTGCTGGATGCACCCGGCCCCCTCGGGAGCGCGCGCCTTATCGCGGACCCCATCCCTGTCTCGGGGTCCCCGGCCACGCGGCCGCGAGTGAGGGAGCGATGCCGCAGGCGCCGCGGGTGCCGTGGGCCACGAGCAGCCAGGAACCGGCATCAGCGTGGCAGCCCGCTCTGAGCACACGGCTTGGAGAGCCCTGCGGAGGGAGAAGCGGCGGTTCCCACAGCGACACGAGAAGCCGCGCAGCGCCGAGCTGGAACGGGGCCGCACCCAAAGCAGCGTGGAGTTTGTGGAGCGGAACCACTCACAGGGCACGGAGCCAGCGGCGATGGCAACGCGGGGCCGTGCAGAGCCCAGACACGCCAGAGCAGCGCCGCTCGGAGAGCGCGGAGCAGCCACAACGCGGGGGCCCGGCCGAGACGTCGGAGTCGGCGAGGCGGCGGCCACGCGGGACCAGCAGCCACGACGAACACGCAAGCACGTGATAGGAGGAGTTATAGCCACGAAAGTCACAGGAACTGTGAAATGGTACAATGCCAAAAACAACTATGGATTTATAACACGAGATGATACAGGGGAAGATCTATTCATCCACAGAACTGCCATTAAAAGGAATAACCCTAAAAATTACCTGCAAAGTGTAGGAGATGGAGAAGTTGTACAATTTGATATAGTGCAAGGAAAGAAGGGTTTGCAAGCAGCAAATGTTACTGGGCCTGGGGGTATTCCAGTCAAAGGCAGCCGTTATGCACAAAATTATAAACAATATCCATCCCAGCAGCTTCCCTACCCACAGCCTACTTCCCCCTTTTACCCTATACCCAATATGAACCCTTTCCTAAATTTACCCTATCCCCAGTTTATTCCTAATCTGTTTTTCATCCCATGGCTTCCCTATACAATTCCATTTGCCTACAATTCCTCTCCGATGCCGAGGGGGGATGAAAAGGGGGAGGGAAGAAATTCAACCCTCTCCTGCCTCAGTTTCCCCACAAAGCATGCCTGGAGAGTCCTGTCTCCCTTCTGTCAGCCCTAAGATGTTCCACAGAATCTGTTTGGACATTTAAAGACTCAGGAGGGTGGCTTGTTTTGTCTTGAAATTGTTCTTGTTATGTTTATCCAGTTGTTTTCATTCTCCTTTTATTAAAATAAAACGGGTGAGATGTTGGGGTCCCTTCCCCCTGCCATGGAGCCCTGGGAGAGGGGCCCTGGGGGGGAGGCACGGGGTTTCCCTGCCCCTGCTCAGTCTCATTCCCCATTGGTTGGTTTGGGTTCCCCGGGGTGGCCAAGGACCCTCGGGTCCCGTGGCTGCGGGGTTCCTGAGCTGAGCCCCGGCCATGCGGCTGGAGAAATAAACATCTCTGAAACATCTACCACGAATCTGTCCATATATACTTCACTTTCCACAGGACTCCTGGTTTGAAATATACTTGTTGCAGTAATCCCCGCTGCAACAGTGGTGGGTTGCCCCTGGCTTGATGCCAGATGCCCACAAAGCCACTCTTCTCTCCCCTCTTCTTAGCTAGGCAGGGGAGAGAAAGTAAGGTGGAAAGTGACTTGTAAGTTTACTAAAGTGAAAGTGAAGGTCTGTGTGTGCACAAGCAAAGAGAAAAAGCCAATAATTTTATTCTTCACTTCCCATGAGCAAGTGATGTCCAGCCACTTCCCAGGAAGCAGGGCTTCAGCACGTGTAGTGGTTGCTCTGGAAGGCACACACTGTAAATAGAAAATGCCCCCCACTTCTTCCTCCTTTCTTTAGCTTTTATATCTGAGCAGATGTCACAGGGTATGGAATATCCCTCTGGCCAGTTTGGTTCAGTTGGCCTAGTGGTGTCCCCTCCCAAGATCTTGCCCACCCCCAGCCTACTGATGGAGGGGCAGAATGGTGGAGACGTCACCAATGCTGTGCCAGCCCTGCTCAGCAGTACCCAAACCACTGGTGTGTCATCAACACCTTCAGAGCTGCCAATGCCAAGCACAGCACTGTGAGGGCTGCTGTGGGAAAACGAACTCCATCTCAGCCAAGCCCAATACACCCTCTTACAAGAGTATGTGGAGTGAGCAGTGAAGAGGAAGCTAAAGAGCTCTTCAGCAAGTGTATTGAGCTAAACATTTCCTTAGCCTTTTGACTGAATTAAATTGAGGCCTAAACTCTGTCCTAGGCACACTATACTGCAGTGAAATGAACCTTCTGTGGCAGTTTCTTTAGCTTTCTTTTAGTTATAGCATTATAACCTGTGAAGACTTAAAGAATGCAGTTACATGTCTCAAAACACTGTTCCCATAAGATAAATCACCACAATAGTACTTGAGATAAGCACAGATGCCACAGCAGGAAGGAGCTAATTCTTGACCTAATGGATGTAGCGGTTTAAGTAGCTACTAGACAAAAATTCCCACCGTGGCAGGCAGTGGGAAGTGGAAAGGAAGCAAGTGTTTATGCACATGCCATCTCAAATTATGGGAACAGCATCTACACCCCGTGGATACCCAGGACTTGAACTGTATAAAAGTGGTATCTTGAGAGGAAGGATTTGGATACCCCCATCACAAAGAAGAGCAAGGTGAAGAAGGACCAGCAGGATGCTGCAGGAATCCATGTGGTAGTGATACCTTTTGCTTAATCTCCTTCTCTCTTATTCTCTTTCCCATCCCCTCTCTCTTCCTGTTTCTTTCTATTTCTCTACCTCTCGCTTAAATAAAATCCGTACTGTTGACTTTGTCATATGGTCTTGTTTGCACCTTATTTTGGGCAGAAGCGTCTCTTATATTTGGATCATAACACAGCCTTGCTTGCAACTGTGTATAAATATGTCTATTTTTACATATATGCATGTGTGTATAGATGTAGGTGTGCATATATATATATACACACACATACACGTTGTGTATTTAGGACTTCAAACAGGCAGAGATAACAGAAGCAGAACTCTGTTCTTTGCTATATTTTATTTCACTCTATTTCTTATTCCAGTGTCTCCCATTTTCAAAGTATTACAGATTTTCTTTAGAAATGCATGACACCAATAGAAAAGATATTAAGAGAGTGAGTTTGGGTACAATAGACTCATTCATCATATGTGAGTATACAAAAATTTATTTGGGAAGCACACAGGTATCAGTAGATAGAAAATAATGCATTATATTTGAATCCTTCTTTATTTAGTTAAAAATAGAGATATCTAAACTGCCACCAATACATCTGCAGAATTAACCACTTCTTGAGGTGAATGGCTTCTTTCTGCATGAAAATGTTGTGATCGTTTATACCCAGCTCTTATTTTTAAGGTTATCTATGTCATCATAAGCAGTAAGAATATTTTTGCTTCGATGAAAGCAGAGTCTCTAGGAAACACTTAATACAATAATATTTATTTTGCTGGACATTAGGGGCATAGATATTCACTCTGCCACTAGGTTTACAAGTGATAATTTATATAAGGGTAATGTTACTGCATATATGTGCAAAATACACATTTATATTTTAAGTCCCTGTCTCTAAAGAGATCTTTTTTAGTGAATATTTTCAAAGTAGGCAACAGTGATTCCATCTAAGGGTAGATATTGAACAGCTTATATAATATCTATTTATTTTAAAGAAAACATCAGTTTCAAAGTTTGGTGTTATTGTCCAGAACAGAGGTAAGATTCTGGGTTTATATACAGACAGAGCTAGTACATTGTTTGCTTGTTATTTTAAGTTGGTGTTAATTCTTACATTTGATATTCGTTAACAGGTATCTAGCATACAGTCACAGCTAAGAGGATTCAGATAATCTCATTAGCGTTTTTGAATTCTGGCATTTTTATGCATTACTTAATAGAGATGGTTTTGAGCTAGGCTATTTATTTCTTTTTTTAATGCATCATTTATGTTCCAAGATATTTCTTTTCTCTAGTTAGTTCTTACCAAACATAGTTAGCTGGAAGGGTTGTGTTGTTCATGTCTATTTGTCGCATTAGATTCCCAGAATCTCATCAGAACCATGTCAAATTACATCAATCCAAACTCTGGACTTCTGATAACAGAGTGCTATAAGAATAGCATGGCTTGAAGGTTATTTTAAGACAAATAGCTTGTCATCATCACTGAAGTACTATAAGAGATACAATAATTTATTGAGTGTTCATGCAATATGATTTTTTGTTGTACCCCAGTAACCTGAAATTTTCAGTAGCCTATGCTTTACAAAACATGTGCACAACACTGGACTAAATTTTAGAGAGGTATTTGTAATAAAACAATTCTCTTTCTGCAAGGAAATACAATAATGAGGTAGAGATATCTTTCTTTCTGACCCTAGAAAAGAGACAAATACTGAAACAGGAAATTAAAAAATGCTCCCTGAAGTTAAATATATTACAAGATATTGCTGCCCTCACTATAAGACTAAGAACGTGGCAAAATTGAATCCCCTGGCTGCATGATCTCTACCAGCAAACCTGGAATAGATGCAGATAAACCAGGCAGGGTGCCTTTCTGCTTCTGCATTATGTAGAACATGACAAAGGACAGTCGATCATAAAAATGTACATTATCATATGCTGCTGCTACTGTTATGCTCCGCTGCTTCTAGAGTTTGGACAAGCCGAGGCACACAGAGAATGAACCTTTCTCATTTCATCCCTGGACTAGAGAAGCAGAGAAACTAAGTCTGTCAGAACTTAAGAACTGGCCTGCTTCTAGAAGTGTGCTACAGATTTCTCTGATAATGCTCATATCTTTCAGAGAAGACTGCTAAATTCCTTTTTTTTTTTTTAGAATTTTGTGAATGATTGGAAAGATCTGGCAGGAGGTTTTATCCACGACCCTAAATCTTCTCTTGAGGAAGCAATAGCTTTGAAGGGACAAGTCTATTTTTTTTCTCCCATGCCAGCAAAGGCTAGCTACTGTTGTGCTAGGCTTAACTTGCATAAATCCCTTAAATGATTCAATATCCTTTTGGGACTGAGATTAGAAAATTTTTCAGGCTGCAATCACCAGCTCATCGAGGGATGGAAAAAAAACCAAACCAAGGTATATTCCTGAAAGTTCTTCTGCAGTGAAGGGCAGCAATCTCATCTCAGCATGTAGTTTCTATTTGCTAAAACTATTCATTCAGTGAGAATGACACCTTATCCAGTGTGTATGATCTTACAATTCCTTTCCCATATGTCTTGCCCTAGTGAGCCTCCTCACCAGTGTACACAGTGCAGTATATTGCCTTTTCCATATTGAAGTTTTATTCATGTTCTTGAGTAAATTGCATTTAACTGCTGTTGCAAATTTGATTCTGGGAGGATGTTCAAAAGACACTTTATGGGATTTAGTAATAATAGAAAACTGAACTTTCCATAGGTCAGTCCAAAATACTGGCTGCCTGTACACCAAATCTCTGTTACTTTCTTTGAGTAACTCTCATTGGAGATTTTCTATTCAAGTGCTGTCAGTTTTACTGGGGCTCTTACAAATATTGGTGGGTTTAATCCTCAAAGTCAGAAGAAAAAGTCTAGATATACCCAAAGTACCAAAGGCAAAAAAAATCTTGCATTTTTAAATTTTTTAAAGATCATGTAACTTTTATTCCAGTTGTGAATATAGTGGAACAGAAAAACAGATTCAGAGCTAATAAATATCAACCACATTGGATTCCCAGAAAAGTGTTCTTTTGGACCCAGTGCACACCTCCCTTGTATCAAAGGAACTCTCTTTGACTTCTGTGGTGTTTGGCTTAGGCTCAGGGAGACGTGTATAAGGGTATTGGGAGTGAGAGGTAACAATTTCCTAGCTATCCTGCTTTGGGGCTCAGTCAGGTACAGCCTAGGTTTAACACATCTGTGTTTCCTATGTTCTGCTGCTGTAGAGTCACCACTGCTGCAAAATGTGACAGCAAGGTTCAACATGTTCTACCTTCTCAAAACATGTCTCTGAGGCTCTGTCTTTTCTGCTTGTGTTCAGGTAACTCATCTGAGTGGCTGCACCACAGTGAGACTGTACTTGAACTAAAAGGTGCAAAGCAGTGCCACTAGTTCTCTTACAGCTGTAAGAACTTCTGACACAGCTCATCATCTTTATTGCTGCAATGATACCTTCTACATTAGAAATTTCTTTGTGCTAGTACAGTTCAAAAATTTTTCTGTCCAGTTGGATACACGTGGGAGTTGTGAGAAGGCATTAGGAGTCTAATACAATTTGATAACTTTTATCTGCATTGACAGTTCCTATGGCCTTTTTAAACTATGGTGAGATCAAAATTCAGCTTGTGTCCCTGGACAGGCCTACACATCAAGTACAAGAGGCATATTTTCAAGGGTGCATGCCTCCTAGCTAGGACCCACCCCCAGGCTGTAACTTGAGTCATCTCTAAAACAAAGACAAGATTTGAAACAGGACAGGTTGGGGGTATGGATCAAGTTTTGTAAAGTGTTTCTGTCATGCTGTATGTTATGGAATGTTGCGATCAAATATATTACACTGATAGGAAAGGAAAAAATTAGTTTGTGAAACAAGCATGAGCATTTGGCTGATCCTGTGGAAACTCCAGCTCTTTAGTGCTCACAGTGAGCTTTTTGTCAATTGGTTATTTGTTTTTATTGCAAACTGAAGTTGCGAGGGACAGACTCCAGTGAAATCACTATCTCTGAGTTGGCTGTGAGATAACCAGAAATACCTCAGGTAGGGAACAGCATTTTCTTTCTCAAGTATTAATTTCCATAGTTTGCTAAACAAATTATGAGCTACATGTTCCAACAGTTCCCAGGTTCTTGCACAGCTCCAATACCAGGAAATTCACGAACTAGGAACTAGTGTTCTTGGCATTGCATGTCAGTGTCAAAATTCGTATTTATTTTACTGGGAACAGGAGGCCTTTTTCAGTTGACCTTTCTTGCTAGTAAGGAAAATTTTTCTTCTAAGGCAAAAAATGTACTATCCATATTTTTATGGTAACAACAGTGAATAAATTGAATGTTGCAGTCCTATTTTGCTAAATTGTCATCTAAAGCAACAGGAGGAATATGAGTCCACTTTGTTCTGCCAATTTCTGAAGGTATCATGGAGGTTAAATAACAAGTACCTAATGTTTCTGCTTTGGATGATGTTATAAAGGAAATTGGATAAACACAGGAATATAAATCAAGGAAAGGTGCCTAGAAAATGATGCCATCAGTTAGAAAAATGTGCCATACTTATACCTGATCTGTCCTCTTACTTGCTGAAAGTAGAAAAGAGAAAAGCATTTAGTATTGTGAGTAATCCAGGCACTGATGAATTGCATCCCATAATGCTTTCTAATGTATCTTCTAGAATACCTTATAAATCATACACAGGCCTTTTCTCTTTAAATGCTACTTTATCAATTGTCAATTGCTCAGCTTTCAAAATAAGGGAAGAAAATTAGGGCCTGAGGAGCTGGGATTTCCTTTCCTCCTGAGGGCCTGGATTCAGTTCAGTATTTAGGCACAGGTACAGCCTGAAGCAGATGCACAGTCCCATTAAAGATGTGTGCTTAAGTACCTTTGTGAATGACGATTATTTTCAGCCTTTCAAAACACTGTGACATTTGATGTATGTTAGAAAATCATCCTACTTGAAAAAGGTCACGCAAAGAAACAAGGAAAGCAGTTGTTTTCATGAATATAATTACAGGCTTGAGTTTCAAACCTGCAATACAATGTGTTTTACGCAGCTTCACATTTCACTGCTAGTGTGAGTGTGTGTCTTCTACACATTTCTGTATGCAAATTGATTAGAAAGTTGTAGTTGCTCACCTTAATAAGCCCCAAATCATGGGAACGTTGTGAAACTCATAAACTGAAGAAATCATTTGTGATTGTTCCACCCTATATTTCAAATGTGGAAAATAATTCAAGCTTGGATCTACTTCTAACTTCTTGCAGGAAATATCTTGCAAAGCCTTCTTTAGGTAAGAGCTACTACAACTTCCATTTCTTTCACCATAGATTCACACAGGGGTTTGAAATAGATTTGGAAATATATGGTGATGGTGGAGTATGTTTTAAGTCTGGTAGCAAGCATGGTTCAGCAAAATATTGATAATTACGGAGTTTTGCAAAAGCTGTCAATCTTGTTGAATAGGGAGGAAATTACTGCTTTTATTGCGCATTCCTTTGGCCCACTTTTTAAAAGGATGTAGGAAATAAGGATGAGAGGTTATGTAAAATAGCAAGAGAGGAAGTCTTTATCTGAGTCAGGAAATCAAGTTCAGTGCACCAACTACCATTAACCTCCTCTCCCACCTGCCAATGAAAGCAGAGCACTACATCTCGGTTAGTATTTGGGTCTGCTTTAAACCAGCAAGCTGTCCTTCTGAAATAGACTAGTAGGAATTTATTCTGAAAATATTCTATTGTTACATTTTATACATGGTTATTATAATATAAAATTATATTATGATTTTCTGTGGAGGTATCTTTTGGTGTTGTCCTTAGTTTCCTATCCAAAAAAAATTGTCAGTTATGAAATCATAAGTCATAAATGGAAACAACCTATTTGATCACTCAGTCCGTCTCATGTCAAGGGGAAAGGCTAATAAAAAGAACACATTTTTTTTTTATAAATAGTCAGGAAGAATGAGAAGAAAACTAACCAAAGCAAGTCCAAATGTAGAATACAGTAGTTGACTCTTTCTTAACGATAATGAAGGGAATTTCAAGGATTTGTATGATGCCTCTTAAAATTCTGCCCTTATTTTCTAGCTAATGTCTGCATGATTTTCCAACTTCAGATAGAACTCATCTTTTCTTCAGGTAAGATATACTTTTCCTACTAGGTTTATTTTGGGGGCTTTGAAGACCAATAGGAAGTGGATTTAAAAGTGCTTCCAGAGTATGATTTCAAATTGAATGGTCAGAGTACTTGTCATACTTACAGAGCAGAACTGCAAGGGTTGATTTTCTCCTGAGGGCATTCCTCATGGGAGCAGCCCATCACACCGTGGTTGTAGAGTTGCTGGTACTTGTGTCAGTGTCACACAGTCCCCATATTTTTCCAAGTGTGTCAGTTGCCTCTCCTGATGCAAAGCCTCGTCAGTCTGGATAGTTTTAGTCCCCACAGTGCAAAACCAGCAGAATACTACTGGTTTCCTTAGGATAAACAGGTTCCTTAAGAATGAGCAGGAAGGGAAGGAGAAAATAAGGAAATGGGATTATTTAGCATAGTTAAAGTGTAGCCTTTTTAAGCACATCTGTCCAAAGAAAACTTCCCTGTGAAGTAACACTGCTTTTCTGCTAAGCTGTTGTTGAAAGGATTTACATTTAACGGGAACAATGAATAATCCTCCTCGTTCTTCACTCATTTTGTCAATGAGTTCATGTACTGTGCAGGACTTAAGGCTTATCACAAAATGCTAGAGGATCAGGGGATTGAAGGGATGAAGTGACTGTCAAGATCTGCTGAAATTGGAAAACACAGAGAACTGTTGAACCAATAGACCTGCTCAGGTTATCACGACTGAAGGCTGGCACAGCACACAGCACTGTGTCCAGCCTCCTCGCAGCAAGACTCACCACCTTGGTTAGTACGCTATGCTTAGGAGAGAGGCTGAGGTCTGAAAGTGAGGTTGGAGAGTGAGAGGCTAATTCCTCTCCGTGTTGAACTAGGATAGATCAAGACTAGTGCTTCATAAATCACTGGATGAACAACAAAAAACACACAAGATACAAAAATTGCTTATTTTCTGCTATGTCACTCTTTTTTCCAATAACTCTTTACTGCTAAAATGTCTGCATATTTGAGAAGGTGAGGATTACAGGACACATGTGGTGACTGTTTTCTCAAGGACCAGGGTAGTACCAGATAGATCCTGTGAACGAGGTTTCATCTTCTAAAAACTGTCAGATTAGTACCATATGCCAGAAATAAATACACACAAAAATGTTCTGTGACAAAGAAAGCTGCTGTGCTTTTGTCTGCAGTATATTGTTCCATATGCAATATTAGTCAAAAGGACAGATTTCATTATTTTCCTAACCACTGGTTCAAGGACTGCAAGTAGTGTGCTGTTCTCCCAGAGGTATGGAATAGGATTTTTAGTATCTTTTCAAAGCCCTTTTTCTTTTTCCCTCAGGGACATTAAGGGACATTATGGTCAACTGTTTTTGATAACCACATCTGTCCACATTGATGCTACTCAGTGACACCCTGTGACATAAGTCACACACAACTGGATGCACAGAGGTCTGTTGGCATTCTGGTAGAGTAGAGAATCTGTCGTCTTGAAGGTCTTTGCCTCAAATCTCAGTTGATGGTTTCCAAGTAGTACCTTGCAGACAGATACCTTTGTCATAGCTGACATGCTGGACAGCATTTCTAACAGAGAGACAAAGGATTACAACTGCAGCAATAGGCTGAACTTCAGACCCTTTCTTTTTTATCTCACATAATCTGTGAACACAAAATTCCACTTAAAAAAATCCAAATAAAGTGAAGCAGTCTTTACATGCAAATCCTCCTGTCATGGAGATGGGCTCACTGATCAGGGCAATAGAGAGCCCTGTGACAACAATAACCCACAGGGCTTCCTGGTGTTTACAGCATCAGCACTCCTCTGCCCCATGTCACAAAGTCAGCCTCTCTCCTGCTGAGCATCAACACTGTGACTGGTTCATTGAACACAGCAGAAATACAGGAAGAAGTCAGGGAAACTAAAACCGAGGAGATAGGACAAGAGAAATGTCAATATGCTCGTCACTATTCCCTTATAAAAGAACTAGAAGAATAATTAGTGATAAAAGTTCAGCCACCCTGGAAGGAAAATAAAGTTGTTGTGAACTACTGTTGAAAACCATCAAACCTTCGATATAAAAAATAATAAGCCTTGTGATGAAAAGTGCTTCTCAAAAAGATATTTAGGTTTCTGTAAACAGAAAAGCCTGAAAATCCCTCTCATGACAAGTGAAAATTGTATAGTGTAACTTGCATGTACTCATTAAATTCTTTCATGAATTTAAACCTCTTTGTGCATATTTTCTGTACAGATTTTTTCCTCTAAATTATAAATGTATTCATTTATAATATTATAAGCTCTGGAAAATATGTTATACTTCACCTGAAGTATTCATAATATGCTCAGTTTGAAAAATATGGGTTCCTGTGCTCACACATTTAATCACAAGATCCACACTTGAAAATGTCCTCAAGGGTAGCAAAAACATTGCTACGTTGAAAGAAATATTCCTCACAGAGTGTACAGAATTTGTTCAAAGAAACATCTGACAGAAAGCAAGACTACAAACTCAAGAGTGCTCTAATTTAGAAAATCAATAGGAAAAAAAATCAGGTAAAAACACACCAAACTATAAAGTTAAAACAGATTGAAAATATGGATGATGTCTCAGGGAAAAACTCACAACAAGCCCATAAGAAATCTGAGCAAGTACACAACTACAGATGATACAGGAGTCTTAACCACAGGGTTCATCTCTGGATTAATATTTTTAAGAAATATGTGTTATTAGAAAATTCAACCATCTCAAGGAGGTAGCACATGCTAAGAGTATTAGAAAAAAAAATAATCTGAAAGTGTAAGTGCTGAGAAAAAGCATTGCACTTTTGACAGAAAATGAAAATTTTCTGCAGAAAATATTGTAGAATCACAGAATGGTATGGGTTGGAAAGGACCTTAAAGGTCCTAATTCCATCTCCCCTGCCACTGGCAGGGTTGCCTTCCACTCGAATATTGCATAAATCCATGCTCATTTGAAATGGGAAAGTATCTGAACTTAGTTATTTTATTTACCTTTATTCTAAAAGACAGAATGAACCCTACAATACATGACAGGAGAGATGTTATATGGCATATAAATGTTAGGTTTCATAAAATGGAAAACAGATATTTTTTGTAATAGTAAGCAGCCTTAGTTTTCAGACAGTGGTCTAAAAGTTTAATAGTCGTGGAGGTACCATCCTCTGTGCAGGATGAAGAGCAACAAAGTAATTCCTCTGTTAAAATTTTGCTTTAGCCGGAGAAGCTGAGACAGAAGTCTTACAAATGACTTTGGAGAAGGCAAGCTGACACGGCCTCTTGCAGCTTGCAGCAGCAGCTTGCAGGCAGGGCTCAGTACCAGCTCCCAAGGCTGGATGCAGGAGAGTAAGTTACTGAAGCTGTCAGTATTGAGGAATTGTTAAAACAAGGAGAAAATTTGCAAATTTCTGTTACTGCATTTGTTAGACATTTCATACAAGCTATTCCTACGAATTTTCTGTATATTGAATTTCCTCTAATTGCTATGCATGGAGTGATCCTCTGAATGTGATAGTTTGTTTACACTCCTATTAAAGAGACTGAAATATCTTAAACAGGAGAACAAATATTGAATGACAAGTATCAGACAATGCAATTCTCTTCTTCAACACCAACTTTAACGGATGAAAAATTATTTGTGCTATTACTCTTGAAGAATTCTGGATTTAGCAAGGCAAAATCACTGCATGCTGTCTGCAACACCTTTTAAAAGAATTTTTAAAAAATATTGATAACTCTCATTTCAAATAGAATGTCTTTTGTTGTAGAGCTTATACACATCAGTGCTGCTGACTGAGGGTATCTAAATAAGTGGAAGTGCTTACATGACTATTCCGATCTGGTAAACTCAAGTTTCATTTCATTTTAATCACAATTCATTCTTTAAAACTACTCCATTTTTTCACATCAAAGAATAAGATGAATTAACTGCTTAGCATGTCTATCTCTGTTCTTTGTTGCAAACTTTGCAATCATTTGGTCTGTACCTATAGTTATATCATTTAATTGATGTTATTAAAAGGGGCAGTTTTGATCTCTGTGTTGTCCCATTTGACTCTGTTTACCCCAAAGAGGAGAGAAGTGAAAGGGATGAGACATGAATTCCAGTTTCTGCATGTGCACAGAAAAATCCTCAAATAGGAAATGTCAGAAAAATCCAGTGGCAGGAAGAAGTAGGACATGCACAAGTCTGGGGCATGCATTTGTTCACGATTGTCCTTTGCCACTAGGTCACAAAACATTTGGCAAATTCACTTGCTTGAAAGGACATAGTCACTTTATCTGGTGTAGATAAGTAATACAGATTGTATGATATAATCTTATGATATAAGGGAAGATAAAGAGCCAAGATACTGAAAAAAACATTCTCAGCAGATGAAAATGATGTGGCAGTTGCTCTCATAGGGGAATTTGCCTTAACAGTCTTAGCCAGTCTGTGAGTTTGCCCCTGTGATAGCTGAAGTTGCTGTTTTGCCAGCTTCTTAACTTCTCAGAGATGACTGGATCTCAATGCTGATGGAAACAAATCCAGTTTTTAAAATTCTATGATATCATTTGGGTTGAAAGATACTATATGCATATGATTCTCTTAAAAAAATGTACTGGAAATATGGGACAGCTTTGATTTACAACTACTTAGGGGGTTTCAAATGTTGTATTTCATACAATCACTTCAACAATTTGGATGCTACAAAACGTAGTAGTCCCAGAGCAATGTAAATCCAAAGGGAGAGAAAATTATAGGCCTGTGATTTTTTTCTTTCTTTCTGTGTCAGGATATGGTTCACCAAAACCCACCTTAAAAATAAAACAGCTTTTTCATTGGTCAGTCATTTGAGGAGATAAAAGCAATTAAATGGCACACTGATTTTCAAATTTCCTTCTTCCAGATTTCAAGTGTATCTTCTCTGGGAACTAACATTGAAATATTATTTTACATCCACTTCTAGCTATGGCACAGTACTTCACAAAACCTGCTTGCACAGCACTACACAAGGTGGAGCCCAGCAAATTAAGCTGACCTCATATTCCCTTTAAGCAAAGAAAATAGTGAGGGGTGAGATGCCATTTTCAGAATAGCTGTGCTTAGGTTAAGCTAGGGACAGGCAGTTCAGGTAGCTTCAAAGTTGTGTTCAAAATCTGTTGGAAAAGATCTTCAAAACAATGCTGAGCACTAAGACTTATGCTCTTCTCTCCTGCAGCAAGGGAAGTAACTATATGGACTCTTCGTGGAATAACTGTAAGGTCAGAAGAAAAATTATATCCAGTAGAATATTCACAGTGTCTGGCAGCACCCAACAAGACACACTTTGGGAAGAGTATAAAATTAAGCAGACTACCTGCTGATATTCTCCCAGCCTCCAGCAATTTGCAGCTCATATTTGAGCCAAAGGTGGTATCTTTATATTTAATAGTTCTCAGTGGATTTTTTTCATGAACTTGAGAGTTCACTTTGAAGCCATATAAATATTACTAGCCACAGAATCCTGCAAGAAGCAGTTAGTTAGCTAGTCCATGCATTAAATCTTTAGGAAAAAAGTGGGCTTCTAATGTAAAGTTTTACTTCATGCAAATAAAATATCAAAACCTTATAAAAAAGGCTTGAGGTCCATTTATAGGCAGAAAAGGCACATCCAAATATGATCCCTTTCACTATGTTTTCTCAAATCAGTTTGTACCATAGGAAAAAACTGGTAAACTGCTTATACATCACAAAGCAGAAATAAAATATATTGTTCAGCATGAACTAGCTAACAAGGATACTTACTTTCAGCTAAGGAATCCCTTTTTTGTCACTCAAAGAATTTTTTTTTTCTTTGGGGCAATATTTAGAGTGTTGAATTTCAAAAGGACAGTAACTATTAAAAAGTTTTCAGATTCATTTTAATTATGTTGATGGCAATATCTATAAATTTTTTTCATGAAGTGTTTTTTGGCAGTTTTTTCTAAAAAAATCTAAAACCATTTTGTGTCTTTTGTTCTTTTTGTGATTGCACTGTGTTTGCACTGTGGCAGGGTTTTGGTAGTGGGGGGCTGCAGGGGTGGCTTCTGAGAGAAGCTGCCACAAGCTTTCCCCGTGTCCAATAGAGCCTGCGACACACGGCTCCAAAACGGTCCCACTACTGGCCCAGGCAAAGCCCATCAGTGATGGTGGTAGCACCTCTGGGGTGATGTCTTTAAGAAGGGGGAAAAAGCCCTGTGCAGCTGCATCCAGAGAGAGGAGTGAGAACATGTGAGAGGAACAACTCTGCAGCCACCAAGGTCAGCGAAGAAAGAGGGGAAAAAAGTGCCCCAGCCACCAGAGCAGATTCCTCTGCAGCCCAAAGTGAAGACCGTGGTGAGGCAGCTGTGCCCGTGCAGCCCATGGAGGTTCATGGTGGAGCAGAGATCCACCTGCAGAATGGAGGAACCCAACTGGAGAGAATGGATGCCTGAAGAAGGCTGTGACCCCATGGGAAGCCTCAGCTGGAGCAGACTCATGGCATGATCTGTAGACCAGGGAGTAGCCCACACTGGAGCAGGTTGGCTGGCAGGACTTGTGACCCCACAGGGGACCCACAGTGGAGCAGCCTGTTCCTAAAGGACTGCATCCTGTGGAAGACACCCCACGCTGGAGCAGAGGAGGATGTGAGAAGTCCTCCCACTGAGGAGGAAGGAGCGTCAGAGACAACCTGTGATGAGCCAACTGCAGCCCCCATCCCCCATTCCCTTGTGCTGTTGTGGGGGAGGAGGCAGAGCAAATAGTGAGTAAAGTTGAGTCAAGGAAGAAGGTAGGGGTGGGGGGAAGGTCTTTTTAAGATTTAGTTTTATCATTACCCTTCTCTGATTTGATTAGTAATAAATTAAACTAATCTCCCAAGTCAAGTCTGTTTGCTCGTGATGGTGCCTGATGAGTGACGTCTCCCTGCCCTTGCCTTAACCCATGAGCCTTTTGTTATATTTTCTCTTCCCTGCCAAACTGAGGAATGGTGTGATAGAGTGGCTTTGGTGGACACCTGGCATTCACCAAGGGGCAACCCACCACAGTGATAAACAAAATTTAACTTTCCTTCGATAACAGTGAACTATGATCTCCAGGTTATAAAAAACAGCTTCCAACTCATTTGGTTATTTGGTGCACCCCCGATCTCAGTTCAGTTGGAGTGCAGTCATAATTTACAGACTTGTGATGGAGACATGTCTCTACATGTTCAGCCACAAAGGTTGCTATCTTACCACGTTTTGATACAGCTGTACTCTTGACAGCCTACTTTGGGGTATTCACTGCTACTGTAGATAGACAGCTCAGATGATTAAAGGAAAGCTACTGTGTGTGAGCTAATAATAGAAACATTAAGGGTGGAAAAGACTTGCATGATCATCGAGTCCAACCTTTGGCCGAACATCATCATGTCAACTATACCATAGAACTAAGTGCTACATCCAGTCTTTCTCAAACACTTCCGGGCATCTTGATTCTACCATTTCCCTGGACAGCTTGTTCCAATGCTTGACCACCCTTTCAGTGAAGAAATTTCTCCTCATGTCCAACCTGAACCTCTCCTAGCACAGCTTAAGCCCTTTTCTTCTCATCCTGTTGCTCAATGTATCTCTTGTACTGAGGGGTCCAAAACCGAACATAGGATTGGACATGCAGCCTCACCAGCGCTAAGTACACGGGAACAATCACTGTCCTGGTACTGCTGGTCACACTATTCCTGGTGCAAGCCGGGATGCCACTGGCCTTCTTTGCCACATGGACACACGCTGGCTCATGTTCAGCTGCTGTTGACCAGAACCCCCAGGTCCTTCTCCTGCAGCACTTTCTGGCCACCCTTTCCCCAGCCTGTAGTTCTGCATGGGATTATTGTGACTGAAGTGGACGACCTGGAATTTGCCCTTGTTGAACTTCATTCAATTGGCCTCAGCCCCATTGATCCAGTCTGTCCAGATCTCTCTCTCTGCAGAGCCTTCCTACCCTCCATCAGTTCAACACTTCCACCCAACTTAGAGTCATCCACGGGCTTACTGAGGGTGCACTCAATCCCCTCATCTTGATCATGGATAAAGATATTAAACAAGACTGACGCCAGTACCCAGCCTTGAGGAACCCCACTAGTAAGCAGATGCCAGCTGGATGTGTTACCATTCATCACCACTCTCCAGGCCCAGCCATCCAGCCACTTTTTATCTAACAAAGAGCACACCTGTCCAACCTGTGGACTTACATGTTCTCCACAAGAATGCTGTGGGAGACAGTATCAAAGGCTTTGCTGGAATTCAGGAAGACTACATCCACAGCCTTTCCCTCATTCATTAGGCAGGCCACTTGGTCATAAAAGAGGACAAGGTTGGTCAAGTGGGACCTGCCTTTCCTAACTCCATGCTGGCTGGGCCCAATCCCCTGGTTGTCCTGTAAATCAAATCTTTCATATGTCCTTAGTGAAGAAAAATATATTTTTATACTTGAAGTTAGATAGAAGAAAATTAAAAAGAAGCAAAGGAAGTGTCCATCTTCATAGTCAGAAATTTGAAATCATTAGTTGTGTTTTCTCTCCCATAAGAGAGAAGGAAAACGTAGTTATCATCAATAAACACAATGGTAAATCCAGGTAATTAAACAGTACTCTTCATCTGAAGACCCTGAGCAGTTAATAATCACTAATTAATTAAGTCTTGCAGCATTTCTGGAAGGGATATGCGACTTCAATAATACATCTCTCAGGGGATCCAAATTGTAGACTTTTTGTGTGACCCACAGGTTAACTGGAAAATTCTGGATCAAATATATCTCAAGACCTAAGGTGTTACTGTATTTTTAAACTCAACTCCAGTGAAATAGTCCCACTATGACGTCTGCTCCATGGAGGCAGAGGAAACAGACCACAAACCGGGACGTGTGGTTATACAAACTGCAAAATAATGGAGAAGGGCAGCATTGGGAATTTAGAATGGATTACACTTCACTCCACATGCTCAAGATTTCATTTGAGGTTTGGTTATCAGGTGTGTTCTTCCAGAGGATTTCTTATCAAGCAACGCAGGCTTGTAAAAAATTGTACAATGATTATACATGTCCCACTTTCATTAATGCCTTCCATAGATAGAAGGCATAACACAGCTACTTTATACCTAAGGGCCAGAAGTTCTTCTACAGATAGCATGTTTGCTGTATCAAAAGCCCAGGCTGCTGTCACTCATGGGATCAGTAATGTAGAACAACTTTGTTAAAGTCATTAAGTGGGTTCAGTTCAGCCCACGTGGAGTGTAGTCCAAATGGAAAGCTGAAAATATGAAATAATAATGGCTTCTGTGTGAGAGAGAGGGGCAGAAAAATTACGAAATTTTGTGGCCTTAATACCATTGAAGGCACATTGCGATGACCATTCAGCAGCTGGACGTTTTCCCTTCAGATACATCCAAAGCACAAACGTGCCTTTAAGGTTCCTCCTATCTTTCATTAAACCTAAATTTGGCTGCTGATTTCTATAATATTTTCTTACAATTTACAGTAGTTAAAGAACTGTACAGAGAGATTACTTAAAATATTATCTATTAGAATTTTAATTAGATCATCTGTTTATAGTATTGATATATAAAAATTTGAATCCCTTTCTCAGTACAGATAACAAAATGGAAAAATAAACCAAAATGGGAAACTGAAGAAGTGAACTGGATTCTTCTCAATCTAGAAATATGGCACTTAAATGGGATTTTCTTGAAGTTAGGAGAAGGAAACAATATGCCTCTCATTTAACATGTGGTTCTCACTAAAACTGATTAACCTAAAGAAAGTTTTCATATTCTGAGGAAGTGGTTTAAAGTTCCATGGTAATTAAAAGTGAAAACCAACAAGAACCCCAAAGAAACAAACAAAAAACCCAAACAAACAAAACCCTGAAGAAGCAAACAAAAACACCACAGTAAGCACATTAACCAGTGTTGACTGTTTATTACTTTATTATTTAACAGCCCACCTGTTTGTAAGTAGGTGAGATAGACAACCAGCTGTATTTGTTCTGTTTAATATATCGCCTTTTTGCATGAATCCATCTATTCTGTCTGTCTTTTGGATTCATCCTGATGTTTATAAGCAGAATTCTCTATCCTTCCATTGACCTTTGTTGTATTGCATGCAGTCCAGTCAAGCTATTTCGTAATTCAAATGTAATGTTATTATTCTCAAATCTCATACTTCCTCTGCATATCCAAAACCACAGCAGCTTCTTGACAAGTGTTCAGTATGCTCCTGTCCTCCTCTCTCACTCTTAAACTAAGACCAGAAAAAGAAAACCACAGACATATACTTTGAAAAGGTCAAGTTCTGCTCTCAGCAGCAGTAGCAGCATACTTGAATATAGATTTAGACCCTAATGGTTGCTGTCTGTCAGACTATCTGATGACTAAAAATGGCAATAATTTCTTCCTCTCAGTAGTTACCAAGTATTAAAAAATAATATTAGAACAAGAAAAGTGCTGCTAATAAGAGAAGTTTTGACTATAAGGACATAAATATAATCTAAAATACTAAAAGTAGTAGAAAAATAGTCCCACTGAGTATACCAATAGAGTATGATGATGGCTTGTGGCTGGCATAGCTTACCTTCTTTGTGTATAACCTGTAGCACTTTTGCATAAATAGAAATAAACACACATCATTTTACCTACAATTTAGTCTGCAGCAGAGCACTTAAAGGCCACCACATCATGAAATGGCTGTGGCTCAGCTGAATCACCATCATCACAAACATGTAAAGAAGATATTTGATCGCTTGCTTTATGTAAATCTATTAACTGACTTGGTGCATAAATGATTTTTTTTCTCATTATTGTTGGTAGTTTGCAATAAATATATAAATATAATTTATTTATTTACCTCTCCTTAGATGGTTCTCATTTTGCAGTATTGAGACAGATTTAGGCTTTGTTTATGCCTGTGTTCTGTAGAAGTTCTAGTTCTAAAACAGTACATTTCCATAGGTCTCAGAGCATCACCTAGACAAGAGAAAACTACATTGTCTGCTGAAACAAAATCATAAATAGCCTCTGCTAAAACAAAATTATACATTTTCACAGTGCTCTTCCAACTAAGGTCAAAATAAGCAAAAAAACCTTTGAGATCCATTTTCATTTTTCACTTGGTCTGGCATATATGCATGCAAACCTTACAAAGTGTCAGCTAGGGAAAAAATGTGAATACTTAAAAAAATCAATGCCTATTTTCTTTAATGTCAACTAAAATAATATGTGAAATCCATCTTCTGGAAGTTACAACAAGTGAAAAAGGAACTTTCAATTCAGTGAAAGAATTAGTCATGTAATCTGAAACTCGTGGCTGTAAGATGAAACCAAAGGAAAGGAGGGATGCACAGAACCTATTTTTGATGGATCTAAATTAATGAAGCTCGTTTGCAGGAGACCTAGACCAAAGGAGATCAATGAGAAATTTAGTAAGTTGATGACATATAGAGTTTGCTATATGAGCTCTTTCCAGGCAAGATATTGCTCTGCTGCTTTGTATTCTCCTGTAACCTTCAAAAGAAATAATTTTAAAATATAGTTATGTTAATATTGTATTATTGTGATTTTGTCATTATTTATATTATGTACCACCAGCAAACTCCATGTCTGTTACAATATCACTGGTTTCAGGCACTTCAGGTTCATAAACTTGAACTGAATGTTTTCATTCATAGGAGTTGAACAGAAAAGGATTGCATGTGTTTTGATAAAGGTGTTTAAGACATGAACAGAGCATAAAATAACGTGTTCTGCAAATCTAACTCAAATGTCATTACACTTGATAGTTTGGAGATATTTTTACTTTCAGCAGAAACCATAGGAAAAGGGCAGTAAATGGTCAGTGGCTTCATTTGAGCACAAGGGACCTTGAAGAAATGAGACTGTTGACACAACAAAGACTGTACAGTATAAAAACTGAGTTCCTGGCAATAGAAAATGTATGTTTCTCTGCTCATCCAGCCCTTGCTATTGCTGTGCTCTCTCCTCTCACTTCTAATGTTCTGACTGACAGGTTATAGAAACTTCTTCTGGCCATGTGATCACACTACTTTTGAGGTAGGCTGGAAAAGCAGCATGCACAGTTTGAAAGGGGTGTCTTCAATTTTGTTCCTCATTCACATAGATCAGGACCACTGGTAATATCAGAGCTGTGGATATGGATTCCTGATTATTTATATATGATTAATGGTTTGTATTTCCCTCTTGTTGATGCATCTACATTGCAGACACGATGCAGGAATTGTTCAGTCTGCAGGTAGCAGGAGCAAGCATCAACCCAACGCAGCTAGCGGGGTGCTCCTGTGCCACTGTGCATCTACCCAGAATGTGCACACAAGAGCATGGTACTTGCTCTGCAGTGGGTCCTAAGATGCATTAAAAGGGCTTTTAGAGGGCTTTCTTTTTCAAACAGTGAAAAAGAAGTCTCCCACTCATGAAGTCTTTGTTTCCCAGTCTCAATGGGTTGTTGGTGAAGAAAGCTCGAAAGCTCAGAGAAAGTGGGTGAATCCTGCTGCTTGAGGCTGTGTGTGCTTTGGGTATTACAAGGGAACACAGGGAGATGCAGTCTTTAGAGTTTATGTTTGTATCCTGACACAATTTTAGGTTTTGCCGGAAAATTCACAGTGCTGTTCAGATTCTTCTGTGTATTCACCAATGAGAATATTCTGTTGTTTGTGTTTTCACTAAAACTAGGAGAGCTTCTGTGGGGTTGCCTGCAGATCCTGACCAATCACTGGGCTTCCTGTGTTTCGGACTTTGGACTGTCTACCTGGTGGCTCCACTATATATTAGTGCTGGAAGTTTAAGATAAATGTAGCCTCAATATTTGAATCGTGTGACGGTGTACATATAGTATCTGCAAGTCAGGGAGGAGTTGAAGCACAAACAGTATTGTGAAACTGAGGAATTATTCAAACAAACAAACAAACAAACAAACAAAAAGAGTGATATTCCTAAAATTGCCAGAAACACATTTTCTCACTACTAAGTAACTCAGTTTAGGAAAAAAAGCAGGTTTTTATCAAACTTTGTTGGGCTTGAGAACAACAGATAAACACCATATTTGAAAATTTAAAATTAAGCAAGTATACTGTGATGATGTTAGAAGCAATTGAAGGAAGGTTAATGGTGGCTTCTTAATATAATTTTTACTACTAGTTTCAGAAAACCAGCTAAAGCCACTCAGACAGCTTTGGTCTTCACCTAGGCTTCCCAGAAGTTCTCTGAGCTCTAACTGAGACAACAAAAAATTGTGTTAGTTTCCAGTGTGTCACTTATCTGAAGTCACGGAAACATTATTTATTCAGCAAAATGTACTTTGCTTTTGAAAAGCAGTTCATTGAACCAGATGACCTGCTGCTGGTACGAATAGATGGAAAAAATTCCATGTGCACAGAATCTCATGATTGAAAAATACGTATAAGCCCACTTATTTCTATTGCTTAAACAGATCCAAATATCTCCTATTCACAATAACATTTGAAATATGGAACATAAAATATAAAGCTTCAGATTTTGCCAGTTTTCATAATTTGATGTGAACTTCTATATTGCTTTCCTCATTGAAAATAGAAAACGCTGAAATGATGTGCAATCCAGCATCACGTATTTGTCAACAATCCATGAAATCTTTCACTGACCTAAACGAAGGCAAATTATTTGTCATGGGGATTCCTTAGGCACAGTACTATTAGCCTAAAATTGAATAGAGCCTGAAAAGCAATTGTATAGAAACAAAAAGAAGGAAAGAATTTATAATCATAATTATGAAGCCATACCTCAGAAGATGATCAGTCCTCAAAGCAAGATGGAAACTGGAAAGAAGAAATATATGAAAGCTATAGTTGTTGATTACTTTCTTATTTATTTTTGATTGTGTATTAAATCTTACACAGAACTATCCCTTAAAGTGTATCTGACAGTGAGAGGGAAAACTTTTTTTAGTTTCTTTTATAAACTATATTTGTGATAAAGGCTTGACACAGCTGATATGAAGGAACATTGATAGGACCTTGGTACCTAGAAATAAATTCAGTCCTGTTGTATGGAGTAGCATATTTCATGTGGGAGAAAGAGCAATCTATTTTTAGTTCTGCTGTACTCCTAAGAAATGCACCTTTCCTCCCACGGCAAGAACTTATTGTACTTTCACACCTCAGTGGCCTGTTACTAAAACATTTTAAGCACAAAATCCAGTAAGATGCAGTCAATTGTACTACAGACTTGAAAGTCGCTCACTGAAAATTGCAAATGCTCTATGTGAGTTAGTTAAGTCCAATTCCTCCCTGATTAGTACAAATACTTCAATTCTTCCTTCTCATTCATTGGTCAGATCTCTCAAGCGCAATATAAATCCCTTTTTAGTTTATTTCTTTGTTTATGTTTTGTCTTATGATATTAAAAAAAATCATTCATTCCCGTTCTGCTTATTTAGCGAGTTGAGTTGCCAATGGCAATCAGTAGATAATATGCAGCTCAGTAAAGCTTTCAAAAATAATGTTATAATTGGTGAAGTTTTTCCACTGTTAAGATTAATATTCAGCTACAGAGTAAATTAGGCAGTTGGTCTTAGTATTGAAAAAACCCCCATAACTTCCAGCACTTTTCATCACGTAACCTCTTTCTGAATTACTTAAAATGAGCATAGTAAATATTTGAAATGAAAACTTGTCATGATAACATTAAGCTGGCTTGTTGTTTATTTTGTAATTTATTTATTGAAAGTAGTTTTTCCATTGTGAAGTTTACAATGATACAGTTCGGTCAAAGTTTAATATTTCCTTAGCTGTTTGTTTGAAGAAGACAAGTGACTCCATGCTTTGGAAGATGTCCTTTTGGAGCTGGCACGAGCATGAACTAGTGGATCATGGTGTTCACAGTTATCGATAGAACAGCCCTTTCAAAGGCCCCAGTGAATGTCTGGGAACAGTAGGAATTCAGAGGTGCTCTGAGGTGTGTTGGAAGTGACAGTGAGCAGGGTTCTCAAAGAGCAACCTTCTAAACCTGGCAGGCAGGTGGATGTGTCTTGAATGGGACAAACAACAAAGAGATATACATACCCTTAAAATGTGTAGAAAGCAGGTTCCAAGACCAATGACAATCAGCAGAGTTACCAAAGGCCAGTTACTCCAGGAAATAATGAGTTGAATAGCCCTCTGGGTGAGTTATCAGCTGCACCATGCCAATTAACCTCACGGGCAAGGAATGGTTTTGGACGTGGCATATTTACTACCGTAAACAGAGAAAAGGAGTTCCCATCCTCAGTGACTTTTCTTTATGAAAACACTGGTTCAAGGCATATTACAGCAAAACCCACTTCATCTTGCAGTTCAACTTGGTTGAAAGCCTTGGGGTGACCGGTTAGTCTCAACTCATGCAGTACCTTTATGCACTAAATTGTCCGTTTGCTAATGAGCAAGATTTTACATCACTACCTTAGAAAACAAATGAGAATGTTAATTTATATGTTTGAAAGAAGGTTGCAAATTAATAGGAAAGTAAATAGAAAAGTAAAATAATAGGTAGTTTTTGCAAAATTATGCTTTCCAGAGTAGAATATCTAGGTCTTATGTAGCCTTAGTGCTTTCTGGGACGAATGGGGCACAGTTTGGAACCAGAATCTATTGTCTGGAGTAACCTAGTTCATTCCTTTCATAAAGTGGGGCATATCCCCCTCAGGTGGTTAAAGGTAATGCTACACCTACTGTGTGTTTGAAGGTGATATGTGCTGTAAATATTAAGGCCTTGTAGTCCAGGCTGTTGGTAAGAGCAAGTTAGGAAAATAAGGCAAAAGAGACTTCCAAGTTCAATGAATCCATCATTCTCCTATATCTAGCAACCATGATGATAATTTGCCTAATTTGTTGCTGACAAACATTAAGTGAATTGATTTTTTGTTTAGTTTTTTAAAAATTCTTCCTGTACTTTTGATTTTGGCAATTTCATGTGAAAATAAGCACCAGAGTTTACAGTTAATGAATGGAAATTTTCTTGTATCAGTTTTTGATAAAAAACTTTTTCATGTCATCACATGTTTCTTTGCATTTACATTATGAGACAAATAACAGAATTTCTAATTTCTGATTATTTTCTTACATAATCTACTTTTATCATGTCTCTGTTATCATGTTTCTTCAGTGGTCAGTCCTAACTACTCAGTTTCTTTTATATGCAAACACTTCCAGTCCACTTTTCATACTTTTTAATAGCCTAAGAACTAACCAAGTTCTGCCCTTTTGGGATAAGTGATTAGCACTGTGCACTCCAAATCAGGTAATATCATTAATTACAGAAACTCATCATATGGAAACATTAATTACCCTATTGTTCTTCATGTAACATAACTTATTGTTAGCTACAGCTGCATCAAGGAATCTACAGCAATTTTCAGGTCTGGTGTAGGAATTGCTTCCACAAATTTAGAGCCCTCTGAGATGCTGGAAAAATGTGGAATTTCCTTTTCAACATGAAATCAAATATTTATTATGTTGATGAGTAAACTACTTAAATTAAGCATGTCCAAAGTTTCTTTCAACTTCTGTGACCTTTCCGGGCTTAAATGCCTTAGTAGTATCTGTGGACTTCAGTAAGTAGAGCCAGTCCTGTTCTACAGTTCTTTTAAAGCTATTGATCAACATTAAACAATAAAAGTTTGAGTGCAGTAAAATCTTTGTTGTGTTCAGTTGATTGCTTTGGTTTGGGTTTAGTCGGTCATTTCATTGTGCTCTTTGGCCTTTTCTTCATGAATATGTTGCCATTCCTTTTGAGATTATTTTATTTCATAGAATCACAGAATATCTCAAGCTGGAGGGGACCCATAAAGATCATCAACTCCCTGCTCCTTGCTGAATTGTCCTAAAACTAAAAAGTATGACTGTGAGCATCACCCAGACATTTCTTGAACTCCTACAGACCTGGTGCCATTACCACTTCCCTGGCGAGCCTGTTCCAGTGGCTGACCTCCCTCTCAGAGAAAAAGAACCTTTTCCCAATGTCACATATGAACTGCCCCTGAGCTTCATTTTGGTTTTTTGGGTCCTATCACTGGTCACCAGAGAGAGGAGATCAGCGCCTGCCCTGCCACTGCCCCCTTTGAGGAAGCTGTGGACTGCAATGAGGCCACCCTCAGCGTCCTCTTCTTCAAATTAAACAAACCAAGTGACCTCAGCAGTTCTTTGGAAGTCTTGCCCTTGAGGCCTTTCATCATCTTGGTTGTCCTGCTGTGAACACATTACAGTAACTTGATGTCCTTTTTATACTGAGGCACCCAAAACTGCACACAACACTTGAGGTGAGGCTGGGCCAGTGCATGTAGAGTGGGACAATCATGTCCCTCAACCAGGTAGCAATGCAGTGCTTGATGCCCTGCAGGATATAGCTGGTCCTTTTGGTCTGTTTATTTTATAGAATCTTATTCAGGAACATGTTAGATGCTCTGAAGTAGTTTTACTAAATTATGTGAACTATTTTTTCTTCATCTATCATTTTACGGATGTATTCAAAGAACTTAAATAAAAAACTAAGAAATTAGATTTTCCTTTGCAGAAACCATGCTGGTTTTATTTTACTTCATGATATCCTAGACACTTTAGTTTTTACCCTTGGTAACCATCATTTCAACTAACCTGCTAGGTACAGACGTAGACCTTAAATCTCTAAATACTCTTTTAAGAGTAAAATTCTTACTATGAATTACATCAGGTGGCTAATCTGAGAATTCTACTAAAAACAAAAAAGCTCTACCAATATAACAACATTTAGTTATTCCTAATGAGTAGTATCAATGTTATGGCTCCAATTCACAGTAGAAGAGACTAATTAAACTAGAGAGGGCTCTGTGTTAGTAACTTAACGAACTCAGGTCCTGTTCTCTCTGGCATTATTTGAAATAGACATACCATGAGATTTCCACCAATTGAAATGCTTTTATGTTTTTGTTTGAAGAAGAAAAGAAAGACAATACAAATAAATTCTTGAAAACTGTCAATATCTTTCTTCCAATATAAGAAAAGATCACACCAAAGATCTACTGAGCTGAACAGCCAAGACCATGGTCAATAGAAGATACATAAAGTATAAGGACAGGACAAGTAAGCAGTGATACTTCTTGAGAATAATCTGCAGCCTTCAAAAATTTGTACTTAGGGATCTCTTCAGCTAGACACCTTAACTGTTTGTTTAATAACCCCCCATGGAATTTTCTATGATATTGTTCAATCACTCTGAACTTCTGTAAACTTTTAGCAACCATATCATCCTTACTAGCTGGTGATTAGGAGCTAAGATGGTCAATTCTGAACATTTTAGTTCAACCTTTCAGTGAATCCACATAAAAGTGATTAAGATTTTTTATTTTGCAGGAGGCATTCAAACCAATTTACTGATGTTAGAAACGTTTTAGAAAAAGAAATATGTCTTTTTTTTGTAGCACAGAGAAGACTATAAAATTTACAGTGCAATTCTCTCTTGTAGGAGGCATTCCTAGAGCTGTTGTTAAGGCCTCTGTTGCACTTGGCATCAGAGCAGAATCAGTCCATTAGGCAACACGGCTTCTGCAGAATAAAGGATATTTTAACATTCCATTATTTCACCATTAGAGCCAACATGGGTGCTTATACTCTTTTTAGCATCGATTTGAATATATTCCTCCTGCCTGGTACAGTTTTAGAGGTGATTAGTCTTCAATATAGGCCCTGGGTAATGACTTCAGCAAAGAAGGCTAAGGCATCTACCACATTCACAATGTGACCTTTGTGCAAATGGAAGAAGTATAAATGAGCTCAAAGCTGAACATTATCTGGTACTAACCTCCTGTATAATTTGATTGCAAAGAATTTTTTGTCTTGTACGTTCATGTTGCCCTCAATTAGCATGTAAAATTTCTGTTGGCACTTTTGGTGATGTTAAGAATGCCCTCTTTGAGGCATCAAGAAGAATTTTTCATTTATGTAATGATGGCTTTGCTTGGCATCAAAGTTTTGTTTACCAGAATGTCTCCTGTCCTGGCCTGATAAGAAGACAATCAAATCAGACAGGTCTAGATTTTCTGAAACTAACTGAGATGCATGAATTTCTGCATGTTTGAGGACAAGAACATCAGGATAAAATATAGTATAAATGGATAAAATATTATATAAATGAAGTCATACTTTAACTATATGTTTCTAAGATTTTCCTTCTCTTTGATGGAGGCATAAATGAACAAAATCAAATATTTAATTTAAAATAAAAGATCCCGACATGCTCTAGAGATATGCCACAAACAAGATGAAAAATCATTTCATCTCTTTTTCCTTCTAGTTTGAAACCTTCAAATTGGAAAAGCTGCTGTTTAAGACATATTTCCATGTAAATTGCTTTAAGGTATCTACATGTAAAGATTCATAGAAAGAATAAATATTAATTATCATTGCAGACAGCTCAAACTGAAGAGAACTCTGCACTTCACAGCAGCAATTAAGGAAAGCAAACTTGGTAAGATGGATAATGAATAGGATATTAAGCACACAAGTATCCCATTGGAAATCAATGGAACACTTTTCTCCAACTCAATCCAGAAAAGGATAAAGAAATAAAGAGTGTTCAGAAATGAGCAGGAAGAACTATAAGGTGTGAGGCATTCAGTAAACTGTTCTGTGAAGCAAAATTAGGACATCAAGATCGAGTAATTCGGCAAGTTGATTCATAGGAGCTATGCATTAACATATATCACAGACAATCAAAGAAGAGTTTAAGTTGAAGGGATCTTTGGAAATCAGTCAAGTCACTTACTCGAGCAGGGTCAGCAGGACCATGTCCAGTTACATTATAAATATCTCCACAGAGACTCCACATTCATTTCAGGTAATCTGTTACAGTGTTTGACAACCCTCAACGTAAAAAAGAGAGGTGTGTGTATATATATAAAAAGATACAGATATGGGTAAATAGATTAAGATATAGCTACAGTCATATAGATACATACACAGGTATTCACCTTCATCCTGAAATCCCATGTGAACAGGAATGGCGTGCAAGGGCAGGTAAGATGAAATTTATGGAAGAATTCTTACTTACTGAGTCTCTGTTTCTTCCTGTCTGTGATATCAAAAGACCTTACCAGAAGGTGTGGATTTCCTAAGAATTCATTTTCAAGTTCCAGTAACCATAAAAAGGTATGAATTGTATTAGAGGTGAACTAAGGATTTGAAAATATCGTTGGTTGTTCAACTCATTCTCAAAAGGTAACTGAGATCAGAAGCTCAGTAGAATACTAAGCAAAGTTATTGGTGATGTTATTCTCTTTTTAAATGGACATTTGAATTGACAAAAGGATATGCCTCAGAATCAGATTTGGAATTTTATTCTTTTAATTTTGAAGATGTTTTTGAGAAATACCTTCAAAGATAGAAATATTGTAACCTTAAAGCATATTTCTCTGTAACTGATTACTGAAGGATTTCTGAATCTTCCCCTAAAATATCAGCTAAGCTTTAGTACCAGACATTTGTCACTGGATTGTGAAAATGCTGTTGCTGATCTCTTGTAGTCATTCTTGGTGTATCAGGTTTACATGGCCAAGCTTTTGTTGCAGGGGGGGCTACAGGGATGACTTCTGTCCAGCCAGGGTCAATCCACTACACTTGGGAAAGAACAAACATAATTGGATCTTTCCAGAAAAAAATGTTTTTCAATATTTTACTATTTTGCTTGATTTCTGTCTGTAAATAGTAATTTAAAAAATTATAATTGCACATTTTACATAGTGTGAGAAATATCTCATGGCCACATAGCAGCACATTTTCTCAGTAAATGACATAGAAGGGTTAACCAAATAATAAAGTGAAGGGATGTTTTTTTCTTCAGAAATAAATGATTTTTTTTTCTTCAGAATATTCAACCCCTAAACTTTACAAATTCCTTTCCCTTTTAGGTTTAGGTTTCTTTTAAATTAAATTTTCTAATAAATTAAAATTTTCTAACCCAAAATTAGTTGCTGCAGCCTCTCCTCTTATTCCCACATTCTATTCTGATCCCAGATACATGAATATTTAAAAAAAAACCATCAAACACTTTGTTTGCAATGCAGAAAAATAAGAGAGTATCCTGAGGCATTTCTCATATATTAATTATAGCTCTGGTTGATTTCCAGGAACAACTGTTTTGGAAACCTGCCCATGGAATGTGAAACTGATCAAAGTATTTGTGTTAAAAATACTGCCTATTAAAAAAATCAGAACAATTGGTTTCAGCCAGAAAATAGAATAGTGAATACATTGGTTTAGACATAAGAACCATCAAGAAAAAAAGAACGAAATAAGGAAGTCGAACACTCGAGGTATCTTTAATGACACATCAGGAGATACGTAGATATAAAACGTATATATAAACACACACAAACATTCACATGCACGTGCACACACATATTCTTCCACTTGTTGCATTCTCTGGATATTGCTTATTATCTTGTTTATTATCATCAGCAAAGATAATACAACTTGTGGTATACTAACCTATCCTCTGCTCCAGAATTGTTCTATGTGGTTTGGTAACATCCTCATTTTTTTACAAAGAAGCCTCAAATTTTTATATCTGTCTCAGATTTTCATTGTGCTGTTTGATTTAAAAAAAAACCTGAAAACTTTTATTTGCAGCGGGAGAAAAGGGGCAGAATTCTAAAGGTAGATGACAAGTAGACTTTTATGAGTTAAACATAGGCTTCTTGCCCCACTGTATCACAGTATTTAAGGGGGACATGCAAAATCCACTGAGTTATCGGTTGGTACTGGGAGGTAGGGATGATGTGGCATAGCTAGAAATAAGAGGCTTCACTCCACAGCTCTCAGAAATTTCTAGTGAAACGTTGAATCAACTACTGGTCCCCAATGTAATGATCAGTTTAACTAGGAAAGGTTCTTCCTTTAAAGTGTTGCACATACAACAACCACTAAGATGCACAGCTGCTGGTTTTAGCGCTGTAGGATGAACACCATTGTTGTAAGATCTTCATTGAGCAGTCCATGAGGCCTCTGCTGACAGAAAGAGAATGACCAGGAGGACAGTGGATTACCATAGACAGCTCTGCTACAGTGACATGACTCTATATTTCAGGCTAATGCAAACAGCCTATAGGTACTTACTTTCTGTAACTTGCACAGATTACAAAAGAAGTACCAAACTCCCAACTCTGTTTGGTTTTTGTCTAAGTTATTAAGAACGGCATACTTTTAATCACTTTATAGAAGTAAAAAGTTTTTTGAGGGAGGATGAAAAGGCATTTTGGTAATTAGTGTTTGCAAAGTTCTAAGAAGTCCTAAATTTCAGTCACTGGGTTCAAAATAATATGAAAAATTCTTTGTTCCAGAACTTCTGTGAATGTCCCCAAGTATACTCAGCCTTTGATCAAATGATCAAGGTAGTTCTGATGCCTTTATTCATGTGGAATAGATTATTGCACAACACAAATAGTCCTATAGACATCCCAATAAAAGTACTTGGGGTTTGCAGTAGTATTTAATACAAACAACAGGGTCTACTACCAAGTGATAATGAGTAAAGAGGGTCCACTTCAATTTTAATTAAATCAGTAAGAGTATTTTCATTGGCTTCACTAAATACGTACTTTTCCTTTTTTACAAGATTTCTAATAGTCCATTTTAAAATATGTTTCTCCCTAGTGAGATCAAAATGATCCTGTACTGTGGCAACAAAGAAAGATTTTCAAAGCAGTTGCAGTCATTGTGCTGTTCTACAGAGTGCAGCATTTACAATGTTTGGTCATTTGTGTGCCACTGAGATAATGAGACAGACACACAATGTGACATGCAAATAGAAGAGAATGCTTTCCAAAGCTATGGAAAAGATAATAATATGGTCAGCTCATGTAAATAAAATCATCTCTGTTCTTAACCATGGAAAAATAAGGAGGAAAAAAATTGTTGCATTGACTAAGTAACGTAAAGGATGCAGCATTTCCAACCTCTGTAAAGCTCTTAAAACCTGATAGGCCTTGTAGCTTGTCATAGCTATAAACTATTTAAGTACATAATGGTTTTTCTAACAAGGGAAAAAACCTTAGAACAGGCTCATTAAGTGAATGCAACTGCTCAAATAGAACCTGCACCTAGTAGATCTACCTCCTTAAAATGTAAATGTTTAATCACTTATGTGTTTACCTGTTTAGAAAAGCAAAACAAAACTGCTGAACATTTTTAATAAAGATCTACATTATCTGAAAATTATTGGGATGTATAGTGCTCTAAAGAAAAGAAATGGATGGCTGGGTTATATGCTAACACTCCCACCATTGCAGCTCATATACACTCCTGCCACCAGTTGTTTGCATTGTCTTTTCATATAACACTGAGAACCAGACTTGAAGAGGAACCCTTTTATTGGTTTTTTAGAGCAGTGTTCTGAAATAATGCCTTGAATTCTATTAGAGCCCCCTGCAAAACTGTTACAGGATGGAAGTCTAAAGTTCCTTGAAAGATAAGGACTTTTTTAGTATACTCCGTAAATACCGAGTTTTAAACCTGGTTAAACCTTTATTGTGATAATTTACTTCAAGAGAGGTTTTATTATTATATAAGACTGAATTCTGCAAAGATACAACCTTTAAAAATGTGAATGCACTGATTGAGCTCAATTGAATTAGATTACTGATAATAGTAACTATAAATGCCTGCAGGAAAAAAAACAACAACAACATTTCCTTAATGTACTTTGATACAAATATGCTTTTTCATGAGTGCACCTAAAAGCAAAGTCCTGGTCACATACTTCCCTTGAGCATTCTAGCAAGAAAGGCCAAGAGAGGTAAACCTGTAAAGTGGACAGAGATAGATCACCTTTTGACAGGTGATGTCAGCACTTCAGCGATGGAATTCTAGGACTTTGGGTCATTTATGAAATCCTTTTGTAAAACCTGAATGGACTCTCAGGTGAGTAATAAACACACATCTCTGTTTTCCATAAAACCACTGTTAACCAAATTTAAAGTTAATATCTGTATATTTACATGAACAGAAGGGGTGCAGCTCAGTCCAAACTAGTACATCTGGTCCAAACTACGTAAGTATGTGTGCAATATTATTTTAAATTATATGAAGACATCTGAAACAGATTTTCAAAGCTGCTTTGATGAACTTGATGCAACTCAAACTATGTCTCCTGTAAGACAGTGGACAAGCACAACCCAAGTTAAAGCAAACAGTTTGGTAGTTTGTCATGTTAACAGTACACCAAACTCTCTCCACAAGCAGGTATTACAGTGCTTATAAAAAAGGACTCACTTTCCTTTGATGGATTACCACTGGCTCTTTCTTTTCCATCTGTCCTTTTAGTTATATTTGCTAGGTCTTTAAGCCTGGAAGAGCCAACTACCTGCAGTCCCAGGGAGCTGTTATGTATTACTGCAATTTAGTGGTGGAGACTGCAATTTTTTTCTCCAAAACCACTAAATGTTTGGACTTCTGCTGTTGTTGGCTGTTTTTTCTTGGTTCTTGCCTCCTTAAATGCTGTTAACTACTTTTGTCTTGATGTAGTTGCTTAAATGTTTTGGAAAAGGATTAATTTTTCACTCAGGTGGTTTGAGGCCTTTGGTACTCCCGTGTGTTTGGGGCGAGTTTGAAAAAGACCTTTTCTCCAAGCCTTGCTTTGCCTCTGCTACCTGGAGGTAGCAGGGACTGCTGGCCTGTGCATGTAATGCTGATCTTCTCAGGGCAGCTGGATGTTTGCTCTTTATTTTCCTATGTGTATAATTCACCTTCAGTTAAAAGAAATTCCAAGTTAGCTCATGACCCTGCCTGTGGAGGGGCTGTATTACACTGCCCACAGGTCACTGTGGGACTTTCTACAAGTTCAAAATAAGGGCATAAACTGCATCTGTTCTAAAGAAGTAGCACTCAGCAAGCTGTGGAAGAGTTTATGGTCTGATGGCTGACTATGTATTATGGAGCTCTGTTGGTACCATACAAAAGTAACTGTAGAATTAAATGAGATGTGTTTAATATGATTCTCTCCTTCCATTGACTGCATCTCCCTAGTATTTTCTCTTTCAGTTTAGTAGGATTTACCAGGCTGACTTGGATCTAGCTGCCAAGGTTTGTCTTGATCTGGCAGGTTCCCATTTATTGTCCTAATATAGCATTGATAGTGTTTGGTTTTGTTACTTTACAAATACCCTGTAATATGTACAATATAAGCAATCAGAAGGATGTGGAAAAAGAAAGGCAGTAACATGGGCAGTAACAGGTACACATATGCCCTGTATTTGTCCCATGTGCTAAATGTGCAGAAAAAGACTGCTTTATAAATCTTCTGCTAACAGACTCTATAACTAGGATGGGGTTTTTTTATGAAATCCAATCTAAGTTTTTTTTGAAATTAATATGAATCTTGATTTTCAAGACACATATAACTTGGAATTTTATTTAGCAGAGTTATCCTTCCTACCCTAAGACAGGCCCAGTTACAGTCTTTTTGGATTGAGAATTATATATTTATTAAGCCATTACAAATAATTGGAAAATGTCAAAAGAATTGACTTAAATTCCACAGTCAGTTTAATCTGGCATATGTTTGTGCTGCTGCTGAAAAGGTCATTTCTACTCCTGCCTTTATGCTGGAGTTAATGTCCATGCAGCTTCAGAGTAAACTGATTAAAATGGTGTAAAGTGAAAGCTAAGGAGGGGGAAGCTGTTCAGGATGAATGTGGTTCCTGAAGAAGATTGGAGAAGAAGACTGTGATTCCTGAAGAAGTGTAGCTGCATGAATGCCAGCCCTGGCACATGGGAACACGGAGAAGAATCTGAAGGACACTGTGGATGCTAAAAGGCAGGAGCAGAGGAATTTTCCAGCTGCTGAAGCATTTTGTGAAGTTTTTCTTTCTCATGCTTTAGCTGAGAAACAGTGAAAGATGTTTTGTAAACTAATTCTCTATCTTGCACCTGCACGGCCTTGTTTTGGTTTACTGAAGAAAATATTTTGAAATTGGCATCGTAACATTCAGCCAATCACTCTGGGAGGTGTATGGTCAAGCAGCCAAAAATGTCATTTCTCTGTTGCAAACCAAGTTACATAAACGAGGTGATAATTAATTAAATAATCCCATTTTCCTGGAATTCCGTGCGGTGATTATCGCTGTCCCTGGGGACAACAGCGACAGGACACAGCGGCTGTGACTGCTCCTTTAGGCACTACCCTCTGCCAGACTTAAACCTGAACCTCCAAAAGACAGCATTTAACCCACTGTTTCCGTGGCCTGTGCTGTGTTATGCACTGATTCCACTGCCTCAGAGCTGTGACTGAGCTTCTTTGTACTGATCCACCTAAACATGAAAAGAAACAGCACTTTGCCAAGAAGCAATTTCTCTTGCAGAGAAATAAAATGGAAATCTTGATGTAGCACACTGTATTTCCCAAGCCCATAGGCTGATTTTACCTGTGACCTAGCAGGCAGTGCTGTATGTAATTTCTTTAATTTGAGTGATTTCTGACAATGTCAGTTTTGTCTCATGATAAACTAAACATAAAATTTAACAGTCCCAATAAAGGGAGGGTCTGCAGAAGCACAGCTAACATTCCTGTGAATCTTCATGACAAAAATGAAGATTGTATGTCCTAATGTATTTGGAAATCAATTTTGAGGTAACACAGTCTCTTCCCACTATGTTTATTCTTCTCAAAATGAGCATAACTGAATTTTAGCTCTAAATTCTTTATAAATTGGAGGTGTCTTCCTTTGAAAAGCATTTTGGGTATTTGAATGTCTATTGCTTTTCTAAATCATAATCCCATTCCTCTCCCTAATTTTTGAGTTGTTTTGGTCCCATCACTTTAGAAAAACATAATTTCCAGCATTCTGTAGTTAGTATAAAACTCCATGTATTCATTCCATACATTAAAAAGTACTCACTTTTTCTTCTACTTTGGTGATATATAAGAACAAAAAAACCTGTCTGTTCACTACACATGAAAATCCCTGGTGAGTTAAATTTTTCCCGTTATGGTGCTGTGTTTGAGTGATTTATTGTCTATGATGCATGGATGGAAATACATACACAAGATTTAATAGGCTTTTCCCAAAACCCAAACATAAGAAAGCCTCATTATAGATTGCATGTGCTATATGTTGTGGTCAGTATTTAATCTTACGTGTAACTAGACCCGTTACCTTATGACAGTAACTGATGGCAGCACAACATATCCTAACACACAGAAGTAAATCTGTCAGTTTCTGTGCCCAGTTTTGTAACCAGAGATTTTTTTTTTTTTGAAGTCTTGCAGGAAAAACATACTTCTGTCTGTGCTTACAGTGGAGGTGCTGTCAGTATGAATTTTTTAAGCTAAATTTTGAGTATGGTAATACAGGATGAAAAGTGCATCGTTTTCTTCTATGCCGTGGTCTCCCAGCTCATTCTTACTGGTATTACAGGGCCTGCTGATGGCTCTAGCATAAAAATGCAGTTCTTTTCCAGCACTCTGTGTGTTGCTTTTGTTAGTTGTGGGACAGCCTTTCATAGAATCATAGAAATCATTTACATTGAAAAAGACCTGTAAGACAATTGGGCCCAACCATTACTTTCATTATTGTTTCTGCATGACCATAGCAGTAACATCTTAAGTGTATTTTCATAATTTTAGTTCTTTATTTACTGCACATTAAACCATTTTTAATGTTCCTGATTTTCTTTATATACATATGTACATAGGTATTTACCTTTCTCACAGTCAATGAAATCATAGCATGAAACCAATGACAGCAAATGCTTTTCCACTTATCTTGTAGAAATGGTGAAATCATTGATACTTGAAGGGTGTGAGGCTGGGTCAAAAAAAACTAGCAAATCTTAATTTGTCAATCAGTTTTAATCAATGATTCTTCTCACAAAAGCATGTATAGCTATCTACACATACACTTTGTTTCTATGTCAGCATTCAGACACCTTGGGTCAAGTAGAAGTGATCTCCTTAAATGTCGTCCTGGGAAATGCCTCAGAGCACAAATAAAGCTTAAGAGAGAATTCTTGTATCAAACATATGAACTGAACCTTTAGAAGTGTAGTGATTACAAGATGGTCACTGGTATTTCACTGATGATGGTATTAAGACAAGAGCTCAGAGCGGAATGCACTTCCATACATCTTCCTACTTTGAAACAATACAGGTTGGGAAACTGAATGAACTGCCCACAGCTGAACCTTGATTTGATCTCATACTGGTTATATGTATTAATTGCTTTCATTCTTTGAATACAGTTGTCAAATTGCTCTGTATAGATGGGAGTTGTACAAGCATGGGAAAGAATTATCCACTTAATTCCACACTGTGAACATGATCAATATTAATTTAATGGAAAACCATGCTCTCATGTAAATGTTCTCTAAGGAATTTAGTAGAGCCTCTGTGCAAGCATTCAGGATTCTGAATTGGATCCTTTGCTTCAGGATTATAGACAGAATATATGATTATAATTAAAATATGCTTTTTTCAACAATAAAAAAAATTCTTCCCCCTCTACATGCTTGAGATAGAGATTTTATATTCAGAAAAACAAGGCTTTTAAAGTGCTTCTATAGCAGATGTTGCTGTTAACTAAGAATCCCAAGGATCCAGGCATTATGAAATAATCACCTGGAAGGGATGTAAACTGAGCAAGGGAATTCCACTGCAGAATCATAAATATCTCATTCTGCATAGAGTAACTGCTTGTTACTGCTACCTATATATAACAATGGCTGTAACAGAGAAAGAAAAACAAAAGTAAACCAAATTAGCTACAAACACCTGGTCTGTGAGAAAAAAATTGTTGTCAGAGCTAAAACAAGTGAAACAAAGCTACAGGCAGGTTAAGAAACCCAACAAGACAGACATGACAAGCCTCAGTCCTGAGTTCTTGCAAACTTGTTACAAAGTACTGGCAATACTCTACTTCAGGGCTATCCCATTATATGTGTGAAGGAATTATATTAGCTGGTAAAATTTAACAGTGAGTCAGAAGAATATGTAAGGACCACTGGATCCTTGGTGATTGTCCAAGGACCAAACCACTACAGTAATTAAAAGAACGGGTATTTTAATATGAAATTTTCTTACTTGCTAATGGTAAATGTGGAGTCTTAAATTGATGTGTGTAATTCTGATCCTACAGTTATTATTACAGTGGATTAACTCCTTCCTGCAAGTCATGATCTTTCTTAAGTCTCTTAGGATTTGCTTGAATGATTTCATGTTTTACATTAGCACTGCTAAAATATTTGAGGTGAAACAGAAATCAATCCCATCTGTATTTCAGGGCATAACAAAATAAATACATTGCACTTCTCTGCACTTGACCCTGTTTATAGTGTTATATCTTTCAAAGAGAGGCTGGCCTTTACAGAAGCAGAGAGCTTTTTGACTGGGAAAGTCAAAAGGAAATCAAAAGAGGATCTGAACTGCAACACTGATTAAATCTCATTAACCTCTGTAAACTCCCAGGTCCCTCACGATCTTGTGATCTTATTCTGCAAAAATGGGTGACGTATCTGTAAGGAAACTCTACCTCCATACACTGTCTGCTTGTAAAAGACAGTAGGAAAACTTCACATTCTTGTGACTTACCTTGGCATGCAGTTGCAGGTTCAGACCCTCCATGGCTGTCAACAAGGAATGATATTACATAAAAGCCCTAAGATGTGAGTTGCTCTTTTCCACCTTTCATTCCTGTGAGTGCTTCACAGTCCAAGTTCATTAGCTTTTAACAGAATGCTCTCTCCTACATTTTGTCACATCTGAAGCTGCCAACAAAGTGCTCTTGTTTTGGTGTTCTGTGGTCTGCTGAACTCTTCTAGAGGAATAATTGCAGATCTTACATGAATTTTCTTAATAAACAGATAAATCTTGGCTTCCATCTCTCACAGTCCATTTTCAGGTTGTTTTTTAAGCCTTTCACCATCCCTTCTATTTGTATATCAACTCTCTCCAAATACCTGCAGTCTACTGCTATAGCAGTGGATCAAATTCTTGAGGTTTTCTCTTTGTTATGAGTATGTATGAGATAAAAGTCCACGTTCAGCGTTGTAGCAATAGTCTTAAACTTCAGAGCAAAACCTGTTATGCCTTGGGTTTTAAGCAGGACACTCACTCTTCCACCTGTTGCCTTGTGCTCCCACATCATGGGGCTTCTGGTGCACTGTCTCTGCTCGTCCTTGCTCTGGGTGTCCATAAGTTGGGTGAAGGTCTGGATAGCAGATCTATCATGGAGCAACCAAGTGAGGCTGATTCCAGCAGCCTGAAGCAAAGCAGAGAAAGCTGAAAGGATATTTTAAAAGGAAGTCAAACTCCCTAAAATTTGCTTGACATCCAGACCTAGATATGATACATAAACTCATATGATGCACAAAATCAGTACACAGTCTTTCTGCAAAAAAAATCCATGCCAAGTGTTGGAATTCAAGTGTCACAGACCATTTACTCTTCCAGTAGTTCAAGAGGCACTGGCTTCTTTTCAGTCCTATAAATGGAACTGTAGTACCTTTAACCCCATGGGAAATGTATGAATGCTTCTTCCATGCCTTATGGGACTAATTTAATCTCTTTGGCATGGAGTTAACTCATCCTTTCTCAACAAGAAGCTGCATGGTTTCAAATAGGGAACACCTATTTGAACTGAACTCTCATGCAAAATGGAAGCACATAGAAAGTGGAAAGAGGGGCAGACTACACAGGAGCAGTATAAAAAGTTGCCTAGATATTGTATACCTTAACTTTAGGAAAGCGATGGTCTTCCATAGGGTCCCTATAGCCCAAGTGAGGAATTCTTGTCTCGATAAGTGGACAATAAGGTGGATGGAAAATTGGCTGAAGCATCAGGCTCAAAGGGTGTTCATTAGTGTCCCAAAATTCATCTGGTGCCCTGTAACAACTGACATCCCTTAGGGACAAATACTGTGGCCAGCAATGTTTAATATCTTCATTAATAACCTGTGTAATTTTTCAAGTTTGGATATGACATTAAAATGAGGCGGGGAGGGAGGAAAAGAGGAGGAGCAGGGGGACTGCTCTGCTGGGGCAGGACTTCTATTTGAAGGGTACTCCATAATGACCCATTTGGTTTAGTCAAAATACTCCAAGGTCCTTAATTTTTAATTTTCTAAAGCATTCTGGCTGAGTCATGATTTTCCAAAAGCAGTTCTCTGAGAAAGGAAAATGTGAGGATTTTATGGAGAACAGCAAAATGGGAAAACAGCGCAGCAGTTTGGCAAAAGCTGACTCTAAAATAAGCAACAGAGAAGTTGATCCAGTTGTAATCCCCAAGGAGCTGAACTAGCAAGTACTGATTTGGGTGGAGGAGCAAAGAAACTATCCTCTTCCTTCTCTTCTTCCCTTGCTCACATCTTTTACTATCCTTTCTCCACCTGATGATGAAGAGGAGGGTGTAGGAGAGAAAGAGTAATCAAGCCTCTTTAATACTGAATCTCAGAGCAATTGCCTCATTGCATCCCATTCCCTCTTCTTTTTCTTAGTCTCTGCTTAGAAGATTATCTTAGATTGAAAAGCTTCAAAATCTCAGCAGAAAAACCTGTGGAACAACGTTTTATGGTTCCATTAAGGTTAAGAACTAAATTCTTGAGCTAAGTTTGGTGTGAGAAGACAACCTATTTGACTACATTTAGAGTTTTATGTATAATGTCAGCTTTGCTTGGTTCCAGCTCAGTTTAATTATTTGTGTTAATTTTTTAATAATACAGAAGAAACTTTTTAAAACTTTTCAAAACTTTTCCTTTAAAATTGAAGCTTTAAACCAGAAGAAAACAGATGTTTTGATCTTGGGACTAGGTATCCATCACTGTACCAGGAGAGGAATGCCAGATCAATTGCAGGATGCTTATGCAGATATGAAATGGTACCATTTGCAGCAGTTTTATTACAGAAATTACTTTCAGTTAATTATTATTTACTCTTGGAATTTAGCACTCAGCTGAAGGCTCAGAAGGCAGCCTCTGGAGAACTGCTGCCTCTACCTGCTTGATGGTTGCCTATGTTTAATATAATCAGCTGGTAGCACAAGCTGTGGCAAAAATAGCAGTAAAGGATTCATTACATGTATTTGGGAAAAATTCCAGCTATGCTTAATATCAGCAAAGTGGTATATTTGGGGATCATCACAGTCCCTGGGTACAGACAACAAAGTCAACAAGTGATTAGAAGGGTAAGTATGCAAGATTTGGGATGAAGAGTTTCTAGATGAGAGAAGGATATATCTGTGGGGGAAAGGAAGTTACAGAGACTCTGAACTGATGACAGTCTTTTACTTAGGGATGGAGATTATAATTTGAGAAATATCAGCCAAAAAGAGATTGCAAGCAAAACCCCAAAGGACAGACAGCATGGGGTGAGTGCATGTGCTAGGCAGCAGATGTAGTTAGCATCATCCTCTCCGGAGCCTGCAGGTAGACACAGCCCTCCCAGGACCATCTCAGAAGTGAGTGAAGCAGCACGATGCTCATAGCAGCTGGACTGAATGCAGTGAGCTGCTGGACTCACTAATTGACCTACTTCTCACAAACCTGCACAAAATGCTACACAGTAAGAAATTATTGAGCTCTTGGAGGTAGTAACTCCAAAGCTGTGCAGCTGCTTTAGTATTGTCTTCAGAGATGGGACTAGGTGTTACAACGTAGCCTTCAGTTCAGTGTACATAAGTACTTGGAGAATATTAAACAATTTATAGCTGATAGAATCTGGCAATATTCAGTTGCAGTCTACTTAATTCAGGGAGTGGAATATCTTTTTCCTTACGTGAACGTGTTTTGTGGCAGAATATGCTCGTACTTTTGTGGTGACTGAGCTTGATAATTCTTTCATGTCAGGTATCATCATTGTATTAGCTTTTCAGAGATATGTGCTCCATGAACCTCAGTCCTTTTCTGACAACTAGTGCCTACAGTGTCATGAAAAGTAGTGTCAGGGTTGGTGCCAAAGCTGCTGTGGCTTGGAAGCTTCCACATAACACCTGTGTGTGTGTCTGTATGATACTGCTTCTGTCTGAAAACCTTTCCGAGTGCCAGGAGCTGCTGCCACATTCCCAGCAGAACACAGTTTAACTTGTGGGGAGTTACTGCTGCAAGCTGCAGTCTGCAGTGAGCACTTCCAGTAGAGCTGACTCATTCTGAAGTTGATGAGATAATTCATTGTTTCATAGGATGAGATTCCCTCTCCAGTGCTATCTTCAAGAACTAGGAAGATGATGTGATGCTGGAAGTGCTGAGCTTTGGTTGGAAGCACTTCCTGCAACTGTATTCAAAAAGGGATGAACCATTTTTTTAGTCACAGTGCTGTCATCCTGCGAAACAAACTGAAGAACAAAGGACCTGGAATGGACACAATATGAAGGAAGTGACAGCAGCAGGGCACTGACAGACTGTCTATACTGCCAGTATGGAAAATGGCAGGCCATTGGTAGTTAAACTGAAGAGAGTGAGGAGGAAGAAGGGAAGGATTCTCAAATGCTACTTAGACAGATGGAGAATGTAAGTTGGCAGGGAATCTTCCTACGAAATGCAAGTAGAAAATAAGAGAAATAAGAGAGCAGGGCTGACATGTACAATATGTTAGTCACCATCCCATTTCCACAGATCGCTATCATTCTGGTTTTTTAAGGATTTAGCCAAACCTGCAAGGACATTAAACAAATGGAGAAGAGTTCTTAGGCTATCCTAACAGTGAGCTCAGAGAACAGAAAAATCGGTGTTGACAGTAGCAGTACTTCTCACACTCTCCAATATACTGTGTTATTTATTCTCCCTCCAACACCCCAGGCTTTAAACCTGTTTCAACACTGTCATAATGGGTACCACTATACCAAAACAAGGAATACATAAAGATTTCAGTCTTTTGGGTTTTGTGGGTTCTTTTGTTATCTTTCTTTAACAAGCCTCTCCTCGTTTCTTGAAAATGTCATTCTAGCCAAAGATCTTCTATAATTAAAGAGCAAAACTGTCCAAATAATTAGAAGCTTTCTCTTGCCCTGAGCAAAGCTCTGGGCATAGAAAAAGGGAGTTTAAGGCAAACTGCACAGCAGTAGGAGTAATTGAATTATTTAAAATGAATGTCTACTTCCTAAACCACATTCAGTGGAAAAAAAACCAGCAAGATCAGGAGCAATGGAAAAATTATAGGGGATTTTCCTTAGGAAAGTAATCAAAGCAAAAGTTACAAAAAATCTCCTCTAAAGTGCAGTGAAACAGCAGGATTTTTTGAAAGCCACTGACTGTGAGGCCCCTAGGGCTTCTGGCCTTGATTATGCAATTGCTGCACCGGCAAGACTGGCTGCCAGCAATGGCTTTCATATGCATTTCCTAAAGAATATGCTACAATAAAATACACATTAGGCCCTTTTCATTCAGAACACATTGCCAGTGGTAGAAATCCTTGAGTCCATTCTCACTTTCTGATGATGGAGGGAAGGAGTCTTGTCTAATTAGGTGCATCTCATCCAAGATTCCTGCTTGCAAATCTCCCATCTCTGATAATGAGGTGTTCCTGCTCCCTCTGCAGGGGCTAAGCAGGCTGCAGTTATAAAACAGCCAGCTTTTGCATGCCAGGTGAAGGCACAACCCTGACCATACTTGTCCTCTCATTAGTGCCATGTGGAAAAATTTGCTCAGTTGAATGTTTGGGACAAATATTATTTGTAGTCTTTTATAACACTTTTTCTTGCTGGTTGTTTTTTGGGCTTTTGGGGAGATTTTGATTTTTTTTTTCATCATAATAAAGCCAAAAACATAAATTAGTTTATTTTGTTCTTGTGCTGATTGCATTTTCTGTTTCTTCAGGCTGGTTTTCAGGTTACAGGATGGTATAGCATCCTTAGGGATCAGAAACTTACCCTATTTTTTTTTACTGGTAGAACATCAGTGCGATTAATGGTACTTGGTAGAAAGGAGACAGCTAACTGTGACAGAAGATAAGTAAAGTGTAAGCATGCCTGTGCTAGCTGCAGCAAAAGCTCCTGATAACAAACTTTGAATAAAACTCTTCCTAGTGTGCAGTCAAAGTTCTGGACTGCACCCGTGCATTTCAATAGAGTTTTATTCCTTTAATGAAGCTGCACTTTACTTATTTGCCTTAAAACACTTGTGTGGCTGTCACCCAAGTGTTTTGAAATAGAGATAACAGCTACACCCCTTTCTTCTTCCTTGGAGACAGGAGAAATGGCGTGATTAATTTATTACAGGTTTTTGTTTGCTTTATGTTTGTATGGATGACTGGGCACAATGTGCTGGAGACTGGGTGGGAATAAATTATCAAAGGAGAGCTGTAGCAGAGCTGAAAAAAGGGAAATCTGTGGATGTTCTTTTCACCTGAGGGTGCTTTCCATAACCTGAAGTCCTTCTCCTAGTGAGTTCTGTTACTAATAGGATGTGGTGCTGCATTTGCTAAGAATTTTGAATTTTCAGGCTGTCTGCCTTCATGTCTATATTTTGTCACCCATCACACATACTTTATTAGTTTGTATTCTACCTCATAGCTATCATGACAAATTTTTTTGTCACTTAAATTCTTTGAGCAAACAATAATGTACGTAATCTTAGACATTGTATGAAACTAGACCTGCAATTATAAGTTTTATTTTCTCTGATGTAAATATAGTATTCATAGAATAGAGGATAAAAAGTTACTTTTGTGTAACTTCTTAGCTGTGACAACTGAAAGAGGAAATTGAATTCTTACTCCCTGCTGTGGGAAAGGAAGAGTGGGCTTCCAAGAGAGGTTCTGGCCAGGGCAGGGTTAATTTTTGCAGCAGCCAGGAAGGGCCGTGACAGGGATCCAGAAGCTGTTGTGTACAACCTCCCATCACTGCCAGGAGAGGAGGCAGGGGGTTTCTGTGGTGAGCAATCATGCTTCTTTTGTTTTACCCTCTGTCATTCGTATTATGGCTGTCACTGTTCCTTTTCTTATCTCATTGCTGTTTCCAGTAAATTGTTCTTATCTCAGCCCATGATCTTCCCCTTTTGTGCCCGCCAATTCTCCTCTTTAGCCCACTGCAGGGGAGGGGGAGGAGGAGGCAGGGAGTGAGAAAGCAGCGTGTGGTTTGCAGTGGTTTCAGAGGGAATGTTAAACTAGGAAGTACCATTCCTAAACCATGACACCATCTCCTAAGGGAAATTTTAGTTGGAAAAGGAAAATTTGAAATTGATAGTGTTCCACAATTATTTGGGTCCAAAGTGGTTCCAATAAATACAGTGAAAACTTCAGCCTTGACTTTGAAGAAAGTGTCTTCATCCAAACCTAATAAATCCTTTTCCAGTGCAGGCTGTAATTATGAGGTTTAGATTGGATATTAGGAAAAATTTCTTCACCAAAAGGGTTGTCTAAAAATTAGAACAGGCTGCTCAGGGAAGTGGTGGTCAGACACCACACAGATGTAGCAGTGGGCACATGGTTTAGTGGTGGACTTGGAAATGCTGGATAAACAGTTGGATTCACAGATCTTGAAGGTCTTTTCCAACACAAACCTGTCATACCTCTGGGGTGAAGGGAAGTGTAAACTGGCCAGAGAGGCCTTTCCTTATCACACTGAAGTGCAGTGATGGGGAAGAGGAGAGAAGTATCACAACAAACTACACACTCCTGCAAGGTGGCCTTACCTGCACACAGAAAATTATCTAAATGCTCATTTTTTGCATTCCTGTTGCCTCTTTGGAGCATCACAAGCACATACAGGTATCAGCCCACTGCACACAAGTGGCATGAGATACAAAAAGCCTAATCTGGCACCAGGTGGAGCCTGGAAGGAACTCTGTTTAAAAACACTGTTGAAAACTAATGCCTTTGTCTCTTGGGGTTTTATAACACCTTAATTTCCCAAACCACATTCACCTGAATGTCTGCACACACATTTCACTGCTATATGATTTTAATTGTTTCAATATTCTTCTAAAAGCTGAAGCAGGTAACTGCTTGGTGAACTCTCTTACCTGTTTTCCAAGATAGCAAAGATGACTGATTAGTATGAAATGAAATTGTGCAACCATGTTAAACCTTGAGACTTCACAGACTGGCTTATCTTTATATTACCCTTCAAATTAGGTTGTGATTTCCTTTAGCTAACAAAAAAAAGAAGATATTAATAATTTTATAATTTTATATTAAGACCTGGAGATACCAGATAAGGACAGAAGTTTTTCAGGGGCAAAGGGTTAGGACCTTCTGAAAGGTTAAACCTTGATATCTGGATATTTAAACACTAAGCAGTTCTGAAAATTTCAGGCCATATTTGTATGGGTACAATATTAGGGTATTATCATTTTTGTCTATGGCTTTTAAGTGGGTTGGAAAAAACTATTTTGGGACACAGAAGATTCTGTTTACCATGGTCAGCCTTTTTGGAGATCAGAGACATAGCCCAAAATTCAGGATGTTCATTCAAGCAGCCATGTAAATTTCCAGTAAATTTTACTCTCTCAAAGGACAGAAGATCAGCATTAACCATGCATTCAAACACCCTTCGTGGAGAATCTAGACACTTATTTGTGATACATTAATTCTTCCCTTGAGGAGTCAAAAGAGACCTATAGATCTTTTGGGGGAATGGCTGACTATAAATTATTGAGGCATAACTGCAATAATTAGCTGACTTTTGTCATCATCATACTCCATATATAGCAGAGCTGCTGATCTCTTACTGTTTTTCAGGGCTTTTGTCTCCTCAGTAGATTGTATGATTGGTTTTGATCACTTTGTAATGAATATTGTATCACAGTCTGCTAAGTAGACTAGTATCAACATGCTACTACTTCTTTAGGATTAAAATGTATGTGAGAAGTTTTAAAAGGCATTCACTCTGAGTGGAAAAATCCAGTGTTTTCCAAACAATTTGATTCTGCAGATTAGGACAGTCTTTGATTGTATGTGATATTGCTGGACATAGTAAATCCACATAAAGCTGTTTCAGTTCTAAATTGACTCACAAAGACAATTCATCATTGTCTCCATCCTGAGGTGCATGCATCCATCATGTGCTTCAGGGGATGGTAGTAAGTATTTTAATCCTGCTTTACAGATAAAAAGCCTCAACAATGAGAGCTGAACAGGTTTATCAGACATTGCAGTGCAGGACAAGTGAAGCAAGAAATGAAGCTATAGGACACTCTGATGTCCTAACCATCAGAAGCATATAGCTTTCCTAGAGAATCTGGATAAGGATGCATCTGCACTTTATTTGATTGTCCACACTCAACTTTTGAGAACTTCTGGCTGCAAAATTAATCCAGTTTATTTCAGCATGCTAGTAGCTGCAAGTGTCTCAGATGTAGCTCACAACATCCACCCTCCTGGCTTTTCTCCATTGCTCTCTGTGTGTATACAGTATTAGTTTGGGCTGCCTTATAGAAAAACTCCTAGGGCATGTACAGCTCCTCTTCTGTGGCAGATGGTTCTAGGTTTGCATGTTGCAGGGCCAGTGCTGCAAAGTGGTTGTGCTAGAATAGTGACGTTCCAGAGGCGTGCTTCCCCAGTCATCATGCTTCAATGAGCCATAGGAAACTGCTTTGGGCAACCTGTTGACCATCCTTGAGGCTCTGCAATGTGGTAGAGAGCAGAGAGCCAAATGTCAGATGTGATGCCCTGTAGATCCCTGAGGCATCAAATAAATAAAGATGTGGCCCATGAAACATCAGTCAACATGTGCCAAACTGAGTCTACACCTTCTGTACCTGGTTTTTACTCTCTTTTAGACCTGAGCAGACACCAAAACACAAACCACTGAGCCTTTTGGCACTCCTGCAACACAGAAGGCCAGTGAAACGATTCAAAATGGTGCAGTCAAACCCTTGAAAGCATTACATGCACAGAGCATTGCTTTGCTTAACACATTTCAAACTAAAGTAACTGCTAATAAGATAAAAAGAAGTAACAAATCAAAGAATATTGCCTCCAACAATCATGCATGACTTACCATGGCAAACACATCCTTGCTGAGTAAGGAGAGTGCTCAGCGTCCGTTTCAGGCCTCCTGCTGCAGCCTTTTATGCTTTTTATTTTTATCTCATTTGTCAAAATAACAGCCCTTTATCAGTGCTGATTGCAGGGATTTTGACTCCTTACCTGCTGGGTTCCCCCTCTGCTCCATAGGAGTTTCCTAATTGAATATTACCCCTGTGAAAAGAAAAGCTTTGAATAAGAAGAAGGAAAAGTTATTAACAGCCATGAAACCACCCCTGAATATCCCACCACAGTCCTACACACAAAATCCCTTTCTCTCCCCAAAGTGAAGAATATGCTTGTTTCATTTAGCAGCATCAGCTCTTTTTCTGAAGCTAATCACATTTATCATACACTGAAAATTGTAAATGAACTGCAGTAGGAACCTAACTTGAGGAGGAGGGGAAGGATAGAAAGATAATAGTTCAAAGTAAGTTATAAAAGGTGTCTGGTTTGGTTAGATTCACTGTTGCCTCATTTCTCACATTTGTGAGTCAAAAACAAGAAATCATTTACTGCCTGTGTTGAGACCTGGCATCAACAATTTCCGCCCATGTCTTGCTGGATGGTGTAGGACTTTGAATTCATCAAAAGATGATTTGTAAATTTTCTTTTCTGGCACTATTATTCCTGCTAAAGCAGCAGCAGGCTGCATGCTCAGGTTCACTTGAGAAAGGACCAAAACCTTGTATTTCAGCTCTCAATGTGTGTGGGAAATGACACTTTGGCTGGAGATAGATGAAAGACTTTGTCTGTCAAGTTCTTACCATGACCGTGATGGCTACTGTAAAAGCTCATGATTCCTACTTTCTCATCAGAAGTCACTGCTCAGGTGCTCTTGTTGCATTCCTTAGAGAATGAAGCACAAAAAGCCGCAGCTTCAAAGTCAGCTATTGAAAGTGGAACCTGCCTGGCTTGTCTGTGAAAAAAAAGGAGAAAAAATAAAAGAAGCATGTCAATGAGGCTGCTGAATGAGGCTGCTATGCACACCTGGCTTCTTCAAAGCAAGGCAGACCTTCCTAGAAAACAGAGGGTCTGGTATGTTGTTCCCTTGGATTCCTCAGCTAAGTGTTTGCTGAGTTTCAGTATGCTCCCTACTCTTTGCACGCAAACCGCCCAAATAAATAAATAAATAATAAAACGGGTGGTGAGGACATATGAGAAACAAGGGAATCAGAGCTGACAGATAACCATGGGAAGGACTTAAAAGTGCTGAAGAAAAATTCTTCTCTCTACATCCCTCCTTCTTCAGTGTCTACGCCAACATGGATTTTTTTTTTCTTCTATTTTAAAGGGGGCTTTGTTCTTCAGCTGCTTGTGGAAATAGTCTTGCAAAGTTATTCCTTTCAATCTTTCAATGCATCAGCTCACCATGTTGACAAAACTTGAGGTTTTCCCACTCCCCAATTTAGGCCAGTTATACCCCATTAAGGGGTCTCCACATTCTTTCCTGCTGTCCCATCTCCAGAATTACACAGCCTTTAGCACCTTTTTCCATGCAATTTCCCCACTTTATGAAGCAAATTGGTGGATCCATTTCCCTGTTATCCAGACACGTGATGCAAGAAGCCTGCAGAAGGGAGGTATCTCCTACTGACAGTGAGCTAAAGGGCACCTACCCCTCAGTACCCATCTTCAAAAATCACCTGTTCTCCTATCAAGTGACCTACAGTTGAATTTCAGCTTTGCAGCAAAACAATCTTGAGAGGAATGAATGGTTAACTGAATTCTGGTACTCCCAGTAGGATAATTATCAAGAGCTTAACTACATTCTAATTCCTTGAACAAGACAGCTAAAAAAGAGGTGGATTTCAGCAAGTTTCTCTGTGTGTGTACATTGGCCTGCAAAGTCAGAGCTGTCATGACAAAGAGGGAAGACTCAGAGGGACCCAGGTTGGCAGCTCAGGTGTTTTAGGTGGATAGGCAACATGGGATTCCAGCTGCAGGACAGATTCAACCATCACCTAAGGAGGAAGAGAGTGGGCTGGGTGGGATGACCAAGTTTGGGCAGTTCCTATGGCAGCAGGCCAAGACTGCTCTGGGCAATTGGGTTCGGGGTAACTCCAGAGCAGATGAGCCTTCTGCATCTCCTGTCAGCATGAGGGCAGAAGACAGATTGTGATTGCTGCTGGGAAGCACTGGAGTGAGGCTGCCATGTTACTCCCCATCACCTTCTATCCCTTACCTGAGCGAAGCAGGGGTGGCTCTGGCTTTGTAGGGTGCATGATCACCGTGGAGAAGAAGGTCCTGGATGTTTAGCTGCTCCTGAGAGATTGCTGCTGGTTCTGAATGGGCTTGGAAACAGCCCTGGTTGCAGGCAAGAAAAAGTAAATAATTCTTTTGTAAAAGAAGCTGTTTGATACCACGAGGCATAACAACTAAACGTGGGACCAGAGCTTTGAATTCCCACAGGTGCTCTTCTGAGTGGCATGCCCCTCCTTGTGAAGGCCCACCAGGTATGTGGAAGAGCAGAGTAAGTGTGCTTTGCGCTGTGTAATCAAGTATGTTGAGTACAGAGGAAAGATAAAAGGCCGTAGCAGAAGGACACGTAGCGCTGCCCGCTGCACTTCTTCTGGCTGTTCACAAGTTCCCAGTAAGTGCAGCGTGAGGGAGCGAGCTATTAATAGTTCTGCTCATCACTGCTGCACAGTGAAACAGCAAAATCCCAGCACAAGGGAATATGGGAACCATGAACTCTAAAGCAAAAAACTTCAGGCACAGAAGACAGCCTCAAAACTGTAATAATTAACAAAGGAGGGAAAGAATATGTTTAATACTGGTTATTTATGAAGTTACAAGAGAATGCCTCTGCATTAAATAAAATTTAAATGAAGCCTTGCACCTGAGCCAGAGAGACAAGTGTCCCAGCTCACTCTCACATTCTGTAAATGTTTTTTCTGAACAGATCAGTTAAAGAGTTTGCTATACAGCTGCCTAATAAATAGTGTATGTGCTGGAATATGTTAAGCTCATTCTAATACATATCCAGGTCTTCCTTAGGGTTCTCATACTCTTCTGCAGCTATGGACTGCTTCTAAAAGTTATATGCTTTTAGAAATTGTTATCAGACCAGTACAGGCCTGAATTTCTATCAAAAGAAAATTATAGAAATGCATATACATTCAGTTTGACAGAGTCCTCAGATAGTAATATCCTGTGAAACCTGTGATTTTATCCAGTGATAAAATAATATGTTTTGGTTATTTGTACGTGTCAAGCACTTACATAAACACACATTTAATTTTGGTGCATAAAGTGTATTCACAGTTCCCTGAAATTACCAAAGCTACAACCATGATTCTCAGGCAAGAAGAAGAAAATCCTATTAATGCATTCACACAGAGTAAAACAGCATGTTTTGGAATAACAGCAGCTACTGAAGGCCATGAAGAGAATATATGTAGAACATGATATCTGAGAAAATATCGCATTTGTATGTGAGTATTATGCAGTATTTATGAAGAAACCTGCCCTGTTAAATGCTTATACCTTGATTAAATCCTATTAAAAATGCTAAGTACATTTCCAGGCATATTTCTATAACCACATTACAACAATTGGATAGCCTGTATTCAGAAAGTATGCAAATGGCTTTAGCTGGGTCATTCTTTAGCTGGTATTTCTAACAAATATAGTACCATGGGGCATTCCTCTTGTCACAACACATTTATTTTATTATCTAGATGATTATGGCTGTATATTTTCCTTATGTATTCTACCTTGATGATATGCTGAATTCTCAGATTTTCAGCAAACACTTGCAATGCAATTACTATAAATACAATACAGTGTCTCTTATCCTCAGTTTTCACAGAACTTTAAAATTATTAAGTTTGTATCAAAACCACAAAAGAAAACAAATTGGTTATGGCCTTCCTACATTGGTGAGCCAGCACTGATGTTGGGCCAAAATATTGTTAAAAATGTTAAAATTATGTACAATAAAATATGCAAAAGCTCACACACGTATTTTAAAAAAAGATAGAGATGTAGGCTACTTATTTTAATATTTTCAGTGAATTCAGAATAACAATTCCAACTAGGAAATGTTTTTGTTTTAATTCAAGGTGTGGAACAAAAAGAAAAAGCAATTTATACTTTAAAAACAGGAACTTGAATGTGAGCTTTCACCCTCTCAGATGCCTTATTATCAACCTCAAGTGCCATTTCTATTACTGCTTTAATATGAACAGTTGCTGGGAAAATGAAATAAGCAGCTATTTGAAACCATGTCCCCCACATCCTAGCTGACTAACTTTTCAGCTTGAGAGGCTAATCATTCATTTCTAACAGCTCTCATTTGTTTTGCATTTTCTTAGCTTTCTATTAAGGTTTTATCAACATAATTATTTTTATTTCTTATTTTAATTCACTCTCTTTTCAAGTGCATGAACATTAGATTTTGAAAAATAGCCTGACTAGGCTCTGTGGTAGCTCTGTGTTACAAAATGCTAACTGTCTTGGGTAGGGTTTATCAGAGAGAACACACAGGATTATGAAAGAAGGAAAATTAAGATAAACCAGAAGCAGGGTCTTTCTGAGTCACCAGGTTCCTCTAGAAATAGCTTACTTGCAATGAACAGGAAAAGAGATGAAACATAAGTAATGAATACCAAATTCACCTAAAGCTTGTGTCAATAACTTCATTAATAATGGAATTAATACATCATAACTTTTATCCTAGCTGTACAGATTATTATCAAATAGCTAATGAATCTTTCTATAGTAAAAAATAGTCAGGATCAACCAAATCTGCCTGGACCAAAACTGAGGTGACCTAACTGACAGGTGAATTCCTGTTAGTAGAGCTGTTGTCGATGTCAGTATGGGAAATGCCCTACTCTAGTCCAAAAGACCTTAAAATAGATTAGGATGGGTTTGGTCTCCTGTCTGGCAAACACACCGAGGCATATAGTTAAATGTTGTCATTTTATATCTATTTCATCAGTTTGCTGCAGGCAGTATGAAAATATTGGAAAAAGTCTGTAATGATATTAGAACAAAATAAAAGTTTCAGATATTGATCTTGAGCCTCTGGATCTCTATTTCCATTTAACCACGATTGCAAAGCATAAAGGCTGCACCAGCATTACTAGAAGAGGGCTACATTTCTAGGGAATCCAGTCTCTGGTCTCTGCTAGCCATAAAACATTTCCATAGGCAAGAAGAATTCTTTTGAAAGTGCCATGGTCTTTTCCATATTAATAATACCACAGGCCTTTAACTTCTTAAACACCTAGTGTTGTTTGATGGTAAAGCAGCTCAGTGGAGGACAAATGAGGATGAGACTGTACAGGGCAGCACCTCTGAGGGTGGGGAATGGTGCTCAGTGTCTGCCAGCACCTGGCTTTGTGCAGCTGCCACCCTCCCTGGTACTTCCTTGTGAGTACAGCCCCCTCAGACCAGCAGCAGGAGAGGAGCTGGCACCATTTGGAGAAGAGCAGAGCATCTGGCAAATCCCTTCCATTTTCTTTCGATTGCATAGTATGTTTTCTCCATAGGAGCATGCAAGCACTAAATATGCACCCATTAACAAAAAATTATAAGAAGTTTTCCTGAACTGCAGTTTCATTATTCCCCATAGCTCACAGTAATATCAGCCCTTCACACATTTTATAAGCTATCTTTGCTTATGTAAAAAATAAAAAGGGAAGGAAAGAAAAGCCATGAAATAAAGTGATGTGCTATTAAGCTTCAGCAAATCCCTCTGTGTGGGGCTAGTTGCTCTGTGATGTTAGCCAACAAGGAAAGAGCAACCACACAGCTGCTTTAAGTACTCAAAATATTCACCTAAAATTCCAGGAAAACTGACTCTCCAAAGAGAAGAAAATCACGGCATTCTCTGATACTGGAAAGGGAAATGCTGATCTTAAAAAAAAAATAACAAAAACTTTCATTTGCCTGAGGTTTCTATCCACAATTCCTCCCATAACAGTTGGGTATATACAATATGTGCAAAACAAGGATCCCATTTTTGGCAGGAAATATACTCCCAGAAGTACCTCCTGCACTCCAGCCTCGTTCTTCTATCCCTAAGTGAGAAATGACATGAAACTGATGCCTCTGTGCAATAACATGCAACTCCATCATCTTTTTATCCCAATACTCAAGGACAGTCTTCCCTAACTGGCTACTAAAGAATGAAGAAATTATGAGTGCTGGACTAGCCTAGAGACCAGAAACAGTTTGGCCTGAAAGCACCTGAGATCTGGAGGACAGACTATTGTGGTCCTGGAGAACACATAGAGGCCGGCTGAATGCACTGATTAGTTGCTTAAAAGTAAGAAATCAAAGCTCTCTCCTCTGCCTTTTATCAGTTACTCTCTATGGGCCTCCCTGTACGTGCTTGATTTCATACCGTTCCTACCCGCACACAGGACACACCATGGTTTTGCATCTCCCTTATTCTAATGCAATGAGCTTTGTAGAGCAAGTCTCCTTCCCTGAGTAGCTGTGCAGCTACCTGTTGGTGGAGACATGACAGCAGACATCATCAGACAAGGCAAAGGGAAATTTTATGGCAAGTAGATGTTTACCTACTGAAACCCAAACTGCAAAGAAGGAGTTAATGGCTGCTAAAGTTGTTTCTGGTAAGTGGTGTTGTTTATTTTTCATATAAATAATTCCTGTGTTTCTGCAAGTTGAGACTTCATCTACCATAACAGACAGTTCCTTGATACTGCAGAAACTAATCAGGAATTAATTTCAAAGAAAAAAAAATAAGATGTAGAGAGCTAAAATTGTGAAATCCTGTTTTTTCCTAAAATATTAATCAACAAGGCTCAGCCTTTGAGTATAAATTTTTCAATTTACTTTTTCTACCAGAAAAGGCTAGAAAACACACATTCCCTTTTGGAAATATTTAAAGTACAACACACAAGAAAGGCAAAACCAAAATCAAGTCACAATTAATTCTGAAACTGGAGCTGTGTACTAATGCAAGACCAGCTATTGAAGCCTATGCAAGTCCCTTTGGCCCAAAGAGCCTGCCAGACAGTCTCCTAGGCTGTAAAATAAAGCTGGAAAGAAGGCTATGTTATTGACTTTTCAAGTTGAGTGCTGTGAGAACAGAGATCATTTTCTCACATTTGACAAAACAGACACAAAAGAGAAGGAGACAGTATAGCAGAAGTAGGGAAGCATGTTTTTGTGCTCATGTTCTCAGGGTACGTGGCAGCTGGTCAGTCACAGATGGATGCTCTGGGCTGGCAGGTCAGCCATGACAGCTGTTGCTTTAAACCTTGGCTTGCTTCCCTGGTTCACAGCATCATCAGGATAAAATCTCCTTCCTTCCCTCATTCCCTGCAGGCTAGGCCCAAGTGAAGGGGTTGTTCTCTGCTATGGCATTGGTGCAGTGTGGTGCAGCTCACTTCCAGTTCAGGAGGAGCGAAAAGAGAGGGGACAAGGTGGGGTTATTTGAAGAAAGACATGCAGCCAGCCCTGGGATGGTAGAGCAAGAGCTCATGCAGCTCCAAGCATCCAAACTGCACAGCCCAAGAGCTGAGGTTTGTGCACAAAGGTCAGAATTACCCAGCCCTGCTAGCCTTAGGCACTGCATCCTGCAGCAGCTCATCACCTTGGTTTTGCTCTGTAATCTTGAGTTTCCCTTTTAGTGTGCATATATAAAGCACTTCAGCCCCTAAATAAATAAAGTGTGATATACTTGGAGTTACCAGTTAGACCTATTTTTTTCATTCACTTAAAGGTCTTGAAAATACCACAGCCCTTGAAAATTAATAGCTTATTGTGTTTGAATTTGTCTCCTCTTTGTATTCCTTTTAATATTCATTATTACGTATTCCTTCCTAATAGTCATTAGAGACCATCTAATGACTACTGATTACTGCCATAGGTAATGACGTATGATGAACTCTAAGCAGGTTCTTCCAGGTGATCTAGCAGATCAGTGGCCTCAATTATTACCGGTATCTTTTTCTATTACACAGAATTCACAAAATGAAGAAAGAAGATAAGTATAACTGATAGCTCTGTGTTCCTCGCAAGATTGCCCCAGAGACAGTTATGGACCAAACATCCATAAATGTCCTTTTCTTCTTCATTTTTTGAACCCATGCGAAACTGCTGCCCTGCTGTCACCAGGCAGGACCAGCTAAATGATCCGCACTTTAAAGTCTCAGCTTAGACCTCCCTAAGTCCCATGGTACGCACCTTGGCAGTGAGACTTTCTGCGCTGTGGAATGTCTGATGTGAAGCCAGTGCTAGAAATATCAGGTAGCTGTGTTTCCTAGGTAGAAAGCCCCATGAGGGGAAACTTCCTCCCTTGGATGCAGAGCTAAGATTCCTTATTGCCTGGGGACCACTCGAGCAGGTATGAGAATTTGTGGAAGGGAAGGGAAGATGTAAAGCAGGGACAGCTAAAGGAACACTGTGCTCAAGAGATAGGACATGGCCTCAGTTTAGACCATGGGAGGTTTAGATTAGATATTAGGAAAAATTTGTCCCCTGAAAGGGTGGTCATGCACTGCAATAGTGTTCAAGAGGCTTGTGAATGTGACGCTGGGGGACAGGGTTTAGCAGTAAACACAGCAGTGCTGGGTTAACAGTTGGACTCGATGATCTTAGAGGTCTTTTCCAACCTTAACGATTCTGTGATTCTATGATTCATGCATTGAACAATGCTGAACAGAGTGAGGAAATAAATGTGTGCTCTGAGCTTGCAGCTGCCAAGACGGAAATCCTTTATTCTAATTTCTTGCAAAGTCTGAGAGCACAGGCTGAAGAACCAGAGGAGCTCAGTTGTCTCTAGGAAATTTAAACAAAGTTCTGTATTTTGGTGAAATCATGACTGGGAAATCCTGAAAGAAATTTGCTTCCATACATTGTACCGGGGATAAAGGTAACTGTAGTGTGCTTTCTTTCACCACCTAAAATGTCATCTGTTTCACTGGCCTTGTAATGGACAATGAAATACAGGTACAATCACAGTCAATTTTTTATAAAACAGATGCCAATCTACATACATAAATGCAGCTACGACACAGCTAGTTTTGAACAGAATAATTTTCAAGTCTTGTGTTTGTTTGGAATTGGGACATATTTATTCATTTGCATTATTTAAAACTTTTTTCTGCACAAAAGCACCCAGAGAAAGAATGTTTAGTATGTCTAAAGAAATGAAACATCTTAATAATTAATCTTAAATATTGTGTGTGTATATATACATCTCTAATGCATGTATTCATAATATTTATGTATGTAGAAATCTCTATTATATGTGCAGATTTTTAATACAGAAATTCAGGAATAGCACAGTGTTTTCAGTTCAAATAGCATGAGCACATTAAGTTCAAAAGCACAAACAAGAGCAAAATATAGCATTTGGTCTTCCAAACATGAAAGAATTATTCTAGTTAAGATGAAATGGAGGCCAAAGCATTTCAGCACTTGGAGAATACAAATTACCGTGTACCTAATTTACCCTGGGCAAATGAGCTGCATGTCCTAGAGGGTAGGACTTCTCTCTAGACTAAAAACCACTCAGATTAGCTCAGGTTTACATTTATGAGAAGGAAAAGGCAAATTTGTATACAGTTTTTTATTCTTTCCTCATATAAAAAGGCAAAACTCTGCATTTCACAGTGCTTTTTGTTTACTGAACACAGGTATTTTTGCATGTACAGAAATGGATGTCTTCTGATTTCATTGTGCACACTCTTTGCTGTGCTGGGATACAGGAGCTAAGCAGTGCTTTTTTCTGCTCCCCTAGCCCAAGTCCCTAAGCCACACAAGGACATCCTTGGTACCCTCTTGCCCTCATATTGAGGCAATGCTAGCCAGTCTGCCTGGTTTTGTAGCCTACCACAGATAGACTAAAAATATAAAGACAAACTGGGATTCCTGGAAGAGCAAATCTGATAACCTTGCTGTGATAGCAGCAGAGCAGAGATTTATGGCTATGCCATACATTGCAGCCAGGCTGTCCTGCAAGTGCGGCAAGAGGACGATGCAGCCTGTACCAAAATTTGTGCGAACTATACCACAGAGCAGTGCTGATGAAGGAAGCACAGCTTCCTGTCTGCCCTCTGCCCAGCAGAGAAAGAAGAGGTAAAAAACGCTTCTCTCTTAGAGACTTCAGAGCCCTGCTAACAAGGAAAATAATTTGCCAGCACTTCCATTTAACAAACCTTCGGCTAGACATAAGGAGAGCAATGTTTTCCACAAAGCAAGGCCTCCTTTGCCCTGTTTCTGCAGGATTTGTGGGGAAAATTTGTGGGGTTTTGATGTAAAAGAAATCTAGATTCACTTCTCTGTGGAGAACAAGATTATGCAGGGTTAATATCTACTTCAGAGAGGAAGACAATTTGAAGGTGAATAAATCTATAAGAATTTCTTCAGGGTATATATTCCTCTACAGCAGATTGTGCAACCAGGCTGTGTGTAAAACTTTGCCTGCTGAGGCTGTGCTTTTTTTTGGGTTTTATTTTAAGTAGCATCCATAGAAATCTTGCCAAACAAGACTTTGGTGCCAACTCATATTCTGCATATGGCCTGAAGTGCTGGGCTGTTTGGGGTTTTTTTGGGGCATGGGGAGAAGAACAACAGTGTTTTGGTTCACACACACAATCCCCGAGTCCTCCCATTTCACTGAGTTTTCAGGAAATGAGCATATGGCTTTGGAAAATCCACCTCTGAGGCTTGGGCTGTGTCAGCTGTAATGAGGGGAGGAGCAGCACAAAACACAGGCAAGTCACACATATGTGTCTAGCACAGAAAGAGAACCTTCAAAGAAAGCTGAAGGAGTTGGATATTTCATGGGGGAAGACAGCACTTGGATTCGGGTACAAAACACTGTCATCATCTTTTTGAAAGCCATATGCTTTCAAAACATGCTGCAGAAGGGGCTGTATTGATCCATTGAGCACCAGTAGCAAGCAGTTCTCACAAAACCCTAATTCTCAAATCAAAAATTAGCCTTCAGCAGAAATAAAAATGTTCACCTTTAGGAGGGCTGGGCTTCAAGCCATGATTTGTCTGTGATGCTGCTCAAAAACAGGCTTTTTTTCCTTTTCCTTCCTTTTTTTTTTTTCTTTTTTTTTTCTTTTTTTACCAAAAGAAAATAATTTCTCTTCCACTACTTGCCCACCAGTGGCTGAAATTGCGGTATTTTCGGACTTGTGAATGTAAGAAGTATAGATAAATTATTGAAACTCTAGGGATTTTCCACTTGATAGCTGGAAATTTTAGCAAGTAAAGAAAAGGGTATTATTTAGGTCCTCTATGCACTGCTAAAGTGAATGAAGGGCAGCTTTGCTGTTTGCTGTAACAGGTACAGATCAAGCCATCGACCAAAAATCCCTAGCCTTCCTGTTGCATGCTTTATTAAGAGAGCAGAAGTCTGCAAATAATAAGAAAGAATAAAATTATTGTCTACTTAGGTTAACTTTGATAATTATTTAATTTCTTCTTTTCTTCTGAACTTCCTGAGGACCCATCACAAACATCAGGGAAACAAGCATTTCCCCAAGGACTTCTAAGGCTATCTGAAGCAGGAAGCATTGCATTGTAAAATCCATTGTCTCTAAACTAAAGCTTAGTAATGGATAAATCCCAGTATTATGAAAATTTTTGGCCTGAGTATTGGAGGAAAATTGTTAGTCTGCTTCAAGACTTGCTGGTGAATGGCTGTAACTTCCTGTTCCATGCATGGTATCTTCACAACTTCTACCCAGGGAACTCACAAGGTGGGCATCTGAAATGAAGATGAAAGTGAATGAAGTCAAGTTCCCAGCACCAGAAAGGCAGTAAAAGACAGCTGCAGTTCTGAGGAGTACAAACCAAAATCAATGACATTTCAAAAGCATTCTCAATTGTTTACTGCCAGCAAAGCACAAATGCCTTTGACTGAGTATACAGCTAGAGTATTAGATGTCTGCTCTTGTTCCAATGTCTCTTAAATGAACAAGCTTTAAATACATTACTTTTTATATGCTGCACTTTTGTTTCCTTTTATGTAATGGATTATTCAGAGCACTTTCTTTGGGATAGAGTTTGTCAGTCAGATGGAAGTTATTTGATTTTGCAAACGCATTCACATAGCAAGACCTGTACCTTTTATACCAAACATTAATGCAAATACATGCACTCTACCTAATTCAAGGAGACATCATTCTGTTAGAGCTCCCATGCTAATCCACAGCTTTGCTTTGACCCCTTTACACAAAATCAAAGTGAAAAAAGGTATGAAGATGTTCAAATGTCCCTGCCAATAGCAACAGGGGGACAATTCTGACCATGCCCAGCAGACAGCAGGCATGGAATTGTTCTTTGAGTATTTCAAGCAAGTTTAAATTTGGAAATGATAATTGTAGGACCTGAGAGACAGGTATCAATGATTACAGAGTTTTAGAGTGAATCTGTTTTACATGGGACAACCCCAGGGAGATGACTGGAGTTTAAACATTCCCAGTGCTGTCTGAGTTATGCAGCCTCCAAGGCAGATTGAAACACACGAGTATTCGTGCCCTATTTTAATGACCTGATCTCAGTTTCAGAGCCCTGTTGTTCTGCCTACCTGTGGACAGCAGGATGAAGCTCACTATGATTGTTTTTTCCTCCCCATAGGGATTTTCTGGCCAAGAAGAGGAAAAAAATCAAAGTCACTGCAGTGTCTTATATAACACCTTCCTTTTTTTTTTTTTTTTTCCTTCTTTTTTTTTTCCTTCAGATGAAAAAGTGTTGATCCTTCCCTTTTTCACAGCCTGTCTTCCCAGCTTCTGGCTTCCTTGCTTTTATTACAAAGCTCTACCATGTTAATCTCATCCTTCCTCTCTATTACATCATTCTCTCACTTTAGCCCGGGAAGTTTGTTGCAAGTGGACTTCATTCATTTCAAATGGCTTGAATGCTTTCAATTTTAACCAGACTAAAGTTGTGATTGTGTGTTGTTTACCTGTAGTAGGAATGGGGAAAACTCTTCTTGCTGGGGAGAGATCAGAGGAGATTATTTAGCCTGAACTGTCTCCACTCCCAGGATTGAGACTTCTTTAGGTAAGTTTGCTGACCTGTAGAATATAACTTTCTTTACTCATCTGCATTTTTCCCTGTGTCATTTTAATATTACACCCCCAATTATCTATCTAGGTTGTACACTACTATCCTGAGATGTGTTTAATGTGCTGCTGCAAACAGGTAAAGATCTGTTTCTTTGTTCATTGCAGGCACAAGGTGGTATATTTTCAAACAGTTTGTAGCTGAAAGATTTTCATCAACACAGCTGCTTTCCACGTAGCTACAAACACTTGGAAACCTAAGGCTTACACACAGCAGCCAGAGTCACTTGTGAGAGGTGCTTCATGGCCCATTAACAAAGCTGTCATATATGGCTTCCCTTTAATTAAATATTGATAGGGATTTAGTCTTGGTACAACATTTCAGACTAATATGGAAAAATCCTTTTAATCTGCATAACAGATCAACATGCCAACATGGCTCTCCCCCTGTTCTACTGGCTGGATGCAGCTGAGGTACACAAAATTTGAACGCCGTTCAGCTTTTTTAGTGCCATTTGAGTTCCTACTGGCTTTCTAGCACTATAATTAGGGATGTCAGTTAATGTCAGTGATGGTTTACTTGAACGGTGATTTATTTAATTTTAATTCCCATGAGGGAAATCTCCAACCTCTTTCACAACAGTTTATCAATAGGGCTTTTTCATGGGTTTGAATCAACTCTTGAAAAATTAAGAGGTCTATAAAAGTTTCCCAGTTCAGTATCAGGCTTAAGCAATTAAATAAATAAACAGTTTTCCAGTGGAATGGTTCTCATCCCAAGAAGAATTTCACTCCATGCTGCCCACTCCTTTGTGTAAGGCAGGTACCTCTGAAGATCACACATCTCTCTGGAACACTTGCCTGTAAGTGAGATTCTTTCACTTTTAGGCCTGCCATTTTTCATTAGCTGTTTAATAAGTACTTGTGTCTAGCAAGCTCTAAGCATTTTGTTTATTGCTTGGAAAAAAAAGATAATGTGCTGTCTGTCAATCAGAGTGCAATGCAGCTTTGAAGACTTCTTTTCATTTCTTTAAGAACACATTTCAGGCTCGTTCCCAGAATCAGCAAATTCTGACAAGTATGAATGATTCACTTACACTGCATTCTTCTACTGTGTGGTGCTCGTTTCTTCTGATGCTCAATTTTACTGGCAAAGTTGCCTTTGAAACAAGCTACTACCTGGATGTACAAAATTCATTGTGTTGCAAATCTGCATGAATGGATCAGTTTATTTCTAACATTGATTTCTTCTAAATGTGGTTTACTTTGCTATATTCATTTAAATATTTTCCTTTTTGAGTTGATACATAATTTAGTGAAAGAAAAATATTAACAAGCTTTCTTCTATCATGTAGAGCATTTTGTTATCTTGATATCCATAGGGATGGGATTCTCTTCTCACCTCTGCCCTTATGAACATCAGCCATAGCAGTATTGTACAATATAAGCATAAGGAAAATGTAGCTCTAGAAACATTTAAGAAGAGATAATTTCAAGTAAGTTACTTATTGGAGACTGGTCTGTAAAATCTGGTCCTGGCATTTTGCTCAAGAACAGTTTCAGGCCAGTGGTGCTTGACAGAGGTCCTGTTTGCCCATGTATTTCCAAGTGCTGTTATAACTAGACCATGTAGTTCTACACCTGTCTTCCCTCATCAAAGAAACTAGTCTTTCTAAAGGGGAGATCTCCAATGCCATGGTCAACAGATTTTATTTCTTCGTGCACTTCCCATGCATTGGCTTTGAGTTGTGCTGAATGAATGAATACTGTAACACTAGGTCTTCATTCAGATTCTAAGAGCTGGTTGGGGGCAAATCCAGCTCTGCAGATGTTTTCTTTTGGCACGGCGTGTATTGGCAGGAACAACACTTTGTTTATTGGAAATGTTTCTTCCACCTCTCAGTTCTGAGTTGTTTGTTTGAGGAACACTGTCCTGAGATACTAAACATCCTTATTTTATTGTCAAATGCCTGAGCCATGGGTAGTCTTTACAACTGTTTCAAATCCCCTCACATTTGTGTTCTTTTGGCTTGCTCTGCAGCTGGATACATCAGCATTACTGTAAATTACGGGAGGGGGAAAAAGAAGCCAAAACAAAACAAACAAAAAACTCTTCAAAAACCCCAACATAGTCCAGGTAAAAATAATGGAGCAAATGAATAAATGTTAGTTAAGCATTACTTTGTACTGGGGAGTCACATAAATGTTATGCAACATGGCCATGAGTATATAATAAAACATGAGTATATCTAATAATTCTGCAAGGCAAAATGGCAATGCTGGTCTATTTAGCAGCTGTTACACAGCAAGGAAGCTCCAAGAAATTCATAAGAATCAAAGTAAGTGGTAACAAATTCTTTTTGAGTTTAAGAATCCTGCTTATTCTGTAAAATCAAATTTTATTTAGTGATGTTGAATAGCACCTGTAAAGTAGAAGACTTTTCAGCAAGAGAGGATGAATAGTACAGCTTCAAGAATGTATCGATTACTGCAGGGACAAGAGAGGTTGTGCCAGTGAAATTGATATGTTCATTCTTCTGAATCCAAATAATGGGATTGTGTGTTCTGCCTCTGTGAGAGGTATTTGAGCACATGTAACATTCACTAATGGGTCTGAATCATCCTCAGACATGTATGGCATGAATAAACAGTTTCCCTGTGCTGCACACATAGAATTAAAAGGTAAGCTAGATTAAGTGCCTTGCTCAAGGGCATAGAGGAAGTCCAAGTCCAGCCATTGCTCTTGTCAACTGGTGCAGCATTTTTCAGGTTGCTGATTAAGTGGAAGGTCCTACATTCTATTATTGGTGATGCTGGTCTGACAAGGAGTCCTGGTAAGGTGGCATACAAATGAACCATGTTAATTTACGTACCATTAGAAACACAAGACAGAAGGAAGAAAATCAATGCTTTGTTTTATAGTAAAGAAAAAATCAATGAGGAAAGAAATGGTGTTTCCTAGGATATCAGAAAATGCTTTGGGCTGTGGGGAATAGTTAGAGGGAATTAAAACTATTTAATCCAAGTTGTCAGTGTCCTTTTAGAGAATGATGGTCTAGACCTATCATTTTGTAATAAAAACATGAGTAAAATCCAGAAGTTCAAAGTTGTGAAAAGGAAGCAATATCAAGAAAAGGATTCTGTTGTTTTGGTTTTCTTTAATTTTAAATTAACCTGGCAGCCAGCTGCATTGAATCTGTGAAAATTGAAGAAAATGTGTTAATAAATAAAATTTAAAAACAAACATGTAGCTACATGTAATCCCAAAGACAGGTTTACCTAAGAGGTCCATTTTTAGTTTTGTTTTTCTGTCTCTTACAGTAACATATAAAGAAAGGACTTCTAGGGGAAAAATGTAAAAACAGGCCAAAAATGGAATAAAGTTTTCATGGTGTTGACTTTTGCTCTTGGCAGTCTGCAGGTTAGAGACACCCTGAACCAGAGGTTGCATCAGGACCATCCCATTTAATAGTCTCTGACATCACTTTCATAATTTTTAACTGTTCTTTAAAGACAGTACTCTGATAAAAAAGCAACAGAAAAACACCATTTAAGTATAGATAATATTAAAAATCAGTGGGTTTGGTTTGCTTTAAACTGTTTAATTTTCATTGGGTACCCCTACTTTCTACAGCACAACAAATGCTGAAAATTTGTTCCCTTAACTCCTTCCTCATTTAGTTTCGCAGCTCAGAGAATCACAGAATCACACAATGTGCTGAGTTGAAAGGGACCCACAAGGATCATTGAGTCCAGCTCCTGGCCCTGCACAGGACACCCCAAGAGTCACACCATGTGCCTGAGGGTGTTGTCCAAACACTTCCTGAACTCTGTCAGGCTGGTGCTGTGACCCCTTCCCTGGGGAGCTGTTCCAGTGCCCAACCACCCTCTTGGGGAAGAACATTTTTCTAACATCCAACCTAAACCTCCCCTGACACAACTTCAGGCCATTCCCTTGGGTCCTGTCGTGGTCACCACAGAGAAGAAATCAGTGCCTGCCCCTCCTCTTCCCCTCACAAGGAAGTTGTAACTGCAATGAGGTTTCCCCTCAGTCTCCTCTTCTCCAGGCTGAACAGAACAAGTGACTTCAGCCACTCCTCATATGGCTTCCCCTCAAAGCCCTTCACCATCTTCACAGCCCTCATTTGGATGCTCTCTAATAACTTAATGTCTTTTTTATATTGTGGCACCCAAAACTGCCCCCAGCACTCGAGGTGAGGCCGCCCCAGTGCAGAGCAGAGTGGGACAATCCCCTCCCTTGCCTGGCTGGTGATGCTGTGCCTGATGCCCCCCAGGACAGGGTTGGCCCTCCCGGCTGCCAGGGCACTGCTGACTCAGATTCCCCTTGCCATCGACCAGGACCTCCAGGTCCCTTTCCATAGCACTGCTTTCCAGCCTCTCATTCCCCAGCCGGTACATTCATCCAGGGCTGTCCCATGCCAGCTGCAGAATCCATACTTACCCATATTAAATATGTTTGGTGATTGCCCAGCCCTCTGATTTGTCTGGGTTATCCAACAGATTTCTGTTTCCCCTTGCTCCCTGTGCCCAAAAGTAATTTCTCTGTTAAACTGTTGTGTCCTTAGATATTTATTTTATCTGAAATATATATCATTCAATAACTCTAAAATAATTTTGCTCTTATGTTTATAGGTACTTTTGGTACTGTAATGACATTTGAGGTCTGAATTTATGCCGTGTCATAGTGATGGTCTCTATTTGTTTACTCTTTCTTCCTAACAGTTCCTAATAGTTCTCTTCTTTTCTTTTTTTGACTGCCAGTGAGCTTTGTAGAGCAGATTTTGAATACCTACCAACAGTTCCTTAGGAGTCTTTTTTAAGTGATAATATACCTCAAGTTGAGTCCATCAGTTGTTTGCCCTTTGTTTTAGAGTTGCTTGTCACAGTATATGAAATTTTGTCACTCCTTTTTTTACCTCTTCTCCAGATCTCTCATATCATGGTGAAAAAGAGAAATGAGTTGGCCCTAGGGAATGCTCCCATTCCTGTCTGTCTATGTTGTTTCCTGCCTTTTAGCTAATTTCCTGTACACAAGCAGACCTTTCTCCTGTACTTCACTTTATTTTTTAGCACCTTCTGGTGAAGAACTTTGTCTAAGCTTTTATGGAAAACTGCAATTTAGTACACTTCACTAGCAAGATTATTCTTTACAATATTTCCATGGACTTTTTTTTTTTGAGAATTTTAAGAAATTTGTGAGGCATGATTTATTCCTCACTAGAACATATTTTCCATCTGTTTAGACATCCATATATGTATTAAGACCTCACAAAGTTTAAATGTCGGGAGTATCAAAATTGCTGATCCATAAGTACTTTTGGGTGCCTTTTGAAAAATACGTAACTGGCATTATAAAATATCTTCTATTTCTCTGGCCGCAAGACCAACGTAAGTGGTATACTGAACAGAGTACTTAACTTCTAGCAATTTCACATTTAAATTCTTTTAGAATTCATGGAACTTCATTAGAAATCTTTGAACTCTGTTCTGAATTAATTCTTATTAAGAATTTCATATATTCGTTTCAGAGACTGTTTTGCTGATGCTTCAGTTTGAGCCATAGTTTCATAAATTAGCATCCTGTAAGGAAGGATTCTGGCACAGAACTCTGCCCAAGGTCATTTGCCCCCCTAACTACAGCCATTGTATCTCATTTTCTGTTTGGCATTTTAATAGTTTTCTTTTTTTTGAATGTTTTGAAAAACTTCCTTGGAGATTTGACTTCTTTTCTCAAGTGTTCCTCAAAAATCATTTTTTCAATCTGTCCTGTTCTAGGTTTACATTTAACTTGATGGTTTTGTATTTTTATATTTTGTAACACTTCTGTTTATAATTATTATATAAGCATATTGTGCTAATATATCCCTATAAAACATGCTGTATTGCATAGAATTTTTTTTATTTTATTGAAGTTCTATATTTATACCATCAGTTTCATATTCCCTTCACTTGAACACATTTTCAAAGATTGAAGAATCTACTAATTCTGTTAACCTCCTTCACATTGCTATTAAAAGTATACCGTCTTTTTCTTGTTCTTCTTGACAGGTAATCTTGACTTAATCTGGCCCATGAAAAAGGGGTCTCTAAAGAAGTTATGCTGAAAGCAAAAAGTATTTCACCCTTTCCTTTCTCATAGCTTTTTCTTGTAATTCCTTTCTGCGAACCTAAATGTTATGTAGGGGATATTTTGTTTTTTTAACTATGGTAACAAGGGGGATTGTGGTCAGATACACATTTACCAGGTTCTATGTTGCTTGGGATTAAATTTTGCCTTTGTAAATTCTTATTGTTCCAACAAACAGTCCAACATTATGCCATTTTAGTGTCTAAAATTTAAGCCTCTCCATCACTTTTTCTTTTGAAATATATCCAAATAATTAACACTATATAAGTGTTAATATAAGGGAATAAGTGAGTTCTACTATTACTGAATATTCTATACTTACAGTATATATATATATACTTACTGTAATTGCTTTCAGTACTATGCAGCCTTTATCATGGCCCTGGTTGAGTGGTCAGTTATACCTTATGTAACACATTTAATATATATTGATTGCTTCTAGGTATGGAATTTTAATATTTAATGATTCTGTATGATCAAAGTCTCCTGACTCTTTAATGTTTTAACTGTATTCTATTTCTCCATTACACTTGGGTTTTTTTTCCTTTCCTATGTTTAGTAAAACCAGTCCTAAAAGGCTATCATTCTTCTTCTTGGTGATCTATCATAATCTCTCTCAAGATTTAGTTAGGCCAAAGTTGGTTGGAAGCACTAGACTAGCTTTCAGAAATAGTTAGAAAATTTGCAAAAGGCATGAATCGCATCCAGGTAAGTAAGGGCAACCACCAAACCTCAGCCAAAATGCAAAGAGTAGATTTATCTCGTTACCTCACTAACAATGTGGGGTGGCAGAGACACATGGGGACATGGGCTCTGTTTGGCCTTGTTCATCCCAGCAAACAGAGACACACAGGGACACGGGCTCCATTCGGCTTAGCTCATCCTACAGAGTTGAGCAGTTCACTGCCTGCCTCACTGGAACAAAAGGCTTCAGGCATGTCTGAGAGCGTGTTGTGAGTTATCACTCCACAGGAATTCTTCCTCTCAAAACAGGCAGCGCTAGGCATAATAAATAGAGTTTTTCCATACTGACATTTTTAGCATTCCCAGCTGCAAGGTGACTTTGAATGAAACTATTCTCTCTTCTTTGACAAATCTTTCCATTTTCACCCTTTTCTCCCCACACAATGATAGACAATACTACATGGCCAAATACTGTAAGCCTTTCTGTGACAATCTTAAAATCTTTGATCATGGGAAATATGACAAGACCATACATTGAAGAAAACTGGAGGTGAAGTACTGCATTTTGCCAGAAATTGCATTGCAACTGGAAATCTCCTACCACTCTGAATGTAAGATTGACTTCAGAGGAGCTAGGTACTGTTGGGGAAGAAATTTCAGAACATGCAGAATAATTCTTGGAATAGCACTTCACTGGTCTTCTGAAGGAGATGGAGGATGCACAACTCGTGGACAGTGCCTTAAAAACTCACAAAATCAGCTGTTGTGTGCTAGATTAAAACTCCAAAATTGGGTATTTTCCCTCTGAAAGGGGACAGCAGTTAGTGACAAGGGGAGAATAGAGCTAGCACACTTTATAGTTGTGCATCTGTCTGAGTTTGTTTCCTGAACCCATTTCCATCCACAAGATCCTTTGACGATCAATTTCACTGTTCAGTATGGAAGGTGTGCTCAAAATATGTGTTCAGCTGCTTCCTTCTAATTCTGGTATTATGAAAAAATTGAATCACCTTTATATTTTCAAATTCTTTATGTCTCTCCTGACTATCATGTTTTCATAGAGTCATGTCTTTGATAAGTTGAGGAGTCTTGGTATGTACAGTGTCTACTTGGTGGTTGAGCAAACAGTTCCTGCTTGTCACATTTTTCTGTTCCTTTCCTCAGTCAACCATATTCATTAGGAGATGATGAGAATCAAATCTGCATGTATGGCAGTTCTCTATACTTTTCAAAAGGATGCCTAACATCCTAGTCCCTGTTTGATTAGCATCAACCTGATATTGTCTTAGATCTATCGATTATAACTCCAAAACCTCTTTCCTGAGAGGTAACAGCTGTTTTACAGCTCATCATTAGGGACTTGCTGGAATTCTTTTTCCCCCTCATTATTTTTGTTTGCTAAAACAGGATCTATTCTGCTTTTTTATTGGTAATCTTTTTCATTATAAGAAAACCTCTGCATTGGCTTTCAAAAGCTTCTCTTTTTACCCTTCTGACCATTTTCTTTGTATCCAATCACTTTCTAGATCACTTTTGAATGCAGTAGTGAACCCCAGCATAAACATCTATTTCTTTCAATTTCAAAAACTAATGCTTTATTAATGCCTTTTTTTTTTTCGTCCTATGCTTTAGTCCATTATTAGTTCATGAGAATGCCTTCCTTTTTACCCATGTCAGTTAAAGACTTTTGGAAAAGATTTCTAAAGCCTTCTCCCCTCCAGATTAGTGTCATTAGCTGGATCATACTCAACTACACCCTTCTCAGTTTCCTCAAACAATGCCAACAGATTTGTGGGGCATAAATATGCTGCTTGACTCTCCCATAGTGTACTATTTTTCTTATATGCCTACAGTTTTTATTCTTCAGTATTGTTTTAGCCAGTACACTATTTAGATTTTCTTCCACAGATTTTCACATCAAGTCAAGCTCTTTGGGTAAGTGATATCCCTGGGACTCCATGAAACCCTTAGAGTTAGCATTACAATCTTCTGATATGAAGGCTGATGTGAGAAACTGCACATTGCTGTAAATTTCAGTATTAGGCCAAAACTCTTGGCTGAATCCTGAGAAACGGTTCCTGTACTTTATATCAACTTTGTCCTGAAACAAAGATTTGTTTGAGATACAACCTCTGATGTGCCCCTGTAAAAAAAGATTCTTTCACAGTGAACAGACACAAAAAATTAAACTAGCTTCTCTGTTATGGCCTCATTTCCTCCTAGAGCATCTGATGTAGCTTGTTTCAAAAGGATGCCGAGCCTTCTATTTCCTCTGCAAAACTAAAATATATTATTCTCCAGTGAGAGGAATCAAGGAATAGAATACACTGGGGGTAATCCTGTTGTGGTCAGTACCAAGAACATACATGCACTCTTGGGTTTTACCTACATTTGGGACACTGTGCAGGAGATGGGTGTATGGCATAAAATGGGAAAGATGGGAATATTCATTCTAGTCTTGCTATACTTTATACAAATACAGGAGTAAATCTGGTGAAGCAGTTGAATAAAATCAGTATTACAACTAAGTCCAGACACTCAGAGAAGAACACTCAGTGAAGGAGAAAAAGTCTATCTTGAGCAAGAAACCGAGGAAATTCTTTTCTGACACAAATGAAAGCCTTACAATAGAGTTCTGCACTCTGCCAGGTGAAGATTTTTTAATGAGATGTTTTGCCAAACAGTTCTGATTAAATGAGTCAGACTGAGTACAGCCATGGAATTGTAGCCGCTTCACTGGGATTTTCATCAGAAGGTATTTGGGTGGCACTAAGATAACCATCACTCAGGGGTTGTGGCAATTGCACAGGGTGCAGGAAATCTTCATGTTTATTCTTTACTGCCCATACAAGTTGCTAGTGAATCAGTTCCATTGGGTGCTCTTTGAGTCATGAATTTCTCTCTCCACACTTAAGTATATAATACTTGATAGGGAGAGAGATGTTGGTATCTATAAATCATAGATGTGGGTCTGGACTATATGAAAAAGCAGCACTGAGAGTGTTACTGAAGTGTGGCCTTTGAGAATGAAAACCAGATATTCTGGAATTCTATGTACTCTTCACCATCAAACAAAATTTGATATTAATTATTTAATTTGATCACAATCCAAGTTTCTACTTCTTAAAAAGAATTGAAAATCACTTTACTTTTTTATACATCAGCGATCCAGAAACACCACAGAATTTTTCTCAGATGTATTCCCCCTCCTGAACACATCCTTCCATATTCTACCTTTCATGGTGTGATGGTCTCAAAGAAAACTTTAAACAGAGACAGTAAACCAGAAGATTAGGCTAGTTCAGTAAACTTTCTAGCCATACTTTTATCTGAATTTACATACCTGTCAAAAATCAAAGGATTTTGCAAACAGCGTGATGATGTTCCAGCCCAATCCTCACAGTTAAAACTGCCCTCTGGTCCTCTGCTGCCTTCTTGCTTCCCTATCTGTCTCCCAGGCAGGCCATTTGCTGCATTGCCAGAGCAGTTCTACAGGCTGAGTTGAGACATCTTTTATTTTCCTATCCAGTGAGGCTTTATTGTGTGGGGAGGGAAAAGATCAGAGGAAGGAAGAGGATTTTTGTTTTGGTTTTTGTGGGGCTTGTGGGATTTGGTTGACTTCTAACATTTAAAATATGCAATTCTGGGATGACACTTTCAGGTCTATTTTCCCAACTCCTCTTAGATGACTAGAGGTAAAACAATTAATTATTTCTTTATGCTAGTTCGATTCTGAGTATGAAAAATCCAAGTTGTGATGCTCCAGCTTTGCCTGAATTACTGCTTCTTTCCCACCCTGACACAGTATCAATGCAACTGACAAAATATGGCATGTATCTGTGCTGAGAGATTTGACCTGAGGCTTGTCATCAGGTTCCTGCAGGCTTGATATAATTGACTGTTTGGTTTTGACAGCCCTTTCCAGCAATTGTATCAGTTAACCCTGGGGACTGGGGGTTCCTCACACCAGCCCAACACTCAATTTCTCCCCACTCGACAAGAACTTAATGGATCATCTGAAGCAGGTTTCTTCCCAAATCACCTACTGAAACCTTGTTTAAAATGAAGAACTGGGGGACCTGTGTGCCATAGATCAACAAACAAATAAATAAAACATTTTGAACAATTCAAGAGCCCTTGATTATACAGATTCCAGCTGGCAAATGAAAAGAGTAACACCTATCCATGCATCTTCTTGTGTCCTGTGGTGTGTTCAGCAATCTTGAGTTGCTAAGAATAAGGGCAAAAAGTTATTCTTTAATTTTAACCCAACTTCCTTGCAAATTAATCTCTGTCAGGCACATATCAAAACACAGTAACTTTCTCTTGGATAATCTGAGCACTGCAGCACAAAAAAGAGAGAAATTGAATTACAGTTTGATCTGTGAAATGCAGACTCTAAAAAGCAATGTAAACACCAAACCTGGAAACCAAACATATGAACTAAGGCAGCAAAGGAAGCTGGGAACATTTTTGCACTAAATCTGTCTTCTATCAAAAGCCTGAGTCAACTTATCAAAGAAATCCCATTAGTACCAAAGCAAGAGCCTAGATACAGATCCAGCGAACTACTACTGGATTTTTTGCCTCTGCTTCAGGGATTTTTCTTCCATCTACAAATCACCATGGATTTGTTTAACAGCAGGAACTGTTTGTTTAAAACCTCAGGTGTGCTTGATATTTTCTTTTTCCAAAATCAGTTATAACCTCTATCTTTCTAAAGAAAAATTAAACCCAAATGAAAAAGAAAAGCATTGGAGATAGAAAAAGGTTGGTTTTTTCCCTCTATCTCATTCAGTTCTGTTTAATTAAAAAAGTAGAAAAGTTCTGAGAACCTGCACTTATGTTTACTTCTTACTTAAGGCTTGGCTTGAAAAAAAAATTGTTTTAAAATAAACTCAGGCAAAAAATTTTGAGGAGAGTTGAGAGTTTGTGCCATAATCAAGCATCTCACTTCTGTTTAAAGCACAAAGTGTTTTTCACCAGGCTTTCAGCCAAAGATAGCTAGCTCTTATTAATAACATATTCGTACTCTGGGAGAAATCCAGCCTAAGGGTCTGAGCTATAGAGGCACCGGTCACCTGCAGCTCTCATCAACTTCAATGGGAAGTAGATGTCTCTGTAGATCAGAATTTACTGGAACAGAATTTCAGCCTCAGGATAAAATGAGACTTTTTAAAGAAATTTAATTTACAGAGAGAAATATGACTGCTTGGGGTGGTTGCAAGCTGCTATGTAAGAATCTCTCCAAAGGCCCGAGCCAGAGTTTGATGGAGTAGTGGCAAGGGCATCTCTATGGTGGCTACAACTCATATCAATTACTATTCTCCTTAAATTAAAAAACAACCAACCAACCAACCAAATAAACCCCAAAACAAAACACCCTCACAGCTGGAAGTGATTGGTTTCAAAAGATACAGGAGGAAAATGAAAACTCCAACAGACTGTCAGGCATAATATGAATGGTATGACAGCTTTAGCACTACAGAATAACTTAGGCCCCCAGTTCCTTGAATGATCTTTATGTAGCAGTTACTGGCATTAAACAAAAATTACTTCTTGAATGAAATACTTAGAATTCATTCCAATAGTAAAAGAAAATTGTAAATTTTAATGTATGTAAACACCTGTTCTTGAATCTATCAGGGAAAACAAATTTAAGTGGACCCTTGTAAGAAAAGAAAGGCAAAAGACGACATGAAGTAAAAGGAACCTAAGTTTCAGAAATCAAACAGCTGGTGAAACAAAGCTCATTTCAATGTCAACACCTAGATTACTTTCTCAGTAGATAGCTATTTTGGGGACAATAATGATGGGGGCTCAACTGTGGTTAGAATCCAAGTTAAAAAACAAGGCAGTGCTTATAGGGCATGCTAAGGACCAAATTTTCAGAAGTCCTGGACATTAATTTGTTTTTCCTGTAATACTAATTGCCACATTACTTCCAATTTCTCAAGAGGGGTATGGACATACTGTTTTCCACTATTTATATCTTGAGTTTTTTCTGTAATGTGCCAAATTATACACCTTGAACACTTGCAAAATTAACATATGCTATCAGTTAAATTACTACTAAGCAAAAATTTTTTTGAAATATTTTGTACATGGAGTTTTGAGACTGTTTTCAAAGGTAGGAATGGCAAAATTGTTTTTAGCCTAAAGCAAAATAAAAGAAAACTGTGATATTTGATCATTTTCTTTTCTCTGGAACAGGTGTCCCTGCTGGCAGCAGGGGTGTTGGAACTAGATGATCTTTAAGGTCCCTTCCGACCCAGGCCATTCTATGATTCCATGATTTTTCAGAGCAGACCACTGACCAGTGGGCTGAGGATCTTTGCCAAACAGGCTCCTTGTTATTGTAGCTATTTTCTTGGCCTGTCAAAAGTCCTAGCTAGCCAAATCCTTCCTGAGTCTTGAAGGTACCAGATGCATTGATCTTCCTTGTCTTCTCATACTGCTGCTGCTGACCTTAGGCAGAAGCTGAGGTATAGATTTCTATAGAATTGGGTCAGCAGCCTGAATCTGCATTAGGTATCAGTAATCACGTTAAATCTGCGTTAATTTTAATAACAGGGCAAGGAAGAATGTATTTTGAAAGCCTTTAAAGGCAAGAGTTTAACACTGTGAGGATACCAAGTTAGATATGGTTGATTCAGGCAAACCAATTTATGGCTGATTTAATACCCTTATATTTCTCCAACAACCATTTTATCCCTAGAGCAAGATGCAATTTCCTTTTGTTTTTTTTTTTTTTTTTAAGCTAGATTTTTTTGTGCTTGATCTATGGTTTCTGCTCTAAAACCAAGTTGAAGAACAGGCAATGCAGAAGTAGGGACTGACAAATTAGAGCACAAGGCCTGTTCACAAGAAAATTTATTTGGGTCATGTTTACAGAATTATTTTCTGGTAAGGTTAGAATTATTAGAAGAAAACACATAGAATCACAGAATTACTAAGTGAGGGAGAGACCTCTAGGATCACATCTCAAATCCAGCCTGTCTCTAAACTCTGAGCAGAGCTGTAGATGGGCATTAGATGAGGTTTGCTCACCTTTTCCTGATGAAGTTGGTTGCCTTCACAGTGGGGATGACTGAGTCTTGGTCAATCTTTCTCCAAGAGACTATTTTATGTATTTAAAGCAGAGCAGTATTAAGTAATTAATTGCCTGGTGGTTAGGGAAAGTAGGACTGTGGGGTTAAATATCCTCAGGCAGGGGAGGGAAGAAACTTGTAGCTCTGTCTGGTGTTTGGTCCCTGATTCACTGTCACTAGTGTCACAGGGGATTTTTTGTGAGCATCTAGGCTGTGAGTTTCTTCACTGATTTGGCAAGGACCTAATCTGAAAAGTCAGTTACTTACCAGGTCCTGTGCTGGAAAAGGTCAATGACTCCGGCGGGGGGAGACATTGCAGAACAGCCAATATGGTTGATAAAAGCAAGCTCCGTTTATTAACAATCCAGAGGCACTTATATAGTATACCAGCTTGTTAACTCCTAATTGGCTTAAACCTATCACAGCGCATTTCTGCTTCTACATAATTAGACTACATTGGCAAGCTTCTACAGTTATGTTATGATTAAAGAATTCAGAGTTCACCCTCCCTTCTCCTGGTCAGTACATCTTATCTGCACAGCTGCACGGCCTCAAAACTCCCTTTTTGTTCTCAGGCCTGTTTCTCACACAGGTGCTTTCTCATGCAGGCAGTTTCTCACACAACCCTCTGCTTGCAGGCCTTTTGCTTGTACAGTTCTTTTACTGATCCCATAATTCTATCAATGACCCATGTCCCTGATCCTCTAACCATTTTGCAACAGTCCTGTCTGTAATAACTCTCAAGCAGTACTGTGAGTAGCAAGGGACACTGTGTTGTTCCCTGTTATCTTCTCCCAACAAACAGCAAACTCAACCAGCATGACCAGCTTGCATTCATTATTGCAATTACAGAATACCTCAATTTCTTTCATATTAAACCTTGTAACATGGTGCTGGAGTACCCTGCTCGCTACACTTCACCTGAGGACATCAGTACTTCAAGGACTGGTGGTAACAAGCAAAAAAGGCACCAAGATTTTTGCACAAATGAGCACCTAAATTTTTGTAAATATATAAGGGATGTAGTACACCAGCCATGCAGCAGTGTGGTCAACATTCTACTAGGGAAGAGAGTCAACACGGACTAGTAAAGGTGGAATGAAAAGAGAAGATGAGAGAGAAGCAGGAGTTTTACATAAACTTCTCAGCCCAGACCTGCTATATGACTTCAGGCCACTTATTTCTGTTATTTTCCTTCTTTCTTGGTCAATGAAAGATGTACAGTTCTAGGGATCCCAACCAATTTAAGGATTTGCGCAGAGCCTAGATATGGACACCCAGTTGCATCTGGAGTGTGTCAGTCCTTAGTGCAAACACAGCAATAAGCCTTCTGTTTGTTTCCTAATTCAAGTTCTAGCCCGAAGATTGTCTACTCTTTTTTGGCTCTGCTCTGTCAGCCTGAAGCCTAAATCATGAATTTTGGGCCATGTAACTATTTTCATTAGAGAGGAAACTGTATCACCAGGCTCTGTGATTTCAGAAGGTCCTCAATGTAATCTTCTCCAGTAATTAGATCTAAGGACAGAACACTTGGGAATCTGCAATTCATGAAACTTTCAATATGTTACAAATCATAATTTACCTAGTTCTTAAATTATGACATTATCAAACGTATATGAATTAATTTAAAGGCCTCATTGGGCCTTTAATTTAAGAAAAGCAACAAAATAATCCATAGCTCACCTGGTACTGTATCACAGACGCTGAGGGACAAAGGGACTTCCACAGTAATGTAGGGAAGGGTAACGATAGGAAAGAAAAAACATATGAACACAATAATTAGCAGAATTTTCTTACAGATTGGTGTCTTTAAATCTGTGAACTCCAGCATCCAAGGCGCAGACTGTATGTGCCTAACGTGGCCTTGGCACTTCTATGGGTACTGTCTCCTGTGGAGTCACTGGGTGGGTAACAAGGCACATCTTTGAGGACAATCAGTGTAATGTTGCTCACCTCTATCAATTCAAGTCTTTTTGTGAAACTTTCAGAATGCAATTCCTTCATCAAGTTTGGTTGAGCTTAGACAGCAGGTTCAAAAAGTAAGGAGGGCAGTAGGATCAGATGTGTATGCATTATGCATGAAGTGTCATTGCAAAAGCTTCAATTTTTACGAACTAGATAGTAATAATGAGAAAAAAAGAGGGCAAAGAATAGGAAAAGTTTGAAGATGTCTTCTGGAAAGCATATCACTGAGGCCTTTGTATCTAGGGGTTTATGCTCAGTAAGTTTTGGAGAATATCACTTAAGCTCCACAATGGTTCTCTGAGTCTACAGACTGTTAAGATTTTGGATTTTTTTTTTTTATACTAAAGGATCAGGTGCCTGGAGGTTATGCTCTAATCCTATAAACTATGGGCAGAAGGCAGGCTTTTGCACAGATACTGTGAATTCCTTGTCTTTCTCATTCTTGACAGAGGAAACAATTTCATTATTTTTAAGGATTTGTCTTGGTAGGAGACGAGCTTATAATTAACAACCATATAATAAATGGTTTTACTCTACACTAACAATATTAACAGAGTATTTGAATAAGAGCAATGTGTTTAAACACATTTTTATTTCATATACATACATATTTCAGAAAATAACCTATGTTGCTTTGGAAATACTTCAAAGGAAAACAAATACTAAACAGTAAATTTCCTGTTATTGAAGTTCCAAAGAAAGTTAGAGAATAGAAATAAATATTGGTGTTACAGTGCTAAATCAATTTTGTCAATAATAGTTTTTATTTTTCCCTATCTTCCTGTAAGGTACTTAAGTTGAGATTTTTCCTTCAATTCCATTTGTTCATTAAGTTTAGGTCAATGTTTAATACAATTAAAGACAAGAAATCTTGTGAGAACTGGAGAGACAGAAAAACTAGGTTTTTGATTTTAGGGGGTTGTTTTCTCTCTAGTAATACTAAAGAGCAGTGGAAGGATGAGACCTATTAACTTAAAATGTGGAACAACATAAGAACAAATTTTTTTATTAACTTTGTGATAGTTGATATTGTCTTTACTGAAGAAGTTTACTGTGAACAAAAATGTATCTGGAGAAACTTAAATATTATAAATAAATAAAACAAGAATCTAATCACAAATAATAAAGGGAAAAGTAATACTGATCAGTAATTTTAACTGAATTTCAGATTCTCTGTGAAGAGACCTAAACACAAGCCTAAGAAATACTTTGTTCACTTTTCCAAAACAACAACAATGTAAAAACTAAAAACATTGGTAGTGCATCCTTTGGCTTTCAAAACAGAAGAACAAGTATTAAGACTCGTTTATACAAAAGATTGTGTATTAAAGTATTTCATGTTATTTTGCGCATGTCCATGTGTATGTACATGCAAAAATTATTTATCTTTTTGAGAAAAAGGCACAAATATAAAAACATCTTTTGAGCCATGAATAACGTCTATTTTCCCTAGGCTACTGAAATTATGGTGAAAATAGGGGCATCAAAATTCATTTAACAATGTCTCTTATGTCCTGTAATTACAAGAACAAAATGCTGCACTTTGAATAGAAAATTATTTTTTCCTCAGAATGAGCGCATATGCACAGGTCCTGAATTGAATCAGCCTCTCCAAGGGTTTCACCGTGCAATTTTAAATATTATTTAACTATTATGATTAAGATGGTAATAACACTTTTCTGAAGTTTATACTGCCAATACCTCCATTAGAGACGCAAGTCATGTAAAAATAGAAAAATTATTAAAAGTGGTGGAACTTGTAGACATCTCATACACAAAAAGGCAATCTCTACTTCCCTCTGAGGCGAAATATGTGCATCAAAATCTCTGCTGAGCTTGCAGGGCAAAGAAGTTGATATTTTCAAGAAGAGCTTTGCAGAGTTTTTTTAAACAAAACCAGTCTTCTTTCCAACATTTTGAAACAAGCTTCATTATGGATACCTTTAATTAGGATATTTTGCATTAAATTAAGTATTTTATTTCTATTTGTCATGGTTTAGCTCCAGAAATAATCTCAGCCCCACGCAGTCCCTTCTTCGCTCACTGGTGTGATGGTGAGAATTGGAAGAGTAAAAGTGATAAAACTCCTGGGTTGAGATAAAGACAGTTTAATAGGTAAAGCAAAAGCTGCACACATAAGCAAAGCAGAACAAGGAATTCATTCACCCCTTCCCAGGGGCAGGCAGGTGTTCAGCCATCCCCATGAAAGCAGGGCTCCACCACACGTAATGGTGACTTGGGAAGACAAACTCCATCACTGCAGACTTATTCTTCATCACCCTTTGCTATTCTTCCCCCAGCTTTACACCCTGGCCATGATGCCATATAGTGTGGTATGGGGTCAGCTGGGATCAGCTGATCTGGCTGTGTCCCTTCCCAGCTTCTTGTGAACCCTCAGCCTCCTTGCTGGTGGGGTGGGATGAGGACCACAAAAGGCTCTGTGCAAGAACTGCTCAGCTACAATGAAAACTTCCCTGAATTATCAACACTGTTTTCAGCACAAATCCAAAACATCTACTGAGAACCAAATTAACTCTACCCTAGTCAAAACCAGCACAGCATTAGATTTATATTTTGCTTAATAATGAGACAAATCATAAGCAAAAGGGGAGTTCCTAGAACATAAACCAGTTGCAGCAAAAACCTTGTTTAAAAGATGTTTTCTAAACTTATGACTTCTAAAGTTCAAATCTCCCCTTGGTCTACAGAGATTTTTTGGTTTTGTTTTACAGGTAATAAGCAAAATTTAAACCAAAAAATCATTATTAGTTATTTCCCAGCATGCAAACTGTGATCTACAGAAGTGTAAGGAGAGTACTGAAGATCCTAAACTCTAAATGACAGAGGGAGTTTTTAAGTTTTCATGAACACAAAACAGATAAAATAATGTTATATCAATATTTGTGAAAAACTAAATAAAATAATTTAAAAACAATTAATGAAGACAATTGTAACTACAACTTGTGCAATACTGTGTAATACTTCTTCAATAACTACTTATCAGAACTAAACAGGCATCAGGAAAGTGAAAAAAGAATGAACAGGAATATGTCTTGAGTATCCTTTGACAAGTGGCATAAAGAAAACAGAAGAAATAAAATGAAAAGATGAAAGCTAACCTACTTTAAAAATAGTTATGGAAGCTTGCTTTTCTTTATTTATTTTTCAAGAGTTGTTTAAACTGCTTATTTATAATTGAGCCTTTCAAATACACATGATTTGTTAGAGTAATATGTACTTCAGCTTTGTGTCTCTCTTTCTGTCTTCAGACTGACTGCTATTTGAAGGCCTTATTTCATATGGCTGGACTAATGCTATTGCACAAATTGCCACCTTTTGAAGGTTGTGATTTGAACCTGCCTGAACAACTGCCATTTTAGCACCACAATAAAAAATACTTTTCATTAACAACTCTCTTCCTTTCAGGAGGAATAACAAAACAAAGCAAAATAAAAAGCCACAATCATCCCTTTTCCTAGAGGAGCCATGCTTTGGGGACATCTCCTCCCATCTCACCTTCCAGAGTTTCAGAGCTGCTGCACTGACATGGGCACTGCAGCACACAGCAGCTGTGACAATGCTTCCCCGAGCACGTCCTGTCCTCGCCTTGGCTCTGCAGATACTCTGTCACCAAAGCCAACCTCACAACTGTGTGGGGTTTTCCAACACCCACACCCGCTCCCCAACTGCACTGGGGCTCCTCTTCTGCTCCCCATACCCTGCCCAGCTTCCCAGGGTCCCAAGGAGCTTCCTCCTCTTTTCTCTCCCTGTCTCCTGACTGGAGGTAGGGGACACTTCTTTCAATAAAACGGTGCCTGCATGAGAACACGTGAAGGGATTGGATGTTTTAGGTGATTCCCTGGTGTGCAGGGTTGCATGCCTCCACTGGGGTATGTGCTTATCCAAGACTCACTTTATCATATATGAGGCTGAAAGTGGTTGTCTTCAGTACTCTCAGATGTCCAGATCTTGTCTGCCTAGCTGCAAGGTTTTGACTTTATGTTGTAATTACCCAGCCAGACAATCAATTTTAACTTGGCAAAAGATCCTACATCTGAGTTCTTGTTATTCATAAAGAGGTCACTCTTAAAAAATATTCATCAAAATTTCAGTCCCCCTAATCACATGGAGCAGATGTTTAATTAAGTATTTTTGACTAATAGCCAGCTATCTTCAGCATGGATGTCTACTCTCAGTGTCTTGAGTCTGGTCTAATGGAGATGGTCAGCTTAAGTTATTCCTCACCATTTTTATTTCAACTACCAAGTTCCCTTTTGTTTTCCATTCAACTGCTTCCTAGTAAAATTAGGCTAATTCTTAGTAAAACTAAGCTAAAAGAATGAGGACTGTTTTGTGCACATGACAGCTCTAATTTAGCTAATACACAGTTCTCATCATGCAGAAAAGACCCAGAGGAAGGGAAAGTCTTGAATTGGATGCAGAATTTGATCCTCACCCAGATACAGGGTTGTCCTCACTACTGTTGCCTAGGGAAAGAGCAGAGTAGGGAAACTTGGAGCTGTATTTTTATGCTGAGTTTGTCCTGTGAATAAACAGGATTTCAGTCTCCAGGACCTTAAGAGTTATAGCAGAAGTATACAACTTCTCATTATAAATGTTTTTAGAAGCTGCCTTCAGATGACAGATTTTCATTATTCTCTCTCTTTCAAGCTCAGACTTCACTGAAGAAAACACCAAACATTTCTTACCTATCTGTTATTTAACCATTTGGACTATAACATACTGCAAATTGATTCTATGACATTAATGAAGTGGTCAGGTGTCAGTTCTGCAAGGGTCCTAATGTCAGATACAATGCATCACTTAACAGACCTAAAAATCTGAATAAAAAGAGACTGAAGTCCAATGAGAAATCCTTTAGAAAAATATATGAGGGTATTTACTTCTTTCTTTGTCCGCTAGGCTAGGATGAGCTGATGATATTGTTAAGAAAGCTCTCTGAGGCTTTGCCCTTCTTGCTACAGAACAATATCTTGAACCATCAGCCCCAGCTGATGATCTGTGCATTATGTAACCAGGGGTGGGAGAGGCAGAGCTCCTACAAAGAGAGTCCTGGATGCTGAAGATCTCAATTTTGTACCAAAGTTTCACCTGGGAACACATGAAAATGTCAGAACCGTAATTTGGCTTCTATCTGCTCTTTATCACAGATATAGCATTGCCTTCCCAAGGCCCTTATTTTCTTCTGCCTTGCTCTAGCCACAAGCAGATGCTGCTCAACAGCAATGTTAACAGGCTTTTGAACTCAAAGGTAAGTCCCTCATTCAAGTCGTTCTTCTACAATTAGCAATGGGGTGTACTGGTTGCTCACCCCATGTCAGGGTTTAAGCTATATAAGGCATAAAATTAATAGGTTTAGACATGGCAAAAATGAAATTCTTTATTCAGAGGTAATGAGATGAAAGGAGGTACTTAAAGATTATTAGTCAGATAAGGAGAAAAGTCTATCTTAACTCCTTAGGAATTTGTCTGGAAACTCCCTAGCAATATGGGATTTCATTTTATTAGTTCAACCTATGGAAAAATTTGACCTCTTCATATCTTTCAAAACTTAAGTATTGTATTTTAAAGTTTCAGAGAATTAAAGCATTATTTAGCTGGCAAACATCTGACTGGAAGATATGAGGTGGTTTCAAGAGAAATATTTTTGATAACTAGACAGAAGTCAATGGTTTTTAATAGCAACAACCCAGCAGACAAAAGAGTTTAGCACCTGCATCCTCCTGTGGAGGAATTTAAGTATCTGGGTTTTCACAAATAACAGGCGCTCATGAAGGTACTTAACAATGAAACGTTAGTATCCAGCAGATTTTCATTGCTCTCCTGAGTACTAATATTGCAGTGCTACCATTTTAATGGGAAAAAAAAAATCCAAAACCAACCTGAAAATTATAGCTAGCCTATAAATTTCAGATACAGTACCAAATACATTGGGAAATCCAGCCCTAGTCATGAGTAGGGCACAGCAGATGTTGAAGTGCTACTGCAGCAGAGGGTTAGTGCAGCTGGGACTGTTCTGGAACATCTGTAAAGCAAAATTCAGAAAAGAGGATTATACTGGTATGTCATCTAATGCAGCATAAAAATAAATAACTACATAAATAAATAACCTTTTGAGCTCCAAGCCCTTGCTTAGATCCTGAACAAGAGAACCTCTAGCTCTTCTTGTACGTTTGTGCCCCGACACTCCTTCAGCAGTCAGTTCATTAACAGACCGTTCCGTCCTTTTTTTTTTTTTTTTTTTTTTGGTATCAAGAAAGTATAAAGGAGAAAAATGCAACTATGTTTAACTTCAGAACTGTCCATCAGCCATGTAAAAATGTAAGTATTTCAGCTAGTAAACCACGCAGCACTTCGCTGCTATGGCAAGCTAGCGCTAACGCAGAGTCCTGCGGGATGCTGCGGCGCGGGCAGCCACAGACGGGCACAGCCCGCCCGTCCCGACTAAAGGCTGCTCAGCCGCCCCTGTCCGCGCCCGGGGCGGGTCCGCCACAGGATCCGCAGGTGTTCGCGGCGGTGCCCGCCCGGCCCCGGCAGCGGGGGCGCGTCCCGCACCGCGGGGAGAGCGCCCATCCCCGCCGCGCCGCAGCGCGCAGCTCGCGTCCCGAACCGACGCTCCTCACATCGCCAAAAGTTTCAGCCGCCGGCGTGCGGGGCCGACCCCCCACCCCCCCCCCCGCCCGTCTTGTCCCGCTTTATCTCCCGACAGCCGCTCGCCGTCCCCGGAGCGCGGCCGCGGCGGGGCCCTGCGGCAGGAGCGGGCTCCCCCCGCCCCGCACACCCTCCGGCAGGGGCGGGCAGGGCCGCGGCACTGCCGCCCCCCGGCGGGCACAGAGTCCCCTCCCCGCGCCGCGCCCTGCCCGCACCCGCGGCGCCGAGGGAGGCGGGGAGCGAGGCAGGGAGCGCCCCGTCCTGCCCCGCCGCCCCCGGGGACGGCGGCGCACGGCCGCCATGTGAGAGCAGCGGGGCCCGCGGCGGAGCCCGTCCCCGGGGCGGCGGGGCCGGACCGCCTGTGGCCGCCGCGCCGCGCTGCGGGCTCGGCAGGTCTGCGGAGGCGAGCGGGCAGCAACAAGCCGCCGCCGGCCGCCCGCCCGCGGCCCCGCCATGGGGGCCGGGCGCGGGGCGAGGCTCGCCGCCCCGAGCCGCCGCCGGGGCTGAGCGCGGCGTCAGCGCAGGTACGGACGGCGAGAGGCAGGGAGGGAGGCGTCGCGCCGGGCCACGGAGGAGGCGGCCGGGCTGGGGAAGGGGCTGGCCCGGCTCCCGCCCAGCCCCACCGGGAGAGGATCGGGCGGCGCTGCCCGGCCCTCCGGAAAGTTTGGGCGGGCAGCGCGGAGCCCCGGGTCCCCCGCGGCGGCCGGGCCGGGTAGCGCTGCCGGGCGGGCGGAGCGCTGTGCCCCGCGGTGGCACCGCCGAGGGCCGAGGAGGCGGGCGGGCAGAGAGAGAGGCTTTTGAATGGCTTTGGGAAGCGGTACCGCGGAGGTGGGGTCGTGCCGGCAGGCTGCAGCGGCAGTGCTTGAGTGGCCGGAGTAGTGTACGTATTTTGGTTTGGGGTTTTTTTTCCGATTTGGCGTGCAGTGTTTCAGGGAGAGGAGCCGGGAGCGCTGCTAACTCCTGGAGGATGTGTGTTAAATGAGCCTCGGCTGCGGAAACTCGGAGCGGCTCTCCCTTGCCTTTCGAACACGGGCGAGGAAGAGGAGGTGGTGTGTGCTGGTTTGGGTAGTTCGGAAGGCAGGTAGTTTGCTCGCTTTAGTGTGCTTGGTTTTAGTTGTCTGCAACAGAAACGTGCTCACTGGTAGGTATTTAAACAAAACCCCAACTAGCGTACTTCAGACTGAATAAGAGGTTAATGAAAATCATCGTGTGTGTATATAGTGAATAGCACTTAACTGGGTAATTTCTATTCCGTACCCTGCTGGATTTTGGGGAGCTCCGTTTAATTCATCGGGCGTCCGTCCTCTTCACATGTTGTCATCTGAAAGTTAAAAATAACTCCCAAGTGCTCCGGGTTTTGCCTGCACCTGCCTCTGCAAACGCTGACTCCCCGGAGTTCTGCGTGGTGCTCTCTTGGAGACGAAGACGCCCGGTCCGTGTCCAGAGCCCTGCTATTTATAAGACTTGGCAGAGCGGGGGAGGAGGGATGCAGCAGCAGGCTGTTTGCCTTTTGCATAAACTACCGAGGCAGGTTGCACATTATTTGAGATGTTGCATCGGTGGAGGCGAGGCGGGGTGCTGGGGGGAAGAAGTGCAGAAGCTGAAGTATTCCTAATCCTTCTTTTCCTAGGGATTGTGGATCTATGAAGTGCTTCCCTCCGATGTGAATGCAGTGTCCCCTGTGGGATGCAGTAGGTGATGCCCAGCTCTACTGCAATGGCAATTGGAGCTCTCTCTAGTTCTCTTCTCGTAACCTGCTGCCTCATGGTTGCCCTCTGTAGCTCCACCGTACCTGTACAAAAACTGGCCAAGGCTCAAGACAAACAGGAGATAAAGGCGAGCCAGGAAAAGAGGGATCACACATCTACAAGGGACAGCCAGACAGGTCCAGGGAAAATGAATGAGATCGGCAGGAGCGGGAGGGAGGAGGGTGGCAGGGACTGGAAGAGCAAAGGAAACAGGAACTACTCGAACAAGGAGTCTTGGACTAAGCAAAAACAGGCTTGGAACAGCCAGGGGACAAGCAGTAAATCTGGGAGCATTCAAGTGCAGGAGCAAAGGGATGCTGCTCCTGAGGAACCTCAGGTGGCTGAAGATTCATCTCTCCCAGCATCTGTTGCGAGTGTCACTCCCGAGCCTCCGGAGGAGTACGCCTATCCGGACTACCGTGGGAAAGGCTGCGTGGACGAGAGCGGCTTCGTCTATGCCATCGGGGAGAAGTTTGCGCCGGGCCCTTCTGCCTGCCCCTGCCTCTGCACTGAGGAGGGCCCGCTATGTATCCAGCCCGAGTGCCCCAGGCTCCACCCTCGTTGCATCCATGTGGACACCACGCAGTGCTGCCCGCAGTGCAAGGAGAGGAAGAACTACTGCGAGTTCCGAGGGAAAACCTACCAGACCCTAGAGGAGTTCATGGTAAGGACTGAAGCCAAAAGTCATTTTGTGAATTCTTCTCTTGTTTAAAGTGGTATTATGTTCTTTAACTGCTTTCTCTGAGGGTGTTCTGGGTCTCCCCCTCCTCTTTTTCATTTTTGTGTTAATATTACTTCTGCAGTCGTGTAAAATATTCCCCTTAAACATGACCTTTCTTGCTCTATGATACTCTAACATTTTTGAATGAGGGTGCTGATCTTTATTAATTCCTTTGGTATTTACAGTAAAAAATGCTACTTGGAAGGATGCTACTCGGTGGTGTTACGGATTTTATGAAAAATTTCAGCAGTACGTTTGTTTCCTTATTTAACTATTAACTGGTAAACTTCTGCCCTGCAGGGATCAAGCAGGGTTTTGTGGGCTGTCTTCTATTCCTATTAATCACTCTGCGATGATCCCTTACTTTCTAACAGTTGTTTCTTTTTCCTTTTTAACTATTTAAGTGGTGCTGCCAAGGTTGCATAATGTTTGCTTTCTGAGAATGGACCTTCTTTTTAATAACAGCATGGTCTGCAGTCTAGGTTGCAGTGATACTTAAAGAAAGGACTTGAGAAGCTTTATGTTCAGGGAAATCCTTTTAGAGTAGGGTCTTTTTAAGCATTGTTGTGCAAAGTCATTATCATTGAAAATGCAAGATGTTACAGTGCACTCAAAAGTTGTGGAGTTGGGCCCAGTTTTCTGGTTGTTTACCTTGTCTTTTTCCATTTTGTATTTTATTGTGGCTGACCAGGCTCTAAGAATGATTTGTGAATTTGCTTGTGAAAGACTGGTAGATACAGAGCTGGTGCAAAACCCATTTCTGAATATGCCAGAGAGTTTCATGCTGAATATGTTGAGGGGAATATGAAATACAGTTCAAGGTTCTGGAAGCTGAGCCCCTCTCAGGATGGAGAAAAAGAAAATGTATTTGTGAATGCTGAAAGTAAGTTGCCTTATTTGCTGTCTGTGGTATTTGCATGTTCCTGAAGACTTAACTTTGGTTCATAATGTCTTTCCATGTTCTTCAATTTAAGGGAAAATAAATAACGGAGCAGAACTACTTTCTCCATAATGAATAACAGTGTTGCCCTTTACCCTTTTTAGGCAGCAATGCGTAGAGCACTGGTGAATTGCATGGTATGGCAGAAAACTTGTATCATCGTCCTTTTTTCCATGTCACCCTCAAGGACTGCATTGAACTTCAGGGTGGCAGTTTTCTTCTTAAGAGGGAGCAGCTGCCCTAACAGCAGCTAGTTGGTGTGACCTTTTCAGAGATGGCTTGTGAGATCCTTCCTTTCCCAGCGTACTTAATTCTTCGGGGGTGGCCAAAAGATGAAGCTTCTCCACACCTTCTTCATAGCTCAGAGTTTTAAAGACTAATGAGTCTTAAAGAATTTTAAAGGCTCCTCCCTGCTCTTCATTCACACTCTTCTACAGAGTTCCATTTCCTAGCCTGTTTATGTAGTGGTGTTGTATTAATGGCTATAAAGCAAGCCTAAAATACTGTGTTAAATGTGTAGTGAGCGTAGAACCTTAATGTTCCCTGGTACATTTGAATATGGCTGGCAGCCTTGGTAAAAATGGAGTGTTGAACAGTGACATTTACAGAAATTTTCTGAAAAGATCTAGGCTATCAGCTTTCTTTTCAACCCCATTCAGCTTTTGGCCCTTTTCTTCGTATCCTCCTCTAACGAAAATTAGGTTCCCTTTCCGCCTTCTTTTACTCAGCTTTGGAAACACGACTGAGAAGGGATGTCTGCTCAGGACAAGCAAGTTATTGATGCAGTTAGGCAGTGGAACTGCAGCCTGATTATTTTCCTATGTGAGAACCTTGTTTTTCAGTTGAGCTTCAGTGTTGGTTCCAATATTCTGAGCACAAGCTGTAAATGCAGCTGTTTGCCCAGGCCACGGCAATCAGTGGAGTTGTCTGGCAACACGAGGTGCAGTTGTAGTCAGGTTGCTGCTGCTCAGTGGAAGCAATTGCAAAATGCAGTTGCACACAGCTTCAAAGGTAATTTCGTGAGTTTAAAGTTGATGGTCTTAGAGAGGTTACTAATATGCTATCTCTTGATCAAGGTCAGGGAAGGAGTTGTAAATGGATAGCGGTGTGATTTTTCTCTGTGTCTGCACCTACTATTAGTGGCAAAGAGTGCCAGCCATCACTGAAGGAAGAAAAAGGTGACCTCCTAGAATTTAAGTGACATTATTTGCACAAACATTTATGTATAGATGTCTAATTATGTGTGCAAGTTTGTGAGTCTGCTTATATAAAATTCCGATGTGGCTTGGCATGGCAAAGAATTGCCCTGACTGAAGCCAGAAGCTGAGTGTGCCAGGGAATTTGAGGTTTCATGTGTTTCTTCTTTGATTTGCAGTCTGTTCTTCTTGTGTGTGCACGTATGCATGCATTTTTCTGTTTTCAAAAAGGACATGGATGTCAACACAAAACACAACTTGGGTGTAGGGAAAGGACAAGGTCTCATAAAGCTGTTCCCATCAGCACCACTCTGGTCCCCTGTGGGTTTTGTGAGGCAGAATAGTGTGATCACAGCATCCATATGAGTGGAACTGGTAGCAAAACCTCTGTTTGGTGAAACGCAATGGGGATAAAGTTCTGCACTGAAGCTGGAGATTTCTAAAGCACATGGTCCAAATCTTTCAAGTAAAATTTGAAAATGAGGGCTGACATAGAAAGTCTTACCAGAGCCATACATTATCTTCAGAAGTGCAATGTTTTGGAAAAGATCTATATTTTTGAAAGTTGTTGCTTTGTGTCTTTTAGAATTTTCTTTCTACCATGAGGAAGCAAATTGGGGTTTTTTATGGGTAAATTACTTGGAAATCAGGAAGTCAACAAGCCCAAAAGAGTTTTGAAAGAACTGAGGTATTTTGAAGACAGAGAGGAGTAAAAGCATGGCTGGTATGTTTATTGCCAGTGTAACCCCATTCATGTTCTCCTGAGTTGTGTAAGTGGCAAGAAAATATTAGTAAAAATTCCAGTGCAAAAGCAAGGAAGTTTGGGATTATGATTGTTTTGGGCATTTGTTTTTTAATTTAGGTATTTTCAAGGCTCAAGGAACCGATTGTAGGTTGTATATATATTTTTAATTCAGCTTTTTTGTTGGTTTGGTTTAGATGTCTTTTTATTTTCTAATTAAAGTTTGACATGTGGAAGGGAGTAGGGGAAAGCCTCAAATTCCCTTGGACTACGAATGATTTGTCACTTCCTAATTATGAAAATTTGCACTAAGCTGTTGGATAAACCTACTAAGCTAGAGCTTTCCTCACACCCCACTAGTGGAAAACTTAGCGGTTTATACCATAGTGCATTTGCTCTTTTACAATGTCTGCAAGTCCATTTGTACCTCTCCTCATAAACTTCCCTTTAGAAACTTCTAAAGAAGTAGGTTTTTTTGCCATCTGCACTCTATTTTCTACAGGTTTTGTGGCTGCATGGTGAATACACAAGACTTCTGTTGCCTCTTGTTGCCTTCCTGCAGTTTTTTCATAGGCAGAACTGCTGCTGCTATCGAGTTAACAGCTTCATCTGTAGACCATGGAGACGTGGTATCATTAGTCTTCAGAGAGAGGTTGATAGGTGATATTATTTCCAGTCCGGCCTGGTTATGTCAGAAGTGCTGAGTGTTGAGTGCTGCTGGGCTGGTCGTTTCCCACAGGAACAAGTGGGATGCTCCTTGCGTTGACTGCCACTAGGAACTGTGCAGCAGGGAGGGTGCTTGCATTGCATGAGTAGAGAGGGGAAATGAAGGACCAAATGGGTCTTTTCATTCTGATTTATTTAGCTGCTGTTACATACACATGCTGTCTTACTGTCTGTCTCTCTCTCTCTCTCTAATGATGATTATGTCTCCAAGTACTGAGCTGCCATTAAGTTGTGGAAAGTGGGGGTTTTCTACAGTTCCTGCTATATCATGATCATCTATAAAAAGAATGCACTGTTTAGTCCAAAGATGAACAGATAATGGCTGACACTGATACCATTTTAGCAGCCACTGTGGTTTACTTACATGCCTGAAAAGATCTCTCTAGAAATAAGCTCGTGGGGACCTTCCTTATCACTGCTGCCATTACTCAGATTGGTGGGTTGTGCAGATGACCATGCTTACCAAGGGTGTAATGTAAGTATTCCCCTGAAATCCCATGATCTATGACACTAGAAGTGTCTTCATTATGGCAGTATCACATTAACAGTGCACTCTGTTCATGAAAGATACAGTTTTCAGGTGTATGTGCTGTATAGGACAGAAATGTGTATTAAAAATCATCATTATTAGATAAGAATTAGATCAGCTTTATTTTTCAATCAATAGTATTTTCAGTGCTTCATCAAGTGACTTACTTTTCTGAGAATTTCAGCCTTTGTCAAATTGGAAATCTAGCAAACCTATTTAATTAGAACATGCTTAAATTTTACAGAGAAGAGATTTTAGGAATAGCATCTGTGTGCTTGTCTTGTTTCCTGATTGCGATCAGATACTTTAGTTTTTACACCACTTCCAATATTGAATGACACAGCTACTAAGCAGTGTCCTGAGCTAAGGAACCTCTGTTGTCGTAGCTACTGGTCTTATTGAACTTTTGATGGTTGGTGAATTTGCATCTTTTCCAAGTCATGGCAAAAAGTGTTAAAATCGATTGAAAGCTGTAGGTTTGGCTTGTTGATCCTGATCCTTGGAACTGAGTTCTGGTACCTTTGATCAAGTAGGATTACTTAAAAATAATATAAAAAAAAAAATGAGTCCTCCTTAAAAACTATGTTTTTATAATTTAGTAAGTATTGTTTCTGGATGTAACTCTAGAAGGAAGGAGTCTTATTGTTGACTTAGTACTTAGGATGTCAGGTTTGCTGACACTCAAAACTTCACATGTGGTTCAAGTGATTACTTAAAATACCTGAGCCTTTCAACTCTGAGCACTGGATCAGGAACCTCCTCGTCTGCTGACACTCCAGCTCTGGAAGTGAATGTGGCAGTTTAAAACCAATTACAGGACGAAGTTGTCCCAAAGTCTGTAACAAAGATCTGCTGCACTGGGCTGTCAGCCTCTGTGTAGGATTTTATAAACATACACTGTGGTGTTATGCTTGGTAGAGTGTAAAGCAAAGAGAAAACACAAAGTGAGTAGGTAGCAAAGGAAATCTGAAATAAATAATAGTAATAAAAGCAGAAAGCAACACAGCAAGAGACCCTATTTAGGCTTTCTAAGCAGAGGGGAGGGCGTGAAAGATATGTGCATAAGCAAATAGCGGCTTTGGCAGGTGGGAAGGGAAGTAGCAAAGCATGAATGAGCATTTAGTTGGAGATGATGCTGTGCAAGCATCCACATGTTTGAACTTTGGAAGTGAGAAGGATGTGAGAGGCAAGTAAGAAGAGAATGGATTTGAGGAAAAAATGTGATAGGCTGCCTAAAAAATAGGGAGAAGAAGCAGATGATCTCCAAGTTAGACATCTGGGTGATTCTTCATAGCGAATAATTATTTTCTTTTTTAGATTTTATTTTTTTCTGCTCTTATTGGAGAAATGCAGAGGGGGTTGTCTGCATCAGCTAGAATCTGGAATGAAAAAGGGTCCATAAAAAGAACAACCTCCTCCTTAAGTAAACCAGTAATCTGCACAGATTATAGATTTAGAGGATCACTAATAACGTTCAGCTGCATTTTCATCCTGTGTTCTGAGCATGGGTACCCATGTGGTTTTTTGGAGTGCAGCAATGAGATTTACAGTATGGCATTTGTTGCTCTTCACATCCTTGCTTCCCTCTATCTTGTGTGGTATGAGGATGTCAGCAGTGCAGTGTGATGCGCCTGGTCAGGAATGCTGAAGAGGACAGCTGGAATTGTATATGTGGGAACTGCAGACATTTCAAAGTCCATTTTTTACTAAAGAGAGTCCTGCTACTGTTTTGTTCAGAATTAATTTCTTTGAAGTAGGTCTTTCAAGTAACTATTTCATGGTATTCCTATTGTGTAAGAGTTCTTCAAAGCCAGTAACATTTCACTAGGTATAAAGGATTACCGGTATTTTCCTTCACCCCTTTCTTTGAATTTCAACTTCCTTTCAGAAAGTTACGAGTATTAGAAGAGTGGTCCAAATACAGTTAACCTATGGGAAACACCTGAATTCAAAAGGATGTGTTTTTTTCCTGAATTCTCTTTGAAAAATATAGTTTTCAATAAAATTTAACTTCCTGCTATCACAATACTTTCAAACCTGAAAAACTTGGTAAGGTTTTCCATTAAAAGAAGCTTCTAACTTCATTTAGCAAAACTTTTCTTCTTAAAATAGAATATTTTTCTATAAAGTATATTTTGAACCTCTAATAGAACTAAACCAGATTATGAACTTAATTTTCAGGAAGTTCATTAGAGATTCAATAAGGTAATTGTTGTTTTATTTGTATTAAAAGTCTTCACTGTTCTTGTTTTCAACATCCCTCTGACTTTCCCATTTGCTGTGTAGGTACAGAGAAGAACCTGCTTTGTTTTGGGGTTTTTTTCCTGCTGTAGTTCTGTAATTTTGCAGGAGCCCAGTCTTGCGCTCTGCATTATTTAGGCCACAAAACCCATTTGTTTTAGAGTGGGGAGGAAAAAGATGTGAAGGAAAGAACATTGCAGATGAGAAGGTGGGCATTGCACACTCCAGGAGTGCATTAAGTGAAGGAGTTAAAGGGTGACTGGGTTTGTGTTTCAGGTTTCTCCGTGTGAAAGGTGTCGCTGTGAAGGCAACGGTGAGGTGCTGTGCACGGTCTCAGCCTGTCCCCAGACCGAGTGTGTGGATCCCGTGTATGAGCCTGACCAGTGCTGTCCCATCTGCAAAAATGGTGAGTGATGGCTGCAAAAGTAGGAGGAGGCCTCTGTCGGAGAGATCCATGTTTGTGAGTACAAATATTGCTGCTAGCAAGAATTTTTCTTGCTTCTTCCCAGTCCCGTGAGATACTTTTCTCTCTCACGGAAGATACTTGTAGAGTTCTATAAACTATGAACACCTGCGACCTTGCAAACCTTTGTTTATGGTACAGTAGAAAAATATTTTGACAATGGATGTTTTAGGATTTTAGCCAATCACCCCAAGGGGTGGCTGATCCTTTGACCAATTAGACTATGAAGAAAAAAGTCTATAAAAGAGTTTGTAAAATAATTAAATAAATCAATCTTGCTGCACAGTTCTTACCTGCTGGATCTCTCTTCTTCTCCCTACCACTGCAGGATACTGTGACACATATTGCTCTGTTCTGGTTTTGAAAAATAATTCAGATATTTTTCTTTTTCCTCGAGTGGAGATGGAGAAGAGTTTTGTGTGGATGGTGTAATCCTGTTGTGAGGAAACAGATCTCCCTTGACTGGGATGGACTCAGTTATGATCTATGGGGATTTTTGTTACCCAAGAGACAATTAAGATGTTAATACCAGCTGTTCATGTATCTCTTGGATATAAGATTTGCATGAACTCATTGTGGCTGTGTTTTATATAGGCACAAAAATGGAACTCAGACTCTTCATGTTATCCACCTTTCAACATGAACAGGGAAAGCTACTTTTGTTCTCCATTCATATTTGTTTCCCTTTCAGATATTCTTCTCCTTTTTTTGATTTGGTTTTTTTTCTTAAGACGAATCAAATGTACCTTATTGAGCTCATCTAATTTTCATAACTAAATGAATTAAACTCCGAAGTTTAATTGAATATTTTTCATAACTAAATTAGACAGAAAGTCTCTCTACTCCCAGCAAGGGCTTGCATTAGATCAAAGTCTTAGTCTATTTAGAGGAAAAAAATTACATGACATACTAGCTCATCACTTATATAGAAGAAATGATAATTTATTAATAGAAATGAAAGCTGCAAAATCTCAAATGAAATTATATTTAAAATTAAAAAGGACATTTAGAAATACTCAGATAATGTGCAGACATCTATTATTTCCCTTGAATAGGTAGGTTTCATTACATTAGCTAAAACAAACTGATTAAAATTGTGGAAAAGTTGGGGGAGGAGTGAGTGTACAGCATATGGTTTCCACAAATTCAATAGTAGATGATAAGGGATTGTTAATTGCATTGGAGGAGTTTCATTTGTATGGATATAAAAGTAATTGCTTCACATCCCTTAATTGGTTGTTACAACCCTGAAGGAATTTGTTCTTGGCTGTACAGCTTAAGGGCACTCTTGTTTCTGGAGATGAGGACAGGCATTTTTTGAGGCATTTAGGGACAGTTTCTGAGAAAGTCTGAATTTGGAAGCTGGTGATATCATAGCTAGCTAGTCAGAAGGATCCTTTAGCACTTGTTTGATGGCAAGAATGTTGCTGGCGTTGTATGTGACATGCTACAGTTCCCCAGGTCGAAGTGACTTTAGCTGGCAAAAGGTCTGTTTCCAGTATCAGGGATAGAGTTATAAGCAGAATACGTCAAGACGCTGTAGTCTTTCCTACTGAATTTGTCCAGTTATCGTAACAGTGTTTGGAGCTGGATGGACTTTCCATCAGCACACATTCTCCCACAAGCAGCAACATAAAGCACAGTAGTGGCAGTCTCCCAGTGATGGCTCTCTTTTGGCTTAAGGTGGTGTAGCAGTGCAGGGCTTGGCTTGGCTGTGTTACGATCCTGTTTAAACCCAGAAGAGTAAAGAAAATTATGTCTCGGGAAGAACTTAGAAGGTTCAAAATATACCCCAAAACGAGATTAAAACCAAATGAAGTTAGATGTTGGTGCCAAAAAATTGATGTGTTTTATTTAATAATAAAAGAGGCAAAGAGAAAGAAAGAGGAAAGAAAGAAAAAGAAGTGTGGGTGGGGGAACAGGGAGAGGTGACAGGGATTAGGTGGAAGCATATCACCCATCCGAGGGTCCCAACGACGTCTCATTGCTCCCCTCCATCTGGTCTGATGGTGGTGAGGGTCCCCTGTCGCCACCATGGCCACCACATGCTACACCACGCTGCCACACGCCGAAGAGTACAGAATCCCGTGGATTAATACACACTGTGGGCCAGGTGGGAACACCCACATGCCTCCTCTTGCAGGGGCCAGCTTGACACTGTCCCCTGCAGCACTGAGGGTCTGTTGCATCATCTCTGGTGCTCTGGTGCAGGGTCTGGGGACCCCTTTGAGGGGGGCCCTGTGATGGGCCATGTCACCCCCTTCTGCTGTGGATAAGCTTCCTCCCCCCTGGTGAGGACCCCTCAGCTGGACTCTGCACAGTGGAGGATGGGCAGTCACTGCGCTTCTGATCAGAGGCTTTTCCAAGATACCCAGAGCCTCTCCTCCCCCTACCCCCCCAACAGGTGGAGGGTCTCTGCAAGCCTGGCAGCTGATAGCCCTGGGGCTGTGGTCTCCACCTTTGGTGGTGTTAAGCCTGTGCTCAGTGAATGTCCCCAGCCCTGAGTTGTTACTTTATCTTATCTTCATCAGCGAGCCATGTAAGGCCCCAGTCAGGGCCCCATCCAGGGTGCAGTAGTCTTCACTGCAGCTTTTGTAATACAGTTTTAAAAGTCCTTCATGAAAATGTTTAAGTCATAAACTGTAATATTTCAGTCTCTGACAGGCTGTTCACATAGATTCCTTGACACTTGTTCCAGAAATGAGGAAAAGTTACCAAAAATTGTACATGAAACATACCTTTTGTTGTGAGGAAGCTGCCTTTTCTAAGAGCTGTTAAAGCTGCTTGACTTCTGCCAGCAAGAAAACGATGGTCGTGTCCTCAGCCTCTGAATCCCTAATATTCCTTGCATATTTCTCCCGTATAACCATGAGCTGGCATCTCTGACCCAGTTTCAGACCAAGGTGACCACAGCTGCCTGTTTCTAGTGAGCTGTACTGTCACTTCTCTGCATGTCAGAGAACCAACAGTGGCTTTCCTTGTTAGCTTTTAGATGAAGAAGAAAACCATTAGCAATAACAACAAGACCAAGATAGCTCAGAAGCAGCTTCTCTGGTTCAGCAGCTTCAGTATAATATCACAAAAAAACTTCTGAGGAAACGTCTCCATCTGGGGAGTGCATTTAAAAAAATAAAGGACTTAGAGCTTATTTTAAAGTGTGGTACACGTGCAGTTCTCTAGGAACTTCAGTGAATTGCTGAATGTTTTTAATTAGATTGGAGCAAAAACCTACTGAGCAGGAAAACCTAGCCTGCCTGATCCTCTCATTTTCAAGCCTGCTGGAACAAATGTGCTGTGAATGTGAGCTGAAGAAACAATCATCATGTTGTGCTTCAGGGTTGATTGTTACAGCGATGGCATTAGTGACATCATGTTAGTGACACAAAAGAGCTCTGGGAGATGTACAGGGAGCTCAGCCATATAACCTGAACGGTGGGAAAGTTGGAGCCACAGAAAGGATCCGAGTGAGGTAACTGCTGTCATGATCTGCAGTAGAGCAAGAAGGACTGGGAGGTGATGTTTGGGTTCACTACATTTACTAGCATTTTTGTGTTAAAAATGCACATAATCAAACTGATTTCTCTCCCTTTCCTGACACTTCTTAACATACAACACCTTCCCAACTTGCCTGGTCTGCAGATTGCTAGCAGTGACCCGACAGTGAGAACTGAGCAACTACCTCTCACTGGTAAGAACATACACAAATGCCCAGTTAAGAAGCCTGTGATTGTTAGAAATTAATGTATTCACTGTCTTGACAGGTGTGAGACACTGCACCTTATCTCTTGTGGGAAGGAGGGTATGTAGCTGACCTCTCTGACCTATTTTCACAAAATTGCTGGCAACCCTTACGAGGAGGGGTGGATGTGTAACTGCACATAGGGCTTACACAACTGTGTACGTGTAGGTGCAGACTTGCTTTGAATGTAAGAAGTGGTAAATGGAAGACTTGTGGAATTAAAGAATAGTTGTATGTGTAGTATTTAATAATCTTCTATATCGCATCCTGACTTTCAAAAAGAAGCCTGGATGCTTCCATAGCTGAAGATATTATTTCCTCCTTTGTGGGCAGGGACAGCAAGGTGCTTTAAAAGAACATTTACTCTGAAAAGTAGCATATAGAAGGGACAAAAGATAACACCTCACTGAGATCTTGGGGTTATGGGAATTTTCCTGCTTTTTATGTCTCAAGTCACTATAACTGTGGGAGCTGGTTTTTGTTTATAAATGCCCTGAAAGGAAACAGGGTGAGGACAGAGTGGGATGGAGAAGAGGCTTCCTTCCCATGTGGATTGACACATTGAGCTCCATGCTTTTGGTAAACATCAGCACCAGCCACAAGAAAAAACATCCAGAAAGTTAAATCTGATTTCAGAAAGTTGCCTTAGCTAACAGGTGCCTGGTTCAGACCTCCATCCTGCTTTACAGTATTAGCACTGTGGTTACTTTTGCAGAAGCCATCCCTGTTCACAGTGATCTCAATAACCTCAGATTCAAGTACAGTCACATCTACAGTTTGTGCAGAGTTAAGGGTAGAGATAATGGGCATACGACTGCCCTTACATTGAGAAAAGGTGGGGTACTTGTCACTGATGCATTTGGCGCTGTGGAAAGGGGTGGGGGGTAAGACTGGTAGTGAATTATCTTGCTCTAGATTGAATTGCCTTGGTTGTGTGTTCTGCTGCTATTCCCAGCATTAGAGCCCTAATAGGCATACACAGCTGAAGTCTGTCTGTTTTGCCTGAAGCCTGCAGCCATGGAGCAGCCGATGGAGTCAAGGGTGGCCCCACTCCTGCCGGTGCCTTTGCAGGAAGATGAGATTAAACCTGTAACCCACGTGGAGCCTGAGGGGGAGTTGTGGTTGCTAGACCAAAAAACGTTTTGATCTAAGGTCCCCAAGAGATTTTTATTTCATTATATGGCTGAAAGATTGCCCCAGATAAAATGAAGCGGATCCTGTTGTCTTCCTATCATTTATCTATCTGTATGTCAGTGTTGTTTCTCTGTCTACAGCAGGGACAACTGAGCTTCTCCTTTTGGCAAAGGCTCATAGCTGTACAGTCAAAAATAAAAACATTGATGCCTGGAGGATTCTCAGGGCTGTAACATTTGCAGAAGATGTCTATTCTTACTGGCTGTGCACTAGGGAGACTTTACTCTGATTGCAGTCATTTCAGGTACATTGGGTGGAATGAGTCAGGACCTTACTTGGTATTTGTATTCATAGTTATGGTTGAAATACATGCATCATTTGGTTGAAATGATTGCTGTTAGTGAAGTGCAGGCCTAATGTGCTGTGGCTGGGGAGGGTGAGTGGTGATGGTTTTGTATCTCTGTGCTGTGAGGTTGACTCGCTGAAACTTGCTTTAGGACCTTTGTGTACAGTTGCAGGATTTAGGCCCAAGGTGACCTGAGACTGCTGCTGAATGGCAAGTGGGACCTCCATCTGTGAGAAGGGGCTCTCAAGGGAGCAAAACCGTGGTCATGGCTGGCAGAGCTGCTGTCCCCTTTTGCTACTGTTCATACAACAGGAATTTGTCTCACTTCAGGACTCAAATCTGTTAAAAAATGGTGCTGGTTGATGCAGTACTGTTGCCCCTGTCATCCCTCAAAAAATCCAGGTGGAGAGAGGGCTTGGAGAGTGGTTGGGCTGAGAGGCCTGTCTGGCCATAAGAAAGATGAAGATGTTTATTCTGGGCTGATAAAGGGAAGCTGCACCTTGGCAGCGCTCAGGTGAGCTGGCTGTTTGCTCTTCCCTGAAGCCCAAGCTTAGCTCAAGTACCATGGAGAATCTGAACTGTAAAATTCCACGTCCTTCTGCAGTGTGTTTAAATAAAATATGATATGGCCTTGACCATAAATGCCTTAATCTCAGCAATGAAGGAAGTATCATCATGCTGCTGTCCAGGTAGAGGTCAAGGCAGGACTATCACAAACATCAGGAGTGTCACACTGTAAAATTTAAGGAAGCAGTGCCTTTGATTGTCCTCTCTTCCTCTTTCTATTGTCACTTTAAATACTTTTTCAGTCATGCTTTGGCACCTGATTTATATAGAGCAAATGAGATCCAGAAGTTTTAAAGCCAGAGTGGTTGCTTCAGTCTGCATTTTAAGGAGGGGATCAAATCAGATGGTCAAGGTGGTCTCTTCTGGATGTAAAATGTAGGTACCATAAAATGATTGTAAATTCTAGTTGATAAGATTGAAACAGTATTTCATTTATTTAAAAAATGAAATGTACATTAAAAAGTAATTGAATGAACAAGAAATCTTTTCAAACTATTCCCAGTTCCACCCACACAGTATGCACCAATGTGATTTGCTCCCTTCTAATGTGTTTACTTCAGGCATTTGAATGCTTGTATATGCAGGGTAGCGTTTGCTCCATGTTTCTGTGCACATGAGTCGCTTAGCAAAAACTTCTGCATAGACTCTCCACTTTAGTAGACTGTATTTCACAAAATGATTTATAATGTGGGACTCTTAACCAAGAAATATTAATGTTCTAGGGGGGTGAATGTTTCAGGGAGAAAAACACCATTAAAATTGCACGAACAGCTGTATGTGATTAAAATTGCCTAGAGATTATGCAGGTAGATTGAGAAACTGTAGCAGATATTTTGGCAGGCATGTATTGAAAACAACAGACGTGCTTCTTTTTGTCTGCATTGGGCATTGAAAGTGGCTTCCAAATCTGGTAGGTGAGGTTGGTAAACTAGTTGCAGTAGTTTTTATTCTTTGTTTCTGCTGTTGATGAAGTCGAGAATAAGTTTGGTCTGTATTGTCTTAATTCAAGGAATTCCTTTAAACTCCTTTAATCTCTCTGCTCATTTTCTCTCTCTACTGTGGGAAAGTTGGTGGCTCCATAAGCCATGTGTGCTTCCTGGGCAGAAATCACAGAATTTTATTCTTGTGCCATTTTTTCCACTTAGATCCAAAGCTGCTTAAATGCACATGGATCAGCACGGCAGAGTGGGCTGAGCAAAACGTTCTGCCACAACCATACAGGCCTTGTTGTTTCCAGCTCACATCCATGTGCATGCATGCGGATATGTGATCCACTGTTGGCATTGTTCCTGTTCAGCTGGCTAAGCAGTGGTAGGTGCTGTTATCTCCTCTAAGGGTGTTTCTTTAGCATACAAGTTATGTTGGCTTCCAGGGTATACAATTATTTTCCTAACTATTGAAACCCATCAGAGGATGAAAAGGATCTGTCTGAAGACATGGCAAAAGTACCCAGTTAGACTGAGCCTAGGTCAGTTACAAGGATAAATCAGTTTATATAGTGTATCTGTTGCAAATAAATATTGTGTGCATTTTTTTTGCACCCAGAGGCCAAAATGCTCTCAGTTGGGAGTTCTGCTGTCAAGAGGCAGCTGTAACTGCCCCCGAGTATATAATGTCCCATCATTTTGTTCAGACACATGAGGACAATCCGAAATTCTACTAACCTTGGTATTTAAAGTGGTACTTTATACTTAAGTAGAAGGATGTAGAAAAGCCTATTAAGCTATAAAAGCAGTGTATCCTATAAGGTTTTCAGAATTCACTTTGCAATATTTTTTCATTGTAGGCTGCTACAGTGAGTCTAAAAAGCATTCAGCAGTCAGTTTTTTGCCTCTTACCGGATACTGCAGGCTTAAGTCATATATCAAAGCTAAATTCTGCTGTATTAGTCTACTTTCATGGCAGCTACTTGCAGGGATTGTCATTTTACTGTAGGTTGAAGCAAAAGTCAATTATGATGTGCCCCAAACTGTTGTTTAGTGGTGATACTCCCAGGTGAGTGTGGGAAACAAGCGACCAGTTGCTCATGGTCGTCAGAACTTCCACGTGTCACAGCTACCTGGCTTCTTAAAGGGTGTTTTGTGTCAGCCTCAGGAGCAGAAAAATGAAAAGGCTTTCTTGTGCTGATAGAAAAAGAACAAACACTGAAATCCTGGGATGGGAAGAGAAAATAATTTTCCAGCAACTTTCATGTGTCTGATGCACCTTATAGTGTTTGTGATGGCAGTTTCATGTATCTGTCATCCTGTGTAGTTCTGGATGCTGGTTAGGGTTCAGACAGAAAAGTGCCTTCATGCCAATAGCCATAAGAAATTGGAGTAAGGAGTGGGCTCTTGCTTGATTTGTCTTTACTGACACTTTCCCTGTTACACAGAGCTGCATTTGGGCATTTGCTTGGTTTCTAGCAGAACAGCTAGCTCATGCTCCCCAAAATGAAGTCACCAATTGCTTTGGGGTTTTGTTTGCCTGTTTATTTTGTATTTTTAAGTTCTTCATATAAGAATTTTCTGAGTTTATATTGCAGTTTTATTTACACACACACAGATAGGTAAGATGTGAAAAGAAAAAATTAGATCCCAGATCTCACCTTGTGGCCCACTCCTGTTCTGTACACTGCCCCCAGTGCTATTCCTTTGCTGTTCAAAGAAAACAAACATTAATGTAGTTGCTTTTTATCCTACATCCAGTATGTCTTTATATGCTGTTCCTTAGAGAAAATATTCCAAGTGTTAATTCTGCTCCTCCATTCTGCTATTGGATGTCTGTTTTAATTTTGTATGTGTCTCTAGCTGAAATTGTGGCAAACATTTGGAGGGTATGTAGGATTCCAAGGTCTGAAATACTTGTGTGCATCTTGCTGTATCCTACATCGTTGGAATAATATTTCCTATGAGTAGAACACAAAACTATTTGATTAAATTGTGAGCTCTTAGATTCTGAAACCCTGTCTTGGCCCAGACTGAGTTACCATAGTTTAATTCATTATCCAGCATTAGCTGAGCTACTGTCACTGTCCATGTGAGCTCTTAGTTGTGTTCTTTGCAGATAATCCTGCTTGTAAATACAAGCTGTTTACTAGCTAGGTGCTACAGTAGTAGGTCTGCATGGCTGATTAGTATTTTTTGGTGTGATCAAAAGGAGCAATGAAGAACGATACACACCTTGTGCATTTTACTTTATGTTCTTTTGCATTTTTTCATTGCTATTTCATTATGTTCAGTGAGGCATCCAAGAGTTTGCTTGGCTTTGAGGGGAAATGGAGGCTTATATTAAAGTGCTGTGGCATGTTAGTATATCTCTCTCATATAAGAACACTCTCCCTCTGATGATAAATGATAAAATCAAAATCTCCTTTACTTCTAAGTGCAGTGTAATTTTCTTTGCTTATTTTTTCATAGGAAGTTGAGGTTTAGGCATTAAGGAAGATGTGAATTGATCCAAGTGACTTACTGGTTGATGGAAACAAGGAATTAGCTGATTTCATTAAATTTGATTTCCTTACCACTTTGCTTTTCTGTGGTTGAGCTTTGCAATGGCAATGGCCTTTCCATGCAGTGCAGGATTGCTAATGCCAGGTTTGTCTTAGCTGAACATAACTCCTCTTTCTTTTCAGTCTGTTTTTGGTCTTACCGTGAGCATGACAGCAGTCTCAGAAGTTTTCTTCTAGTCCTGCTTAAACTGTATTTGTAAATGAACTCAAAATCTGATCAAGAACAGGAAAACCTGTTTCCTTTCCTGACATGAGCTTCACCAGGGGCTGACTTGGACACCTCTGCCAGTGTTTGGAAAAGGGTTTGGAAGGAAAAGGAATGATGAGTTCTTAGGGAAAAGGCTAAAAGCTTCTGTTATTTTTTATTAATGTTTGTAAAATTGCGGTGCTTGTTTTTCTTGTTGCTCTAAGTAGCATCTTACTGTTTCAAACTTCTGCACTGGGGATCCCCCCTGCGTTGTGTGCTGTGAGAGTCCTGAATTAGGTCCCTGGCGATTACCTTTGCCCAGCAGGTCAAACATCTTTATCAGCTGGAGACTTAAGTACTTTCCTAATTTAAAACCTTGATCTTTAAGGTGGAAGGAGCTTTTACTTTGTGAATGTTTGGATTGCTTCCATAGGGGTAATTAACCATACAGTTTTGTTTCCTTGAGCATGTGCAGCTGTAGAGGAGCAGTGATTAAAAAAAAAAAAAAAAACAGAAAAAAACAAAACTAAAAAAGAAAATAACACACTTTAAGTAATTCCTTACCTTCACCAACACAGCTACCATAATGATTAGCATTTCAAAGCTGATAGGCAATCAAAAACTTGGATTGCTGTTTTCGTTTAGGAAAACTGTAATTTTTTTTTTTTTTCTGCCTACACTAGTGCTTGTTAAATTTTCATTAGAGGAATGACTTTCTACTGGTAAACCTCACTTTTTTTCTAAATGCCCTGTTCTTTTGCTGAGTCTTCAGCTCTGTTTGCTTAATTCTGTGCTGCTAGCCCTTGGATAGGGGCCCATTAAAAAACTGCATGCATAAATTCTACTTACCTTACAGTCTTGTAGATGATGAGTTTTTCTCCTCCTGCATCATTTCTTCTCATTGTTGCACAGTGGTTACTGACCACCTTTCTGTGAAGCACTTGCAAGCAGCAAGTCACACATAATTTTTATTACCCATGGAAAAGATAACTGTATCTTCACTGTGTGCTTATTTATTTATTTATTTTATTTTATTTTATTTTATTTTGCTTTTTTAAGTGGAATTGATCAGATGGGGCAGTGGCAAGAAGAAAAGAACAAGCAATGCATTGTAACAGGATTCAAAACACTGTTTGGTGAATAGCATTGAATAAAGAAGATCCATATCCAGACAATTGCTTTTGGGCCTCCTGTGTTTCAAATACTTGCAGTGTTATCTCCTTTCTCAGAAGTAGTTTCACTGAAGTGTGATGTTTATTCCTTTTTCCAGAAAAAGTGATGTTGTTGCTTGTTATGCTCCAAAACAGTTCCCATTCCTTTCTGATAGTATGATGTCAGACCTTCTCGAACATTCTGAATTCAAAAGGGAGATCACAGGTTAAGCTGGACAGTTTGGGGAGAGATATGCAAATAATGAGTCCTGTTAAAGACAGAAAAGAAAGAAGGAGTAGTGACCATGAGTAATATCTTACGGAGCCAAGCAACGAGGCAGCACAATAGTAAATGAAATTCGGCAAAACCATGTTAAGTAGTGAAAGAATTTTTTGGGGTATTTTGATGACCTTTTGTTAAGATTTCTGCCAAGTGGTTTTATTTACATATCAGTATGAAGTCTGTCAGGCTTCATTAAGAAAGGCTTGCATTTATTAAAAGTACACTATTACTTAAAGACTGGTTCCTCCCACCTGGTTTGTATAAGGTGTGTTTGCTGAGCACTCAGCAAGAAGAGCTTGCAGAAGTACAGAGAAGAGCAGCAGGAAAGCTGAATATTCCCTTGTGAGAACAGATAAGGTCTCTAGTAGTGGTTGCACATGAATTAAAAATCATGTGATAAAGTGTGGTACCAGGGGAGAGGGATAGCACCAATGAAAATCTTCCCTGTGATCACAAGTCAAGGGAGAAGCAAGAAAACCAAAGGCATTGTGCATAAGGTCTTTAAAGCACCATGTGATTAACCCATGAACTCACTGCAGAAGATAGTGCTGAAACACAGTTTCCTAGGATTAGAATAAAGATGTTGTCTTTGATAGAAGGAATAAAAGTACCTTAACCTAGCTACAGTGAAACTGCCTGGGGTGACATGCTGTAGAGCCTCCCAGAAACCTCATTTTCACATGAACAGAAAGGTAACATTGTTTTCTACTGTCCACATCTTACAATTCCCTTTTGATGCCTTAGGTTTTAACTTCTTTATTTTTCAAATTCTGTACTGCTTGGTGTGTAACTCTGAAGTTTCTTGTAGCCTGTTAATTTCTGCTCTCTCATGCTAGGTAGACATAACAAAGCCTCTCCGGCCCTGCTTTCCAAGGACCCCAAGACTGTCCTAGGCCAAAAGTATAAACCAAAGAGCCTCTAAGGGGGAGCAAGCTGAGGGGAAAACTGAAGCTTTAATTGGAGAATTAACCCTGCTATGCAAATGAACCAAACCTATAAAAAAGTGAAGGACTTGTGACCTGGGGTCCATCTTGGGGTCCATTTTTGAGAATAGCTTCAGAGTCCCCAGGGGGTACCTTTGAAGGCCTTTTAAATAAATACCTCTTTTGATCCTTTACTCCTGTCAAGTCTCTGTTTCTAGGAGGCCTCTTAAGGCATCACTTTTTGAACTGCTTGTTTGTAGAGTAGTTTGCAGAAAAAGAATTGGGCTATCTTGACTTTAGCCCAGCCAAACCCATCCTGGATGGGTACTTCCATGTTAAGGCAAGAAGACAGACCTAGTGAAGGGATGTTAAAACAGCAGCAATCCTTTTCCCACACAACCCTTGTGCAACCCTGGTGTTGTGTGCCGGGCCACAGTAGCACCTTACTCAGTACATGTAGGTGATGGAGATGAGATCTAATGAGGGTGCCTTTTGGCATGGTCTGCTTTCAGCTCTTCTGTCAACCTTTCTTTAAATGACCTAAAGGCAAGTCACCCATGAACTGCTTGTATAATAGCTATCCATGCTTCCTAAGGTTTCTGAGCCTGGTTAAAGGACTCTCTGTATTTATAGTTTGTGCGTGTTTAATACAATCTGCTGAAGAACTAATGGGGAAAAAAAAGGCTCAGAAGCAAATAAATTATAGCAGTTTATGGAATTATTTATTATGTCAATGTGATACAGAATGTGCCACCCCACAATGAAAACTAATTATCTTCTGGCCATGACAGCTTGCTAACCTGGTATTTTGTTAATGAATGGATTAGATGGAGCTTTGACAGCCACTAACATGAGTGAATGATTGTTTTTAAGACCACTTTGTGCTGATGCCCAAGCTAGATGGTGATTATGACAACTTAGAGACAATTCTGTATCCATTATTTAGCCCCTGCCCCCCTTTCTCTCTCCCCTCCACTCTTCCGCCCCAACCCCCTTAGATAATTAAATCTAATTATACATGTACATCTTTAAGCACTCCTACATGCAGCTGGAATACATGAGGAAGCTTCATTTACTTAGTTTGTAACCTCAACATTAAGTCTGCAAGTTAGGGTTTGATTTCAGTGTGTTTAAATAAGGTATGCTTTCCTTCCCATGTGACTGTTGTGTTTTGCTGTGATTAGATAAGCTGCTAAGACATGGAAGAATCATGAGGTCCAAGTGTTGGGGGAAGGAAGATCCAGGTTTGCTGCCAAAGGCTGCCTGGCTTGCTGGCAAGCAGGTGTTGAGTGTACTGTTTATATGCCTGTGGAGCTGAAAAATAAATACTTCTTTGGATTTTCTTGCTGGCAGCTTGTTCAGCAGAGAGGTTTTAACCATCGTGCAGTCTTCATTATGAGAAGGTGATGTATTTGTCAGCATGAGAGGACTTTTTAATTTCACATCAGCTGAGTGTTTAATCTTCAGTCTTCTTAGTTAAGTTTGTTGTGACAGCTGATTCTTTCCAGTCAAAATGACTGAAGAGTCAAGTCAATTATCTTGAAATACATGGGTTTGTATTTGTGCCTAGGTATGACTGATTAGTCTTTGGCTCCACATTCTGTTGTGATGCACGCTCCCTCAGGACCATGGGGCTTTCTCCCTGACTGTGCTGCTGTCTGTGCTGTCACCTGGCCATGGCTGTGCACCAGAAGATGCTTCCATAAAAGTCCCTGTGTTATCAGCTAAGTGGAGGGGCAGTCTGGAAACTTTTTACAGTCCTTTAAGCAAGCTTTCAGGAAGGCAGAAGTTTTCTCAACTCTGGTTTTGAGGACTCTACCAGAGACAAGTATTTGGGACAGACAGCTGACAGAATGGGAAAATCTCCTCTGACACCAGTCATGTCGATGTAAATGACATACACAGGTTACAACATCTGAACAATGTGAAAGGGAACTTCATAGCTTCAGATAAGATAAAACCCACTTATATTCATCCCAAGCAGGGATCAGCTCCAAAGGGGGTTCCTCATCCTCGGAGGTCCAGCTGGCAGATTTCTAGCTTCCTGGCTAAGTATGCTCTTTCAAAGTGTGTGTGTGTATACACAGATATATATACACAAACACGTGCTGCAAGGGTCATCAAACACCATTCTTAATGAAAGCATTTCCCACTTTTGAAACCTTCTCGAAACAGTTGTCTACAGTGGTCCATGGCCATCATCCTCTTACTTTGCCTTCCAGACGCTGGGGCAAACTTTTTACTTGGGGCTCTTGTGATAGGACAAGGGGTAATGGTTTTAAACTAAAAGAAGATAGATTTAGACTCTATATAAAGGAGAAATTTTTTATGATGAGGATGTTGTTGATGCTCCATCACTGGAAGCTTTCAAGGTCAGGTTGGATGGGGCTATGAGCAACCTGACCTAGTTAAGATGTCCATAGCAGGGGGATTAGTCTAGATGAGCATTAAAGGTTCCTTCCAACCCAAACTATTCTATGATTCTGCATGCAAAGACAGTAAGATGGGCTGCATTCTGGAGTGGCAGCTGTCATTTCCTCCCTGCTTTCATGAGATGAGGTGGTTGGTAACTTGCTATAATCTGCGTGTTCTTCCATCTGGACTATGTTGCAATGGGTGTGTGGGCAAAATGCCTGCCCCCAAGGGCCCACAGAGCATCACACCCTTGGTTTGCAGAGACAGCTGCAGCAGTACTGCTGAAGCTGCAGGGCTGCTTTTGCTACAGAACACCAGAGGACAGGAGGTTGCCTTGTTACTATGATCCCTGAGATGAAAGATGACGTTTTGGTTGGCTGCCTGAAGATGTGGGCAGTTGTCTGTCATTAGTTGTGCCTAGCTTATACTGTAATGCATTTGTTACAATTACGAGGCTCAAAATCTAGTATTTGTATTTTGTTGCCTTTTCCTCTTTCTAATAAGTGAAAACAGAGGTCTGGATTTAATTATAAAATTTCTACACTCTGTGGTGAATTACCCTTAATTCACCTATGACTGTAGCTAATAAATGTGAGTTCAAGATCTCTCCTTGACTGCACACACCTTGCAGTGGGGGTAGCTGTGAATTGGGGCAAGCTCTGTACTTAGAGAGAAGCCCAAAGATGCATTCCCAAATGGGCAGGCCCATAAAAAGGTAAATTCCCATCAGCTGTCGCTAGAGGTCAGCGTTAAAGTAATTTTAAGATCAAATCTCTTCTTACCATGTAGCGAATCGTCTGTAAATTCAAACTGTGGATGCTTGTGACACAGGTGGGACTTGCATAAAATGAGTAAAATATGGAGCTTAAATAGTTGGGTTGAGTCATTTCATACATTCTTGTTATCTCTTGTTTTGATGGAGTGACTGCTTATTTACCTCAAGATAAGTAACAAGATGATTTTGCTTACTATCTTCTCTTTTCTCATCCCTGCTTACTTGCCTGCTTTATAATAAAAAATCCGTGTTCCTTTTCAAATTCGTGGGTTATTTCTTTAGCAGAGTTCAAATCAAATAGCTGTTAACATAATTTTCAGTCAGGGGTTGGAATCAGAAGTTAAATGTACAGATCCTGTTAGAATTCTGTTGTAATTCCCTGGTTTTTGCACATCAGCAGCTGGAGATATATATATATATATATAGGAAGTGGTGTCCATGTGTATGAGTGCATCATGTTTGGAATCAGAGACATAAAACTTGCTTACCAAAGCCCTGCCTCTAACTTTGGTGTAGGTCCTTTCAATCTTGTCTAAATACCCCAGCCAAAGAAGCACTGTTTGTTAAAGGCAGATGCTGCTTTGAGTTGAATTAGAATATTTAGTTATTTTGATTTTTTGAATGTATGTGTTTTATTAAAATGAGGACTAGCCATTGATGCCTAATTTTTCCTTGTGGAAATAATATATACAGATCTAAGTCTAAAACAGCACAATGATCCATCCACGCCAAGATGTCCAGGACATGGCTAAGAGGAGCTGCCTGTCTGTGTTGGGGTATGAAATGTGTTTGTAGGCTGTGCCCATAGAAAGCTTCTGGATACATTAAATTTTTGGCTGCTTGAGAATGCCAGGCCATGGGTGTACAAGAAGAGATGCTTCCAGTTGCTGCAGCTCACTGAGCCAGCCCTAATCTCCATGGGAGTGATGGGCGTCTTGAGGAGTTGCAGTTATCTTCTGCCCGTGAACTTGCAAAATTGCTTGTGTTTGGGCTTGCACTGTGTGCTTTGGTCATAGCAGATTGTGCTTAGCAATAATTGGCACTGTGTCTAATCCTTTCTGGTTTAGGACATGGAAGAGAATTAGATGACATGACAATGCCTGGAAAATAAGAGAGTAGCCTTGTGTGAATGTGGTTACTCATCAACATGGGTTTAAACGTAGTGGTACACATCAAGGAAGGGAAAATAGACTTGATGGGGGAAGGATGGAAACCTCCCTGACTTCAGGGAGAGTGTGGTGTCTCATATGGCCTTTGAAACTCTAAAATAATGAATTTATTTTCAAGCATCAGATTATTTGATTATATTTACATTTCTAATTCCAGATAAAATGATGTTATTTAAATGGGTGTCATGCCTTCCATTTATGGAAGGTGAAAATGGCATTTGCATTCTGAGCTGTTTGAAAGCCTTGACTTCTCCAAAATTGCTTTAGTGTGAGAAACCAGCCTCAGTGATAATTACAGAGAGAATAGCTTAGCATAAATGCATGTGTATGTGCTTTCATCATTTTCATAGAAAGACAACTGAGTAGTTCCCAGCAGTGAAATCTCAGTGCATGTTTTCCATAAAGAAGATTCAAGAAATACTTAAGAATGCACCAAACCAAATGATTTGTGGCCTCACAAGATGCACTAAGCTGCTGGGTGAGTCAGTATAGATGCCTTTCCACAGACTGTTTAGGAGTTTGGTAACATGACACAGATTTCTTCAGTCAACCTCTATTTCTGGGTTATTTTTATTAGGAAGGTCAGTGAGCTGTCTGAGCCTAATTATCCCATCTGGCGAGTGCGCTTGAGGCACACAAGTTTCCTGCAGTTTGTGTGCACAAAGAAATGCTGTGGTTACCACATTATTTAGTCAGCTCCGACTCTTTGGCTGCACAGGAAGGTGTCTGCTGGCAGCTGCCTTGCCCAGGGTAGCTCTGTGACTCTGGAAAAGACTTTGCCTCTCCAGTTTTATCGGGAGAGCTTGCTCTACTGCTCTTCACTTTGATCCCGTAATTTTTTTTTTTTAACACATTGTTTTATTGGTCTCAGTTAAAAGCTGTGTGTTGATTCAGAACTTCTCTTCAGTGTTTCAGAAGTTTCTTTCATTCTTCTTGCACCATGAAACATTAAGTGGACTTTACAGAAGGATCCCCAGGTCTTCAAGCTGCATCATCTTACAGCTAGCATTGTCTATTTTAAGTGTTGATACAGACTTCTGCAAGCACAGGATGTAGTCAGCCCAACCATCTCCAGGGCAGTTCAGCCTCACAGTAACACCTGTAACAGCCTCTGTAACAAACAGAACGAGTGTTGGAGAAGAATCCTGGTGGGGCAAGTACCACATCATTGGTCATGGGCACATGAGACATGGACGAAAAAGGAAATTACATGTTAACTCTTGGGTTATGTCTTAGCCTATGAAATGTTAAATCCCTCTGTTCTTTCCTAGGGCATCCATTCAGAATGCCAGCTGAAATGAATATAATTACTGACATATACTGTCGGTATATTTAAACCTTCACCAAGACTTTGTGCAAACACAAAATCCTTAGAGACATCTTTATTAATGAAGCTGCCCAGTCATATGCAATAATATAGATATATGTTTTAAGACATTAATTTCCATGCTTTGTAATCCTATTTCAGATCTGAAAAGAATGTAATATAATTCTGGCTGGAAAATGTTTTAGATAAATCCATGAATTCAGTAAAAACTGTATGTTCTTTATCTGCTGCTAAGCTCTTTCATTAGTGGCTCTTGACAAAACTGTGCTGTATAAAAGGTGGCAGTGAAACTGATAAAAATCCAATTTTCTTTGTTTAACCAGAAACAGGTGTGCAGTCTATGTATTTTCTCTGTGAGCCTTGAGACCGCTGGCAGGATTGAGATAGGTCTGTAGCTATGAGGTTTGCAGCTTCAATTCTGTCACTGGCCATTTTCCCATGGCATGAGCTATACCTATTTGCAGAGGCACAGAGCAAAGCCGTGCCAAACTGTGATAAAGATTATGTGCATAGGAATGATAAAAGGATACAAAATATTATTGTATCCCAGGAACACGCTGATACAGGAGGTTTGAAAAATATGTAATAAGGGAGGGAAAGCTTGCCTTTTTTTTTTTTTTCCCCACCTCTGTCAGAAGAATTTAAAAAATGAATAAAACAAGAGTGTGCTAGCCCTTGTTATGTCCTCGTACACGTGCAGACTTGTAAAGAGCGTAAACTCATCTCTTCTGGTGTTGTAGTGAAAATGTGGGCACTTTTTCTGATATAATCATTGAAATGTGAAATGCTTCAATGAAAAGCTTATCATTCATTTGTTTGGAATATAGCTCAGAAGAAGTCTGGGGTACCTTGGCAATATGGAACAAAGTAATATTTTTTTCTTTTCCTGAGGAAGTTGTTCTGTGACACCTGTCTGGTGTGGATATTTCTTGGTCCTCTAAGCTGGTCTTTAATTCTGCCAACATCTCTGTTCAAATAGTGATTAAGTGATTTATGGAAAGGAGATGGAAGGTATGGGAATGAGGAAAAAATGAGAGAGAAGAATGAAGAGAAAGAAAGAGCAGAGAAGGAGTCAAAGAAGACAAGAGAGGGAGAATTAGGCACACACACTTAAGAAAAGGATTGTGTACCCATAGTGAGGTAGGGAAGAGGTACTTTTATTGCAGTCTGGTGTATGTTGTTATCTGTGTTTGGGGAAGAAGAATATACCCAGCCATAGGGTCAAGTCCAAATGTTTGTCTAGTGAAGAATTAGGGAGTGTGAGGCATGGAAAGCAGAGCTGTGGTGGCCATATATTCTGCACAGACCCAGCTTGCATCTGCTTGGCTGGTCATAACCCTGCAAGGCAGACGGGAGCAAACTGTGTGGTGCATGTGTCTCTGTCTTCCCTGAATCCATCCGTCACCAGCACCAGATTTATTTCATTGTTGTAATCATCTTCAACGAAGTCATCCATCACCATCTTAAAACTTTCCTCTCAGCATAGGAGCTAAGCAGCCATTTTACTGATGAGATTATTGAGATTTTATGTGTCTGACAGTGTGCCTTTCATCAAAGCACAGTTCTGTTGCTTTGGCAGGAGATTTTTTTCTTTTTCTTTTTTTTTTTTTAAATGTATGAAACATAGCAGGACCTTGGCACAGATAAATGCTTATTAAAAATAAAAGGGAATGTGGTGGTAGAGATCTGTAGTCAGTAGAGGCACTGGGGTGTTCAAAAAAATTGATAGGGTTTTTTTGTTGGTGATTTGTTTTTTTTAATTAGTTACTGCCTTTAGTCACAATAGATTTTTCATGACCTTGAAACTAATTGTAAACAACAGAGGAACTTGAGGAAAGATTGAATGATTTCACTTCTGAGTTGTTTTTTTTTTTTTTCTGAGTGAACAGGCATGATGCTTTTCCTTGTTGGCAAAATCTTTCAGTGCTATAGATTGTAAGATACCATTTTGTCTTTTTCAAGTACAAAAATCACAAGGAAATTGTTTTGGGTTTTTTAAGAGAGTGTAGGAAAGATGAGAAGGTCCCCCTTTGTTCTAAGGTCAATATCCTATGCAAATTCTGTGTTAGATACTTTAGGGACTCCCAGATTTTCAGTGTCTAGGGCAAGTATCCTGAGCATGAGAAACTCGGAATGGGGACCTCATTCAGTATGAGTTCATGATATCCCTCTGCAGTGTTGATTGAGGGAAGCCCATGATGCCCAATTCTGCTTGTAGCCATCAAAGCTGGTGTCGGCTGGAAAAAAATATTTGAGGTTTGGGGAATGACTTGCTTTTTCTTCCCCTTTCATTTTAAGAACATGCCATCTGTTTCAAACAGGAAGTTCTGAAATAAGCATTTCTGATGTCTGGTGACACCTGCAGCTCACGTGACTTTTTTGGTGATGGTAATGAATTCGTTACTTGGATAAAATTACTCCCTCTCAGCTGCCTTCGGGTGGTTTTATGTTTACTTGCATAACTCAGAAAGGATTTCTAGCACAGATTTCTTGACCAGATCAAGCAACGTATCTCAGCATCTCAATGCCTCCTTCCTCACACCACATGATCAGAAAAGTCTCTTGCTTAGAGAGGCTTCTAGTCTTGGGGCAGCATTCACTACATTTGCAGTTGGCTTATCTTGGAAATAGCAGTAAAGGTTCTAAATCCCTGAGCATTTGTATGAGTGGAAAATAATAAGTAAATCCCTGCTTTAACCAGTATACAGTCTAAATGTACATTTCTTGTAAGGAGTATGTTGTTATTTTCATTAATACAGTTCTTAATGCCATAGTCCCCACACTATCATTTCTTAAACTATCAATTGCCTATCCTATACACAGGGTGGTTTCCTCACCCTGACACATCATCTATTATAGCCACACAACATAGGGGATTTAGACAGAACTGAAGAATATGTAATAAGTATGGAGGGAAAAAAATCTGATCATTATTATTACTAATGAGTGGAACAATTCAGTACATTGGACTGATAAACCTGTGCCAACGTGAAGTTTGAAAGTATTGAAAAAACAGAAAATGGTGTCAGTCATTGATTTCGAAGCTTGGCCATTGAAGGAAGCAAGGAACCTTCAGGACACCTTTAAAAGTAATTATTATTCATAAACATGCTTGTTCCAGTTTAATAAGCTTGTTTGTTTAACCCTGACTTCAGTTTCTTTAATTGCTTTTATTAAACCACAAAGAAGGTGTACATGTCTAAGTAAATGGGGAACTTTCCACTTCCACATTCCAGCCATTTATTAAGAGTATGTATACTCAGGTGTTTATTAGTGCCATCAATACTGCCATGTTGCCCAGTTCATTTGGGGAAAAAAAAAAGTATAAGAGGCATTCTTAGATAAGGACTTAAGTCAGAATGAAGGTGTAGTGTCCCTCAGGTAGTTTTCTTGGATTAATACAATTGCCAACCTTCAGATTCACTGGTTTGGACCATAGCCAGGTCACATTCGGGTCATTGCCTATTTATAGTGTTTTCAAAATAGACAGTGCAGGTATTGATTTGTGTGCACTCTTATGAGTGTTTCCTATGAGCTTCTGCTGTTTGCAGTTGTGCAAAACAGGAGAATTCAAATTGCCATTGCAACAATTTTACAGATTTTATTTAGCACAACTGCAAGGAAGGAGTTCCTTGTCCTAGGTACAGACACCTAGAAACAGTGACTGAGCCCTTTGAGTTACCCAGTCTGATTTGGCTGTGTTGCAGGGCTTGTGGTCATGCAGTCCTAACAGACTGAAACTAGGATACACTGTGCTCTAACCTTATCTCTGGAGAAAAAGGAAACAAACAAACAAAAGAGAAAAACCAAAGAAGAAAATAACAGGATGACAGCACTTCAGCAGCATCCTGATCTAGGACAAGGTCTTTTGTTGCTCCCTGTAATAAACACCAACAGTTGAGTTTCACCACAGAAAGAAAACCAATTAAGTGACCCTCGTATCTATATTACATGTGCTTTCCGGTAAAGTCAGAGTTTGGTTATTTTAAGATTTTTGATAACAGAAGAGCAGTTGTGAGGTGAGAAAGCAGATGGTCCTTCCTCTGAACAACTTACATCTTAAATAAATGATTGTGCAAGCATGAGGAGAGCAGAAGGAGGAGGGTGAGTTTGTGCACACACCGTCATGGTGTGTGAAGATGTCCTGTAACCCAGTACTTCTCAGTGCTGAAAGTGTTCAAGGTGTTGAACTATTCAGCTCTCTTTTTCCCCTCTGCAGCCTGTGAGTTTAACTCTCTATTGAGCTGTTGACCTCTGTGTCAACAAATGACTTGGAGTGTGTCTGACCATAGGAGACTGTCCACGGCATTCCTGTGTCTCTCAAGCTGGGATGTGGATGGCTTGGAAAGGTTTGACTGAGGAGAGGTCTCTCCACGCTTCCTTTGATCAAGGTTTCAGGTTACCTGCAGTGCTTCCTAGTCTTCTCCAAGACATTTAGGCCTCTCTGTTTCTGCTATCTTTGGCCAGCAGTTTTCTGCACTTTTCAAGTTCCTGCTCACCTGCAAAGGGGCAGGAACCCCTTCCCCCTCAGCTCTTCACATGTGGATTGCTGCTACGTCCTCTTCTGGCTTCCAGGTGTCCCAGCAAGCAAGAGAGGGTTAAACCTGAGACTCAGCAGCTCATTTAGCATCAAACAACTGGCAGTGGAGAAACCAGGAGATTTTCTAGTGTGACTGCAGAGGGAGGTTGCACATATGGCTGAAGCTGAAGGAATGAGTGCTGCAGTGCCTTGGGAAGCTGAGCTGGCCAGCAGTGCTCAGGAAGGAAGTTCTGTGGCACCAGGAAGCTGCTGTCATTCAGGACAGGATAGAAGCGAATCATCTCTAAACCACCGTGTTGTTTAAAGGATATGCTTTAGTATGTGGCAGTGTCATAGTCAGGTGTCCTCCCACATGGTCAGAGCAACTCTGTTAAGCAGTAGAAATCAGGACAAAACCAGCAGCAGAGAGTTGGTGCGTCAGAGTTGTCAGTCATGATGTCTTCAAGTCATCTTTGGATTACTGATAATTAGAGGATATCTTGGCTCATTTGCCTGTGCTGTGAAGCTGACAATTATTTGAAGAGGAAATAAAGTGACCTCTGAGAGAGGTGGTGCTGACTGCTCTGAACTGGGGGTTGCCACTGTGAGAATCATGCAGCCAGGCATTTAGGATTGCACATCTCTTCTTTGCTGTAGGTTTAATGTGATTTTAAATAAATGGGAAAATTGAAAGGCATGACACAAAGAGGAAAGTGCAAAGGAAAACTGGATGTCATTTAACTAAAAAAAACCCCAACCTGTTAGAAAATGCAGTCTTTGATGTCTTGGTTGTTTAGATCACATAGCATTAAAAATTAGATTAAAAACAAGATTAAAAACATGCTTGTTTTATACATCATATCTCTACCACTGCCAGCACTTTCAAGTTGCAGTCTGTTTAGGAGCTTTTAATGATAATGATCTAATTATTTTTAAGACTTGGTAGTAAACACTTCATGTCGATATTTTAAGGGTTTAAATTAATGATTTCAGTTTTACAACTTGGTACAAGCTATTGTAAGAAATAGGCACACGGTCTGAAATTCCATTGGCTGGGCACCCTTTAATCATACCCTATTCCTGCTACATTACAAAACATTAATCAAAATTGGAAGCCTACGAGTAATTCTTTCTTTCGTTGCTGTTTTCTCTGAATGGCCTTATTATGTTTAAATCCTGCATGGGTGTCGTGGTTGAGGATGTTTTCAACATCAGTGAATAGTTTGAGTCTTTCAGAGGTGAGGAACCACAAACTGGTGTTTTCCTATACAGTATGCTGGCACAGTTGCACTATTCTTTGTTTTCTTTTATTTTATTATTAGAGTTTTTAAGTACTTCCTTAAAAGTGGAGGAAGGAATTAAAATGGTTATAGTACAGTTAGTGGATGATGAGCACAGGATCTGCTAATAATCTTTTGGGGATGATAGTGATTCTGGACAGGTGATATTACAGATACCACCTCTGTAATAATTACATAATTACATGCCTAATAGTAATTATGCTCTGAAGTAGTTTACCCCTGGTTTTGAGCTTTGTGGAGCAACCAGCTCTGTTCACTGCAGGGATCAGACTCTGCTGCTGCTCTTGGCTTCCTGGCACAAAAGCCTAAGTCCTGAGCCTTGATCCCCCCATTCTCTTGAACCAGCTCCTTAAAACAACTGCAGTTTCTCCTTTAGGCAAAGGTTCAAGAGAAGTGGCGAAAGAACTAAGACCGAGTTCATCTGAATTACTTCCCTTGTGTGCTGTTGTTTTTTGTTCCAGCACAGCACTCAAAACAGAGGTGTGGATGAGAGAGGGCTGTGCTAGCTGTGTGGAGAAAGAAGTCTTCTTGTGCACTCATTTATATTTGCTAAGGGAGGCTGAGCACAGTTTTTGTGGGTTTTGGATAACATAGTCTTGGTTTTAAAAAACAAACAAACAAACAAACAATGATTCACAATTGAGCCTACACTTTCAAATTTCATCTTGCAGAAGAAAGACTTTGTCAGTCTTTTGTGCTTTCCTTTGCTCTGAGTTTTCATGCCAGATGAACCAAAGCTGTTTACTCCCAGGATCAGTTCATCTTGCTCTGTGGGCAGGTGAACGCTGACAGAGCTGAGCTCTCTTCAGCAACAGCTTTAAATGAATCATGCTGAGCCAGTGGCCTCAGCACCCTTCCCACAGAGTCTGGTGTTCCTCTTCTGGAGCTGGTTGGCAGGCAGCTAGAGCACATGCATATCCCTGCACTTTGTATGCTACTTTAGTGTTAGAAAAAAAATCAGTTGTTTCTAGAGCAGCATGGTACAGGAAATCCAGATCTTACAAAAGGAGAAATTATTGTCACGGACAGTCTTGTGTTTGCTGCTATATTTTAATATTTTAACCAAATACATGGCATTTTTTTCTCTGATTTACAGTGCTAAGTAGAATACTGTCTTTCCTTTTACACTTTATGCAATGCATACAGATGGTGTAGTATATAATAATTATATGTACAATACATTCTACAGTAATGTACTATATAGTACACACAACATACAGTTAGTTCTCTGTGTGTGTGTATACATAGGTGTATGTGTGCACACATGTATTCTTAATTTTGAAAACCCTGCTCCTGCAGGAGTACTGGGTTTAGGTGTAATTACAGCATCTCATTGACCAGGAGAGAGTTGTGTATAGAATCACCCACTTACAATAAGTTAATGGCAGGATCACATCTTAGTCCCATTAGTGAATGTCCCCTGGTACATATTCTGTAATTGCTTTAACTGGTCTCTCTCCTAGCTTTCCTGAGCAGAAAATGCCACTGAAAGGCTGCCATAATACATGGAAAATATATTTCAGTCCATGCTTCTAACAGGGCAGGTGTCTCCACCAATCTGTTTTAGTCATTGAGCTGTACTGAGAAATTTCAGCTTGTTACAGCCTGGAGTGATAAATTTTTGGGGTGTTTTTTGGATTGTGGCTGTTTGTAGCTTCTGATTTGGCCCTGATGACCACGTCTCAGTGGTAGCCTAGAAGTGATGAATACATTCTTACTGATGGCATACTTACAAATATATATATATATAGATATGTGTGTATATGTATGCTTGCTAGAGACAACCTTACTTAAATTAATTATTAAAAAAAAAGAGTAAGTTTAATATAAGTATCCATGGATAACACTGAAGTACCAAATGTGAACTAAATTATTCCTATGACTGATTTTGTAAGAAAGGATGGAAATTCATTTCAAAAGCCCTGGGCTCCATCCATATACTTTGTTGGTGCTGCCAGGAAGTTTTTGCCTTGCAAGAGCTCTCTCCTGCTGCTACTTTGTTCTCCTGTCTGCTGGGCCAGTAGATAGTGAATCAGGTTTTCTTTTGGCAGGGGAGTTTGCAGCAGTGTAAATTGGTAACAGTCATTGTGCTTTTAGGGATGTGGAGGTGGCACATGAATTGCTGGTTTCTTCAAGAGAACAGTAGAAGCACTGTTCATGAACAGGAACTTTTCACACATATAGAAAGGACTACATTCCCCAACAAATATTTGTCGAAATGTGTAGATTGCCCAGTTTTCTTTGCCTGCAAGTGCACTAATTGATTATCGTACCAAAAAGGCATTTTGATCTGTCAGTGCTGTGAAGATTTTGAGCCCATGTATTAACATGATTCATTTTCAGTTAGTTTGTGTTGCATGTTCTGAATTTCTGGTATCGTGGACATTTTAGATCACCAAGGAGCCCAAGCACTGTGTGCACTAATATGGGGACTGAATTGGGTCTGCTAGGTGTAGGATGAAGCACAAGCAAAGTCTTTTGTGGTGTACAGGGGTTTTGAGAAGGATTCTTTTGTCTTTGATTAGCTGGAAGAAGAACTCATCAAAGACATGGAGAAACATTTTTTGCAGCTCCTCTCTGTTGTTAGATAGGTTGAGCTAACTTTCCTTGACCCACAGGTTCATGAGCCTTCAGTAAATGTTGATGAGATGATAGTTTTTGACCTCTGCTATTGTAAGCTGCAGCTGTTTGCTTCTGTCGTAGTTTAACCCAGGTGGTAGTAAGTACCATGCAGCTGCTCACTGACTTCCTTCCCTCTCTGCCCCCAGTGGGATGGGGAGGAGAATCAGAAAAAAAAAGTAAAACCTGTAGGTTGAGATTAAAAGAGTTTAATAATTGAAATAAAGTAAAATAATAAGAAGAAAGAATAATAATAGTAATGAAAATCAGCGTCTCAGTGATCTTTTCATATGTTAAGTATAGGGCCAATATGCATCTGTGCTTTGGATTGTTCAGTGCAACATGTCCCACAGCAGTCTTTGGCAAGTGCTTTGACTGCCAAAAAACTGTGGCATATCTGTGTAAATTCCCAAAGCGATACCAGCATTCTTATTCACTAGTATGTCACCTTAATTCAAAGTATTGTCAGGAGCTGGAATTGCACTTTGCATGCAGATCTGTGCAACTTACTTAAGAATATTCCATGAATTTATGTCCTGTGATGAGCTGAAACTTGGGTCTTCTCTCGTGTGACTTGTAGCGTCCCACATGTTTGGAAAACTTTATTGAGAATGTAGCTGTGGAATAATATGTGACACACTTCAAGCAGCTCTTTTTTTTTTCCTTTATAGCACAAAATCCTTCTTTATTAGCAAGTCCGTAGGTATCAGTAGAAGAGCATGAGTCCGAAGGACACTGGCTCCCAGTACAATTCTTTTCCATTGCAAGGCACTTCATTCTGTGTATTGTTGTTGTGAGAGCATGATCAGCACAGAGCAGCAATTCGAGGAGTTACAAGCTGGCACGCTGAGGAGACCGAGGAGTGCCAGCTGGGCCTGAGGAGCAGCATGATCCCTAGTTGTGTTTTCCTCAAAGTGCTTGGACAAGTTCCATGTTGTGAGCAAGATGGACAAAACACATACATCCAACAGCAGTCCTTGCAGTGCTTTTTAAGTGTGCTCTCCAGCTGTGTTTAATTACGCCTCTAGCTGGGTAAAACTTCCCACAAGTTTTAAAAGTCCCTGGCCTGTACCTGGACTCATGCAGCTTAAGGTATGTGACACTGTTCCAGACTTCCTACTATTTGTCTTCTAATCCTTAAATCCTTCAAACAAACATATTTTCAAAAGCCTTTTTTTTTTTCTTTATAGTCAACTGCTAAAATGATTTGGCATCATCTATCAAGGGAGCAGGAACTGAGAGACAAATCCTAGTCCAACATGTCCAGTGATAAGTTCTGAGTGATGACTGCTTTTCCACTAAACTCTTGTCTGTCTTTATAGAATTAATGTAATTTCTGCAGGCAATGTAAAGGTCTGATGGGGAGAGGGGAGTAATTTTTGGGGAGATTTCTTTAAAAAATCAACTAGTATATGTTTGGGGGGTTTGCAGAAAATTATTCTAATAAGAAAACCAGGGCCTCAGAGTTTACTATCTTGGAACATATATACTAGTAAGACAAACATCTCAGATGAGAATTGTCAGCTGTACATGCTAGAAGAATTATCTGCAAATCCTGTCTGCAGCTGCTGAGAGCAGAGCTGAGGTTAGTCAGCCTGCAAGCCATGCTCGTTTCTGTGGGTGGTCCAAATTGTCCAAATGCTTCCCCAGCACTAGGATGGTTTGGAAGGCTCTGTGCTTATCCTGTGCTGTTCTTCTGGGGTGTGCAAAAGCAGGTCTCTGTGTAATCTCTGTGTCATCAACCACCCCTCTGCCCTGGGGGAGCTCTCTGGGGCCCCTGCACGTTTCCATGTTTTAGTTCAGATTCCTCTAGCTGTGTGCCTACCATGAGTCCCACTCTGGCTCTTCCCTTTCAAGAGCACTGGTCGCTGGGAAGCACTGGAGCACATTCTTGGCACACACGGGTCTCTGAAGAGCTTGCAGCCTGGTCTGGTGCAGATTCATGTTTGAGTCCATTTCAGAAGATATTCCAGAAATGTTTTCAATCACAGACCTGGCCACCATGTGTCTTACCCTGATCCATTTCAAAGCCTCATCCAATTGTTCTCCCAAAGTTATCTCATAACACAGAAAGTCTCTCTGCATCGGACATTTCCCGCTGTGCCAGGCTGTGTGTCTGTGCCGCACTCCCTGTACCAGTTAGGCATCACTGCACCAGGTAGGTTTATCTCCCTCAGGCTGGACACAGCTTTGCTTCTTTTCCATTTGCAAAGGTGATGGCTATATGCTGAAACATTAGTTTTGCCTTCAAAAGAAAATGCTTAAATTCTTGCCCTTATTCATAATCACATAGTTAACTACTCTGCAGCAAAGTAGCACTGGTCTGCTTTCTCGGCAAGGCCCTGTTAATGCAAGTCATTCAAGCTCATACTTCAAAGTCCATGGAGGTAATCTGGTGTATAACAGCCATGGATCTGGCTCATTTTTCACATGCTGTGAACGCCACTAAACATATACATACAAACCTTTGCTTTGCCACAAAGTTTCCTCATGACCTTGAAAAAAAGACTTTGGAACTTTCTTGTGCTGAAAATTATGAGAATGAAAATCTCTCTTCCCTCATCTGCTCTTTCTTGCTTGAATATGAATTATAGCATGTAGCGGGTTGAGTTCGAAACCAGGCAGAAACACCAATTAAATGTAGTGGTTTTGGTTCAAAATATTCATTACTTACTTATTTTCCTTCTGTGAGATAAGAATTAGGAGAAAAGCAAAGCAGGCACAAACCTTAAACAGTTGCAGTACAATGAAAGAGTTTTATTACTAATAGAATTAAAAGTAAAGAGACAATAACAAAACAAAATTAAAGCAAATCCCCCCCCCCCCCTCCAGCCAGCACTTCTCTCCTTTTACCTAGCTCACACAAGGGATAACAGAACATGGGATGTTAGTCAGTGTTCCAGTTCTTGAAAAGTCTCTCTCTTATGCTTAAGGGAATAAAAAGGTTTTTCCTTCAGTTGCACGTGGTTCCCAAACTGCCACCAACAGCAGATCCGCCCGGAAACAAACAATCTGCTGTGTGTAGAACATCTCTCCCATGAAAAATCTCACAGTTCCTTCACACTGCAAAACATGGGCCATCACATGGGGTTATTCATCTTTTTAAGGATAAGTTCTTTTGGCCTGCACACAAAGGCTCTTCTTCGCCACAAGTCTCTAGCAGCCTCTTACTACTATAAAGCCTGGCATCGGCATTTTTCACAATCTTCACAGGCACACGAAGATACTCCATCCCCCCATGTTCTTCAAATGGATTAAAGAGACAAACAGTTTGTGGTATTACAGTTTCTTACCACGGCATGCAAGAAGGTTTCTTTTAAGCTGCGCGCCAGAATCGTGGCACCGCCCTCTTTTCTCCTGTCGCCATTTCCAGCTCCGTCCCACGGGACTCACTTCTCTTTCTCTCTGACTCTGACGCCGCCATGCTGAAGGGTGTTTTTGTTCGGCCTTTACGGTGGGGAAAGCCTCGCTCCCTTTGTGCTGCTGGCTGCGTGGTGTCTTCTTCAGTTCAGCACGAAGTGTGCTGGCTGCAGACAGGAGGCTCTGCCGGCTCCCGTTGACTCCGCCGGCTCCGCATGGAGAGGAGAGGGACCTGCCGGTCCCCAGAAGCCGTGCTGGATGGGTTTAGCTGTGAGCAGTCCATGGCTGGTTTGAGCTGCCTGTGGCTCTGAGGCAGTCCCCTCCCAGCCACCCAGGGTCCGTGCTGCAGCGTGGGGAAAGGGGGAAAGGGGCAGTGGCCCCGGCCCGGCCCGGCGGGGCCGGGAGGCTCCGAGCTGCCCCCACCTCCCAGCAAGCGAGCTCCGACCAAAGGGGAAGTCCCGCCTTTCTGTGCGGTTTAAATATGTAAATTGTGAGAAGCGTAATTGGTCTTAAAGACTGTCCATCAACTCAGGGTCAACCCAATACATAGCAGAACAAGTTTTATTATACAGTAGTACATTGTATCATGATTAGGGTCTCTGCTGGAGCATTAAATATTACTATTCTATATAATTTTCATTTAAGCAACTGTTCTTGCTCTTCCATTGCCTTCCATGCTGGTCCTCTGTTTATGTGTGTGCATAGGTGCTTCATTTCATACTGCACAGACAGGTAATACTAAATTTCATAGTAATTTGAGCGTGTGTGTCTGTGTGTGTGCCACCCAAACGCAGAATCAACAGCAGAAGTTATTTGTGTTATCTAAAACTAATCTATTTATTGAACAGATGTTGGAGGGAGGATTGTGGTCTTTCTTCAGAGTGGCACTTTGATTGTTACTCCAATATATTCTTACTTTGCAAAGCCTTGGTAGAATTTCATTGATTTGATATGTTCATTGCAAATGAAAGTTTCAAATGCATATAGAAATTATCATAACAAGCACCAGTGTGTGTTCCTATTTGAAATTGATGAGGTTTTGAATTACCTTAGCCATGTATAACATTTTAGTGAAGTAAAAATGACCAAACTCATGATGTGAGTTTGGGAAGCTAGTTTATTCTGTTCTCCCCTTCTTCCCAAGCTCTTTGAAAGAAACACCTTCCCTCCATTTGTCCTGGGTCTTATTTGGCTGAATGTGTAGATTGTTTCTAAGCCTGACAGTCTGACATCTCTTTTGGTCTTTGGAATGATCAGCACTGCCCATGCTGCACCAGGGTCTGCAGGAGGATAGGCTGCTTTAGCCATGTGGTCTTGGGGCTCTGACTGATCATGTATTTTGATTTCTTATGTGCATTAAATCTATACCAAAGAAACCTTGAAGTTTATCTATCAGAAGATGACAGGTGTCTATTTGTCCCCTCCTTAAAAGTTCACAGGCTGCTATTAATGCTCTGAAAGGTGTTTTGCAGTCTGCTTGGCCTGTGGCTTCTGCAAGTATATTACTCTAAAAGCATGAATTAGGGAACATCCAAATACATATATTTATAATATACTAAAAGCATAGATTATAAGTGTCCAAGTGCCCATAATTATTCACTGTGTGTTTCATTCTTTTTGGGAAAGAGATTTGAGTCCTCCTCAAATCGCTGAATTTCTTTGGAGTTAATCGTTGTAGTGGTTTGGTCCAAAATACTCATGACTTACTTATTTACCTTCTGTGAGATAAGAATTAGGAGAAAGCAAAGCAGGCACAAAACTTACAAGAATATAAAGAAGTTTATTAACAGACCTAAAAGGAAGGGGAAAAAAAAAATCAGAAAAATCATACCACACCTTTCCCCTATCTCCCACTGTAAAAAGACAACCCTTGAGATGTTCAGTCTGTTTACCACTTCCATAATAACCTTGTTCAGTTCACTTAGGGAGAGGAGTCTCTCTTGCTCATGCTATGGAGCCATCTCCACAAGAAGTTCTCTCATGGCTTCAGTATCACAATGAGACAGCCGCCCGGGTTGGTTCTCTGCTCGCATGTGAGAGTCCTTTCCCCAACTTGCAGCTTTTCCCGCAACTTCTTTTGAGGGCCCAATCTTGAGCTAATGGGGTACCATTTTAAGGTTGAGCTGTTCAAAAAACAAAGGTTCTCGTCACCCATCTCTGGGAGCATCTTCATCTCTAGGAATAGAGGCCCTCCCCCTTCCCTGGTAGCAAAAGGGTCCTCATCATCTTCATCTCTAGGATTATCTCTGGAAGCATCTCTAGGAACAGAGGTCTTCTCCTTCCCATTTGGAGCCAGAGTCCTTATCACTTCCGTCTCTCCCTGTTCAAACTTCTCATCAAATTACAGCTGCTTCAGCATTTGCTTATTACAGCACAGGTGCTTTTGCTTACAAGTTGAACACTCCACCCCCCATGCTGTCATGAAATTACAACAGGTACTCTGATATATCATAGTCCATCACCACCATAGCTTTTACAACAGAATTTCAGCTTTAAGCATCTCCTCTTTCTCCTCCCTCAGGATTTCAGCTCTTCTTTCTTTACTTGATGTCTGCAGGCTCCATCTGTTCTGGAGGAAACTTACAGCACTAAAAGGGTTAATCTCACCCAGGCCTTGCAGGTGGAATTTCACTTATCTCTGTTGGTCACATGATCTTTGCTGGGCAGCGGGCAGCTTCAGCTGAATCTTCAGCCGCACTGGAGAGGGGGAGCCGGGCTGTGCCGTCTGCACATAGCAGGGATGTGGGGGGCTGCGGGTGGAACAGGGCCCATCAGCTCCAGGATGGCTTTGTCCCGACCCGGGCCTGGCCAAGCGGGGCCCAGCCCAGCCCCACTGGGGCCCCGTACAGGCCCAGCCCAGTGACCTGTCCCCCAGCTGGAAGCAAGAGAGAGCTTTCCCGAGGTTTGTCTATTCTTAAATGTGGACCACAGAGGCGGTCAAAATTTTAAGTGGCTTAAAAAATTGCCAATATTCAAACTAGGCACTTGATAGGTTCTGTCAGATCATAGAGGAAGCTGTAAGCACCTCTTTGCAAGAAAATCACTTCTGGAGTTATGCTAACCCATGACAATCGTTTATATGAGTGTGTGCACAGGTGCATGAAGACAGCAGTTTCCAGCAATGTGACATCAGAGTTTTGTCTGGAGTTGCATGTGCAACTTTTTTTTCTTAAAATCTGTGGGGAATCTTTAGGTTTTGGATGGTTTAGAAAAGGCTATCAAAATGCAGAGTAAAAAAATGAGAAAAGATGTGGATGGTCAGCAGCATTCAGTGCTCAAACTTGCAATGTAATAACCATAGGGCAAAAAGTCATCCAGCAAGGGACTCCCACAACTGTGAAGTGACACAGCATACTGGATGGAGAAAAAGAAATAATTTGAACTTTGTTAAGGTATTCAGTATGCTAATATTGGGTAAATCTTTAAAAGAAAATGTTACTGATTGAAAAGAAACTATATGAAGAAGCTCTTTATTACGCCAGTGCTATCAACTGAAGCCAATGACTAGCCTGAATTAGAAACAGAGAAATTTTCAAGAACCTGAGCCTGTCATAAAAAAAAAAAATAGGCAATTATTTTTCTTGATTTCTACTGGGATCTTAATCAAACTCTTTGATTTCTGCTGGGGAAAAAAGTCCAAAAAAATGCCCCTCTGAGACATGCAAACTTACAGTAGCTGTTCAAAAGCACCAAAGTCATTGCAGTATTTTTGATCTGCCTTGAACATACCTCAGAATTTTAGGGACAGCCAAGATGTCAGGACCAGCTTTTTTATCCATATTCTGCAGGAGCTGAGGAGATACATGGGTGAATTCATGCAACATGAATTACTATAGTGAAAGCCGTAGTACTTGCAAGGAGAAAGCAAATCCCTCACCAGGGTGAAGTGAATGTGCAGCTCAGAATACTTGTGGTGCCTGTCTGTGAAAACATGATGCAGTGCACCTTTCTGGTCAGGTCTGCTGTCTGTGCTTGCTACTGCACAGCAGACGGGGTCCTGCAGCGTTCTCAGAAATCAGGAGGAGTTAAGGGCAAGAAAGAAGGCAAGGTGGTAAATCTGACTGTAGCAGAAGGAGATGGAAAGACTAGAGGCGAAGACAAAGGAAGATAAATGAAACGAGAACTTTGAGATCTTTGCTTACAGTAATTTTATTTTATAGAACTTTAAACTTTTTTAAAAGGTAGGAAAATTTCTTACCAATGTTACCTGTGTGTACATGGCAGGCGAGGGACTTAGGTAGTAAGAAAAGTAATGTGCTGAGGGTAATGCTGGGGACTGCAGCACCTATAGACTTGGCAGTGGGGTAGATTTGAGAAAACTTGCTTAGATGTGAGGTGCTCATGCCCTGATAGCTGGAGGAGGAGAAAGTGCTTTTAAGTTTTATTTATATTCCATGACCTCTTTTGAAATCTTTTTAATGCCTTGAGCCTGGTTTCCTTAACGTGTAGACTTGCACATTTCTGCATGGGAACCTTGCAGATTTTTTCATTTCCTCACTTTCTTATTTTTCACTTTTGTTTGTTTGTTTGTTGTTTTCTGTTTTTTGGTTTGTTTTGTTTGGTTGGTTTGTTTTTTTATCATCCCTATTACTCCTCTACTGCAGTATGGCCAAGGTGCTCTCTTCTCCTAAGTCTATATGCTTAAATGCCCTGCACAATCTTCCTACAATCTTTTCACACAGCTCACATTTGGTAACTGAACACAGGGCAGAACTTAACGGGGGGAAAAATAAATGTGGTGAGGGTCGAAGCTTTTCTTAAACTCTTTCTCTGAACACTAAGCAAATGAATAAGAAACAAAGCCACAGGCATTCTGTCTGTAATGGGAGTCAAATGTGATCAGATATGGCTAGGCAGGCTAGCCCTCTCCTTTAGACATTTTTTCTCACTTTCTAACAGCCTGGAAGTGAATCTGTCTTTCAACCAGAAACCTGTGTTAGAAATGATCTTTTAAAAGCAATGTCATCTGCAGGAAGAACCCACGACAGATTAGTTATTGGGGAAAAATAAGTGACTTAGTGCGACTTTTAGGAGTTCCACTTTGAAAAGAAGTGAAAGTTAAGGAGAGGAAGTGCCAGAAAGCAAAGTTTTTCTTCTTGCCTTCCATTATAGCTGCAATTTCATCCTATTTTAAGACTTTTCCCGTCTCTGGCTTGTCAGCATCTGTATTCTGTCACACAATTTTATTCACTAAGAATAAATATGCCATAATTAGCTGAAAGATGAGTCTCATAATGACAGGTATAGAGGTGTTTTATTTGCTAAGACTTTGTGCCCAGAGGAAAAAAATTACATAATATGCCAAGCAGGCTTACAATCTGAAATCTAAATGTATCAATCTGATTATTTAACCATGATTAGGGTATTTTGACTTAGTTCCAGTATCCTTTGACATTTCAGGTGTTTGCAGCCCTAGCCAAAGATGAAGATGTGTTTAACCGTGGTTTTTATTGCTGGCATTTGAAGAGATGTTTGAAAGAGATCTGTTTGCATGAGATTCCCTCATGGAATCCCATGTTTGCAACTGTATTATTTTGCCCTGCTACTAGATGCTTTTACCTGGAGCAGTGCTCCTAATACAGTAGAAATCAGCTGACAATCATGCTTGAGGAAAGAGACCCCTTGATGTATTTTATTCCTTGATGTAATGTGCCTGGAATGATACAAATTCTATATAAAAGTTTCCATTCCAAAGTGCTTTAGTTTATTTTAAAGCATTTACATGGTCTTGTTCAGTGTTGTGGTCAAGACTTCCCTTAAAAACTGTTGCAGAGTTTTGGTTTTGGTTTTTGGTTTGGAGTTACTTTGTAATTTTCCTTCTGTTCAGACCAATTGTCTCTCCTCTCTTGAAAACTCATCCACAGCTTTCGTTCCACAAACATTCCTTTTTTTATGCACGTTAATACATGGATTGCAATTGCACATGCATAACCTACATATAGACTTGGAATAAAGAATCAGAAAATAAATTACTAATCCAGTAATGGTTGTAGACTTTACAAGTACATATTGTGTTATTAATGGTTATGGTATCAAGTGCAAAGGGAGTAATTGCAAATTAAACCCCAGAGCAAGACAGGAATGAGCCTCACCTTGCAAAAGGGAGCAAATTAGAGGATCTGCTGGTTTCTTCCACTTGGGCTGATATCCCCCCTTTGCTAGGACATCAGTTCTCCTGCAGGAAACATCCCCTTTCCACATCTCTGAATCTCACATGTTTTGCAACACTCCAATCTACTCTGTAATTAAGAGCTTCTCATTTTAATTTAGTTTTGTCTTCTAGGGAGGTTCTTGAAAATAGTAACTTCTATTCAACACAAATTTCCCAAGTCTTCTTTATACTTACGCTGTGTATGCAGCAGGTGAGCAGTGATCATTTTTATCACCAGAGAGTAGAAGAATACCCCAAAGACAGATTGAGTAGCTATCACTGTAATCATGCATCAAGTGTTTAATTGTTGTAGGTTGTAATTGGCTGTAGGACATTCTAGAGTAATAACTTCATTAGAAACTAAAATTTAATTTTTAGTTTCACCACTTTTGTATTATTTTATTACTGTTTTTCTAGTGCACTAATCTGAGTTTTAAGAAAATCAGTTCAAAATGTCTTGGGAATCATTTACAGTTTCATAATGCTTTGGTTCTGCCTAGGAAAAAACAAATGTAACTTTCAGATAAACATAAAAGCTCCAGCTGTTTTCCCCCAGAACTTTTATTTCCATAATAATTGCTTTTGGAGATAATTTTACAAGAAGAAGCATATAATACGTGGAAATATTTAAGAATAGGTTTACAATAATTCTATTGCTGTAAATACAAAGACTGGTTTTCATGCCTCAGTAACTGCTCCAGAGGTCTTATATGTTAGGGGGAAAAAAAGGAAAAGAAAGCTCTAGGAAGCAGCCCAGCTTCCCAGTGCCAACTTGGCCATCTTGGGGACCATTTCTGGAAGACAATTTGGTTTTTTTCAGAGTTTTCTGGACTACTAAATTAATGGAAGGCCTGATCTGATTTCTTGCTTTTCCCTGAGCATCTTTGCAGGAGCTTGATGGCTACTTCTGTGAACAAGAACTCCAGTAATATTGGTAGTGCCTGTCTCCTTTTGGGCTTAGTGCCTTGACTTAGTGGTAGGGTATTTACATAGCTCAGCCTCTCACTGGGAATATCTTGTCTCTCCTTAGAAGAGCAGACATCTTTGCAACCTCCATCATATGAATTTTGGCTTCTTAGATTGTGAGTTTGCATTGGCTAAAACCAGAGGGCTCTACATGAGCCCTGGTGTTTTTTGAAGGTGTCTGTATCCTGCTGTGTGACTGGAATGAACTGCTGAATCTTCCTAGCCAAAATAGCCCACCCTGTGATGTTAGTGTTGGTGGCTAAATATGCAGACTCGATCCATTGATACCTCTTAACAAGTTGCCATGGGAATGTTGAAGGGAATGAGCTTGTTATCCTCACTTTGTGTTTCTTTGACTAGCCCCTGGTCCAGCTGTAATCTGTCCAGGTAGCCAGAGATCTGGCTGCTCCAAGGGGGTTGTGCTCTCCACTGGGCTCTGCCCAATTTCTCACACTTGTGCAATGGAATAAAGAGCCTGCACTAACATCATCATGGGAGAAGAGCACTGCACTATCAAATGATGCTCCTGGCTTTGCAGCACATGGGAAAATAAATGCTCTTTAAGACTCTAAAAGTGAAGAAGTTGAGTAATGTTATGTGGAAGATTTCTTTTGGGTAGTACGTGTCCTTTTATGCTTGCCCCTGTGAGTGACATGCAATTTCGGTGTGGCTGCACTTCTCTTGGATGAAAGGATTTGTGTAACTCACAGAGGCAATCCTTACATTTAACAAAGCCGGTTCTCTTATCTTTTATGATTCATGTCTCTCACTTCAAACCATCTGTCTTTCCATCTCAATAAAAAGGTGATTCCTTAAAATAATTTTGCCAGTCACCCTGCCTGCTTTCTTGCCTTTTTCCTTCCTGCTTGAAATCCCACTAATTTGGTTTCTTCCAACACCAGTGGCTTCCTAATCTTTTGCTTTTGCAATGAATCACCCTTCCATCTTCTGGTTTCCCACTCTTCCTTCTCCAAAGCATCCCTGTATGCTAGTTTTTGATTGATGAGTTGTGTGAGAGTGATGCAAATGGAAATAAGAGGAAATCAACTTCAGGTAGTGATGGATTTTCATGTTGCAACTTAATATATTCAGATTTGCATAGTACCTGGTTGTACTTCTAAAAAGCTGGCTTTAGACATGGTCCTAAGTGGAGTATGTGAAATCTCCTCAGGAATGGCATCTCAAATTTTCAGCTCTGACTTGTTGAGTTTCTGATCAACAGAAAAATAACTATTATTTAATGCACCCTTTTCCATCCAGAGTATTTCTTTCATCCAAATGGTGGTGTTTTAGCATCTTGCTCAGTATGCTGTGCAAGACCTTAACGAGGTAAGGGAGTGGTACTAGGAGCCCATGCGAGAAACGGGGCTGAAATGTGAGGAGGATGCCTGTGTGCTGATGAAGGGCTCAACCTGCAGACCAGACTAGTGAGCAGCTGTGGCAGCATCTGTCTGCAGGATTGAGCAAGGACTTGCCTCCTCCTTTCCCTCCATATACGGGGTCTGTAGGTGGCTGGCTTGCACCAGATCCCTGGTTTTTAGGTGGCAAAGCTGGGTGCCTATCCCCAGAACTGTGTCTGTCCAGAAGCAGTGTGCTGGAGCAGGGACCAATGCCAGACTTTTCCCAGATCACATCCGGGCCATGGAGCTGTGGGAGCAGGGCTGCTCAGGGTACCCTGCTTGGGCTACCAGGGGCAAGAAGAGTGTGTTCTCACAGAGAGATTTTCCTGTGATTTTAAATTCAGCTTCCTCCACAGGTACAAAATGCAGTCTTTCCAAAGCAAGCTGTGTCAGGGCTGTGTTTCATAACCACCAGGGGAAAATCGTTACAGGGGATGAAAAGGTAGAATTATTGATTGAGTAGCATGGAGGGCAAAGTATAACCTTTCTTTTGCTCATAAAAATACTGTGATTTTTCTCTGTTGTCGAGTAACTTAGGTACATCTTAAAACTAGCCAATACGGAATTTTTCCCTAAAAACTCAGTTCTTTACAGGTATATTCACACAGTAAAAATATGACATTAAAACAACTAGCAATTACAACTGTATATTTTGTAAATTTTCACACCCAAAGATAGAAATAATTTGTTAATACTGGTGACTAAACAGGTTCTTCATTTTCCTGTTCTGGTTCCCATGCATTACACCTGTTTTTCACAAGGACAGCTTTTTATTTCAGTCAATGGAGCTAACAATGCACACAGCAAAGGACATTGTTAGAATTCATTGTATTTTAAAACGATGTGTGACATGCCAACAGTTGTAATTCATTCTTTGGCACCAATCCCTGACACTTCTATTCCTGTAAGAAAGGGTACTGTTTTTCAGTTTTTTTAGGAGGAAGATTACTGGAAACATTCTAAATGAGAAAGGTAGAAGAGGGAAAGAAGGTGGTCAGTCTTCTGACCATACTGAAGAAAGTCCTTTGTGGAACTGTTTGGGTTTTTTAATGTTTTAAATAACAGTTGTGCTGGGGTTCATCTTGGCTGGGTATTTACCTTTTATAACTCAAAGGAAATGGATAAAATAAGCACAAAAATCACAGATACAGTCAAGAAACTGCCACAGGGCCAAAGTCTTCAAGTAGAAAGCTGAGCAGTTCAGATGGGACAGACCACTTATTTCTGTTCCTGCACAAACTTTATTCCCTTTAAGAGTCTTAACCTCTGCTTCCTCTTTCTGCAGCTGTCAGCTTTGCTCACAGCTCGCCTGTATGAGAGGGTTACACAGGTGTCTGAGATCCCAAACTGCAGCTCCGTCAGTGATGACACCTCTTGCTCGTTGGTGTGTATCACTTCAGCAGCAGATTACCTGGAGGGAGGCACGTTAGGTACATCTGTACACCTACAACCAGAGCAAGCCAGCTCTAGTGAAGAGAGGCTAGAAATCTGTCTGTGCATACAAGCCCCTAAGATCACAACTAAAACAAAGAAGCCCGAAAGGATCAGTAATGATGACACAAAACATAAAATAACAACGAAAAAGCCAAACCAAGCTTTTATACAACACCTAAACTTGCAAGGGGACTGTTTAATTGGGAGAGTTGTCACTGTCTGCTGTGACAGTGTATCAGGACTTGAAGGATTCTACATTCAGGATTTTGTTATAAAACATTCTCAGTAAGAAAGATAACCTCTGGTTTAACTGTATTCAGTGTGTTTATTCTAAAATGTAGTGAAAAATGGCTGATGCTTGACTGATGATGTTTTGTTGGTTTGATTGAATAATTCCTTGTAGCAGTAGGTAGCCACTGGCCATCCTCTCATATTGTATTCTCGCTAGCCAGTGATTTATAGTGACTAAAAAAAATACTGATTTAGAGTCTTCTTCCTACTGTACTTTGGTACCACTTTAGCTTTTGATTTAGTTGAAGTCTTTAGGGATTTTCCAAAAATAATTCTCTAAATCTTATCCTTCATTATCCTGCATTTAGCCTGTGTTTCAGGACATATAAAATCCTGACTGTATGTGCATTTTTGCCTAAGTTACTGACCGCTTCTCAGCGACCTAATTAACCTGTCTGATAGACACTACAGCCCACCAGTGCTGCAGTGTTTTGGCTAATTAAAATGTGCTTTTAGTTACAGTGTTTGCAGCAAATCTCTGAGGCATTCAGTTACTGGCTTGTATCATGTGCTTTTAGAAGAGCAGAATCTGTTTAAACTTGCATAACAGTTTTTTAGGATAACTTGTGGAGGATCTTTCAACAAAGGCATGGCTTGCTTAATCTGAAGAGTAAGCTGATGTTCCCAGTGCAAAGATGTCTTAGTGCTGAGCAGGTCTGTCACCAGGTCCTCAGTTATCCTGCCAAGCGCAGCAGGGTCACTGGGATGAATAAACAGCTTAAGAAAGGGAAGGATTAGCCCCATTAACCTCAACAGCAGGGTTTTCAAGCTCCAATGCTACAAGTGCTGGGGCAGGCAGGCATCTCACCCTGCTGCAGCCACAGACTGCCCCATCACTGTTGCCAGTCACCACAGTGCGTAGCAATTCTTCTGCAGTTTCTGTAACAGGGAAAAACCAGCAATGATTCGGTTTGTTTTCTTAGATGTGACTGCCCTCTCTGGGCTTCAGAAGTAATTTCCAAGTAGCCAGTGCTACTCCCATGCACTCCCTGGGCCCCACTCCATTGCCAGCACCTCTGCAGAATGCTGCACACAGGTCATGTCCCAGACCAAACCACCAGGCTCTCTTCCAGACTGGCTTTAGCCCAGGCTGGTTCACAGTCCAGTCTGGATGGTGCAGGGTGGAGCAGAGAGAGAGCTGCAGGGAGTGCAAGCAGGCAGCTTTCTGCAAGTGTAACCTGGTCCCATCAGGCAGGGACGGTGCTAAGCAGGGTAAGGAGTGCCAGCCCTCAAGATTTACTGTTTCTCCCACAGTATTCTCCTGGAGAAATTGGCTGCTCATGGCTTGGACTGGTTCACTGTTCATTTGGTAAAAAAGCATCTGGGTGACTGGACCCAGTGAGTGGTGGTGAATGGAGTTCCATCCAGCTGGCAGCCGGTCACTACTGGTGTTCCCCAGGGCTCAGCATTGGGGCCACACCTCAAATCCTGTATCCAGTTCTGGGCCCCTCACTACAAGGACATTGATGTGCTGGAGTGTGTCCAGAGAAGGGCAGTGGAGCTGGTATACAGAGTGCATGTCCTATGAAGAGCAGCTGAGGGAGATGGGGTTGCTTAGTCTGGGGAGAAGGAGGCTCAGGGGTAACCTTATTACTCTCTAAAACTACCTGAAAGGAGCCTGTAGCCAGGTGCGGGTCACTTCTCCCAAGTAACAAGTGACAGGATGAGAGGAAGTGGCCTCAAGTTGTGTCAGGGGAGGTTTAGATTGGATATTAAGAAATATTTCTTAATGAAAGGGTGGTCAGGCATTGGAACAGGCTGCCCAGGGAAACAGGGGAGTCACCATGCCTGAAAGCATTCAATAGGCCTGTGGATGTGGCACTTGGGGACACGGTTTAGTGGCAGACTTGGCAGTACTGGGTTAATGTATAGACTCAATGATCTTAAAGATCTTCTCCAACATAAAAAATTCTGTGATTCTTTGCTATCTCAGGCATCTGACATGGTTTTTCTCCATACATTCAAGCCCGATGTCTCTAATTTCCTAATCATCAGGGTTGTGACAGATCTGCAAGAAAGCTGAGCCTAAAATCGATGCACAGCTTGCTGGCTTCTAAGTGCTTATGTAATTTTCTGTGAGATATCCACAGTGTTCAGCTCATGTCTAATTGTTGCAATTTCTGGATAGAATACAGTGTCCCTTTACAAGTCCCAGGAACCTTGAAAACCATTTTAAGTAGCCTATTTGAGTATTTCTGTATTTTCTCTGATAAAGGACGTTGTTTGATGCAGTTTATTTTTATGGCAGTCAAGCCTCATGTTTAATTGGGCCCTTTATGCTTCAAGGCTTTCTGTTTGGCTCATGTGGTATTGGATTGTGTAGTGTTCGATGCTCCTTTGCTTCTTTATATTCAGTACAAAAAAAGCAGATATCTGAAATGCAGCTCACTGGACACACCTGAAAATCTAAGGAGACAGCAGCAGCGGCAGGTTGCAGACTGTTCCCTTCCTGCAGGCCATTTCTATCTGTGTAAAACTGTGCAGCCCTTTTTGGTAGTGGTAGCACTGGCGTTGTCAGTGGTTTCAGTAGAATTTGGCATTGTCATTCCAGGGATGCTACCATCACCACCAAGTGCAAGGTGATGGAGAATCAGATCTGGGAAGAAGCAGTAGTGAAAAGGACCAGTCCAGTGGCTGTGGTGGCATTGTTTCATGTTCTGTGGGTCTTTTTGGACACTACTCCAATTTCTAGGACTGGAGGCAGAATAAAACACTCATCAGTACTGCTGTCACACATGGTAAATGAAAAAGTAAAACAACAGAACATGGTTGTAAACAGGGCTTGCGAGTTTCATCAGCAGAACATTAAAACCCAGCTCTTAAGTAGATTAGAGCTGGTTTATGTTCTGGATTAAAGCACATGCACGCACAGAGGTACACGTAGGCTACAGCAAGTGCCAGAGCTTTGATACCCACTTTGTCACAGCAGTGCCACTGATGACATGGTCACCCTCTTTAGTTACGGAAGAGCTTCCTTGGGCTCTCTTCTGTCTGTCCACTCACAGCAGACACTGCTATACACATTCTTCTAAATTAGATGGCAAAATGCTGATTGTTTCTTCCAATCTGTCAGCTCCCTATGCATCTAAAAAATATGGCCCTAACAGAGGGAGGGGTTTTATTATTCTTAAAATCAACAAAGTTCTGTATAGAATGAAAAATATGATGCTTTCATGGAAGGTTGCATATTGCACCTGCTGTTTTTTCGTTACTTCCCAAAGCAGCTAGGAAATATCACAAAACGGATGAATACTTTTATTTTGCTTTTCCTTGTCATATACACACACATTTGTTGGAAGTCTGTTAGGATATCTGCCATGGTTCTTTGGCTGCCAGTATCTTAAAGCATTGGTAAACTATGGAAATAGTACATGGTTTTTCAGGGTCTCAAATTGCTTTTAAAATTGGGTCTACCTGAATCCTTCTTCTGTAATTGAAAATTGAAACTGGACTTGGTTCAGTTGTGTTCAGAGGTACTGAGGCAAGTAAAAGTTTGAGATAGACTGGGAGAAATCAGAATCATGACAGTAGCAGGAATGATGAACTTACTTTTGTGAGAGAATGAGAGTCTGCTGTAATCCTGGTCACAGACTCCTTTTGCCAGCTGTTCTTTGTGCTTTATCTTTTGAGCTGACATTTCGCAGGAGCTAGATGTATCATGTATATACACACATCCATGTGAGAGGGAAACAAAATCAAGTCAGGGTGATACCAACTCTTTAGAAGAGATTAGAGATTGACAGGACACAAAGTAGGTACCGATATCATCTCTGGAGAAAGTGATTAGACTTGAGAGGGACGAGGAGATAATGCCTGTATCTCAAAAATCTTTCTGTTGTGGTGCTGCGTGGCACAGCAGCCTTGTTTTAGTGTCTCACCATGCCACGTTAGAACGTTTCAAAAACCTATCTCAAATATCTAAGCAGGTGAGAAGGGGCTTTGTGTCCCTGTGCACTGGGAAGCAGGCACAGCCAACATCTGTCCATGGTTTGGCCCTTGGCTGTCCTAGCTCCCCCGTGTAACTGCCAAAATATCCTTGGCTTTGTATTGTGGCATCCCAGGTCACTGGCAGCAGTAGACAGCTTGAAATGAAGGCAGGTAGCTTGGCTATGTTTTCCAGCTCAGTGTTTCATTAGTCTCCCTGGCATCTGCAATGGAGGAGGTCTTGAAACATCAGAAAGAAGAAAGATCTGAGAGATGGGAGGGAAGGCTTTGCTTTCCCCAGCATGTTCCTGGAATTACTGAGCAACAGAAACACTCTTGCTGTACATGGAAGACTGTCAAGTAGCATTTCTGGACAGTGAAACTTTTATGTAACAGAGGCAGCAGCAGATTTTACTTGAGTGCAGTGATACCTTTTTTTCTATAAGATTTCTATCTGATGTAAAACTCATAAGTGTAATGAAAACATCAGCTCAACTTTTTCATCAGTGGTCACAACAGAAAAGTGAATGTCAGGAAGTAGGAGGAAAATAGGAAGGGAAACAGGAAACATCACTATGCTACTGTACAGGAGAGGTTAATCATAAAGTAACGTTTTAACTCCATCCATTAGCTCCACTAACTCAGCAAGGAGGAGCCATTTACCAAATTTCTGATTCAGACAGTGCTGGAAGCTGGTTATGTGTGCTTGCTCTGTCCCTGTATACCTCCCCCTGCATCTCCTTCTGGCTGCTGCTGTTGCAGGTGGACCTCTGATCTCACCCAGCACAGCTCCTTCTTGTATATTGTCACGGTTCTCAACACTTCCAGGGCAAAGTGGAAATCTGTCTTTCCACATTTTAACTGTTGGAACTGTCTCCATGAAAAATGAAAAAAAAGTGTAAATAAAGCCAGGGGGGTAAGCTAAATATTGAAGTTATGCAGTTTACAAAGTGCTCTAATACCACATGAATGATGGCAGAATGAGTGATGCCAGTGATGAATGCCAGAAAACTGTCAGGGTAGATGGGGCTGCTGTCAGGTGCCTTGGAAGTGGCCTGTTTGACTGTTGCAAGGAGCTATTAGAGGGGCAGCTGTGAGGAAATTTAGTACAAACTAGAGCCCAAAGCAATCTTACATCAAAGTGTTGAATTACAGAGGTTGTCACTGTAGTTTTAATTGGCAAAAATCTGCTGTGACTTATTCTCCAGGCAAGCACATTAACTTGCAGTTGAACAGATTTCTTTGTCCATGATTTGGTTTAACGCATGATGAAAACAGTTGATTAAATTGTGATTTACCAAATTGCTGTATCTCATATTTTTTTAACTGATTAGAACATGTGCCCATACAAAAGCAAGGGCAGGAGGAAGAGGAAACAGGAACAGCTCCGTGACATACAGCTGTGATTTTGTGGAAGGAGGGGAGGAGGAGTTTCAGAGAGGCGCTTCTGAGGTTGTCAAGGTTACAGGTGCTTCTGTAGGTGAGTGGCTTGGGCATTCTCTACTGAGAATTGGCATCAGCTGTTTCCTTCTGAGATAACAAAATTTGCATTTTAATTAGGTTGTTGCCTTTGTCAACACTGAAGCATAGCATCTAAGTTGTTGGAAACTTTCCACAGGACCAGTGTAAGTATTAAAAAAAAAAAAAAAAATTACAACAGCAGTGTTTACCCCAATAATATTTTGAAACTTTTTTCATTTTTTAAGTGTTTCTAAGATGAGGATCTCTTTATAATTGCTCAGTGAATTAACCATTCAATCTGCCTTCCTCCTTCTTTAGATCCCAGTAAAAAAGTTGCTTTTGGAAGCTAGGATTCAGTGTTTCAGATTCAGGGAAGCCAAGAGCTGCATGCCAGTCTGGTGCTCAGTGTGAGAACCGAAGATTTGCACTGAACTTGCTGCTTTGAGACATCGCTGCAATGGCAGCAACTGTGCCTTAGCCCTGGGAAAGAAATCTGTGCTGATACCAGCATGGTATGGCTCGAGTGGAGTCTGACAGCACCAGTTGTATACTTCAGGAAAACAAACGATGTCGTGGTAAATTTCAAGCTGTACTCAGAATTGATACAATATGTCATAATGAATTTTCTGCCAGGTTTAAGAGTGATAGAGCAAGATCTTCATCTGCTGTGAAGAAGTGCAGCACCACTGACTGCCTTAGAGCTATATAAGTGTACACAATTGGGGATGGGGCCAGGAGGTTTATACTGCAGAGCAAACAAGCCAGTGCTGCACTGAGCAAGTACCAGGTGCTGAAGTTGGGCAGAGTAGTGATGTTGTCAAGAAGGAGCTCAGAAAGCAGGCAACCTCCTTTTTAGACTAAGGTGAACAAATTCACTGCTCCTGCAGCAGCAGCATCTAGTGAGAAAGGCCACTGCTGCTGTGGGGTTGGAACAGCCACGATTCACTCGGAAATGCTTTTCATGTGCTAGGCCAGGTCATATTGCAAACTTGGAAACTCAAAAATGGCTCACCTTTTGAAAATCTTGCTATATCAATATAAAATGCCCTGTTTTAAGTAAAGCAGTAGTTTCAGCAAATGCCTTGCCATTGGGGCAACTCGTCCACTCTGAATGTGGAGGAAACACATTTCTGCCTCTCTCTTCTAAGGGAGACTGAGGAAATGGCATTCAGTGGCTTTCAGAACCAGGCTTTGTGTGCCTGCTGTGCCTCCTGGCCTTCCCACTGTCTGTTCAAAATCATCCATTCCTCATTTTCCCTACTGTCCTTTTAGACTGGCAGAGAATCATTAGCAGCTTCATCATCACTGTCCCTCCAACTGGACTTGATGATCCTTGTGGGTCTCTTCCAGCTGAGAGTATTCTGTGACTGTGTGACAGGCAGGGGCCAGGGCAGGGCTGCTGGAGGCACAGGGGAGCCAGAGCAGCCCTTCACCAAGGGTCCCACCAGTGCTGTCCCACATATACTCCATCACTGCACATCAGTCCAGCCATGTAAGTCTGGGTTCTGTGACTGCTCCTCAGAGGAAGAGGAAAGGGACAAGCATTCCCTGCTTGGTGGGAAGGGAGGCACAGGACACCAAGAGCCGGAACAAGCTCATGCAGCTTCAAAATCGAATGAGGGTTTGGGGTGAAGCTCAGAGCTGTTTTCCCTAGAAGTCTGAGAGTTTGGAGAAATAATAAAAGGAGAGTTGTGGAATTATTTTCCCGTGTTTGGACACTATATTGCACTGACATTTATGTGCATGATGTTGCAGTAATCCAGTCAGTTCAGCCTTTTCATTGATGACCTTTTCTGTAACATTACCCACAATGTTGTGCATGATATTGCAGAGAAGAAGGTGAGGGCAAGGATGCCACTTGACTGTTGTCAGCTTAAGTACGATGCAAGATTTGCAGTTACTGTAATGATGGGTGCAAAAGCAGAACCAGAAAATGGGCAATTTTCTAAGGAAAAGTTCCATGGTACTAAAACAGCATTTGTTGCTGCCATTTATTTTTTTCAGGTCCCTTTCCCAGGTAGATGGTTATTGCTCTTCTGTGGATTTACCAAAGCAATGACTTTCCCCCATATAAAATAGTTTAGCAGTTGAGGTCTAACTTGTTGAATCTTTATATTAAATAATTTTCTGATGTAAAAAGGACTCGTCACGCATGACATTAAAGTGTTGCTAATTGTGACTGGAGGCATTTACATGCTGAATCCGAGTGAATTATATTATGTGTGTTGCACCCTTTTTACTTCATTCCCTGGTTGGTTTTTATAACCAAGTATAACCTATAACATTTGCTTTTCCAGAACGAAATAAATCCTGTACAGGAGATTGACATCACTTTTGTTCCTCCGGTTTCTTTCAAATAGTGTTTAAATTTCAAGTGGTCTTGCAGGTTTCATACAAATTTTCTATGGAAAGTAGATTCTGCTTTTAATATTTTAACTCTTTATATCATATAGCTTTGTAAATCATGGGGCTGTTACAGTCCAGCATGCAAAACATCCAGGTATCTTTACCTAATGTGCAGGTGAACTCATCTTGGGATAAAACTTTATTAGGTGCAAGAAGAATATGTATTTCACTGAAACAGAACTATACAGATCAACATTCAAATATTTTAAACACTGAGGACAGCATAGTGAGCTCTGCTTTATCTTGGTTGAAACCCAGGGTACCTCCCAGTGTGCAGTGGGGACTCAGGAGCATTGCTTCCACCCCAAAAGTCCTCCTTCCAGTGTTTCCAGCTCAGTAATACTTTGCATGGACAGATGGAGGGGCTGAAAACACAGTAGTATCACAGTAACATTAGGACAGTAAAGTCAGTGATTTTACATGAGATATGCTCTATTTTGCTGCACATTCTGTATCCAAATGGGCAGGAAGTCACCCAAAATTGTGCAGGAAGCCACGTGTTGAAGATAATTGTCAAGTCAGTTCCAAAACTGGAATAGGCTGCCCAGGGAAATGGTGGAATCACTATCCCTGGAAGTGTTGAAAAGGTATGTGGATGTGGCACATGGGGATATGGTTTAGTGGTGAACATGGTGGTGCTGGGTTAACAGTTGGACTCAATGACCTTAGAGGTCTTTTCCAACCTTAATGATTAAAATGATTAAATATTCAGAGCATTAAGGGGTACCACTTGGGGAAGCAAATTTCTGCAAGTCTTGCGGGTCTCTTCTGGAGATAACTCTTCAGTGAGGAAAGGCTTTCTTTATGGCAAATTTGGCATCTAATTCTCAGGCTGTTGTGTGCACACAAAGACATAACTTGTTTCAAAGAGACAACTATTGAAACTGATTTCTGAACTCTTTGGTTTGTGCTTTAAAATGCGTGGCCCAGGAGGTGGGCTACATTTCTGTAGAAGAAGAAGCCATGCTCTTTGGTGCTGGTCTTGGAGTAAACCCTTAGCAGTGGAAGACTGAGCCTATGTGGGATATATTTATTCGTATGGTAAACAGGCAGGCAGTCAACAAGTGCTTTGTGCATCCATAGCCTTGAAGAATTTCAGCAGTACCAGATCAGTGTATCCTGGCCCCTGCTACAAATCCTGCCCTGATGACAGTGGTGTCAAAGTGCTGTGGAGTGGCCAGGCTGTGCCTGAGCAGCTGCTGTGTGTGCTCATTAAATGGAAGGGCCGAGTTCCACTGGGGGCATATCAGCAGATAAATACATGGTTGGAGGGTTTAATGCTGCTCTGCAAGTGCATGTGGATTTTCAAGGCAGAAATAGACTTCTTTTTTGACATAAATATAGATAAAACAGCCCTCACAGCCTTCTGCTTTTTGAAAGAACCAGACTGGTCTTCGGAATGTTGTGCTGGTGGGTTTTTCTCCTGTTTCATCCTTGGAAATGAAGTGATTTCAGTGTGCTATGAAAAGGGGCGTTTGTAGACTTACTGACTTACATAAAATGGAATATTTCATTTTTTACATGAAAAGTGTCCTCACTCAGAAGAGGCTAAAGCTATTCCACTCTGCTGGAAAAAGAAAGGGAGCTAATGTGATACTATGATTACTACAAAAACTAAAATGCTTGTTTCCTGTGGGAAAAAAGTAATAAAATGTGTAAGTGGTTCTCTAGTAGCTTACAGTAGGACTGTTGAATTATCAACAGCTGGCATTTTCTCTAGCTTCAATCTGTGTTCATCTGCACCATCAGTGTGTGCCCTGGTCTCTGGCACAGCTGCAGGTTGCAAAAGGTTTTATTGCACCTTCCCATGTGGAGGGCAGGGACAATCTGTACCAGAAACCTCCAGCTGCTTTGGAGGGCAGGGTCCTTGCATTCTTGGCTGCTTTTATGCCTTGTACACGATGCCCATGTTTGTTCAGCGTGCCCAGTGTTACTCACTCTGTGGGAGGTTTTCCATGCCCAGGTCTAGGATTGTGCTAGGATGGATTGCAGTGTGCTGTGGGTGTCACATAATGAACTCTCTCCTTCTTTTAGGCCCGAACTGCTTTGCAGAAACCCTTGTCATTCCAGCAGGCCGGGAGGTGAAAACTGATGAATGCACTATATGTCACTGTACTTACGAAGAAGGCACTTGGAGGATTGAACGGCAAGCGATGTGCACTAGACATGAATGCAAGCAAATATAGGAAATCTACAAATCTACGGACTTCTCGTGGTTTTTATAAAATATCCCACAGCAGAGAGCACGCGAGATGACCCAGGGAAATCCTAATGAGAAGATTCTGGCAAGGAGCAAAGAATAAAATACTGATATTTTGTTTTTCAAAGTAACATAATACTGCAAAGCAAAGAAGTGCATATATTTAAAACGTTTGGACATAAGAATACCTGTCTTAAATGTGTTATTTTCACAGTGAGTACACTAAAATACACTATAAAATATTCTATGTATTTCTATAATACCATTATAGAGCTTAAAAATAAATGTTTTATATAGACATTACAGATTAAAGTATCATTGCCTCTCTTCTTGTATACATGTGCCATGGCTAAAACATTACATTTCTGTTCCAGTTTCACTATACGAGGGTTTTCTTGTGTGGTTTTTTTTGGTTCTGTTTTGGGTTTGGGGTTTTTTGCTTATTTTGAGTTTATTGGGGCAGGCAAGAGATAGCACATGACAAAACTTTGACATTCTCATTTTTGGAAAAAAGAGGAGTAGAATTTGCTTTCAGAGAACATGTGTTCTTTTATGAACATAAATTTGCTGTAATGTTGAGGTGGGTCAGCTCCATATCTTAGTTTTATTTGTGCTCCTGTCTCCTGCTCCACAGCCAAGACAACTTAGAGCAGTGTTATGAAACTGGTCTCTGATAGCTGCTGCTATAGATATTTATTGAGACAAATTTGATTCTTAATATTCATTTCAGACATAAATTTATCAGAGGGACAAATATCTCTTTGATATAATATGGCATCACCAAGCTGGTGGAAATGATGGTAAGTAACCGCAGAGCATCATTAATGTGATGCATAATGGATATGGAGAAGTGCAGCTTGGGAGGGCTACAGCAGCCAAACAAGCCTTCAGTGATGTGGCTCCACATTGCTAAATTGTGGGTAGGAGAGCTGGTTAGTAGCTGCACCATTCCCTAGACCCTGCTCCTGCCACCTTGTTTGAATGTGGCTCAGCATTTTGTTTGGCAGTGTATACAGGGTCTGTGACACTCTATTAAAGTGAAAGGTTTAAAACTCCATCTTTGAATCCATCAGAGGATTTCTAGTACATAGTCTGAGCCTGACTACATGTGAGGTGAATCACATCTCCCTGCTTCAGCCACCCACAGCCTTTGCTTAAATTCATTTCAGTTTTAGTTTAGTTTATCACCAAATCCAACAATACGTCAGCTTTGAATACCTGTTAGGGCAGCGGCTCAAGAAACATGGATTTGCTTTTAAGCTTTTGCTGGAGGGAAGATTTGATGAATCAATATCTGAAGCCAAAAGACTGTTGCTTAAATTCCCACTTACTCTTTGCTAGTTTCTCCTGTGCTGTAACCTGGTTACCAGCTTTACATCCATACAAAGTAAGACTTTCTGCTGCTTCTGAACACTAAGGGACTTTTGCCAGTGACTTCAGTGGATCCCAGTTATCACCTCATGTCCTTACTTTGAGCATATTTCTATCCCTGTGAGTTATTTGGGAGTAAAGGATGTATGTTTTGTCTAAAACTTGCGATAAAGTATATATATCCATTTCATAAGAATCGTAGTCATATGGCAGAAAGCTAACTCCTAAGTCAATCAGACTCGTGCCTCATGGCTACACGGGCTTCTGCTTACTGAAATCAAGTGTCTGCACAGCTCTGAGAGAGTGCCATGAGTGCAAGTGGTCTTCCATGCCTGGCTTCTCAGACAAGTGGAAGTACCCATGTAGGAATCAGCCATGAAACGAGAAGGGAAGGTGAACTTGCAACTCAGCGTGGGATTGGCTTTCTGGGTAGGCTGCTTGGTGTCTCTAAGAGACGTGTGTGTTTTCAGTGAATGGTGAGAAACTCACCATTTTGTCTTTCAGTGTATGGCCATAATGAGTCTGTTTTTGGAAATCTCACCTCAGACTAGTCACACTTTGCTTCTCCCTCACTGAAGGCTCTTGTTAAGCCTTATGCCATTTCCTAGGCAAATTTCTGCTCTCTTAGGCAGTTCTTTTTGTTGAAGTAGTGAGTACAAAATCAAAGGGTTAGCTTCTAGTGTAGCTTTTATAAATATTTTCTATTGCACATTTTTACAAAAATATTTTTCTGTCTTTCAGTCCTGGTACCAATGTATTAGTGCCATTTTTACTCTAGTAATAGGATGATCCTTTCAATTGCATGTGAAATTACCCAGGCATGTTCATCTTGACATTCAGCACTGTGGGTGGTTTCTTAAAGAGATTATATTTTGAGATTTTTTTTTTTTTTGAGAAGCAAACTTCAGATATTTTTAGATTTTTTTTTATTTTTATGGAGTGATGTAGAAGTTATACAGAGTTTTGGACCTTCTTTATGCTTAGATCACTGGCCACATCCAGCTTTGTCTTGTAGTATTACCACATGAGAGCTCTTTGGTTATCTCTGAGATGGGGACATGGGTTGAGTGATCTTTCAGGGCAGATCTCACCAGTCTTGCCCAGTTTGTATACAGTGTGCTGTGGGATAGCCCCAGTAGGGAGCTAAGCACCACACAGCCACTCACGCCCCAGCTACCCACGCAAGTGGAACAAGGGAAAAGAAAGGAAGAGTAAAAGCAAGAGAACTCACAGGTCAAGGTGAAAAGAATTCAATAAAGACAGACGGGAAAGAAGAAAGCAGAAACAAAGGAAGTGTGGGAATGGCTGTCACTCACCACCTCCCATGGGCAGGCCAGTGGATGGCCAGTTCCCAAGCGAAAGATAGCCAACTTAACCTCGTTCCTCTCCATTTTACTGCTGAGCAGAGCACTATATGGCATGGAACATCTCTTTGGTTATTTAGTTCAGGTCACCTGCTGGTTGTGAGCCCTGCCAAGCTCTTTAGTGCCCCCGTTCTACTCGAAGGGGATGAGTGAAAAGCAGAGAAGACCTTGGCACTGTGCCCACCCTATTCAGCAACAGCCAAAACGTGTCTCAGCATTGCTTTGATCACAAGTCTAAACCACAGCACGCTACTGCCTATTATGGAGAGTAACTCCATCCCAGCAGATGGTGATTCCACCAGCAGCCCCACACAGGCACAGAGGCAAAGACACCAAAGGACCCCAAAAGCCAGACTCCAACCAGTGACTGGACCAAGCAGCATGTGGGCCTTTGGCAGCAGAGCTGGGGTGCTGATGTTTGCAGCCTCTTGCGTAATGTCACTTCACACAGACAGGCTTAAAACTCTCTTGTTGTTGGAGTTGATAATGAAAATGTGGAAATTAAAATATTTAAAGTTAGCCATTATGGTATGCATTTGGGAACCATTTGCCTTTAAACTAATTTAATCTCAAAGCAATAAAAAACAACCGCAGAACTGCTGTGGTGGCCACATGTAGAAATCTAAATGTTACGCTTTGGTTACGTAATATACCTGTTCATATGTAACCTTAAAAAATAAGGCAAAAGCTATCTGCATCACTTCCAGTGAACTGAACTCCAGAGAATATTGTCTTCCCTACTGAAGCCTAGATACTCAGCTGGTTTTTGCTTCAGTGCAAACAGGATTATTCATCCTGCACACGAGGAGTCCTTCAGCTTTGCAGGTGGGTTGTGTCTATTAAGGCTGTATTTCCAGACACACTGATAGCTCATGAATAATTTTGTTCGAAGGTCTGTTGCTTGGATAATGAATATTCTTCTCAGATGTTCACATGTAGCTGCATTGGCATGAATATGAGATTTCTGCTTCTGCTTCACTTGCTTCTGCTTATTTCCCAGTTGAAATCAAAACAGTCTGTTTCTGTAGGAGTGCATTATACATGAATTTGTCTTCCAACCTGGGTAAGCAGGTGCCTGAAGAGATTACATTCTAGATGGTTTCAGGTAATTATAAATTGCCCAGTTAGTGTGCAGTAGGATTCTCTATCCTACTCATTTAAGCCGCAAAAATGGAGCAGCTGATATTCACTTAAATATTATGTGAGTTTTAAAAGGGAAAAGGGGAAAAAGAGGAAATATGAGAGACAGATGAGCTGAGCATTACAATAGGAATGTTCAAAAAAAGAAAAACATAGATTTTCACAGAATATGATAAGAAAAGTAAATGAGAAAAGTATTTGGGCACAAATTGAAATACAGGAAATTCTACTTGGTGATGAAAAAAAAAAAAAATCATACAGTAAAGGTGAATGAATACTGGAGGATGTTGCCCAGAGATGTTTTGGAGTCTCCATCTTTGAGGACGGCCAAATTCCAACTGGACACAGCCCTTAGCAGCCTGCTGTAGCTGAACTTGCATTCAACAAGGTGTTGGACAGGATGATCTCCAGAAGTGCAAAATTGAAAGCCAGGTTCAAATGACACTGAATTAAAGTCTTTAATACAACTAAGAAAGAAAAAGATATGATGAAAGGTTCCCTCACTTTGGAAAACACCTCTTCTAATGGGGAACTGTACTGTCGTGCTTGTAAAGTATTTGATGTGACTTTTGACAGTAACTTTTAATACCTAAATTATGATAGCTTTGTGATACATAGGAGGCTTTTAAAGGCACACATTATTTAAGAATCTAATGCAATCCAATTAAATGCTGCATTTATTCCCCTTATCAGGCAATGAGTTTTCTTCACAGCCTGTGTCAACTCGGGGTTTGTGTCTGCAAAAATACTACCTCCTGCTGCACTAAAAACCAAACTCAAACTGGGGAAGACAGCACTGAACTGAATATCACAAACTATTTTCTGACTATCCAAGAATTCAAATTTTTCATCACTTTTTGGTTAAAGTAAGTACTAGTTCAGAAACTACATAACTTGTTCAGTTTTGAGATGACTGCCACTCCTTCCCAAAATCCTCTTTCCTTTGAAAATATATTTAGGCTCAACCACACTGAAAATGAAAATTTTCAGTCTGTTGAAATGTCACGTTAAACAACTTCCGTAGCAGACAAAAAAATAAGCACAGCCTCGTGTATTATTTATTTATTTATTTGTTTTATATGCCTTTAAAAGAAATGCAGGAAAACTCCAAACTATTAGTTACAGAGAAGTGGAAATAATGATATGGAATATTAAATTATCAGTAATAGGAAAAATTCTTTTCTTGGCTAATTCAACATAAACCAAGAGTATTTCAGAAACCTGGGTTAATACTGTTAACTGAGATCAGGATTTCTTCCACAGGTAGAAGTAATTAAGTCTTTGTACTTGACTACGGTCAGTGAATGAGAGGGAACATTCACAAATCCTGGTGTAAAGTGCCTTTGTTCATAGTAGGCAGTATTAAAGACAAACCTTTACAATCATTTACTTTACTTTTTCCAGTAAGTTCTGAAAGGTGTGCAGACTTTGTGAAACAAAGTGAACTTCACCTATCAGGAGGACCAAATCCCACTGTTTCTATACTCTTCTAAAATCTGTAAATGCGTGCATGGAGAAAAATGCAACATTCTGGTGTGTATAATACCCCAGGGAAAAATATATTAGCTTTGTTATTGTCCCTCAAAGTATAGATGCAAATCTATAAATGCCTTTAACGGATGAAATCGTCTGACAACCAGAGCTTTCCATTTCTGATGTAAAGGAAGGCAAATTATAAAAATGTCCAAATGTTGCTTAACCTGGGTGGGTATTTCCTTAAAAAGCTACATCCCTTTTAGAGGGTAATTCTCAAAGTAGTTTGCTATCCCTGCCACAGTAAGGTCCGTGTACTGTATTGGTACAGGTTTTAACAAAATCAAAGTCTGTATTTTCACAAAAGCAGTACTGCATATTGTGCTGTTGCGTTAGCCACTGCTAATTGAAATGAATGCTAGCTAATTTAATGCTGTCGTGAGTGGGAAGTCGTGGAGATAACGTAGGCATGCAGTGCTTCAACCTAACCTAACAACCCAGTGGGCTCTTTAATGCTGGTTACCACAAGAGAATTAGGAATAGGTGGCCTTTAGTCATTCTAAGGGTTGCAGTAAAAAAGAGTTCAATTTCTTAACTGCCAAACATTTTGTAAGCTTCTTTCCCAGCTCTTTATTTTCAAATGGCATTTCATAGAAAGAGCTATTTTATATATTCTGCTAGTTATGCCATTTGTACTGATGTTTGAGCAGTTAACAGTGTAACTCTGTAGAATGCTAATGATGCCTGCTTTCCATTTTCTTCCAAGTGCCTTAGTTGCATATGTGTTATACACAAAGCTTCATATATACTTAATTCAAACTGGAAAGGCAAATAATACAGTCTAGGTAGTTACTTTCAAATGCACTGTTTTCAGTTTGGTATCCTTCAAATCGAGATATCTTTGGAGCTTGACAGGCTGTGTCATGTTAACAAGATATTAGTGGGAATCTTACTGTGTAGTATCCTAAGATAATGCATCATATTGAGAAATTATTTCTTAGATGTAGGACAGTATTTCTTTTTAGTCCTTTTGTCAGAGTAGAGTTTCTGAAGACACATATTTACATCTGTGGTCCATATTTGTGCTTGAAAAAACAAATACCTGAAAACCTCGTTTTCCAGATTGGACAAAGAGGTGAAAATGGTGTCATGGTTTCACCCCAGCCAGCAACCAAGGCCTGTGCAGCCATGTGCTCACTGCCCCACCAGCAGGATCAGGAAGAGAATCAGAAGAGTAAAAGCTAGGAAACATGTGGGTTGAGATAAAGACAATTTAATAGGGAAAGCAAAAAACCACACGCACAGGCAAAGCAAAACAAGGAATTAATTCACTCCTTCCCATGGTCGGGCAGTTGTTCAGCCATCTCCAGGAGAGCTGGGCCCCATCACACATAATGGTGACTTGGGAACACAAACACCATTCTCTCCAAATGTCCCCCCCCACTTCTTCCCCCACTTTATATCTGAGCATGATGTCACATGGTCTGGAACATCCCTTTGGTCAGTTGAGGTCAGCTGTCCTGGCTGTGTCTCCTCCCATCCTCTCAAGCACTCCCAGTCTCCTCCCCAGCATGGCAGTACAAAAAGCAGAGAAGATCTTGGCTCTGTGTAAACCGTGCTCAGCAGCAACAAAAACATCTCTATCTTGTCAACCCTTCAGCACAAATCTACAACATAGGCCCATAACTGCCACTGTGAAGAAAATTAATTCTACCCCAGCCAAAACCAGCACAAATGACTTTCACATCTAGCTCATTGTTACATATGAACTCAATGGAAAAAAAGAAAAGAGTTAGGTGGAAAAAGATTACAAACTCTGTAATATTTATTAAAAACTAAGCAATTTGTGAATACTAAACAAATAGCATTTTTAAACATGAGGCCACTAGTGAATACCAACTTAAATAAGGCCCTTGGTGAATGATGATGACAAGGAATGCATTGAGTCAACCGCTTAGTAATTCTGAGCAGTCTTACAAAAGTAAAGATGAGTGTCAAGAAAAGTGTCGTGGTGCATGACTGTTTTCTTCAGGTAAGACCAAAAGTCTTGTGCTCAACATGGTCTCTTAAAGATGGACAGATGACTGACCCAAGTGGAATGTTACATTCTTTGGGAAGAAGTTAACAGTTGGTCAGTAGTGATACTGAAATTAACCTTGAAAGAAAGTCTTAAGGATGTTTTTGCGTCGGAGGCTACATGGCATCATTTGTGACCTTTCAGGTACACTGTGAGCTGCTCACTCTAATCCTCTTAACCAAGGACTGAATGGGCAGGTGGATGAAAACTACAGTACAGGCTCCTTACATCAGCCCTTGTGGAGAGAACTGAGCTCTGTCAGCAAAGGACTAAGTATGCAAAATACCTCTACTTTTGTATTCAAATAGCTTTGTGATTCAAATACTTGTATAATAATATTAGCCTTGCAGGTATTCTAAAGACCTTAAAAATCAAGTAGTCCTAAGTGATATGACCTAAAATATTTTACCAATATGATGATAAATCACTATTTCTTAAAAACATACGTGTTCTATTTATGTAAACAAAACAAACTGTACGCATTTTAAAAATATTAATATTACTACGTTAACTTACATAAGACCTATTGCAAGAGTGAAAATCCCTCAGTTGTTAGCACGTTCTTACTACATATGTCAAACCACTGTTGCACCAAAGACAGTGAATTCCATTACTGCATACAACTATGGCCAAAAAAAAAAAAAAAGGAAAAAATGTGGAATTTAAGTGGCATTAATAAATAATATTTACATTCAAAATGTTTAGAATGCTTCTTTATTTGAAAAAGGAAATTTCTTCAGCATTCGATGTTGAAGATGAAAAAATTGTATATATTTTATACATCATCCATTTCTTACACCATACTTTCCATCACTTTTTACTGCATTTGCATATAGGGGATATGTCCATCAATTACAATATAACATGTCCTATATGCAGTAATATTTTAAATATTCTTCTATATCTACTTCTATATTTCTATACTTCTATACTTCTATAGCTCCTTGTGTAAGTATTACAAGACAAAGCTGGAATTTAAGCTCCCGTCATTATTAAGAAGTAGTGCAAAACTAATACATCAAACCAGAAATCCATGTATGATGCAGAACAAGTGTTCTGAATGAAATCATCTTCTCCTGTTGGCTCACGTTACGCCATTTGACAAAGTCTGCACAGACTGCAGAATGACTTCATTCCAAAAGACAGACTCAGCATTATGCTCTTGGCAGAAGAAAGCAGGATTTGAGCTACTTGGTTATGACTATCCTGAATCATACTTTGAGCTGCCTTTCTTTGGGATAGACCTTTAAGTCACAGCATTGGCATGCAGTATGCAAAGGTGTTTAAGGCTTTCTTCCCTTTTGTAGAGTTGGCATTTCCCTTGTTGGTGTGTTCTGCCTGTCTCAATGTTGACATCACAGCCACTGCTGCACAAACTTCCAGCAGGATTTTCAGTACTCGGTTTGGGTTATCTTTGTTTGTTGAGGCTGGCAGGATTCCCTGGATCCCCAGTGGCTGTTAGCAGCTCATCGAGCATTTTTTGCCACTGATATTGATGGAAGGGGTTTCAGAGGTTATGAAATGTAAGAGAGAAGGAGTCCTCTGCAGGTGATGTAGCCTTTCCTTTTACTGTACAGTAGTACAGGCAGACCAAGATGGCTTCATTGGAAAGAGAAAGCTTTACCAGTAACTAAAAGCATTTTCCAAACTTTGTCTGGAAAATCCATCATCTTGTGCACCAAAGGAATAATTCTTCTCTTTTTATTGAAGATTATAGGCATATTTCTAGTCAATTCTTCAGAACTTTCAATTTATTTAATTGTAGGAAGGTAGAGTTTTCTTACAATGGGATAAAAACTCTCGCAGAAGTGTCATCTGCTTGCTGTCTAGCAGAAAGCATGAAAAACTGAAGGGAATCTGAAGTAAGGACCAGTACCATATTTAGCCAGCTACTGGAAAGTTTCTCTAACTGTTAAATTGTTTCAGTCTTTTCACTAATGGAAAACTCCTATTTCTCTATATTCACATTGAAAGTATAAAGATCTTAGCAAAATACTCTTTACAGCGTATTTTACACACTTGCCACATCACACTTCACAAACCAAAATGGAGACATCCTAATTTGTTCTTGTACAAACTAAATAGTATTTTGCACTTTCTTTTGATTTTTAGGACTATTTCAATATTCTTTGGATAATGCTTTTCCTTTTGAACTTTCAAGTTACTATGTTTCTGTAATATAAATAACCACTATAGTGTAAGAAAGAGGTGAAGAAAACCAAATTAGAACTGACTATTCAGTATCTAGCCTACTAAAAATACCACAGAAATCAAGCTCTGCAGAATAAAAATATTTCATTAAGTTACTACAGCATCTCATATCAAATTGTCTCTCCAGAGAAGGCCTAAGAAACATGACATTTTGTACTGTATTAATCTCACAGCTGCATATGATTAATATATATATAAAGCATACAAATTATATTTAAAAGTTTTGGTGACATGAAAGTGACTCCATTGCTTATGTTAAGTAAAATTTAATGGTGGATCAAACACATATTGCCAGAATATTTAATTAACTTGTTCTGGAATAACATGCTTTATTTAACATAAAACAGGATTTTAAAAGCCGAAAAGCATTAAAATTAATACAAAATTATATTAAATAAGTTCTGATATGTTTGCACTTATCAATTCTGTTCATCCAAGATTGCTTTAAAGAAATCAGAAGACTATATGGAATTACTAATCATCATTAACTCTGTGTCTTTAAGGCGTTGCCTCTACAAAATTGCTCAGTAAAGGATTGGCCTGAGGCTTATCTAGTACCTGATAAACAAAACTTTGATCTGTTTTACCACCTGTGTTTTCAGCCAAAAAGATTTCTCAGTAGATAGATACAGCACACAATGGCTAATCAGGATAACAAGTTTCACTGACTAACTCAGAAAGAGATTTAGACTAGAAAATGGGAGAAGTTGAGACAATAGCTCAATGTTTCCTGCCATTTTAATAGAAAAGCAGAGGTGGAAAAACAAATCAGGATAGTTTGATATTGAAGAGAATGAGACTGATGTGTGGAGGAGAAAATGAATGCAAGTTCAGATACAGAGATTCAGACTAGCAGATAATGCAATAAGTGAAAGGAGTTTATGCTTAGTGCACAGATTGTGTGATGGCAGTGAGAAATAAATGATGCATTGCACAACAGAGCCCTGCACAACAGTGTGCAGGAACAGAACTACTGGAACACCATGTGGAAAGAGATATTCTAAAAATAATAGAGGAAAGAACAGGTGTAACTGAACACCCAGCTATTTTGCTGTAATAAGAAGTAAAAATAGAGCAGGCTTGGTTATGAAACCTGCAGAGACTATGCAGAGGTTTTTTAATTTTTCCATGCCCTTGGGCCTACTCCATAACCTCTTTCATTCGGTCATATCCTTATCAAGACATGGAGACTAGAAACAGATGCACTATTCAAAGTTTAATGTTATTTTAAAAAATTTTAAAAGTCTGAGTGACATCTGTTCCAAAATAGAAGTGGCCCATGGATGATAATATGAGGTTTTCAACATGTCTGTGGTGATAACCTATGACGGGTAAGAAATGTACTATAAGATTTCAGAAAAGGGAAAAAATAATCCAAGAAATCACAGACCACCTGATCAAACGTATAATATGTAAAGATTTCATGAATACTGAAAACCATGCAGTTAAGTGTAAAGCAATACAATCTGATGTGTTTTTTGAATTAAGTTAAACATGTAATTAATTTGAAAGCACCTGATATGGCAGCACATACAAATGTAATTAACTACAAAAGACAATGTTTAGAATGGAATTTTAAAAAGAGTACTGAATGATCCTTAAAGGGAAATGAGAGTTGGAAAGAAATTGCTAAAGGGGTTACTCAGGAGCATGCATTTAGACAGACTTTACTATTTCCATTAACAAGATTATCAGAAAAAGTCCCGATGGACAATGCTGACAATAAAATGTGAGAAGCTGTGAATAAAGGCAATGTGGAAATAGGCAAGAAGAAACAGAAGAATGAGAGTGGCCTGTACATTTGCTTGGTTAAAGAGGACTGTGAGCACAAACAGTAACAATGGAAAGGGGAGGCATGTGCTGTTACATGATTTGAGAAAGAGGTTCTTTGGAGCAAAAGAAAAGAACTAATGATGTAAAAGGCACTGGTGAAAGCTCATCTGAAATACCATGTTGTAATCTAGTGACCCCTTTGTAAGGATATTAAAATCAAACACAACACGTAGGATACAGGTTTGCTTTTCAGTGGTGAGGATGTGCAGTATAGAGTTTTATTTCCTTGGGAGTCTGTGTAGCCACCTGGGATTTTTAAAGATTATAGGGGATACATCTCTCCGGTATAACTGAAACTCATATCTTGCCTTGAGGTAGAATGATAAGCAGAGGATGATAAGCAATGTGATTTGGATTCTGGGAAAGGAAATTCATGATTTTACCAACAGGTAAACCAGGGAAAAGAGAGTATTTTTGAGCATGCTGGCACTCAAACTGTGGGACATCCTCAGCTATGGGAAGTAGGAGTCAGTCAAGTTTCAGGACGGGCAGTTTCAGCTTCTTGGATCCTTCACATGTGGAAGCTTGCCAAAGCCTCTGCCAGAGAGGTGTCTGCTGCAGTCCCTGCTGAGCAGGGATCAGCTCCTTGGGTTGACACTGACGTAAGGCTATGTAATATTTCTGTCTAGTGCAGGAGGTAATGGAGCATGGAAGCTAAGAAGAGAGTATTAGTTTTTACTACTGACATTAAAAGGCCACCAGAGCTAATATGAAAGTTACGTTTTGAAGAAAAAAAGAAATACAAATTAGTTTAGTATCAAGTAAAATATTCTGAGGGAAAGGCCAAAACAAAACTGCAGTCCATGCAAAGCGAGTGATCCTAAAAAAACCCTGCTTTTCTAAACTTGATTTTCAAATTTAGATTTATTTTGCAAATTTATACAGAGAAATTATTTTACCTATTATTCTTATTATATTTAGACTTGGAATTGAGCATTTGAGTTTGTAATTAGATGAAAGCATTGCATTATGATGATCCCCATTATCAATTTAAGGACAAAAATATTGTCTTATTTGTCTCACTGTAAAAGGGCCCTTGAAACCTACCTTGTCAGATTACAGATTTTATATCCTAATTACAAAAACACCATCATTGCTACTTAGAGGTCTGAACTCAATCTGATTGGTTTTAATTTGAATCAGGCCTAAATAGAAATTTAGGGTCTAGCTTAAAATCTAAATCAACAAGGCCTTATGAAAGTTCTAGCTAAGTACTAACCTGATCTAGTCCTTGTTACCTTGACAGACTTGTTCCAAAATGGTCTGGCATAATAATCTTATAAGGTGAAATATGAAAATACTGAGTTCAATCAGAGCAAAAAGCATTGTAACAGTATTCAATTCTTCATATGATAAATGAATTTGCCTCTTAAGGCAAGAGTATGGATGTATTAGAGCATTCATTCCATGGATATTGCCTGGATGCGCCTGGGACAGAAGCAATGAACTCGTACCATTTGCAGAGTACCTTCAATGTGGTGTATTGCAGGGAATAAATCAGGGCTTTCCCTTCTGACTTCAAGTAGTTCCACAAAGAAAACACCTCCATACAGTGTTTTGCCTAAATCGAAGCAAACAATGTTTTTTTCAGAATCTTTGATTTAAAGAGGTCAGAATACAAGAAAAGACAAAAACATCTGAGTTAGGATTAAGATAAAGGATGTACCACTAAATCTTTGAGCTGTAGCTAAATAGAAACAAGACAACTGATATTCTTAGATATGTTTGGTTTAATTTAGATAAACCTTGATCCATTAGTTCAATGCCTTTGAAAGTGTTCAGGATTATACAAATAGAACTTTTAAAGCTAATCTATGGCAACTTTGCCTACATTAGACAGCTGCAGCCCACGATCAATAGACTTGCAGCTTTCCCATCTGCATAGATACTATTGTGTATGTCCACTTATATTTCAGAAATGCTTTCCATCTTTATTAGCTGTTTCTGTTCAATAAAGAGAAAATGCCAAAAGCCTCCTGAATCCAAGTTAAATGAAGGTGATGATGATGGTGAAGATGATGATGATGGTGATGATGATGATGATAAGAAAGAATCAATCAAATATAATCATGGAAGACTAATTCCCTTACTCAGAAGTATTTCTACAAATACAGTCCTAGATAGGAAAAACATTAATTTCAATCAGAGCAGAACCTGCGGCACAGAATCACAGAAATGTTAGGATGCAAAGGAGCTCTGTTCCATCACATGTATTTCATCTCCCTAGCCAAAGACATCGTTCGTTTTTAAGAACGCTTTATTTTCTTATGAATTTTGGACTACTTTTTATACACTGTTTTCCATTTGAATATTAAAGGTTTTAAGTCACAGCAGTTAAATTTAAAGATGTGACTTCTAACTGACTAAAATACATAGAACACATTAAAAAAAAAATAGACCCTTTAACAATCTGAGAAAATGTAGCATTAAAAGGTGTCCATGCTTCACATCCAGACAGTGCTTTATTTGTGTAAAGGGACTAGTTATATAGAGAGAAAGCTAAGAGGAAAAAGAAAAAAAAAGTCTTTATAATGCTTACATGGTTCAGTACACACACAAATTGGCAAAAACAAATTTATTCATGCTCTCTTAACTTGATCCCCTTGTATCAAAAAGATGCACTTTGGTCCTGAGCTTTCCCTATGAATTTAGACTTTTTTCAGTGGATGGGATGGAAGCTACTCAATGAATACAATGTTCTTTCAGACTCCCTCATCCCTCTGTTGGAATCCCAAAGCACAGTAGGTATACAAAAGTATACCTCTTTCTTGGTGTTCCCCTGTACTTCCCTTCCCCTTTATCCTTTCCTCTCTAAAAACCTTTGAATTAACAGTTAACTTGGTAAGCAGGACTCCGGCTTCTGGCTCTTGAGTGTAACAGCCAAATGCCCTCAAGCAGCTAAAATGCTGCCCAATCAATAATAAAATCACTTTGAAGTGATGGAAAGGCACTCCCATTGCAGAACAGCATGTTTGTTATTTATAAGATAGCACATGTTCAAAATTTCCTGGTTGTCTTGCCACTTTTCATACTCTTAATATAGACTGATAGTGTGATCTGCCTTACCCATAATGGCAATACAATATTAGCAATTGTAACTGATAAAATTCTATATCCACTAGGACTTTTCTATCGATTTATTAATTTACTAAACAAAGTAAGTTTCATTTTTTAGTGCTGTTATTCTTTATTGTGAGAGTAGCTTATTTTGTTAGGTGCCTCTTTATTCTTCCATCTACCATACCTTGTTCAGTCTCTGAGGTGCATCACAAGCACTTTGCTAACATAAGGTGATTTTTTGTCTCTGTCTAAGGGAGCAACTGTAACAAAACATAATCTGATTATAGAAGAACAAAGCCAATGAAATAATTTATTTTTTAATTTACTTGTTTAAGATTTGAGTCAGCTTTGATGCAAGTATTTAGGAAATTTATCCCTCTAATAGATACCACACAGCTACACCTAATTTTCAGTATACTTAAATATTTCATGGGAACTGTCATTTATTTGCAAATTCTAATGGCAAGGAAATGTATAATTCTGGACTCTTCCCAGATTTACGTAATCAGAATCACTTAAACAAAATAAACTACTCCCTCTCAACTTCCCTGCTGTTGTGGTTTTATGAGGATTCAGCTTTATAGTACAGTTGTACAGGAACCATAACAGTTCAAGCTCCTGGCTGTTTCTGTTATGGACGCCACTTTTACCTCAAGAACAATTAATCACGTTAACATCTAGTGCTTTTAAAAACTTTCACTGCTTCAGCCCCCTACACAAACATATCAGTTCTTGAGCCTCCTGCGGTCAACCCTTTGCATTTTCCCTGGAATGTCTCTGACTCATAGGAACAAAGGGAGATTTCAAGTACAGACTGAAGAAGAAGCATAATTACGTTTTAGTAATCCATTTGCATGGGTCCACACTCCTTATCAGCTGACTAGTACCAACATGTTGTGGTCAAGACTGGGGAACTATTAACTAAGCTGCTGGACTTCTCTCCAGGACTGACATTAGAGTAATCTGCCATATTAAGCATGAAATAAACTGTTAGCATTTGATTTTAACTCTTTATATTACGAGCTTTACCTGCCTCTGTCGTGGAAGTTGTTCTGAAACACCAGATGCTACATAGAAATCAAAAAGTACTTTCCAAGACTTGAAGCTACTTAAGACCACATATTTTACGACTGGCTCATATCAAAGTTTATGTTCATCTAAATCTCTCACGGAAGAATTTCTCCTACTAACGTTCCAGTATTCTATAAAGCCTCCACATTGGCCAAATCTCATTTATGTAGTCTCAATAACCTTAGAATTAACCTTAACTAACTACATTTGCGAGGAAAGAGACTTTTCGGGTACGTCAGTGCCATCCACTACAAATACAGTTTTCAGAGAAACACAACTGACTAAAGATTTCATTGCTTTTATAAAAAAAATGAAGCATAATTGGTATACTTTGTTCAGAAAGGGACCTTTTCAAATTACATATCTTGATACATAGTGACTAATCTAATACAACATAGAGAAACAATGGCCTTTTTAGAAATGAAATAATTAGAAACAGTAAGTCCAATAAAATACTGCAGATATTCTTGTGTACATTCAGCTCGACAATTATGAGTAGCACCTCTTTGGTGTTTAGACACCTCTTTTAATAACAAAACACTTCAAAGTGAACTGATTTTATATTGGGACTCTTTTATAGGCTCATTCTGAACTCACAGCGTAAATGAGACTTTTTTTTTATGTGGCTTCAGTGTTCAGAATGAAGGTTTTAAGAACAGATCTCAGGTAAAAAAAATCTCTTTTGGATTGACATGACACTGAGATTTTGTTGCTGTTGTACCAAGAAACGGCAAGAATCGCAACAGAGGTCCAAGGAGAAATGGAATTATTTTATTGATTACAAGCTGGGTTATATATGGTCTGCAAGAGAGCATGATACGATTGGTCCCTTCATCAACCACCCTCTAGAATGACAGGTGGAGGTTCCACAATGCCCATTCAAAATATTTTCTCCAGCGTACCAAAAACAATAGTTGGAAAACAACTTTGCAGCTGTGAGATAAAGTCTTGGTTTACAAAAATCTCAAACTGTTTCTCAGCTAGCTTGCATGAGAAAGAAAAACTTCACAGGATGCTGCAGCAGCTGGAAAATTCCTCTGCTCCTAGCTTTTTAGTATCCACAAGATTTTTGACTTCCACACTTAATGCCTTTAGTGAAAATCTGGTAGCGAAAATATTTTATAAAAACAAATTCATGTTGAAGCAAAAATGTATTTTTAACAACTTTATCAAAGGAAAATGAGTAACTAAGACACTAAATGGTCTTCATTTGTGTATAAACTCATTTATATTCAAACACCTAAATACCTGGATGTCAAATATAAAGTTTTATAACTTTTACAATACACAATCATACTCAGTAAGAATCTTTAAATATCCTGTAATTTGGTGACATCTTCCCAAGACACATAATCACTTGCTATAAATCAAGCCAACTCAATATTTCTGGCAACTCAGTTTTATCCAAGTCTTCTTTAGGCTCCTTTTGTTTTAAAGAAATCAAAAATTACAAAATCTCTCTCTTTGACTGCTGCCACTTAAAGAAGGAAAGGTATTTAGGTTCATCTCATTCAACTTCAGTTCTTGAAAATCAGACATCCACCCTTAGACTGTCATTTGGAAGCTGTTTATAAAGACCGAGGCACATCCATGGAGTGATTTATATGCCTGTTGTGCATGGCTGAATGAAGGTTATTGGGGCAGTCAAAGAATGCCCTGTATCACTTTCCTTCCTATGATACTGTGCAACAAGGGACATTATAATGGTTTATGATACAAAATTAAAAACATCTTGATCTATCCACAGCTATAAAATGTTCTAAAGCTATTTGAAGTAATGTCAAATATGCGTTTTTGAGCAGATCAACTATCCTTTTGCTATTGATATGAATTTCACATTCAATACTTGGATGCACTTTTAAAATCGAGAAACTTTATTATTGAACCCTTGCAATACTTTCTGCATGTAAGCAGTAAATACCGTTAAATATAAAAATTCCAATTGGGCTTTTAAAGCAAGGCAGATTTTTACCTGAAAAGATAAAATTCTGTAGACCTCCTCTCTGCATTTTTACATGATGGCAAGTTGACTTAATTAATGGACACTCACAAAGGTCAGAAACTACTCTCCTTAGTATCAGAATACTTCCTCAGAAGTGTTTCGGGAACTGTTGCAGGGGGCTGTTTGATACCAGGCTGTGAACTCATGGTAATTTTTAGAATGAGAATAAGCTGTGGGAAAAAATGTGGAAGATAATGGGGAACATATATGAAATCAAAAGAAGAAAAGTATTTGCATATTTGAAAATAAAATTTCCAATTTAAGTCCTCAGTGTATAAACAAAACTCATTTTGCACCCATACAGAATTTTAAATGATAAAATAGCATATGCTGGGCCAGTTGGAAACACTAAAGAGATTTTTACAATTCAACATTCTTATTTGCATCCAGAAGTAAGTCTTACTCTTTCTTACTGTAATTTTTTTTATAGCTTTTAAACTAACAGAAGATTACAGTAAGGGAATCAGGAATATGAACTCTAAGATTAAGAAGCATACAAAATACCCTTTAGTATGTGGCACAATATTTCATCTCACTTATTTCGGCCAGTTACAGTACATATTTTTAGTCAACTATCACAGAAGTGTTTTCAAGGGCATAAAAACTGAACCCTCTTCCCCAGGGATCAAGAAGATGAACTACAAGATGAACTAATAGATGAACAGGCATTCCTTCTCTGTCAGCAGAGGCAAGTGAAAAAGTTTCTGTATAGGTAAGAAATTTACTTCTATGGATGGGTCGGCTATTTCACATTTACTGTGAAGCTAAGTGCACACCTGAGCATCTTTTACAAACAATCCAATGTACCATGTATGTGTTTCTAGTTCTTTCATGATAATCACTCTACTTATCCAAAGCTGAAAATCAACAGAGCACAATGTTAAATAGGAAATAGGAATAAAGAAATGAAGAGGAGGTGCCATGGTGTGGGTACAATCACAAAAATGAGAAGGGGTGGCAAGGAAAAAAGAAGCAATAGAAACCAAACCAGCTGAGAGGAGAAGCAGAACCCCAAAAATATAGTACCAAATCAAGGCAGCTCATGAGAAACTGTATCTGAAATGTGCTGCTGCATATTTCGAAAATTTTTGTGTATACATAAACTGTAACTTTTCTGTCAAAACTGTTTCAAAGAAACCTTTTTCTTTCCTATTCTATCAGGGAAGAGAGGTGCTAAAAGTCATGGTTATTCTGAATGAAGGCTAAACTACCAATTTTTAAACTGTTCGAGGTTAACTTCAGCTATTGGGCTGTACCTTGTTTCTAAATGAATACTGGTATGCATTGTAAATTTGAGAACAGAGGTAGTTCCTGCTGAGGGCAATAGGAGCTCCAGCCTGCATCTCTCCAAGAAAAAAATACCCTTTAAAGAAGAAAAGAAGAGCTAGTTATTAATGAATAATGTTGCCTTTACAATCTTTCGCTTTGTCAAAGACTTTTTACCTGCTGACAGAAGAAAATGTAATCAGAGCAGGAAAAAATAAGCTACAAGTATTACATCATTAAATTATATGTTCTTTAAAAACACAATCAAGATAACCAAGGCATTAACATGTGTAAAATAAATTCATATGGTTGTACTGAAATTAATCTAAAGAATAATTCAGTTTAAAATTATAGTACTTTAATGTGATTAAGGATTACTGCCTATTCAAGTTATTACATTTAGTGGGTTATTTTTCTTTTTTTAGTCAAGGGCTGTATCATAAGTTTCTCAGTTAGCCACTGAGCTTCACTTAAGGCTCTGTAAATTATATTAAATGAACTGCCTGGTAGTAAATAATATTAAAAACTGTTTCCCAGAGAAACAGAATATTCTTATCTCTGCATATTAAATTCTAAATAAACTTATTTATTTAAAATTGGCAAGATATATTTTAAAAAGTAAAACTTCTTCCAGGCAATAGCGCCACACTTACCTGGACTGATAACTCAAAATAAGCAAAGTACCTTATTATGAGGGTTCTATCAGGTTTCGCTGCTGTTAGTTTATAAATAACGGGGGAAAATGGAGATTCCACTCAAAAAACTTCCCAGAAAAAAAGGACAAAGGTATTACTGCAGCCCTAGGCCCTAGGGTATATCACCATGTCCTGCAGCCGTAGGGAGGAGGAGAAGATCCAGCAGGCAGGAATTGTGCAGCAAGACTGATTTATTTAATTATTTTACAAACTCTTTTATAGACTTCTTTCTTCATAGTTCAATTGGACAAAGGATCAGCCACCCCTTGGGGTGATTGGCTAAAATCCTAAAACATCCATTGTCAAAATAGTTTCCTACTGTACCATAAACAAGACTTTTCAAGGTTGCAAGTGTTTGGTTGTTTACATAACTCTGCTACCTCTTCTGTGAGAGAGAAAAGTCTCTCACGGACTTAGAAAATAGCAAGAAAATCCTTTCTAGCAGCATTTTTGTATCTACACAAAGTGGGTAAACAATGTCTTTTTATACCTCTATATAGTCAAACAGACTAAACAACCTTTCAGTCTTCAGAGCTACTTCATGAGCTAGCTGCTGGTAGAGTTTAACCTGCAGTAAACCTCAAAGTAAGCAAGACAGGAAGTTTATGTTAAGCAAGTACTGCACAATGGACCTTCAAAAATTATATTTCTATGCCAAAATGAGAAATGTGTTTAATACCATAAAATAATCCTTCTGCATGGGAAGATATGCGTTATTATGGTGGCCAAAGTCTTAACACAACTCCTTAGTTCAAGGCAGAGTGGAAGTAGGGTCCTGCTTGAAAGGACAGGTCATGAGCACAGCTCTTAAACTAAGTTCTTAAACTGAAAGGGAAGCGCTGCTCAAGGTCTGGGTTGGGCACTGAGCATGAGCCAGAGTCATCCCAGGAATTCTGCATCTGGGTCATTTGGTGCCAGTTGTTGAGTCCTTCCCTCAAAGGTCTTCACGCAGTAATGATAAAGGTACGGGTTTAATAATAATGATATGCAGCTTATCTTGCTGTCAAAAAAAGCCTTGGGAACCTCTGTATTAGAGTCAATTGTAATAGAATTCAAGGTAAAATTCTCACTTTGATAAAATATTTTTAGAAAATATTTTTTGTTTCCATTTTCAGACCAAAAAGCCCCCAAGACTTTTAACATTCTTAACTTCTAACATTCATTAACATAATTCAGGCCTTCTATGTAGACAATGCAAGGTTAGACAGTGTGGTGCAAAAGCAGCATATTTTCAGACTGAAAAAAATCAATGAAATATCTGTATTACACACATCTTAAGTCTTTTACTTCAGACCAGTCCTAATCTGGTTTTACAGGCAGAGCACATATTTCCTGAAGCAAACCTCTCCAATAAGCTTAATCCAAAATGAACTCAGTTTGTGCACTCAAGAAACCAGACAATGATCCAAAAAAATGTGGTAAGTGGGTATGATCAAGCAATTCACTTCAAAGTCACACTCCTATTCAAAAAAACATGTTACTTACTGTAGACACATGCTGGTTTTCTTGATTTGTGATTTTAAGAATGATATTGAGGAATAAAAACAACACAATCCTACTTTGCAGGAGGATATAGGACAACTTTTTTCCACAAGAAACTATTTAAGCTTTTAATTAGTTTTGTTGTATACATGACAGTGTTTTAAAAAAAAAATTAAGTGCTAGTAAAAAGGAGCAGTATTAAAAAGAAAATGCAATTTCTTTGATAAGAATGGTTTGGGATTCCATATTTGCCTAGGCTCTTACAATAATGGTACACTGTCCTTCATTTTTGGGATGATGAAAAGGTTTTCAGTCTATGAACTAGATGTCATTTTCTCCTGTACACTGCAATAGCTAACAGATTAACATTGTCAGAAAAACTTCAGAGATTTGAGATCTGGAGTTCTGAGCTTTGATATATGCGACTGTCTGGTGTGGGCCAAAAGCAACAACACTGTTAGTTGACTGACGGCTGAAACACCTTTAAGATGTATCAAGGACAGTTTTGCTATACTTATATGTTACTGAACTACAAAAATGACAAGTATCTGCAAAAGACAAAACTTGGAAATCCAGTGAAGAGATCTGATCAGAAATATTTTTTTTTCAAAGTACATTAGCAGCAGTAGAAAAGTAAAGTGTTCTTCTGATAAAATCACTGACTTTATTATAGATTTTTTATCCTACCTGTAAGGGTGAATGCTTCATATACCAGAAAAGATCAGAATTTCTACATGGGAACAATTAATTATTTTAATGGTATGTCTGTGTGTAAGGAATCTTCTTTCCAATCATGTAATCATAAGCCTGTTATACTGTTGGTTTCTAAAAAAGAAAAAGTTGTATAAAAGAAACCAAACTTAAAATGCCTTGTTCCATGGGATTATCTAAATGAATACTGCCTACTTAGCCTAATTTGGGTTCACATACAGAGTTATTTTTAAAGGAAAATTTTTAAAGTGGCTAAAGTATCCACCCTTCCCTGAAATCTAACATTTTTTCCATGTTACTTCTCTGCAGCAGGTTCAGTAAGACAAATGAGCAGGTTTGTGATGTGAATCACATTATATATTATTCAACATGTTTGATGGCAAGTTGAACATGAGTCAGCAGTGCCCTGGCAGCCAGGAGGGCCAACCCTGTCCTGGTGGGCATCAGGCACAGCATCGCCAGCCAAGCAAGGGAGGGGATTGTCCTGCTCTGCTCTGCACTGGGGTGGCCTCACCTCGAGTGCTGGGGGCAGGTCTGGGTGCCACAATATAAAAAAGACATTAAGTTATTAGAGAGCATCCAAATGAGGGCTGTGAAGATGGTGAAGGGCTTTGAGGGGAAGCCATATGAGGAGTGGCTGAAGTCACTTGTTCTGTTCAGCCTGGAGAAGAGGAGACTGAGGGGAAACCTCATTGCAGTTACAACTTCCTTGTGAGGGGAAGAGGAGGGGCAGGCACTGATCTCTTCTCTGTGGTGACCACAACAGGACCCGAAGGAACGGCCTGAAGTTGTGTCAGGGGAGGTTTAGGTTGGATGGTAGAGAAAGGTTCTTCACCCAGAGGGTGTTTGGGCACTGGAACAGCTCCCCAGGGAAGATATGACAGCACCAGCCTGACAGAGTTCAGGAAGTGTTTGGATAACACCCTCAGGCACATGGTGTGACTCTTGGGGTGTCCTGTGCAGGGCCAGGAGCTGGACTCAGTGATCCTTGTGGGTCAGTTCCAGCTGAGCTTATTCTGTGATTCTGTGATACTGTCAACTGCAAAACTAAATGAGGAAAGGAGTTAAGGGAACAATTTTTCAGCATTTGGTATGATATAGAAAGTAGGGGTACCCATTGAAAAGTAAAAAATTTTAGACCAAACCAAAGCCCCTGTTTTTTAATATTAGACATATTTAAATGGTGGGGGGTTTGTTTTGTTGGTTTGTTGGGTTTTTTGGTTGGTTTTTTGGTTTTTTTTTTTTTTTGGTCAGAGTTTTGTTTTTAAAGAACAGTTAAAAATTATAGAAGTAATGTCAGAGACTATTAAATGGGATGGTCCTGATGCAACCTCTGGTTCAGGGTGTCTCTAACCTGCAGACTGCCAAGAGCAAGAGTCAGCACCATGAAATCTTTATTCCATTTTTGGCCTGTTTTTATATTTTTCCCCTAGCAATCCTTTCTTTATATGTTACTGTAAGAGACAGAAAAACGAAACTAAAAATGGACCTCTTAGGTAAACCTGTCTTTGGGATTACATGTAGCCTCTCATTTGCTGTAGGTATCAGGAAAAGGTTCTTCACCCAGAGGGTGTTTGGGCACTGGAACAGCTCCCCAGGAAAGTGGTCACAGCACCAGCCTGACACAGTTCAAGAAGTGTTTGGACAATGCTCTCAGGCACAGGGTGTGACTCCTGAGGATGGTCCTGTGCAGGGCCAGGAGCTGGACTCAGTGATCCTTGTGGGTCCCTTCCAACTCAGCTTATTCTGTGATTCTGTGATTCTGTGAATATGTCTCTATTATACAGGATGCTTTTCACAAAAGCAAATTCAGAGGTTCCCTGGTGTCAGTGGAAATTGGCGTGTTTTAAAACTGAAGGGTTTTTTAAAATTAATGATAAGAGAGGAAACTAGACCATTTTCTAGGACCCTCTGGAATTAGAAGGATGCAAAGCAGAGCTATTTCTGTGAGAACTATGTTACAGATTCTAAATCCCGCTGAAAAAGTATGAAATCATGTATCAAGCAAGGTTTATGTATCCCTTAATTTTGTATAATTGTATTTAAAGCTAATGTTCCTATATTTTAGTTTCTCTGTTTATTAAACTTAAAACCAACAGATTGATTCTTCTTCCAGTTCTTTCAGTGTGAAAAATGAAGTTACTCCCCATCCTTTCACCCCATCTCTTATTCGGACCAGTTTTACAGCAGATCAACTTTTGTATTTCGAAATCATACCATAAGAACAAAATTAAACGACAGCAGAATCATGCCAATGGGCTTTTCAGAAACAGGTTTAGAAACAGCTATCAGTCCAAACCATAAATTCGGATGAAACTACTGGGCATGCTCAAATTTAAATAAGCAACATATAAAGGCAGTAGGGAATATTATAATGAATAATAATGAATAGGGAAATTCAGTGATTATTCATGCACAGAAGCAAAAGCTAACATATATAATAGTTGTATATGTACATATAAAACACATAAGTGTATATATATATGTACATGTGTACTTATATAATAAACTTGAGTTCACTGAAAAGCTTCTTAGGAATGACACATGCTCTGTTTTGTAGGACTCTGACAGTCTTATCAGGAAATAACTCATGTATCAGTTATAAAGATAAAGTTAGTATACAGACAGGCATATCCACTAAAAGCTTCTTCCACATATTTCTTCTGATTCTTTTTTCTTTCCTATACACAGAAGAACTGCTTGATATACCAATAGAAGGTTTTAGAATATCTGGGGTTTAGCTTGTACTTGAGAGGCTGAGTGCAGGTATCTAATTTCTCAGTTGCTTTGTTTTACAAAATTCTAGGATGCTCTTTGTTCAGTCCTATGAAAGGACAGTCACAATTTTGCCACACATATATGCATATATCTTCTGCCCCTCTTCCATGCATATATTAGAGGGTGGTATGTCTGAAAAGCTGTTACTTTCCTGTAAATCCAAATTCCTATGTTCATTTTCACCCAACTAGAACAGGCCTATTCCAATGTTTGCATTTGGAAATAAAAATTGAAATACTATATTTTTATTTGTTCTATTTGGCTGCTTAGAAGAACATCAAAAATTCTGGTTTATGCAGTAAAACTCTAAGATTCTGAACTTAAGAAGCAATTATTTTGAAGAGTTTTTTCCTCCATTCAAAGTGTATTTTAAAAACCTCTTATTCTCAGCCAGCCCAACAGCTGCTCAAAAACTTCAATTTCCAGATCTCAGTACAAAAGAGCCACTATGCCAACTGAAGAAAAATTACTTGCTAATTTTAAAGTTGTAGTGATTTAAAATTAAATTTTATGCAGTATTTAATTTTTCATTACTCTATATGTGGACTGGAACAATCTGTGAACAAAGCAGCTTGCTTAAAAGCAACTGGGTTTTAACGCTACAGAAAGGAAAGTTCTTACTGCACTTTGTGGGCTTTTATTGTAGTCATGATGTTTGAATGCATTTAGCTAGAAGGACTTTTGGGGCACAAAACACCTTCTTAGGCTGTTTATGTGTCAAGAGCTAGTGTGTCTGAAAGAGAATCTGCTTTTTCTAACTCTGACAGTGCAATGAAAGATAGGCTCTCTTCCTGCAGATTTTATGCTTAAACAATTGCATTTATTTATTTTCAAACATCACAAGAAGAGGTATTTTATTAGTCTTTCCTAAAACTTGATTCACAATTCAACATTTCCATTTTTTCTTTCCTACAACCATACTGAAAAAGTATGAAATTATGAATCAAGCAAGGGTTATGAATCTTAGTTTCCCACTGCTATGGAGATTTGCTATGACAGATATTAGAAGACTCAGTAGTCACACAAAACCCCAGATATTTTACCACCTGCAGAGGATTACACCCATTCTAAAAGGAGGCAAAGTGATCAAATTCTTCTTTTTACACAGCAAATATTTAATGAGCTAGAAACTTTAAATGGTTTTTTGTCTGTTTATTTTTCTTTGAATTAAAAAAAAAAAGTATCACAGCTCTAAAATAAGGAGTGTCTCAGTGGTATTTACCAAATTGTGGTGGCTGAAGCTGAAGTCCTTTGATTAACACTTTTCAAAAATATTTTTTCCCAAACCTATCTCATCCCTATACAAAGGAATACAATCAGGAAATCATAAGTTCTCTTACTGAAGAGGTTTTTGCCCTCCTGCTGCTGATTGCAGTACACCTGAAGTTGCCACAGAGCCAAGAATCCTTCCACCATGTTTTTTTTTGTTATTGAACCAAGGTTGGCATAGCAACTTGGGATACTACTCAAGCAATCTGCCCTAAGGGATTTAACCCTGGAAGAAGTCTGAGGTCTCCATGGTTTTCTGTTCTACACAGATGAAACTGCAGTTTGAGTAAACAGAAGCCAGAGGAGTGAAACAGGCAATTTTTGTTAATTGTGAATCAGAGGTTTTCTTCTGTCAGATCAGATTAGGCTCAGTACTTAGACACATGACAATACTCCTGGTACTGTGTCTGTCATGCATCACAGACTGGGCATCAAAATATCTCAGTTACAGTGCAGGGTGCTCAGATAACCAGAATACATTAATCCAAAGGGAGATTAACAGCTTGAACTACAACATCGCCTGCAGCCTTAAATACAAATGAAACCACTTTGAGGCAAAGAATGCTAAAACTTCAGAGGGCAAAGTCCATTATCAGATTGAGAGCAAAAACACAGGGCAGTGTTAGACAGAAATGACATAAATGAGAGATGTTCTACCATGAAGGTCGGCACGTAGAGGATTAAGAATGAAGAATCACTATGATATAAATGGTATTTCAGATAGTGTAGTAGGAAAATATCAGATCAAGGACAGAGTTCTGATGGACACTAGTATAGACTATGAGGAAAGCAAATAGAATAGGATTTGCCTTGTAAAAGGATGAATGGTTCACAGTCTAAATTGTAAAATTAATAAGAGTTTAAACAGGCTTATAATTCGATCATAACTCTTGTTATTCTTTTTAAAATTGAAATTACACTAAAGGGTAATTGAGCCATAGAAGGAAACAAAAAAGCAGAACTCGGGTTCCATGTTCAGACTTCAAAAAATACTGTTGGTGAGCCAGTCATTATCTCTAAGCACTCCTTATTATTTGAGAAAAATAACGTATGTACAAGTAACCCAACATACTCCATGAAGAAACATGACTTTTACCAGATTTTACCAGGATGTGGTTGCTGGTGACTCTAAAACAGTGACTCAGCTCATCTGCATCCATTCTATCCTTCTGACATAATAATTATGCAACTACTAAAAATGAGCAATCAAACAAAAGCAGACATGGGTTTTCATGCTGTGCTAGCATATACAGACAATGACATCATTAGAGGCATCTTTCTGAAAAAGAATTTTGATACCCTTAAGATCAACAGGTATGTCCATCCCAGCTAATAGTCAGATTTTTTACAGCACCATATAATGCAGAAAACAGCAAACTACATTTTCAATTGTACAGTATTATACTATGGAAATAAATGCCATTTACAGGTTTCAGTTTTTAACCATGAAGCATGAAAATTATGAATTCTACATTTTAATCCATTTACCAAGTCATTTTGCATTGCAAATCTTTAATACTTGTTCTCAAAGTTTACTAACCAGCAGGTTAATTAGTAGTTTATTGGCGTAAAATTTTATATGTTGCACCTCTCTTTTTATTTCATCAAGCTCTCTTTGTTCTTTCTTAGAGCAATAGGAAAAAAACCCCTATGTATCCATAAGTAACAAGATTATTGTGTCATTATCACCATAACCTGCCAAGGTGGTAAATTCTATCATACCACTGTAAATTTCCATGACTGTTTTGTAAGCATGTATCATAGGATACAGAAGGGCATCTGATAGAAAATGAAGGCTGAAAAAAATATGTACAACCTTTTCTTCCTTCTTTCAAAATAAAATCTTAGTCTTTAATTAAAGTTCTTTGCTATTGTTCTTATTTTTTCATATTTTCTCCATCATAAAAATATTTACCTTAGATTAGATACTGTTCAAAAAAAAGAGCATTTATGTCAGGTATTTTAAAACTGCAGGATTTAAAAAGTGCAGGATTGAATTTAACCAAATTTTGGTGGGGAAAAAATTAAAACACACCTGAAAATAAGGACTTTGCCCTGCATCTCAAAAGAACACTGGACCCAAGCCTAGTATACTCACAATGGTCTGTCCCAGAGATAGTGAAAATATTCTTTCTTAGTACTAAATTGTTTAGAAACAGAGTTGAGATAAAATATTTAAATCTTACCTTTTAACTTTCAAATTGTGCTGAGCCATTCAACTAGTAGTCACATTTATAGGCACCAGAGTCAGAAGAGAGAAAAAATACACCAGTAGGATGAAGCTTTATACCATTCAGAGCCATAATTGAACATTAAATAATGTTATAAAATACTAAAAGAAATCTTTAAATTATTTCCCATAATTTTTTCACCTTTAGAGAAAAATTTAACTGTCAGATTTTCCAGTAATTGTTTTGTTTAATGAGAAAATAAAGTGATAACTTTGTATTCTAAAGTTAGATACATGCAACTTAGGAAGCAATACATTCTTAACTCTTCCTTTTTTGTTTTTTTCTGTTTTTTGTAGAATACAGCATAAACTTTAAGCTTCAGGTTCTGTGAGCATAACAAGTTAGATGGAGTTGGAATACCTACAGTGGAAGAAAGCAATATTTTAAAATAAACAGGTGGAAGAGTACACAGAATGTTGTTATTGTTACAACAATCACAGAAAAGAATTATCTTGGTTTCATGAAAATTATGAGCAAGAATCCAACAAAATACAAAAAAAACCCCTTTAAAATGCTGTGGGATGACTTGTTAAGCATACGTCAGTCAGTACAGAATTGTAATTAATCAAAACACTTAAAACCATTTAAAACCATTCAGCAACAAGGGATTTGATAAAGAAGGGCCTTTTCTTTTAAAAATATTTTTACTGAATTTGTTACTTTATACTTAAAGAAGAACAGTGGGAATACAACGCATCCCACTATTTTTAAGGTGTTTTGTCTTGGTGCCACACTTAAAAACTCTTTGAGAGTTGAACTTGGAAGATAGAACAACGATATTAATACAACTACATAATTTATAAGAAAAAACAATCAGCAAACTTTAGGTTAAGCTACACTCTTTAATAATTGGGGTTTTTTAGTAGGTATTCAGTTAATATCTGCTTAATATCTTTACAACTATGAGTCACTATGGCAACAAAAACCAACGCCAACGGTCTGATATTGAAGAACACCCTTATTCTAAATAGCATTTAATTTTAGATTTAGTTTTAAATATAGTAATGTTTTACTAAAGATCTGTCACATTTTACATTAAGAGTGTTCATATTGGGAAAAATGGGAATAGGCACTGTCTAAAATGCAGATACAATTTAGCTGCCTTGTTACAATATCCTATGTCAATCAATACATGCATAAACCATCAATGAAGCAATAAACTTGGGTTCTGTCATTACTGTGACCTTCTTAATTTCTTCATTAAATAAAGTATAAGGTATTTTGTTTCTATTTTAGTTTGCATTTCATTTCTTTTAAATAGAAATTAAAAACATGTATAAAGATTGCAAAGCTTTGTGAGACATTCAGGATTTCTGGAAGAAAACCGAAGTCTCATTCAGATGGCATTCATGTTCAAGTCAGATCTGAGGTTCTCTGACAGACTTTTCAGAGGCACAGAACTGAAGTCAGCAGGAAGATGAGGACAGCTTTTAGCCTCTGAGCATTTTGTGTTCTTTGTCTCCACCTTCTGCTTGGAAAGAATGTGAGTTATATGGAATTAAGGCATTGTTATTTCTAATTCATTTGAAGAAATCTGAGAAAGAAAGTAAATTATAATGGAGGAAAAAGTCTCAAATGCAAGAGGCAACAATAAAATACTGAACGTACCATCAGTAGCAATTATTTTGTGAAGACAGGCTAAGTAATTATGTGGCACCAGATTGGTGCTTGTTGCTAATTCAGATTCAGTGGGCAAAAACTAAAAGCAACAATAGTCACATGAACTGATTTTAAATTGAGATATTTGCTGGGGACAACAAGAAAGATGGTGTCGAGTCACAAATTGAGTTTGATTTATCTTGATTGAAGCAATAATTTAAGCAATAATGGGTAATCATCAAGTCACCCCTTCTATTATAAAAATTGCAGTTGTACCTCTCTACAGTGTTGTTATGGAAAGCAGAAGCAAGGCAAATTCTCCAAGGACAAGAAAATTGGGGTAAAAGGACTGCCTGTACTTGTGATTTCAGAATGTCAACAGAGTATGCCACTGAAAATACTTAGAAAGGAGGAAGAAATAAAACTTTACTTGAGAAGGGAAAAAAAAAGGAGACAGAAGATATTCATAAGAGTATCTCATAGATGGTGGATTTCTGTGATTAACAGTTTAATGTACTTCATAATATTTTTTTGTTATGTACCACTTTCTCAACTGTGTTTGAGGAGCAAAATTTTTCGAATGTTTTATTTCCCCCAAATACTTCCTGGAATAATTAGAGGCTTTTAATTGAAAAATAAAATTGATTAAAATCTTTTCACTGTAATATTTAAGTCTTTTAGAACTCTGCTGCACTGGCACAAACACAATTTTTCACTAAAATGATGCTCCCAAAAGAAAATGAACAGATTCCCCATTGACAAAAATCAGCATATGTTCTGATTTTAATAAAAGCATAGTAATTTCTAACAAATAACAAAGCCTACCTGAAAAACAGCTCGTTTTAAAATTCCATCTGCCGTTATTTTCTGTCATGGTCCATAAATATTTTATGAACTGTCAAATTGATTTATGTATCATAATTGAAAGGGAAAAACATAATCCACCAAAACCAAGTAAGTTAATGAAAGAAGAACTGAAAACAACTATATTAAAAAGAGAGTATTCAAAGTTCACCAAAAGGCAATGGAATAAATGTATCTAGAAATGTTAAGCACTGCAAACTGACAAGGTATGAGCAGATGTACATAACTTGCAGGATGTTTAGGTACTACTTAATGGAAGAAGACATTTTTTTTTACAGTAACACCTTAAACCCGAAGATGGAGCTCTTGAACTGTTTATTTTAAAAGAACTAGAAAAAGTGAAAGCAATACAGTTACCAGAGGAAGATACTGTAGAACTTCTGGATTTACTTTCTTAGTATCTTCAGGCATTGCGTGCTGGATTGTGAGAAAGTCGGGCTAAATGCTCTTTCATGTGCATACACATTTCACTTGCAAAGCAGCCATTTCACCTGGCAAATCTTCCTGTCCACATATGAATCCCAACTCTCAAACACTCCTTTCCTCACATTTGAGGCAGTCTTTCAAAATTTTTTCAAAACTTTCTTTTAGATTTCTTACTGGAATCCTTTGGAATTGAAATGGTACTTCCTGCAGAATTGTCTAGTATAAATGATTTTCCCATTCCTCCTCTCTGCTTAAAGAGTACATATGACCAGGTTAAAGACACCGTTTCCATAGGGAAAAAAAAAAAGTATCAAGAAGTCAGTAAGTCCCACAGAAAGAGCCACAGAAAATGAAATACAAGGGAACTGCTTAAACCACATTTTAAAGTCATTAAATATATTATTCCATCTCTTCTGTCTGAACCTGTACTTAACAAGCAGTGGGAAGAATCCTTTGTTTCAGTACTTTCTGAGAAAAAAAAAAAGAATTAATTTCTGAATTAATTCCCTAATTAAGTTTTTTAATCAGCCAAATACACAGAAATACATAGGGTCTGATTCCTCATTGGCTTGCACTTCTTACAGATATTATACAAAGGGTGAACAACAGTTCTTTTTGCAGAAGAACACAAAGGAAGAAATATAGTTTACATCACTATCAGACACATAGAACTTTGGGGCAATTCCCCTCCCATGTCCAGGGTAAGCTCAAACCTCCCAGTTTTATATGAACATGCCCCAAAAGGGACATTTGACATATAAAATGTCTGCTGTTTGATGATTCCTTGTGCAGCTTTAAAATCAGACTGAGTTAATTCAACAGCTTCACTACTAATTTATGACAGAGAAACAGGCCAAAAGAGCCAAAAGAGTTAAATTCGAGTGTAAAATGCTAACATCCTGTTCAATGCATTTAAAATTGACTTGGGCAGCAGTACAGAAAACACAGGGAAATTGAACTCTTGTATTTCTAAGGGGTTCTGCATATTGGAGAAGAGTCTGAATTCAAGATAAGAAATAGTAGGTGGATTGTACCCTCACAGAAAAACAAACCTGAGGAGGAAGTTACAACAGCCTCAGGTAAAGAGGGGTCTCTTCCCACTTCTTGTCCAAAGGAGGAATCAGGGTATATTAGACCAAATTAACATTATTCCTATGCCCATTGAGTTGAAAGGAAATGCCATTCACCCCCTTAAAGTCTCACATCAAGTACATTCTACTGTTCCATAAAATATTTTATTCTGACCTTTTAGCCTTAAAATCAGCATTAGAGTTGCAAAATCAAGCATCTTCACCGTAATTTATCAGAAAATTAAATCTAATCTGAATCTTGCATTGGCAGGAAACAGTTTAGGATGAGCCTTAAATAATAAAACAGTCAATTTATTAATTAATAAAATACTGTATTATTATAATGTTCAATTGGCATAGTTTCAATTCACTTATTTAGAAATTAAAAATCTATGAAGTGATAGAAAAAGATTTATGTTAACTGCTAAAAGTTTTTTCAAAGTAATTATAGTAATTATAGAGAGAGTTTTTGTAAAGAGATTTCTGTACCAAAAGATTATGTAAATAGCAATTCTACTTAGTTAAATTACTTTTCTCAGTCATGCTAATAGTCAAGTGGTTTTCTAGATCCAAGTATTTTAATTACATCTGGCATTTCTAAACTGCCTATTCAGGGTAAGTACTGTGCAGAAATATTACCATTTCTATTACTTGTTTTGTTAAAGTCATACAGGAGAAACAACTCCAGTTTCTAATCTGTCTCATTTAAGTGTAATACTTTAGACAAAAAGCCTGCAAGATATGAACTATATTATGTTTTGCAAGTGGCTCTTTATATTTTCTTTCTGACAATTTTACCACTCATGTGTTTCATAACACAAGTTCAAAAATAACATAAGTTCAAAAATCAACTTTTCCTTATCATATAGCATGCAGAACTTGAAAATGTAATGTCTTTTCAGCAAGATGGAAACTTCCTTCAGATGGCTCAGAAAACTCAAATGTAATTAAGACACTTCAGGAAACATGCTCCACATTGTCCTCAAAAAGATTAATTAATCACTTAAGGTAAAATATATGTGCTAAAACTGTCAGCATTGGTAAATAAATAACAACAACAAAAAACAAACTAACTAACTAACTAAACCAACAACTAAACAAACCAACCAAACAAAATTAAAAAGTCTCATCTTCTTTACATCAGTCTGAAACTCAGATTATATTAATAACACTCCAGTGCAATAAAATTGAAGTGTCTTTTTGGAGCAGACAATGTCTATTATGCAAAGACAGAAGAAATACTCTGATGTTTTAGTGACTATGTACTAAATACTGCATATCGGTTTCCCTTTTTTGTCAGAGAGCAGAATTTTGAACTTCCTCTTTGATCACAACCAGACCATAGAATAAATCCAGCACATATGTAAACTAATGTACAAATTAAATGACCTAACTTAATACTACCAGACAGCCTAAGCAACTTACTATGTTCAAATTTCAAAACCTCACTAGGAGGCAGAGACTCTTCCCCCTACCCCCAGCATGAAGCTTCCTTGGCACATGGGAACGAGAAACACCCCTCTCTCTAGCACTCACTGCTCATTTTTTTTTTGGGGGGGGGGGGGGGGGGGGAAGAGTCAAATTATATAATCCTTTCCTTTTCCTGCATCCATCTGCAAATTCACACATGGAAAGGAAGTCTGATCCCACTGGGTGAGCGTAGATGGGTAAAGAAAGCACTGGCAGGTGTAACACAAACCCTCCAGGGGGAAAGCTCCCGCTCTGTGGAACAGCATGTCCCAGACAGCAACACAAAACTGCCGGGCTGCAGAGAGGGCGCTCCCAAGGAACCAGCGACAGGAGCAGAGGAAACGGCCTCAAGCGGCGCCGGGGAGGTTTAGATCGGATGCCAGGAAGAATGTCTTCACTAAGGGGCGGTCACGCATTGGAACAGGTCGCTTGGGCTGTTTGCAGGAGGGTGGGGAGGCGAACGAGGAGGACGACGAGGACGGGGAGGACGAGGAGGAGGCGGCGGCGGGCCGAGAGGCGGCACCTCGGGGCACGTCGTGGTTCCCTGCCCTGGAGCTGCCGAGGCGGAGGCGGCGGTGGGGCTTTCCCGGCCGCAGTGCCCAGCTCTGCGCTTGCATCTCTGGCGAAAGCAGGGAAGGGAGGGGAGGGGAGGGGAGAAGAGGCTTTCACATCCTCAAACCCCGGGGAAACATCTGCTGCTGCTGCCGCCGCGGCGCCATCCGAAATCGTCCCGCGGCTGGGTTTAATCCCAATCCCCGCCCGCTCCAGGGGCAGCTCCTCTGAAGCAGCCGGGCTTGCGGCAGCGCCGACTGCACCCGGCCAGAGGCACGGGGAGCCGGCCTCGTGCTCCCTGCAGCTGCTCCGAAAAAAACAAGCCACCAAGGAAGTTTCGGCAGCAGAGCTAAAGAGCTGTGCTGGACCAGACACTGCCGTGGGCACCCGCAGCTCTGCTGCTCCGTTCTCATTGCGCTGCTGCAAAAAAAAAGGCAGTTGATGCCTGGAATCCGAGGACATTTGTATGTTCCTGTGGCATTCGAGTATTTAGAATCTGTAGTGGAGAAGAGAAGGGGTTTTTTTGAGGGAGGGGGAAGAGGGATGAGCAGTTAGCTGGGAAGCAAATAAAGTCTGACAGAAAAATATCACTTTATTGGAAGATTTGGGATATTGTTGCTTTTCCAGAGAATGAAAGCAGCTGTTTATGTCAAAAAAATCAAGAATAATGATCCACAGGAATCCTGAAGCAAATTAAAAGGCAGAGGTAGCAGAGAGGACTAGCTTGGACACGTGACCAACTCATCCATGTGCTTCTTTAGGCACGGATCGCTTCAGAATGTTGACAGTAGAAATAATTCAGCCTTCCTTGGCAGATTCACTTACCAGGATAAACTGGATAGAACCCTGTCAACAAAATCCAAGACAGTTTAAATTGCATTTCACTTTACAAAATGAGTGCAACAAAACATTCTTGTGATGTCTTCCATCCTGTGCCTTACCTGGGTCCCATGTCTTTACCTCTCCTGTCATCTCTTTCTAAAGCTTTCCAGGAGGAGGTAAGAAGGCATGCAGGAAAAAGTCAATCTGCACCACTGAATGTAATTTCTAGTGTTAAACTGATTATACTTGGTATGGAAATTACTGAGTGTCAATAGACTTAGACACCAGTATGTCATTTTAAAGGCTTGTTACTGGTAGGAGTCAAATTTTGGAAGTTTCTTTTCACTCAGATGAATGTACAGTTATGATAGAAAGCAGGCACAGGATGTATCAGACTGAGTTCTGTGTTTTCAGTGTGTTGCCTTAGCCTTGCAGTGCCCATACTGCATATAAGACATTCTCAGCTGTCACTACAATTTGTTATGTGTGTCCACTCGAAGGACTACATTACAGTGGTAGGCATGAACTAAGTTTCATATCAGGAGAAATTTCATTATGAGGTGTTTCCCATCATTACCAAGCAACAGAAAAAATCTGAGCATTCAGTGTCCCTCTTCTTTTTGTACCATACTTGATATGTCTTTTTTCAGGAAAGAATTCAGCAGATAAACTGCTGCAATGCAGTGCTATGCACTGTTTTTTCTGAAGAATGACCTCTAGTTTTACTGTGATTTATTGGCTGGAACTTCAGAATCTTGGAAAAACAGAAGCAAGATGCATCTTTTAAGTTTACTGCTGCAAAAAGGACAATAGAAGAGAATGACTGATGGACCTGAAAGGCAGGCAAGTGCCTTTGAAAAGTCTGCCCTGTCAGTTGAACCAGTTTACAACATGATCACCAACAGTATCCAAGCCTGCTGAAGAAGATATGCATGCCTGTTTTGAGGGGTCTTGAGAGCAATCATGGTTTTGTCAGCTTTGAAGAGAAAACAGTAAATATTTCCTTAAATTCTATCTATTCACCCCTCCAGTAGTGGCAAATTACCCTTTATTTCCACACCAGGATGTTGTGTCTTTAGTAGATCCCTGCTCAGGTTTTGTGAGTCCAGCAGCAGATGCTGAACAGCAGCCAAGTGTTGGAAGAGCTACTGAATCTCAGGTAGACTACAGCGATAGGAAACGTCACCAGTGTCCCCATCACAGGAGAGAGAGCCACGGGAGACCTCCTGGAGGAAACCAGCCAGGACAGAAAGTGGAAGTCCAGGGTATGACTCAGACATAAAGCAAATTAGGTTTTTTTAATCACCAAAGAAATTGGTGGTGCTTAACAAATAAATAAAATGAGTTTCTGAACTCCATTCCCCCTTTAAAAGGAACAACCTTTTAAAGTATATTTGTCCCAGATATTTGAACTGAAAATAACAACTGCAGTAGAGTGTTTGTATGAGTCATTGTCCCTGCTGTAGCAAAGAGGTACCAATCATAAGATTCCAATGAGAATTCTAATGCTAAAAAAAACCCCAAAACAACTGTGAAGGTAATAAATGTTTTTTAAAATTTTATTTATGTAAATTGTGAAGTTATTTATCATAGTTCTAATAAACACCTACTTTAATGCAAACCAAGAAACCCAAATCACTCCAAAGTCAGGACATCCCCTGGATATTTCTGTGTATTTTAGCATTTCCTGACAAGTTGTGGTGCAGCACATTTAGACACCTGTTCCAGTGTCTAGTTGATCAGAGAACAGAAATTCTTCAATACTGCCATCACATATTGGTCAAAGTACCATATTACTCTCTTATTTTATATCAATGTCTTACACATAAATTTAAGTCTGATCATTTTGTTATGATTGTAGCATTAAAATGGAAATTCACTCCTTATAACACAAAGTAAAATTGGCTTGATTGTTTCAAAATTTTCTCATAAAAATTGTGGAAAGCAGAAATACCTGCCCAGGGCTTCTAAGGATAAACATAATTAGCAATAAGCAATATGTTTGATGTTAATTTCAGTGATTTTCATAGAGAAATGCTCATTACAGCTAGAACAAAATCTTATGGTATCTCATGCTACACGCTCATAGATGAGGGGAGGCATTTCTTAGAAGATGACAGAAAAATGTAAATAAACTCCTAGTTCCATTTTGCTATTAAGTAGAGCAGTTACTGCACAGTTAGCAATATTTTAGACGTTATTGTCACCAAAAAGTCTCTAAGAGCCATAAATTCTGGCAGTGGTTTTAGTTCCCAGTTTCTGTCTTCAAACTTTGCATTTTAAATCACTTTCTGCTTACTGCAGCCATGTGATAGAACCCTAAAGAACCCAAGAAACCACAAGGGATAAATATAGACTAATAGAATACATATTTTTCCTTTTTTTTCTTGCCCATACCATGTAATTTTCACTCTTCTTTCTCATTTACTGTGTTCTTCATTTACGTATGAAAATTAGACCCCAGACATCAGTCAGAACTGTTCAGCTGGTTTTTTCTGCAAGCCTCTGGGAAAGTGAAGGAGAAAGAAGATTTGAGATAAGCAATTCTATCTGCCCATTAATTTTCCCAATGCAAAGAAAAGCAGGCAGAGACAGAGATACTCTGGCACATAGAGACACACCTGAGAAGAACACAGACAAAATCTGAAACTGAATGCCATCAAGTCAGTAATCTGGGTTACAGTGAAGAAAGTGATCTGAAATGGACAGTAGTTCCAAGAGGCAGATAGAAACTCTGATGGCTTTCTGGCGTTCTTTTGTTGGGGAAAGTTCACTGTTAGCCTGAAATGCTGACTCCACTGAAGTTGTCAGGGAAAGTCAAACTGAATCTAGGGACAAACCTGGAAACAGATATAGTTCAGCATAAATTTCTTAAGGAAGTGGTGTAAGTGCTCTTCCAAACCTAGAATGCATTTACAAGTTTTCCTATGATGCTGAGGTATTAACTACAAATGTGTAAATATCAATATAAAAAGCAGATGAGTTTTTAGGTACTATTTTTAATGAGACTGCATAAACAAATTCCAGATTTTAGCTGTATGATTCAGAGCCCAGCCACCAGCCCGCAGGCATGTGATGTAAGTTGCTAACCTTTCTAGATACCAGTCCCAAGACATTCCACAGCTAAGTTGTTTGGGGAAGCTGTGCTGAAAGAGAGATCAGTCAAGCATTTTGCAAGCAAATTCTACAGTCACTTTCTCCACTGTGTCTGGGATGAATGTAAAAAAAAAGAGACAGAAGCAGCCTTTGAGACAGATGAGCTGTGGTGTATAAAAATCTGCAGCAGACAGGAGCTTCTCTATTGTGAGAAGATACAACACCATGGCTTTGGCAGTCCACAACTTTGAACTTCTCTAGCAGTCCTTTGCCTCTGCTGACCAAAGCAAACTCAGTGAAGCTCTGTAATAGCAAAGCAAATGTGAGGAGCTGGCGATGAAGGTCGTTCTAAGACTGGAGAATCAGAGCCTGCCAGAGAAAGGATGACAGCTGAGGAGCTATTCTCCATGTGTTCTCAGTCTGTATAGGGGAGGTGCTCTGTGCTACAAGACCAGGCCTTGACAATGTTTGCCTGTGGAGTCCGCTTCTCTCACTCACATGACAACAGAATTTTCTACCCTTTTCTCCGTGGTCTCAAGTTTTCTTTGCAGTGGTTAGGAGGAGGAGGACCTCAGAATTTGACCATACAGGTGTATTTGTACTGGGGACCTGGTGATGAAGTCCCCCTGTCCAGTTTGTAGATATTATTCTATTCGTAGGCCTTAACACAAAGTTTATGGGGATTGAAGAACTAACCAGGTTGTCTGACAAGTCTGATAAGGAACAGAGATGACTTCTTGTCCCTGCTGGGAGCTAATACATCTGTAGACACAGTTTTCTCCAAAGCTGGAAAATGGGGAATACTATAGAGTTTACTTATAGACTTCTTGTAACCATTTTTTAAATAAATAAGTAGTTAACTCATGCTAGTACTAGATTTTTGGATTTCTCCAAAAGCCCACCTAGTCCAGTATTTCATCCAAGACTGTGGATAGTTAATAACGTCATCATCCTTCCTCCAAATATTTTCCTATCATGTGATGATTTGTTGATCAGGGATTCGTGTCCAGGAGATGATGTGTTTCTAATTAATAGTCATGGATTCACAGATTTGCCTTTATGAATATATGCATTTGCTCTTTGAGCACATCACTTACACTCCAACTCTCTACTTCCAGATAATTTGTGAATATGTTAGGCAAAAATGTCCTAGGCCCAGATGGGTTATCTGAAGGTCTCGCTACCAGTGATCTCTATCCACCTGGAAATCTGATAATTTGTCCCTTCCTTCGATCTCTGATCATCTAACCAATTATTTATCCATGTGAAGGTCTTATCTTTCTTCTACTGTTTCTTTAAGAGGCTCAGTTGAAGAATTTTATGCAGAATTTACTGAAATAATTGTGGTCAGATTATACTAATTTCTCTGTAGCCTCTGTGCAGGAAGAGTTCCTGCTGAAAGGCTGAAGCAGTAGCATTTTCTCCGGAGTAATCACTACTCTGGAGAAGTAATCATCGAGGAGTAATGCAGTGTTAAGCAGCACATTGAGTGAGAGGTGTATCAAGGAAGGATTTCAGCTTCTTCTACATTTCAAATAATGATAGAAAATTACAGTAGGCAGTGCTTAGGTAGTTAGTGAGTTAAAACTTTTGACCAGCGTGTAGAAAGAGAAAGAAGAAAGTTTAATCAGAGGCAACAACATATAAAGTAAAACAAAAAAAAAGTGCAACTTGAACAACAACAAATGAACTATTTAAGGACATTCAGACCTTGACAAATTAGAGGGCTGGACAATCATCAGCCATATGAAGTTCAAAAGGGGGAAGTGATGGATTTTGCCCTCTGGTTGTATGGACAGCCTGGGGAATGAGAATCTGGAAAGTAGTGCCATGGAAAGTGACATGGGGGTCCTGGTGGATGGCAATTGAACATGAGTCAGCAGTGCCCTGGCAGTCAGGAGGGCCAAGTGTGTCCTGAGGTGCATCAGGCACAGCATTCCCAGCCGGGCAAGGGAGGGGATTGTCCCGCTCTGCTCTGCACTGGGGTGGCCTCACCTCAAGTGCTGGGGGCAGTTTTGGGCACCACAATATAAAAAAGACATTAAACTATTGGAGAGCATCCAAAGATGGTGAAGAGCCTGGAGGGGAAGCTGTATGAGGGGTAGCTGAGGTCACTTGGTCTATTCAGCCTGGAGGAGACTGAGGGGAGACCTCATTGTAGTCTACAAATTGTGAGGGGAAGAGGAGGGACAGACACTGATCTCTTCTCCGTGGTGACCAGGGACAGGACCTCAGGGAAGTTGCGTCAGGGGTGGTTTAGGTTGGATAATTAGATAAAGGTTCTTCACCCAGAGGGTGTTTGGGCACTGGAACAGCTCCCCAGGGAAGTGGTCACAGCACCAGCCTGACACAGTTCAAGTGTTTGGACAATGCTCTCAGGCACAGGGTGTGACTCCTGAGGATGGTCCTGTGCAGGGCCAGGAGCTGGACTCAGTGATCCTTGTGGGTCCCTTCCAACAAAGATTATTCTGTGATTCTGTGAAAAAATAGCCTACAGTGTGCTCAAAAATATCTGTGCTATTAAATACTCATAAAACAATGACATGTGAAATAGCAATCTGCCTAATAAGCTAATAGGTTATCTGGAAATAATGTAAAAAACTTGAAATAATCCTGTTAAGGTTGAGTGCCATTGAACAAAACAACGGTGGTTTCACTAAGGGTTAGATTATTCATCATCCCTACAGTTATATTTCACTTTGCATTTGCTTTTCACTTGCCCAACAGCAGAGTGATTCTTTCTTTATTCAACAACTTAGGGTTTTTTCTATACCTTATTATGCATGTCCTCTCCAACACAAACTGGTGGGGTTTATGCTTAGTTACAAGTAGTTTTCAGGGGGTCATTAGTAGCCTTTTCTTTCAAAAGACTAAAAGAGAGACAAGAAATAATGGTAATAGGTTATATTTAACTTCCACATACAAAGAGAAATTGAATAAGTAACCAAGGAATCAAGTGAAAGCATCTGGAAGAGTTATCTGAAAATCTTGTATTTGGCATAAACAGCTGCTGGGCTCACATTAAGTTATAATGTAATAACTGTATAACTATAATAATTATTATTTTTAATAAACTAAAATTCAGTCCTGCAATTGGTTTTGATTGCTGCATGAAAAAACTGTTAAGTCAGATTAATTAGCCAATGTTTCCTACAAGGAGCATGTAATTATGATTTTAGGTTGTTGGAGGCTTCTGGGACAGATTTCAAACAGGATCTTTTACCTCTCCCCAGAGATCTGGTGATTTGTAAATTTCAGGTTTTGTGAATACTGGAGTTGTCTTAACATTTCCTTTATGAAGTCTGTGTACAGTTAAATATTTCAAAATACTAAATTTGGTAGCATTCTATTACTATATAAGTTAAGATATTCAGTTAATACATACATGAAAAATATGTTCTGCATGCTTCTCCTGTGAGAGAGTTAAATATAAAAAGCAGAACAGAAGAAACCTGTAAAGGGAATGACTGTCATGATTCCGTACATCTGATGTTTGTGTTAAGACATGACATTTATGAAAACACCGCAGTAATCATACCCACGCACAAACTCAAGGGGTTTTTTGCTGCCTGTCCAAAACAATCACTTCTGCATTGGTGTCTTTTATTTACTCTGTATTTCACCTGTTCAAATCTATCTCAGAGTGGAGCATTTTGGATGAGTCCAGTAAAGGGCCACAGAAGTGTTAAAAGGGGTCAAACAAGAGCCAAGTTGAGACAAGAAAAGAAAAGCTGGTTAAAGTATGATAGAGAAATAAGAACATGTCTCCTTTCCAGACCATGAGCCAGAAGGTTTTCTCAGGCAAACTCAGTGGGTAGGTGAGTTACTGGGCACAGTCAGGCATACAATGGGAGAGACAGGTACCTCAGCAGGGTGGAAGAAAAGCAAGATAGATAGATAGATAGATAGATAGATAGATAGATAGATAGATAGATAGAAAATGCTCTCATGGTTTCTTGAATGACGCTCTTTCAAGGGAATATACAGTTGTGGATGGTGAGAGTTGCTTGCAGGGACAGACCAAGAGAGAAACTCAGACCTGATGTTAAATTTTCCTGAGTTCTCAAGAACTGAATTAAATAAGTATTGCAAGAAGGGAAGTAGTTAATTTTTAAAGAAGGCTTGCTTATACTGTCCTATGAAATTTAGTGAAGTCCTAGTATCAGAAGAGATTAAAAGATAGGATTCTGCTTGCTGAGCTGGTTCATTTAGCATATATGCCAAACTAATCATTTGCCATGGTCTTTTACCAAATTCAAATGAGCACTGCATTATTGCAAGAGCAAAACTTTGACCTGTCACCACCTGTCTTTTGGGACCTCATAAATATTCTATCAGACTGTTCTGTCTGGCAAAAAGAAAAAATATTGATCCATTTTGGCTTTAACAGTGTAAGACAAATCTCTCAAACCTGTCATATCCCTTTGTACATGTAAGTATGATGTCCCTGGGTTGTTTCAACTTTCTGCATTTTTGATTAAGCTCAAGCAGTTCCTCTCTCATTTTCTGAAACAAGAATTATAGCTGGACTATGGTATCTAATATTAAGGCATTTTCTGGTGCCAAAGGAGAGCATATGCTAAGTCTCCTCTGCTTGTGGGTATCTTCAACTTTTTACCTGTAAACTAAAAATCAGAATCTATTATGTCCTCTTTGTAAGAGTATCCCAGTCTGATCATAAGTATAGCCAAAAGGATGAGAGATGACACGTTTCTATCTTATTTCCCTTTTTTCCCAAGCCTCCTCTCAGCACATATGTATTAGAGCTGTCATTTGCTATGTGCTGCAAGTTCAGCAGATGATTGTTTTCATCTTGGGACACGCCAAGCACACAGGGCCATTCATCTCTGTGGTTTTTTCTTGTGAACCATTTTAATAAATAACTAGAACTTTGGAGCGTGCAGTGTACGGTTCAGCTGCCTCCACCAGCTGTCTTATGAATAATGTACATATCTTTGATTTACTTTCTATCTGCTGTGTTGGTGCAGTAAATTTTGAAGACAGTGCCAGTGTAGACTTAGTCCCACTTAACCGTGTGCTACCTTCAAAGCCTCACTACACAAGCGCTGCAGAGTGTTTCACTTATTAGCATGGTTGTGGTACTGCCTCTTGAGTTCTTGTTTCTCGAGAAAGGGGACAAAACAGTTAAAAATCTGATCTTGGGTGAAAAGAATGGAAGTGTGTTTATTTTCAAACTATACCGTACTTTCATTCTTCAAATGCTTCCTGTTCTTAAGTATTAATATTTATTATTAATGAACAGGTCTGTTGCATGTTTGATGGGTAGTATGACTTGAATATTTCCATGTTAAAAGGGTGTGATTGTTAACATTTGTCACTAGATGGCCTTTGAGTGTGCATGCAAAAGTTCCCTGAATGCTATTAGGAACACTATACTTTTAGCTAGATCATGAACTTTGAAATTTGGAGGTTTTCACTTTAAGCCTTTCCTAAACCAGTCTTTAGTAGCTTGAGCTGATATTAAGTGTTTATTTGCAAACTTTTGAGAAAGGAAAATGGTAAAAGTAACAGGTTAATAGTAAGAATTAAAATAATAAAACAAAAGAGGAAAAAAAGTTCTGTTTACTTAAACCAGAATTTCTCTTTGCATCAGCCTTTCCCGTGTGTCCTTGGAATGGTCTTGCTCAGTTTGCATTTGTGAGGAAACTACAGAAAGGATATTTCACTGGGTAAAGAGGAGGGTCAGAAGCTGTAGAAATATTGTCCTCTCTGTTCTAAAGAAAAGACGTGATGCTGGGCCTTACTCACTTACGTTGGAGTACGTGCTAAACATTCCTGGTTGTTGGGAGCTGCCTTGTGAGTAGCTGGAATTTCTGAGCTACAGCTTCGATCTGTTAATTTATGTTTCTTACTTCCATTCTAGGGTGAATGTATATCTTTTTGCAGTGCATCACATGCTGTCACATGTATGGGGAACAGCACATCACTCTTCACACAGCAGCAGGTTCACAGGCAAAGTAAGATGCTAATAAGGATTGTAAGGTCATCACATTTGACTCATATTACTGCAGCCGAGCCTATTAATGCCAAGCTTTTATGACATAATGCACCATTCTGATTGTTTTATTCCACCTTCTGCATAAGTGATCTGGTTTCTCAGAGTCTGCATCTAACTTTTCTGCTTGAATAATAACATAAAATATTATAAAATGGTTTTTGAGAAATGAATGTGCTTTCAAAATACAGCACATACAAAATACAACATAGTGCTGAACAGAGATGTCTGAGTTGCAGTGAAATTAGAGAGTTGTTAACCCTTAGTTCTGCTAGGTTGTACTGCTGTAATGGTGGAGCTTCGAAGAAGAGAAGCAGATGTGTGCACTCTGCTGCAGGCAGACATCCTATCTGGGACTATTTGCATCATGTGGAGGATTTATAAGTTTGAGCAACTGCTTCTGTACTGCCTTCTCTGGAATGCTGCATCTCATTTTTCTGGGTTTTAGTGAGTGAGGCTATGGGTTTCATTGATTTCTGGCAACAAGGAGATCCAGATCTCTGAGATTTAAAAGATTCTTACATCTCAAAGCTCAAAAAGTCAATTGTGAAAAACTCAATTCCATCTGGAAAATTTTATTAAGTTTTTCACACTTATTGTCTGTCCATGACTGTCAGGCATCAAGGTTGCTATGATTTTGAGAAGAAGAAAGAAGAAAGTCAGAAGGCATAAAACTTGTCCTATAATTTGTTTTTCTCACTTTGTGTGTTTGACAGTAGTTTCGGAAAGATATGTTAAGGTATAATGGCCTTTAAACTCCCACCAAAATCCTTGAAAAGTCAGATACATACTTTGGCTTGAGAAGCCTAAATATGATTTGTAACTATAAAGTGTAAAAATCTCTTTGTAAATAGTTACTTTCACTCTCATGGAGCAGCAGCTGCACTTCCTGCCTGTAGCACTTGGGCAACAGCATCAGTGCCCGGGCATTACTCCAGAGTGAGACACTGTTCTTCCCCAAAGCATGCAAGAAAGTGGTTGCCATTCAAATTATTAGCAAAGGTGAAAGTAACTAAGAGTCATCTGTCATGTAGCTGCAGAGACAAACAGGAAGAGTGGTGAACCTGGGCATGTTTTGTATGTTAGCCTTGCACCCACCCTCTCTTCCTTTTGGCAGAACAGGAAACCATCTTCTGTTTTTCTTCTTTTTTCTTAAGGAATTAGAAAAAAGATAAAAGTCTTGACCTGTGCTGTAGTTGAGCCTAAAAGCCCTTAGTATAAGATCAGCATTGTGAAGAGCTGCTGTGCATATATCCAGCACTCTAGATAGTATTCTGAAGTCCTTACCATGCAATTTGGAAGCTTTACAGACATAAATCCAGGTGCAGTGTGATAAGGTCATTCTCCAAATTCCCATTGGGAATCTGTAGCATAGTTAGGAATGAAACTTCATATATCCTGAGCCAAAACGTGCTATTTTTTTAACTGAACTCTTGTCTTTAAAATGGTGCTGTGCTCAAACTCAGTTTCATATAATATTAATTAGGACACAGTGATGGTCATAGTTCTTAAAAATTTAGCTGAAAGGCAAGTGAAAAATTAGGAATCTTAGTCATGTGTTATCCCATTTTTCTCAGTGGTTCAGACATGGAATTTGTATGGGAGCCTTCAGCACATGTAAAAAGCCATGTCATAAATGTTGTGATTCACCTAGAAATGCTAAATTTATTAATTTAATAACTATGTTTGTAATCTGGTGGCAGTCTAGGATGATCAGTGAGAATTGCCCAAAGAGAGCTATGGATGTGCTATTCAGGTCAGACTCTTCATCTTTGCACTTGACCAAAAATCCTGGATCATAATTCAGTTTTTCTCATTTTCTTCCAGGCTTTCATTAAAACCTGTCTTTGGAGAAGGTCATGAATGGCATAGTCTCTTGAGGTCTGTTGCAGCCCTGGAATGTAGGATCATTCTTAATATCCATGGTTTGTATATGCACTCCTGAGTTTGCTTTAGAATGAGCTTGTTGCTCTCTTTCATCCCCAGATATGTTGCAATGTATGCCTAAAGGCTGGAATCTTCTACCATTCCTTTGCCAAGGGTAACATAGAAATAAGGTTTTTTTAGAAAGTGATAGTCAAAAAATTAGGAAGCTGTTGTGAAAGAGCACTGTGAAAATCTCTCTCTGATGCAGTCCTCTTTCAACAACAGATCTTATAAATTTTTTTATAAAACTTATGACCTCAATTTACAGCTCAGTGCTTCGCTGAGTGGACTACATTGTCAGAACACACATGGTGTAGGCTTGAATCTTTTCTTTTTACACCACTAATGAATGAGGTTCCAAGTTGAATGTATTGATGCTTTTTTTTAATTTTCAATGTGTGTTGCTAGTGTGATTGTTTTAGGTTGAATGGATAACATTTGCCCAGTGGCTCTAATGGCTTTTGTGGTATTTTGAAATGTACCGATTTTTTGTGCATATTTTCTTTTTCTTCAGTTTTGTTTTCCTACCTTCTCTACTTGTCTGCCGACTGTAAACTCTCTTGTATTTTCATTCTTGTTTTTCAAACCCACAAAGTGTAAATTCCATTGGAATCAGTGAGTTAAAGGTATCTGCTTAACAAGATTTCCTGAACAGGGATAGGATAGAGAATCTGTTCACATATTTTGCAGAACTGAGACCTCTGGGATTTCTTTTACAAGACTTTAAACTCTGAATTGGTTGTGTCTGTTTCTCTTGGTTATTTTTTCTTTGTTTTTAGTGGTTTGATTATTAATTATTTCCTTGTAATATTTTTTTATTTGTGGGAGATTAATACAGCATTTGGCTTTATATGTCACATAACTACCCATATATTAGGTAGGTAAGCAACAGAGTGCTAACGAGTATGTTTTGTGCAGCCAGCCAGGCTTTCAAAAATAGCTCAGCAACCACACATGAAAACCAGAATTCTGAAAGAACTCGCATTCTGGGTGCACGTTGATCGCTAAGCTCCTGTGAAAATCTGGCCACAAACACCACAATCTGATCTCCTGTGTCTAACTGCTGCTCCAAGTCAAATATGTACCAAGAAAGAGGAGGACAGTCCAAATTCTGGAAAAACATTGTGTTTTCATCTCCCTTGGGTAAGTTACACAGGAGAGGAAATTTTGCAGCAGAGCTACAGTGACTTCCAGGAAGGCTCAGACTGATAAATTCTCTGGGTACTTTTGAGAGGTTCCATGTTATTAAAAAGTGAAAATAAGTAATGACCCAAATCATTGTTTCTTGTTATTAACAACTACTTTGAAAAATTGTCTTTCTTATTCAGAAGTGCATTTTGAACTCAACAATTCTGAAAACTGTAGATAAAATGTTTTTACTGGATCATATGGATTTCCAACATAATCATCCTCTGTTCTTTTTTTCTTTAAAATCTTTATTTGTATATTTTATTTTGTATAATTCTACTTCACCCACGGCCACCAGGTTTTCTCTGTTGTTGACTTCTTCCCCAATAAGCTACTGAAAAAAGGTTATGCTCTATGTGGTATTTTAGATTCTGCAGGTGTTTTAAGGGTCAATGGAAAAAAGCCTCCCACGCTGGTGATGGGGATTTCCTCTGTAGCATTCATGGGCAGGGCTCTGGTCTGATAGGCACAAATAACTCTTCTCCCTGGTATTGTTAGAGCTTGCTTACACCTTTAGTGAGCTGGCAGAACTTAGTGCAGTAACAGTAGCACACTTAGTGCATTGCAGACTATGCAGCAACAGTTCATACCAATCCAGGTTCATTTCCTATGTCTGACTTGTGCTTTTCTCTTTAGCGTGTCTTTCATATTACAGCAGAAAAACGTCCTGATTTCACTGTGGTGCTTATTGTAACCTGCCTCCTGACACTTGACAAAAGCAGTTAGGACAGTGATTATGTTTTCTTGTTCCACAATAAAAGCCTCTTCCTCAACAATTGAGTAAAAAATTTGACAGTCGTCGGCTTTTCAAAACTTGCTACTCATTCCTCAGCATTCCTAGTCCACAGTAGAGGGCAGTGCTTACACAATGCATGTGCGTTCTTGCAAAGAGTTACTCAGTAACACTTTTGAAACATCAACTAATGCATTGCCAGAACACTGGTAAAATAAGTTACAATATTGGTTTTTGACAGATTCAGACTGACAAGGCTACAGTGACCTGTCCAAGGCCAGAGGGGTTGTGTGTGTGAGGAAGACAACAGGATCTGATCAAAAACACTCAATTGAAATGGGGAATATGCAGTTTCTAGGAAGACAAAGTCCTAACTACTTCAAGTCCTGCAGTTCTTGCACAGAGCTATTCTCTGAAACCACCCTTTATTCATGGTTTCTCAAGCACATTGAGCAAAATGCTACTATCACAGTACATCTGTAGTGACTTCGCATATTTCTTCAGTGTAGTCATTTTCCAACTGACTGCGTGCATGATTCCCTTGTAAATTCAAGTTAACAGAAACCTCACAGGCCACAAATAACTGGGAACAGGACCCTCTGCTGTCTTTCACCTTACACAGTCATTTCCATGGTCTGCCAAAGAGCTTTCTCACAAAGTATTCTTTCTTCAGAAACTGACAGCTTGTCTACCATGTATGCTTGTTTAGTAGTTCTCCAGTTTGACTCATTCATGGGGTTGTGGAGGGAAGTGTGTGTTGAAATATCCTACTTTGACATTTTCCAAATGAGGTTTTATTGCTGGCTTAAAATGCTTCATTGTGTCTGAAAAATATTACCCCATACTACAAAGGGGGACTGAAAAATTTGAAAGAAGAAAAAAATTGTTGGAAATGGTAGAAACAAAATTTTCCAGTTCAACATGATTCAAAATATTTTGGGGACTTGCCATTTTGATGGTTTTATCCTTTCAGGAACCCTGAATCCATTTATAAGTACCCATTTCCTATCCTGCTTTGATGGCTGAGGGAGATGGGTATGAAATGAAACTCAGAATGCTGTCGGTCCCATTCTCTGCTCTGCATAAAGCATGTTGTTTTGTCTTAGTATGTATTCTTAAGTATATTCTTTTACAGCACAAGGGAGTGTATGCATGAATTGCCTGGCATAGGATCATTCCTTAGGCATTTTTACCACAGGTTGTTCTGTTTGACAAATAGGATCATGGAGGAAAAAGGGATGTAGACGGTCACAAACGTGTTACATGTCAGTCTTCCTGGAAGGGATTTTGAGGTGGAAGCCAGTTGCGAACCTTATATGCTGTGAGTGAGATATGAGAGGCCTATTTTATAATTGCAATAACAAAAAGAGCTAGATAATGACTTCATATGGCAATTTAGTTCTATTGCATTTATACAGGAGTGTTTATAAGAAAGTAAGATGTTTGGAACTCTTTGCTTGTAAATGCAAGGTAAGAATCTACCAGGTAGCTTTCACTAGACAGAATTTTTGCACAAAAATCTTGGATACCTCCATTGCTCAAGCTGAAGTGCTAGATCCAAGTTTTCAATAATTACAGATTACTTGGGGGAATCTAGATTTCACTCCCATATAAACAGGTGATGTGGAATTTACACAGCAAACCTGGGCATCCAATACCCTGGAGGCACTCTAGATCATCCCTTCCAGCTGCTGCTTTTGAACAATATATTATAGCCAATATCTCAGATACCTTAAGGTATCTCAAATAGATCTAAATATCAGTATGGAGGGCCTCCTAAATTAAGTCCACACTGATCTTCCTGAACATTACCAGGAAATAAATATCTACAAAGATATCTCAATATTGTGAGGCTGCACCACAAATCCACTGTCCAGTTCTGTACCCCTCACTACATGAGGACATTGAGGTGCAGGAGCATGTCCAGAGAAGGGCAACGGAGCTGGTAAATGGTCTGGAGCACCAAGTCTAATGAGGAGCAGCTGAGGGAGGTGGAGTTGTTTAGCCTGGAGAAAACGAGGCTCGGGGGGACCTTATGACTCTCTACAGCTACCCAAAAGCCAGGTGGGGGTCAGTCTCTTCTCCCAGGTAACAAGCAATAGGACAAGACAAAATGGCCGCCCAGGGAAGTGGTGGAGTCACCATCCCTGGAGGCATTTGAAAGATGTGTAGATGTGGCACATGGGGACACGGTTTAGTGGTGGGCTTGGAAGTCCTGGGTTAACAATGAACTTGATGATTCTTAGAGGTCCTTTCCAACCTCAGCGATTCTATGATTCTTTGGACATACAAAGCAGAGGCACTCAGAATCAGTACAATTCACTCGAAAAATCTTAGTATCTGCACAGATTAAACTATCAGCACTATATGTTTGTTACTGTTGGGCCTAAGAGTTGCTAGGATGATAACAAGGAAGTGTACGAACAAGAAAGATGTCATGGTTACAGAAAGAAAGCTTGATGACGGCAGCATAACCACTGAGGAGTTTTGTAGTTTTGTGTGTTGCCCAGTGGTAGGCTGGCACTTAGTTGTTTTCTTCTTCAACACGGGTTAGCAGCTCATCAGAGAAAGCACACAAGAGCTAGACAGCATGATCCAAAAAAACAAAAACACAAAGGGGTACTTTTTTAACCTCAGCTTCTTCTGCTTTATCACCTACATAACCGCAGCACAGTTTTGCATCTTCTCTGCCGGTTCCCAGGAGAGCAGCTGCTTTACTGTAGTGTAACCTTGCTTACTTTCCTGGTACCTTTAGCTTCTCTCTGCTCACTTCTCTTCTTTTTCAGATCCACTTCCACCCCACATATTATGAATGTAACAACTTCTGTCAGTTGTTTCTAACAAACAGTCTAGAATAAGTCTTCATCTTGGGTCATCTCTCAGATAGACTTTTGGGTCATGTTTGCCCATTTATGATGCTTTTGTCTTTTCTTCTACTTTTGCAAGTTTTAAAGGTTAGGAGATTTTATCAATGAGACACCTCACAGTTGTATAGTTATTGAGCAATTTAACTTCAAATAGACTTATAAAATGTTGCAAGCTAATATTGTACTTCTTGTTGTCATCTACTTCTCTTTGTGATGCCTGTACACTTCCAAGGAAATCACTGGAATTTCACGACATGTGAGAGATGTATCTTGGTATGTAGCCTATCACCAGGGTAATAAAACTGGTTCACAGTTTTACTGAGTCCTTCAAAGTGGCATCATGTATATTTTCAGTTTTGGATGAATGCATGTGCTTACAGTCACAACCACCCAATATCCATTGGTGGATCCTTGGTGGGATCTTGAGATACAGATAGAATTTTCTACAGTCACCTAATGTGCACGTAACCTAACAGTTGTCTACTTTGACATGAAAAAGCAAATTTGAATGCAAGCCATTTTGGCCAATTCTGAAAACATGTTCTATAACCGTAAAAGATTTTCAAGCCTACCTGTTGCCCCTGCACAGCTGCTGTCAGGACAGAGAGCAAATTTGTTCCTTGCCCAACCAACTACTTAGTGATTCTCTATAGGCAACAGCTTCCCAAGTGCTATAAAATCTCTGTACTGGCTCTACAAAGCCATCTTCTCTGGAGAGTCGTAGACTGGAGCATGGCCCAGGGAGTGTAGCAGTGGATGAATGTACAGGTAAGTGCAAGTTTACTCCAAACTAAGAGAATTAGATGGTCCTTCTGCTAACTGTGGGTACAATGCTCCCATGGCAAATACAGTTTACTCAGGGTCCTGTGTTATAACTCTGGTAGGTAGATACAGCATTTTGTCATTACCTCTGCTATTCTGGTGAGGAATTTCAGAGCCAAGTTTCCCACTACAAAAGTCAGAGATACACAAAGTCTGATAAACTGCATGTCTTACATGTGTCCATTTTTGCATCCTGTGCTGAACTTAGTTGTGGAGAAGGAGCTCATCAGCTGCATGATACTAGTAAATTTATGCACTTTATAATTGAAGAAACTGTTTATTTTACACAGAATACAGGGGAAACAAAGAGTACCCCAGAAATTGTTTGAAAAGAGGCACTTTTATCAGTTACATGGTGTGAAGACCCGCAAAGGGCTAATGGAGGCAAGGTGTATAATCCCAAATATTTAGTTGATTCAGCAGATGAAACAGCTTGTTGTGAGCCTTTATTTCCATGTGTATGGGCAGTCTGGATGTTTATGTATAATTCATGTGTGTCTTATGTATAATTGTATTATTCAACAGTGTCCTACTTCGAGATGTCAATACAGAACAAGATTGATGATATTCTCTGAAAAACTTTGAGTTGCAAAAAAAAGGTACTATATTGGGGGTTTATATTGTTTTATTTCTAATACTCATGGATTACCTGAATTCATATTAGTACCTATTTTTTTCTTTAATTTTGTCCATCTTTGCTTCCTCTTGCAGCAACTGTCATCAAAATTTTCTTTGTGCTGCTTCAGATAAGTAGTTTTTTTACTCCATCTCTTTAAGGAACTCTGTTTTTCATTTTCACATTAAAACAGCATTGGAATTAACAAAAGGCTTTAGTTTTCCAAGATGTGGCACATACTGTCTCAGTTCACTGGTGCACTCACACTAGAATTTAAGTTGGTGTGTCTAAGCAGCATTGTTAATATTACCCCTTAATATATTCTAGGGGAAATTTAGAGCACCTTAGAATAATTTGGGAAATCACTTATGTTTTAGCTCATGAGAAATTACACCTGTTGACCTAAAGTCTGTTATGTAAATTCTATATTTGAAGCTGGAAACTAAATATGAGCTAAATCTGTATAACATTTTAAAAGAATACTTCCTGGATTTTTCTCTCTATGCAAACTCTTTGACTTCATTTCTTCTTTGTGATTAAATGTTGCTTCTAATCATGAATATCATACAGATACTAAACCTAAACAAATTGAAAAAAAAGTCTCTAAAGAGCTTACCTTTACAATGTCTAAGCAGAGATTTTGGCCCAAATCATCAGCTAGATCATCATAAAGTTGTTTCCCTGACCTTAAAGAAACTATGACAGTTTATACATTCTAAGAACTTCTCATTTTATTATGAAGAGATTTTACCCCATCCATCTTTGAAAAACCCTATTCTTTCTAGTACTTACCTATAAGTCAAATTTCAATCCTATAGTCATTTAGTTTACCCTTTCTCCACCTCCATCCACCTTTTAACTGTTCCCTTTAGCACTCCAAATATTCCTGGATACACTGGCAAGGTTCATTGGTTAGCAACTCACCCGGCAAATTCTAATCTTCCATCAACAGCCCCACCAGTAATTGCAGGAATGCATGGGTAGGTATGAGTTATATTTCTCAGCTTGTTCAGAAAAATTACAGGAAAAATTGTAATTGCATTTATTTAGTTAAAGAACAATTAAATGTAAGACATGACATTTTATTGGCTTAAAAAATACAGAACAGTTGGGGTTGGATCCCACCACATTATTATCATGCATATCTGAAGTCCTTTTGAGGTTTTAGAATTTTTCTGGTACGTGGTAAGTTATGTGTTGGGGAGGTGACTTTTTTTTTAATGGCAAATCTCTCTGTTTTCTCAAAAAGGCCCATGAATATCAAAGTTATCAATTCCCAAAAGAAAACTATGCGGAGTTTCTCAGTTAGTCTTGGCAGATTTATGAAACAGCTATTTGCTATAAAAAAATGGTTGTTAAAAAATGGCTGGGTTGACTTAAAAGGCAGTGAGAAGCAAAGTCATGCCATGCCAGCAGACTGATGCAGCCTGGGACCCTGTGACCATGAAATCATCATAGCTCCCCATCACTGTCATAGCTGCCTCATGAAGTGAATTAGTCATCTTTATTCTCTCTTGCTCTTCCATACAAGGCTGGTTAAAACTATGGGCCAATATAAGTATTTAGATGTCTAACTTGTTGATTTCAAAAGACCTGGACACTTCAAGACTGCTGAAAAATCCTTTTCCTTTTGTTAGCATGAAGAGCTTCTGATGCTGGCAAAGGACTAACCTAGCCTTTCTCACAGTAGCTTCAAAACAGCTTAGTAACTTTGTTTCGCCTCTCTCCTTTAGGATTTTGTGCTTTAGATTCTGCTTTCTTGTTATCTGTAATGATCTAGGATATGGTGACACTATCCTGAGTTTCCATGTTTTTCTTAGAAATTTATCTTCTTATTGAACTTTTAATTGGCCTTAGCATTCTGTTCACAACACAACACATTATTTTTCAGCACTGTCAGTGAAAAGTATGAAGAAAAGGCTTGAGGAGATTTAAGGAGCTACATGTCTTTTAAAGAATTCACTTTGTCAAGAGTTTCACCATTTTGATGAATGCCCTGACTTCCTTTTCTGCTGCCCTCTATCCAGTCACCTCTGTTCTTTTTCTCTTGCGGTTATACTTGGAAAATAGGCAGTCACCTGTAGTCATGGGCTGCTGTTGACAGGGAATGGAAAGATGCAACAAAGTCCTGAGTCCCCACAGTCTAATAAAGCTGAACTCAAAGCAACCTGATGCAACACTAATATGCTTGGAAATGTCACAGACAAATAAAACAGGCAAAGGCATCTTAGCAAAAATCATTGAGAGACTTCATTCAGGTACCAAAATTCAAGAGCAAAAATGACAGGTGCCACTGTGACATGAAGAAAACACATCAGTTACTTCCTTTTACTTTACACAGATGTCACTGTGGGTGTAGTTCACAGTGGAGGAATTTTCTTCATTTTTAGTGGATAGCAAGAGCAGGGTCCTCATTCTGTGCTAATGGATACTTTCCAGAACTAGGACAGAATCTCCTGACATTTTTGAAGAAGGTAGTGTAGGAATAAACTGGCAAGCATAATCATATCCAGAGATTGCAGAGCAGGTTTTGCCACCCTTTTCCTGAGGTGTATGGTACATTTCCCTGAGGAGGTGTATCTCTGATAGCAAAACTATAATAGTTCTATGGTCTTACTTGTTAGTATTCACTGAGCTAAGATGGAAAGTTCTAGTCCTTCATGAAACTGCTGTATAAAACTATGATGGATGCTGAGAATCTCCCCTCAACATTAGTTACTGATGCCCATAAAAGAGAGATGCTTAACATTTGATTCCTTCCCTTTATAAAATAAATTATAAAAATTCCCACTGATTTCAGGGGTCACAGGTCAAGCTAGACTATAGTGGAGGGGTGAAGAGAAATTATTCCTGTAATTTGGAGTCAGACATTTGCCTCCATGTGCTTTTGATGTAGGACGTGATCCCATCCTCACCATTTTTGCAATGGTGGCCCCTTTTTTTGTCTCTTTGCTCATTCTCAAGCAATGATTGTAATAATTTCTCAGAAAGTAGCAAGTGATTGCATGTGGTGGATGTTTTATAGCTGCTGTCTACATCATATGGTCAGTGTCTTGAAGACAACTACAGGTATCAAAGGGAGTCTGTTGTCTACTGCTAACCTGATTTAATAAACATTCCTGTCAAAAGTATCAGCAATGTCAGATAGACCAGGCAGCATGCAAGCACTTCTGCACTGTATTTCTATTGCACAGTGCTCCCACAGGACATGCAGCAAAATCCTGTACACCAGTGTCAAGCACTCTGAAGTCAACAGGATTGTATAGGACATGAAACAGTAGAAATACATTTCTTTTCATCTTTGAATACGAGTAGCGTTTTTATATGTCAGGCTTTATTGATACATTTTTACTGTATTTTTATTTCCAGGTAATCTCAAGGTGAAGACAGAAAATTATGTTTAAAGTCCCCTAGAGAAATTGAATTCTGGCAAATTTGCTTAGCTTTTGCATAAGAAGGAATGTTTTATGTGTTGTCTTGTCTTGTGTCCATTGCTACCCGGAAAATACAAATCCAATTGTGCCTCAGGTTGCATGGAAACCTACTGGTTTCACCAGAGTTAATCTAAGATAGTGCTAGATTTCGTTTGATTATTGAGAGAAGAGTTTCACTCTTCAGCAAGTTGCTTTGAAGATTTCAAAAGGTATCTCTAGGTCAAAAAATATTTTTTATATGGGGAGTGAGGGAACATAAATCTCTGTGGTCAGTTCTGTGTCAACCATGAGAACTGGGCATCTAAAGCAGACATATGACAGTGCTAACAAAGTCTTTTTAGAAGGCTTGAAAGCCAAATCTCCAGCATGATCTTCAGGCACCACGGGGCCTTAAGTGCTTGAAAACATTTGGCATGGTCATGACAGTTCTGCACATGTACTGTGCAGGTTAGGTGTGAAACAGCTCTGTGTGTGTGTGTGTGTGTGTGTGTGTGCATGCTCAAGAAAGGCTGAAGAAGCTCTTCAGGAAGATTTACCCCACTGTTCTTAAGGGGGCTGATTCTAATACTATGGAATATTGCAAATGGTTAATATTCTCTGTGGCAAATGGGCATAAGCGTTTGTGAAGAAAGCAGTGAGAGGGAAAAAGAATGTTTAGGAATATGAGAGCTTGTTTTAGAAGTCTTTTTACTGTCTTCATGTGACTGCAGATACATAGAAAAACATGGAATTTCACTCGTATAAGCACCAAGGACTTTCTTCTCAACTCCAGTTGGTCCTCAGATTTCTTTCAAGGCAGAATAAAAAACTATTATAATTTAGAAAACGTCAGTCCTTTTTACCTGGATAACTGTGAGCCTCGCTGTCTGACAGTGAGGAGGAAGGAAATGTATGAAGATGTGCAGACACTTTAAATATGGAACAAAAAATAATACAGAAGTAGGTGTTTGTGGTAGTCCTTATTGCATTATTCTCATATTTATGACTTACTAACACTGACAGTTAAAACCATATTAAGAACAAGAAGAGACATAATTCAAAGTCTTGAAACTTGTCTGTACTAGATTGCTTTGTTAAGTAAGGTTGATAATGATGCTGTAGCTGTTCCATACATTGACAAAAACATTTTGTGTACACAGACACACAAACCTGGACACACATATGTGAATGTATTATCAACTATGAAATCATTACAGGGCAGCAGCCCTTCTCAAGCTATTCTGATTGTGCCTTTCAAAGAATGAGAATCTCACAGAATGAGATTTTAACCTTTACCTCTACTGGCTTTATGTGTGTAGTGAATAAAAGGAGCCATGTTACGTTCCCTGCTTTGGAGGCTAATTAAGACTGTGTGCCTTACACCCATGCTTAAATTATTTTATGCTTAATCTGAATAGGGAAAATCTAGACAGGGCAAATAGAGGACCTCTACTGTTTATTTTCTGGTGTTGGTGTAGACAATATGAGGAAGGAGCATGCCAGAGAAAGAGAAGATCAAATGCAAATTTGTCAGTCAGGAAGTTCTACTGTGCTCCAGGGGCCAAAATAGTCCAAATAGTTATTCTAATTTGGACAGCCTTGCAGATTCCTCAGAATTTTGTCCTGAGGTCTCTGGTATTATTTGAATACTCTATATTCCTACTCTGTTACCTCTAATGCTTCCTTTTCTCCAGTATAGCCCTCTCCAGGCTTTTAAGGCACGTACATGTGTCAAAATGTTTGTAAGAAGTAGCTTTTTCGCAGCCACTTAAGGGCGTTCTGTGAAGGATTACAAAGTGCACCAGTGGTGAAAGACCCTTTCAAGAGTAGACTGAAGACTTATTGGAAATATTGAAAGGTAGGGAAAATAAACCACAGAGCCAAAAGACACAAAATCCTCAGAAAAAACTAACATCCCTTAACAAAGGGATTAGATCCTCAGCAACAACAATGGGAACTAAGCCTCCAAATCCCTGTCATTGCTGTGCAAATCTCAGTCACAGAGGATATACAAGCCCCTAGGGAATGTAAAGATGACAGCTAAGCAAGACACTAGGGTATACAATTTCTCCTAATAAGACTGTAGCAGGCTGTTTTTCCCAAAGTGGGGCAGAAAGATACCAATTCTTGAAATGTCTGACCTACACAGAAACTACTACACTTCTAGCTTTCAGTATTTTCCATGTGCACAAATCAGCAGTCCCAGTTTTTTTAAGAGAAGCTTTCATGCAATCACTTTCTCTGTATACATTAAATTTATACCTATACATGTGTAAAATGAAATCATATGTAGATGTAGAGGAAGGTTGCAACTGGCTTTTGCTTTTTTTTCTTGTCTACTTGGAGCTACACACGTATACAAGCCAGTGAATATTTCAGATGAAAACAGCCACTTCTGCAAATTTGGCTTATTATGTCCTACCAAATTATTATGCACCATGTAAAAATATTTGCAGATTTGCTACTGGTTACAAAGGCTATGTTGTTCTATGCTTGAGAAAGATTCCAATGAAGTCTTTCAGAGCCCCAGTTGTGTAGTGCAAAGAGAGATGTGACATTAGGTACAAAGGTAGGAGTTCTCTTTGTGCAATGCAATGCAGTATCACTGCTATATCTTGAACAGAAGCTTAAATTCCATTCAAACTAGCAGATGAAAACAGATTACATTTTAAACCAGCAGCAGGCTGAGAACGTTGACTGCAAAGACAGATGCCATTGCTCAAGTAAGTTCAGATTGGTTGCTTTATGTATAAAAATATTTAACACATGGCATAATTAATGCATGGTAATCTAAGAATATGGGAGCTATATTTTAAATAGGTGGGTTCTCAATGGGATAACTCAGCATAGTTTCCTCTAACTTTACAGATTGGTTAAGAGCCAGAATCTCTGGCTCTAATGAGGGATGGTTGTGTCTTAGAAATCCTCTAGATAAATCCAAATTGTGAAAAAATATAAGGATGCTGTACACTTCTTCATACTGGTGGATCAATCTGATAACATTTATTAAGAAAAAAACAGAACTAAACAATGAGGAGGAAAAGCATTTTTAAAGTTGGTTTCTAGTTACTTTCCATTTCTCTGAAAGTTTGAGTAAAGAATAACAATCTCTAGGACTTAAAGACCAAGTGCAAGGGAAATGGGTATCCAAATTATAAAGAAGTCCCTCATTTCACCTAAAATAAACTAAAACAACAATAATCATATTTTCAAACACTTGCTTCCCATTAAGAAGTTCTTATGATTATAAAAATCTATTTTTTTTTCCTAAAATGAAATCTCAAGGAGGGAAAATTTTCATGTAGAAGAACTTAAAAAGTAGTAATTAAAAAATAGGTATGCGACACACTCAAAATAAGGTCTAGCCCAATTCTACTGGATGCAATGGCATTACTCTTGATAGTAAGGATGGAGGGGGATTCTTGCCACCATGTCCATCCTGTAACTAGTACCAGTTGATTTAATCTGAACCCTTCTAGATTCATGTGATTGATGGTATGATGATCTGGTTACTGCTATTTCAAAATTTTCTGACTCTTCCACACTACCCTAAAGAGAATTAACCCACACCTCCTCCCCTGCCCCGAATATCCTTTCACTTGATGCAATAGCATATGATATAAAGTATATGTTAGAAATTTTATGAAAGACAGTTGTTATTAAATAACCTGTTTTCCCTCAAGTGGAAACCAGTGAACAAATACTTTAGTTCATGGGCAGCTTTTGCTTTCCATCTGTTAAATGCCTTGCTGAATAGGTGGTGTTAATCTGCTCATGGGGTTCATAAAGCAGTCAAATTTCAAGTCACTAGCAATGATTTTTGGAACTGTTCCTTTGAGAACAGATCCAAAAATCGACAGCTAGACGAACAGGAACAGAGTTGGCTTCCGGTGTGTAGTCAAACCACTGAAAAACAATGCTGCTGTGAGAGAAATGGTTTCCTGGGTAGAATTTAGTTGGTTTTCCTCCTACAGTTGTCTAAAGCTTTCTGAAAGTATAGTCCTCTAAAGCAGAGAATTTACACCATGCACAAGTCTCTACATTTGCATCTTGTTTCACAGAATTTCTCTTTATAACCAGCAGGCTTTGGAAGTTAAATGACTTGAAGTTGTTTTGTGTAAAGTAGTCGTTGGTATAGTGACCATGCTTTTAATTTGATGTGCACAGTAAATAATCATGACTTAAACTATTCTATTTCTTTCTAAATATCTCTAAATGGTATCTATATACTTTTGTATGCGTAGCTACTAAACCCTTTCAAATACATTTATGCATTATGCTGAGTGGATTGATCATAAAGAAGAATTTTGATATGGAAAAATAGGTACAATAGAGCAATTATCATGACTCCAGCTAAAGTTCATATTTTTTAGACTAGATTCTTTTCCTCTTGCTTCTTTCAGCAATACACATTTTAAAAAATTGGTTTCCTTTGGTTTGTTTGTTATTTTATTCCTAATGCTTCTCATCTGCCATCTAGTAAAGGTCATAGAAATATTAATGTACTTCCAAAGCAAGAGGACCAAAAAGCTTTGCTTTCAACATAGCTTAGAGTACGGGGATGCAAATTGCAAAAAATCAGTGGCCTGTATCTTCTCACAGAATTATTTAGTAATGAATATACCAAGTGAAAGAGAAATGTCTTTTGGATAAACAATACACATAAACAACTTCATGGTAGGAAAATAATATAAGAGGCAGTGGTGATCCTAGCCTGAAATCTTGAAAATGACTGGAGAAAATATGATGCTTATAGAGAAGTCAGAAACCAAATGCATTTGATAACTGGAAACTTTATTTTGTTTTACTGTAGATGGGAGCCTCTTTTATTTGATAAAGTGCAATTAAACCCAGAAAAATATCATAAACAAGTAGAGAATTCGTGTTGCTTTTAGAAATTGAGACATTAAGTATGATTTACATGGCGATGCCTGGCAAAGCAGAGGAGAAAACAACGTTTAATTGGAGTATTCCCCTTCACTGGTGGCTAAAATCTCCGTGTTTTGGGTCTCAGCATCTCTTAGCCCTTGCTGTCTTTTCTGCCTCCCCAGCAATGTGGGACTCAAGAGGCCTGACTTACACTTTAGAACAGGAGTCTATGTTTTCCTCAGTGTGCAGAAACACAAAGCAGCCCTTCAAAGTATGTATCAAGCCATCCCAGAGGAGATTACTCCCAAAACACTGACCTGAACACTGAGACAGGATGGCTGCTTATCAACTCCTCCGTGTCCATTTGCACTTAGAACATGTAATTGCTGGCTTTGCAGTAAGGATTGAGGACACTCCTTCACCCCTTCTTGTGCAAATACCAGCGTGTGACATTTAATCGTGGTAAGTCAAGACCGTGCCTCATATCTTCTCTGAAAAACACCAGCTCTGAGAGCAGCCTTAGGAAATAGTCTGTAAAGGCTGAGAAGGGAAGTAAGTGCCCAAATCATCCCTCATTTACAAAATGTGATTTTCATTGGGGGCTTCTCAGAGAAATAGGAAGAAAGCCTAAGTGTAGTTGCTTATGGAACCAGACAAAACCATTGCAGCTGCTCTGTCCTAATTACTTAGTCTAGATATGAGCATACATAGTAAGTTTATCACATATAGGCGCCTTTAGGCATCCACATTCCACTGACTGGTAGTTTTGCTAGCCTGCAAGGGCAACTTTGGAGCATCACTGATTCAGCAGCTGGTCACACTGGAATGTCATGAGAGGTGCTCCTGTTTATGCTGCAAGCCTCTGGCAGTATGTATCCATATCTATCTTATTTATAGATAGAGATATCTGCTGCCATTAAAAAGATAATAATCAGGTTCCATCTTCAGATAAAAGGCCTTGTATGGCTCCTTGTTGTCATCCTGCATGAAACAAATCTCTATGTGTATATTACATGTACACTCATTACCTTAGGATTTTGTCGTGAACTCCAGCATTCTCAGAACTGGAATAAACAATGAATGTCTCTCAGCTTATTGCTGGCTCTCAGTTTTAGAAGAGCATAGCCTTGCTGAATCCTGTAGTATAAGCCTTCTCATTGATATTTATGTCCTCTAAAAACCCCGTAGAGCACTCCCTCAACATCACTTAAGCTAGTTAACTGTTTCATTTCTGGTATGAAATCTAATGTGCAAATATTGCACTTATTCAATAAATATTGCAGTTTTTCAATAAAGTAAGAATGCATTTATTAAATCCATTAATTTCCTTCAACAAGAACCTTTGAGTATTCAGTGAATCCACTACTTTAAGTTGAAAAATTATTCTTAGACTTTCTCCTTAAAAACTGAACCAAGTTTCTTACAGGACCTCTATATTTTCAAAGAAAGAATGTCCAGTGTATTCTGCACGAAGCAAAAGTAAAGCTCTCAGCTGAAAACACTCCTTACAGCTTTCTGTCATGTTCAGTTCACCAGTCACAGCCAGTCAATTCAAGATAAAAAGCCTACCCAAGATCAGAAAAAAGTCCTGTTCAGTTAACCAGGTACAGACCTAATTTCCAATTTACCTACATCATGCTCTCAGTTCTCTTAACCTTTGTCTGCTACACACACACTCCTTTAGTATGGGATAAGAGATCCTTGCTTTGTAAAAAAAATAATAACCAAGGAGGAAAAGGGATAGACAAAACCTAAGTGCTCCTCCTATTATTTTTATTGAAATTAAAATGTGAGCTAGTTTCTTTTCCCACAGGCTCCAAGTTGCTCTTGCTATTTCTCTGTCTAATTCTAACACTAACCTGAAGAGCTATTACTGTGAAATCTCATAGAACTTCCTAGGCTCATTTACATTTTTTTTTCTGACAGCCTTGCATGAAACAATTAAATAATTTGGGTAAGCAGTCACCCCAATCAAAATATTTTCCAGTTAATTAACAGATTAGATATCAGTGAAAAAAAGCATATAATTGTATTAGCCACTATCAGTTTGAAAGAGTAAATATTCTAGTATGTACACATCTCAGATAATGACAAAACCAGCACGCTGTAGATCAAATTAATTTACACTTAAAATAATTAAAGAATAAAGGAGAAATGATTGAAATTACTGAAGATTTTGTAGAAGGCAAGCCACAACACAAATGCAAGTGATTAAAAAGAAAAGCTTTAATGACAATGTCCAATGACTTCAGTGCTATGTAAATCAGGCTGCAGCTTTCCAATGGCTAAAGATTCAGTGCAAGGAAGGCAATATATGCCTAAACCAGAAATCAGATGGGATTTAATTATTCACATAAAAGCCTGAGGTTAATTCTCCTCCCCACGATATGCATGAAGCTGCACAACTTCCAGCACATCCTGAGGCTGCTACTTTGGCCTGAAAGTTGCCTAGACACTGAGGCTGTGACCATACTGCTGAATTAAAATACATCAAGAGCCATTTGATGGCACTTGGGTCAAGAATGGCAAAATCCATACAGTTGACAAGACTCCAAAGCAAGGGTGCCACAGATAAGAAGAATTGATAGTTTCTGCCAATTTTGGAATTTATGTCTGAGATATTTTTCAGTGTGTGAAGAAGAATGCTGGTTAGCATGAAGCAAAAATAGCATGAAGGCTAAAAATCTAATGGTATAGCTGGTCCTGTTGTATAGCCAGGAACAGTCTCCAGTGGCATTTAATTAGCTCACATAGACAAAATTGCAGAAATTTGCTTCAGATCTTGCACAGTTACCTGATAATGTGCATACATAAGCCAGATGAAGTTCCAGAAATGAACAATGATAAAGAAGCTGTTTTCCCAAGAAGCCTGTCCCCTGAGGACTAGGATATGTCCTTGGAAAGAAGAGATATGGATAGGACTCAAAACTGCAACGGGAATAAGATGGCCATAAGTCTCAGACAAGAATCATGGCATCATAAAAAAATGTAGTTTGGAGAGGAACTCTGGAGGTCATCTGCATAAACCCCAAATTTCCAATGAGGCCAATGGTGAAGACAAAGCATTTTGCTCAGGGCCTTGCCCAGCTGGATTATGAAAATTCTCCAAGAATGGATACTCCACAACCTGTCTGGGCAACATGCCCCAATTCTTCCCAACTCTACTTTTGAGTGCATTTTCCTCTTAGTGCCTTTGTTACAGTTTGTGACCATTGCCTCCTGTCACTTGGCATTGAAACATCTCACAGAAACATCTGGCGTTGTCTATTCTGTAACCTACTACACCCTCCCATCTGACTCCTTTCCTTCAGGGTAAAGTAACCCAGTTCCCAAGTTCTTAGAGGATGTGATCCAGCCCCACAACCATCTCTGTGGCCCTCCTCTGGACACCCCTGGTTGTCAGTAGTAACCTTCACTATCTCCAGGCATCGTATGGTTTATCCAACCTAGCTGAATCCTTTAAGCCAGGAGACTAATGAACTTCCATACCACATAAAGGAGACATGGGAAGCAGGAGGAAAGAAGGGGAAGTAGGTTCCCAAGTTCTTTTTGATTAGAAAGACTCTTGTAGATGTTTTTTTTGTTGTTGTTGTTGTGAAGTATATGCTCTGAGTATAAATAGGGTTTTATACAGACATGGTAAATCTGCTAAGTGCACATATATATGCGTGTGTGTGCTTATGTACAGATGTGTATGTGTGTATCTCCCACTGTCTGGGTTAAAGTGGCTACACACCAAGTGCTTCAGACAGCCCAGCTTCAGGTTTTCACCTGCACCTGCTGTTCCTGCCTCTGTTTAGGCACCCTTCCCCACATTCCCTCTGTTTAAATTAGGGATGTGGCTTTCCCCATGAGAGAAGGTTACCTCAAAATTTGACCTTGCACTACCTTCAAGGTACTTAGGCTTTTTCTGTTTTGCCCCCAAGCAACTGCTTATTATAAGAGAATTTATTTACATGCTTGTTTTTGCCCTGCTCTGAGAGCAATATGGTACTTTACAACCCTAACCCCTCCTTTCTTAGAGGCAGCTCGGTAGCATGGATGAGATTTTTTTATCCCAGACAGGGTGTGAGTTGACTTGCAACAACTAACCTGCCTCCATATAACACTTGCTGGCAGAGTGCTGTGAATTGCTTTTATATCAACCACTCCTCACTCTAATTTACCTTTCAAGTGGGCTAATGAAATGCATTGCTACAGTCCGTCTGTCTTTAAAAATAAAAACCCAACCCACTACCCCAATTCTGCAGTACAGAATAGCAGAGAAAAAGAACCTAATATGACAGAGACAGGCTCCCATCTTATTTATAAAACTTTCCTAGGAAGGAAATCCTGTCAATTTTCAAAAGTTCCTCATCTATCCAGACATTTCATTTGGACCTGTGTTTTTGTGTATAATAAATTGCTTCTAGTTGGCTGAAAATCATTTTTAGCTCTTATCTCTGTGATCGGTTACCCCTGCTGTTCTTTAATGGCCTTCACCTCATTATGCAACTAGTCATTAAAAGCTTAGTATCCAGTACAATGGTAGCTTATGTAAAGTGATCTATGAGAGCTTTATATAGGCTTACCAGCCGCAGCCTTAATTTTACTCATTCGTCTTAATTTTTTGTAATCATTTTTTGTAAAAAGGGTATAATGTCAGGCATGCTTCCCTGCGACTGACAGATCCAATCTAGCAGATAATTACCATAAGGAAATTGATGTTTTAGTGTGCAGGGGAGAATTTAATTTACTCAGACATCCTACAGTACAATGCATTCCAAAAGATATGAGGATTTAAGTTTTTAAGAAATTAAATTTCACTATTTAACATGATTACTTATGTTGAACATCATTAACTAGCTTTTTTTTTAACTGTTTGATATAATTACAAGAACAGTTATTTGGTCTAAAATCCAAAGTCGTCTTTAAATAAGGGTTAAGGATCCATGAAGTACAGAAAAGAAGGTTGCATTCTTTCTCTCTCCCTCTCCAACACCAGCCTTCCAGCAACAGCATTAAAAAATCTATAGAGATTAACTGAGCCAATGTATGAACTATAGAGCTTTTTCCAATGATGTTTTAATAGATACTTTGTTATCAGCCCATTCCACCTCAACTCCAGCGGTCAGGAAACTCTTTAGTCCTATTCACAAATACAAATTGTCTATAATGTTTCAAAATGATAGAACCATGAAAGAGTTGTGGATATCCCAATTAAACAAGGTGATTAATTTATGTTTAATTCGGTCCATTTGATTACTTTAATTGAAATCTTTGTGATTTAGAATTGGATTAATTTAATTAATCTCTATAAAACTGTTTACCCTCCATGAGAAGGCATTATTTCTAACATACAGCATGTGTACCTTGCAAGCAGAACACACAAAGCACAACCAGGAAGGCCCAAAAGGCTGGGTCTTGCGAAAAATAAAATTTTTTAATCTTGAAAAGCCTTCTCATATAAAGTCCAGAAGCTTTGCTTGTTCACTAAACTTCCTTATTAGTAATAGTTGAACCAGAGAATTAGAGCAATGGAATTTTATAAGCCTTCTCTTTTTTCTCGTTTGTTTGTTTGAAGTTTTGCTAAATATTTTAAGACAACTTTTCCATGTTTCATTTTTTCATGAGGTTTGTACAGTCAGAGAACAAAAAATACAAAACTGTCAAGAGTGTGTGACAAATACTTGTAAGATGCCAGATCTGTCAATAGAATTTGAATAGCATGTGCCCAACTGTTGTACAAACAGAGCTAATGCTGATTTAAAATATTCTCTTATGACTCACTTTTCATTCTGGATTGAAGTGCCCTCTCCAAAGATGGGAAGCTCCTATCACATGATGTTCTAGGAATTATGCTGGTCAGAACCTTGACTGATGCCCACTAGGGGCACAGTCAGGACAGCAGATCTTCGCTTCAGCCTGAAACTGGAGAAATTTCGTGGACTACTAACCATCCATGGTCTGATGGCATGGTACAGAGGACTTCTGCTCAGATAGCATTTTCTCTTATTCTTTATTATTTAAATAAAAGACACTAAAGCCAAAGAAAGAATTATTTTAGTATGGATAGAATAAGACCAACTGTTGGTGCTTCAGATAATCTACTTGAAAATAACTTCTCTGTCTTTTCTTGAAACAGCTCTGTAAAAGGCATGCTTTTTGTATTTGCAGAAGAGAAGCTAAGAGACTGCAAATAGAAGGAGGGAATTATGTGACTCAGTATTATTTCTAAAATTAAATGTAAAACTGTGCCATTTTTAGTTAAAACCAGAGATACGCGACGTAAAATGGAAAGAGCACTATGTCAGTAATGACATCAGTGCTAACTCCAAATTAGTTGTTTTTAAGAAGAACTGTGCTCATAAGAATGCCCCAAAATGCAGAGAAGAGCCAGTCAATAACACCGGAAGCAAGCGGATATGATGAATCTGAAGGGCCTGCATGTCACTGAAGCCAACATCTCTCCCAGGTCATGGCTTACCTGGGGGTGACAGGAAGGAAGTAAGAGGGAGCAGCAGTGGCTATAGCAGACATTGCCTGCTGGCATGGTGTCTTGAGCAATTTCTATTCCAAGTGATTGGGTCCACTTACAACGGAAAATATTTTCTGAGTTTTTAACCATAATCAATCTTCTGCTAGCAAAATCCTTTTACAGAAATTCTTAGGAAATTAGAAAAATGGTAGTTTAAAAGGAATTATTTCTCTTTCTGAAGCTTGCCAAAAATTCACCACCTTGCATAAAAATTCCTTGCTCTGAGAAAAGAAAGAAAAGATCTTGCCTGCTAGATATTTGCCTGAGCTTGGCTTGTCTGTGATTAAGGGGGGGCCTTGGCATCTGAGGAGATGAGCAGCTGGGCAAGCTACATTCATCATCTGTGCCAAAATAGCAAGGCCTTCCTCCCATAGGTGTTTGCAGTCTTTAAAAAATCACAGTCCTAAAACTTTCAAAATAAGTAGAGGAAAAATTATAAAATTCAATGGGCCTTCAGTCAGTGACCCTGACTGTATTTTCTGAACCATTGCCTACCTTAGGCAGTCTAGACAGGAATTCGGCTGGTGTGTGACAGACATCCCAGCTATGCCTTTGCCAGGCACTGCATTGCCTCCCCTCAAAAAACCTGATTCTCTGTAGGTACCTCGCAAACTTACATATACAGTATCTGTACGGAGAACACACGCTTGTGCATAATCATACATGTTTTTACTGTATGTACGCATGTATAAACAGATATTTAAAAGGATACTTAGTGTCTAAAGTATGTACTTTGTACACTACATATATACATGAGCATATAAACCCACACTTCAGCTGTTTACTAAAACATGCAGATACATGCATGTTGCTGTGAAATCCAACACAGCAGCCATCGAGCATAGGCAATATTATTCTCTTTTACAAGATTCTTTTCATAATGATTGTTTTACACCATCCCCAGAGCTGTGAAAAAGCAGTGAAATTTTTTTTATTCTGTTTTGAAGTGGGGTTCGTTCGGTTTCTTTATGCAGAGGAGTGTGTTTTCCTTTTCTCTTATTCTCAGAAGACAGTTTTACCTCAAAATTCCAAAAAATTGTAGCTTCATGCAGAGGTCAGGCATGGAAATTTTTACCCTGAAGGGTAAAATTTTCACGATCAGTTTAGGTGGGTGACCGAGAAAAGTGGGTTAGAGTGGAAATTATTGCACAACATTGACAGAGACACGTAGGGGGATACCACTTCTGTCATAGACTAGTTTATTAATGAGAGCATGTAGCAGGCTATGCTGTATCCTTTTGGCATCTAGAAAAAAACCTAACTTCCATTGAAACACCATCAGAGACAATTTTTTAAAGTGGTAGATGCTCTTGTCTCTTTTCTTCCTTTGTATTTGTTTTTGTTTTTGTTTTTCTTAAAGAGCGAGCAGTTTGATGTCACTGTTTTTAGTCAGAGAAGGAAAGATGACATCCCCTACACCTCTGCAGAGCTGGGACCAGACCAGCAGAGATTTCCCTGGGAGACCTGAGCCTCACCTCTCTGCCTGAGGTCTTTGAAGATCTGAAGTGTTTAGAAGACATCAGGATATAGTTCACAAAACAACCGCACAAAATAATAACATGTGGTTCAGGATGCTCTTTGGCTAGAGCTGCACATGACTGTCACTGCACACTGCGGGCAGCAGTGAACATGTCTGAAGGAAGCACCATTTTGCATGGAAAATGGATTTTAAAGCAGATTTGGAAACTACGAGAGAGTTGCCTCTCACTCAGGAGAGAAGGGCAGACAGCGTTTCATCTTGCTTTTTTATGAGGAGACAGCAAATACACTGACTCTAGGAAAAGCTCCTGGAAATGGCGGGCCTCCCTGCCTGTCTGCCATGCCGTAGGCACACATCCCACCCCACAGGGCTATGGCTCCTGGGAAGGTGTTGGGACAAGCACACAACCCTGACAGTGACATTTCTCCACCTCGGGGGCAGTACCCAACTGGGCACTGCAGCCCTGCCTGGGCTCTCCCGTTGTCCTGGCCGCAGCCATTTTGCAGCGCTGACAAACCCTGCGCTGGTAATTCTTTTCCTCCCTCAGGGAGCTCCCATAAAATGATGTCAGACCACTGACAGGTCTTTATGGGATTTGTTCACCCCTGCGCCCACAGGCCAGGGCTCCGCTGCAGGCACCCAGGCAGCCCCAGCTGCCAGCAGGCCCTGAGGGGCAGCAGGTGAGCCCCGGCTGGTCTGTGCTGAGGCGCGGTGCCTCTGGAAAGCAGCGGGCCAGAGGCTTTGTCCCAAGCACCACAGCTCTCCCAGGTGCCCAAAGGTATGTGCTTTATATTGATTTGGTTTGGTGGGTTTTTTTTAAAGTATGGGCTTGTGGAAAGCTTGCTTGAAAATTTATATTAAGTTAGTCTTAAAAAAAATTACCACATAACGGATTCTTCCTTAAGGCTTTCTCCGAGTTAAATTCATTTCAATTCTGGTTTTCTTGTCATTAAGTAAACAAGTTTGATTTAATAATTATGTTTTGTTACAACTGAGGATATCTAATATAGTAGAGGATGGGTTGAGTTTTTCTCTTTGGCTGTGAACCCCGTGTGTTCCCTGGAGCCTCCCACAGTAGTCTTGACCAGGAAGTGTCAGGCAGTGCCGCCATTTTCCAGCGTGGCAGCAGTCACTAGGCCTCACTCTGTGAATAATTACACATGCACTTAACTTCATCACACTAGAAGTTTCTGTTAATTGCTTATCCCACTAAATATGCACATAAGCAGGCCTACCAAATGGCTATCTCTTTTCCAGATATTTTGACTTTGCTGGAGAGGAAGAAGTTAAGAGAGAGGGGTTGCCTCAGTGAGGCTGCAGGGCTGCCTGAGGAAAGGGAGCTTTCCCAAGTGCTGGGGAAGCTCAAGACTGGCACGTATTGTTGCTTTCCTTCATGACATTATCACCACAGCCAGGCTGACAAGCCTTTCCATGCCACACAGTCACTCCAACAAAACCTGTCAAAGTGGAATATTGATCAGGGCCCACATTTGACACAGCCATGAATCATAACTATTTATCTGTAAATTCCTTACTCAAGGAAGAAGCAGTAAGGGATGATCAAGGTTTGAAGGACAGGAAATGAGCATGGTGACAGTGTGGGAAAGACTGCAACCAAAGTGGTGAACCTTGACAACTTTGAGAAAGAGGGAGATGTGGTTGGAAAATACAATGACTGGGGGAAGAAGTGAAGATGAGGGTAAAATGACTGGTGACAGCAGAGGAAGGTAAAGGGAAGGGGTGTAGAGGTGAATGTGAGTTAAAGGGCAGACCACAAATATCACTTTGTCAAAGAGAAGAGGCAAGTGCCTGGGTGTGTAAACAGCTAGAAAAGGATAGGTGTATAGGCATATTATGTAAAAGTTTCTTTCTGCTAAGGGCAAAGGCAAAATTCCCATGGCTTTATAAAGAGATGGTCTTGGGTTGTCAGAAAACCAAAAAAATCTCTGGAGAAATTTTGCTACTGCTGAATTCATTGACAACCTTTGATTGCAGAGTCAAGCAAGTACTGACCACCTGAAAAACCCCCACACATTATCTAGAGACAGCTCTACTGAAAAATTTAAGATGTGTTGCCCATCACCCCCGTTCCACAAACTGAAACAGAGAAGGAAGAAAAGGAAAACCCAACCTTGCTAAGCTGTCTGAAATGCTATGGGGCAAAACACAGGAACTGGTTTGGAGTTTCGGTTTTTGTTTGTACTTTGGACATTAGCTTCAAGAGGTGGAGGAAAAGGGTATCATACATATAAGAACTAAAACTGGAAGAGAATACATCTGGCCCAGTAACAACCATACTGTTTGGTGTGAACATCTGGAGTAACTTGCATGCTTACTGTGTTCTGAACTCTGACAGCTGGAATGAGCAGTGGGTTGAGTACCACCTTGGTATTTCTAAGTATTCTTTTTCATGAAATTCTATAATGAACTGAGTAGTCTTTTCTTTCAGATGTGTACTGTAGTTAGGAGCTGGAAAAATAATTGTTCAGATAAACCGTGTGACTAATGTATAACTTACTTGGATGCAAGGTAGACTTACAATGCCATGGCCTAAAAGCCTGACCTCTTCTTCCAAAGACATGACTTTAAAATGATGACAAAAAAAGCCTCCTCAAGAGAGTTCTGTCTTAATTTAGCGTTCTTACATCCTGTTAAATATTCTGATTTATTTGCGTTAGAATTTTATTTAATTGTGATGCGGCCAACCAGCAGAAAAGCTGTTCCTGACTTCTGTGGGCTTGGAACATGCCCTTTTGCTGGCAGATAGATCATGTACTTGAACCATGTCTGCACTGAAAGCAGAGCCAAGGGTGTAGTATCACACTGTGATATCAATTGATAAAGAAGACTGCCGAGCTAGTTTCTCACTAAAGTCACAGAATTTAGGCAGTGAAATCCCTGGAGCAGTCAGTCTGCTGCAAGCTGTGCAAGTAAGTGAAAAAGAATCAAACTAATGGATTGGTAGCTAGATGCTAGAGAGTAGATAGATAACTGCTTAGGATAGTTATTTCATTGAAAACTTAGTTATTTTTAAAGTAAATCCAACCTTGTAACCAAATAAAGGAAAATACTTTAAAAATTGCTGAAATCCTCTTTGCTTTCTATTTTTCCTACTACTTCCCTTTTATATGGCAATTCACTCATAGTTAGATTCACTTTCTTCCTCTTACGGCAGCAATTTGATGTACCAGTGACCTGTTCTTCTATGCCTTAATTTCAAAGAAATTTCCCACAAGTGAAGAAATAAAAATGAATCATCGTAGTCTTCAGTTTGAAGATATCGAAAAGCACATGAAAATGTTTCTGTTGTGAAGTCAAGTGGATAGTTTAGAGCTTGATAAGAGAAGATCTAGTAGATGTATGTTTACACATTTAATATTGAATAGCCACTGAGATTTCTTTCCAGCTGGGAGACAGAGGCTCCAAGTTAGGGAGACATCTTCTGACCCACAAATATTTCCCTAGCCCACTGAAAATAGAACATGGAATTAAGACAGCTTTAGATACAAATTGACATATGTCTGACCAGCAAGGGACTTTCTCCAGAGAAGCAGGTTTGAGTTGAATATCTGGAGATATTTCGAGAACTGTCTGGATGGAATCCTGTGAAATGTGCCGTAGGATGACCCTGCTTAAGGAGGGAGGTTGGACAGGATTACTCACTGTAGTCCTTTTCCCTTACCCATTCTGAGTCCTCACGGATGAAGAAAACTTGCATTCTGAAAGAGCCCTGTAAGCATTTAGTTACAAGTGAGGTTGCACACCTAATGACGAGGTGCTTGTCTCAAATCCCCAGTCCACATCTCTGTAGTGTGTTCTTGGGGTAGGGGGAGAGGTTTCTCCTTGTAGGAAAAACGCCTCCTGCTCTCCTAGCTGGGCCTGCAGCTGCACTCCCCTCCTTGGCAGTTTTTGTGCGCTCTGGAGAGCCAGCGATTCCTGTGGGGTGCTGTGCTATGCACGGGCTTCTCTGCATGCATGGCGTAAGGATCTGAGTGCCCCAGTCAGAGCGGTGAGCTCTGCTAGGTAACAAGGGGAACGTGTCAGTCCCTTTGTTCTGCAAATGTAGCTTTCTGCCTGTATATCCTAATTCCTCATCTAGGGACAGAAGTACCTTCTGGTGTCAGGTACTTTTTGCAGATCCTGATTCCTGCTACGTGCTTTCAAGTGGGAACTAGACTGTCGATGTAGGATAAATGTCCCAGATAGTGACTCATTCCAGTTTGGTACACAATGAGGAATAGCACGCAGTTTTAAATATCAGACATTTGTGTCTAGAAATGAGCATTTCTAGTTTCAAGATTACTATCATAAAGGCATCTGTGTTTCATTTTATTGCAAAGAGAATCCCAGAAATATAAAAGGACAAGAATAAATATATTTAGTGATGACTCATTGTGTATATTTGTCTGTGAAAAAATTACATATTTATGCAAAGCACAGATGGGCCACCCAGCTTCACAGACCTAAACTGGCAGGGCTTTCCATAAAGGTGTTTAATAAGCACCTTGCCTTAACATGGGATGGAGGAAGAGATCACATGGAATTGAGTTTGCATCCCTGCAAACCAGACTGCCAAAGAAAGCCTGAAACTCAGCAGTTCCCGTCACATCAGAGGAGTCCTAGATTGGATTGAAGCCAGCATAGCAGCTGTGTTGTGCTGTCTGTCTGGTCAAAGAGGCGCCTTGGCCAGAGATGTCCTTTATAAAGAAGATTCTCCCTACCAGCAGAATCCGTCGAGCCCAGAACAAGCTGTATGGACTCTGTGCACAGCAGCTGGAGCGTGCTGTGCATGATCACAGCTCCAGCTCTGCCTTGATTCAGCCGAGCTCAAGTACCCAGTGCCACTGTAACTAAGTCAGGAAACATCCATCGCCGTGGGCTGTACCAATCTGCCTGGAGCCCAAGGGTAGCCAGGGCAAGCCTGTGCTGGAGTCTCTGCTGTTGTTGCAGCACTGCTGGGCTGAAGCTGTCTTGGCTAAGTCATGCTAGAGGGCTCTATCTTCCTATGCAAATGCAAACACGACCTGTGAATTTTTAGAGGAGCTCTATCCTACCAGGAATTCTGACTTAATGCCAGCTGTTGCTCCCAGCCATACTCTCTCATGATTTGATAAATACCATTGAGAAATCTCAGGTATGCTGGAAACATTGCCATATCAGAAAGAAGTGTAGTCTTCAAGTTTTCTTTTTTTATTATTTTCTTTAATATCTCAAGTCCAGTGTGGAAGAAATCTAAAATTTCTGTTTTATCTCTGAGATTTGTCTTTCTTCTTTGTCAGTGTGTTTTATTTTGGCAAATCATAGGAATAGAGGCTCTTGACAATGAACTCGTCCTCCTAGCTTTAAACATAAGTTTCTTCAAAATGCCTGTCTTTTTTAAGATCAACTTAACATAAGTTCAGAGTGCATACTGAACAGTGCAATGTTTTCTCTCTGTTGAAGAAGAGAGAATTAATGAGGAAAAGCATAGCTAAAAGGCTCACTGGAACTTTTATCGGAAACCTATCTAAATTTTAATAGCAGAAATAATTAAAAATTCTGCTACTTATTGAAAGTCTCACTACTTTCTTTTTTCAAACAGGTTGATATATTTCTAGAAAAATCTTTCCCACCATATTTTTCACATATACTTCCTATTCCAAACAGAAAAGAACATGGCACAGATTTCTTTTTGATAAGTGTGTGCACAGGCAAGTTCCTTAGCCTCCCCTTTCAGGGAAATTTCTGCCTTTGTTTAAAAGCACATGTTCTCTGAGCAGATAGTAATTTACATTTTCAGGATGCCATCTGCACTTTATCTTGTAATTCTAGGATGGGATGAAGTACACTTAAATGTTTGTGTTAAACTTTCAAAACTAACTTATAAGAGCATCAGGCTGTTCTGCCAGTGAAAATTTGAAATTTTTCAACTTACAGAAACTGACTCAACTGCATTTTATCCTAGGGATCTGTAATCAGTTTGATTTTCCTTGATCATGCTGATAAGTATTAATGATAACCAGAAGTAGAACCAACAAAGAAATAGATTCATATCTATTCTCAGAGTACTTGATCTGAAACTGGCAGATTCAAACCTTGTGGACTTCTATTTCATCCATTGTTTCTTGGTGCTCTGTATTTATGATAGAAGGGAGATGAGAACCTCTGCCTCTGGATACTTACCTGCCTCTTCAAAGCAGCTGCATAAAGTCACACCACATGATTTAGGGAGGGGTGAAGGGACAAAGAATGGAATCACATCAATTGAGAATTTGATTTATTTTATTGAAAGAAGGATTTGCTATTGTCATACATATATATACATTATATACAAATATGTATATATATATGTATACAAAAATGCAATTTCACAACACTTTAGACAATGTGTTCATTGGCTTTAATGCATTGAAAAAATGTGAGTTAATTCAAAGGTGTTTTCTGTTTATTTAAATGAAATAATATTTCCCTCTTCTGTGTGTTTTAGCATTCACCCTTTCCACCACAGACACAGTTTTTGATGTTTTGATTCCTCTATTACTAGCTCTCTCACTGAAAAAAACCCTAGAGTATGTGAGAACTCTTACAGTAAAACAGAGCTTTCTGAGCAAGATCATATTCTAGAATTAGGCATGCCTATGAGAGTCTTTTAGTGGTCTGATGATCATTATTTTTGCAATGGAGGAAATTACTATATTCCTTACTCAAAACATTCCTACAAAGTCAAGCATGACTATCAACGGTACATTTATTCATGAAAAGAAGCCTACAAAATGTAGGTGTTCCTCTTACATCAGCTTATATCCTGTTGACAACTCAAATGACACTAGGCCCATTTATTAGTTTCTAGTGGTTTAACTGACAACTTTTGGTCTCATAAAATGTACTATAAATACTATCTGCAGGACAGCCTTGCTGTTCAGTGGTACACCAAGGGTTCAGATGGCTGAGAATGCTGTTTCCCAATGGGAAATGTGGCATTTGGCAATCGTTTATTCTGATTTCCTTTGAGGATATGAAGGAAAGATTTTACCAAAGTAATCCCTGAGTAAAAAGCAAGCAACAAAATGATTAATACCAAAGCACTGGACTATAGAATGAATGCTAAAGTGCAGACTTTATCACATATTTAAAGTAGATAGGGTGATTGCATACTTTTACCTCTCTAGGGAAATACGTTTGTGCTTTCCACACGTGCGGGAAAATTGCATGGGATTGATTTCCCAAGTTTGGAAAAGAGCCCTGGTGTTGAGAACAACTTCACAGCCCCAGCTCTGAACTCACTTGGCAGCATGGATGTAGGAACCTCTTTCTCCCAGTGAAGTCACTCCTGCCAGTGGTTACAACACAAAGAAGGTTTGGCTCATAAAGGACAAATTGTGATATAATGAAGTCCCACCATGGGGTGAAAAAAACCCCTGGATTTGTTTTCATCTGGAACAGGATAGTTTGTAGAGAGGGAGAAAAAAAACAGCCAAAGCACTTACTGCTCTTGGTTCCTCTAGAACTATGCTGCCCCTATCTTGTCAGGAAAATCAGGGAAATGAAGAAAGATTGTGAAGTGAAGGTTTAGCCAGTGTAGGACTAACACATTTGCTGAATTTTAATCTCATTTTTATAGTACCTAAGTTTACCATGTTCCTCATCTGCAGTGAGTTTATAGTTATCTTCCTTTATTCTTGGCCTTTTTCTTAAGAGCATGATGGTTATGGGGCTGTGCTTCTACACCACCTTAGGCAGCAGGCAAACTGGTTGGTGACTTTCAGCTAAAGTTGATGTGATGTGGGGATCACAAGATATATTAAGTTCCTACCAGCCATTTTAGGGAATACATGCCTGTACATAGAAAAGAGTCCAAACCAGTGGCAGAGCTGACCAGACAACGTGTGCTTATTGCCAGGCTGTGTCACCCAGAGGCAGCTACTGAGCACACTGCCTCTGTCTCAGCTAAGTGTGCAAGGGATGTGGAAAGAGAGCAAGAGGAGGGGACAGTGTCAGAGAGACACACGGGAAGGTCAAGGTGGCATAGGAGGGGCTGGGTTTTGTAGGACTAGAACATTTGAAGAATGGGAAATTTCATTCCAGAAGAAATATTGCTTCATGTCCAAAGATTTTTTTTTTTTTTTAAATCTATACTAAATATTCAGTTTCTTTTTCACAATTTCTTTTTTTCCCTGCCCACACTCATTAACAAAGCCTGAGACAACATGTAGTTTGCAGTTTGGGTGGCCTGTACATTTGCCTCTGGAAGATTTTAGCCATCACTTAGAAGAATATATTAAAACTCTCAAGAGAAGATGCAGATGCAATGCACTGAAAGAGTTAAATGCTGATCTCAGAATAAGACATGAGACCACAACCCCTTTTATTTCAGTCTCAGAATAATAGCCTCCCTGCTGAAGCAAACAGAAAATGTATTGCCTGTGCAGATAAGAGAACCTTAGAGTATCTTTGAAACTGTGATTCAGCACACTTGAAGTTACTACTGTTTTACAAGAAGGTGCTGACTCATTTACTAACTGTATGCAAAACAATCTAGAAGTGCCACTCTTTTTCTCCAGAAAAATTTAGACATTACTGTCAGCAGCAATCACAGAGTCACAGAGTGGGTCAGGTTGGAATGGACCACAGTGGATCATCTGGTCCAGCCTCCCCGCCCTAGCAGGGTCATCCCAGAACACATGGCAGAGGAATGCCATCAATTACAATCATGAGCAAAGGATGGCCTTTTGGGGAGGCAAATGATTCTATACTTGCCAAAGCTGATCAGCCCATGTCTATTTGTTGTTATTATTGACAAATTTCAGGACCAAATCTGATCACTGGTCACAAGAGGGGTGCTTGTTCATCTCTGGTTCTAGAAACTTATTCTCTCGTGGTGGCATGAGGAAGGAAAGGGATTGATCAAACTTTGAATGTTGTCAAAGGAACCAATAGAGGCAGTTTCATGCTTTTTAAGGCAAACTGGCAGGTTAGGTCAATGACCAGGTCTTTTTTTTTCTTCTTTAATTCTTCACAGCAGCAAAGAGATAAAGACTATCCCTGCAAAGAATTTGGTAAATGTCTATAACAATTTATTTGGTAAGGTTTTTATTGTGAGGCTTTTTTCATAAGAAATAACATGCTAACTGAAAGTTAATTTCTTTCAGATTTCCTAACAGTGAATGCACTAAAAATCTAAGAAATGCCAGTTGAGCAGTCATTAATACCTGGGTAGTCAATCCTGGTTGTTGTGGCATTCAACACTGCTCTCAGACTTTATCCAACAGAAGTGATAACGGCATATGACCACCCATACTGCAAACCTCCAGTTGCTTCCACGCATGTCCACATTGACTCCAGCTTCAGTAACATGAGATGTCATATGGAAAAATACTGCATTGAATGAACACACAATGTGCCTAGAAGTTTTGAGCTGTGTTCAAGTTGAAAGGCAGTGCTATGGAGTCCTCCATCACCTGTGCCTTGCTTCCTGATTTCACACCTCCTTGCACCTCCTCATACATTAAATAGCTTTTCAGTCATTTTGAAGCTCTCCTGTAGTCTCCATGTCTTTTACTAGGGAATTTACTGAAATGGATGCCAGAGCAGCACTGTAGCAAAGAAAACACAGGTCAAACTTCTCAAATCTGTCAGATGGAAACAGATGGTGAAACTACCCCATGCTCCTTCTTCAAGAGTTAAATAATATTTACCTCAAAATCACTTCTCTTCTTGTAAGTTAAACCATGGCAGGGCAGGTATGGAAACCATGAGCAACGATCAATTTGCAAATGTCACTCTCAATCTTCCTCTAGATCACACCCAGGGAAACTGTCTCCTCAGCAGACCAGGGCAATGGATTCAAAGTGCTTGCTCTGCAACTCTCAGGGTAAGATCTAAACTTGTATTTTCTGTATTCTAGCTGAGTAATTTATTTAATTTATTTTAAAAATTCAGTGTGTAAATTGAGCCTACTACTGCCATTTGTCCTTTTGTATAGGACTGGCTGTACTAAACACTGCTGACATAAAGTAATATGAATCCCACCATGGACTGGCAGGAATGAAGTGCATAGATGCTCAGAGGGATTTGGACTCTAGCAGTTGTAAGATGTGCCTGGAGATCAGGGGTTTGCCTGGAAGAAACAAAAGTATCAGTAGGGTTAGTTTGGTGTTGAATGGAATGGATACCAGTAGCACATACATGCTGGATTTGTGTACCCCAGTGCTTCCTGTGAATCTATCCAAAGCTTTCCTATGTTGCCCTGCCAAAGTGCCTCAGGTCAGTCCAGCTGGGAGATCAGAAGCTAGGCCACTTTTTATGCTTTTTCTTACAGTTCCCTGAAGGGTTAATTAGTATACAGTGATAATAACTCCTTGTTCTTTTTACAGGACTTTTCATCAGTAGAGCCCAGCATTAGTTTTACATTAGGGAAACTAAGGCAAAAAAGAAGATATTTGCCCAAATTCACACATCTAGGCAGCTTAGTTTTGTGTATTGACTTTTCTTTGCACATGCGCCCAAAGTCCGACTTTGGAACTCAAGAATTAAAATTAGCCTATACTGCACATGCCTGAAGACTTGTACTCGCTAGAAATGACAAGGGCCACAATATATTGCATTAAAAAATATCTCCATTGAAACTGGAAGAAACTTGGACAGAAAATTCATTGGAGTAGGGTTTTAATCCAAAATAAAAAATGCATACTTTCCCATGAGTGTGTGTACAATATATAATTGTAGTATATCCATATGACACTAGAGAACTGCAGGATACTATACATAATCCCCATCAGGAAATACACAGAGGACAGTCTCCACTGGAAATATTTCACACTTGGATATTTGGTAATACAGATACAGACAGCAGTGCACCCAGTCTCCTCTGCATTTGGTTTTCATGGGGTCTACAAGAAACAAGACAATAAGGAATCATAGCCCTCCTCTCTATACTCAGGAGAAACACAGAAATATTAATCTAGTATTAAATCTGTATCATAGTGATTTAATATTTGGGGTTTTCTGTCAGGAGGGGAGTAAGATTGATTTGTAGGTACATCCATGTTCTCTTACCATAATTTATTTTGAGAAAACTTAATAAGCACTGATTTTCAAATCTGACCTGTAGCTAATTCCTCAGGTGTATGTCTATAATGGAGTTTATTGCATCATGCCCTTGGTCTTCTTGTCTTATGGCACATTTACTTTTTTATTTAGTTCTTTGCCCATCATGCAGCATTTCAGTATTATCTCTTTAAATATGTGAATCTGTTGAGGTTCTTGCAGTGCTTCTAATTCTGCTAGCTGCCAGGAACCGCTCTGAACATCAACTAAAGCCTGAAGTTTTTTAATTTCTTTTTTTTCTTGTGTGTCTGTGCCTTGAAAACTGTTAGTTACAGCTGTGTGGCTTCTGCACATTGTTTTTATCATCTAAAGGCCTAAAGATAGAGTGTATTTTCTCCTCTAGTGGTCTGCTACCTGGCCTTTTCATTCTCTCATCCTTTGAAAAGCTTCTGCTTCTGCTTCCTCCTAAAGGTGCTTCCTCCCCACCTCTCTCATCCATGATTTCCCACTATGCCTTGTAGCATTCAATCCAGTGCAGGAGGTACTAAAGCTGCTGTAGAAACAGGAAACAGGAAAAGCTGATGCCAGTTCCCCAGCTGTGGAGGATCCTCACGGGGAGGGGAATTCTCTGAGGGAAAAAATGGGAGATGGAGCTCTCATGGCTCCACCTGTGCTGCACTAGCAGAATTAAAGGATTGATGGGGAACTCAAGCAAATTTTATCTTGTTGGAGGAATATCTGCTTGAAGAATAATGTGGTAGTAATTCAGAACATCACTTTGGCTGACGCCTCACTGTTGTTTTTTGCTTTCCTTATTGTTTCACATGGTCTCTGTGTGGCACTTACACAAGCGAAAAATAGGTGTTGTTTGCAAAGACTTTCCAGAGCAAGAGTAAAGGGGGTACTTGTTTCCTGGAGATTAGTTTATAGTTGGTGTGACTCAACCCTGATAAGATCAGCTTATGAGAGGATAGCTGATCATGATTTCTGATTAGATTTTTTTTCTTTTATTTCTTTAAAAGTTTTTTTTTGACCCAGAGTGCTATTTTATAGCTTGCATTATTTCCCTAGAGAAGCCAGAATGCTATTGCAGTCACAGTGGAAGGGTTGGATTTTAAAGGATGAGTCTTCATAACCTATGTATTAGCTCACCTTTGTCATACAGCTCACTGAGGTGATGCTGCCAAGGTGCTTGTTCTCATACTCAGACTGTAGCTGTGCCCCAGACAAAGTCTGTGCCTGAATGCCTCTGGTCTGCAGGACACTTTATAGGCTTTTGCTTTCAGGAAAGAGGGTGGAATTCAGAGGCAAAGGTGTAGTCTCAAGCTACATAGGACCAGTGGTTGGGTACTCTCAGAATCCAAGCCTAAGGCTGCTTATTCCTTAGTGTCACCTCACTTAAGTTTGTATGGATGAAGTAGGGAGCTTAAAGATCCATGTGTAATGCAGAGAGCAAGACTCTAAAATGGGAAAAGACTCAGCCAAGTTAGTGCAGAAGTCTGCTTCAATGGGAGCATTTTTGAGCTGAGGAAGCCGTCACTTCCAAAATTACCACTATTGCTGCATTAGCTAAGGGTGAGAAACTAACTCCAGCACTGCCACATATATGTGCCAGGGTGCTGCAAACAACCATTGAAGTCCATTTTTTGGCAATGTATGCGGTGTATGAGAAAGGCAGTTTAGGAGTGGTCTCTGTCAGCCAAGGCTGTTTCCAGTGCAGCTGGAGGATTTACAAAAATGATAAAAGTCATTTTGGAGAAAGTAGTTTAAAAAAAAAAAAAACCTACGGATTTCTGTTGCTGAATTATTAAGAATTATAATTATATGCAAATTGTTCATGTCTGGTGAATATTTGGAGCATGGAGTAGGTGAGAGAGAATGGCTGAAAAAGGAAACACAAGACAGATGAAAATTTCAAGTTTTGAAATGTTATTAAAAACCTTTTACTTTGTGGTGGGCATTTATTGGCTGGTTGTTTTGGATTTTTTTTGTTAGTTCCTCAGAAGGAAAACAGTTTCTCAGTAAGGTTTGAAGATGAGTGGTACAATGAGAATTGGCATTAGTTATATGACACTTACAGTAATTGATGTTTAAGGTCAACTTCAAATTTAGAGTAATATGTAGTTTTTGTTTTTACTGCCTTTTCCCTGTGGAGATACTAAAACATTGTGTCCATAGCGAAAAGACCATTCAGAGACGCATAATGGCTCAAGTTTACAAGCCACCCAGTAAATGAGGGTATATTCCGAAGTATTTACATTAAAACTGTTGATGTTTAGGAAGAGCAACTCTTTTGAGGCAAGTCTGAATGTGCTTCCTTCCAAGCAGGGTGCAATTCTCAATGTTCTCTTCTCCCACCTCCTGCCCACACAGATTATGTGAGAAACGTTTCAGCACCTTACTATATATAGTCAAGGCTTCTTACTCTCCTGCCGAGGTCAGTGGGAGGTGCTGAAACTGAGATGGGGGAGGAAATGAGCTGCGTGGGAGTGAGCTGGTGCATCCTGAACCTGGGAGGCACTGGGAAGAGATGGGTCGGCTTCGGCCGTCACATCCAGCAAACGTCTCAGTGGTGGCGCAAGGGAAAGAGTTGGTGCAAAAATAAGTGTTAATACTCGTGTGGAGGTGGAGTGGGGCTTTTGCTTTAAATGAGAAGCTTGAGCTGTCTGAATGAAGCTGAGGGGAAAGGTGGGACTGAAAGATGCCAGATAGAGGAAATTGTGAATATGTTTGCAGATCCCGTTTATGAGCTGGCAGAGTGTGTACTGGGACAATCTCCAAATAGGCTGCGCAGAAATGATGTAGGAAGAGTCATATATTCCAGTGATTTATGATAGGAAATTTCCCATGGCTGAAAACTTTGTCATTACTGGATTTGTCTGTCTCTTGTAGTAGGTATTGTTGTTATAATCTATATAGTCAACCAGACAATATTCCTCAACACTCAGAACTTTCCTCCCCTCAAATTGAAATCTGGTAATGGAGAAAGACACAAATTTCAAGTGACCTTTTTTTTTTTTTAACAGTTTGGTGGATTGGTTTTTGGGGGTTTGGGGTTTTTTTAACAAAGTTGGGGTTTTTTTAATTGGAAGTGTCTATCTGCACTAATGATTGACTCTTACTTGCGCTGAGATCTAGCTTGTAGGGCTGAGTGCTCCATAAAGAGGTGCAAAGAAGGAGAGCCTGCTCCAAGCATCTCTCAGCCTTGGAAGCTCAGGGAAAAATTATCTATTTTGGGGGGAAATGAGTGGTGTGTTAATATTTTTTTAGATAATGAGTTTAAATTAAAGACATTAAACAGAGAAATTGCAGGGGAAATCTCACACAGCTTTGAATGGGACCTACAATTTATTTTCCCCTTAGATGATATGTTAAGTCTGATGGCTAACCATGACCACTGAACAAGGACTAGAGCAGCTTCTATGTAACTTGGCATGCACTTTTCAAAAGTTTTTTTCTCAGGCAGAGATTCCTTCTGTGAGGAAGGAATGTTCATCATCTAATTTTGCAAAGGGAAAATGCTTTTGTTCACAGAAGTAGAGCTAAGTGAGGAATTGGACACAAATTTTCTTAGGTGAAAAACCTTCCTTTGCTGGCTTTAGAATTCAAGGAACATTTGTGAGTCTGTATATGAATCAAGCTCCACTGGGCTGGGCAGTACCCATTTCCAGCCCACGGAATCTTATGCAGCTTTATGATGTCAAATAAGCAAAGTTTACATATCATTCATATTTCAATAGAATACACGTGACTGGTATACTCATTGGGTAGTTTTTTCTTTCAAACCCAATGAAATGAGAAAGGACTTTTATATTGGACAAAACACTATGTTTCAGAATTAGAAAGGAAAAAGTGGGGTAGAAAAGAGGAACTGTTTTATTAGGCTGCAACTTGCATTCTTTATTTGGCATCTATTTCATTATCTCCTATTTCCTGATGATAAAATAATGTCCTCTCTTTTCCTGTTACCCAAGCACTTTGCAGAACATGTGTTGCATGTCTGTTGGCAATCATGGACAATTTGACATTCACAGCTTCTTTTTACATGACTTGACATCAGTTCTTTTTCAAAATACTCCCTCCCTCATCAGTAGAGTACATCTCCCCCTTCCCGTTGCTGTGTTACCCACTGAAGAGCAGCAAATGTTTCCTGCAATAGGTTTTAAGGCTACAGATCCATTTGTGTGCATTTGGACTGAGCTACCATTCTTGAATATTACCTTTTGGAAGTCAGGGGTGCTCCTGATGGTCCTGGGGGCATGGGGCAGCCTATGCCTTACTAGATGTTACGGGGAAAAAACTGTTTCAATTTCTCCCCAGGGTGGGTTTTGAACCACAGATTTAGAGGAGCTGTAAGGTCTTCTGTAATCATGGTGGGTGTCTCCCTGCTTTGTGAGCAGTCTAAACCCGTTCTTTATGTGAGACCAAGAGACAGGTTCCCTTGCTTGTGTCAGATGTATTTCCACATGTAAATATAAAGCCAAGCTGACATCAGCTCTTAAACTTGCTGAGAAAGGTTCCTCTTCACCCTGGAGACTCAATTATTACCTTCCAAGTATGGTTCCTCCCCTGCCATACAGCACACGGCAGCCATGGATCTTGGAAACGTCACCAGCTCTGAACTGCTCCGACTCTCCCACCTGGTGCTTGGTCATAGTGTCTATCCTGGGCCCTCAGCGAGTGACAAAGATACATTTTCGCAAGACAGCACACCCACTCTCCTTTTCCACAGCCCTCTGTTCCTCTGCTGGGAAAACCTACCCTCCTCAGAGTGTGTGTCAACACTGCTGGCTTGGCTTGACCCAGCCTTACTCTGCATCTTAACCTTTTTGTTTCAAATGTGTGGGTAGTAGATGTTGGGATCCACACCACAGAGACTTTACAGCTTTCTGGGTTTTATTTCCACCAACCTGATGGCATCATCACTTATGAGGTCAAGGGCAGGACCTCCAAAACTATTACCTGAATCTATCCCTTCCCCATTTTTTGTTCAGTCACCCAGCAGACACTCAGTATCTCATCCTCCCATCTCAACTTGTCATCTTCTTTGAGGTAAGAGAGAAGACACCAGTAAGTACCTTACAATGGGAACAATCAGTGACTTCTTTTCAATAATTAGTGCATTCTGGTCAATGCAGGTCCACAGTCAATGTCAACATTTTCTGACTGATGAAACTTTTCTGAGTTCAGTGATGCATTTCTTGTCAGGTTTGACAGTTCATGCAGCTGGGACTCCAGTGCAGACTGTGAAGTGGTTAGATTTGCTTTGCCACTTCCACTCCTGCCTTATGTTCAAGCATTTTTCCCCCATTTTTCATTATTTGTTCCACAACGAATACATTGAATTGGGATTGTTGCGCATGTGTTCTTTGATGGCATCCATTTGCCTTATTACCAATGCTTGTTTTTTTGTCTGGACTGAACTAGTGGCTTTTAGGGCTTGTTTTACAATTTCTTGACCTGTAAAGATGAAATTATTACCTGGATTTTCTGCAGAGTAAGGCTTGTTTCTTCTATGACTTTATTTTTAGAGAAGTCTTTTTGGTGCCTCCAACAATGCTGAGTAGGGATCCATGTGAATGCTCAGGTATCTAACAGAAGAATCTAGTCTGCTTTTTTAACTTTGGGTTTCAGCTTAAAATAACGAACCAAAAATCCTGAATTTCTCAGATGTCTTATTCTACAAGTGGTCACTGCAGTGGTCAAACACAGTTACAGGATATCCTGGTTTTCAGGCACCAATCCTAGCAACATTCACTGCAGAACTGCTACATTAGTTATTTAAGTTCCAGTAGGGTCTGAGCTGCCAAAGACCACACTTTGTGTAAAAATGTCTTAAAGAATTAATATGTAGATATTAGATATTACTATGCTGAGCAAGAAGCTGATGTACCCATAGCCAGAGAAAAACTATATTTCATCTGTAATGTTTAGAGTATATATTAATCAGCAGCAGTTCCTGAATTGCTAGTATGTGGAAGTTAAATATAATTTCATATACAGTATTCTTACTAAATCCCCCAAATTCTCCCTCTTTTAAGTTACTTTCAGGAAGAAGCTGAGGACTTGCTAGGATAAGTCCGTATTTTTGTTTTGCTTATGTGTATATTAAGACGTACCTTGTCCCTCATGTTTCTTATCAAAGGGAGTGAATAGATCTGAGAAACACTTGTGTGGGAATGTGAAGAATGACTTAGAATCTTGACAGTTCTTCCGAACAGAATCCTGGGGAAAAAAAAAGTTATATTCCATAGATGACATCATATAAAAATATCACATCACATGTCAGTTTAACTACCAAACCACTCTTTAAAGTGCCTTCCTTAGCTATGTTTTTTTTTTTTTAATTAAGCACCATCTTCAACATAAATAAACAGTTTTCCTGCCTTATGGTTGTAAAGTTTGTAGGATTCCGCTCATAATCTTACTGCGTGTGACATTCGCAGTGGTTCAAGGCATGGGCCTTAACTGAGGGAGAGTAATGTCAAGAGGGCATGGGTGATAGAAATGTCTAAGTACATCCAGCCCTTGCAACCAGGGCAGCTTTCATGTGTGAATCCACTGTTGGTTCCTAAAGCAGCGAGTGTGAGTTTGGGATGACCTGGTCTAAGAGCAGAGACTGAAGAACAAGAAATTTCTGTCCTTTGGAGTTTTCTGTCTCATCTGGAACATCTAGTGCTTCAGTGGGTGGGAAATACTATGGCAATAAGGAGGCAGAGGAGAAGGTCTCTAGCTACTACGCTTTTCCCCATAAAAGTACACCAGCCTGATGCAATGATAGGAACAGAGGAGACCTGAATAAAAGAACGCCTCTTGCCCCTTTTGAACTGTATAAGCATGGATCTTTGGCTAGAGCATCTATTGTATTGAACAGTGAGCAGCTGCTGCCGATTTGCAGCTGAGAGCTGAAGTCTATTTAGAGAAATAATTGCTTTAGTTTCCAAGAAGGTCCTGGAAATAGGATATAAATTTCTTATTATAATCTTACCTGGCAAAATACAGTATGTTCTAAACAATAATTAAAATTCTTAAATGAAAAATTCTCGAAGAAAACAGGTCAGTCTTCCAGGTTTGCAATGGCAAAAAAGTAGGAACAAACAATCCTCTTGTAAAAGGGAGAATATTATTTGTGTCCTGTTCTCTCACCGGAGTGAGAAATGGAACACCTGCGCTCATCCTCTCTGGAGTAGTGCTTGGGACTGTATTTTTCACTGGGAGTATTTTTCCATTGAAATAAAAATGTCAAAAACTATGAGATAGAATCTGGATGCTTTTGTTTTTCCAGCCCACCCCACAGGATATGATGTAGAGTGCTGTATTGTCAACATATCTCCAAATTAACTATTGCATTTCAGTAATTCTTTTTTAAGTTGTTCCTTCTTAAATTGTTATTAAGCGATAGTGCTTCTCAAATGCACCTGAAATTACACGAAGTTTTTAAAAGTGTGGGCAGCCAGCAGTTTCTTGCATCTTGCTGTTAAATCCCCATGTTCCTTTCTTATGCTGATGATCTTCATAATACTTTTTCAGAATGGCAGAACTGAGAGTGCGCACAGTGAAGGAACACAGGTAGGGCCCTAAATACACAAAAAATTGTTCATATGAGTATAATCTTAGAGTTACTTCCTAAATACTATCTACTACTGGGAATCAGGACATTGGTTAAGAGGTTGCTAATTCTGAGAATTCATCTCCTGCATTTTATGGTTAAGAATTTCTTCCCTTTTTCTTGTAGTTCACAATAAAATTTTAATACTTGCCATCTCCCTTTTAAGTGTTGGCAGCAGGACTAATAATCTTCTCTAAGATTCATCTGAAAAACAAACTTTCCTTACATGGCATCCAAGTTCTGAATCAAACATAGATGCTATCATTTGCATATCAAACAAAAATAGATGGCATGGCATTTTAGGAATTCACCTTCTACCTTTTTGTTTCCTTTTTCCTTTCCTGTTCCTACTAGCCCAGACGGTTTAGAACTGGGAACTGCAAGATTAAACCTTCAGCAACAAATTACTTATTTCCAGAATTTTTATTTTGTTTGCATATCTGTCCTTTTACATCTCTTTTTTATAATGAAAATTCTACAGTGACTTCCCAACAATCCTTTCTTACTCTGAGTGTTCACTCAACTTTTTCCAGAAGTATGGATCACTTACTGGTCTCATGGTTCTCAGCTGAAATGAAGACTTGTGTGTGATTTTTTAAAAAACACTAGTTTTGATGATTGAGATAATAAATGTTCAACCTTTATCTCTTAATCCACTGGCCGATGCCATGCAAAGATGTGAATATCAGGGAAGAGAGCCAACTGGGCTTCTGCCTCACAAAGCATAATCGTTCCCTTTGCTGTTTATCACACCCAGAACCACAGTACCATCTTCCTCTGTGAGGAGCCTCCTGATGTGCTACCAGCTGAACTCTGCTGCTGGCAAGTGGCTTTTGGGGACTCTTGTACCATCCACACTGAAGAAATAGCCTCTCACTGCAACACATCTTGTTCCTGTGACGCTGTCTTGGGGAAGGACAGTGACAATTCCTCTTTAGGAATACAGTATCAATGTTGAGTGTCCATGGAGCTCACCTGTGTTATATCACAAAGCATAATTAAATTATTGGAAAAAGAAAGGGAAACATAGAGAATAACTGATAGCACATTTCTATGGGCCATCTGTTTTCTTTGGGGAAGAAGAAAGAAATCTATTTTTGTGGGGAAATCTGTTTTCATGCCTTACCTGTTTTCCACCAATGTACACAGATAAGACAGATGGCTCACTGTCTGTTTTAAAAATGGCTGGGGAATCACTTCCTTTTGTGAGTGAAGTTAGCCTTCTCAACAACTGAAGAAGTACCCAGGTCTCCTTGGCCTGAAAGAGCTAAAAAGAAGAAATGTGCAGACAACTACATGTGTAGGTTGCCCTGAACAGCAAAAATTAAAGGGAAACAGGGTCTTAAACTAGGGGCAGGAACATAATTTACCATTTTTCTGATCTCTGCCTGGGTTGAAAATCTGTTCATTTACCAGGTGTTGGACCTGTTCTGTAGTTTTTTATTTCCACACCAATTTTTCCTATCTCAGCCTGTTGGAGTGTATGGCAGGGGTGCCAGCAGTGATGCCAAGTTACATCAACCAGCAGTGAGAAGCGTGGGTGATCAGCATCTCATAAGTTTGGACCTTCTACAACTTTATTGACTGGAGTCAGAGAGCAGGGGCAAAGCACTTTGCCCACAGCCTGATTTGGAGTTCTCTCTGCTTTGAGCAATGCTGAGAGCAGGCAGAGAGCTATAAATCCACGCTGTGCTTCACAAACCCAGCAGCAAAATTGCATCAGTTTATTTGTGACTCAAGAAGGAAGACACAAGAGCAGTTAATGTATAAGCAAGCTGGTCTATAATTACCCCAAGAATGAGTTTGAAAGCATTTTTAGTGATATACAATGTAATAGCAGTATTACATAAGTGCAGCAACAATCATACATCTCTAAATGGTTGCAGACTGCCTCTTTTCACAGCTATGGTAGAAAATGGATCACTGGATGGTCGTGAAATGAATATTTTCCCTAATCAGAATGGAGAGCTTTATTACCCTTATAATTACTTGTTTAGCAGTCACTTATTAATTTTTTTTTAATCCATGAGTAATAAAATGGGCCTGTTTATTAAATAACATTTTAATTGGGAATCATTTTTAACACGTGCCAAGCTCTTAATGTTTTCTCCTATGCAATTACTTAGATAAATGTTTGTATTTCTGATAAGTCCATTGACTCCATAAGACAAACAAAGCCTTCCCTGGTATACAGCTCTTATAATAGGCTCCAGACGCCTTAGCTTCCCTCGAACAGCTAATTTTTAACATATTGCAATAGAATATTGCTTATTTTACTAAATCACTTTCACAGACTTCTGATAGATACTGTGTATTTACAGCTCATTTGAATTCAAATTTAATATTTTTGCTCCGCTAAATTTATTATTGACTGCACTGGGAAGCTTGCATTTAAACATTTTTTTTTTAAATTTCACATTTTCATTAAAACACACCTCAGAGGCAATGTTGACAAATCGTTTTTCAAATGTCTGCATACTATTTGGCCATGCATAAAACTTGTTTAAAACAATATGAATGTTGATATAATATTGAGTAAATATTTTAAGTGTTGATTTTGAAATAGTCATGATCATTCCGAGGAAACAAAAAGGTCTTTCTTTTGTCCCTACAATAAAATCTGAACTTCAGGGCCGGGGGAGGTTGTTTGGTTCTTTCTTTGCTCTTATTTTTCAAAGTAGGATCAGCATAATCAGGGTGCCTCCTCATTTACATAGAGATATTAGTACAGTTTCTTATTTTGTCCTGAGACTGAAACCCTCACTCTGATCAAAAAGAGGGATGGCTGTCTTTTCACTAACACAGAACATGAGTGGATCAAAGACCTTGTGTTTGTGTAAGCAAACAAAATAGGCACAAAATGTGGCCTATTTGGCCACATAGTGCACTTAATTTTGGTATAGGTATTGGGCTAATGAAGTACACATTCTGTTAATAGCATGGGACCTACAGATTCCTTGCCCAGTGCCAGCTGATTTTAGTGGGCCTTTGCAGATTTCTGCTCACCAGCGTTTTCACTCTTACTCTGTAAATATGTATTTTCCAGATATCCTATTTCATCCCTAACTTGTCTGTACAGGTTTGAGGTCAAAACTGGCCATCATACACAGCAATAAAAATTGTCTAATGAGAGCCAGTTTCAAACATGGGCTCTCATGGGTTAGCAAGCATAGTCCCAGAAGTGATGTTCTTGCAAAGGGGTGCTTACAGCTTCCTCTGTGACCTTACAGAACCTATCAGCTGGCCAGTTTGAATATGGACAATTCTCTAAGCCACTCAAAGTTGTGACCACCTCTGTGATCCACACTCAAGAACAGAAAACCCCGAGGCAGAGTCTCTCTGTCTCATCTCCAGTGCTGGGACAGGTGGCTGTGGGCCCCATGCGGGGGCCAGCGGGCCTGGCCCAGGCCTTGCTCGAGCCAGGCCGGGCCAGGCCACGGCCATCCTGGAGCCGATGGGCCCTGTTCCACCTGTGGAACCCCCCCACAGCCCTGCTGTGGGCAGACGGAGCAGCTCGGCTCCCCCTCTCCAGTGCGGCCAAGATTCAGCTGAAGCTGCACCGCTGTCCGGCAGAGATCATGTGACCAACAGTGATAAGCGAAATTCCAGCTGCAAGGCCTAGGTGAGATTAACCCTTTTAGTGCTGTGAAGAGCTGAAAACCTGAGGAAGAAGAAAGAGGAGATGCTTAAAGCTGAAATTCTGTTGTAAAACTATGAGGTGTCAGAGTACCGGTTGTAATTTCATGAAGACATGGGGGGTGGAGTGTTCAACTTGTACTTGAGAGCAGAAGCATCTGGGCTGAGATAGGCAGATGCTGACACAGCTGTAATTTCATGAGAAATTTGAACAGGGAGAGATGGAAGCGATGCTCCAAATGGAAAAGGAGAAAACCTCAGTTCCTAGAGATGCTCCCCGAGATAGTCCTAGAGATGAAGATGAGGAAGACCCTTTGCTCCCAGGGAAGGAGGAGGGCCTCTGTTCCTAGAGATGAAATGCTCCCAGAGATGGGTGAAGAGAACTTTTATTTCTGAACAGCTCAACCTTAAAATTTTACCCCAGTAATTTCAAGAGTGGACCCTCGAAAGCAGTTGTGGGAAAAGCTGCAAGTCAGGGGAAGGGACTCACATGTGAGCAGAGAACCAACCCAGGCAGCTGTCTCATTGTGATATTGTTTTCATAGCATGAGCAAGAGAGACTCCTCTTCCTAAATGGACTGAACAAGATTATGGAAGTGATAAACAGACTGAACATCTCAAGGGTTGTCTTTCTACATTGTCAGTGGGAGAAGGGAGAAAGGTGGGGGGGGGGGGGGGGGGAGGAGAAGAGTTCTGAAGGCGTGGTATGATTTTTTTTTTCTTCTTTTAGGTCTGTTAATAAACTTCTTTCTATTCTTTCAAGTTTGATGCCTGCTTTGCATTTCTCCTAATTCTTATCTCACAGAAGATAAACAGTAATGAGTATTTTAGACCAAACCACTACACTAAATTGGTGTTTCTGCCCAGTTACAAACCAAACCCGCTACATGGGCTCATATTTAAGTTTTCTTTGTCATTTTTAGGACAGTGAACCAGAGGTATTTGGAATACTAGCCTTTCAAAAGTCAGTGCAGTTTCACCAGGAAACTTTAGCCAGTGTGAGGTATCCCTGTGTAAGGGAAGCCATGTGTTCCCTGCTTTTAATGAAAACCTTTTCTTTGGGATTATTCTAGTATATGGTAGTTACCATTTCTCAGTAAACACTGGATGCATAAATGCAGTTTAAACCTAGTTTTGAAGGAAGATTGAAGCAAACTAAGGGTTCAAGATGACTTAAATGAGAAACAGATTCTGTTCTGAAATTAACATTTCCATTCACTCACAGGAACAAAGGAAAAAAAAGAAAAAAACAACTGAATTTGACAGAGGACTGGTCTGCAGACCCAACTGATGGCTTGTCTGCATGTCAGATACATGAAGCAATTTGCAAAAATTGAGGTGCTTTTTGTGCTCCAGATCCATATTCCTGCAGCTTGTTTCTTCTCTGTTTTTTCTTGGGTTGGGTTCTAGCCAGTCTTGGGTGGTCAGTCTCACCATGCCTTGTGACTTTGTTCAAATCTTCTCTGCTTATAGTTATATACTATACCATGTAGTAGAAGCACTGGATGCAGTAAAATTACCTTCGATTCTTACAAGAGGATAATCCTTCAACTGGCAAAGCTTCCAAGTGAAGCCTTGTCTATATTGATATTTCCGTGTATTTCCTCCCAGTTTATCTCATGACAAAGCAGGATGGAATTGAAAGCACATTTTTCATATGGTTAGAAATTAGATTTGAGATCTGCATCTGGATCCTGGGGCTTCTTTGGCATTTTTGGATATCGTCTCCAACCCGGAGATGTTCCAGCATTTAATTACAAATGACGACTTGAGAAGTTCCCTAGACTGCTGCCATTTAGAGTAGATATTATTGTCTCTGTGATGTGCTGCCTAATTCCCAGGAGTAAGAAAAACACCATCATATTGTCTCTGATATTGTCAGAGCCTTTGGAAGCTTTCTAAGTTGACTTAGATGTTAATCAACCTTAGTTTTAGGGGAGAGATATAGTGTCACTTGAGCACAAAAGCCACACACAGTTCTGGGCAATGTTGCTAAACTTTTGAAAACCAAATCCACCGAGGTCATTGCATAAGGAGGGAAACAACTCAGTTCTGCACATGGCTGTCTTATGGCCCTTTTCTTCATCCATTTCAGCTGAGAGACGCAAGCTGGTATTTGATAGTCACAGCCCTGAAATCATCTTTGATAGTTTAGTTTTACCTACAATGTCTTTATTTTTTTTCCTGATAAAACACAGCAAAAGCTCCTTCTCTCACCTTGCTGCCTGCTCTCCCCACACAGATTTTTATCTGATTATCCCTGTTACAGCTCTAGGAGGCCTAAGTGTCCCATATGCCTATGGAGAGAAACCTGTATTTGTAGTAAGAGAACGTGGTCATTTGACTGAACCGCTGAGGTATTGGTCTTTTGGGGTAATGCTGTCTCTGTCTTGCCTATTAAATCCTAAGAGATTTAATCAAGAGAGGAAGAGGCTTGAAGGCAGGTCCTGTAGCTGAGCACTTTTCCTGACTCCACAGGAGTGCACAGGAGATGTAGGGATTCAACCAGCAGGGTGCACAAGTAAATCTGAGTTTGCTCAGGCAGAGGAGGGATGTCTGTGTGGATGCACAGTTTGTACATGGTCTCTAACTGCTGGCTTGCAGAAAAAAACCAGGGTGCTGACTTCACTGGGGAAACATAAACTGAGGGGCTGCCAAATTGAGGTGGGAGATGAGTCTTGATTTGAGAGTCTGGATTGTTCTACTAAGTTACCTAAGCATATAACAGCACACAAATATAAGTTTAAGACCTTTTGTGCATCAGCTCCCTCGACAGTTGGGTCTGAGGCTTGGACCCTGCCTTTGTCTGAGCTTCTTCTTCCTCTCTGAAAAAGCCTCCTGATGTGAAGATTGCCTTATCATGACAACCTCAACTCAGCTGAGTGTTTGGAGATGTTCTTTAGAAGATATAAGTTTCCTTTTTGCATGAAAAAAAAAAAAAAGAAAGAAAAATGAGGAACACCAGTGCACTAAGGATTAATAGAAGCTTTTCTTCTTAATCTGTTTTAAAGTCTAAGAGACTACTACTGTGTCTAGCTGTTCTGGTTTCAAGGAGAGAGGCAAACAATGCTTGTCAAACTTGACTCTGAAAAGATGCTAGCTTTTTCTGTGGTGGTACCCCTCAGTTTCCATTGCATTGGCTTGTCCTATTTTAAATTTGTAATGAAAGAAAAAATTCTAAAGCTGGTAATCATGTGCCTTCCTTGTATAAAAACACATCTTGTTTTTATCATCAGTAACCTGCACTACACAAGAGCTCTGACACATACATTTCAGGATAGATTAGGAATTGCCTGCTCCATTTGCATAACATTAAAATCACTGTCTAGATACACAAAATAAAATGAATACCTTCCTGATTCTCTAGTATGGGCTTGCATGAAAACGATTTTACCTTTTTTTTTTTTTTTCATGAAAGCAACAGCCCCTCTCTTTATTTAGTAGATTGGGAGAGAAGGATTTGATAGCTGAGTGAGGGGACACCTATGTAATTCATTTTTCATGGACAGCATGCTTACTGCACTAAAAAAAATGGGGTAGGGGACAGGGGGGAAGTGTTGCAAAAAGGCATAGGGAGTATGTGACAGACTGGCACTATCTGAGTCCCCATCATTCCTTGCAGCTGCCAGAAGCCAACCGCTCATCTTTCCAAACCACAGGCTCATGCTGGTAATGATATGATTTCCTCTATCTTGTGTTTTGTGTTTGTGCTTCAAGAAAAGCAACCCCCTTTTGAGGGGGTTTTGACTCTTACACAGTCAGTTAATCAAGATAGTATTGGCTTCTCTCATCCTACTGAAGTGATTCTTGCAGTGCAGGGACAAGCAGCTGGAGGCTTCATCTTCTGTCCGAAGCAGTGTTCACCATCATTCATGTTTTTCTTGATTGCCTTAAGCTTTATCCTTCTTCTGACTACTAAGTAGCACCCTGACCAATTGGAAAAAAAAAAAGAGGAAGGGGACTTCATATAATTTGGTTTCATACTGGTATAAAATGTTTAATAGCTCACTTTCTTGGGAAGGTAGTGTACATATTAGAAGAAAAAAAAAGCAAAATTAAGATTTTATTTTTGTTGCATTTATCACTACTGTTCTGTATTGAGAGCTTTTAAAATGCTGACTCTATGCCTATAAATGTTGGAAATAATTGATGTCTTACCAAGAAAAGTAAGGCTACACTGGTATTCATATTCACTGATTTTTTATGATTGGAAATAACTTAGAGTTTATTCTTCAAACAACCATCTTGTAGTCCACATGAAGCCTTTCCCACTATATTATAAATTTCAGTCCTTCTATACCTATTAAAAACAGGCTGTTGTTTTTAACTTCAAGAAACCTTAATTCTGGTTTCCTCAAGGCCAGAGAATGAGAACTTCAAAACAACAAAGGAAATGGTAGACTGGGAGCTGTTCTCAGTGAGGGGGAGCATGGGTGAGAGAGCAAAGATTCTTGTTTGACAAAGAAATTGCTAAGTAGTGGAGAGAAGTTGCAAAGGCCCACTGAATACCAGAGCTTACATTTTGATAGGCAATAAAGTTTATAGGTCAGAAAGGACTCAAAGAAAACCCCGGATTCATTTTTTTTAAGTGATGGAGTGAATTGAGGATGAAGGTATCTAGGAAAAGATTTCATTAGGTTAAAGGGGCAGGCAAACATAATGATCCCTGCATCCATATTCTGAATGAACATGACTGCAGCTTGTCATGATGAAAAAAATTTATGAGAAAGGATATTGCAGTAATCAAGATACAAGGGGATGAGAACTCAGAGTTAGCTGTTAACAACTGCTGGATGTATAGAAATAGTTTTCAAGTGTTTGAAATAGTCTGAATGTGAAAACCATGAGAGAGTTATGAGTTAAGGATGGGGGTTTGGGGTGAAAATGTGAGAAAAGAGGCAGGATGCTGATTTTGCATACTATGATTCAGAAGGAGGTAGTGGTCAGAGCTCAAGGGAGGGAAGTGACATCTGGTTTGGCGCTCTTGAACTTGGGCTTAGAGAAATATTCTCAAAGACATGTTAGAGAAGGCTGAATTTTCAGTTTGACCAGAAGATTACAGAGACCAGACAGTCTGTCAATATGGAATTGCTAGCTAAAATTTTAATTGGAAAAGCACCATGCATCTTCCTATTTTGGAGGAGGAGTGTGGGATGAAGAGGTCTAGGACAGATCCCAGAAGTCTGCCCAAAAAAAAATTTAAAGAACACGAGGGACTTCCAAAGATCATAATGAAACTAGGAGGAGAACCTCCTAGTTTCAGCACTGGATTTGAAGCCATCAGGACAAAGGGAGATAATGTTAAAGAATGCAGACAGGGCAAGAAGGAAAAGAATAACAAGTTCTGGCTGTGAAGCTGGCTGTAAAGTGATCATTAGAGATTTTGACCAGAACAGCTGGGGGTGGTGAGAATAATATCACTATATTCTTGCCCATAGTGATTATACTTCACAGGCATCTGGCTTGGCTACTGTGTAAGACAGAATATTGGGTTAGATGGTCCTCTGATCTGACCGAGTTCAGCTGTTCCCAATTTCAGTTGAGTAAAAGGTGCAGAAACTAGATTAGACACTCTTAGGGTGGAAATGGAATACAGGAAATCTTATCAGTGCTTCCAGACAGTACACTCAATGTGTTCAGATATGAAGGGGAAACGTAGGAGGTAACTAGCCAGGCAAGGGAAGTCAAGGATGGGAGAGCCTGCTGTAGAATTGGCATGGGAACAGGGGAGATGGATTAGCACAAGTAATGAAGGGAGTAAGAATGGGTGTGAGGGAGATTGAGGGAAGATTTGGTGGACAGAGTTACTGGGGAAACTGGAAGAATTAGAGGAAAATAATTGCAAAATTCCTGTGCCTGTGGGAGTGGTGAAGGGAAGTTGCAGGACATGAAAGAAGAAAAGTGTTCTATTGAGAGTGTGGAAGTCACACCAAACCAATTTACAATTGTTACACCTTAGTAAATTGTGAACAGAAATAACATAGTGAAGTAAAACTGAAGTCATGTGATATTTAATTATTAACATGAGGATGCAATATGAGCACTGTTATGCACCCACAGCCTTCAATGGTTTGGTCAAACAGCTGTACACAGAGGTGACCAAGTGCCACAGCTGTCTCTGAATAAATAAAGCAAGCACAATTCCCTCAGTGTTTCAGATTTATCTTTGGGGCTGCCAGATGGGTGTCTCTTCTACTCACACTGGGGGCTGCTGGGTAGGTCCCTCTTCCTATGCTGCATCAGCAGCAGCCAATTTTCCCCCCACTTTATCTCCTCTTCCCTTGTCAGTGGGAGACTGGGTGTGTAGATTGGTTAGTCCTAAGCAGTCTCACACAGAGCTCAGAAATCCAGTGTATGAAATGGGTTGGCAAGTGCTGGAAGATGTGCATTATACTGAGCAATTCCTGGGAAAACGTATTTTTGGAGACTATTTCCCCTGAAACAGTCTAATTGAATTTTGGAAGCCCATGCCACCATACACTGTCCTTCCTCTAGGCAGTCTGAAAATTCCATCCTGGCCAAAATAGCAACCTTGTGGCAAACTAGTCCTAACAAGGGTACCTCAATTTGCCACATAGCAGTCAATTAAAACTACCCAAAATACATTGAGATCTCAACTCACTTGAGGAATAAAAATGACAGTATGTAGGGATATAAATGTATCTGATGAACTGGAAGATGTATTCACCTGGCAATACTGGAGATTGAAACTAGAGGTTCCTCCTCAAAAGCCAAACTCAGCAGACAGGTTCTCACTTTTCTTAACTCTTTCTGCAGTAGGAGAGAAATGAGAACCCTAAGTACAGTTCTTTAGAGGATGCAAGTAGCATTTTATTACATTATTTTGCTATTAATTTATTCATAAGGCAAATTAAAAGCTGTGCATGGTCATGGTTTTTTTTCTTGCTTTGCCTTAATGTAGTTAATAATCTGAACTTACTTTATTTTCGTAAAGAATTTCTGTTCTTAAATTTTCCAAATATGACAATGCTTCTGATATTTCTTCATGTTCTCAATTCTTCATGGAAGGAAAGGTGCTGAGAGAATAACCATAAGGGAGGTTAAATTTTTCAGTTTTGTATATTTAAATAGCATTCTTAACTTTGTTTCCCTGTGAATTTTTCATTGAAATATTACCATTTTCAGTCTGAGATCTACAAGAAAAAATCTCTTACAGCAGACCAAACTAGCACTTTCATAGCTGGCTAGTTTGCCTTTTTGCCTTACTGAAGTGTGGAACCTAGTTATGTTTGGGAGTGAAGAGTTTTGATTTTATTCTTGGTTTTTTTTAGCTAATATTAACCTGTAGCAGCAACCACAAGAACAACAAACTCAAAGACAGGTCCCAGGATTCCCTGGAAAATTGTGGCTGTTGTTTAAACATGTAGACAGAGAAATACTCCAAGCAGTAAAAAATAACAAAAAAGCGGAGAAATTAATATGGAATATTGACTGCTTCAGCTGAGTTCAGCAAGCACCATTGTTCTCTGACTAAAAAACTGGGTCATACATGTGGATGTTTATTATACTGGCTCAGCAGATGTGACTGATAGTATTTTTTGAACCTCACATGCAACATTTTACATGTTCAGTCTGGCTTTTTTTTTTTAGAGCCCTGAGCCCCTCAACAGTTGGAGCTAAACAAGAAAAATATTCTCATTTGCTCTATACCCACTTTTATCCAATTTTGAGACAAACTTTTCCTCTATGTAAGAATAAGTAGTTATTGATTTAAGAAGAAACATGCATATTGATCCAAAGGAAAAATACACTGTACATGTAGATCAATATTTACCTTGCAGGACAATACATCCTGGTATTCACTTCAAGGCATCAATATATACATATTACTGGATGTTTGTGTCAGTAAGTCAGGTAACTGGGCTAGATTTCCATCTAACAGTATAAACTCTCTTAATGATTATTTTTCTAGTCAAATATTAGTCTCCAAAGGGAAGAAAGAGTTAGAGAACCAGAAAAAATAATAATTGTTCACCTCCCTTAAGATAAATAATACTTTTCATTAAACTCAGCTGATGCTTATCAAGAGCCACTAGACTGATTATGTAATATAAGCAGTGAGAAAGACTCCAAATTCCTCCTAAAAGTATTTACCTGTACCAAGGTAAAATTGGAAATCTAAGCATAGATGTTTGAAGATATTTAGGTACCTAGCTTGTAATTAGTTTGATATCAATTAGCTTGTACAAAAAGGAGCTGTTTCCTTTTAATTTCCAAGGATGGAACACATCTGAGTTCCCAGAATACCTTTAAAAATTCTGTGCAATCCAGGGCTCCTCTCTCTTTCAGCCTTGCTGCAGGTCAGGGGCATCTTCTGTCTGGAATTCATTGACATAGAGCTAAGCATAAATTATATGAAGATAAACTAATTATAGTGTAATGGGGCAGTCATGGTACACATTTTTTTTCTCTGACATTTCTTTTCTATCCCATAATAGCTCTAACACTGGGTTAATCATTTTTATTCAAATGTTTTCTTTATGGCTAATTTCACCCTAATATCACCCATCTTCATCTTGAGTCTCCTGAGGCACTCTCTATAAAGGACACACCCAGAGAAGGGACAGGCATTGGACAAAGAGAAGCAGTGACAGCTACACCCTTAGTGTGTATTCTCGACAGGATCATCATCATAACAATGTGTAATACATGTTGCTTCAGAGCAGAATAAATATGGTGACCCTCCCTTTAAACAGCCTTTATTATAACCTCATCTAAGGAATAGGCTCGAAAGCTGTGGATCCTTTCTGCATGACTTTGCTCAGGTGAGGCCCTTCCTAAACCTGCCTGTGGCTGAAATTCATGTTTAAATTCTCATCAACTTGTGTCTTGCCCTTGACAAAGACAAACCTGTTCTCTCCTGTTCATGTCCATTCAAAATGCTGGAGACATCATTGCCTTAGCACATGATTTGGGGAGTTTTATCTGCTCCAGGCTCTCTCTCCATCCTTGGTTTAGTCTAATACTTACTTACTGTACTTCGGCTGGAAAAGTCTCATATCCCTGACCACTCTCCCCAGACTGCTTGTTCTCTTTTCAAACCATCATTTTCTTCTTGCAGGGCTGGGAAGGATATATCTGTATGTTCTATCCCAGCTAATTAATCTTCTCCCTTGAACCTGTTTTTAGCTGCGGGATAAGAGAAACTATACAAATAATACAAAACCTTATAGCAACTACAGTGAGGCCACACTTCAGTCCCTGGCCTAGTTGTCTGCCTGATAGGATCTCACCTCTTCCTTGAGTTCCCTGAGCTGTGTGCAGCTGTTGGTTATCTGCTGCCTGACTAAATATAGGTCACGAATTGTTTGCACACTGCCACACGTGATGGGCTCCTAGACCCTGAGTGGCATCTGCTTGTTTTCAGGTAATGCAAATAACAAAAATAATCTGAAGTACAGCTTTTTAGAAGCCCAGGTGTGAAACACTGCTTATCTGCCAAACAGGCATTCCTGCATCTGGATGAAGGGAAAAGACACAATGTTCCCTACCTCTTCTGTGCATCCATTGGAGTAAGCAGCTGTACACTGTGAGTCAGCCAGCTGTGCTGGTATCTTCAAGCTACCATCAGGGTTTACATGGCACAGCTTTGGTAGAGAGGGGAAGCTGCAGGGATGCCTTCTGAGAGCTGCTGCCCCTTGTCAGACAGAGCCAGTTCCAGTCAACCAGAGCCAAGGCATCAGCAGTGCTGATGGCAGCTCTGCAGAAACCTATGTAAGAAAGCTGTGCTGCAGCTGTGAGCAAATGTGAGAGAGGGAGAAAACACCAAGACCAGTGAAGAAGGAAGAGGAGATGTTCCAGGTGCTCAAGCAGACATTCCCCTACAGCCCAGGGAGCAGACCATGGCAAAGCAGGTTGTTCCCTTGAAGCCCAGGGAAAATCTCAGTGGAGCAGATATCCACCCTGAAGATGATGGAGAACCCTATGCCACAGCAGGTGAATGTGGCCCAAAAGAAGCTGCATCTCATGGAGAGCCTATGCTGAGGCAGGCTCCTGGCAGGAAATGAAATGCAGTCCAGGGAGAGGAGCATATAGTGGTGCAGGTTTTCTGGCAGGAACTGTGACCCCACAGAGGATCGAAGCTGGTATAGTCCACCCCTGAAAGACTGCAGCCCATGGAAAGGATCCATGTTGGAGCAGTTCAGGAAGTCCCTCCTATGAGAGGGACTCCTCACTGGAACAGGGGAACTGTATGATGAAAAAGGACCAGCAAAAATGAAATGTTATGGACTGACCAAAAACTTCATTCACTAACCTCCTGCACCACTCAGCAGGGAGGACACAGAAGCATCAGGAGTGAAGCCGAGCCCAGGAAGAAGGAGATGAAGGGACATGGATTCTAGTTTTGGGGGTTTTTTATTTTTCCTATCCTTCTCTGTTGTTAATTGGCGATAAAATAAATTCATTTCCCCAAGCTGAGTCTGTTTCCCCCCTCATGGTAGTCAGTGAGCGAGCTCTGAGTCCTTACCTTGACCCATGATCTTTTTAATAGTATTTTCTCCTCCTGTCCTGCTGAGGAAGTGAGGGACTGGCTTGGTGGGCACTTGGCAGCCAGCCAAGGTTAATCTGTCACAAGCTCACAGTTGGCTTGTCATCTGACCAGCTCAATGTGAAGGCAGAGAAAGTTCAGCTTGCCCTGCAGACATGCCCTTATAATGGATTCCCTTACCACGCTTTCTGAAATTCTCAAATTGTTATGGTGTTCCATGAATACCCTTGTGAAATAAAGAAGTGTTAACATTGCCATTTTCCCTAAGGAACTGTGGTACAGAGGCTGAATGGTTCACTGAAAACTGCACAGTGAACACTATCCAAACCTCTTGCTTGGAATGCAGCAGTAATCTCCAGAGTTTGTTTTATCACTGTTAGTTATAGAATACAGCTCCCCCTTGGATTCTTTAACAGAAACTCTTAACTGCTATTAAATAAAATGGTTTTGAACAAGTGATAGAGATCACAATAGTACTCTTACCACAATGGCACTCTGACCACATACCTGCCATCACTAACTATAAATAAAATAATCCAGAGAGATGTACACTCTCAGCTGTATTGAAATACATTGGAATCAGAAGGCATGAAGATAAGCTTACTTAAAACAGGTTTGTTTCTCTAGACTCAAGATATTTCACATATGTGCAGCAAGTATCAGAAGTTATAATTCATTGCTAACTATGCACAGGGACAGTCTCCTGAGCAAGGTATGGCCTATAGAAGGTGGCAGATCTCACAGACACCAGTGCTGTCTTCTAGGGCCAAAAGAGTGTACTTCTTATAAAGCTGAATTGAACTTTATTAATATAAATGTTCAGTGAAGGCAAATCTGTCACAGAATGATTCAGAGGTTCACTAGAATGTGAATATTCTTGCCGTTTTCGGACAGTTCAGAAACGGCCATATATGATTCACATAAATAAAACAATTGAATGTTGAACCAGCAGGCAATGCAATTGTTCAGAGGTCTTCACTGAATATTTATCAGTAGTAAATTAAATTAAAAAATGAGGATTTGTTACTGAAGATTTCATGAGCAGTGTTGTTGAATCAATCCTTCAAGTATTAGCTGTGCTGTTAATAGTTTACTCTTTCTGAAAATTGAGAGTAACATACTTCTGAATCTTTCTAATCTGACTTTATTAGAGACTTGTGATTTGAAAAAAAATAGACAAGAGACTTTAAGAGATGGATTTAAAAGAAAATGAAAAAGCAAACCCTACGATCAGTATGTCAGTTCATTAACACAACTCTGCATTGCTTTCTGCTTCTTAGTAGACAGCACTGAAATTACAACAGAGTTGTATCATTTCACCTTTTCCAGAAAATCCACCAGATATCTACTTTTAAGCTTTTGTATCTGTCCGTATGAATGTTTAGAGGGTAATCATAAGAGTAGTTGAGAAAGATGAAGTGTCCATTTGCCAATCAAATGCCATTCTAAATTTCTGATATCTTCCTTATTAAGTCAAGATTAAGGCCATGCAAAAATGGACTTATATATTTTTCCTACTTCCAGCTACCTTCTCATGTAGGATTAATTTTGGCACTAGTCCCTCAAGAGAAACATTAGTCATCCCTTACCCAACTGTACTAGTGGAGAAATGCGTGATTAACAATGCTGTTCTTGGAATAGATCCAGTATCTGACTAGGCTCAGGAATATCTTCATCTCTGCCTGCGTTTATTAGTCCTAAATACTGTGATCTTCACCTTTTAAACAGACAGCTGTAGCACCTCCATGTAATATATGTTAAAAAATAAAAAAAAGGCAAAACCAAAAAAAGGCACAAACCAAATACTTTGATGCTCAGATGCAATGGATGGCCAAAGGAAGTGTGTGACAAACCCTCTTAATTCAGATTCTTTTTGTACAGAAAACTTTTACCGCACTTTTCTGAGAAGAAAATTAGTTGAGAAATTTAAACTGAAGTACAGCCTTAGCTGTATAAGTTTGAAAGGGATCAGTAACAGAAGAATTAACAGAACATTTTTCTTTTTAAATTTATATGTATATTTAATGATCTCTGAAAAACGGATTATTGCCTTTTTCTTATCACAGGCTTTTTAGATCATCTCATCCAACCCTGTTGCTGAAGCAGGGTCAGCCAGAGCAGGTTGCCCAGAACCAAGTCCAACTGGGTTTTGAATATCTCTACAGATGGAGACTCCAAAACCTCTCTGGTAAACGTGTTCAAATGTTTGAACACACTCAGAGTAAAAAAAGTATTTCCTTGTGTTCAGGTGAAATTTCCTTCACCCATTGTCTCTTGTCCTATCAGTGAGAACCACTGAGGAGAACCCGGCTCCTTGCTCTCCCTTCCCTCCAATGAAGTATTTTAAAATGAAGATCCATTTGGGCAATCTGTTCCTGAGGCTGGACAGTCCCAGCTCCCCCAGCCTTTCCTCATAGGAGAGGTGTTCTTGTCCCTTCATTGTCTTTCTTGCCCTGTGCTGGACTCTGTATGTTTTACCTCATGTCTGATCAAAGAGTTCTGGAAACCTTGCAGATACCTTCTAGAAACGTTCTACTAGATACATACTACTACAGAAATTATTGAGGTCCTGTTCTGAGGCAATTTAAGAAAAAGAAATATCAAATAACTTTATAATTCTGAACAAAGCATTTCAGTTCTTAGTTTTGTTAGAAATCTAGAGTAATTATTGGACTTCAGTAGCTGTCTCCAGATGTAAATGGAACTTGAATTTTGTGTATGCTCTGTGTAAAGCTAGTTGCAAAAAAAGAAGCATAAACTAAACTTTTCATTTAAAATAGCTGAAGCAGCAAAATTTTTTCCATGGGCCATAGGGGATATTTCAAAACAGAGAGACTGAATTTTGTTTCCAGCTACATTAGACTAAATCCTACATGTCATGTTTTTATGTGCAGAGTAATTGCTGGGTAGTCTTTGAAGCAAGAAGTGTGGTTCCTGCAAGTCTAGTTTTATCCTACCTGAGGATGCTATTGGTAATAGTAGTATCTTAGTCTTCTGTAGTCAGAACTTACCTACTGTAGAAGAAAAGTTTGTCCTTCTCTGCTCCCCTGCCACCAAGGTATTAATGTATGTAACCAAGTCCCTGACAAGACTGATTAGCCTGTGATCAAGTTTTGCTTAACAGACTGGGAAATTCATGTTGCCTGAGAAGACAGCAACAGCTTGTGATAAAGTGGCACCTACTACCTAGCACCTCTGTGTGCTGCCTAAACATAAACAGCAATAACTAGAGTGTGTCTATCCTGTGGAATGGAGGGGTGGTGTAGCTGGTTGCCATCTCCATCATACTAGTCCTGTAGGCAGACCCAAAGGCCAGTTGTTTCTCCAACAGATTCTTCAGGTTACCAAAGCCATCTGAGTGAAAATGTTAGAGATCAGCCAATAAAACAAGGAGTAAACAGGTTAGATGTGAATGAGACCTCCTGAATTTGTCCTGAGACTGTTCTTAGCTTTGGTCCAGATGCAACTATGAGCAGGAAGTTTTAGAAGGGATGCTTTTCAAATAGTTATATGACAGAATGCGTGGGACTGATGATGTCTCTGGTATGCCCCTTCCCAAGTGTTTTGTGCATGTGTGCATAGTTGTGTGCATATGCACCCCCATAATCAGAGCATTTGATGCCACTAAAATTGTAAATACATTAAAATTTGAGAGTCTCTGGATGGAAGAGCAGCTGTGATTCAGCTTCATGGTTACACATCAGTCAGTCCACAGTCATACAATATGCACCTCTCCTTGATGCCAAAGTGTCTGTAGTCATCTTCAGCCAATTACATTTCCTTACTGTAAAACATTCTTCTACCTTAAAAAAACCCAAGAAAACAAACCCCCCCCCTTTCACTCACTATTCCTAAAAAGGACAGAAGTTAAAAAAAAACACTGATGACAAACTGTTACTCTCTTCTTTCACTTACATGCAGATTAAAGTCTCACATAGCTGATCATGTCATCCACATTTCCTTGCATTATTTCGGCAATTATTTACTCATGTATGTGTTAGTGTCTATAAAACACTAAGAGTTTCTCTGGCCTCTCAGTAAGAAGCTCACAAAGAAAGAGTGGAGAGGCTGAGGTACAGAAAACCATACGGGGAGGGGGGCCTTTCAAATTTTACACAAGTGACTAAACCATAGTATGGTAGAAACTAGTGGAAAATACACAGCCTGGAGAGAGAAAGGGACTTGTAGTTGAGTTCAGGGAGGCCAGCTGGTGAAGGAAGTTATTCGGGGAAAAAGCCTGAAATGCTTATACATAAACAAGATACTTGAATTATGGGAGAGATCAAGTAAAGGACAATGGGAAGCCAGCATAAGTTGGGAGAAAGGTGAGTATGTTGCAACAGTGCCTGAGGAGTCAGCACAGCAATGCAGAGAATAAAATTACATGAACAGATTGATGGGAAAGAAAGAAGATCTTTCTTGGTGATATTTTCTATTTATATGTCAGTAGCACAGGTGGTATTTCCCATGATGTGTAAGGAGAGGAGTATGTGGAATTTTGAGATGTTTTTGAGGTAAAAGCATTAGAGCTTTGCTGAGATGCGACAGAGTTCTTTTCTAAAGTTAAAAAATCTGAGAGTACAGTTTAATGACTCAAAGATTCTAAACAAAGATCTATTAAATGTTAGACATTATGTGCAATTGGAGCAGTGATCAATATTTCCTATGTAATATTCAAATACCTGCCAATCAACTGTTTAGTGTGAGGCCCAGTTTTTTAAGCATTTCAGGCACTCCAAAGTATGAAGAGCCATCTGAGAGAAAATAGTCCTGTGGGGGATTTCTTAGGGTGAGGGAACTAGCTACAATAAGGACTGTGAAACAAGCTGGTCACACTAACATTGCAGTAGAAAGCATGGTTCACGTGAGATTTCTGGTTGTAGAATACAATATCCATTACCCTTTTGTACCTCTGAAAATCCATCATGCTTCTGATAAATCTTCACCATCCTCATCATGAAAAGGACTTCTATATTCTAAACTGAATTAGAACTTCTCACCCAACAAATTCAGGATCTCACAAGCAAACCCTCTGAATAATTAGAACTAAAATAAAAATTTTGTGATGGAAAGCCAAGAGAAACACCTGCCTGGCACACTCCAGCTGTTGCACCTCATATGCATTCTCTGTGCTTAACACTTTCTTATTGATTTTCAATTTGCAAATCTTTTCTGTTGTACTTTTAGATTTAATTATTAGCACCTGCCTGGTAATAGACTGAAGCAGCATGAATGTGGCATGCTGTCCGTTTTGAGGATTCAGGTTGGTAAGACCTCTGTAGGAAAGCAATAAATGGGAAATGGTAATACACAGCAGTAGAAACATAGTACCTCCTGCAATAACAATTATTATTTGTGTTTAAAAATAAATCTGAAAGAAACCACTCATTGTGCGGTCTTGTTAGATGCTTCCCACAATAAATCTAGCAATGGAAAAGCCTCTTTGGCAGATTTCATCTGCCGTAAGATTTATCTGGCAGTGAATTAGACATCTCTAAGGCCACTCTTTGTTTTTCTTTGCCATACATTGCTCTCCCTTTACAATCCACTTTGTCTCATCCAAAATTCCCAGTAATGTCACTGGAAATACCACAAGAGAAGGGTTGTAGAATCTGATTCCTCAGGCAAGTGCCTGAGTGTATATCTGCAACTATCCCTTAACAGATCTGTTTGAAGCAGGTCTGAGTTTGGGAGACATCACCGGGACAATGAACATCTCTTCACACTGGCCACTGCTGCTCTCCCAGCAAGGAACTTGCTGTAGCTAAGAGCAGCCTGGCACCAGTGAGCTCAGTGCTGCTGTGGCTGTGCTGCTGGTCACTCTCCAGGGTGCCAGTGGTAAAAGGATCTTTCACAACATCTCCTAAGTATAGAGAGCTCCTACAAGCTGTTAACAGACCTAAACACAGTGAATTACAGAAGATCACGTCTCACAAGATTTGACCTTAGATTTGACTTTTGACACATATCTAACAACTCAATTCTGACCTTAAAACTTTGTCAAGTATTTAATGGGACATGGCTTGCACAGTGTAAAATCTGCCTTTAAAAACATATGCTAAATCAGTTCCCCCTTGATGTGCTGGAGCACACGGGCCCTGTGGCAGCTGGAGAACAGGAAAGCAGCAAACAGCTCCTGAAAGAACCATTCCCCAGTGGAGTGTCAGTCCTTTTACTTTGAAATATCCAAATGCACGTATCTGTGGAAAGTTGCTGAGTTCCCTTGAGTTAACCAGCTTCTGCCTTTGAAGGTGTTGGTGAAGATCTCTCTGCCTGTATTCCCGGTCCTGCTGAGGATGAGCTCTTTGTGATTTGCTAGAGAAAGGTACTAACTGCACGACACATGGTGGCACCTTTTTGTGGATCTTTTGTAAATCTTTTTCTTTCTTTTTACTACCTGGGAGTGCCAGGTGTTCTACTCATCAAATGCTCTTGATTCCCTGTGTGCAAACCTGCTGAAAGTCATGGGGTTCTTCTGGAATAAATATGAGGAGAATTTGCCTCTGAGTTTCAACCCTATCAGATCCATAAAGTCTACTTAAAAGTTACAATAAAATGAGGGTTCTGAATCTCTTTAAAGGTGCAGTGTGAAAAATCAAAAAATTGAGAAGCATCAGGTATACCCAGATACTATCCCAGTCGGTGAAGCACACAGCAGTCACATCTGCAGAGCTTCTCTGAGGGACGGAGTGCCTGAAATAAATCCCCAGGTACAGTCTTTCCATTTCTGTTCTAAAAAAACCCCCAACTTACCCTTGGAGACCTTATTTTGTTCCATAGTACAAACTTTTAGGAAGTAGTAAACAGTTTCTGTTTCAAAGAGCTTGCATTCTAAGCTCCTGATCTTTCCAATGCCTACAAGTTTGCTTAACTTTTTTTCTCTGAATTAAGTCCAGTTTAAGTCCATGAGATTATACACATACATAAAGCTATCCCTAAACTTTTGTCATATGAGAGCAAAGATAAAGATAGGGTGTGAGATAGGAAGTATTTGTTATCCACATCCTGAGGATGAGGAACTGAAGCACAGCAAAAAAATGAGATCCTGATCCTCCACAGAGTGTAAATGTGCTTAATTCTTCAGCACGAGTAATTTCCACCAAGTTTGCAATGCCCTCCGGACTGAAGCATAAGGTCTGGATTTCAGTGACTGTCTCTGCCACCGATTCTACGTAAGTAACTTAAGTTTTGGTCCGGCGCTTAAATTCAAGTGCATAAAAAGCGCGGGACGCGTTTTGCACGGGATGCGCAAGACTTGGTTGAAGTAAAGCAGGATGATCTGACCCCTTAGCTCTGGAGCGTTACAGGTGGATGTCTGCAGCTGACGGCCTGTGACTCCCGGCCGTATTGCTGTGCCTGGTCGCTGCCTGCCGTGCGGCAACACCCGAGTCCCGGCACCGTATGAGCCCGGCCCCGGGAGCGCCCGTGGGGCGGCGCGGAGCCTGGCCCCTCTCCGCGCTTCCAGCTGCGCGCAGCCAGCGGGGCGCCCCGGTAACAGGTACCTCGGCAGGTAAATGCTCCTCCGCCCCGGGGGCCGCCGCTCGCCCGCCGCCGCCGCAAACACCGGCACCGGTGGGGCGGGAGCGTGCGCGGGTGCGGAGCGGGCGGCGGCCGCGCGGGGCGGAGGGCGGGCGGGCGAGCGGGAGCGGCGGGGGAGGGACCGGGCGCGGAGCCGCCGCCCGCGGGGCAGCTCCGGCACATGGAGCGGCGCCAGCCGCGCCGCGACAGCTGCCGCCCGCCCCGGCCCCGGCGTAGCAGGTACCGCGGGGCGGGGGGTCCCGGGCGGGCACCAGCCCCAGCCCCCGGGGCGAGCGGGGGGTCAGCCCCGGGCGGCTGAGGTGCGCGGGTGAGGAGGGGCCGTGCGGAGCCGGTGCTGCCGCGGAGAAGTTGCCGGGCGCGTTAAGTGGGAGACTGCGGAGCCCGGTCATCCCATCCCATCCAATCCCATCCCGTTCTCCCCCTTCTCTCCGTCCCACACGCTTTTTTATTTTATTTTATTTTTTTAAATTTAAAACATTGAGCCGAACATACAGCTCGGGTGTAATCCAGGCGTTTTAGAGTGCTTCCTTAAAATTTCAGAGATGAGTAGCCATAAGGAGCTGGCCGAGAAGGGGTGTTCATTGATTCAGATGCGGATTGGTCTCTCTTCTCCTCGAGTCAGCTACAGCACTTCGGTTCATTCAAAGCCCGCGTTCCAAGTGCTTGCGCCCGTAGTTTGCAGAGGGGAGGCAGGTACGGAGGTCGTAAAAACTATTAGGAAATTGTAAAATTAGCAGCCCCAGTGCGCTTGAGGGGAACGGCATTAGAGAAGTTGCTGACTTCCGAATAGCGGTGGCACCAGAAGTTTTCCTCCTTGCCATACGGTCTGTCACAGCTGGAGAGTTTTTTTCACCCTGCTCCGCAAAGTTACCCTCTCTGTGAAGGGACGGTTTCGCTCTGTTGTCGTTGCTAAAGAAGATGCGCTTAGTTAGAAACTCTGTGTGTGAAGAAATGCGTTCCCACTGCGGCAGTCAGTTCTAAGGAAACTTTTAATTTTGTGCTTCAAGAAACCTGATTACTTCTTGGATTACTTTTCTACCTTGGTTTAGAAGGTATGGTAACGCTGCCAGATATTGTGCAAAGCATTCTGCTTCCAAAATTGTTGAAAGTTATTAGTACTGTGTCAGAAAATATTGTAGTGTATGATTGCAAATTATCTCCAAAAAGTGATGTTTGGTGGGATGCAAGAATTTTTAGACTGGTATGGCCATTGGTTTGAACTATGTAAATTGTTGTAGAGGAATAGAATGTTGTTTCTTTTTACTTTTTCTTTCTTTCTTTTTCTTTTCCTTCTTTTTTCCTTTCACTGAGTCTTACACATGTAAGTGCAAGAAGTGTTTTCAAGGACTTTGTGTGGAGATTAGGATTTAGAGCTTCTTGACTACTTATTTTACTTTCCAGTATCTGGATGCTACCAAGGTTACATCGATATACATTTATTGTCCAGATGTCCAAACCCTACCTAAATTAAATAAACCAGGTATATAATCCTGATTGTATTTTGTGCAGTCACATTAACAACCCATTTCTAGACTTTAATAATTTTGTTTTAAAATTCAAAACTGCAATGCATTGTAAGGTCCAAATCCTTTAAAAGACACACTTTGATAGTTTCAGCTGACTGCTCACATCAGTTTAACTCACATGAATGCTGCAGTACCAGGGAGTATGACTGCTATTAAACATTGTAAATTATCGTTGAAATGTAAAGGAAAAGAATATTAGTACACTGCATTTAGAAATAAGTACTAAAATTCCTTTCAAGTACTTGGAAATACTTTCTCTGAATCAGCTAAACAGGGGCATGTTCTGAGTGGCTTGTTGCACTGCTCTCTCACCTTGCTAGTGAATTGCATAGTTTAAGGTGTTTAAAGCCTTAGTGAAGTAGAAAAATGAAGGATGGGATGCCTTTAGCTTCTGAATTTTCCAAACAAAATTTTTACACTTAGGTAACTTTGCTTATTCTTTGTTCTCTTCTCTACTGAGGGAAAATGTAAGTCCAAAAAGTGAGAATGGATTTGTCCACGTTACCATGAAAACGCCCCGTTTGCGTGTTAATATAAGAGTAGATACAGTAGTTGGTACTATTTCTCTTTTCTAAAAGGTTTCTTTGCTCCCATGAAGAGATTTCTTTCTAATACTGTCATGCTCTGCTTTGATTTTAATTTGTAAGTGTTGGTGAAAAAACTGAATAAAAAGCACTGGACATGCTGCTTAGACTGCCTTATGCTCCCACCCCCTCAATACTTAGCAAAACTCTACCAAGTTTTAGTTTGATGGCTGTATGCCTTACTCCTTTATCAAAGCCTTTGAAACTGAAGCCTGTGGACATGAGAAACCAAGTGCAGACCATGTGCAAGACCAAGAACTCTTAAAACAGTACATGTCCTTATGACAGCTGTCTGTAGCAGAACTGGGGGGGGGGGGGGGGAAGTGTCCAAAATACTGCAGAGCTCTGCACTTCATGTAGTTCATGTTTCTATTGTCCCAGACTTGCTTTCAGCCTTAAAGATTTTCAAGATTTTCTCACAAATCTTAATATTGGTGACTATCCATGTGCTTTTTTCCTTTTTTTTTTTTTTTTTTTTTTTGGGGGGGGGATAAAATAGGTAAAACTCAGAACATGATATACTGCAAGTTTATGAAAAAAAAATAGAAATAGAAATTATATCCCTAATTATAAGGTAAATTTAAGATAAAAGCCAAGGAGAAATCAGGTATCCACTGAGTGAGAAGACTGGCCAGACTAAAGTCAATGGTAGTCCAGTGCTGGACATCTACAGCACCCAGGATTTCAAACCTAATGCACTGATCCTTGCAAGAGTCCTCTACCTACTGGATATGGCTTCCAGGGGAAATGACAGGAACACAGAAGCATAATGTGAAATTGTACTGACTGTCCTAATTCAGTCAGGGAGGAGTGATGGACCCTAGTATTTGAAGAGGAATCACTAATGTCTCTGGGCCAATGTAATGATGGGAAGACAGGGCAGAGGACTCTTTTCTCTTTGCCCTTCATGCTCCCAGTAACTGGAGAAGCTTAGGCATTGATCCAATGTGCCTCCTTTATCCCAGCTGAGTATTTCTCAGGGTGGCTGCTTAACTACAAGTGACCAAAGTGACTTGGTGCATTTTTAGTAGGTCCCATACTCATAAGTTGCACTAGAGAGACAAGATTGTCGTATATGTCTGACTTTCCACCCCAGCTCCCAGCTGCCAGTACTCCCTCCAGAAATGATCTTGTTGCTTGTTTCCCTATATAAACATGAACAACACCTTTCTCATTTGTGTTGCATGCAGTGTGCCATTAAAAAATGCAATAGTGTCCATCTCAGCATTACTGCAGCAGTTTTCCTTTCCCTTGTGGACCTTAATACCAAAAACCTGGTCTGCTTGCCGCTTCCACTGCATAGCAATGCAGAACTGTAACTGGATAACCAATCCACAGAGTTTTAAAACAATGCAAAACTTCTTTCTCATCATTAAAATTGGATAACTCCAAAATGAAGCCAAAAACATTTCCAGACATATTTTATTTGAGCTTAGGTACTTCTTACACTAACGCCACAATTCTGCAGAAAACAAGGAAATGGGTCCAGTCTGTATTTCAGCAACAAAAAACAAGGGCATAATGAATCGTATGCTGTTCTGGCAGATCATTTTTGGCGATGTACTCTTAAAAAGTCCAGAGGATATCAAAAGTCATGGATCACAGCCTAATTGTGTGGCTCTTTGTCAGGAAAACTTCCATTGAAGCCTTCTGGGACTTTTTTTTCTCCTGTTTTATGTGCAAGAAGAGCTGGGTCCATAGTAATTTTTGTTTTTTAGTCAAGATTCACATATGTACTTGATTATATTTTGACCAGTCATTACTTTCTACTATTATTAAAAGTAATAGAATTAGACCAAAACAAAAAAATCATAGTAAAATAGTAAAATTTAGTGTAGCAATAATGGGAACTTTGGAAAATATTGTCATCCTTATGAGAGTAAGGCAGGATGCGCTGCTGGCTCCCCTGGAATTCCCCTCCCAAGTGACAAACACCACTTTTCTAGCAAGTATAAAATTACTCAGAGAGGAAGAATACTGGGAATACATTATGCCAGTTGAGAAATGGAAGATAAGGACTCTCATCAGTTTTTCTGGGACTATGATTCTTTGGGAAGCCTTTTAAAATGCGTGCAACTCAATGCAAGAGTCAAAAGAGGAAAGACCTGTTCCTCACTGGTATTTTTTCTATAGTCCAAAGATTATTCCCACCCCCCCCAACACTGGAGTGGAAGAGTGTTCACAGATGCATGTGAATGCCATCTGCAGCAAGGCAGACAGCCTCAATCTTGTCAGCTTTTTGGCATTTTTTTTAAACAGGAGTATAGTTTAAATACCTTCCACTCATTCAAAGTAGCTGCAGGAGTTTTCTTTCTCCAATGACTATCCGGCAAAGTGGACTGACTACAGCTGGGAAACTCACTGCTTCCGAGGTCAATTGTGGCTTCTTGTCCCTATGTCTGTAATCTATACATAAACCTAACTACAACTTGGAGTCAACAAGAGTTTCATTTGCTGCCTAAATTTAAACAGAATTATGTGTACCCCTTAAGGTATGGTGGAATGCATCTTTATTAAAACCTCAACAACTTCTGCCTCACCCTTCTCCTTCAGAACACAGCTTCCTCCATGCTTTAAGCTGGTGTACAAGAAGAGATTGCAGGGGGTTTGCCCTAAACAGGTTACTTCCAACACTGTGATGGCTGCAAAAGTAGGTCCTAGTTCTGAAAGGATACATGCATGTTCTTAGCTTTGTTTGTACCATTGCAAATTCTTGGGGATAGGACCATGCAGGTTTGGGAGCATGCTCATGTTTCCTGTATAAATGCTCCCAAAGGTCGGTCAGACTGCAGGCTTGGATGAGCAGTCACACTGAAATCATCGTGTTTTTTAAGCGATGGGAACTGTCCACTTATCTTGCTTATTTTGCTTATTTCATGTGAAAGATTTACATTTCTTCTTCTGATCCCACTTGCCCTAGCTTTCTTGGTGAAAGAGAAACTTGCTCTGTAAGAGAGATCAGATTCCCCACTGAATTGCTTCATTTTTCTGCTTGCTTCAACTCACTGAGAACAGCAGAGCAATCGTAGTATAAACCTGGAATTGACCATAGTGGATTGGACGCAAAATATTTGCAAAAGCAGAGTGAGTTAACTGAAATATATAGTGTGGAGGAACTTGCTAATTTGTTTTAATTTTAGGAGTTATTTTTAGGTTTATTTAAGGGGAAAAAAATCACACCAATCTCTAATATGTTTATTCGGGCTCGTAACGTCCTTTAATAGTCCGTAACAGCCTGAACAGTTTGAAGGGAAATTAGGAAGCAATTCTGTGATCATGAAGGAGAGTTACTGAAACCTTCTATAATTTGGGCAAATTGACTACTGATATATTGTAGAGTATACTTGGCAATAACAATTCTCAACATAAAGAGATGCTTTTATGTTTTCTCTGTTGCATATTTAGATACACTGTGGTGAGGACATCCTACGCTTTTTAAATCAGATAAATAGCTAGATAGATACAAAAAGTACAATTCATCTGCTGTTTGCCTCCCGTTGAGTGAGAGCTCTGAAAGAATATCCAAGAGCTCTATTTGGCCACTTGAGAATATGCTGTGTTCTTAGATTGAGTGCCTTAATTTACACCCCTCACCTTTTATATTCAGTTTATTTATAAGATGGAAGTGTGTGCATTTTCTTTGTCCTGGTGAATTTAGTCCACATTTCTGCTTGATTTTTAGTGAATAAAGGTGACAGGGTTTAATGAGTTATTAAAACTTGCCCTTAATTAGGAAAATTACCCTCATATTTTTCTCATATTGTGGAAACTATTTATAATGACTCTGGTTGCAATTCAAAAACTTGAAGGAAGAACCTTTTTCATATTTGCAATGATATCAAGTCCAGTAATTTGCACATAAAGTCAATAAAAGAATGGATTCTTTTATTATCTCTTTTAGCAATGAATTGTTACATAAATATAGTTCAAGCCCAGAAAATGCTAGGAAGGGCACATATGGAAAATACATACATGATACAGGATGCACTTTTTATCATTTGTCAGTGATGTGAAAAAGAATTCCCAAAGAACTGAGAATTATGTAGGATCTTTGAGACAACTTTTTTTACACCCTCACAATTGTTCCCTAACCTGGAAATTAATTTTACATGTGCCAGACATTTAAATGTTTCACATCTGCACTGTTAGCAGAGTTCTTTTCTTAATCTTGTGTGTTGAATTACAGTGCTTCCTTCATTTTGCAGACAGGAGCTCTCCATTGAAATTTCACTGTATGCTCATAATTGTATTGTCAATTCGTGTAGTTAACCAGCATTTACACTAGGCAGGAATAGAGAAATGACTGAATAAAGTAAACATCTCCCTAGACTATGTAGAAAATGCTGAATACAGAATTAATGCAGAGGGAAAGAAATTGATCCACTTAGTTTTAACCTTTTTTCTGTTTTAATGCAGTCCTTTAAAAGACCTGGAGGTGTTTGTTTGGTTTTTTGAACAGAAATGGGAGGACATTGAAGTGCTCAATACTACTCTCAGTTTTCAGAAAGGACCACCCCTCATCTTGGTAGTTATTATTTACATTGAGCTGTGTGATGAGGCGGAAATTAAAAATAGAATTAAAATGGTTCTAAAGTAGAGTCATTCACAGAGATTGTGAAGTGTAGCATATTAAATTACAATAATAAAGCTAATTATCAGCTGCTTGCTGAGATATTGAATGCTTTTAATTAAAACTAGTTTGTAGAATTCTAGCAGTTTTCTTCAAGTATTTGAAGATTGGTTATACAATACCGATTACCTTTTTTCCATGTTTAACAGTCTTCCTGTTGCATGCTCAGTCATATTTAGCACATTTGAACATGAAGTTACAAGTCTGTTTATATATATATTAGCTCTTCCATTTAAAATGAAGCTAAAAGTTAAATCCTTTTACAAAGGTGACTTTATTCACCTCTCCTCTTGGTTGTTGCCCCATATTCCTTGACTTCCTTGGATACAAGAGGCTTGGTTCTGTTAGGTTGAGACTGTCTGGTGCAATTAGAAATGCAGCTGTACTATCATTCTGCAGGCAGATGCAACTCCCAGCTTAAACCCCAAAAGACTGATGACACATACATGATGATGCCATTCCTAACCTGTTTTTAATGTGCAAATTCTCCTGTCAGGTATCTTAAGGGCTATAGGAGTTTAGCATGTTTTTCAGGCTGCAATCTCCTTTTCCTTTATTCACTTATTTCTTAAACTTCTGTTTATGTGTCTTGGGTGGTTGAATGTACGACCCATTTTAAGAGCTTTGCTTCAATTTAGGTTTTAAAGCAGGTTGAGCTTTTATAGTTTTGGTTGTTGGTTTGGAGTCTTAGTTTGCTAAAGCTGCAGGCTATGTGCTGAGGAGCCAGTGAGACATGTCAGGGACCACGAAGAGAGACCTGCTCACACACCAGCACTCCATTAGAGCCAGCTGCTCTAGTGACCAGTGTGAGTGGTCCCTTTCCTGCAGAGAGGCTGCTTACAGAAGTGGGGGTTGCACAGTCAGGCATTTCCCTAAGGTGGCTGTAGAAGTAAGGCTGGGGTTTACCTCTTTGCTTGTTTATCACAGTTAACCCAGAGCTGCCACCACTGAGGTCTGCATGTTCCCCTCACTTTTTGTGTTTGCAAAAGCACCTGCAGAGCACCAGGTCCCTTGTAGAAAGTTTATTTCCCCTCCTCTCAAGACTTTGTGAGTGCTTATTTTCTGCTTTGAGGTTTCATGGAAGTGTACCTGCCCTTGTGGGCTGCACTCAAGACCGAAGTGTTCCTTCAGGGACCTTTCTGTCTGCTCAGCATGGCTACAACTACGAATTGTCAGGAAATGTGCAGCTAGTTTTGGTGTACATTTGTGAAATCCTTGCAGCACCAGAGGTAGGGCTCTCTGTAGATGAGAGGACAGCTCTGAGTTTAGGTGTGCTGGTGTAAGACCAAAGTGGCTCCACAAATATCAGCATTTGTGATTTCATTTCCTTACCCTAAGTGAGGTTCCATTGTGCTGAGTGTGGAGCACATCTTGTCCCAGAGAAGTCAGTACATACGTAGCTCAGGAAACACAGAAGAGACAAAAGGATAGCTTGTCTTTGGCCTTGGATTAGGTCATTCCATTGAATCACATCAGTGGCCCATTCTTGCTATCTTTTAGTATCCTAAGAGAACAGGGTTATAGGAGGACAGACATACTTACACATGCTTTATTTCAATTGATGAAGCACTGTATAAATGCTAAGCATTCATTTCTTGAGAAGGAGGTTTACTTTTGAATTTGCTGGGAGATGAAATAATAAACCAAGATTTGCAAATAATTAATTTGCTGTATTCTGAAAGATTAGAAAATCTTGACTTTACAATAGCTTCTTCCTGTTTACACCTGGAATTCTAAAAGGTCCTAAATCTGCTTCTGGTTGTAATTGACATTAGGAATAAATGGAGAAGTATTTCGAGTGATTCATGGGGTGTATTTTGATATATTATTAAAACATAGCATGAGTTATATTGTATAGAAAGTTGCAAGGAGGGAAGTCCATGACAGGTAAAATTTCTTCCGGACAAATGCTGACTAACTTTAATCCAAAATTTTTGTGTGAGCATGGTTACTTAGATGCTTCCTTATTTAAAAAACAAAAAAATCAACATAACCTTTCAGGGGTGTGTGTGTTGATTATTGAGTAATTTAAGGTTGCAATATTTGATTCTTTTTTGAAAGGATTGTAGTAACTTCATCTCTGAATCTGGTATTCACAGTCTGAAAAGGAAAGCATACAGGTTAGAGTTCCTTATCTGAACAGCCTTGAAGAAATAGTTTTATCTATTTTGAAAGGAATTTTATCTATTTTGTAGCTCTTGTAATAAGGAGCCAAACTTTGAAGCTATTTGGATTTCTAAATAGAAGAATTATTTGTTATCACCTAGGTGCTAATCCTTGTCCTGCTATAAATGAGTGAGAGAGGTTCAGAATTTGAGAGCAAGGTTTTTTCAGTCAGGTGCCCACCAAGGTTTTGATTTCTTACTTTGGGCTCCCAAATTAGCTGATAACCTGAAGAGATGTGACTGCATTGAAGACAATGACGCCATACACACTTCTTATGCTAGTGAAGAATTTGATCCATAAGTAAAACTTTAGCAATGAAAAATTACAAAACATCTTTTTTACAAGAAAAAGATGTCATAAACATTTCTAAAACATTGTTCTTTTAGATAAAAAAAATAAAGGTTTATTGATTTACAAATTGATAACAAATAGATGCATTAGTGCAAATCTCCATATCCATACATAGGATCTCTTATTTTCCAGACAGTGACAATGTTTCTGCTGATTCTAGAGCAGAGGAAAGGGAGAAAAATCAGGGCATGGTTTCCTATTCATAAATTCACCATACCAAAGGCAAAAAGGTAAATTCTACTCTTAGCACTTAAAATTTAGCCCAAGACCTGTTATGCTCAAGTCTGGTGTGAAAAACCTTTTAACAGACACAGAGCCAAAACCTACACGTGGCCCATTGCAGAACTGAGATGGGGTGGCAGGTGTCCTGTCATATATTCTTTGCTGATGCAGGGCCTAAGCTGAAGTTAGTGGGATTTCATTAGTATTTGCCAGCTACAATAACAATACAATTTTCCTTTGGGAGAGATTCAAAACAGTTTTGAGGATTTTTTAAAGTTTTCATTTCTTTTATCTGTTTGTTTAGTGCTTGTGGATCTTAATCTACATTTAGGAACTATGTTTAATTGTTCTCAGTAGTTATTTTGAAGGAAAAAAATCTTTCCATCCTCACTTTTCCACCAGCTCTATTTCCTCTCAATGTTTCATCCCTGGGAAATGGATCAGCTTTGCCGAATGTCTTAAAGTCACCTAATTCGAGGATAAACCCTGATATCATCAGTGTGAGATGTGAGGGTGTGTGTTTCATGACAGGCAGTCATCCAACCTCACAGAAAGCAAGCTAAGACAATTCCACTAAAAAAAACCCATAACAAACTGTACTCCAGTTTACCTTCATTTAAAAATACCAAAGCAAGCAAACAAAAATGTGTCCTGTAGTTTAGCTCTTCCTTTAAGAAATCAGGAAATGGGACTTCTCCATTGGGAAGTGTTTTCCAACAGAATTCTGCTTGATGACAGCAAGATGCAGAAAGGAGTACAGCTGAGAAGTGCATGGCAGAAGTTGCAGAAATGCTGAGCATAAGACTTGTCATGACAAAGGCAGGTAAATTCAGGAGTACAAAACTAGAAGAAACTTTCTCCTTTGCACCTTCTCCCCTTGGCACTCCCAGGCCTGCTGAAGCCCCAGCATGAGCGAGAAGGCAGGTGCAGCTGGAACAAAGGGCCCTTCCTGAGTGTGACCCTTTTCTGGTGGGTATTTTCTTGGGGTGTTTTTTTTTGGTTGGTTAAGGTTCACTGTCCTCTGAAAAAAATGTGCAGTAATCAACTGATTAATAGTAGCTGGGTGACCCTAGAAGGCAGTAATAGATGCATTCATATCTATTTTTTCCTGCTTTGTGTTCAGTCATACTTGCTGGAGAAGTAAGGCGGTTGTACCTTGCCACCTGCCATAAATACACCATGCTTCCAGTGACTGAGCAGGCTACCATCATAGGGCTTTCCCTCTTGCAAAAGAAGCTGCTTTTCCCACTGACTACTTTATTAAAAATGGACCTAGTGAAAGCTCTTCAGTCCCATAGGAACCGATGCAAATTTTTGAGTGGAAAGTGGCTGTCTGCATTTTGCATGGCTGTAGTAATTTTTGAGAACTATATATAGACGTTAAACAAATTGCTTGTCTGGAATGAAAGTTTAAGTGCAGAATAAAGCAAGACAGAGTATTACTGGATATTAAGCAGTATTATGGTACATGTGCAACAGCCAGAATGCTCTGTGAGAGTACCCAACATTTTTTGCAAACTACATAGACCATAATCTGTTCAACATCCTATCTGTCTGTGGTCCTGCAGTCTACACGCTCTCTTTTTGCAATTCTAGCATGGGCCTGGTGAGGAAAGACAGGATTTGTAAGTTGGAAGGTGGGGAGAAGCAATATATTGGATCTGAGATGTACTGTTGACATTCAGAAGCAACTGATTAGACCATAAAATTTATGAAATTAATAAATACAATAATAGCTGTTACACTTTCCCACTGTGAATTTTTGAAGAGCAGGATGAAGATCTTGTTTTGGGAAAAGAATAATCATGGAAGTTGGGCTAAAAAAGTTAGGGTAAAGTTGAACACTCCCAGGAACTTGAGCTACATCCTCCTCTGCTTCCATCCCTCAAGAAAATGCTTGTTTCATTTCAGGAAGCAGGCTTGATGGTGCAAGCATCTCAGTTATAAGGAACAGCAAAGAACAGCTTCTCTGCTTGGTAGGATATGGAGCCAGCTGCAGCAGGTGGAGATGTGACCTAACATTCCATGGCTGAACAAAGAACTTGTAGGCTCTTTATCCCTTTCCCACCTGAGGCTACCTCAGCTGCCCATGCCGTGTTTCAAGGTGGTGACCAAGTTGTGAAGGGACTACCTGCTCCAGCAGCACATCTGTTATCCCAGGGGCCACCAGCTGTCTGTAGCCAGAGCTTGAGCCCTGGGACTGCAGGGCCCCTTCTGATTGAGAACCTGAGTTTTGTTTCTACCCCACTGACTCTCCACATCTTCTCCCTGGTGCTTGTGGTCACTGGTATCTGGCTCCTCGGAAGATGGTGTGTCGCAAGCAGAGGGCAGGAGCTTCCTGGTATCGCTTACCATGCTGTGGAGCCAGCCATCTGTCAGCAAAACAGGAAGGCACGGGTTCCTTCTCCCTCCTGGGCTTGTTTCGCTATTTTCGGGAGCTGTACTTCTCCCGCCTGCAGCGCCAGGCTGGTGTGGTCTGAGGGAAGGGCTCCCAGGCGAGCGAGGGGCCAAAGCCTGGAGCTGCTGCTCTGCCCATCTGCTGTGGCTGGAGGTGTATTCATTATTAATGGAGGTAGTGGCTGTTGCTGCTCAGATATGCAGCCCTGCCTGGGTAAATGAGACATTCTTCAGCAAATTGCTTCGTTTTTTGATTGCTGATTGTACGTGTGTCACCAAGCTGACTCAAGGTTCATCGATGCATGCTCAGTAAATTAGAAAGAACATAACTATGGATCAACCAAGAGAATGAATTCTGTGCCTACAATGACCCAGGGCCATTTAATTTTCTGCTTAATTTTGTTGCAGTCAGTTTGCATTTTGGGTTATTATGCAGTAGGAAATTAACAATAAATAACAAATTTGGTCCTCCTGTGCTTGTAATGATATTTTTATAAATCTCTGTAATGCTGTTTTTCAAAGGATCAAGGTCTGTGCCAGTCTGATACTCCAGCAAGTATGCAGGGAGGAAATAAAGAGAAAAATACATTATTCTTCCCAGATAATCTTATAGTTAAATAGCAAAGGGTTTTTTTCCTTTCCCCTTCTTTCTCCTTCTGTGTCTGTGTGAGGTGGTTTTTTTTTTCCTTTTTCTGTGTGTGTATGTGTGTGTTATTTTACATTAACATAAGGCTTTTCCTCTCTTCTCAGATAACTTGAGGAAAATGGAAACAGATGAGGCTCAAGATATGTCCCAGGTTTCAGGTGAGGTCCTTAACAAATACTTCTACAAAGAAAATACTAAATTCCTGCTCATCTTTCTAGCACAGTACAATGTTTTTCTTGTTGTCAATAAAATTGCTTTGGGTCTTTTTTAAAACCAAAGTGGGAATTGAGATATAATTAATGATATCACTTGATACCAAGCCCAATGGTGCATGGATTTTTTAAAAGGGACTGTGCAAATAAAGAAGTCAAGGGAATATAGAAGCATAGATGTAATTTTGCATTAAATCTGTGGTAACGTATCCCTAAAGCATGGTCAAGTGCATGTTTATGCCACTTCTTTTGGGAGCAAAATTCTGATTGTTACAAAATAAATATAGAACAAACAAAGTTCACCAGGTGGGAGGGGGAAAATACCAATGAAAAACAAACAAACTGTGTTTACCATATAGGGTTATTTGACTTTTTCCCAAAGCATTCCGTTTTACTTACACGTTTAAAAACAAAAAGAAAAAAAAAAGGAGTAAAAAAAGAAAGAAGAAAAAAGAAAATAAGAACTGACTGGCATGAGACTTTGTGCTTGTAATTGTTTTTGTCCAAGATGATGTTTTGAAATATGTTTAAATAGCAGAAAATTTAGGTTTCTAAAATTTGCCCTGTAGTCGCATTAGTAGGATTTTGCAGTCTTACCCCATATTGATATTCCTTTAGGCTATTCTTAACTTCCTTGGAAATTGGTTCCTTACAAAATTGGCTTAGAGAGAGATAATAGATATTCATATAGTTGTGCCTCTGCAGTTGAAAAAGGCCAAGTTACTGTCTTTCCCAGTTTCCCTAATATGTTGGCAGCTGCAACGGTTAATGGCTTTCAGTTTTCACTTTTAGTGTTCAGCCTGGAACACAACAGCCCCATCACCGAGCTCGCTCACAGCAGACACCTGGGTGTGCGGCTCTCGCTTCAAAAGCAGCTCTTGGGCACTGCTGCCTCAGGGCCTGGGGGGTCCAGCTATAGGAGGTAGCTGGTAAAGGTCTGGGCACAGTGTGGGTGATTAGGTCACTGGGTTTTTCTGAAATACACAAACACAATTTTCATTCCCTCTCTCTTTTGTTATTTTTCTGCCTCCTTTCTACAAAATTTGAGAAGTTTTATCAAAAATTGGAACCCAGAACTTTCAATGTCATCTGAGAAATGAAAATCAAACACATTTTCTGTCTGAAAGAGCAACAGTATAATAATCTTTCATGCCAACAGAAGATTACCAGTTAGGTTTAATATAGGGAAGTCATTCCTAGTTAGCCCTGTAGAGACATGTTGCACTTTCTCCTCAGGTAACAAATTTGGAATTGTAACTGGATATACTTACACGTCACTGTTTTGTTGCATTTTGAACCAATTTGTAAATGAAATAAAATCCGTCCTTGTACATGCGGTTCCTGAAGCATGTGTGGCCTTAGCAGAAAAAGCAGTGGGGTTTTAGTCCTTTTTTCACTGTGGATCTACTTGGAGCAGTGAGAGGCACCATGACTTGAGTCCAGCTCCTCTGCCTGCTGCAGAAACCCTTCCCTGCTTGTGTGAGCTCCATCAGGCAGGAACGCTGACCACCTCTTCCTCTGCAGCAGCACAGGCTACCCTGGATACCCACACCTAACTGCTGTGGAGTTCTTTACAACGGTGTGATTTTGAGCTTCACACCTGCTACTTCTTACTAGAGCATTGCTTGCTTTTCTTTTGACATGAAGAGTAGCAGCAGGGGAGATGCTGCCTTGAGTCAAGGATTGAATTGGCAGATCAAATATATTGCATTCCTTGTGGTCTGCCTCTCCCCTTCGAGGGAAAACTTACAAGAAACTTGGCCATTTTGAATGTTTATATATATGTAAATATATACATAATAGACATATCTCTATGTTTAAAATATGTAGCTCTCAAAGTTTTCTGTAGCTGAACCAGTGTAGTATTTTGTTGTGCCTTTTAGCTTTTCCAGAAGATCGTGCAAGAGTACTATTCTGTGATGAGAGAGGGTTTTCTTGAAAAAGAAAGTTACCTTTGATAAGAGGGAGACCTACACAAACAGATTAAAGAGAAAAAAAATCTGCTTTGAACTCTTCCTGCTGTTTCTGTCACCGAGCATCTGGTACTTTCTGTGAGCAAAGGCTGTGACTTGTATTGGGTTGTTAGCTGGATTTATGAACAACTGGCCAAAAAAAGAACTTCCTAATTTGCTTTCATTTATGATAAGAGTTGTGTGGGAATTCACCTTCTGGAAATGAACGCTTGTCAGATTAGGTTCCACAGATACTGGTTCTTTGTAAACTCTTACTAGACCTCAAAAGTAGAGGATCTGAAGGTACAGGGATGTTACCTGCTTCTTTCTCATAGGTTGGTGAATGCAAAAAGGAATTTTTCCCCTTGTCTTCTCCTGGGGTTCTATGTGCTTCTGGGATGCTTCCTTGCATGATGAGGGAGCTCTGCTGTACTTTGGGAACCAGTTAAACAACTGCACAGTTTCAGGAGTGTGAGATTGTCCTGTCTTATTCATTTCTCCTGTTTTATGAGGAATGCTCATCAGGTGTAGCTTGCTCTCTGGGCCTATGGAATTAGGGGACTTGGTTCACTAGCACACTTGGCTGTGTTTTTAAAAATTATAAATTAAAAAAATAAATTCGGTTTGGTGGGTTTCTTTTGGGGCTTTTTGGCTTTTTTTTAAACACAGAAATAAAGAAGGTCTCTAGAAACAGTCACCCCAGCTCAAACATGGTGTTTTGCAGCCACGTGCTTTATGCAGCTGCAGCTGACTCAGGTGTGGCAGCAACCAGCCGGGCCAGGAGAGTATAAAACTAATGTGAGTGAGCCAAACCCTGTATGCACACAGGCATTCCCACCTCGGGGAATCCAGGCATGGCTGACTCCTAGAGGAACTGAAATACTGTGTGACTAGCACAGAATTCACACTTTTTATTTTTCTCCTGAAAGTGATATTTCATGAGACAAGCAGTTGCAGTTCTGAAATGAGGAGAGAGCTGACATACATTTAACCAAATGGTATCCGGCACCCATAAAAGAGAGTCAGAAAACACAGATAATATCTCACTTAACAAGCAGTATTTTTCCTGCCTTTTTTTCTCTTTTTTTTTTTTTTTCTCAGTTCTAGGGCCTAACAGTTAAGGAAGGTGAAAAAACGGTACAAATGTTTCCACATCTAACATTAAGAGATCTCCTAGAACAAACCAGGCTGTGCTGCACTCTGTGCTGCACTCTGCAAAAGCAGGAAGAAGAAACCCTCAGTATTAAATACAGACATACCCAGCATTAGTTTGTGAAAGGATAGGGAATGAGATTTCTATAAGACGTCCTGCCCTGGCTTTCTTTTCAACAGTTGAAGCACCAGCAGCACCATTCTGGCATGAACTGAATCACTCTCAGAGCTGGATGTACATGTTAAAGCAACACCAGGCTAAGGACTTTGACAGAAATAAAGGGTACTAAAACTTTATTGAACTGGCAAGTTTTTTCCCCTTCCTCTCTTTCCTTATGGCTTCAACTATATTTCTTGGGCAGAGATGAGGAAACTCAAATAGAGAGAAGTTGAGTGCCTTGCCAGGCATCGTTGATAGGTTAGGCTGTTCTCTGACTATTTTTATACAGAAATGGCAGTGTTGGAAATCTGAGACCATCTTTCAGAGATGCAGGTTGAAATGAAGGAATGTTTGATACAACAGTTGTTGTTGCAAGCCTGCAGTTGTAGTTCTTTCTATTTATGACTTAACCAAGAGTATGTTGGGATGGGATTTAGTTCCTTTTCCTTTGACCAGTTGTTGTTCTGGGCATGTCTGTTTGAAATTAAAATGGAAAGCATTCCCCCATTTCCCCACCTGCCTTCCATTTCTAAATTAATTGGAAAAATAATGTGAGATTGTGTACCTGTAAGATTGCCATGCAGTAATGAACTTACCATGGTGTAATGATTTAGATGTAGTTAAGGCATGAAATACAAATACGATGCCCTAGAATCCAGGAGACACAGCTCAATAAATGGATCTATTTTAAATCCACTATTTTTGCCCTTTTTGCATGTACGGATTTCTCAATCATGTGTAACAAGAAGAAATCAAACTGTATTAAATGGGTCATTAAAGCCAAGTTTACTAAGTTTTCTAAACTGCAGTCTCCTGCAAAGAGGGAAGCAGACCTGATCTCCAGCTTCTGCCCCACCAAGTTTGTGAGGCGAGTCTGATTCATACCACCTGGACAAACTGCTATTAATTTAACAAGCAGAAGACTGATACGCATTTAATGAACCAAAGAGTTCACCACTGCAAACGTACTCTTCTGCTAACAGGTTTTTATTCCAAAAAGACTTCTCTGACTTATCTTCAAAGTATTCCACTTAGACTACATATTGTAGGATGCCTAATTACACACTTAGAAAGATATTATTTTGTTTGCTGTTATCCCATAGTTCTGAGGAGTTTATATTGGTTTGTAACCAAAAATAGTCTTCAGGTTTTTAGGATAAGTGTTCTTCTCAGCCTAGACTCAGTCAAAGCATCAACCTCCATTGTTTTAACTGGGAGCACAGTTAAAAGAGATCCTTGGATGCAGGTAGCTTTGGATTACTGTTACTTTTTAACAAATTTCCTTAACTTACATGCAGTACGAAGAGAGCTGCCACGCTGTTAATTGTCCTGCAATAAAACCCCTGGGAATTTTTGGTTTTGTTTAGTGTGGGGCAAAATATGTTGAACAAACTGAAGTGTTTCAGTTGTCTCTCTTCACCTGTGCATTTGTCAGGGTGGAACTGCAGCTTGTCAGGGTGGAACTTGGAATGGAAAATTTGCTGTCAGTTGTATAAGTTCCCTACATCTCAGAAATCTGAAGAAATAACTAAATAAGGAGCTAAACAATGAATGGCAAAGAAATGTTTTAATGAACTTACTTCCTGCTTTTATTTTCCTTTGCTGTAAAATTCATATTCCTTCTTGTCTGTTTATGCAATCCACCTTTGCTCTTGCACTTACATCCAGTAGTTGTGATTTTGCCCATTTAAGAACACTCCACAGAAGGTGGATATAAGGGGACCTTATTAAATCATCTAGTTAGTCCCTCTGCCAGTGCAGGACTGTTTCTTCATTACCCTGGAGTCTTCTGGCTGCAGTTTGGGATGGTTCACCTGATGCTGCTCTCAAAACTCCTGCTCAGTGATTATTCCACAGTTTCATAGATATGTCATTAAGAAATGCAGTCACATACTTATTTCATTCATTTAAACATAGATTTGTGCAAATGACTCAAACCAGCTAATTTGGAAGGCGACTTAAACCTACCTGTCATTTCTCCCCGTCATGATCAGTAAAGATGGAAAGCACAATGCTTTGATCAATCTAGGAGGTAGAGAGGAAACCATTCACTTCATTCAGATCAAGTCCATAACTGGCACCACTAAACTGCTGTTACTTAATTAAGCTATATTTCGTTTAATTTTTCAATTTCTGTTAAGTGTTTTAAAGTTTAATGGATTTAATGGATAAAGTTTGTGTTTTAATGAGGAATTATTATTAGGAAAAAAAACACTAATTTGCTAGGGCTTTGAGCCATGGAATTACTGCCCTTACTGTTTTGCCAGTTGCTGCAGGATGTCTAACAGATTTAATCAATGTAATTTGGTAACATCTCCATTTGGGAGACAAGTGTCTTATGTGAACATTACTGAGTTCAAGTCCTGCTCTGGGCCTGTTCTATTCTTTGCTATTAATGCAAAGACCAGTCTTCTAGTAATAGTCAGTGAAAGTAATCACTTAGATAATTCCTTCAAGTAGTTGTTTCCAAGGCATGCTTTTGTTAGAGATGCATGAAGTCATTTTAAAAGAAGTTCTGCAAGACAGTGATAGTACTGTGGGCTGGAGATGTATGCTGTGACTGAGCGCTGAATCAAGAAATCTCACCATTTCTGGAAACACAATACTTAGCAAGAGAGTTCCTTTTCTTATTGTATTGTGTTCAGCTCTAAAACAATTCCACAATACCTACAATGTGTTAAAGCACCAATTTGTTTTCCTCTGAAAAACCTTGTATACACAAGATATTGGGGTTTGTTTCCTATTTACAAATAAAAGACAATAAAATCCTTGAAGTCGTGTTTGCTGAACTCTGCTAATTGTGCATATTTAAGAAGTCCTGGGACCACCAGGCACTTCTACTTGTGTCTACTTGTAGGCACAAGGACCAGCCAGAAATTGATCTGTGGGTATTAGTGAAACTTGCTGGCATTGTAGCTGAATTTTTAGTTGAAGATAAAATTTTGTTTTTGAGGTAGTTCTTTTGGAGCCCCAGAACACTTCTGAGTTAGACTTCACTCTGTCTTTGAAACAAATCTTGATGTGTTCTCAAGGAAAACTTGTGGAAGAAAGAAGCATTTTTACAAAGGATGTCCATTTGATAACCTTTGTAACCTGTCAGTCTGTGTTAGCTAAATTAGATCTTATGAGCATGACAGCTAGAAAACATGCATGTCTCACAAATACCCAAAATGGCAAGGCTAATAACTGTGTATCCAGACTTCAGTAAATTTGGCAGAGACATTGGCATGCATTCTTTTCAAAAATATAATTCCCCTGTATTCATAAGATGTTTTCCCTGCAGGAGAGTAGGGTTTGGTCCTAAGGATATCACGTTTTAGTAGCGATAAGGGGCTTTTTAAGTTTTATTTGATTTGTGGTTCCTCTAATTTTATTATTTGAAAATGAGGCTACTCTGACAACTAACTGATGCTACTTTCCTCACTATTAGGAAAGGAAAGTCCTCCAACTAGTGATGTCCCTGATGATCCAGACGAACCTATGCCTATACCAGAGGACCTTTCAACTAGTACTGGAGGTCAACAGAGTTCTAAGAATGACAGAATCTTGGGTAAGATGACAAATCCACTCTGATAAGAAATACTAGTAGATGATATAGCAATAATGTTAAATTACTTCTTCATAAGCTGGTAAACAAGCAGGTCCTGTGTCTTTTCATCTTCTTCAGGTGTATAGTGTTTTTTGTGCAACCTGTTCTTTGGGAAAGGCATCTTCATCCACAGAGAAGTTGTAAAGATCCTACTATTTGTCTTCTGTCTAAAACATGACTGTTGCATGAAATTCTCCCCAGGAAATATAGGTTTCATTCTATGTAGGAAATAGAATTAAATATGTGGTTCCAGGTCAAAATTATATGAAGTCAGATTTGATAAAAATTCAGTAAATGCGCAGGTATTTTTATTATTATTATTAATTTGAATGCTATCTTTAATGTAATTGTGTTATCTGCACTTCAGATTTCTCCAGAAATGCGTATTAAAACATACATAGTATTCATATATTTCAGATTCCAATATCTGATCTCCATTTATCCTTGATTTTTTACCTGGGAGAACTTTAGAAAACACTGGTCTTTTAGATAAAAACCCGCAATTGATAAAGTCTGGTTAAAATTGTCATCCAGAGATGATTGTGCAAAATGCTGATTATTCTTAGGGATCCCAGTATCACACCAAGGAGCAGCAATGCTGCTGACTACTGCGTGCCCTGGCTCCCATGTAGTGCACTAAAAAGACTAAATATTGCTTGAGCACCATGCCTGTTTACCAGCAGGAAAAAAAAAAAAGGAAAAAAGGAAAAAAAAGCACACTGACTCCCAGAATGCTGTGATCAATGCCCTATATGATAAAATTATTTCTGTAAAGTCATGAGTATCAAAGTACAAGTATCTACCCACAATTAAAAGTATTACTCATGATTCTTACATTCTTACGTTATTGTAACAGTGAGGGTCAGGGTGGATGATTTACAGAAAGACTGCAAGTGCCTTTACATATTTATTGTCTAAGGAAATCCAGTAAAGGATACTAGGTGGAAAGGGAGGCACAGAAGGCAAAATAATCAATTCACCATAATATAGCAGGATGGTGTCAGCCTTAGGAATAGAACCCACTCCCAACTCCAGCACTAGCTAGTAGTAGGCGCATCATCTTATGCATTTTCATTTTATTTACCATTTGATCCCCTCTTATCAAAAATGTGAGCAAAAATTCCAGCTCTTACATGCATATTGACATACCTTATAAACAAATTAATTTTAAAAAATGCTTTTTAACAATCTGATTGCTTACTAAATGTTTCAGTCCAAAGATAATTGGACAAAATCTTTCATTAACTGCTTGTCTATCAACTCCATAAAAAGAGTTATGTCTCCTTTCTCCCAGAGTAACTAACCCTACAAAATATTTAAGCCTTGATTCAGAAATTAAATTTTTTAAGTTCTTTGTTCAAACCCAAACAAACAGGATTTTTCATAGTGTTGAATTTTCTTTAATATACTCACAAATATTATGCAGACCCAGCAAAGTTGAACTTTATATTTGCTGATGATGTAATGATTCTGCCAACAGTTTGGTCACATATATCAATATATACACATATTCTAAATATGATTTGTTCCATCTGTTATTCTCATTACTCAGCAATAAATTAGATTTTCCATGTCCTGACTTTAACAATTTTTCTTCAGCCACTTTCTCTACCCCTAGCTCTTTTGTTTGCACGGGTTACATCTTGTAGTGAGACATTTACCATAGTCAACCAAAACAAAGACAATTCACAATAATCTGCTTTATGGATGATCTGTAGGTATCAACACCAATGCTTCCAATATTTTTCTTTTCTGTAAAGCTGCATACACTTTTACCTCTTTTATTGCTCCTTTTTTCTAACTCTAAGCTAAGTCTCTGAAAACAGTATATTAAAAAAATTAGTTCTCCTTTTTTACAAAGAGGATCTGAACACATGCCCCAGGCATATCAGGAGCCATATGATTGCTGTGCACATTCTAGATCTTTATCAAAAGAAAGTCTCTTATGAATAACATAATGCCTTAGGAGTGGTGTTTGGCCTGTATGATCCTATAGATGTATTAGGGATGAAAGGGGGCTGTCTTCCTATGTAGGCAGAGGCACTGCAGTGTAGACAGACTTGGTGTTTAGTACAACACCATCATCTCCAAGTCTCAAGATCTGTTCCTCGCCTCTATTTATCATCGAACTTAGGTTGACAAGGAGGATCTGAAAAAGTAGTTTGTAGAATGAAAGATAGACAGGAGAGCACTGTAAAAACCCACTGATATTATCTGTGTGCATCTGCAGGTGGGAGCTAGACTGTGGCCTGTGGTAACCGACAGGCCCTGCACGAGCAGATATGACCAGCCAACAATTTCTCTCTGTATGACTTTCCTAATGTCCCATCTGTTTCCTTCATCAGAAGGGAATTCCCTAGCATTTGGATTTATTTCAACATAGGATTTACAGTACATTCCACTTAATCAGTAACACCCTGAGAGATAAGCTGTCCATACAGTGTACACCAAGGAATTTGAGTCAGACATTTTTTGAAGAGGGTCTCTACATTCTGGAGGACTTTCTTGTGCACGTGAGGCTATAGAGTTAACAACGGGAATTGCAGATTTGTTAAATGAAAAGCATAAATATTTACCTCATCCTACTGAAATTAGGTGAGAAATCTGTTATTAATTTTAATCAGCCTGTGAGACAGAAATGTTCAAGTGACAACTTGCTTACTCAGATTTGTAGTAACATTTCATGGAATAATCTTTAACTCTGGAGTCAAAAGTTAAATTACCTTTTTCATCAATGTAGCATTTTGAAGGGCAAAGATTACAGGAAATAAGCTATGTTTAGAAAGGAAAGGCTCTGCTCCTCCATGCGTTTTCAAAAATCTCTTTTTGTGCTTCTTTCAAACCTGTACTGAGACTTGAATGCGGGGTTATAGAGCTGATAGAACTATTTGAAATATTTCTCCTGCTCTGAGAAGGAAGGTGTTGAAGTTCTCTACTCACCAGATTTTATTGGGTGCCTTCAGTTTTTGAATTCTCACTTAAAATGACTAGAGAGGGTGCAAATTTCCTAAGGGAGGAACCCAGAGGATCATGAAATGTATGTTTTGACTTGTGTTCCAGGCAGGGGGGATGCCCAAAACATGGGTTTCTTCTTACCAATGCAAAAATGATCAATGGGTCTGAAAGGGTAATTTATGGAAGTAAAGTCATCAACAGTTTCTAGTAATAACCCCAAGCAGCACAGCAAAGCAGAAACGTATTGAAAGAGATGTTCTTCTCACCATCAAGGCTCTTCATTTCCTTGATGAGATTATTATGATTTTAATGTTGTGACCCCCAGAATGTGTTGAGCAGCTTCCTTCTGCATGCTTAATTTCTGCTGCTCTGTCCACTAGATCTTCTTCCTTCCTTGTCCTATTCTCCACCCCAAATTTACTTCTCGGGCTGATCTGGCACCTATAACATTTTATTATTTTCTTATTCTCTTCACCTGTGTGCTCTACAGATAGTTTCTCTAGAAAACAGAGGGAATATTTTCAGCAAAGTGTGAGATTTTCACAGCTCTTGAAGGCTCTAGAGACTCAGTTTTATCATCTCTCCTAAGTAGCCTTTTGAAATCTTGGTCTGAGTTATTTAGAAATACACATCCCACTGAAAGTCCATTCCATTAAGAATTAGTTCTTTGTAGCCTATTTTGGACAGCCCTATTTCCCATTGTACCCTATTTGAAATATCGTTTGATAATTCTCAGTCTCTGCAAGTTTCAGGTTAAACGTTGTGTGCACCTTTTGTGGACCATCAGTACTGAACATCCTGTGTGTGGTAAACAGTTGCAACTTAGGGCTGTTTGTGCTCTGAGACTGTATCCTAATTCAAGCCATGTGTGGGAAGTTAGTGACTCAGTGAGCTGTACATCAGACCCTACTTCACAGAGAAAGCCATTTTCTGCAGTAGTAGCATTTGTCTAGAAAGGTAGGCAGTGCCCTCCTTTATTCGTAACTGCCCGTTCCACAGCTGGCCATCACTGGGTAAAAAAAAGCCATCTCACAGTGTTAGTGGCCTCAGAAAGAGGCTGTGGGCTCACCATTTCTGCACAGACAGCTGTCTGGTGCTGCGTGAACTTCTAATACAGAAGTCAAGTGTTACCACTGTAGTCACAGATTACAGTCTGGACCTGAAAAAAATAATGCATAGAGATCTTCTTCTTTTTAAGAGGTGGGGAGAAGTCATCTCACAAAATTGGGTTGAAACTGTTGTGCAATTGACAGAGTATACCCAAAGTAACCAGTCAGGGTGATCTTAGATATCAGTAGAAGACAGACAAGATTCATTTGAAGCTATAAAGTCTGATTGTTTAAAATAAACAAGTATGGGAAGAGACATTAAAAGGAATATGGTTTTTTGACATTTTTCTCTCCCAGTGGGAAATACCAAGTGATGATGTCACCTCCCTCCCACAACTCAGTTATTGAAGGAGAAGCCTGTGTAGCTGCAGGCTTCAGAGCCTGGCATCACTGGGATTCCAGCATTGCCTTCACACCCTGGGGTCTGCCCTCCCAGCCATGGGCATTCAGAGGTCATAACCTGCATGAGGAGCTACTTACTGATGCACACAAGTGTCCCCTCTCTGAGCAGCTTTGAAACTTTATTTCCTTAAAAGGAGCTCAACCATTTGAGAGCACCGACACAAGCATTGCTGAGGGGCCACCAGGCAACCACAACCATTGCCATTACATAAATCTACTGCAACTCACATACAGCTGGGTGGAGACAGAGTAAAAGTGTGGAAAGGCAGACAGAGGGGAAAAGCGAGGAAAGAAAAAAGGGGAAGTGCCCCACCCCAGCTTGCAAAATCGGTCCTGTGGTTCAGACAGGTCCAGCTCACTGCTGCCCTGGTAGTTCTGCTGGGCAGGGAAAGGGGCTGAGGAATAAGACTGCTGGAGCTAAACATCTTTGCACACTCCTCCTTGTGGGAGTTCAGTGGCTGTAAGCTCAGTGTCTTGTGTATGAATTATAAAGTGTGGCATGTGTCCACCTGGACATTCAGAGAACCAGATTCTGAGACCTAAAGTAACCAGGAGGGCTGTGCAATATGTTTTGCTTGCTCAGGCTTCAGATGGCTATGTCTGTGGCTCAAAGGTGTGGAAGTGTGTAGAAGCTGATGAGCCTTTGTAAATAACTGGTAACAATTGCTGTCTCACCTGATGTAGCCCTCATGAGAGCAGAGAGAAAATTTGTTTCAAGATGGTTTGGGGAGCTTTGAAAATTGTCCTTAACCCTCCACAATGAAACAAGGCTTGAAAGTCCTGAGGAGGCTTCTGAAGGAATTGAAAAACTTGAAACTGAAATATTTTAGGAACTTTTAAAATAGGGAAGTTGGGAATCTCCCCTCTTGTTTGGTCTGAAGCCCCCATTTCTAACCCCAAAGTAACATGCCCCAGTATGGACTGGTATTGATTGCTCTGAGAGCCTGCCAGTACAACTTATAATTTTAAGAAGAAGGCAGGAGATTTTTGTCAGGATTATTTTCATTTTGTCTGCAAAACTCTTACGGGAATTTGTATGGAGGAGGATGGGGGTGGTTTAGCTGGAGAAGGCACATGACAAATTTCATGAATGCCCTTAAATATGCCATACAGGATATATGTTATATTCCAGCCTTCAAAGGTTTGTTTTGCATGAGCATGGTGTGAAACAGTGTGCTAGAGGGAAGACCCAGGTATTTGGGGCCGTTGGGAATTTCCTGTTGTGCCAAAGACAAGCTCTGATCTGTGTAATGACTTAGGACTTAGAAAAATGTGCACAAAGGCAAGTGGAAAACAACCCTATTACTGAAGGTGAATTCCTCTAGCAAATTTAAAAATGCTTGCTTCAAGTAATGGAGGGTGAACATTTTCAGAGCAAACTTGCAAGAAATTTGTGGAAGTAAGGGGGACCCAGCCTGGAAAACAGAGCTGCCGCTGCCCCAGCGTAGGCTGTGCTGCATTATTAGTGCATTTGTCTCAACCCATGCAAAGCCAGATCAGGCATGTAAAAATTTGCCCTCTGACACAACCATAGCACATGACAAAATCAAATCCTTGAGAACAGAACTGGTCCTAAAAAAGAATTGTACTTTTAAAATTATTTCTATTTAGTTTTGTGAGGATTTTTTTTACTCAGAAGTATGACAGAAGTATGATTTGTGTTGCCACTATGTGGCAACATGACGTTGCAGTAGGTGCTGAAGCTATGGGGTTTTTTCTCTTATTTCTCCAGAGCTGTGTAGCTTGTGGAGCTGCAGCCTATTTCATGAGCACCTGCTGGATACAGCTGTGTTTTCAGAAGAGAACATCAGCACAAAATTCAGGAAAAGACTGGGAACTGTGCAAGTTTTGTTTCTTCAGTGTTGGAGAGTGCCAAGCATTGCTTGAATTGGAGAGATGCAGTGTGTTTAGCTGTGTGGCTTTGGGTAAAGAGATTGAGTCTGCTGATCTAAACTGTAGTGAGAGGAAGTTCTTTATCTGAGCAGAAGAGATGTGCCTCAGAGATAAGCCCCATTCTAGCTCAGGAGTGAAATTTATCTAGCAGGATCTCAGCAGTGGCTGCAGCTCAACTGCAGAAACACTAGGCTCTGGCTGGAAGATGGGCATATTTTAAGCTGAGGAGGACCTCTGTAACTGCAGCTTGCTAAACCTCAGGTTATTTTAAGGGAATGAGTCTTCATCAAAAGGTTGGATTGGCCTCCCAACACCAGCCACTCCTTCATTCTGTGTTAATTCTTGCTTGTTCTTCGTTGTAGGCTTGCTTTTTACCTTGAGCAAGTCCACTTTCACCCCGAGTGCTCTTCAGGACTGCAGTCTTAGAGAAAACTGCTGGACTGAGGCACAGTGCAGGGACCACTTGTCTCTACAGAGGCGCTGTTTTGGAACCAGCTGCTCTTTTGGTTTTCTTCAACCACTCCTCACATTTCTGTAATTTCAACTCCTGCTATGGTGCCTCCTTGGGAGGAGAGGGCTTCTGGCTGCAGAGGACCTGCAGCAATGCTCTTCCCTCAGCTGTGAACTTTCCAGGCTCTGTCCCACAGAAAAATGTGCGAATGTAATGTCACTGTAGCTGAATCCCCCATGTTTGAGATTTGCAAGGAAGGATTTGCAGTGTGATCATGCCTCCACAGTTTTCCTCAGTGTAGATTAAACCCTTTATGATAAAAAGAGGTGATGGAAGAGGTCCTTTTTGGAGCTGTAGTCTTAAAGCCAGGAGCAAACGCCACTCATTGCAGCAGAACAGAGGTTTGTCCCCGAACCTTATCCTTTGAGCTCACTATGTGAGGTTTCTTGAAGCCTCAGATGGTCTCTTAGGAAAAAGCTCTGCCTGAAGGGCAATAGGTAGATACGACATAGCCACCAGTGCAGGCTCACCCTCAGCATGTTATTTATGGTGAATATATGTGAACACAACAAGCTGTTAACTCGTGAAGGTGGATCAGCTAGTATCCCAGGATTCTGGCTTCCAGAGACAGCTTATGTCATGGCTCATCCAGCTGCCTCCCTGAACAAGCAAGTAAGCAGAGCAGCAGCCCAAAAGCAGGCTAGACCTCAGCCTGCAATGTGAGATGTCCTGCTGCTCCCTGCCTCCCTAGCTTCCTCCCTCACCCTTAAGTGGATTCCGTGTTATAAAGGTGCACATGCAGGAACATAATTCCTAGTAAATTAACCCTGGTGTGTGCTTCTTTCTTTGCTTTTTTACACATTTTGGAGTTAGGAATGATACCCAGTTCCCATATTGCAGATTAGGGTCATGTTTCTCAGAAACATTTAGGTGTCTAAGTTACCTGCATAAAAAAAGAGATCCCAAGAAGGTATCTAATCTGGCATTTCACCATTAGCCATAGTGACACCACAGGCACCAAGTAGGATTTTTGGAAGTGAGTAACTCGTACTCTATTGATGCAAATGAGATTTCAATCCTAACATGCCAGAATCCATACCTAAAAATTGGATTAAGAACCTGATTGAAAAAAAAAGGCAGAGCAAGCACAGAATTACTCTCAATTTCCAGCCAAAACAGGCCTGATCAAAAGTAAAAGTTAAGGCACGCATTTTGCTCTTTGCTTTTCACATTCCATTTTCATTGTTTCTCCTCCCCCAAAGATAGTCCAAAATTATCTCTCTTGAGAAGTGTAATAAATGTAGCGAAAGTGGAGAAATATGAAAGCATAAATTAACTTCCACTCTTTCAAGCCACATATCAAAGTTTAAAGAGAAAAAAAAAAAAAAAGAAGAAAAAAAAAAAGAAGAAACTGAAGAGTAAGGAGAACTTTCACATGAACCATTTTTTTACCCTGGAAATGTTACTTCTGAGGAAGTGGCTCTTACCAGAGTTTTCAGTAACTTCTAGATTATTTTATGGAACGATGTGAGAAACTCACTTGTTCCCTGACACCTCCATCAAAAATAAATAATAGTTGAGATCTTTAGAATGAATTGCTAATTCCTTCATATAACAGAGAGTATCTTCACATGATTTTGCCCTCCCTGCTGATTAAGTAACAACAGAAATGTTCAATGCAATGGAAAGGTGGGTTTAAACTAAAGTTGGCGACACTTTCAGCTCGTGTTGCAATTAATAGAAGAGGAAATATTCATTCTCCATATTTCATCATTTAAAAGCATCCTGTATTTGTAAGAAGCTGTGATCAGCCAACATCCCTGCTATGGATTTGAACTTCCCAAATCTTTGGTGGCTTTTGAGCTTGGGGGTTTTTTTTTGTCTAAGCTAAGAGCTTCATGTTCTGATTTTTAATAGTGGCTTAGGGGTTTTTTGGAGGGAGATCCATCCCTTTTCATTCACAGTACTGTACACCTCAGCATTATATGGACCGAGTTATGGAGCCTGGTTTTTCCTGCTTTGAATATGTGTTGCAATGCTCGGAAGTGGTAGCAGTGGTTGGCATTGAAGCGGAATGGTTTCATTAGCACCAAAATGGGGACTGCCAGCTGGGGAACACTGCTGTTTCTGCACCCCTCATGCTGCATCTGCCTTTCAAATATATCTTTCCAGTTCTTTCCATATGAGAATTTGTTTTCAAGGGAAAAGAAACACATGCACCTATAGAATTCACTATGAAAAATACATTTGCCTTATTGTGGGGTGAGACCCACTGCTTGGGTTTTGTGCCCAGGTTTGCAAAGGGGAAACACCTACGTGACTGAGGGAAGTGTCAAATTGTCCATGATCCATCCATACCCTGAGGTCCAGCTGGCTTTTATTCACAATTCAGGCTGTGAATGTCTCTGCCTTTCCAAAGCAGAGCACTCCTCCTGGTTTTCCCAGACCAAAGCCATGAGCAAAGAGGTGAGAACATCTCTTCCACACTGATATGGTGCCTTCCTTTGGGAGTCAGGGTTCATCCTTCTTCCCCCCAGAATACAACTAATTTTGCAACTGGCACCTCCCATGGCTGGACGGTGGAGGGGAGGTGGGGAAGCCCTGATGGCGAGCGTGGTCACTGGAGCTTTGTCTGCTGCAGGTGTGGATCTACAGCAATTTATCTAGAAGTCAAATGAGAACTAGGCTTTTCTTGGGAGGTGTTGAGCTTCCTGCCCATTTGTCTGCATAATGGCAAGTAGAAGTAAGAATGAGAAATGATAATTGTGCTAGCAAAAGGCTTCAGTGGCTTTGGAGCCCAACACATGAAACATGTGAGGGAGGAATAATGGTAATGAGGCATTACCTCTGTTGTAGTATCACATTTGTTTAATCTTGCCATCACATTGCTAGTAGATCCTAGTAAAATTGGTATCCTATCATGGGCTTATTGTGGTGTTAAATGGAATTCTTTTTCTCCTTGCAAAACAGACTAGAGAAGTCTGATATTGTTTATTCTGTAATTACACATTAATGAGTCTACATTTGCTGTACAGTATAAGCATTAATAATAAGCTCTTTCCTGTGTTCAAAGAGAGAGACTGATTTATACAATGCATGATACAACCCTTGGTGTTTAGAAGACAATGCAAATATGTTTTACATTTCTAAAACTTTCTATAATTCATTTTTTTTCTTTAATACTCCCTCTGAAATTTGAAATGGCAATGTATTTTCCAGATATCAGGAGCTGTTTATTCCGTACTTTCGCCTTTGCATGTTTATATGTACACACATACACATATGTACATACAAATATGCATTTTAGCACTCATAAAATTATGTGCCTGGAAAACCAAGTTCCTCTATGTTTATGTCAATGTAAAAACAGTCCACATATGCAAAAGAACATTTATCTTGAAAGCTGAGCTTTTTCTTCTTCTTAAGACCAAGCAAACATGCACTCTGCAACATAAACACATGCCATAATTTTTTTTTTCTCAAACCTAAAAGAGGAAAAGGTTAGTTCCTGCTAGCTTGTCTGTATCCCTATAAGAAAGTAAACTGTAAATTCCATTTGGGAAGTGGGCAGCAGCTGAGGAAGACCCACTGGTACCCATTGTGGCTTTTCTAGCCTGTGTAAAGCTGCTGGGCCAAGGCAGCTGTGAAGGTCATGGTACTAGAAGGCCCACAAAGGAGTTCACGAAGATAGAGAGAGATGGGGAAAGGAGGGAGAAACACACATGCCTGCAAGTCTTCCTGCTAGCATTCTTTGCCTGAAGAGGGTCTCCTGCCTGCCACTGCTGGCTCAGCAGTGAGGGCTACATGGGTCCTGAGAATTCTCCCCTGCTGCTCATAAATGAAATTCCTCCTTGCATTCAGGTATTCTATTAACTTAATTCCTTGCAGTGTTATATAGATAAGGTCTGTAATGGAGAGACAGGGAATCATTCATTAAAAGTTTTTCTCCAGAAGATTCTTTTGCAGTGTTGTACCAAATTTAGGATTGCATAGTGAAGCTGTTTGAACAATATACTGCTCACAGAGGGAGATATGTGTGACATATTGAAATAATCTACTGGAAAATGCAGATATAATATCTTGTATCTCTTGTTTGAGATACAGCTTTCCACTAAAAGCTTATGCGTGCCTAACTTGATAACTTTCTTAGAGATGTTTCAGTAGCTAACTGAGCTAATGAGTACAAAAGCACAGTTAAAAGCACCACTCTAATAGTGGTAGTGATGGACCCCTCTGCTCTCCTTCTCCAGAAAGCAACTTGTATTCAGGGAATCTCCTTATGCACATCTCAGGGAGCTTCAGGTGAGTTCAAAATATATCTCCCCACAAAGACCAGGCTAGTTGAGCACAATGCAGTCCCCTGCTTTCCTGTGTGGGAACTCATGTTTTCTGTGCAAAGGTGGTTTTTTTCACCCTTATTTTTTGCCCTCAGTGAGACAGAGCACAAATAGTTGCCTGCTTCCTGAGAACACAGTGATCCTCACATTCTGGGCTGCAGGTTGTGTTTTTCACATTCAGGCATAGGATGGGAGTTAATCAGATAGCCATGGGCAGCTCTAGCAAATAGCACATTTGCATCAGCAGAAGCTAGTTTCAGCAGACTTGCTGGGAAGATTTGCTGCAGCATGCCACCATCCTGCACTACTGACAGGCACTGCACATTCATTTGATAAAACAGATGACAATAGAAAATGAAACTTTTTACATTCTCTTCTTCAAACCCTTGAGAAGCACCTTACCCTGCTGGTGTGAGCCTGTGATTCACATCAGGTTTCCTGAGACTCCATGATGTCTTTAAGGTAAAGGGATTTGAAGCTGTGGATGAGCCGTGCTTCATTTGTCCTGGTGGCAAGGAGAGCTCTTAGAACCACTCTAATGGAAGTGACAATCCTGATGACAAACAGTTTCCAAGAGTCCAAAAACCTTCAAGCAGAATAATTGCGATTACTGGGATTTGAGTGTTTTATGTGCTCAGAAATAATCAGCCATTACAATTTTGTCTTTTTGTGTTGGACAAGTAACTTGGAACTGAGACTTGACTTTCTCTCTTCTAAATGAACAAAGCATCATTCATTAGTCCCACATTTTTGTCTCTGGTTGCTGACCAGTTTACCAGGTAAAGGTTCATTTTCTGAAAACCGAGTCTGCACGCTTTCTGCAGCCTCTGACAGACCTGCCCGGCCATGACCTGGCTCAGCTTGCATAACCAATAGCCCAAACTGTATTTCTGGATGTATGTGCTTGTAGGTGCTGAAGTTAGCAGGATTTCATTTCCTTTCTTGACCTCACTATATTCCACAGTGCAGCATAGCCATGGCAGATACCAAAATCTATCTTAGCTAATAAGAAGTAGCAACTTCTGTAGAGCTGTTTTGCATTTTAATGAGGAAGGGTTTTCATGCTTTCCATTTGCCTCACACTTAGTCCCACCATGCTGTCTAGGTGTTCGTACGGAATTTAGGTGCACTGTGAATCCTGGGTTGGGCACTGCTGATGCACTCTCCCTGACTTGGTAGCAACAAGGAGCTGCAACTTGGTAGTTCATCAGAAGGAAGGTTTCCTAACATGTTACCACACAATAGGACACACATTTGTGTGTTTCTGTCCTGAGAATCCATTATATTTGGTGAAAATGCAATTCAATGGCTTTTCCTTTGGAATATTTGAAAAGCACTTTACACATAAACTGGGCAGATGCTTTGAAAAAGATTCTTCCAAGTAAAAGGCACTTACACTGGCTAGGGCATGCAACTAGGAGCAGAGAGGAAGTTTGACAGAAACTTTGCCTGCTAGACACTTTCAAATATTCCATAAATGCTGAGATGGCAGGAAATGCCAACAATGATAGCCTAAATAGATCATTAACCCTTACAGGAGGCCAAGTTTTGATCACCCTTTGAATGCCTGGCACCAGTTTTCACAGCACAGGTCTTGTTCTAGTTGCATATAATTGTGTGTCTTCTGTCCATTTTAGTTGTTGCTGTTGGTGTAAGACTGAGAAAGTGAGTGAATTAAACTTTGGTTTTTCTACTGCCATTATTTTCCAATTGTTTTGTTGGGACTTTTTTTGTCCCTGGTTTTATGTTGTGGCACAGGGTTCCTGAAAAAGAACCACTGTTACTCTAAAGACTGCACAAACACAAACAGAACACCCCAAAGAGTTTACAGTCTAATTAAGGCTATATATATACATAATTGATTAAGCTTTACAAGTCCTAGCCAAGGTAAGTGTAAGGTAGAGCAGAATGAAATGTAATCAATTTTGCTGTGGAATCTAAACCATATACAGTATTCTAGAGACCAGAGGGCAAATTTGTTTTTCTAGCAGATGCAGCAAAACAGTCTTGTGAGTTCTTCCAGGGTGCAGTGGGATTGGTTTGGTTCAAAGTACTCAACTTTGTTTCAAACCAATTCTCTTTAGCTTGAAAAGTAAGATTGAAAAATATAAAGCAGGTAAAAGTAAATAAATTAAGGATTTGGTGATCGTACGTGAGGGAATAAAATAAAGATTGTCAACTAATTATTAGATCACTTGGGTAATCTGGAAGTAATTAGTTTCCTGACTCCTAATTAGTCTAGATTTTAGTACAGAGGAGCAATCTACTGTATCACTTGACTTTTGGAAAAAGAGGAGAGCTGATTCTGAGCTCTGTACCTGACTTGGAAAGGCAGAAATCCTGGCACGTACCACTGCAGTGAGTGAAATTCCAGCCTGGTGCTGGTTTGACAGAAGTGAGTGAGGCTGGTCTCAGGAGGCTGGGAAGCTGAAGATAAAGTTGGGACATAAGCCCAAATTTCAGGATATCAGATCCATAATCTTGTCCAGGCTTTTCTTTACACTGAGATGTTTCTGAAGATCTTTTGCATTTAAAATATATATGTATATTCTAGCAATTTGGTTTTGGAGTGAGATTTTACACCTCATAACTGAATGTGTATGAGAAGCACGACACAGCTGAACTGCAGATGACACAGTTTTCAGTTTTAGGTCATTTCCCACACCAGAGGTACAGGCCGAGTCCCTCTCTTCTCTCCTTTCTCACTGATTACTTTTGCCATGCTGGCTTCAGTGTGGAGAATAATTAAAAACTGCTTTGACTATTAAACAACTTATGCTTTTTCTCTTGAGGTAGTTGCCTTTCAGACTTTTACATCTCTCTTGGAACAGAGTGATAGCATGGGAAAAGGTCAGCTGAGGAAAAATAAAATTTCTTTCCTGCTTCTGTATCAGTCTGAGGAAGAAAAAGTTTACTTTTTGACCTTGAACAATCCTGGATAAGGGAGAGCTGGCTGAGGGCTCCAAGCATTTGATATCCAGTATTTTATGGGTGTAACCAAGGTTTATTAGACTGAACAATAATTCTACCTTTGTGTAATTCTCAGTGATGTAGGACACATCACAGATTATGGGTAGCATTTTCACAAATACCTAAGTGACGCAATATTTTGGAGCTCCAACTTCTGCCTCCTCCATGGTCCCTAGTCTTCTTCTGTGGAATGCATAAAGAGAGTGACCAGTGCATGGCCAGATTTCAGCTTTATGAGTTAGGATACTTGAGAGGCATGTACCTGAATATAAGAATCACTCTAAGCAGGAAAATGGCTTTTGAATTCCCCATTAAAAAAAAAAAAGTCTTATCCCTATTTTAAAATAATTGAAAAATGTGCAGATAGGGAAGTAAGGGCACATGATGGATTAAAACCCTTTCCCATGGCCACACAGGAAGTCTGTGGCTAAGCTAGGAATTAAACCTAGATTTCCTCAGTCTGCATCCAGTGCTCTGCCCCCCTTTCAGGCTGTAAAATTTTGTTTGTTATCAAATTCTCCATAGGCTGAAGCAGTAGGACACTGAATGTGAGAATGAGAATATTAGAGGATAAGTACTATTAATAATTGGTGAGAAATTGAGAGTAGTTCTGGATCAAGTATTACCTATTTCTGGTGCTATTTAATGTTCTCTTTTTTCCAAGTTTACATCAGCATAAAAATCCCCTTGTGGTGCTGTTCCTTAACCAAACTACTTGTGCCTTTCCTTATGGCTAGGGTTGCAGTGGAGCCCAATGCTTAGCTGTTTCCAACTGTTCTGGTTTAACAGTAAGTAACATTATGACTGGATTGGCAGAAAAATGATTCTATTTCTCCCTCTTTTGCTTTACATTTCTCATCCAAAGTCATATAGAAAAATTACATCCATTTCCTGTGGAGAACATCCATATCTAAGTTCTCTCTTACCATGCTCATTTGATTTAACAAAACATTCTTTCTTGAACAGCTGCATGACTGAATTTTATCCTTGGAAATGCTGAGCTACATCAAGAGGGGCTCCACTGAAGTGAAGTCAGACCAGGACTAGTAAAGCCAGAAGAAGGCAGGTCATGCCCCTCAAATCTGAAATAAACAGAAGCCCATCTCTGTAGTAGGTAGGGTATGACAAGCTAGGCAAAGCCTTCACATTCATTTATGTCCCTCTCACATAAATGTACTGGGTATTGCACAGCTTGGTCACTGCCAGCCCTACAAGAATAATGCACTGTATAAACTCTGCCCTTGTAAACTAGAGGTACTGGTGCTGTACCTGTAAGGAACTGGGAGAGCAGTCAGAGCTGCAGGATGGGACATGCAGTGCAGGTCTCCAACAGTGATTCCATCTCATGGACTGTTGCCATTCACTGGAAGATACTGCTAACTCCTTCCCATGCAGGTAGGAAGACCCACATGTCCCAGATTACATTAACTTCAGCTGAAGAACTAAATACTGCTCAAGAGGCCCACAGGATATTTCCTAATTTACAGATAAATGGTAGGGAGAAGAGCTGAACCTGCTGATATTCTCTGTGCAAGAGTATTTCAAAGAAAGTGAAGCCTTACTAAAGCCCTTTCTTATCGCCTCCTGACAGCCTTTTTTGTGGGGAATAGCCACAAATGGTTTTGACAGTTCTTCCAACAAAGTAGCTTTCATTCAGTGATGGAGAAATAAATATACCACAGTACACCTTTGTGTAACACTCCTGTCTTCATTTACATGCAGGATTTCACCACTGTCTTCCTGAGAAACTACAAAATTCATTTAGCCACCAGATAAGACAAAAACTGGAGCTTGACTCAAAAACGATGCATAACTGTTAGTGTTGTGGTATTTATAGAGGGTCATTTCTCATGTTTTTACTTTCTACTCAGCTTTTTATCAGAAAAATTCTTGCTAAAAAGTCCCCAAGAAATGGAAGACTGTAAAAAGCTGGTATTCCCACTCTGTTCTTAAAGTAGTCCATGTTCTGTTTTGTATCTATTTTATCTGGAAATGAAGAAGAGAAAATTCTTCATGTGAATTTCAAACACTCTGCTGCAGCCAAGTTTCATTTTGAACAAGTGGGACACATGATCTCAGTGGAAGGACTTCCTAAGTTGTCTGTTCCATCCGCTGCCAGCCAGGCAGGATTGCCCAGTTAGGCAATCCCTACTCTGCTTTAGCCAATTTCCTTCTGTACTCTTCCATCACTCTGTCCCCCACAGCTGCCTTCAGCAAGAAAGACCATTGCATAATTGTGCCTTTGATATGAAGATAAGGAATGGGCTGGATTCGTTCAGGTTTGGAAAAGTCCAGCTGCATACAGAGCAGCACAGTTTGGTGCCTGTCTTAAAGTAGATGGGGAAGGAAATAAATGTCAAGTGGATGAAAGTCAAAGAAGAATAGTAATTTGTAAGATTACTGGAGAGGCAAAAAGGGCTAAATCTCTCCATTTTTTGTTAGTTTTAATTTTTTTTTTCTGCTAAGCCACTAAGTATAATTCCTGGTTTATGCTTCCCTTTCTGTCACTTCTCCATAATTCTTAGCATTTCAGTTGGGCTGCTGTCTCTTGGCTGCTTCCTCTTTTCCTGCTTTCCTATATTTCATTATTTGCCCTTCTTCCTCTTAGAGTACTTTTATAACAGAGTGAGGAGGATGTGGAAATGTTAAAATGTGATACAGAAACTGCAGTGTCACAACTGCAGCTCTTTTGTTTCACCTCCAGGAATACAAAGAAACAGATCAGAGTGGAGAGGCTGGAGTGGGTAGCTGAGTGCAGGAAGGGAGAGATTTATAAATACAGAAGAGAAACGACAAAAAGTCAGAAAGTTTCCAGCTTAATAACTTGAGATAATGGCTTTCCACATAGTTAAAGATAATCCCAAACTGAACCATCACTGTGTCCTTGAATACAAAGGAGAGACACGGGCAGTACCATTGTAGGGGCCTCCTATAATACGACTGCAACAGAGGAGACATAGCCATGATGTGGTTTTGAACTTTCCTGTAGAGATGTGAAAGCTGAGCAGAGATCTAGACCTGTGTTGTGCACAGTTCATAAAATTGTCCTTTCAAAACAATCAACAAACAAATAAACAATAGATTCTCAAAAGAATAACTATTTTTAGGGCCCATGTCTGTATGTGAAGTAAACCTTTGGAAGACAACATGGTTGAAAATGAGACGCTGTAGCTCTCTTGAGATATTTGGCACCTGGAAAAACTCACTCCCAAGGACTTTGCTCCAGCTGCTTCCTAGGGCACCCATTAATTAGAGGTGCTCTTCTCTTCTCTTCTCTTCTCTTCTCTTCTCTTCTCTTCTCTTCTCTTCTCTTCTCTTCTCTTCTCTTCTCTTCTCTTCTCTTCTCTTTCTCTTCTCCTTTTTAATGTCTGTGGTCTCCTAGAAACCTTCCAACTTGAGTGATTTAAAATTCCATCATAGCAACTGGTGTAGGAGTTGATCCAAACTTCCAGGCCATGACAGATGCTAGGGAGATAAACAACTGTGGGTAGGGAGGAAATGGGTAATACGTTAAGACTGCCCTTTGTGGAAGGAGTTAGAGGAACAGAAGGTAAAGGTTTCATGTTAAGCCAAGGGGACAAGGGGGAAGCTGTAATAGCTTCTGAGCTATGGCTGCAATTGGACTCAAGTTCCACAGCATTCTTAGTGTGGGTTTACTGTTTCTCCACTCCCCTCAGTCTCCCACCATGGGAAGCTCAGGTTGTCTTAAAAATCTGAGTATCACTTAAAGTCAAAGAGATTTAAGCTCCCAGATAATTTTGACACTTCGAAATTGCTCTCCGCTGCTACACTGTTGCTTTCAGCCCGGGGTGCTACAGTGGAACAAGGATTTCATAGTCTCCATCTGCTGCAGATTGGAAAGCAACACCTGAACCATCTCTGAGATACGAAATCAGAATATGCCCATATATGTCCTTTTTGTTAACTACTGTGCTACTGATCAACTTACAGGTTATAACAAACAGAGTTTGTGAGGAGGTAACAAATGCCTGCCTGCACATGCATGCTAAACAGAGGATACTTCTGAGATGACTGGATGCCCAAGATTCAGATATGGAGCTTGAGACAGTGGTCTAATTTCTTAGTGGATCAGCATTTTCCAGGGTGATATGTTTTCTGATAATCTAGTTTCATTAGTATCTGAATTTGGGGTGCCCCAAAGCATTAGTTGCTTTGTAAAAATATTTCGTTGATAGGCAAATGTTAAAGTAATTGGTAGGCATATTGAAATGAGTGAAAGAGTGTTTGAACACTAGTTAGACCACATTGGATTATTCTGTTCTGTACCTCATCCAAAAATAAAGACTCTGGTGGGATAATTTCTTTGGTCTGAGTTACATAATTTTCTGATGTTCATAATAGTCAGTTTTGGGCTCCTTGTGACAAATTAGTCGAGTGATGCTGTTGGAGACTATTCAATTTAAAACACATTATTTTGAAAGAGTTGTCCCTTGAAGTTCTGCCAGCAATGTGTTGGCTTGGATGCTTTGTTGATCTATCCAAGTTAGGAAAATGGTTGTACTTTGATGCAAGATACCGAGCATGGTAATTGTGACTGTCTGAAGATTGTGATCTTGACTGTGTTTCCAGTGAGTTTCAAATGTCAGATTACTCATTCAACAGAGACATAAAATAGTTTAAAAACACCTTTTATGCTCACCAGCCTTAGATATTGCTGAAGAATTGTTCAGAGTTTGAGGAAGTTGCACCTGAGTGTATTGACTCTCTCTTCTGGAGGCATGGTGACACCTGCACCAGAAACTCTGCTAAACTTCAACTCTGCAGCTTAGTTCCTTTCTGGTTTTGGAGACACACTTCAGGACAGGAATAGGGACTCCTAAATTTGGTAGTTTTGAATCACATCTGAAGTGTGATTGCAGATCAGAACTAGGAAGTCCAGGTAGGATGCTCTTCCTGCTGTAACATCTTTTATATATAAAATTCTTTAGTCTTAACTTCTGACATTTTTCTCCACATCTTTCTGAGAAACTGACCTTTTTTTAAAATATTCTCTCCTTCTGCTTTTGCAGAAAGCTAGTGAAATCTAGGTTTTTCTCTTAGCACTGTGCACAAAGACCCAAGAAACCAGTATTCAACTTTGCAACAGAAGAGGCATCCAATGCCAGGGATGACTTGTCATAGCACTAATATTGTTAAGGTTGGATTCTTTTCAGGAAAGGGAAGGTGTGCTTGTTTTTCCTGAGGTAAAAGCAAGAAAACAACAAGCTTGAAAAATGGTGAAGAAGTGAGGAAAGACAAGAAGTTTCTTAAAAATGTGTACTAAACAGAATTTCTAGACTTTCAGAATTATACAGATCTCTAAGTGCTCCAGAGTCTGCCAGCATCATTTGGGGTTTCTTGCCATTACAAAACAGAGGACTGATTGCCAGAGGGGGATTACAGGTCCCTGTAGCAAAGCATTGTCTGTGATACACAGTGGGAAATAATTGATTTTGTCCTGACATTCTTCTTCTCAGGAGCTATCAGGTAGGTCCATATTCAGAGAATTCTTTGAGATTTCTGTATGTCTCAGTTTGAGACAAGTTTAGGAGGAAACGTCCTGTAATGAACATCTCCTTGTAAGAGGGCAGGTTTCAGCACTCCCTCTCCCACTGACACAAAATTAATTTCTTGGATGAAAGTGAAAAAAACTATTTATTTAACAAGTAGAGTTCCAGCAGGGCAAAGAAACAAATGAGTAATGTTAGATAATAAACCTCCTCAATGCGGAGAAAGCTGGTGGATTTAGAGTTCCCTCTGTAGATGTCTCAGTCCTTCCCAAGGTCAGAGGATGGGATGTGGGGTCCCTGCAGCTTCCCTGCTGGTCCACGGGGTCTGATGATCTGGTTCTCGGATCACAGCTAGGCCAAACAGTTCCAGAAGAAGAAGAAGAAGTTCCAAAGGATTTTGGTATGCAGGTATGCTGGTATGGGAAAATTTCTTGCCTCAGCTAACAGGCTGGCTAAAAGCAGGAAGGTGCTCCCTCGGCTCTGCAGCGGGGAGAACGAGGGGGAGTGTATGTGAGCCCTTGAATACCAACTGCACTGAAGAATTCACCTGGCTTCTCTCCTCCCTCTTCTGGACCCAGCCTAAAGCTATGGGACCCATTTCTGGGCAATAAGCAGACGAAAGGGAAATACAGTATCATCAAAAAATCACCCCAAGACACTGTAGAACAATTTTTGCCTCTTCCCTAGAAGATGTAGATTAGGATTTCATTTCGCTGGAATGTTGAGCACACACTAATCAAGTAAACAACAGTTTAGATAGCAAAACTTTCTCATAATATTTTTACAACCCAAAAAGAAGAGTCTTCAATTGTGTCTGGAAAAATAACTGAGCACTCAGGGTTAACAGACATAAAGCAGGCCTCGTAATTCAACATCACCTTCTTTTCACAGTTCTGAGAGAGAACATTTACTTTATCACTCATAAAGCGATGACTACATTTGATTTGCTTTAGCTTAAAACAGACTTTCAGTATCCCTGGGGTTTTTTTTCCCCTGTGTCAGATGAGGGGGACACAGAAGACTCTGCTCAGCAATTTGTTTTTGGAGTAGGCAAGATGATAAAATTTTCATAGTGCATTCCCTCCCAAGTGCTGAAATGGCTGGGTTCCTCTCCATTTCTTCCTCTGACCTCTTCTCAAAAGAGGACATTGACAGTGCACAGCTTTGGCACGACACCCAAGGGCACCTCCCCAAACCTAAACACAGCTGCTTGGTCTAATTTTAGATCTTCTGACCCTTTGACAGCTATGTGGAACTATGTACATTTGCTTAAAATGTTGCTCAAGACATCATCATGGTAGCTGAATGATCCCTGGAAAAGTCCCTGGGTCCGTTCACTGATAGCAAAGGCACAGCACATTCGTTGTTAACATGCATAGACTTTTTAACGTGGATGGACTTGCAAGGGCCTGACCCTGAGCCAGGGTAGCTCTGTGCTACTCCAGACATAAAAGTAAGGATGTGCAAGCAGCTCACTGAGCTGGCACATGAAAAGGGGAGGGTTTGCAAAGGAGGGCTTTGAAAATGCAAATGCCCTTTGCATTCAGGGCAAGGCAAATGTAGGTTCTCTGAAGCAATATACAATATAGTTCATGCCCCTGCCTTTCCCTGAACCACAGAACCAAGGGCACTTCATTGCTCCCAAGTGGTAGTTTTGTTCTTCAGGGCAGTGACTGTTGCCTTCAGCTGCTACCTGACCAAAACCCTCTGTGCGTGTTCTTATTTCACAGGCTTTGCTCTTGGTCAAGCAAGCTTAAAATTCCCCCTCTAACTACAGTTCACATTATTTATATGTAACTGATCACCTCGTCTGTTTTTTAATTGTGTTTCTGCACTTTTTAAGCCCTTTGCCTTGTTAAGGGATGCCCACAGTAACCTCCAGGTAAGGACAACTTCCAGCTGTGACAGCATGGCTTAATGGAAGAGCCTGGCTGTCTCTTCCATCTTTGAGGAGCTTCTGGTCTGCCTCTTGAATCTCAATATAGGCATTCCTCTTCTCCAAAATGCTAATCTTTGCAGGTGCATACTCCTGTCTTGTTCTCCCAGCTGCCACATGCAACTGCCTTCAGCTAGAATTTTGTTGCATTAGTTGAGGTCTGATTAACACCTGTGACTTTCACTAAAGTGTGCTTTCTGGAAGGATTAGAGAAGGGAAATGCCTTATAAGTGTTAGGATATCATATATCTGAGTCTCTGCTGTTCTTGGATAACTGTTGCTGTGTGGGTAAGAGTGTAAGCCACAATGATTGTGCCTGTAGTCTTTTTGGAGAATCCAGCTCCAGAGGTTCCAGTCTCAGCACATAAGCATGTGTATTCACAGGTAAATCTGCATGAGCTGAGAATGTTTTTGTGTATGGTCATTGTTTTACCTCACTGTTGTGCCTTGTTACTTAAGGTTACTTTGCTTTTTAAAAATTTCCTGATAAATGTCCTCTTACTACTCCCTCATCCTTTAATGCCCATGTTTAAAAAATCTGGTGAAAGCAGAAGAGACAAAAAATTTGAGGATGAAAAGTGCTGTTCTTACGATCATTTGTCAGCAAATCTTTCTCCCCACTTTGAAAGCGTTCCCAGCTTACTTAGAGAAGAGTCAATAAAGTCTGTTACCAGCAAACCTGCAGCAGTTCTCGTAGCTTCTCCATCATGCAGCCAGTAAAAGATGCAGAGCATTTCCAATATAGGAAGCATGGATTACACATCAGGTGGAACTTGAGAAACAGGTTTAATATAGCATTTCCTGACAGTGCTCTTTCTTTTGCCTTTAAAACTTAGTTTTACTTGTAGTTCAGATGATGAACATCAAGCAGCCAGGTAGTTAACTGTCCTTCGGAAAAACAACTTGAATCCAGTACAAAATGTACCAGGAAGTGTCACAACAAAGACAAGAAATATGAGCTAGACCAGCCCCTTGGTTTGGTTACAGATCATTTCCTACTGAAACACAAATTTAGAAAGGTATATGAAAGGCATGTAGCTTCAAGTGTGTATTTGAGGGCATTATTTGAATGTCTTTAACCAATGAAACTTTACTGGTCCTTTAGAAGATTCTTGTAGGTAACTAACAGGGGGCTACTGGGAGAATGCATAATGGAGCAAAAGCCACTTTTTGTACCTGAAGAGGACATACTTTGTTGGTTGTTTTGTTCACTTGTTTGATTCTGTATGGTTTGAATTCACTGCAGCCCCTAGAAAAACATGTTGATGTGCTTTGCAATGCAGTGAAGCACAGTTCCCTGCTCCTTTCTGCTGAGGACAGGCTGTGCATGCCGCCGGGCGCTGGTGCTGGCACATGGGGTAGGCACCTCCCCCAGACAGCAGCAGGGAGAAGTAGCAGTCATGGGTGATGACATGGGTGGAGCTCCTCACACCAGTTGTCCCATGGGAGATAGCTTATCTGTGGACGCCTGTGTTTCTGGAATAGTATCCATTTGATGGAAAGCCAAAATTAGAGTAGGGAAGAAATTGGCTGCCAAGGGCTGATTGGCACTCAGAGTCAAAGGAAGCAGCATGGACCCTGCAGGGAGGATCTCCTTATCCGTCAGCACCAGCCTCTCTACCTGCAGGTGTGTCCCAGAAGTTCTTGCTGCTACTCTTCCTTCTGTTATTTTTGTTTCCCTTAAAAAATGTGCTCTAACTTTCAGCATTCTACACACAGAGACACCACAAGCACTTGATTAACTGGAAATGCAGTGCTATATGTAGAAAGGAGAAAGCAAAAAAATTTTAAGAGCACTTGGGTGCATCTGCTTTTTCTGTAGCTAAACAACCAGTTTGTTTGGTCAGCTCCATCTGTGTTCTGTTGTGTCATCTAAATTATACTGAAGAAGGGCTCAAGGCATTGCATAGTTAATTATGGTTCCTCTGCCCAGACCTTTTGTTGTCATTTTTCACACCCACACAATTCTTCTTGTCACTTCAGAAGCTCATAAGGGAAAGACACTATTAATGGAAACATAATTTGAGTTGAAGAATGGGTCTTTGTTGCCAAGTCTGGCTGGTGAATAATGACTCCTTAACTATTCTATGGACAAACAACTTTCATTTCTGGGGATGGCATCCTCCACCTGCAGTGTTCTTGTGGGGTGAGAACAGAGCTGATGACACAGTAAATGACCATGATGTAAAAAGGAAAAGGGGGAAGGATTTCAGTTCATAGCCAAGTGCTAAAATTTTGGTATGCTGTAACAAAACAGAGTAGCTGTTAATTATGTCTTCTATCAGAAATAACGGGTGGGATTGCTGACAATATTCTGTTTTCTGAGTACTTATGTAAATAAGAAGAGATCCTGTCTGCATTTGTTGACACATGTTGGCATGCTATTTTGGTCTGATAAGTGGGGTTTTTTCCATCTTAGTCTGCCTTTTTAGCAACATTTTCTATCATTTGTTAGAGCGGATGGTGTTAAAGTTTTTTTTCTCACCGTTGCAGTGATAATGTACTGTTCAAATCAGTCAGGTATGTTTGTTGGTTGAATAGTTATGGTGTCTTCATGAGAACTCTTGTATTTTAAAACTACCCTTTAAACATCAACTAATATCAACAAAATACTTCTGACTTGTCTTGGAATAACAAGTGGGCCATGAAAACAAAAAATTACATGCACCCAAACTATTTGCAGCAATTTGAAGAGAGTTGAAGAGTTCGAGCAGGGAGTTCTCTGCTCTTGGCTACAATGTACGAGCAAGACATTGCATGAAAACAAAATCAAATTATTGGGGTTATTTTCAAAGAAAGTCTGGAGGATAACTTCTTAAAGGCAGATATATGCCACAAGGATACAGTTTAGTACTTACTGGGATGAAAGGTAAAATCCCATTAAAAATCAAAGGGAGTAAGGGAACTCTATTGTTTAAATGCCTCAGAAGCTTCAGTGTGATTGGTCTTTCTCTGTTACTGTCTAAATACCTTTGGTAACCACGTCTTATGCTTTTTGCTTCTTTAAAAATCCCACTGGAGAAGAATATTACATGGGAGATGAATGCCCCCTTCCAAATGGAATTATGGCCCAGGTGCTTAGACCTGTTCCATTGCCAAAGTCTCACAAAACTGAAAGGATTTTACAGCTGGGAGGGAGTCCCATAGCTAAAAGAGAAGGTAAATTGGCAATGGATCGAAAACAAATTACTAATTGTTCACATGCATCTTTTTTCCAGCTGCCTATTTCTCTGTCCTTCGAAAGCCACACTCTACGTCCAGTTTCCCAGGAGGTCTGTTTTGTTTCTCCTTTCTGCTCACTATCAACTCTTTCACTCATTGCAAAATGCCTCCCTTCCATCTCCATGTTGCTCAGCTCTTTCCAGGGAAGTGTGATGCTGTCTCCTCTCATACCATCCTGCTTTCCTGACTGCCCTGGCCCAAGTCTGATGCAGAGCCAGCAATGCTGGTCTTCAGTGATAAATTATATCATCACCTCTCTCCCTTTTGACATATCAATTTATTTTTTTTCCTAAGACTTGCCTAAATCACCTTTAGCCATAGACTACTGAGAAGATGCTTTAACATTAATTCCAAATGCTCTTCAGAAAACCCCAAATTCCCAGTAAACATCAGAGAGCACAAGGGACCCAGCTAGTGCTCTAGTTTTGGGTAATTTTTACACACTCTGGATAGGTAAAAAAGGAATGGGGTAAAGCTGTCAGTTCAGTGACAACAAAGCACTCTGCACCACTTCCACAGTGGAAAGGGGTTCGTATCAAACTTCCTTGGATTGTAATAATGTGTACAAAGAGAATAAAATCCAGAGCCTTTTAGGTCACCTTCAACCAAATTGAAGTAAATTAATTAATGAGTAATTTCTTAATGGTGTTAGAAGAGCCAACGAGCAATTACCATGACTTACTGTAGAGCTAATTAATGTCTGGACATGTGTGTACATAGACATGGATGTGCACAGAAATTATTTCTACAAAGATCATATCAGGTAACTGTTTCAGAAAACTCTAAAAATGCTGAGTATATTCTTAATCATCTGAAATATTCTTAGTGCATCTGAAAAATATGGTTTAGAGGTATTTTTCACATTTTTGTTGCTCCATAAGTGATTTCTCCACTATAGCAAGGGAGGGACAGGAATCACTCTCACAAAAAAAGCAGAAAACATTGATGGTTTTTATTTCCAGTATAAGTCCCAAGGGAAAAAAAAATACCCTTCTTTCCCTATTATTCAGATTTAACAAAAGTCCTCAGATTTCCACTGGAGTGATTCCTCTCTCCTGTTGTGTCTCCTGCATCAGGGGGGCTCTTTTCACTAGTTCTCATATAGCAGACATATTTGCAAGAACTACTAAGTTTGAACAGGGAGAGATTTTGTTTGTTAACTAGACCTACAAAATTTCTGTGAGGACCCAGGGTAAGTCAGGTGCCCTCACTGTCCATCAGCTCTCACTGGCAAAGTGAAATCTGCACCTGAACTGAGCCCCTGCCATGAGCTGCACTGCCGAATGGATGCACATCCTGCATACTCAGCCTGGTCTGCATCGGGATGTTCATTGAGCAGTACAGCTGCAGAGGTGCAGGGCATAGCTGTGGAGAGCTTTAGTGAAGATTGACTGGACCAATATCCCTGTCATTGCTTATGCCAAGCAATGAACTCCAGCATTACCTGTATCAGTGTGCCAAAGGCATGGTAATTTGTATGTGGCTACTCATAATATGTAGGGTGTAGTATATTTGTACAACTGGGTTTTTGTAAATACATTGTGAGGACAAGTCTTAAAAATGCGAACAAAAAATATTCCAATATACACAACAATAAATATATACATGTGAAACTGAACTCCCTCTTCTTCCATTGCATAAGACCAGCAGGCATGAGAAGAAAACAATGCAATTTCACTTTTTATAACTGCAGAGATTAGAAACAAGGATGTGTAAGGAAGATATCTCTGTCACGGAAAGAGGACATATTGGCAAAAAATAAATTCTGAGGAAGCTTCACTGTAGGGGCCTGCATTGACCCTTTTGAGACACATTAATGAAAGTTCCTCTTGACTTCAGCAGGAATTAATGTGCAAGCAAGGGGAATACCCAAGAGCATATTATGCTTCTAGAAAACATGATAAAACTTGTTGGCTGCTTTGGAGGAAAAGGGCGTTTTCACAAATGGGAATTGTTCTAGACAGGTCAGGATTCCCCTGCCAGATGTCCTTCTGTTGTTCCTCCTTCATCCTAAACTGCTTATGTTGCTTCTGTGATGATAGTTTTGTCTTTCTCCTAGGTATTTATCTTATAGCAATAGTGCCATCTTCTTTTACATTTACTGCTAGCAGTACCACAAACCAGCATCCTGTTTGCCTTCTTTATTGCAGCTGCATACGGGGCGGAAGGCTTTAGGGACTTTCATGCAATAATTCCCAAATCTTTTTCCAGTAAGTATACTGAAACTCAGTTCACTACAGAGCATTTCCATCTAGTTCCTACTTTTATGATTTTTGTTTTTGTCATTTCACTTCTGAGTAATGTATGTTTGTCTGCATGCACTTAAGTAGTCTGATCTTTTTGCTTTGTTCACATGTATTTTGTTTTAACTTAACAGAAAATCTGCTTCAAAAGCCACCTTCTCCAAATCCCTGGCAGGCAAGGAGCCTATAATTGTTTAGTATTAACATGTATTTATTATTCTTATAACTGAAAGGAAAAAAAAATTACCTGTAAATTGTGGAAGATCTTGTCATATACTCAGGCCAAATACTTCTGTTGCTTCCATTTGCCGTGGTGAAAATAACAGTATGGGGTTGTAGTCCACTAAATTTGCAGAATCACTTCTGTTTAACCAGTCATACCATCTTTCTATGTCATTGTTTGGTCATTGATTTTTCTGCCATATCACTAAATTATTCTCCTTTTTAGAACATACACTTTCAAGGAAAACTGCTATTTATGATATGCATTTATTGTGGTTTGTGTATGATTTCTATTAAAAATGCAATACTTGAAAAATCATTAAAATACCTAGATTGGTAGACTTTTTAAAAGGTGTCCAGTCAAGCAGTATTCATAAGTGTGAACACCTTTAGGCATCTGTTTCCCAGCAGGATTTTGAGTCAGGTACTCTAGTCAGTTACATCCATGCAGTCCTCCTGGGACTCTTGTGAGGTTGCAGGATGTATCAGAGAAGAGCTTGTCAGTCCTCTCCATTTCAAGGGAGTACCAAGGTCTTTCAGCCTCTTGAGGTAATTATAGCCGATAGCTTATTATTATCACACTGCTACACTATCACTTTTGAATCAGGTTACCACGAAAGAGAAGGAAAAGACCTGGACTTCATTGGATGAAACAGATCCTTTGTATTCTTAGCTACCCACTAAAGTAAATTCTTTTTTTTTGGGGGGTGGGGTGGGATGAAGGTAGAGGGGGTTTTACTGTATGGAAAGTAAGATTTTGGGCAATGAAATAGGTTTTTTTCAGCCTAATGAAGAAGTATTTTTTGCCAAAATCACCAGATCAGAAAATAGGGAAATAACAGAAAATATTACTTTTTTCTTCATAAAACACCATGCAATCCTGTGGAGAGAAGAGGAATACTGGCATGAACTGGTCTGAATCTTGGCCCTTTCCTTAATGTTAAAGTTGGCTATGTTCATATCAGATCAAATTTACTAGCCTCTATGTTATCACATGTTGTGAGGCTATGGCAAATTTACACCTAAGTTCTTCTGGCTGTAAGCAATTGATGCCTATGGGATTACAACAAAAATGATTTATCCAAAAGAGTCATAACACTTTTCCCAGCCACCTTTTTTATTTGACTGGTTTTTAATCATAGCTCCTGACTCTAGGAATCTTCTCCTGTTATTCATCAATCCTAATCCTGCTGTCCTAGATACACAACTATCACTCCTATAATTTCCTTAAATTTTTCCTTCCATCCTTCCCTACTCTGCTTTCTTTATCAGTGTTTGTACTCTTTGCTTTCCCACTGTTGTTGCTTACCCCATAGAACTGCAAACCAAAACTTTGGATTCAGTACAACCCTTGGAATCTTCCTGCCAAGTGGAGAGTGTTGCATTTTCTGTTCACTTTTATCCATTGAGTTACTTACTTTCATGATTGTTTTGGACAAATCCCTATGAAGTGGATTCATTTTAAATTTCATTCCAATTAGCCTGATTGTCAAAATCAAAGCTATAAACGCAAAAATCTCAAAGCAACCTAGAAACAGACCTGTAATATTGTTTGGTTCCCAGCTCCCTGGATGCCTTGTATTTGTTTTACTGATATTCACTGTTCACTGCTTGATGTGTTACAAACTCATCTCATTGCCCATAGAATTGTAGTCGAGTCCATAGCATTTGTTATTTAGTGATACTGTACCTGCTGTTTAGAAGTTAACTCCGTTCATGTGATTGTTTCTTTGCCACATTATTTGTTCTGTAACCAAACTGAGTGGCATCCTGTATTGTTTTTTTTCAGCTGGTAATATTAAAATAGAGACTCAGAGTGATGAAGAGAATGGGCGTGCCTGTGAAATGAATGGGGAAGAATGTGCAGAGGATTTACGAATGCTTGATGCTGCAGGAGAGAAAATGAATGGCTCACACAATGGCCCAGGCAGCAAGGCTTTGTCAGGAGTTGGAGGCATTCGACTTCCTAACGGAAAGCTAAAATGTGATATCTGTGGGATAATTTGCATCGGTCCCAATGTGCTCATGGTTCACAAACGAAGCCACACTGGTAAGGCCTGCCATAGTTTTTCCTGTAGTTGACAAGAACTGGCCACATATTAGTAACTAAGACTTATTTTCTGTATCATGCACATGTTGCCTCTTGTAAGGTAAGGCAGCGTTGGTGAGCCTTCAGAACTCAGTTATTTTGGGACATTCTTTTGGCCTGCACAGGAATTGAGACTTCTTCATGGAAGTCCATCTATGGGGCTAGAAATTGTGCTGTTTGTTTGGTTTGAAACAAAAAAGTTTGTAAAATCAAATTTAAAAGTAAAGAAGTCTTGTTTAATTTCTAAGAAATGTCTAAGAACTGCTGAAAAACCCATTTGCAGCTAACTCTGAAATTAACCCAGTTGTAATCTGGTCTGTAACCCAGTCTGTAAAAAGAGCAAAGCTCGTTATGGATCAGTGATTATGAAAGTGATTGGCAAAATACATATTAAGAGAACTGTATTGATAGACTTAGTCAAAAAAGACTTACATTTCATGTCCAGTGTTTCATGAAGTAAAAACAAGTATTGTCACTGGCCAAATGTGCAATAAAGTGTTTCCACTGGGACGCTAAAAGGGACATGTAAAAATTTTGTGTTCCATAAAGATGGCTTTTCATTATACAGTGCTGGGAATATTCTTGCCTCAATTTTATAATTCTGAATAGTCTCAAAGAGGGCCAAAAATGAAGAGACTGAAACAAATGAAGGAGTAAAGAGTGAGTCTCACCTTGACTGATATAAGATGTCTAAAAATTAGGCTTCCAATCTAAACTTTAATGTCATTCATAGTTAAAAGAGAAGAACTGAACTGTACTGCTGTTTCACAGAAGTTGCTTTGAAAATAAATTGGGGATTTGGCATTTTTGCATGAATATTCCAATGAGAGGGAATTTTAAAATATTTTTAAGGTAAGAATGATCTGTCTTATAGTTACATTCAACTGAAATAGTTGTGCCAATAAACATATAGACACTTTCTTCCTCCATGTCCTCACAGTCTTGCTTAAATAACTTTCCCACAATTACTAAGTAGTGAGATTAACAAAGTACTTTCAGGGTTTAATGGAGAGGATCCACGAAAAGCCCTGTATTCCATTGCCCTCAGTGTCGCTGTCTGTCACAGTAACTGTGTCTGTTTAAGCTGTGGAAGTGTGCGATCTGTTAGTGTAACATGGGTTACCCAGGTTCAGAAACAATGCTGTTACACTGCCTGCTTCAAAGTACTCTTCAATTCCATGTGATAAATCCCTCTGTCAGGGAAGAGCAGACAATTATTGGAAAAGCCACAACTAGTACTCAGAAGAGAGGCCATAGCCTACTTCCTAGATAAAACAAAGTGGTTGTTGATCCTTTCCTTTCCTTTCCTTTCCTTTCCTTTCCTTTCCTTTCCTTTCCTTTCCTTTCCTTTCCTTTCCTTTCCTTTCCTTTCCTTTCCTTTCCTTTCCTTTCCTTTCCTTTCCTTTCCTTTCCTTTCCTTTCCTTTCCTTTCCTTTCCTTTCCTTTCCTTTCCTTTCCTTTCCTTTCCTTTCCTGCCCTGCCCTGCCCTGCCCTGCCCTGCCCTGCCCTGCCCTGCCCTGCCTTCCCTTCCCCTCCCCTCCCCCCTCTTCCCTCTTCCCTTTTCCCTTTTCCCTTTTCCCTTACATTAATATGATCCTTTAAAAGTTGATAAAATGAGTGCATAAAATGAGTTGTAGCTGAGGCCTTTTAAACAGACCCATGGGCTGAAGAGGATGCTGTAGTGGTTGAAATAATATGTTGCAACTTAAAATGCACTTAGAGGTAGAAGTCTTTGTACTTTTTTAAGCAGACTGCTCTTTTATTTAAAAGCCCTGTTGTTGCTGAATCAGAGGAGCTGTTTCAGGTCCCTAAGAGTCCATGGCAGTGTTTGCACCAGGGCTGAATGGCCTGTATGAAGATACATATGGCCTGTATGACTTTAGGGAGGCAGCGGGCACAGCTGCCTTTGTTTCTTGTGCACTCCTTGGTACCCAGCACGCTGTGTCTGAGCACAAGCTGGGCTGCCTGTTCCCTGTGACAATATCCCCAGGTGCCACCTCACTGGGTGCCAGGTCATTTCCCTGGCTCAGACCTTCAGCTGCCCAAATTGCTTGCCTAGCAGAGGGACCCATTTGGCTGCCAAGGGTGCTTGGGGTGCTACCACACAAAGATTGTCACTTGAAGATTTCTCCACCCTTTGCAGAGATCTTCCCTTGCCAACTAGACCCTCTTTTTAATCAGGGAATGTCGTTCAAGCCTACAGTGGAAGCACCCCACAAGAGGCACTTTGCTTAGGAGGACCCCCTTCTTTTACACTCAGTAAAACTAAAGGGTGTGAAGTTTTGTCCCTGTGTCCTTCCACGGAAAGAATGCCTTTTCTTTCCCTCCAGCCTTGTCCTCAGCTCCTCTCCTGAGCAGCCTCTTTGAATGAGCTCAGGTGGTTTTTCAGGGGCTGGCAAAAGAGTGGAAGTTCAGAGCTGGTAGTTTAAATTAAAGGGACGTCATGGGGAAACAGTGGTGACTGCTTTTCCTTTCAGCTGCGCTGTGAAAATTAAAGTCGAAATGGGATATACTATTACAGACATTTAACTGACTATGCTGAAGCCCATTTCAATACATGTCTGGTGAAGGAATAAGCCTCACAAATGAATTACTTTGCTGCTAATTCATGTAAAACCTGCATATGCAGTGAGGTTTTCTTAAATAAATATTTGATAAGTGAACAAAACTCTAGCACACTAAAGTGCCAAAATAAAATGACTGCCTGACCTTATAAAAGACATAATTACTTTTAATGAATACACCTGCCAAATGCAGATATGCAGAGCAGCACCTGATATTTTTGCCCCCTCCTGTACAGCACGGACTGCTTCCTAGCACCTTACCTGTCGCTTCCATCTGCAGAGCAAATCCCAACTCACTGATGCCCAGCTCTTGTCACTCTCCTTCCCTTTCAGCGCATTAATTTTCTTGTTTGTTTGGTGTTTAAGAAAAAGGAGATCTTGAAAGGAGAAAGAAGCTCCTGCTTCCTGATGCTGAAACCTCAGGGTATAGATTCAAGCTTCTCTTGCTCACTGTGCATATATCTGCATATATGTGCATATCTCTGTATGTGTGTGCATAGGTGTATATATTGCCTCCCTATATGTGCACTAACTTAAGTCACCAGTTAGTTCACTCACATCTTGTTACTTAGTTCTGAATATCTCAAATTTATTTAGAAAATTAATGCCCATTGAAGGGAAAAAAAAAAAAAAGAAAAGAAAAAGAGAGCTCTGCAGGTCTCTGTGTGTTAGGTGATCTTGTCATATTGTTTATGAAATAAGAAATATTTTAATTAAGATGATAAGTGTTCTTCACTGAAAAAGTGGTCCAGGGCCCAAGCTCCCAGCAAGGCTTGCAAATCACTGCAATGGTGATAATGGTTGATTGAGTTAAGGGTCCCATTGCAGTTCTTGTTCCTGGGCCTATAATTGATTGTGGCTACATGCCCAGGACAGGTATATGCTGTTCAGACCTGGAGAAAATAACACAATGTTTAGACTGTTTAGAAAAAGAGTCATTATGTGTTTTTTCTTTCCATCCTGTTCAATCCTCATTTTGGGAGGTATCACCACACCCAGTAACTTTCCATCTGTGGCTGTCAGCTTCCTGGCAGGTCTGCAAGTTTTGCTGGGCTCACAAGAAAGGCATTCCCCACACCACTAGTTGTAGCATGGACAACTAAGGGCCAGCCAAGCTACACGTAGCTTCAAGGTCTTTTGGTGACAATGTTGTTTCCCTTCTACGCACCGTGAGTGCAGGCTCCCTTACGTTTGATCCCGCTGTAAGTTCTGGAGAAGTAATTGGAATGCAGCAGTCTCGTTTGAAATGCTCCATCCATCTGTCTCTTCCACCTAGTGCAAGATTTCACCCTGTAATTGGGAGAGCTGTAGGCTTGAGATACATTTCATTCTTACTTTGCTTTACATTTCATTCCTGGAGTACTTTTATGATTCTTTATTCTCCCCTTACAGTCCTCTGAGTAAAAATAACAGAAATGAATGCTAGAAAAGCTGCTTAGTAAGAATTAACCATTTCTTCTGAATTTGTATTCCCCTTGCCAAGCTGACTTCTTTCATTTACTGTTTCAGTCCATTTCTGAAAAATACCTTCTGCACTGAGTAACTGCCCCAAAGATTAAGTAAAGCAGAGAGACACTTACCTGTTTTCTTTTCCCCCTAACTGTACCATGCATGGCTTATGAAGTACATTGCAAAGTCCTGTAAGGCTTATGCTGGCATTTTTGTGTGCCACGCCAGCTGAACCAGATGTGAGTATAGTTTAGATGAACAGAGCTACTTGATGGACCAAGAAAGTGAGCTCATTTGGCTTGACAGGCACTATGCTGCCCTGCTTCTAACTGACCACTGAAAATGTCTTGCCATGATGGCAGTTTTCATATTTTTGGGTTGGGATTGTGCTGCTGTCTAATTGATCTTCAGCTGTTCTGCTGCATTACCCAGAAGTCAAAAATGATCATGCTGCACATATATGCACATGTACGGACATAAAATTTCATCCTAGGTGTGAAAAATAATATATGATGTTTAAGTGAGAGAGAAGGAAGATATTGTTTAATTTTTTTTTTTTAATATTTTAACTTCAGCTCTGAAATCTTAAATACAATGTTATTGTTACACAAAAAAAAATCAAGACTAAGAACAAGTCATCTCTGGGCTATTTCTGATGTTGTTGATGCACTATAATTACTACAAGAGATTGAATTGATGCCTAAGAGAAACAGAATTCAGCAAGTGAGTTTTAAAGGCTAGTTTGACTTAGTTGAGGGCCGTGCAGAAATAGGCATGCAGAAGCAGTTCTTGCTGATAGAATGCTCTCATGTATAAATTTTCTCTTATTCCTATCTGGTACAACTGGAGACATATTTTTTTTCCCACTGATTTCAGAAGAGGCCTCATCCATCTTAAATTTAAAAACCAAGAGCAAAACCTAAAACCCCCTAATTAATAAATTATCATATTGATTTTAAACAGCACTAAATAGCAAACAACAGCCATATCAATTTTTGCAAAGGCTTTGATTCACTTCCTTGATAACAGGCACCAGTTTAGACAAATCAAGGCTGTGTGTGTTCAAGTTTTTCCATGTCTGTCCAAGGTGTAGAGCACCAGAGCCTGTTTGTGCAGCTCCTCTGTTCATACCTTACCTAGGGCAGGGTTGGGACTTAGGCATGGAAGTACAGGGCTTCCTTTGCACTGTCTTAACTTCTGTGATTTTACTCTATTGCTTTCTCTCTTTTCTCTGTCTCTTTCCTGATTTGGCTGCTTAGGGACAGACAGGTAATGGAGAAGAAATTGAAAGGGAAAATACAGGGAAAATGTAAATGAAAAGAAGTTATTATAACTGTTATAATGAAGTGCCTTTCATTTAAATATAAGAATGTAACGCTGAAATGAACTTGTGATCCTGAAATGCATTTTTAATGAGTTTCCTTTTTATTTTGCTGCTTCAGTGGCATATTTTAAAGACCCTTTGAAAAAAGCCACATTAAAAACCCCACCAAATGCCACAACATGCAAAATTGGATATTGGTTTATTCCAAAACTGCTGATCAGGAAGAGTGGCTCTTCAACACAAAATGCTGCAGTCACTTTATTTAAATGAGTTTGAATTTGCATTGTGATGTGCCATTCTGATTTAGAAAAAAAAAATTAGATTTTCAGATCAAATTGACCCAGCCAGTGAAGCATTAAGAAACTGGCAGGTTTAGTCTGAAAGCCTCATGTTATATCAAACCTGCAGCCGGTGGAAGTCACAGAGCAGCAGTGAGAAAACAACTTTCTCCCTGAAATCTTTCTCTTGTTACCGCATAAGATTTTTTTGTTCTCACATATTTTCTCCTTCTTCCCATAGGAGAGCGCCCTTTCCAGTGCAATCAGTGCGGAGCCTCCTTTACCCAGAAGGGCAACCTTCTGCGCCACATAAAGCTGCACTCAGGTGAAAAGCCCTTCAAGTGTCACCTGTGTAACTACGCTTGCCGCCGCAGGGATGCCCTCACGGGACACCTGAGGACTCACTCAGGTAAGTGAAGGTTTGGGAATAACCAGGGCTGCTTATCGCCATACCTGCTGAGGAGATGGGGGTGGCCACCAAGCCTGAGAGCTCTTTTCACAGTGTGGAGCTGAGTAGCCCCATCTTGGGGTTAACCAAGCTGTGAGTCGGCCACAGCGTGTCAGCATCAGAAATGACTAAACACGTCACACTCACGACCCTTCACCAGAAGAACCGGGTTTTTTCCCATACTTCTTGGCTGATTCAAAGTTTCTGTGTTAGGGTTTCATCTTACAAGCCTCATGTGAGTAATACATTTCATGGAAGTACGAAGATGAGTTAAAGTTGATTAATGTTTTAGGGCTAGAGATAATATAAAGTTGAAACACAGTCTGCTATTCATCCTCAACCTAAGGAGTGAACACTGCCTACAGCATTTAGCAGGAGTTACTTGTTGCACCTTGTTATTACAAGTACTTTGAAAGAGAGAATGGGGAGAAGGGAAAGGGTGGGAGAAAGAAAGATTATTATCTTCCACAAAAGGGGACTCTGATGGAGTTTTTCAGCATCTGTCTCAACAGTAATATGGAGATATGAATAAATATTTTTGAATAGCTGCACTTTCCTGGTACCATGAACATCTCATTGTTTGACAGAAGCCATAGTCACATACCTTCTGTGAAGTAAAACCAATTTAGCACATTTAAAGTGCCTTTAAAAGCGGAGTGCGATCTCATCTAGTTTCCCAAGCTAAGCTGCAAATGCAAATTGCTATTTGGATGGGAGACCTCCAATACTCATTGCTGGAATTGACACTGGTAACATTACCTGTGAAAGTTGGCTTTGGGTTCTGGGTGGCAGAAAGGGAGCTCTCAAAATTATGTTTTTGTGCTGCTAAAATCTAGGCAAATTCTTTTCTAGCACTCACATTGAATAATAAGATCCTTAGAGTTGACCCAAATTTCCAAAATAATTTCCACTTTTCCTGGTTTTCCCAGCCTGATTGAAGAAAACATATATTTTAAATAGTATTTTGCCTCCCTCTCCTTTGCTGATATTGATTTTCATGGATGCACAATTTGAAACATAGCTTTTCGTGTATATATATATGAAATTGCACCTAGACCCTCTTGGCAAACTTTGAGGGTTCTGTAATTAAAGAGACAGTGGCTAAATTATAGATAATGATTAGTTCCTGCAATTGGCAAATTGACACCAATACATTATAAAACAAGTTCGATGTCTGAATCTGATTTTCACCTAAGAATCTGCAAATAAAATTTGGAAGTTAAACTGTGTAGCCATCTAAAATTGTGAAATCACATATAATGTGACTGTCTTGTCATGTTAAGACAGAAAATTCAAGTCCAGAAGTACATAAACCAGTATTTTTGTGCAAAATTCCTAGAACCAGCTAGATCTGGATTGGTGTAATACAGAAAAGAAATTGTCATGCCATTTCTCTTGAATTTCCAGGAGCAGAAAACACACAAAATCTAAGATTGTCTTAAAAGGGTTGGGCTGGTTCTGTTTACACCAGAACCGACCTCCAGCCAAGTGTCTACCTACACCACCAGTTCATCCACTGGCAGTCTCTGTCCCACTGGGCACTAAAGCAACTGTTCCCAGACCTTTGAAGGTATCTCGGTTTCTAACCTGTGTAGACGCTGTTTTTAAAGATTTAATGTCACAGTCTTTATCTGATCGGAATAATCTAAAATCAGTTTGCAGCACCCATAGAATTGGCCTGTTGATGTAAAGATATACAGCCAGTTTTCCATTAGCTGTTTCTCACTTAGATTTTTTTAAATTGACAAAATCTTTCTTCACCCCAGCATGGCTTTATTTTTGGGGTGGGCTTTTTATCTCTTGTTCTTACCATTGTTAATATGCTGTTGAATGCCTCTTCTGAATCTCATATTGAATTGTGTTTTCTCCAGTTGGCAAACCCCATAAGTGTGGATATTGTGGTCGCAGTTACAAGCAGCGCAGCTCTTTGGAAGAACATAAAGAACGCTGCCATAACTACCTGCAAACCATGAATCTCTCAAGCAGCATCTATCCAGGTAATAAAAGTGTCCATTTGGGGAATATTGCTGTCCTGTCATGAATGCAGAGGAAGGAGTGCAAAAGAATCAGTAGTACCATTTGTAGCAACTTCTGCTTTGGGAAGGCACATGCATCCCCCATATGTATGATACTGTGTCTGGATTTATGCTTTATTTGAGAAGCATTTGGCTGTTGTCTCGCTTTGTTTAGCTCCAGTAAAAAGCCAAAGTACAATTCAAACATGTAGCAAAACACTTGCAAGGCCTGGAGATCATCAGTTTGTCATCTCAAGACAATGTGGCTATATCACCTCACTGCCTTCTCTTGGAGGCCTGTATTGCAATACACTTGTGGATGTGTTTTTAATAAAGACTGAATGCTGGTGTTCTAGGTAAGGCTGCAGAATCTTCTGCACTGCACATCTTCTTCCCAGGCATGGCTTAAAGGTCTTACTTGACCACTGGGAACAACTCATCTAACAAGGATGAACAATCTGACTTTGATCTCACTCTGCCAAGCAAGAGGACATAAAGCCAGAGATATTTAATTTAGGCAGTTTGACTTGAGACAGTCCAGAACAGCTAATAACTTCTTGACAGCCTTCTTCCCAAGCTTCCCTTTAAAAGAAAACTGGGAGGAGGTGAGGTTCTGTGTTGAGACTAGTGCAATGATGAAGGTAGTCTATTTCTTGGAGAATATTAAAAAAACTATGCCCAGAAAGAGAGCAAGCAGATATTGGGACTTGGATTAAATTTTTTAACAAAGATCCAGATGATCTGCATGGGATTGATCACAGTAATTAGAATTACAAAGTCCCCTTGAATGTGCAGTTTTAGATAGAGAAGATCCAGCTTCTCTGGTGGAGTTTAAACCCAGCCAGTAAGTTCCATTTCCTGCATACCTTTGTAATCCTGTCAGTATATGTTATTTAATTTGTCAAATAACAAAAATGGAAGGTTCTCTCTGCCCTATTTGCAATGATGCTTCATTTAATATTTTATATCTGTACAGAACCTGAATATGTTTTTACATGCTATCAAATAATGTAAAGGATATGCACATAATGATAGCAGTGAATACAACTGAGATGCTTTAGCAGATAGCATGTAAGAGCAGTGCCCCTTCTAATTTTATTGAGGGGCTGGAGAATATATGAATAGAAAACCTCAATGTAATAATGTACAGTAAGCAGCAATATTTATTTCTCAAAGAGGGGACAGGATTTAGAATCAAATATTCTGATTTGGGATTTCAGTCTTCGGTGTCTGGCACCTGGATTTAACTGCCTGCACACAGAACTTGAAAGTATGTGTGAATGAGTAGCTGAACTACTAAAACTCTTATTAGGATGAAAACTATGTCAGGAATCATAAACTTTAGTAAGAAATGAAAAAGTTTTAGAGACTGACCCTTGTTTATATAAAATCCTGACAGGAGAGCTTGCACTAGCTTATAACTAAATATCTAATAACTCAGAGGGATAAAAACTTGAGGAATTAATTAACGCTTTGAAAGAATCACTTCCTCTTGTGTATACTGGAAGTATCATCACATTCTATATTTGACATAACAGGATGGCTTTTGCAAATTAGAAAAAAAATTATTTACTTAAGGGTGTAGACGTCATATTCAGCCAAAGACTTCACTCTTAAAGGAATTTAGTCCTCAGTTAATAAATTAATTCTTTATATCTCTAAAAAATAAAGCTTTCCTTCATTTTTTCCTAATATTTTACATGATGAAAATGTAGAAAAAACAGCTGAGAATGAGTGGATGTCCTGTGAATTTTAATGTATTCTATGATATATTTAGAAAAGCAAGTAGCTATAATACCACTGTTCTTATACTATTTCAAGGTGTGATGTGGATCTGTCAGAGCCATTATTCAGACCCGCTTTTTCCCCCAGCCTCAAAAAAAAAGTTGGTACAAAAATCTGCTAGAGCGTCTGATTTGACATTCTGCCACAGCAGGATTGCTTTTTAAAGCATTTTTAAATACCTTTTTCAGTACACATAGAAAAAATGTCAGTTGAAAGGACCGAAACTTGTAGAAGCTTTCCATCAGCTTATAAATCTAACAAATGTAATTGAGAAAGAATTTAAATAAGGAAAAGATAGAATAAAAGGGAGGAAGAACAGGAACAAGAGATCGTACTTACATTTTAACTTCGGTTTACTTTCTTTAAGAGAAGGAAATACAACACAGAATTGGAACCTGATGAATTTAATGGCAAAATTCTTATTTTGGAGGACTATAATCTCACTGTCCATGTGAAGTTCTTCTCTTAAAGATATCATCTGGAGTTTTTCATTTGAGTTGAGTAGAACTGTGCTGAAGTCTTACCAGGCTTATGTAAAAGAACAGGAGAAGTAGTTTATGTAATTTTAAAACTGTCAATTACAGTTCTTCAGTCACTGGGAATTTTTGATTGAAAAGATAATTTTTTTTTCAGTTCACGGACACCAAATTATAAAGAAATATTTATCCATTTGGTAGCAGAATTCAGAGGCTTTCAGTTACAAGTGCTGGGGATTAGTATGGAATTCAATTTGCCCTCTTTTTTAATAACAGTTTTAGAAGTTTGAAAGTTTGACTGTTGAATACATGACTCATCCTCTCTTGAACTGATTAGAAAAGGAATGTTATTATATTCTAAATAATTATTTCTTGGTCATTTAGACTTTTAACTAAAAATGCAGTCTTTTGTTTCTTTGTTGAATATCTGCTTTAAAACATTCTCTGTAAGTCTCTTCCTGAGGTGGTACCTGTGGGCCTTGACCAGCACAAGATGCCAGTGTGTGCTTGTTCAATGGTGGCTATGTACCATCAAAATCCTTTACTCTTCTGCACCTTCATGACCAAATTCTTCTCATTTCTTGCAATGGTTACAATCTTTACTGTCTTATGGGCTGGAACATAATTCCATGAAACTCCCTGTAACTGGCATTGGCATTGGCATTTTCATTGTCACTGTCACTGCAGTACGTGCTGCTGCAGCAAGGAGTCAAGAACCAGTTGTGTACTTCTCAGTTTGGTATTGCAGGGCACTGTTGAACAGGACACTTCACCTGCCCGTCACAGGTATCCATCAGACCTGATTTCACATATTTCAGGAACAGCAACATTTTCACAATCATCCTTTTATGGCTATGGTATATTGTCAGAGTAACACTGGATTGCAATGATGTGTTCTCAGCTATTGAGAAACACCCAGGTACCAGGGTAATGGGTCCTGTGAACCAGTAAATCCAGTGATAAAACAAATTCTCAGCAGGCACAGAAGGCAAAATATAGCAGAGTGGGGCACCTAATTGGAACAGCTCCTAGAACCAAAGTATAAAAATCATCTTTTGCGTCTTCCTTTAATAGCAATTCAAAAGTTCAGGAAAAATGTCCATATCTTAGTAGCAGATAAAAATAAAATTAACCCCTCTTTCTCCCTTGACAAGCAAACAAAAAAAACCCCAAACCCCACAAACAAACAAAAATCCCCACCAGCACAGCAGTTGTGCTCTGATCTCGGTGCATTCATCTTCCTCTTAGATGATGGAAGTCAGAAATACCTTTCCATACCTTTTTCATAGTCATTGTTTTGGCAGTGCATTTTCATACATCCCTTTTGTTTCTGCAGGAAAGTACTGAAGTAAAATATACTGAAAGTGAAATAGTCTCCTTTTCCTAGAGCCTCACAGTTAAGCTTCTAATTCTACAGAGTCTCAGCAGCAGCAAGAGGTTGGGAAACAGGTTTGAGTATTGGAAATCAGTGTTCCACTGAAGGTGTGATTTTATCAATTAAAATTGTTATTTAAAGTCTAGAATAGCATCACAGAATTATTGAAGTATTTGCTAAGGGGTAAAAGGGGCTGGAGACAAGGGTTGGTGTAGCTTGCAAATACATCTTCCACTTCTGGAGTTGAGAAGTTTATCCATTTTTCCTGCTGAGGAAGCAATTACCATACACGGGGTTTCACTGGGAGAGGTGCAGAGGGATGCTGGGAGCGTTTCAGTGGGAGAGTGAAAAGGTGAACTGCTTTGTGTCCAGGATAAAGTTAGGACCTCATTTTTTCACAGAAATGCAGAGTGGCTGTAGAACAAGAGTGAAGAGATTATGTGACATACAGGGAGAAACCTTGCAGTTGTTATCTCATTTTTGTGTCCTAAATGAGGAAAACATGAGCATGTACATAGATTAATGAGCATGAGGGAATTCGTTACCGAGAGACAGAATCATCCTATGTCTCATATGCTCGCTCCTTCATCCAGCTGCTTGGGAGCTAAAAGACATTGACTGACAAACAATAACCTAAGACAACAGTTCCATTAAAATGGAACCTGCCTAACCCTTCTGATGTCATTTGATTTCAGTCATAAAAGACGAAAGTAACCAGAGTGAAATGGCTGAAGACCTGTGCAAGATAGGGTCAGAAAGAGCCCTCGTGCTGGATAGACTAGCAAGTAACGTCGCCAAACGTAAGAGCTCTATGCCTCAGAAATTTGTTGGTAAGAGTTAAACATTTGCTGTCTCCTAAAAATAAAATAAAACAAAGCCCCCTAAAAAAATCACAGCATTTTTACTTTTGCTTTATAATTTTACTTGTTTTGCTGAATTAACAATATGTATCTCTATAGAAGCAGATACAGAGATGCGTTGGGAGAAAAAAAAACCCTAAATATCTCCAGCATAAATTTCTTCATGTTTAATTTTCCACATCTGGAGATCAATTTTAAGTCTTTTTCCTGCCTTTTTAAAAGCTTATGTAGCAGATTGTTACAAAATCTGGACAGGTTCTTGAAGTTGCCTTAAGAACCTGAAAATAGGAAGAGAAGTTTCCTATTGGGATAGCATTTGACCACACTTTCAGAGTTATTTTATTGAATTCTTGAATGACATTCAGATCTGGGCATATTGGTGTTTCTGAAAGCATTTGTGAATAGTTGAACATAGACTGGGTAATATTCCTTCTCCCTTTAATAAAATCTGTTTATTTTTACAGCCCAAACTGATATGTCTGAGAACAGTACCTAAATGAAAGGACCTTTGAGTACATTCTATGAACAATACAAAAACTTCATGCCCATTTGCACCTAGCAGCTCTTGTTTAACAATGAAAAACTTGACATTAAGCCTATAAAAATGAAGGCTACTCATATTGTTCTGTTTAGTAGGCCTGTGTTAAGTAGGGATTTACACCTGTTTTGTGAGACTGACAGACAATATTTTGTCAGCTAGGTAGGGTTAGTCTTCAATAAATAAATACATGGGAGATCAGAGGACAGCATAGACTCCTATCTAGTTAGGTTCTTTTTTAATTCTCTGTACATTTTAAAAAAATATTCTATAGGAGAAAATCAGATGAAACTAAAGCCTTTAAAACAAAGTACACATTAAGAAGGTCTTCAGTAAAAAGTCAAGGCAAATAAAAAGACCAGTTTATGGGACAGAAAATGCAAATATACTTTCTTCAACAAGGACACGAGGGTGAAAGGAAAATTAGTATTTCCTAGACAAGGAAAGGGGAGTTTCAGCTACATCAGGACGTGCAACAAAAGGTTTTAAATTAAATTCCAAGGCTTTTTTCAAGTCCAGGCAACAAAAAGAAGGCAACAATTCTAGGAGATAGTCAAGGATAAGAAACACTTATGTTTATAAAAGGGCAAAAGCTGTAGTCGAAATAGTTACCAAAAATGTATCAACTATAATATGTATGTAAGGCCAACCAGACTAGTTTAGACACTCCAGTAACTGTTTGCATTTGGCAAGATACTAATTCTATGAAAGTTACAGGAAGACCAGAAGTGCTAAAATTTAGAAGGTACTAGCAAGTACCCTATATGCAATGTATCCTTGGGTGTGGACTGGCTATTTCGTTCTCTTTTTCTCTGTTCACCCTAAGAAACAGCAAAGACAGCCAGCTTAACTATGTGCTTTAGGAGGGCAGAGTTTCCTGTCAGTTTTTCAGGGTGCAGTGTAAGAAGACAACCTACTGACAGCAGATATTTATGGGAATTTGCTAACCTTCAACAGGAAAAACTTTTTTAACAAGAAAATGCTCCCAAATCCTTTCCTTTCCAATCCTCACCTGCTGCTTCATACAGTAGGCGAATTCCTGATTAACACAAGGTTGGGCTGGCCAGTGAGGAGAGCTTTTGGCTACTAAAACGTGTTTATTGCTCTTTCAGATTATCATGTTGTCCCAATCCCTGTGCTGAATTCCAGGGACAAGGAGTAAAATGGCATCCTTCACATAAGGGAAGGAGCATCTTCTTCTTCACTAGTTTTTCTCAAGAATAAATTAATTACCCTTCAAAAATGAGATTGTTCACCAAATTCAGCCAGTTATCCGTAAAATTCTCTCTGTATTCTGAACTGGAATTGGTCCCAAACCCAAAAGAACTGGGCCATCCAAACCAGAGAGTGAGAACTGCATGAAAGGTTGATGTGTTTATAATGTTTAAAAGAACAGGCAGCAGAGAGGGATTAAGAAATACTAAGAGAAAAGGTGCCCACATGCACTGAGTGCATTTTTATTGTTTAAGTACCTGCTGCAGAATCCTGAGCAGTGCAAACCTTGAAGTGCATCAAACCTTTAGCAGTTTAATTTACTTATGCTCTAATAACCACAGAAATGAGCTATTATTTTTAATGAGTGCAAGTATTACTGCATTGCTCAGATATAGAAATGGTACCTGCCTACCCTAACTTTGTGTCTGTTTCAGGCACTTCGCTTGGAAGCATATTTTTCTTATGAACACTTGATCCTCTCAGCACAACTACCAACTAGTTATGCTACATAAAGCAAATGCTTCCCAAGAAACAGATATTAAATCATGCTTTCTGGATGCCCAAAATTTTGTTTTTAATGAGGACCAGTCCCACTTTTCAGTGGTGTGCAGTGCCCAAGGAATATGAATGATTTTGACCTCATTTTTTCCTCCTTGAATAAAGTGCATACATTCATATTAGGAGAGTTTTTCTGTATTTAATTCAAGAGTCTTTTACAATGCCTATTTTGAATCTTAAGCATGAAACTCTGCCTGAAAACTATAGCATTATAAAGGATAAATCTGGAATAAAAAGGGCTGCACCCCAAATTGGCAGAATGATTGGGAAAGAAAACAAGAGGAACTGGAAACTTGTGTAGCATAGCAGCCAGAAGGTGTCTGTACCCTACATCCCCCATAGGAACTTACGCAATGCTCAGGGCATTTCTTTCTCTGCTTGCAGAGCATGGAACTGGTATGAAACCATATTTTGTGGGAAACGTAGACCACAGGACTTCCTATACTTTGGCCCCCACCATTGCAAAAGTGTCATGCTAGAAGGTTTTTTGTCTCTTCACTGACTTGGAATGGTCAATCTGAGTAGAAACTGGGTGGGAAATTGTTGATAAATTAGTGTGCAGATCTGCTGGTAAAATTTCCATGCCTCTGTTAGCATTTCTTTTGACAAATTAGGACTTTCCAAGACCTACCAGTAAATTTCATGGTGATCAGGAAATAGTGACAGCACCTCACAGGGATGTTTGTGGCTTTTAGTGTTTCCCAAGATCTGAAGAGCCAGAAAATCCATCCAGACTATCAACAATCTGTTATTGGTAGACCATAAGAACCTCTGAAAATCTTTTACCTCTTTATCTTTGCATGAATTTATTAAGGGCCTGGTAATCACTTTGGTGGTTTACACTGTTAGAGAAGACTGCTCAAGTTCATAAAATCAGCATCTGTGCATTTAAATAGTTTTCTAAGTCCTAACTTTTGCCTTCTATGTTTTGCTATCTGTCCAGCAATCTGGGGGAAATTGTAGTGAAACTCAACATTCCATACTGGGGTGTCCAGCTAAATATACATTAGTGCAGTCTAAAAAAAGTTAGAGATTTACTCCTTACTTTTGGAATCCCATCAGAATCAAAGTTACCAGTAACAAGTAAGCTTGCTCTACACAGGGCTTTCTACCTTGTAGGCAAAATATGCTCCAACTACACATGCACTTAAATTTTTTCCGTGATTCTTGGTTACTCCTGTACACAACTTTTTGACACAAAATATTTAGGAACATGGGTAGCTTCTGGTAATGTGTCTAACATGGCTTATGTTAGGTGCGTGGGGATGGTGGCAATACGAAAAATAAAGTTTTTATTGATTTTTCTCCAAAATGCCATATATATGACCACATTGCTGATGTGGGTTATTTCTAAGAAACTGAAGGTCTAAAACTAAACCATACAATTTCCCGTCTAAGAATGTAATATTTTAGGTAAAAATATTGATAATGTGCTTCACGCTCTGAAGCATCAGGCCAAGCTTGCTGTGGCTGCGCTGGCGCACCGGCTTCACCAGCCACAAAGGCAATGCCTCTGCTCACTGCAGGAGGCAGATGAGGGACGCCAGTCAGAAAGGAAAAAGACATGATGAAGCATTTGATCTGTAGCTCCCATGAGTCTCCATATAAATAATTTCCAGAATTTCTTTCATCCATTTGCTTTTCCAAAGCCCTCAAATTATTTTGCAGGCTAAAAAATACCACCAACACACCGTTTTCCTGAACACCTGTATTAGAGAGCTGTGAATACTTCAGGTGGATTTCAGAGGCAGATGTGGTCAACTCTCTTCTTCCCTGTTTTATTAATCCAAGATGTTCGTTTCCTTAATTATGTAGAAATTAACCCTCTAACTCCTCACTTTTTCACTGCAGGTGACAAATGTTTGCCTGATCTTCCATACGATGCCAGCATCAACTACGAGAAGGAGAATGAACTCATGCAGACACACGTGATCGACCAGGCCATCAACAACGCCATCAGTTACCTGGGGGCAGAGTCCCTGCGTCCCCTCGTCCAGACACCGCCAGGTGGCTCTGAGGTGGTGCCCGTCATCAGCCCCATGTATCAGCTCCACAAACCTCTCGGGGACAATCCGGTTCGCTCCAACCTCCCTCAGGACAGCGCAGTGGAAAACTTGTTGCTGCTTTCCAAAGCCAAGTCTGTCTCCTCTGAACGAGATGTCTCTCCCAGCAACAGCTGCCAAGACTCAACAGATACAGAGAGCAATAATGAGGAGCGCAGTGGTTTGATCTACCTGACAAACCACATAGGTGCCCATGCAAGAAATGGCATCTCTATCAAAGAAGAAAACAGGCAATACGATGTCTTGAGAGCGGGTACTGACAATTCCCAGGATGCTTTCAAAGTGATCAGCAGCAATGGGGAGCAAGTAAGAGTTTACAAGTGTGAACACTGTCGAGTCCTTTTCTTGGATCATGTGATGTATACAATCCATATGGGCTGCCACGGGTTCCGCGATCCTTTTGAATGCAACATGTGTGGCTACCACAGCCAGGACAGGTACGAATTCTCTTCCCACATAACTCGAGGGGAGCATCGTTTCCACATGGGTTAAAACACTGGCACGGATCGAGCCTCAACAGCTGCGTTACTGGAGCTGCACAAGCCATGACAGCAACAAAGCAAAAGTCAGCTGGACAGTAAAAGTCACAAGAGAATCAGAAGTTCAGCAATCTTCTCCCACAAGAAAAGGGATTTCATTTTGGTAGTATGCATTGCAACTCAGTTTTCTAAAATGAGTTTTTACTGAAAATGTTTGATCAACAAAAACCTTTAGTAATGTAAGTAGAAGCTTTTGTAGTCACATAGCTGAAAGCCCTTCCCTGAACTGATGATTCTTGCAAGCCCCCTTTGCCAGAACTCTTAACCACGTGCAGGATGCTCCACACAACAAGGACACAACAGGCAGCAGTGGCCAGGCTTTCTCTCATAACACCCTGAGAGTAGGGCTCTTCTACCAGATGTATGTGTTTCGATTTCTGGTATTATTTGACTCTTTTGGGAAGATTGAACTCAACTGAAGATGGAGGGACCCATCTCAGATGACTTCATGGACAGCTGGGGTGGGACGGGACCTGCCCCACCCAGAAGGTTCTGAGTTGCTTTGGTGGTAAGAAGTAGAACATTTCCACCTGCAAGGGTGCTACTGGTATTGACATCACAACATGCCTTGTTTGTGTCACTAGGCAGGCGAGCAGGAATGCAAAAGATAGAAGAAACACCCTTGTAATATACTCTGTGAAGTATGAATTGCATTTAATGTACAGAAAAAGGGTATTGTGGCTCTTCTTTGAATAAATATTTTCTGTTCCTATCCAGTAAACCCCCACTGTTTGTTAAGCAACCCCTCCTTTCTCTGCATATAAAAGTTACAATGTATTTAATTTTTCTTTCTTTTTAAAGTTTTAGTTATTTAGAAAAGTGTGATGTACAGTTGAGAAAGTAGATAGATATATGTGTGGGGAGTCTCCTTATGCACATTTTTCATCTTTTTAAATTGTCTGGAAAATATCCAAATGTCCCTCTCTTAGATATAAAGAAAAATCCCATTTTTGCTTGCACAGAAGATGTCCTCTTGTAAATTTTGTGACTCTACTCATAAATGTTGCACTTGATTATTTTTAAAGCACTGAGAGGAATTAAACCAGCCAGTCAAAATTCGCAGCCGTCTTCTTTTTTCCTGGCATTTGCCATTTAATGAGGGACCAAGGACCACAAAGGTGTGGAGAGCCTTTACTTCCCATCCAACCAGTCATTTCACTAAGTGCTTTGAGTTACTTTTAATTCAGTGGAACTAATCTTAAGGTATAAAAAATGTTGTTTTTTGCAGAATGGAGACCAGAGGCTGCAGCACTTTGCAGAGTGCAGCAAAGTCCACCAAGAGCTTTCTCCATGGTGGCTTCTGCTGCAGGTACTGTAGCTTCAGTTAGAATCAAAACTTCTATGACAAATAGATTTTAACACCAAACAAGTCTAATAAAAAACCTCTTTTATAAAGCTTCTGCTTAGCTTCCTCTTCCAAATATTTCATTTCTCTCCCTGAACACCCTCATGCTTTAAGACTGGGCAAAAATTAAATTCCTGCAGCAGCTGCATAAAAATCTGCCATTGGTGCTGCAATACTTCCTGGGCAACATTCATAAAGATAACCCATCTTATTAACTTAATGTATATATACTTCCACTCTGCATATGGAATGGATATTTTGCAATAAACAGAATCAAATACCCAACAAGACGAGAAGTCTTGTCATACATTTACATATTTTCCATTCACAAGTGCATGAAAGCACATGTATTTACTATAAAACAGATTCGATGGGACCACAAACTGCTTGTACCTGGGCCAATGTGGCCTGATACTACACTTGCAGCTATATTTGATACACCTTTCCTATATACACATACTATTACAGGCATGCCGAGCTCCTTCTGCTTTCACTTTTGCAGGTGTAGGTCAGGAGCAACAACACTGAAGCTGAGGAAAGACACTGATGAAACAGCGAATCACAAATGTGCGCTTGCAGAACCTCAAGCCTTGGCTGCCTGTGCCAGCTGTAAGGCACTGGCTTCACTGGGCATGGCGGTGGTTTTACACTGAACGTGCAGGAGAGAGAGCCTGACAATGCAGGGCTTTGTCACCAGAGGTGAATGCTGTGTGTGAATGCCCACAGACTGGTGCATACACCCACAGCAGGGAAAACACACATTACTAGTACATGTCATCCCCAAACACGAGCAGTGTAAACTACAGGCCCGGAGGTGACCACCTCTATTCCCACATTAGAACTTGGTTGACTTAAAAGATTTTATTGATCCCCTGTATTCCCACATTACAACTCATCTGAGACTTTATTGCTTGTTACCTTCCAGCCCAAGAGGCTGCACGGGGGGTGGGCACAAGGAATCCCTGGCCACTTTCATGCCCCAGCCATGGTCTTGTCATCAATGCCTGCTCCACATTCAGCTTCAAGACAGACTGTACCTGGCAAGGAGATGTTGCCAAATATTTTGTATAGGAATGATCTGAAGAGGTCTTTCAAGGGGGTAACTTACATGGATGAGTTTCCTTTAATTTTTCCTTTTTATAAATACAGTTTGGGTTCATTTTTCATAGCTGGTAGGGATACATTCAGCTGTTCTTACCCCTCTTCAATTTTGATTGATGCCAATCACCAAATTAACAAAGAGAGGGGACAAAGTAATTTCCCAACCCTGCTGCAAAGTCCTGGAGATCAGACATTGGCTGTAGAGAAACACTCTGCTTTTATTGCTCTTAGACCTCCTTCCTGTTCTTCTTAGATTTAGGTCACTATATACCCCATGGTGTAATTTTTTTCCACCCTTCATTTTAAGACTCCCCCAGCTATACAGGGGAGGGGGACAAAAGCTCACTCAGGCGGTTTTGTTTCTTTGCTTTTTCCAAAAATCAACACAAATGAAGCCACGTTCAAGAACTGTGTAAACAAGCACAGCTCTGGTGGAGTTTAAGTGTGCCTCAAACACAGCTTTGAAAGGTGATTTCTGATTCCCGGGTAGGTTTGTTACCTTCACCACATCTCTGTGCACACATGCACGTGTCTGAGTCCCTGTGTCTTCTCCTCTTGTCAACATGCACATGCCCTCTCTGTGGCTCTGTGTATCATTAATATTTTATATACATTTGTATGTGTATACATATCTAAAATGGTTTGTATGACATGATGATGCACTGTCACTCACAGTGGGTTTGTTTCCTGGCTCTGGAGTTTTCTTATTTATACTATAACAGAATATGTTGATGTTGTATAATAAGCAGTACAGTAGTATAAGTGTATTAAGACACAGTGTATCAGAGCATAGTCTAAAGGCAGAGCAAATGGCATTCTCTGTTCACTAAAGGGCCTTTTTAGGTTTGTGTTTTTCCAGTGTTTTTTCTCTCTTTTGCACAAAATCATCTTCAATTTGTTTAGAAACAAGTGGTTCAGTAATTTTATTTATGAACATATGCAAGGATGGCATGAAAATAGGATGTTGTGTTTGTGTGCATTGAAACAAACTGTGCCCTCAGAAAAGTTTAGTGTAATCTCCTTTTTTCTCTTTTTTTGCTATGGTGCAATACCCTGATACGGCTTAGTTGACCTTTAAAAGGAGTAAACATGTGAGTGGTTTTAAGTTTGTATCTGTTTTAAAAAAGTAAAAAATAACTGCTTCCCATTCCTTCCCCAGGCACTGCCTTTTCTAATAGAAAAAGTTGTATTTACACCTTTTTTTTTTTTTTGCTGTGGTTTTATATTGTAACTTCATTTTTCTTTGAGAATATTGTATTTAAAAAAAGAAATTTCATAAAAATTGGAAATGTTATTAAATTATGTCTGCAAACGGAGATGTATCTTTTGAGACAAGAGAACAAGGTAAATACCCCAAACCCCAGAATATTTTTGTGACTCTCCTCATGGGTGAAGGAGTTGTAGGGCACAGCTGAAGGCTCTGTGTCTGTGGGGTGGTGGCTGTGTGGGAGGGGGCACAGAGTGAGGTGAGGTGCAGACAGAGCCCCATGGGGAGTCCACCCATGCTGTCCCCACACCACAGAGAGTCCATCCAGTGTTGTCCCCGCCCCATGGTGAGTCCATCCATGCTGCCTTTGCAATCCAACCTCCATAACCAAAAAAAGCCAGGCTGTGTCTCCACCCTGCACTCACATGAGGCAGAGTTGTTCAGGCAGCTCCAGTGGAGATCAGGTCCTGCACTGGCCACCTGCTATCCAGAGTGTCCCTGCCCAGCCAAATCACCCACGTCCTGCAAGCAGCCGACTTGGAGAAATGCTTCCCCTCCAGCCCTCTCCTCACACCCTTCCCTCCCACCAGCCTGAGGAAGTCATTACAGAACACAATTACTTCTGCATGTAGAGTCATGGTAATTCAAAATAAAACACAGAGAAATTATTTCTACTGTTTGCCATAACAAAGGTGATTTCTCTGCGGGTGTCCCTGTTTCCTTCAGATTCCAGCACAGTAAATTTCACATCACATATTTAATGCAAACAGTGTTTTGTTCAGAAAAGGCACCACTTATAAAGTTTCAGAAATATTTCCATTTGTTAAACTGTATTATTATGAACAAAATGAGATTTAAAAAAGAAAAAAAAAACAACCCCAAAACAAGCCCAAATGGTATTGCAATTAATTGTTTTACAGGTTCCCAAAATCTAAGTTTTCCTTAAGTTCCTTAAGTTTTTGTGGTATAGTTTCATCATAAACTATGACTACATCATATAAGAAGGAACTAACATCCTAATTTCTTTGTTTCCCATCATAACTGGCTCTCAGTTAATGAAACAAACTACAAATTTCTGTTTGAGCTGGCGATTTTTCTCCAAAACAAATATCATCTGTTTAATAATAATAATCACAAAAACAGACCAAATGTAATCTTCTCAATCAGTGTTATTAAATCCTTGAGTTAGAGACATCCACAGATTTAAATGCAAGTTTGTGTACCTAAAAATCTATCCTGGGTATCTTACCTATTACTTTTCAAAGACTTCCTTCAAATCATCATATTTATATTTTTTCCTACTCCAATAGCTTGACTAAATTACATCAGAAACTGTGGCAGGTGCCAAGATATAAATTGTTATACAGACAAAACCTGCAACTACCAGGGGTGAGGATTTTCAGCCTCGAGTGCCCAGACTGGCTTCCCAATCCATACATAAGCATTGAAACACCAAAACAGCATTAACCTGTGCTCAACAAACAGTGTTTTTGGAACTGAGGAATCCTCTAAAAGACACATTATTATTTTAGAGATACCAAAATGAGAACTCAGAGCCAGACCTGGAGCACGTGGATCTGATAATGTAACAATTTCTGGTTTTTTGATACATGTGTGTGTGTGTGTGAGAATCACTCAACATCTCACTTGGGGAAAACGAGTTAGAAATGTTCCTGACTTTGCCAATACACTGAGGATATTGTCAGCTTGAGAGATGGTCAAAAATAAAGGAAAAGCTTTCACTGAAAGCTTCACGTTTCAGCAGCAGCACCGACAGTTTGAAAACTGAAAATGTGGCAACTGGAAAATCAAAATATTTGACTTCTGAACAAACTGTTCATGCCTGTCTTGTGGGTTAGATCTCCAGGGCATCCTTCCCTTCTATGGGGCAGCCAGGCTGTGTCCACCAGCGTGAAACACAGGAAGCTTCTTGTCTGGAAGGAAAATGGTACCTGACAAATTCTGGTCAAAATGCATCATGAAAGACAAAAATTCCTCAGACCTGGCCTGTGGAAAACAACAGAAGTCTTAACAGGACATCCATTATCCCAATTTCTAAATTTCAATTTTTGATGCTTCTTTATTTTGGCCACACAGATTTTGACTTTTCAGGGCTGCTGAACCAGAGTCGCTGGCAGCAGCAGACGTGCAGTGTTTCTGAAATCCTGAGGTAATGGCGAGAAGATGGGCACGCAGAAAACAGGAAGGACAAAAATTTGCAAAGTTTCACTGAGAGTGGGATAGATGGAAGTGAGAAATCCAAAGCCAGGCTTCACACGGCAGGAGTTAATCACATTTAAACAAAAAAAGGCTGCACGAGCATGACTGAAACCCCGCTCTTGCGAAATGAAGAGATCCCTGTTAACTGCAGCGAGATTTCTGCTGCATTTAACATCGCAATTATTTTTTTTCTTTTCGTATACAGAAAGGTCTCACTGCTTTACAGCCATCCCAGGACATGGAACAATTCCTGGTTTTATCTGTCCTGACCACACGTATGAAACATGTGAATGATAGAGGGCAGCTGCTGCTGTTCCTGCCGCTGGTAGCGGCTGCAAATCACACAAACCAACGCCTTCCTGTCCCTTGGGAGAGAAGTGAAGGTTCTGGTTTATGAGCAGTTAGAGAAGAAAAAAGAAAAAAAGTAGAAAAAAATCTACACCTTGCAGCAGACAGTGAGCCTGGGGCTGGGGGGGTGAGGAAGTTAATCAGCCCCAAGCAGGCTGTTCGGGATGAGGCCAAACAGATGGCTCGTCTCCGAAACGGCAAAACGGGAAGCAGATGTGGCCACCGCTTCTCCCCATGCATAACTGGGAACCAGCCGGTTGGTGAGGAACTTTGCATAACAAGGATAATTTGGTATCAAAACTGTCCCTAGAAGTGATCTGAATGGATCTGGGCACAGTTGACAGTTTTCACTTCTTGTTTCCCACTCAACGTTCAACCAGATTAAATTTTAAATGTGACCTGACTGCTTGCCTGGGGTTGCTCTCAGCCCTCTTCTAGGGAAACCTGTGATGGGAGTCCTCAGGTCTCTACTGAAGCTTTCAGGACCAAAACCCTGATCTCTGTTCAGTCAGTTGACATTTTAGTGACCAATTTCAATTTCTGGTCTGATTTTTCAATTTAAAGTCCATAAACTTTTGAACAGGCAGCAGAACTGAGCTTGAGCTCATGTCCTCCATTTGCATGCACCAAAACTCATAGAGCCTGGACACAGGAATGCCATGAGCCTGGCATCCCTTTCTGGGGAGACATCATCTGCCTGGAGGAGCAGGGATAGGAGCTTCTGGCTGCAAAGCCTCAGCAACCTTTCAGGGCCTTTACACCTGCCAGCCCTGCATACACTTTACCAAAAAACCTGGGAAAATACCATGAGTATTGAGGGGGCAGTTTAAAGCATAGATCAGACATGTCATACAAGTAAAAGAGGGGTGTCTCTTTTTCTATTCCCCCCTATCTTGTTTCAACAGAGAGATAGTAATGTCAATTTGACTACAGCTTTTACTTTATAGTGTCCCTGTTGCATTGACAAGGATTAAATAAACTACAGCTTTAGTATGTCATAAATCAGAAGAGAGATCCACAGGGCTCTTAACATTAAGGGTTGTTTGAATCTGGATTCAAACACTCCAGGTTTATTTCACTGATAGTTGCAGTGTACAAAAATATACTTTTATCAACTTACAGAGATTCCTCAGTGTAGCCATGGCAGAGAATATAGACTCATTGTGTTGAAGAAAAAGAAAAGGGTGTAAATACTTGCCAAAAACATATTTGTGAGCACTAACCAAAGCCCTGTTACATGAATTTCACTTTTTTTTTAGCACAACACATAAGAGATTTACCTCCCCAAGTCCAGCTCTGAAACATTCACAAACTCTTTCTTTTTGCTTTGCATCCAGTCACTTAGCTCCTGGCTAAAAATATAGATAGTGTTTTATTTGCATAGTCTAGCAAATGCACATGGGAATTGTGCTGAGCACTCACATGTACGTAGGGGGTTTTTGGACTCATTAAGTATTGGTACAGATTAGAATGGTTACTTCTGCTTTGGAAACATCTGCCTCACCACCTCTTTGTAAATGAGGCTGAGACACCAACCAGTCTTGTAAGGTATATTGCAATTGTATCCTGATATTATGATAGTACCTGACAAGAGAATTTCTTTTGCAGGAACCAGGATGCAGCTCAGTAAGTGAGAATACTCAGGCTCCTGAGGAACACCCAGCGCCAACAGACCCTGCAGCTGCTTCTGCCTGAGACACAACTCCATCACGTTTAACTGACCTTTAAACAAAGGTGGGGTCCTGATCAGCAGGAAGAGTAGAGGAAGAAGAGCTTGAGTGGTTTTAGAAAAACAATGCAATGCATCTGTTAATAGAACAAGTCATCTAGAATTAAGCATTTTCAACAGAATTCCAAAGCCCAGGCCAGGAGAAGGAGACTAAGGGCATCTGCCTGAGTTTCATTAACTACTTCGTGATAGCTTAACCATTGGTCATTGAAGGTAGGAGCAAATGTACCAGAAGTGATAGGCAGACCAGAAAGGAAATGAAGGGTGGTAGAAGATTGGGTGGAAAAATTAACACATCAAGTTCAGCAGTGAAGAAATTACTCTCTACCATAAGGTTTATGACCACAGAGTTAAGAAAAGCCAAACCCAGTGCATTTCAGGGAAATAAAAAATATTCCACCTTTCTTAATGGCAGCATGCCTATTATAGTGCCTATTACGCTATGGGAGAGTTGTCCTCTGCTTTTGATTATCCTTAAACATGAAATCAATTTCTGAACTAAAACTATTCTTCTATTTGGATCTTAGTGGTGACTCCCTAACCCCCACCCCTGCCAAATCCAGGCAGCCAACACAGGTGTTCCCACTATACATTCACACTTCCTTTTTATCTTCAATACCTGATAAAGCAGAGAATGGTGTAATGTGAGCCCTTTTCAACAATTCCTTTGATGCTGTCATTAATTTCAAAAAAAAAATCCTTTTCTTACAATCCCTTTCTCTGGAGACATAGAGTTCTGGAGAATATCTGGTTTTGTTTCAAATACAGCAGGTGTGTAGCTCTGTTGGTTTTGGGATGAGTGTGTGCTCGTGTGTGTAAGATTACAACAAGTGAAAATTACTCTGAAGCAAAAGGTGATTTAATTTCTTCCTGTTATCTTTAAATTTATTCTATAGTCTCCAAAACTCAAGATACATTTTCTGAAAGGCTGTAAACAGCAGCACTACTGTGAAACAACTACATCCTTCCCTTCCCTGAAAGGGAAATTGAAGCACCAACCCCCCCTTAATTCCTTATGCAAGCTCGTGCAATAGGTTTTTGACAAAATCAGGATTGGGAGCCAGGTCTTCTAACACTTGTTTATTCTCCAGCCACAGATTAGGCTTCCTCTTTGGTGGACAGTAAACTCAGGAATCCCCCTCTTGCAGACCCTTGCTCTAACAGCTAAGAATTGAAAAAAGACCACAGAATTAAGAAGTCAGGTTTTACGTAACATCAAAGTGTCTGTGTGCTTGTGCACATGTACTATATGTGTATATACTACATGTGTGTCTAACCCAAAATATTCAGTAATTTATATATTTTTAACCAAGAACTGCCAGTTTGCCTTCCAATTCTTTGTTAATTCAAACACTTTAAGCTGCCTAAATTTACAGAATATTTCGACCAAATATGCCAAGATACATAATCTGTTCCATGATTAGCTGTTAGAGAGCTTTTACCTTGCAAATGTCTTTAAATGATGCACAGATGAAAAGGAAAGCAATACTGGGACAGGGGCTGTCTGGTGTACAGCCCTGTAGGCCCTCTCTCAGTTTTTCTATGGGTATGTATTGCTCTGCTCAAATCTCTCTTTTATGGTGACCAAACGATTTAACAAGTTGGGATGCTTTTCTAAGCCTTCAAAAACACAGCACAAAATTACCCTGTTTGCCCTCCCAACTATGTCAGGGAAGAAACTAAAAAAAAAAAAAAAAAAAAAAAAAAAAAAAAAAAAAAAAAAACAAAAAAACCCAAAACAAAAAAAATTAAAAAACAAACAAACAAACAAAAAATCAGCCTATGAGGGCTTAGTTAGATGCTCATTTGCAACTGAAAAGATGAGGATCGCCCAAACTTTGCGCAAATAGGAACGTGCAAAATAGAAACTTCAGATAAGCTGTGGGAAGAGGGTGGGATTTCCAGAAAATAGGGAAGAACTTGTTACACCCTCCTTGTCAAACTTTGCAGGATCACCACAGCTTCTCTGGAGAAACTGTGTGTGCCAAGGGGGAAAGCGAAGAGCTTTCCTTTTGGTTCTGCTTCTCCATACAAACTGCTTGCCTAATTTCCTTTGCAATCAGAGAAATATTCAACTCAAACCCCATCATTTCCACATCTCACTCTGCTGTGTACTTTTGCTACAAAGTCTCTTGCTACTTCCATAATTTTATATCATGAATATTTTACCAGGATCTCAGTTCTTCTCAGGCCCACGACTGCATCACTGCTGAGCAAGTTAAAGCCTCCAGAGCAGGGGGAAGAGGGAGAGGCTGCAGCCACTCAGCACCTCTCAGCAGAGCCCCTCCAAAAGGCACCAGGGCCAGAGGGCCGAGTCCCTCTCCTGTTTCACACCGTGGCAACACGGGAAGTTACACAGCCCATCTTTCTCAGTGTTTTCTGCGGTAATCCTTGGAGCTTTTCCCCAGACAAGCAGAATAAATGCTTTGTCACACGTGGGTAGCAGGGTCGGGCTTCCTGAGCTCCCCCACTGCCCCTGGCTCCTGAGAGCACATCAGCCCTTCCCGGGATAGGCGCGCCCGGCACCGTCAGCTGAGACGCGTCCTGCTGGAGCTCATCAGCTTCCCGAGCATCCGCGCTGCAGCAGCGGCAGGGGGGCGCGGGAGGGAAGCGGGCAGCACCCCAGCCCTGGTCTGGCCAGCAGAGAGCCCCCTCAGGGACATTCATCTGCCTCTAATCCTACCTCGGCACCTCGAGGTACCCCCTTTCCTCACGGGGGATGCATTCAGCCCCACTGCACACCCTGACAAGTTGGCTGGGCTGGGGTTAGAAAGGAAATACCTAGAAGAAACAAACACCAGGAGGCTTGATGTCAGCAGAGAGGGGAAAAGAAGTTTATACTTATATATTAAAAAACACATATATTTTGGGGGGCGTTAAAATACAAAAAAAAAAAAATTCTTCAGGAAATTGCACTTCTTGGCTTCTTTAGACTAAGCCTGCCTCTGCACCAGGGAAACACTGGGGAGAATAAAGGTAGGTGCAAGAAACACTGGCTTTTGCAGTGAGATTTCTAAAAAGTTTTGCAGCAGTGATAAGGAAAAAAAAAAAAACAACCCAATATAAATAATAGTACAATTGTCACAAAGTGGGCCTGGAAAGAGCTACCCCAAAGATGGATATTACAGAGAAGGGATTTATATTTTTTTATGGTAGCCTCATATCAGTTTCAATTTTAACTATGTATCAGGACAAAGAAAATAAATAAGGAATTTGGATTGATCTATGATCATCTCAGAAAACTACACAACAGATTTCTGGACCCCACAGAGTACCTTGGCCTGCTTTAGGCACAAAAATTAAGTACAGGATCCAAGAGTGCACGTCTTCACCTTGTCTCACTCGGCAGGACAGCTGTGATACACGGCAGTGCCCCAGAGGCCACCGGGAGACTCCAGCAGCCATCTCCCTCAGCAAGATTGCAGCAACAGCACGTTCAGACCCACGGGACAGAACAAGAGGGAGATGTTATCACCATTTCCTTTCCCTTCCCTCAGGCGATTGCTCTTTAAAGAAACACTCCCTTCGAAAAAGGGAATTGCAGCAGCACTGGGCTTTCCCCCCCCCCCCCCCGACCATCCATGCTGCCACTCTGTGACGTTCCCTTTCCAAGGATGTGCTGAGAGGTGCTGTGTGGAAGACCAAATCTGTAGTCCAGAAATTTGTTGGTTCAACAAAAGGGATGGCTGAAACAAGCTGCCTGACAAAGAGCGTGCGCTTCCTGTTGTTGGCAGAAAGTGAGACTTCACACTGTTCCCCCTTGCTTCCTTTAAAAAGAGTGCCAGGAATTGATGTAAATTGGCTTCAGAGCATCTGACCCACAAAGCAGGGAAGTGAGAAACTGTAGGACTCGGGAAGATAGAGCAATATTAGCCACCTCTATCTGAATGTATACGGGGGTTTAATGTACTCGATCAGATGGCATCAGCGATTTTCCCTTGAGACGTGCTCAAGGGGCTGAAGCCTTCAGCGGCTCCAGAAAATTATTTCTCCAGAGAAATCAGTGAAGTGGTTTCCTCAGCCACAAAGGCTCCACACCACCGGGCACGCTGGGCACGCTGCCCAGATAGCTCAGTCGCACACTGGCAGAGGGATCACCCGAAAAGTTAACTCCTTATCCAGCACAAAGGAATTCTGTCGGGGGCATCAGGAGAGGGTCCTGCACTGCCGGGTACGGGTGGTGCTGGTGTTTGACCCTATTGCAAGAGCACAATGATTTTTACTTCTGAGACAATCCTAAGAGAGCAATAAATGCCGTTTACTATCAACCAGAACTCAAATGAATTGAGACTTTTGAATTAACTGGACTCAGTTCCTGTTACCTGCTGTGTATCTACATTTTCAGGATCTTCAGCCTGGGAGACTGCTCGTACCTGCTCATCTACTCTGTTGTTAAAATTCCCAGTCAAGGATCAGTTTTAAATACAAATGCACCGTACCAGGATTTTCACTTCTTTTCCCAGCTCCAGCTGACCTGAGACACAAAGTAAAATTAATCTTTTAGAACCCTGCCTTGGTTAAATAGGAAGTTCTATAAATGTCACCCTGGTTTTTGCAGATCTCTCAAAAAAATCTTAAAAATCGAAGCTCACCCAACGAGAAAACAATAAATACAATAATAAGTCATTAACACTGGATGATTTTAAGTGACAAAACCAGGAAACAACATTGACTACCCCTGGGCTTTCCTTAAGAAATTGGATGGACTTCTTTGGAAAAAGAACTCCATCTGGTGGCAGGCTACAAAAAAAAAAAAAAAAAAAAAATCAACAGCGGTGTTCCTCTCCCCGGGAAAGATTGCTGTTCTTGGAAATGGAGAGGATTTGTGTGGATTACTATTTCTCCATAAATTTCTAAGATAGGATAGGTAGAGCGAGGCGTCCTTCAGGCTTGTTAAGCCTGTACTAAATGCAGGCAGAGCTAAAGCGCCTGAGCTCATCAGGCTCCCATATCCCATCGCACAATTTCTGCTGCTGGCAGCGCTCAGCGAGCCATCCCCCGTCTGTGCAAGATGAGGAGCAGCAGTGCCATTGCCACCTGCACCCGCAGGCACATGTGTCCAGGATATCGGGATTCACCCACAGACAATAACTACATTCCTCTGTGGCGACATAAATAAGGCGGCATCACTTTTCTGCTGCTCTAAGGGCAATAAAACCTCTTAAAACATGGATTATTTTTTAATGGGATTGTTCTACAGACAAAAGGTAACATTCCCTGGCATGAATTCCCCCTCCTCTGGGGTGACTAGAGGTGTGAATTGTACTACGATGACTATCTGGAGAGTTGCAGTACCACAACTATTTTTAAAAGCACATGAGAAATAGTTTTCATGAATGAAACCACAGTGGAGCAGTCCCCAGCGTGCTCAGCCTTGTCCCTTCTGAGACATCTACAGACACAGCGTTAGTGGGTACTTTCAGCAGATGACAGCAAAAGTTTCTGAAAATTTGGTCTTCTGTTTCTTTGATGCAAAACTTCTGGGTTTGGAACGACTTCTGATATCACAATGTTTTAATTATCACATCTAATTTTTTTCAGTCAGCTCTCAGACTCACTGTCATATGACAGTAAGGCACCACATTAAGCAGGGTGGAACCTTTTAAATTTAGCATTAAAATCACTGAAAAAAAAATCACAAGGCACGTGCAGAAAATAATGAACTGATCACAGAATTATCACTAAAAGCTTCTTCTTTCTCTCCAGTTGTAGCTATGCCAGCCCAGAGGTTCTGTGACCTTCTTGAAAGTGGAGTTCTCTTTTTCTTTTGTGCCATCACCATTAAATGTCTTTGTATAACATTAAGCCACCAACAGGTATTGAAAAATATATCATCAATGGCAAAATAATCTGAATGTATACATTAATTTGTGTCTTTACATGTAATCGATCTCCCCACCCACAGCACTTTTCAATTTTCTCTGTTGATTCTTTTTGAATTTTCTCTCTTTTTTAGTAAAAGAAGCTGGCACCAGAATAGCTTGCAGACACCAGCTTCCAGAGTCCATGCCCTCTCTGGAAAACAATTCTCCATCACTTAAGAAAAATCAGGAGTATCTGTAATGCTATATAAATGTCTATATCCTTCATCACACCAGATCTATATCCATTCTCTAGTACAAAGAATTGGTGTGAAAAAATTACAGTATATCAAGAGAATCAAGCTCCCTATGTCAATATTTAGTCCTCTTCTTTTTTCTTTTCATACTTGGTAAAAAAAAAATATCCACAGGTCAAATAAGTTCTCCTTCTTCAGAATATTGAATTAAGTATGTGAGCACGAGCCATTTCATAACAACTCTTGTAAGAAATCTCCCTGGTTACATCAGACCAGCAAGGAGAAGCAGTCACTAGTTACAAGTGTCACAAAATAAAATTACTCATTTGGAAAAGGAGAAAAAAGACTTGTAGGTCTTAACCACCACTGAGAAATATTGGGACTGGTGACATTCATTACTCAAAATGATTCTGCACAACAGGTTTAGGTGGAACTGTCCCAGCTGGCAGAGGCACACTTGCCTTTGGCTGTAGGCAAAAAGTCATAAAGAGACAGGTTTACTAATGCCAATAATCGAAAATCATAAAAAACATTCTAAATTTAAAAGCAGAAGCCTAGACAATTTAATCTCTTATTACATTTTAACCCATAGTACATCAAAACCTCTAAGAATTGGGTAGGAATTTTCACAAGCCACTGCCCAGAATTTAGTGATCTACTTCTGAAAAGAAAAAAGCCAGCATTTTTTTCCCCTGTGAACACACAATCGTTCAGACAGTCTTTCAGAGCAATGCATTAGCAGGCTGGCCATCATTTAATTTTAGGTGCTCAGGTGTTTCTATTTTACAAAGCCCAGAGAGAATTTCTGATTGAAGTATGCCAATTCCAAAACCAGGCAAACTAATCTGAAACTGGAATTTTCTATCAGCACAGTTTAGGGAAAGCCTGAGCCCCTGGGAGCTCTTCTCACATGGCTTTGGTGAAAAGCCTCAGAGCAGCCTGGCCGTGTTTGATTACTCTGCACATGCCGTAGCCAAAGGAGGATGTGATAAGATCAGAGGCGCGACAGAACACCAGATGCCACCCTACCCCTGACCACTACAAACCAACCCAACTCAAATGGAGGGGCTCTCCTGGGCTTAGGGTGCTGTTTGGGAATCTGAGAGACCCCCTCAGCTGCACCCAGGAGCTTGTGGTTGTGATGCTACAACAGATTCACATCCACAGCAGCCTTGTCCCTGCCTGAGCTGGGACAGCTGAAGGTTCCCCTTTTCTGTTCCCTCCCTTCCCTGCCGTGCTGATGACTCCAGTCATGCCTGGGTGAAGAAAGGGCAGTTGTTCCCCTTTCCCCCAGTGACCTACAGTGAGAAAGCAAGGCATCATCTCTCCCCCAGCCAGAAAGAAGGTCTGGTGTCTTTACAGCATCCCTGCAGCTTTCATTCACTTTCCTTGACCCTCAGGTTCTGGAAGAGAACAATATTGCCTTTTGCTTACTGCTCCATCTTTGCCACAGGAAAACAACTTAATACTCCTCTGGAACAGGTTATGTGCCTTGGCAATATGGGAATGTGGACACAGGACACACCTGCTCTGAGTCTTTCTCGTGTGATATTTTCTGAAGACAGAAATCATACAATTGTTGTAACAGCTTTGCCCAGTTAGTTGTAAAGCCATAATCAAAGTGCAGTAAGAGCCAAACAACAAGGCATGTCCGAGATTTCACTTGGGTCTTTCCTGCAGCACTGACGATGGATTCCTTGGTGACCATTAGTGATGGAAGAGGGAGGCTCTGCTGTGTAAGGCTGCTGTTGAAACCAGCCTGGGCAAGATGGGAGAACACAGCAACTTCAACTTTGCTGCAAATGAACAATACTTTGAAAAGTTCATCCATCTGCCACCCTGCACCCATGGACAGTCCTACTCTGCTCCAGTTTCGTCCCTTATCAGTGCCGAGCACTGTCATTTGGGGTACCTCAACACTGAAGAGATATGAACACACACACATGACTGGAAGTCTAAACAACAGGGTATTATTAAAAAGAGTTTTATTGTAGTGCCAAAAAGAGTGGTATTGTAATGCCAAATGAAAACAGATCCCAACTGTTTCAGGTACCTGCTACACAGGGGACGATTAAACCTTTCCCTGTGTCCATGATGTGAGCAATACAGACAGGATAAGGCACAGAACATTTGCATCACAGTAACAGAGATGAAGCACTGCGGAAGAATTTTAATAACCTTCAATCTTGCTAAAGAAGAATCCAGGCAAGAAAGCCACTTTATTAATGGCTAACACTAAACATTTACCACTCTGTGCTTGCATAGCAGCATCTACTGAATACATCAAGTCCTGAGTGTGACCATGAGTGTGGTATGGGAATAAAGTCCAAAAAGAGACCAAGGTTTTTATAAGTACTGAACCTTTTTAAAGAAGAAACCAAGCAAAACATGCATCAGGCATCACAAATAATTCACTTTACATGAAGTGGGAATTTGAGGACTTCTTAGAGTCCTTTCCAGACCCAGAACTCTGCGATAATGCTATCTTGACTTCACAGCTATGACCCAAGATTCTATGAAGTTTCTCACCTAATGGGACAAAAAAAAGTACTAGAGACCTATTAGTACTACAGCTGCTTATAGCTACAGCATCTTACATGACTGATTTTCTACAGGTAAGATACAGAATGGTAATAAAATATTAAAAAGCTAGGCTAAGAAATTGGGACTTTGGGAATGTTGTGTCTGCCTCTTCCCTAAGCCCTGCATTTACGTGAATTGTTCAGTGCTGGGCGCAAGTGTGAAGGTTTCAGTCGGGGAGGGCTGCAGGGGCGCCCTCCCTGGGGCGGGCACGGCTGGGCCCAGCAGACCCACAGAGCAGATGCCTGCACTGCAGCCCAGGGGACAGCCCATGCTCGTTTGTTTGGTGGGTTGTTTTCCAATGTCACGTTGGCTTGTGAGAAGTTCCATAATTTCTGTTAGAAGGAAAATTGCCTTACTTCAAAAGGACAGTCTTAGCGATGTCCGTAAGAGGCCAGTCTGGTTTCCATCCACTTACCATTAGCAGGTGATGATCATTTCTGCCTCATCAGCTTTTTCCCCTACTTGTGTTGTCACAGTTTTCTGTAAATGAAAATCCCCCCAGGGACTTCATACAGCTCTGAGATAATTTAGCTAACCCAAATTCAAGATGGACTGAGAGTCTGAATTGCCTCGTTTATCAATAAGACCTTACTTTTTCAGGACTGCAATTATTTAGCTTTAAAAGAAACTGAGAGATTGTGCACCCAACGCTGCTGAACCACAAAACCAGAGGAGAGTCCTGCATTTCTTCTTCCAAAGATCAGCCAGCCAAAAAGAATAAATAATGAAGTACATAGGTTTCTGCATACACTAAACAGATCCATTAGAGTGGATTTATCTGCACCATTTCCCTTAAATTACAATCATGCCCTATTTCTGTGCAATTTTCTGTATTTTGCGAAATTATGTTCCTGGCAGTCGAATCACTGTGTGGAGGCACTGTTACAGAGGGTTATGAAACTCATCTTGGGCTGACACTGCAAGTCCTGCTGGCTCTGAGCTCTGCAGCAAAGCCCAAAGGATGCTGCATGGCTGAAGAGATGGTTGTGTTACCTGCATCATTACCAAAACAGAATAAACTTTACCTAATGTTCCCTTTCACTGTTTCTATGTGTTTCCGAAGAAAAAAAAGGCGTGTTCATGTAATTAATGTAATGAATAACCTAAAAAGTAGGAGGAATGTTGCTGCCTGTTCTGAGCTTCCCCTCCCCCTCCCCAAGACAAGCCAGGACTTGCCTCTGCCATGTGTTCTGAACTCCTTTGTTCCAAGCGTGGGCAAAACCAAATGTAACTCAAACTCTTTAGCAGTGTCTGATTGGCCGGTCACCCTGGGTCTGCCCCCAGTCCTCCCCTTTCCCCTTCTCCGAATAAAAGAAGGGCTCAAGAGGGGGCCCGCCCTCTTTGGCTTTGCAATCCTTCTGCAAACATCTGTGTGTTTCTGTTTCCGTTTGCAAGCTTCCAATTGCGGGAATTAGGCAAGCTGAAGACTATATTTCTCCCTCTTTGCTTCCACTGGTTGTATCAGTTTTGCAGCTACTATTTGCCGCTTTTAGAGCTACTGAAATGCTGGATTGCCCGCGCTACCTCTCTAGGCTGCCCGAGGCTTTCTAAGGTATTGAACTATGAGCCTAGCCAGTAAAAAGCTGTACGTATACTTCCTCATCGGAAGAACAGCCTTGTCTGGTGCTGTGGTTCTACTTTTATGTCTTTGACAAGTTTCACTTTGCAGGAGACAAATACGAGGCACAGAACTTTTGTCCCAGTCCTTGCCACCTGAGGAGGAGCTTTATTCTCTTATCACTCACTGGCCCCTCCTTGTAGAGCATTTATATCAAAATGTGACTATTCAGATACACAGATGACCACAGAATACCTCCTTGGCATACCAGAGTAAAGTCCACCATAAATAAGGCAATTATTTAATCATATGTGAGGCATTTATTAACCCTTGAGCAACCCTTAGATTTTACTAAACAGTTAAAATTCTCTGGGGTTTCATTTACTTTCCTGAGCAATGATTTTAAAGAAATGCTTGGAGAGAGAAAAAAATCTTACCTAGTATATGTTTATAGCTCTCCAATACTGAACTTGTACGAGCAGGCTTAATCTCATAATCTTTACCCAAGTGGCACAAAAGTCAGTTGTTTTGGACCACATCACACATTTATTCTTACAAAATAATCTAATTATTTTACTCCCACTATTTCAAAAATGAAGATAAATTTCCATACCTGAATTTTTACATCTCTGCAAAACAATTTCTGATATATACTGGACTTTACTAAAAACATGAGCTACGAGTAAAACTGACTCATTTGTTTAAATCAGGATGAGATCGAAGAAATTCTAAGCCTTCCAAATTATTCTGAATTCAAGGCTCACTGTGGTCTCCTGGGCCCTGTAGTTTCCAAATGTCTTTTAAAAATGCTAGCTAAACAGCATTCATCCAGAGAAATCTGAGGAAGAGCAGCTTTTAAGCTCTGCTTTTTCCCCAGTATGAGAAAACGTTCTTTAGAGAAACTGAACACGAAGTGCAGACAGCACAGCAGCCAGCTCTGCCATACTAACAAAGGAATCCAAAGGAAAGATTTCCATTTATTTTCCTTTCAGGGGCAGCTGTGTTCAGCCAGTGGGCAAGGACAGGTTATGTAAATAAAAGGTCATGCATTCTTTCATACCTTAGGTATGAATGCCAAATATGAGCTAGCCAGCAATTTTACCACTGCTGCATGAGGATTTTTTAAGGAGCAGTAGAACTCAGGAGATGTTGAGACATGGGATTTCTCCTTCCTGACTGCTAGAGCCCAGCACTCTCAGAGTAAGGCATCTTCCATCTTAATCTGATGGATGCAGCTGCTGCTGTTTCTGCTTGGGGGTCCAGCAGAGAGCAACGCTGAGCCCCTTAATCCAAACCAGTGGATACAAAACCACACACACACACAGAGATAAGGACAGAGAGGGAGCAGTGTCTTTCCCAGCACGCACACACACAAATGCACTCCCATACATCCACCCACAGCCCCACCCTGTCCCTCAGCTCCAGCCTCACAGGACCCAAGGTCACAAGCGTGAGACACAACCCCCACGCTCTCCAGTTTCACAAGGACATCTCACTCACAGAGCCTTCAGACACTCCCATGGGATTTAAGTTCATCAAATACCCATGCCCAGACCCTGAGCCCCCTTATCCTGCCACTGGCAAGGCTCTTTTCAGATGCTGGTTATTCTCCTTGCCAGCTTGTCCAGCCTTTAGTTTGGCAGTGAGTTTTGGATCCCTACAGCACCTGGTTGGCCACACTGGCTACTCCATGGCTAGTCCCCGATCCTAAAGCCCCACAGCATCTTCTCCAGCTGCAGGTGTCCAGACCTCCCAATAAAACACAGCCGCACATGCTGATGCAGCACAGAAAGCAAAGTCAAGCAGAAAATCATCAGAAAGTTTTTAATGAGAAGCTGGGATAGATTGCAGTGATGAGTCACAAGGCTGTCAGACAAGAGCAATGCTCAAGAGACCTTCCTCTTTTCCCCCCCTTCCATTTTCCCATACAAGCCCACATCCACCCCTCCTCCCTTTGCTCCTGTCTCCTCCCAAACTGCCTCTAACTACTCTTCCCCATCTGTCTCAGTTTTGCCATATCCCTACCCAAAATCGGTATTTCTGCTATTACTTGAATCCCTTACTGATACAGCTTGGTGGACATTGCAAGATTCCCCAAATATTCCCTTCAATTATTTGTGAGGTTTGATCACCTTCCCCTTAAACACCAGTGAAATTGATCCATCTTTCCCAGCAATCTGTAAATTCCATCAGCCTCTTGCTCCCACTGCTGTTCAGCAATTTCTCGTATCATGACCAGCAGTTCCTCATAATCTTTTCAGCTGGCAAAGCCTCAGCCAGAGCCTGGACATCTGCCTGCATAACATAAGAAAATTTAATTCCAAGACAGAAAAAAAAAGTGCAGATGCACTGAACTGCCACGGGTTTAACATGTGGCAGTGCTGAAGTCCTCAACTGTTCCTGTGAAACAGCTGTGATGCAGCTCATCTACCACAGCCAAATGTCTGGTTCCAGGTTTCATAGAGCTCCAGGTCTTTGGAGGACACGCTGGGCCGCACCGATCTCAGGGCACTGTCAAAGTCCAGGAAAGAGATGGGCCGTACCTGGTCGGGCGTGATGGTTGCAATGTCCATGGACTGCAGACTGCGGATAGGGCCCAGAGAAGCTTCCCGACAGAGCTGTGTCATGTCTGCCCCAGAAAACCCATCGGATTTCTGGACTATGAGTTCGATTTCCTCTTCATTTAGAGAGCAGCGCTCCTTTGCCATCAGCCGGGTGACAATCTGCTTCCTGGCAGAGGCTTCTGGGAGAGGGATGTACAGTCTTTTCACCAGTCTCCTTCGGGCAGCTTCATCAATTTCCTGGGGTCGATTTGTTGCTCCAACCACGAGGATACGATCTTCAGAGGAGGTTGTTGCCCCATCTAACTGCACCAGAAATTCAGTTTTTATTCTCCTTGATGACTCATGCTCGCCCTCTCCACGCTGGGACAACAGGGAATCGATCTCATCGATGAAAATCACTGCTGGCTGCTGACACCGCGCCACAGCGAACAGCGCACGGACCATCTTCTCCCCCTCACCCACCCATTTGGAAGTCAGAGAGGAGGCACTGATGCTAAAAAACGTTGCTCCAGACTGGCATGCAATGCACTTGCCTATGAGGGTCTTGCCAGTCCCAGGGGGGCCAAAGAGAAGAATTCCTTTGGGAGGACCACGCAGGCCAGTGAAGATGTCTGGCCTCAGCATGGGCCACACCACTATTTCTTTTATCGTAGTTTTGGCAAACTCAACTCCAGCAATGTCATCCCAGCTGACCGGAGGCCCATGATCCATGATCTCATGCATGATGAGTTCAACCATCTTTGGTTCTATGTTTTTCAGCCGTTCATCCACAGGCAGCAATGGACCTGTTGATACCCCTACATGAGGTTTACACTGTGCTCCTCCATTTTCACTTCCATCTTGTTTCGGAACCGGAGGCACAAACTTGCCGAACGGACCCCGAGACCTGCCTGCACCCAGGGATTTTTTCACACCTCCATATGATGAGACTGGTGCACGCTGGTTTTGAGATTTCTTTTGCTGATCCACCCACAGCTGTTCCTTTGCAGTTCTAAACCCAGGAGCACTGCTCTCTTCATTTCTGTTTCTTTGCCCTGAAAAACCACTGGCTTCTGTAGAAAGGGAAGCCTGACATGGAGCAAGGCTAGGAACAGCTGTGCTGCCTTCATCAGCCAGACCATAGAATGCTTTTCTTTTCCCAGAATTTGCAGACCAGGCAGGTACAGCTGACTGGTTGAAAAGAGACAAATTTTGTGCGCCACAATAGTTACCTGACATTTTCAAAGAACTACTATTAGTGGCTTCTTTACTTCCAAAGAGCGGAGTTGCCTGGAAACCTGGATGAACCTGTTTGCTTAAGGAGGCTGAAGTGGCAGGAAGCGTGTCTGAAGTTTTGGTCACAGGAGGCACACTGCTTTGAAGGGACTTTGAAGATGAGGGATGCTCAAGAAGATCTGGTCCCTGACTTGCACATTTTGCTGAGCCAGCACTGAGCTCAGTCTCCCTGGTACTGCCAAAGACATCAAGTTTAGGAAGAGCTGGAGCAGGGGAGGCACTGACCCCTTTATCAGCTCGCACACAGGCATCTGTTGGTGCCATCTGAGAGCTCTGGAAAAATTTGCCAGCCTGCATCCTCTCTTGCACACACTTTAACTCAAATACATTATCTGTTGTCAAGGCAGATTGCCACTTGTCACTGTCACTTTGCTGACATTTTGCCAAAGTCAAAATGTTTTCTGCATAGTTATTCAAGCCAGTCTCTGCATTGCCAGAGTCAATAATCGCAGAGTATTTCTCTGCGTACTTCTTAAACAGGTTGGCAGCACAGACCTGGGAGATCTCGGAGTTTGCCCATGCATACTGAATACGCAGGATCTTGGCACGGTATCCATCTGCCTTCTGCCTGGGTGTGCAGGTGCCAGAGGTGACAGCAAAGTAACTTTGCTGCCAGTCACTCAGGTGCACCGCGCTGGGGGTGGGGGCCTCCATCACTGACACTGGAACAGACAGAAAATACCTGCAGTTACAAAATGCCATCTCACACCATTTGCACCGTCTGCTTCCCCCCTTTCCTAAATACTTACATGGGAAAACCTACATTATTTTAACTGAGAGAAACAGAGCAGGTCTTGAAAGCTACTTAGCCAGTCTGGACACTTTACTGTTTTCAAAAAGCAACCAGCTTTGTGGTGTAAAGGCATTTAGACTGAGGTTCTCTTTCCTTCCTTGTTCAAAGAAAGAAAAGAAAAAAGTGGGGGGGAAAAAAAAAGAGAGAGTTTGCTTCTAACCAGAGGTCTCCTGGGGAGGTAAGCAAACTGCAAAGAATGGTAACAGATGGCCAAGTAAAACGTGGCCTTGTTAAATGAAATCACCAGTGCTTTCACTCTCATTTGACAGACTACGGCACAGTGTAACGGGGGACAGAGGATACACCACTGTCAGAATGATTTCATTTATTACAGTGATGGTAATAAAAATGAAACAAGCCAATAAGTAAAATTGTATGCAGAGTCTCCGAGGGGAGATAAAAATGGAATGAATAATCCTGAATGTAGCAATCTTTCAGATTAATAAAATAGTAACAGACTACTAGCAAATGTTCAAAACTATTTATTCCATTTAGAAGGCACTAAAAAGCCCCCATTTTACACTTTAGAGAAAAAAAGCTCTTGCTTGTTTAAAAAGCAGAATTTAAACTCCTTTAGTGTTGGGGTTTTTTTAAGAAATAGGAAGGATAACATTTGGCTCAGGAGTATTTTGTTTGACTTGAAATGATTCGCTCATGTTCATGATGTATTTTCTTTCTCTGCAAAGTATCATGTCCATATATTCTGCACCCTTTCCAACAGAGTATGAATCAAGTTGCAATCTCCTGGATCAGGTATGGACTGTGTAGGAATGCAGATGGAGGTACAGGTGAAATGTCCATACAAGGCTGGGGAGACAGAACTGAAGGAATACAGGGTATTTGGGGGTGTCCTCTAATTATTGGCAAAAAGTCTGGCATCAGCATTAGACAACAGAGGGCACAATGTGATTATTGCTCATATGATTATATGGACACGCACATGATGAATAACAAGGACGTAAATCATTTTGGTTTGAATATTTTTTTTTACTACAGCCCAAATTTGTAGAGCTGTTTAGAAAAGTCAAAATACATTTTACCTGCAAATCTGGCACCTCTACAGGCAAATCCAATTCAAACAAACAAAACAAAACCACAAAAGCAAGGCTTTCTCTCTAAAAAGTTACTGCGAACTTTTGCACCGTGAGAAGTCTAACTCGCACCTAGAGAATCTGATACAAACTCACATCATAACCCCTCCATAGCTGAGTGACAGGTGAACAGAGAAAGGCTGCAGCCTTTTACTTCTTTTCTCTAAACAGCTATCACTGTGCACATAACTTTTTTGTAACTGTTGAACCAAAAATATCTTAAGCGACATAAAAGCTTAAGTTCAGGAAAAGTTTAATAGTAGGTATTTGCTCCGAATAAATACTTCGGTCATTCAGAACACAAAATCTCAAGTTCACCACCACTTCCTTAAGGATTCAATGGTCACCTTCATAGCACTGAGAGAAGGTCATAACAAGTGAACAGTGGTAACCAGTTTGAAATTTGTTTAGTTTGCTTATTCACAGAATCACAAAATGGGTCAGGTTGGAAGGGACCACAGTGGTCATCTGGTGCAGCCTCCCTGCTCAAGCTGGGTCATCCCACAGCACATGGCACAGGATTGTGTCCAGATGGTTCTTGAGTATCTCCAGTGAGGGAGACCCCACAACCTCTAAGAAACCTGTTCCAGTGCTCGGTCACCTGCACAGTGAAGAAGTTCTTCCTTGTATTCAGGTGCAACTTCCTGTGCCTCAGTTTCTGCCCATTGCCTCTTGTCCTATTGCTCGGCACCACCACCAAGAGCCTGGCTCCATCCTCTTGACATCCTCCCTTTAGTTATTTATATATATCTTAAGCATCGTCTAGCATCACATTACCTCCCCCTATTCTAATCCCTATTAACTGTCCTCATAGCCTTACAACTTCTCTCCAAGAGAGCCACATGCACACACGTTCAGGCAGAACTGTTCAGAACTGTTCCCAGACGAGGACACCGTACTTCGTGTGCATGCCCGAAGCTGGGGCGTATCCAGGCACTGGCACCAATGGATCTCTGGCACAGAGGAGCGGAGGGGGCGGGAGCTGCTGCTGGTGCCGCTGCCTTCACACACCAGCACAGGGCACGCCTGCCTGCGGGCCACGGAACCACGGGCAAGTACGCGAGCACACCCGCCCATTCACTGCCCTCAGGCCAGGAATCCAGCCGGGGAGCTGCCCGGGCACGGCTGAGCCCTCGCCGCCCCTACCCAGCCGGCAGCCACGGCCCCTCAGCTCAGGAGCGACGGGCGGGTCCCCTCTCACGGCCCCGGGAAGCGGAGACCAGAGCCCCGAGGAGGTCCCGCAGCTCGCTCGCTCGCTCGCTCCCTCCTTTCTTCCCTCCCTTCCCTCTCCCCTCCCCCCAGTCCCGGCCGTGCCGCTCCCGCTCCCGCTCCCGCTCCCCGCTCCCCGCACCCACCGGGCCGCCGCCGCTTCTGCGAACCGCGCGCGCCCGCTCCGCAGCCGGCCCCGCCCCGCCCCGCCCGCCAATCGGATAGCAAGGCTCGGGAGGCGCAGCCAATCAGAGGCCGGGAGGGCGGCCCGAGTGGGGGAGGGACGGGCTCGCTGCGCTGACGTCACTCGCGGCGCTGGGAGGGACGGCGCGCGGCAAGGCGGACGCTCCCTATTGGCTGCGCCTGAGGCGCGCCGTCCAATGGGCGCGGGGTCCGTGCCTTGGGAGGCGGGGCCGGCCCGCGCCACCCGCAGCTCGTGGCATGGCGCGCGCCTGCCGTCTGCGGATCGGCGCGTGCGTCCGGCCCTGCCGGCTCCTTCCCGGCTCCTTCCCGGCTCCTTCCCGGCTCCTTCCCGGCTCCTTCCCGGCTCCCTGCCGGCTCCCTGCCGGCTCCCTGCCGGCTCCTTCCCGGCTCCTTCCCGGCTCCTTCCCGGCTCCCTGCCGGCTCCTTCCCGGCTCCTTCCCGGCTCCCTGCCGGCTCCTTCCCGGCTCCTTCCCGGCTCCTTCCCGGCTCCCTGCCGGCTCCTTCCCGGCTCCCTCCAGGGTTCCCCGCCGAGTACCCAGCCGACGGCCCCGGGCGCTTCCCTGGTGCTGGTGCTCCCGCGCCTTGCCAGCTCTCCTCACAAGCTTCGGAATAACTTTCCTGATAAAGGCTTGGCTCCTCAGCTGAAGCTCAGAGCAGCCGAGAATGGAGAGGCTGGAGAGTGTAACGGGTTCTGCCATGCTCATTGCCTATCCAGGCCATTTTCAGTAGCGGTAGGAAATGGAAACGTGGACATGTGCAGTTTGTGAGGCAGACGAAGCCTTTACCTTCAGTTCGGCGACTGGAGGAGCAGAATTGCTGTGGCTCTTCCTATGTCAAACTCGAGTTTGGCAGCCCAGAATGGCAGGGCAGCCACCTCCCATCAACATCCCCCAGCTACCCGCTGTTTGTTCCTCTCCTCTCACACAGAAGCCCCTCTGGATGCCCTTTGCTCTGCTCACAGGCAGCCAGGCCAGTGGCGTCCCGGGCTCTGTCCGTGGCAACAGCCGTCCGCGCAGGACGGGCTCCACAGGAGGCAAGTTCCATGAATGATCGCCCAAGCACAAAGCCCGGCTCTCCTGGTGGTGACTTCGCAGCCAGTGATGGGTATCTGGCCCTTATGCACACAAGCACTTGACCACCATGGCCACCTATTTAATCTCTGCCCCTGTGGCAGTGGCTGTGGGGCCACCACGGCAGTGTCAGAAGGGGATGCTGTCTAACACGCCTGAAAACAACAGCTGCTGGACAGGCCTTTTTGGGAGAACCGCTCTGACAAGATGAATGACATACTGTTTTACAGGGCAAAAGATGGTGGATGTATCCCATGAACTGAATGTGGTGGTGGAGTCCTCAGCTGTATCACACCAGCCCACGTTCAAATTAGCACACCAACCTAGATGCAAATTAGCACTCTAAGCTGCAGTTACACTTCTGATATTAACACAGACACTTCTGTGTGGGTGAACATTTCCCGTGAGGAACCTTTCCTGCAGTTAGTCAGGTTTTTGTTATGCATCAGGCTTGTTATACCATTAGCACAGACAGCATATTACATTAAACTGTCTGTGCTGGTATGCAGGCTATCATCTCAGGCCCAGCTGGGCTACATTTATATAGTTTGTGACTCTGCTGCCATCAAATTTTTCCCAAGGCATGCTTGCCCGGTTTCCCTGGGGTTGCACAGGGGTAGGGAGCAAAGGAGCCTTGGGGACACAGGCTGCAACCAGGCAGGGCTCATGCCATGGGCCCCTTCCCTGTCCTACCTGATGGCACCAGAGCTGCAAACCAAAGCCGAAGCTGGGCAGCTGGCTCCAGTGGCAGATCCAGCTGCAGGACTGTGCAGAACTTGGCAGAAGGGTCAGCATTGGCCCTGGGTATGGCCAGGTATTTTTCAGACTCCTGTTGCTGGGAAGGAAACTTCCTACAGGAAAATTTGCAAACTCCCATTTGCAAAGTAATTTGAAGGACACATTGAAAAAAAGTCCCCGGTGGTGAAAATCAGGGCACTGACTTGATATGAGTGGGGAAGTTGGACCTCTTACAGTGCATCTGGCATGAATGAGTTGGGAAGAGCTTAGTTAAGTACAAAGAGACAATAGTTTTGTTTCCATTTATTAATATTGCAAATTAAAACCTGTATGTCTCTTCAGTAGGTTTTGGATACAGATTTTAAAGGGAGTCGACAGCTCACAAATTATAATTAGAGCATTGAATTTCTGATTATTTTTCCATTTAGAACATACAAACTTTACATATGGTATGTAGATATTATCCATTGACAGTTATTTAACTATCCCAACACCAACCACCCTGGTTTTCAGGATTCTCAGTTTTATTTCACATTTGCTGCTGTCTTTGAGTAATTCAGGTTTATACATCTCAAGGTTTAAACTGCTGGTGTAAGGCAACTTCAATGTGAGTGCTACTCATCACATATGGTGATAACAACACAACAACAAAATGGCCATGAGCAGAATTTTGTATGTAAAGGCAAGAACAAATTGGAAATTTAATAATTATAATGGAGTTCAGAGTATAATATATTACCAATACTTTCATAAATACATATATTTTCAATATTTTGCCCTCAGCAATAAAATATATTTATAATCTGTCATTAAGAATGTAAGTACTGTACTCTGCTAGTTTTAAAAAAAATAAATTTAGGTTACTGAAAAGTCAGGTGTTTTCCCTCCTTCTCTAATAGCCACAGTCTTCCTTGAGATGTGGATATTCTACTAAAGTACAGTTCTGGGATTCTGTAATTATTTTTAATATCAAACAGTATTCATCGGCACAGACTGTATTAGCTTTAGCACACAAGGCACAATAAATCCAGGTTAACATATTAACTATTAATAAATGCAGTGTTTCTCACTTACAGATACATTGCAAAGCTACAGAACAGAAACACCAGTTATGTTCTTCTTTTGAAATGTTCCTTTCAGTGCTTGTTCTTGAGTTGATTACATAGCCCAGATTTCCTTTTCTGTTAATAGTCTAGGAAGGAATTATCACATGGGGAAAAGAGGGTATGAGAGACTCAATACTGTGAAGGCCTTCACTAGTTACATATTCGAATCATCTGAGAATTTCCAAAAAACCAGAACTGTGAACTTCAGGTTTCTGTACTGGACTAGGCATGGGGAAATGTAATTCCATAGGTCTCATCACTGCTGTTTATTAGAAGATTCACTTACATCACTTCTTTAAAAAAGAAAACAAAAATTAAGTTTTACTCCATCTCTATTTTAAATTAGCCTTTATCTTAAATTCTTTGCCAAGAGGAGTTTTGCTATCTGAACAACAGCCACTTCTAAAACTGATATCCAGATACTGAAAAAGGTTTAATTGAATGTCAGTTTTGGCAATATTTTCCCACAAATGTCTAAAGGGATCTATGTCTAATTCTGGGCTGTTGGGGACATTTCACCTCTTCTGGGTTTGGATGTGCATCCTTTCTGCATCCCAGTTTTCCAGCAGTTTGAGGCTCACACAGGTGGACATCATTTGTCTGTGTGCTGGTTTCCATGGAGCAGATTTCCAGCAGAATCTTCTTATGTTCAGTTTAGTGGTGCCTTAACTTACACCTTTCTTTTCCAATACTTATTAGTCAGATTTTTTAATTTCAATTATAGTCACCTAAGCCCAAAGCAACTCCATTTCATTTCAGTGGAATTACCCTGGATTTACTCTGTGATAGCTTTGATCCAAATCTGATCTCTCGCCCTTTTTTTTTTTTCCCCCCCAGACAGACCTGCTTATATATTTCACATACAAAATACTGGTCTCTCTCACAGAGAAGGTGTAATTCTTCTCTGGCTCCAAGATTCTAGAATTTTCATAATGTAAAAGTTGTAAAATTGTATCAGTGTGGAAGATATGTGTTATGGATGTTTTCCAGGTCATGAGATCTGAATAATGTTGTTTTAAAAAAAATGATAACAGAGAAAGGGAACAATTTGCCAGCATTTTTCAGTCTCTTCAGTCTACCAGTCTATTGCATTGTGCTACCACAGAAAAGCTAGATTTCATATTGGTTCTGCTAAAGAGAATGATGCTATCAAAATTTCTGCAACTGACAATAGTGTCTTGTGTCAGTGTCACCTGCTCAAATATTACTGTGTTTTACTAAAATCATTGGTCATCCCTTTCTTCATCTGTTACCAGGGAAATCAGTTCCTTAAGGAAATAGTAATCCTTCCCAGTTTGCACCCCAGAAGTGAGAGATTAGGAATCACCAGGAAAATCTACCTGGTCCATATTCTAATTTGTTAAGGTCTTCTGGAAAGACAAAGGTAGAAGCAGACCATGTGCCAAATTAACTGTCCTGATCCATGTTCCCTGGTCTACTTGCAACTTCCCAACCATAGGAAGTATATTTGAAAGGGATGAAGGAAGAAAGATGAATAATTGTGCAAGTTGCTCAAGAGGCTTTAGAAGATAATATGAGCATTAAAAGGAAGATTGAAATGCAAATGTAGGAATTAATCCTACATATTATTTTTCTTGGAGCAGCTATTTATGTTGTTCTTATTGACACAGAAACAACTGTCTGGAATTTGCTTTCAAAATGGCAAAAGTACTTCTTGAATTGATAAGGTTCTGACTTTGACCTCTAACTTTCATTTTAGCTCTTTACTGTGCCCACCTTCAACAGGATGACATATCAATGGTTTGTGTCAAATACATATGATTTGACTTTCTCTGAAAGAGGTTTTCCAGTATTTTCATGTTCCATTCATCACTGTTAATGGAAGAAAACCACTGATGAGGGAACCACAGCAGATTTTGGGGGTTAGTTCTCTTAATTTCTATTTTAATTGTCACTTGTTTACTCATTTGTTAGCTAATTTGAGAAACTTAACATTTTAGACATCACATTCCTTAGCACATTTTGTCAAAGATTTATTACACAATGAAGTAATCAAAATAGTAGCCATAAAAACAAATCACAAGTCAGTTTCACAGAACATATCTTACAGACTATTTTCAAGTAATCACTGCTGATAATAACTTGATTAAAAATATAGAATACCGGGTAGCACATGGCTTTTGACGAGACTCTTCAGGAGGAGCTTTTCAGGGACCTCATTATGAATGATCAATCTGGAAACCAATAGCCAGCATAACCTATTTGCTGGTATTGGACAAAATGAGTGTTTTACAAGCAAACCATTTAGGGGAAAGTAGAGAACCTGCCAGAAGAATTATTAGTAATCAGTTAGTTCTCAATCCCCTGGGTCTGGCTGTTCAGTGAAGGAAGTCTTGAAGTCCTTTGTCCTTTGTTCATTTACAAAATTACTGCAGCAAGTGTGTCGTGACGTGATAGTGCCCCAAATCCTGGCAACTACATTTGTGCATGCCTATTCAGATATTAATATAACATATTAACATATTTAAACCTGAACAGGTTACTGAACTTCCCCAACTTGGATTCTTTCTGCACTCATAGTAATGTTAAATTAATTGGCTAAAACACCTCTCAGTTTCATCTGTGAGGAAAGGAGGGGGTATGCTAGAGGTGAATGGGGACAACAGAGGGAGCACCAACCCTTCCATTTCCATTGCTTGGTTGAACAAATGCTCTTGGCTACAAACTGGTAAGAAATGACAGCTCAAGTCTCCTTGTCTATGTGCATCTGGAAACAGGCAGGATGAAACTACAGTACAGAGAAGGAATGACTAAGGTTACAACACAACTTGCTGGCAAGGATTTTGCTACTGCAGCTGGGCTATATAACAACAGGTTTTGTATTTTTTTCCTTCATAGTTTGACTTTCCCACCTGCACCTAAAATAAAACTTGGCAACACAGAGAAAGCCAGTTAATTACCTCATCTCCACTTATACTTCATTGCTGTTACTGCTGGTGGTGGTTTTGCTCCCATGTTTTCAGAAGATCAGTTGCCAGCTGTGAGATGTGCTGCCAGGCAAACTTGACGTGGGTGGATTCCACTGTGCGGGAACAAATAGCAAAACGTAGCACAAACTTCTCTCTCAGGTGGCACGGGACCAGATGGATCTTCTTGGCATCATTTATGCTTTGAAGAAGTGCCTCATTTAGTTCATTTGAGCCCTGAAATCATTGTAATTCAATGGATATGACAATGAATTTCAGAAACAAGCCTGGAAAATGTAAATCCCACTGAGCAGCCAAGCCCAAGTAGCACCAGTAACAAGCAACCATTTTCTCATCTCTCAGTCCTTTGCCGTCAAAGGATATCAAAAAGATGATGATGTAAGAGAGAAGTTCTGAGCCACAAAGAGATATATGGATTACCTTGGCTTTAGGAGCAGTGTTCACACTGGGGCATTTGTGATAGCTGCCCTTTTGTGACCTAAGATCATGAGCTATGTTAAAAGCATTCATTATTGTATCCATGTTATTACACTCTTCTTGGATCTAATCAAACAAACATGGGAGGAAGCTTTGCAGTGAACTGTACTAACTTTCCTAAAACAAACCTTCCAGTCTTCACTTAAGCATGGCTGCTGTGAGAGAGTCTTTTGAATGTGAAATCTTACCCTTAATTAAAAAATTTTTAAGGTAATGTATCCCTGGCATAAGTAGGTTTCATGTTATTAGTCAACACCCTAAAAAAGTATCTGCCTCAAGTTCTATAAGAATTGTCCACCACAGAATCCATCAGAGGAAGAATCTTAGCTATTGTGCATCCTTTACTCTCTCGGTTACACTGGTGGTAACACACAATTCCAAGAGATTCTGGGAGCATCTGCACTTTTACTGCAGTGTCCCCTTACTGAGCACTGACTGTGGAAAAAGAGTCACAAATGGCCAAATCCGTCTGTTCTGCAGCAGTTGTGTTACTGGGGCAGCATTGGTCTTCTTGAAAACTTCCTGATCAGAAAACACCTTCTCTCAGATCTGGGCAGTTGTGACTTTCCTGCTTAGCCTTTTCCATACAAAACCAAAGCATAAGGCAGACAGTTTCCCATTGGCAGCAAGGATAAATGTATCATTCTCAAGTTTTTAGATCGTATTAAGAGTTAGAGTTGAACCCACGTCAAAACCTTGTTCTGTCTTAGCACAAGTTGTTAGGAATTTTGTGTGATGTCCTGAAATTCATGGCTTAGCCTTACTCTTCTAGGAGATATTTATGCAACTGAACTGCTCCTAAGAAAATGGGCCAGCTTTGGTGTTTTGCAAGTCCCCACCTATTCCTGGTCAGTCACTGACAATGATGTCCTGCTTTCTTATCAAAGGTAATGCCTTATTAAAATGACAATCCTTGCCTTTAATATCAGATGCACAGCACTGGCTTTCAGGCAATGCAAGCAGGTATATGATGTTAAGTTGGCAGGGGTGAGGGGAGGAAGGAGAAAGATTCATTTATCTTTCTTCTGTTCTACTCTCACAGCTCCACCTTAGGGCTGCTGTGACACTCGGGTGTCACGTCAAATTGAAGTTGGTAGTGACTAATCCTCTCCCAGAGCTTTGAGAAGCCAGCTTTGATTGAGTCTGTGAGCTTCAATAAGACAGCATTCACACCCCCTTGGAGAAATTACTAGCTTGACTTGTATTCATCTGCAGTCATGACAAGGAGGCCTAAAACTAACCCTTTGGCATAACATATTTGATGAAATAATTATAATATGAAAGTCATAGGTAATTAGTCCATTTGCTCAACAGTGTGAAAGGCAAAAAATTAAAAGTTACAGCTAAGCAAAACAATAAAAAAGGGCTTCTCAAGCACAAAGGAAGGAAGAGAAAAAAATCATTTTTTTACAGCTGTGCAGCATTATATTGTTCAAGGCCCCTGATCCTTGGTCCTACTGTAACTACATAAAAGTTACAAATACCCTGCTTCTAAGATGTATTTTAATATGAATTATAAAAATGACAAAGATTTTTGAAGGAGTGATATAAAAACCAAATAAAGCTGTTAAAATACCTATAAAAAACTCTTAATTTGAAAGCTTGCTAGTTTTCTTTTTCTCTTTTTGGATCAGGTAGGCAAGAAATGAAAACACTGCTCTTTCTACACTGTTTTTTCAGTGGAATCAGGCCTTCATCCTACAACTTGTCCAAAGGTTTCTTAGCTAAAGGTCCAATATTTACCTCCTATTGTAAAATTGTCTTCCCTTTTAGATGAGATTTCTTCCTCTGAATCATGAGGGACAGGAGAACAGATGAGGATGAGCTACTGGTCTGATCAAAAGTGACAATTCCTGTGTTGCTATGCTCTATTTCACCAGAACTGTTCCTTCAAAGTATATGTAGAGCACTGACTAACAGCTGCCTTTGGATCTGCAAAACTAGTGTTTGCTAGTTCCATGTGAGAGAGCAGACTGCAACCAACATTTTGTTATTGAGCAATAAAAGCCAAAGAATCTATCCCTCAGTATCTTTTAAAAGTTCTTGTTAGGAAAGGCATTATATTTGTGTTTCCACTTACTGAAAAAACTCTACATTCTGTAATCTGTCAGATCCCCTAGACACAGGGTCTTTTTCAATTTTATTTTAAACAATATAAATTATAAAAAACCCATTTTCCTATTCCAGATGAATTCACCATTACTTTAGTATTTAATTGTTAGCTTCTTCAGCCAGTTGCATCAGACTCAGGTAACTGGGGCAACTGAATGACTGGGAAAAGAATTTGTTAAAAATAATAATACCACACTATCCAGAAGGAGAAAAGATGTGCTTGGGAGCCTTCAGAAAAGCTAAAAGCTCATTTAGGTATCGTGAACTAGAAATAACTATCATAACTAGAAAACACTAGTGCTGTTGTTATTATTATTGTTGCTTGGTGGTCAGATTCAGTGTCACAATCCTGTCCTTTACAGAGGCTTTAGCTGAAAGTTCCTCTAAAAAATGAGTTCCTTACCTGAACTAAGACACTGATCCCTTTTCAATGTCTGATTAAAACAAATGAGCTCTCCCAACTACTGCAGCTTTTATGCTCCAAGTGCAGAATGTATTTTCTAGTTTCTGTTGGGCAAGGTCTCTACATCAATGAACTTGGCACTTTGAGAGATTTTGGGGAATAAAAGGCCAAACAGGGCAAAAGGATCATGTTCAGCAATAAAAAGCAGACCACAGCCAAGGGCAGCAGGGAATCTGGCCTCCCATATAACCTGTTTAAACATATCTTGCTTCAATTTTCCCAGTTCGACCACAGAATTTTATAGATAAGAAAGCAGTCTTTAAAGAAAACAATAAAAATGTGTTTAGTGCTCTAATTTTCATCTGTGACAGTAATTTTTTAATAAAATTGAAAAATAAATTCACATAAGAAATTAACTTGACAAGAGACAGGTAATATGCACTCATCATACACAGAAGTCTAGGGAAATATACTGAAACAATCATCTTTATCAAAGCTCATCATGCATAGAATGTACCAGTCATTTTGATGACAGGTTACAACATTTGTTTGCCTTGACTATATATTTCCATGCCTTAATATGCTTTAATTTCAATTAAGCATTTGATTCAGTTTTAACAAGATTGTCTTAAGCTTTTCTCTTTCATCTGCTTTGTTCTAAATAAACTCCCTTTAGTTTCCTTAAAAAACAATCAAGTATATTAACTACAAAGACTGTATTCAGTTGCAGGTTACGGTGTTGCTAGAAACCATGAGAGCAGAAATAGGAGATCTCAGCTGCCTTACCTTCAGCCGGAAACAGACCAGTCCCAAGACAACCTCAGCACAGATCTCAAACCTTTCATCCTGAAGGACTAAGCGTTCAAACTGATGCGACAGCCTGACATGCTGAGAAGAGAATGAGAGTATCTATATTGTATACATTTGATTCACCAAGAGAAAAGGTGTGCTGAATGATTTGCCATTCCTTTGCTCTGTTCCTTCTGCTGATGTGTGATAATATTCACATATTGCCATCTGTTTGTGTTAACTTCCATCCCGTTTATGACTTCCAGAGACCATATGGAGCCATTGCTGTCTTAGTATCTCAGTCTGTCAAAGGCAGTACTGGTCTACTTCTTGAGACACTTCAGCACAATTTGATATGATACCACATTAAGAGTAAATAATTTTAGTAATTCTCCTTTAGTTTTTATGCCACTGCTAGTTTTGGCTGGGAATGGCTGAAGAGTCCAGAAGTCACTAGAGGGAAAGGGGGAAATGGACAGATATGCAGGGAAAAAAGGGTCACAGTTTCAGTGCAAATTAAGCTGGAAAGATACACTTTTTTTTAGAATAGCTCACTTAATATGAGAAATCTGTGAAGAAAGGGAGAACTTGCTCACTATTCTGACCTGGGTGCTCAGGTTCAGTTGAAAAGAAAGTTGATGGCAGTATTATCAGGAAAATGGATAGCAAATCTCAGCAAACCTGTTGAGAAGTTACCGAGGCAAAAATGAATTACAGGGGGCACCAAGCCAGAGCAATTATTTTGAAGCAGATGAACCCAAAATTCAAATAAATAGGAAGAATACCAACAGACATAGTAAAAACCAGCTGGGAAGTCTTAACATCAGTCAGTGATACTTGCACACTCACACCATGTTTTGCTTTGCTTTCTTTCAAGTAGAAAATTAATCTAAAAGCATTTTCAAAAAACCAACCCATATCCTCATCAGGTACCTGCAGTACTTTATCCAGTCCCCCTCTTACTGGCTTTGTCATTATCTTACTGTTCACTATCATAAAAAAACCCAAAACCCCAACCAACCAAACAAAAAAGATAAGACAGCAAGAGCAACCAGCCATTTGAATTATAGTTTGTCTTCATGCAATAGCCAGTCTATACCAAAAATTATCTGAAACATCTAAAAATCATGTTTAAAGGTTCTTCAGCTTTTATATATTTAGGATTGCAAATAGTTTTACAAAAAAAAAAACAACTAAGCCCATGCTTTTGCACTTTGACTTTTTGTAAATTCAAGGACAGCTATTAAACAAAAATGAAACATATCACTTTGGGTCAGGGTTAAACGTGGAATGTTTCATCTCAGAGGAACTTCTTCTGAAAGGACAAAACCAAGGCAAAACAGAAATGACAGAAAAGGAAAAAAAAAGAAGGAAAAAAGGCCAACACATTTTGCAATCTTAATCATAGCTTTCAGATGGTTTTTTTATTTCTTAAAATAGAAAAACATAGTTTAGATTGAATCAAAACATTGCTTCAAACCTTCATATTGCGCTTACTGGTACCCTATGCAACCAGCCAGTTTTCCTGTTGTTACCACTTCCGCTCTGCTGTTTGTTACATCCATTTATCATCTCCCTCTAAAATTAGCCTGAAAGCTCTTTGAGTCAGGAATGAGACCAGTAAAATGTCCAATCCCTTCCAAGGCGTTTGAATGTTCTGCTAATATGAAGAGCATGAATTTACAGCTGTGAAATCCAACCAGAAGTATCTGCATACATACAGATACTTGTATGCACAATAAGTGCATGAAAAACATATGTGAAATAGGCACAGGTGTTGTAATGGTTGTTTACTGTCTCCTCCTGTGCTCACGTTCTGTAGCTTTAACCAAACATGTCTTTTACACAGCTCTGCAAAATTCTGCACTGCATGTACCGTGTCTTGGAAATCAAATCCATAAAACAAATCATGTTCAATGAGATAAGAATTTCACATCTGTCCAGCTGAATGTAATCACCAGCTAAATTTCATCCAAATTTATCTGGGTAAGAACTGAATAAAACAAACATTTAAGATTTGGCTTACTGTGAGAATTTTGTACAAGAAAACTCCAGACCCAAGCCGTGCATTTTATAGCATGTACTTACGTCCAGTTTTTGAACTAAATGATTTTTCAGGAATTTGAAAGAAATAAAAGCAAGGGAAAATAGAAAATTTTTAGTTACGTCACAAACCAAAATTCTAGAAGTATTTTGCATTCATGTCTGGATGCAAATACTTATATCCACAGCAAGTCTTAACAGCCAGCAATAATTGGTAAAGACACTGGGGGGCACCAAGCGTTTTAGGTTTTACAGAACTGGAAGGAGAGAAAGTGGTGATTTAACTGGAGTTTCACGTGTACAGCTTTGCCTAAGTACAGTTACCCATCGCCCTGCACCTTTGAACCATAAGCTATTATCCTGAATTGCTCTTACAAAGATTGCTGCAACAGTAAAGTTAAATATTATTAAGCCTGGAAGTTCAAGCCCTGTAAAACTGCAGGGCATTTAGGTATCAAACGTGCCTCTCTTAAGTCCAAAAACTGTACCCATGCTCTGGACATGAGCATGGCAGTAACTCACAGGAGGACACTTGTGACTTTAGTGCCTCAGCTTTTCAAGACAGGCAGGTACACTGTGAAAATAAAGTCCCGTTTGGAAAACTGCAGGCACGAAACTGAGGATAGGAAAGAAGGAGAAGTAAAAGACTGACAGGCTGCTCTCAGTTTTCTGCTGAATGTGTACATACCAAGCCTGACCTATGGATATCTTGAATCTCCAAGTACTTTTGATTTTGACATATGTGTCAAGCTGTGTCCCTAGCACCATTAACTAAAGTTGGCATTCAAATATTATTTAACTTTTCAAAATTATTTTATCTAGAGTTGTCATATGATTTAACATATAATTTAATTTATATGATTGTGTATGTGGACATACACAAACCAGCTCACATACTGTTTCTAGAAATACCATTTGGGCAATCCCTTCATCATGTGGGCTTCTCAAAGTGGAATCACATGGACAGTGTTAGTGTCCTGAAATATCTTGGTATATAGGAACAGAATTACAGCCCCAGTCGTTACAGTGAAATTTTCCTGATTGAGAAAAAGAGGCTTGTAAGGAATTTTTATGTGTCACTATTATCACAGGTAAATAACCATTGCTTTTCTGCAGTGAGAAAGGAAACAAGGGATCTTATTAAATTGGTTATTCTGGATAAAGGGAAATGTCTTACATAATCAATAATAGGAGCAGTAAACTTGCAAGGCACTAGGATGTGGTCTCTATTTTAAAAAATCTGTATTCTTGTAAATATACTGTGAATAAATAGAAATAAAAATAAAAATCATTATAAATATAAATATAAATATAAATATAAATATAAATGCTTCTGCACTGACATGTTCAAGCATTTTAATTTCTGGGCAAAGTCTTCAAGAGCTAAAATAGTTTTTGATTGCAGGGAGCTTCTCTGAAGCATCAGAGTACACTACTGTGTATATGCAGATAAACATACTGGCCTAGTCTTGATCACTTTGTACTTTTCCTCCTATAGATTTCACCTCTTTGCCTGCCTTAGCCTGCATCCCACTACACTGAAGGAAAATGCTGTCAAAAGTCTTCTTAACAGCCACTTGGACCGTGCCACTCTCCAGTTTTAATGCTACCTCTAGCATTGCTGTTCTTTACAGTTCCAGTTTCTTGGACTCTACTGTTAATTTTTAATGGAATTCATTATCCTCAGTACACTGATTACTTCTGGTCCTAAGGAGGATTCAGCTGAGTCAGAATATTCATAGGGATTGCATACAAAAACACACTAACTCCTAAATGTCTCAAATTACTTTTGAGCTCTTTGAGAGGGCTTAAACCAACAAAGGAATAATAAATAGATGGTGAAGCGGTTTGCAAATGGGCCATTTGGATTTCACATTTATACGGACTCTGAGTGGTTGACATCAGTCCAGAAGACTGTTGTTGTTGTTGGTTTTGCCCTCTTTTTACATCTCCTCTGTGGCTTTGGGACTTACCTCCAAAATTTGTATTCGTCTCTCCCCACATCCTTCAAAGATGACTATCCTCCCCTTTACCACTGCTTTAAAACCTATACTTTGCAATAGGTTAATATGACATGATGTGTGTAAAAAGAGTGCATAACCGGAATGTTTGGAAAACAAAAAAAATTACTGTATCTAAATCCAAGTCACACATTCTCATCTCCTGGGAATCTTTTAGTTCCTAAATGCCATCCTCAAGTAAATGCCAAGTTGCAGTGGTTATCCAGTCATTTTGATGTAGACCTTAAGGCTGCAAACACAACAAACATATTTTCCTTAAAATACACTAATAAAATTTTAGTGACAGTTCACCTCAAGAAAAGAAGTTTGTGAAGAGATAGTTACAGATGTCTTTGGTCTTCCACCCAGAAACTTGCTAACACACAACAAATAGGGTGGCTTCTTAAGGATAAACAGTGTTTTTTCTATCTATATCATGTCAGAAGCTCGCCACTATTGAAAATCTCAAATCCCTTTGTAAGTAACACTAGGCTGCACAAAAGAAGCCAAACTAGAAATCTATAAACCACTGCACAGATCTTCCTAGAGTTTTCCATGACTTAGGAGCAAACATAGGCATCTCCTTCCCCAGATTCCAGCCTAAGGAACTGTTTCAAACCTCTACTCTTCTGCCAGACTCTGTTATCCTTTCCCCGGGGCAACTCCTTAATAATACGAGATGGGGGGGAGGGGTGGGGGGGGAGAGAGAGAGGGAGAGAGAGAGAGAGGGAGAAAGAGAGAGAGGGAGAGAGGGAGAGGGAGAGAGAGAGGGAGAGAGCGCGCTTCTTCCTGCTTCCCCAGCTCCAGCACCTCCGCTCTCCACTGGAAGGTTGCAATACCTGCCTCTGCCACTGTTCCTGGGCCTCTTTTCATTCTACGTGTCCACTCTATCACCCACTCAAATGCATCTCCAAATCATAATATACTGCTTCAGAAATACTTCTGGCACCTACAAGGCTTCCCTTAAAACCCAGCTAAAAGTCCCAAGTACACAGGAGACAGTACCATCCAGGAACTGCCTGGGACTGCCTTGGCCAGCAATGGGAATATAAAAGCTGCTACTTGCAAGATGCTACAGCATGTTTAAAAGAAAGCAGCTTCTCACGGCCAGGCATGCGGATAAGCAATGTTAAAGTTCAGTTAACAAGTGAAGCTAAATTCCGAATTATTTTTCATTTGGAAAGTTGTCTGTAGGTTTAAAAATTTAAACCAATGTTGGGCTGGTTTAGATACTTCATTACTACTCTACCAAAGGAAAGTCATCACAATCTACCTGTAGCTCATGATAATTCCTGAGAGGAGAGGAAAAAGTACAGGATATTAAACACATTTTTAATTTTTATTTTGCAGCTAGTGATATAATTTTACCAACATAGCTGAAAACTCATAAGAGATACCTTAAACTCTGCTAGAGCAGGGAGCAAATGAAACACAATTATTTCTTGAAATTTAAGTTCAACAGAGGCTTGCTGGAGATACAAATTACTTTTTTTTTTAAAGATGCTTTGGAACCCACTGAACCAGCATTCACTGGGAGTGGGCAAGGGGGTATGAGGAGGAATTACTTTAATGGTTCCAGCTTGAAGATGTATACAGTGAGCCAAATTCTTCACTTAATTATCCCTCTTTCCCTTTCATAACTTATTTTTATATTTATACTGAAGAACAATTTAGTCCTTAATGAAATATAAACCAAACACACTCATTTCAACAAGCCCTTGGAAATCTTAGCTGTCTGAATTACCTTTACAAATGAGGAAAGATACAAGGGTCTTACTTTGGAATCAGTATCTTTAAGAAGAGATTCATTGGCTTAGCCTTCCTGAACTGTATTGTGATAGAAAATATGAAAGCTTGGTCCTCAGCTATGATTCTATGAAGACACGCAGCTTTTGCCTGGACAGTCCGGGAAATACCTGGGACACAGGGAAAGTGGGAATTTGTTGAATGTAAATACCAACCTGTGGGAACCAGCCTGACAAAAGGCCATGCAGTTGATATGAGTCTTTCAACCCTCTATTTTCCCAGTGAGAGATTTAGCCCTACTTAAAAACAGCATCATACTGCAATAATTGCAGTCGCAAGAAATCCAACCAGAGAGAAAATGCTACTAGGAATGGTAATGGTAATACTAATAAAGGGATAACAAATAACAAACCTCAAATCAATTTTTCATCAAAAGGATATGTATCAGATTGGTACAAGGATGATTGATACAAGAACATCAGGATTGTCACAGCTGCCAAAATTTATTTCTGAAAGCCTCATTAAAGACAAAAATCTAGTTTTGGTATTTGTAGAGTTGAAAGCTTTAGTGTGATTAAAATAAGAAGCAAAGAGGGTACTGTCTATCCCATAACATTTCCAAATGAAAAGATACTTCCTTCTACAGTGTTTTTACAAGAGTGGAAAAAGCCTTTCTTAGGAATTCTTCTGTTTAGTACCACAATTGGAAGGAATGTGTGTCTGCAGGGAGTTTGGTATGCTAGGCTAGGCCCTTAGCTAATGGATATTTTTGTAAATATTTAGAGCCAAGTCATGGATCTCCCCTCACTAGAGGTTATCCTGAACTTCATAAAGATAAAAGCTATGCTTGAATTTGACTTTGCCACTACAGAGGAAGTATATATATAATTTAGTCTGGCGCCACATACGTTTTTTAGTGATTAAAAAAAACCCCTTTTTACATCAAGAATGAACTTAGTACTTATAAAAATATTAACAAACTGTAAATTGTACACATTTTTTTAAAATGTACTTTAAACAGGAAAGAAATCAACAGCAGAGGTAGACATGCCAGATAAGTCACTGTATCCCTTAATCATAATCTAAACATGCTATCAATGCATGCACATCAATAATATAATGAAGAAATGAATATCCATGTGTTTCCACAACAAAACCATGGATGTGCTCTGGCTTAATTTGAGAGGGAACTATAGTACCATACTGTAGAAATTACAAATTCCTAGACTTTTCTTTCCTGAAGACAAGCACAAAATAGACGGCACCTTTAAGCCTGCCATGATATGAAATTGTGACCTTACATGGGACAAACGAGCAGCACCCCTGTTGAACTGAGCTGCCTAAAACTATTTCCTGTGCTTTCTGATGTGTACAGAAGTCATGGAAAGTAGATAGATGGCCAGCTCATTTTCCCTTGCCATCCCACCACAAAGGTACCCAAGAAGGCAATTCCCAGTCACCTTGCGGATGTGCTCCTGCAGCCCCTTGACCCCGTACATCCTCAGCACAAACCAGAGCTTCAGGGAGCGGAACCTCCTGCCCAGGGGGATTTGCCAGTGCTGCAACCAGAGAGAAGAGCCCGTGTCAGAAGTCACCATTGCAGTGAAACAGCAGAACGTACGTTCTGCCATGGTTTTGAAGTGAACCACATTCCACATCCTATGGGCAGTTGCCAGAGGTGGGTCAAATAATAGTAGAAATATCTATTCCTGGTTTATTAATCCCTGTTTATTAATACCATTTAATATTCAAAATTTTCAAATTAAAATTGGCAAAGGAAGTTGGAGTCAGAATGAAAGGGCCATGAGGCAAACCAAATTTTCTTTGTGGATCCTAAATTCTCCTCAAGGGCTTTAGAAAAACAAGTATCTGAGAAACTCATGTACATTGGCTTGTTTAAAGTTGTGGGGCTAGCATCTACAAAGACAGGTATGTTTTCCACTTCAAAACAACAGTGTTTCCATGGTAAAAGATTAAAATAGAGATGCCTTAAATTTTTTTTTCTAATTGTGTTATTCACTATGTTAAAGAAAATAAAACCCAAACCCAATACTTTAGGAAATTTCTTTCTACTGCCTAAATCTAAAGATATTGCACATGCAAGACAATTTCTGCCTTTAAGCAATTTTTTTTTCAAAAAACACAACCCCAAATTTCTGTTCAAGGAATGTTAAAAATTTAGAAAGCTGCATCCTTCTTGAAAAGAAACATAAAGTTTGGAGGTTTATGATAGTAATGAAAAAATAAAAGTCCTAAAAATACCAGTCTATACAAGTAATAGTATTAATTATTACATTGGTACTGTACTTACCCGATAATCTGTTACAAGACCTGGAAATTAAAGAAAAAATGTTCACATTGCATCATCATCACAACAGCCAAAGACTTGAATCATTCTAATGTTATTGAAAAAGCTGCATCTTAGCTGTCCTTTACATCTGCAACAAAATTCAGCATCATCAGTGTCACCAGGACCACTAAATATCTAGCTGGGTACTTGGCAGCATGTTAAATGAAGGTGCTTTTAATAACCTTCATTCCTTAGCTAGTCAGAATATACCACTAACAAACAGTTCACAGAAGAAACTATTTTCCTTTCTGTTATACTGCAGATACTATGGAGATGACAGAATAAATACTATGTTTATTTTCTTCCTGTAGGGAAAACAAGCAGTAGATAAAGCAACTATTATTAATTTTGGTTTAAACAGTTTGCAGGATCCCCAGACTCACTTCATAACTCATGCTCTACTATGAAATGTCATCACCTTTACCCTACTGTACTGGTAACACTTCTAAAAATAATCCACTTTTAAATACCTTTTATACTCATACATATATTTGTTGCTAATTCTTCAACATGTCTAATACGTGGCTGGAAAAATTCACTCAGAATTTGACCTGTTCCTGCTTGGAGAATAGTATTCTGCAATTTTTTATGGCTTTTCTTCTGATGTAGTGAAAGCCCCTTACAAACACAGATGGACTAAGCCACAGAGCAGTCCAGGGAGGCAAGCAGAGGGCATTATTAGTTATCCTTTATAGAAGCACATGGTGTCAGGATTGACCTACCTTTTTTTTAAATAAAGGAATTAAACTGATTTCACAGTAAAGGAAACTTGAACATAGTTAGTTACTTGCTGTAAGTCAGTGACAGAAATTAAACTGACGTAATATTTAAAGCACTTCTTTAGGAAGCATCTGCTTAGCTTCCTTATTCTGCTTTATTTCTCTGCAGTGGAGTATAAGCTTCAAAGGAGAATATGTACTTGGATTCCTTGGGAAAATGCTAAGTACTCCTGGAACTGTCAACTGGAAGGTTGAACTGTAGCTTCTGAATTTGACCAGTCTATGGCATTTACATAATTTTCAGCCTTTATGTTTTCTAGGAAAGAACAAAAAAAAGACTTTTTCCTGTGTTACAAGCTCTCTTGCCAATGTCCTCTCATTTATACAGCCAAAGCATAGGAAATAACATGGTCCTTCTTTCCCTGTAACAGAAGGCCATTGGTTTCTTTAACCTGTTACTATGTTGGTTTCCAGGTGGTAAAAAACCCCAAACCCACAAAACAACCAACAATGATTAACCTGTTCCTGAACTTCAGGAAATGAATATGGTTGTCTCTGCTTGGTAACAAGGTAAATTGATAACATTCATATTCTTCTGCATTGTAGCAGCCATTTCTGTTTGATAGCTGCAGGACTGGTAGCAAAGAGAGTAAAGCAACTGGTGACAGATAAATAATCCTACGCTCCTGTAAGGGGCTGGTGTCTAATGATCCACAACAACGCCTTTCACAAGCTGTGAAGCAGAATGTAATCAGTGATTAGTCCTTGATTCCTTGATTACAAGCCTTAGTCTTACTTCTGTATTTAACCAGGAGGAATTGCATTGTGGGAGTGTATGTGGTGTTCACAATAGAGTATAAAGCTGCATTCTTCTAACACTGCCATGAGGATTTGACCTATATCCTGGGTTGCCAGGCAAGCTAGTATAATCTTCCTGGTGTGATGATGCAAATCACATAAAATTATAATTAATGACAAAATAAAGACTCTCCCCTTGGGGACACATATAATTGCCATATGGTTATTAAGAGTAATTGCTCACAGATAGAGATATTTTTCCGCTCATTTAAATTCTTGAGTGAGAGATGAGTGAATTTAGAAATACTACTTCATTTACTTAGTAAACCAGAATAGGAATTCTGAGACCTGAGGATACGGAGAATTCAAGATCCTCCATACAAGTCATATTTCCAGGAGTGCTGACATTCCATAAATCACACAGGGATCAGTGAGTACTGCAGCATCTTCGTGTAGCAAATTTGACTGTGTTTATTGAAGGCATAAGTGTGGGTTGGAAGTTTAACCAGAGGCATTTGCATTTGAAAAGCGCTGTCCAACCCTTCAGAGAATTGATATTGAAAGGGAATGGAGCATAGAAAAAAAATTAGCATTCCTAGACTGCTAGTAATCAGCTGATCTCTTTGAAATCATTGTGTTAGATCACGTAATATGCTATCACCCTTCTGAAGGCAAGATGAAGGCTAAAATACTCTTTATCCAACTGGGGTGATAAAGTTTTCAGGTCAACTAGGTGGCCTTACTGTAACCACCTGTTTTTAAGAAAGATTTGATTTTCTTCAAGTGTTATTTAACCTAGGTAAGACCTAAAGTTTTTGTATCAGCACTGTCAGTTGTCCCAAGAACATATTTTCATTTTAGTTAAGGCTGGATTTTCTTCTCCTGAAGAGAAATATTTTTTATGTATGTTAAGTAAAAGATAGTGCCTCAAGTGTATTTGCTGTAACTTGTATTTTTCAGTAAAAAAGGCAAAAAAAAGTATACATTCTTTTCTTAACAATTAGAGACTTTAGAGGGTGAACCTCAGCTCCAGAATTACTACATGTTCCTGTTTGCTGCACTGTTCTATGTTTGCATTGCTTGGAAATGGAGGAAAGCAAAAAAATGCAAGGTTTATACCAGTTCATGATTAAGGCACATGAATCCATTTTTCCTAGGGCTTTTTAGTGAATAGTGGAATTCTGGATGGTATTAATTTAAATGTCAGTGAGTTCATAGCCATAACAGGATACACTTCAGTACACAGATGAGCACCAGCAATTCCATGAAAATTATGCAGTTTAGCATATGGTAAAACCTTCTACAGATGATTCAGCCTGTTGAGAAAGTTATGATGGAACATCCACCACATGTTGACACTGCACTGCTATGACCTTCTTCACAATTACTCTGTTAATAACCAAATGTGTAAAAATGGGCTTCAGGAGGGCAAATACCACTCTGCAGTTGCTAGGTATGTGCAAGGACCAGCACAAATCCACTAAGGAGCTTTGTACAGAGCCTGAGATTTGTAAGTTCTTTGTGAGCATTTTGTGAAGAGCTTTCATGAGCATTTTGTACAAGACAGATAGTCAGTCCACTCTTACCACCTTTCTCTACAGCCAGTGTAAGAGCATGAGGGCTACAGCATAATATCCCAGAAAGCTACCACTCAAAAGCAGAGCACAGACAGCAAACACAGTTCACCCCTTCTTCGTAGTTTCAGGGAGTGTTTGCTCCTCACATGGGTTTCTGAAAAATTTGAATCAGAACTTGCATGAATAACTAAGAAAAAAAGTCACAGAGCTTAGGAACTCTAAAACCAAATCAGATCCTGAAATCATTCTGGAGAAAGATGTGGTGGGGAAGACAGGTTAAGGAGCTTGTTACACAACACTCAATAATACGTTTATCTGACAGCCAAAAGATCATAAGAATTTTCTCAACACTCCTGCAATCAATCAGTGGTAAGTCTGAAACTGGGGAAATCCCAATACAAAAGTAGTAATACAATGCTTTATGAAATTACTTTCCTTCTATTGCTTTCAACTAACTAAAATCTCACTAGACACGTATTTGCACTTTAATGAGCTTAGCTCCCTAGAGTGCTCAGAAAATGGAAACAGCCTCCTAAACAACTTGGGTAGTTTAAGGATTGCCGTTTTCATCTTAAGTCCTTTTTTTGCATTACATAACAGAGAACAAACAAAATAACAATAATCTTATTTAATTACAAAATTACCAGACTCCTGATGGTGATGCTGCAGGTAAAGAGGTTCTAATTTAAAGGCACCTATTAAATCTGATCTTTTTTTCACCCTGTATAAAAAAAAGAAAGAAATCAAATTGAGAAATTTAAGAATAAAGACTTAAGGGATTAAATTTCCACAAGAAGTGAAGTAAAATTGAATGTGTTTAAACTGGCATATTTCCTGAGCACAGCCTGTGCCATTTTCAGTGCTTTTTCACAGCCATATCAGTACTGTACTTACAAGTAGTTAAGTGTAAGGCTCAGCAGGAACGGGCAGCATGACTGCACGACTGCATATTTAAAAACAGACAAGAAACAGACATAGAGGATCTTTTTATGGTGATAGACACTCACACCAGAATGTGAGACTAGCTGAAGCAATGTTAATGTTTGCAGTCAACAGAAGTTGTCTTGAAATTACTGCAGTACAAAGCTGCGTGGGAAGAGCTGTCGCTTCCTAAACACCGCACAGATCGCGCTGAGGCTGCGGGGGGTGCTGGCCACTGTCCCTCCGTGCTGCTGGGGAAGCAGCAGCAGCAGCCACCGGAAGGGACCAGCCACCCAGCCCTGCCTCAGGCTCCCCTCTTGTACCACCCTGCCATGAGCTGGATCCAATACACAATTCCTGACATTCTACAGCACAATGCTACACTGGGAAGCATAACTTACTATTGCCAGCTAGGGGTGGTGTGACTGGACGGAGGTTCAAAAGCCAGTGTGTCCTTTTTAGGGAGAATAAGCTATGTTTTGCCAGTGATTAACAACAAGATTTTTCTGGTTCATGCCTCATGTTGTGTAAGAATGACTCACCTCCACAAATGTTGGGGTTTATAGAGGGAGAAGAAGAAGAAACCATAAATCAAATAGGGAAAGACTGTTACATCATTAGATTATGCCTATAAATATATTACAAATAAGCAAAAATCATATCAGCACAGGGATACTCTAAAAGACAAAAGTCCAAAGCTTTTTTCTGTGTTTCAATGGTTTAATATAGAATTGTAAATTTCTAAGTAAAAATCTAATTTCCAATATTTTAGTGTGTATGTATAAATGCACAGGCCAGTACATACTCCCACTCTCATGCACATTTAGACTGTGGTCATAAAACATCTTATTCAAACAAACAAAAAGCCTTCCTCTCCCTAATGGTCAGGGAAGTACCAAGGTAACAGCCAAGTATTTGCCTTCAGGTATGGGAAGTACATAACTGAAAATAAGTAAACTTATGCACATGACAGTAGTAACAGATTTTCAGATAAAATAAAAACAATTAATAACCTAACTATTGCTAGAAATGTCCTGTGGACAAAAGGAAGAAAACATTAACTGAAAAGAGGTTTAATTAGGATAAATATTTTTAACAAATTCTAAGTTGCTCTACTGTAGTTCATTTGAAATATTTGATTACTTTGCTATATTCGTGTTTCAGTGGCTCATTCTGTATGCAGTTAATCCAAGTTACAAGCAATGTGCTTAGCTGTTTTGTGAGAGCTTAATCTCTTCTCCTGTAAGATGCTGTATTAAACAATGGAACAGATGACTATTCTGCAGGACCATCTAGCTTAGAAGACACAAAAATGACATGGAAGTTTCCGTAGGTGGGGCATGCAGGAAGGGTGCTGCTGCATTCTGCAAATAGGTCCACACCTCAGGCAAGTCCTAAGTGCTCAGGAGGTCCCCACCAGAGTGCTGAGTGCTCCAGGTCTCTGCCGTAATGGTGGGCACCCACCTCAGAGACAAGCCCAGTGTGTCTACGGAGGCAGCCCGTGAGAAGTCTGATGCTGCCACTCAGACAGAACTGGTAAGGAAGGAGACATCAGTACAGCTGGTAGCTTGCAATGGATGCCCAGATACTTCCCCTGGAGAAAAGGCTGCGACCTGCACAAAGTGTGGATGACCTGTTGTGGCAAGTGGCTGCATTACAAGACACAGATAATAGGCTGTGTGGTAGTAGAGGGACTGAAACAGAGCTAGATGTGTGGCTCCAGAACCATACACCTACAGTAGATAACTCTGAGCTTGAGACACCTTGGACAAAAGCAGGGCTCCAACCTCCACCCTCCAACATTCAGACCAAAATCAGGTATGATGCTTTAGAGGTTTTTGATGTCTGTGAGCAAGGCAAACAAGGAGAATGTACACCAGGAGGACATGGTGGTTACTGTAAAAAGAAATGCTGAGTGACTGTAGTGGGCAATTCCCTGTTAAGGGACTCTGAGGCACCCATCCACCAGCCTGAAAGATGTTCCTTGACTACCTCTCAAGATGAAAATCATAGGGCTAGTGATCTCCAGAAGTCCCTTCCAACCCTAAGGAATCTGTGATCCTGTGAATATGTATTTCACAAATGATACTGGTAAACTAGAATTGTTTTAAGGCTAATAGACCAAGACCTAGCTTAAGTAGCACAGATTCACATATTGAGTACTCATAATACAAAATGCACAACAAAAGTCCTGGTGAATAAAGTGATGAAAATCTGTGAGGAGTGACTTAGATGAATTGCACATCTGCAGCTTTTAACTGCCTCACTCTATTTTGTGCATTTTTAATGACAGATAAAAAGGTGACCTCATATTATGAACCAACAGGAAAATTTCACTTCTGTTTGTGTTCAAGTGCATCGTTCAAATTTTTTCAGTTGAAGTCAGGAAGTGAAATACAATTTCATTTCAAGCAGTTTCCAAGGCCAGGCTGGATGGGGCTTTGAGCACCTTGGGCGAGTGGAAGGTGTCCCTGCCCATGGCAGTGGGGTTGGAAGTAGATGACCTTTAAATTCCCTTTCAACCCAAACTATTCTGTGTTCTATGATCTACAGGTAAGTATTTCCTGTAAGCACCTTCTTTCAGTTACTGAAACACCCTTCCCAATCAAAAGTTAACACTTAAACCCTGAAAAGAGTAATAAAAATCAAAAATACCAAGACTTTGCAAAATTATTATTTTTATTCCCTCTGAATGAAGATACTTCTTCCTATTTTATAATATTCCAGAGTATCAATTAAACAAATCAGGCAAAACTGACTGTAGTTTCAAGACAAAGTCTCTAAAGGACTCTAATATTTGAATATAGAAAATACACCCTTCTTGGACTGGCTGTATTAATTCCTTTTTATAGGAAATTGACTGCTCTTTTCTGTACATCAGGAAGTCTGAGAATATTTTACAAAAGGTTTATAATGAAATTGCCTCCAAATCTGAAATGACATCAGTGCCACATATTGCACTGAGTAGTTTAATAATTACATTATAGATCTAATGGGTAGATTATTTTAATCAGTTTGCAGCGAAAAGAAATGTGAATGTTTACTGGGGAAAGTGCTGAGGAGTCTGGGTTATTTTGAAGTCTGCCCATCAGTGGAACTCAGATTACTTTGATTCTGAAATGGTGTTCAGTGTTTGCTGAACTCTTTCCATACTACCATAGTATCATGCTTAATACTTTTCATGGATCCTAAGAGGACTATGTATGCTTCACAGTTACTTCTTCTTACCATCCTTCATTGTTACTTTTCACTTTCTCAGGGAGTGTAACAGTTGGTAAAACAAGTGAATTTTGGACATGGGTCTTAGAATTAGCTGGGCAATGGACTTGGCTTTAAGTCAAAGAGTTTAAGTGTACATTTATTCTGTATTAAGTGAATAACCCCTATACATAAAAGCCTTGCTGAATTGAAGCCTGAGTGGCTTTAGTTGTGAAACTTTTACTCTGAGTTAAGGAGACGTTGCAAGATCTCTTCAGAGTCCTACCTATATTGGAATCTTCCTACCTATGAAAACAAGCATTTTATGCAATGGTTTATCTAAAAACAACCAGCAAGAAACAAAATGCAGAAAAATACTTTCCTAAGTCTAAAGTCTAAGCTTTACTAGGAATAACCTAAAATCATCTGAGATGGGAACTCACAGTGTGATTGTATACACCTTGTTTTACTGGAAAACCAGGTAAAATGCCTTTAACATAGTTCCACAGAGTTTTCAGGGAAAGCAGAATTAATGAGAAACTAAACTGTTAGGGAATAGACAGTGGTTCCTAATTGTTCTACAAGCATCAAAGAGAATGATAGTGTATTGTCTTATTTGCAAATGGCTCTGTTTTTAACAGTGTCTTTGAGTGATAAGAAAAAGATGGGAGGAACTAGCAAAGGAGTTTGTTTCATCATCTTCCTACTTCCTTATACACAGAGATACAGCACACTGTGGGGTGCTGCCACTACTGATGAATTAAGGTCAAAATGTAAGCCATCTACCCTAAGAAAAAGAAAAAAAAACATAACGTCTTGGAAGATTTGAAATGACTGCACCAGCTGAAATATTAAAGTAAAAACCATAATATCTAACCTGAAAAGTCTACTTTGCCAGGGAAATTAAAAGGGATGAAGGTTAACCAAAAGCAACTGAGGGACCATTGTCTTACATTTATTCTTCTTTTAAATAAGGTGACCTATTTCTGGATGATGTTTTGGAGTCTTCTTTTTTTTTTGCTTTTGCAAATTTCCTTCTATTATAACTGAAATTAATATTTTCATTTATTTTGATAAATAGTCTGCATTTGTTGAATAGCTATTTTGCTAATAAGTATCATTAGTTGTGATGCTGGTAAGCATTTAGTTTGGGACAAAATAGGATCATCTACTATGGAATGTTCTTAACAAACCCATGCTATTATTACTGCCATGATACTTTGCTTTGTTTGAAAGTATGTCTATGAGTTTCTATTTTGGCATCTTTTAATATCAAAATGTTGTCTCTGGTGTCATCTGGGAAAATTGAAAGTCGCTACAAAATTACATAAATAGTCCTTTTTGAAATCAGCTGCTTTTCATCAGCCAAATCTTAAAACATTTTTAGAAAGGCTTTTAAAAGAATCAAAGCTCAAACCAAGAGAAATTTTATGGAAAAGCAAGAGAAGAAAAAAAAAAAGCCCTGTTTAGCATGCTGTTCATTGCACTGATATCTTTAAAGTAAGTTTTTTTATTTACATTTTAAACAGCTCCAAAATGGATTAAGTATAAATCTGCAGACTTTTTGGGACTTCTCTCTCTTTCTGGAACATAATGCAGAGCTCAGGCCTATTTCTAAGTTTCATGGTTTTGAACCGTGGATTAAATGAAAGTTTGAATTCTGTAAATGATTTATAAGAGTTAAAGCTATCCAGTTCTCCTCATTTCAATAGAGAAATGTAACTAAATGTCTACTGGTAGAAAGGAAGACTAATATAACCCCAGTTTTGTCTTTTGTAATGTTTCCCTTTACTGTAATACTTACCACATAGCAGAGCAGTCAAAATTCACTAGGAGCCATTTGTGAGGATTGAAGTTAAATGAGTCTGCAAACTGAGAATAGATAAATAAAAACAGAATTATGAAAGAGAAAAGGATCCACTTGCTAATGATACAACTTTGTCAAATTGTCTGTGTAACTATGAATCAGTTCCTGAACTGGGTCTTTAAAATGTTCATACTGATGTCACCTTATTTAGTGACTGTTGTAGTACAATCTTCATTTATTTTGAGAGTGGAATTCACGTTAGGTATGCAGTTAGGCTAGTGGTATTATCAACATTATGAGCACTTGTTTACAATTACACTTTCTAGATACGTATATATGGAAAAGTATATATCTTATTGTGAACTAAAATAAATAAATAAATCTGCATACTCAGAAACATTCACTGGGGTTCATATCACATTTTCCAATAACAATTCCCTAAGCTTTCTATTTCCAAGAATATTAAAATAATACATGCAAAATTCAGATATATAGCAATAAATTATATATGTAATTCCGAATCTGCACATCATATTCCTTCAAAAAATTACAACTGACTAGGAATTTTTTTTTTCTTTTTTCTTTTTTTTTTTCTGACAGGGTATTTTCTTTCAGTAGAAATTATTGTTTCATCTAAATCAAAAGAAAAATGACCAAAGAGTAAGCACTTGCAATACATATTTATATACCATGTGCCTGGCCTACTTTACTTGACATATGTTTAGGTGGGGCATCAGAAGAAACCCAGGTGGGTAAGATGGACACCATGTGGGAAAGGCTTCATCCATGTTTTCTGTTTTAACAAAGGAAGAAGTCACCAGCCTTAAAAAGCCTGGGATGGGGACCTGGCAGCATCAAGGTCTGACTGTTCCATATAGCACTTTTCTGTTCTCATTTGCTTCTCATAACCTTCCCTGTCACCTGTAAACAATTAATAATTGCTCTAATAAGAGAAGATTATCTGTCTATCTATCTATACATCCATCTAGCTATCACCCTGTACTATGCAAGGTAGGAAACCTATTCATGGCTGTTAAATATTTACTCTTATGACAAATGCTGGCCCAGACAAGGGATGCTGTTTCATTTCCTTCAGGAACCAATAACAATAATTTTAAAAATATTCCCCCACAGGAAATTACAACAAGCTTCATTTGCTGATAAGAAAGAGACAGAAAGAAATGTTTTATTTGTGAGGGGGTTTTCCCTCCTCTTCTTCATTAGTCACTGCCTATCAGTGCTGTGTTTAAACTTCTGGCTTTACCAAACAGTAATATTTTCTCCACTGACGTGGAAGACAAGGACTTATCTGACTGTCTGAGGGGAGCAGCAGGAAATTGAAGTATTCTTATCTAAGCAACTGAATGCCAAGTAGCTCAGCAAGGCGGCGGAAAAGGAACAGCAGTGCTGTTGGGGGAATATTTCATTTAGGTCTCCTGGTTATTAAACCCTGTCTGTTTGAGATACAGCTACTGGCTCTATACAATATGATTTTCAGGATGTAAGAAAAAGAACAGACATAACGAGCTCATTAATTTGTCAAAATTATTATTTTTTTCCTCTTTCTTTGTGTAATGTAGAATTAGGATGTCACAAATATGTCTTTAGCGACGTTTGGGAAAAAGTTCCTCTTTTCTATTTGTTGATTCAGTACTACTTGCTATTCTGAATGACAAACTTCTTATAGAGAGGTGCTTGCATACTCCCAGTATAAACCAGTAAAAATTTAAGTAACATAATAGAATACACAGGGATTTGTAGTGCAAACTGAGGTGCAGCTTACTCGGAGATTCTGGAAGAGCCATTAATCTTGGGTGCATAAGAAACCCACAAATTCTATGAAAGAGCAAGGTTTCAGCAGGCTGCTAGAGAAAAAACACTCATTCACCTCCACTCCATTTAAAAGATGCCTGAATTCAGGGCAGATGAAAGCACTCCCCGCATAGGCTGCATCAATATGCATCCATATATTTTCCTTATTACCTAAAAAAATAATTGAAGGAAATAAATTAAACAGCAGATTAAAAAGCCCAATTAATTTGCATGAAACCAAGTGCCTGAGAGATTTCTCTTTGATGTTATTATTTTCCCAATTTAAAATTAAATTAAGAGATTAAATGTTTCCACCATCTGGGTTTTCATTAATATATAAAAATGTATATATAACGTATTCTTTTTCCTTCCCACTTCTAATGGAACAAAGTTACAGAACCATAGAATATCCTACGTTGGAAAGGACCCAAAAGGATCATCATCTCTAGGTTTCTCTTACTAAAATTAAGCAACATAAATTATTTTGTGGTTTTGATTTAAGAACCATTATAAAATACACTTTAAAAAAACCTGTATCTAGAGATTTAGCTATCGTATCTATGGTAATAAAACTACTTTAGCAGAAGGAGCTAGAATATTAGCTGTGCTCCCCACTTCTAACTCATGAATCACAAACATGTTTCTAAACAGTGTTTTTTACATATTGATAAATGTGCATGCACATGCTTTTGAATTATGTGCAGCAAACTATTTATTTCAAGGACAGAGACATTTATGCAAAAGCAAGCACTGACATGCTAAGAAAGTGCTACTTTTGATTAATCACTGAATGGTTTCTACAGAAATATTTTGGCATATGAACAGCTCACATATACTCTGTAATTTAGTATTCACAGTCTACTAGAGATCACTGCTTTAATGCACTCAGTAACAATTCTGGTCTACCAGTTGATGGCTGAAGCCCACATAACATCTGTAAACTAGTCACCAAATAATTCTGATGGTTATTTCCACATAGAGAGGTATATCCATTGAGTTCTGCAGTTGGGCACCAAGTTCATGCTGAAATTTGCCTTCTTGTGAACAAAATTTTGGTTTTGCATGAATTTCTGGGAAAAGCTAATAAAACACTATTCACAGCATCCACAACTTAGGTTTATTTGAACACATTAAAAGTTTAACTGATTATCTATTTTTTTATATATACTTGGTTTGAGACACTGCCTTTATATCACAGGACTACTGCTCATGTATGCTAAGGAGAAAATTAAGCAGAAAAGCTAGCATGAGACTTCTGACTTCACTGCCATGGTTCTGCTGGGCTCTGCTGCACAAGCAGGGGATGACTGAGGTGAAAAACGATTACTTGCTATGCCTAAACTTATTGGTGTCACTGTTTTATTAGGTCAGGTCTATAGGAATAACCCAAACAGCAAAAGAATCTGTAGCTGCTAAGCAGACTACTAGGAACCTGTTTAAAAAGAAAGATTGGGTAAAACTGAGTCTCTGAGGCTTGTGCTGAAGGGCAGGAAACCTCACAGAGCTGTGTAAAAGTGACCACCACATAAGCTCCAAAGTTTTTAACAGGACATCAAATCAAGCTGTGTTTCTATGAAGCTGCTTCCAGGTGCTTACATCTATGGTTTTCTGTTCTAAATGAACACTTGAAGAGATATGGTGCACTTTGGTAGCATTTACATCAGCCAGCAAACGTGTGCTTTTGACCAAGCCCTGCTGCAGATCAAAGCTTGACACAACAAACCATAACTCAGAAACACTTAGGAAGAGTCCATGACTCAACCACTGTATTAAACACCCTGGCATTTGTCCTATTTTCTTGAAGGAGGAAGGAAATTGGGGAGGGGAGAGTAAGGATTAAGAATACATGGGGATTTTTGGTGCATATTTCCCTACTTTTTATAGTTGTTAGAACCACGCAGAAACAAAACACTTGGTGCAGGGCAGAATTAAGAGTTCGACTTTTCCCCAGTTTCCAGCATTGCTCTAGATGCACTTGCAGGTAGAAGGGCTAGAAGGAAAATGTTACAAACTGAGGCACTTACAGTAATGCTTAACTGACAGTGTTCCAAAATATGCCCGCCCAGAAAAGAAACCCTTGAGGCAATGTCTCCTAACTCTTTTAACAGTTTGAGAATGCACATTTGCTGCTTGACCTAATATTAGAAATAAAACTATAACTGATGGTCTCATCTATAAGTTGCTTTATTGGATTTGGACACAGACTCTGCATAATGTCCTGGAAATGACTCAGCATGGCTTACACTGGTATATGCAATTTTAGAAAGAAGCAGTGAAGACTTACAAATAGGACCCAGTTCTAACAATTTGTCAAAGGAGCAGCAAGGGGTGGTTCCAAGTGTTGCACAGAACTGTAGAGCCAAAAAACAAAAAAAAAGTGTTACAGCATAGAAAATTACCAAATGAGAAAAGCTGTCTGCAAAGGCAGCAATAAACAAAAAGAAGAGATTATAGGGCAAAAAATTTATGTTAGTCATTACCTGCCCTTGGTGGAATTTTTGACTGTGGGTGGGTTTTTTCCAAAGCGCCTGTAACAGTCCATTGAAGTAGATGCATAAAATCAAATTTTAATATAAAATTGAGTGATAAGTACTATAATATAGTACAGTATTGTGCTAATGCTATTTTTTATATAGTTTCTATATGTTCCACATGCTTATTGTGTGGCTCAATACTACCCTAACACATGCAAATCCCATCAAAATGATTTGCAGTTCAGGGTATATAAGCAAGTTCTGAACTTGAGCAACTCAAAGCTGCTGGAATTATTGTTGACAGAACAGATAGACAAATGTTGCTGTCTTGATAAGAGCCACAGCTCTGCAACAGAGATTTGTAACAAATTTATGCTCAAGAGATCTGCAACCTGGAACCTGTTCACTAGTAGCATATGTTCACTATTTGGCTTGCAAGACTTTTTCCCAGAGAAACAACTTCTCCCAGATTCCTCCTAAAACACTGGAACAGTTCTTCCTTCATTCTGTTAATGTCTCGTTTAATGTATTCTTCTGTGTGACCAGTGGCCCAAAAGAAGAGGCAAAATAAATGCTTAAGTTTCACAGTAGAAAGAGAATATAACTAGGTGAAAATGAGCTATTGAAATTTACTTGCAATATGCAGGTAGAATTTTTACCAAAAAAACCCAACTACCAAGGGCATATAAACATTATTTTATTTTTCATTGCTACACTTATGTTTTAAACACCCTGTCTTATTTTTGAAAGCATTAATAAAGGCTGAGTCTGGTTTTTGTCTTGTACTAGATTTTTACATAATAAAAGACACTTTACAGTTTAAATAGACAAAGTATGCTGTGTTTTAGTCAGAGTATTAAAGTACAAAAGAATTAGATAATTTATCCCAGGTCACACTTAAACTATAGTACAGCTAGGAGATGATTATAAAATGCCAAACCCAGAATTTTGCTTTTTTTAGTTTAGTATTTCTGGTTACCTTTTCTGCCAAGTACACCATCAATGCAACATATTTTGCTCCTACAGTTTTACCCTATATACCTGGAACTAGCCACATTTTTCTGTGTGTATGTCTGCCCACGTCCCTTAGCAGATTCGTAGTGAGACCAATAAGAAGAGAAAGGAAAACATAAATACTTGTCCATCCACCAGACTTTTCAAGAAACAAACGTTCTGTCACAGCAAAACTTGAAAAAAATCATTATTAAAATAATAAAGGGACAATTCAGTATTTTTTCTATATTAAGCTACTAAGAACCAGAGTTTGAAACAAATACAGTTCTGAAAATGAGAAGCACATTGTATGTATACAGTTAGTAAAATTGTGAGCTAACATATTTTTCCCTCAAGATAATCTAATCTTTGTCTATACTGGGCCCTCCTATATTCCTGAAACACATGAGAAAACCAGAAAAATTGAAGTGCCTTGAGGTACGTTTATGACTTCTCTGGAAGACTCATCACCCTCTGAGAGAGGCTGCTTTGAAAAGATCGCAGGATTTTTTTTAATAGAAATAAATTTGGTCCCTATTTTTCCTAAGAAGGCACATATGTATGGAGTGAAAATATATTTATCACATTGTTGTCTGCCTAGAATGTTCCAGAAGAAACCTGCATTTCATCTTTGGCTGAACTACAGATCTATACATTGGATCACAAGAAATGGAGGGTACCATGATGAAAATGACAGTTTTTCTATATGCATAAAGATATAACCCATTGGATTGGGAAATAAATAAAAGGAGTGCACTATAGACTTAATTCTGCTTTTACACATATATTTTATGGTAATATGGTATGAATTTTCTGACATAATTAGAGTGAAATTGCCTTGGTTAGTCCACCAATTAAAATAACAATGGAAATTTCACCACAAAAAGTTACACATTTTTGTTATTAGTGTTGTACTGCAGTTTAGGTATTCTTCTTCTAATCAGGATGAGGAGTATGTTTTTTCAGTGAGAGATTATATGAGTTAAAACATATGCTTACTTGTTTAAATAGTGTCTTATTCTGTAAAGTATACCTCAATTTCTAAAATAATTTTGTTTTCCTCTCTGCAGGTGTCTAAGCCTCAAAGCTACTTGCTTTAATTCTCAGAAACCACTTAAAGTGACAGTGTCTGCTCTTGTCAGGACTCTCATTACCCCACCTCAGTACTACAGAATCAACCTAACTCAATTTGTAGCCTGTGTAACACCAGAAAAATCACATTTGCGCAAAGGGCAGGGGACAGGCTGCATCACAAAAATGGGACTGATGGCTCAGTATAGCCTGCAGGCCTTTTCCTTTTCAGGTTGTGCACTTCAAATTTGACTCAGCCCTGGGTTGTGAATATAAAGCAGCTAAAATGCTTGCCTCAGTCAACTCATGTATTACTTTCCTGAAATGGAGACCTATGTCAGGAAACATGCATGAATCTTTATGATTCCTGAGAGCAATTACTCTTAATCTTTTCAACGGGAAGACCTCCTACAGCTTTTGAAAAAGATGTGGACACATTTTGCATGGTTCCACCACAAAGCTTTTCATTTGCAAATAACTGAGGCAGAACTTTCAATGGTCACTTACTGTTTTTATTTTCTCCTATTCAGTTCTTGCTAGCTTGCACTCATGAGAATGTCTGGGGCCTGAAGAAAACTGCAACAGTTCTTTAAACCACCATTCAGTATTTTACAGAACAGCAGTCATTCACAAACCAGGGGTTAAGAAACATCACCCCAGACATCTGTACATGTCTCAAGAATGCTTCTTCCAAATGGAAATCTGTGGTCAGGATCTAAGTGTTAACTTCTACTAAAAAGATGGCTCCTCTGTCAGTCTGATTCTGATTTATTGTTTCCTGAGTGAGTCTGGATACAAACAGCCTGCTTCTTAATATCCTGCAGATCATCATTCAGAAGAGTCATTTCATCTAGAACCAGAGAGATTTCATGCTGGGCAGCAGGCAATTGTGTTGTAGCAGCTTTATGTGGTTGAGGTCGTTGAAGTATATTGTACCTTGCATATGCCAGCTGCAATCTATCAGTGCTGACTTATGAAAGACAGCACAAAGCTCACAGGCCACTTACACACATTTAGGTAAACTAAGCTTGAATGCAGTGGGCACTCTATATGAGTTTAGAAGTGCTTAACTTAGTGGTCTTCACTTCTGAGCATCCCAGCTAACCTTCAGCCAGCACAGAGGCCTGTCTCAAGCTGGGAGCATAGGGCACAACTGAGAGCGGCATTTACACATGGGCTCAACCACCAGTGTGTGTTTACAATTAATGAAATGGACATGACTTCAGCACGTGCTTTAAAGCTCCCCCTGAACTCAGGGCCAGCTGAAGGGCTGCACATCATCCATGCTGGGAAATGGCTCCTCAGCAAATTATGGCAACTTTAGTGCCTCAACACCTGACGTGGTTAAGCGCTTTGTTTGCACAGTCTGCTTGCTTTAGCATATGAAAATATCTCTGTTTCAGTTTCTGCAGAAGTATTTTGAAAGAGACAAATTTTAAAAAGTCTGAACTTAGAAATAAAAGAAAGAAAATAAAAGTAGAGATCTGGGTACCCTAGTGGCAACAGCTTTTACTGAACAAAATGATAGACACATTAATAGTGCTACAAGATATTTACGGTGAGTAGGAATGCAAAGATTCCTTTTAAAGACAATGCCTCTCCCCAAAAAAGGCTGACTGCCAAATCCTATGTATGTGAAAAGCAAACTTTTAATTAACAGATTGCTGTAATGACAGAACCTGTTTCACATCAAGCAAACCTGACCCTGATTCTCCACTCACCTCTACAGGGAAAGCACTGCTATCAAGTTCAGTATAATGATTCTTCATTTATTCATTAAGTGTAAGAGGAGAAACATGCCTATAAGGCATTGCAACTTACTTGTATTTTCTTTTTAATCCCTTACAAAACTTTTTCTTGTTGCTAAGGGAGACCGTAACAGCTTGGATGCAAACAAGACATCTTCATTAGGAATGATGTCTCTGCTGTCACAAGTCTCTTCAGGCAGAATTTCTTCCATCAAACTTGTTGCTTTGATGTTGAATCACTCCCTTTAGCGAAGGATCAGTGAATACGGGGAGACAAGGAATCAAGTGGCTGTAAGGTGTTTCCTTGGCAATGTGCATATCTTTGTCGCCAAAACAAAATACAACAGCACCAAATTACTCAAGAACAAAAGAAATGGAAAGGCTTTTGAAATCTGCAAGAAAAAGGAGCACTAATACAGTGCATGGACTGCTGCTCAGCATGACAGAGAATTAACACACCGTTTGAGTTAAGAGGCCAACCATACCGATAATGAGATCGAGTTTAATCTAAGCAGACATGTTTTATGTATACAAATAAATGGAAGACTTGATACAGGCTGTATTAACTCAGGCAGAGCCTCTACTGTCTTTGAAAGCCGGTTTTGCACAGCTAAACAAACAGAGGAAGAAAAACAGCAGTAAATCACCTTTTGTAAAGGTGTCACTGAATTAATAAATTAGAATTTTTTATTTCCTCTTGCTATGCATAGAAGAATTAATAAGGCATGAATATCTATGAGGGGCAAGTTGTATTTTTTTTGCTAATGGACAAAAGCTGAGGAAAAAACACATTAACTTTATAGTTACTGCATGAAGATGTGATATTGTACTGTACTTGTAATTATTTACAATTAACAGTGAGATACACAAACAGGATCTTGTGCAAGGTATTATGAGCTGGGATCATAACACAGAGAAATAAAACACACCTTGTGGCATGTTCTTCACCTCAATAGGTGTATCCCACAGAAAAAAGTTCTTTTTGGAATCCCTAGAGATGTTTTATTTCTCAGTCAGAATCTTGTTATATTGTAAAGCAATTGACAGGATGTGCTTGGTCATTCTAAGGACTCGCTGCTTCTAGGCAGCCTAGAAATTAGCAGCATTCTGCACATTTGAAAACCACTTCTCACTAGTAATCCTCATACTACATAAAAACATTCTCTAAAGGTTAATAACAAGAAGAGTAAAAAGATTATATTTTCAAAAGAGCTTGGTGAAATTTAAGCTTCTTTGGCCCATTTGGCACTTATCCATGACTATAAGCAAGCTTAATCTTTTAATTCTTCTGAAAACAGTTCATAGAAAATTTAAGTCATATTATCCCTTTTCAAAATGTTAGAAGACTAAAGAAAAGAAACAACCATTGTCAGACATGACTTTTCTGGGTAAAAAAAGTGACTTATTTTTCAGTCTCTTAAAAAATCCCATTTCTGAAATTCTCAGATTCTAAATTAGTTGTGTGGGGGTTTTTCTCTTCAGTTTTTCTTCAGTGGAGGCCAGTAAAAACATATTCTTTGTAGCATATTATACCCATTAATAGATCTATACACCCCATGGTCTGTATCAAGTTTAGTAGAGCATAATGCTTGGAAGTGAAAAAAGAATTTTACTGATGATGTACAAAACCACAATAGAAGTTACCTACTTCATGGGAAAAAACCAAATGGCAAAATCTTGTTTTAACTTGAAGTAATAACATGGTGTTCTGAACTGGTGGGAGGAGTAGATCTGATGAATAAGCAAATGTTCCTTTTGATCAGGTACTTATCATGGTAGAACCAAACTTTAGAATTTTATCTAATCTAACAATGCTCTACGTCAAAAATTGGGGGATTTTGATCTTAAGCTACTGAGACATAACTATATTTGCCTTTGCTGTCCTGCTGTGGAAGCAGGCATCTCTGGAAAAGGAAGTGGAGAGATAACAAGAAATGGTGACACCTAAAGTTTCCACAGCTGCATTCCCTATAGCTCACTTGTTAGAGATTAGTTACATACAAGTACCTGACTGACAACGTCTGATCTCGATGATATTTGGGGTATATTATGGAGGTTCATTTCTTTGCTAAAGTAGTATCAAAGGGAAACTATTGTTTCTTGAAGACACTTGAGCTTGAGATAGCATCATTTAATTTATTGCCTTTAAACTTGTTTTATTTGTAAGTAAGTTGGAACCTGAAAAATAAAGGCAAACAGTTCAGAATTCAGGGGTTATGAGATTATAACACTGCAGGACTACATACAACTACAAAATTGACCCCAAACCTAATTTTACTGAGAATTGCAACCAGCTGCTCCAATTAGTTTCTCCTCCTGCACAGAAAGGCATGTGAAGAACACTCATGGAACCTCTCCTAGTATTCTAACTCAGCTGCCTATCAGTGCCTCTGTTAGGGATGAGATCATCTATTCATGTCAAAAGCATCTTAACAGAAGCATTAAATCCACTGATTAATTAAAATCCAGTACTCACAAAGAATGGTATAAGACCAGCAGCTTTGTCTTCATCCAGAACTTTCTTCAGGGCTGAACCACAAACACTAAATGTGTCATCTGATGGAACATTTTTAATCTTCACAGCACCAATCAGTGCAGCCCTTTCCACAGATGAATGAGCCTAGAAGGAAATAGGCAAGTTTTAAGACCAACACCTTTTACTGGAATGTAAGACGTTCATCTGAATTTACAAAGAAAACAATTAAGTCCTTTCAAGTAAAGGCATACTTGAGATCCTTGGACTGTTGATGATGTGTAACAGATACATACTTCTCCACCTTTCATATATGTAGATGGACACATACATATACATAAATATACATATAATATACATAAATACATGTATATACATAAATACACACTAATAAATAAACTAATAGCAACCCTGACATATCCTTGAGACCATTGCCATGACACCATTCAGACAAGAGTTCCATTAACCTCAGAGAGAGCTTTAATTTACGTGGTAGGATTGATGTAGAGCTTCAGAATTTGACTCTAAATCAATCAAAAGATGTGCAGACAATCATCTTGTCTGATAATGATTCAGGTGCTTGCTAGCATATTTTTATGGTGTACAGTTTTGCTGAACTCTAAAATTATATATGTCACAGTATGGTACAGAGATATTTTCTTACATGTCCATTTTTTTCAGAGTACAGACAGATATTTTCTTACATGTCCATTTTTTTCAGATTACATACTGACTAAATTGTGGTTCGATCATTCATTCACTTTTTTAGGCAAGTAAGAATCATTCCCAATATGTTATTTCATTTACAACCCCCTTCATTTGAATTCCCCTGAAATAATACGGTTTTAGAAAATAAAGCACATCTCAGTAAATAAAAACAAGATATCACTAAGAAATTCTTATAAATTTGTGAAGTACAATAGAATAATAACACGAATAAAAACTCCATTGACAATGAAAGATACATTTAGCCTCAAAATACTCTCCTTTAAAGCATGATTAAAACAAACAAACATAAAAGCTATTTTACCTTCTACCTTCTACAATTTCATTAATCATCATTAATTTGAAAGAGGAAAATTCCTCACCTTTTCATATCATGACTATTCTCATTCACAATCTCCTTGTTGATTCTTGGCAGTGCCTATAAGACTGCTTATTAATTCTATTTTAATTTACCATACAATCACAAAAATAACAATCCAGAATTTTTTTCAACTAGATTAGATCAAGTTTTTGCCTTCCAACTTCACATATCCCTGGAATGACATGTTTTAAAGATAGATGTACCACTAATTTTTATCTCAGCAGTGTTTCTTGTTAAAGTGCTTTGGTAACTAATTAGGCACCAACTTGAGAAAATTTGGAAGCCTAGACTTGAAATACAACTTTTTAAGCGGAAAATAAGGTGTGTGGCATAGCGGTACCATACTTCATTCAAGTGTACAATGGAAAAATGTATTTTAGAACTTATTTATACTACAATTGCAAATAAGCAAACTATAATAATACACTGAGGTTGTTAGCCAGTCAGAACCCCTAAATAGCTTCATCAAGACTCAAAAATTGTAGCAAGATTCCTTTCCAAACGCATTCTTGCATTGCTGGGCTGTATCAGTGAATGGTTTTCCCTCCCACAGAATGGCTTACGTTTAACTTTCTTTTGTGGATTATTGCCTGTGAGTCACACAGGTCTGTTCTTAACGCAGAAGGAACAGTGAGCTCAGCAACAATCTGCTTGGAAAGGTCAGCAGTATCTTAAGGCAAATCCTTCTGTAAACATAAGATCCTCTGACCTTCAGTAGGCAGGAAGGCCTGTCAGTCCTCATTTCAGGTCAGCCTCTTATATGGGACAAAAAAGTCAAAGCAAGTAAAAGGTTTTGTGCATCACTGGGTCGGTCAGAGCTCTGGGACTGGTGGTCTGTGCAATATTGACCTTAGGGTCCCAAGCAAAAAAAAAAAAGGCTAAATATCCTTTGTGCCTCTTGAAAGCAGTCATCTTTTCTCATATTTTCCTGTCCTGAATCTTCTCACCATGCAAGTGTAGTCCCTCTTCCCACCAGCAAAGAGCAAGTGTAGTGTTAAATTCTTCTACCATGCTTTCTAACATACACTTAGCAGTAAATCAAAGTAAAGTTGAAACCTGGCCATTTTACTCTGCATATCAGATATTAGTTTAAAATAAACATTAAGTACTAAGAGAGGGGTTATTTTCTGTCTCATTGACATGTAGGTAAGAAAATGTCACAGATATTAAGAGAAACAACTTTGGATGGCCCTTCAGTAGGATTACTGTGTCAGAAATGTAGCAGCAGCAGAACTCACATAAGCAGAATTTGTTTTTATTAACATTAAAAGCCCCTCATAGTCATGGCCTGCTGAGAATTTAGTGTAACTCAGTCTGTTAAATACCACTCACAGTCAGAAATCAAGGATTACGTTTTCTGTTTCCTTGTAAGATTTTTTTAGTTGGATTGACAGATGGATATCTTAAAGGTTTTCCTTTTTTTAAAAAAAACAATTTTTTGGTTTCTTCAAGTACTGTGACCAATTTTCTTTATATTCACACATTAGGTTTTTCTGTGTACATGCATCTTTACCCATGCATGCATATAGGGGGAGGATGTATGTGTGTTTGTTTGCACATGAGCTTGTAGGAGGAAAATGCTGTGTGCACAGATGGACATAGAAGACTGGATGTAACAAAAGATGGCCTAGACTTACTAAACATAACTGAAATCATTACCTTATTTAATTATATCTTTACTTACTTCAAGCAAGCTCTTCATAAAGATATTTAACACTGACATCTGGATATTTGTCCTTTATATTATGATAGCACACATGAAATTCCAGTTCACTTATCACAGAATCATAGAATGGCCTGGGTTGGATTGGAAGGGACCTTACAGATCACCCAGTACAAATCCCACTGTCACGGGCAGGGACACCTTTCACTAGACAAGGCTGCGCAGAGCTTCATCCGTCCTGGTCTTGCAAACCGCCAGGGGTGGGACATCCACAACTTCTGTAGGCAATCTGTTCCAGAGCCTCACCACTCTCAGAGTAAAGAATTTCTTTAATATGATCACCCTACTAGCAGTTTTAAATCATTCCCCCTTGTCCTGTCACTACATGCTCTTGTAAAAAGTCCATGTCTTTCTTGTAGGCTGCTTTAGGTCACAATTTGGTCGCTGCTTTAGGTCAGCCCAAAACCACCTCTTCTCCAGGCTGAACAATCCTAATTCTCTCAGACTTTCTTCATAGAAGAAGTGCTTAATTCCTCTGATCATCCTGATGTCCCTCCTCTGGACTCACTCCAACAGATCCATGTCCTCCCTGTGCTGGGACCCCAGAGCTGGATGCAGCACTGCAGGTGGGGTCTCACCAGAGCAGAGCAGAGGGGCAGAATCCCCTCCCTCACCCTGCTGCCCACGCTGCTTTGGATGCAGCCCAAGACACGTTTGGCTTTCTGGGCTGTGAGTGCACAGTGCTGGGTCATGTCCAGCCTCTCATCCCCCAGCAACCCCAAGTCCTTCTGGGCAGGGCTGCTCTGATTTGTTCATCCCCCAGCCTATGTTGGTACTGGGGGTTGCCCAGATCCAGGTGCAGCACCTTGCACTTTGTCTTATTAAAGCTCATGGGATTCCCATGGGCCCAATTTTCAAGTTTGTCCAGGTCCCTCTGGATGGCATCCCATTCTCAGCTGTGTCAACTGCACCACTCAGTTCAGTGTCATCTCCAAATTTGCTACGGGTGCACTCAGTCCCTTCGTCTATGTCATTAATGAAGATAATAAACAACACTGATCCCAATACGGACCACTGTGGAACACACTTATGATGTACAGTAAGATTTAAACAACCAAAATCAAATAGTCACCAATCCAGAGTTAATACCAAATTCACCTGCCTATTCAGATGGCTGAAATTTCCATGTTAATGAGAGGTACTCACCTGATCAGAAGCATAAGCCACCAGCCTGCCCATGATCTCTGCTTCTGTTAGCTCAGGCTGTTCTGACTGCACCCGTCTGATAGTCTTTGTTCTTGCAGCAAGCAGTGCAATCAGGGTGGCCTCGCTTGCACTCCCCTGTGGGACAAATTGAGGGAAGATTCAAAATCAAAACATTGCAGAAGAAGAAAGGCAGCATTTATTCTGCATGAATTGTGAAGTTCTTAACAGAAACTGCAGATGAGAAACTGTGCAATCTCAAGTTTTTTTAAAAATATGTCTGACAGCAAGGGACGAATCTCTGTTTAATCTTGGTCTCCTCCTTGATGCCTGTGCCTGTTCTCTTTAATCTCTACGCTTGTTCAGTTTAGGCAACAGTCTTGCAATCAGTGCTAGAAAGCTGGACTCACAGTGATGCCATGATGATTTGTTGCCTTTTCTTTTACACCCCTGTTGTACCGTTTTACAACTTCTGTATTCTTAGTGCTTTTTGCCTACATTCTTGTTTGTTCAGCTAGGAGACTAAACATTTTAGAAGCTTCGTAGCTAGAGATCAGTGTGCCCCAGACCCCAAGGTCCTCTCCAGAACACATTCTGTAAACTAAGATAGAACCATCCAGGGGAAGGCTCCTAGGGGAGGGGAGCTCACTCGAGCCTCTCATTGGGGAATCTTTGATAGATCTGCTAATTAGTAAGACCTATAATGTTATACCCGATCTTTTGGGGTGGGTATTGTGGTGTGCATTTCAGTGCATTCGACCTGGACGTGTGCACCTAAGGATCCTTAAAATAAATACCAAGGTAAAATCACTATTTCCCCTCTAACCACGTTTGACTCTTGATTTTAAGACCAGGAAAAGGCATCAATAAACTCAAATGTATGTGAAAAGACTCTCAAACCAGGCACCAATCTGATGTTAACTCATAACAATGTCAGAGTAACTGTTGATTTCTGCACACTTAACTTCCATCAGAACCTGAATTCCAACTCTCACTTCTATCAAGCAACATGCCTAATTATATGCCTTCTTTCATATTAGAATTACCCTGGGCAAGTAAATTATTGTGGCTAAAAGGGAAAAAAACCACTGAAAAACCAAAACTGCTATGATTCAATATAGTTAACTGCACTTCAAAGTATTAGTTATGTATGTTTTCTTCATCACCAACAAAGATGAAAGGAACGGTCACACATTATTTCTAAATTGCACTTTGACTCACAAAACATCAGTTTAAAATGTGTCTTGGGTACTCCGTGACAACAGAAAGGAGAAATTTTTGTATCAATTTATCAGTAAATTTCACAGAATACAACTTCCCAGAAATTCTTTATACGGTTTCCATCTAGAACATGCACCTGAAACATGCCCTAAACTGCTCTTTTAAACTGTAAGTAGCAGTTTGTAAATACATGCTTATAAATTTCAGTGTATTGGGGTGTCTCTATGCGAGATGAAGTTTTTAGGTACTTTCAAAGTTGATCAAACATCATGTGACTCATAACAGTGCAATGAATAGTCACTTATATTAATATCTATGTCTCAGAAATATCCCCAGTGTGAACAAACTAATTCTCTCTTCCCTCTGTTGAAGACCAGCGTATATTTATGAATGACAACAAATTTTTCAGTATTTGGGAAATATTTTTATTTCCCTGAAGGTGGGCCTGATCTGACAGATTTCATATGTGAGAATGTTCCCAGTGAATTCAGACTTTCTCCTATACTGAAGTTAGCTGAACTATTCGTATGAGACCAAGCTGCCTTCTACACATGTCAACATCTCAACAGTGAATGAGTGCAATCCAGCTGAAATTCAACAGCCTCATCAATGGAGTAAACAGGGAAAAGGACAGTCCCTGAATATTCACTGAATGTATTGGCAATGATGAATATATTTTATCTGCCTTTCTGGTGGTGTGAGATTTGAGGAATGTAGACCCCAGGGCAAAAAGACAAACTGGAGACAGTTTTGTGTACTTTTTTGCATTTTTTTATAGCTGCTGTTGCTGCATACAATATTATGGCAACTGAGGGAAATATTACAGATACAGTATGGAATAAGGATACAAATACTCCTTTTGGTCAAGTAAGGTAGAACTTCCATGTGGAGGCAAGGGGTAAAGGAAATTCGGTTTATTAATAACAGAAAACATAATTTGGCAATCTCCTCCTTTAATGTTATTCTGTATATGGTCTGTAGCTGGACAGAGCTCTCATAAGAATATCAGAACATGGAGAAATCATCCTACTTTTTCTGTCTAAAAAGTCAAAATAGCTGAAATAAAATAACTATTTACACTGTTAGTGTATTTCCAGGACATGTATGGAATACACATGTTACACAAATGGGCATTAATATATAGAAGAAAATGACTGTAAGAAATTTCAAAGATTAAGGCATTAATTTGGGATCTGGAAATTTAGGCCTCACTATTCTGGTGATAGTCTGGCTGGGTGGGCAAATGACTTTGGCTGAAGAACAGCCTCATCTTTCTGAGGAGTGCCACAAGATATCCTGGGTCTTCATCTATGTTGGTGCATAGTCAATGTATACAACAGTTCTTGTATGAATTTCCTTTTACAGAAACGAGGATGAAAAGAAAAGGGCCTGTTGCCCAGCTGAATTTTGCCTCCTGATATACAGCTGGGATGCAGCCTAAAGGCACCTGAATCCAAAACAGGGAAATGTTTTTGGATGTCTCACGATAGACACAGGCATTTTCCCCTTGCCTCAGTTTCCCTAAATGACTTTTTTTATACTGAGTCACCTTTTTTACACTGAAGCTTTTTACACTGCTTGCAGATCCTGGTTTGCAACGCTCTTCTATACACTTGGCACCAAAGTTTTGTGCTAAAAATTTTTGAGGAAAAAAAACGCCTTGGTTCTTGAACTACTTGGCTAACTGACAAGTAAGATAAACTAGCAGTGTTCTTTGCCAGGCCAAAGATATTTTTGTCTCACCCCTAAAATACTTTTTCTTTGCAGAGCAAGAAAACTCTTTAAAATTCAAAGCAGGTACACTTTCCAGCAATTTATCTAGAATGAACAGCAGGATACAAACTTCAGGAAGAAAGTTGCTTTCTCACTTATTTTTGAAAGCTGTTTTTTCTCCTCTTGAATGCTGTATTCTGCATTAAGTGAAGGATGATGATACCTCTGCTTTTACCACAGTCAAACAAAGGTTGCCATGGCAAGCAGGCTCAAGAGGCGGAAGAAATATCAGCAAGAGCTGATGTTCATGTCCACCAGAGCTCTGAACTGAAATTTTCTTTCATCTTTTGCCATTTTGAAGTGTCATCTTGCACACAACAACAAAGTGCTTCATATTGACATAGACTTTCAAATGTAATTAAGAGGCAATTTTCACAGGCTCGGTTTTATCCAATAGCACAATAATTACTTGGCATTTATGAACAGAATGACTGGCACTTTCACGCACTCACGTTGTCTTTGCCTCATGCTCTCTGGCTTGGATCATTATTGTTTCAAGAGCAAGACAAGAGGATCTGCAGCCCATATGACTGCATCGTAAGCAGGAACACAGAGCCCACTTTCGATTCTGAAACTGACTGGTTTCTGATGAAAATTATGGGCAATCCAGCACTGTCAGCCTGGAGGGGCAACATTTCCTGCTGACAACAATCAGGCATAATTGCTTGCTTTCACTGGTACAAAATAGATGCTGCTAAGATGCACGAGGGAAGCTTGATTTCTTGAACATAAAGCCCTCCCTAGCAATCGTAATGATAAACATACTAACAGAGCAAGCAGATGAGTAAAGAACTACACTGGAAATACACTGGTGTAGGTACAGCTCCATCTAGGACAATGACAGCATTTCGGTTAAATTCATTCTTGCCTGGGGAGATGTTGGGAAGAATTCACTGGAATATGCTGTAGGCATTTGCAGCTGAGATCAAAGAAAGAAGCCCCCAGTTCTAGCATCTAATTCAGATGTATATTAGAAGCCTGTCATAGGATAAAATGGATTGTGCCCTGGCCTGCAATGACCAGACTCCAGAGATTATCAAAGGAGCACAGAACAATTATTTAAATTTCAATCTTCTTCATAGTAGAGATCTATTTTAGATAGGTTAATAACTGTGACCAGAGCTGCATTTGCAGAATGACCATGTGCTAGTGGAGCCATGGTTGACAAACAATACAGCTTTATTATGCATGCAAGATTGCCCATTAATGATATATTCATTATTGTTCAGGTTATCTGTTCAGACATTGTAAGTTTCATTAAGCAGTCAATATCAAAGTCTGGGGTTTTTTTCCAGTTTGGATATGCCATGTAGTCTCAAAATTGTATCATCTACTGATAGAACTGCTTAGATTCAAATTTTAAGCAGCTCTTCATTTTCTTATAATATTCTGATATTTCCTTTTGTTATGTAAGAAAAACTTGAAATAATTTCAATCTCTTTAGCAAAAATTGATAGACTTTCTACTACATTCTGCTATTTCTATTTATCAAAGTTTATCTCCAGTGTTCTGTGGAAACTGACTGAAGTAAACAATTGCACATGTAAAAGGCAGACTTCCAACCTCAGCTACGAAACATTGCTGTATATTGTTGGTTAGTATGAGCTCAATTCACTGAATAACAAATTAAAGTCTCCATCCTACATTATTCTGATTTGAATATTAAGCCTAAATTTTAAATTGAACTACTAGCAATTCTTCACTGAGAAGTGTTTTAGAAATCAGTTGCTCTAAAAACAAAAGCATTACTTTCATGAATGATCCTGTCCACCTATAGACATTCTCACAGACCATCAGTCTTTCTGAAAATTTGAAAGGAACCCATGTGGCAGCAGAAAAAAAAAAGTATTTCTTTCATTAGTGTCTTAGTATAAAGACTTAACAAAATCATGAATTCACTAACTCAATCCATATTCTTTTTTCATGTCCCCTCTTACCTGAATGACTCCTCCACCTTGGCCATCCTTCCCAGCTAAAAACTCTTCAGGCAAATTAACCATCTTCCCTAGCCAATCCAGCATGACAGTCTCCAGCTCAGTGCAAGCTGGACTTGAAGCCTGTGTTGAAAAACAGGGCAGAGGGAATAATCTCACTAGACCGTGAAGAGAAATCAGATCTACCAGAGGAAGAATAATTCTTTCTCTCCTTCTTTTGACTATAAAGGAAGAGACCAGACTAACGTCACAAGCCAAGTTAGGGACCTGAAGACCATTTTGTGCATGTAGTTTCTAACATTTACTAAAAAAATGTCAAAATAGCCCTTACATAGAACAATGATGATCAAATGTCAAAGCTAGGATTTGCATCTTGCGTATGTTTTTTTAAATCAAATACCAGCCTCTTCTGAGAAGAGTATACCTCACATGAATGTGGGGGTTTAAAGACAATTTTCCATTCATCCAGATGAAAAGAGAAATAACAACACTGGGTGCTAAACAATAGTTATACTTCTTTCTGGATTACCAGTATGTTTGCATTGCTACCACTAATTCTAAATGTTGGTGATTTTTCAAGAACAAAACTTATTCCTGGAATCATTCAGGGTGTCTATGTACAAACCCTTAATTAATCAAAGAAATTTACCTACAAAAATACTCCTGAGACTTCATTGCTATTGATCAATAATTTCATTGTAGAATGTTACTGAAATGCTTAAAATCTTGGCATGGTGAAGCGCCATTACCACACACCAGAGTAAACTCACCCAAGAGAAGCCCACACATCCTATTCCACCACACAACATATCTGCAAGAAGAGCCGGGAAGGAAGAGGCTGCAGGGAAGTAGGCAAAAAAGTACGGACTGTGCCAATGAGTCACCTGTAACAAGGGGAAAATAGCTATTTTTAACTAATAAGGGAAGCAGAAAAAAATTGTCACCAAAAAAAAGGTGAGAGGTTGTGACAAGCCAGCAGTTCTTGACTACCTGGCTGTAACACAGGATCCCATTTTTTAGAAAAACTTACCTTGTTTTTTTCACGATTTTTTATCTATCTTTTACTCAAATTAAAAATAAGTAAGTTGTCACCCCAACCCCCAAACAGCTCCAAAATCAGAGTTCTCCATTTATCTTCCTAGAAGGCAAGGATTGTGTTGGCCATGGCAGCCTGAGCTGCTGTGCAGTACACTGTTCTTAAGCCTCTACCATCAGGGACTCTCTGGTATTTTGTTTTTCCATCTCTGTCCTGCAACTGACATAGGAAGAGTGTCTTCAGTGCAGAATAGGTCCACAGAACTCTTACCCACACTCTCGTGTTATTTGCTAATACTCAGGCACTGAATCTGGCCAAACAGCTCCTCACCACAAAATCCCACGACTCACATAAACAACCCATCCCAGTATACAATACCTTCTGTACAAAATTAAACTCTCATCTCCCTTTAACAAGTTGTGATTTATAGACAATTTCACTTTGTATGTACTAATATGAGAGAACAACATGCATAAATGGTAGTCAATTGTCTTGACAAAGCAATATTTAGAATTGTCTTATGTAACATCCAAGCAATCTTAAGGATCTGTGAGATACTTGATAGTGCTCCACAACTCCAATCTAATAAAATTCAAAAGCAGGAAATGTACAGCCACACTGTAATGTTCAGTGGAAATAATGGGGTATGTGGTATGTTTGGCAAAAACAGCTTTCACATTCAAGATAAAAGTAGAGTTTTTGAAAAAATGCTTCTAGAGCTGTAAGCAAGAATTCAGCAGAATCTATTTAAGATTTTTTTCATGGCTGGAAATCAAGAGGCTGCTGAGTTATTGAAGGCTAGCCTTTTCTTATACCATTTTGTTTCCTTTTTTTTTAATACTGGAATTCTTCTGTTACAACTGGAGGACAGTAAGAGTATACATTCTCTCTTGCCTGTTTCTGTGCTGTGTTGTTCCACATTCCCACCTCTGATGAATTTTACTTTTTACACTGCTCTCTCTCCCAGTCCGTGGTAAGATTTCTGGTTCTGGAGCAATCTCATGGATTTCTGTACCACACTGTTCTGCATGCTGCAAATAATCCCTTTCTTTCCTCTTCTAACCTTCCTCATGCCAACAACCAGCTCTTCTTTAAGGGATGTGGTCCATGTTAAGGGGAAACTGTCTCAACTCTTCACAGAGTGAATTAGGTATAACTTTCCCTGATGCAGTGTACCAATTTCAGATGCCCCCATCTCTTTCACATGAAAACATCTCCTATTCGTTACAATTTCCCACTGTCTAAACTAGCCCTGTATCTGGTATGTTCAAGATTTCATTTTTACTGGTCACTAGATTCAAACCTGTCAAATCAGTTATCCAAAGACAAACCACTGTGAACATTTTCAGCTGTATCTCATATTGGGTCAGGATATCTTTCTTTGCTGTAACAAAGTTTTAGAGCACTTGTGGCAAATGCCTTCCCTTCACAAGTCAGAAAAAAAACCCCAGATGGGTCATGGTGCTTCACAGGTAAACAATAAAATATTCAAGAAGCAATGGTCCCTGCTAGGATCCACATGCACACACTTTCACTGATGTCCATAATGAGCCAGAGCTGCCACTGTTCATCTCCCCAGTTCTAATCCTCTGTGATCTGTAAGACTTGTGACATTCATCTTGGGTTAATCAAGTTAAACTGACTGCTTGCTGGGAGCCATTTGTTTGATGAAACACAGCAGATTCCAGTTGCACCACTCACACAAAGCGAAAAAGCTAAAAGCCCTGTGGCAAGCGCAGCTGCACTTCTTCCTCCTGCCTCCCCTTCCCCCGTCCCTTGAAGCAGCTGTAAAAATCTTTTTTTTCACCATGTTGGAACAGACGCACTTAGTCAGATACTGCAAAAAGCCCGACATAATTGATGCCTGTTTTTTCAGCCCTCTGCTGATAAATAATGATACACAAATGTCTTGGGTTCACTCTAATTACCACTCTAGTGCCTCTCAGAGACATTTTATTTCCAAGATTTCTTCTAAGGATGTCTTTCTCTGGCTTGCTTACTCTAAGCAATAGTCTTCCTTTACCACACACTAAGGATAGGTGCTTCAGCCGAAACTTCATAGATTAATGGATCCAATGTGAGGAAAATTAGCATCTTTAGTACTGCTATTTGCAGTTACACATACACGTGATCATATTCAGCTCTAAAAAAGGAGGAGAACAAAGCAAATCTAAGAGACAAAGGCGACTCTGATTGATATTTTTACATGCAGGTCCTTTCCATGTTGTCTACCTGCTGTGGAGATCAGAGTTCTGCAGTTACTCCCTCTGTCTCTGTGTTAGTATCAGGAACTTACCACCATTATTGTCATTATCATTTGGTGGACTACCCTTTGAAGGTCTACCTTACATTTCACAATAAGTCCTCATAAAGAAGTTTCAACACTCATGAATGCTTGAACCCTGTCCTACAGGGTAAAGATAGCAACAGATACTGCATTATTATTGCTTCACACAATTAATTGATCCCTGATCTTCTGAAGGAACACCATTTTCACATTTTTAGTCATACAATACGGAGCAAATATCTGAACACAACTAACACAGTAAAGGTGTCAGCATGAATGAAACAAGAATCACTTACGGGCCACTAATAGCTTACAGGCAAAACAAGGGTTTATGATATGTCATATTATTTATTCTTTCTGAAGAAGCCCTTTCTGAAGTTCTTCATTTATAAAACGGATATAAGACATTCCCTGGTGAAACAGTGGAAAAATGCTATAGAAGAAAAACACTAGATGTACTTTTAAATTAAATATTATTCTTGTCAGGAAAAACATGGGAAGAAGATTAAGGGAAAATATAACCTGAACAATTAGGGCATAAATATCTTTGCAGACTGGCTGGATAACCTGGTAAGGAGAGCTTTAAACCAGGAATGATAAGGGAAGGGGAGAAAAACCCACAATCAAGGGAGGAAGATGGACCAAGCTGGCAAGCAAAGGGTGAAGGGTAACGTGGACATGAGAGAACCCTAAAAGGAGCTAAGGCTAAAGCAGACCGTTCCCCAATGCACCCACATAAATAAGGAAGTGCTGAGAGGGCAGCATTAGGGCAGGGGCGGGACAGAGGGGCTCACATCTTTTCTGGGAAATCAAGACAAATGGGTGCCTCTCTGAAGCACACCACATGGGGAACAAACAGGAGGAAACAGAAGGCTGTGTGCAAGTACACGGCTGTGATTTCACTGGGATCACAGATATGCTGTGGGATTGCTCGCGTGACTGAAGTGCTGCAGCAGATGAGGACAGGCTCTTCAGGAAGGTCAGACCAGGAAGGTGAGGCAGAAGAGTGGTCCTTTATGCAAGAGAACAGCAGGAATGCACTGGCCTCTGCCTGAGAATGGACGATGAGCCAGTCAAGAACTTGTGAGTCAGGACTGGTGAAGGTCTCAAGATGGGCAACATTTCACCACCTGATGAGAAGAAGCTACAGACCACCTGATGAGAAGAAGCACATGAGTGCACCATTCAGACAGCTGGAAGAAACCTCATGTTCACAAGTCGTAGTCCTCACATCTGCTGGGCAGACAACACAGCAGGACACAATCAGTCCAGGAGGGTTCTGGAGTGCCTGGGAAAAAGTGGAAGAACTGATGAAAATGTTCCCATGGTGTGGGACTGCACATTTACCAACAGAAAAGAATTGGTGAAGGCAGTGTCCTGGGCTGCATCCAAAGCAGCGTAGGCAGCAGGGCAAGGGAGGGGATTCTGCCCCTCTGCTCCACCCTGGTGAGACCCCACCTGCAGTGCTGCATCAGCTCTGGGGTCCTCAGCACAGGGAGGACATGGACCTTGTAGAACGAGTCCAGAGGAAGAACATCAAGATGATCAGAGGAATGGAGCACCTCTCCTGTGAAGAAAGGCTGAGAGAAATGGGATTTCTCAGCCTGGAAAACAGAAGGCTTTGAGGTGATCTAACTGTGGCCTTCCAGTACCTGAAGGGAACCTACAAGAAAGATGGAGAGAGACTCATTTCAAGGGCATGTAGTGATAGGACATGACAGAATGGTTTTAAACTGAGAGTAGCTTTAGATTATATATTTGAAAAAAATTCTTTACTGTGAGGGTGGTGAGGCACTGGAACAGTTGCCCAAAGAGGTTGTGGGTGCTCCATCCCTGGAAGTGTTCAAGGCTAGATCAGATGGAGAATGAAGGGGAAAGGCCAATACTGTTTAAGATCTTAACTATAAACCTCAGTGATGAGACAGAGTGCACCCTCAGCAGTGTTGCTCTGAAGAAATGGACCTGGGGATCCTGGTGGCCAAGCTGAACAGCAGTGTGCCCTGGCAGCAGTGTGACCCAAGATCATCCTGGGCCATGGTAACAAACTGTTGCCAGAAGGTCAAAAGAGGTGATCCTTCCCTTCTATGCAGCAGTGGTAAGGCCACACCTGGAATGCCACATCCAGTTCTGGGCTCTCCAGTACAAGGAACAAAGACATGGTTATACTGGAGTGATTCCAGTGAAAGACCATGAAGATAATTAATTGCTGCATCTGTCATATTACAGGCTGCTGAAAGAGCTGGGGTTGTTCAGCCTGCAGGAAGCTCAGGGGGCATCTTGTTAATGTGCATAAACACCTCATGGGAGGGTGTATAGAAGATGAAGCTGGATTTTTCTCAGAAGTACCCAGTGAGAAGACATCAAGAAATGTGCACGAATCAAAATACAGAAAATTCCACTTAAATGTAAGAAAAAGCTTTATTACTGGGAGGATGATCCAACCTTGGAACAGGACAGCAGAGCTCATCCTTGGAGATATTCATGACCAGTTGGACATAGTCCTGAGCAACCTGCTCAAGCTGACTCAGCACTGAGCAGTGGGGATGGACTAAATGATCTCCAGAGATACCATCCAATCTCTACTGTACGATGACCTCGTGATTCTGTGCTCATGTGAGTCTTCAGAATTGAGTATAAACAAGACAGGTAGAATCAGAGTTACTCTAAGAATTGGGATTTATATTGTGCTCTTTGTGTCATTTCACACCGGTGAAAAAATTTAGGATAGAATATTTTTTTCAGAAGCATCACATTGTAAAAGTAAATTTGTTTGCAGGGCACGCAAATATCAAGAAAAAGTCAATTTAGTTAAGAGGGAACATGACATGTTGATGACATAATTAGAATTCAATGTCTCACTTTCTATTCTCAAATGATTCATCTCTTATTTTCTAAGCCATTATTATTTTATTGAAAGTTTGAAAGTTTGCAAGTGTTCAAAGTGTTTGCTCTTCTACTTCACAGACATTACTGTTTTCCTCCAATGAAAAAGAAAAGGCAATTATACCTATGAGCAGCAATTAAAATATTTGCATGTGTTGGACATAATTCTCTTATCTAATCTGCATTGATTTAATTCTCTTGGATTTAAGACATCATCCACAAACTTTTGAAAAGAGTGCAGAGATTTCAATTGACTTCAGTGGAGCTTTTGCCTGTTAAAGGACAGCAGGGCTGGCTCCAAGGAAAACAAGATAAAGTCATATTGAATATCAAATAATTATATTGGTCAATGAAAAGGAATTGGTATTATACTACACTGACTAAAGACATTTCCAGATTGTGATGTCCACTCCCATCACAATCATATCACCTATCTGCATCTAGAGAAGAAACCCAAAGTGTTTATTGCAGAGATCCAAAGGAGAGATTCCTCATTGACATGTACTAATAATTCAGCCCTCTTCAAGCTTCTTAGAGGCTTTAGGAGACAAGCATATACTTAAAATAAAAAAGGTGTACCATGAGTGGAAGAACAAGAAAGATTCAGGCCTGGACAAATGCCAGATGCTTTGTTCTGCATTGCCTGCCCAGTAGTGATCTATTCAAGGACTAGTATTTAGGCAGTGGCTGTCTGCCTTAAAAGCTACGAGAAGAAATTGACATTTAGGAGAGTAAGTCAACAGAACAAGTATTAGGGAGAATCCTTTCCAGTCAACTCTGTAATAAAAAGAAATCTCCTAAGAGAATGTTAACATTTAAAGATCAGCTTGAAGGAGCCGTTTGGGCACAGCAGACTAATAAAAATACTATTTTGTAAAATATTTACTGTGCTATGAAAGTAGTAAAAATATCACATGAAAGTTATGAACTTTTGCCTTAACCAGTTCAAGGGAGTAAAGGGAGTTATTTCCAAAAGTAAGCTATGCATGAAGGAAAAGAATGATTTAGTTAGATCATATTTAACATGTAAAGCTGACTCCTGCCTTCTAAAAGTTAATCAGTGTGGGTCCTTATCTTGGTAAAGTCTAGCTGCACAGTCTTCAACCCACACTTTCTTTAAGGTCTTTGAAAACCTAAATGCAGTATTGAACAATGCACTACAGTTCCATTTTTCTTACCCCTGGCATAATGATCTTCTCAATGTCTTTAAAGACATCCTCAAAGCTCTCAGGATCCTGGGGTGCACAGTCTGCGATGAGGGGCCTTAGGTATCCTGGTTCCACATCTGGGAAGACCTGTCGTTTTTCTATCTTCTCCAGGTAATCCGCAACATAGTCCACCATCTCCTTCCCTCTCTTGCGGAATTCTGCAGCATCCATGGGTATCAGCACTTAGGTCTTGTTCTCAGAAAAACACTTTAGAAAAGAGGGAAAACCAGTCATTTTTGAAAGAAAATGTTATTAGTTTTAAGCCTGTTATTCAGATGATTTATAGGAAGACTCATATGGCCATGATATAGGTTAGCTTAACACAGATAGACAGTAAGTGTAGCACGGAAGAACAGTAGAAGCACATTGATGAAGATTCAAAATTACACATTTAATCCCTACAGCTGCTGGTTGACACAAGGATGTGGCACTGTTAAGTGGCACATAATCAACTCCCTCCTGCCTTATAAAGAGGTCTAAGACAACAGCCTGCTGTGTGTCTCTATTATAATCAGTAATAACAAACTATAACAATCACAGTTACCACAGTGATCCACTGTGCGGCCCTGTCATTTTATCTGCTTGTTGACTCCTGTCTAGCCTCAAGATTTAACTTCTTTACTCTTTCACTGTAAATGCACATGCTGTGTCATCTACAAAACTTTGTTTCTTTGGGAGGTTTCAAACAGAATTCACTTCAAGTTGATCTGTACTGTATTTTGCAGGAGAATTTGAGGAGTCTCTGTCTGGGGCTGTCCATGTTTCCAAGATGTTGGGCTGCAGCTCCAGGCATTCTTTGAGATAGGGAGATTGTGTGAGCACACCCAAGGTGATCTGCGGCTCAGCTGAGATCAGCTGGAGTTCACCTGCAAAGTGCTCTGCAAACACAAATTTGTGATACTAGGGTGTCTGCTCCTGCCACCTTGGCCCACCCAACCTTTTTACTCTGTGTAGCTGTGCATTTTGAGTACTCATTTAATATACAGTTGAAACTTTGTATTCACTGAGTACTTAAAAAGTGTCCCAGCATCTTTACAAACTCAGGTTGAGGGATACTGTTCCTTGGGATCTAGTAAGAAGATTGGCAAGTGGAAAAAGGACTTGCTGGTGTCAAGAACTACTGTGCTTAGCTCACATACCTTTAGATCTTCGCTTTGTAAGGAAATAATTATATTAAGCACAATGTGAATATTAGATAATTAGGAGACAATTTTTCAGATATCAAGTATTTGTGGTAAGGATTTATAACTGAGGACACCATTTTGAGAAAAGAGAAACTCCTGGGCTTTATTACATTTAAATTAGTACTGTAACATCACAAAAGAAAGACATCGTTAATAAGCACTGTCCTAGAAACATCTCTGCTGCTACAAACAGAGGATCTGGGATTTGTGTGGAGCAGCAGCTGCTGCTACTTAAGAAGGGAGAGCAAGGATCTGCACAGTAGGGACTTCTAGACTCCCCAGACAATGGCTGTTCCTGTTGCTATTTTACTAGAGTTTTAGTATTCTCTTTAATCATAATGTAAATGTTTATTTGACTGTGTCTACGCCTTTCATTAAGGGGCATTAGGACCTCTCTCATATCTTGCTACTAAGTTGCTGGAGATACATTACCAGTGGTCATTGCAGTCCTTACAGTCTCCAGTGAGCTGCTTTGTGTGTCACATCCCTTTTTGAAAAGTTGTGTTTAAGCAAGCAGTTTTGTTTCTACTCCTCTAAAATCAGGATGATTCAGTTTCTCCAATACCCCCTAAATCTTATGTGCATTTTCACTTAACACATCTTTGTTCACTGTTCAAAATTTTAATAATCTTTCTAAAGAAATCAGCATGAACTGCAGCAATCAATATGCATCTCTGGCAGCAATCTAATTACACCCCAAGGCTCTGTTCTTTGGTTTAAATATTTTTTGCCAGAAGAAATCTAAATATTGTACTATTACACTTCTTTTTCAATGCATCTCTAACTTAACCCTTAACTTATTCTATTATTTTTTCTTTTATGCTACTTCATTCACGAGTTCATCGCTATAGCATGCTCTAAGGAATTTGCATGAGGTAACCTGTTATTTTTTTTCCTCTAGTTTCAAAGAAGAAAGCTGTGAAAAAAAGAATTTAACACACAACTGACAAATTAGTGGGAGATGCCTGAGACTGAACTGACTCAGAACATGAAGACTGGTGTTTCCAGCACCACTGTTGCTCACCACTGTGTTAGTTATTCCTACAGACCTCTACACACGGATCAGTTCTGCTGAGTATCTCGTAGCACATCTGTGGTTCCAGTGAACGCTAAGTACAGCATCAAGAAAGGTAAGAGTGTCACTGTGTAAGAGCATCACTAAACTACTCTCTAGCTTTACTTCATAGTAATCAAATACAGGGCACCACTTAACATCAAAAGTGCTGTGGATCGCTTGGTCATTTCCTAAAATACTAATCAAATGGCATAAATTAAATCACATTGTGTGCAAACTCAAAACAGCTCCCAAACATGCAGAAAAAAGTGAATTTACTTTATCATATTACCAGAACACAGATGGTATTTTTTATAGCTTGCGATCAGTTTTCCACGAACTAATTTTTTTTTCCAGAAATTTGTATTACATTTACATCATCTTGGTGCTACACAGTATGCTGATATAATTTATTGTCATTTTTATTATTTGAACTTTGGACAAAGTTCTTTTTGGATATCAGGATAAGCAAATAAATTTTATATCTAAATATCAGATACATATTCTGTGATTTCAGTCTATTGCTAAGGAATTCAAGTTTGACAAAATACACATTTTGTATAGTCACTGAGATCCTGTTTGTTATTGGCTAACTTTACTTTTTCCCAAGAATGTCATAAATCACTGTTGCAATAGCAAAATTCAGGTAAAGAATTAAACTACAGGGGAAACCCACTGTTTTGCATGGAAGAAGTACCTGAACCAGGAAGCTTAAGCATTAAGAACCGAAGATTGAGCCTTCCATCCCAAATGTGCTACAGTGGTTGCAGTGTAATAAATTGATATGAACTAGTATTTACTTAACCTCTAACATTCTTACAACTCAGTTTGATCCAGTGAAATATGTCAATCTGCTCCAATATAAAGCATTTAATTCTTCCTTCCTCCAAAGACAATACCAAGATATTTAAAATCTATTTTTTTCTATTCATGCATCTTCCTTCCTAGAAGTCCATCCCTGAAAATTCCATACCTACAGTAATATATGTATCTCACAGAGGAACTGTGAAGGCATACTCCTCGGAGGAACACCGTGGTCATCCTTTTCACCTCCTATTTTATATCTGTTCTTCTGTGAGCGACAAGACCCACTTACACTTTCATCCCTATTTTTATTCTCTTCTGGAACTCTTCGCTATAGATCTCACTTCATCTCCTTGAAAGTACTACTTGCTGTGGAAGCCATCTCCAGCAGACAATTGTAATGCTCACCAGTGAGTACTATCAAAATGCAAATTACTTCACGTCTCTACCAGTACAGAATATCTCTACCTCTTACATGCACATACAACTCCTGTACAATGCAACAACACAATGCATAGGGAGAGACCTTACCTCTACGCCAGTATATTTTAAAAATATAGAGATTTTCTAAGAAGAAAAGTACTTCAGACAACTCAAGCCTTAGGGTTTAAAATGAAAACACTGTTTGAGAGAATCTGTATTTTGTGAAGGGATGAGTGTTATAGTCTGCATGCACTCAAAATATCCACTTAACTCAAAGGAACTTAAACTGCAAAATCATACAACCCAAGTTTCCAAAACTAAATGGAAATTTCAGAGAAACTAAGCCTCTCTCTAAAGTATTTAATAGTGGTCTATAATCTTGAAGGCCTCTAAAGAGTGAGAAATGCTTTCAGGGATCCCACACCTCCAAGGATGAGTTTCAGCATATTCAGTATCTGCCAGCTGAACCCCAGGTGAGGAGAGCACAGCTTCTCAGGAGGTGCCCTGCCTAATTATCAACCTCTACCACACTGTGAGCAGTCTGTATGCAAATTCATTGACAGCCTCACTCAGATTGATAAAATACACTTTTACCAAGCATATATTCTGCCTGAGCACTTTTGTTCCCAGCAAGAATCAATGACTATTGTCACCACTGCATACTTCAGATCAAATCCTACTTTACTGGAGAAGATTGAGTTCTGCTCTACACTGCAGGTGAAACCAAGAAAAATCATGTTAAACCTTAAATTATTTCGGTGTATCTTTTTTATTCATTCATATAGAAACTCCTTGGTCTGATTTTGCTGTAATTTGTCAGAGGACAAGTACACTACACAATCTAAAGTTGACATATCTTTTGTTGCTTTTTTTAAACTACTCCTTCTACCTCAGTGCAATGAAATTAGAATATAGCCGGATTTTATTTTAGTGAAGTTACCAAAAATTCTAGTTGCTAGTCTTTAGATTGCATATGTTCATTTGCAAGCAGTTTTCTACTGTATCTGAAACTGAACCATACAAATGAGTAGTTTACACACCAGTAATTATTAAAGTTATTTATGGGTATATTGTGTTGATAACATTCAGCTTATTCATTATTTCTGTTAAAAAGTATTGTCTATAATTTTAGAATCTGGGTCGGTTTTTTCATATTTACTAAATATAAATTTAAAATATATCTAAATGCTACCAGGAAATTTGTTATGAGAAAGAAAAAGAAAAAATATGAAAAATGAGAAAAAAGAGGGAAAAGAGGAAAAGCAGAACAAATGAGGAGAGATGGTATATTTGATGCATTAAAATTTTATGTCTGCCTCTTCTCCAGTTCATCAAAGTAAAATAAACAACAGCTAACAAAATCTTTTAGCAGCTTCTGTTATTAAACACAGACAGGAAGAATGCATAGACACATTAGTAGCACCTAAAACTGATAGCTGCATTTGCTCAAAAGAAGTAATAACTTTGTATCTTTCCAATAAATGAGTCAAGTGCATTTTCTGTTCTGCCAACTGATTGTTGCAGAACAAAATGTCATTTAAGGGCTCGTGGTGCTTCAGTGACACCACTGAAGCCATGAGAACTTCCTGCTACTGAACCCAACTGAAGGTTTTTGCAGCTGTTGCCACTGTTAAGCTGAACTTCCCCTGCTGGCAATAGGATATTGCCAGAAAAAGGGCCATAGGATTTCAGCACAAGTAAAAAGGAACTGGATCTACTCTGTACTTCTACCTTTGCACAAGTCAAGTTACAGTCCCTACATTTTATTTAAAGAATTACATTTTCCAGAAGTTGCTGGCTGTATTCATTTACTGTCACTTGCACAGAGTCTCCAATTTCATAGTTTTCCCTGTTGAGGTTTTACTACAGTGATGGGAAAGGGTTATTTCTGAGGAAAACTTCACCCTAAAAAGTCATGCATTTAATTTATCTTGGAATTTTATTATTCAGAATATTTGGCAGAGAATTTCTCAAGTTCTGCTTGGTTATTGCAAGCACTGCTGTACTTGGAAAGACAAGATACAAACTTTTGTATGCATGGGATTCTGCATAAATGTATATAAAGAGTCACAGCTGACATACATCAGATGTAAAAACAAGCAAACATAAAACAAGAGGTGCACACTACATTGTGCAAATTTAGATTAAAAATAATGCTGCTTTTTATTATTATTATTATTATTATCACTAATAACACAAGCTGGCTGTTTATTAACTGAGCTTCCACTCTCCATAACCAATTGTTGCATTAATCCAAATGTACCTACTTGAATTTAATAACCATAAAGCCTTAAGGACAAAGGATGTTACTTACAGCGAGTTGATAAGGTTTTTCCTTCTCCCCTGCCCTTCTCACTGTCTTTCTTTGCTCCTCAGTGACAGCTATAAAGCGGAGAGGATGCAGTTGCCAGTATATATAGGCAGAGTATCCATGTCCCTTCAGCCTATCACAGCCACGGGCTTTGCACTGAACGTGCAGCAGCAGCATCTCCCCCTCCTCCCACAGCTCCTCCAAAATGTACTTCGCAAAGAAAGCTCCCCAAAAGGCAGCTGGATCTGGCCGATGAACGGCCCTTGCCTGGGTTAGCTGTGCAGTGCCGTGTGTTTTCTTCCAGGAGCTCCATTCACAAGTTCGTTAGCACCGAGTGTCTGATCACATGCTCCCCGTCTGTGCTGCACACTCCGGGACACTTCTGCTGAGGCTGCTGCAAGTAAAAGCAAGTGCTTTGACCCACTTCTGTGAAATGTTATTGCCAGGAAAGATACACGGATATGGCTGATGTACCACTCAAGTGACTGCAAGCTCTGAGCAGGTATATAGCTGTGGAATTAATTCTCAGATAAGCTTTATCCAACTTTTTCCTGTTTCTCTCTTTAATCATATGCACACTTAAAAGCAATACTAAGTGTTCGAGAATTTTTTTCCTACTCTACATGTTTTATGGGGAGTTCTCTTTCCTAGATGAATCCAGGTCACTGCCTGTCATTTTTACTTCGTTCAAGTTAATCTAAAAAAAAAAATACTATCAGCATTTCATAGTCCTCAACAGCTTATAACCAGGTAGTGTGGCAGATCTGGCACAGTCAGTGTTCTCAGACCAGTCTCCAGTCCACTGCAGTATTACACCCAACCTTTTGTGAAGGAGGAAAAAGTCCCAGCTTTTTAAAACTGTCATGGCTGTGTTTGCTCTTCTAATGTTACAAGACCAATGACAACTCTGCTACAATTCTGGAAGAGTCTACTCAAATTAAGAACAGGACCTAAGCTCCCCAGGTGAGCTTGCTGGTGTCATTGCACTTGTTGTGCCAGGATGTTACTCTATGATCTGACTTGCATTTCCAATGCATGTGTTGGCTGATGTAATGATTAGTCTGCAATCTTGAAAATCATCAAGAAATCCCATTCAGTTGCAGCAGGCTTTGAGACGTTTTCCACCTCAAATCAACTCCTGAGAGCACAGGGTTACAACCTGGACCCCATAGGAAAACAAGTGGTTTGGAGACTTTTTCTATTTTTTTTCTTTCACCCTGAATTTGACTGAAAAGACTGAAAATTCAAAATTTCTTGTGAGGGTATAAGAGATGCAAATATTGAAGTTGTCTCTAGTAAACTTAAAGATAACTGAAATCTCACTTCAGTGTTTCATCCAAATGGCTTGCAAAAGGTAAATAACTTTTAACAGAAATTAAAAATGGAAACTACAATTAAGATTGGAGTATTAAAATGCTGGTTTAATCAGTGTTGAAATAAAACCTCAGTCACCTGATGTGTTTTTATTTCTCTCCTGTACCTGTAAAGCTTGCTGTGAAGAGGCAGTAGTCACGTTTTCCATTAAGATATTTCTTTTTTTAATTTCTCGGGAAGAAAAAGGAAACAAAGTGTGAAGGTAACACAAGCAAGCTGGAAAAGGGGAATGAAATGCCCTCTAAAAAGCATGTTCCATGTTCTCTCCTACAATTCTAGAAATTCTTCTGGCTCATTCTAGTTTCATAATCCTCATCATCAACTGTTAGCAATACACAAATCTTTGTTTAACAGAATCTTTCTGTGGTGGACAAAAAGAAGATCAGTAAGTTTTCTATCATAGGTGCTGGCTAAGTCAGATCTGATGGGGCCTGTGAATTTGTTCCAGACCCTTCAAACTGCTCTCACTGCCACAGAGAACAACTTGTTTTACTGCTGAAACACGAGGAATAGAGATCCCACCTTTAGTGCCAAACTGTTCCAAAATTCAGGACACCAGTGTGTGAGAAATAACAGATGATCCCAAAAGGTTTAAAGGCTGGGGCTTGTTGGTAAGCACCCACCAGACCTATTTTTCACAGCTAACAAGAGACAAGCTTCAATATGTTTTTGCATCTGGAAGTCACCCTGATGATGATATACAAACAATGCTGTACCCATGCAGTAATGGCACCAATTTATTACCATTACTGAACTCTTTGGTTTGCAAACAAGGTGGGAGAGAGGCTGTGTTTGAACAGGAGGCTCCAGCACAGCACCAGAAAATGAAGCAGACAATGTGTTATCAGTCACTGCAGTCCCACTGCCAGTCCGTGTGCAAAGACATGGATCAAAGAAGAGGGGATTAAACGTTTGTACCCATTTCCTAACAGCTTTCACCTCTTCCACCATTGGACAGTGCAGGTTAGAAATGAAAAAGCAGTGTCTCCAGGCTTTTAGACCAGTTATGGTTAGATAGTTCTACTTCCAACTTTGTTTTTCCCTCACCTGCATGGCCTGACACTCTTCTCAAGCTAACCTCATGGTGTGGCTCTAGGTACTAAATCTGAGGATGTGTTTGTGCTGTAGTTCACTGAGCCTAACATTATTTGACAAAACCTGTTCTGAGCTATAATGTGAAGGACTTTAAATGGACTCAGATATACTCAATATCTTAGATATTGAGAAAATAATTTGAAACAATTAATTAGGGATCTAGCACAATGTTTGTGCCTGTTTTCCACATTTGGTATCAAAGGAACAGTCACTGTTGCCTATGCATAAGAAAAAACACTGGCTTGTTTTATTTGGTTTACTCTGTGTCTGTAGTCTGAGGATGTTATTTGGAGGCTGCAGGCATTTTTTCCAGTTTTCCTTGCTGTTGCTCCTTCAAAAAGAGAACAGTAGTAGAACCCTGTCTTTGTCTTTCTTCTTCCCCCCATATATTCTTCCATTAATGTAAAAATACTAATAACAGAAAATTATTTACAAGAAGCTAAAAAAAAGACAAAAAATGAGAATGGAATGAAAAGTCCTTTTATGTTCCATAAATAAGGTCCAAATCTGCATAAGCATAAAGATGAGACAAGAAAGAAGAGAATATTTTAGCTAAAATGTGCAACTAACAATTCTCTATTTAAAATAAAGGGTGTGTTTCCTTTGGAAGAAAGTAAGAATTAAATAAAGCCTTCAGACACAAATAGATGGATTACTTGCGACGTACGAGGATAAAACCTAAGTCTCCTGCAGAACATAAGTAGACTTTGCAACAGATTAGCCAGAAGATGAATCTGAGACAGAGCTGACAAACTGGGAAAGTAACTATCCTCTTTTTTCATAAATATTTTTTGTGTGACTTGTTTTCCCTGTTCAGTTCCTACTGCTGGCTGTGTGAACATGTGAAGGTAAACCAAAGAAGGAGAAAAAGGAACTGCTAACGAAGTGAACATGGACACAGACTCACACACACAGTTTCAGAGGAGTTAATGTACCATTTGCTGGTTCGAGGCAGCCTGAGCATATTACTCTTATGGAAGCAAGCCTACAGAAAAGAGAGGTTGTGATGAACTGAAAAAGTGTCAACAGAAAAACTGACAGGCTGTGAAGAGTCACAGAGACAGTGAGAGCAGGCTGCAATCACAGTAGGCAGACTCTTCCAATACAGAGATAGGAATAGCTTCTGCTGTGAGCTATGTGCTTACCTAGGGGCGTAGGCACTGCCAGGGCACTCGTCCAGCCATGTATTGCTCACAGAGTGTTCTCCAGCACTGACTACTGTGAACTGCACTGTGGCTGATAGATGAACTGCTATTGAGGCCCTAAATGTGCTGTGAAGACTTCATGTTAGAAAAGCAAGTTGGAGCAGTTAGTTTATGAATGGAATAACCCCCTGTGTGGATGAAAAGACAGACCCAGGTGAGACATGAGGAACAAAGATGGCTTGAGATACAGAGGGAACACAATGCAGTGCTTGTTCTTGAGCAAGTGATTTGTTTGGATCACTATTTACAGAGATATCTCAACCAAAATGCGTGGTTGAGACGGTATTTTGCCACTGAGTGTGATTAATGCCCTGTCATGAGGGCCATGCACTGCCATGCCCTATTTGCAATAAACTTGGAAGAGTATTTGCCACCACTCTAAGACTTGAGTAATTCTTGAAAGGATGAGAACATCACTAGAGTCTCCTCCCAAAGAGCCTAGTTGTCTGAGATTACAGCAAGTACTGTAGTGCTTCTTGCCCTTCCTCCCTGTCAGCCTTTCTGCAGAGGTGTCTTTGGCTCCCATTCAGTCTGTCCTAACACATGCACCTTTCCAGAAAGACCAAGGCAAAGCTTCAGGAGACTTTATGCTTAATAGAGTACGTTAGAGAAGGTCATGGAGGACTGTGTCCTGTGCGAGGGACCCTATGCTGAAGCAGGGGAAGGACTCCTCACCCTGAGCAGTGGGAGAAACAACCTGTGATGAACTGATCATAGGCCCAATTCCCTGACTCTCATCACCACTGGAGAAGGAGGAGGTAGAGCTTGGGAAGGAAAGAGGGGTGCAGTGAAGGTGTTTTAAAGATTTATTTTACTTCTCATTATCCTGCTCTGATTTTTTTAGTAATGAATTCAGTTAATATCCCCAATTTGAGCCTGTTTTGCCCATGATGATATTTGATGAGTGATCTGTCCCAGTCCTTAACCCAGGAACCCTTGGTTATATTTTCTCTCCCCTGCCCAGCTGCAGAGGGCAGTGACAGAGAGGCTTTGGTGGGTGCTAGGATCCGGTGAGGGTTAACCACTACACACATATCCCAAAACGAGAGTGGGAACTGGATCTTCCACATGCACCAGTCTCCCTGGTCATGGACACACATTCACAGCTGAAGCCATGAGTAAGGTAATGTTTGCTCCCTTCTGCTCTGGGTTATTGTCTTCGCCTCAGAGCTGGGAGTGATATATGTACGCAGCCCACCTGCTTGAGTGCAGGAAGATGCACTTACACTAAGATGAGGCTTTCTCTTGTAGCCATGTGACCCTGCTCCTGACTCCTGGTAATATAGTTAGCATAACCAACGCCATTTCCTAAGACAAACAGTCATAACAGGTAAGTGTGCCAGTCACACATCACCTCCTTCTCTTTTCCCATTTTCAACACTGTAGTTGTCACCAAGATGTGATGACCCCCACGACAGAACAGCCAGATCCCCTGTCATCATTGAGAAAATATTTGCCCAAGCAGGACCGCTGCCAGGATGTGGTGACATCTGTTATGGAACACAAAAATGTAACCATATATGAGATACTGCCTATAAAATCAAACAGCTGCAAGTCCTGATGCTGGACAGCAAAACTTGTGATCCCCCAGTGGTCTGGGACACAGCCACTGCTGTCTTCTTCCTCTGAAGACTGAGTGAATCATGTTCTCCCAGGTAAAGTCTGAGTCCAGATTATGATTATTGTATCATGCACTGATTAATGAGAATTTGACACGATCTGCAGAGGGTCCAAGTGACTAAAAGTGTAGGTAAATAAAGACTCTTGATAGTAAGAAAGCTACAATCATTACTAGAAATTTTGCTTAACTGAAAGTATAATTCATAAAAACTGTGCAACAATAAACTACATTAAATCCTAAAAATTGTAGATAACAATAAACTATGCTGAAAAATAAGTGTTTAATTGTAGTAATAAAGGTCTAATTGTACCTAAAGCCCTGTGGCAAATTCTCTTCTGTCAAAGATCCCTAAAAGAATCTGCCTGTCCCTGTGACATTAGGTGACAGAGCCACCAAGTGTTCACACACTCCACCCTGCCAACTCTGTAAGAAAGGCAATCATCTCCAGCTAGGAGGGAAAACAGTGAGCCAGGAAAGATAACAGCTTAAGCTGCTGCAGGTAGCTTCACCACAGTGCAGCCAGCCATCTCCCCACTCAGAACTGCTTGCCATCTGTTCTCCTTATGATCTTTTTCACTTCCACACCTCAGATAATCACAGCTTCCACATTATCATTAGGAAAGACAGGCTCTCATTTAGCCAGGATTTACTGGCAGAGACAGGCAGTTAAATAAGGAGGACAGTCCAATGTATTCACTACATTTGTGCTCAGAGGCCTTAGTTCAAGCTCTTGCTTTCAAGTACAGATGCAAGTCTTTGCCATATGCTGTGAAATTCTGGGTAAGTTCTGAGAGGAATTTTCCGTAAAATATTTTGCTAGAAAGGGTTGTTCTCTTCCAGCTTATTTTTCTGTGCTACCATGTTTGGCTCCAGCTGGATTTGGAATCCAAACAGCCTAAATCTAGGCCAGGTTTAAAGTGGCAGCACCCTCTGTCAGAACTCTGGCAGTGTTTGTCTCTGGTCCGAGGCACAAATTTTGAACCTCTCTGTGCTGAGGTCAGACGGTGCCAGTCTAGAAGCAAACTGTTCTTACAGCAGTCTGATATTCTGCATAGTTCTCTGAAAGACAGTCTAGGAAAGTTTTAGAAATTTTCAGATTTCTGTTTTTTTCCTTCCTGGCAACTCTTTAAAAAAGCACTCTCTCTTTTATTTATCTTTTTATTTATTTTGATCTGTATAGTCTTAAGAGGCATCTCTCCCACCAAGCTAACTTTTGTCAGCAGGAAGCAGTTAAGAAATGTCATTTTTCACTGTTTTTTAGTGCTCAGAGAACACAGAATGGTGTGAAAGTATGCTTAGGGAAGGAGAATCACTACCACATTTTATGTTACATACATTGCAAAATATAATGAAGCACAATAACTTACCTGCCCATAGCTTCTGCTGAATTCTATGGGATATTTTCAGTTTCTCTCTTTCAACAACATACCAGTCTAAACCTATCAGTGATGCCCCATAAAGCGAAAAGTAGAAAACTGCTATGTATCTACATTCTCTGACCTGTGAATGATTTAAAAGCAGTTAATATTTTACACTGGTTGCTAATTTTCTTTCTTAATATGTACGCTCAGCATGTAAAAATCACACTAATCTTTCATCAAAATTATGATTTATTTACTTTATCTTCCACAATAATAAACTCATACAACCCAGGTCAGTAGTCTACATTTTATGTGACTGTAGTCTTCAAGAAGAATAATTGTGGAAATTTTTTCACTATATAAAAAAAATAAAGCCTAACTCAAGATTGTTCAGCTGTGAGTACAATGCACATCAACCACATTCCAATCCTGCAACACTGCTAAGATAAAGGAAATAACTCAAAGCGATGTTAAACAAAGGATGAATTACATGATCTCCTTACTTCCCATTCACTGAAAAAACCCCATGAAAAATAGTGTTACACTAAATTCAATGGATACTTACAAAGAAGAGTTGGTTTCTACCAATCCTAGAATAGCAAGCTGTCACAAAAAACCTGGCAGTATTTCTGGATGCTCAAGACAATACAGTTCTCTTCAGCTCTGCAGCTTTCAGCTCTGCTGGCTGCTACTGCTGCTATCCAGGAAGACAAGCTGTAAAACTGTGATGACAAGGTGACCAGAAGCATCCTCAACTAGCATGTGGAAGAAGATTGGGGAATAAGGGATCCAGAACCTGTGTTAAGACTCAAAACATTTGCTACGGTTCTGCCTGCTGAATTTGAAATAGAGATAGGTGGAGCTGTGGGTTTTCTTACAGTAAAGCTGTTCACATCCTCATCAAGCATCTAAAATCAATTTTTTTCTTCTGTGAAAAATGGGCTGAATATTGTGCCTGGGATTGAAATGGGAGTGTAGAGGCACTGAGAAGTGAAGAAGGGAATGATGTACAAATTACAGCAGGGGACATGACTTCCTGTACTTACAGCTCAGTTACACTCCATCACCTAGCACTACCTATTTCATATTTCTCTTTATGTTTGTCCTGCTAAACATCTATTGAATAAGCCATTCACATTCATAACATTTCCTATTTGGTTGGAAAGATAACCTTCCTGCTGTTTTTCCAAAAAATGACTGGTGCTTCTATGTCTATGTTTGTTCTGTTTTCCTTCCAGTTTCCTTTAACACGTACTTTTCTTGAGCAAATGGATACTTTAGCCTGCTTTGGTTACAATAAATTTTGATTCATCATCTCAACAATTTCAAAACATCTCCACTACTTACCAGAGGCTTCTGTTGCTAAAGTAACTACCAGTTGTCTGTAGGAACTGTATTTTTTTTAAAAAAAAACCCTAATCCTCTCCTATAAACAAGTACTGGATTTACTTCTAACATGGAGTTGTGCTGAGCAGTAGAAACCACAAAGAGATGACAAATCAGAACCTGGCAGCAAGGTCAGCTGTACTAGATGTGAAAATCTTTGTACTGTAATTATGCTGTAACAACATGATGTAATAACACTCAAAGCTTCAGAATAGCAAACACCTTTCTTCACACAACTTCTTTTTGCAATTTATGTACCAAACATAACGTACACTAAAAACAAATACTCAAAAGCCATTTGCAGCAAATAGCCTCCATAGCCTCGTTCTTGTGATGGAACTTGATCCTCAAAACAAGCAAGATAAATTAAAGATGTGTCAATATACCTTTCCTATTAGAACAGCACAAACAAGAACCTGCAGAATATAATGATCATTTTAAGTTTCAAAAGCAATGGAATATTCAAACTAGGGATGATTTTCTAAATAATAAAATGGCAACCAAAAAGTGTTTTTTTAACAGCCGTTATCAGGAGCAGGATAAATAAGAACAGGTGAGAACTAGGCACTAACACACCGATCTGTAATAGCATTACACTAACACAGTTACTAATCTGTAACGGCATTTTTTGTTTTGTAAGATTAATAATACTGGCTTCCCTATACTACCTTTAATATCTTACTCCTTCTGCCAGCTACGAAATTTTGCCCAAATTTATGTGCCTTTAAAATGACTATTCATAAAGATGGATTACATCAAATATTGTTGCTCCAAAAGGGCACGATTTATTTTTAAGAAACATATATTCAAAAGCATAAGAAATCTGCTCTTGAAAAATTAAAAAAATCATTGTCCAAAGGAACCTTCAGAATAAAGTAAAAGCTGTGGCAAAGAAGGCACTTTCTGTCTTATTTTCTTTTTAACCTTGAAAGGAAACATGTGAGAAAGCCACAGTAGTAGCAAATGAGTAGTTCACCACTCAATCTTAAAGTCATTTAAGGACTAGTACACAATTAAGTAATTACTGGGCTGAACAGAACAGCAGTCAACATGGTAACAAATTACTGCAATGGTAAAAAAATTTTTTTTTTTTTTAGAAAAAAGAAAATTAAACAGATAAAAAACATGTTTGCATCTCAGATTTTTGGATAGAGCTAGAATGGAAATCACCCAAAGGCAGGAACATACTCATTAGGATGTACAATAGAAATATGTATCAATAACCTTGAAAAGGAGGAGGCAGAGGTAGGCGTAAGAACAACCCAGGGCATGAATTCACACAACAGTTGTGTGCCGTGGGCAGATATTCTTGAGATCAGCCTTATAACTAACTAGCTGAGCTGCTGATGCAGCTACAGAGAATCCTCACACTTACATACAATCATAATAATGCATTCTATTTTTTGTGCCTTATCTTTCACTAGCACCAAACACATTTTCAAGGCTCTGGGCTTTACATTTTGAACTTAAATTTTCATTGTAACAAATGTCATTTTCAGCAGCCTAGCACAAAAATAGGCCCTTATCCTGGCAGGTGTGGCAGGCCTCAGGATGTGGTCCTGCAATACTTGCTCAGGAATGAACACATTTGTACCTGGTCTCCAGATACCCAAAGAGATTGGCACAATATGGGCCCGTTTAAAAGCTGGCAGGGCAGGCACACGAGGAGACAAGTCGTTGCCTCCGTGAGCAGTGCCAAGAAAAAAATCCTGGCATGTGCAAGGCAACAGAACACAGGAGAGAGAGTGCGTGAGGCACCTGTCATGTTAGCAACCAGCAAATAAAGGACTTCTGAGAGTCTGAAAAGATCTTGTAAGAGAAGCTTAACATACGTAAGCATGTACTTACATACCCACCTGAGTAAAGGCTGTATGTCATTAGCCTCAACAAACAAGGAACGTATGGCTAAATAATTAAATAAATTCTACTGTGATGATCAAAAGAAGGATTCTAGGGACAGATGCCAACATTAAATATAAATTTCCTTGGAGGAAAAAGAATAGTGAATAAACAGGAGATTATGCCATAATAAAAAGGATTAAAATGCTAAAAAAGCATTAAAAAAAGGAAGACCACAGCAGTAAGCATAACGTGTGCATCCAGTCACAGGTTGCTGGTTTTGCCCGCTGGCTCAGGCCAGGGCCCTGCTGCTGGCTGGTGACTGCCTGGGGACGCCTGTACTGGTGCTCTAGCTGGGGTGCAAAATGCTCTCTGTTTGAGTGTGCACATTCCTCAAAGCTAGGCTTATGCTGTTATTGCTTACAAAGCTTCACAAATGCTTTCTATCGCTTAATAGGTTACTTTGAATTGATCAACTGAATTGGTTAATTAAGGTGAATAAATACCAAAAAATGTATTTGGTCTCAGGACTTCTATTTCTGGGCAATTATAGTTCTGTATCTACATTTGTTATGAAGTTTGACTTCATACACCAGTTTATCATTGGTCTTCAATAATAATAGTGTTAAGCAGTCAGGCAGAGGTTTTCAAGCTATCAAAATCAAGTATTTCCTTTGATTTTACATTGTAATAGTAAATTTTTTTACACATTATTTTGGAAACTCATTGATATGAAGGGATTTTCCTCATAGATTAATATCATCGCTAAGTTGCTTTTAATTATTAAATTTTTACTGTTTAATATGAAGACATCTGTAACACCTTCCTAGTTTCTACTTTTCATGAGAGATGTTTCAAAAAGATATTCTCTAGCCATAATTTATTTCTTTCCAAAAATTAATTATTTTGTTCCCTGGGTGTTTCCACTTGCAATGTGAAATCTGTAAAATTAGCTGGTCTTTTATACTTGGGCAGCAAATATTATCATCTTATGGAACATCTTCAGTATGTGTCAATAACCATGGGCAACAGACCACAGAATCATTGAATGGGTCAGGTTGAAGGGACCACAGTGGTCATCTGGTCCAGCCTCCCTGCTCAAGCAGGGTCATCCCACAGCACATAGCACAGGATTGTGTCCAGATGGTTCTTGAGTATCTCCAGTGAGGGAGACTCCACAACTTCTCTGGGCAATCTGTTCCAGTGCTCAGTGCACCGGAAAGAAGTTCTTCCTCATGTTCAGGTGGAACGTCCTGTACATCAGTTTCTGCCCATTGTCTCTTGTCCTGTTGCTGGGCACCACTGAAAAGAACCGGGATCCACCCTCTCAACACCCTCCCTTCAGATATTTATACGCATTAATGAGGTTCCGTCTCACTTGTCTCTTCTCAAGACTGAACAGGCCCAGCTCCCTCAGCCTATCCTCATAAGAGAGATACACACAATATTCCTCTCTCTCTCTCCCACCAATTCTCTTAGATGCTAGTTTATCTTTTATTAGAGTACAGCCTTACTCATCATCTTCCATCTCAGACCTGTCACTACCCACCACTGCAGCAAGTATTCCTCCTGGTCCATTCTTTCTATGTCCCATCTTAACCATAGTTCCTGCCAAAGAGGTCTCAGAGTCCTCTACTTCAGCTGCCTAAAAGATATGAAAGCCGCAACCTGGGGGCTTTTATATTTGTGAGATACCCTTTCACTGCAAGATTTTGTATCATTCCACTATCCCATCATTCCCCTCCCCCCTCTTCTTTTTTCCTATTAAAGATGCAGCCACAGGAGCTGGGGAGGAGAGCTACCAATGTCACATCTTGAATAGTCAGTACAGAGTTGCAGGAAGCTCAGTACAAATAATCTGAAGTAACACAGGATGCAGAGAGGGTTAAGAATTCTTAAGGGTCAAACTTCGTTTAACCAATCTTGGTGGCACTGTTGGATGAAAACCTCTGTTTAATAAGCAGCATGATCAAGAATAGCAAGAAGTTTGGATCCACTAAGAACAAGACTGAGAATTATAGGAAAAATATTCTAGTGACTTTTGATCAATTGTTGGAACATTTCTGGAATATTCAATATTCTCTCAGATTTTCACTTTCAAAAAGACTTCAGTGCCCTCCTGAAGTGTAAGAGAAGATTTCTCTTCAAAGGCACTTATGTTGTCCTCTAGGGAAGATTCAAATGAGTGGGCCTGGTTAGCTTTGAAAACTGAACAACATGAAGGAAACCAAGGAAAGGATAAGTGAACAAAAGAATACAGGGAGAAGACAAGGAACTTCTTTCTGTTTTTCAAATTCTAAAAGCCCAAGAGGGACTACTCTGGGAAATTAAAGATAGCACATTAAAAACAGACAGAAGGAAACACCTTTTCACATTATGTGTGGTTAAAACTGCATAAAATATAATTACCACAGGAAGAACTACAGTCAAGAACTCAGCAAGATTCTGATGGGTTTGCAGATGTATAAGGATATCAAACATATCAATAGCAATTTAAAACTGCTGGAAGGGGCATGTATTTCTTCAGGGAAAACTGTCCAAGCATTTTAAAACTGCACAAAGACATGTGCTAATCAGAGCGAGAGACAAAGGAAAAGGTCTCTGCAAGATAATGCACACACAGGATGCCGTTAAAGAAACGACACCTCTTCTGAAATCCTTTGCATTCATTCTCTCCTTCCCTTTAAAGGAGCAGCACAGAAAGGGACAATATCTGCCACAGTAAAAGGCCATTTCCTTTAGGGTATTGTCCGAGATGAAAAGGTGTCTGCCAGCCATTCTCCCAGCATGCTGGCATTTCAGCAATCTTCAGCTTGTCCCATGTGTCTGGATGTATACTTGCCTTGAAATTCATAGAGCTGGTTCTACGATTAGCTGGATCCTTTCTACTTTTCTGAACTCAGATGGTTTTTAAAAGCAGAAAGCACCATATGTAGTATATCTGTAATTTCCCATCTCGCTTTTTTGCATGACTAAGTAGTTACAGTAATGATGCCTCCCTCTTGTTATGCCATGTTAACTGCACCTGCACTATCAGAGAAAAGAAAATCTAAAAACTGTGAGGTTTATTCATTTAAATGAAACAGTTTGTCAACAGCATAACTGAGTGCAAGTGAGGCCAAAACATAGGGAGGTGTTATAACTGTCTCAGCAAAAGCATTAGTCTGATGCTGAATTTATAGCCTTCCTAAACAATACACTCCAGTGCATTTTTTTTCTAGGACCTCTTTTTCCACCAGTTTTAGTCTGTTACTTACATCCTGTCTACTGAGCAGGAAGAGATTATTCCCTTCCTTTTTTTAAAGTGAACTCCAAATGATATGACAGTATTGCTGACACCAGTGCTTGACGTTGCCCTAGCAATCAGACAGTAGATGGTACTTGGTATATAAAAAAAAAAAAAAAAAAAAAAAAAATTCTGAAGCATAAGGAATGTCACAAACCCAAGTTTGGCACAACTGGCTTGAAACTCTGAAATGCTAATAATAACCCTGACTTAGGGTTATACATATTCCAGCTTCCACTGGAATGCACAGTTGCTGCTACTATGGCTTCAATTGCCTCCAGCATTAAGATCAGATGAGTCTCACGTCCTCTCTCATTATACTCCTTTCAGTGACTGAAACCTTTCCACCTTATCTTTGTTCAAAACATTTCAAAACCTTCCTAACCTCTCTGCTTCATATCCAGTCTTGCAAATACAGGCTGCACCTAACAGATGGGGAGATACATCCTCTACAGAGGCTGTTTGAGAGGTGACACAGAACTGGAGTCACATCTTCACCTTCGAGTCATCCCATGTTCTTACACTGAGACTCACAGCATGGCACTTCACTGAGGGAGAACAAATGGAAAAAAAAAAAATCTTGTGCTGCCATTAATCTTCATATCAGTCATCAACTTCTTAGGAACAGTATCTGTCTGCCTTTGAAGCTGTAAAAACTAAATTCAGGAATAAAGTAATATGTCTGACATAATACAAGAATAATAACATTAAACTACATTTGACTCCTTGTAAATCATCCAATTCCTCTGAAAATATACAACCAGGAAAGATAAAACTAATTTCTATTTACACCTTCACAAAGCTTAGCAAACTCTCCCTGAATTTTCAAACCAAATGTTCCTTTCAAAAACAAGCAGGGAGTAGGGGGGAGAAGGGGGAATGATATAGTATTATTTAATCATAAACTCTAAGAGCAACCTTTTAAGCATACAGTGCTCTTGCCAGCTCTCTGACAAAGACTAACACTAAAATCCTAATTTACCTTCCAAGTAATGAGTATTTATCACTATATTTCTTCATCTGTTTATTCATTTGGTTTTAAATGGATAGAGATACAATCTGCACAGGATCAAGAAAGAAGGTGAAAAATGTACAACAAAATAGTTGTTTCATTCCAAACATTTTCTACAGGGAAGATACCACTGCTAGGAGAAAAAAATGTTATCAGCACAAACTGGATAAGTGCGGAGACACTCATCAGAGGAACACTGGAGGATTGTGGACATGCAGAGGCAACAGACTTGGTTGAGATAAATAACAGGACTGTGATTAGGATATGCTGGAAGTAAATTGAGTTTGTTGCATAGGTTGGACTAATTTTTTTTTTTTTACTTACCAATGACAAAATAGTGTTGGCCATGTATTTTTCTGATTACACAATATATTATTTGCGATTGAAAAAATGTACCATTTTCTGTGCCTCAGAAGAATGAGATGAACAGTTCTTCACAGAATCACAGAATGAATTAGGCTGGAAAAGAACTTTGAGATCATCAAGTCCAACCCATGACCTAACACCTCCTCATCAACTAAACCATGGCACTGTGTGCCACGTCCAGTCTTTTTTTAAACACATCCAGGGACAGTGACTCCACCACCTCCCTGGGCAGATGATTCCAGTGCCAAATCACTCTTTCAGTGAAGAATTTTTTCCTGTTGTCTAACCTAAACTTCCCCTGGTGCAGCTTAAGACGATGTCCTCTTGTTCTGTCAGTGGTTGCCTGGGAGAAGAGACCGACCCCCACCTGGCTGCAACCACCTTTCAGGCAGTTGTAGAGAGTGGAAAGGTCTCCCCTGAGCCTCCTTTTCTCCAGGCTAAGCAACCCCAGCTCCCTCAACTATTCCTCACAGGGCTTGTGTTCCAAGCCCTTCAGCAGCCTTGTCGCCCTCCTCTGGATGCATTCGAGCATCTCAGTGTCCTTCCTGAACTGAGGGGCCCAGAACTGGACACAGCATAATGGAAGGAACAGAGTAAGAAATATACTGTAATGCAGCACAGAAATTTCCCATGGATCTGTATCAACTGACCATTCAAAGAAACTCTCGTACAACTTTAAACAAGCTTTAGCAATTTTAGCAAGAAATTCCAGTTTCCTCACTTTGTGTTGCTGGTGGGGGATGCACACTTTGAATATCAGAATTCCAGGATGCTCTTCCTTGAGGTGTCACTCGCCCAAAAGAAACCTTTCAGCATGTATCACAGTCATACTGAAAACCTGTTTTTTCACTGAACTTTCATTAGAGTATCTTTTTCCCCTTTTATTTACCATTGACATGAAAAGTATATTTCTGTAATGTAAATGATGATTGTCATTTTATTTCACCTTTCCTTTTCCAATTTCAGCATCTTCTTGCTCTTTGAATCCCAGCAGCACTGTAAAAATTTTTGCTGATTCACATTTATCCCCACATAAAATTGCAGTGTCAACATATGAGGATCACTCGAGCCCCTGTGCCATAAACAGGATCTCTACGAGAGGATACACCTCATATGACACTTTTACAATGAAACCAAGCTCAAGGACTAGGAGCACAAAATTTTCAAACAAGTAAGAACTTTTTTTTCTGACCAAATATGAATAGATTACTAAAATTACCTTGTCAGGTGGGATCCAGCTCCAAGACTGCACCGTACACCATCATTTAGAGGTACTGCCATCCCTCCAGACTGCTTCCCTTTAGCAGCAGTGCCCTCAAGCCAATTTTTAGAAGCAGTTAAGAAGGGGTTCTCTTAAAAATGTAGCGAATTGCAAAGCTTTGATTTCAAAATACTCCATGAACTCTTGACTATTTCACCAAAAACTGGCTTAAGCACATGTCAATTAAAATATTTACATTTAGCTTATTATGCTGCACTTCTAAACACTGACGAGCTTAATACTTTACAAATTATGTGGATTTATTGGATCAGACTATTTGGTCAAAGTGCAGAGACATTACCGAATTAATCCTTACCTTTTGGGGGACCTCACTCCTTTTCCAGGTATCTTGCAAACACGTATTTTCTTTAGTTCCCTACAGTTCCCTGTAGTTCACAGTCTCCCTGTGACGAAGAAGTCACCAGAAGTGGCTAAGGAATTTTAATATCAAGAAATTTCTAAGGCTTTTCCAGCAACTATCGAGTCTTCACGGGTACTGAGCTCACCCTGCACTCCTTCGTTAACCATTAACCAGGCGTGGCCCTATGTCAGCTTTATCAGCTGCTCTTTCTCAACACGGGGAAACCAGAAAACCTGTGGGCTCATTCAGCCGCAATTCGCAGCCATTGGAACGGGAGGGACGTGGGATTTCTCACTTATTCAGAGCCTTAAGTGAAAAATCCAACAAGACTGAGATGAAGCGAGCCAGCAGCCCCGGCAGATGCTGCCTCTGCCGGGGTTAAGCCGACGAGGATATCCACGCCACGGCGATGTCTGGCGGGTCACACAAGGAAGCGAGTGGGACAATTTGGGAAACCCCAGAGCCAGAGCTGCCGGGGTAGCGGCTGCCCGGCGGCTCCCGCCTGTCGGTGCCTCGGGGGCGCTGCCGGGGCGGGGAAAACCCTCATGTCCCCGGACCGGGACACGCTGCCGGGGCGGGGAAAACCCTCATGTCCCCGGACCGGGACACGCTCCCCGTGGCGGAGACGGGGCGGGCACCGCTGCCAGCCGTGTGCCACCGCTGCTATTTGCACCAGGGGGCATCCCGCCTGCGCTTAGAGCTGCTTTACAGGGGTTTCACATGAGACGAGGTCCAGGGTGCCGCCCTAAGACAGAGGAACCCCAACCAATGGAAAACCCCGCGCTCCCGTGTGTAGGGCAGGCCTGTGTGCCGCGCCTTCTGCCGGCCCGGGCAGGGAACGGGAGCCGGGCGTGCCCGCGGGCCTCCGGCCTCGCCAACACGGCCTGTCCCAGATGTGGGACCGGGCACAGCCCGGCCTTTATGTCAGCTGGCCCGCGCTGATGCGACTTACTCCAGGATTTAGACTTGTCAGAATCGGAGACTGGAAATCAGCAAAGTGGGGTTCCATTGTCACCAGCTCCTGTTTGTTAGAGGCGGTCCCCGGGCCCTGGCAGGGCAGCAGCTGCCTGGGGCCAGCCCGGGTGAGCCCTCACTGGGGCAGGACAGCCGCATTCTGAGGGCTGCTGCTGGGAGATCATCCGGCAGCAGGATCCTCAGGGCCGGCGTGGAACCAGGCTGGGCACCAGCATCTGATCTCATCAATGCATATAAATGTCTCAGAGGGGGGTGCTAAGAGGATGGTGCCAGACTTTTCAGTGGTGTCCAGAGACAGGATGAGAAGCAATGGCCATAAACTAAAACACAAGTTCCACCTCAACATGAAGAAGAACTTCTTTACACTGAGGGTGGAAAGAGAGGTCATGGAATCTCCCTGTCTGGAGACATTCAAAACTCAACTGGGCACGTTGCTATGTAACCTGATCTAGGTGACTGTGCGATGGCAGGCAGGTTGGACTGGATGATCTCCAGAGATCCCTTCCAACCCTAACAATTCTGTGATTTGCTCCTCTCATTCTCTTCCTGCCTGAGCAGCAGTGGATGGCTGGGGAGAGCCTCGACAGTTCCCCATGTGCCCCCCGCACCTGGCCTGCCCTTCCAGCACAGCACTCTCCCTCCAGCTGCACCATAACTTTGAGTGAGAAAAATCACCTGCCTTCAGCAGGTGCATGACCCTTTCTGTTCCTCAGATGTCAATGGTGCAGGAAAAGCTGCGTTTCACCCAGGAGGACCCTTCACAACATGTGCCTGTGCACCGCTGAACAAAAATGCCCAGAGATACCCATTTATACGCAACTTTTAGGATACCCATTTCTGACTTGAGAGGGAGTAGCACCTATTCTTTGTTTAGAGCTCATTTTAGAGGACACCTCAAAAGCTCAGCTTAGTCCCTGTCACTTAGGACCCAGTTTTGAGGCTGAATGAAGCCAGACACTACTCTTGAACAACTTCAGAGCCTGATGGACTCAGCTCTGCTGTGGCAGTCCCCACACCCTCAGCAAACCCTCCCAGTGGCAGGCTGGAGCAGGGGAAGGCAAACGAGGACAGGACAGCTGTTGCAGACCATGGAGGCATCACTTGGTAGGGTGGTAGGAAGCAAATTCAATACTTACATGGCTGTTTCGCTAAGGGCAGCCTTAATTCAGTCAAAGGGAGACTGTAGAGCAGGTTTTCTTGGTCGTTCCTCAGCTCTTAAGTGCTACCTTCAGTTGCTTCTGCATGAGCCAGCCCTCATGCAAGCACATTATTGGGTTGGATAAAAAGTATCTATAGCCCTTGTCTTAGCAGTGGACATGTAGGGAAGATGTACTTATATATGTGCTGTCAAGTAATGATTTTTCCCTTGGAGACTGTTCCTGGCACTTAGTGACATGTGACCAATGGACTTTAAGATGGTATTTTTGTAGTTATCCATCAGCAGAGTTTTGTCTATCATGATGTGATAGAAGCCCTTTGTGAACCTGTGTGAACTTTTGCCACGTGCTACATTTTGTGGTGGACAATGCAAGAGATTGCATGAGCAGTTTATGAAGAAATATTTCTGGTTTTCCTGAATTGGTCCTCTGCATACTTCAGGGGACTTATGCATCGAAAAATCTCATCATTAAGTGTTTTGTGTTCTGCTTAGCTGCCTATGTTTATCTATAAATTTATTCTCCTACCTCACTGAACTGTTTTATTATATATTTGATTGACCCTCATGTTTGCTCTTCCATTTCTATTGCATCCTAAGTCTCCTTTTCTGCTGTCATAGGAGTTCCTGCTCTCTTATATTTTTAAGGAGAGGATGCAATTCCTTCCTAGGTACGTGCTCTTCTCTGAAGCACTCTGTTTTCTAGAGCAGGTCAAATGCTTGTTCTGGCAATTGATTGTAAGTATTTTGAGGCAAACTTTGTGAGCTTTCAATGACTTTCACCCTTGTTTAGTCAGCTGTTTTCACAAACCTTACTGTCTAGTGAAAAAAACCCAAAATAAGTCTTCTATCCACCAATTCTATAATTATCAATTTACATTCTTCCATGACTGGATGTATCATGGAGTCATTTTTCAGGAATAATCCTCACAGCTTGCCTCGTTTCTATATTTGTTTTTGAATCTGAGAGCAACCTGAAAACTAGAAGGTGGTAAGAGTCACACAGAGCACATTATTGCCATGCACAAATTTAGCAGCAAAGAGAAGTATTATGGAGGAAATCAAATAACGAAAAGGTGTAAATAATTAATTTTTTAAAAATAGGATGTATCTAGGATTCTTTGTGGAGTGATGATATTGTATGATGATATATGTATTGTATTCAGGGCTGTGCTTAGCCAGTTGCTTTAACCATCATTGGTTTTGGCAGAACCATACTACCATACTTCCACCTTCCTTTTCCTCTAATGGCAGTTGGACAGGCTGTTTTGGAAATGGGCACGTTGTAGAAAACACGAATTCCACTGCTGTTTCTCTCCTTGGTAACACAAGATGCCAGTCCTCACACCTCTGGAGAATGTGTTTCAAAAGGCAAATAAAATGGAAGTCTTTATGTAGAAGTGTCTTCACAAGTTTGAGGGAAGAGGAGGGGAAACTGACTCTTAGGGAGTGGTGAGCAACACTCAGGGCATCACAGCACTGTCTTCACTGTGTTCCTAGTCACACCCAAACCATCCCGTGGACAATAATGCCCAAGAGTAATTTTTTTCTCCCTTCCACTTCCCTCCCTGTCTCTCTTTTGAGCTCTAAGAAGTTGTACCTCTAAGCACAGCTGAGCTGAGCTTCAGGGCCCATAAACCCAGGGTGTATTTTGGCTCAGGGCTAGCAGCTGTTTGTAATTTCACCTTCCTATTCCCCAAATGTGGCAGCAGAGTCTTGCAGCCAAGGGATGGTATGTGTGCAAAATGACAAGCAATTAGAGCAGAATTGTCTTTGGGCTAAGGGTTTGCAATGCGAGTGTTACATAAACTAATTCATTTTCAAGTCTCAGATGTGACTAATCGCAATATCTAATGAAAATCATATAGCTCTTGGACATAGCTGTGGTTATGTTGGGTTTTCAAATACTAATTAAATTGTGCTTCAAGGAAGGAAGACATAAGATTTGGGATGCAGAAGCAACCCAAATCAAGGCAACATGGATATTTCAGAGGAAGATCTTTTGTCCAGCTGCTGACATTGTTACTGACGTTTCCAGGATGTCAGACTAACAATGTCCAAGACACAACGCAATCTACAGACTGGACATTGTCAAACCAGATTAAAGCATTACCAAATTAGCAATAACAAAAACCAAAAGTCATCTAAAGTTCAACTTGAAGAGAAATGGCTCATCTGGTGATGTTTTTCTCATCTGGTTTTGCAGGTACAGGCTGAAGCAACAATTTAGCATTGAAGTCAATTTAAGTGTTCTTTGTATCAGGATGAAAGTCCTGCAGCCACGTGCTGTAAAACATGAGCCTTATAAGAATTTACTTATAGGGCCAAATGCATTTAAGCTGTTTTGCCAGGTGAACTTCATGCCCGAATGCTTTATGTGGGATCAGGTGTCTGATCATGTCTGTTGTTCTGCAACTAATGTAAAAGAAGCACAAACCTATCAGGCAAGTAATTGAAATCTGTGCCACAGACCCACTTCTGGCCCAGACTGATTTTGTACTGGTGATGTTCTGATAGCCCAAGTAGCCACTGCTAATGCCTAGGGCCAGATTTCACAGGTATTTTGCATCTGCCGCAGAGGTGGGCAGTTTGGACAAACATGCAGATAGCACGGCACTGGGGAGGCATACTGAGATCTTCTTACCATGTTGCCTTTTTTTAATGCCATACAAGGATTACAGGGGTAAATAATTGCTTTTTGGAAGTACTGTTGAAAAGTTTTCTGATCCAACAGCTATCAGGCCAATGAAGTGTTTTATGCAGAGTGTGCATTTTCCATGAGTTATAACTTTATGACCCTAAAGATGGTCATGGTATGTTGGTCTGATATGGTTCTAGTAGCCATCCCAAATGAATACCGTAAATTTCATAGCAGAATATCCCCAGTAATTTTCCTCAAACAAAAGGGGTGAACAAGTTCTTTTCTAAATAAAATGCAGTCTATCCTAATACGAATCTTAAGACAGAACAGCCAGGATAAAGGTATCTTGGGGATTGTGTTTCCTCGTCACGCTTCTTAAAAGCTGTTTAACATGACCCACCCAATTAACCTGAATTAAGGCAAGAGATACACAGTGTACTGATATATCCAAAAGACGACATTCATTCCAATATAAAATGAATAGCATTGTATTAACGTTTATTTCTAATTACAAGAAACAGAATATCAGTCCCTTATTTGTACAAAAATACCTGAAAGATTACAATTAGGTTCACAAGCCAAAAAGCTATTTACAGTATGAAGCAAAGCATATTGAATAAAGGTTTTGTCTCTTAAGTTAATACCTTTTGCATTCCCTGAAACTTTAAACTTTATTCCATTTTACAGTCACTAAATCTTGCATTGTGACAATATAATTTACGATAAGCAAGTCTTGCCACTGGAAAGGTGCATTGATTGGTCAAACTGTCAGGTATTTAGTGCAGAAAAGATAAGACAAAACATCTAAACTGAGGCACGTGTTTCTTCAAGATTAATTAACAAATAAAAAGTTTTTTGTACTTTAACACCTATTGTAACATAACTTAACTAGTAACCTCATTACCAAAATGGTTTGGCATTTTCCTTCTCAACATATTCAAGATTGCTACATGAAGTATTTATTTAGAAAATAAAATCACAGGCAAAAAGATAAAAATTCAACAGGCTCCAAAACAACCCTGAGCATCCCCTTTACATTCATGTCATTTAAATACAAAAATAAGAGTCAAATGTCCTTCAGTCCTTGGTATTCTGAGCTGGCAGCCAGCTGAATCTGTTGGAAAACTAAGGTGGTATTGACTGTTTTCCAGCAGAAAGAAGACAAAGCAGTGATCTGCTTAAGTAAGATTGTTGCCACTTTGAAGGTGGTCACTTTCTCAAAACAGCTCACTTTAGCTGGGAAGAGTACAAAATACTAAGTCAACCATCTACATACAAAAATCATGGTTCATAGTCAAACTTTTATTCTCAATTTAAATAAGATGCAAGGTTTTTTTTTTATAAATATGAAACACTGCAAATACTATCCGCCTACTGGGAAAAATGCATGGTTGTCACTAAGCTATGTAAACAGAAAAACTTAAAACTACAGCATAAATGGTCTTATTAAACTGGTAATGTAGTCAATACAAGTATCTTTTTTCTCCTAATAGGGGCCAAATAGAAGCATGCAAAGTGAAGTCAGACTTAAGTTAGCTCAATTTCAAGGTTTAAAAATACATTGTCTAGAAAGCAGGAACACTCATTTCACTATGTACAATTAAAAAAAGCAAAACAAAACAAAACAAAAAAGGCTTCTACTAAAAACAAAATCAATTCTTCATTTTTAGTATCTAGACATTAAATGGAAAAACAATACTAAATGTGTTCTGTAAACTAAAATACAGTGTTTCTATACCATTGACATAGTTTAAGCTGATATGGACGACTCAGGCAGGTTATGGTTTGTCTTAAGCTATTCTTAACACTACATGAAGACCTTAAAGTGTAGGATTGGTTTTCCTTCTTTACCCTTTCAGATGGCTAGGATTTCAAACCCAGTGGCAAATATTAAGGATTAACTAGCCTGTGTAAATAATTTACCATTTTACAAATGCTCCATTCTGCACTACACTCTGCAAGTTCCCAGGGTGGAATACTTCTCACTGTGGCTAATGGCACCAAGCACTGGGAAGTTATTTCAGTTCAAACAGTTGCTGAAGGAATGGTTGGTTGCAATTGCAGGATCAAGGCGGGACTTGTCTGACTTTAATACTGATTTATCATCAGAAAGAGTTATTGTGTAAACATGAAATAATTCATTTAAACATTAACAATAAAGTAGTTCTGATGACAAACCAGCACCAGAGCAAGATACATGCTTGTCTGCCACGGGTACTGGCGTGCAGTAGCACACATGACACAGGGATCACCAGTTACCTCGATGGATGATATTGCCAGCAGCTACTTCACAATCAAATCTGTTTCTATTCCCAGAATGTTCCTTCTCACCATGTAAACTTTCATGGCCCTACAAAAAGCAGAAGGGGTACAGTTCTTCTTATGCCCTATCCCCAGGAGAGCTTTGTGTCACTGTAGCTTTACTATATTGAAAGAGCTCTTTGAAACAGTCTGAAAATTCAAGGAGCTATAAAGCTAAAAACACTGTTTTTTAATATTTTTTTTTATTTTGTCATACTAAGACTACCTGCAGAAGAATCTTCTCACAAAAAATGGTGGTTTCAAATACAAGTGTAGTCATTCAGTCCTACTCTATTTAGTAACAGTAAGTTTCCTCAGGAAAACAGTCAAAAGGCTGTAAAAAACAAACCACCACTCCAATAATAAAAATTTGTGCATAGAATCTAATACAGTTTCTGCATGACTGGATGCCACTAATATGCCATCAACATACTACAGCCATAATGCTACAAGTCAACAGTTTTAAGAGTACGTATATTGGTGGTATGTTCTTTTAAAATTGTATCCTCATTGCTTCTTCAAAGACATCTGCAGATCTTTGAACCTCAGGTCTCTCTCAGGAAAGTACTGAGATGCGCACGCGCACACACACACACACACACACTTCTTGATTTTCTTCTAGATCCTTTTAGGCTGAAGCATTCCATACATTTTAGGGTGCAGATTAATACCCAACTCCTGCATGAATTTTAAAAGCCACATCAGCTCCTAATATAGGCTGCATACAATATCCGAAACAAAGTAGGAGTGCAAAAAAAGTGATCAATACAAAAAGTAAACACACTAGTCTTAATTGTCAAGATTATTCCAGGGCAAGAGTTCTTTTCAAAGATTTCTCTTCACACTTGTTCCTGTTAAGTGGCCCAGCCAAGATAGTTTCCAGTTTTGTTTTAAATTTACTCATTGTTTTACAGACCCTCCCCCCATTTTTGGGATGCTGGGACACTCAGCAGCAATCACTCTTAGGTGTTAGACAAACCAGCAATCTTGGTCTGTTGGCACCTGTCGAATCCATCCCTTTCAGAGTCCCAAGGTGCATAATATTTATCTTTTTTAACCAACTTACGAATCTGCCAATTCCCCAGTGTCAACGTTCTCTTACAATTACTCTTCTATCAAATCCAGTCTTCAGTGAGAGTCAGATTTAAGGTCATAAGGCCACTCGGATGCAGTGGTGTTTGAGTTTGCAGGGCAAGACTCCTTTGTTTAGTTGATAGAATTCAACAAGCTGGATTAGATCACTGAATTTGGTGTTCCCATCATCCAGACTGAAAAATATCTGTCCATCATCTTCACACTAGGAAAACAAAACATCAAGTTAGGCTGCTCATGAAGAGATACAAGCACGGAAAAACTTCGAGAGTACCACCAGTGTGTGACATAAATAAATGATGGCCACTTGGTTGGCACTTGGTTGCCCAAGCAACCCAGTGCCTGCAGTTCTTTGTGAAACCACGCACAGCGCTAGAAAAAACATACCTTAACACAACTTGTAACGTTTTGCTTATGAAAGTGAAAGCTTGTGGGCGGAGTAATTGAAAGTTGTACAGACAGCACTGGCATTAATTAAATAAAACAAAAGTACCCCAAAAGGATTTGGTAGCTGTTTGTAAAATTGGTAGGCTAAACAAGGGAGGAGGATTTGGAACAATAATAAAAAGGTCTACAAAATCTTAAATTTTTTCATGCTTCTTTTGATCAAGATAAAAATCAAATTGTTTTCCAAATTCTCAGTGTAACATTATTTGAAGCTCAACATTATTGGATAACCTCCAGAATAAAACTTTTTAAAGTTTCCCAAAGTTACTCTATGTTTGTTTAAGTGACATGGGAGACAACAGCTGCTGTTGTTGCTGTCAGTCACAGAGAACAAGTTCTGTGCATTACACAGACTTGTATGATGTAGTGACTTACACTAAGTTTTCCAGCAATGTTAATCAATAATTTTAATCAGACATTTGACAATTCTAAAGATTATCTGCTTACATACTTGCTAATGGAAACATCCTTGTTAGATACATCAGTAATTAATAAGAGGTCTCCTCAGAAGCTGGCAAAAGCTTCATGGTTTAAAATTTCGGGTTGTGTTACCAGTATCAAAAATAATCTACTTACCGGCAAGATTTGAAAATGCTTTATTTTTTGATGATGGCATAACGTAAGTACAAATGCCTTTGGATTGCTTTGGCTGTCCCGGAGAAGAAATAATCTAGGAGAGAACATTTTTAAGAACAAATTGAATACTCCTATTTTTTGTTCTTAAATAATCAGAACTACTAAGTAATTTTGTGCCACTGCCAAACTCTTCTTTAGTTGCTTTAAGAGGTGATTCCATAACTGGCAATTTGCTTTCAGTTACTTTACCACACCTATGCAACATTAACAGATGAAGAAACAAGAGGTGCAACATACATGATGGTAATTCTTCCCCTAAGAATGTACCTATGAGGCTTTTTTTAAGGTTCCCTCTAACTCAGCTTTCCATTAATGATACATGCTCTCATGAAGAAAATGTTATCATTTAATTCTAGAGAAAACCTGAAGTTCTGTAGATGGCAAAGTAATATATGGGAATCTGTTCCCACTCTACGATATCTTGCATCAGTTCACAAAAATCCAGTGTCAGCAAAATTACGTGTAGGTTAAATGGCTGCAGTTGCACAGTAACAGCTTAATACTTTTTAAAAATTATTTCCCAGTTATGTAGCTTCCACATCATCAAGATGGGGAAAACACACACTGATGTTTCCTCTAGAACACTCCTGGTATTTTTCCCTCAGCATTACGGAAAAAAATGTACTTTAGGCGTACAGCTACCAACATCATACACTATGTAGCTGTCACTTTTAAGTTAACCCACAAAACTGAAGTCCTACCCCAAATGGACTTTATTTAACATCCATACTGGGAAGAGGAGGAAAAGAGCTAGATAAGAAACCCCGTGTTTCCTTCCCTTAACATTTATGAACTAAGGAAGCAGATCTTCTCCACGCCACAGGAAACAAGAATGTACTTTTGGCACAAGGCTTATAACACTAATCAGTGGATTTGTGAGATGGCTGAGCACAGGACTGGGGTAGGCCTCTTAATTGCTGACCACTAAGCCAGGAACACACTTTCCCAAGGCGCAGTTGCAAGAACTGCTTGTAGTCTTAAGAACCCAAAGAATTTACTCCAGCTCCTCAGAACTGATTGAGAAATGTCAGTACCACAAAAATGCACCATCATAACCAGGGTCAGTTCAGTAGTCAGGGACAGGCATGTCTTGCCACCCTCAGAAGCCATGCATGGTACTTGAACATTCCTTTATAATCCTGGGAAGACCAGATGTGTGGAAAAGGGACAAAAGCATTTATAAATTAGGATCCATGTGAGGGAGAAAGACCTTACCTGCCCTGTGGTTACTGCAGTTCATGCAGATATCTCAATTATTTTTTATCTAGCTGTTTCAGATAATGCATGGTATCGTAAGCTGGTGGCACAAAGCAAAGCTTTGCACAACTGATGCTGCAACTGTTTACTCAACCTCTGGCAAGCAACCAGCTACCACACAAACAGTGACTACAAAGATAGATGCACCCTCAACAGGAGCTTCAAGACATATCAAAGATAGCAGCATCAGTTGCTTGTATACATTGTTGAGCCTCTTCCACAAACCATCAGGAAACTTAACTTTCTGCCTCCTTTTGTTCAAGAACACACAGAGCAGGAAAACGTAGGCAGGAGTTTTCCACCCGGAAAATCAGGATCCTTAGATCTCAGAGCACATAGGTAACATGGTTCTTTTGTCACTGCTGATGGACCTTACTATGGCCAAACTAACCAATTTTCACCTTCCACAGTAAGTAAGCTGATCAGGCACATATTTAACACAGCCTCAAACACATGAACACATTTATGAAGACCTCAAGAAGGATGGACCACTGGATTCCTAAGGCAGCGAGTCAAAATGAGCCCAAGATTATAATGATATGTGGTATGAGAAAACCAGAAACCCAAAAAGTCAGCAGTGCTCCTTTGCTTTCTTAGCTTTTCTTCTCTGTTGGACCTGCTAAGCTAAACCCAATTGCCTTAGCCTAGACAAGACTGCCCCAAAAATAAGCAAACACTGCTTGATGAATATATACATGCAATTTTTACTTCCCTAATGTATTTTAGTCTTCAGAAAGATTAGTGTTGCTTCGAATCAGAAAATGATGAAGAAAGGTTTGAATTTCACTGTCTCCTGTGAAGCCAACATGGATGTTTCTACCTTAACCCTGAGAGCAGTGAGGATAGTGAACCAAAGGCAACCATGCCTTTCCCATCCTGCAAATAAACATTGCTGAATGCAACTTCCCTTCAGTAACTATAACTGCATATAAATAAGGAAAACAGATGCTTAGGAGATACTTAAATCTCAACTACAGACATTTTAGAGAGTGCTGGAACAGGTACTTCAATTTCTTTGCTCTAGAACAGAAATAAATAGTGAGCCAGCACCATTAGCTGCTCTGATTCATGCAAAAGAGCATGGATGGCTGATTATAAATTTGTAGCCAAATGGTTAGGTACAGCTTTGCCTGAAAAATATGCCCTCAATGCAGATTACAAGAATTAACTATTTTCAAGTTCTAACACTGACGAAAACTTGATTGCTTCTGTTGGAAAAAAAGAAGGACATTTAAGTGTATTCCTAAGATTTTACTTTTCAAATTAAAAGTTAGGACCCACTCCTACAAACACACACTCTGACTTTTTGGAATCCAGGCATAGGTTATAACGGGGCTACTCGGCAATCAGGTTACTCAGAAGTGCTCAGAAACCTGTAAACCATTACAGCAGAAGCTGTGCTCTCATCTGTAAAGATTAGACTCTCAGATCATAAATACTGAGCAACAAGAATACCTACCCATCTACAAGCCCTTGTTGCTTAATAATCCTGTGAGATTCTTCTCTAGAGATTCTGCCATGAAACCAGTGCTGTGTCCTATGAATAACTGGAGAAGAGAGGAAAAAGAGGGAGAGGACGGTTAAAAACAGTTACACATGCAACCATTTATTCCACATACTAATTATTTAAACATTTTAAAAGTGGGTTAGTTCTCTTACAGAATATAAAGTATCTTCCATCAACCTACATAATAAAAGAATAAATATAAAAAAATGCATCTACTTAATATACCAAGTAGAGAGGCATTATCTCCATGTATTTTCTGATTTGCAGATATACAATTAGGTAAACAAGAGAAGTCTCTTAGAATATTGCCTTCTCATAGCTTCTTGAAAATGTTGGGACTAACAATTCTTAGAACACAACGTGTGAGTGAACAAGTTAGAAATAAGTCTCTCTAACTCTCAAATACAGAAAAGCACTTCAGATGGTGCTTTCAAGAGTCAAGTTACCCCCAAATACTTTTATCTTTATTGTTTTGTTTTTCAAATGGTATTTTAAAATTCTGTTAACAGAATAGCAAAAGAGAATAGCTGTGTTTCTTCCAAGAAGTCTAGGATATTAATATGAAATTTCCTGTTGTTTTATTAAACTTACAATTTCAAAGAAATGTTCAGGACCTGCATGTTTTATATTTTTCAGTTATTATGGAATGAATTCTGTTTTGAAAACTCTCATTTCTACTCTTTAAAGATTAAAAGATCACTCATAGACTTTTCTTGTCCAAAACAGAGAATTAACTGCTGGATTCTTTTAAATGGAAACATTTATGGAGTGTCTGTTTTTACAAAATCTGGGTTTCAAAAGACTAGTCCTAAAGAGAAGCTTGAGTGGGCCATCAAAGGAAAACAAGTTCCTTCTACGGTGTTCATATGGGTAAGGATGTTAAATGACACAGAAGCTACTGATTAAGATTGTACGTGACGTCAAGGCATTCCTTCTACATGGCTGCACTCTGTATGAAATGTACCTTTTCTTTACCCACAGAGGCCTCTGATACTATGGTTACAAACCATCAGAATTTACCTGTACTCAGTGTGGAAGGATGGAGTGGACTTTGGCTACCCAAGATGTTCATTCTTGTGCTACGTTTCTATAGAGAAAATGAATTACCGTTAAATCCACACTAACGCCTCAGGAGAAGAGAATTAGTGCACATGCAATACAGATTTAATTTACAGGAAACTGGGGGCTGGGCAGATTTAATGCAAGGATGAGAAAAAGAAATGCAACTTTGAAGGGGGCTAATCTACAAGCAGCAGCTCATTTCAGTTGGCTTAAAACACAAGCCAGATGTTAATGATGAAAGCTCAGTATCTTAAAAGAAAAAAAAAAAAAAGGAAAAAAAAAGACAGAAAAAAAGAAAAGTCTGATATGTTTCTGCTCAGGCAAAACACCAGGCACTCAGTAAATCAAGCAGTATTTCCCTCCCGTACATAAAGCACCAGCTAATGCTTCAGTAATGACTCCTTTTCCCTAAAAGACGAGCATGTGGGAAAACTTGTACTGCAGCTGTCTGTCCACAAGACACTATAAACAAGTTACATCAGTTTTCATTGCAAGAGGTCCTGCCTCTTGTATATTCTGCAATTAAACTTACTGGGAGCAAGCCATTAGTCAGAGCCCCAGCCTCTTCCATGTGGGGAAGCATTTAATTTGACATATTCCTCCTCAGAGACTGGTTTTGCAAACTGGCAGTAAAGTTCTGGTGGGTCTGCTTTCCCCCTCAACTTTCCTCTGGACACTAGGGGGACAGAGAAGCAGTGGTAGAAGGTTGTTGTGAATGTGACAGTTTTGCTAAAGATGGATATTGACTTTCAGATCTGCATGCTTGCAGTGTGATTGCTTCAGGTTGGAGCTAAGCTATACTGTGACCAGCACTGCACTAACATCATAGCACACTCTGTGTTTTGGCTCTCAACAGACACTTACTGATCGCAAAAATAGAAAAGAAGAGAAGATAGCTACCCTCCAAGCATGTCCTTCTTCCAAGGCAGCACTCTGTGCTTCAGCAGGATTTTCAATAACTCTTCCTATTTGCCCCGAAAAATCCATTGCTACTAGTGAGTTTTCAGATACACTTCTCTGAAAAGGAATTTTCACTTGTTTCAAAAAACAGGGAAAGAAAAAACCAGCTTGAGAGTTTCATTTCAAACTGTTTTGGTTTCAGAAGACTGTCCAAAGTCCTCCTTCAAAAGCACAGAAAATACATCTTATTTTTTTCCCCCTTTCAAAAGATTCAGAGACAAAAATAGATGGTTTTTCTTTTTCAACCATAGGGGAGGGAGACGATTCAAAAGCTCAGAATAAAATCTGTTTGCTCATGTTGCCCACTTGCCCTATTACAATATTCCAGTAATTCTCAGGGCCAGTTGGGATCCAAATATAGGATCTTCCCTTTTAGGTAGGTAACAGTCAGCTCTTGGCCCAACATATTTTAGGAAATTTACGTGTTAGTTTTGCCAGACCTAAGCTGGCTTCTGCAGAGACAGCCAGATGTCTCTGTACCGTACATCTCAAAGAGCATGACGTAGCCAAGATTTTTCAATCATGTGGATCATGTAAGCCTAAGATAATGGAGAGCCAACCACGGGAACTGTACTCATGCAAAACATGAACTTTACATTGATTTGCTACACAATGCTGAATTTACATTTCTTAGCGTAAAATTTTCCACTTTTAAAATGCAAAAGCAAATATATCTTTTCCAACATTATACATCAGTGAGTAAAGTTCATTACTTACTACTGGAGTGGAAAAGTGTGGAAGCATGGCTTTTCGCTGCTGAGGAATTCTATAATTCTGGTACAATAGCATTCCATACTGCCAACAGAAACACAAGGACATCATTATTCAAATATATGCCCTAGGGAAAAAAACTGTAGTGATTTCATAATACCACTTATACTGGAGCAAGGTGCCACCAGTTTATTATTTTCCTGATCAGAAGCTGTCCCGAAGCCATTTGCATTGAGTAATAGTGATTGGCAGGTGGCAATCAAAGAGTAAATATGCACAAGTTTTATTTAAAAAAATACATGCTTGAGTGATATACACAGGTAATTTCTGCCACTCTCAGCTACCACTATGTTTGCCTTGTAGAACACAAGCTTTCAGTTGAAGTCAGAACAGACACATTAATTCCCTTCTTTTTACCTCCTAGAACTTAAAAAATAATCTGTGCAAGACATCCAAACCCAGTTTCCATAAAGATAAAAAATAAGAACCTTTCTAATTCACTAGCTCTTTCAATAAATTTCACCAGGAAATATCACTTGGTACTTTTCTCATCCTTAAAAAAATAAGGTGATTGAATTCCAGTCATGCTCTTGGTTGAACATGATAAATTTTAGCAACACTAGTAGCTAGGATGGTAGGAAAAACACCTACTCAGTGCCTTCCCTAGAGGCACAGTGCTGAAGTATAGCAACATTGATTACTGAATGTTCTAACTGAAATGGTTTATACAGGGTAATACAGGACTATGGAAAGCTAAATGAGATGGTGAATAAAAAGGAGGGTTATGAACACAGCCTTGGGGCACAGCCTTAATTTTCACTGACTGTACACCTTTAATCATCTTTTGGTGTGTCTTAAAAACAAACTTGTTTTTTTTCTGTATGTAGGACATAGTAAGGTACAGAAGAATACAGCAGTTTTCAAGGCAGAACATTCAGAAAAAGACTTAGAACCAAACCAGAATTTATGTACATTTTCCTATGAAGATCAGGACGTTCTCTGGTTCAAAGGGCACAAAATAGTCAGCTTTCTCCTCAGTTCTCTCCATCCTGATTTTGTTTCAAAAAGCAGTGAAGCCTCCTATCATATTATCAAGAAATTTCATTGTTTGCTCTTAGATATGAGTAACTTTCACCCAGACACAGGGTTACTTATCTTTGTTACTTCTAATAGAACTTTCAGAAAAAATGAAAAAAACCACAAAAATTGCAAAAGGCATTCTGTTCTGGCTAAGAGAACCACTTACCATTATGAAAACATTAGCTTTATGATAACTTGAAAATACCTTGTTAAGCAGGTTTTTAAATTCATTCACGTATCTCAAATTTGGATCCAAATCTAAAATTATACTTCATTCATATGTGGAAGGAATAGATCTCTGTCCTGTGCTTAAATTCTTAGGTGGGACAGGTCTGCTTGGCATTTTTCTCTTATCCATACTGTTTTGGAGCAGATGATAATTAAGAACATACAGGTAATTTCTCATTAACAAAATAACAAATGCCACTTAACTATAGGTGTAGCTTTGCAAAGCTAGAAGAGATTAAATACCTTGAGGAGTCGAAACGCAGTCATCCAGCACGTCCTGCTTTGCTCATCTTCAGCACACAACAACCGCAGTTCCTTAGTTTCATTTCTCACTCTGTTTGGCTTTAAAGTAGTAGAGGGAAGTCAGATATATTCATTAGAAAACCAACAACACTGTAAGTGTACTGCAGGGTAAAAGGAAGGTGCAGTACAAGTCTAAAGAATTAGCCAGAAAAAGCTCCCACCACACTGAATTTAAAGCTCAGGAGAGGCTGAGCATGCTTTGAAAGAAACCACTTTCTCAGCTGGGTTCAACAAGATAAAATGTTGGTGCCTCCTGACTTTCAGAAGCTGGGCTCATTGCTCCTTGTAGGTCCCCTCCAACTCAGGATATTCTATGATTCTGTGATTTGAAATAATGTGCAGTTCTAGCAGTTTATAGGAACAAGGTACTCAAGCCATGCTGAGAACTCAAAACCAGACCTGGGCACTTAGTTTTGCTGGTTGTGGTAGTTGAAGGGGGTTTTTTGGTGGTTTGGGTTTTGTTATCTTTTTTTTTTTTTTCCAAATCTGTGAGAAGTTTTATAAACTCCCATTTGAGATGAAGGATGAAAGTTTCCATAACAGAAGGTAACTGAAAGTTTGCTTCCATCAGTTCAGGTTCTGTCCTGCAGCCAGTCTCTTTGATGCAAACCCTTGTTTTCTAGCTCTGCAATGGCTGCTAGGAAGGAAACTGCTTCACTACTGTCACAAAACCAGCTCCCAGCTTTATTTTCTTCTCAGAAAATTACACTTTTCAAAGCATTGAAATACTTTCCAAATGAATCTTTCAGCACAACAGTTTTAAAAATCTTCAAAGGCAACTGGTTATTCTTATATTCATTTTTCCAAGACAGTCTTCCTCTTTAAATAAAGGCGAACCTCTGGCCCACAATAATGGTAAAATTGCACCCCATCAGAGCTCGCTGTGATATAGTTTTGGTGCTTGCTGTCCACAGAAACTTTTCTATTCAATTAGAGAACTTGGAAAAGCTTTCATCTGTGAGGTGAACCAAGGCCACCTCACAAGCACACCATGCTTCAGCACTGAGCTGCTCTTGAACAAAAATTTCCCAAACCAAAGGAGCACCAGATAAAGTGTTAAAAGTGTCACATAAAATGATGACAAGATTCACAGGACATGCCTGCCAAATGAAAGATGTTAAAGATCAAGTCCTCATGACAGAAAAGGCTTGCAGAGTTGTACATACAAATCCCATTTAGCTGGGGGTTGGGGTGACTCTGAGCTACCAACACCGTCTGGAACTTTGAAAGAATTCAGTGAGAAGGTTTACCTTTATACAAAATCCATACTCTGCAGGGGCATTGTACAACTTCTTGCCTGCTATCAATGAGAAGATATTGCTGTCTTCTAGGTCAGCCAACAATTGCAAATGTCTTGGCTCCTGGGGAAATAACATGATTTAGCACAGGTAAGTGAAAGATTTTGGAAGATGTTGTGCAAGCTCTGCAGTCTCTCAAGCCCAGCTTCCAACAGAGGGCAGTGCACGAGCGCTGCTCCTCTCCCAGGCAGCCCTCGAGTGGACATGGCACACACCCCCTAAATATCAGCCTACCAGCTGAAGGTGCTTGGTACAAGAAGCTCACAAAATACTTGTGCAAACACATCACATTAAAAATGGCCTGGCCTATTACATTGCTTCAGAGAAATCTGAAGGTTAGCACAACTTTAGTGGCCCCAATGATGTTGCCTAGCTGGTTTGTTTTTATTTTATATTGAAACTCTATGGCTGTGTTCATGCATTGAGAGCCCAGGGCTTGACTTTCATTTGATCGTGCCTTACTTATCCTTTTCTATGGAATAAAAAAAGGGAACACTGTGTGGAAATTTTTAAAAAACAGCAAAAAATACCCACTGTAAAAGCAGAAAATGCTTTCACATGCTACTACTGTGCAACTTCTTTTTTAATCTTACCTTTGAAGTTCCTTTTGTAGAACAATAAAGTCCTGATCTCCTCAAACACATAAACAGTTTCTTCCATGATTTCCTACCCAGCTCTTTCACATGCAAGAAACCTTGAATTTCAGGGCAGCTACTGGAGTTTAAAAAGTTCTGTTGGAGAGGAAAATGTAGATGAACATTGTGTCCTATGGATGAATTATAAAATTGTCACTGTATTTTCAGAACAGAGAAGAAAATGGCAAATCACTATGCTGACTTGAGGTGCAGTTTCACGCTAGGCTTTAACTGACCTAGATGTTTAATCTGATTTACAACCGAAATAGATATTCCTGCTCCTCCCATTGCATCTACCTGGCCATCTCCTCCTGCAAGTGACACCTTCCTATTCTCTGCATCAAGATTTAAATCTCAAAAAAGCTATCGCTTCTCTGTATCCCCATTCATCTTGCACTTGGCCTGAAGGGAGAGAAAGTAAGCTTATTAATTCTTAAAATAATACCTTGTCACAGTAATTCTGGCAAATTGTCTAACTGGAAACATTGGCCAAAATCTCCATCTTTATCCTAATGTTTTGAAAGGGAAGAGCCTATTTCAGGATTTCAAGTTTTCCCAGGACAGGAGGTATAAAAGACCACAGAGTATTTAACTGAAAATGAAATGTAGAGCAGTCAAGTAAGTGCCAGCAGTTATACCAGACTTCAAGATTCAGAAGCATTTATGTTCTTGACGTAAGTAGAAGGACTACATACAGAATAATTGGTGATGTATCACAGGAAGGAAGCATTAATTATGTAGGAGAACTGATGGATTGCTCCCTTATTACAACAGGCCGGATTTTTAAATGACAGAGGGCTTGATCAGTAAGTTAAATGCCAAATTAATAAATTCAACAAGTATGAACAAAAATGCAGGAATCTGGTTGGTCCAGATGTCTCTGCAATTCTTCAAAGTTGTGTTTTGGTCTTATTTGGCGGACAATGCCCACAGGAAACAAAACCAAAACCAGTGCCCTGTGTCAAAATTCTTACTTGCATTAAACCCTATTTTTTTCCAGTCCTCCTCCTCATCTCATCTAACACAATGGGAAAGAACAATCAATTTTCTTTCTATTTGTACTATGAATTCACTTCTCAGCTGTGAAAGGGAAAGACCAAAAGGAGAATAGATTCTTTTTGTCCAGTCAGCTAAAACAAAGGTAAACTAAGATGGCAAGCTTTTCTGCATGTCTGAGCCAGGTTGAGACTAGGAAAAACAGATCCCAGTGGTTTTAATGCTATTGTCATGACTAAAAATACTTGCTCTTAATGCAGTATATGATATCATGAGATGGTATTTAATATTCTTCCCTCTTATGTGTGTCATTAAAACCAGCAGAATTGCTCAGTGTTTCAGGTGGCCTCACACGCAACATGGTTAATGACTACTAGGCTGCAGGAGGTTTACCTTCAATAAATTACAACTGCCACTGAAATTCTGAAAAATGGTTGTGTGTTTTTTAAAAGAAAAGAAGTACTTAAAAGATATACTTTAACGAAGATAGTTTTTTATGGTTAAACAATGAACTAGAGAGAATATACTCACCCTCTTTCCCCCACCCTCTTGTGTTAACCCCCATGACTTATGCTTCTCCAGGACTGTACCTTTCTGAGCCCTCCCAGAAGCAAACTCTCATACCTCATGAGGTTGTAAGGTTTTCCTTTTGCTACCACTGGAGTTACCCTCAAAACTTTTCCATCTTCAAGAACATCTTGCTCTTTTGGGGAGTCCTGCTGCTTGTATTAACAAGCAAATTCAATTCTCCACTTAAACTACCGGGAAAATGGGTCCAAGGTATGAAGACCTCTCTCCCTACCAGTCTGTTGCAATGCCAGTCCATGCCAGTTTTGGTTCCTGATTACAACCTCATTGCACATGACTTTCATTTATAATTCCAGAAATTGGCTTGATTTTTTTGTTTGCTTGTTTCCCAGATGAACGTGGATGCTAATGTGTTAAATTTTGTCAGTGAATATGGAACTAAAATTTAGTGGACTTTGATATAGTTAAGGGACAAAATGAGTGCACTGGTTTAAAAGTTAGTAGAAACTTGTCATCTTTAAACAGAAAGTCAGTGCATACTTGCAAACATGCAAAATGACAGAAATCAAGCCAAAATCAGCTATTTGTACATATATATTCTTCATCTATTTGTGCTTCTGCTTTATAATTTGCCTGTTATTCATGGCACTGTCTTCCAGGCATCATGGTCTTATGTTCTTAGTACAGTACTCTTTTAATAACTGTGTTTTAATTTGGCTCCAGAGTTGAATGTCCACAGTTTAAGAAAACAAGTGAAAATTATTTACACTATGGGGCTTAGATTAGAGTGCTAAAATTGAGAGATTTAAGTGAAACAGTTACTGATCGGAGAAGTAGCCCACCCTTCAGCATCATCCTTGAAGGCCAACCAACTGTGCCACCACCACGGTTCCTTTATGAGCAAGCAAGAAACTGTACAGTGACAGCAGAACTTCAGCATAAATGCAGCACACGTGCCACCACCACGTAGATTGCACAACTCTACCACCACATATGCATAAGGAACACACCCCTGCAATTTAACTGGGGGAGCTTTAAATGGGATTAGTTTGCAAATACTGTGTACAAATTTCTACTTGCACTTACTTCTTAGGGCATTATTTTTCTACACAAAAGAGCTTCTAGTTGGCTGAATCATGGGGAAGTTGGTCCTTATTGTTAATTCTTGCCAGGGACAAACATAGGACACAAAAAGCAAAAGCAAAACCTCTCATCATCTCAAACCCATCTTCTAATATCCACTTGCATTTTTACACTTTCTCCTGTGCTGTGATGTGGAGTATAGAAGAGTACTTCTGTTCTGCCTTTTATAAAAGGTATATTTGTTTTTCTAGAAATGTATCTGCCAAGACTGTTTGGGAGTAACATTAGGTGGCTAAACCAGATACCCACAGAGTAAGTTGAGTATTAATGGAACAAATATGTATGACCATAGCTATGAATACTTTGTGTTTACAATTTACACCTCAATGCCACTGGGCAAGATCTTTGTTAGATATTTTCAACATTAACCCCATATGCTAACTCACTACACTGGTCTTTCTCTGACCGACTATTTTCCAGACCTTCGAATTCCCTCCCTCCCTTCCTCCCGTCCTCTCAACCCCTCCCCTCCAGTTCCAAAACTTTCTTTGTCCATACAGATAATTTACAGTACCTGCAAAAGTTGTGACTGTGGGATACTGCCATTCGTTTGCTGGCACCAGGCGACCATTTGTTCTGGAAAGAAATTCTAGACACAAAAAGAAGACAATTGGAAGTCACATTATATTTGAACACTCTTACAGAGAACTAGTGACATTTTCTTCAGTCATTAATTTTTTGGAACTATCACTATTAAATCAAATTGGAAATCCCCTGACACAGAAAGTAATACTAGGGCTTTTCAAGTGCAGTTCTTCCCTTCCTTCTGCTCACCAGATGCCCATGCAGACAGATTGTGGGTTTTTAAAATATCTGATATGCAGCATTTCGTAAGTGCATCTTCCCATCACTTCCTCTTCTACTGAGGGCTTTTGGGGATTTCTAACAGCCTCTACTTTCTTGGGAAGGAAAGGATGAATAGTCCTGCAAGTTGAGTATGCAGCGACTCCTTGCTTATTGCATCAATGACTTGACTTCAGATTTATTCCTCCAGTTCCCCTTTCATCTGCTGCTTCAAAATTCCTGTATAATTTGGTACACTGAATTTACTATACACAGCAATGACATGAAATCATTCTTGAGGTTTTTAAACATTATTTGAAGCATGGAGACATACAGAAATGCCTGAAATAAAACAATGACTGATTATAACAAGATGAATCACAACAAAAACATTTCCAGTTTAGAACATTTGTCACTCTTCAAGCAATATAAATTTCAGTCTTTAGGGCATAAAGAGAAGGGCTGAAGAGGAATCACCCTTCTGCCAGGTAAGTTGCACAATGAGTTATGAAAACTAACATTTACCAGCCTCTCTTGAGTAGAAACAGTGCCATATGGCAACAGCTAATGCAACGGATAGGGAGCCTTCGCATTCTTACACCACAAGAATGATTTATTCTGTGATTGCAGGAGCCTGGGACCGAATGCCAAGCATTCTGGGTTTTACTCCCATGCTCTGTTATTAATTAAAATATACCACATGAAACCAATGTGCTAGCTCCTCTGATACCCAAACTTCTGTACAACGCTCAGATGTTCATAGGTTATCAGATGGTGAGATCAACAGAAGTGAAAAACTAGGAACACTCCATGTACAGAAATGTTTCACAGAGTAAGTCAAGGCACAGACTGAAACAAGCACCAGCAGATGACAAATGTACATGTGAGCACACGTGCAAGGATGCAGCAACTGTGCACTTGCATCTATGAGGAAAGGAATGAATTTATCACCTGCAGTTACTTCAGCAGTGAGTTCAAATGTGACCTCGTGCATCTTTTTTTCTTCTTGCACCACGAATGCCTGACTGACCCAAAATCTGTTCTTATCTAACCACCTCTGGATTACCCTTCCTCAGCTATCTCAGTGGGTTACACCAGCTGACATTGCTTCATGCCAACACTCTGCTCCAACATAATTGTTTAGATAAAATGTGAAAAATCATCCCCAGATAAGCAGTTACACTGTAACCAGTTTAAAATTACCATGTTTGAAGATCTTACAAATCCAGGAATAGGTATAGCGATGGCCTATACCTATCAAGCATGGCTATACATGAGGACATAGAGAGGGCAAGCTACTATGGTCAGTAAAGAAGGCAGACCATGCCAGTAAAGCACAGCCACAGGTGAAACAATGTTCAATACACGTAACGATAAACTGGACATTCCTTGTATGAAGTAAGTGCTTTAGGGGTTACCCAGATGGGTTTTGGTGTTTTATTAATTATTACTGCCAGAAATTAAAAGGTTTGGATACTGCATGTTATGTGATTAATTTGCTTCGAATCAAGTAACTTTGAAGATAATGAGTAAATTGTATTTCTGGTTGTTTTTCTTAAACCTATAGAGATTTCCCTGTCTTGGTCACTCTCCAACATAACTACAGACATTTTGAAACCAGTATATTTGGTAACTTGAAAACACTTGAGGTTTTTAGGCTGGGAGGAGAGTACAAGGAATTTAAACATTGGTTAAAATTTCTTTGGAAAGAATTCTGTTAGTTGGTTGCCTATTTTTTTTAATAATAGATGTTTAAGACATAACAGTGCCCAGCAATGTTATTGCAATCCACCCCTCTGTGGTGTAAACAACTAAGTAATGAGACTCACCATGGGATTTTTGAAAAATTCGTATTTTGCGTAATTCTTCCTGAACAAAAATTTACTTTCACTTCCCATAGTGGACTCAACTTGAACTATGAGCTCATGATCTTCCAAGCACCTCTCTGTGGAAAAAGAACATGATGTTAACACACAGCCAACCAACAGAAGGAATGAGACCAACTAAGAACAGAAGTAAAACAACCCAGTGTCATTACATTACCTTTTAAGAAATTAGCAAAACACATTATAATTTTCAAACCATACTGCCATGAGGCAATACCTTACTTTGTAATGTATTACAAAGTTTAACATTATAAGGCAGTGTTCTTCAAGAAATTCTTACATCAAGGCTTCATAAGCACAGACTTTTGAGACAGGAATAGATTTTTTTTTGTGTACAGTAGCTACAATAATACAGACAAACCTCTGCTTTTGGCACTGGTTGTATACTGTAGAACTGGAAAGGTGGACAGGTTTAAGGGGGAAAAAAGTTACAGAAAGGCCACTGTTAGGTCTTGAACTATTACTGAAATACAGTGTTGTATTTGATCGCACTCTATAAAACCAGTTCATTTCAAGGTGAACTTCAGGCCTTCATTGTAGATGCTAGACAATGGGGTTTATTATGAAAGAGGTCACAGGATCTACTTTACAGGAATACTGACAGAGACAAATGTTTTGTACACATGACAGGGCAATTTTCTGCTCTAGATTTGGTTACAAGGTAACTCCCCATAACCACCACTTCTCTGGTCAAAAGAATGGGACATCAAAGCATGAACAGATAGCTTAACAAACCCAATTCACTGAAAGCAGTAACTCGAAAGCAGGCAACTGGCTAAGTGTGCACTACTTAATGAACTCATTATCTTGACAAGTCTTCAGAACTTTCTGAGAAAATATTTAGGTATTTTTTAAAAGTTTTAACTAGTCAGTGCTTTCATGACTTACATAATACAAAATTAAAAACATAACTTTAAACAAAAAGCCTGTGACTTGCTGACCAAAGAAGTTTGGGGAGTCCCTTCCCCACTTTGTGTTTCTGCAATCCTTGTATTTCTACGGTAAGAAATACCAGGGTGCCACCCAAGTTCTCTTGGGGTGTTTTCAGGAGAAAGCAAGCAGTCAACGGCACCTCAAAAAGAGCAAGCTCTGGAATATCACTTGAATTACTGAACTCAGCAGATTATGTGATGTCTTTTATTGAAAATTTAACCTATGATGGAATGATCCCATCATCTATCACCTTTTTCACCTGCACTTAGGTTGCCAGTCATCACCAGCTCATTGACAACTTCAGCATTTACTGTGCATTTGCAATGTCCAGCCTTGCTATAGATTACATTTTCAAAGGGGTTAGCATTGAAAAACTTCCATAGTGGGCTGCTGTCAAATGAAGAGCTGTTTCTTAGTGCATCAGGCATAACACCATTTTGAAGGGGTAGTTCTTTGACTAATGTCCACAACAATACTGCTGCGGGTGGCTGTTAATAAAGGACATTTTGCACCACCTCAGCATTCATCACCTAAACTTACACATTATCTAGGGGCTTTGCAGTTAAAGTTTCAGGTATTGCTGATCTGTTGCTACTATCATGTTTTTTAAGCAACTGGTGAAGTCAAATCTCCTCCACATTGTGATGAGGACACATAGGGTGAAGGGCCTATTTTTTAAATTATGCTTCCTCCAAAAAACATCTAATTACATTGGTATGAAACTTCATCGCAGTATGAACCCCGAAAGACCACATATCCTGTTACTGTCTGCTTCTGCCACCACCCAAAGTTGTGGTCTTCGCTTGTCAGGGACAAACTGTTTGTTCTGAGGAAATCAAGTATAGATGAACATTTGTCAATTGGTTTTGTATTTCAATGTTTAGTTTCTGTAAATATACTCGGTGTCTGTTTCTTAGATGCTTTAGACCACTGACCTAGATGTATTCTGTTACTACATCAAGACCCTTTTGAGATTCTGTGGTGATACTCCCACTGATTTAATGTTTATATTTTCATTTTGATGGTCAAAGCCACCTTGGAGAAAAGGTGCAGCATTTCACAGCACGTGCATGTAAAAAAAGGAAGCTAGTCCTGGTCAGTTTGCTATTACTTCATGGAAGTTGTACACTTGGGAAGTCCTTGGTAATTTGCACTTGGTTGGTACAAATGGGATGAACTTGACACATGAGAAACTCAGCCTCAGTCCTGCTTTGAGCTTCCTGCTACAACACTAGAAGCACAGATGTCAGCCTGTTCAGTTCAATAGGTCAGTCTGTCTTCAAGTGGCATTGCTGTTGAAGTGACCAGAAATGTGTCCTTTCAGTTTATCTGATAGGCCCCACTCAGTCTCCTCTACAGACTTCCTGGAACAAACTTTCCCCCCACCCCGCCCAAGTTAATCTGTATTATCAGAACTTCTACAGAACTGTAGCAGTGATACAAGGTGGGAAAAGGAGCTGGATTCCATCAGGAACAACTCACAGGGCATGGCCCAAAATTCCCAATTAGAGAATCACTACAAATGACAGGTGGACCCCTGTATGAAATAGCCCACCCTACCTTTGCATTTTAGCAAGCGCTGTGTTTATCTGTTCCACTTTTAATTCACTCGTATTAAGGGAAGTCAATGCACGTAAACAAGAAAATCTATGTACAAAACTGCAGCAATGCTTTCTTCTAACCCTCCCATATTTCAGAGCCCTGCTACGTTCTTTCCTGCTTCAACTGTATTTAAGTAAGATGTACAGTCAATTCTGGAGCTGGAAAAATGAAGCGTGTAGGTAGGGAGGGATGGTTTCAGTGTCCAGACACATACTATCATGTGAATGTCTTCACCATTATTATTTGTGCTAATGTCCAATACAGAGATCTCTGTCCCCATCCTAAATGGATGATAGTTAAGCATGGAATAGAACACAGGGAGAATACCACATTTTATGAACAGGTTAGGTATACTTACAGTAGCAAATGAAATAATGGGACTGATTCAAATTTCATAGACTGTGTAAATATTGACCACAACGTGCTTTAGATATTAGTGGTATGGTGCAGCAGGAACCACTTTCAAATGTCAAATCAAGAAAGTCTGATGGCAAATTGTCCCACCACTGCCTACAGTGAGAACACAAATACTTTGTGCAGTCAAATAGCTGATTAAAGTTATGTGCAAGCACACATGTTATTTGGAATTAACTTGGCTATGCTTGTGAACAGCGAGGTGAGGGTTCCTTACAAAGTGGGACCTCAAAGACCAATGCAATGATAAATATGCAGCTGGCTTCAAAAATTTGATCTTGTCCTCAGTCTGCCCAATAGTAATACAATGAACTGTTTCTGGAACCCAGCTCTTTTGGAAAGTACTATTAGGCAAAATATGGGGAGGGAAAAAAAAAAGATAGCGAACTAAATGAAGGAACTCCTCTCTTTTGGTAGGCTTCAAGACTACCACCTACAGCATTAAGTCAGCAAGGATGTATTGTATAAGAAATAATGTCTTCTGGAAACACAGAATTCTGACTGCTCTTAAACCATATTTCTTTTCACACTAAGTATTTATTCACCATTGTTTCATACTTATACTAGCAATCTTATATCTAGAGGAACAAATATGGGACATCAGACACCTGATGATAACTTCACCCAGGTTGCAGATAGATTACTACATTGATCTGACAGTCTCCAAAATACAGGAAAGCATTTAAGCTACAGAGAAGCTAGAAATAAGCAGACAAATAATAAAAAAATTCCAACTGCATCCAAAACTGGTGGAAGCATGAAAGTTGATATTTGAAGTTTATTGAATATGTCGCAGTGTATACTTTAGACCCCAGATTCAAGAAACTGGATGATTTTGTCTCCTGTTAAATGAACTCATTTATTCCCTTTTCTGTCCTCATCCTTTCAAATATGTGAAATCTGTATAATTATATTTTTTTGATTCTTTAAATATTTTTTCTTTGTTGTCTTTACACCCCCAAAGGTTGCATTACTTCTCTCACAGATGTACTGCGTTGCCTACAGGGGACAGCCCTGGAGCAGCCCTTGTGGAACGAAGTTTGGTGGCTGCTGAAGCCCCATCCTACACACCCCACTTCTCTGGGGGATCGCTTTGTGCTTCAGTTTGAAACAGAGGTCCAAGGCAGGCAGGTCCCCATGTATATAAATGCAGCCCGATAAGTATCTTGCTCTTTTCCCATCATTGTTAATTACCAAGTTATTTGTGTGTAAACAGAAGCTTTTGATTTCCTAATCAGCCTCCTGCCCGATTCATTCAGAGATGTCACACACCAGAGTTTGACAGCACAATTAGTCACCATGGAAGCTATTGTGATGTCACAAACACTGAATTGTGGCATCATTGAATGAATCTGGCAGGAGAAGGATGTTGGTTACAAAGGAGAAGGCTTCTGTTTACACAATACCTTGGTAATCAGCAATGATGGGAAAGAGACTATAGAAAAAAAGAGCCTAGTAGTTTAATGAGCATTGATAAAACTGAAAATTTGTAAAGGTTTTCAGAAGTGCATGTGGCATATTAAGCCACGGAGATAAAGATTCTGTAATTTATACCTTAATTATTCACCTCATCCTATGTCCTCAGAACTGAAAGTATATCACAGACATAGACCAGTGAGTGTTTCATCTTAATTTTTTCATATATTTCTACATTAGGAGAGATAATAAAACCATTCAATAATCAGGATATATGTGTTTGGGGTTTTTGCAAGTGTTAGTCTGCAGAGCAATGAATTTGTTAGTGTTTAACAGTATTGGTTTAGGGCATCACAATTCCAGCAAATAATTTCCTTTTTTTATTCGTAAGGGTTCTGAATTACATTTTTAGACATAAAACCCCCTCTGTTAGCTACAGATAGTATTCACAATTCCAGTGCTGGCGATTGCAGTTTATGATTTGTCTTCCTCTCTTCTAGAAAAAACGTTCCCTGTGAAGTATATCGACTAATACTCCAAATGCTACACTTTCTAAAGCGTTATGGCATGCTATGGAGAATTACAGATAGCATTATCTGAGCGATACGCTGTTGCAAGCTGCACAGCAGAACCCTGCAACTAATCAGTGCCACAAAATAACAGGAAAAGCAAGACTCAATAACATGAGATCCTTTCAGGTACTGTAATTAAACCAATTCACGGTGTTATTTAATTCCCCACGGTTCTTCCTCTTGCTGCCTTCTTGAAACTGTAACCATGACACCTTAATTTCAATCAGGTGGAGGAGCTGCTGCCTGGAGAGCAGATACCACCGCTGGTCCAGAAATTGCCCATGGATTTGCGGGTGGTGCCACCATTTTTTCCCTGCCTGAAGTCAAGTTTGGCCAACCCCCTCCCCCACCTCAGCATGTCTAGCTTTCATAAGCATTACTGTAGGTATGCAAGGCTGAGTCTCTTCACCCAGGTCTCCCAGCTGGTGATGAGCTGAGCTGTTTCATAGGACCGTACTCTAAGGATCAAGCTTAATTTGCCTAAGCTGTTTATTTGCAATAGCTTCAGACACAGCAAGGCAGCAACAGAGCGCTAGCGTGAAGATTAGACAATTCTTCTTTTTTTATAGAATAAAAAATCGGGATGGGAAATAACGGAAGGACTTTAAATGGCTTAAAACGCTTAACACATCAAATTGTAATACACAGAAAGCACGTATGTGACTTCAGCTAATTGTACAAATAAAAGCAGTGGAAAAGAAAACGTTCCGTCTGGAAGCACATTTATATGAATCACACATATTTTATGTTCCCAGGTAACCATGCCACCCCTTTGACCATTCCCTACCTAATCCTAGGTGAGGGTGATGCTCCACTAGAGTCCAGCTGTTATCATCCACACAATGACTTTTGTAAACGAGCAGCTGACAGAGGTCCCTGGCTGTCATGTCTGCTAGAATCTCGACCACTTTGCTTGTTCCATCTTCACTAAAGACTTTTACATCCTGCAACATAAAGGGTACACTTACAGATCAACAGCTCTGAACATAGGCAAACCACACAGCTACTGTAGAAAAGCATCATCCTCTTGGTGTGAGGGTTCCAAGCACCTTGGCAGCCAGGACAAATGCAATGGATGATTCACTTTATAACACTTTCTCTCGATGCCCCCTAGACCTATTTCCCCTCCCCCCCCCCCCAACACCTCCCTGCACTAAACAAAGATTCAGCAGGGTTAATATGACCACGTACACAGGAAAAGTGAGAGAGCAGGTTCTGTATAAAGCTGTGTAAGGTAAGCAAACGTGAAACAATGTCGAGAGAGTACTTTGGCAACAGTGGGCAAGAGAAATCACATCCAGTCAAACACACAATTTTCATTGTGATCCCATCGGAGGCCTCTGAACATTCACAGAGGAGCAGGCCAAGACCCCAAAGACTAAAAATGGCTCTCTTGTTCCCCACTAACTTTTGATTGTTTCATGTGGGGAAGTCCCACTTGCAGTTTGCCGGCAAATCAATTACCTAGCACAGTCCACACATTTCTCTCCCTGCCCTGACTTCTCTTTTGATCCTAGCTTGAAAGTAGTTTGAAACCAAATGTGCATACGCTGCACATCCTAAATATCAATGGGGATGAGAGAGCAAGTCAGGAACCTTCTCCCCACCTCCTGAATTATACAGATGCTTTCCTCTTTGCATTGTTCTGCTCAAGCGAGAGACACTTGCCGCAAAATTATTTCTCCGGGCGAACGTGCAGGTCCCAGATTTAAATCAACTGTGTTTAAAACGCTCCGCATCCTAGTGAGAGAAGGAGAGTCTAACAAAAACCTCGAGGGTAATTTGATATGGAAAATCTTACCTCAACGGCACGTAAAAGGCAGCAGTCGGAAGAACAAGATGGCATTTTAAATGGGGATTGCCTCTTGAGAGTTAGTTCTCTGCCTCCGCCGACCCTCTGCAGCCTGCGGCTGGGCGCCCGGGGTGCCGGCGGCGTCAGGGGGGGCCGTACCCTACCTGTCACGTAGCCCCTGCTATGGGGACTGTTTCTGGGGAGGGAAACAACTCTGCCAGAGCTCCACTCAAAGGGTTACACGCAATCTTTGCGGTAGTGAATCAAACCACACTGTGCAGACCAATCCTAGCCCTCCCTCCGACTGATGTAATCATTTCCCACACACTATCAGACTTCCAAATTATTCCCGCCTCCCCCACCCCCCCCACCCCCCAAAAAAAAGAAGGAATTACAAAGGAAATGTGTTTTTTTATGACGACCTTGGGGCGCTTGAGACCCCTGGGGCGGCCGCGGGGCGGGGTGTGGGGCGCCCGGCACGCGTGTGCTGCTGCCCCGGCGCCGGTGCCGATCCCGCCCGCAGCCCGGCCTGCCCGCGCTGATGTCATCGCCTGCAACTTGGGCACTTGAACTTCTCCGCCGCCGCTCCCCGCCCGGCCCGACCCGCGCCCGGCTCCGGCTCCGCTCCGGGCCCCGGCGGTGCCACCGGGCCGGGGGCGAGCGAGCATGGCCGGCGCCGCCCCCACCCCCCCGCTCCCCGGTGCCCCGGCTACGCACAAATTCGAGCCCAGTGAGGGAGGAGTTAAAGCCTCATCCAGCCCAAGTGACTCAAACCCGCGCGTTCAGGAAACGGCTTCATCTGACAGCAGGGATGAGCCAGCTCTTTCGGAAGCGGGCTCTGGAGAGGAGAGGAGGGGGAATCCCGGTTGCTCTGGGGAAGGCATGCGTGCTGTGCAATGGAACGGCTGCACTCCTGCCAACGCTTAGCCACGCCAGAGGCATCCTCACACACGCAGGAATTTGTTGGGCGTGGGGGTGCCCCGTTTTCTGTCCTGCGGGCAAGTCTCTGTTGTGTCACTAGCCCCGCGTCGCAGCAGAGCCCCGCATCACACCCGCAGCGGTCCCGGCCCGCTCCGGCACTCGGCAGCGCGCCCGTGGGACGGGGGGACACGAGTGGAGGGATGCTCGAGACACCCCGCGGGCATCGCACCGCAGCGTGCGAGTGGGGAGCGTAGCTCTCGTGCTCCCTCCCAGCATGGGCCAGCACACCGAAAAGCCAGTATGCAACAAGACAGAAAGTAGTTACTTTGTTCGTTTTAGTGGGGAATGGGAGGGACTAACACCCGCTTGATTTTTTTTTTTTCTTCTACTTTTTGTAGTATTGCGATAGATTGGAAAGCAGTGACGAAACCCGAAAGTTGGTGATTAAAGAATTCCTTTCTACTTTCAGCTTACTCTGTGCATATAACTGCACTTTCTGTATTGAAGCTAAACTATTTTGGATGGATTTCCTGCCTCGGGAACCAACCTGGTGACATCATTCATTCATTAGTCACGAGAAGCACAGCCCTCTGCTCCCTGCCTCAGCTTTCACCGGGGAGCCCTAATCAGGAATGCGCCACAGCAATCGCCGCTTTTGCAACACCTGGAGGACAGACCCCCCTTTTCCTTTCCTGCTGGGAACATGGCAGTGATACAGGACAGACTGCACTCGATCATTGCCAGTGCCAAGTCCCAGAAGAGGGGCAAAGCTGTTAGGCTGAGGGTGCCTCTCCAGCCCGTGCAGGTGGAAAAGAGAGAACTGTAAGACAACCACCACACTTTTCTCTGTTCCCAAGCATGGAAAGCCTTAATGCCGTGTGGCCACTGGAAGAAAGCTGCAGCTGTCTTTTATGGTCATTCATGCTGTGCTTTCTCGGTATGAAGTAAAGGGGTCATGGGTACGTGTCCCACCCTCCCCCTCCTTTGCCCAGAGTCTGAGCTGATGCCGATGCCAGCCCCCCTGAAGCACCACAGCATCTTAAACTCCTGGATACCCAACGCTGCTGTTTGGTGTGCGACTACTGTAATGCCATGTTCCCTCCTCCGGAGAGCCAGGCCCTCTAGGCAGCACCCACTATCCCAACACCACAGCCACTGTTACAAACATGGATATGTTCCTTCGTGGGACCAGTCAGCCCTTGGGGTGTTAACAGTGCCTTTAAAGCTCAGGGACTGGAGCGCAGTGGGTGGGCAGCGATGAGCAAGTTAACTTCACTGACTATTAATAGTGCTGTGTTTGCCATCAAGGGCAGTGCAAGGCCACGTATCACCACTGACATCACAGATATAAAACACTGCATCAGGAGGGGTTGTAATGGCCTGAGCTGAACCCTGCCCCGGGGGATGGGAGAGAGGCAGAAGTGAGATGAAACCCTGTGCCTCTGCAGAGGCAAGAGTGCAACAGTCCCCAAGAGGCTTACATGGAAGGTAAGGGGATTTTATGTCCCCACATACCGCTGCAGAGTTATGATGTATAACCACAAATACGAAACCATCTTGATGACAAAGCTTCACCTCCAACTTTCTGACAGTTTCTGTGACAAAAGATGCCAATAACAGTACTCCTGTATCACAGAGGGAACTGAATTTCAAGTCAGTTGGTCAAATTCAACTCTCTCACATTTCATTTGTGTCTTTTTTTTTTTTTTTTTTATAAGGCAGCACCTCCCACTTTAAGATATTAAGGGCTCCCTATTCAAACTTCTTCCAGCAGAAACTTGGTGTTTGGAGTGTTTCACTTCCAAAATTGAATTGGGGCTTATTGTCTATAAAGGAAAATGAAGCAGGATTCATTTGAATAAAATACTCCAATAATGAAAACACTTAGCCTGATGAGAGGTTCAAAAAGTTAGTCTGACACTTTTGCCCTGCATCTCTCTGAGAAATGCAGTGAAATGCAACAGCAGACTGCCTGCAACAGTGATTTACAAAAGGCCCTAATTACGTCAGCAGCACAAGGCACCTTCTATTCAAAATTAAGGTTAAGAATGCTAAGCCAACCAGAGCACTATATTGGCTGAACATTCAGTGCTTTACAGTGCAAAGGAGCAGATAACAGACTGCGCCATTGTTCTGGGAAGAAGTCTTCCCCCAAGCTTTTCTTTTCTTTTCTTGAAAGACAAAAAGACTTAAAAAATTAAAAATTTAAAAGAACATTAATATTCATCACTTCAGTGGTTTCATATAATGGGTCACATATCTTGAGTATCTTCATGTCTGTTTCATCTTCCAGCCTCAGTTCCTCAACCTCACTGCAGTATTTTTTGTGTATCAAGTAATACAAATATTTTAGGAATGTGGAGGGAAAAAAAAACCCAACAAAAACCAGAAAACCAAAACAGTCATGTGATGGTCACATCATTTCTTCTCCACTTTTTGTGCTATTTCTTTCCTTTTTCTTCGAAACAAAACCTATGACTATACACAATCATCACAGAATTTCACTCTGTTAAATGATGTTATGCTGAAAATCTTCAGTGGCAAACAGATCTACATTTACATTCTACAGCCTGAAATTATACAGTGTAATTTATATCAGTGCAAACCAACCTTTGTTATCCTGGGTTATGACTCCACACGTAAGAAGAGAGCACCAGTTATCAGAAGGCCCTCTGACTGAAATCTAATAGATACAAGGTTAAAAGGTTTCAGTGCACCAGTTCAATAAGAGTTTCCCTTGGAAAGAGATGAAGATCAGAGACTTCACAGAAAGCCATTAAAATACACTGAAGAGTCATTACTACGATCTGCACAAACTGAAAATCAGTCCAGCAAGTTTTGACTTCCATCCCCCAATTTCACTCATCAAGACTGTTCAGCCATGAGAATCATACAATTGGTGAGGTAAATAGGAGGAAAATGGAACTGAAATGTAAGCATGTACCTTGTACAAGCAAAAGCAGCTATTTATTGCAGAAGACACTTATGTACCAGGCAGGTACTTGCTGTTTTCACTGGAACCCTGTTTTGATGAGATCTTTTTTCCAAAAGCTTTCTATAATCAAAGCTTATCAGCTCACAAGAGCAGAGTCAGAGCCACTGGAGGAATGGGGAAGCTTTCAATTAGGATCAGTCAACTCAAAGCTGCTGAAGACTCTAGCTCTGCCTGGAGGCTACCCTTAAACTGCTATTTGCCTAGTTGAAAAAGCAACAAATAAAGGAAGGTTTTGCTTCCTAAAGTTACAAACCTTTGAAAAAGAAAGGCCTCTAAGCATGCTCAGTGCACACCTGACAGGCAAGCAACTCAGTCAACCACATCTACATGCTGGAGCACCAGCCAGTCCCCCTGTACTTGCCCAGCAGCATTAAGGCAGTTTTATAAGGCATGGGAATTTCAACTGCTGCAATGAAATAAATATATAGGTCAACCCTATGGCTCTTTTTGCCTTCTCTGTTGCACTGCTCATGCAGGAAAATAGCCCTTCAGACAAACAGCAGCGGTAACAGCAATACATCGTGGCTAAGATCACTTATACACAGGGCATCAGATCGTACTTCCTTATACAAGAAAAAAACCTGTGAGTTATTTGATCATTGCTTTTTTTTCTCCTACATATACACATAAAACCCTTGGAAATGCTGAGGTTAAGGTTCTCATAGCAACATTAACTCTCTCCTCTGGCATATACTATATTTAGGTACACATTTAAAAGCCTATGAACAACAAAGGAGAACAACTGTTGTACGATCAAGATCTTAAGTCTTTGACTTTCATATTCAGAACAGCAACCGCAAAAAAAACCAAAAAAAAAAAACAAAAAAAACAAAAAAAAAAAAAAAAAAAAAAAACCAAAAAAAACAAAAAAAAAAACCCACAACCCCCCCACTTTAGTTGGCCATGTTTCAAAACCCTCACTCTGTCCTCCTTCACTGGGCATTGAATTTTAAACCCATTCCCAAGGGTCAGAGAAATAACCTGACCTGAAAGGTAATCACAGTAAAATCTTATGTTCAGTGGTCACCAAAACCAATACTGAAGTCATAAATTGCATGAGGGTTGTACCAGCAAGAGAGGTTTTGGGAGTCACAGTGGTGTGGGCAGAGAAGGGCAGGGCAGGACTAGTGCCAGGTTCAAGTCGGCATTGGTATTTGGAGGGTTAGCTCTTTTGAAGCCATCCTGTATGGACATCCAATCACACATGCACCCAGTACTTTTGGAGAGTTACATTCTTTCTGGAAGTAAGGGAGAGAGACGGAGCAACTTAACATCTAAAGCACATGACAAAGGCTCCTGACTCTGGACTTAAGCTGGATGCCGTAAGCTATGTTGGCTGAGTTCATGCCACTGTGGTGATTAATCAAGCAAACATGTCTCTCTGCACTATTTCCATCGTGGTTTAACCACAGCCAGAAGCTCAGCCCCACACAGACGTTCACTTACTGCCCCCAGTGAGATGGGGGAGAGAATAGGAGGGAATCAAGTTAGAAAACTGATGGGTTGAGACAAAGCCAGTTTAATTAGGAAAGCAAAAGCCATGTACGCGAGCAAAGCAAAACATGAAACGCATTCCCCACTTTCCATGGGCAGGGAGGTGTTCAGTCATCCCCAGGAAAGCCCATCATGAGTAATGGTGATTTGGGAAGATTAACACCATCACTTCAAACGTTTTCCCCCTTGCCTTGTCCTTCTTCTTCCCCCAGCTTCATATGCCAAGCAAGACACCAAATGGTGCAGGATTTCCCTTGGGTTAGTAGTTGGGGTCAGCTGTCCCAACTGTGTCCCCTCAAGCTTCTTGTGTTCCCCTCCCCTCCTTGCTGGAGGGGTGGGATGAGGACCAGAAAAGACCTTGCCTCCGTGTAAGCACTGCTTAGCAGTGACTAAAACATCTCTGGAATTATCAACACTGTTTTCATCACAAATCCAAAACATGGCCCCATACCAGCAACTAAGAAGAAAATTAACTCTACCCCAGTCAAAACCAGCACAATTACACACTGCAACTGTTGACATTTGAGCTTAAAGAAATAAGCAAAGTATGTTATGCGGCATGTATACTAAGCACATTTAAAGGAACATATACAGTGAGCACATTTGGGGTACTATTAAAGTTTAAAATAGAAATATTGTAGTAACAAGCCAAAGCTTTTCGTCCTCTAATTCAAAACTGCATGTGAAAATGGTTATTTGTTATGCAGGCACTGAATTATCTGCTTGTATCTTCTCAAAACTTGAAGTATTTCTTAAATCTAAAAGTATTGCTCTCTGTATAGGTTCAGTATTGTATAGCAACTGCATCGAAGCATCTGCAAAAATCTCAGCTATTTACATACAACTGTGCAATATCCTCCAAAGGAAAGACTGTGCAGAGCACATTTTCAAGACAGAACCACTGCCTGCACGAACAAAAGATTTATTCCAATGTGTGTGCACATACTTAGAGGCTGAAGGTTTGGAAACTGTAAGTTGCTACCCTGTAATTTCCATATTTTAAAAATAAATAGCAGAATGCAGTTTTAAGTGATACATACCTACATACAGACAACACATCAATTTTGTGACAGTATTCCCAAAAGCTGTTTCAACTCTTTCCCACTTTGGTTTAAGGTTCAGATGTTCAGATAGATCATTTGACCTGTTTGACATTTTCACATCTTCCCACTCAATTCCTCATTTGCCTCCCATTTTTAGGTAAAAGAAAGGAGAAAGACTAATTTTCAATCCTTCTAAGAGTAATAATAGGCCTTTATGAATTTTGCTGAAGCTTCAGGGTATTTGCAGAACACTGGAAGAGTGAAAGCTTGGGAAGCAATTTGTATAGGCTTTGACAGTCCACACCAGCAGGAAGGGAGTGCAGCAACAACCAGCTCACTCAGTCCTGGATTTGTGGGTCCAGACTGTTCCAGCGTTTTCTGTTAGTTTTGACTGTAAGTCTGTAAATGTGCTCCCTTCTCTCCACACAGCTCCTCCTAACAGCAATTGCTTTTTATGCAAAAATCCTTTCTGGTTTCAAGATCCTTTACATACATTAAAAAAGACAGTTACAGACACCGTTACACTCCTTTGATTATGTAATGAAAGGCATTAAATTATGTTGCTGGCATTAACCTTTATCTTTCATATATTTTATTGTGCAATTTATCCCTAGATAGTTTGCAATTTTCCTCAGCTGTGCTTACAGAATGCATTATTTATTGTCTGAATTTGCTCCAAGAGAAAGGTTTAGTACAAAAGTTCTTGCAAACAATTTAAATCACTAACAACCCTAGAAAGGGTAATACAAAGGAAAACCATAATAATTTCTTGATTAAATCCTTAAGTAACCAAGCTAGTTACTGAGTATTTTAAATTGCTCTGCCATTACAAATTACTCTGTAGAAAAGGAATTATTACCACATCTTCCTTGCTGCACAGGCTTCCAACCACAAGAACCACATTAATTTGAAGCTTGGCAGAGGGTGCAACAAGGCTCCAGGGAGCAACTTCTCATAGGATTTAGGAAAATGGTACAGGTCCCCAAGACTTGGATGGCTCCTTCTTCCCCACTAGGACACTGTGACAAATGCAGCTGAGGCCCTTGTCATCTAGGGCCCAGGCCACCCTACGAGCCAAAAAGCCATTTCAGCACAGGGTTCGGCAACGTGCAATTGGCTTCTCACTTTGATTTACGACTATTCCAGTAGAACTTCTGCATGGGTAGTCCACAAAACCCCCCTTCCCTTGCACGCTTTTCTGGGGAGAGAGGAGCAGAGAGGTTGCAGAGCAGACCTCTGCAGGAACACCTTTAAGGGCTGCAGGCACACCTAGACCTGGCTCCAGCACTCTTATTTGCATGTACCAGTCCAGCCACATATTATTAGGAAAGGCACCAGGGACTGCTTTCAAAGATGTCTTTGGAGACTGAGGATTAGTGTTTGAAGATAGATGCATTTTTAAAGCATGGGAAAACCTTGGGGGTGGTGACTGTCTCTTATGTGATAAAATGGAACCTTAGGTTGATGTAGTAACAGAAATAAAATAGAACAAAAACAGCAGCCCAACAATAGGCAACAATGCCAAATAAACTATATTTGGAATGTCCAGACACAACAAAACAAACACATTATTTTAAGAATAAGTAGTTATGAAATTTGTCGTGAACAAATGAAATCCAATTTATCTAGTCTTGTAGCAGAGGAATCTAAACAAGCATTAAGATGTAGGGCTGGACAGAAATTACAAACTTAGAATGCAATACAGGGGAAGACAAAGATAGACCCTCTTTCCACTCCTGTGTGTTTCTCCAACCCAAAAAAGTAATCACAAGGAGTGAAAAAGCCAAGGATTTAAGGACTTGTAAATCTGTTCCCCAGTGCTTGCAAGTGCAGAGTTCCTAAGGTTTTCTCCGCATCCCTGAAGGCTAGAATGAATTAAATCAATTATCTATCTTCACAAGAGTTCCTTTATTCCTCACACACACACACACATCCTGATGAAGCAATGACATCCCAGACCAGGAAGTTACACCAAAGATGCCAGGAGAGAGGAGGAAGCTGGAAAGCAAAACAAAAGAAACTTTAAGAAAAACCTCTATGAATTCAACATGCATAGATCAGAGAAGAATCAAGTATGGTACATCACATGGAGACAAAACACAAGGGCTACAACCAACCTAAGTGTGAGAATATGAAGATAGAACAACTTAGGGCAGTGAAAAAGATAGTGGAAGCTACTGGAAAAAAAAGGGCAAAACATGGAGAAAGATTCCTAATGAAAACCGGCTGTAACCTACAGACACTCAAGGACTGATGACCATTTAAAGTATAAACACCCCATGAAATCTACATCACAACGGCTTCCATGTGCTGAAAACCCCAAAAGCTCAAGCACATCTTGGAAACACAAAATTCCCGCACTCTGACAGCATCAGGCGCAACCCCCAATCAGTTTTTCCAAAGGGGCTGAGTTCATACTGCTCTGATAGCAGCAGCAGGGTGCTTTATAAGGAGAGGGTGACAGGCTTAACCACAGTGGCATGGCAGAGCATCCCTAATGCCCGGCTGTCAGCTGCCTCCGTGCTGTACAGTGTGCAGCAATATTGCTCAACTTCCCGTCTCCCAAGCTACCGGCTCTGGAAGGCGGCGATTCCAAGCAGCGAGTATCAGCTAATTGTTGCTGCCTGCAACGTCCAGGATGTTTTATGGGACAGTTTGTCACATGCACATAGTAAATGCTTCTAAGAGAGCTGCTCACATCGGGCAGGGGGTGGTGGCGGGGGGGTATTTCTGTGCAACTGTGTAAGCATCAATTGTGTGGCCAGAATTAACCCCCTGCAGATCTTTACCCAGGAAAAGTTATGTCAGTGGAAGAAGAGAGCTTATGTTATCCTCTCCCCAAAGCATGTGAAATTCTCATTTTCAGCAATTTCTTTAATGGGAAGAAAACTGTTCCATGACACTGCTCTGCTGTTTAATTTTTGGTAGATTTAAGTATCAGAGGAGAACAGTGGTGTGATAGAGCAAAAGTTTCCAGGGCTGATGTAAGATCTAGGATTATGGCACCACAATTAAGCTGGATATTCTTTCTTGAATGCAGCTAGCCCCATGCAAATCTCACTCTCTTTCAACCTGCTAAGAATTTTTCATTTTCAGTGGAAAAAAAGTGAGAAAAATATTGGCATAAATCCAAAACCAACAATGCAAGGAGTTTATTAGCATACAGTGTCTAACTACCCCACTCCAAAATACCTAATGTAGAGATCCAAGGTACCAAGAAATTTTTCACATCTCTCACTACTCTGCTTCACTGCTGCACCCATCCATCCGTGCACACTACAGGAAGATCAACTCTTGAGTTTAAGTCCACAGCAGGCATCTCTAACTTATCTATTTCCAAGTTCCCTCTCCAGGGCTTGCTCGAGACCACTTTGCATACCCCTTCCTCTAAGTAGGGGCACCACAAACAAAAAAACAAACACAAAAAAACCCCACACAACCCAACCCTTTGCTTAGCTTACAGGGACAAATTCCCTGCTGCCATGGTTACCACTCCAACTTCTCCTGTGGAACTAGAAATAAAAAAAAATAATAAAAAAAAACTTCCCTGAGAACAGACGGCTATATGTTAGCTCTCCCTCCCCTCACTCATCATTGTTAGCCACTAAATCAGCTGCATCTGGCATATTTAATTTGGACTAAATGAAATGTCACTAATTAAAAAGATGCCGAACAAGCAATCCATGACATTATAGAAACAGCTTAGTATTCAGCCTATTATGAACTGAAAGGAATCAACCAGTTTTTACCAAAAGCTGAGAAACAAAGGCAACTAAATGGTCCTCTATACAATCCTACTCACAACAATGTCCTCCAGCTTTTCCCTATCATCTACATGTACTGAGGTTTCCAGGCATTAATTCCTGGAGCAGCAGTGGCTCAAAAGTGAAGTAGTTAGCTCATTATAGATTGTATTATATGGATTGAAGTCTGCAGCATTTATGCCAACTTTTAAAAAGAAGGTTACTTTGCTAAAGCTACAACGAGTAAAGACATTCACCAGGCATACACACAAGTTGCTTTAAAGGACCTGTGGCCACATAGCAGACGAACAGTAATAGCCTCTCCTCTCTTCTCTCATGTTCTCCCCAGTTCTCAGTGGCCTGATTTGAAGTATCACAAACTGCTCCATCCTTCCTCTCTTGCAGCTCCTCTCTTCAGCCCATTCCTGAAGGTTAACATGTCAGCTCTCTGCACCTCCTGCTGCAGGTTGTAGTGCAGAGATGTGAGCACTGCTTTGTACCAACACCTATTCCAGAGCAGCTCCTCTTACCCTGACACCAAGACACCCTCCCCACCCAGTCCTTCCCATCGTACTACACATCTTTCTCCTTTGCAGGTACATCGTTGTCAGTATTCCACTGCCACTTATCAAACAGATTTCAGTGCAAAGCTGCACGGAACCATATAAACCTCTTTTCACAGCCCTTAAATGTTTTCCATCATCATCTTTGCCAACTGGTAATCTTTCATTCTATCCCTTGTGACTAGTTGGATAAGCATTTGAGTGATGTTATTTTTAGTGCCTCCAAGGCTGAGGACTTCCCATGAGAACAGATCATCTTCTAAATGCTCTAGTCCAGGTTCTCATCATTTATAAATCAGACGACTGGCTCTTCTATTTTTACTGATATATGACATAGAACAGATATTTAGGTGTACTTTGATTGCCATTGCTCAGTTTCAGTACTGTTCATAATCAAATAAGATCCCAATGTTCAACATAGAAATCCCTCCCCTAAAGTAAATTTTAATAGAATTCTTATAAGATATTCAAGTGGATTGTGTTGGTAATGCTGGCACATGCCAGGCAAGCACAAACATTACTCTTAGAAACTCGTAGTTATAAATGAATTAATAGGGAGCTTTACCCTTATAACTCCAAACTTTATTATTAAAACATAACACTGAGACGAAATGTTTCAAGATCAACACACCTTTAACCGTTCTTTGGTTTGGGTTTTTTCTTTTCGTTATAAAAGTTTAAGAAGAAGAAAAGGCTCATATGAGGTTAAGGGATGGAAGGGATATCTGGAGGTCATCTGATCTACCCTGTAACTCAAGCAGGGTCACCTAGAGCCCTTTTTCCGGGACAGCGTCCAGGTACCTTGGAGTATCTCCAAGAACAGAGATTCTCAACCTCCTGGGCTGTGACTGAGAGCAGGCAGTCACCCTCACAGTTAAAAGTGTTGCCTCATACTCTGAGGGAACATCCTGTATTGCCATTTGTGCCCATTACCTCTGGTCCTACCACCGGGCACCACTGGAAAGAGCCTGGGTCTTTCCTCTTGGCACCCTCCTTCAAGGTAATTATACACATTCAGAAGACGCTCCTGAGCTTTCTCTTCTCCAGGCTGAACAGTCCTAGCTCTGTCTGCCTTTCCTCACAGCACAGATGCTCCGGTCCCTTAATCACCTCTCTAGGCCTTTGTTGGATATTCTCCAGTATGTCCCTGTCTCTCTTGTGCTGGGGAGCCCAGAACTGGACCCAGTACTCCACACGTGGCCTCACCAGTGCTGAATAAACCTCCCTTAACCCACGGGCGATGCTTTGCCTTTGGTTGCCCAGGCTATCATCAGCCTTCTTGGCAGCAAGGGCATATTGTTGGTTCACATTCAACTTGTAGTCCACCAGGATCCCCAGGTCTTTCTTTGCCAAGCTGTTTTCCAGCTGGGTGACTCCCAACATGTAGTGGTGCCTGAGGTTGTTCCTCCAAAGGTGCAGGACTTTACACTTGCCCTTGTTAAACTCCATGAGCTTTCTTGCAGCCCAGTTCTCTAACCTCTAATCTCTTATACAGATAGTGAAAAGTTATGTAACCACCATGACATTAACTAAAAGCATAAAAAAGTTCTAGTTTGATCATACTTCAGGAACCCTAAATAGGTCTTTTCGTAGGATTCTTCATCACTATTTTCCCAAGCCAAGCCAAAGTGGTTCAAAAATTCCTTTTAAGTTAGTGTTACAGTCTGTTTGTCAAAGGCTGATGAACTTAACAGTGGAGGTATAAATCACAAAGAATCACGCAGAATCACCAGGTTGGAAGAGACTTTCAAGATCACCGAGTCCAACCCATGCCCTAACACCACCTCAACTAAACCATGGCACTGAGTGAAGTAGTGTGCTAAAATCAATGTCACAATAAAAAAATGCTTCCTCATATAGAACTAGATAACATAATGCTAGAGATCTGATGCCAAAGCCTGCACGAAAGAAAATGATACTTCTTCATTCAGCATCTGCTTCAGATTATTTTACATGGAAGTCACTGCTGCTCTGAAGCTGTCAAGGCACAGTCAGCTTCCAATTAAGCTATCTTATCTTTGAAGTTGATTGGAAGCAAAGCTTTGTCCTCCCTATAGGCATCCCCCTAAAAGCAGGTAATCTGAGATAATTTCCTAACGTATGTATTCTGTGCTGTCCACCCAATTAAATATTTTACACAAATGCAATCAAAGAGCCTTCTCTCTAATTGAAAAGTTTATGCAACAATTTTTATGAGGATCCCATTAATCATTCGAAATAATTACCTGCATCAAAAAGACAATTATATTCAAATAGCTCACGTGCCTAGTTTCTTTGTTTAGTGTAGGCAAATGGGTATGAAAAAACTCCTCAGACGAAAAGACCAAACATTGGGCAAATCTTTTAAGAGAAGAGACACTCCCTAGAAACCAATTCTGCATGATATTAAGTGGGAAATCTTTTAACAGTGGCCTTTCTACTGTAGCTGATCATAGAGAAACCAACCATTTCCAAGACTCAGAAAGGCAATGACAAGGGAGCTGACTGCATTTTTATGTGCTATAGATAAAACTCATTACATACAAGCATGCTTCCTTCTGCCCCTTTCTCCCCTCCCTAAATTATTGTCACGAGGTTAAAGAAATCCACCATGCAGATACACCAGTAACTTTGTCCTGGCACGAATGATAATTTTTTTCTCAAAGGATTTTGATGGCTCTGTATCTATATCATGGATCTTCTTTAGGATTATGCTGAGAAAAATCTGGGTCATTGAAACCTTCTTGAACTGAACCACAGAGAAAATGAAAGAGAATATAAAGGCACTGGTGTCAGGTTTATTAAAGGAAAATGCCTATTCCCAAGCTCATTTTTCCCCCCAGATTGACTGGCAGAAGGTAGATCAACCTTTGGACATCTTTCTTATTCTGAAGTTTCTATTTCCATGAGTGCAAAATTCCATTCCCTTTAAAAATAAAACACTTTTTTAAATGTTGTGCACTTGGCTCACAGACCCAGCTACCTAAGTACAAGTTTAAGAAAGCTAGGCTTAAAGGGCAAAAGTACAACTTAGATCAACATGTAACAGAGGACATGTAAACTTCTCAAGATCTTAGGGTCCTGAGCAACATAATAATTTAATAGTCCCTTCTAGACAAAACTTGAATAAATACATTTGAATGCAAACAGTGTTTCTCCCTTCCCTTCCTGCCCCAAACAGTAGCTTGGGTTTGATATGAATCTGAATACTAAGAACTGCTTCCCTTAGTCTCTATGCTTATTGCAGGCTTGTATTTATGTAAACTAGAAACATTTAAATATCTCCTATACATTTCAAATTTCAGTATCTAATTCTTCCATTCAATTGCCATGTAGAATTTCATAGGCTAAATACATGGTTGTACATGAGAAAACTAATTTATTTTGAAGTGTCTTTTAAAAACATATTGTATTAATAACTGGCAATAATGATTAATATTAGCTATTAATTATTACTTCACTTCTAACTGTGTCAAACCAAATCTGCCGACTTCAGGAAATCTCACTAGTTACCACTCTCCATTCATGTAGAGACAATTCTACACGTAAGAAAAACTTTATTGCCTTTTCAAGCTTCAGAAGATTGGTGGCTTTGGATGGTGACTGATGGTTTCTTACTGGAGAAAAATCTATCTTGCCTTTTCTACAGCATAGAAGAGTGTCACAACACTTGCTCCTTCCACCATCCCCCATCTTCCTGCACGAGATTACACATGGTAAAAGTAAAACATTTTGGCTACTTGCAGAGGATTAACAAAAAATCTTCAGTACTGAAACTATTTTTGGTTCAACTGTTGCTTATACACTCTTCAACATAACAGATAGTGATCAGACCCAAAGTGTAACTTGTAAGAAATAAGTGGGTTTGTGAATTTGTTTCCAGAGTTCTGCAAGTTCTTCTTTCGGTGAACCCATCTGTACACAAAACAACCCAAGTTTGCTTGGCTCACATTAACTGAGGCTTTGCCAACCTGTGCACCCTATGAATTTCACTTTTCAAAGTGTAACAAAATAGCTGGTGCATGAACTTTCTTCAGCTATGCCATGAAAACCCTGTTTAAAGAATAAGTGAAAAGGTACATCCTCTTTGAGCATGATATAGCACACTTCCCTTCCACAGACAGTGTCTCATTAGACCGAATGTTTTAATCCTCTCTGCAGAGACCATTATTTTCCATGTATACAGACTGGATTAGGCAAATTACCAGGTAGCCTCATTCTGGGGTTCAACATGGAAAGCATCTTGAGATGACAAATTCAGCTTTTTTAGTTAGCTAAAACATCAGAAAGATATCTTAATGACTTTGATTGGCCATTACAAAGATGATCAGTTGGGGAAATTAATCCTCCTTCCTTCTTCACAAACCAACTCGAGTTTGTTGCATTTGGTTTTCTAAACAAAACAAGAGCTAAGGGTAGCTTTCCCTAGTACAAAATCAGAAAGAAAATCAGAGGTAAGTTACTTTCTGAAATGGCAGTCCAGTTCCACAAGCCTCTTTCTTAGAAACTCCTGCTATTGCCCTCCCCTGTGGTCTTACTGGCTCTTGAAGAAGAGATATTCCCCCAGCCCAGATTCCCATTTGTTACAAATTTTTTTTTTCTCAAGAATTGGCATCACTACTGTGTATCAAATGCCAATGGCTAAAACTATCTGTCTATGAGAGTCTGTATTCCCTCCCTAAATCTTATCTATAGTCCTCTACTGAAAAGGCTACCTCAAATGTCTGAGCACTGAGAACTGAAGAAGACATTGGCCATTCAGGCACACAGTCAAACAAGGCCCGATTCGGTCCCAATAAAATCGCTCGGTAACTTAGGGGAAGGAAAGGATCTTCATGATCACAGATCACTACCTGGTTTGCATTCCACCTGAACTACACAGAGGTGGCAGTCACCTCAGCTGTCACTAGCCACCTCAGTCAAAGCACATCTCCTCTTCACTGTCATTCAGGTTCCCACTGCGCCCAACGGAAGGAGGAAGAGGCACTTTGTGCAATTTATCATCTTTTATAGCTTTGCTACCCTAGGAGAGCATGAAAGCACTTGACAGGTTCTTCCCTATCTCACCATTAACTGGAGACAAGCAACCCAAATACGAGGTGAGGAGGAATAGAGCACACATGACGGTCCCTTGGCCAGACCATAAGGCTCATCAAGCAAAATACGGAATGCAACAACTTCCCAAAATAGCACTTGCTGCTAAGTTGTTTTTGACAGGAAGCAAGCAGCCACCTGAAGAGGTCTGTGAATAGAAGGACGGTAAAAGACTGGGACTACCATGTCTGCATCTGACAGCAGGGATCTGACAGCAGGGATCTGACAGCCTAAGGGTGATTAAACACAACTCTCTGACAGAGCTTTTATGAAACTTTTGTACTGAGTTTGAGCCAACTGCTGATTTGACCACTCATGATATGAAGTTGGACACAAAAATGTGAAGATTACCTTCACCAAGAAATCCCAGTATCATCCTTTGAAGTTAAAGTTTTTTATCTCCACTTCTCCCAAGCTGAGATTCAAAAAAGGGCTCCCTGTAGGTGGGAAAACAACTATGCTGGATATGTTCATTAGTATACATGCCACTTTCCAGCAGAAAAAAACATACACAGCAAATAATATGAAAAGCACGGCCACTCCTACTACTTCTTTGTTGTAGTAAAGACCTCCAAGTTTGTCTGACAGTAATGAATACCCTTTATAATTCAATATGGAATCGATAATCAATACAGGTATTTAATTCCAGATACTGGTAGCTCAGCTACAGCATACAAACCTAATTTGTAACCATGTTATGCAAAATCAAATACGTCCTCCAAAAATACTTTATTATGGTTGTAGTGAAAAAGCAGAATTGCCCAGCACAAAGAAATACTCTTCAACAACCATTCAAAAGATCTATTAAGTGACTCTAAGAAAACTTGCGTTGCAAAAGTTTTGCACCAACACAATTGGGTTTGTACAAAAAATCATGGAAGAAGTCCTTCCAAACCAGGGTCAGAGTTGTGCATTGACTGCAAGTCTAAGCCAAGCAATCTGAGCTACTATCCAATCAGACTTTAAATACCTTCTCTTCAAACATTTCTAATGTATTTCTTGCACTCAGTGAGACCTTACTGGTTTGAAATTTTATATAAATATTGTGACATAATTTAGGAGGAAAAAATTACTTTCTACTTCTCTACATTTACGTATTTTAAAATTAAAAAATGAAGATATTTAACTAATTTCCCTACAATCCATCAGTCCTCATACCTAGATATTGCCACTAAGTTGCACCTAATATGTTCAGAAAAGACACAGCTGTAGTAGAGATGAACTCAATTATGCAGAAAGCAGAGACTGCTCCAAACTCAAAAATGCAGTCATTACAAATCATGTCTGACACCATACATGATTTTATATTATTTTCGCTGGAAATTTTATTAGGGTCTCCCCTTTCTTAATGGCTAGTATTTGAATGGAGGGCTATTAGTACTTCCAGGCCCCTGGCATGGGGATGAAACAAGCCCTTTGCATGCACATCATCCTTGAGGATTTTGATAGACAAGTTAAACATCACAGCTTTACAGCTGCATGTTGGAGGGCTTGGGAAACAGGCAAAGCAGAGAAGCTGATGTGACCATGTTTACAGTGCTGTAAAAGTTATTTCACCATCTTCAGAGCTACTAGATTATTTATTTATTTGAGGGATAAAGGTAACATATAGAAAGCTTCCTATGAAGTTCATTCAGCTCTTTCATTTTAATGATTATGTGCTGTCGAAGCAGTCTTTCACCTCAAAGCCATTTGGACATCGATGGATGAACTGCTGGAGACACCCAAAGCCAGCACCTGCTGCACAGGCAATTTCTCTACTCCCTGAAAGACTCCATCATGCTCTGTCTCACTTCTTGCAGGATTTCCTGCAAAGAACTGAAATCCTAAAAGGTTTTTCTGTGACCTCTGAAGATCATCCAAGTGCTATTCCATGGACACAGAGGGCAAGACACAATGAAACCTTAGACACAGCAGCTAGCACAACCTTGGGCAGAGCACAAAGTTAATTTCTTGTTAGCCAGATTGGCTTGAAGTTCCTCTGTATTACTTGAAGTGTTGCAATTAAGTACTGCTCTAAGCTACGCTTAATTAGCCTGTAAGCAAATGCTCATTTGTAACTTGCATGCAGTGTAACGCAGAACTGAATGTTCACTGGGAGCAACGGGAAATTACACTGAAGGTACATTTGCACAAATATAGCTGGGAGCCTCCTGATTTTCCCCTTCTTACTAATATCCTAGAAAATACTAAAAAATGTGTTACATTGTACAAATGGTTAGAAATAGACAATCTTTATCCCTGTGACTGAATGTGGTGCTCTCATGGGCTCACAGCTGATAAGCACTTCACTTCCCTTGGAATGACAGCCTCTCTCTGCAGAAGATGAAAAGCCCAGGATTAAGATTACCTTTTCCAACTGTGCAGGAAAAACAAAAACAAACCCAACAACCCAACACCAAGAAAACAACCAAAGGCCCCAATACACTAGGATGCAAATCATGGTGGGTAAGTATGCTCAAAGAAAAACAAAAAGCAAAACCAAAACTTTCACCTAAAGCACTGACTGGATCCATGTTCAGGAGTAAAACCCAGTCTCAGCACTGCTCATAAAGAGAAAAAAAGAAATAAGTGTTCTCAAATACACTTAGGACCTTTTAAATTCTAGAAATGGAATGACATTAGCTCAAGCACAGCAATTTTTCAGCAAAACATTATTTGAGTCTGCCTTTTAGAGGATGCTCATTTGACAAAGCTGTAACACAAGAGGCAGGGCTCAGCCTCACTTGCATGAGCTTTACAAAGCTTTAACAAGCTAGTTTGTTAAAGAAAAAAGTTCAAACGTGTCTTGGTTTTTGAGACAAAACTTCAGGAGGAACCACCCTGGAATGAGCGTTCCTCCCCTTTTCCTCCGTCAATGAGACAAATGGGTCACAAGGAGTGGAAGTGGGAAAAAGAAACCAAACTGTTTATTAACATACAAACAAAACAGGGTAGAACAGGATAAAAAAAACAAAACTCAAAATACAACAAATGCCCAGAGAGGGAACAGACCCCCGGGCTTGCACCAGCTGGGGCCACCCCACAGGCTCCCCAGACCGGCGAGGAGGGAAGGGAGGCAGTGGGCAAGGGGAAGGAAAGGGAAAAAAGAACAAGAAAAAGAACCCCACCAGAACCTTTTCCCAGCTAGCTGGAACACAAATGAAACCCAAAAAGCAGCACAGCGCTCCCAGCACACTCCCTCCCCAGCCCTGCCCAGACCCTGGAGCCCTTGGGCTGAACCGTTCAACTGCCCCCTCCTGTCAGCGGCTCTGGCCCCACCCCCGGGTCCATCTTAAAGGCTGCTTTGGGGTAACTTTATGATGTATCCCATATCACTGTTCTATGCCCAGAAATTAACTCTGTGCCTTTCTATGCCTTTAAACTGAGCCTGAGGGGAGGGGAGAAAAAAAAACTGAGAGAACTCTCAAAGCAATTTGCAGTTTGTTTTCAAGGACACAGACAAAACCTCTCTGCGTTCTGCTGCGGCGAGAGAGAGGAGCTGGAGGAAGCACTGCTTGCTTCCCAGCCAGCTTTCAGCTACTTCTTCTCCAGAGAGAGACAGAGAGTTGAACTTTTGTTTTCCTGGGACTTCGATTTTTTTCCCTTTTTCTCTTCTGGACTGTTTTCAACATCAGAACACATCGGGACTTTTTCCACTGAGGTGGAGGCCCTGGAGGAGGGCCCACTCTGTCCCAGCTCCAAGGAGGAGGAGAGAGGCTACCTATGGAAGGACTCTGAAATTTTCCCAGGTTTTTCTCAGCAGAGCAAGAGGTTTTCTTATTTAGCATTATTATTTTCTGTGTGTTTGTTAAATAAAGAGGTTTTATTCACTTTCCTTCAAGGAAAATTTATTTTTTCCCGAACCTGGTGGGGGAGGGCTGGTTGCATATCCTCTCTCAGAGGATATATTTCCAAATTTGCCTAAACCAGCACAAACTCACAGAATCCTTAGGCATTGAGCGGATGGTTCAGGAATAAAGCGGCTTCATAACATCACCCCAGGACAAAAGGTCAGCCATGGAAAAAATACATAGAACAAACAGGCATATAACACAGAAAAACACATGGAGAATATCAAATACAAGGTTTTACCTGCATGACTAGATGATGTTACTTCTGTAACATCAGTTTTCTTTTCTTTGCCTCATGAAGAGGAGGCTGATCCTTATATATTTATTGTCTATTTCTTTTCAAGCTGTCCCGTAAATCCATTATAAGGTGTGTGACAGTACTGCAAGCAATCTTTTGATTTTCACCTACACACAATCACATATATATATGTGTGTGTGTGTGTGTGAGTGTATATATATGCTTCAAACATTTAACGTAACACTACTCTGGAGTTTGTGACAACTTAGTAAAAAGCATCCATAAACTGAAGCACAACAGGCATTTTTCAATGCTAAAACTGTGTACTTGATACCTGATGCTTATCAAAGATCCCATCTACAGATTGTTCAACAGAAGCGAGTACTTGGTGAATGGGAATTGCGGAAAACATCTGTAAAGCTACTTACAAGCTCTAGAAACACTGTGGTTGTCTTGCTTTCAGTGGGTTTTAGCAACCAAAAGGAAAAATAAGTGTAACCGGCAACAATGTGACAAGCAAGTTACTTCAGAGTAATTAGCTGCTCTTAAAGTTTGCAGACCAGGACGTGCTCACAAATGACTCATCGCAGCCTGAGGGCAACTTGTCTGTAAAATTAAATCCAGGTGTTTTACTATGCAGACACTGTTATTTAGCTTAGAATACTCTTTTCATTAATGTTTTGCACCCCTTTTTTCTCTGCAGTTTTTTTTAAGCAATGTTTGCTCCTTATGAATGGCTTTTTCCTATTCTTACTACCTATTCTGGCAAGGATGATAGGGAAAAACGATTTTTAAAGGCGAACATAAAAGGCGAGAGGAGGAACACGAGCACGGTCAGCACACGGTGAGGCAGCCAGCCTTCCCCAGTGAGTCGGGCACAGACATCAGTCCCAGCAATCAGAGCTGCTTCCTCCGCAGCTCCTGAGCGCGATCCAGCGAGCCCAATGCCTCCTGCAGCAGCGCAGGACATCTGGCAGCCATGTGGCACAGAGCAGGAGATAATGCTCCTATGAAATGTCTGGATGGACAGTGCACACCGTAAACTTTGTGTGTGTGCAGGGTGAAGCAGTGTCCTCATAGTCCATCTCTAAATAACCCCAAAAAACAGAGCAGTTCCTCACTCTGGCCAGACAGATCTAGGCAGATGAACGGGGTGGCTGAAAAGATCTGGGTGCTACGAAGTGGCACCTGTTTGGTAAGACACAGAAGCAGCTTTTAAAGGTCTCTCCCACCTTCATCCCCTTCTCCCACAAAAACTTAGAGAACAGTGTTTTCTTTACTGTTAATGAAATCTCACTGGAAGTAAGTCTGCTGTGACAAAGTTGCTTTATTCACGTTCCGCAGAAACATCCCAGGCTCAACATGGGATCTTGGATCCCGACTTCCAGCTGATAGTCAATCCATTTTGTTTCTGAGTGCTATTCATTTCTCCCTCAGCAACACCAGAAAAACCCAAACATTCCAGGCATGAAGCACAATGGTATTTCCAATTCTGTTGCTTCCTGAAATGCAGCAGGCAAAACCAGCTCCAGTAACCCCAGCAGCAGCAGGGTCTACCGCTGGAGAGAACAAGCAATCCTAATGCCAATGGAGAAACAAGAGATGTAGCTTCTATGAACCATTGATGGCTTGTGCTTCTGCAAGTCCAGACTAAACTCACTCTTATGTAAATTTTGTAAATGATGTTCAGATTATAGCCAGGCTGCAGCAAAGAGTGAAGGTACTTACATTAATTAAACAAAATCACTTTTTAGTACAGTAATTCTGCACTCCTATTAGGAGGAAGAATAATATAATAAGAATTTGATAGCAATAGGAGACTATAAATCAAGAGCAAAGAGAACTGAAACTCATCCCACAATGATTTAATTAACTCAGCGGTATTCTTCCAATACAAAAATGCTATTAAATTCCAACGAACATCTCCCCCTGTTAGGAAATGGAACAAAACTGTATCTGCAAGCTCTGGCACAATGCAAGAGCATTCCACTACCAAGACAATGAACCAACTTTCAAATTCCTTCTTCCCCATGCATCCACACGCAAACACCACCTAAGTGAAGATGGACATTTCAAACAGATTTCCACTTTAATTGTGGGCACAGGTCACTGTCCAGGACATTAAAACAAGTCCAAAGAAGCCTTTTACCTGCTGTGAATGAACAGCATCACTCCTCATACTTAAGCAATGACTGTGCTTATGGGTTGGAAAGGAACAAACTAAACACTGGCTTTGCCTTCCATCTCCAGAAGTAGATGCCAGCAAGCATCTTGGTGCTAGGGTGCCTTCCCAGTCCTGCACTCCATACATCCACAGCATCCACCAGGGATCACCAGCAGCTCAGCCGCAGGTGCCAGCACAGCTCACCTCAGGAAGGACCTCGTGGTCAGCTCACCCACCAGCTGCTGGCAACAACCTGGTGCCACAAGTTCACATAGGATACACAGCAGAGGCTCTTATTATGACTTGGTGTTTTCTTTCACCTGCACCACTAGGGTAGCAGAGGTCCAAAAACGCTTCTATCCAAAATGTCTAAAATTGACCTGAACTCACACCTCGAGTCCAGACAGCACAGAGGTCACACAGATTCAGTGCAGCTATTCCTACTTTGTTGAATGACTCCTTAAAGGCTATCAGCCTAAAGTTATGACATCTCTGATTCATCTCAACCATTCGTTTATGGTATAATTACAGTTACTCAATATAGTTCTGGGTTCTTTTTAATTCCCTACTGCACTTATGTTTACACCCAAACCCATTCCTGCCTGCCTCACTAGGCACAGAGAGAATTAGAATTCCTCTCATGTTATGCTTTCCCATTTTTCACTGCATTCTCAGCCTGATCGCTCCTCAGCTCTGTCAATTCCTGATCAAAGCATAGAACAGCTAAGTTATATTCTTACTCTGCCATTAATAAAACATAGCAAGAGTAACATTGTGCAACAAAATGTGCAAGGGCACATGTAATTAAGATGCACACACCAAAATGTAGAGTGAACACGCTAATGCAGTTACTGCAGCAAATACTACAGGCTGCTCAGTACTATTACTGTGCAACAGCTTTTTAAATCAACTGCAAGCATTTCTGTGTGGCTGGAGACCCAGTGGGGGTACCAGCACACATGGAGCAAGGCAAGCTTGGGTCAGGTCGGTTCCATCCTGCCCTGTGAGCCAGACCAGCGTCAGCTGGACAGTGTGTTCCCCCGCTGGTCCTGACCACGCAGCCCTCCTCCCAGCACGCTCCTGCACCGCAGCATCACTTCCGGGTAGGGAGCCAAAACGCTCCTGGGAGCTGGGCCAGGTTTGTGTCAGTAGAAACAAAAAAATCCCAACAAATAACACAGTCTTGGGTTTGAGCATGAGATGCCCTTCATATTTCCAGTAATTCATGTTGGGACTGTAACTACTGTTCTGGCACTTTCCAAAAGCAAGATACAAAGAGATTCAATTCTTTCTACCACAAAGCTTCTTGCTGTAAGAGGCGTGAGGAAGGAGAAACAGCAGCTTTGCCTCGGTGCTGATCCCAGTCCTCAGCAGGCCACGTGCAGGGCTCCAGCTGGAGAGCCTGCAGACCCCCCGGGTGACCAGCACTAACAGCACCGAGGGCTGCCGCTCCTTAGCTTAGTGCAGAAGACTCATTTGTCCTCAGATATTCATCACTCTCTCCTTCAGCAATGAGAAAATGAGACTTTCAGAATGATGTGAACTCACCCCCCATCCTGGTTTCTTCAGGAGTAACAGGACAACATGTTTTCATGAGAGAGGAGATAAGATGGCAAGTAATGCAACATCTTTCCTACACTGCCCATCAAATTTAGCTCGTTTAGTTCAGAGAAGTGTTATTTCTCCAAACGAGAGAGGGGCACCCAAAGGCCTGCTTTTATGCAGTTAGATCACAGCCCTGCAGCAGAGGCCTGCTCTTTCTCTATTTTTTCCAAACACAATTGCAACTGCCTTCAAAAAAAGCATCTGAGTTAAACATGCTGCAGAGCAATTTATGTATGATTTATTTACTTAGTGTAAGAGCCTTGCTTCAAATAAACATTTGAGAGAAACAACATGATGTGTCATGGAAGATACTCACAAAAACCCTTGTTTTAAAGTTGGGCCAAAGGGAGTGCCTGGACTTGGACCTAAGGAAATGACCAGATTATATCCAGCTATAGATTTGGCCTGGTTAGAGAAAGTAATGCCCTGTTGACTCACTCAGATGTCAGTATTTATTTTCAAAATGTCTTCTTGCTAAAGACTGTTCCACTGAAGGATCAAGTACAAGATTTGCTGTCACACATTGCAAAATCTGACTTAGTACATAATGCCTGCATTATACAGAAGTTCATATTTTTATACAGCTTCTCTTTAGAAAATCAACATCCTCATCTTCAAAAGAGCCAATATAAAAGTTTTATGGGAAGAAAAATAAAAAAAATGTGCATCATAACATGTAATTAGAACAACAAAAACTAAGAAGTGTGTTTACACAAGTTCCCTTGAAGGGTAACTAAATCTGGAAAAAAGAATGACATTAATTCATACCCATTTGTGAATTTAATTTGCTAGAAAAGAGTAAATAATTTGGGTACATCAAACTGCTTTTTGGAAGCTTGCCTGGGCTGTATAGAGGGGGGATGTGAGAAATTTGCCCTATTTTTACAGTTGAAAGCTTCATTGACTCACACAAGATACTTAAGCCTAATATCCTGTGGCATTGCAGTGACCTACATGTAATTATTGCATGCTTTTTCCAAAATATTTGTACACAACCAGAAATTATAACCTAAGTAACCAACTAGTTCTTAGTTTATACCAGCAACACAAAGATGGACTTCAATTGGCAGTAAGGTAGCTGTCTGATGTTTTTAGCAATCTTTTTGGACAAATGTTTGGTCCCGGTTTGGTGTAATTTTCTGGCTTCCATTTTTCATAGACAAACATATTTATCCTGTTAAGTAAACAATGTTATAAAAACTTTCAGCTGTCCCTTCTGGCCTGCAACCACTGTCCCCCCTCAGACATGGGGTGATCTTGTGTTTGTAGGTGTGCATGACCCTTACACACAAAAATGTAGGAAAAGGGAGACAGATATCAAGTGGTCTTGCAATGCCACTGGGTGTCACTCAGACCATGTCCTTCCTGCTCCTGCCTTTTCCTGCCCTCCCTAAGCACGGAAAGTGGGAGCACTCTCAGAGGTGTGTTGAAATTCTGGGCTCTGTGGTGAGGAGCAGATGGGTGATACTTAGAGGACAATGAGGCACATGATGAAGAGGGGAATGTTTGGGATGTACTGATCAGGGAGCTCCTCTCCTGTCAGCCTCCTGTCCAAGCTCACAGACAATGCTGCTCTCAGCTCAAGGACTTAAGAGCTCTTTGTCAGCTTCCCCTTCAAGGGTCATGCTTTCTCCAAGCACAAGACATGTGCACTGTCTCACTCATCACACCAGCAGTTAAAGGAGCTACTGACTCAACAGCACAACCAGCTGGTGCTTTTCATCCAGGTGCTCACCAGCTGGTTGGCTACATTACTAAAACTTGATCTCTGCCAATTTTTACTGCTGTTCACTATCAACAGGTCAGCATCTAACATTCTTCACTGTAAAACTAAGCTCAAAGTGGGCCATTTCCACCTGCAGACCTGTGATAAAGGATCATAGCACTGAACCCCAAAGAGGCATGCATCTCTTTAATTACAAATAATTTTGGAATGTCTATAACCAGGTTTCTTTGGTCACACAGCCATATTAGCACAGATGCTGCCACTGTGGAGGTAGTTCAGTGCAGGATAGCCTTTGAAACGTAACCTAAAGGTTCACAGTTATTTCTCTTCTAAATCTTTTACTACTAAATTATGTGCCAGTTTCTCAACTTACGTGTGCTCAGAAAAAAATTACCCACAAGTGACTCACAAGTAACCCACAAGATTAGGTTCGTTTTCTAAAGCAAAGATTACCCAATGTTAAAAAAACCCCAACCCATAACAAATCTGAAATTATTTCAATAAGCCTAACACTCCAGTTTTACCTTCCAGATTGCTTCTCCCATTAAATGACTACCCCATTTGCCTACACACAATTTTAGTTTTGTGCTAGTACTGCAGACCTGTTATTTCTCACTGTTCTCTGTCTTCTGGGGAGCAGCTGCAGTACGCTGCTGCAGCCATCAGCTTTAAAAGCAGTACTCAGTGCCTGACTGGCAGCAGAGTTAGAGGTGTATACTGCTTCCTGCTGTGGTGAAATTAGTACCATTACCCAACAGATCTTGTAAAATTTTTTTTTTTTAAAAAATGAAATTATTGCACTTTTCTGAGTAAAATAAAGAAAATGCTTCATCACCATAAGAAGACAGAAAAAAAGAACCTACCACAAAAAAGTAAGAAAGGTTTATTACAGTTATTTTTCGCTGTTTTACTGTTTTTACCTTTCTTTGCTGAGCCAAGAGTATGAAACAAATGCAGAGCAGCGCATAAAGCAATGCTGTGAACTGCTTGTTAAAAAAAGCAGTGGCAACTGCATGAAAAAAATAAGGAAGAGACTCAGAAGCAACAAGAAAATTGTATCTCAGGCTCCAGCTACAGAATCAAACTTTGCCTATGAGAAAAGACAATATCCATTATTTCAGCCACAGATATAATTCAAGCTTTCTGACCGGAAAGCTCCTGTACTCACTCTTTCATTCACACCTGCATCCTTTTCCTATGGGGAACAATGTACAATTCCTATGGGGGAAAAGTAAAACTTTTACTAAAACTTGAATAGAGCTGGCATTTCTTTAGGCCCAAGGCTTGGCAATATGACATGAGACTTTTCTATGTTTAACAAGACTGGATCTTTAAATTCCTCTTGCATAACCACTACTAGGTTTTATCATTGCAGAGTTGTATTTCACATTTATTAAAAAATAACACTGAGGCGTTCCAGGAGGAATAATACTAACATTTCCTTTCTTATGAAGGCATCAGACACTCCAGCTTCCCAGTGACCCCTCCACTGTTTCATATGGTCAGCAAACAAAATACTCACTTCTTTCTGAAATCCCCAAAGGCTACATTACCCTGAGACCCTCTCAAGCACCACAAATACGAGCTGACCAAAGGCAACACTTCCTCCACACCATGCGTGTGCCGTGATGCCCTGTGTGACCAGAGCTGCAGCACTGCTGGCTGGAACTGCTGTTTGCTTATTTACCTGTAAATGCTCAAGAAGCACCAAAGGAATTCACTAACACCTCAGATATCCCATGTAATCAGAACGGCTCATTCCCATATCCAATTTAAATCTTTGTTTACAATTTGCAAGCAGAGAACCTGAAATTAGGCACCTTGGTGTTTTACCTCGGTTAGCATTTAACATTGTATTTATATTTGTCTTAAAGCACACTATTTTCAATAACTGCCAGGTATTAAAGCTTGCTATTGCAGTCCTTTAACTAAGCTCATCACTCGCTTTATTAATCAGCAGTTTGTATCGTATAGACAGACATTTATCTCAGCCAGAGCATGTCCTAAAATAATCTACTCAAATTCCCAAACTCTACATTTTTTTATGGGTTGAAGTTGGAAAGATGTATAACATTTCTTAAGTTACTAATTTTTTTTACTCAGGATATTTAGCAGACTCCATTGAAGGGAACTAAAATTGGGTTAAACAAAAATTATGTGGAGGCTGAACAGAGAGATTATTTTGTTATCCAACGACACTCCATGTTTAAAATTGAGGTAGTTTTCTTCCTTCATGAAGAAACCAAACCTACTCTCTTTTACTTTTGCCCAGTAATACTTTAAAACTAGAAGTTTTTTTTTCAGTTCTGTTCCTCTAATCCTTCATTAAAGAGGAGAAAATACTTTGTTGGAGAGGAAAAGAACACTTTCCTATCCTTCCCTCACCCCAAGCCAGTGTTTCTCAACTGCCTCCAATGAGCTGATATGCTGAAACGAACAGTGTATTTTCATTTACAAAACAAACTCCTATTGCCCAACATGCTTTACCCCCTCAGCTTGTACCCTAAAAGGTTTTGCCACTATAATGGATTGTCTTTGATTAAAAAACTCAGCAGCAAGCATTTCTATACAATAAAAACAATTTCATTTTAGGCTTTCAAAACATTTGTCAAAATTTTTCGTTTTAAAGTAAGGTAGAATATTTTTTTTTTAAATTGTAAGGTAAAATTTGGGAAAAGATCTTCTATTCTGCCTTTTTAGACATCTTCTTATGTCCATTAAAAGACTGGTTATTTTTATATTCATCTGCTGTTAAACCCCAAGTTTCTAAATTCCATCAAAAATTGACTCACAGATCATTTAGGGCTCCTTAAGGTTTTACAGAGCTAAGTTTAAGGTGGCTTGGTTAATTTTAGTAAAACATAGAGCTAAAAGGCAAAGAAACCCTGAACCCAGGGAATATTTGAAGAGGTAAACACAGGCTCATCAGAAACTAAAGTTTGTTTCAGAAAGACAGCTATGTTGCTGTCCTGCTGGCAAGTGCCAGGAGGCAAAATTGCCCCTGGTTTTATCTCCCCAGAGTCACATCAACACTGCCTTGGCAAAACAGCCTCTCTGCTTAGCCAGTACCTGGGTCTCTGACAGGGCCCTGTGCTAAATTCCCAACAGGATGGCTCAATTTTTTCCCAGGGCATTATTTGGTTACCTGTCTGTCTTGCCTGTGTAAGAAATACAGCAAAACCAGTGGAGATGCACTGTGTCTTTCAGGAAAGCAGGCAGCTGTTTATGGCACTGTAACACAACACAGAACACGCGAGGGCACACATTTGGGTCTACTGCTTGTAGCTGAACGGGCCCACCCAAGCCCTTTATCTCTCAGAGAGGATGTAGGAGCTAATTACAAACTAATTGAGCAGTGACACAACACTTCTCAATATTTTTGGGTACTCAAGAACAGAATTGTTGTAAGCCAACAGTCAGTTACAGTAACCCATCTTTTCATTCCCATGCAAGTCAGCACAGTTTACAAAAAAAAGGTTTTCGAGCCCAGCTTTAGTCTTCAAGTGTGCTTGAGGAATGATACAAAACAAGATGATTGTTTCTTATAGAGTGGAGTAGGACTGAGAAGAAAATCTGCCGTGTCACTGAGGTTACTGCTCTGCACCACATGAGAACTCAGTCTGTGCTATCTTAGCTGCCAAGAACACAGACAGTGACTCCATCAGCTTAACCCTCCTCTTAAATCCCGTTACCTAGAGCTGTACCTAGTTACAAGCTCTAACAACACCTTTGCTTCTTGAACAACTTCATGAAAAACAGCAAATAAAGCACCACCATGTCTCTAAAGAACTCAGCTGCTCAGCGTTTTTGTGGCACCTAGAATGTGCAGTATAAAAGGCACAGATCCTCATCCAACTCTAATTAACTTGACTTCTGAATTAGTAAGTCTTTATGTGGAATAACAAAATCTGAAGGATATTAAGCATTACTGCTTCATTCACAACATGCATTTATCTGAAAGAGGCTTACTTCATTTTTACACCTCTTTCTTACAAACCTTTTAAAAAAAGTCTGAAACCTATTTGAAGATACTCTCTCGGCCAGTGCTGCCCTACTCACGGACAAAGTCTACAGGAGTTTTTACTTATCTGGAAGCTTTCTTTTCTGCCTTCAAAATGAAGTAGTCTGCTGCTGGTTTGCACGCGAATGGATGACCCAAAGCTTCATCCCATACTCACATGCTTACTAGCAGGTTGACTCTGAGGTAAAGATCCAGGGGCCAGCACTGGAGAGCTTGCAGGGCTACAAAGTTCTGGGAAGGGATTTGGGATGGCCGGCAAAGATGATGTTCTGAATTGCTGTTCTTCTTCTTGAAGACGCCTATAAACACAGAAGCACTACGCATTAAGAGGAGCAAACTGGCATCACTAGACCTGGATCTCCTGCCCCAGCGTTTTGATAATGACACTAAAGACAAGGAATCAAACCCACTCTTTTTCTAGGCAACTACTATACAGTTACAGCAACTGCTAGCACAAAGTAGGTAATTGCATGTGAAAAATGACCAGTCAGGCATCTTTCCTTGTTTTGTTGCTCATAATTTGATTACTTGGGTGAGTAACTGAGGTAACTGTGCAAATAAAATAAACAGAAATATCTATCTGCACTCACTGTTGTAAGCACTAGATTACAAGCTTAAGCTCTGTGTGCCACAAAGTCAGTAAAGCTCTTCCAAACCAATGTGAAAGAGGAGAAAACAATGGCAGTCACTCAGAGCCAAATTCCAAGTGGATTTGAAAACAAATGTGTACCCCACTGTAAAGTTCTCTAAGCTGAGACTTAAACCAATATTGTCACCTCATTATAATACCAGATTCTATCTCCAAGCAACTCGGCATTTCCTGGAGAAATGAAAATGCAAAGACGCGGCCTCAGCAATAAGCTGGAATTACACCCTCCCACCTCACGCCTGTTGTACAGTTACTGTTCAGACGAGTTTGCGTCTGCAAAAATACGACTCATGAGTCTACAGACAACAGAGTTTCAAGTTCCAGTTTATAATACACCTGCACTGCCCACACCAACAAAAGAAAAACCAAAACCTACCAGAAAAGCTGTAAGACCTATTCATGAACGCACAGATGGCTTTTGGTTTCCCGGATGCCTGGGCATCACCACTGAAGATGCACCAGCTGACTGCAGCAGGCTGCCCTTCAATGCCTAAGCAAAAGGCACCATCTAGTGGCAATGATCAAAGTTTCCAAATCAACTAACTCCTGGATTTGGAAGGGAAATCATTAAAAACTCAGTTTGCTCTCATTTTTCTGCACGCCTTCAACAAGCAGAGCCTCCTTAACAGAGCTGCCCCCTGGCAGCACGTCCCACTCTGGGTACTCTCACTGTCTTTGCCTCTACCAGAACCTGGGGGATGACAAAATTTACCAGCTGTGAAATCTGCTCCACAGGTAACTTTGTCCTGCAATTTACTTGCCTTGGCGTTCCATGAATGAGTCTTACAGATCTGGGGGGGTGCAATAAATAACAGGTTCCACCCATAACTGTGAACTATGCCAACAACTACTTGACCGGCTTCATTTTTTTTTTTTTTTTTTTTTGTGGTCCCCATGTGTGCAGTTCCCTACAGAACAGGGTAAGAGGACAGTATAAGATTTCTTCAGATCAGTAGACATGTCATATCTGTGCAATAGTGCACTGTACTGCAAGTTTTTGACTGACCTCCACTGTAAGTGGAACCACAGACTCACTACAATTAGAAAGCTGTGGTTTCCTGAAGCTGGGAATTCTCTGTGCTGTGCTCTGATGCACCTGTACTGCTGCCAGTGCATCAGTGACTTCATAACTGATACACACATAAACCTTTATGCTCCTAGGAGACCACAGTCAATCACTCTGTTCTGGTGGCAAACAAGATGGGTCCAGATAACCATGAAAAGAAGTTTCACCGTTATCTTCTTTGATGATAAACTCAGGATGTTCTTGTGTGCATGGAAGCACAGATTTCAGAAAGGCAGAGTGTTCTCAAAATAAGAGTTGCTAAGTTTTTAAGTACCAAAAATAATTTAAGTGTTTTGACTGAGATATTTACAAAACATCAACAGCTATAGTACTCCAGAGAGTACCTTTTCTAGTACAGCCCTATTCGAGGTGAACTATGAAATACCTGTAGAACTGATGGCATTATCAGCTTCGTTGCACTGCATACTTCCCATTCAAATAGAAAAGCTGCCTGTCTTAAGCATACCATTTCTATAGGTAATACATCAGTGTAAAGAATTAAAAGTCACCCCTTCCACATCTGGGATTTTTTTTATATTATTACTTTTCACTTATTTTAGAGAAGACATTGTTAACTAGCAGGAAAGAAATTAATTTACCTACTCATGCTGACAGGAGGTCCTTTCCTTTTGCTGCCTAAAAAGGTTTTAAGAACCTCTACATCACCTACATACCCTCCCATCACCATCAGGAGTTTTCCACTTGAAGCCTGAATTCCAGTCCTGAGCCTTACAACACGGAGACAACTTCAACAATTCTTTTTTTTTTTGGTAATGATTTAGTGCACTCAAGTGAGAGAGCTGAAAGTGCTCTGGGAAGAACACATATAGCTAAGATGTACTCCTTTTTTTTGTTGGTCTTAAACCATTCAGGAAACCTCCGCAAAGAGAGAGGTACTTTCTGTATATCAAAAGCAGCTGAGTGCACCCTCATCTACCTACACAATCTCTAATGTTTAATAAAACCTATAAGCTGTCAGTAGACACCAGATTTGAGAGCACTGGTTTTGACAGTTTGGAAAAAAATCCAAATATGGATATAGTTTCTGCCACTTGCTATCAACGATACACTTCTACGAATCAGCTACTGCAGATACATCAAACCTCGACTAAAAGAGATAATACGGGGAAATATTATGTCCTTCACCTACATTCTTCTATGCAAAAGTCTAGTCTGACACTACTAAGTTCCTTACCAAAGTGCATCTCCTATTTGAAAATGCAGTTCTTTTGAAGCCAGTTCATGACACCGTACGGAAAAGGAGGCGAGTGCCTCGTCCCTACCTGACTGCCATGATGCGCACCGGCTGCGAGCGCTGCACCTTCTGCCTCGGGGACGTGGGCTGCAGGGTGCTGGACCCCGAGGCTGGCAGCTGGCTGCGGTTCAGCTGACCATTCTGGAGGAGCGGAGTGGTTTCCGACTGCATGCTGCACGTAGAGTATAAACTTTCAAATGAGGAATTCATGTCATTTACCAAAGCTTCCAGGTCCACATCGTCATCTGAAAGACAAAATAAAGGCAGTGTAACACACCTGGAAGTCCCAGGCAAAGGAAATGTGTGGCAAGAGCAAAGACTAAGTTTCAGTAAAATTATCACATTATTTAACTCTGTTTTCACAGTGCAAATTATTATTGCAGAAATTATTTATTTATTTTAGAGCAGAAAACCACAGCTAGTAAGAGCCAGCAATGGACATTTATTTTGTCTTCCTTGGTGAAAAGCTATGGACACAGAATAAATGTTACAGTATTTACTATATATATGTGTGTGTGTCTGCATTGAACCAGAATTTGGTGGGATTTTTAATAATGACAATGTTAATGTGAAGCAGCACTTCACTTACTGATAAACTGACATCCATTTCCAAAGCATATCACTTACAAATACTTCAGTTTGCCTTGTCAGTGTATCAAGTTCAGATCTCCCAACACTGTAATAAACACTTTGCAAGCCCAAATAATTTAGAAAGAAAAAAACCCAAGACAGTGCTGCCATGCTGGAAGACATCATTATACAAGTGATCATTATATCTTGCTAAAAATCCTACCATATTTTTGTGATATGGTATTTTGAAGGGCAGTCCAAGGACTTTAATATAAGAAGATCTATTTGTATCCTTGCTCTTGCAGTGTGATAGACCTCTACCTTGAAGAGTACAAAGTAAATCAACCAGGGACGCGGTGTGGCTGGCTGAAGGAACATCAGTCCCTGAAAAGGGCACCAACCTTGCTATATATGCCACCTTACCTCACTGTAAATAAGTAACTTGTGCTCAGTCATTCCTCCTTAACAATCATAAATACTCTGCAAGACAAGAGAACTCTGCGAGCCCTTTGCACTAACCACTCTCTGAACTCCTCTTGCAGAGCACTGTAATTACTCCCTAGCCACAAGTTACATCACTCCCTATCAGGAGTTCAGTGGGCTGATGAACACACACATCGATATCTGCCTCTGGTTACAGCACAGCCACTGCCTGAACAGCTACTCCTGACCAAACAGAGCTTTGTGCAGCCAAAAATGTGCCCTTATTTTCCATCTGTATCGACTGGCCTGGCAAAATATACCATTGCTGCCTGCAAACTTTCTGTCTCACAAAACTCTTCATGACAGGGATGGAAAGTAGAGCGAAGTGATGGAGCTGGCAAACACACAGTGCTATGCAGCTTAAACACACTGTATTTTCCAATATCCATTCTTTTGCCATGTTTTCTAGGTAAATGAACCATCAGAAGCAGTTATCCAGCTTGCAACCAACTGCACTATTTTTTTTTAGATACCATAAATGATTTTGTACAAATAACACGTTTCTTGAGGATATAATCTAAAACAGCATCACTCAATTTCTGTCCACCAACAATGTGCCTTGATAACTATAATGAGATCTGAACATGGCATTCACGTGGCAATTGCATTGGGATGCTGATGACCTCAGTTCTTGGCGTTGGGTGAACAAAAGATCTGCTCAGAATTAAACAAGTGCTGTTCATGCCCCTACACCTGAGCTCTGTTTAGTGACCTGAAATACCATGTTTCTCACTGAAAGTCAGTAGGCTCCTTACTATAAAACAACAGCCACTTAACCTTCACTTAAAATGTACTCAAGAGGAAGAGGATTTCAAGGTTTGAACACGTGTCAAAAAAAAAAAAAAAAGAAAGAAAAAAACCCCACATCACCCCACAAACAGGTTTCTTCCTTTCATTTCTTTATGGTAAGTTCCCTTCATTTTTGTATTTAACAGCTAATACACTACTGCTAAGACTCACCTTCACTAGGCTACACCATCTCCTCTGTATGTCAGCTAGTTCATGCATTTTCAACAATCTAAGCTTTGCTTTGCTTGGACAAAGTCTACAATAATTTTCCTGCTATTTTTAGTGATCTTGAGACAGAGCTGCAATTTAAATTTCATTCCATCCTCCAGATTCTTATCCTATTTGGAGAGGACGTATCAAAAACACTTCTTGAGCAATCACAAGGGAACCACAGGAGTAGGAGTATAAAGAGGGAGAGGCCAAATTGCAAGGCTTTTAAATTTTATCATTAATCTAAAGTACTAGAAGACTGAGCTGTAGGGTGTCAGATGGCTGTCAAGTAAAAGCTTAGGGGGTGGATGTAGAAGACATAAAGGACAGACCCTGACCACAGAGTCAGGGAGTCAATTACAGCAACTAACAGCAATTGTTTAGCGTGGTGAAAAGCAGAAAGGGAAGAAAGTTGAGGCATATATTCAGTGGAAGTCCATATGGCTTGGTCCCTGAGGGTGCTAATTTATTAACAATTAGACAAAGCTATTAGCGTGCAAGATCATTAAGTTTTTAGGTGATTGTAACACAGGAGGAATGATTAAGAGTCATCTCAAGCTATCCCTGAATAATCAAATAGTTGCAAAGGTGTCCTATGTACCCTAATATGCATAAAATGAGGCACTTCATGCAAAACACTAAGCAAAACAAGTACATAGTTGAAAGCATTGAATTACCATTAGCAGGCTTTTAAGTATATCAATTACACACCTAAATTCAATTTCTAACAGGGCAGGCACTGGCAAGGTGCATAAAGAGTTCTCCTAATAATATGCTGCACTGAAGTCCAGAATCTGGTTTCACTCCTCTGTCAGCTCCTTTTCTCTGCAGGTGCAGCACTGTTAATAGTAGCCCTCAGTCTTGCCATAAACCTCCTGCAGGAGCAAAAGATTCCTAAGATCCTTAAGCTTTTTGAAGACAAAGCCTGCAATCTTGAATTTCATACAGTTTCATCTCTATACAATGGCATTCACTACTAAATACCATTATGTTTTGGAGATTTCAGCATGATGCAATAGGAAACCTCCCTGCTGTAGCCTACACCTCAGAAGTGCCAGCAGATGTCTCAGCCTGCCAAGTAATCCACTATGTTACTGTGATGGCTCTCCACAGAGCTTAATTAAAGTCAAATAAGCCCTCCACAGGATTTCTAACTGTTCCAGCCATCTGCAGGTACACTGCTCAGAAGGGTATTTCACATATAGTGCGATCCTTCAAAGTATCTTTCTCTACCAACCAGTGAGGTCCAGCCTCCATCAAGACAATCCTAATCAGAAAAAAAAAAGTTGACAAAGCTGACTTTGAGAAGGCTAGCTGGTTAACAGCAACATTCGCAAATTTTGCTGGACTTTGAGTCAGCACAGCACCATGCTGGTCCTCTAAGTATGCACACACAAATTTTGTGACTAATCTGAAAGAATCTAGCAGGCAGAGTTGCCGGTAGCTGAGGAGCCTCTAGCTCCCCAACCATCTTGCATACATGCACTTTCAGGGATACAAAAGGGTATTTTCCTTAATCTGCATTGAATTCTGCCATAAGATCAAGGAGTATGAAAGTGGACATTCAAGGTCTATTCTTGCACTTCAACTGAACAGCACAGAGGCTGCTTATCACTTTCATGCACAAACATGCAAACAGCCTGTAGCTTTTGACTGACATTTTTAAAGGAGAACACTTGCAAAACCTAGCTCTGACAGACTTCTGGTGGTGGACAGGGTACTGGCAGATTTGTAGACTCTTCTGCGAGCAGTGTTCTTTCCCAAACAAGAACCAAAGTGCACACACTGGCAGTTGTCTGAACTTCACTTTGCTTCTTTGCCCACAACTTGTTAAACTTTGGCTTTGTTCAGAAACCAGCTCCACTGGATGTTGCAAGTAATATGTTTGGTAAAGGAAATCGTGATTTCAATTACAAGAAAAGATTTAAAAGTTCAATTCAAGGAAAGAGGAAAACTTTGTTACAAAACTGTACTAAACTAGTGAGCTAAGCTATCACGTTCCACTAGAACAAAGCACCTTGAATACATTTTTAATGTTTTTGAGCATAACATAGGAGGGATGATAACCCCTAAATTAGGCCTGAGCAAACTTTAATCTGTGCATAACCATGTCCCACTTGCCTTTCTGCTTCTAGCCCTTCTCAATCCCCTAGATCCTCATTTATTTACTTATTTTGGTAGTTGTTGGCCTTGACATGCTAAGCTCAGCTAACAAGACTAAGCAGGATCCCACTTATTCTGAAGCAACATAAAGCTGAAATGATCCCTGCTCATCTTCTGTGCCAGCCTCCCAAAGAAAGCAGGTATTTTCACAGCTGTCAAAGGGCTCATTGCATTGCAGAAATTCTATTTACTGAAAAAAGATGAACATGGAAAGAATCTCAGCTTTGGACTACAGACCAGGATGCATTTCATGTCTCTAAATGACAGTTCAGCAAATACCCTTTCCTTTTACATATGGTCCACAGTTCGTATGTGGGAACACTATGAAAAACATCACAGGACCTAAATTAGTTGTGATTTAAGAGGCTTGTAAAAACTTTTTGGTTTAAAAATAAATAATTTCCTCCTCATTTACTCATTTTTGAATTTAATCACCCAGCATTATTCCTCGCATCAGGTCTGAGAGATAATTGATGCAAGAGCTACTAAGAATTCAGTAGAAGATTTATAAAAAGATTATAGCACTTTTTGTCACCATGGAATTAAGTCTGATACTATATGAAGCCTAACAGCACATATATAAACAAAGGTTTGTTACAGTAAGGCAGCTGTTGATTGATCTCCTATTCCTATCTGACAAGCTAACATGAGCAATCAGTTCCCCAAAACGAGTTTCAGAGCAGCACATTCAAGAGCCATCTTGACAAAACAAAAAAGCTAAGATAAAACTAATATAAGATCTATTGAAGTTAGCTGAGTAGAGGATGGCATCCAAGTGGTTAGTAGCCCCTCCAGCACACATGAATTAACCCTCAAGGAGACGGATGGAAACAGTGCAAGAAAAGGAACACACAGTTGCATATACCCTACCAACCTGCATTGATGATGCAGTGAAACACTATGTAAATCACAGGCGACACAAGGAAAATACATTTATAGTAAAATGAACAGAAGAACTTAACCAGATTTGGACAAGGAAAAAAAAAGACAGAAAATACTTGTGGTATCTACCTCAACATCCTGTTTCAAATCCTCCAAAACCGCATGTAAGTTATTCTGATTCACACTGGTGATGCAATTATGTTTTGCAAGGGTTTTGGCACTGTGGAAATCTCATGTCTTATGATCAAAAATGCAGGTAAGGATTACCACAGCGAGATCTGTATACAAACTCCTTTTATAAGACAACCCCTCATATTAAGGGGACCCCTTGCACAGGAGGACTGCAGCACATCCCTCCAGTACCATGGCCAAATGCCATTTTCAAAAGACTTGTCAGAAATCTCAGTGACTACAACTTTTTGAAAGCATGCTATTACTGACCACACACAGTTGTACAGATGCAAAAAGAAGTCCATTCTAGGTAACACTCACACTCCTCTATTACTTTCTCCCTCTGAGCATGTCACTACACTCGCTATGTTTACACAAATGCCTCATATCCCTCCGTACTCTGGTTTCAGCTTCCACTAATGCCACAGGCACCAGTTGATCTGCAATTTTTGTACAATTGGTATCCACAGCCCCCTACAGATGCATGTATTTAGTACTTGGCAGCTTCTACACCTCTGAGAGACACATGCAACAGAAGGTAGATGAAAATAAGCAGATCTCTTACAATTTTTTTAAAACTCCACAGTGTCCTCTACAGTGATGCTACAGCTGAATGACGCCCTCCATTCCCAATAGCAGCTCCAATTCTATGCAATCTCTCCCCTCCTGATTTCTTGAAAGCTCCATATGGATGGGAAGTTTTGTGCAAGAAACAAAAGGCAATATAGAAAAAACCATTTGCAAACCCTATGCTTTCACACTGCTCTCAAGATCAGAGAAGGCTGTCAGACACAATTATAAAAATATCAAGACTGCCTCGGTTGAACATTAGAAGCTTAGAGGGGTTTTTTTTGTTCATTTCGAGTGAAAGCAGAAGACACAAAGACAACTTTGTGTCCTAGAGGCATCACCATCTCCACAGCGGCCACAGTTTGAATTAAAAATTACAAGCCTGAACTCCAAAACTTTATATACCCTGTGAGTCTCCTTATGGGCTTCTATACTGAAGATTCCTTTCCTTTATTGCATTGTAATGTTCTTCAGCTTAAGTGAAATGCTCTATTTTGCACTGTAACTATGGTTGCTGGCCTACAAAATGTCACATCAGTGCATGTGCAGCTTGCAAAATGCTAAATGGACCATGCCGTGGAGAGAAGGGCAAGAAACAGAGATGCTGCTTGGTAAAAGAGCATGAAATTGAGATAGGCACCTGTGCTCTTTGAGCACATTGAAACAGCACACAGAGAAATCAACAGCAAACTTGTAACTGCTCCGGTATTCTCCAGGTAAATTTTAAATGCCACACACATCTATTGCCATTTCTGCCAGTAAGGCTGTGATGGCTAACACCAAGTACACGTACATTAATTATAGGTGCTGGAGAGAATTCTCTTTATTATTTCACACCTCTTTTCTAAAGGCTCATGGTTGGACTCCAGATACGTTCTTAAAACACACCTGATAGATTTCTTGAAATAGAAGGCAAACTAAATTGAACAAAATTAATGTTGCTAGGTAACAACTATAGGAATAAGCTACATATGAAAGGTGCTCATAAAAAAACCCAAAGCTTCAATGAGTAACAGGAGCAACTGGCTATAGGTGCCCTACAGCAGGAAGGAACGAAGTTGTACACGTGGATTAGTGCATAAATTGAGTTTCAGGAATTCTGACAGAAAAAGATAGAAAGTTAACAAATGAAAAATTCAGTTCTCATCCAGTTCACATACTTAACACTTGACATCCTAAAGAGCAGAGAAGATGAAAGCTAGGCATTTGGGGAATGGGAGGGTGGACAAGGAGGGATTATTTGTTTAATTACGGGGACAAACTAAGGCAAAGCATGTCTCTGATGGAGATTTTAATGGTTTTGCCCTTTGATGATGCTGCAATTATTCACAGACAACATTCACAAGGACCTCCCAATGTACATGCTCCCATTTCAAACCCAAGGATCGTAGAGTCAGGTTGGTCCCTTTGTGGAGTGGATGGATATTGGTTGCCTCAACAGACAATTGATACAGGTGGGTATCACCATCGCCACTGCTGAACTCTTGCTTGACTGTACGGCACACACAAGTGTTGAAGCACTAATGGCACCAGTATGAGAGAAGGGCTTGAAATCCAAGGAGAACATCTAAACCATCTAGAATTCTGATTATGCACATTCCAACTATAGGAGATACGATTAAAATATGTAAGTCATGGCCAGTCTAAAATATGTAAGTCATGGTCAGTCCCTTTTCCAGACTCACACAGACCATTTAGAAAACAGAATTCCTGATACCTGTTTTCTCAAAGGAAATTTGCAGCTTTGGCGGGAGTGGGGTGGAGGGAAAGAAAGAATACCTTCCTTCCTAAAAAAAACATCAGGTCAAAGTTTGAACCCAAAGTCAAACAGGACACCAGATGATCCTGTGTGACTGCACAATGGGACTGCCCACCTCCTGTTGGGTGAGCACACCCTCGTCCAGCTATCGCTGATGACAGCAATCAGCTGGCGGCCTTTCAAAACCCTCTTTGCAGGCCAATGCCTGTATAACCACTGCTCTATAGTAAATACTGAGTAAATGCATCACTTAAAGCAGAATACCAGATTAAGTAGACCTCTGGGAAATCATAGTTCTTGCACAGATTACAAAATCCAGTGAAAAGATTAATTTTCAAGTAACTGGTAACATCTGCAGTTTTCTTCCATGAACATGAGGTTCAGTGGTTTTCCTGTACCATTCTGTCATGTCACCTGCTTTTAGTTCATTAATTTAAAAAAAAGACTGATAAAGACCTTTAAAAAGAAAGCATTTCTTTCTTTGAGTTTATCAAGACAAGGAAAACCCAAACCAGCCTCAGTTACCCAGACAGAAGCAGCACCATAGCAGGCAGAATGGCATATTCTTTCAGAGGCCAAACCTGGGGCTGGAGTAGACTAATCCTCAAAAAATCCTTAAGGACAGAGCGGTTATATTAGCGAAGGAAGCAACACATCATAGGGTGCATAGGCCAGATGGATTTTCCCAGCCCAAAAGGAGATGTGAACAGAAGGAAAGCTAAAGATGAAGTCATAACTGTGTGAGGGGCAGTCATGAACCTATAGCCTTATTGTGGCCCACCCTTAAATCAGGACAAAAAAGAAAAGAAGGCGTGAACAGGAGACACAGACATCAGCTGACCCAGGGATTTTCCATTCAAGTCTTACCTTCCTGGTGAGATTAACCCGATGCCTCACTCTCAATGCGTTACCTCAACAGCAAAACTGAGAAAGCAAGCCCTGTCAGTACATCCCAAAATGATGATCATAGACTGTCACTTGTCCTTCCAGAGGACAGGGGTGGGGGAACACCTGGGCAGCAGAAGGGCTCCTGGCCCATGCAGCCCATACAAAACAAACAGAAAATCCACTGGAGCTTTTCAGACAACAGGCAAGCCCATGTTAACCTACTGAGCCATAAGGAACTTACAAGTCAGAGCTCAGGAAGCACAACATCAGGTGGCAATGAAGAGGTGAATTGAAATACTGTCAGCTGACCACATGGCAAATGCATGACTGCATATTATATTAGACTATGTATGACCATATATATAGTCATATTTATGAGAGAATGGCTTTAAGAAGATATCCTGCATCAGTGAGAGCTGCAATTTGACACAGAAAAGATCAGGTTTAGTTGCATTTTTATTAAGATTACGTGGTCCTACATTAGAAACAGAATAAAAGGCTTTAAAATATCTAATAATTAATTTTTTTCTTATGTTTACACGCATAAAAATTATTTATTTTTCTAATTTATTCTACCATTTCCCATATACAGATGCACTCATAGTGCTTCTCTAAACTTTTACTTGGATATTTCCTTCTTATTGTCCATGCCAGAGAAAAAGAAGAAAAAAAGTGAAGGTGCAAATCAAATACAGACAAATAACACTACACAAGTCACAGTTTAAAAGGAAAATTGACATAGATGAGAAGAGCTACATGTGTCTTGCAAATCTAAAGCTATTAAAGGCAAAGTTAAAAACAGTCAAAGCATCTCTTGCTTTACTTTAGGGAACCTGTGTTCTCCCTCCCTGATTAAATACCATAATACCCAGTTGAGTAATCCCAGTTGAACAATCCTTACAAATCAATATAAGTACCACTGCAGGGATTAGTCCCTCCCATCGTGCCAAGAAAGCCCAAGCTTTATCCCTGCTCCGGGAAACATCGTGCGTAGCCTCCTAACGTGCTGCTGGAGCTGCAGCCAAAGCCCGCAATGCCCTGCCTGCTCCAGCACCGGTGCCGGCGGCTGCTCCAAGACAGCAGCGCCCGACTACCTGGGGAAGTCCCTGCCCAGCAGTCTGCAAACCCCAGGCTTCTTGCATAGGGGGTTTCATTTCAAAGCCACTCCTCAACAACTTCAACAAAGCTTTCAAGTAAAAAGTGTCTGGATGAAACCAGAAAGTCCATTAGCATTTCTCTTCGGGAAGTGATGGGTCTGCAGAGCTGGCATTGAAGCATTATTATTATTATTGTTATTATTATTATTATTAAATTAGGCGTGTCCCTCATCACCTGATACCCGAGCTAACCTTTGCTCCTACTAAGGTTAAACCATGAGTTTTAAATTTTGCTTCAAACAGGTTTGTTGCCGGCTTAGAAAGCAAGTTTGAGGATGTAATATAAGTTCCAAAAGTTGCACACAGGAATTAATGAATCAGCTATTCCTCCAAGTTAATTAAATATTGCATCTTCAGCATATAATAGTTACCTAGCTATGACCAATGGACTTACAAAGCAGACAACAGGAATATTTCTTATTTAAGGTACTTCTTGTCAAACTTAACAGGACCAAAGTCATATGAAAAAGTAAAATGCTTAAATTCCAGGGTAATTTTGGTTTCTTTTTATCAGTTGCTTTAATAGTTTAGTATTAACTACAATTGTCATTTTGGTAAATTATCTACAAGAGACTAAACTGGGGGAGAGTTGTTTGGAATTGCAACACTGCATAAAAAAAGCCTCCTTTAAGAGCCTGTTGGGGATTAAAATGAATTTACTTGTAGAACGTTAGAAATTGCCTCTGACTTGACTTTTAAACCCAGTGCCTGACAAATAATGATGAGCAAGCCTGCCTATCTTAGCTCCACTTCAGAGATGAAGGCAGCTGCCATCCAGATGTCCTCTTATTGCCTAGGCAGCACCTCGATAGAAGCTTTGCCCACATTTCTTTGCCCTACTAAAGGAGCAGCATTTTGGGGCATGCATTTAATTTCATCTACACACAGATATGCTGTCCCTGAATCAGGCATCTATTTTAGGCTCTCCTTTCAGGCAACCCGAGCAGTTGCTTCTGAAAAAGCTCGTCCTTAGGGGTGCAGAACAAGGAGATCTCCCCTGGCCTTGCCAGCAAAGGGTGGATAAATTGTGAGGAATTACTGCTGTAACGAAGCGTGAACCTCCACTGCGTGAGAAGGGAACGCCACAGTCCTGCCGCACGGATCCCCAGATGGCAAAGCATATTGCTGCAGTCTCATCCCAAATGGCGGTGTGGAGCCACCGCTGAAGGTGTCTGTGCCCCACTCCGCTCAGGAGGAAAACAGTCATTTATAAAAGCTCTGTGATACCTCCCTCTACCATGACTACATTGCTTCCAAGAACTCCCGTTAGTCAACCTGTTTTGGTTTTTTTTAGCATAAAATAACAACTAAAAAAACCCCAACCCCAATCGAGGAATATGCCACCAACAACAACCCTGAGACCCGCAACAATACAAAAGAACAAGTAATCTACATTTACCATTCAAAACTTCACTGAAAATCAATAACATCAGCCTAACTATTTAGGCCTAAGAAATCCAGAAATGTGCTAATGTTTCTTCTGAACTCACCAAATCCAGTTTCTTTTTTTTTTCAGCTAGGCAAAGCCTGGTCCTTCACGATTTAAATCCCAGAGGTAAGCTGCGCTGGTGAAAATCAGTCAAGATCAGGCTCACTCAGGCAAAAGCTGCAGGTGTGCTATGCAGAAGACTCATCGCAGCTCAGTGTGAATCAAAACAAACTTGTCCATTTAGGCCTGTTTTCCTTCTGAGATCCATGTGGCTGATTTCACAAGCTGTGTGCATTCCTGGTTCAGGTACGCAGGGCATACCCCGTGATTTTGGGAAACCAGCCTGCTGCTCTTCTCCATCACGTCGGTGTTCATGGAGCCCAATCCCCTGCCTAGACTCACCTCCTTGCACACCCACAGAACAAGGCTGGAAGCAGGACACAAGATATTTTCCCTCAAGGGTACTCTGTTAACAGACCATCGCTTCCTATGAGGCTGTCTCCACTTCCTTTACCCCACATGACAAGGATGTCACCAGCATGCTCAAATGAGCTTGCAAGGCGCCAATGTCCTGCACTGCGCTGCTTTAACTCACTCCCACCGCTCCTCTTAGGAGAGACGCCCCAAAAAACCTGTGGACACAGGGTCAGTGTTCTCAAGAGGTGAGACAACCTGCTCACCTCGCTCTGTTTCACATCTGAAATACAGCCCAGAAAAGCAGAGAAGACTGGTTTGCTCCGCCAAAAGCACACCCACGTATTTACAGACCTAGAAAGCCTTAGACCTAGAAAGAGGCAATGCGTCAACAGGACAGAGCTCAAGGTAGGCCAGAAGTGTTGCTGTAAAGCCCGAAGGCTCTGAAGGACTTCTCTCAGCAGCTTTTTAACAAAGTCAGCATCTCCAGGTTAGCCACCATGGGAGTATTACCCACAGGTGTCCCAGCAGCAAGCTTCCCCAGCTTGGGTTCCCCAACCGAACGACTCATCAGTGATGCTGCCCTTGCCTCAGAGGTGACCTGTATTAGGACTTTAGTATATTCCACATTCTGTCTCCGATGAGTACTTTTTCTACCTAGGCTCTAAAACTCATTGTCATCTTCTGAAGAATACTTATGGTTATTCTGGAGCCTAGAAGCTACCTAGCTGTAGTCACTGTGCTCATCACCCACTTGTCTGTGAGTTGCAGACCTTGCAACTTAAAAACCCATCATCTGCAGTACTTCAGATCTCAGAGGGACTTGGAAGACTCTACTATGCCTGAGCTCTCCAAGATTTTTCAACCACTTAAGGACAAACCACAAAACATACACAAAAACAGTAATTCCTTTTGCTCTTGAACAACAGCAAGCTCACAAATTATTGCAAAGATAAACAAAAAAATTAGCAGTCCTCATGAAGCCTTGTTTTATATATAAACTTATTACCATCCTAGCTTGAAAAAATTTAGAAGTGCATGCACATGTAAATTCTCGAGCAAGGTATGTTAATTAGGAGGGTTAACAAGGCACAGGCAGTACAAGACGCTCCCGCGCAGTTACAGATCCACTCAGACAGTGGTGCTGTAGCACGCTCGAACACCACACTGCTCCCAACCTCATCTTGGACATGGCACAAATTGCCTGCAATCTTGATTTGGACAGAAAGACTTAAATATTGTTACTGCAATCCTAACACCATTAATGAAACTACATACTAATTGCTTTGGTCAGTAGCACCTTATATACTTTAATTACTTAAGCAGCTGCTTGCTGTTAAGAACTCCAAATTTAGCTACATCTCATGTTATATTTTGAAAGGGTTTTTTTTGTTTAGCTGGTTTGCCCCATTTAAATCTGGCTTTTTTTTTAGCTGAAAATGCAGCTATCTTGACAGAATCTTGTCTTTTTTAATAGGCACAAAGAGACTTAGAAAATGTAACAAATTCAGATTGATCTTCCCCTTGAAGCTTCTTGGCTTTAAGGAAAGTGCTGCAACCTTTTTCAACCTCAATGCAAGAATGTCAGCTCCTTTGATGCATTTCTCAAGTATCCTCACATGACACAGCTTGCTGAAGTGCTGTCATGAACCACTTGCGGCATAATGTTTACATAAAGGCAGAAATAAATACTGCGCTGCTTATCTCAGGTAAGCTGAAAGACAGGGATGACTGAAGCTTATTGTTACAATGCTGCGCTGTGGTAAAAGATTTTAGTGCAGAACTGACATCAAATTACAACAGAGTTGTTTTTCTACAGATTTTCCTTATTTTATTGAGCTCTGGAATTTGAGGGGTTTTCTCCCCTCCTCTTATTACGTGAGCTTAAAACAAGTCTCAAGCTTGTTATACCTGCTTTATAGACAAAGTAAGAAATCAGAGTTACAGAAATGTACTATTCCAGTTCATTTTGGGACAACTTTAACATCACACGATTTTTTTCAAAGCTACAGGCACCATAAATAATGCAAGACTACAATATTATCTTTTGCTATGTCACTCCCCTTTAAAAAATTCAAAAGCATTTTCTTTGGTATGACAACATATTTTCACTGATGTTCCTTAATCTTCTCTTAGATGGACCTGAAGACCATCTGACTAGAAAAACAAACAAACAAGCACAGACTTTATTTCCTTATTTGACAAATTTACAACTTAAAGCACAAGCCAAGGCAGCTGCAGCATAACATCAGAATGTATAGTTACCTAAAAATATTTTTAATCTTTAGTAGTAAAAAATAAATGAAGGTTCTTTCTCTTTTCTGACGTGTTTATGCACCTGAACGTACTTAACTCTAACCATAAAATGAATAAAACACCAACATATGGTCTCAGAACAGGAAAGACCTGCACTAAGAGCTTCTGCACCACGTAAAGCACTAGAAACCACTTCAAAGTTTCCTCCATCTCCAACAGTCCTCCAAAGTGGACAGTCCACATGGGCTTCCTTTCAACTTGCAGTGAACTAATTTTAAGAGTTATCTTGCTGAAGAGCAACACTTTCTTTTATAAGTTATTCAAACGGATTTCACATTCATACTGTCTTCCTCTTTCACCACAGTAGGGTACCATTTCACTGAGAGCTATTTATGTTCTTTGCTACCCTATTAACCTCTCTAGTGTCCACTCTGTCAACAACACCCCCCAATTCTGCCCTCTATGCAAGTTTGTCTGTTGGCCCCTTAAAACTGAGGATGCACTAGAAGACTCTGCCTTCCCACAAGCTTTCAATAAAATGCATTTTGTATAGGTTCTGCACATTTTCTTGCAATACAAGGAAAGGTTGCAAACAACCAGTTAAATAGAAATGACTCCACATTTCTACTGTTTTTCCTGTTAAAATAGCTGTATTTCTAGCCCAGTATAAGTGTCTAAGAATGCTTTTATTGCTGCATTTCATTTCACTTGTCAAACCAGAATAAACTTCCTTCAGAGAAAGTGGTTTTTTGCTATTACAAGTGCATTAGGAAGTGTGCCAGTGCAGCTGTACCACCAAACCCCTGGGAGACACCAGACCCTGGGGAAAGCAAATGGTCTGAGAACATCTCTTTTCAGGGCAAAGTCATCAGCACGGAGATCACCAAGTCTTCTTGCTCAAACACCCTCGCTGTAAGAAAGGAGGCATTCACCCCAGCCATGCCTTCAGCAAATTTCTCTGATCCTCTCAGTTTGCCTTGGAGCCAACAGTCTGCCAGATTCATCTCTAAACTTGCTCTTCAGAAAGAGATCTCTCTGTTTTGTATTTCACCAGCATAACACAGCAGGAGACATGTATCCTGGCCCACAAAGCTCTGCGCTACTGCCATACGGAGGAAGGGTTGAGAGGTTTTTTGTTTTGCTTTGTTTAGTCATTTTATTAAACAGAAAGTTTATAGAGATACACAATGGTAGAAAGATATTACCACAAACATAAATACTGTATTAGTAGACATTTTGGCTCCTACAGTAATGAAAACAAATTAGATCTCTTTCAATAGTTTCATTTCAGCTACATACTAAAACCATCTTAAAGAAACTCCATGGCTTTTCACTATGCTTTATGCCTCAAGTGTTTTTAACTTATCTCTTTATCCCACATTAATTGCTTTTTTTTTCTTTTCAGTAAATGTTCCAATGTCATCTGGCAAGTCTGGTCACTGCTCCCAACTTTAATTTCAACCCCCACATGCACAAAGCTTCAAGTACCCTTCAGCTCAATTCACTGACCTCCTCCCTACTGTGAGTCAAGAATTATGCACCATCAATCAAAGCACATTTGTAGTACTTAGAGGCTGCATCATCTCTCATCACTTCCATGTCATAGGCTGCATACAAACAAGTCAATTTACAGAAAGGCTACCTGTCATACCAAAGTAATACCCTGTGGTTTACCCAATGTATTAGGACACCATCTCACATATGTTCGCATTTCAGTCTTGACTTCATCTCTTCAGAACTAGCTCTTGGCTTAGTACCATGAACAAAGCTGAAGTGAGACTTCACCTTCAAAAAGAGCCCCCACACTACTAAGCAGATCTCAACCACACATTTGATAGAAGTTCTGCAATAGCAATATTCTCATTTTGCTGATGGGGAAAATGTACATAGACATCTACAGTGATTTGTTTCATCCCATGTAGGAGCTGATTCGTTGAACGAGTGCTTCTAACTCTTTGCCCTGCCCCACACAGGCACAGTGGCCAAGCCCAACAAGTGTTTCCAGCTTCTACACAGAGGGGGTTGTGGGTTGTGGAGTGGAGAGCCCATGGCTGCTTCTGCATTCTCATGTAAAGAAACACAGACTTGTCATCATCCTGCCATGAATTCTGCAGTCCAGTTGTTCTGGGCTGCTGGTGGATGCCTGAGTCATAGCTGGATAGCTACCACCACACGGGAGCCAGGTCTGCTGCTGCCATCATTAACTGCTACAGTTTGCAGCCACTCGTTCCCATCTGTGCCTAAGAGTCCGCGCAACCCCACAGTGCAGGCTATGGACGATTGTTAACTCCATGCAACTTCCAAAAGGAGTGAAAAATAACCATCCCCCCATCACCCTGCTACCTATAAAGCTGCCAGCCAGCCCAAGGTCAATCACATTCTTTTAGCAAGGACTGACTGTAAATACAGGCAGGATACTCCTCAAAGATGCAGAGCTTACAGAATGAACCAGAAAGTTCCTGTAATCAAAGCCTGCGCCATTTTACACTCTTCTTGCTATCTGAAGTCTGACTTCATTCATGAATCTTTAATCATTTTTTAAACATAGAAAAAAAATCATGTTGAGACTTAAATAAACATAACTCTGACACTAAGAAAGCCTACTTTCACATTCACCCAAAACCCTGGAAATTTATTAGCAAAGTATTTTTAGTGACATCCTTTTTTTTTTTTGATATACCACAGTGTATGTTCTTTTTGACCTAACTAAGTTAAGGTACACTTGCTGATACAGACCATGAATGCATTCCAGTGTAATTTGTTTGTCTCAGCTAAAACAGATATATGTCCCATGCTGGAAAACTCTTAAAATCTGCAGTCCTCAACTTCCCAGTCATCTGGCAGAACCAGTCTTTATTTTATACACAGATTAGAAAAGACGTTTCTAAGAAAGATCATGTTTAAGCTATAACGTGAACTGGGCATTTTCCTGCCAGCTGTACAATGTGTTATGTGTTTATGTGACAGTCCCATTTTTCTAGTACGTTTGCTCCTGAAATTTATTTTAATATGCAGAAAAGGATACTGAAACCTTAAACTAATTCTATACTTCCTCAGACTGCTTAACCTAAATTTGCTACAATACTGCCAGCCAACTTTTAAAATCCATTCAATTTTTAAGTACAAGGCCAACTTTTGTTTAGCATTTATAATTCTTCCTCTAATTAAGACCAACTAACAAGTGAAAAGGAGGAGCACGAAGCGGTTGATTCATAAGGAACCCTAAAGAAACAGAAGCCTTTGCCAGGAGTACTGTGGTATCAGAAATATGCCCCATTTCACTATTGCAAACAAGTCTTACCTCACCCTTGTTCTATTTCTTACCCCTGGACATGTTACAGAGATAGACATTGCTTGGTTATTTTTTCATTTAATAATTTTTAGTTTTTAAAAGAGAAGCAAAGTGAAGTTCTCTATTCATTTCTAAGATGATAAAAGCTCTGCTTTAAAGATGAAGCTCACAAAAAAGTAAATTAACTTATACTTTTCTTCACCTGAGGTGCTGGAAAGAAGAGACAGAAACCAAAGGTTAGGACACTTATTAGGACAAACAATGGAAGGACACTAAGAGCTGTACTGCCTGCTTTCAATCCTCTCACTACTTTGACAGAGACCGAAAATATAACTTTGAAGGTCAGGGGAAAACAAAAATCCAAAATGTGGATACACGTCTCTCAGAACTGTTTGTGGACAAGAGGGCTGCACTGTGTCAGCTATTAAAAATTACCTGCATCACAAGAGAGATCAAAGGTGCAAGGCTGGTCAGAGACAGAGCAAAAATCAATTCAGTGTGCTTTAAACAGGGGTGGGAGTAAATCAGGACTTTATCTGGTTAAATGCATTTCATTTTGAAAAAAAAAAAATCTGATTCCAAAATTGTTAAATGTAGGCTGTTGAAAGGTTTCTTGCAAGGATGAAGTCTAGCCAATCTCAATTCAGGGAGCAGTTTCTGACATTACATCTGCCCCTACCTCACCACACCACTGCTACCACACTCTTGGAAATCCATTTCATAGAAAACGGGGTCTATTTTCCCCTATTACCTTCAGAAAGCACAGAGACACAGTTAACACTGTGCTCTCAAGAAATCTGTCTGCTTTTACCAAAACTGAGAGATTTAAAAAATAAAATAGCCTGCCCTGAACAGTCACAGTGATTTCAAACATTCCATGTGCTGCAGATAAATGGCAATCAGTTTCTAACAGATGATACTCTTAAAAGTCCGAATAAGCAGAATAGATTTATTTCGGACTTGAACACACAGTCATGAAACCAGATTAAAGCCCTAGAGCTTTCCATGTAATCAGATACTGAAAGTCAGTTCTCTCTCCATTAAAGCTGACCTTGCACAGTGACATTGTACTTTTATCTCAAAAATTAGAGATACTTCTTAAAAGATTATTTTTGAAATATATAACAGACAGTACAGCTGCAGTGAGTATGGATTGTTTCCATCTCTAAATATACCCTTCCCCTTTACACGTCAAACTGCCTTTGAAACATAGAATTTGATTTTGGTTAAGGTGTCAGAATCCAAAGTTAATATTCTGATGTTGCAGAGACACTGTTTTTACTGAACAACTGCCATTGTTACGGCATGATTAAAAGCCAGGCTACATAATAAATCAACTTTCTTAGCTGGGAAGCTCATTAGTACTGAGATTATTTTAAGTGCCCAAAGCCATGTTTTGACATTTGCCTGTAACACCTTCACTGAAAGGTTCAAAAGCTTCTTACATAAAGCTAAATATACTTAAAACATTCCCCCTAACAGGGAATATGCAAAACCCAAGAACGTGAAGGAAGAGGGTGTAGTGGCACAGGCAAGAATTCAACTCAGCCACGTTAAAAATGTCATCCAGAAGCTATCAAAAGAGCCTGTGTTGATATTATGAATTTCCATCCTTTTGCTCTAACATATTGACAGTAGAAATTTAGTCAGATTACAAAGAAAACATAGAAGCAATACAGTTATGCCAGAGAACATTTGAGCTGATCCCAAGATTTTACAGTTAACTTGCATTGATTAAACTAGGAGAGAATATTTCAGATCACTAAGCTCAATTTTGGACCACTAACTCGAATGGAAGAAATAAGCTGCCTAGGAGGCAGAGGAAGACCTGAGACCATAAGTGCCCCAATACCTGTTGGATAGTATAAATAAGTATATGAAATGGTTTAAAAAATAGTGAAATCTATCACATTTGGCTGCTTTAGCAATGGAATGGTGCAATTTGCTAAAGAAATACACTTACAGAGGAGGGAGTGCACCATCCATGGGACAATAGACTTTTTTTTTCCCCTCACAAAAGACGTGAGACAAACACACAAGAAATGAGCTCAGGTCTGGTACATGGGGAGAAACACCTCATCAGGAGGTAGATATTGAATCACTGGTTTCCCTCAGATACATGAATTTCCCCAAGCACACCATTTCAAACAGAAGCATCAGACCCACGAGCTCAAGGCCGATAAACAGAATGCCTGGAATAACATCCTCCCCATGAAGGGCCTGCAGGCTGCTTCCCTCCAGGAGCCCTCTCCCAGCCCATGCAAGGTGCTCTCCCTCCCGAGGAGTCACCAGCCAGGCTGTGGCACCAGGTAGCCCACACACAGTGCCCGCTCAGCAAGGGCACGGGTGACCCAACGCAGCTGGAGCGGCAGCAGCGGCACAGAAGTGTTTGTGCCGCCCATGGCATCGCCTCATGGATGGAAACGTGATGTGAGCGTCAGCCTCCTGTGAACGGAGCGGACACTCCCTCCCAACAGACCAGTGTGTTTAGGCACCCAGCCCCAGCACCCCAGCCCCTCAGCCCGAATCGTGCCGCTCCCCTGAGCCACCCTTGTGCAATAGCTGTAGCAGAGAGAGGAAGTTCTCCACGGGATGCCCCCGAGTGCACACCCACCAGCAAAGAGAGAGGGTGTCCCATGCTGCCTCTTGCGTTACCCAGCCAAGGGATGCAAAAAGAACAGATAGATTTGCTCTGCTTCAGCGGCAGCAGGAAATGCACATACTTTAATATTAAAGACGAAAGTGAATTAAAAAGGACATTTGATTTTACAATTGATTTTGCAGTCTCACCCTATTTGATTTGTGATGAGTTTCTTAAAGAGCCACCGCTGTAGGCTTATGCTAGCACTAAGCTAACTTGTTTTCAAGGAGGTAACACACAGGGTGAGGGAGGTAAATGCCCTCTTTTTCTGAGATGGATCTGTAAAGAATCAAGAAAAGCTCATCACCCAGATGCCCAGTCTACACCTTCCTCTCCCAAAGCCTTAGACAAGAATTTAACAATAACAAGAATGGAGCTTCTAACTACCCTCAATTCACACTTTGTGAATCTACTCCCCTCTGTGCCATGGTAACTGCAAATACAAATCTTGAAAGAGAAGGTGGAGGAACACCTATCTGCAGTATAAAAAACCCCAAAGCACTCTTTCAGATGTCATACACCCATACAGCCTCAGTCCCTGAGGGATGAGTATGGTGTGCCATGGACTGTCTGGAACAAGGAACCCAATTTCCCAGTCCAGCTCCACTGGCTCTTCCAATGCAACTGCTCTGCCCCAGCAGCCATCTTCCCCTTCAGCACAGCAAAAAGGTCATCGCACATCTGGTAATAGCTTTACCATTCTTCCATAGGCCACAGGGGAAAAAAAAAAAAAAACAGGCTTAAAATTAATTTTTAATATTGTAGTACTTCTTGGTTTGGCTTACTTAAAATTCTTCATTTTTTCTACATCTCAACTTGTAAAACTTCCAGTGAATAAAGGCCCCAAGGCAAACCCTAAACAAGACAGTGGGCTCCTTCCCTGCATTGAATCCTACTTTGTCAGAGAAATTCAAAAGACTGATACACTGAATCCTGAGATTATAAACAGGCTTAAAATACCATGCTTGTCAACTATGAGATATTACAGTGCTTTTTTATTCATATCAGGTGGCTTCAGCTGAACACGTTTAATTTTATATATGTCCAAAACCAAAGATTTGCAAGCTGATACTAAAAAGTTGATATATGAAAAATAAAATAAAAAATAAAATTAAAAAATACAATAAAAATGAAAGAAAATACATCAGCTACCTAAAAATGCTTTTCTTTGAATATGCAACATTTTAAATAATTTTTTGTCTGTTTCGTCTCATTTCACTGTTTTCACTCAATCTTCACTATATTATGTACAGAGTCTTCCAGCTAAACTCATACAGTTCAGTTCATCTGTGTTCCATAGCTCACTGCAAATCTCTGAAACAATCTGTACTAAACACCAATCTACTCTGTCTTCTCTTTTCATAACTTTTTTTTTTCAGAGTTCTGACAGCCCAAGGATTTGGAAACTAATCTAATGAGGGAAGTTAAACTTCTACACAGCTATTATGGGTGCCCTCCTAGTAGCTGTGCTAACAAGATTCATCACCAAATATAAATGGAAGCATTCTCCAAAAGAAGACAAAGGTACTGTAATGAGCTAGGCAGGAAGCAGGGCCTCCGCTCTCTGCGTAAGATTAGTCAGTGTAAATCATTTTGGCACTAATGGTGGTTTTTTTCTAAGGCTGGACAATGACAACAACATTTATACAAAGCACGAGAATTCATGAATGTCTGGCAGTATTGTCTCCGAAATACAAACAATGTTTGTTTTTCATTCTACACTTTCAGTTCAGTACCAGCTGGATTCTGCAAAAAACATGGGTCAGTTCTGATACACCAGATAACCAACTCATCCCAGTCAGATCACACAACTGAGGCATTTCAGAAGCAGCACCGGCTGTTACTAAACACACTCCTCCTTAGCTACAGAATGAATAACAACATCACCGCAACTTCTCATGCCTATCCTGAGGCAAATACAAAAGAAAATATATTCAAATCAAGTAATAACAACAATGGTGGAGAAAAAGAGTGCTACACAGTATTATTTTTCTGGGTTAAATCTTAGGCATTGTAATACTTCACCTACACCCATGCTCATTCAAAAGTCTGACTGTATGTACATGGGCTTGTATTGTTTGGACCCAGGACTGTTCCAGTGTGCTAGAAGGGAAGTTTCCACCATGCTGACATTCACTGTCTCTATAAAAATTAGTATTTTAGTGACTAGCCAGCGAGGTACAGGACAGCATCCACCTCAAGAGCTGGCTGCAGTATGGTGCAAGCTGGCAGATGCCCCGGATCCCTCCAGTTTCACTGGGAACCAAGTGGTCTGTACACACAGGCAGGAAATCTTAATGCCCACCCAATCCGCAACCAAAGCAGGTTCATCGTCTCACTACAGGCAAGGCTTCCTACCACAACCAACCAAGAAAGACCAAAGGCTGTTGGCAAAGGACAGCTGTTGGCTAAAACGACTGTCATCACCATTTCCTTTCTGCTGCTGGAGCCACCTGGCTACGGAGCCAGAGGTGCCGTAAGGTTCAGCTCAGCTCTGTCTGCAAACTGCAGTGACAAAAAGCATCACGTCCAACAAGAGCTGAGAGCACCTTGGGAAAGGAAGCCTTCATGTGAGTGCACTAATAAAAGGAAGATAAATCTTTCATCACAGACCCATGGCAAAACACATTTGTACAGAAACTGACAATCATTCCACAAGTACATACATACAGAAAGTGCCAGAACTGTGTGTCTAATACTTTCACTAAAGGCAAGGTGACAAAATGTGCCTTATTTATGCCTGGCTTTAAAATTCTGAATAAGAAGTAGCTACCCAATCTCAAAAAGTACATGTCAAGTACCAATAAAAAGTATTACCCATAAACTTCACATCTGGGACTGGAGTTGGCAGTATTTGCTGCCTGCTAGAAAAACAAACAGAAAAAATGAGCTCCAAAATATGCATCAGCAAAGAAGATCCCAGAAGTACGGAACAAGAAGAGAAACAGCAGTGGCATGGCAGGCAGGTTGAACCCCCCAAAGTCCAAGAGCCAACAAATTCTGTTGGGCTTACAGTTTTCTGTAGCATAGTGTATTTTGCCATCATAATTCATATAGCAAAGCTCTTCCACGGTAGCACAGGGAAATCTATATGATAGCTTTGTCTTGCTAATGAGACACACTCAAGGTTAGATTTGGCAGCATTACACACCAGCATCACAGAGCAGCCTAGAGGAACAGAGGGCTGCACTGCCAGGGTACTTGGGGAGAGAGGAGAACCAGCAGCACCCTTTGGGAAGGGACAAGGGAGAACAAATGCTGGAGTTTATCACCTCTTTGGAAGACCTCTAAATGGCATCCCTGTGTGAATGCAAGGATCAGAACTAAAATCACTACTATGGTCCCCAGCTCTGCCTCTCACTGATGGACAGAGTACAAATACTATAGGCTACACACTGCAGAAAATTTGTCATTGCAAAATTTTAAACATTTGTGACAGCTGAATCTTTTGCAAAGTGAGAAGGAAAAAAAATTTTAAAAAAACAATACTTGTCATCACCTCCTAAGCATGCTCTCACTTCCTCTTGGTTTTTTTGAAGATGGTAAATAATTGTTTTGCTTGTTTCTTCACTTACTACCTTTTCCTCTTAGAAAAGCCACATAGTTTAGAAATATTTTTCTTCTCCAAGCCTAGAGGCTTTGCCACAGCTTCTGGAAAGACTGTTCCAGAAATACTTAGACTTGCTGGTTATTAAATGCCAAATCCTGGCAGGCTGTTCTTAACTTTCTCTAACTTTCAGGTATCTGAAGCATATCTGTTCCTTTGCATTAGTGGATATTAGTATTGTTCAGCAAGACAGCTTGTTCTTTCCTATTACATTTACTTATGGGGAATATAGGAAAGAAATCACAGTCCCCTCTCTTTGCATTTACTACCTTTACAAAACTTGCCCAATTAGAAGAATCATTGAAAAGTGAGTACTAAATAATGGCTTAGATACAAAAACACTTACTGTTAAAGTAAGCAAGCTTATTAGCATACCTACACATAAGCAGTTATTAAACTATTTCTAGGAAAAAACACTATTCCATCTGCACTCAATTTTGCACATTAGTTTCACATGAAACCTCCCTATTCTAAAGACTCCTCACATTACAGAAGTATCTTCTGCTCCCCAATCTTTATAAGACATTCTTTTGAAAGAAGAAGCTGAAGAGTTATAAAGCATCTGCTTGTATAAAAACAGTGATTCAGCAGGAAACACGTACTTGAAATACCCTTCACAAGAAAGGGCTTATTCACGCGGGGACAGTTGGCAGGGCTATCTCAGTCTCCACTTGAATGCTTTTTCCAGTTTGTGTTAAAGGGATTCAGATGCCTGGGAAGAAGCTAATCACCATTTTTATAGGCTGTGGAAAGCAGTCTTGGTTCAGAATTGCAGGTGCTTGTACCAAAAGCCCTCCCAGTGAAAAGCAGAGGACCACAAGTTAATGTTCAACAGAAACTGGCAAATCTGCTGCGCTCACTGAGCAATGTGGTCAGGTGTGAACTGCAAGTGCACACAGAAAACAACGTAACAACTACGGCTGCTCAAAGCACTTAACGCACAATACGCTAAAGAGAAAAAGGCGGAGAACACCTAACACAGGAATTATTTTAGCCAATTCTAATCCTTCCACAATTTCTGCTCATGCCAATCACAGGAAGCTTTAGGCCTCCTAATAGGTATGTGCTTAATTCAGCAAGTAATGTTGCATATAACTGGAAGCAAAAATTGCCATAGTCTGTTGCAAACACCTTTATCATCAACATAATCAAGACATACCACCAAACATTCATTTGCAGTGGTTCTGCAAGCTGTTTCTGGATATAGGTTTACTCTTCTAAGTTTTAAACCAGTGTCAGTGCCAGCAAGGCTTTAATAGCAAGTAATGGATAATTAAGTTTAGTGGAAGAGTAAGAACAACCAAAGCAAACACTGGCCAGGCCACAGAACATAAAAATCCATTTCATGTCAATAATCTAATCTTCCTATGTATTATGTGAATAATATGACTGCATGAGAGCTAGTTCAGACTATGTCACAATTCTCTGAGCTGAAGCTCTTCGTGCTGTATTTTTCTATGTACTATTCATTAATCTGGAATTCTACAATATATGCCAGCTCTAAAAATACTTGTACTTTCAAGTTCTTGGACAAGAGTATTTATTTCATATGCTATGAAAAGAGTGTAGATGCTCCTACTTGGACAGAACAAACACATAAGACATGATGTAACATCACACCTATGGCTGCTTCCACTTCCAAGACAGTACCAAAGCAGCAGGTACCTTGCTTCCCTCCAACACTGCAAAAAGGCAGAAGTCCTACAGCCCAGCTCAGCATTAAAGGCCACCTTTGGGCACTTGGGTTTCAGTTCTTAATCCACACCACTAACATAACAGCGTCAAGATTAATACTGTACTATGTACTTACTTCGGCAACAAAATCAAAAAGATGTTAGAAATACTGGATTTGATTGCTGCCGGTCAGCTGACATAGAAGAAAAATCCCAAACAAATTGTGGATGCATAAGTGATCTTTACTTCAAAAAGTATTGGGGAAAAACATTAACTGCGTCTTGCTTGAGAAGCAGGCATTGAACTGCCAGTACCTCCTCTGTTTCCTAAATTAATTTGGACTACGACATACAGACATTTGTCTCAAAGTGTCTGAGAAAGAGCCACATGTCAGGTGACTCCGTATGGATCCTTTTGCTGTACAACAATATGGATAGGGGAAAAGAAAGATCTGAAAAGGAAGTGGGAAAATGTCAGGCTGCAAAGCTGGTGTTCTGCCATCAAAACACAGTATTACCTATTTCTTCTATAGATGTTCAGACTTCAAAAGCAGCAGCCGCATGCACTGTAGCACACGAACCCAGACCACACAGGATGTCTTCCCCCCCCCCCCCACCCCAAAAAATCCCTTGATTAAAGGGGGATATTTACAAATAGCTTCAGAAGTATGTATAAATCTCTTCCAAAATTTGCACATCCTAAGATAGGTGAAAGTAATATAACAACCATTATTAATTCTAAAACAAATGAAAAATTGAACTTATAAAATGTGTTCTATGCATGCAAACATGACACAAAACATTGCCTCTGCTACTGCAAGTTTTAGACTGGATTACATTGCAACCTGTTGCCTTCTCTTTTCAATTGAAAGCAAAGCTTTAAAAACACCAGAAAACTTGGAGCATGGAAAGGGGAGCAAGTTAAAATACAATCCTCCTTACATTCTGGGACTTGTTTATGAAACTTTAACTGTCTTGATAATCTACAAGTCATGAAATTTAAGTCTTGCTGCCCTTGACAAATTAAAAAAAGCTGGATTTTTAAAGGACAAGTTAAACATGTCACGTTTGGCAAATATTTTAATAATGTGCTTGTAAACTTTTTTGTTTCAATAGTCTTGTTCTGTCTGCATTACTATTAGTTGTTGCACTGATGAACGACATTTGAAGATGACCTTCAAGGACTTGGCTTCAAATTAAACCATCAGGAACCCTTAGGTTCTTAGGATAAGAGGGATCAGTGCCTAAGAGAGCACTATTATCAATTATCAATTATTTCAAACTTAAAGAAATAATAATAGTAACTGTTGTCTTTTAGGTCTCTGAACAGACAGAAATCAGGGAAGACAGTTTTAAGATTTGTTTTAGCTTTTTATGAACAGTCCTGTTGAATAACAGAAGCTAAACTATTACACCCACATTACAACATCTAGTTCAGGGCTATCTTTTCCCAAATGAGCTGACTTCTCTCATGAAAAGCAAGTAAACATGTTTTTTTTTTTCTTCTCCTACTGCAGACATTGAGCCAGAGCCATTCTTATGGCAGTCAAAGATTTTTTTAAAATGCAACCTTAACATTACAAATGTTGAATTCAATGTCAGTACTTCCCTCCTCCCCACTCCTAAAAATAGGAGAATATCACTGTCACCCAGGCTAGTAATCCTATCTTGGGCTACAAGGTTTGAGATGCATACAAGTCCTTCATCGTCTTCACTCACAGCTCCAAGGACAGTTGTGACAAAAACCGATTTCTTCAGCTCTCCTTCTCCAACCATCCAGAACACTTTTTTTTCCCCCCAATGAGAAGGAGAAATGGCAACATGGAGGCAAAACCATGTCTGCATTCCCCCAAGAAGCCTGGACTTCCACGCGCTATTCCTTACCTTGGTGGTTCAGGGAGATGCGGTTAGACGGTTCTTGGAAACCCGGTTCCACCAGATCCCGCCGACCATGAGCTGAAGTCTGATCTACATTGTCCTAAAAACAGAAGAGTAGAATATCTTACCAAAACCAGGCATTCTGTACTCCCTGCAAGCTACATTACACGGAGTCAAACCACCAAGACAAAACAGAAAAGCCCTGCCATGCCTCTGAAAGGAGAAACCAATGTCAGAGAAGGTGGGGGAGCAGATCACAGGGGGACACTAGGCTGCCACATTAATACATGTGGCATGGATCCAGAATCAATGACTGTGCTGTTGGCTCATCTGTACACCAGTTTGCATTTCAAACTGAGAAAAAGTGATGTAAATGCACTTCCTAGTTTAACAAAAGTTTCTTCTTGCATCAAATTATGCAGAGGCTTGGGGCTTTGTTTTCTTTAATTCCAAGTCTGTGGCTTAGGGCTTTGTAACTAATTAACTGGACTGAAACAGATTCAGTAGTGAACTACTAAACCTCAAGAGAAATCAGAAGTTCAGTTTAGATAAACATCCATGGCTCTGGATGCCAACCTGTTGTTTTTTTCATACTGGAACTCTCACAAGATCAAGTTTCATGAAGTTTTAACACAAACTGAATTTGGCTAAGTCTAAAATACCAGGGTTTCTCACAGATCTTGCCAAAGAAGACAACTAGGAGAAAGCAGGAAAATTGAAATACAAACAAGAAAATAGGAAAAGTAAGATAAGACACATTTTAGAAGTATGAGGAGACTTAGAGCAGGTACATGGTTTTAAAAAAGTGGCATACCTCTGCATATACCAGTTAAGGGTGGGTGTGGAAAAGTGCATAAAGTCGACTGCACTGATATATCACCAAGCATAAACTGCTGCAGCAATATACGTGACTATATACATGACCCTACTCTGCCCAAAGTGTGGGCTAAATACACAGTGGCATGACCTGCTTTTATGTCAAAACACAGGAACCACCTTCACAGCAAATGACATTGTAATTAAGGCAGAGCAGTAACACACACAGCGAGCGGCAATTCAACTGTGCGCAACCATGAGCCCTCAGCCCAGCATTGAAAAAATATAAGCTAATGCTCAAAAACATAATGGATGTAGTGTTTGGGGACTAGAACTGTATATAGTTATACCAGTATCTCTTCATCAGAGACTGTCTCAGCAAATGCTTGAGCTTTGAATCAAGCACTCAAGCACTGCTCTCGAGTGTCGTCACCATCAGGGTTCAGTTCAGGAGCCCAAAGGCATTTATAAGACAGAAACTGACAACAGTGGTATGACTAAGAAAGGTTTTTATGAGTAAACACTGTATGATAAGATACAAATGGCATCTATCTATCTATGCCAGATACAACTGGGACCACTCAAACTTCTGCCTCCATACTGGCTATCTCCCCTTATAGCTCTTTACATTCTTTGCACTGGTTTTCACAACACTGGCTGTTATTTCATGCACCACATCTCGCTTATCTCATGACTTTTTGTTATTGCTTCTCAGGAATCAAAAAAAACCCCAAACCACATCAGACCTTCCATCAGCACAACTGTCTTTGTTCTTACTTTCTTGAAACACAGCAGTATTTGTTTGCTCTTTCACTGGAGCTAACTGAACACTCAGTAGGAACAAGCAACTCAGGAGCTCCTGTTTTCATCAAATCCCTCGCAACTACAGGGTATCACATTCTAACATTATTTTCACTTTTGGAGCACTAGTCATTCTCACTGTATTTATCTCATTTTCTTTGGGACACCACACCACCATCACTGACCTGGCCCATATCACCTCCACTTTAAATCTGAGGCAGAAAATCTGGGACTTGCAGCACAAGGCAACTGCAGAAAGGACATACAAAATTATGTGTCTGTTCCCCAGAAAGTTCAGTTGTGATTTTTCCAAGGTGCCACGGGCAACAGCAGGAGGAGATGTTTATCTAGGAAAAGTTTCAGTCAAAACTTAAAAGCTGAAGCTGACTTCTCTCAGTACAAAGGCTAAGAGGTAAGCATCACAGGCATGGAGAACTCAGCAGAATGTCCCTCCCCAGCCCAGAGCTTTTCTCTGTGCATTTCCCTTCATGAAATTCAACATGATCAATTTTTATGGGGTAGCTAAAACCCCACAGATGCAGTTTAGCAGCATTAGTTCCACTTCCCAGGAAGAAGTCCCAATGTCTAACACATGGATGCAGTGACGTATTGCCTCTTAGCTGGGAAGAGCAACAGGGCATCCCAAGAGAAATAAAAGTTGGAACAAGAAAACCAGTTATAAGCTATTTGTCACACACCTAAATGTGTTGTCAGTTGCCCCAACATATACAAGTCCCTTCTGGAAGGCAGGATTCATGAAATACTATGTAGTAACAAAGGTGAAATGGGGCCGAGATGCATCATTTTACATTTGGGTTTCCCACAGCAGTAACACACAAACACTTGACTGAGGGACCTTATTTCAGGCTTTCACTGGGCTTCAGGCCCATAACTCTTCAATTAAACCAGACTTTTCTTTTTTTTTAACTAGCAATTGTCAAAAATCTACAGGAATAGGATACGCCCTCTCTGGAATCACCTTACATCTGTACCAGAAGATGCTGAGAACCACAGGCCTTACTCACAAAGTTGAGCCAAAACCATGGTAAGGCAGATCAAAGTTTTCAGAAGCAGAGGTTACAGTGACTAATGACTGCTGGTGCTGCCCGTATAAAGCTGATGCCCCTGCCTGCTTTGTTCAGTGCAAACACCTGCCCACAAGATCCAGAGAGTTCTCCTGCAGCTTGAGCAAAACAGGGAGGCAAAGGTTTCCTCCGGACACTGCGGGCCAGCAAAACCCAGGTGCTAAAGCAAAGCGACAGGCCGTGCATAAACAAAGCCACACCTGTTACAGCAATGCAGGCAGTGGAGGGGAAAAGGTAAGGGCGGTGAGGTTTAAAGAGCCAGGGGTAGTTTCACATGACCCTCCAGAATCTGTTTGTGTCCGTTGTGCACAGACAAACACTGGCACTTGGCCAGCTGCAGTGGAGATCACACACTGGAACAAGGGTAAAAGAAGAGAGGGGAGGGGGGCAGGAAATAAAGTTACATAATTGCTCCATGCCAGCAGCCTTATTGTCGGGCCCCAGCTCGGGGCTGAGGCCATGGCCTTCAGCAAGGTGGGCACCTGCTTTGGTCCATCACCATCCCCGTGCTGCAGCTGAAAGCAGCCTCCAAGTAAGTAATTTGTTTGCTTCATGGTTTAATCCCCAGCTCTCCCTCCTCCTCCAATAAATGCTCTCAATATGAAATTAAAGCATGTTACCTAACTTACTGTACCATCCAGCTATCGTAGTATTTTTAGAAGCTAGCTGAGCATTAGCCCTCGCTGACTTTTTGCATATGCTGTTTTCTCTGTCAGTCAGCATCCGCAACCAAGGATGATTTAATTGAGTGACTAGCAAGAGTGCTAGAAGGACTTGAAGCAGGGTCCTTTAAAGCATTAGCATTTCATAAAGCCAAACACACCATCATTACAGGTCAGATTACAGTGTCCTTTTGCAAACCCATGTTGCACGACACAAAATGTGACATGCTTGCATCGCCTTAAGAGCCAAAGTCCACTCATAGACAGTGTTATCTCTACGTATCAGTAACCAGGACAATCTAGATTTATTTTTCAATCTATAACCCAGCCTTTCAAGTTGCACTCCTTCAACTATGACATACAATGTTTGCTGCTGCTTGTGCTAGCACAATAAGCATTTCAGTTCTCTAAGAAAATACTAAATCTCATCTTTTAATCAGAGAATCAGCCAGACATATACTACAGCAGCTCTGCTGTCTGCACAGGTGCTCTTTAATCACCTCTTTGGCTCCAAGTGCCACTGTTCCCACCTGCATTTTAGCTCAGGAGAGTATGAGATAGCATTATTAGACAGATCGGTGTGTTGCTACTACTCTACTGCTGCTTCTCTCATCCTAGTTTTTTTCAGCAAAGGTTATCTAGTCAGTCATTCAGGGTAATCTCACAGGGAAATAGAGAAGGGAGGAGGCAGATTTGAAAGCACAAATAATGAAGTATCATTTATACTTCCCTTCTCCCTCATTCTTTGTGAAGAAAGGGGTCTAGCATTAGCAGAGATAGAGCAGCTTTCTGGAGAGGTGTGGAAATCCCCTGAAGGCTTCTGCTTCTTCTAATTTCAGTAGTCACTGGAAGTTTACAAGATGAAGAAAGGCTACAAGTGGCAGCACAGCTTCTCGGAAGGACCTGGGAGCACGGCCAGACTGAGGATGTCCAGACCACCAAGACAACAGCCCCTGTTTTTGGATTTACTGTAGCTGTCTGCAAACCCACAGTGCCGTGCCCCTGAACAAAAGGTTCAATTGAGCAAGAGCCACGCATACTCATGCCAGCAGGCCCACAGCAACAAATTAAGATCATGACATACTTCTGATGTTTGTACACCGTCCAGCACAACAGAAAGCAAAGTCAGACGTGCTGATGGGTCTCACCGCAATTTAGGAGACTATCAAGGCAGATATGCCTCAGTTTGCAGAGAGGGCACTCCTGCCAAGCAGGAGCTCCCTGCCAACCTGGCGGTGCTCCTTCATCACACCAAGGTACAGGTCTTAAAACCAGCTGAGCGTAAAGAGAAAATTAGCAAAGTCATTATTTGAACCACCACAGCTTTACTCTGTTCAGGCAACTTGTGCACAGCAAAATAAAGTACCTTATATTACCACAGACCGAGGAAGCTATTGCAGAGTGCTCAAGCATAAGTGGTTCCCAGAAAAAAAAGCAATTACACAAATTCACTGAAGAGGTGAACACCAGGGTCTGTGGAAAAGTGGACACCAGCTCCAGGCTTCAGGAGCAGAAAGGGGATACTTTGAGAAATTACACTCTCTCTTTATATCTGCAACTAGTTGCTCTTAGATGAAGGACACAGATAGACAAACATTTCTTTATCTGACCCAGTACTGTCATTCTTAATATGCCCCTGGAGTTTCCTTAGTCAATGAACAGATTAGACATCATTTCTTCTGAGGATGCTTCATAAGATTCCTCACTTTCCAAACAAAAGACTGTTTGCATTTATGTAAAGTAGCTTCCTGCACTGCTTTTTAAGCTACGCTGATTCTCTATACCATGATTTTGCAGCTTTGGTTTACTTCAAGCATCAAGTGTAGGAGGAGGATAATAGGAGGAGGATAATCAATTATGCTAAGTGCCGAGTAGCCAGCTAGTCATCTAAGTAAACTTTCCTACAGCTTACTGGTATCTACAGCCATCCAGACTTTCTGCTCACTCAATTTTACTCTTAGCCCTGTGAAGGCAAACACACAGGCTATTACAAGAACAAATCCGACTGAAGGATCCAGACCAGTGTTCAAGTTCTAATCCAAACTCCGCAGTCCAGATCAATTAGTAATTCATGTGATGCTCCTTTCCTAGAAATACAGCAGCACAGTCCCCTACCAGATAGCTGTTTAGTACAACATATTTTCAGCAAGCTGGCACTCCAGAGTTTGAGGAAATTTGTCCCAAGTAAGAGTCCTGAGGGAAGTGCAAGGCTCTTGGATTTGTCCAAAGTCACTGCTTTGCAAACAATTTCAAGTTTACTCAAACACAGCGTGTATATTTTACTGTTTTCTGCCAGAGTGCTTAACATGTCATACAAATAAAGAAAACACAAGCTTTGCACACTAGGCAAAAAACTTTAAAGCGCATTCTCAGACAACCCACATATTACATAATTAAAGACCTGTAACCTGGTTTCCTGCCTCTTAACTATAGCCATTTGACTAGGTAAGAGCCAAGTGAAAGGCTCAGTAAGTCAACAGAGTAACTGTGAACCTAGAATTTTAGCATTCCCATTGCTAAGAGAGCTTGTACAAACAAGAGCTTAAAATAAAGCCACTTAGCTTTGTCAAAAGTTGGGCTCTCTCTCCTGAAGTAGCAAAGCCACTAACTGCAGGAATCCTTCTGATTTTACAGTACTGGCTGTCAAGACAGGGAGCAATAACCCTAGAGACCAAGAGCAAACAAGCCAGCTCAGGATTACAGGAGCAGCAAAGGCAGCAGCACATTCCTCCCGACACACCACAGCACCTCCGATCCTCCCTGCCACAAATCACTGAAAACATTCAATAACCTGGCAGGGCACACAGACCTGTTGTGATCCACACGTTCCTACAACCCTCAGCAGACTTACCAGCCCACCACACAACGTATATGATAGCTACAACAGACCGGGAACTAGCAAAGAGAGAAGGAAAATGAGGCTGACAGACAAGACAGATCTGCGCCCGTGGTCCATGTCTCTGCAGTGGCAGAGAATTTGTTAAATGAATCACAGGAATTATATTACGTCCCATGATACAGGGGAAGGCAGAAAGGCTTGTCAGTCTGACCTTGGAGGAACTTCTCTCCCGACCCTCTCTGGGCTTCAACAACCCACTGATCAGAAATCCTTGAAGTCTGAAAAAAATTGGGGGTTTGGACCCTGTTGTCAACACTGAAACCCCATAGTGTGCATGCCCCAAGCCAGTGAAGTGTTTCTTCCTAAAAGCTGTGGCCTGACACAGTTATAGAAGCCACTGCTATAGCTGAGCCAGAAAGTTATTTTTCTGAAGGTGCTTCAGATTTATTTTTAGGAGTCTAGTTATGTGACTTATCACTACCTGCATTGCAACTGATATCAGGGCAAACCAAAAACTGCTGTCATTGACCAGCCAGCTTCTTCCTGTCACCCCTGCCCCGACTCCCAGTGTCTCTTTGGCATCCAGGAAATTAATTAATTAATTAATTAACATAGTCTATCAAGAGCTGGACCACAACTAGCAAGCTCCATCAGTATCTGGTAGCAGCAGTTTACTCCTAAAAGGCTTTTCTCCAGCAAGGCAGGAGTGAGCACACCATTTTAGCTGACAGCTGCAGCAATGCACTTTTACAGCATGCATACAGGCTAACATTACAGACTCAGCTTCTCTAGCCTGATTTTTGCAAAACTGGCATTAACAGGGCTTTCAGCACTCCTGAACCCAAAGTTTGGCAAGAACTCTCTCACTAGATACAGTCCTCTCTTAGTAGGAACCAATCACTTCTGCAAGAATTGAGCTGTCTCCCCATACTCTGCACAGGGAAATTGGATAGTATATTCCACAGCGTGCACTTTTTGGGCCAAACTGCCATTTATTATGGTAGAAGAAAATTCTGGGCATCATGGTTGCTGTCTTTTAATCAGTTAGCAAGGAGGGAATCCAACCAACAGGCTTAGAAATGCTAAAAGCTTTGTTCTATTTTTAAAGAGACTGAAACCACTGTGGCTGTTAGAGACAGTTTACATAGTTTACAGCTTAAATAAAGTCTTGAAATACAGAAAAGAAACAAGTGCACAAAGTGCTCAGCGACAGCAATCACTCCTTAGAGGTGTGTTCACCTATAAAGTACTTAGAAAAAAGAAGCATTTGCTTACTGATAAAGCATCCTTTTACTTATGTTTTTAAAATAAACTATGTTTCTTTTCATGTCCAACAAAACACCACTGAATAAATGAAGTTTATATTAGGAAATTCATCACAGTAGAAAAGTCGCATGCTTACATGGAAATTTTGTTTCTTCTGCTGGTGCCCACAGAACCTGATAAAGTATCTTTAGCTTGAATTTAATTGTAAGTTAGCCTTACCTCCAGAGCAAGTCACTTTCACTGGCAAGGGACTGCCACTGACAAAGTTATATGTTCAAAGCTACATCCTTTGCTGCATGTTCTAAGCTCTTTGGTTTTGGTCAATACTGACTCAAGCATTAAAGTCCCTGAAAAATCTGGTTTTTGTGAGAGTGAACTGTAATTATCCACGGTAATGTAAAAATTGAGTTTTGTTACCATGAGAAGGTATAACCTAAAGCAGTATGTCATATTCCTCTTCTTTTTAAATAGGCTTTTCAGTGAGATCTTGTATCAAAGAACTGACACTTAACAGACTACACTACTTAAATTGAGCCAAAAGCACAAATCCATACGATTTAACTACTATGTCAGATGGTGCTCTCGCAATCTAAGGGAGTAATGCAACCCACAACAATGTGTTGTTGCTCATAAAACCTTTAGCCTATTCAAGAATCCTTACCAGGGTCACTTTTCATGTTTTGTCCAAGTTTCTGAAGTGCATGGTCAGACTATATTCCTTCTTCATCAGAAGGACAAAAAGAAATATAATGGGAATTAATATCTATACCCTGGTGCAATGGAAAAATTCAGCATGTCACACACTTGCTAACACACCTGTCCAATCTGAGAAAGCATCTTCAAAATTATTTCCTTTTAGCTTGTATTAAAAAAAAACAAAAACAAAAACAAAAAACGAAAACCAACCACAAACCAAAAAAAACCCTCCATAAATTCTTTCGGGGGAAGCTGTAACAGAAAGAAGGTACAGGATATTTAATCCTTTCCAACACACTGGCCTCCCCATGCTCAGACCTGTGAAATACAAGGTAGCTCATCTGTTCTACTTGGCATCAAACCTACTACAGCTTTGGTTATAGCAGCACTGCTGGCCAGCTGCTTCCAAGAACACTGGCTTTGGGAGTCAGGTTTTGACAGCATCCTTCCACCACATGGACAGGAGACGTTCCGCAAAATGTCTTGGACAGTCTGTCCCAGCACAGGCTAATGATGCCCTGAAATAACCTTGGAAGGCTCAGTGCTTGAAAGGATGAGCTGATGGACTCTGGATCTGGCACTGCAGCCACAAATTTGTGTGTCTCAGGCCAGGGGAGGGAGGACAGAAGGGAAGACGCCACCGGGTTGAAGGAACCGCTATTTCCATACAAGTGCATTCTCTTCAGGAATTTATATTAAAATCTGTATGCTTTGGGAAGTGGCACCCACAGCCAGATAACCTAAATTACATGTAAATTACATTAATGTAAGCTTTTAGCTAGGAAGCTCTAGACATCAAGACAGATGAAACTTTTAACAAAGGAATGGAAGTAGCATGAAATGCAAAAGAATTTATACCAACTGAATGTGGGTCTGCTCTCTTACAGGCAATAGTGCTATCCCCCCTTTTGTCTTTGTGATGGTTCAGCTTCAAACTGAGAATCTGAACAGACCAACGAGTGAAGATGGTTCTTTACATGCCTCAATGGAAGTTACAAAATTATAAACCTCCTGTGGGACAGGAGCCACTGTGCCCATACAGACCATTAAAATTTACTGGAAGCCAGCATGCAAAGTAACTCTCACCTACTAATGAAATTGCTCTTCAGGTCTTCAAATTGAAAATCTGACCAATGCTAGGTGTCATGTTGAACAAATTCATACAAGACTACCTTACTATCCTTCCTTGCTTCAACTATCAGCAATGTGGACCTCATGACTCCACATTCTAGCCAATTTGCTCAATTGCTGAAATTTAGGGTGTGCTTGGTGTCCCTCCCCTCCTTCCCAACAGTGTTCTTTGGCACTAGATACATAGTTAACTAGGTCTAGAAGTGTCTGTCCCATCTGAGCATGCCTGTGATCCTAATTACCTGGACCACACACCTTCCTGCTCAGATAAAGATCCATTCTCCTGTTACATGGTCCCATCTGCCCCAGAACTCATTGCTCACTTCAGACAAGGGGATTTGTAGTCCAGGTGACTTGCTCTCAATTAGATACAGAATTAACTCTTTACACACCTCCAGATCAGCAAGCCTTACCCAAAAAAAAGACATTTCAGAATCTCAGATATGAGGTAAATGTTTTTACACATCAGTTGATCGCTCTATACCCTACCTAAACCCCACAGAAATCATAGCCCCCTAAGGCACAATAATTATTCATGATTAATCACCCAGCATCAGATCTTGTATTGGAACAGACTGCTGTGCTCTCCCCTAATCAAATGTCAGGGTTACAGTCAGAGCAAATCAGTAATGTAATTTATGAAAAAAAATGTTGGAGTCTAAGAAACAGTCTGCAATATACGGGTACTTAAAAATAAATAGTTCTTTTGTACTGCTTACACTGCAGAAACAGATTACTTTGCAAGCCTTTAGAATAGAAAAAAAAAAATAAACCAAACCCCACATGTTTACCAACAGAACATGATGCCTGAATGTCTGCATTTCTTTCCTTAATCATGTATGAATCTCACTTAAACTGTGCAGCTTTAAGGAAGTCACATACATAACTGTGCCTTTCACAGCGATGTTCTCAGTTTTGCTGAAAAAAAGAAAAATCCTCACAGTGACGATCTATTAGACTTCATAAAGTTGCCACCCCCAAGTGTTAGCACACAATGGTTAGACAAAAATTCTAATATAAATGATGCTGCAGTCTGCATTACAGAAATACCTGCATAGAAATTGTCAATTCATAACAGCTGGAAAGAAAACAAAAATTAAGATAAGACTAACAACAGGAGCCATCCTGACTATTTCGGTGCATCACTGTCTCATTCCCATTTCTCAAAATGACAGAAACTTGCAGGGCTCAGTATTGGGCCCAGTCCTCTTCAGTATCTTTAGTGATGATCTGGATGAGGGTATCAAGGGTGCCCTCAGTGAGTTCATGGGCAACACTAAGTTGGGTGGGAGTCCTGATCTGCTGGAGGGCAGGAAGACTCTGCAGAGCGATCTGGATCGAAGGGACAGTTATATGAGGTTCAACAAGTCCAAGCGCCAGTTCCTGTACTTGGGTCACAATAACCCCATACAACACTCAAGGCTGGGGAAGAGTGTCTGGAAAGTTTTCCAGAAAAAAAAGCCTGGAGGCACTGGTCAACAGCAGCTGAACTTGAGCCAGCGCATGCCCAGGTGGCCAAGAAGGCCAAGGGCATCGTGGTTGTACCAAAAATAGGCCAGCAGTGCCAGGGGAGTGATGGTCACCCTGTACTCAGCCAGTGGTGAAGCCACGCTTTGAATCTCTGTGTCCAGTTCTGAGCTCCTCATTACAAGAAAGACACTGAGGTGCTGGAGCAAGTCCAGAGAAGGGCAACAGAACCGGTGAAGGGTCCAGAGAATGAGTCCTATGATGAGTGGCTGAGGGAGCTGAGGTTGTTCGGCCTGGAGAAAAGGAGGCTCAGGGGGACCTTATCACTCTCCACAACTACCTGAAAGGATGCTGTAGCCAGGTGGGGGTCGGCCCTTTTTCCCAGACAACCAGCAACTGGATGGGAGTACACAGCATCAAGCTGCACCAGAGGAGATTCAGGTTGGACCTGAATTCAAGAGGAGTTTCTTCATGAAAAGGACTGTTAAACATTGGGACAAACTGCACAAGAAGGTGATGGAATCACCATCCCTGGAGGTGTTCACAACTGGATAGGGAGCTTAATGCCATAGTCTAGTTGACAGGGTGGTGATCTGTCATAGGTTGAATTCAATGATCTTAGAGGTCTTTTCCAACAGAAATGATTCTGATTTTCTTGATCTTCATTGTCCTTAGAAAAAGAAGTAACTAAGTTTGACTGTAGTAAAATCCAAGCACCTCAAAGGTACTTTTTAGCCTGAGAACTTCTCTCAGTGCTTGGCCTAGTTTACCCATCTCTGTCTAATTTTCAAAAATCTAGGTACCATATGAGATATGCTTCATTGTTACATTTGTTCCAGTATAAATAAAAATACATATTTGTATCTATCCATCTCAAGGTGGCAGCTGCCATGTTTTCCTCTCCTTGAGGAAAGGGAGTTAATTGCAAGTAGGTCTACCAGTTATCCTACATTAAGAAGATGGCTTCATCAGAAAATCTTTATTGACTTAACATTCTCTGAAGGAAGAAAATTTACAAAAGATCAGCAATTTGCATTTAAATAGTAACAAATTACATGTAAAATTGCATGCTGTCCCAGGAAAACACAATACAAAGTATAAATCTTCAGTTTTTGCAGAAGCTGGCACACTAAAAGCAAGCACGTCAATCACCTCTTCATGCTTGGAAGGTTTTCTTTTTGTTTTGCTCTGTTTTAAAGTTGTTCAGAGTGTAAGTGTGTCAAGTGACCACTTATTTAATATAGCTCCTCCCCACTTCTTTCAACACCTACTGGACACATCCAAGGCAGTTATCCACAGCACATCAGAACATACACTGAGGTGCTTCTACGTGGTTAGCAGCAGCTGCTTTAATTCCACACAAAGCCTCTGAGGCTACATTAAAGCCTCAACAGATCAAAAGGGTTTCCTAACTTCCAGTATGCTACTGGAGAAAGGTCTGGTGTGCCAAACAGTGCCAAGGCAGCACATGAAACAAAACAAGAAAACCACCTCAAAACAAGACCTGCCCAGGTAAAGGGTCTCCAAACAAGAAGAGATTTGAAGGGAGATTGCAAAACTGGTCAGCCAGAAGAAAAATTCAAGAAATCCCACAGTTGTAATAAATCCACATGTGGAATGTTTAATCATGCTGGCTTTAGCAACACTGAAACACTACTGCCATCAACCGCAAGAACATCTCGGCAAATGGATTTCTACTGTTTGCTCCAAGAAAAGATGGGATGCAATTGGATGAGCTGCTGTTCAATCAGTATTGAAGTGGCTTTTCTTTCTCTTCTGTGAAACCACTGCTGAAGACTAGGTAGGGGAAGTAACTTGTTTACCTTGCAGTTCAAGGGGCTGGCAGCTTGCACACGAGCAGCTACAACGCTTCAGCTGAATGGTGATTAATTCAAGGTGGTATATTTTACAGCACAACCAGTATCTATTGTACTGCTTCCTCTAGTTTTGAGCTATTCTTTCTAACCCACAAATGCAGGTCTATGAAATAAAGGTAGTGGAAAAGGTTCCTGCTGAGATTAAAGAAAAAAAAAAAAAAAAAAAGGAATCGTAGGATGAGAAGGAAAACAGGGAAAACTTTCAACTAGGCTTCAGAAGCAAGCTGTGGATGAGAGGAATGGGCCACCTTCTGGATACAGATAAACAGAAGACTACTTATTTAGCTAAAACAAGAAAATTAGCTGTGACAGATTACCTAGAAGCTCATTAGCACACAATGCTGACAGCATGTGTATAATCTTACGTCATAATAATACATGCTACTGTGTCAATATCCCTGTTTCAAAAGATGCTACTGGGACAGTCAATGGATGAGAAGTTTCTAGTCTTGTGGGTTTGGGTTTATTTTAATCTTTAGGGCAAGTCATACTCTAAAAGATACATTGTCAGAAAGCTATTTTTCCAACTTGCTCTCATCCAGCATAGCAGTTATGGTTTATGACTTAACCATACAGGCAGTTCACGTTCAACAGCCAGCAGCTTGTCATAATTCTGAGGACATAGAGGAGTCCAGAAAAAACAAGATTGCAAGAGATGCCTTCTTCAGAACATCTTTAGCACACTTCAGTTAGACCTTTTCCTCAGACCATGGCAAAAAAAATATATTTCATGCAGAAATTTCACCAGCAAACACAGAGAAAGGAATTTTTTTCCATCAAATTTGCAACAAACTGCCTTATACTTCTGTATGGCCAGAAGTAGAGAAACAGGCCCTCTGAAGGCTTAATTCACATACACCTTAGAAAACAGGCTCTACAAACACTTCCAGCTGCAAAACACTTGAGGTGACTACCTCAAATATTGGCATTTATATTTGGGTTGAAAAATTCCTTGAGTCTGTCCTGAATTTGAAAAGGAAAAAAAATTCACCTAACTTGAAAGGGCATGTATGGGTGAGTAAACATGCTAAGTTGCTTTAATAAATGGATTATTTATGTATGTATGTAACATGTGTTACATATGATCCTGGAGTTACCTTCTGCAGAAATCTTTCCAAGAGGTCATGGTGGTGTGGCCAAGAAGAGCGAGCTCTGGAAGGAGGATATGCAGAGGGGGAACAGGGTAGGAGCACACAGAAGGACTGTGCAGGATAAAAGGGCTTCTCTCAAGCAGGTGGCAGGAGACCCAGAGCCTGTAGAGGGTGACTAGGAAAGAAAGGCCATGGAAGTAGACTAGCCACAAATACTAGCCACAGTTAACTGTCACCTGACATCATCATTGCCAAGATGTGTTCCAGAAAGAGCCCATGATCTCCTTCCAGGACGGCCAGAACATCTTCTCCCAAGCTCATCCATGCACTACTCTCCATCAGCCTGAACATAACCACTCAAAGAAATCCTGGGAGGCCAGGTGTCTGCCAGAGAGATGGCAGAGGTAGAAAACCCACAGGCAGGAAAGGGAGATGTGAGCCTTGCCAGGCTAGGCACGAACTCTTTACAACCAATAAGACAGCTCATGCATTTGAAGGCTTTTGTCAGCCCTCCCTCCCTGACCTGCGCTGCCTCCTTGCTCTCCAGGCACATGGATAGCACCTCTTCTACAATGGGCCCACAGTGGAAAGAAAAGGGGAACATGTGGCCAGGACTCTCCTGCCTCCCCACCAAATGACTCAGTCAGGGGCAGTCATGACCAAAGGACAGCAGCATCATGAGGGTGGAAGCTCATAAGCCACTCAGTAAGGGGGAGCTACCCTACATCGCCCCAAGGGTGGTCCTGGGGAGATAACACTGGCAGTAGGTCCTCAGAGAAAGCAGCACAGATGGTCCACTTGGATGTAAGCCTTGTGAGAGAGAGTAAACATCAGGGAAGCCAGAAGAGTGCCATGACAGGAGGCTGAGTACCAAAAGCCTGTCTGGGAAGCCACAAAGGACAGTGCTGGGACAGGAAGCACCTGAACAATTATCTAGCACCTCTAGGTTCTCCTTTGCTTCTGTCACGCTGCCAAGTCCCTCATTTTTCACCGCAATACTTCTTCCCAAAAGAGGCACCCACCATCTTTAAGATTAATGTTCAGAATACCTGTCTTGCTCAAACCAAACAAATCCATTTTTGCAGCCAGGTGCATGGGATGGGGAGAAACTGGACACAAATCAGCTAAATCACATTTCTGACCCACTCACGAGTAAACAGTGCCATTCCAGCTGCAGGCAGCACTGAACATTACAGAGATTTCTGGAGTGGGTTGAAGATAACTTCACATCACAAGTGATCAGTGAGCCAACTGGGGAAGCATTTTCCTGCTTGACCAACAAGCTGGCAAAGCCAGCTGGTGGACAAAGAAGAGCCAGTTGGCGAGGAAGAGGTTGACGGCAGTGGAGATGATGCAAAGATGACAGTAATGAGTAAGCAAAGAGAGCAAGACTACCAGCAAAAGTACAGTCCTGGACTGTGGGAAAGCAGATTTTTGGCCTGTTCAAGGATCTGCGTGCAAGGTTCCCTTGGCAGACTTCTCTGAAGAACCAAGGTATACAGGGCAACAATCTGATCTTGCAGGACAGCCTCCTCAAGCCTCAAAAATGGCCCATTGTGGCATGCAGAAAGTCACAGGGGAATGGCAGAAAGCAAGCTGAATGGACAGGCAACTCCTGCTTCAGCTTAAATGCTGAAACACAAAGAAGATTGAAGCAGGAGGAGGTTACGCAGAAAGAATATGGAGATTGTACACATGCTGAAGAGTTAGAGCAAGCACAGGATGCCAAGAAAAAACAAGGAATTGGTATACAGGCAAGTAAGGACAAAAGAATGGCTAATATTAGTTTACTTCGTTCTCAATTGTGCACAGGACCCAGCAGCTAATGATGCAAAAGACCAATGACTTTCTTGCCTCAGTTTTCCCTAGTTCCTCCTCATGTCTCCCAGTTCTTTGAGCACAGTGTCAGCATCTGGAGGATTGAACTATTACTCACAGCAAAGGAAAGTTATGGATCAGACCAGCTAAATAGGAGAAGATAGGATGTGTTAGAAGGTGCTAAGGAAGCTCGCCAATACCACTGCAAGGCTACTCCCTATTATCTTCAAAAGAGTAAGTCACTAATCAGAGGATGATTCTGGTGACTGCAGAGGCAGAAAACACATTCCTCTTCAAAACAGGTGAGGATGACAATATGAAGAATCAGAAGCTGGTCAGCCTTGACAAGTTGGCAAGAGTAAGGAGCAAGTCCCCCTGGAAGTCACTGCCAGGAACGTAAAGGACAAAAACAAGCAACTGGTAAATCTACACTGGCTGTTCCAAAGAACAAGTCATACTCATTTGCAATTTATACCATTTGTACTAAGGGTCTTATATCTCAAGAAACCAAAGCACTTACACAGATCATGGACCATTGTCCTGCCTTCTGATTTCATCTAGCTGCACATACTAGGTTTCTTCAAACATATAGTTGAAATTTTACAATGCTGGACAATCATATGGGATTTTTGGAACATCTATTTTCATTAGAAGAGTAGGCACCTCATTTGTACACCCCACAGCCCAAAGCAACCTGCCTCAATATAGCTAAAGGCTGTAGAAAAGTCAACTGAATATTTGAGAAGAACCTACTGCAACAGCGTAATATTAATCAAAGATACCTCTTTGCCTCCACTGAAGTATCAATTCTACAAAACTCACGTGAGCTGAAATAACAGCCTGTCACTCTCCTACACTAATAGCTTCAAGAACTTCTTCAAGAAAGGTGCCAACACCACTTTGTCAGAAACCCCCTCCTGAACTGTGCAGAAGTATTCACTCTTCTGGGGAACTTGCCAGCATGACAGTATTTACTGTATGACTAATATGCATTAATGAAGCACAAATGGACAACTATTTACTTGTGCTAATAACTAAAGCACTTTATTAGAGCTAAGGCCTCCAGCATGAAGGACTGCCAGGTTCCCCCACTTGCCAAAGTTATGTCAAAAAATGGAGCCAGTGTGTAAGACATCAAGAGCTACAGACAGTGTGTAGTAGAGTCTTAAGTCATTGTTTAACATTCAGCTTGCAAAGGACCAGCATGCTCCAGAACCACTGGCTGTTTCCGAGGGCTTGCCTTTTCATTGTAGAGGCTAGAATTTCAAATATGCACACTGGTTGTACCAGCACACAGGCCAAAGCTATCTTAAAATAGCAGTAAAGCCTGAGAGCTTTGCTGGGAGTTTGTGTTCTACCTTTGAATGCTCACTGTTCTTTCAAAACCAGAAATAAAAACACTGTATCTTAATGCCTCAGATTAAAATATCAATACTATCTAGCATAAAAGGCCATTAATACCAATAATCTGGCCCTTTGTTCGTGAAGGATTCCTGAAAGCTGATCAATTTGGTAAAATTCCATCCCGAAAAAGCAAAGTCAGCCATACAAGAACAAAGTCCTTGCTCCATCCCACCTCTCCACGACAGGAACATACCTGCAACACTAGGAATAAGGGATACACCTCGAAAAGAGGCATGGTTTTGTGGGAACCTAGGAATAACTTTTTAGAAAGACCATTTCAGATTACATTATATTAGGAACTGAAAGAAAAATTCTTAGGGGATGGAAAAAGAGCAGGTAAGGACTGTTTTCAGTCATAGCTAGTGCTAGGTGGACTTGATATATTTACCCCTAGCTTTACCAAGTAAGCGGCACCTTCACTACACCAAGGCCACAGTGAGTTCAGGCTCTCCCTTCTTCTTTGAATCAGCACCTTCAGTTTGGAGTAGAAAGTCTGCAGGTGTAGAAATGGAGATCTCTGAGGCATCACAAAGTTTGGAAATTGTACCCTCAGTTTCTTTTTAGGAACAGGAAAATTCTCCTCTCAGATCTGATCACATGAACAGCTTGATGCAGAATCACAGGATTTGGGGTGGTAGTTTGGAAGAGTTTTTTCCTCCCTCCAATTTTAACTTTAAAAAAAAATTTAAATAAGTGCTTATGAAATATTGTCCTTCCTTTAATCAAACACATTCTCTTTAGACTATGTAAGGCAAGAAAATACTGGGCATAACTTTGCACAAAGCCTGTATCTAGATACATTTCTTGGAAATACTTAAATATAAGGCAACATTATATCATTGGTCTTTTCCAAGGATAGAAAAGACCTCTCTGAGCCAACTGGCATGGACAACAACATTAAGAATTATCCAAGCCACAGTGCTTTCTTGAAAACTGACAGCTCCAAATACACAGCAATATTATCTTCCTCTTAAAAAAACAAAATAATCTTCTCCGCTGGTTACTGTTTACTCATATGTAGAGCACAGAACATCTGTAGGAGGAAGGTTCATTAAAAGCACACCCCTCCAAACTATCACTAACATAATTCCAGTTGGCTGTGACAAATGCAATTTTAAAAACAATGCTTCCATTCCTTTGTATTTTAGGTTTCTATCATCTTATATTTATGCAGGTGTTTGAAGTGTGAAGCTGTGTTAGGACTGGTACATCAACTCTCTTCTGTTAAACTAGAGCTGTTACTAACATGAAAAAACTCATACCGGTAAGTCTCCAAATAACCAGTTGGTAAACAGCTTGTTAAATATTTACTCATTTGGAAAAGATCCAACTCATTAAAAAATATACAGGATTTTGTTTGGTGCTATAGTCTGCTAAACTGATTGTTACCATTGCTTCAGAAGCTTTGTGAGAGAACAGAAAATAGTCTGTTCTTATCAATGTGGGTATTTTTTCAGTCTGAAATTATCATATTAGAAGTTGCATAGAAGTCAGAACCTAAAGAGACCCACTGCTTTTGATTTTCACAGTATCACTGAATGATTGGGGTTGGAAGAGATCTCTGGCTGTCACCTGCTCCAATCCCCCGCTCAGGGCCACCTACAGCCAGTTGCCTGAGACTATGTGTGGATGGCTTTGGACTACCTCCAAGGGTGGAGATTTCACCACCTCTCCTAGGCAACCTCTGCCAGTGCTCAGTCACCCTCACAGTGAAAGAGCGCTACCCAGGAGGGAACCTCCTGTGTTTCAGATTGTGTCCATTGGCTCTGGTCACCAGGGAAAAGAGCCTGGGCTCCATTCTCTTTGCAACATTTCAGGTATTTATATATTTATATATATTCCTAACATCCCATCCCCTCTCAACTTTCTCTCAAGTATAAAAGTAGCAAACTGTAGGCTTAAACATGTATGAAAACCAGAGGTAAACCAAGAGACTGCTTGCATTTAACAACAGGTTCAGTCTAGTGTTTAAGCATGAAATCATTAACAGGAAGATGCAAAATTAAACTTCTTTACTTTATTTCTTCACTTGATTTGCAACATCTGTGTTGTTTACTAACCAGTGTTAGTAGTAATGCAAATAGCAAATAATATGATTGACAACTAGAGTGCTTTGAGTCTTTTTTCTCGATGGGTTGAAAAAATTCATATAATTGAAAAATGTGGACTGAGCCACTTGAAATTTCTTGCTCACATCCACCTTCGAAAAAAGACTTCATGTTTGGCCAACCAACTTCTATAAATTAGAATACAAAAGCAGAAGTGCAAACAGTAAGGTACATGCCTGCAATTGGAAATGTAGAAAGGTAAACTGGTACAGCAAAAAACAAAAAACAAAATTGATGAGCATTTCTTGTAAGAAGGGAAACTGTAATCAATTGTATATAAGCTTAGTGTAAGATACAAATTTCTTTGATGTTATTTTGCTTCATTTAAGTATTCTGATGATACACCGTAGTGCTGGCAAGTACACTTCCAGTGGCATCTTTAGGAGGTAAGCACCGCACTTTTATTTCAATGTTAATGAAAACAACTTGTTTTGGGACAATTTTTTAAACAGATTTTTTTCCAAGAAAAATAGAGGCTAGAAATCTAGCTTCAGTTGGTCTTCAATGAAAACTAACAAGCAGCATCAACTCTATCTGTAAAAAACATTTGCAGTCTCCACTCAGGGAGACAGATTTCATAACTTCATATTGGAGGCAACATGTCTTGTAAAAACATTCACTAATGTTCACGCTGCTTTGTGCTTTGTGTCTGCTCCAGTCCGTCAACCCTCTACACCACATACATGTAAACTGTTAAAACAAGAGTATCGTCAATAAAAGATCCGTTGACTGACACCATATTTCACAAATCTGATGACTTTCTGCATTGGCAGTAGCAACATTTCAGCTTTTCTTTATGCAATATGTAGAAGAATGATGCAATGTAATAATGCATCTGGTGGTTTTTCACTCAGCTATGCCCAAGGACTTTGAAAGCCTGCTTGTGCACTCTGGTCCTTCCATACTGTCCTCTTAGCATGAAAAACCCAAACCCTGGGACTAATTTTATGCAAGCAGAATCCTTGTACATTTAAGCCTTATAAGAGTAAATTAAGCTACTGTTTATTTTGAATCTTGAAAATCATGTATTGGGTTTGCATGTGAAGGCTTTGGAAGTGGGGGGAGGAACAGGGGTGGCTTCTGTGAGGAGGAAAAAAAAATCACCTCTGTTCAATTGTGTCCTGGTTCTGACCAAGACTGGGTTAATTTTTGTAGTAGCTGGGAGGCAGCATGGCGAGGACACTGAAGTTATTCTATGCCACCTCACCTTATTGCCAGGGGTGGAAAAAAAGGGGAGTCTGAGGAGAAGGGGTTCCTTCCTGACGAGCAAGCCTGGTACTAGTCAGGTTCCAGGAGCATTTTGTGTGTGAAATCACTCTCTAAGAAACACTTTTGTTGTCAATATTGTTGCTGTTACTGTTCCTTTTCTTATCTCATGGCTGTTTGCAGTACACTGTTCTTATTTTAATCTGTTATCTTTGCCTTTGTGCCTAAAATTCTCCTCTCTGGTCACCCCCAAGTGACCTAGGGACAGTGGGGTTTGGAGAGGCTCAGTGGGAGAACTAAATCAGGGAGCATCATTCCTAAACCACGACAAATAGCAGATGAAGAGAGGAGTGGGAATATGTGAGAGAAATAGCTCTGCAGAAACCAAGGTCGGTGAAGAAGGAGAGGGAGGAGGTGCTCCAGGAGCTGGAGGTGAGATTCTCCTGCAGCACATGGTGATGACCATGGTGAAGCAGCTGTGTCCCTGCAGGGACCATGGAGTCCCACAGAGATCCACCTGCAGCCCATCCAGGGCTCTATGCCGGAGCATGTAGATACAAAAATGAGGCTGTGACACTGTGGGAAGCCCACACTGGAGCAGGCTCCTGGCGGGACCTGTGCACCCATGGAGAGAGGAGCTCACACTGGAGCAGGTTTGCTGGCCCTGTTTCTGCCTTGTAACCCTCCCAAGGCACAGCTGCCTGTTGCAGAAGGACTTCACCCTGTGGGAGGGACTACGCTCATGTGGGAAGGACCCACACTGGACAAGTTCGTGGAGATCTGTCTCCCTGGGAAGGGGCCATGCTGGAGCAAAGGAAGGGTGTGAGGAGTCCTCCCCCTGAGGAGGAAAGATCGTCAGAAACAACTGACTGCAACCTCCATTCCCCATTCCCCGGCATCACTGGAGGGGAGGAGAGGGAGCAAATCGGGAGTGAAGTTGAAACTGGGAAGAAGGACAGAGTTGGGGGAATCTGTTTTTAAGATTTAGCTTTCTCATTACCCTATTCTGATTTGATTGGTAATAAATCAAACTAATTTCTCCTAGTCAAGTCTGTTTTGCCTGTGACGGTAGCCGGTGAGCGACTTCTCCCTGCCTTTATCTCATCCCATAAGCCTTTTTATGATATTTTCTCCCCCCACCCAGCTGAGGAGAGGAGTGACCAGCACCACCTTGGCCTGGCATCTTTCTTACCACAACTGGCAAGAAACATCTCCAAAGAATCGATAAACAATTGTCAACAGCCAAGTTAACGAAGATTTTCAAACAGCATCAGGCAGACAATGAGGGCCAAAACATAGGGTTTCAAGAGCCCTTTCCAAGGCCACTTGGAGACAGGTTCTGCAATCGAATGTTTTTCATGCAGGTTTTTTTACGATAAAAGACATTTTATGCACACAAACAAGGACTGCAGCATGTATGCCTATATTAACACTAAATAACAGAGTGTTCAATTCCAAACTGGCAGAGATAAGCCTGCGTCATATAGAAGGCACCTGGATGTCACAAGGGTAAGGATTATTGCATCCATCAAGGTAATTCTCTAAATAAATTAGAGAGTTAATCAAATCAAAAGGGTTTTTTTCTCTCCTTTCACTAAAAGAGAAACCCTCTCTTCTCTAACTGCCCAATCTAAGCAAGCCACCCCTGAAAATAAAAATGTGAGTTTCCCGAAAACCACACTCACCAAGATGAAGCACTCTAGAAAAACAAGTATAACCTCAATATGCCATGGACTTGGATCAGGTGACCTCCAAAGGTGTCTTCTAACATACTGTGTCATTTTATTGAAAACAAGAATCAAAGCTACCATACTAAAACCTGGAGAACCTCTGCCTAACTGCTGCTCCAGATGAAGGCAGAGGAATGTCACTATTGTAGTTCTAGTATTGGCAGCAAATCACCTTCACATCCACAAACCTGACATCATTCAAAGAGGCTTTCATTACAGTAGCTAGCCTCTGATTAATTCTCTTAGGTATTTAATTCCTACTCTTGCAGTGCACAAAGCTTCTCAAGTATGATGTGCAATATTCTGCACTTGATCAAGAGGATTATTAGCAATCCTGAAATCCACAGTTCTGTACACATAAGAAAAAGCAACTTCCATCTTCTCCCTACTTTGTGGCCAAGTGCTTGTAGTCCATTTTGTACCAAGTTACAAGTCCTTTCTCAAATAAGAATTCAGCTCACTAAAACCAAATTCTATTACTTATTATTGAAGTCATACCTGCATCTTGGTCATGAGAAAACAAACAGAAGGCAGAAAGTGGAAGATGAACAGAACATTCCCAGATGCCCAAAATTTTATCTTTATAAACCGAGAAAAACACCCCGTCTTTTTGTTATTTATGTCACTGAGACTTGTACAATTAATGCAAAGGGTTAAAGAACTAAATATTCCCCAAGAGTTCAAGTCACTGCACATAAATACTGTTGTGACTACAGATTGCAAAAGAACGGAAACACAGTAAATCATCCCGTTTTTTCTGAGAAATTCTGGGACTGTGTTCTGAATTTCCAGGAACAGAAGACAAACACTGCCAATTCTCACTGCCGGATTTTTATTGAAGAGTTCAAGAATTTGGAAATGACTCCTGAAAGCCACTGAGAGATAGTATTGATTTTTTTTTTTTTTTTTTTTTTTTTTACAGACCTAGAGATTGTTTCTAGGAGAATGCACTCAGTGTGACCGGTTCATGCGCTAACTCCTGAGAAATTTAAAGAAAAAGAAGAAAAAGGCTCTTAAACAAGACCTGAAAGAAGCAAACCTAGCAAACAAAGAACTCAGTAACAAAGTCAGAGATCTATACTTTGCCCATCTCTCCAAAAACATAAAAAAACTGAGAAAAGGTAGACTGGCAGCAAGACATCCTAAAGCACATTCTGTAGTGTATACCCAATTATCCAGGTTCTCATTTTTCTTGCCTTGAATATAATCCCAACCTCCAATGTGCCAATTTATTCTAATACTGAATTTACAGCATTAAGGTCCCAACCTTGGGATCTCTGGAGCAGTGGCCTTCATAGCCTTTCATTCATATTAAGTAAGAAAATGTGCTGAAGAAAGAGAATACTTCTTTACACTCTAATCTAGAGCAAATTTAGTTTAACCTTCTTTCAGCCCTTTACCAACAAAATGCTTTCACTGCAGCCAAATTTGAAAGACAAGTTGATGAAAGCTCCTAAGTCAGATTTAGTAGGGGTGGAAAAACAGATGTTCAGGGTTTTTTTAATGCAAACTTCAGTTCTGACAGAAGGCACAGTAGTTGTGAATGGGCTTCCACAGTTAGTCTTCAAACTGGTTATAAGCACTTAGGGTAGTTAATACACAGTAAGCTTAGACCAAAAATAACTGAGTGCCTTTCCCACCATCTTAAGTCACCCCATGTTGCTCTGACACTTCCAGTCTGCTGACTGCCCCAGACTAAAGCAGGTTATCTACCAGGTTCGTCAGAGCAAGGGAAGTACCAATGAAAATTCACATTCTTACTTCCTATGAACCACAAAAGGCACTATTTTCACAGGAAAGATTGACACTTGCAGCTCAAAAACGACTGCCTAGAATGTCAAGTTTCTCTTACATAGCTCTCCTTTCCCTCAGCTTTGCATCATGACTCAAATGATGCTCCAAATGAATTGGAAGCATAATTTCACAGTGCATCCAAATTATGAAGTCCAGGCACATCTATTCACATATTCCTTTAAAATCATAGATCCAAGTATAGTAACAGGTTTTCAGAACATCCAATTTCTCAAAGTCCAGTCTATTTTTATAGCTGCAAAAGAAGCTAAAAAAGAACTCTTATGTTTTTTCCTGTTATCCAGAGAAGCATTCAGGTACATTCAGCTGACAACTCAGCATATACTAACATTAGACTTTTAACTAATTTGAGGTTTCCTGTTGGGGAAGAAAAAATTGTAAGCTGACATATTACACAACATGTATAAATCCTAAAGAGATTTTTTGGAAATTTTGTTGTTGTTTTTGTCTGGTTTTTTGCTTGTCTTCCAAATGAGTAGCATGACTGTAGTAATCACTACTAGCAATGTCTCTCTTGGGACAGAGGGAAAAGGTTTTAATGTCACATGACACTGTTTAATTATTTGTGTATCTACAGGGTCCAAAATCATAACTGAATCCTCTGTGTGGTAATCATATTATGAAAACAGATGATAAAAAGTGCAAAGAAAATATTATATCCAAACTAGCAATTTGCAGTTTCACAGAAAATACAAAGCAAGCATTAAGCCAACTAAAACTGCCCAGGGGAAAAAAGAGAACTTTCACATGCATTTTTGTCAAGTATCTTTGAATTTAGCTGAGGGTTTTTTAAAATATACTCTTTGTAATATGCCATATTGGCTGCTTAGATACAGCACAATGACTCAAAAAGCATAGGATCTAACCAAGTGTAAAAATCTCTGCCTTTGTTCCTACAAATATAGCATTCAGCAAACTGATACATTTTGATGCAAGGCACTTCGCTGGTATTGTAGCTTGCCACCTTTTCTTTGCCTTCTCCCAAATAGGAAATGGCTATTTTTAAGGCAAATTTCAAATCTTAATCCATATATATTAATAACCCAATTTTTTTCAGCAGCAGAACTTGAATACAGGATGGTAACAGAGGCTCTGTTTCCAAATGTTAGCAAAACCCAGAGAATTGCCAGACAGCTATTAGCAGTTTGATGAAAAGTTTGAATGCACCACCAATCACCGGCACACAGCAATATGATGCTACAAGCTGACACGAACATGCAGTTTCACAACTTACTATCCGATAAGGAAGATGTAAAAAGGAGTCTGGGCAGCCAGCTAAAGCCATTTGTTCCTTCAAATTTTCTTCAAATTACATCTACTGCTTCCCAGGACCTGCAGAGTACAAACAAACTGTCAGAAACCATACTGAAGACATTTCATCAACTTATTATTGAAAACAGTTGGAGGAGGAAGACCAAGAAGATCAAGATGAGGTGATGAGGATTTGCATCAACTTGAAGCAGAAACTGTGCACATTTGCTGCCTGTAGCCTAGCAAACACGTTCAATTTGGTATTTCATTTCAAAGCCCAACATAACTATTCCCAGGACATGTGGCTTCTACTTTATTCCCACTGTTCAGGCAAAAATGAAAGCCTCCCTTCACAGCAAAACCCTAGCCATTTGAAAACTGGCTCTCACCACCTGAGGCTACGTTTTCAATTGTGGAAAGAAAACACTGAAATCTGCGAGTTAATTAAGATGACTGTCACTTATCACAGCATCATTTGAGTTGGAAAAGACCCACAAGATCACCAAGATCATTATGCAACATTAGCCTTCAATGCCTGGCTACACAACTTCTAACCTTTACCCTTTCCTGCCTGCCTTTTCTCTCATGGTTTTATTCTCAGACAATATATCAGTGTCACATACAAATTAATTCAAGTCGTGCACTTGCTCTTCTGAGTGATTATTAGCAGCAACTTTGCAAGGTGAGTTGTGTTTCTTTAAAGCATCAACTTTGTGATCAGATAGAGCTTGAAAAGAAATCTGCAAACATTTAGAGGAACATATGGCTAAAGAACTAAAAATAAAAAGGCAAGACAATGTCAAGAAAGTTATTATAACTGCCTCCTAAAGGAAACAAAAATAAACCACAATAAATAAATAAAGCACTATTTTCTGCTCCAGCATTTCTTCCAACCAGTGGTGAAGACATCCCTGCAGTGTAAGACAAGTGATGCCACCTCCAAGTAGATGAAAAAAGCATGACTGGGGGAAGAGAAAGCAGGCTGCAAAGCACAGTCAGAACTTTTACTTCTACCACAAGCGAGCTCCTGTGTTGTGTCTCCCGTTCACTATTAATTATCGATTATGTACTCAAAACAAAAGCCCAAGTTTTAAACAGGCTACCCACTGCTCTCTGGTAAGCATGAACTATCACCAAACCAAAGCTGCCACCAAAATTTATGGGACAATTAAGTCAGGGACAAGGGTTAAAAAACATCTTGGACAAGGTGTTCCCAGAGGACTTCCAGCCTATGGTCCACAAACCATGCGCTCATCAAGGAAGCTTTATTTTACCTAGTCCCAGGATGAGTTTGGCTGAGGTATGGTAGCCTCCTCCTCTATCAGTAAAGCAGGCAAACTCCTGGGAACTTTCCAGGAAGTAGTTACTGGGCTTCTGCTGTTTTCTGTGATCAATTCATACAGCCAATTACCTCGGGAGGAAACTGGTTTTGGCAATAGCAAGTCTGAAAATCCATTTAACCACGTATGCATAAATCCAGTTGTTCATTCTAGGTAAGTAAATGGAAAAAAAAATTAAACCCAAAATCTTACAGGATCCAAAGTGGGGTAGGCAACACCAAACATCTAACTGTAGGCACATTAGTCAACTTGCACTATTGCTAAACATATAAACAGTGGTCTACAGCCATCTAACTACTTCTCCATACCTAAAAGTTTGCAGTCAGTTTTAAAGATTGATCTGAAGATTTCACCTTAATCACCCAGTTTGTTCCAGGAGAATTAAGCACAGATTTAAGAAAAGCTCTTAAAAACCTTTTCACTTGGGGGAGTAGCATTTTCTTTTCTTTTTTGTAAGCACATCTACAGAGAAATTAAGCAAGCCACTGGAATAGCTGTTATGAAGTTGGTAAAATGCTTTAAGAATAATGAGAACTGTATTACTGGCCTCTAAACCCACCAAGACTAAAGCTTACATAAAGGGAAAAAGGGAAAAGAATTGAGCTTTACAGGGCAACAGTTTTGTTTATTACCACCTCAGTATTTAGCCATCAAGAAAAGGCACAACTGCTGCAAATTTAATGGTAAGTTATTTAGGACTGAGTATCAACACACCGGGCTTTTGATGTTTCAGCAAAAGGCTCCAATTCACTTATAGCAAGATAGATTAAATATGTTCCTAAACAATACCAGACCAATTTGTCTACTCTAGGGTGTGCTGCAGTTTATGTCACAGCCCCATTACACCAATGGAAGATCATAAATTACCTCAAACAATAGTTGGAGTCAAGACTGCATAATTTATCAAGAACCATTTGCTTCACTGCTACATTCTTGAGTATTCATTTGTTAACACTGCAGAAACAGAGGAAAGCAATAATCTCTAGATGATATCATTCCTGGTCAGTCACATATTAACACTGATTAAAGATCTCATCTCTTTTGTCTGTCTAAAAACAGTTTATCAACCTAGTCCTACCCCAGGAATACAAAAAGCCTTTGCTCACCTGTGGTCTAAGGTCCTTTGTGCCACACCAAGAAGTAATAAATTTCATAGGGACAGAACTCTACACCAATTTACATGTTCAGTAGATAAATATTAGGACTTAAAAAGAAAAAATAGATCAATTTTTCCTGTGCTGTTGTCTTTAAACATGATTTTTAGCATGTCACTTCTCTTCAGAGACTGTAGCTGCATACAGATATACATGTTCTTGCCACACAATTTACACAGCACAAATCGCAAAGTAGTATTCAAGTGCCAAGTTACTGCCCTTCTCCTAAAATGCCTTACATGGGGGAGGGAAATTCCAAAGGATTGTAAACAGACAACCAGCTATGTAGTCGATCACTGTTACAAAACTCGGGACATTCAGCTGAGAGAATAACTGTCATGCAACATTGAGCGAGACAGCCTGTGCACATTCGGAACCAAGCGATTTCATCTGCTTTTATTGGCTTCAGAGCTCTGCCTTGGACAGAGGCCCTGAAAGGACAGTCATGATAAACCAAGTTTCAAAGGTCATGAGACTAATTTTTGGTATGACATTCTCTAGAATAAAGAATGGACTATTGTAAGGCACAGCTTTGATGTCTCAGTCTCTAAAAAGTGTTAAACGAACTCACACCATCCAAAAGATTGCGATCAATCCTGCATGGAAAACACTGCAGGTATGTACCCTGGAGATTGTCACTGCTCTGAATGGGTTGTTTAAGTCACAACCAAATTACTCAACTAACCAGCAGATTAAGTTGTTGGTTAACTGCAAATTCTGCCCATTGCCAGGTATGTTTTTCTGATTTATCTCTTGTTCTCTGCACATTCCCAGCAGAGGAAACGGTATCTCGCCCAGAACTCTGGAAGCAGACACAGCCTACGCACCTACGGATACTGTGGTAGGAAAATGGCAGGGGTATGGTCACTCTGCCAATTCAGGAAGTTTTCCAGGTTCTACATGTGCCATCTGTCAAAGTCTTTAAATTCAAGAGAAAAATAATTTTTAAAACGCAATTGCTTGCAGATTAGTTAGGAACAGGAGGAGGGGGAAAAAAAAAAAAAAGATTTTAACCTGGCAGAGTTGCAAGACAAGCTCCAGAGCTCTTGAAAACTGGATTTATGCTCTTTTATGAAAGGTGACTTAACAAATTTGTTGAATGCTATACCCTTTTAAGTATTTCAACATTTTTCTTCATAATGATCTGCTTTCTACAACTGAACTACTGTGAAAGAGGGAAGGTGAGAAAGCTTCAACATAGCCTTAATTTTGACCTGAAGACCTTTATCTAAGATCTCAGGTTTTACATACAAGTTAGAAATCTTTCCCGCTTTTTTATGTATACCTTTTATTCTCTCAGACACTAAGTATCACTATTCCATTTCTCCCCACAATGCAGAATGAGGCTTAGCAGACCAAACCTGGATTTTCCTAAGAAACTAGAACAAAGTCTTAAAACTGAATCAATCCAATATTCTCCCCTAAGTTTCCTTCAGGACTGTGTGGCTTAAGTCTACTGGACTTAAAATTTAACATCTTGAAGACCCAGGGAGAAAAACACCCTCTCCTTAGCCTACACAAGGAGCAGTCTCCAAGACTTCAACTGTTCTCCTGGCTGTAGGCTCCCCACTACTTCATATCATCTAGGAAAGTGTTCTGTTTTTTTCTGCAAACATGTACATATATATATATATATATATATATATGTATGTATCTGTATCACTGAAACAGGTTTACAAGACGCAGCAGTTATATGGACACACCGAGCAACCCTCTGCAACACAGGCATGAGTACCCATACTCTGACACTTCCTTACCAGTCTACTCCTATTGCCATAGTTACAATGGAAATAAAGTTGGATACAAGCAGCATGAGGCATGCCAATGAATTTTCTGTAGTTGAAAGACCTGACAGCTAGCAATGTCCCCAGCTGCACTGAAACTGCGGGACCCAGATGTGCTTTTGCATGCAAGATCCACACAGCTTCTCACAAAAATGAAGCCTGAATGACTATGTGGGCTGAAAAAGTGCCATCAGATTCCTTAGCTGGCTGGACCAAGAAGACTAAAGCATCCTTGGCAGCTCACAAGTTTGCCATCAGGTTTCACCATAGCTTCAGCAATCAGTACATGCAAGGATTTGTAAAGCATCTTGCCGTCTTTTAGACATAGCTTCAGGTGGAGACTGTGTCAATTTGCAACACTGAGAACGCCCTTCTCCCTCCCCAAGGGATCACTTAGCAAGCAGGTCTGGATTCATCACCTCAAACGTTTTACTGACCACGTTCTTCGCTTACTCAATTCAAACACACACTTGCTTCTCTTCCCAGCTCTGAATGTCCCTCCTCACACCCAAAGTCTTCATTTTGCCCATGCTGAAAAACAATACTCAGCCACTTTCCCTTCAAACAAGTTTTTTCTTCCAAAACATCTCCCCAAACACTCCCGAATGGAATCACCCTGCAACCACAAAAGACTTAATGACATGATCGTCAACACCCTGATGGCCTACTGAGATTAGCAGCAGGCAATATTTAAGAATAGCTGCAGCTTTCCCAATTTCTCCCCATTTCCCTTGCGCGAGTTGGTATCTTCACATGCATTTTGTTACACATATGTACCCAAAAGGCATTTGCAAGTCTATGATATGGAGCAACTGCCTAACTAGAGGAATACTTTGAACATCTTTGAAAACAAAGCATTGTTCTAGCTAAAATTTCAAGGGAGTGTTGTGCACTAAAATGAAAAGCACTTTTCAAAATATAAATCATCAATCAAAAGCGCTTCAGTTACGTCCAAACACTCCCACGAAACCCTACTAAAAAATCTGGTCTTATAAAAAAAGGGAATATAATTCTCTTTTGCCATTCTTAATTGCAAAGCTGTTAGTCTAAATATTACACCTTGTAAAGGAAGCCATTTGCCATTGTACTTTTGCCAGAAAGTGAAGAATCTTGGCAACGGCAATACAGGCTTTTGAAAGCCAAAACAGATACATACTTCAGAAGAAGCACAGAAGAGCTGATGCCATCCCACTTCGAGCCTTGCCAAATAAAATTAAATAAAATATATGCAGTTCAGCATTTTTTGGTTTCCTGAATCGGCCTAAAATTTTGAAAGGGCTCAAGACTCATAGCCCATGAATTCATGTTCACCTCCTGACAGAACAGTTTCACGGACAGCAAAGATAAAGTCCTGGGAGAAAAACAGTATTTAGCCCAACAACACCAACAAAAAATCAACCAACCAACAACAACAAAAAAAAACGAACCACCAACCAGAACAAGCCACCAAACAAAATCAAAAAACCGAACAACAAATCCCAAACCTATAACAAACTTTGGAAATACTTACAAAACTCTGCAGTTTACTGTTTTCCTTGATCACTGAAAATCCTCTTCTGTCTCCTAATAGCTTCAAATCCATAGCTTTGAAGCAGGAACTTTGGCAACTAAACAGACTTTTACCCAAGTCTAAGTGAAATGTTAATTAGACAGAAACTGAAATAAAAAACTACATCATATACAGGAGACAAAACCCATCAGCAAGCCATATGCAGAGGTAGAGCAGGTACAAGGATGCATGACTGGGACATGAGATGCACAGGGAGGCAGCCCAAAGTTAACTTCATCTGACAATGCCATGACTAATGGTCTCTAATTTTGCATATACAGTTCCTCACTACATCCTTTGCCTCCAGAGAACTGAAAAAACACTGTCTCTATTCACTGTGTTGTCACTGTCTTGCCTTTCTTCCCCACTCCAATCTAGTCACATTTCTCATAAAACAGAATCCAAAATTTTATAATTTTGGGAAGCAGTCTAAATAATTATTTCCTTATGTTATTTTAAGCTTTTATTATCCAACCTGAAGACTTAGAGTGAAGTTATACAACAGTCAAGATGATTTAATAGCTTGTTACTGCCAAGAACAGGACAGACATCCCACTCTCTTCATCAGCCCTTGTTCTGCCTTCTTCCCCCACTTCCTCCCAGCAGCTTCATGGCACTCCCTCCTTCTCCCCGTTTTGTGTCATGTATGGTCCTTAATGAGTTCAGCTTGTGTTAATTAACGCATTTGTTTTGCTGGGTTAGTGTTCTGCTAAGGAAGCAAATGCAATAAACTTAGATCTGACAGGCAGTTCAGCTGGCACAATGTGAACGGCAGGAGACCATGAGCAAGAAGGGAAGGAAACAGGATCACCCCTCTCCAGTGGCAGCAAACTATTACATTGGCCAAGGCAACCTGTGAACTTCCATTTTCTTTGTTTACTGCCATTAGGAGCTGGCAAACCTTTCCTACTGCACATCCGTGAGAATTACTGCATTCCAGGCATCTCACTGAAGTTAAACATTTGGATAGATCTCTAAATAAAATATGAAGTTTTTCTCACAGGCACCTTCACCTTGTGGCCCCAACTCAGCTGAAGTCTGCTTTTGTTGCCTACTTACCCGAACATTGCTTTTTGCATTCAACACTCTAATGAGCCTTTGTGTTTCCAACCTGCAACTGGTGTGAATGGTCCTGCCCCCTGCTCTGCAGTGGGATTTGAAAGCCAAGGGCTCTAGACCCCCCAGCCCAGAGACTAAACTACACACAAGACATTTTTCTAAACAATTTGAAGTGAGTTCATCAACCTCGCACAGTGCTTTTTTTTTAAGTAAGTCAGATCATTACAGATTCTGTCTGAAACCATAGTTTAATCTACATGCCTATCCATAAACATCCATTGGAAAATCTACCAGACTCAACTAGCCTTTACTAAGGTGATAAGATGGTAGTATGCACTCCTCAGCTCTTACTTTTACAGACTCCTGAGAAAAGTTAGGAGAGATAATAGTTGAAATACATATACAATGGTTTGACAGAGAGACTTTTAAATTCATAGAGTAGCAATCTGCAGCAAGGATGCCCTGTTCCCAGGTTCTGTTCCCTTATTTCTCTACAACACTCCTTTATTTTGGAGAATATTCCAAAGCAGGCAGAAACTTTTCCTCTCCTGTCTGATGCAAAAGACATAGATATTGAAAAATAAAAACAAAGAACAAAAGGCAATCTCCGATCACATGACCTACTGATCAGTTTTTCAAGCATTTTAAGCCTGTTTCATCCAAATGATGCATTCATCAATCATTACAATTCTTCACAGTCTATTTTTCTTTACTTGGATCTTTATGCAGGGGACTCTGTAGCTTGAAGAAGAACTTGCTAGTTTTTGTTGCACCATACTGGCTACAGAGGGCTGACCATAAGGCTGACTTCAAAACCAACACTCACACTTGTGCACAGAAGCTACGAGCACATATTTATCAATACCATTCACATCCCTTCTTAGGGTCTCTCCTGCTCTCCAGGGTTTTCAGGTGGGTTAAAATTCTTTTCCTGGATTTAAAACTTCATTATTGTGGACCAATGACATCAGACATTAGGGTTTTTACTTTGACAATTTACAGGGTTTAATACTGATAGTTAACACAGTAATTGTACATGTATCACTGTTCCCTTGGTACAAGATTTTTTTTGGAAGAGTTATTAACTAGGATTATCAGAAGCTTTTATTTAGACATCAAGTTCGTGTTTTTGAAGAAAATCAATTGACAGAGGCTTCTACAGTTATCTATGATTTATGTTCATGAATAAGCACTGGTTTATTTACATAGTCTCATCCCATATAAATGGTTGAAGCTAGAAGGCAAGTTTAGACATTTCAATTCAAACTGCAAGCTACTCACTGAGATGGTATCTTTCTGAGATACCATAAGAGGTACACTTAAGTCAGCAGGTTATTCTCAGTATACCTCATTTGTATGGTTGGAACACTCAAAAAAAGACTTTCTGCTCAGCCTCTAAAAAAAATAAAAAAAATCACATTCTGTGAGCAGAAATGCATTCCCCAGCATCAACAGCATGTTAATTCATCCTCCAAATAATTTCGTGGCAACTATTCCCAAACATGATTTATTCTAAAGAATTCAACTGTTCAACCAATTCTGAAAAAGACACCGTAGTAAGTAACAGTAGCAAGTAGCAAAAATAAAAAAGCAAGCCCCTTTTACCTCTCATGCACAGCAGGGTAAGGGTTACCACAGAAGGACTTTTAAGTGATAACAGAGCCAGGAGAGCCCAGGACTACACCAATCCCAAGCAAGCAGGCAATGACCAACTCTGCTGCTAGTTGCAAAGAGAGCAAGGAGGCAACTCCAACAAATACTGTGCTGGCCCTTGAGATGAACAGAAAGTCCTGTCTCTTCAAGAGGGCTATAATAAAAAAGTGCAAGGGATAACACACAAATTAAAGCAATGCATACACCCTTGATTGACTGGAACATAAAAAAACTGTACCCAGTTTGGAGACTGCACTCATTCACTCCCATGCAATGAAGCAAAGCAGTGCCAAAGCTCGCTCAACTGCAAAAAACCTGCTTTTTAAGATACTGATGTCACAGATACCCCACGTGTACTTTAACGCTGCCTCACTAACGAATCACAGCAATCTCTTCTTAGAGCAAAGAGACCATTTTGTAATCTCAAATGCATTTGCTGGCATTATGCAACACACAAGCTTCAAATCCACGGGTGGCTTATGGTTAGCAGCAGGCAATCAGTGCCAGCTTTCAGAACACAACTAAAATGTTACTGGTGCTCTATTCTTGAATACAGGCTAAGAATTTCTATAAATAAATAAATAAAGGATATCAGCAATGCAAAAGTCTTTCTTACCCTCTTATGTCTTTTAGCCCTTGAAAAACAGTTTCAAGCTGACATCTCAAAAGCAAGTATGCTGACCTACTTGCAAATATAACACCACCCTGGGACAAACAGGGCATAGCTTTTTCAAATAAGTGTAAACAAAACAGAAAACAAACCTACATAACAGGTTAATATTTTGTAGAAGGGCTAATGTTCAACAAAGCTGAAATCTGGCCAACAGATCACATGTTTCATGTGCATTACTGAACACTTATTTATTGCTATTAACCTGTACCTGCAGAGACGAAGAAAGAGAATACTCTTGCTTTGATTCTGAAGGTCACAAGGTGACCAAAATCCCAGCTTAATGAAGGCTGTGGTGAGGTTGCAAGTGTCACAGCTTCCACCAACCCTTTCAAAACGCAGTGTTGGAAAGCACAGGGAAGAAAACTGAAGTAATACCACCCAGGCTTCATAGACTATGTCAACTTAATTAGAATGGTATTTTGGCAGTACCAAAAGATTACATATCGAAGGCTGGGTAGTAGGCCAAATGACTAGAATATTTTGCCAAGCCACCTACATTAAGAGCTACTTCCCTGTACTTGCAGGGTGCCATGAAGGAAATCTGTTGTTTCAGGCCTTATGAGGCTGTTTAACAGAGGTATGAAGTGTTGAATATCCCCAGCACTGAAGGTTAACTAGATATGAGTTAAACAAGGAACATCCCTAGTTAACCTTCAGACTCCGGAGCTACCAAAGGGGAACACTTGTTCTCCAAGGGTGCAGGCTCCAGATGTAGTGCCTTCCCTGTGTATTGATGTGCTTTAGCCCACAAAACACTCGTACTCCAAGCCTGGAACCCACACACAGGTCTCATCTGCATTCTCCCACCTCCAAGGTTGTCCAACTGGTACTCGCAGCAGTGGAAAGGAGGGAGAGAGAGGACAGAGCATAAGTATCCCCAGACACAACATCGTTTTATAGGCCTGGAGTTTGCCCACAGAAGCAAACCAACATCCAGGCTGCGCATGGAGCTGACCACAACACTATTACAGGATATGAAGGCAGTCACACACCCCTGGTGGTGGTATGTGTACAGGAGAAGTGTACATGCCTGCACTGCCACATCAGGGAGGAGAAACAGGCTATCCTTATGTGCAGTCCATCTCATTCCACAGCAGCTATCTGGATGTCAGAGAAAGCTGGGGCTTGCCTGAGCTGAGCTCAAGAAGCCACTTGCACCCTATACAATTCAATGAAGCACACTACTGGAGCACCTGGTTCTTTTCATTGACAACAACAGGAATTTAGAAAACTGGTTCAGATGTAGCCATCCATAATCTGGAGACACAAAACCATCCAGAGGAATCCCTCCCCAGTGTACAGCACCTGAACTTCAAACTCTTAGCACCTCTGGAAAAGACTGACAATTATGCCAGACCAGTCACGCACTATCCCCAGACTTTTGGTCTCTGTACTACAGAAGTCAATCCTGACAAAACTTCAGTTTCTCCCAGTAGCTTTAAGGGTTTAATTTCACTCAGTGTGTGTGTCTTTATAATACATATATTACACACATATATTACACACACGCACTTACATGTGAGTGTGAACTCTATAAACAGATGAAGAGATTCTTTAGCAGCAACAGAGAATGCAAGATGACATGGCAGAACTCAGTCAACCTCATGAAAAATGAAAAATAAAGTCTCAGTTCTCTTCCCTGAATTTCTTTTGCTGTTTGAGGCAGAAATTTTGTTCACACTTTGCTCTTCCAAAAAGTTCTCCCCCTTCAAAATACACTGCAGTGTAATAAAACAAAACATTTATCAAAGGAGCAGATGAGCTCTCTTGCAAAAGCCTCTGTGAATATCAAAAATTTGAATTTCTAATTGCTGCTGTTAATTGATGAAATAACAATTCAAAAATGGTTTCTTGCTACTTTGTATTTTGATCTATAAAAGCATTTGCTCATCATTAATACAATCAATTTGACAGATGCACCAGAAAAGTCTCGATTTTCATTTCAGCCTTACTAATTAGCAGCTCTATTTTATTAAAAACCAGCTCTGCATGAAGAGATGGCTTCACACAACTGCCTGTTTTACACAAATACCTCCCACAGGCTTTCATGCTACTTTCTATCACTGGAAGAAAGAGAAAATTCCCTTCACCTAATGCTCTGATGCTTACAGATCTCAGCAATCACTAGCGAGTAATATTCCCCATCTCCTTCAAATGGACAGCAGTACCACAGAATTTGCCACCAATGCCTGATATTGCCTCCTCTTTATGGCATTATTGGTCTTAGATAAATTACACTATGGCTTGGAAACTATCACATTTGTTTCCTGCAACATCTTTGCCTACGCATCTTTTCCAGTCAAATAACTCGTATAAGTCAATAGCCCAAAATGAGCAGCACAATTTTCATGAGGACTCTCCCATTTAACTAAATGACAACCTCCTCATTATACAAAACCAAAAAGCTTCTCTCCAAAACACAAGACAGAAACAGAAGTTCATTGAAGCTGGATGCCTCCCAAGAGTCAGGTTTGAGAAGGCTGCTCCATACAGAAATGCTCTTCTCTCTGTGGCAGGTGATGATACCCACTGTTCCCAGCTGCAGAACTTCCTAGTGTTGTCTCCTAAGCTACAGGCATACCCTCATACTCTGACCCTGCAGAAGTGCAACAACACATTGCCTAATGCAGCACCCCAGTCGGTGTCAGTGGGACAAGCAAGCCGCAGGAATGACACACATACAACTTTTCCCATGACAGCAAGTAGCAGCACTTGGTCAGAAAAGATCTTGCAGCTCAAGTAAAGAAATGCAGGATTATAGAAACCCACTACCAATGCATGGTGAGGGAGAAATATTGAGCACACCAGGAAACAAGCACTTGAACTGCTCCCATGATCTAAGGGACAGGAAGATAGGGCTGGTTTTCTACCAGACTGCAATGATAGATCCCTAAGTCTTTATATAGATCTCTGTCTTAGGCAGGTTAAACCTTTTAAGACTTAAATCTCTAATGAGATCCACTTTTAAACACACCAAAAAAGACAACTGGAAAGCGCAGAATCCCTCTGCTTTTGCGCCAAGTCGGAACGCAAACAGCTCCTTCTGTGGAGGCCACATGTGCCAAGAAGGACTAGGCTCCAGCTCCTGGCACTTGAGCAGCACTGAAGTTTTCATTCTCTGGATGGAAAGTACAACACTGCTGATCATTTGCTCTGCAGACAAGTTAAGAAATCACCCCGTACAGTCAGACAAAATTAAGTAATTTGCTACCATTAGCTACCAGAAACCTCCTCCCTGATATCCAGTGACATATGTGTGGGAATGGTTCACAGCTGAGTCAGGGGAGGTTCAGACTAGATACACAGAAACACTACCAAGAGGGTAGTCAAACACTGGAAGTGGCTTCCTAGAGAGGTGGTCAATGTCCCAAGCCTGTCAGTATTTAAGAAGCCCTTGGACAATGCCCTTAACAACATACTTTGACCTTTGGTCAGCCCTGAAATGGTCAGACAGTTGGACTGAATGATCACTATAGGTACCTTCCAATTGGAATACTCTATTCCACTTATCAGACATTCAATGTTCCATTCAAGGAACATTCTTTTATACCAAAATGGCATTACGTGAGTGAATGGTCTTAACTGAAGTTCAGAAAATTCTCTTTCTTTAATTTGTAATTTTTTTTTTCTGATACAAGTCAGGCACTGAGGCAGCACTGCAAATAACCACTTCCAGAAATGTCCTTCTCAGAGCACTCAGGTGCTCTCTTGCCATCAAATTTGAGTTTATGGAAAAAACATCAGTCAGCTGATAAATTGTAACCCTCCCCTCAACAACCCTATTCTGTCTCAAAGTAAAAGTAAAACCAGTCAGAGTCAAGAGCAGTTTAGGAAAAACAGTTTTATTTGACACTGAAATGGACTGGGAAGTTCAGGGGATCAAGGTAAGGGGCTGACAACATCCCACAGCCATCTCAGGAACCATCTGACCCCCACTGCCACAGTGCCTCACATTTTACACACAATTCCCACTTCTCATCCTGCACCCTCACTTTCAGCATGTGGCTCTTGGCTAAAGTGGGCCAGTTTGCACTGACTGCTGACCAGTGATGCTGGCCATCGAGGGACCAGTTAACAACATGAATTTCACAAGCCCACCATTACAAAACAGATATGAGCAAGTACTCTGTTGGCAATTAGAGCTCCAGCTTTATTTTATTTATTCTAGTGTAAGAACAGATGTTGCAGTTATTCAAAGGTTTTCACAACCTTAATTGCTGACCTTAATTGTTGTTAATCTTTCCCATGAAGTGGAGACAGACAGACGCCACCCGTATTTTGTGAAGAAGATAGTGAGCTTCAGGGTATGAATAATAAAAGACAGTATTGTCTGCCTTCTCCCTCCAGTGTGAAATACAAGGGTACTGGGATTGGCCAGCAGCATGGAAGAAAGAGAATGAACGAATGACTCAGCTGTTTTATTTATTTTTTTGAGGGATGCATCTGCTACAGGGTTGAGCCTTGACACTGACATTTCTTCCCCCTCCCCGGGAACGGGTGAAGCTTCCAAGTGCCAGCTAAGGAAGTGCTGCATTTAGCCTTCACGACGCCTGAAACAGCTGATACACAAAGCACCCCGTCCACCTCATTGAGCATCACTAAAGCTGTAGTATTAAGAAGCAGAGTGTTGAGTTTCATAGGGCAATATTAGGTTTCATAAACAAGCTCTCAGACTGGACAAAAAAGCAGCATTTAATTATGTGCTAGAAACATTGCAAAAGATACATGAGAGCTTCCCAAGTCTTTTCCTTTGCTAGTGGGAAGCTTGCCTGACTTCTTACTCAGGTGTGGAAATTTTATATCCATCTTTTTGCTGCAGAACTTGAAGATTTAAGTTTTCTAACCAAGAAGTACATTCCTCTGACTTTGTTCTGCCAAGTGTACTCGAAGATGTTAACTTGCTGTCCCAGTAATTTGAGACCAGGCAAGGCAGAGGAGGGACACAAGTTCAGAAATGCAACACAGGATGTACTGATGCTGTAACAGGAATGCCCTACAACCTAAGGCAGGAGCCCCAGAAGTCAGGAGAGTGAAGATCAATTTCATGTTTACAGTTGCCTTCAAGTAAATGCCTGGAGTGAACTTGGTGCACAAGATTTAACCCAAAACCAGACTAGAATGGCATCAGCTACCAGCTCTGCTGCAACATACAGGAAATCAAGTCTTTCCCCCACCTCTCACGTCAAAACTCACCTTAACTGCAAACACCTTCAAGGACTCGTGACAGAAAGAAAAGTTAAGGACTGTTTTGGTTTTAGTTCCTTAAGAGATACTACATTTATTCATTAAAAAAAGTCAAAATAAAGAAGCCAACCAGGCACCATGTATACTAAATAACCACTCACAGATCACATTTTAAGAGCAACATTAAAACGTTGTTATAAATTGCACAATGAAGGAATTCAGTTAAGATTTCTAAAGGAAAACATCAAACTACCAAGCTGTTAATTGCTATAGATACCCTGTCATACCTAAAGGGACTTGGACATAGCATGAAAGATGCTAAGTTATGTCAGTTTTTAGAAATGAGTTCAAGGTAAATCCAGGGAACTTAAAAATCAGGAAAAAACTTCTTTTCTGAAAGAACTAGCTAAAACTAGGTAACACAGACATGAATAATCAGTTAGATAGCATGAGCAAGAGTCAGTACACCTTCTGCAGAAGTTATTACTCAGATCTACCCAAGGTTTATTATGACACTGTATAAATGAGACACAATACTCAGTATTAACCCTAGTGACTCTTAAAAGGACCTGAGCTGCTGCACCTTGCAGGAGTGGTTCCCCCCTTAATATCGAGCCAAAAAGGTAGGAAAACATGGAGCTTTTTTCCATACAAGGAGTCTTCAGAATTACCAGAGTGGCCATTCTTTTCAACACATCCTTAAGCTCTCTCAAATGTGACAACCAGGGAGGTGACATGAGGTTTGCCAGCAGTATGGTGTGTTCAGTCAGAGCTGGAGCTTCATGCAAAGCACAGCAGAACGATCTCATGATCACAGGCAAATGGGTAGCCAAAAGGGCAACTCTGATTTAATTTTCACAAAGTCAAGCCAATGTGCTAGAAAAATAACCCTGCCTGTGTGTACCACTGAAGTAAGTGTCAGGAGTCTGAAGTCTTGTTTGAAGTATCATCTTGGAGGAAAAAGGGAGGGGAGGAAAAGAAAACAGACAATACCTCACAAGGAAATACAGTATTAAGAATCAAGGAACTGCCACAAGCAAAGCAGAATCATGACAAGTCATTAAATCCAGGGCACACCCACTTCTTGAAAACTGTGGGCTGTTATGACATTGAAAGGGTAAAACAGAATTAGAAAGAGTACAGAGAAGAGGAATTCCTAGAGCAGAAACTAACAGCCCTGGATCATTTGGCACAGAAAAGAGACAGCTGAGGGAAAAGAAGGCAGACATCAAGTCAGTTATAGAGGATATGGAAAAAGTGCCCAGAGAATAAGCATTCCCCCTCAAAAGAAAAATTCAGAAAATCTGAAATCGATAGGAAACATGAAAATCTTTTCCGAGGGGTGACTGGATTAATGAAGGTGTTAAAATAATAATAATATAGGCAAGCACTGGAGACAGCTCATAAGGGATAGCAATGATAGTAATAGATGTGCACACTCCAGATAACTGCAGCACAGCTCACCATGAAGCAGAAGGGTCTAAAAGCAGAGAAAAACTCCTTGCAGTCTTTCCACCTAAGCAACTGCAATTCAAACCAACATTTTTCTTTTTTAATTAATATTCCTGGCTGAGAACTGTGGGCACTAGACATTAACCTAATGGGGATGGTGGTGAAGGAGAGCTGGAGGAACAGCCACATCACCGCGGTGCCGAAGCACCACCTCAGCACTGCCACACTGCATCCTCCAGAAAACACTGCACCAATCTAACAGATTTGCACCTTTAACTATTTGGCACAGACCTAAAAACTACAGTTGCTAGGCATCCTCCATGTAACATTTACTTTAAACAGCAAGTCCTGCAGGCTGCTGCAGTATGCAGAAGGTAGAATACATGTAGCCCACAAGTTGACAAGCACATGCCTAAATGCTGGCTCTCCGCAACACACAACGTGATCCGCTTCGCCAAAGTGCCTCTCCCACTATTTCCCTGGGAGTCTACTACATCCATGATGAGATACGTTTTAACACTGAATACAAAGGTGCTGTTTTCATAATGGGCATCTAGGAAGACCCCTCCTTTTCTTTTCAGGCCAGGACAAGAGCAAATTGAAATCTAAGGTTTTAAAGTACATGATTTCTGCATGATTAAGGAAACCTGATTAAGTCCTCCCAAAATCACAACTTAAGGCCAACACCATACTGAAAGCTGCTAAGAGACCACAGCTGAAAAAAGCCTTGAACACCTCTTATCAGCTTTTTATTTTGAAAAAAAATGTAGAGCTACTTTCAAAACAGCATGAGAGTCACAACACCAGAAAGATCCTGGCTTTTTCATGTTCTCAAAATAGCATGCTAGAAAGACATCTACAAAAATAGAAATTTTAGGTGCATTTTGCTTTCATCTCGAGCATCAGCTCAAGTCTATCCAACGCAGCGTTTGCGTAAGGCTCCATAAAGCATTCCTTCATCCACAACCCCACTCTGAGCAGTGGCAGAAAACTGTGATCAGATGCAGCCAATCACTTGAAAGCCCTCCAAGACCAGGGGATTTGGATGCTGGAGCATGCTTATCCCTTCCCCATCGCCCCACACACACTGTACACTGAGAAATTAAGATTCCTCTAACTTGCTTCACTGAAATCCAAGTGGTCTAATAGAAGGTGGCAGCCAGCAGCATCACCAAAAATAAAACCATCAGAGAGAAACTAGTGAAGTGTAAAGTAATGCTTTGTTTCAGGAGGATAAATGTGCAAGTCATTTTCACTGTATTTCTTGACACAGAAAACTAAGTAGCAGCAGCAACAAATTTCGGGAACCATACTCTCTGCTTCTCCATTCCCAGGAGGCAAACCAAGGGAAAAGCAACTGTGTTCAAACAGCCCCTCTGCTCCTTGACTGCCCAGATTCACCCTTGCTGCCCTTCTGTGGGGCAGAGTGAAGCTCACTCGCTGTGTCAGGGAGAGCACCTCTCCTCACCTCCCGCTCCCTGCCTTCTAGGAATTTCGCACACCAACACTGGCGGATTAGGAGCTGTAATGCTATTAAACACTGCAATATCAAAATGTGAACTAAAGCACATAAAGCCTGCCTTAAGAGGAAGGGTATTTGGGGGTTTTTTGAGGTTTTTTTTAACCTCTGGAAAAGCATCTAAGGAAAACAGCGAGGAAGCAGTGTCAAAACTGGCAACTCCACACGCAGAACAGCCAAGTTTACGTGCGCATTGCAGCCTGCCTGCTACTTCAGATTACTGATTGCAAAGCAACAAGTTATTCTCTCCCTAATTGGGTCCCAGTCTAAAATAGTCCTGTTATTTTTAGTACAGTACTTAAGTGTCTGAACTGTGCCCTGTACTGCCAAAGCTGGCAAGCATCCCTGGCCATACCACAAATTCCGATATTAAACAAGAACACACATGCCACATACCCAGGACAACGTTTGTTCTTCTGCCTTGTCTTTAGAGGGCAACTTTAAAGACTTTAAACATTAACAGCCAGCCAAAAATGGCACAGGCTTACACGCTAATTCTGCATTTAAAGCCTTTCTCCCAGCTACTGTGCAACAAGAGAATAAACCCGGCAAAGGAAGACTGAGGGTTGCAATACCACTGATTAGTTAGAGACAGTCAGTTTGCTTTTAGGGCACAGATAGAAGATAAGAATGGGATTATTAAATCTCCATTTTGCTTGGTTTGAGTCCATACAAGTTCTGGGCTACTGGAGGAGAGGATAAATCCAAAATGCATTCTAACTCACCCCTCTTCTGTCCCCTTCCACACTGTACATACCCTATTAAATTTAAACTAGTCAAGAAACAAAAGGCCTGTGTTAAATATGTTTACACACACCACAGAAGGAGGATTATGTAAGCTCTGTCTCACAAACAATATGCTTCTTCTGCAGAAGAAATCAATCAAAGCAAGACCTGTGCATGCTCCCAAGTCAGTCTTCCCACCTTCCATCACAGGGGTGACAACCGTCCTGCAGCATGCTAATTCTGGAGTGCAGGGAGCAGAACAAAATCCAAAATATCCATAGGCTGCTTCAACAAAGCCTACCTGTCACCGTGAGCTGACTGTCCCTCACCTTGTGTTTCCACTGTAATCTCGTTTTTGTTAGACCAGGAAGAACAAGTTCCCAGGAGGAATTTACTCTGTCCTTTTACCAAGTACTTTGCAGCAAGGAAGTCAACTCTATGAAAGAGCTTTAAAGACAAAATCCTAACCTGAAAGACGGCTGCCAGCCAACAAAAATTTGTTAGTCTCTATTACCACTAGACCATCTGTTCTTGAAACTGTACGTTCCTTTTCAGAAGGGTTCTTATTTTGTGAACAGCATTAGCATTGTTCACTCTCTCCACTCTGTCAACATCCCCTTATCCAACACACTTCTAGATCTGGTGGTGACACAAGACTAAGCCTGTAGTTTATCATATCATTATCTAGTCATTTTGGGTTCATCAGTATATTTCAGTACTTTCTATTTTCAATTATTCTAATCTCAGACAGTAGCAGAAGCAACATATATAAAACGTTTCATGGCTTCTGAATTACGGCTGGGCTGACCAGGGGCACAAACTAAATGTTGTTCTCAAACCCAAGTCTGACAAAAAAGCTGAGGCAAAAATTCAGCCTGTTGGCATTTGCCCTTTAACCATTTCAGTATATTCATTCTGGATGAAAGAATTTGCTTTGTATTTGAAGAGAGCCTTCTGCCACTGAGTGTTCATTCTCTCTCATCTCCAGATTTTAGTTAATCCTCAGACCCAAGATATTTAAGTTTTACGGTTGCCCACCTAAGACAAAAAGCAAGCAACAGTTAGTCTGTCTGCCTCGTTAGGTAGACAGGTCAAGCAAAGTCCATCCATCTGCACTCCACTAAAAGAGCAACAGCCTGCAGACAATTATTGCAATACCAAAATAAGTGAAAGTGAAACAAGACACATCAAAAACTCATTCTGCAATTCCACAGCAATAAAATAATAATTAAGGGAAAGGTCAGCTAACTCAACACCTTCTCAAAAATACTACAGGTAACAAGACCAAAACAAAAACCAAAACAAAACCCCCCCCCCCCCAAAAAAAAACCCCAAAACCACTCAAAAAAAAACCCAAAAGAAGAGAAAAAAACCACAAAAAACCCACAAAAACCCAACCAACCAAAAAAAACCACCCCACTAAAAAACAAAAGAACCACAACAAGAAAGCCCCCAACAACAACAAACTCAAACTATTACTAGTGATGATAGGAGAGAGAAGAAAAAATAAAGAGATGAATCAGCTTTCTCTCAAATTAGCTGGTTTTCATGAAACTCAGTAATGAATTGAACAGTTTGGATTCTGTTTTTTTAATGCTTCACATCATTAGCAGTCATTTTTGAAAGTTCATAGTGGATTGAGAAGGTAGCAGAGGCTGGAGAATGGCAAACAGTGATTTCCTACAGAAGTGGGAGGGGAAAGGAGTGGAAAGAAAAACATTAAGAATGATACTTGTTGCTTAATTCACACATTTGCCATTAAACCCATTTCTAGGGCCAAAAAGAAAATAAAAGATTAAACTCAACAAAAACTGGTTGTTCATGTATAAGCCAAGTCAAACCAACTCAACATCCTGCTACGTCAGAATAATGTATTTTAGGAACACAGAAGCAGCAGACACTGAATCTGAATCTTGACATTAGCGAAACCACATCAAAAGATTCAAACTGCATTCTTACCAAAAGATAAGAAAACTTTGTCATACTGTTATCAATGCAAACAGTCATCTTATGGCAGATTTGAAAGTGACTGGGCAACTGCACTGACTTGTATCTACTTGGAACGCCAAAAAAACCTGAAATACTCACAAAATAGCCTGACATACTGAATAACCTTTGCAGAGATCTGCCCTGGTCCCACACTATTCTAACACTAATGATCTATACAATGAAGGAGAAAATGACACTCATTAAACTTGGGGAAGCTGCTAACTTTAAGCAGTCAGCTTGCTGGAAGACTTAATTCAAAGCAAGTTTTAGAAACTAGAAAATTCTTTGTTGAGAAAGAGGCAAATACCATAGAGGAATGTAGAGAGGAACATATGTGAGAATCATGAAGCAACAGTTCTGCTCTACTTGTGGCTGATAAAGCTTCCAGCACGAAGCTGTACCCGATCTTCAGCAAATTTCGGAAAAGATCAACTGGAAAGAATCCAAGCAAAAGCAATAGGAACATCACAGAATTAGAAAAACATGACATCTGGGAGGAAAAAAGAAAAAACAGAATTAACTGGAGCTCAGCCAAAAGAAGCAAAAGTAAGGGTCATGATGAAATCTTTCAAATCTATGAAAGCGTGCTGCAAAGAAAAGAGGGAATACTATGTTCTCCATGCCCACAACTTTGAGAAGAAACAGAAAGGTTTAAAAAGCAAAGATTTAGGAAAACATTACTGTACTGGGTGGAGTGAGGGCATAGGGAAAAGATAAAAGAGAAGCACCAAGTCAAAACTGATAAAGGGGCAAAAAAACCCCAGAGAGTCGACAGCCAAGATCTGTGAGGAATAAGCAGTTTTCCCAACCGCTGCCACCAAGCTGCCGTCAGAAACACACCTACACTCCAGCTTTTCCTCGACTAGTTGACCTGTGTAAAGTCTCCTCTCCAGATCTAGCACTGTGCTACAAGAAAAATAAGCTTAACAGATGCATTGTCTCCTCTCTTTCTTCAAAGCACAGTACCCAAAATGAGAATACCAACAAGCTGCATACCCACTGTAACCTTCAGGGCTCAAATGACCCAAAAAAAAAAAAAAAAAAGAAAATCCCAACCAAGTTAAAACCTTAGGTGTTAAAGTATCTTTTAAAGTCTAACACAGGCACTTGCCTCTGTTGATACACGGATCCAGCTATGTCCTAACACTACAAACAAACCAGAACCTGACAGGAGAGAAGCACGTGGGCCATACCCTCAAGCCCTAAGAATTTTACTGTTCAGTCTTATTCTGGAGGACAAATAGCAGAAACATCACTTTGACTGTAATGTCTATGTGCATTTTTTAATGCTTAGCCTCAATCTACAAGCTGTGGATCAAAATCTTATGGTTCCACTGCCCGTCAGGCTTTTGAAGGATACATGGAACAGAGAAATTTCTTCTTGCAGAAGAGGGTGGAAGATAATAATCTATACATGGCTACCCCAGGACAGCTAACTCAGTCAGTACTGAAAGATGCAATCCTATCACTCTGCAGCTTGGCACTAACACTTACTCAGTAGCAAGCATATCTGGAAGTTTGGGGGGGGGCAGGGGTAACCAACAAAACCTCAATCCCTTCAATTTTTTTTTTTTTTAGCTCATGGACTGTGAGCACCAGTGTATTCCAAACTGCATTTGCATTTGTTCTCACTATGCAAAACCTCTGGGAATATCTACAGGAAATGAACTCTGATTAGACATAACTGCAAGCACTATCATCTTATTTAGCCAATTTTCTCTCTCCAACCCCTCTCCACATACACCACTTTGACCTCCACCATTTGCATCAATGGAAGTAGCTGGGGATAGGCATTTCACAAATCTCCCAAATCCAACACTCCTGGGTACAAGACCTATTTCAGCCTTTAACCATGCAACTGGAAGATATTTAAGCATGCCACAGAGGCTTAAGGGAGGCTTTGAAATTGCATTTGCTTTATACTGTGCATGTCAAAAAGACAGTCATTTGTCATCTTTTCTTGAGTATCCCTGAGTAAGATGCTGATGCAGAGATAAATATTCATAAGGCTAGCTCATGCAGTTTTCCTCAAATCTGACTAGATCCAATTCCCTCTCGTTTTAAGAAGAAGGAATTATATGTAAATATCACAGCAAAGGAAGATGTAGGAGTTAAGATCAGGTTTCTGTGCATGGGAGGGACCCACTGTGGATTTACAGGATTAGTGGCAGTGCCCATCCCTCTCCATCAGGAATGACCCTCTGCTCTCCACTTTGCACATTTACAACTGCAGATACTGGGATCTTGGAGCATGAGGCTGACAGTCCACAAAGGCAAAGCACAAGTCACTCCTAAAGAGTGACAGGGCTGGAAAATAGAAGAAGGAAAAATAAAATGATTTTAAAAAATAAAATCAATCGGTGTAGACAATTTAAGTCAAGAAAGGTAAGCACACACTGCCATTTCATGGAGTTCCACTGTGCCACTGTTTGCATTCAGCAGAAGCACTTTTGCTCAGGTGCCTCACCATGTGGTTATCCCTGGAATCCCTGGCTGTCCAAACGGCCACCAGGCCACAAGACACCCAGCACATAAACATCCACTCAAAAGTAACACTTGTGGTTTAGACCAGGACAGAAGCCAGGCCAAGTTTTAGACATGACTTAGCTACCTGTATCACAAGCAGGATGTTTACTATGCACTGTGGTATAAATACTCCTTCTCTCCCCATTTTTTTCCTAACACTTCCTCCACCTTTGGAGAAGCCATCATCTCTGAGAGAATTTAACTTCCACGAGCTGGGACGTGGGAGCAAACACAGAGTGATACAACCATCACACAGGCAAAACACATCCACCAAAAACTGCGGGCTTCTCTCATACAGATGCCTCACAGCAGCTCCAAGAAAGTGTTAGCATTACTCCAAAAAGACAATCATATCAGTAATCTTTTTCAGAGCCATGATTTAGCCATGCTGTGAGTTAAGACATTTCCCCACCCATCACATCATCTTCACCAGAGGAGGGTGGGGGTGCAGCCTACTTTGCCTTTTCTCCATATCACACTAGAAAGACACACATGACTGTGGAAGTCAATTTGATTCCTTCTCCTCTCACACTGCTAAGAAGTGGATGCACTATGAGAAGGGAAAGAAACTCCAAAAGATCAAGAGGATGAAAAAGTTGAGTTGCATCAATACTGCCCTTCTTTGTGCCTCCTCTTCTAGGTTCTCAGCATGGCTCCTAAACTCTCTCCTTTAAGGCAGCTTTCCCTCTCCCCTCCCAATGCTACAAAACACACATATGAGCAGAGAGGTCACTTAGAAACTGTTAATCAAATGCTGAAAACCAGACTGAAATGGTTTCTAATATTTCTTTTTTGGTATGTATCACAATAAAAAAAAGATCCAACCATTTTTAGTTGGCCTTCATTTATATTCTTAGATAAATTTTACATCTCTAGTCTGTATTCAGCTTTTCCTCCCTAATAATGAGATGGCTCGATTCTTTCTTACAGGATGCAAAAGGGCAGGAGATCTTGTGGTGTTTCCCAGTGGAAGATGACATGATAATTCAAAGCTTTATAGGTTAGGTCAGTGTTAGGATACAGCTACTTCAGGATAAAGCTACTCTGCTTTAGTTTTTACAAATGCTGTTACTTCTTCATTGACCAGGCAAATCTTTAGGAAGATTACTGCCATGCTACAAAATCATCTCCATTGATAAAATAAAACATTCATGATCCAGGCTGCACTTAAAGCAACACAGTTGTAAAGAGACTCGTCTAATAAAAGTGGCAGAAAGTCATAAAAATTAATTTAAGCTACCCAGAATATTTGGTTAATTTTAAACTGCTAATGGATTTCAGAGACAGCACCTTGGGTGAAAATCACTTTTATTAAAACCTTGCAGTCCCTTGGTCTTCTTGGGACCTCACTTGAGGCTAAGGTATCAGGTGCCCTGAGTTACCCCGTTAAAGCACTACTTTTAAAAGGATCCCAGAAGACTATACAAAGACTTAACCCGAAGCTCCCTGCTCCAAGCCTCTCAGCTCCACACACAGCCACAGCCCTGCAAAGCTTCCACACTACTACCAAGCCCGGCAGCCCCCAGCCCCACTCAGAACTTCAACACAAACCAGCCCTGCATACACCACGTTGCTGAAACGCTTCGTCCTAACGTCCCAGGGATTCCAAAGAAGTGGTGGATGTAACATTCATTGAACTGCAGAGGAGATACACCTCTCTCAGAAACCAAAAAAAAGACTATACATATATGTGTTCCACCTCAGAAACCTCCAGGCTTTCAAAATGGTAAGTCAGAATTTAAAGAGTTCTTGAGCTCCTCACACAATACACACAATTCCTTGCTTGGTTTCACAGTTACAGCTGCAGAAGTAGAGGATATTGGCAGGAAGAGGTGACTAAGACCAGGTACTGGATGATCACTGCCCACACAATGCAACAATTTATGGCTCTAACACAGGTTTAGGCAAAAATTCACTCTGACCACACCGCCTGATCTGTAGTCAAACACTGACTTTAGACAAGCCACAGTTGCACACAGGAAGAAAGCTTCAGTCCCCACACACTTTAAAAGAAAATAAATAAAACAATTAATTTTAAAAAGTACTCATCCCATGAATGCTTCTCTGGCTGGATGAGTCTTCTCTGAACCACTGCCAAAGTCAGTACAGATGTGACATGGCTGAAGGCAAGCATACAAGTTGTCCAGATATCCTGAGAAGAGGAACAAACTTGCTATTTGTATGCAACCACATTAGTGTGCCCATGAAATTACTGCTCGTTCATTACTTCCTTCACCTCAACAGCCCCAAAATCTAACACAGCTACGCAAAGCAACTGAAGCATTATGAGTAGCATTTGTTATAAAACCTGAAGTTCATTCAGCAGCTGACTGAGAATGCTCAAAGTAAAACACAGGGCATGGGGAGAACATTTAATACACATTTTGTCATTCTCCAAATTACCTTGCAAGAGAGAGAAACTGTTTCTAGATGAGGCAAGTCCCTGCAATAAAGGCTGAGAAAAGATCCCTTCCTCCATCCAAGAGTCCACAATATAATGGAATTGGTATCCAGCCAGAAAGACTAAGCTAGTCAAAACTCAATCATTTTTGTGATAAAATTATGGAAAACACTACTCAGAAATGTTTCTGAAGAGAAACCCCAGTCACTGCTGTGCAATCCTGAACCCAAGAACCTGAACTCCAGGCCTTCCCAAACTCTGTTTGGTAAAATGAAGAAAATCCATGACATGTCACCTTGCTCCTAAAATCATTCCACATTTACCACAGACAAGAATAATAATTACTGAAGAACTTATTTTGGTTTTCAGTCTGCAGGGTTGTTGGTTGGTTGGGTTTTTTTCAGGCTAAAGCAGGCCAGCCTTAGCAGGGATGAGAAATTGCAGCTCTAAGGCAGCCCCTCAAGAGTCACAGGAGTTCACGGGCAAGATCTGCCCCACAGCCATCAAGACCACTTCCTAGCAGACTCCAGAGCACTCACCTCAAATGCCTTTATTTGACTTTGGCTACAGAAATCCTTCTTGATCAGAGCAGAACGGCTAAACCAGCTCAGAGGCAGATCTAGGATTCTGAGACTGGGAACAGATGAGACATTCCAGGAAAAAAAAACATTTCAGCTGGTAACTGGTCTGAAACAAGTATGTTTTACCACTACGTTTCAGAGCAAGTCAACCAAATCTCTGGTGTTTGAACAGCTATTATGCTTGCTATTTCTCGTAATATGAATAATGATGGATTTATTACCAGTTACTTCCTCAGTTGCTCTGTTTTATGACGATCATATAATAAGATACAGCTACACATACCTTACATAATCTTCTGAAACTGTGAAGGTGATATTTTTATCTTCTTTAAATGTACAAGAGCAATAGTAACATTTTTGTTACGGCTGAGTTGCTCAATAAAAAACCCCACCTAGCACTGACATATTTCATATTCATTTTAAGAAAACAGCCCAGCAACATAGGTCCATTTTATCAAAAAAAGCAGTAAAATTAAGGCGAACATCGCTTTCATCCACATTCCAGGGCAGCAAAGATATCAAACACAAGGTTAACCCCCACACATTGCAGAAAACTCCCTTCAACAGGTAAAGCTTGCAAACACAAGCAGGCTCTGGAAACCCTCTACAAAGCCAGGTCTAGTCTTTAGCTTGCTTGTTTGTGTAGCTCCATAAGATTTGTTGAAATGCACAAAGGAAAAAAAAAAATAATTGCTGGGTTGCCAAGCTGGCCCAGCAGTTTGCTGCCACTGAAAAGAGATGGGACCTATTCTTCTCTTTCTTGTTCCTCTTCCTTTCCCTGGAAGGGCACCTCACCTTAGCTGCCCCATCACATGCTTCCAAGAACTGATCCTATCCTTTAACCCAGAAGAAAACCAACCTCAGGAAAAACAAGTACACAGTATAGCTTTTCTACCCAGTTAGAGAGTCAGCCATGCACACACGTAGCAAACCACCAAGCTGGCCCAAGGTAAGACACCCAAACACTCCAACAAAAACATAATCATCTTTCGGTAACAGTGAGCTCTTAACATGGCCCACATCCCTTGAGAAATGAAGATCTGCCTCTCTTCTAGGGGAGAAGTTTCTTCACCTCTTCAAATTGTAGACACACACAAAAAATTAGTGTTTCAACACTCAAAGAGGTAAAAGTGATCTGCCTCTCTGACAGCTGCAGGTGTGCTGTCTCCCTGAAACTCTACCAAAGTTGAGCACTGTCAAATTGAGCTGGAAGGCAACTTCACATCACCCATAGATATGTCACCTTAGCTCACATGAACTTAAATGAGACCCCTGGTGAATAAATCTTATTAAGGAAGAGCTGGACTGTTGGACATGAGGGACCCAAGAAGTTCTCAGAGATGAATACATGCAAAACGAAGTCAGGCTGTTACAGCACAGAACTCTTTCACTGAATTTTTTAAAATAATCCATTTTCCAAACACCTGTGAGAACTACTTCTGCTCCTGGGAAGAAGAGTTGAACCATTAACAAGTAAATGAAGACAAATTACACATTTACCAAAATTAGTTAAGGTTAAGATTAGCAAGACATCTTGCAATGCCATTCTTCCACTGAAGGCTGGTATCAATACTGTTTTTCAAAGACCACTGAGGAGGAAAGTTTTCCAACAACTCAACCAGGTGTTACAACTGTTACCACACACCTAAACTGCAGCAGCTGCAGCAGCCTTTGCAATGCTCCTCTGACTTCCCGTGTGTTAACGGTGTAATCCACCTCTGCTAGCAAGGAGCTCCACAGAGATTTTTCCTGACCTTTTTTAGCGTCAGCTCTAGAACAAAAAAATGCATGCCGAATGTGAAATAAGTCTGAGTACACATTAGAGATGTCAGCAACTTGAACAGCATTTGCTCTCCACTCCTACAGCTCATCTCAGTCTCACTGCTCAGTTCTCCTGAAGCCTTTTGGAAAGTAAACCCAATGCCTCTTGGAAACCCTTTCAGCTGCTAAATGTGATGACTACTGTGTAATGTTATAATAGCCTACCAGTAAAGTGCATCAAAAGAATCAGTTCATGAAAGTCAGTATAGACTGCGACATTCCAGTCTAGTTGTTTCTAGACCATGGTAAAGGGCTATTTTGATTGCTTTCCCCTCACAGGGCTGTCCTGGTTTCAACTGAGGTACAATTATTTTCTTTCTAGAAGCTGGTACAGCACTGTGTTTTGGATTTAGGATGAGAATAATACTGATAACACACTGATGTTGTAGTCGTTGCTGTGCAGTGCTCGCACCAAGTCAACAGCTCTTCAGCTTCTCACCCCACCAGTGAGGAGGCTTGGGGTGAACAACAGGCTGGGAAGGGATACAGCCGGGACAGCTGACCCAAACTGGCCAAAGGAATATTCCATACTATATGGCATCATGCTGAACAAAAAAACTGGGGAGAGTTGGCTGGGAGGCAGTGGCCTGTTGCTTGGAGACTGGGTGGGCATCAATCAGCAGGTGCTGAGCGATTACACTGTTCACCACTTGCTTGTATACTGTTTTTTAGTTATTATTTTACCTTCCTTTTCTGTTCTACTACACTGTCTTTATCTCAAGCCACCAGTTTTGCCTTCTTTTCAATTCTCCTCACTGTCCCAGTGATGTGGAGGAAAGTGAGTGAACAACTGTGCAGCATTTAGCTGCCTGGCTAAGGGAAGAAGGGCCTTCATTATAATCATCATTTAAACACTAAAACTAGGTGCCCAACAGCCAGGGAGGGAAAAAAAGCAAACCAAAGAACAACAACAAACCAACCAACAGACCAGGGGGGAAAAAAAGCCTCCACCACAAAACCCACCCCCTTTTGGCCTCAACTTTTCGGACTTCAGAATTCCTGGAATGACAAACAAAATAATACAACAAATAACAGAACAAAACAAAAGATGACAATGTTACAGCTGGTGAGCTTTTTCATAAAGTGTTAAAAATGCATGCGTTCTGCATGTAGATTATGGCAAATCTGCCTCTAGCATAAGATGCAGAGGCAAGAAGTATTTTGTCCTCACAATCATGCTGCACAGATAGGCTTCTCTTGGATATTGTTTACTACATCTCTTGCTGTGACCATGTACAGTAACTGGAACATCACAGTTAGAGATGGACAGGATAAACAAAAGCAACCTAAGCCATCAAGAAAGCATCTGCCAGCACTTGAGCCATTGTTCTGCACAATATCAAGGCTTGAATTCTGACATAATCCCGACATCTCGGGTGATGTCAGCAGGAGTAGCTATTAGAATGAAGAATGATCCCCCACAAGACATTAATTCAGAAAGAATCGATAGCCTTGCAATACGTATTTCTCCCTTAACATTCTCCTAAATGGACTTTAATACATTCGAGCCAGAAGGGGAAGCAGGCCTTTTAAGAAAGCTTGTGATATTTCTGTCTTGTGCCAAAGCCTTCTGAATTTTTAGCTTTTCCAACTCCTTGAAGTTTAATTCCACACTTGTGCTTTGATATAATAAAAGCTCCTCATTCCTTTCCAAGGATGCTCAGAGCTTTAACAGTACACTAAGCAAGACCAACCTACAGATTTTACCTTCCCCCAGTCCTTCTCACCCCCTCTCTCAATTCCCATTTAAGGAGAGAGAACATTCTCCTATCTGAATCCATACCTAGTAGTTTGACAGAGATGAACATCACGGAAAAGAAGAAAAGAAGAAAGAAGGGAGGAAAAAAATAAAATCACCTCCCCATTTTTATTTCAGACTTGAAAACTCCTGCTCTAATCCTTTCTAATATACAACTTTCTTGTCCTACTATCCTCCACTAGAATCAGTATCTGGGAAAATTTTTCTAGCAGTTTTTTCTCTAGTAAAGGATTCAAATCCTTGCTGCCAGTTAGTTTTGACATCTACAAATATATGAAGCATGCACACAGAGCCCAGTTGCAACTCCCCGACCAAAACTACATTTAAGTGTCAAATCAGAATCGCAGAACCACAGATCATTCACTAACAGCGACATCAGCAGCGAAAGATCTGAGTGACATTTTATGGATTCCCTTCCTCATAGTTCCAAAATTTAAATTAACACCTGAAGATGACCTAGAAATAAAGTCAAGCAAAGTAAAAAAGTAACTCATGAAAACTTAGTTCATGCTACAAACTAACAACGTAAGTTTGGACAGAGCTATAGCCACTCAATCAAGTCATCAATAAGGCAGAATTTAGACACTGGGCACTGAAAGAAGTTTCTAAGTGTTCATCACATGCTAATCTCTACCATGAAAAGAGTCTACAGACTTACAGATTCTCCCTGCTTATTGATTTTCTCACCAGGGATGCATAATGGAAGAATGATACTGGTCTCATGGAGTATTATCCACCCTTTCTTAGCTGCCTTCAGCAACCATAGGCTCAGCTTGAATGAGGACGCTCAGTTTCTCAGATTTCTCTGCTGACACAAAATTCTGCAGCAAGAGCATCAAGGGAGTGCAAGGACCACACTCTGATGTTTACTGTGTGAACAAATGTAGAAATCCCCACTCCTGCTCAGCAGGAGAGCTCCTTCCCACTGGGCTATAGGCTTATTCCAACAGGATGGCATGGTATTTCCTCTATGGTTTGTCTGCCAGGAAAGTAATTTCCTATTTTTGTCCTGTTGTGAGCTAGTAGAAGCTGGCATTGATGGAGGCTGGGAAGAATGAGAGGTTGATTTGCTTGTGGTTTAACCAAACATATGTTTACAATTACCCCATTCATCATGCCCTGTCTGTGCAAAACTGTCTTTTTTGGAACGTCCCCATGGTCCTTGGGTTTGGCCTCCAAAAAAGCTACAACAGACTCACTAAGAAATGCATTGTTTGAATATTACAGCTAGAGCAACAAAACCGTCCAATGGTTAATATTGCAACCATTAATGCAATTATTGAGCACTAAGATAAACATAGCTGCTCAACTTGTTGCTGTTGGCCTAAGGATGACAGCTCAACAGCAGGAGGGTAAGATAATGGGAAAACCTCTTGCAGTCTTCCCCTGGAGTCCAGCAAAAGAATACAACAGAAATAGGGCACCGTAATTCTTTCCCAAATATTCTACAGCATCTGCGCACAAGAGAATGCAGAGATGGTAGTGGTGCTCCCAGTAAGTTTGTCTGGGACACTCACCACCTCCACATCCAAGGACTGTGACTATCCCCATCGTCCCAAAGCTTTTTCATAAACACACTGCACAGTATAATTAAGACTTGCAACCCCACTCACCCTCTCCCCAGTTATTACTTAGGGGAAGAATAAACAGTCTGTTCCATCATCATGTGGTAAAGGGGGAGTTTCTCACTGCTGATCCTTTCTCCAAGAGGTCAAACTATTCCAGCAAATATGCCTTATCCCATCATACCTGAAACAGCATAAACTCAAAGACCGCAGTCTTGAAAGCTGCAAAGATTTCCAGGAAAGACACATTTCACCTCTCTCAGTGTCAATCAGGTAGACTTTCATGCCATGCACCTAGATTATTCTAGATCTAGTTTGGCAAAATACAAGCTTGATATAACCCATATTTTTACTTCATATCATATGTCAGAGAACTATACATTTTCCTCAACCATTTTACTCTCCCCAAAGTTATCATTTGATACCCAGGGATATAACAACTTACCAAAGATTTCTGAAAGGATTCAGGAAGAAGGTCCCTCACACTAATTTACAGCAGTACTTACATGTTGTATAATCCATGATACTGAAGAAGGTGTCCTACTCTGCTAAAAAGATCATCCACTTTAGAACAACTGATCTTCATGACAGACAGCTTTTGCTGCACCCATTCAGGAGTGGTAACCTGCATTCCCCATGGGTTAACTAACTGGGATGCAATTAGCAGATTTCATTAAAAGCTCTCTTGACTTGTAAACGAGCATTAGTGTTGGGCTTCGAAGAACACATCCTTAATTCGTCCTGACTATATTTTTGTTCAATCTACACCTGAGTCTCTGGTCAATGCCACTACAGGTTGCTTGCCTGTAAAAACCCAAGCAGCAGCCATAAAGCTGTTGCCACCTTCTAACAGAAGGTGACTCACCCAGCGCTCAAAATCTCCTACTTTTGTGAGTGACTCCTCACCATCAATCAGAAATCTCTGGTCTTTTCTGTTACAGAGACCAGGAAAAACAGAACTGTTCACAAGGGCACTACTCTAAAGCAGGGGATGAACTTGCAGTGCCTTGAGTCCTGAGACCCATGTCCATCTGCTCTGCATTAACTGGTCCATCTACGACTTATGAAGGACTCTAGGAAGGCAAGGAGGGAAAGAAGTTTTCAGTCAATGGATGCATATTAGTGTGAATGTGAACATCTCTTTATTAAAGAGTTTCAGGATACCTTGGCACTGATTCAGTGCTCCTATGTACATCTGAAGTCCAAAAGCTGCTAGAAACCATAAACACCACCATTTTCAGATGAATGTACCTGTACGAAAAATGTAGTGTCTGTCTCTCTACACCAGGTACCTGCTGACAAGATGGTATCCAGGGAAATAAAGCATGTAAGAAAAGGGAATGTCAAATACATCCAACCAAATCTTATAAAGTCAGGCTATTTCGGTTGTTTCATCACTGAAGACATTAAGAGACTGTTTGTAGACAGGATGCCTCATACTGATCAACAGTTTTCTTTAATGATGCACCCATAGTGGAACCTGGCTTTCTAGGATAGTACTCTCCAAATCCACAATGAGACAGAGGAGCCATATTGAGCTAAAGGGGGAACTGCTGTCCAATTCAACAGATGGCATGAGAATAGGAAAGACCTGGCACAGCACTAGTTCAGAAGTGCACAGTTCAACATGTATAAAGAAAGAGAAGTCAGTGAGGTGACATCTGTTTACTTCATAACATTATGTTTCAAAACAACCACTGGTTTGGGAGAAAAAGGGAATCAAGACTACTTTGCCACATCCAAGTTTAGACTGCAACATGCTCTCCTGACCAGCAGGCAGTGCAAGGACAGCAGACCTGTAAATAAAGCTCTATGACAATAAAGGGTTCCTTGATAACTTCGTTCCTTGTAATTCCTAAAAAAGATTGTGGGCTTTCAACTTTTCGGTAAAGGATCTCCATTCCTAGATTTCCCTGGGTGAACAGTTGCAACTGGTGTATTTTGGACATGGCCAGGAGCAGGTCCAGTTTCCAAGAAAAACAATCCCAACTTCTTAGCCTGCTTTCCTACAGAAGGAGGCTTATGCAATCACACTGTAGCCAAGCCAGTTGGCAAGCTGCATGCAAGCCTGACAGAGGCAGAGGTCTCAGGAGTTATCTTCCTTGTTTGTGAAAACACTGGGCCAGGTGGGCACATTTAAGAAACACTGCACTATGAACTAGCATCAACATTCTCATAGCTGAGATAAATCCAAAGAAAAGCAGGCTTCCTTAGTCTTAGTTTCGACAAAAATGTTGGCTTAAAGTGACAAAAAGCTTTTCCCCTGACCCCATTAATAAAGTTCACTCAGAGGTTTAGAATAAAAAGGCCAGCAGAAAATAGTAGTGGGTTTCACCACAGTGTTTTCTGCAACCAGTGCAATTTTTAATTGAGCAAACACTTAAATGCATCCTAAAAATGCATACCACTGGACATCAAAAGGTGCCCCTCCAGCTACTCCCCCACCCCCCATTTCAGTGGTCTGAAGAAGCACCTGAGTGCATTTCACACACAAACATACACACATACTTCCCAAGACAGATCTGAGCTGGTCTAAGCAGAAGTTATACCTAGAAATCTGGCCTCATATAGCATGGTCACCTCCCTAACCACATGTAGACAGGCACAGCAAAAGGGAGTGACAGCAGGGTCCCACCCAGAGTGACACTACCCGGGAGCCCCTCAGTTTGCCTGCTGCCACTGCTACGCACGCCCAGGGAAGCTGACAGTGCCTCGTAGTCTAGAGGGACATCTGCTAGTTTGGGGCTGTCAGAAAACAAATTCCCAGTGCAACACTCTGGTGCTGCTGGCAGAAGCAGTGCATGACCCAGCTATGCCTCTCCTCTGCCAGCTGGGAACTCCCTGCCTTGGAAGGATACCTTTGCCAGAAAGATCCAGATACTTTTTGCCCATTTACATCCCAAGCACAGATGAGAACATGACCAAAGATTTCTAAAAAATCTTTGTGACAATTCTTGCTGGAGTCATTTAAGCACTCGCAAGACAGAGGGCTGCAAACACTTGTTTTATTCACAGAGTGCACACTATACACTTCAGCAGAACTGAGATGCAGAGATCCATTTTGCATTTAGGCAATACTTTTGGACTACGTAATAAAAAACACAGGAATGAGCTACTGAAATCCAGGTGTGGCTGTATGTGAGGATAAAAGCCAACTCACACAGTGTTAGGAGAGGGGATAGTTTGATTAACAAAACAAAGGAAAACCATGGAAGCACCACAAGATCTTTAATATGTAGCCAGGGCAAACAAGACCTACTTTAAAAACAAATAACCTCCAAGTGAAGAAAATAAATCAGACTATAACAGGGTAAAATGATCACCAGAGGCAAGCATCAGGGTCTGCTGCTCTATCCGTTTACTGTTCGCAGTAAGGCTACCAAAGAGCACTCTTCAGGCTCTGCTGTTTGCTCTACACTGTGCAGGATTCTAGCAAGAGTCCGGTGTTGGAGAAAGAAAACCTAAGCAGCTCTGATATTAACATATACCCGTACAAAAGTAGCCAGAGGAATACGGCTCTGGAGCAGCTCTCCTTCTTATGCTGCACTGAGAGGTTAAGCCCTGCAGGAAGACTAACAGCATGGGAAGAGCATCCTGCTTACCTCCTGCACCCTGCCTCAGCCCCAAAACAATCGTCAAGCACAGTCAGAGCTCTCATTTAAAGTTTCAAGCATATTTCCCCTTTTCCAAGCAGGTGTTCTAATCTCCATGTGTTTGTGGTGGTTTTTTTTAACCTGTCCTCATAACTCACTCCCTTTAATCCCAGGATTAGCCTTGTTGCCCTTCTCTGTACCTTTTCTAGAGCTGTAAGTACAACTACTAGCCTCAAAACACAGGAATAGATGGAGCTGGAGTATTAATGCATCCTTGCTACGCATCCCGCAACATCTCCGTTAAAACACATAAGCACCTTTACAAAGCAAAACAATTTCAGCTGTCCCTTAGAAGCACAACTTAAGGTGGCAGACGCTCACATCCCTTCTATCCTGCCCTCTCTTGCTTCACCCCAAACCCAAATTCATTCTGCCTTAGTGAAGGGAAAAGCAAACCACCTTCTTTGGGTCTGTTTTAGAAAACCTGATCAATGCTGCTTTGACATACCAGCAACACATGTTCCCATTTCAACAAATGGGAGCATTTCAGGCAGACCACCACTTCAGATGGAGTGGGGCTCCTGGCTGCTGAATCAGCACTTTCCATCCTGCTGGTAATACAGAGTTATGTGACGCTTCAAAGGAAAGCGGGGAAAAGGGGGGAAAGGGGTGGGAGGGGGCGCTGGCACTTAAGCAACAGAAGCGGGCAAGAGGATTGTGCAGGAGTTCATCTGCCAAACCAATTAACTGCAAACTGTTCTTATAAAGATGCCACGGTTTCAGCCCCGGTTTGCAGTACCACAGTTATACAATGAGAGCCATGCGTGCGCGGCTCTCCGCGGCGGGGAGCTGGGGCAGGAGAAGCCCCGCACTTCCCCCAGGGAGGGTCTCCCGGGCTATCCACGGGCTCTCGGCACGGCGGGGGCGCGGCAGGGCCGCTCCTCGCGGGCACACGGCCGCCCGGCTGCCGCCGCACATCCCCGCCGCGGATGAGCAGGAAGGTGGCAGCACTCCGGGGTGGCATTTCTGCGAACTGCCCATCCGCCAGCTCTCCCGCAACGATGAACGCAGCGCGGGGAACACCGGGGAGTTTGGGCGGCAGCAGCACCACCAGCAGCTGGCGGGGCAGGTCTTCGCTCTCCTCCAGCGCGGGGCGACGGCAAAGCCCGGCACCGCCGGGGCGAGGCGCGCAGCAGGCGAGCAAACAAAACGCGGCAAGGAAGCCCCGAGACGGGGAAAAGGGCCGATCCCCGGAGCCCCGCGGCCGCGGCCCGAACGCCGTCCGACCCCGGGGGCTCCGCGCCGGGCGGCGGGCGGTGCGCGGGGGGCGCTCCCCGCGGGCACTGGGGGGGGCTCGCCGGCGGCCCCAGGAAAAGGAAGTTTGCTCTCCTCCTCCTCCTCCCACCGGCCTCCGCCACCGAGGAGCCGGCGAGCCCTCACCCACCCCGGCCCGGCCTCCCCCCGCTGCGGCTCCCCAGAGGCAGCAGCAGCCGCCGCCCCCCTGCGCACCCCGCGCCGTCCCCCGGCCCCTTACCTGCTGGGCGGGCGGGCGGCCGGCACCGTCCCCGCCGGGCGCCACGCACCCGCCAAGTTTGGGGCGGGCGCAGGGGGTCGGGGGAAGGGTCGTGCGCGGCGGTGGCGGGGACAGGAGCGCGGGCGGGGAGGGGGATCCTCCGGGCGGCGGGGTGGAGTGGGGCGCGGGCGGGGGAGAGCGAGCTCTCGGAGCCACGCGCCTCAAAACCAACAATAACAAAAGAAAAAAATTAAACTGAAAAAAATTAAATTAAAAATCAAATATATATTTTAAAAAAAAAAGGCAATTAAACAAGTTAAAAAAAAAAAAAGAAAAAACAGGCAAAACACACCCAACACGAACGGGGACGTTCGCGCCTCTGCAAGGCGTCCCCGGGCTGCGGGAGGGATCTGCGGAGAAAACTTCTGCCCGCCTGTCCGCGCTGCTGCCGCCGGCTCCGGTGCTAACGGCGCCCGCCGCGCTCTCCCCTCGCGCCCAGCTGACTCCCGGCGGCCCCGCCCCGCTCCCGCCTCGGCCCCGCCCCGCTCCCGCCCCCGCCGCACGCAGCCGCAGCCCCGGCCCGCGCCTCGCCGAGGGCGGGGGGTGGCCGGCAGTGCCCGCGGCCGCGGTGCCTCTGCCCGCCCTCCCGCGTCCCGGGGCGAGCGGGGCTGGAGGCGGCAGATCTCTGAGCTGTGGCGGGTCTTCTGCCCTCTAACAAAAGTTCACCCGCAGGTAGCACCGGCGCGTGCTTGTCTTGGGAAGGGCTTTTTTTTCTTTAAAATAAAACCAACAGAGCATCTGCACACGCGAGGCATTTGTCCTTGGATTTTTTTCTTTAACCTTATCGGTCCTGTTTTCACATTTTTCCCCGCGAAACTGCGCAGGGAAAGTGCCCCAGCTCCCCTTCCTGCTCTCCAGACAGCACGGAGCAGGCTCCCGGCGTGGGCCAACAGTGGGCTGTTCAGAGCTCCTCCGTACTGCCAAGCGCCCTGCTCTCCCGGGATCCTCAGGCTGCCACTAGCACTCCTACAGACTGCTGCTGCGAACTTGTGTGCATTGGGACCTTTGGTATCTCACCCGTGTAGCTCCGAGCCATCCTATCTGCAAGTACCTTGCAAATAACTCGGACTGTGGACAAGCTCTTTCAAGTGAAGCGAAGCTGCACGCTTCCCTGAGAGCTACTGTTTAAAGCATACAGACTTCCAACAAGAGTTGTCACACTCCCTGAAGAGAGGAAAATTCACTTCGCTAGACGCAAAAACACTTCTCATAAGAAAGTGGTCAGCCCTACAAAAGGAAACTGAGCCCAAAGAGAAGTGAGAGAAATCTCTGGGCTTCTCCTAAGACAGATACATGTACACTAATGGGAGTATTGTGGCTAAGCGGCCGAGCTGAATATATTTTGAAATGTAACAGGATACCTTCTCTGCTCTTGCTCTTTCTTTTTCCGTGGCTCTTCTTTACTGTATTTAAAGGAATGTTTTTCTTATCAGCCCGCCCCTCCTGTCCCCGTGTTTCCAGCCATGCTCTGGTCTCTCTCTGTTCTCACCACTCGCTCTCCCTGTACAAGTCCTCAAATAATCTCTCCAGCTTCCTTGTGTGTGTCACCTCAGCCTCTTGAACACACATGCCACTCTGCTGCCTGCTCGCTGCTCACCCTGCTCTCGCCACCAGCCCCCCGGCCTCTCCTCGGCACCGCACTTCCCTCGGCCGTCTCCACTTGATGCAGTGGCTGAGCGCTGCTCTTCAGTCTGTCAGCACCGCTGCCGCCCGTCCTGTCCTGTCCTGACCCAGTCCATAGGGACCTTGCTCTGTGGGCCGTCACTTCTCAGCCCCGTTCAGCCCTCTCTTCCTACCCCCGGGCTGGTCTGCCCTGACTTGCTGTGAGCCGCTATCTACCCTGACCTTGCGTTTTGTGGGTCCAGCCTCAGAGTGCTGGTGCCTTACCAAAGGAGAACCTGTCTCCTGTCCAAATTATGTAGTGAAAAGGCGAATGCAGGTGGTATCAGATTCCTGCTTGGGATTACTCCAGAGGCAAGGAGGCACCTACTCCCTGCTAGACCCCAGGTGGATGGACTAGCATTGCTGGCATCACAGTCCCACATGCTTATGTAAGAAACTTTCTGCACATGAAGATCCAGCCCAGATTGGAAGGGAACTCCAAAAATCAGCTGGTCCAACTTTTTATGGGAAAGGGATGAGGTTATCACCCTGTCCAATCAAATCTTGAAAGCCTCCAGTTGTGGGGACTCCACCCCATCCCTGGGGTTGATTTTCTAGTAGGTAATTGTTCTAACTGTAAAACAATTTCTTTTTTTTCAGTGAATCAAAATTAAGATGAAACCTCTCTTTGTGCAACTTGTACCTGTTGCTGCTTGCCTGCTCCCTATGTCTCCCTGTGAAGAGAGAATCTCCATCTTTTTTGCAGCCGTACATGTACCTGTATGATTTGACCAGGGTTTGTGCAATAGGTGTCCAATTCTTGCTGCTTTCGCAGAACCCGCTGCTGTGGGCACGGCCAAGGACTTTGACACACGCCTTTTCTACACACTGTTGAATGTTATTTGCCCCCGGCACATTCCTTAGCTGCGCAATGCAACAGTTATACTTTGTCATCTGTAGTATTTCCACCCTAGAATATCAATTTACAGCCCTGCATTACAGCCTGTCCTCAAAAAGCAAGAAGTGAAAGGAGAGAAGTTATATAACTGGTCTGGTGCTGCAGAGCCAACCAGCCACCAGCAGGATTGCATTGCAGGGATTCCCACCTTCCAAAACATCCCCTTCTTCCCCAAAAGTCCTGCTACCTCAACCTCTAAGGCAATTTACACACTTCGTCTTAAAACCAGACCACCTTTATGACTGTGGTGCTCTGCATCCACCACTGGAGGGAAACTGGAGGGATAAAGCTCAGGTATTTTGGAAACATCACGCAAGCAGCCACCTGGCTGCCTTCCAGTTTGCTCTTCCTTTGAGTGTGCTCACTGTTTCTCATATATAAGACTGCTGATCCATCAGTTAATCATATTGAGTAAGTACCTAAAATTAACTTTTAAATTATTAATGCATGAGAACATATCCGTTTGCCATGTACATTATTTTAAAGGATTACAGTGTGTACACTGAGTGCCATTAACATTACATTTTGAAGACAGTAAATTGACTTGTATGAAAATCAGAAGAGTTGATGGATTCCTCTAAAGATGCCTTTGACAATGATAAAATGTTCAATTGAATTATTACTAAGCATGTGTCTATACTTAAATTTCTTTCTAATACATACAAAAATAAATGGCTGCTCAAGTCTTATTAGTATAATATTTTTCATTATGTGGTGGGTTAAAAAAAATAGATACACATGAGTATTGAAAATATTCATCTGACAAATAAAAACACCAGGAAAGATATGTTTAGTTTCCTAGACTACAGCTGTATCATTCAAGACAATGTACTGTCATAAGGTTTTTTATCCAAAATAGCACCACTAAAATGGTTAAGTGGAGAAGTAGCAATGCATCTTTTCAGTGGCAGTGAAGTACATGCTTATCTTTTCCCTTAAATAACTAATCTTTGGTAACACCCTACACGATGCTGTACCATGAAAATAACAACCTAAAATGCTGATATTTTCTCTAAGAATAAAAGATTGTCATTTTCTGCAAGAAAAAGCACACAAGAAATAATGTTGGCAATAATGTATTCTGACTATGTAAACATTATTCCTGCTCAAGAACAGTCTAAAAAGTAAAGGCAAACATTGGTGCAAAAGCCTTGATGCCTTCAGGACTTTGTGCCCAGGAGAAGTTTGTCCCAGCTCCCTGTTTTCTTCTTCTTTGCAGTGGTTAAGGTTTGGGCTAGAGAAGATAAATTCCTCTGACCCATGACGGAAGAAGAAGATGGAAGAACTAATGAGACTGCCTGGCTGTGCTCAAGGGTATCCAGGCCACTGGGGGCAAAGAGGACAAAACATGCAGTCCCCTCCTAGACGGAGAGGGTCTTGCTGCTCTGCAGCTTCCAAGCTCAGAGCCTGTGGTACACTTGGACTTAGGGTATCAGTTTATTCTCTAATGTACTTCCTCAAGATATCCAGAAAGCCCAGAAAATACTCTTTTTTGCCATTTGTACTCCTCAGAAACTTGCATTAACGTAAGTTTCTCATGTGTTAAGGGTTCAAAACCAGGTCCAAAATATAAGCAGAATATAGGCATTCTCTGTCTATTTAGCACTACATTTAAGACTCAATAACTAATAATAAATGGCTGTTGGAGTTCAAATACTGTGGACTTGGTTTTCTTTCTGCAAAGACTTGAACTCTGCAGGGTGACTTTTCATTTTGGAACTTAGCCAAAGGACACTAAGCTCTACAATTCAGTTAGTTCCAACAGAGAAAAAGGTCATTTAAAAGTTTTATTAAATAGACTAATGAAAACTGTCTAGTAGATATGAAGTTTTCTTTAGAAACATTATTATATTTCATATATATACTGAGAACAGGCATAATTTTCTTTTCTATTACGTTGATTTAGGAAATGAAAATCCAATAGCAGAAGATCTGAAGAGGAGAGATCAGAATCTGGCCACTGCTTTCACTCTCAAAGGAACTTTCATGAAAGCGTTATATGAAAGTCAGCATTAAGCATGATCTTTAACTAGTAGAATGCACTGATAAAAGAATCCAACGATCTAAAAAGGGTCAACTTGGTCATTATTGCCTAGTAGGTATATAGGCAAAAGTGCTGACCAACCTTTGAAATGATAATAAGTTTCTTTTGTCATGGACAAAGCTTTTCACCTTAAATAGACAGGAAGTCTTCTAACACAGTAGAATTTTAATAAAGCTTAATCTGGAACAAAACCAACTCGAAATTATTTCTGTTTCTTTTACTATAAATGAAGCAAAGGCTTAAAATATTTTTAAAAGCTGTCCAGAAAAAAAATAAGTCTTTTTAACATCAAGATGGAAGGGGGCAAAACATTTTCCTTCCTTTCTGTCTACATACTTCTTTTCCATTGTGTTTATTCTATCACTCAATATATGGTGGAGATTGTAAGCTGAAAGGGGAAATGAAAGCACTAAGAAAAAAATCTAAAGTTTGTAAAAAGACTCACTAAATATAGCTCTAAGAGCTAAAGGATACAAATTGATTTTCAGTATTCACCAAAAGACTGAAACGACTGAAATTTTCAAAACTTTACATGTTTTCTACCAAGTATTCACTCGATTCTGGTTTTTAACTGATTCAGCAAGAACTTCATCAAATTCATTAGTTTTAGATGTTTAGACACTTCATCTTCTGCCCAGTTGTTATCAAGAGGATTTCCTAGTATCAGTTGAGTATAGAAAAGACTTTTTCTGTAGTCTATGTCTAAAGACTAGAGACAGAAAAAGAAAAGCTATGGCATGACCATAACTGAATAAACTCACTGTGTTCATAGACCACATTGTGGAGATCTACTTTTTGTTGCTAGGTAAGTTATATCTCTATTTACAGCTTTTTCAAAAGGCTGAATAGTCAGAGACATTTTGTAATTTGAGATGGAGTCCTAAGCTCCAGTGAGAGAGATGTGCTCTTCCTGGACTGTACAAAATAGAGCACTTACACAAGGTGGTGTAGAGGAGAGGGGAATTTTAAGCGATACTGATCGTTCAAACAGAAACTACATTAAAAAGATGAATACATTCAGCCCACCCTTCTACAAAAACACATCTGTTCCCACTGCTAGCTCCACAATTAACACATAGACTGATTCAACACTAAGAATTATAAATTGCTGTATTCTCTCAGTTCCAATGAAGTGATGAAGAAAATAGGTACTTTTGGACATCAAAGGTGTTAAGTGAAATGACACCTTAAAAGAATTTACTTTCCCCAAATCAAAGTCAGCTACTTTCCTGATGCATAATAAGTTTTCAACTAGGATGCCAAATATCACTAGAAGAAAAATTCAAAATTATACTGCAATAGGAGGAGATTCAGTTCAAACTATACTTTATATTCTCATTTATGACATGAGAAATCAGGATTTATTCAAAATGTCGTGCTCATTCACAGCTTTGCCACAGATAAGGAGAGAAGGCAACAAGAATTGTGACTCAAAATGAAATCCAGCCACACTGCAGTCAGTGGCAAAACTCTTAGGGAGCTTAGCGTGACTGTGATTTTGTCTCAAGTATTTTCTTGGTTCCTGAGGGAGGGGTAATTAAAATAATAAAGACAAAGAGAAAATCTTCAATGCCATAACTTGCCTGCAGGCTGTAGCTTTTAGAGCATATTTTCACAACAGCTGAAGCAGGATCATCAGGCTACTGCCATCTGAAAGCCAGAAACATTTAAATGGTGTAAACAAAAATAGATTACATAGAAGTAGGTTTTACCAAGCTGAGAGAAGAGGCACAGCAATCCAGCTGAACTGGAAACAAAACAGATCTTTCCTCAGTGAGTGCACTGAGCTGTGTGCAGATCCCAGCACCCTCTAAATTAAAATGCACCTCTGTACAACACAGCCTTGCAAGGAGTCTGTGCCTTTTGTTGGCTTTCAGGGTATGGATGCAGAGCTGAGATGTGTTTCAGGCAGGTTCTCCCCATGTGCTGTAGGCACCAACACTCTCCATAGCAGCCAGGTCATGTCTCAAGCCATTCTCCAGAGCAGCTGGTATGGAGTTTTGAGAGCATTCCCATCCTGTGACTTTAAATAAGCAAAATGCAGATGTGTAATAGTCAATTCAAGTCTGAACTACATGCTTTGTGTTTAAACTGCTGTTTTCAAAGGAAGTCATATTTTGCTTTCTTGGTGCAAGAAGCACTAAAAAAATTGCCAAACCAAAACCAATGTACACTGCATTATAATTGAAATTAATCTCTTGTCACAAAGTTTTAATCTCTCACTAACTCTTCTTACCCAATTAAGCCAAAACTTTCTCAGAAACTATCTGGTAGGAGAAGATTCCCTTGCTCCATCCACAGCAAGCAGTGGATTGGCTGCTTAAAGAGAGTGTTGAGAACTTGTGTTAAAATAGAAGTTGTGTCCACAGTGATTTAAAAGTCTATTTTTTACAAGTCTTGTCTATTTATTCAACTATACTAAAGGAGTAAGGAGTCATTCTCTGGTTTAAATTATTTCCTTTTGTTTGGAAAAATAGTCATCCAAGGAGACTGATGGGACTTGCACTTCATACTGTCTGGCCAGAAGTAGGCATTTAGCATATCTTTATTAAAGGGAAAAACTTGGAGGACAAATTATATGATGTACACAAAGTGATATACATCCTTTGATAAGAGAGCAGTCTTTCAACAGAAAGGACTGCCCTGTGATTGCTATCCTGACAAAATGAAGATTTCTTGGCGGTCATTCCAACGTTGATTCTATGATTCCTCGCCTCTCAAAACTGTGATGGCTGTTCTTTATCAAAGGACCTCTTTTCCATGATTGTCAGATTTATACAAATAATCTGCATATATTCTTAGAGTAATTTGTAACTTTCTTGAGAAGGAAATTTTTGAGGATTCTTCATTTTGCTATCAAATTGTGTAATTAAAGTTACTAAGGTCAAATTACCCTGACTGTTTTCCTCTGATGCTTTAGCAGATGTGAAATAGGAAAACAAAGATGTGGTGCAACACAGTAGTCCAGACACTTCATCTTCAGCAGCACTCTACATCCACAGGCAGTGAGAAGTCTCAGGGAGTCTCTACAGCAGCTGAGAGGAAATCCACTAGTGCTCCTCAGGAAGTTCTCACCACCTCTAGCTGGAAGTTTGGGACAAACAAGCTTGTCACCAATAGCCTAAGGTTTAGCTCTGATTTATTCTGTTTTTCTAAACTAACTCATGTAAAGGTGCACATCTGATTTATTCTGTTTTTCTAAACTTACTCATGTAAAGGTGCACATCTGTCTAATCGCATATGCTAATTGGACCTCAAAATGTTTAGTGAAAGTGAACAGAGAATATCTTTGCAGAAAAGACTTTCAGAACAGTTGCACTCACCACATAAGATCAGTTCTTTCTCCTTGACCAAGAGCCTTTTTAACACACACTAACTACTCCGTGAAGACTTAGACAGGCTGCTGCATGGCAAAAAGGCCTCAGCTGGACTGGGACTCCAGCACTGAGGCTCCTTTGAAGCAGGAATGTGGCTCCGTGACCATGTGCCCACCTCAAGGGCGTGGGTTCTGTTCCAAACAGCCCTTGTTCTAAGATGACAGATGACATTTCTGGTCTTACATTGATTGCTTTGTAGGTTCTCCCTCCTCCTCCCAAAGATTTGATGATCATCTTATCCTAGTTATTGTCTGGCAAGCGTTTGAACAGACCATTATTTCATCCATGCCTCAGGGATGAGATAATGTAGAAAATGCCATATTAAGAAACAACCAAACAAACTTCATTCTGTGAACCACAATGGAGTGACGATAGAGCTAGGATATTTACAACAAATCAATGAATCTGCCTAATTACTATGCTCTAATTTAGATCATTTGCTTCTACAGTGGGAGGCAGACTGCTGGTGGATTGTTCCTCCCTCTTTAAGACCTAGAGCTACATATGTCATATTGTGAAAATGTGATACAAAATTGATTCTAAAAAATTGCCTTCATTTTACTCACTAGGAAGCAATTGGAGTCAGGCCAGGAGCAGATGGCAGCTCAAAAGGCAATCCTCTTCCTCCTCGAGAAGCACTATTACTTTGTACTTCAATGGCAGTATTGATCTCAGGTACCTGATGCCTTTTACAAACAGTAATGAACGTAATTTTATAGTGCCCTGGTAGCAGAGTTAGTAGGATTTCTCTGCTTTAGCACATGGGGAAACTGATGCAGGCCAGGTTTGCAGCATTCCCATGCCCACAGTTTTCCAAGAGATTCCATTCTCCATCTGAAGAAGAATCAGCATCTCTAAAACCCCAGCATTCTGCCACAAGCATGGCACCCAAACATCAAACACATGAAATTAAGGGATGCTAATTAGAGGCAGAGACAAAGCCATTGGAAAAAGGAGACTTTCCCAAGCCCCACAGGAAAGCAGGTAGCAGCACCAGGACTCAGAGCAGCTCAGTTCTGGGCTGTGCTTTGTAGACTCTCCCTGTGAGCCCATGGGGAGTATTCAGCTACTCCTGAAACAACTTGCCCACAAAAAGCATCTCTTGTACAAATTAAGCACTTGTTTAAAGTGGAACTGAATTTCTGAATGTGAATACCTGCTAGTTGTTATAGCTTGCAGCACAGCTGGATCCAGGGAACCTGCTGAGATGGTGAAACTCTCCATAAATAGGCATCAGTATGTTTCCCTAGTCGGGGCTGAGCAAACCTGGATAATGACAGAGACATTTTCTAAATGGAAGAAGCAGAAAGATTTTCCTACTTCTTGCACTGATATAGTAACCAATACAGTAATGATATTGAAATGTGAAGAATTTCAGCCCAAATGTTGGGGGATGGTATAAATAAGTTATCTTGAGAGAGGGAGAAAGCTTGCACACTTCTCAGAACTTATTCTATTATGCAGTGAGGTCAAAAACAAAACCCTCAAGCACGAACAACATTGGGCACACAGTAAACAACTTGGCTGTAAATTACAGTGCGTATCCCCAACAGCAGATCTTTACTGGGTCTAAACTCTCTATGCAAGTGAAGCTAGAAAAACTTGTATCAGCCAAACATTATCTTCAGATGTATGTTGAATATATGTGGAATACATGGCATGGTTTGCAAAGTTTTCAGTAACACTTAGGTAGATGTGCAACTTTGGCATGATTTGAAGTGGGGTTTCTCCTCATAAGGATTTTATTTCATGCTTATGGAAGGGTGGTTTCTCATGGGTACTCAAAAGTAGACTTTTTCATAACATAGATACTTTATAATGATCTTCACCATGTAAGTTAGCAAAGGAGAAAAAGAAAGCTGAACCAGTGGCAAACTACATAGGAGACAAAAAATACAAATTTCTGAAGAGTCAGATTCCATTTTTCTACTAGCAGTTTAGAAAATTTTGTAGTGTTGCAAAGAGCAAGCTACTTTTATAAAAAGGTGTTTTGCTTTATAGAATTTAATTAATGTATTGCTCTGGGTGTATTTCAGTGCTGACACTCTCACCCTGCCAGGCTACTTTTCAAGAAAGCAGGCTGCATTATAAACTAGGATCCAGTTCTGGTTCCAGTGAGGTCAAAGTGCGAGTTGGAGTCAGACTTGATTTCTTCATCTCTAAACTTTGCAGCATGTTGTATAGTTAAAAGTCACTTTTTCTTTTGATTGCTTACACACTAATATTTTAATTTGTCTTTATTTCTGGGATACTGAAGGGAGGTATGTTGAGGTCTTTATATTTTTTTGTCAACTCACCTTCCCATACTTTGAGGCAATGAGGTAGGGCATCATTCTACTGTCATGTGAGGATAGACCAAATGTTAAGAAACAGCAGGAAATAGAAGTATTTCTCCAGGACAGTGAAACTCTACCTGATGGTAAGTTTTCAGAAAGCAAGCAGCAACTGACCCTAAGGTTCAGGTTGGACATTAGGAGGAATTTCTTCATAGAAAGGGTGATTAGACATTGGAAGGAGCTGCCCAGGGAGGTGGTGGAGTCACTGTCCCTGGAGGAATTTAAGGAAAGACTGGATGTGGCATTTGGTATCATGGTCTGGTTGACACAGTGGTGTTAGGTCATAGGTTGGACTCGATGATCTCAGAGCTCTTTTCCAACTTAGCTCATTCTGTGGTTCTGTACAATACCAGTACTGAACCTTGTGGTCAGACAGCCTTTGTATCTGCAGTGAAAGGGTCCTTTCACTCAGGTGCACAGGAGAACGTGGCCCTCATTATAGCAAATTGCAGGCACCCAGTATCACATGAGAATCATACATGGCTATATAATTTCAACATCATGTCATATGAACTCCTGCTGCCTAACTAAGCATGAATATCTCTGGGAAGCACCAGTGCCTGTATCATATGATAGGACAGAGACCAAAGGGCATGCAGGAAAGGGAACAAGAGGGAGAAGACTGTGCCCTTTATACAAATGGTAAAAAGACTTGATGTGGCCAATATGTTATGGCATGTGTATCCATGCACTAGAGACTGATTAAAAGAACAATATTTTTGAGTCATAATGTGTCACAGCAAAGCAAGGATCACATTTAAAGATAAGTCTGCTGGTGCAGAACAGAGCTGATGTGGAACTGGAAGGCACAGTTAAATCCATGCTGTGACAGACAAAGGACTCTTTTCATTTAGTAGATAGCATTCACATACAGACATCCTTCCAGTCTATGTTATTTGCTGCACCAGCATATTCAGTGCTATTTACACAAAGGAAGTAAGTAAATTGTCTTCCATGAATAGCAAAAATCCCAGTCTCCCTTTCTCCTTGAGAAATACAGAAGCCAGTAAAGGTAAACCAACACCATAAATCCCATTATTTGTATTACAAGAGTTCCCAGGAACTCTGATTGCATGACAGAAAGTCATTGCACTGGTCAAACATTGGAAAACATTTAATTAGCTTATAGAGCTATTAGTTGATCTCCATTTTACTAGGTGCACCCCATCATTGAATACCCCATAACTGAACTTGTCCTTGAATACAATCGTAGGAAGTCAAGGTGTTCTCACTTTCTCTAACAGGAGGATTTTGCAACAGACACAGCAACACAGCTTCACACTCACAGTGTGAACACTAGAGTGTGTATTGCACAGAACCTTGACTGTATGATGACACTGGCATAGTTGTATCTGTCCAATCTGTCCCTGCTGCATATGAGTCCTAAGGACTACTGGTAACAACAGGACTGGCTGGGACGACTTGGGTAAGCAGGCCTCTAATTGCAGGTAGTCATGGCAGGCGAAGACTCTGAGTACTTGAGGATTTCTATCATCAAATTCAGTCTTAAGAAATTCTCCTAGTTGGTGTACAATCCCTTTCATGAACTTACGAAGCTAAATGATAAAGCAATTTTAGTTACTTCTCTTAGCTCAGTTCTTCCTAATTAGAAAACTATATCAGAATTGCATTCCTCAGGTAGTCTGCAGCCATCTTCTAATTTCCAGCCTAAATATATTCACAGCCAATCTTATTTCCTTCCTGACACCATTTGTCTGTCTGGCCTATTTGTGACTCAGTCCTTATTTATGACTCACTGGTGTGAAAGATAAGATTTGTGGCTTAGTGAGTGGCCTAATTGCCCAAGCAATGATTATACTAGAAATACACTAAGGGAACATGCAAGTGCCCTTCTTAAAGTCCAATTAAGGAAATATATTTACATCTAAAGAGCTGTCAATAAAAATTTTTAAATATATTTGATGTGGAATTTTCTGGATAAATATTTATGCTGTGTTTGCTAATCACCGCAGCAATTTTCTTCCTGAGCCTCTTGTTTAACATGTGTACAAGGAAAAAGGCAAGGTGGCATGGATTATATGATGATGCTACCTTTCTCTGTTTCATTAGTGTCCAGTTGTGGGAGTGACCAGCTTTCATGATGTCTGTGCTAGGTTGTGGTTCATGTGAGCTTGGTTGAGCCGACGGTATGTGGGCGTCTTGGCAGAATAGCTGGAACAAATGGCAAAAGTTAACTTGGTCACCCATCTGAGGGAGCATGTTCTGGCTTTAGTTCATCAGCTCTGCCCCATAAAGATCTGGCTGGAATTTCAGCTGCTTATGGGTGTTGGGACAACAGCAGTGGACAGCAACATTTTTCAAAATGTGCTTAGATCTCAGTTCTGCAACACACTAATCGTGGTTGGATTGAAGATTTTGCAAGAGCAAAATTAAAAGTTCATATAGGCTGCCCAGAGAAGGCCCAGGAGCAGTTATCCATTACTAGTAATTGTTCATTTTATTATTCTTGAAGTACGATCTACAGATTTAGCAACAGACAAGATCTTCGTTGTCCTCAGTACCATAAAAAGCCAGAACAAATGGCCAAATTTTTTCTGTATTTGGTGGAGTATTAGCAAACATTTTCTTGGAGGAGGCTGTTTTTTTCTGATGGCAGTCTATCAAATCCCAGTTTCAGCTCTGCTACCCACCGTCTATTGCATGAGTGTTATTACAGAGTCCATCCTCAGGTAGCACAGACCAAATACGCTGCTGTGTCAGTCACCCAAACCATGCTGATTTATGCTCGCTGCGGCACTTCAGCAAGGACAGTGACATTACACCAACTGACACCAGCGCAGGATCTGGCCCTCGGATGCTGTCAATGCCATTTAGTACCACTCTTCTCTTTCCGCTTCTTCCTCAGTGCAAGGAGATTATTCTGGCTGACTGCAACCAGGAGCCAGGTGCAACTCGGCTCCCTTCCTGCACCCAGCCTCCCCAGCTCATTAGATCCCAGAGGAACAGGGGGTGTGGGAGGGGAGAAGATCCGGCCCTTTAGAGGTGGTTCCATTTATAAATATTGACTTTAATGCTAATTTCATGTAGTTGCTTGTAAAAGTCTTTTAGGCTGAAGCAGAAGGCACACTGCAGATGGCAAGGATATTTTTCACAGTTTTTATGGTGGATAACAATATACTTGACATTTTGCTCATTAAATGTGAGCCTTGGTATGTGAGTAAACATGCTAAGCATCTGCGCTCTAAAATTACCAGTGTGAAAAGCAACAACTCAAATGTTTCAGTCAATAAATGTACAGCACAGAAGCAACATTCAGCAACTTTCGGAATGCTGTGTGCAAGGCGAGGACTGAGTTTGCAGTATTACATGGAACACTCTAGAACCAACAAGGAAGAAATAACATATTGCTTTACAGTCCATATTTTTGAGGGAGAGAATTACATCCAAAAATCTCTAAAGTCAACGTAAACACGTGGTAGACCATACCCATCAATTTGTGTTTCTAGGGGAAATAACATGTGCCTTGTCAAGCCGCAAAACTACATCGGAAAAAAAGGAATGGAGCCAGAATGAACTGGAAAGGTGGAAGAGATGGTCTGTGGAGAAGAAGGCATTCTGCCATTGGGAAAAACAGTAGACTGGGACAAGAAGGGGCTGAAGGACAGATGTGTGGTGCAGTGTGAGCAGTTGTGATGAGTGACCAGCCATGAGGAGATCAAACAGAAGAGGTGCCACAGAACTACCACAGGCACTTTTCTGCTGTCCTTCTTTGGGTTTTCACACATTCATAAAGAAATGAACAAGAAAAAGGATGTGAACTCAGGTGGAAAGAAAAGCTCAAAGGGTAAGATAGCTATAGGATATCAATCTAGTATACATGCTTTCTGCTTGTCTTTTAAACATTTTGGAGATACTACCTTGAGATAGCTGCAATTCTGAGTGAAATAAAACACACCCGAGGAAAACAGAATTTAGCTTAGTACATCTTGTGATGTTCACGACTCCAGGCTCTTCCAGAAACCAATACCATGTAGGCAACTACAGCAAGGTTAAAATTTAAAAACTAAAGGATATCTAGATTGAAGTAAGCAGAAGACTGGTGTCTCATAGTTTTACTCATGGATTTAGCATGTTCTTTGGCACATTTCAAGACAAACAATTTGTTAAATCTCTGTGATGGAAATGGGTATGAAGAAAGTGAGACTCGTCATATGAAATGATGATTTATTTAAGAAAAGACCAGGAGGATTAAGGTAATGCTGGCTTCTTCATTATCCTCAGTCTCTCACAGCAGTGTTGGCTTATAAACATATTTTTTTGTTTCATAATATACACAGATGTCCTCTCCCTTTTCTCATGCCTTCCTCTTCCCTCATGTCTCCCAATTAAATCTACCTTCATCCCAGAGTTAAATTTCTATTTTCTTTGACAGCTACTCTTCAAGTTGTGTCTCATTTCTCCCTCCAAATAAAACTCCTTGAAGCTTTCATTACCTGCAGGGAGTCAGGTCTCTGGTATATCACATCATGATGTTAGAGACACTATTAAAAAGAAAAGATTTCAAGATCAACTTGAAATGGGAACTCTGATATGATCTTGGCTACAGTACTTCTTACTGCAGTAGAGGATTCTGCCAACTGAAGCAGTGGATAAAACTCCAGTTAGTGTAAGTGGAAATGAGGTTAGATCTATAATTGACCAAATTTAAAGAGATTGGATGGATTTTATGCAAAAAGAAGGTAAGTATTCAAAATCTTTTCACCTTTAGACCCATCTAGTCACTCAATCTAACAATCCTCATGCTGAAACCACATTCCAGCAATTTTTTTCCAATAGTTACAGTGGAGCAAAACTTGAATGAGAACAAAAACAAACCAAATTCTGAATTTGTTACAGAAGAATTTAAGTGGCAGTCTCACACTTCACACTTAGCAAGATCAGAAGAATTACTGAAATCCCAGAATGGGGTAAATTAATTTGCATAACAAACTGTACATTAGGACATCTTCCTGACACTTGAGAGTTTATCTGTAAAATATCTTCGTCTGTCTTCTTAAGTACTTCATTCTCAGAGGTAGGCCCCAATTCTTTTATATACAGCATCAAAGCTCACCGGGTTAGCTGTAGTTACGAAGTTTCCAGAAATTACTGTGACAGCTAGGTGTATAATTTATAGTGGAGAAATTAAATATTTAGCAAGATAAGTCTGGTCGGATTATTTCTGAAGGTTTAATGTCAGGTCTGATGAAGCAATGACCACCTTACCAGGTTAGCCAGCTGTATAGATGTCTACATCAAGGTGAATAAGGTCCTAGAACCTGATATCATCTTCTTGAAAGGGTATGTGACAAACAGTAATAAATAGGAAAAAAAGGATGAGGGGAGCAAATACGTAGTTAAATTAAACAGGCCTCAACATTGAACTGACACCCACTAATTAAGCATGTTAACTCAGGCATACATTTTTCTTAGGAGTCTGATGCTTCTTCATGAAGTAGTATGAATTTACAAGTAGTGTGAAGTGAATCTCTGACAATCCCACTGAAATCAATCACATATAATCCATCGAAAGAAAATGGTTTTCCTTCCTTGTCCTCATTTGCTTCAGGAGCTACCATGTAGGTCCCCCAGAAATCCTAAAGCACCATCTCATAGTTCAGTTATCACACAATTTTGAACCAGGACTAATATGTCCTCTGTTTTGTTTTATGTGTCCAGTTCAGGCAGCTGAAGCAAGAGAATTTGGGGAATGGAAGAAACACATCATTGGTCTCCTATTTGTAAATAACCTACTGCTGTTTCACTGAGGAATCCTGCTCTTGCAGTAGCTCTGGAAAGCAGGAGGTGTTTGCTGAGGTAGGATTTGATGTGAGGAAGGGTGACAGAATCTAGAATTTGCATATGCTGTTATATTTTCCTAGAAATGCTTATAATCAGTTTGTTGTGATGATTGATCTGTTTCACTGCTAAATGGTCTCAGGCCGTAAGTCCTCATTCAGCAGGGAATTAGTAAGATCCCATGCTCAGTATTAATATACCCGTTAGCTGACACCAGGGCACTCAGAGAAGGAGACATTTATTCCAGACAGATAGCAGTGAAATGTTTCCAATAATTCCTGACAAGGAGACTTGACATCATGACATATATTCTATGATTTAGAAGAAACTGTGATTATTAAACTGTGGCGTCTGCTCCGTATTTCTTAAAAAGAAATCCTAGATACTTGGAAGGCAGAATTGTGAAGCTTTTCCCATCTATTGAAAAATGGACATGTTACTAACATGGCTTTCAAATGGTAAATATTACTCACTCCTATCTAAGATCCTGAGAAGCCTCAACAGCAAAATGTCGGTATTGCGGTGTGGTGTGCTGTGACATAAGAGCTTATCCAAATCAAGACCTCCTTTGGTGATAAAGCATTTATATCTGAGAACCCAGCATCTTGCTCAGGTTGCCACATATAATATACCACCAAATCTCAGCTGTTACAGGACTACCAGTTACCAGCTTGTAACAAACCCATGGTACTGCAGATACCCCCACAAGAAAACAGACACATATTCTGGGTCAGGATTTCTGGTGTCAGTTGAAATAATGTTGGAAGAAAGATAATGTGGCATCAGAAGTAAACAGTGCAGTCATTCAGGGGTTGGCATCCATTCCTGAACAAGGCATGTGTATGTTCTTTGTCCACAGCACCACCACCCTTCTGAATTGCTAAGGAGGAAAGGATGTCTCTGGAGTTTTGCCACACAAAACACATTCAGTGCTGGTTTTCAAAAATGCCTTCTTTTTCTCACCTGAGGTGCATTTCCATGGCTGCAGTCAGGTGAGCAATATCAGCACACAGTGAGACCAGAGGATGTGAAGAAAGAGTGACTGCTGTATCTCTCTGGGACTGGTGGAATATCCATCTTACCATTGACTCAGGTATGAAGGCTAGATACGCATCAGCTAGATGAATTTTTAGAGATACGAGCAGTCAGTATCTGTCAGGGGCATTGATTTTCCTCTACTTGGAAGGAAAATAACTTCAGAATTCCTGGACAGAGTATCTGGAATTACCAATTCTTTGGTAGCATTTGGTCTTGATAGAAAGTTGATCTAGCCTATTATTTTCAAAGTTCTTGAAGAGAGAAGTGCTTTAGAACTGGTGGCACTCAGCTCCTGACCAGTTGGGCCTGTGAACATAACAGTGGTGGTACTGGGTCAGACCAAGGCCACCAGCCCGGTGCCCTGCCTGGAGGGATGGCCAATACGTAGATGCACGTGGAGAACATAGCAGCGTATCAAACACAAAGTGGTATTTCCTTCAGTAGTTCCCTGTTCCTAATGTTTTGTGCCTCAGGGATTCCCTGCATGAGAGCTATCTTCTTTTAATTTAATGTATTTGCCAATCAGATTTTGCACCCATACAATTTTTAAGTCTTCACAAAATCCTGTGATTAAACTGAGGAGCTACTTGCTATAAGTTGCATAATGTGGTATCTCTGTCTATTTTAAACCTGTTGCCTGCTGTTCTTTTTGGATATCCTCTGATTATTATATCATAAAAGAAATCAGGCACTATTCCCTGTCCACCTGTCTTCTGCTTTGTTACTCATCTCTTGGAAAGAAGGTGGCCTTCATGGGGTGGATGTTAGCTCTGTTCATCCCTGCTTCATTCAGGCCTTCCTGCACTGCGGAAACATTTTGCACCAGGCTGCCTGTGATGAGAGGAACCTCTTATCTATCTCCACTTTTTCCTCACAGCTACTTCTTAATTTCACATGCTGTGAGAAGATAATCTTTCTAACGAGACAGAGCCAGAGCAAGCATCCTGGGAAAAAAGAAGAGGATAAGAAGGAAGAAAATTTCAGAAATCATGCCAGAAATGGGAAAATCTTAGCACAGAATTCCTCTTAGGGGCTTTCTATATGGCAAAGGGAAGATGGAGCAAATGTAGCAGCTCCTTTTCTCTAACTGAGACCCACAGCTGTAGAAAGAGGCATTTCAAAACCATGAGAGTTTAGCAGGTCCTGACACAGACTCCAACTGCTGCTGTACTAAAGAGGGAGTCTGGAATAGGTATCCAGGGAAAACACCACAAGATCTGTGCCATGCAGAGAAACAGAGGATGAAAACACGGGCAAGAGCATCCACACAGATTCACCTTGAGGTCTGCACTGCGCAAGGACTTACGAATTAAAGAAGGATGTGGGTTAAGGCATATCTCTGGATGAATTTGCTGTCTTTATGGAAGTGCCCATCACTCAGAGCAGAAAGGAGCCTTTCACTGCAGGACCTGCTGGGTCTACACTAACCCACCTGCATGCCAAAGCAAACATTATTCCCGCAGGCCCCTCTGTGCTACGTGAGGAGTACAGTTTCAAACCTCCCCGGCTCCATCCACTTTGGGCACTAAATGCAAAACTGTAGACCAGCTTCTTAGCTGGTTTAGACTGGCTCAGCTCCTTCAAAATCAGTGGAGTTCCACTGCCACCATCTAAGTGGGGTTTTGGCCCAATATTCAGCTTTCAGTTCTTTAAGAAGGCAAGTTGTGAATGTTTTTTAACCCATTGCAGATGTTCCCTTTTTTTGCCCTTTTCTCCCCCTTTCCCTTTCCCTTTCCCTTTCCCTGCTGCAGCCATCTCTCCCTATCTCCTCAGCTACCAGAGCTCACATAGAGGGCATTGTTAGTTACACTTTACAGGGGGTGGAAAGCACTAAATCATGGGTTAGGAAAATAAAGTTCTTACCCTGCAGCAATCAGAGGCAAGCAATACTTCACCACCGAAACACGGCATGTGCAATGGTGCATTTTAACTGGATTCCAGGGCACAGAAATATTTGCAGCTCTCGATACTAAATTATACTCACATCCAATATCTCGGATTTTCATATTACTCAAACATAAAACTGTCACCATGTACATTTGGGGCTTAAATTATGTAGAGATGATATTTTATTGCATAGAATTTGTTTGCATCTCTGTGGAAACCTGGCAGCTATCCCACTGCTGAAGTCCAAAGGGGCAGTGACAATTTAGGAAAAAGCTGAGAAACAATCCAAGAAAACAAGCTACATATGCTTAGTTATCCAATTGCTTTTTTTCTTTTTTTTTAATATTGGAAGGAAAAAATCGTGGAAGAAAGCAAAATTAAATAAAAGCTGACCTTGAGTAATTTGAACAAATGACCAAGCAGCAGCATAGGATATTTTCACAGGAATTGACCTTCACCCTGTTTAGGTTCCTATTTGGGGTAGAGTTAACTCATCTACTGGATTGCACAAGCTACCTGTAAGTGGTAGAACTTCAGCCTGGGGGAAATAAACCTAGTTGTCACTCCTCTGCAGCCATGGAATGGGTAAAGACAGGTAGGCGTGATGCCCTGGGATTTTGTTACGCAGGAAAAGGGCTGCAGAAAGCTTAGGGTTTCTCCTCCTATGCACTGAGGAAGTGTGTGTTCCTGGATGTGCGGTCGCGATATCTCCTTAGCCCACTTGGTTTGGAAGGAGTGGTGCTGACACCAAGAGATAAGGTGAAAGATGGCAGAAACAGGACCTTTCTGACCACTCCAGGTGGCACAGCAACTGCCAAAAGAAGATGTGAGCTCAAACACCTTTCCCTTGGAATAAAGGACGGGTAGGGAATAATGAATTTTAACCCCCAAATGTGACCTCACCTCACCTCCATGAGCAGCACAGCTATTCTCTCATACATTGCAGAATCCAACTGGTGAAGATGTTCTCCAGCCATCCAGGGAACAAGCTTGCTGCCTGTGCCTGGGAGATGTGTGCTGGGACCATGTGGCTTTCACTTCTGTATTCTATCTGAGCTGGCATATCATGCCCAGTGTGAAATTTGATAGGAAATGACTCTGCATGAAGGGTCTTGTGTTTTGCTTGTTCACGTGTGTCTCTGTGTGTCTTAAGCTCTGGGAGGGGGAAAAAAATTAAATAATGCATTGATTTTTAAAAAATGAAAATAATCAGGCATTTAATTATGACTGGACCTTGATAAAGTAAAAAAAAAAAAAAGAGAGAGAGAAAAATAATGTATAAACAGCTCTCAACAACATTTCCTCCAGAGTAATAGAAAATTTTGTTAGCTGATGTTAATTTTCATGCTTCTGTGGGAGAAGTGAAAAAGGCATGCTGAAAGTGATATTTTTGAGATACCACTAATAAAAATGCAGCATAAAAGTAGCACCTTAATTCTGTGTTCCTGCTGGAGAACACACTTTTTTGGCTCAGGTTTTTTCCTGTCTCTTCACTCTGTGCACATAGCTATCACCAAATCTGCACTCCAAATGATGATAACAGCACAGCCATCCTTCATCAAGACCAGTTCATTTCCCAAACTACACTTCGTGCAACCAAGTTACTCTAGCAGGTATCCAGTTTCTTTTTCTTGCCCTCACTTTTAGTTTTGGGTGGATCACAGATAAGGAACTGCCCTGCTGGCATCCTCATGGGCCGCAAATAGAAAGGGTACCAGACAGACCAGATGTTGCAACCTGCCTGGAAATTTTGCATGTGCTGGTCTGGAGCTGTTTCTGACTGAGACACCCATTAGTCTTCCCTGGGTGAGGTTGTGTGAAATGAAAGCCCATCCCAGACAACTATCCCCCTATCCCCCATCCTGTGCATTTGGGACAAGCCATTAAGACAGGGCATTGCCTGCCAGCAGTTGTCCATGTCTTGTGTGGTGCTTATCTCAGTCAGTTCCTATTTCTGCACCTGCTGTGTCTGGAAAAGGGTAGGCAAGAAACCACAACCCTGGGCAGCTAGAGGAAAGCACAAGGAAGGTAGCCTGTGTTAATAAATGTCTCCAAAATACAGGTGGAGTATTTTAAGCAGGTACTTACTGAGCCTGCTTCATACTCTGTGTAAGTAGTTCTCTCCCAGGGCAACTGCAGGCATTTCTCTCCTATGTGCTGCCCGTACTTCTGCATTCAGCCATAGTCTCCTCAGATGCCACCATTCTGAAGAACTCTTCCTCCTCCCACTGACTTCCCACCAACTTCCCACCCTTACATGCATTCATGCTTCGCATGTCCTTGCTCCCCACAATTTCTATTTTGAGAATGGAAGGCTCCCTGCTCACCCTGCCCCACCCCCATCTTCATGCTGGGGTTTTGAGGGGACAAGAGGGTACCTGAGCTTCCTTCCCTCTCTGCTGCAGCCTGTAAGAATAGCACTGGGCACAGCGAATCCACCTGTCCCTGGTATTAAGCCACACCTTCTCCCTGGTGGAAAACCCTACTCTCATTGAAGAATAAGAGCGTTTCCATGTCTGCTGCTCTGCACTTCCCATGCTTCTCCCCAGAACTAGTGCAACTGTGGGGGAGGGAGGCACAGAAAAAGCACTCCCTTCTACGCAGAGGATTTGCAGGCATTTCATGCTTTTGTTATATAAAATTTTACGAGTGGATTTGCAAATATTGAGCACAGATATCATAGTTGTCCATGTCTTCTCTGGAAGAAGGGCCCTGGGCCAGACATATATCAGGGCAAGAGAGGAAGGGGGAAGGAACATATGTAAATCTGCTAAGCAACCTGTGTTATCTTTCATTGAAATTTTTATGTAGAGCACATATATTTGTGAAGTGTAAAACCCCTGTAAAGAAATGGTCTCAGAAAGATGTCTCCGGATGCATATTTATTTTTTTAAAGAGACTACATTGCTATAAAACTCTCCAGCCAATTTTTTATTATTATTTTGTTAGGCTGCCTGAGCATTCCTTTGCAAAATGAGCTAATAAAGCTAGGAAAACTGATGACACTTGTGCTTGGACAGCTATCAGAGGAAAAGAATAAAGTATTCGTGTAGGGAGAGAACTGAAACATTTCCAGAACTCCATTAACAGAATGAGAAGTGTTTTCAGAGAAGATGAGCTTCTATATTAGGAAAGCTTTACTTATTTCCTCTGAGATTCTGCCAGTCCCATGGGAGAAAGAAAAGGCAGTGGTGGGGGTAGGAAGAGAATAGCAGCAAATAGACAGGAATTGAGAGGATTATGTGGAGAAAAATACTTTGCCACTTTTTATGCAGGATAAAAAGGGTATCCTGTCTGAGCATGAGAAGAGCTTTCTTTAAGCAGCACCTGCCATACAGTTTTCCTGCAGCTTCCCAGGACTGGGACCAGATGGGAGAGAACACTTTTCGTTCTTTGAATTGGTGGTACACACTGAGCACAGAGGGATTACAGCGCCAACCTCCACACATCGACACTGCAGTGCAAGCATGGCAGTCGGAAAGTGAAGCTGTGAAGAAAGTGCACCCACCCCACACACACACACACACACACACACACAGAGGGCAGGATAGCAGAGGAAAAAGAGGTTAGAGGAGAAGTGTCCTGTTGTACAACTGAGCTGTAGCAGCAGGAACTGCTAGAAGCTAAAGTGACAGCAGCAATTAAAAACAAGAACCAACATCTGTTGATAAGATGTGCTGCTGCAAGTGAGATGTGTTTACAATAGCTGAAAGAGATTAGAAGAAAATTTCTACTCCTCCCCACTTACTCAATGTGTTTGACAGCTCTCTTGATATTTTAAGTTTTAGTGTCTTTACTTGTTAGCTAGACAGTTCTCCTTGTTTGTGCAGGTCCTGCATGACAGTGTGTAAAGGAAAAAACTTTAGTAAGAGAGGAAAATCATCTGATTGTAACCCCCTTTCCCCCCCAGAATGGGTGGGCTGTCTGTCTCTTCTCTTTGAAGAGAAAAGGGAATTTAATTTCTAGTTGATGGCTTTTATGTGAGAAAGTGGATCCGTGGCAAAGAAAAACCTCTAACAAAAATAAAAGAACCATGGTGGGAGAGGTGGAAACTATTTGCTATAGTAATATAGAAATCCTAATTTGCTGTTCAATCAAAGCCTGACATCCTAAGTGACACTTTTCCAACACTGGTTCCTGTATGCTCTTTCAGGCTCCTTCACTGGTTTCCTCAGTCTTGGTTACCCAGGCTCATCAATGTGTTCATCAGACGTGGCTAAATTTATGGCAGCCCTGTTTACAGGGAATTTACACCTTATGTACACGGACCCAAGCCAGGAAATCTACAATGGCAACTTTGCAATCACCACTTCGGTGAATGGGGCAGGGGCAGAAAAGAAGTGAGATGCAATCAAAATACAGTATGAAGGGTAGCAGCTCGGCATACAAAAAACATTCCCTTATGCTGCAAAACAGCACAGGCTCCTGCAAACCCACAATAGAGAATCACTCTGTCGTCAGCCGTGAGGGACCAGACATCCAGTGGGGAATCCCTACAGTGGATGCAACAGCAGGACCCAAAGATAAAACCATTGTTGCCCGAAACCTACGAGGTTCCAGACTTCTGATGAAGTGGCATTTCCCACCCAGACCCTACAATACCTCTGCTAAGTACTTGTCACACTCCTGCTTTTCAGCTACCCTTTCCTACCTCCCAATAATAAGAGTATTAATTAATTAGCTCTCCCACCTCCCTAGGAAAGGCAACAAAGAAAAAAGAGGGAGAAATGCAAATGCAACAGCAAAAGAATTAGCAGAAGGAAAGTGGAATTTGATATGTGGATTTAAATCTGTCCTTGTTAAAGATAACAATGAGAAATGTATGCTACAGAAGTGTAAAGGAGCCTATCAGAGTACAGGCAGAACTTCACATCAGACAGAGCTGTAAAAGGGAAATTCTGACTGAGCTTTTGCTTGAATTGATGCTTGAATACAATGCACATTTTTCAGTCTTGCTTTGGTACAGATGGACTTGATTTGACATCCTCTGGAAAGAATCCACGTTTCTTCCTCAATTACGCAACTCCTGGGTGGCTATGAAGCTCCGGTCTGATGTGGCCTCTGTGTTGCTCATCACTATATATCCTCGTAATTTCTGAAATACTTTACAGATGTCAACAACTCTAATGTCTTCCAGCCATCAGTGAGTTGCCCCACAATGAAATGCTTCATTCTCCACCCAAATCCAGAGCTGGACACCATGACTTTAAATATGAGAGATGGAAGAGTCCCAGCTTTCCCAGACTTGTTCACAGTTCAGTGACAGACGACCCATAAAAGCTAAACAGGGAAAACAAAAAACTGTTTCTTCCTTGTGTGATGATTAGTTCTTAGACCTTGCAGTCTTTACATATTTGTGTTGTGGCTAAGTCCTCAAACAACCTCAGTAGTTAGTCATCTAGATTCTGTTGCAATTTTTAGGATCTTCCTGCTAGAGGCCTTTAAGGTGGAAGGGCTTTCCCTCAAAAGCCTCTTCCATTTGTATCTGCTGGAGAACTCTCCCTAACCTCCCCTATTAATTTTATATAAAAGAACAGATTTTCTTCCTTCCTATCTTTATAGGAGTTAGAAAGGGGAGAAAATTAGAGGGCTTTTTTCACATGTTGCATAGGAGAGAACAGGTCCAGGATATTCTGGTTCCAAAGAGACATAATTGTAGAGGCTTTCTTTCGATAGCTATTTATTTTTATCCCTTGCTCACAATTAGCTAAAAGGAGTTCATGTGCAAACTGACAGTACAGCAGAGACACTAGTCAGATCTAGGAGAATTTCCTCCCCTACTAAGTGGCAGTTCAAATCTACTTGAACAGCAAAGAAAATGTTCACAATTTGAGATTCAAGATCATACTATGAGCATAAATCCTTACCAGTCCCTCTATACAGCTAAAGAAAAGTAATTTCCTTTTATTCCTGATAACATACATTTGTATCAGATAATGTGTCTCCACTGGATCATGGTGTTGACAGTAGGATAGTCAAAGCTAAATGACAGGCAGTGGAAGGATAGTTCAGGCAAACCCAAACAGGTCCGTATTTTAGTCCTTCATTTACCACTACACAAATAAACACTGCATACACTTAAAAGTAATTTTATCATTCAGCTCAAATAGCAAGTCCCTCTGCTTCATATATCCTTGTGCTTTGTAAAGCTTCTGACCCTATCTTGATAAAAGTGCACAAGGAATTTTCCTTTGCTTTCACTTTAAGGAAGGCCAAACCCCCTGCAATTTAGAGAAACAAATCTAGGCTCCCTCGTGTTCAAGCATGAATGTTTCTGAGTAGATAGCTGACCTCATTTCCCTAGGCAGTTTTCTGACAGATAGGGAGCAATGTACCTGCAAGTTCCTCAAGCTTCTTTTTGTTTTCATGTCTAGCAGGTTAATATTACCTGCTGTGGGTTCACTGGGAACGAAAGTGCAACCAACACATAGGTGAGCTCTGTCCTATCGCGTAACACAGGTTGTAATGAATCACACATTTATGACCTAGTAAAACCTTCTCACTGTCTATTTTCAAGCTCGGGTTTGAGGCATGTATGCTTTGCATTGTCCTTTAGGAGGAGTAAAAATTGATTGCTCTTTTTATTGCCCTTGCAAAGGTGCTGTGGCACCCGTTCCTGGACAAGGACAGGCCGAGCAGCACTTGGCATGGCTGGGAGGCAGTGGTACAGCAATAACTTCGAAGCCTATTTTCCTTCTATCTTGGGGCCACTTCACAGAGGTTTCCCAGTAATGCTGTGGTGACTTACATCAGCAATTATCAGATCCAATGAATGGTGCGTTTCAGACTTATGAGTATTGTCAGGACATAGCCAAAATTTGTGGTGCCCCAGACACGCAGCAAGCTGAATCATTCTCATGTGTAGTTATCTCACTGCTGTTTGGTCTTCTTGTAGAAGTAAATTAGGTCTCACTTTGATCAAGGTGCAGTACATGCATCTGTTGCTACACATGCAAAAGTGCATAAGATGTTGTCTGAAAGGACTGACAAGACAAAATATCCTACTGATTTGTAATGGAAACCTTTTCACACAGATGAATAGAGATGTGGGAGAGAAGAGGTGGAATGATGAAGAGACAAGCCAAAGGAAAAGTAAATCAGCTCATGACATGTGATCTGAAAGACTGATACGTCTTTTTATTTCAGGAACCATAAAATGGTCGAAAGCAGACTTCTTTGGTTACTCATAACACAAGGCATTGTATTAAATATTTGTAAGGCTTCTTCAGTTTAATTTCTTAGTTGTTTTTCTTGAAGGTTGTTTTGAATTTCAGGAGAGAAACAATTTTTCAAAACATGGACAGTAAAATACTCAGGGCAAATAAGGAGGTTTTAAACAAATTCCCTGAAGAATGAGTATTTGAATACTTTTTTCTTTCTCAATACATTGCTTAAAACAGGCATACAGCTCATGGAGGTGAGGTGATTATGAGTACCAAATCATCTCCATTGAGTTCAACTGAATTAGACATCCTGCTGGCTGTATTTCTGTGCTTAGACATTTACAGATTTGGGCTGTTGCCTAGGGAATTGGCCTCATTAGGAAACTGTATTGTATATAACTGTGACTATGAAGTAATTTATACAAACCATGACTGGCTATTCTTTCTACATCACAGAACAGGAGAAATCCCACTTGTGTCAATTCTGATTTAACGTTGGTGTTAGAAAGCAGATGGACAACAGAGAACGGATATGTCACATCAGTTACAACCATATCAGTGATAAGGAATTGTTAAACATTCTGTATTCACAGAGGAAAGCATTTCAGTCTAGAAATACTAGGATTATATTAGTGTCTCTGATAGCACTTCTCTTCATTTTATTCAGTGAAAGTGTCTCTAAGCAGATAAAGACATCTAATAAAAGCATTAGCTATGTCAACAGAAGTAGAATATATCTATATATATGTGTGTATATAAACCTATATATGTATATACACACACACATATATCATTTTTTAAAATTTAGCATTAATTTTAAATGCCTAGAGACATTTTCATTTATTAAAAAAAACCCAAAACAAAGTGCAGACCTTAATCTGAGTCCAAGAATGGAAATTGTGCAACAATCCAATTTCTGTCCAAGTCAGAAGCTGGATGGTGTTGTTTTCTGTAGAATTTTTATTCATGCATACATCCAAAGTTTTATATAAACACATGTTTTTCGAAAGAATCTATTTAAACTGTGTTAATCTAAATCACTTATAAACCAAATGACATTTTTAAAAATCAATGTAAGAACAACTTTGTTGTGTAGGCAAGCCCTTAAGAGTGTCAAATGTGGGAAGCAGAGATTGTAGATGTATTTATCTGATAGTGTTAGCAGGGAGGTCTTCAACACTGCTATTAGTTTAGAGCAGTAATTTGTCAGCACGTCTAATTTTTGGAAGGGATAATGCTCTACTCAACGTTAGTGATCCTCTGACTTGCCATCAGGCTTTATGCATTTTTAAACCTCTTAAGATTCCCTTAGCCTAGTATGTCTGCATCAATAAATAGGCTTAACTAGCAGATGCCTACCTTATTGCCTGGCCTTTGCATCCACCAAAACTGTATGTACCTGTTGCCTCAAAGAGCATAACAGTATCATTTAAATCTGGGATTGCCGGGTGCCAGCCTCACTGCCAACTGCCGGGCGGGAAAGCCGGTTAGTGAAAGCAGCACCCATACATAAATATTATGTAAATGCATCTGTAATATAAATACCACAATACTGACAGCAGACTGGCAAATGAACATGGAGACATTCCTCTGTCAACATTGTAAAATAGGATCGCTGAATGAAAGACCGCCGTGTGTATGCCTTGTTTTGCCAGCTGTGCTGAAGCATGTGCTTCTGGGGTTGGATGGCTCATGTAGAATAGTATGGGGCTTCTGGGAAGGGACTGAATGTAGCCTGGTATATCATAGTTCCTGGGCAGGCCTGACTGTGAAGGAAACATGGGCATTAGTGTAATTGAGATTCTTCTCATGGTCATTCAGTGTTGAGCCGTCAGAGGAGTTTTTGACGCAGTAGGTGATGAGATAAAAGACTTTCTCTTGTAGGACATCTGCTCAGTGGGATTGCCAGTCGGTGGCTTTCTCTCCTCCATGCACAGTCATATTGTGGTCAGCCAGGGGATGGACTTCTGGCGTTTACTCTCTGCAGTGTCCAAAATCCTGCAGCATTACTCTCTTTGATACTTAGCATACCCTGACTTCCTCTGGATGTCTTCCATATGTGATAGAAGTATTTTTCCCCTCCCTAGGTAGGAACTTCCCACTTTGATTTTTCTTTTACACATTGTTTCATTAGTTGTGTTCTGCTGAAGGAAAGCCAGGCATGATACCGAGGCCTTTGCTTTGGGGCAAAGACGTTTTAGAGAGCAGCACATGGAAAGTGTTCACATCAAGAGAAAGCTGCAATGGGGATCTAGATTCCCAGAGAAAGAAAGTGAGAATATTTTATTTCCACCTATTAAAAAAGGAGAAAGTCCATTACACGTGGACTAAACAGATTAAAGGTCTGGGGAGCTTTGCAGGGGAGATAAGGTGATGAACAGTAGCTTTATGAAGTAAAACGGAATCTAGAAATGAAGAAAGATCAAAATGTAGTGGCACCAGCAAAAAGCAAAGTGGTTTTTTTTAAGGGTTGAATGAGCTATGAAGAGCTGATCTTAAAAAGCCCCTTATTTTGTGATTTAGGTCTAATTCATAGCATTAACATATATTGAACAAAAATAAATCCCAAATTATGCAGCTGTTTATTTTTAATAAGATTATAATGGTAAATTTATATTATGACATGAATAAAACTAGTATGGCCAATTACAATGTCAGCACTTCCACCATCTTGTTTCATCTTGTTTAACATGAAGAGGAGAAAGAAGTCTCTGAGCTTCTGGTTAGTTTTTTGTGCACATCCTGACCATGTCTTAGATGCATCTTATGCATGCTGGAACTGATTGGCCTGATCTTCTCTGCCTATTTCCATGTAACTGTCTCCTTGGAACAGGCCCTCTTGGAAAGAAAACAAAAAGAGGAAAAACAAAACCCAGAAGCACAGTACTTGGACTGCCCTCTTGCTTTTTTTCCACCCTTCCAGTCAGGCATGATTTTAACAGGTTCTATCTTGAGAAGTACTAAATCCAGAAGCCAGTATTTTATGCCATCTGGAAGCTTGATATCCTTGTTTTTCAAATGGCTTACAAAATATATCTAATTCTAAATACTCACAAATTACGGGTGGCTAAAATCCAATTCAGAGCAGAATAAAAGCTAATTGAGCGAGGTAAACAGAGACCTAATATATTGCAATGCACCAGGCAACTGGGGGAATCAACACAAAAGAAAGAGATGTCCGAGACCTGCTAATGGACTGGGAAGGAGAAGAAGTTTTCCAGACAGAAACACAAAATGAAAATGTAGAAATGCTTGTACAGCAGCTGGAAAGAGTAAGGAGAGCTGTGCAGGGTGTAAGACTTGGGGCAGGCAGGGAGGGTGTTTAGCAGTAGCACTCAGGAGCAGATGGGTGCCTATCAGAGTGGTGCAGCAGCAAAGAGGCTCAAGGTGGGAGATGGTAGCAGTTTTATTGCAAAATGCTGAGGAAATATAAATAGGAGAAGAGAAGTGAGCCATGGAGGCTGAAAAGAGAGGCTTGGTAATATTACCAGAGGATGAAAAGCAGACAGATGAAGCAGGCTTTTGGCCGCCCTCCCATCCACTCCAGAGAGATGCAAGTGAAGAGGCTGCAAGGATGCTGCTGCTCTGCAGACAAGGGTAGAGTCCTTTGCCTTGGGTGCTAGGAAAGACTGCAGTGCAAAAACCAGCTTCTCAAGATTGGCTTTGGGTTTAAAGCTTCAGTGAATGTTTATCTTTAGTGTGTAAATAAAACTGTAGATATATGTACACATACACACACATTTTGGTTTCTTTCTTTTCAGAGCTGCAGTGAAAATAATCAACAGCATTGCCAGGTAGCCTTGAGCTTATTGCCTCCTCAAAGATATGAACCGCTGGTTCCACAGCATATCCACAACAACTACAGAGGGTGAAAGAAAGGCAAAAGAATATGCACAATAGAAATAAAGAAAAATAAAATTCAAATAAAGGAACGACTCATCTTTTCTACCTTGTAATTTTTGGGTGTAATATGAAATCAAACTTCTGTTCCTGAATAAAAATATTTGCGGTACAACTTCTGAAGAATAAATGAAAATGAAGGCTATTAATGGCTACATAATAGGCAAGGAAAAAACCCAAACAACTCTGGCTGCGATTGTGAGGAGTTTTGAAAACTTGGTGAGAGAAGGGAGTTTTCCACTGTCTGAAATCTTAGAGAGTCATTGTGGAAGTGTATGAGAACTGGGTTCAGAACATCTCTTGGTACTGCAACCAATTATGACTTCTAGTGAACGTAATCCAAAGGCAGTGATATGCAGCCCCTTGGCAAAGTTTAAATCTGCTATACTAATTAAGTCTTTTCAAAGAGATATGTTAGACTCATGCAGATTGAGGGAAAGGACCCTGACTTCTATGAATAGGCTGATCTTGTGCCCTGTGAAGGAAAGGGATTTTTTCACTGCTTCATCAGGAAGGACAAATCTCCACTCTTACAGTGGCAGCAGACTTTCCAAACCTAACCAAATATTATTTTAAAAAATGAATCATTGACCCTTAAATGCATCCCCAGATGTTCATATTGAATTTGCAGTATTTAGCATACTGAGCTTAATCGTCCATTCAAATCACCCTAACTGAGGAGTGCTCTGCTTAAGGGAGTCACCATATGCCAATATAAAACCTGTGTTAAGTGACTGGAGAATCAAGCCTACGCTGTTTTACTTTACATCACTATGCATTGCTCTAATCCGAGGGAGAAATAATTGCAAACGTTTTAACTGTGAAAGAATAGGGAGTCATCAAACCTTCAATCATATTTTAATATGCAGTCACACTCCACTTTCATAAATAGGAATTGGAATAATTATAAAGACATCATTTTTAATTGTCACTCATCATTTATTCAACTCCTTAAGTAGAACACACATTTAATTAATGCCTTAGGTTTTAGCGTCAATTACCACATTAGATGTTCTCCCATATTCATTCCATCTGCTACAAGTAAATACTTTACCACTGCAGAGTTATACACCCATATAAGATCATGATCACAAATTTTCCTGTCTCCTCATGACCTATTGTACAGCAAGTGAAAAATTTTGCAAAACACAGGCACAAAAAATAAGTTTTGGTTTGAAATTAGAGATGTTTTCTTACAAGCATAAGGAATTTGCTCAGCTCGCAGGTATTAGTTTAGCTAAGAATGATATGTTGCTCATAATGAAGATATAGAGCATGTTTAGCCTCTGAGATGCCAGTATGAACATCTTTGGATTACCCAACACTCAGGGCATGGGACATCATTTTGTTGTTTTATGGTTTCAAGTCTTTTTCATCTGTCTTGTACTTTTTCATAGCTAGTTTGATTTAAAGGCTTCAGGTGATTTAGGTTTGACCATGTTCTGCAGTAAATTGTGCTAACAATTGCTTACATTCACTGTCAAGTGGTTAGATCAGCATCCTTATGTCATTTGCTATAAGGAAAAGCCTTCCAGCCTTTCTTTTTGCCCTTTTTTGACCTTTTCCAACTTTTCGTGCCCTTTTTCTAGTGTAAATCTTCCATCTTTCAGCTGAAGTCTTTGTATTGCCTCAGGCAGCCACAGGAATCTCCCTTCTCAGTGCCCCCCAGCTTGTTCGTCCCCTTATTGACTCTCATGTGCCTTCTCCACACTTGGAGACCCACTCAGGGTAGCTGTGTGCCACTACTCCTGGGTTTCGTTCAGGTCACTATGCTCCTGAGCACTGCCTCCATGCCATCTGCCTGCTTTATTCCCATGAGCTACATGAGTAATCCCTCAGCAGTGGGGGCAGACCCTGCTATCCTGGTTGCCTTACCCAGTGAGGAGCCTGTTGCAGGGTGAAGGCTAAGACTAAGGCAGCCCCCAGTGTGTTCCCCTGCATAAATGCACCTTGCCCTGACCCCATTCGCAATGGTCATTGTGCTACTGCCAGGAAAACCTTATGGCAGCTCAAATGGGCTGAAAAAATAAGACAAAGGAAGGAAAGGAGAACACACAGGTGCCCCTAATTTGGTCTGGTCCAAGACAGAAGGAAGGGGAAGAGAGAAACATCTCAGGTGGAGGAAGATGGTCTGAATGTGCTGATATTGCTCAACAAAACCAGCTCCCTGAGGAGCATGTCAATAGGGTACGCTGACCTCTCTTGCACTGGGGCCCTACTTCATGAGAAAGATCATTTTTACCGACCAGTCTTTCCGTGGCAGAACTTGGAGGCCTTTCACTTCTAATTCCTCCTTTCTCACACCCTGCCGGGAGCCCTGTGCTGACCTTTGAGAATGGCCAGCACAGACAGGAGGGTACCGAAAGTGTTCAGCTCCCAGGAATGTGCCTGAAGCTGGCTTGCCAAACTGCTTGCAAGCATTTTCTGGGCCATTTACTGCTGCTCTGAAGTTTTTCAAGTGTCCACAGGCTTTAGGTGCAACTGGCAGTACCTCCTGGGAGCACTTCTGCAGGGAACAGGTAATGATGGTCTTTACCCCAGTGATCACAGGGTGTTAGGAGAGAAAGGAATGTGAGCCCGAATGGCTCCCTGAAGGTGCCAGAGGCACATGGCAATTATCTCCCCAAACACCAAATTCTTGTGTTCATTGTAGTTAGCTTTTCCTCTCAAAAGCAGTTATTTCCTCTAGCAGAGTCCAGACAAGTGAAAATCCCACACTACTCCACGGTCCTCTGCTGAAGTAGCATCCCCAAACTGGTAATCTCTATTATGACTTCCCCAGCATCTGCCCATTGGGTGGAATGACCTGAAAATCAGTAAGAACAATGAATCCCAGGATTCCAGTCAGCACTGGCACTCCTAATTGCTGCCCTGCACAATGGGTTGCTGTGTTACCCCTGCTAGGGGCTTCCCTGGGAACACTGTCATCTTTTGAGTAGTCATTTCAGTCTTTTAAAGTCACCTTAAATAACTAACTAGTGTGACCTTAGCATTTGCTCATCACCCAGCAATTTCCTAGGCTGAGACAGGCTGCATGTGTTGCAGAGATATCCAGTTCTTTAGAACAGGGCTGTAGCTTACATAAGTGGTCATATAATTTTAAAACAATAGCACAGATTTGGACATTCATTTAAAAAGTGGATGTGATAAACATTAAAAATAAATACCCAGCAAGTTTATATTTTATAGTAATGATGCATTTATAAATTTTATAGGGTTAAAAGAATGTTACAGGCTTGACATGATGGTCCTATAAATGTGTGGTATAAGTACTTTATGAAAGAATACTGAAATTGGTCATGAACTGTGGGAGTAAGCAACATACTGACTTGATGAACTTTGTAACAATTGATTAAGTATTAATAAACCTTCACAAATAACAAGTTCAGCCTTATTTGAAAATGCAATTTTACTTAGAAGATTTTTATGAGTAACTGAATACCACAGACCACAATGTAAAATGAAAATCTATGAAAATGAATGTCTCTTCAGGAATTCTGAAAGACCAGTCCTCCTGAATATTTAGTTTAATCATTTGATGTGGACTTGTTCAAGTGCCAAAACCCATTCAGTGAGGTTCAATAGACTGCCTCCCAAACTCCTGTATTTCTAATAGCCACAAACCTCAGATTTTGGAGTCAATTTGATCACATTTCACATTCCATCCAAGCAAGGCCTGTGAACTAACCTGCCTCAGCAATGTTACCCTTTTCTATTAAGTGATAGTGAAAAATATCCATTTCATTCAGATTTTCCATATCCTTCATCACAAATCTAAGCAACTCCCTGACCCCTAAACCCCAAGAATTTATAATAGAGTTCATTTGCAGAGGTCCCAGTTCTGGCCACCCATACCTTACTAGATGAAATTATATTTATGTTTTGTTGTTCCTATGTCATCAGTTCTTTCAGTTACTGAATGAACCAGATCTTCTGTTCTTAGTACGTATGAATAACAAACATAAAGATCTTGTGAGAAATAGGGGACAGAAGTGCAGTAAAAAGGAAGCATACATTGAATATTATGCCCAGCTACTGACTGATCTTGGCAAGAGAAAGATCTGCTGAAGAATGAGGGGAGCTGATCCTTAGAGCTAATACTGCATTTTAGTACACTGTCACTGATCACATCCACATACATTCCCTGTTGGGACAGACTAGCACCTAATGTGTCTTCATTTAAATTTTTCTAGCTTGATAAAAACAGAACAAAAGCCTCAAGCAGACAGTCTGAAGTACAGGTACTGACAGAGGTGATGTTTCCCTATTTGCACATGTGTGAGTTTGAAAGAGGATTTGTTCTGATGTTCACTTTTCCTGTTCCCACATCCATCATTGCCTTTTTTTCCCAAATGAAGGCTGCATTGTGACCAAGCTCTGTGTGCTCATCTAACTCCTTCTAGCAATTCTAGTAATGGGCTGAGCAGAAATGGCACAGGAACAAAAGACAGAGTCAAAAAGCAGGAGATACTACCCAAAAGCCAGGAGTTGGGCATTTCTCTACTGTTTCTGTGACTCATTATTCTTTCTGTACACTACATTTATTGCCATGGTGTTTAGGAATTTCAGCCTTGGATTCCCATAATGAGCTATTTCTATGAAGTGCTGTATAGAGGCAGAACAAAGAGATGGTACTTCCTTTAAGATCTTACCGTGGACAACAGCAGATGGTGATGAGCAGACAGAGGGGGAGTACAGGAAAACAACAAGACAACTGTGAAACTAATTAGGATTGTAAAACTCTGGACAAGTCTGGTCACAATAGAAATATTAGTGGGTTTGGAGGGTACATTATTTCAGCTTTACAATCAAAGAAGCAGCAACCAGAATAAATCTACAGGCAATATTTTATATGTCCTTGTTTCTGAGAAGGGAAAATCTAGTAGAAAACATCTCGAGTCAGTATGGATGCATGCAAAATATGGATGTAACCTTTGTATAAAATGAGACCTTTTATTTCCCTCTTTTTGTTACCCTTGCATTATTGCAGACAAGCCAAGATACAACCCTGGTTTATTCTACACTTAAGGACAGTTAACTATCCTTTTCATGAGTTCAGATATTCTGCAAGGGACAAAGGAATGCCCCGATTTTTCCTTTTCTGCTATGTGTTAGTTGTGCTCTTTTTGTAGGGATGCTGCTCACATATAACACCAATTTTTACCATTCCCAGGAGAGTATTTTCTTCTTAAAATCTGCAATGTCCCTATGATAATGATTCTTAATTTAAAAAAAAAGGAAACAGACACTATTATTTTTCAGTTTAGAAATTACAAACACTGCTTCGCTTCCCAGCACCATTTTATTTCTCCCTGAGACATCCACATACTGTCATTGTCTCCATATTAGTCACGTCTCAGAGATGGCAGAATCAGCTGAGAATTTATAAACTGCCTTTATATCTTTGACTGTTTGGGCTCCAGATTCCTCCCTGGTTCTCCTATGTTGCATATTTTGCTGGTGCTATCTGTCACTCGTGCTCCTTGCTGTTATCTTTGACAGAGAACTTTTCATTAGAAACATCCTTTCCTACAGCTTTCTTTGCATTCCTAACTTGGTTCAGGATATTAGTCTATATAAAGCAATGCAGTGCTTTTCTGTGATTTATCTCAGCAGACCTTGGAACCATGCTAATCGCCAAGTTATGACTGTCTGTGTGTCGGGCAAAGGAATGTGTGGGTAGCATTTGTCTCTGTGAGGAGGGAGTCCAAGAGCCAGCCACTAGGATATTATTAACTTTGTGTCTTAGGTTGAAATATTAACACGTCTCTTCAATGCACTGAAAAACGTGCCTGAGGATTTTGCCTAATATTCCAGTCTCCAACAGCAAAAATACCCCACAACCCAAGTTCCAGCTTGATTCTACAGCACCCAAAGCAATCACTGACATGACAAAGCCACCATGACGTGAAAATGTTTCTGAGGTAAAATATTCACAGAGCACATCACGACAAGAGTGTTTACTCCCAGATGCTCTTCCCCTTGGAGCTGATGTCCCAGCCATGGTGAGCAGAAATCTGTGTAACAGAGGTTAAAGTGCCACCTTCCCCACACTGGGGAGTGGGAGACAGTGACTGCCCTGCCTGGGAAACATGCTTAAGGTCTCTGCAGCCCTTTGCAAAGCCAGTTAGCACCAGTTACCCTTTATTTCTTCTTTTAATTCTAGTTACCAGGGAACTTTCTTCAGATCAAAAGAAGAGTCAGGAAAAAAAATGTGGAACGCCATTAAATGTGTGTTAAAAGTTTTGCCAGGTATGTTGTATTTGCAGTAATAGGCTACAGGGAAAATGACTTGTTATATGGATTTCAGTAAATGCTGAAACATATGTATATAAGATTTATATAATACAAGTTTGTTAATACTTATGTAATATGAGCCATATATATATATATATATATAAAATAAACCCAATAGAAATATATATGTATACCCACACACACATATATATATATTTATGTATTTATACATATATACATATGCATATACCAGCTTTGGCCACCCAAACATTAGGCATCTAATTCAAAATTATTACCTAAATTGCCTCTATAGTCGATGAGCCTGGGTGACCTCCCCAATAGACTAGACAGGAATAGATTACTTTTAGACAGCCTGGTGCATGTTCAAGTAGCACTATTTGATAAGCTCAAACAAAATGTAGAAAATAGAAGATTCCAGAGGAATTCATAGGTTAATGTACCTTCTCACATAGGCTCCTAAAATTTTTATACAGGACCAGATCTTTTCAGGTCAGCTGCACTGATCCATATTGTACTGTACATCCTCACCAAAATTAGTGATACTTGTAAATGGAGTAAGGTGCTGCCTGGCGTTGGTCCACAGTGTTGGCACAGAATAAAGCCCCATACTGAGGGTTTGAGCACATGCTGTGACTTCTGTAATATATATTGTGATCCTGGCATCCTCCAGTCCTGTTGGGTATCTTTGTACACAGTCAGCGTGAGAAAGTCTGGCAGCACACTCTCCAGGTGTCATATTTACAGCAAGGACTGAAAGAGCTTTCTTAAGCAAAGGAACATGTGAGAAACACTTTGTGTTATCATCTGTTGTAAAAAGTTGTAAAAAGAGAAGATGCTCTGGGCAGAGCCAGATGCCTTTCACTGTACCTGAATATCATCTCTTCAGTGGAATGAATCAGATGGCTGTTCATGAATCCTCACGTTGACCACCTTTGGGTTCTTCAAAAGCCAGTCCGCATTTCTGTCAAAAAAGATCAAACCCAAATTAGATAACTGTTCGAAGCTCCACCAGGGAACATTCAGTCTGGACATCAGGAAACATTTCTTTACTGAGAGAGTAGTCAAACACTGGAACAGGCTTCCTAGAGAGGTGGTTGATGTTCAAAGCCTGTCAGTGTTTTAGAATTGTTTGGACAGGGCCCTTAACAATGAGCTTTAACTTGGTCAGCCCTGAATTGGTCAGGCAATTGGACTGGATGGGTGGTGCAGATCCCCTCCGAATAGTCTGTTCTATTCTATTCTATTCTATTCTATTCTATTCTATTCTGTAAAATCTTAGCTTAAGAGGGATGCCATTCACCCTGCCATTTCCTCCAGTACTCTCTGTTTCCTGAAGAATGAGTCAGCCTGCTCAGTATTTCTGAAAATGTGCCTCCTGCGTGAGGCTTGGTTGGGAAGGAAATATTTTTTCATGAGTGAGCATATACTGGGGGCTTTTTTCCCACCTGCCTGTAGAAATATATTATTTTGTAGTCAAAAACCTGAACAAAAGTTGTCTGCAATGGAACTTACAGGAAACTATTGGGAATTTCACCTTGTAATATCTTTAAAACTACCTTTGGATACACCAGGTGGGGTAGTAAATACAGCTTGGTGTGCAACTGCCTTCCTTTTACATGGATATTTTTCATGTATATTTGCAACAGTCAGTTGCAAATTTTCAATAAACAGTAATGCTGTGGATTACTTCCTGAATATTTTGGTAAATGATTTTCTGGCCTTGAAGAACCTGAAGGGGAAATGGTTTTAGTGGTGACTAAAAGGAAGTACTGTGCTCCCATTTTTTCTTTTCAGGGGAGGGGGATTTTCCCCACTCTTTTTACAAGATACTGTTTTTATGGGTAATTACTTGCCTTAGTGCTGCATATAACACTACTGTATACAAAGCATTACTGTCTGACCTCCTCGTTAATTATGCTAAGCAGTACAGCTGCTTTCCTCTAACTGATGAAATACAACAAAATGGCTTGCCTGCCTGAGGATATTGGCTTTCTGAGTCAAGAAAAAGGCAGAAGCACAGTTTGACCTTTAATCTAAAGTTTAGATACGTGCTGAGGGTTGCTGAAGACAGGGCTTCCACACATGCTCTGGCACTGCTGTCTCCAGCATCAGTGTGGCTGCACAGCACATCAGTAGCCAGGGCCGAAGTCCTCCTTTCTCCTTCACCAAAATAGAAAGTGCATGTGATGTTAGGAAGTGAAAATATGGCTTGAGCATTAATGACAACTCCCAATAAGATCGATAAGCTGCTTTATTCTGAACGCTGCTTCCAAGGCACTTGAGGAATTTGCGGAGGGAACATAAATTTATAGGTGATGCCCTATGGAAAAAAATTTCATCACAGCCTGAAATAAGCATTTTTGAAGAATGGATAAGTAAAGCTAAAAAAGGCAGCTCCTTTGATACCATCTGGTGCTGCCCATTAATCAGACAACTATTCTCTTTTAATTAAGGACTAGCCCTGGTACGCCTTGTTATATCAGTATCACCACAGGCACAGATACAGAGAGCTCTCTATGTTCTTAATTTCCACTTTGTCCTCTACTACACAATAATTTTAAAAAGAATTAGTTTTCCACCAGAGGTGTTAAGTGATTTCAAACTTTTGTTGTTGTTATCCTTATCCCAGGTAGACTTCAGTAAAATAAAATGCTTCTCTGTAGCAGTAAGCTTGACACTGGACATTATAGCTACAAGGACACATTACAAATGAGTGTGCAGATTTACTTTCTCTGTTTACAAGTGATGGACCTGAGATGCAGAGGAGTTGTGTTCCCTAAATTCATAATGATTGGAAAATGAGTACCTTGAGTTTTGCTTTTTCGTCTCTGAAAATGTGTTGTTGGACAACATCCCTGACTCTGGTGGGAAATGGGGACAAGTCTTTCTTTCCCTCATAGCTTAAAAAAGAAAAAAATCCATCTAGAACCAAAATCCTTGTGGTCCTGATGATTACCTAGGAGTATTCCATCACCTAGAAACAATAACATCTCTCTTATTTTGTGGGCTTTTCTTTGTCGTTGTGGTGTCAGAGAACTTCCAGCAGACCGAGGGAAAGACCCTCTCTGGGTCCATTTTCCAGATGACTCTCAGATGAAGAAGATGATTTTCCTTCTTGGCTCTTTGCCACTCTGTTAGCTGGGCTGCAGTGAGCCATGTTTATAGTTCACATGGCTGAAGATAATCCCAACAATACACACAGTATGAGGAGAGTACAGCTGGACTGCTGGGAAAATAAAACATCGGAGGATGAAAAAGCAGAGGAGGTGGGGGTTTGGGAGCTTCAAGCTTTTTCCCCTTCAGCCAGGGTAATCAACACAGTCATAAATTAAAAATTTATTCCAAGACAACACATAAGTTACTCAGAAGTCATCACCATCACAGGGCTCTTGTTCACAGAGTCCACATAGATTCGGAGAGGAAAAAGAGAGTCTGCAAAGGGAATTGTTATTTTTATCAGTAGTTAGTCATTATTTGTGGTCTTTCCAGATAAGAAGGCAGAACATATTACAGTACTTATCACCAACATTATCTGCCATTAGACACAACTGAGCTGTATTATTGCTTCTATTTTTCTATTTGTTTACATTTTTCAGTCTCAGAGCCGTTAGACAGAACTCAGCTCCATAGCCTCCCTTTTTTGTCTTTCTAACTATGTATAAATAATTTTCTAAGCAACAGCTTTTTCAGAAATTAAAGTTCATTTTGGACAAGTGTGTGAGGTCTTTGTGGCATTAAATGTAACACTGGTCTTGTATAGAAAGAAAATCCTTTAAAATTTGTTTATTCCAGTATAAAATAGCATTGATACATGCTCTTTATTAATCCAGAATTGAACTTTATGATCTAAAACACTGTTGTATCCATTAATAATATTTTTTAGTGACAGAATATAAATTCTATAGAGGTAAAGAATGTACTTGATGGATTCTTGTTTTACTTTAAAGCCAAGATCAATAGATAGTGTATAAATAACATACATTGGAAGAAAAGTATCATTGAAGATCACTGAAGCCAGCATTGCATACATTTCTGTGACATTCTGTCTTTTCTCTGGACTGCTCACCAGTCATGAAATCCTTCCTACTTTTGCCTGTAAATATCATTTGTTGAAAAAATTTGCTGGCTGGTTTGGGTAAGTGGTATGTCTGCCTGTAGTTATTTTGCAAGTTGTTTGCTCTGGCTTTTTATCATGCTGTGCTATACTGCATAACTGTAGCACCTGGACTAGATGGCTGAAAATGTTTAACAGAATAACGTTGAAGAGCAGTTAGGAAAAAAAAAGAGGAAACAAAAGCCAGCAAACCAACCACCTCTTGCAATTTCAGATCAGAAAGATATTTTAAAGGAACAAATACGGTGACACTACAAACAGCTCAGATAACAAAAACTGTTGCACTATAAGCAGCTGTAAGGTTATTTATTTACACTTACATTTGTAAATCTTCTTGTCATCATTCACCTGGCTCCTGAGATAGTCCAAAGCAGTGTTTATCAGGTCCCTATAATTGTAATAATCCCTGAGAGTCTGTCCTGGAACTGAGTCAAACAAGTCCCTGATCAGCTTCAAACACCAAGTCTTGTTAACTTCCCCCTCCAAATCTCTACAAAACTGGTACAAAACTTTCCAACAGTGGAAGTCTCTCTTTCCCTTCTATTCCCACAAACTGTCTGGGACCATACCCAGGTATAAATTTAATCAAGGCAAAAATTAGACACTAGACAGGTACATTTTCTTTCTCATATTCCTTCCATTTAAGGATTGTTAGAATGTATGGAAAACCTACTGCAGCTTTTGTCTATTCAGAACTTACCCACCACAATTTTTCTTGGCTGTCTCAAGGCCTGTATGGTAGATGTATGATATGACAAAGTCTGAATTTATCACGGACTAATTCATTCATGTGACAAATATAACTTATATAAAATATACATTTCTGAATGATTTCTAAAAATAAGCTAGCTTTCTTTCTTTCTTTCTTTCTTTCTTTCTTTCTTTCTTTCTTTCTTTCTTCCTTCCTTCCTTCCGAATTCCGAATTCCGAATTCCGAATTCCTTCCTTCCGAATTCCTTCCGAATTCCTTCCTTCCTTCCAAATTCCTTCCTTCCTTCCGAATTCCTTCCTTCCGAATTCCTTCCTTCCTTCCGAATTCCTTCCGAATTCCTTCCTTCCTTCCTTCTGAATTCCTTCCGAATTCCTTCCTTCCTTCTGAATTCCTTCCTTCCGAATTCCTTCCTTCCGAATTCCTTCCGAATTCCTTCCGAATTCCTTCCTTCCTTCTTTCCTTTTTTTTTTTTTCAAAATAACACTCAGAGAATGTGTGGAGGTACTGTATAGCTAAGATTCTATTGCTAATAATTGGCCTAATTCATAATTGCTGTACAAAGGACTAAAGCTGGGCAAAAAGACAGTGGTTGGCTTTTGAGCATGAAGTGGCTGAGTCTCAGAACAGGCACACGGGCTAGAAAAGCACAGGAGTTGTGATGGGAGTGAAATCTGACCTTTTTACTCATTCCAGGAAATCTTATGCATCTGCAACACCAAAAATGTTCCCTGTGCCACTTTTGTTTCAGCAGGGCTGGGAAGCACGAATACAGCAGCGGCAGGACAAAAGCTATTCTTGCAGATTTCCCAGCTCAGCTAAACCTGGGACCAAAAGGAATGCCCCCGAGAAAGCCTGGAGACTCCCAGCACAACCCGGAGGCTTCAGGACGCTTGTCCACAGGGAACAGGAATGGGAAGTCAGGCTTGGAAAGCAGCAGGAACAGCCTTTGGTGTGGTATTTCTGTACTGCCGCTTCCTGCCTGGGCTGAAGCGGGGAAGAGTGAAGTACGTGACTTTTTAAGCAGGGTTCTCAGAGCCCTGGTTTGGTGTACTCTGCCCACAAAGGTCAGGAGCCAGGCAGCAGAGCTAAGGAGATTGTGTGGGATGTAAGTTGCTGGTAAACATGGCAGACTGTCCCTTATATAGCAAGCACCGCTAAGTGGATAAAGAGAGGGTGCCAGGGAGCAGCATCAGGGTGCCGGCCCTGTTTCTGCAGTGCTTGTCTTGCAGCTCATGCAGCTGGCTCCAGGTGGTTGTACCTGGCTTTCCTCTGCTACAGAAGCACCCTACAAAGGCCATTTGCAGTCCTAAGCAAAGGCTTTGCTATCTACTGATAACAAAGATACTTCACAAGTGATAAGCGTTACCAGTTCTATAGTGCAGCACTGAAGGATGAAGAAGTACTTGGTACTGTTACCTGTGCCAAAAGGATGCTGTGGTGTCTAAATCACATCAATCTGCAATTTTTCATATATTTTTCTTACTTTCTTGCTGTTTGTTGACATCCACAGTACACTTTAATAAGATTTACCCAGAGCATTACTATAATAACACTATTACAGTTCATTTCTATAGTGCTGCTGTTAATATTTAATGGAAAATGAGACAGGTGCCCCATTTTATGAGGCAATAATATGTTTCCTGACTGGATAAACGATGAATGCTGAAGGACTGAATAGTTTTGCCCCTACGTGGGAAGGAGATTATTGCTAAGGGAAATAGAATGTCTACTGTATTCTCCTATTCTCCAGTGTTGTCCCAGTTTAAGAAAGGACAACATCTCCCAAGCTGCCTGCCAATCCAGTTTTCTGTGATCAGCTACCATCTTCTGTGTCTCAGAAACTATCTATGGGACTTCAGCTGCTTAGCAAATAAGCAAAGGGTGGCTACCAGATCTAGAGCGAGAATGAAATAGTGTTATTTACTTTTTCCCACTTCAAAATTTATCTTTCCTAAAAGTACACCAGGGAGAAAAAAAAGGTTGTGTGCAGTTTTGTTCAGTGTGAAGGAGGCTGCTGCACTGCAGGGTCAGAGCATCATCTGCATCTGACACAAGTCAGTAGAGCTCTAGTGCTGGGATATGTTGGGTAAGAGTTTGCCTAATTGCATGGTGCACTCAAAGCCTCCTGAAATGAAGCCAAAAGGAGCATCTGTGCTAGAAATTCAACCCCATGATCAGGGTCTTCTTTGTTCTGCCTCTTGCAGAATATGAGCTTTCATTTTAGGTTTTAACCCAAAGGTTTTTGCTTTTTTTCTAGGATTTTGCAGATGGTCTAAGAGAAAATGAATAATCTTCGGGCATTTTGGAGCTGAACATCTACGACATACAAATGCAGAGAAACTCAATTACCCTTGTTGTCCTGGGTACTCATATCTATATCTGTTAGAGCTATAAAAAAAAAAGCCATCATAGTTTATGGTGATATGATCTCGTGTTACATGTAAACATAAAACTCACAGCATGCCCTCCCTACTGTGTGCATTTCAGCCCAGATGGAACGTCATACACTCACCATGGGACCCTTTTGTTTCTGCCTCCATGTCAGACAGAGCTGTTCAGCCTGACTTGTTTCCCTCAGGTGCTAAGATGTGTAAGTGAATAAGTCCCTCAAGGAGAAACCTCATTACAAGCCCTGTTTGTGAGGTCAGCAGGAGAAGCTGTGCATCCTCCAAGCAAACCCAGAGGTACAAGAGGCCAGACTTTTTTTGTGGTCATCCTTTCTTTCACCAAGTTGGTTTCTATCTTCCTGTTATGATGATGGTCATGATAAGTCTAAGACTCTTAACATTCCAACAAAAACCCAAATGAGTAGCCAGACTTCAGCAAGTTCACTTGGTTCTATCTGAAATGAGGCCTGCAGAAAAAGACAAACTATGGACGTGGAGACTGACTTAGTCACACTAGTACGGGCAACATGGCTGAGCACCAACCAGTCCTTTATCAGGGGATGGTAAAATGGCAATGGCTCTGCCAGAACTTTCCTTCTCAGGGTAATTTTCTTATTATTTTGAGGAATCCTTGAGGATGATTGTCTCGGTGGAGAAGGCAGCCAGGTCTCAGCACCCTCTGCTGTTATTTTGAATGGCTCAATTTTTCCTGGTCTAAATTTGATTCCCAAATATATCAGCAAGTCTGAACATTACATATTAAGTAACACAGGTCTTTGGTACATGGAATACTAGGATGCGTAGCTTCCCACTTGAAAATGTTTTAAACTTTACTTCTGCAGTTAAAAGTCATGTTTTAAACGATGGGATCAAATATATGCAGTGAACTTAAATTCTTCTCTCCGGATCCCCAGTTATGCTTAATTGTTTTTATGCCATTTGAAAATGCAGGTTTGTGTTATCTTCTCAGGAAGTTTTTACTGATTGCCCATTATTCAGGCTAGGTATGGGGGGAAAAAAACAACCACATACTCTGTGTGGTTTGATAATGGGCTTGGGAGAAGTCAGACAAAAGGACACATGTGAAAGGGGGCACATCAACAGGCACTGCCTTTAGATTTCAGGAAATTCGTAATCTGACTAATTATGCCTTCGATGTTCTCTATCCAACATTTTGACCATGTCTTTTTTTTATGAGCAGCAAGTTACTGCCTGTGTCAGCATTTTGAAGTCTGTCCTGTGATTTTCTTTACTTTATAGGGAGATGGAGTTTCCTGTGGTCTTGTCTGTGTAACTCTCCCAGCTCTGAAAGGTGAATGCTGAGTATTGTGGAGCTATTAATTAATTATTTCATGACTGATAGGAAGAGGGAAGTTGCTGTGTGATGTCTTCTCTTAAATATCCTGGCCTCATTTCTTTCCTGTTTCCTCTCAAAACAGAGCTGTCTTCCACCCAAAATGAAAATTAAAAAGAATAGCCACAAACTGCAGCTCCAAAAATCACAGTAGCAATGATAGAAGAATGTACTCTGAGCAGCATCAGTTTATAATTAAACCATTTGTCTTTCACAAAAGGTGTCTAGGCTATTCTTGTAGGATATAATATTTTTTTATACACTTTATTTTTTTCAGGTTTCTTTTCTGTTGGAGAACCAAGAATTTAAACACAGTCAACAGCATCAAATAATCTCCTTTTACTACCACTTTTAGCTGATGCATTTGGGACTTTGGCAGACTGCACCGTTCTTTCAGCTAATGGTTAAAATCGTCACTGCATGCAAACGCTCCTCATAAATAGCTCCAGAATCTGTCTCTGCAAGGTGCTCAGCAGCCTCACCCCTTACCAGGATAAAATGGGAATCTGGCAATCATCTCATCTCTTGAGATCAAAGGGCAGAAAAGGCTGAATGCTGAGCTTTGGGCAAGATATATTTTTCCTGCAGTTGAAGTATTCTTCAAGTTACAAATCAGTTCATAGTTTGAGTGGTGTCAATCTGACATTGCTGTTCATCAGGTCTTAATTTTTCCTAAGATCCAGTGACTCAGCAATCAAAGTTCACCATATTAGAGGTGATGGGACCCGCCAGTGAGGATCTTATCTGGCCCTTTGCCTGGCTTCAGCAGGGTGCCACTCTCCCATTCTTCTCTCGGCTCTCATAAGGACTAAGAAATTATCACACAAAAGCTCTCTTTCCACCTGACCCCAGGGGTCAGAGCTTCTGAGTGGTGTACTTCAGCATAGTCCCGTCAAAGCCACCCAGAGAAGACACGGGCAATGGCTTTGAGATAAATCAATGCGTCAGTGCTTTCTGCCCTCCAAAGCCATTTCATTCTGTCCACCTCAGACCTTGCCCTGTCTTAGCTTTGTATCTATTGTCTCTCTGGCTCCTCACAAGTTATGAAAAGCGTTTTGTCATGTTCTCTTACCTTCTATAGCCATCACTTCCTAATCATCCAAGTGCCTTCCATTTTCCACAGCTGGCCTCTAGGACAGTTGCAGCCTCAGGCGTAGGGCTGGGTATATCGGCTATGGTCATGATTTATTTTTGGGATGCAGGAGTATGCCCACATCTCAGCAGCTGTGAATGCTGGCATGTGCTGGGGACAGGAAAGGTTTACATTGCCTGGATTCCAGGCGACTGATTTAGAGCGACTCATTTTGAGGCAGTTGGCCAGATAAAAGCCATGCCGACGCCCCCTGGAAAGCTACCATCTAAAACCAATATGGTCTTATCTTCAGCTCTTGGGCAGTGCCCTCAAGAAAACTAGGATTCTTTTTGGTTCTTCTTTCCATTGCACCCCCACTCCCTGGTGGGCAGAGGACAATGGGCATATGCAGGGATTGTGTGTTTATCTTTTGTGTATGTCTAAGTTGTGTATGTCTTTTCTTAGGAATGCCGGGGTGCCAAGTCCACCTCTCCCACCAGCATATGGGGAATCAGAGCTGTACAGTTCAGCAGCCACCTCTGTTGATGGAAAGGTGATTTGGGGTTTGTTTCCCTTTGAGTCAGCATCCCTGGACCACAATGAGACAGCAGGTGATTAATTTCTGTCACTTTTTGGAACTGTGACCAGCCTGTAAAACATTTTGCCCTAACACAAACAAGATATGATGCAATGACTAAGAGAACAATTAAAACTCTGAAAAACTTCTATTTAACAACCGTAGTAATGACAGTAATGGCAGGACAGTTCACCCTCTTTGAGCAGGCATTCCTTAGCAATGCAATACATTTCAAGCTTTAAAGCACCCCTGTGTGTGTGATAAATGAAATGATTCAATAAATTAAACATGGTTCAGAGAGAGAGAGAGTTGGTGAGTGCTGGATGATACTTGTCATGTAAAAAAAAAGCCAGCAATCCTGAAGCTTTGATTTGTGCAAAGCTCTGCTTCTGGTTAGGCTTGCTCGTGTGCAGTGTGAGGTGCTGTAACCTGTTTAAGCTGCCTTGTAGGAATCAGCTCTGTCTCATCTGCCCCTGATTCACTGCATGACAAATGCTATCTCCCCTGCACAGCTGGGAATAGAGACATGTCCTGAGATCACAGCTCATGAAAAATCTGGGTGGGACAGCATATATTTTAGAAATGCCTGATGCAAGTAAATTGCTAAAGCAACCCCTTTTTATATGATGATTTAATTAACAACCATCATATTACTGCATTTAATGTGATTCACAGTGCTTAACAGAAGACTCCTTTCCCGGGGCAGGGACCAATCCTTCCCTTTATGATTTACCAGGTTTTTCCTCACTGGTGTAAGGAGCAGAGAAAGTCCCTTGTCTTTTACCTGAGCTGGCAAACTCCAGCACTCCAAGGTGTGAGAACTGGAAACAAGTGAAATCACAACCAAAATCACTTTTGTCCAGATCTGGAGCCCATCAGCAACAGGCTGAGGATGCCTGAGGATTCTAGACAGAGTGGAAGGTAACCCCGTGTAACACTGCCAGCCACAACAGAGAGCACTTTGAGCAAAAGGTGCACAGTCAGCTTGCTACTATTGAAGGAAATTTCTGGAAAATATTGGGATCCTTCACATTTTGAAAGGATGTTTGTGTCCTGAGCTTTTAAACTGTGAGGGAATTGGACCATGCCTCTCTCTCTAGATTGTAAATAATTTGCAGTGAGAGCTGTTTTTATCACTGTGCTTCAAACAACACTCAGCATATTGCTGGAACCAATTATATAAATAAATTATATAATATGTCTTTGGGTAACTTAAATACCATGCTGAGCAGTCAGTAGTTGAAAACTGAAAGATGCCTAAGCCAAATTTGAAAATAAGGAGATAAAACATTAGATAATTCAGTCATATTTAGTACAGTTTTTATTATCTGTAGCAGCCTGGTAATATAGAAAGATATTTGCATTAAAATACCACTGTTCCTTAGAACAGATGTTTTTATATTACTTTCTTTATTGTGTTTAATAACGTATTATAAGACATGCTGTAGTCATAACACATTGTTAAAAATTTTCTGTAGTTACAACATTTACTTTTGATTAAACAAATGTGCTGGGAGTTTAGGGTATCCCAGTGTAATTTAATGTTATTACTCTGCTATTTTGGTGCCATTCATTGAATTGCAGAATGGGCTACTTCAAGAAAATATGAAGAATATCTTTCTTCGTTTCTAAAACTTCAGGTAAAAAAATTTACTCCTGCATGATTTAGTGATGAATATCTCATACTGTTGGAGTTCAAAATAAGTCATATTTCCCTACTTAAGCATAGTTTCTTGATAGTGGCAAAATGCTAGTTCTCAAAATACAGATTACAAAGCAAAGACCCAGATGAGCAAAGTCAGCAGATAGCAGATATATTGTGCTGGACAGACCACGAGTATAAACAGATTAAAATCCATGGAGGTGGAGAAATGGAAGGTCAAGCTTTTTAATCCTTTCTTATTCAAAAATTCTCTCATGAACATAAAAGAGAGGTAAGTTTCTCTGTACTAGAAGACTGTGTGTACAAGAAAAATTAAAAAAAAAAAAAAGAGTAACAGCAAGATCAACTGGTTTCAAAGAAAATGATGTCAGTGGAGGATGAAAGTGGGAGAGCAGCAAACATGAAATTATCATGGGTAAAGAAGGGAAGGCAATAGCTCTCATGACAAAAGGTCATCAGTGGCTGGGAAATGCACCCCCTCCTTCTTACCTTTGATTTTCGAACATGTTGATGCCTCTGTATAGAAGAGATTACAGAGGTTAGTCTCTGCTGCATTTTGTTGGGACACTGACTTTTTATGCACATTCTGGATACTTTGAATCTTGATATCCAGAAGGCATTTGACTGATAGAGCAGTGGGAAATGACCAAGATCGTGCTGCAGGAGATGAGGGAAAAATAGAAATCTCTGGGCAAAACACTGCTTTAAAGTTATTAGTCACCATCACACAAGCACAGCCCTTTGCATCTGCCCACAGTAAAAGGGAAGCTGTCTCTGTTCAGGTTACCAGGTCAAGGTGTCCTTGACGTAGATAACTGGATCATTAGCTTCTTAGCACAAAGTTTGAGCTTTAATATGTATTAGTTAGCTGCATATCATATAACTTCAGTGAGTCTGTGTTGCAGACTATCCTTATCTAAATGATTAACATTAGATCATGAGTGGTGGCTAAAAAAAGGTGCAGGAAAGATCAAAACAGTGTTCTAATTAAGCAGCATCCCCTTAAACACATTTACAGTCTCAAGGTGACTCCTCAGTCTGTGCTCCTCAGCCCAGCGACAGGGTTGTTTGCCAAAGCTTAGAGGAGAGCAGTCGAAAGACAGCAATCTGCTCAGCGCCTGATTCCTGGAGCAGGGAAGAGAGGAAATTCTCACTTGCAAAAACTGGCATGCAGAGGAGCTGAGCCTGAAGTGAAACCAGGGTTCAGTTCACCAGAGAAGGGCTGCTTGAATTATGCACCCCCAAAGCACGTATTTAATTTCAGAGGAGGTCCCACAGCATCTAAAGGGCATCGTACTCAGCTGGCATGAATGTATGGCCTGCAGATTGAAGTAAGGAGACATTAGTTCATTACACCAAGAAAGAAGTGAAGGGACCTGACTACTTCTTGGAAAAGGTGCCCTTAGGGAGCTGGGAGAGGTCTCAGGAGAGGCAAAATAGGCGACAGCTGGGGTCAGGGAATTGTGAACTGCATCTACAGCTCATTCGAGGAACATAAGGTCACATTTATAGTATTTGCTGATGAATGGCAAGGTTTTACTGTACATCCTGGACAGTCTATCCTGTGCTGTTAGGAATCATAAAGTAATTCAATAAGTGATAAAGGAGTAGCTTGATACTCATCAAGTATGAAATCTCAGTTTCTGCAAAGAGTCGCACCCTTCTGCTTCGATGAACTATTGAATAATAAAAGCCTTTGGACTTGGCATCCAATGAAATGTGAAATCGAGGTTAAATGCCAGTTATTCAGTCCAAACACTTGGGGCTGGTTGAGGTGAGGCAATCAGTCAGTGCAAGGACGTAGTGACGCCTCACAGAACCAGCCATGTTTTCCCTATTTTTTGAACCAACTTTAAGGATTTTCAGGCAGACTAAAAGCTAAACGCTCCCACTTGGGTAGAAATTTCTCTCCCCTATTTTGTTTACCTCACTCAAAAACCTTGAATTGCACTTTAAAATAGTTGACAATGTGTAACCTTAGGAAACCACATTCCCAGTGTTCGAACATATTTTGGGACTTTGTTAATATGATATTAAAGTGTATGAGACACACTGGCTACCATTTGGTCTGAAGGAAACAACAGATGCCAGGTAAAATAAGAATCCAGTGCTGCCAGTTGCAGGGCTTGGAGGAAATACCAGAGATGTCGATGGAGTAGAGGATGGTGATAATTCTAGGCTATGTCTACACAGCTTGTCAAGCACAAATAGGGAAACTCTGGTGCACCCCCTGACCTCGTGCTCTGCATTCGTGCCACCAACTCTACACTATTTCTCAGTCAGCCTGTTGGTATGAACATTGCATAAGAATCTCTGAGCTATAAACTGTGTTTGCTTCTAGGTGAAGCAACATCAGGAACCATGTAAGAAGGATTGCTTAGATGTAATTTTTGTCAGATAGGGTATATGGTAGTTGCCAAGGCAGTAAAATTTCATCTGCCCTGTCTGCACAACAAAACATCTTTCTCACATCTGACTTCACCCACCTGCCTGCACATCCCTCCACTCTTCAAGTCTCACCTGAGCACAAGTGTCAGAAGGTTGTTTGTGCCTGCACTGCTTTTGACAGCACTGTGCTTCTGGAGCACTCTACACAGATGGTATTTGTTCTCAAAAGTACTCTTTCCTGTGAGACTTTGCATGGAGAAACTGAGCCTCAGGTCAGACTTCTCCCCTGGCCCTGCTAGGAAGCAATTTCCAGTGATGTCCTCCATCAGCAGAAGAGCACACACTAGAAAGTTTTACATATTTTCTCCATCTCCAGGATGCATCTCTGCTGCATTTTAGTTTTTGGTCTCTCCTCTTTAGTTTCCTGCTAGTTATTTCTTGCAGAGGAGGGCTTTTATCTCTCCTTCTCCACACTTTCCTCACTGTGCCTTTTGTAAATTCTTAATTTCAAAGGTGTTCTTCAAAAACCTTTTGTTCCCTCCTGTACCTAGGTGAAGCTTAATTGTCCTCAGATAAAGGTCCTTACTGTTTCACCAGAGGAGAATGAAACAGAAGCTTCTGTGGTCTTAAATGCAAGATACACATGAATACAAAACTATGGATGAACCATTTCAGATGCTAGAACAGGAAGGCTGTTCAGAACTCTGGCTTTATGGAAAAAATAGCCAGAACCGGGGTAGCTATAGCAACGTGCATATAGCCACGTTTGAGGGAAATCTAGCCCTCATAATGAGTAATCCAATGAAGCAAACAAAGCAGATACCTAAGTAAATCTAATAAAACTATTAAAATTAATTTAGGATTAATATAACAATATAAAAATCCTTTGCACAGCATGCAACAGTTTTAACTCTTCAGCCTCAGCAAGCAGGCAGGCTTATCACATCCCCAAACTGTGTTAGAAACAAACTGTTTCTTAGAAACCAACTTCAATTGTCAATCTGATGCGTTATGCACACGTGTGCACGCACATGCACCCACATTCCCTTGGCATTCCATCACAGCTACTACCTGTATGCAGGGTGCTTGTGTACATGTACGTATTCTGCAATTCTTTTTAAGAGCTGTGCTCTTCTTTGATCTCCACGATAATATCAGCAGTGAAATCCTTGCGGGTCATGCTGGTGCAGAATTCGTGCCCTTCTCCGCAAGCAGCAAAGGCCCTTGGCCTTGCACTGGAGCCTATCCTTGGCCTGTCAGCAACCTGGGGCCTTGGGCACAACCGTAATTCAGCAATGACAAGGCAGCACATGCTGGGGTTGGAGCTGTTTCTTTATGATATCCATCATCTTCCCATCAAAGTCACAACCTCCCCTTCTCTCAGAGCTGGAGACAAGCTTCTCAATGAGTGGAGGATAAGCGTCTCCCTTTGTCTGAAAAGTAGTGAACAATTCCTAAAAGCACAAATTTACATTTTATGGTTTTGGCCCTTTTTCTGCAGTTTCTCATTCTTGGAACTCCTTCCCTCTCTTATGATCCAAGCAGCCGCCCATTTTCATTTAAATCATTCCTTGAAACACACTTTCTCTGCAAAGCCTCTGGCTACAGATGACTGGATATGGCAGAAATAGCGTTTGAATTCAGAACAAGGGTTTTGTTTGAGCAAATTGTTTGGGGGATAGCCACTTTTTATGCCACACCTGATATTCCACAGAGTATTAACATGCAAACAAAGATTTTTTATTCGCTAGTCATTATTTCATTATTCTTCTGTTTAAAAGAGATCCACTCATCTAATCACAGCACCAAGGGAATAGAAACATATCACGTCATTTAGTGTATCAATTACAGGCCTTAAATGATGATGAGCAAATAGTCATGGTGAGTGGTTTGCCATTTTACCTGGTCTCTAGGGTGAAGAATGAGGTTCTGTCTGCAAGCAAACAAACAAGTGAGCATTTTTGGGTAATTGTTTGCAATCAATAGTTGAGGTGAGTATTTTTTCCAGCAGAACTCCATCATGAAGAAAATCTCATTTTAAAATAGTTGCGGGGTGGGGGGGGGAAGTTCTTAACTTTATTATTTTGAATCATCTCCTTTACTTGATTTTTGGAGGGTCTTTTTTATCTATGTGTTCTCCAAGTTAGTTTGCAGTGCCATAGAGGAAGGGCTCCTTTTCACAGAGATTGTCAATGTTAATATTCCTAATAACTTTCAGCCAACAGTGCAAAAGGTTTTCTTGAGCTGTAGTGAAATGCAGTGGCAGAGGAGGAAAGAGTCTCCAGGAAGCATTTGGGACAGAACCCCTCTAGGCACTCCTTCTCCCGTGTGCCTGTGCATGCTTGCACACACAGGCTTGTGTGCACACCATGGTGCCAAGTGCTTTGCCAGTGCCACCGAAAGCTGAGCACCTCAGAGGAGGAGGAGCAGGCCAGGAAAACGATGACCACAAGACCTTTTGGTCCTGTGAGTTTTGGTCCTGGGATTCCTTGCGCAGAATACCAGCAGCAGATTTATGTGCTACACGCAGCAGGCCAGATACAGTCGTGGGAGGAATGCCCAGTTGTCTGTGTGGGTGCAGAGTCTCATCTCTGAGTACCATAAATTCTTTCTTAGATCAGCCAAAATTGTATCGATTCAATCCAAGACATCATTAACCTCAATAATTGTCTTGTCCCTTTGGTCTCAAGGCTCTATGGCTTTTCATCTACTTTCTCTCTATCTGGAGGCCCAGAAAATAAGCTGGATCTTGCTGACTTAACTGCTCCATCAAGGACTCAGTGGATGGGAACAGCCGTCCTTCCCTGAGAAGAACCCAGCTGAATAAAGTTAGCAGAACCATTTGACACTAAATAATCAGGTAAATGATGATAAGTGCCCTGTGGTGAGACAGAAATATGACGTAAAACAAACCAAAGGCTCTTTCTAAACATTTGTGTTCACAGGTAAATATCATGTGGCCACAGGCGGTCCATTCATAAGGTGGCACCAGGAGGTTACTGTGCCGAGTGTGGCCATTCCCCTTGGTGTCCCCTTCCCACTGAGACCACAGGGGCAAGCTGCTGACCTTGGCCAGGGCTGTTTTAGGGGAGTACTGTCCCACATTGGCCCCAATCACAAAAAGTTGTTAAAGAATTAACAAAAATATCCCAATTTTTCCAAACGGTAAATATGTGTGTGTATGTGTGTGTGTGTGTCTATGTAGGCGAAATAGGACAGGTGTGAAAAATCCTACGGAAAACCTGAAAATCATGTTCTCAGTACAGAGTTAAGATGTAGGCTGCCTTTAGTGCAAATACATCTTTTCTAGTTTCCTTGCCCTCCAGCATGTTGCTCCCTTGCTTCCCTCTGAGGAGATGAATGTTGTCACCGCTTTTGCTTGTGCAGTGGGAGCGATGCCTGTGCTCCATTGAGCATTGCCTTATTAGCACATCCTGCAAAGTGATAACCGTGGTGTAAAGTCCTTGCCTAACATTTATAAACACTTCCTCAGAAGAAACGCCAGGCACTCCATTGCATTTAATTTTAGGGAAGCAGCTGGTCCAAAACAGTGGAGACTGTATTATTAGTCTCTCTCTCTGGGGCAGGACTGATCATGCTTTCCCATGGAGAGAAGGGGCAGATGTGGGTTAGGAGCAGCTTTGGTGTCATCCGGGAGTCTAGTTTTCACTGTACCAACAATGGGACTGCCCAGAGAAGGGGAGATGACCAAACTTGGTTTCAGCCAGCCACATCCTGCTGTGGCGGCAAACTGAGCTTGAGAAAAGGGTTAGGGGTACTCAGAAGAGTGAGATGTTGCATTTCAGGGGGTGCTGTGGTGAGGGGAGACAAAAAAGTAATGCAGTTGCCTTTTCTTCAAAAATGAAGGCAATTCAATTTTCCTGAATTGTTACAGGGAAAAATCCCTATTAGAATAAAGGACTCTGTCAGTGGAAAGCCCACAGGGATGCCCAGCAGAGCTGAGTGGTACCAGAATATCCACTGGTCTGTACAGACAGACCTAAGCTACAAAACCTCTTACCCAAGCACAAGTTCCTCATCCCAAGGGCAGTGAGGTGGTGCTGCCTGAGCCCTGCTTAATTACTGAGTAAGGAAAAAACATATGGAAAACCTCAGGATGGGGAAGCAGCACAAAATGTCTTTGTAGAGTGCCTATGCCAGTAACACTGCCCTGCATCCTGCTAGGAAGCAAGCCAGGGAGCAATGCCTCAGTGAGAGGAGCTCTGAAAGCCTTGATTCAATTTGTACCCAGCTCAGCTCCACAACTGTCTCTTAGCTGCTTCAAATTACTTTCTTTTTGGCAGCTCAGAAATTAAATGTTAACTCAGAGAACTGTATTAATCTCTATTAGGAAGGAGCTGGAGTCTAAATAGCTCGAACCTAGGCTTTCTGGTGTGTCAACTGAAGCAACATGCATTTACCCAATCTATAAATCAGTTTGTCTGGCAGACCAGCCAAAAGTAGGTGCCACAAAAATACAATAGTCTAAGCAAAATGTTTATCCTGAAATTTTTTTATGACCTCCTTAAAAAAGCCCAAAACAAGTCAGCAAACAAAACTATGACAAAACCGAAGAACTAGTCTGGGAAAGCTAAAAATACTAAAATAATTTAAAATTTATTTATTTTAAGCTCTTTTCCCAACAGTGCAGAATACAATGGCATACTGCAGGTTTTCTGCTGCTATTGTACTGTTTACATAAGGGAAACTCCCTTTTAAGTCATTCTTATTTAAGAGAAGAAGTTGAAATTCTTCAGTATAATACGCTATGCAGAGAAAATGTCCGCTTGCCATCTAAACTCATTTCTCTTGTTGAGGCAGTGGCCAGCACCACACGTTCAGAGAAAAAAAAGGGCAAGAAGTGTTAAAATGAGCAACTACCAAGGAACCTGCCCCTAGCAAAAGTTGCCTTCTAATCACTGGGCAATTTATTGTTATTTAAGATCTAAAGCATGGTGATTTATATCCCTTGTAATTTGTTATTCTACTGAGTGCAACGGTTGGTGTTTTTTATTATTCATGGGCCTTTTTAAATCTTATTTCTATGCTGACCTCAATAATAGCAGCTGGGGCAGTAAGTTTCACAAGTTAATTATTGGTTGTGTATAAAGGCCCTTCCTTAAGAGCATTGTATTTTACTTACTTTTGCCTCCTAATTTGCTTGATCCTCTCCTGTTCCTTCACTCTGACTATGAAAACTTCCTCCATAAGGTTCATTTTTCTGCTTTAAATACATCCTCATTTGTCTTCTTTGTCAGCTCCAAGCCTGTGCATCCCTTTCTGCACTGACAGAACCTTTGTGTGACCATTCGTATGAATACTTTCTCCATCTGCCATCCTCTGGCAGGTTTTGCCAGAGATCTCCAGGCTTCAGAATTGCTTTGTCCTAGCTAGGTGACCACCAGGATGTTGGTAAACAACAGCAAAAATTCAGGAACTCTTCCTAAATTCTCTTCCTAATTAGGAAGTGAGCCCCTGAGCAGAGCTTTGGACCAGCCACACTTGCACCGTCTGCCAGAGCTGTCACAATGGGGAAATATATTGTCCCTGAACAAATCCTGCCTGCCAGTACAGACTGAAAATAGTGCTTTGCTGGGGCTTGCCTCCTTCCATGACCCTCGCTGGAGTCTCTCCCCTCTCACCACCTCTCCTGGCCTTCCCACTGCCCCCTTGGGCCAGGGCTCCTGTCGGCTTCCCCCTAAGACACAGATGTCAGGGCCAGAGGGCTGGTGTCACACAGACCCAGTGCCAAAACTGCCTGTCCATTTCCTGCCCTCTCCCTGCATTTCCCCAGGGGAGAAAGGGGAGGTCACTCAGGGCTGAGGCACAGTCAGTGACTTCCCAGTCTTGCCCTGTCCCAGCATCACTCTGCTCTTCCTCAGTTCACACGGCAGTTTAATTTGTCACTTAACTGTCTTAGCAGGTGAAAAACCTTAGCCCCTGTGCCTGAGCCCAAGCCCTCTCCCACACTGCATGCCCAGCCCCTGCCCATGCCTCCAACCTCCTCCCAGTGCAGAAATGCCTCACCTACCCCAGAGCATCTCCCTCCTTTTTGTGGTCTTGAAGAAGGAGCAGTAGAGCAGAGCTGGGATGCCACAGAGCACTGTGTTTCTTGAGCAGTGACTTCTTCCACTGCTGCTTGTAAACTGTACAGTCCTGCCATGAGGAGTAAGTCTGGGCAGATGCTCCATATAACAGAACTCCAAAGCAACCACAATTTCTTGTCCCAATGCACAGGCAACAGCACCAAGACCCACCCAAACTGCTTTAGCTGCAAAACGTGGTTGTCTGGATACCAAAGATGTGAGAAGCGCTGGAGAAAGATAATGGGAACAAGATGTCCTGACTCTCATTGTGTTTCCTGGTGCTTTCTCTCTTGGAAGTCAACAAAGAGAAGGATTTCCCATCCTCATCCCCATCCCCAGAACAACAGTATCTCCACCTGCTGTTGCTACTGTCTCTACCTGAGTATGTATTTGTGGTGGTATGAAGTAAATCAAATATCCATTTGGGCAAGTCATGTCTGGTCTTCTAATTATCTTGAAGTATTTGATGTTGACAGCTCAGGATCTCATCACAAGTTTTGCATTATGTTAATTTTCTTTTCCTTTTTCTGTTCTCAGCCTGTTGCCTGGATGTAGTGGTATCGTTTGAAGGCTGATAGTCATTTTTGAAATGAAATAGTAGTTCTGAGCCTTCCCAATTGCATTGAAAGGACTCTAAAATGAGAAAAGAGACAGAGAATCCAAAGTACATGCTTTTACAGAGGTTTAAATTAATCTTATTAACTTGGTAGAAAAAAATCCCCATGTACTTTTTATTTACTTGGCCGGGTGAGATGATGTGTACATCTCAATCTCACTGCAGAAGATCAGGTATTTTCCTGATGAGACTGAATCATGCAAGAAATACGAGTATTCATCCAGCATTACTCACTGGAAACCCTGTTCCAGCAGTCCTGGAGGAAGTGAGATACTAGGAGTCAGGGCACATTGGTGGGATGAGAGGTGACCCAGCCACCAGGGCAGCCACGGGCAGGAGATGTGAGTGGACTCAAGGGCAGACCCCTGTGACAGGCCCTGGAGCCACTCTGGAGAGGGAAGGACAGTGAGCAGAGGATGGCTGTACAGGGGCACGAGATGTGTGTTTGCATGTGTGTGTGCGTGTGTGTGTGGCAGGAACTGTGACCTTGCATGGGAACATGCCCCTGAGTGCAGGAGGACACAGGGAGAAGCACTTTTTCTTCAGTATGGGGGGAAGGAAAAATGGCAAAAGCCCCTTTTATTGCAGCTAAGTGCCAGAGACTCCAGGAAAAAGCCAGGAGATTTTGGTGTCCTTCTTTAATCAGGGAGGTTTTGTTACTCCATGGGGCAGGCATCCCTGTTGGTTTGGGTAGCAGGGGAGGACTGGTGCAGGGTTTTACAGAAGGAGTAGACAGGTTGCTGAGGTGGGAAGGGTGGGAGAGTGGCAGACACTGTCTGAAGGAAGTAGCAGAAAGAGTCAATATACCCAAGGCTAAAGACTGACATGGCTGTAAGAAGTGATGGGGCATCTGAGGGCAGCTTGGAAGGACAAGACAAGAGACACAGAGCCATGCAGCTATTCCCTCATTGGGCCACATCTCCTAAACTGAAAATTTGTGTTGGGTTGGGCAAATCCCTGTTTGGACTGTGTGATCTCCCCAGAACCATAGGATTTATAGGTCGTCCCATGGTGCTGGTTCAGGCTGGAAAGGGCACAGCAGACCATGGCAGTCCTGACAGCCCTGCCCATCTCAGCCTTGTCAGCAGCATCTGCTGGCCTTCAGGCATCTTATAGCTCCCTTGAACAAACACCTGACAGTCACCTGGGGTGCATCTAACCTGCTGTGGAGATGGACATGAGAGCACCTGGCTCTAGTTTCTGCCTCTTCCTCAAGCTCTCTTGAGAAACAGCCCTCTCTCTCCACCTTTCTAAACCACAGCTATAGCTGTACCTCCAACAACATATCCCTGTAAGGGGGTCCAGCAAGGCAGCTACGGACACTGGCACTTTGCAGGAGGCCAAGCTCTGTTTGCAGAGCTGCTTCATGGAGCAATGGGCAGTGCTGCACCACAAGGCCCAGCTGGGTGAGAGAGAAAGCTGCCAGGACTTTGCCGACGTGACCCAAGAGCTTGGGGGAAAATCCCATCATGCTCCAAGAAGTCCTGTCCTGTAACCAGCATGGCCATGGATGGGGAGCATGCTGAATATATGTTAAAAGGCCTGACTTGGAGATATGAGTTATAAAGTAGTGTAAAGGATACCCAGGGAAAATCCAGGAAAGCTCTGGTCCTATAATGCTGCAGGGAAACAGCGAGTTTGGGGATGTCACAGTTCTCCTTATGCAATTCCTTGTTCTGTGTTAGAAGGAAAGGACCCCACCACTCCCTCCACCTAGCAGGAGCTCTGACTTTAGCTTAGCTGGTGTCACATGTACAACTGAGGAGTATATCAGAGAGAAGCTCAGGCCATTGCATTCTGTATCAGGACAGGAGAGCTCTGATCGCAGACTCACAGGGGCTGCTTTTACTCCAGAAGAAGAGGATTTGCCCACAACCAGCAATTAAGATATCATCTCTATTTGATACAGAAATCACCCCTGCAAATGCTCTACAGAGTAATTTTTCCCTACAAATGCACCTCAGTTCTGTTAATGAAATTGTGAGAAGTTTTTTGAAATATTCAGTGCAAGACAGGACCTGTATAGCATGGAGGGTGACAGCACCCAGACTTTTCCTATCTAAGAAAATACCCAGAAATTCTGTACAATGACAGCAAGCCTGACCTTTTTCCAGACGGCAGCATCAAATTATGAAGCTGAAAAAAAAGAGAAGCAGTCCTTCTAAGAAGGAAAGTGAGCTCTGGAAACCAAGTAATTTAATGTCCTTTAATGTCTCCAGCCAAGCTGCATATCACTTAGAGCAGTAAGGAAAAAAAAGTGTCAAAAAAATCAAACCACCTTTCATTCCCATGAGGAGGTCACAGAGTTTATCATGTCCAAAGGCTTACAGCCTGGCCCAGGGGCTACAAAAACCAGCAGGAAGCATTCCCTCAGAAAATGATACATCTTTCCCCCTTCTGTCAGGATCCTGCTTCTCTAATCAGATAAAACCACGTATTATATTCAGTATCCTCAGAAAAGAAAGATATGAGATTGTGCCTTTTATTCAACTCCTTTAAGGCCTTAAAGAGAACCATAACAAAAAGTCCAGTCTACCTGCCTGACCGCTTCTCTCATCTCATAAAAGATAGGAAAGCTGTTTATGTATTTTCTTTAAACTTTAGCTCAGAAATTCAGGTTCTTGCTCTCTTTTTCTTCTTCCAGCTCAGACTTTCAGGCATGCCTCTTGCTGTCATACTTGATGTGAGCACTGAGGACTTGGAGAAAGCCATCCACCTGTGCCTTGTAGCAGGAGAGCCTGTGGAGTACCACTACCACTAGCAAAGCAAATGTGCAGGTGAACCCAAATGTTCTCAGCTCTTTGCTTCTACCCATTGAACTCCCAGCAGTAGAGAGACAGTTTATCAAAAATCATATGACGGTGTCTCTTCAGCAAATGGTTGAGAAATGTCACAATCCACTTCATTAGTCCTCTCAACAGGAGCGAACAAGGCTATCAGAAAACTACCTTACAGGTCAAAAAAATTAAGCAAACAGTCTAGGACTTCTTCATGCACTTTTAGAGTAATAACAGAGAAAAAAACTTGTCTTAAACAGAAGTTGCTATTGCAGAGACATCAAAGCTTTTAAGCTTGGGCTATTTTAAAGCAAGATGATCCTAAATATTGCCCCAAAACAACAGCTTGTTAAGCAGGCAGGTACTTACCTGTAAGGCTGAGCAGGCTACAGAGCCCATTTCTACCACAATAGCTACCAGCTATTCTGCTGTGCAAATACACTCTTCAGCTACATGGCTGCAAGCAAGCTCATATCTCAGCAGAAGGGAGAAAACACCCCTTTGGTCCTTCTACAGCAGCTGCCTAACACAGGGATGTGGTTTGAACTTGCAGAGGAGAGAGAGGCAGGGCTGTACCTAAGAGCTTGCTGTGGTTGAGAATGAAGTCAATGAAAGTCAATGTTTATCCCCCCTTTTCTCAACTCACAAGATGTACAGCATTTCTCCAACATTTCCAAGGGGAGAAGAACTATGAACTGCCCAGGAACACATGTTGACTAGGCTTAAATAAGGGACAGAAGGACTGCAACTGCCTTTCAGCTGCTATTAAGGCTCCCAGCCCTAGTGCTGGAAAAGTGATCATCTGTGAAGGGAAAAGTGTAGCCTGCAGCAGCAGAACAAAAAGACCACTTCCAGCTCTATACCCCCATGGGAAATATTTCTTTAGGAAGTTCACAAGCTAATGACAATCACATAGACATGACCTGGCAAAAGGGAGTTACAGCTCATAACCATCCATAGAACTGGAGCAAAATTTGAGCTGTGTCACTGATGAACTTTTGATCATGATCTGAGGGCATGATTGGGGGAGCAGGTTTGTGAGACAAACCAGACAAACCACCAAACTCATGGTGGAGTTTTAACTCAATAGCCTGTGGTGGGGTAGGAAAAGGGAGGCCCCAGGACATGGAGAGCACTTAGGGTTGTTCCTTCAATAACGCCCAGCTACTGGGACTGTGCTTAAATGAAACCAAGTATGAGCAGGTTCTTGCTGTGCACCTTTGACTGTCTTCAGTCAAATGACCCCATAGGATAATAATTACTCCAGAAATTGGCCCAGATCCTATCTCTAGGACTGCATGTATTAAAAGAGCTTAAGGCCATCACCAGTGAATTCATTTGCCACACTCCGAGAGGCACATTGCACTGGGCTGCTTTTGAGAGGTGGCTCCCTTCCCCTGCCCTCTTTGTGGCTTCTTCTTCCCTTCATAAGATTTGCTTGAGCATCAGAAAAATCTGTCTAGGTAGCCTGAGCCATCCCACAGCTGGAAAGACCTGTGCCTTGTGGGAGGAAGAAAGCCAAGCTCATTCAGCTGTTTTTCAGAAGGAGCCAGGGTTATCCTAGCAGTTGAGCTGGTTGCTTGCCAGGAGGAGCAAGGGAAGCTAGGAAGGGAGTTTCTAAGGAAAACCTCAGTCTTTGGCTTAAAATGTGTGGCACAGGACCCAGGGATGAAGTTGGGCTGTGAGTCAGGACCCGAAGACAAAATATTTATTGATGCTTGAGCAGCATTTGCAGAGGAGAGAGGGGAGTTGTGGACTCTTACCAGTTATGCCTGGAAGTGATGAGGCACAGAGATGCAACACACCATGTTTTTTCAGACATCACTAATGTTTCTGCATGAGCCTGGGGGCTCTGTGGGCAGCACGGTTTCAGTCCACATGGGGCTGGGTGCATGTTCTGGAGATTTTCAAATGAAGTTTTAATAGGTCTGTCATGCTTATCAGCATCTCTAAGAGCTCCAGGTTTAGATAAGCATTGCAGAGGATGCATATTTAAACTGACATAGGGAGAACTCTTATTTTTTCATCCATCACTTCACAGGTTTCTTTCTTAACCTCCTCAGGAGGTAAGACACCTGCTTGTGTGCATATGTGTGTGTGTGTGTGTGTGTGTGTGTGTGTAAAATCTTTCTCATTCCATCTGTATTGTGATTAATTTAAGTACAAGGCAGTCAATATAATGCATTGTATATATTTTAATTTCTAGATATGTCATGTACAAAGGGTTGTTCAGGAACATGTGTATCAGCCCATCTCCTTTCAGCAGCTTAGAGAAGAGAGGAAAATCTTTAGGAAAGAATATGTGTTGTGAATAGTCAGAATTCTTCATTTTGTCCTGTATGGACATTTTCTTTCTTAAGCCTGCTGGTTTATCCTGAACCTTGGACTTGGAAAAAACCCATATAATTAAAGGATTTTTGTTTTTGTTGTTGTTGATGTTGTTCTGTTTTGGTTTTGTTTTTTTTTCTTTCAGCAGTAAAAAGAAAATTGAAGGGGGAAACAATCTATTCCTCTCATGAATAACCTTCAGCTTGGGTCTATGACTGCTCTGTGGTCAGCGGTTTGTTGACCACTGTGGTCTGGCTGTGCTGGCTGTGAGGAGACTCTGGATTCTGAAAATCTCTGACCTCTTTGCCAAGCAGTGATGCCATGAGCTCCATGCCAGCTGCCAAGGTCTGCTCTTGCCCCCAGCACCGCAGCTGGAAATAGGGCCTGAGAGATGGTGGGAGCAAAGCATGTTATCCCAGAGCTCAGCACTGCAGTGGGAGCCTGGGACAGATGACCTGGTGGGAGAAGCAACCTGCCAAAAGAGCACAATTAGCCCAGACTGGACGATTACTGAATGAGATTACTTGTGTTAAAGTTGTCATGTGGTTGCACTTGCTGGACCACCGCCGCAGCTTGGTTAAAACTCCCTGTAAAGGTCCTTCATGATCTCCTTGCTTCTTACTGAAAGGACCTGAAAGGGGCAGCACAGAAGAGGGAGAGCAGCTTTGAGCATCATAGAAGACTTAATTAGCTGGACAAAATTTACCATGGGTATAACTAGGGGCAAGGCATGACACTTCTGCAAGCGTTACTCATTCAACACTACATTTAATCATGCACTTCTGTAGCTATTCTGTGCCTAAACTGTCACTGCTGAGAGTGATCCTGGTATTGCCCAGGTTATTGTGGTCCAGAATAACACATAAGCATGTGGGCTTTGGAAACCTGTTTTATAAACTAGCTTTGGAGTTCAATCGTCTATCTCTATCTGGATTTATAGGTGAAATGGTTATTTAAAGATGACATGAGAATATACTGTATTTGCCTGCCAAATTTTTGTCTCGCTCTTTCTTGGATTGTGATTGAGGTCCTACTTCTGCTTGTGCTAAGACTAATCAGAGTTACAGCATTTACTTTAATCCTTCTGCGACCAATGCATTTATGTGAGCACTTGCTGGGACCTGGCAGTAAAGACAACTCAGCACCTTTACTCTAAGCAGTGCTTCACAAACATTACCCACACCACCTTTCTGAGGCAGCAACCCACCATAAACCTTTGCAGTTTGACAGCCAGGGAAGCTAGATGGGTTAAATAATCACATTATTATATTGTTCATATGCCGCCCAAGATTTGTACCTCCCCGGTGCTTAACTAATGCACACCAATCCAGCCCCCTCCTCGTCCTCTGGCAGGTTTCCTTTGAAGCAGACAGGACAGGGGAGGCCAGCAGAGAGGATATCCTGTATTAACACAGGCCTGGAAACCAGGACATGCAAGAATAGAGTGACTTGCCCAGGGTCACGGAGGAAGTCTGTGAGGAGGCAAAAATGTAACCCAGGCTTATTGGGTCTCAGGACCATCCTCTGTTCCAAACAGGGAATCATGGCCAGAAACTGCACAGAAACCAGGAAGTTTTAGCTACTGGATACATTCTGATATTGTGAAATTTTGTTTTGTTTGGGTGACTGTTCCAGATTCCCTAAAATTGCCACATGTATTTTGGAAGTCAGACTGCTACCCTTTCAGCAAGACAAGCCTGGGAAAGGGCTGAGAGAGGAGCTGAGGGCTCATTATTGCAGGACACTGTACCACAGGGAAGGTGCATCTTGCCATAGTCTGAAACCACTGATATACAGCTCCCTTACAAATCCCCAGCAAGCCTTTACCCTCTATGGGTCCCCTATTTCCTCTTCACCCTGAATCAGTTTTTTGTTCTGCTGATAAAGTCATTATCTTTCTTTCTTTCTTTGACCACATTGGGCACCCTGACCTTGCAAAAATGAGACAAAATACCACACACGGACCTAATGATTTAAATATGAGACTGCACATTTCATCTTGAAATTCAGACGATCTTATTCAAGTGTGGAGGGAAAACAGACAGAAGTACAGCCTTTTGTGTTTGGTTGGGTACATGTATTATTTATGATGTAGAATGAATGACTGATTACCTTGAATCTTGATATGTGAGGCAAATGAAGAAACGTTACCTCTTTATATGCAATGCTACAGGAAAGTGGTTTCTTCAAGCCTCAGATGTGGGAAAAGCTGGATTATGGCACATTTCATGTGTTTAATCTGCAGCTGAAAGGTAAACAGGCAGAGTTGATTTAACAACAAGGACCTACAGTCATCTGTGGGGCAAATTCCATTGTATTTAACAGTATGGTACCGGAGCTGTATCTGCCCAGTATTTGCTGATTAAAACTTCATGTAATGGCAATGTGATTACTGGCAGAACAGTGACCTTCACCCCTGCAACTCGGCTTCAAGGGCCACAGGGCTCTGCAGCTGAATAAAAGACTCATGTCTGCAGAAGACTTTGGTCATAAAAATCAAGGCACTTCTCTGACTTTGTGATTTTCCCATAATGGCCATCAGGATAGCAGGTGGATTAATCCATTTTTCACCCTGCCAAAACGACCTCTAAATTATTACAGAGAGAGGAAGACTGAATTTGTATTTAGTGGGAAAAGACTTGGGTCACCAACTTGCATACTCTATCTATAATGCCATAAGTAATCATACTGTCAGCAGGCATTTAAAAATCATTTCCCCCCCATTCTTTAAGTTACTTTTCTTATCACCTAAATGGAGAGGCCGACTCCATTTCTGAGCACAACTAGAGGCTGCGAGAAACAAAGTCCTGCCCTTCCCTTCCCTCCCCTCCCACAGGAGTCCCAAGAGCAGGAGCTCGACCGTTTCCCAACCACTGCTATGCACAGCTCCCTCATTTTCCTGTTGCATACACTGACCTGTGAGTGTTGCCTATCTTCCTGGTATGTTTACAAAGAGCATAGAAAAAAGGACAGAGCACCCACACAGATAGACTCGCAGAGACGTATTCCAGTGATATGAGTTTAAATATAACTAGAGCTTGCAAGGCATTCTAAGGTGAAAAGCTTCACATAATTGCTGACTACCCTTAAAAGTTGTATTTCTTCTTTTTTTTTGCTTAACATACACTGTCTGTAAGCGATGACAACTGAATAGGCTATTATCTCACAGGATAATGGCTTTCTGCTTCTACATCGTGCTGAGTTAAATTGGAGATACCCAGGTGTGAGCAAGGGAAAGATGTTCATTTCCAAAGCAGAGAGCCACACAGTGACAGGCTTCTGCTACCAAAGCTTCATCTCTCTCCTGTGAAATGAACTTAAGAAGGCATTGTAAAAGTAACTCTTCTTGTTGCAATGTGTTACAAAAAATTGACCCTCATTTCTGTTGTCTGCTGCCTCTAGATACAGCAAAACCATTGCCAGTCCATGCCAGATACATGGACTATTTTAGCAGACAACCAAAGAAATTGAAAGCAATCCTCCTCCTCCTCCTCCAGGTTTTGATATCCTGATCCAGTGAAATAACTAATACCTGAATACTCTCATTGACTTTCTGCAGCTTTTGGCACAGCAAGGCACTGGTCATCATGAGGGCTTTTCTACCCAGAAGGTGTCCTACTGCAAAGGCTTGGCTACACAAAATTGTAAATACACTGGTATAGTAAAAATGGTTTAATTTTCATAGGGTAGAAACAGTTATACCAGTATAAAGAAGCTTATTTATGCTTAAATTTCTATTTCCATACAAGCAGGTGAATAAGCTGTACCAACATAAAGCACCGTTGTGCCAGTACAAGTGTCCCCAACTAGTGGTTCTATTGGTTTATCTACTTCAGTAAAAAATACCACACCTCAAATGGAAATAGCTGTACCAGTACAAAACCTGAGTCAAACAGGCCTGAGCAAAAACTTAAAAGACAGTCTCCTTTTTTTCCCCCTCAATACTATAAAAACTGTCTTAATAAGTAATCTGGCTGGATATATTTTGAGCACTGGCTTGAACTACCTTTCAGTACTCACTGGCAAATGTGGGTCAAATATTCAGTAGTCTGATAGCATGAATGACAGTGCTTGCAGGGAATATTGTATTTTAATCCTTCTTATTCTCATTCTTTTCCTTTTCAAGCAGCAATTAATGCCCTGTGTAGAGATACTGGTGTGGACAAGGGCTGAGTGAGAAGCTGTGCTCATCAGGGCTGCCCAAGCACTGTGCTGACTCAACATCCCTTCTCCTGGAACTGCTCATTGCCTTTAGGGCCAGTTTGTGTTTCCCTGCCTGACCCCGCAGCACAGCTGGGGGGACAAGGCGGGAGAGGACGGTGCTGACAGCTGTATCCACACCCCACAGACAGACAAAGGAGTTTCAGAAATCAGGCAGACCAAACCACACGGCAGAACCTGTTCCCTTAAAAACAGAAAAATGCAACCCTCATCATACTGGATACTAGTCTCATGATTTTGTGGGTCTGACTCATCATTCTTCATCTCTGAAAATTCTACCTCACAATCTGAAAAATAAAATCTGCTTCTAGGCACAGGTCAGGTAGAGCTGGGTTGTGTTTTTCATAAAACCAGGTTTATGTCTTCCATTTGGTATTTCACTGGCAGACTTCAGTGCTGGACTGATTTGCTGCTATGGAGAATAATGTTACCCGCTCTTGGAAGAAATCTCCCTTGGCAAGTTAAACTTTTTCTAATGCTACCTTTGATTATTGGTGACAATTTACTGTCCCAGACATATGAGGCAAATGGGCATTTTTGCCATTTTTAGTAACAGTGGAAAGCTTTCTTCTGGTTAAAGGTATGCAAAGGGAACTGGTTGAAATTAGTTTTGAAATCTCATTTGCATCACATCCTTAGACATGTAACATGAGATCTGTATTCCGAGGAAAACAAGAAGTCCTCACCTTTTGTTCCCAATTTTGGGAACATGCAGCACGTTATTGCCCTGGATTGGGCTCAACACTGTCAGTTAGCACCAGGAAAAACACTCTGGAAATATACTGCATCTTGCCATAGACCACGCAAGCCTAAGAACAGCTCTTCTGAACCAATGGCAAGAAAAAAGGGGGGATGGAGTGAAGTACAGGGTGTCCCCAACCCCTTTTTTTTTGTCTATGCTATTACTGTGCTCACCAAGTTCTGACTTGTTTTAGAATTGGGATTAAAATCCTCAGTCTTTCCACTGTGAAAAGAAGGGCAAGTTGTGAGCCTGTGCTGATGTAAGGCTTTTCCTTGAGAACAGGACTTCTCCTGTGCTGGGTCATTTGTTGTGAATTTTATTAGCTGGGAATAGTCTCCATTGCCTCCCAAGTGCAGTGTGTAACACAAGATCCACTCTTTGCAGATCGTGCCCAGTGATTTAGAACGTGCCAATGATTTAAAACGATCTGTGCTCCCTCCACCCAGAGCTGCCTGCCTGGGCTGCCATCCTGTGTTTATACAGGGGCTAATAGAAAGATCCTTGTTAAAGCACTCGGGCGCTGCTGAAGCAGTAGTATCAGGAACCTTTTCCTCTTGGACCTTCCCTTGGGGATAGTGGGCAGCACAGCTACAGGTGGGCAGGAAGCTCTAATGGAGATACTGGCTATTTAACTATCAGGGAACTTCCACCACGCAGAAAATCTGTTTTAAATTTAGCAGCTGGATTCCAAATCCCTCTTGTATTATGTGTTTGTTGGAGATGTGTCTCATTATAGACACGAGTACCCAGGAGCACTATCTAATATTTCATATTTAATGCATTTGGGAGAACAGGTAAAAACACAAGGGCATGTTAAGGTGTCTGGTATGAAAGCCAGGGGAACAGCTGTTTTCTTTGCCTCTCTGAAACTTGAATGATACCAAGAGAGGTTGAGTCTGTTTCTTATTTGATCCCTACTTACTGTACTTAGTAAATAGACCAGGAAGCTGTATGACTTGGAAAACAGGGCTAAAGAACAGCACAGGGATCCCAGGCTCCAGTTCTGCCTCTGCCACTAACAACTTGGGTGACCTCGTGCAAGTCACACGACTGCTTTGCTCCCATCCCCCTCTTCTGACTTTTCTAGTTTGTAAAGGTCTTTGGGGCAGGGACAGTCACTTATGTGGTGTCTGCACAGTACCAAACACAGCAGGACTCAGGAGCTCAATTAAGGCTTGTATTTACAAATATAAGTAAATAGTAATATAAATAGAAGGCATTCTGCCTGCTCAGCATACTGCTGCTGCAGAGGATTAACCCATTCCAGAAGTCCAATGTCTTCTTGACCGCTTTGATGCCAGGACAAGATGAATAAAACATGCTACTCATTACTTTTAAAAAGCATTTGCATAAAATATATTGCTATATTTTACTACATTTTCCTGTTGTGCAAGCCCACCTTTATGTGGTAAGATTTATTGCATGCTAAGATTTATTGACTTATTTCAGCATGGAAATGACTATTAAGATTGACCTGTCAGCAGTTTTTAATTTAATTGCTCTTTGATCCTTCAGCCTTGAACATATTTGCATTTGCAACTAAGCATCTCTTGGCAACACTTGTAGAATATGGCAGAAGCAGTCACTGAGATGCAGAGTCCTAAGGAAGCCTGCAAGTTTCTCCATTTCTGGATGTGGACCATGTTGAGTTACTGCAGGTTTTCAATCTCACTTTACCCTTACAAGCGTGTTTTTGGGTGGCAAAGATACTCCTTTCTTTCCCTAACCTTTTAATCCTACTCTGAGTACAGAAAAGGCGGAATCTCAAAGGCACAATTTCCAACCTGAAACCAAAACCAGATATATCTACATCTGCCCATATTCCATGTTCCCTGCCCACATTAAGTGCACAGGCTTCATCCACAAGGGTAGGGGGATGAAACCTGTGGCCACTCTGCATGAAAATGCGTCCTAGGTTGCTCTGTGATATAAAGCAAAGGTCTGGAGGATTGATGATTTCCATGGCTTTTATATGGAAATGTATTACATAGCATCCTCCTCTGCGGGGAAAACCAGCGCTACTGCACAACCTAGTGCAAAACTGACTATTTGGAAATAGGTAGGATGATCAGGACTATAAAGGAGAATGAGGATGTGGAACTTCCCTCTCCTGGAATGAAAGACCTGCTCTGCTTCCCAGTTTGAACCTGGAAAAATTATCTATAATGACAGATGCATAGGACAAAACTAGCAAGCTTTAACTTGTATAACTGGGCTTAGAACACTTTGTACGAACATTGGCCCCAGTAGCAGTAAAGCAGTAATTTTACATAACACAGAATTGTTGCTAAATTATTCATCAACACATAAAAATATAACTCTTTGCAGTTCTGCAGCAGTGGCTGTCAGCAAATTGCCTCTGACAGTTCCTTCCATAAGTTGGGAAGTTTGGAACATTAGCAGCAAGGCTAATGAATGAGGAAGCATGCACTGTGCAGGCAGCCAAACCACTGCTCTGTGTTTGGTGCTGCTGGCTGGGAACATGCCAGGTACACCCACCTCCTGGGCTGACTGAAGGACTGAGGGCTGGATTTTATCAGCAAAGGGTCTATACTGGGGAGAGGTGGAGTCTGGTCCTGAGCATGTTAACCCACCAAGTAGCTGTATCAGCAGAGATATGTGCAGTCTCAGAATCTTGTTGGTAAAATTCAGATCTATCAGTAGTTTTGGTGGACCTGCTGCTTCCTGAGGCACCTCCTGCATGTCCTTTGCATTCTTAGATGCGGCTGGGGCAGGAAGGGCTGCAGCTCTTTGAAGTACATGTGCCTCACTCCTAGGTTCTGTCAGAGGGCAGATACATCCATTTCCCTCTCCCTTCAACGTTAGCATTACCTCTGGCTTAAGAAGATGAGATTACACTGGCTACTGGCATCTGGGTGCTGTAGTTGGCAAACACTGGATCATGGATCATTCTCCACCCCAGCTGCAGTCCACATGTGGAGCCTTTGCTCATCCCCGCAGGACAAGCACTTGATTTGCAGTCTTGAGTACTGGCTAAATCAAACCACATTTTGGCTTATCACAAGGCAAAAAAAGCCCAAACCAGAGACACAATCCAGCAGTACTGCCACCCCAAATCAGTACCCTCAAGCTGTGACCCACTCACCCGTGCCAAGCACTACTAGGGACAGATGCCAGTGCTTCTGACAGAAACCCCTCTGTTGAATGCATGGAACAAGACAAAGGCAGCCCACGCCTATTTGCACTATGTTTGCTTTGTTCCTGTTACAGTAAACACAGGTTCTGATGTAGAAGACAATGATATTCCACAGTCTTGCTCTTTCAATAAGGTTTCCTCTTCCAGCTCCTGACTTGCAAACTGGACAGTGGTGTTTGTGTATGAATAAATGTCCTCTTTCAGTCTGGTGTTCAACTGCAACACCACTATGCTTTGTTCAGGGGAAAACCTTTTAGGGTTTCAGGCAAAATAGTGACCCCAGAAAAGAGACATGGCATGTACATGTTTTTATCAGTTCACAGACAAAAAAGCAAAGAAGAAAAAAAAAAAAAAAAACAAAGGAAAAGAAATTGGCTGAAGATAGCATTATCTGGAGCTGGATTTGACATTGCCTCCAGCAGGGACTGCGTATAGCTGCTGTGATTGTGCCAAAACTTAGTCCCTGACTTTCTGGAAGTTCCTATTTTACAGGACAAAAAAAGCTACTGTTAAAAATGGAAAAGGATCCCGTGGTAAAGATGCTTTTTTAACTATTCCTGACCTTCTCAAATGACGAAGGAGACTCTGCGTGCGCGCGTGCTCCTGTACATATGGAATGAGTGAAGGGAGGGAACAGACTATGGAAGCGAGCTTGTTCCTAAACTCCTTAAGTGTGAAAAACACAATATTCCTGTTAAGTAGTTCTATTTTCTCTCTCTTTTTGAAGTCTTCAATACTGCAATAAATCAGAAACTGTTTAAACAAGAACAGAAAGTTGGTAGACAAACACAGGATAGTGGGACTTTGATACCTGGCGCAGCATCATGTAACCTGCTAGTACTTAAGCAAATTATATTTATATAACAAATACTTTATAATATTTGGTAACAATAATAAAAAAAAGTACCTTTTTGCTCTCAGAAAGGGTCATCCATCTTACCATACTTTGATGAACAACCCTGAGAATGCAGCTACACAGAAACTTTCTCCAGCCAAAGGAAGACATCAGCTATGAATCAAACTCCATGCCCTACTCAGCAACAAAAAAGAAAAGCAGACCAAAACAGTGATGCACAAAATCCAGGTGAACATTACTAAAACATCAGGAATTTGTTTCATTTTATGCTTAAAAAAGAACTTCATTATTGCAAAAGTAATTTTCTGCAAGCAAGGAAATGCAACCATTATGGCAGCTAAAGCTATAGCAGGGGAATGGCGTATTTTATTGTGTGTGCTCAGCAGCAACAAATGGAGTAACAATGGGAATAGTCTAATAAATCTTAACAGAAGTGTCACAGGCAAAGCACGTTGGTACACATAATGCATATGTAACCCAACAGAGAATTAGAGATGAGAAACAATGCACACAAATAAATACTTTAAGTATGTAAAAGTTGCTAATTAATGGTTGCAGAAGACAACTATTTTTCATATTGCACCAACAAAGAACCAATTTATAAACATTCCATTCAGACTAACTGATTCAAATCAAGATTTGTGCAAATCTTTGGATTCAAATAAACCTTGTGCTTAAAGCTAAGCAGCACTCAACAACAGAACTACTTCTTTCTTTTCTGGAGAGGTTAGAGGGATAACTATCTTGGGGTGTCATTTTCCATTGTTTCATAAATGAATCTCTTGTTCTCTTTCTTTCTCCTTCACACTGATGAAGTGTCAATTTTTGGCTGTGGCAAATGTAGCATAAATAGTGCAAATCACTTGTATGAGCTATGGAAGTTGAACCCTGCCATGTTTGGAACTCCGCAGATTGATGTGCATGTCAAGAGGTCTTTTGGTCCAATACTTTGCATAACTAACAGGCTGTCTCTACCAAAAAAAAAAAAAATCTATAATGAAGTCCTGTAAGTCAAATAGCTCATGCAGACAACCAGTATTATTTAAAATTAAATATCTAATCAGAGAGATTTAATGCTGACTTAATGGTTGAATAATGGTCTGAACTCAAAAAAAAAGTTAATAAAAACTTAAAAAAAGGGGAGAGAAGAAGCAGAAGCAGAAATTTTTATTTCAGACGTGAGATTAAATTTTTCTAAGCCCTAAACATTGAATTATACCTGTACAAAAAATAAAGATACCAAATCCAAACTCTCCATTCAGTTTCCGTGGTGATGCCATTTTTCCACTTAATTTCAATCTCTTACTAAAAAAGAAAATATAAAGGGCTGGATGAATCAGGCATATATCTGAGTCTTTCCTCTGGTTGAACTGAGGCAAGAGCATGTGGGGACAATCTAGGGTGAAAGACACTAAAGAAAAGGGGAGCTCCCTGTCCTTCTTGCAGTCCTTCAAAAAAGACAGGAGCTTGCAGACTGTGCTATGACAGGACATGTCAGGGTGTAACCTGGGTGACATGTACATCTCTAGACACAGGCTGTGTCTGCACTAGCAAACAGTGTGGGACAGCAAGAGCAGCCATATAGGTGAAAATACTTGTTGCTGAGAACACCATGTCTTTACCAGACATGTTTCAGGGTTTCTCTTTTAACTCAGGATGAGCTAACCAATATTACTACTAAAAGCATGAACAGAAAGTTACTATATGGAAGGGTCATACCTGTAACTAGGTTTCACCATAAATGGGTTTACAGTAAAATCTTCATTTATCTGGGGTTTAATTGAGCTCCTACCATGAGTTCAACAGCACCTGGATGACAGTTTAAGAGTAGACATAACTCCCATTAACATGAGAAAGGAATGAACACCCAGCCTAGGCTTCCTCCTGTAGGTAGCTGAACTCCCCCTCCATTTTTAGTTTGAGGTGTGACTGAGCCATCAGGATTTTTTGCAATATTTTTGCTGTCAAAGTCAAGATGACATCTCATCTTGTAGCTGTTTTTATAAAGCTTTTGATAGCTTTCACTCAGAAATTTATCCATGAATAAAACTTAGAAAGTTTAGTTCTATATAGTGCCAGCACCCAGAACCAGAACCTTTGCATTGTGAAACCCAGAGGATGTTATTGTCCAAAAATCCAGTTTTGGATCCCTTACATTGAAAAGTAAGTACTTATATAACTTATTACACTAAAAGGCTGTTAGTGTGGAAGGGCTACGCACCCAGGGCCTCCAGGCAACACTAAGAACAAGAAGGAGAGATGCACTGAATTTTGTCTTGCAGCAGCCAGCCAAGGAAGCAGTATTTGCTGCTGGTGGGAGTATCTTACAGCATCAAACCTATGAGTGACTGAATCCTTTCCTGTGACAGCATTTTCAACATGCTGTTGTTTCTGATCTTCAGCATACTGAGAAGACTTTGAAGGCAAAAGAAGCATAATCACAATCAAAAAAGGTGATCTTATTTATCCTAGGGTGTGACAGAGCACCTTAATTCAGAATATATAAGCTCCCCTAATGAGGAAATGGAACATTATCAGTACTCCATTATTGTTGAAATGTATATAACTCACATATTGATCCCAGCTGGTGATTTCTACTGCATTTATAAACTGTTAGCTGTGAGCACTTTCCTGGCTTGAGGTATTTTACGTTAGACTTGAGATACTGAGCACAGAATACTGGTTTGCTTAAGTCTATCTCTAGTTCTAATTTCTTTGAGTAAATAGAAAATATCTGGCAAAAAAAGAGCCTTTAAAGTCATGTCAGGTTTTGATTTTGTTTTTATTTGTGGCACTAACAGACATCAGTATTTTACAATATATAATATATAGTCACATTAAATGCAGATGGCTAAATAGTCTCGTGCTTCAACAGTCCATAGCTATACATTTTAAATTCCAGCTAAAAAAAAAAAAAAAAAGTAATCTGCCACCACTCTAGTCTGTGATTATAAAAATGTAAATGTACAAACTTCCTCTTCTTCAGTTTCACTACAATATAGGAAACGTGAAAAAGCATTTTCATTTGTCCTTTTTAAGTTAATCAATTTAACGAAATATTTTCAAAATATGTACAACAACAACTACCAAAGTAGTTAGCATTTGAAAAAGATGCTGCTATAAATACTTGTGAGACAACATACAACAGCCATACAAATTAGAAACCAAGGGCCAACTTACGCATGACCTGAACAACAGACCACAAAAGTCCTGGATACTGACAGGAAGCAGCTTCACTTCATTTTGCAATGCAGAACGAATTCTGCATCTTGGACCTCTATATTCTGACTCTTGTTTATAACCTTCACAGTCTGTTGCAAATAGAGATCCTTTAAGGTGGCTCAATATTTTTGAAGTGCCATGAATGTTACCAGGGTTCAGCATATCTCTGCACATTAGCATTCTATACGTCATATCCCATAAGTAACTTTTCAATAGACACTGTCTCACATTCATTATTGATTGCCTGCTTTCTCAGAGCTCCAGCAGAGATGCAAAGTTCATTTAATTTTAAAAACTGATGACCCCAGCATATGACAACTTAGGTATCATAACTTTTTTCTTGTGATTGTTTTTTATAGACCTTTATTCTGGTTTCACCCTAATCACTTACAGCCCTTTTTGAAATCAAAAAAGAAGCAAGTAAATAGTTTGAAATACTTACATACTTTCAACAGCTTGAAATGAGTATTACTTTTCAGATAGCTAGCAAAGTTTTTAATTTTGCCCATAAACACAATTAAGTATTAACACAGGACTGCACAGTGTTTATATTCTTATTAACCTGCCAACAAGAATAGTTTATTGGCAACCTTAAATATTCAGAGGCAAAACACAATTCCTTGGCACAGAAGCTTTACAGCAGAGCAACATATTTTCCCCTTAGAACCATTATGCAGGAACACACAGAAAATTAACTACAACTTATTTTGGCTTGTAGTCAAGAGAATAAACTAAACTTCTTGATGTTTTTTGCCACTTCAGACTCTGAATGATGATTATGGGTGCATATGGGGTTAGATTTTCCAGTTACCTATTCTTTTTACATTGTTCAAACGAGCAGAGGGACCTGTAACAAAGAAAAGCACATGATCATTCAAGATATTTTTAAACCTCCAACTGTTGACATTGTTAACCAAACATTCTCCCATGGGGCCAACTTCAAGTTTGGTCTCTTCATCTGCTCCTTGAGACTATTTAAGCTTATCTGCTTTTTTTCTAGCTATATCACTTGGTCTAATGAAAAGAGCTGTCCTTCCCTAAAAACCTACCTAAAAGTCCTAAGGAAGTATGGTTGCAATTGTGTTGTTTCTGGAGCATAGGTGATGCATTTTTCTGAGAAATTCCTTCATTTTGTGGAATGAACAGAAGCCCAAGCTGGAAGTATGCAACATCTGATAGCCAAAATCTGTTCTGTATTGGTTAGCTGTCACTGGCCATAAAAATCAATTGATGAGTACTTTGCTTCCTGATTGGATGAAGGAAACTCCCAATGGCTTTGATTCAGGAAAACACTTAAACAAATGCTTATCTTCCTTCCCAGTCCTCAGGTCATCTAAACATATGCTTAATTTTAAATACATATGCTAAGGTGCCCTTCCAAATTCAAAGTTACTGAGCTTTGGTTCTATCAGAGAGATATACGTTAAGGTCACCGCAAAAGCTAAACAGGAATAATCCATTTCATCAAGTCTAAATTTTCCATTTTGGCCTTTATTCTTGAGAAAAAATAGGTCATGGTATTAATTATTAGCAAGGTGAAGAGTTCAAATTAAGTTTTATCTTCCAATTCAAACAGAGTAACAGCATGCAAATGCCTGCCTCTCACTCTCCATGGGAACTGGAATCACTTTATAGGCTCATTATAACCTGTATATCAAGCTTGGCCAACCTTATCATGGGGCCTCCTGCCCTGTTTCCAGCATACCAAAGCCTACATCAGCTGTGGCTTTGAGTCTGTAATTTCTGTAATTGACCCACAGATACTGATGATAACAAACTGTATTTGCTCATTCACAATTGTGCTTCTCTGTTTATGTGAGAAGAATAGTCCACTGCTTGACCTAAAGGTATGGAACTAGGCCATGCTTCCTAGAAGACACTCAACAGGCCATAATTCCAATCGATGCATTACTTGTTGACAACCAACTCCAAATTATTCCAGAGAACACCAGGGACTCATTGCAGTTGGTGCAGTAATTACCTTATCTGGCTCCTTTGATTGACAACAGAATGATACACTGCACATATCAAGAGCTGACGTGACCTAACACGGATGCCAAACATCGCCATGAATGCTTGTGCGAACTGTGATGGAGCCAAATTCATTTTTAAAACCTCAGTGAACAAACAGAAAAGGCTACTTCGGTGCAACTCCAATCTTTATTGGAAAATACAAGGAATCTGCAGAATCTCCCTTACACATACCATTTAAAAGTGGTCTAAAGCAATGATTTTACTAAGAGCAACAGCCTGTTCTTCAGAGATATAACTTGTTTTCTCCACCATGTGCAGACACCTTCCGCTGCAATATTTCTACCAAATCCCTGGGTACAACTCTACCTAAAGTGAGTGGATGGTGTATAAGCTAAAGCAACTTTTATAGCTTCTCTTTATTGAGTAAGATTTTTAATCCTGCATGGACTTGTGCTGCAACTATACCTACAGCTAGACATCTAACAGGTTATTTGCATGTGTAGTTACGGTTTTTTCCACAGATAATCATGGCAAATCCCAAGGCAAGTTACACAAACGCAAAAATACTCATGCATTGATATACAGAATTTCAGAAATCTAGCTATGTTATTTTGCATTTTCTGAGATGGCAAATAGGAAGTTAAAAACTGGACATATAGATCTTAACTATATGACACTTTGACACAATTTAAGGAAAACACTAGTTCACTTCTAAAATCAGAACGTCAAATGGTACAGCTCTATGGCCTGAGTCTTGCCCACCAGAATTAGCCAAAATTTGGTCTCAGATGAACTTCCTAAATCAACTGATTCTCCTTTGCACATGCAGCAGGCCCCATGGCTGGGACGCAGCCTCCTCGCTAGTGAGATATGTTCATTTCTCGAGACAAGAAACCACCAAAGGCACCAGGGCCACCATCATGGCTGGTGGCTTTACTTGACACCACAGTTGAGCAGGCTCAACTGGGCTTAGCACCTGCAAGGATTTTTCTTCAGGAGTCTGTGAACAGCAACAGTGTGCAATAAAACAGAAGCCATTTCTTCAACACAAAGATTTATTTCCTAAAACAGGCACAGTACTCGAAAAAATGGATTAAGGAAGAGTCAGGAGAGCTGTGCATATACTATCTTACCTATACTTGGCATTTCCCTGAAGCATCTATTTCTGCTCTGGTTTGTTTTGGCTGACCCAATTAGAGACTGTGCTGTGCAGACCCTGACTCTCAGCTAGGCAAGGTCAGCCTGCAGCAACTTCTCTCCTCACTTCCTGCACAGTGAATCTTTTAACCTTAAAGTTCATGACTTTAGCAAACAGCTGTGTAATCAGCAGAGGAGTGGAGGAGCTGCCTTTTCACAGATATTACTTGAGCTCAAATGTTTGTTGGGATGCTCCTTATCTAGGCAATTGGTTGCTTTTTACATTTGCTTCCCCTGACAGCTCCGTTTGATCTACTTCCATTGCAACTAACCCCACATAAATAAGCATCGAGTCACACATAACTGTGCAACAAAGATTCTTCCCAGTTTTCTAAAATATTAGCTAAACAAATGACTCTGTTGTCAGCAACACAGATTTTTCCCAGTTCTCTACAATATCAGCTAAAAAAATGACTTTGCTGTCAGAAGCCCTTGTCCCAGAAGACTTTGAGAAGACAATGGAAGAGAAACAGATGCCATTACTGAACTGAACTACCTACTCCGCTGTCTAGTTTGCTGCAACCAAAATCTTCCAGAAAGCAAAGCCAAAACCAGCCCTGTGCTCACATCTCCAAATCACAACATCATAGAACTTTGACAGAGGAGGCAAAACAAAGAAAAAAGTTTGCATCAGCCTTGGCACAAAGCAACCTGTCAGCCACTGCCTACAAAAAACTTAGTGTTCCTTAGACACGAGTAAAGGAAGAAAACCCTGATACTCAGCTATCATGTACTCTCTCCTCTGTGGATTCAACTTTTGCTGCCACAACTTGTCTAACTGCAGGGAAGGATCAGAATTTGGCTCTCAATATAGTGCAGAAAACTAGAAGAGATATTAAAACAGACTGGATAGAAAGTCTTTTCAGAAATCTGACAACATTTTTACTTTAATCAGTTATCAAGGACATGAGATCTCAGATGTCAAAGTGTCATGATGACTTTGGCGTATACAAGACTAGCTTGCATATCCAGTATCTGGAAGGACAGCAGAGTAATAAGAAAATCATACTCTGTCTTGGACAAAACACTGCTCTCTTGTATTTTCATAAGAGACCTATATAATGAGATGTACTCTTCTGCTGTTCCAATGTCAAAACTAGCTAAAATTACTCTGTCTTGGAAATGAGACAAGACAGGCATAGTATTTAGCAGAATACATCAGTATATCTGGTGTACTTTCACGACCTGCACTGGTTATCCAAGTGTTTTGAAATAAATCCCCCAAAGATATGATAAAGACTTGTTTTCAAGAGTAGTGCTATGGAACCCCTCAGAGCAATGCAGTTGGAAGAATAAGAAATCTGAAGTATCTAGAAAACAACTGCATGAAGTACCCTTGAATGTCCAAGTCCCATTTTTTTCTGTCAATTGGTGAAGTGGGGAAATAAAGGCCTGACTTCTTCATAATTTGTAGTCTTAGAATCATAGAATTTCTCAGATTGGAAGGGACCCATAAAGATCACTGAGTCCAATTCCCTGCTCCTCCCAGGACTGCCTAAAACTAAACCATATGACTAAGAGCATTGTCCAGCTGCTCCTTGAACTCTGTCAGGCTTGGTGCTGTGACCACTTCCCTGGGGAGCTGTACCAGTGCACAACCACCCTCTGGGTGAAGAACTTTTTCCTACTGAACAGGAAAGTCATATGAACTTCCCCTGACACAGCTGCATTCCATTCCCTCGGGATCTATTGCTGGCTGCCACAGAAAGGAAACCATGCCCGTCCCTCAGCTGCCCTCCTCAAGGAAGGCACTGACTGCGATGAGGTTGCTCCTCAGCCTTGTCCAAACTAAACAAACCAAGTGTGAACTCATATGTATTACACAGACGTAATTTTTCACATGAAAAATTAACTGCACACCCAGATTCCTCATGTAATCAGAACATGCTGATGTAAATTTCCATGAAACACTGATTTGTTTGTGCCATTTGTATGATTCTGTGGAATTTCTGGTTTATTAGAAACCAGATTTTTTTGACAACTTCTGAATGTTAAAATTTGAGTGCATTTTAAAATTTAAAAGAGGACAAGTGAGCAAGGTTAAAGTCTATTTACACACGGTTGGCATCAGCTAAATCATGTGTTGGGAAAACTACATCTGCTTTTCTACATTCCCTTAAGTCCTTGGATCAAAATCTATTCTTGGATACTGAAGTGTAATTGGGATGCCTCCACTAAGGACAATTGATCTGCTTCTCTTTACCAAGAAATACAGTGTAACTTGAGATTAGGAACAACAAACTTTGATCAAAGAGATAAGTGAAGTTACTCCAAAAATCACACACAGACAACTGAGCATTTTGCCATCTGGGAGCTGACCGATTCACATCTAACCAGAAAAGTGAAACACACATCATTCAATTAATGACTTCAGGCAGACATTATATTGACCTCACAGTTTACTGACAGCTCTCAGCACATGTGACCAAGGTTTAAGTGTTGGGAATCAAGGTCTAGGACACAATACTGAAATTAGGAGAGAATATTTATTTATAAATCCGCCTCAGGGTCTCATATCTGATCTTTCTTAGGCTCACCTTGTCTAAAGGACATCTAGTATTATCTCGGATAACAGAGAACGAAAAGGTCATGAAAATGCTTTCTGAAATTATAGTCATGCTCTTGATGATCTCTTTAATAAAAAGTATTGTCTGTTCACATGGTTGCATAGTCACACAGGTGTGTTTCATTAGCTGTTCAAAGGTTTCAAATCTATTCCTGATCTTTGATTCAGTTAGAGGAAATAGTGCATGTAGCTTCTTCTGATGGAAGGAAGAAATGTGTGCCTAGAACAGCTTAAAAATGGCTCTGAAAACACAGCAAGCATAAGTCGTGTCATCCCAGTAAAATATAAAAGTACATTTACCTTTCTTAACTTTGCTGCTCCAGCACCAGAGCGAATGGCCTCCATTAGGGCTTGCCTTGCCTCTGCTGGGTTACCTGTAGCTGTGGCAGAGGATTTAGGAGCTGCTGCTGACAGCTGAATGGGAGGTGGTGGTGGTGGCTGGGCAGGGGCAGGTGGGATATACAGCTGCTCTTCCTGAAGGTCTTCTGCCTTCTGCAAGGACAGTTCTGCATCCCTAAAACGCTGCAGCTCTTCAGAGGCCAATGAGGAGATCTGCTCATCATGCAATTGAAAGAAGGTGGTTAATATCAAGCATGGCTAAGCTGTAATTATTTGACATTTGATGCACTTTCAGTATGCCGATTTCACTTTTCTTGGACGATGTAAAACACATAAAACTTTTGGTTGCTCATGGGATTGAACATCTGTTACTACTCACTCACATCACTCAGTTGGGCTGATTACCAGCATCGAGGACTTGGCATTAAGTCTGTCTCAGAAACTCAATCTTTATTTACTGTGAGCTTCAGCATCCTGTAACTCTTCTTGGCATGTAAGGTAAGAGAGAAAGTTGGACTTGGTATTAATTTGGAAACAACCACAAGGGTTTTGGAATCAGGAAGATATATTAGGTCTGCAGTAGCCACCCAGGAATATGATTACATTTTGCAGTCTGGGCTGCACAGAAATAATCTCAGATGACAGGGAAGCTCTTCCAGATCTGAGCTCTCAGACATAGCTTCACTGAAAAAAAAAAGCCATTAAACCTAAAGTTTCCAGCCATAGTTAAGGGAAAAAAAAAAAAAAAAGACCAGAGAGAACTATGTGAAAGCATTGAGAACAAAATCAATTGATTACTCTTCCAAGTGTGTTTCTGTGGAATTTCTGAAACTAAAATTTCTGCACCAATTACCAGCTTGGAAACTCATCCTACTTTAAATACATGCAGGAGAAGAAGACAGCCTTTCAGATTAAGCCAGATTTTCCATCAACTATGTCAAGAGATACTTTTGCCATTAATACCATCACCAGTAATAATCATGATGAATTGTTAGTAATTACAATGACTCAGCAATTATTAGGAAATTCAGTATTATGGGCCAGATAGGAGGTTTCCAAGCAGACACATTATAATTCATTTCTCAGACAAACTGAGGCACAGAGCTTCTGTGGTGAAAAATTAAACTATTCATCTCCCATCAAACAATCCACAGAGAGCTCCTGTATTATATTCTTTCCCTCTATATATATATATATATATATACACACTCACACACAGTATATATAAATATATATATATATATATACACACACACACAGTATATATAAGCATCATGTCATGATAGATAAAAGGTGAACATTTGAGACAACATGAAAGGGACAGTTCTTTCATCACAGCACATCTGTATTGGGCTCTGTACACACACAAACTGATTTAACTAGCACAGGTGACACAGAGTGAAAAAGCATATGGTTTCTAGGCAACTTCCTTTAAAATCATGGCATAAACTTCTCTGCCAGAGGAAAGTATTCCAAAAAGTCTCTGTGATGACTTCATTGTTAGAGCCTCTTTTACACAAATTGCTATTTATTCCTAATGAATGCAGAATGCAGTTAAGTACATGTAAAGATTGCTTCTGCTAAGCACATCCTGCTCACAGGCTCAGAGGAAGCTGTGCCCTACCTGCAGCAAGGGCAATAGGATATTTGAGGGGTGAAGTAATTCCCTAACACAAGAATTTTTCTATCTAATGCCAGCTATCTGGATATGTGCTAATTCACTGAGTCATTGCACGAGGGAAACGGGAACCTCCTTGCCAAGGACACATCTTTGGCTGGATTAGTCAAATGAGTGAAAACTAAGGCTAGAACAATGCAGGTTTTGGCTATCAGGAATAAGAGATACTTTAATGATTAGATAAATCTTTCAGAGAGAAGGAATCATCCCGCTGTGGTGAATGTTGAAGAAACATCAACATTGATTACTCACATACAACTTGCAGCATGTTAGCAGATAACCAGGATGTATGAATAACCCCTAGTGTGTATTCAGGAAGCTGGGATTGGATATATATGGTGGGTAATGCAAATATATTAATCTAACTGCAAACTCCTAAAGTATAGCTTCTCTGTGCAGAGAAGCTGTGGATGCCCCATCCCTGTTGGTGCTCAAGGCCTGGTTGGATGAGGGCCGTGAGCAACCTGGTCTAAAGGGAGCTGTCCCTGCCCAAGGCAGAGGGGTTGAAACTAGATAATGCTAAACTACTTTCCAACCAAAACCATTCTACAGAAAGACCCCAGTTAAAAGTGAAAATGATTAACATTTGATATCTTCGATGTAAACTCCCTGTAATTGGTTTGGATTTCTATGTGGTTCTTTCTAAGCTAAAAGTTTAGAAATTTTTATGGCAGAGAATAGGACTGAACCTGCTATGCTCTCTGCCTAAGTCAGATCTAGTCTTCTGTCATATGGTTACTTCCCTCAGCTTCTCTCTTTGCAGCACAGAGTTTCGTTTGTGGGATATTTGGGTTTATTCAAAACATCCAGTAGGATCAGACAACTTCAAAGATCACTTACCATCTTGATTTCTTACCTTTTTTAGCTTTGAGGTGCCACTGTGGCCTCTAATTGCTGCTAGTAGGGCTGAACGCTCATTCTCGGGGTCAGCATATGAGGGTTTCCTATGATTGCCATTTAGTGCACTGTTTGAAACCTAGAATAAAAAGGGAATAAACCTCACATTGTTAGTAGATATTTACTTAGAGATAACTTGGAAACACTTTTTGGCACTTGTACCAGAATGCAAACTATGAAGACTAATCAGTTCGTCTTTTTTGGGGCCTGCTTGTAAAACCTCATTCACACTGAACAGCGAGGGTCTGTGCAGATAGTAATGCTGTACTTAGAGATGCAGTCCATATCCCCTGAGCATGAAGTAAGTGGCATACTATTATCCCCTAGTGATACAAAATGCAATTTTCTTTCACTGCCGGTATTTACAAGCTTTCTCCATACTGTGTGTTCCTCTTTTTACACAACACACTGAAATGAAGGTTTGGCTCTTAGACTAACCTCCATTACCTCTCCTTTACCTGTGTCTGTGCACCCTCTGCCTCTTCCAGCTAGTGCAGTAGCCATAATGTTGCATAATACATGGGATGTTCAGAATAAGCAGCAGCTTGGTCTGAATCTTGCCATTATAAATTTTTCAAATACCTTGTGTTCTCCAGCTCACCAGCAACTGTACAAGTTACCAAACCTCTAGTGTCTGACAGAATGAATACAGGGCTCTACAATCTGAACAGGTTAAAAAAAGTTTCCCCTTTACCTTTCTGAGTTTCTCCTTTCCCCCTCCTGTTTGAATGGCTTCCATTAGGGCACTGTGCAATGATGTGTCTTTTGGAACTGGCTTTTGGACGACAGGCTTGAACTTCTTCTTTGGTCCGAAGATATTGGTCTGCACGTTAACATCCAGTTCACTGACAGTATTAATATCTGAATCATCAGGTTTCTCCTCCTGCTCTGACTCCGCATTTGCTGCTGCACCATTTAGTTCAGGTGAAACCTTCAGTGAACTAACCTGTACACCATTAGCAGGATGCCATTTAGTGACTCGCAAAGATGAGCTGGAAGAGGATGGGACTCCTTGGAGATCAGGAGACTTGAGGGATGAGGCTGAATTAGTGTGGGTCAAAGTCTCACATTTCTGGTCAAACACAAGACGTGTCTTTTTCTCTGCTATACTTTGTTTGCTGTTTAAACCATGATCATCTTCTGCACTGTTGTTATCCTTTGAAGAGGATTTAGTAAGTGGGACACTGGCATTCTTTTTATAGAAACTCAAAGGAGTTGCTTGATTTGGTGCCCTGATATTAACTACTTTGTTTTCCATGCCAGAATTATCACCTGGTGTAAATCTGTGGGATGCTTTCTGACTGGAAGCAAAAATACTTGAAAGTGTTTCTCTTGTTTCTGCTGATTCCGTTTCCACAGGGCTATATTTGGCCACAATAATACATCTTTTTGGTGAAACTTCTGCTTCATTCTTAACCTCTCCTGCCCCTTGCTTGTTTTCATCTTTCTCATGATATTCCATAGTGTCAGATTTAAAGGTAGTTGCACTGATATGTCTTGCAATGGCAGAGGCAACATACTGACTTGAAGTTCTCCTGTGTGGCTTTACAAATGGGAGTTCCAGCTTGTCCTTACTAATGGTTGGGGCTGCTAATGGTGTTACCTGAGACTGTGTAACTGAAAGAGCTGGTTTGGTCCTTTCATTCTCAGATTGTCTTTCAGCTACCTGGGCAGTAACAGTTTGTGGTGCTGCAGGTTTTGGAGCTGCAAGACAGACAGGTTTGTGTTCATGTTTTATAGTAAAGGGCTTAGAGTTTGTGGTGACTGCTGACTTTTTAGGAAAATGCTCAGCGGGGTCATCACTTTGCTTTTCCATAGAACTTGACCTCCAGAATGCCTTCACCTTCCCAATATGAATTTCCTCACTTTCAGCAGAAGAAGAGCCTTGTACTTGCTTACTAACACTGGTATTTGGGCCTATAAGATTGCCTAATTCATCTATCTTAATGGCACCAGTGGAGAGTGAAACTCCTCTATCAAAATGTCTTACTTCAGGTTTGGGAGGGACAACTTTAAAGGTTGTCAAACCCATTTTAGGTTCATAGCTTGATCCTGAATTCTGGGCACGATGACACCATGTGGGTGTTGATGGGACTTCTTCTACTTCCATTTTTTTTGCTGGTGGCCATTTGATTTCTAATTCTGATTTACTTTTTTTCAGAGATCTTTCCCTGCTACTACATTCATTAAATGGACTTAGCTTCTCTTTTGCTGTACTGATTTCAGTCGTGGCCTTAGAGTGAGACGGACTCAGCTTAGATTTACATTCCTCAGACTTCACACCATGTTTAGGAGAGAGTTCCAGTCTTAAGTTCTTTTCACTTCTTTTTTCAAAGGAGGATGTGAGAGATTCAAACATATCTCTCCTCTGTTCCACAGGCAAGTGACTGAATTCATTTTCAGATGGTTGCTGATATATTAGGTCCTTGCATACAGCTCCACCATCTGTGTGTCCCTTATCAAAGGAACCTGCATTGTTGTTTTTATTTGTGAAGTTTCTTGCATTAACAGAGTCATCTGAGATATTCTGTGAAACCCTAATCTCCACCTCTTGATTTTCATCTGAGTTAGAGGTGCTAACTTCTGGAGCATCATCTATGATTGTTACTGGAACAGAAATGGAAACATCTTGGGTGGCCTCAACTTTTCTTATATGTAGGTTCAAGGCTTCACTGGTGTAGTCGGAGTCAGAGTTACTGACAACATCCACTGCTGCAAAATACACATACAATGTTACATATAGGCAGTATTTAGGCAACATGACTATAAATTACACAAACAGCCAGTACAAGCATAAGCAAACCAGCCATTTTAGTTACACTAAAAGTAACAAGCATTTTTTAATGCCTTTATTACAAAAAAAAGGAGATTTCTCAGTCCTTCTTATTGTCTGGTTGCTGATTAGGATCGGCAAAATATTCCTGCAGTCCTCCTGCTTCAGCCAGTGGGAAACACACAAATGCAGCTGAAAGCAGGATTTCATCTATTGTTCATACCTTATCTTTGACTAACTTATCTCAGTGATAAACATTTCACCACATGACTCCAAAGGAGAAACATTTCTGAGAAACAGCAAGCAGCTCCAAATTATGTTTCCCAGACCTGGTTAGTAATAACAGCCCAGCTGAAGGATTTCCTTGAGCAAGCAAACAAAGAAACAGTACTTTTATTTTTTCTCCATTCTTCTCACCCTTTATTACCAGTGACTCCAGAAGCCTCATTGTGCAACAGGGCTATATATCCTCTCAAATTTGCTGGTATAAATCAAAGGTTACAACACAGAAGCTAAGGAATGGCTGTGTCTGAGAACTCACAAAATCAAATCAGACTCAAGTCCACTGCAGAAGTATTAAAATGAAGATGGGAAGTAAAAAAAAAATGTATTCAATGTCACTTGTTGACAAACCAATAATAGAGAAGTATTTTTAATTCACAGTAGGAAAAAGAGGAACACAATATGACATTTTATCTCTTCCCACTCTTTCATGTTTTCCCATTTTTAACTTTTAAATATGCCTTTTAACACAGAGGAGGCACTGGATACAAAAATGTTCCATCCTTTTCCACTTCATTATGATAAAATAAAAACAGAGAGATTCTTCATTAAACACAGAGCTAAATTCACAACTGATTTAACGTCACTGAAGTCAATGAAATTATACTAAATTTGGCCTATAAAACGTGTCCATTGAGTGCTGTTATCTGTTTTTGGTAAAAGACACTGATATATAATGACAGTCTGATATGCAGTTTGAAAAATATTCAGTGTGAGCCTATAAAGGGTGTCTGCTCCTGAAGCAAAGGAGCCACTTTGGGGGGACCACATTCTACCATGAGCTGTCCCCAGTGATCTTAGTGAGAAACATACAGGTGGTCTCAAGAGTACAGTTTGATTCTGCATCTACTGGCTATGTCTCTGTCTTTTGTACTTCAGAGGTAACACACGCTTTCCCACCTTCTAAATCTTCATCCAGGTCAGCCAAAGTCTGCTGGAGCTGTGCTGCAATGAATGGATCTTCATTATCATGCTTAGCCAAAGCCATTGCTTCATCTTGCCTGCTAAAGGAAAGAGGAGAAAATCACTGGGTCTGTCCCCTTTCTTTCACTTTGCACTGCTGCTCTGAAACACACTACAATTTCAGCCCCTTTGCTTCCACTGGGGTTCTGAAACCCATTCCCCAAAGCATGAAAAATGTGTAGCCTTAGAGATACACACCACCACACTGACACATCCACATCTAGGAAGGATCTTGGTGGTGCCTGAGCATAGTCAGCGTGCTGGCAATCAAAAGATTAAGATTAATAAAGCCTGCAAAGAAATGGTCTGGCTTCAGTGTGAAGTACACACTTCAGCTGGACTGCAGAAACACAGCATATGCCAGGACAAAGGTTTTGCATATCCATACAATTTTAAGGCAGACCACTAACCATCCTGTGCACGCACTGTAACAATACATATGCACCTTAATTAAATAAAAATTGCATGATAATGAAAAATAAATACAGTCAAAGTACTGTTAGACAATCACTCTGCATCTAGAGGTGTGGGAGGGAATGAGAGCAGTTTCTAATGAAACATATCAAGGGACCTGATTTTGGCAGAAAACTGATGAAGCTGTACAATGACCTAAGACAAGTCTGAAATCAGAATGACTGCCAAGTGTTGCTTTGGCCTATTAGAAGAAGAAAAGAAGAAGAAAATGAAACAAACTAAAATCCTAACAAAAATTATTAAAACTTAAAAAAACTGAAAAACAACCTGTATGGCAACCTTGTACAAAACAGTCCTCCTTTTTCTTAGAGAGAAAAATCTTGATCAAAACATTTTTATCTAAATCATTGAAATGAGAATTTCACATTGGACAATTTATTTCTTTCAGTTACCTCACCTGAATTTAAGATGTTGTGGTCTATGACACTGTATCTAAGTTCTGCCCCTGTGATTAGCCTGTTGAAAAAGTAGCTTTCCATTCTAGCCACACTTACAACTATCCCTGGCTGGGTGAAGCATATTTGCCTTTTCAAGATCATACCCTTAATCTCATAGATACAATAACAGATGACAGATCTTTTTGTTATTTCACGAAAAATTACCTGAAAAATGCCATTTTTATTCTTCCCTTTAAGATAGCAATCTGAATAAAAATTCAGGGACATCTCCTGACATTGATTTAAATTGTGTCCAACAATGTAGCTTCATTTTTTGCTATTTTATTGTTTGATTTCCCCCTTGCTCATACCAGGAGCAACTGAAAGCACTTGTTGAAGCATCAGGTATTTTATTTTATTTTAGTGCATTATTTATTTAGCATTCAACTCTCCTTTATGTTTTTTGTAGTAGTTCTGCAGCCTGATCCTTCTACTTTTACCTAAACTGCCTTGCACTTACAAAGCTGAGTTCATGTATGTGGTATTGATGAGAACAACAAGGTACACCTCCAAGGAAGCCTTCCAAAACTGCCATACACACGTTCTTGTGTATCTGAATACACAGATGGGATTAAGTCAAGACAACAAGGCTTGATATATGACTACGAGGTTTCCTAAACTGGAATCTAAGACAGAAATCAGAACGGGTTGTTTCTAAATACAGAGGAAGAGACAGTGTGTATTCTGTGACTGGAATAAAATTTTTTCCAATACCTGCCACTTACCTGAGCTTTGACAGGCCCTGAACATGCCTACAAGCCAATGTGACCTAATGATGCTCAGGCTCAACATCCACACCGCAAGATTCATGGTGAACTGAATTTCCCCCCTGATGGATTAAGAGGATGGTGGTGCAAATCAGTTACAGTCTCCAGTGCAGGCACCTGGCGCTGTAGGACTGCAGTCCCTCTGTACCCTGAGGTACACACACACACACACACACACACACATATCAATGAGATTACTCATCTGAGCCATCTGACAAAAAGATTTATGCTTACTGCAACATTTAAATTGGGAGAGAAGACTGGCAAACAAAACCCTCAATGTGAAGATGTCAGAAAGAATGAACTAATTGAATTTCATATTGTTCTTGCAGTGGAAAGTTTCGTAAAATTATTAAAAAACACTCTCCTCTGAGTGCATTTTAAAACAATTTATTTGCAAACTCAGAGAGAGCATTTTGAATGGGAGAATCATTCAAACTGTGCACCAGCTAAGCAACAGGTCTATGCATCATGGAAAGCAAACAGCACTTTCTTCCTTACAAAGCTGGTCCTTCAGAATAGTTGTACACAGATGGAGGCAAGTAAGTGACACTGAGACTCTGACCTATTGTGGACAAGTTGTTTCCAAAGCCTTGAAAGAAAAATTTGTAAACTCACGAGACCTAATTTCATGGAGGCGATGACAGCTCACCACCTTTTTGGTACCTGATGGTATTTTGCTGTCTGTTGCCGGACTGTTCTACAATATAACCAAAATCTGTACTACTAAGGTTGTCTGTGCTGGAATTTCGACAGGAAATAATAGGCTTGAGAATTGTATGGGAAATTTATCTAGAAAAACATATTTGGGATGGGAACAAGCATTCCTGGGCTTCAAACACAGAGTGTAGGTCCACTGCACTGCACTGAACTGTTATTTTCTCACATCTATCAGTGGGAATCTTTCAATGACTCCTCATAGCAAAATTATCCTCTCCTTGCTGGGCACAACAGTCAGCAGTGGTCTCTTTCATTATCCCCTGTGCACTTATGCAGCGACTATACATAATTTGCCTCTCAATCTTTGCTTCAATCTCCTTACTTAGACAACTGGGATAATATTATCCAATTCACAAAATTCTTCTGAAGGAAAGAGAACAATGCAGTGCAAATGAAAGGATTCTTATTTGCTGCTACAGAGGGAGCTTCAGAAAAAGCAGATCTTTTCTTTTGCATTTCTAAATCTCTGAAAGAGCTACTGTTCAATGCATCTCCAAACTCACCTACAAAAGCAAGCCAGAAGGTACAGATTAATCATAAAGGCTTTTCTTAAAATTCTTACCACTGGGAATTTAGAACGGGCTATGTGTTTTGTGAGGTGAAGGTCTGGTAGTTTCCAGTAGCTCACATGACTTAAAAATATATCTAAGAAGACTCTTTCTCACAGGAAAAGGAAAACGAAAGGGCCTCAAATTTTTTTTTCCATAGTCTTCTTCCCTTCTAAGCCCATACACTTTTCTTTTGTTGACAGCTGTTCTGGCCAGAAGCCAAGAAAAATATGGCTTATTCTGATACCATGTTTTACATTCTGGATAAACATTACCAGTGGTATTTTCTCATACATGCCTTTTTTTTTTTTTTTTTTTTTTTTTTTGATTTAGGGAAGAACCTGATAACCTTTACGCTGCCTTCCTGGTTAAAACATGAGGTGCTAAAAATACAGCTCTGGTGAGCATTTAGCCCAAGCTCAAAATGGCAAATGTGCACAGTTCCTGGAAGCCTGCACACATATTACTTATGTAGATTAGCAGAGATTTGTGCAAGAGCACAGAACGAAGCAAAGTGACTACTAAACTACAGCATTTAATGTTCCACTGAGCTCAGGCTACAACGCCTAAATTACTCCTTGGCAGTCATTTGCGCAGTTGGAGACAAAATGAAACTTACAGCAGCATTTTACCAAATTAGTGCCATGGGAGACATATATTTATGAAAAGGTTTACATTCTAAGAAAGAGAGAAATGTCTCTGATAAAACTCGCTGGAAACGCTGCATTAAAAGAAACCCAAATTAGTGGTAAGACAAGGGATTTTCAATGAGAGAAGCTGCCATTTTGTTATAGTCAAAGCAGCTTTATCCACAAGTCCATAAATGATAAAACTGACCCAAGTCCCTCTGAGCACTCCTTAGGAGTTCTGGTGCAGAAGGACATGCAGGGATGTAGTGACAACTGTGAGGCACATTGAGAGCATTCAGCTTCTCACATGTGCCTTGGGCAGCTAAGAGGGACTGACCAACATGGAAAACTGACATGGTTACTCCAGTTCCAAGGACTGGGCTTTGAAGGATTCAGGCTCCCTTCCCAGCTCTGACAGTTCTCCCAGTTGTCCCAGTCTGGTACTGGGGAATTACATTAACCCATCTTTATGTATTCAAATTTGTCCTCTTTAAAATGAATCCATGATATTCACCTCACACACAAATGCTGCAAAGAGAAATGCTTCTACCTTGTGTATATATCAAGGTGGGTGTTAAAGAAGAGACTGATATTGAAGGATTTTAAGTTGTAGAAAGTATGGCTAAAAAGTTAAATGGCTAAATGCTATGGCTATGGCTAAAAGAAGCTTTTTGAAAACAACTTGCTACTCAATCAGGCCAGAAACATGGCACTAAGTAAACTCAGGGTGTTTATATATTCATTTTTGTGAGCGATGCGGTGAAGTACTCTTCAAAAGTGGAGGTAACTGTTTTCTGGAGTAACCAATGGTTTCTGCAATCTTAGAGACCATTTTTCCATTCTTTGCATTTCTTAGGCTAGGTAACTTTTTTTCATTTCTTTTCAAGGAAGTAATATAACTGCAGCAGGAGAGCAGCTAGTGTAAATGCTGGACTTTATCTAGTCACCTAAGCCATGACCTGACTGGTGATATTTTCCATTTCTACTGCCTCCTGTGAACTTGAGAATGAATTTTTAACCAAAGCCTGTTAAAATTCAAAAGTTGTAGACTGAGCAACCAGTATAGTTAGATAGCAAAGTCATCACTTGTGTTAGAAGCATGAGTTCTGAAAGTGGCTGGCAACTCAGAAAGGGAAAAAGCACATGGTCGTATTCTGTTGAATACCAGATAACCTTCTTTTTTATGTTCTTAGATAGGCAGTAAGAAAAGGCTGCACATATTTTTGAGAGCAAGGTACAGGCATCATTTCCATTCCATTTTTACTTTGTGTTCTGTTTCTAGGTCTGTGGGACTACATCAAACAAAGGTCTTTATGCTGCATTTATATCTGTGCTGAATAAAAGTCATCAGATATTGAATTTAACAATTTTTCAGTCCTGTAATACACAGGTCCAGTAGTAGCTTCAGATATACTGCCACCCAATTAACAACAAGAACTTGCAAATAGAGGCAAGGAGGAAAACGAAGCAATTTTTCAACAGCATCTGGGTTTATGGTCCTTTTACAATTTTCCTCCATGGTTACTGGTCAGGAATCTAAACAGAAAGCAAACGAATATGCTTTTGTATAGTATCATTTTGTGTTTTAATGCTAGAAATCTCTAAGCTTGTTACATACCAGGGTGATTTAAGCTTCCAGAGTGCCCCGACATATGTCAGTGCCAGGGTCCTGCTGCATAAGCAGCAGCTTGTAGTTGCTATACAGCTGGATGCATGCTCCCACTCCCCCTCCTCTGGCAACAGCTTCTCAACAGGAAAGCCCGCAGGCAGACAGCACTGCCAGAAATAGGCAGGAAAGTGGACTAGCATGATTTAGACCTTAATACAGCCACATTACCTGTGCAATGTAACATTGCAAGTTAAAAGATAGCACAGTTAAATAACTTCTCTTGATTTACACGGAAAAATAGAAACAGAAAAGGACCAGAGCCTTTCTCTCCTGGAAACCAGTATCAGGCCTTCAGCAACCCAAGCTGCTCTCTAATATTTAAAATACTCTACAGCTCCAAAGCATACAGTATTTTTCCAGTGGGTGAGCTTAACAGAAAGGCTAATCAGTATTCTTGCCCTAAAACGACTATGAGTATCCATTACTTAACCATAAAATCCACAGTATCTTTCCTCCACGAAGATCTGCCAGCAAAAAAGTGCACAAAAGTATCCAAATTTAAAGAGTTTTCTGGAACAAGGGGAAAGGGAAAGCCAGAGATAAGGAAGGAAAACTATGTAAGAAGCAGAGGCTTGCAAATCTGTCAGACATCTGGGTCTTAATTAAATAATTTTTCATCCCTGAGGTTCTCCCTGTCACTTTAACCCTTTCTCTACCTTCCTATCCCTTGAAACTGTTTTCAAAAAAGTAAAACATGCCTACCCAGTTAAAATAAAACCTATCCTATAGAGAAATAACAGAACTAAACTTTCTCCTGTTTCTCAGAGACAGTTAAAAGTGATAAGTAATTATACAGAACGTGTTTTTGCACAGAGGTATATATAATATATACACACACTGCTATTTTTCACTGCAGTTTTTCTCTTTCCTTCCTGCCTTCTGCCATTCACTATTTTTATTTCCTCTGACCAGCTCCCATGCTGAATTCTCTCCAGCTGCTGACTTCTCCTTCTGTCCTGTCCTTCCCAAGTGGAATACAAAACCCTGTAACATTTGAATTTGAATGGACTGAAAATTAAGCAGAACAGGTTCACCCACCCCTATCGTTTCAAGCTTTTGTTTTAAACTAACTTCTCAAAACCTGAAGAGTTTAGTAGCAAACAGCAAGTATCTCTCAGGTTGGTAACTAAGAGGACTGTCCTCCCAGTAGCTTCAGCTACCCTGACCAGAGCCAAAGGTAACAAATTCTTCCAAGAGAAAGGGAGGAAATGGGATTATCTCTGGCCAGACCCACAGCATGAACTGATCTCTGGAAGGTTCCCCCACCCCCACCCTATGTCCTCTGCTAGCTGTACGTGAAAAAATATTCCTCTCTCATGGCTACTGAAGCAGACACTCAAGGGAGGGGAAAATCCCTTTCAGACATTTAGAAGGTATTTTGTCTTTTTTTCTCACACAAGCCTGTATTCATTTCTATCTTTATAACTACAAAGTTCCCTTCACATTTTAAGATACTTTTATTTCTTAAACATATCAATAAATTTAAAATCTTTTCAGAATTAAAAAAAAAAAGTCCGGTATTTTAAAGTGTTTTTCCTTGTCCGAGACAGGCCAGCAGAACCACTCTTAAGAGTGACCCCCTTTAAAACACTGATTTCAGTTGCTTGTAAATTTGAGAAACTACACACCTCTGTGAGGTGGCAGTCCACAGGACAATTTATAACATGCCCATAATCGTACTATTATTTTATTCCAACCAAAATGTTTAAATTTCTTCCAAGAACAGAGCTTGGAGGAAAAGGAGAGCTGCATTCTGATACATGAAATTCTATCTAATGCTCAGTCCTCTGAAAAAAGGTGGTCCTTCATGCTCTAACTGTTCACTACTCTGCCTTGACTCTGCCCATCAGCTCTCCTTCCCTAAAACAGGAAAATGCCACCTCTTCATCTCACATGAGCACTGCGCAGAGAAATGAACGAAAGTCTGCATGGCATGTGAATACTACTGCAATGAGTAAGATAAAAAGAGCCAATGGAAATTAAGTCTCCAGATGAGAATTTGAACTGAGTGAACATTGGTATGTCTGTTTTATTAATTGAGCTCTGAAACTTAGAAAGAAAATAAAATTGAGTTCCATCACTTTAACCGAAAACGTTATCATACTGTACAAAAGGGGGGAGCTGAGGTTAAAAGGGGGGAATCTAAGATTACACACAGAGCCTTAATATTGAAGTTACCTAACTTCGAGCACCTAGCATCCCTAATAATATTAACATAATTTTTAATGTGTAATTATTTGTAAAGCTCCAGACAGTAGGTGTGCACGATGTTGTACAGGCGTATAAAACTGTCTGATCCCTGCCCCTAGGAGCTTGCGTGATGACACCACACAAGGGATGGGAAAAGAGGGGGTATGGGAGGACAGGGTTGCAACACTGTGAGATCATGAGATGCACTTACTGCTACATAAGCAACATTTCAGCTTCTCTGTGGTTTTCTTGTTACTCATTTAACACTATATATTAAAATTTGGGTAACAGATACATAATACAAAGACATCAACTGTAAGAAAGGATATGAATAAAGAGAACTATGTAGTACAATGTTCAGACTCAGCAGTTAATATTAAAACATTCACAGCTGAACGTTGCATGTAGTCAATTATTTATACGGGTTTAGCCCTTGGCACCTCCAGCTGAGGTCTGGATTCTGCTCCACCAGGCACTGTACAAATGTATTGTGAGATATGATAGCTGTGTTATGGTTTTTACTGTAAAAAACCAGTCAGTGGCAGAAGGGGATCTCACAGGAGGAGAGACCAAGATGGTTTAACAGGTTAAAGGCAGAGCTAAGAGTAGAACTAGAGTGTTTTGGTATTTGTTTTGATATTCTAATTGCTAAGTAGTATGTGTATTTAGATTATGATTACTTGAACAAGAATCCCCAAACCAAACCAAACAAAAAAGAGTGCATTTGCAAGTTGCTCCCATGTACAGGAAAACAAAACCGTGGAGGAAAAACCTGAGCTTGGAAACCCAGGAATACATGTACCTTCTTTTAGAAATGTCTGTTTCTGTGCTCTGGGAGCTGAAGGAGATTTGAGCTCTGCTGTGCTCTCATATTTGTTTGTGCAAAGCCTGTGGTTGGTGTAATTTCTGACCTGGCCACGCTCTTACCCTGCAATGTGCTGACAAACATATCCCATGTCAGAGACTGTACCCTTAAATGCTCACAAGTTTCCTTGACTTCAGCAGCAGATGAAGACCCTGCTGTGATATTCTAATGCTATCAGGCATTACAGCCACACAGAGACCACCCAGGACATCCAGAAAACAACTCCAGAAACGCTAAGAAAAATTAATTTAAAACTAAACATACAACTAATTAAAGGAAGCGACATGGAAAAATATTCTTGATCTGGAGCACAGGCTAACCCTTTGGAGCAAACCTAGGTAAGAACTGTGGACTTGATTCTGCTCTTCGCAGTTCTCCACAATGAATGGGCAAAATACTGCCTGGACTTTTTTCACAGCCCTTCACACTCCAAATATAATTTACTTCCACTTTAAGGGTACTTTTCACAATCCACAGAGTACAAAATGATTTTAGTACAGTGCATTATTAATTCCTAGGAATTAGTAATTTCACTGGGTGAAAAGCCCAATTTTTAGTCAGTTTTACAATTCAAAATGACAACCTAAATGTTTCCATTATTCTTATTAACCTTTTTTTCCCAAGCCTTAGCCAAATTAGTCACTAAATAAAATTTCTGGCTTCAGTGGAGCTCAGATTCAAGGAGAACTCAGTCTCACTGCTGCTAACCCCTACTACTTTACAGTAGCAGCATGTTCTTCCAATTTCTTTGCTCTTATCTTCCTTTTAGAACTGAGTTTAGATCACTAGTGTACCAAGTAGAAGATAGAAAGGAATGAGTAAAACTTTGTGTAAAATTTTCCTTTAAATTTTGTAGCTTATGAAATGTACTTAAAACTCTGTATAGCTTGGTATTGGTTGTTCACATGAAGTGCATTTGGACTTGTCTGGGAATTTAAGAGGCTGGTTTGGGCCTGAAATAGTCCATTCATCAAAGAACTATGTAAAATTTCTGAGTTCCCAACACATTTTACTAGCAGGGTGGCAGTTGTTCTGACAGTGAAAATGAAAATTGAAGTTCTCCAAATTTGCCTGTACTCAAAACTGTACTAAGAATTGATTTGTATCTGATTAAAACAAGAATTTCATGCAATAGTTTTAAAAACCTACTTTTTTTCCCTTTTCTAAACACTTAGGAAGTGGCTTTTAAAAACTTAGCAGCTTGACCTCAAAAGGATTTAGGGTAGCACAATTTTCAAAGCTGTTTTGTTTACAAAGATATGTTAGGAGTGGAACTGGATTTACCTTCAAATATTACTGGAACATTCAGAGCATAAAATTTTAAAAGATATTGCTCCCAGCAACACTATAGTGTCAATGTAAGTGGTTGTTGACACAAGATTAAAATACATCACAAATGTTGAGTGTTTTGTATATCCTTAAGCTGATCTGGAGCAATTTTGCTGTCCCAGAATCTAAAAAATAAATAGTATTTATGAAAAATAACTGCATTCCCCAAACAACAACAACTGTCTCCTATTTCAGTCCCAAACACATTTTTAAAATTATAGATATATTAGCTAAATAGAGAATATTTAGCATGATAAAATCACAGAAAAAAAGCAAGTAGGAAGCCTAGCCCAACCTCCTGCTCCAAGCAGGGCTAATTTCAAAGCCAGAACAGGCTGCCCAACGTTTTGCCTGGCTGAGTTCTGAGAATCTCCAGACATGGAGATTCCTTGACTTCTCTGGGAGGCCTCTTCCACTGCTTAGCCATTCCCATTTTGAGGATTTTCCTCATATTTAATTTTTATTTCCTATAGAGCAGCCGGTGACAATTGCTTCTTGTCCTTTCACAGTGTATGCCTGAGAAACCTCATAGTCCTCCTTTTGTTAGGGAAAGACTGCAACCAGGTCCCTCCTTACCAATGTTGCTTTCCCAAGGTGAACAATCCAGCTGCCTCCCATCCCCCTCATACCTTGCATGCTCCAGTGTCCCAGCTCCCTCAGTGGCTCTCCTCTGGACCCTCTCCAGTTTTCCAGTCTCTCTCTTGAACTGGGGGCCCATGACAGGACACTACAGCACTGGCTTCTCAGCACCTGCCTGACTGCAATGGGCAGTGCATCACACTATCCTTCCAGCTTGCACTCCTTTGGCTCAGCAAGACCCCTGGACAGCAGTCCTGCTGGACAGTTTATGACACATCCTGCTGTCTCTTCTCTGTGCACTCTTTTCAACTCAGAAAAATTTTGTGTGTGTGGCAAAGGTAAATCTGAATGCCGCGGACATAATATATATCTTTGGCTGAAGTGAAAGATGGAGGGAATACTGCCTTTCAAGAGGAAGTGCATCACAGTGACCTGTGGTCAGTCTTTTATTTGATTTAAAAACCAGAAAAAGTTCCCCCCAAATGGTAGCTGATTAGTATTGTTATTACAGGGCTTTGCTTTGATGTCTTTGGTCAACAAAATGCTAACTTCTTCCTTCCCCACCAAATGTACATGTGTGTTTTTCAAACCACTTTAGATCCCGCATTTTGAAGAAAGTTGGGACAGCCTATTTAACTCAAAAGGACCAATCTAAGCCTACTGAAATTAATGGGTTGCTTTTTTGGATCAGGTCTGGAATGTTAATTGCAGTTACGATAGCAGCCTATCTAATCCTTCCAATAGAAACTGCATCAGGACCTAAGACACTGCAAAAGAAAAAATCACAAGAAAAATGTGTTGTGGAGCAAGTATCTAAGGGAGGCTTGACCTTGTCCCCATTGATACTGATGGATAAAGAAAAACCCCAAGATCATTCCAGTAGGTTAAATACTGACTTTGGTCTAATTTATCCCTAAGTTATCACCCACTGCATGATCCAAGATGAAGTTCACACTCAGAAATGTGTGGATGGAAATAACTAGGTCATGATACACACTTTTATGAAGGGGCTACAGATTAGCAGCTGAATGGAGAGAGACCAGAAAGCACACACTTCATGTCAACTGAGAATTCAGAGGAATTTCTGGCCCCTGTCCCATGACTCTGCAGCATCACACAGAGCGGATCCCTGTCAGTATTACCAGGCCACCCTCCTTGCTGGAGGCACAGCTTCCTATTTGGACAGTTTGTATTTGCAAAGTCCTATAAATTTTGGGTTCCCTTTGCAGCCCTGCCACCAACTATGTGAGTTTTGGCAAACAAACAGTGTCAGAGTCATTTGTGCTTGAAGGCAGTTTCTAGGTAAATTCCAGGTTCTTGTATTTTCTTGCAAAAACTGCAGAAAAATGTTTGTTTATGCTAAAAAAAAGAAGGGGAAAAAAAAGGAAATATGCTGAAAAAACCCCCAGCCCAAAGTACAACACCAGTGGAGGTTAGCATTAGGTGAACAGATATATAAACATACATATATATATATTCATGCAAACATTTCCAAACCAATCTCCGAAGGTCACTGCATACAGTCCTTTTCCACCTGGCTTTCGGTGGCTTGAATTTTCCATTATATGGCCTGCATGTCATTTTTCTGGATCAATAAATAGTAATATTTTAAACACTTCAGGTGCTATCAGAAGTACAAAATAAACCAAACTGCAACAAAATTATTTCAAACTCCTTGAAGAAATCAACTCTGGAGGGCAGTGGTATTTTGCAAGAAATGTAACTACAAGTTCAAACAAAAAAGTGACCTTTGCCTGTTGCTACAAGTGTGTCGCTGGAGGGGATTTGACAGTGAGCTTTTCACTGGGAGGAGTCACTTGGCATTGGTACTGGTTTATGAAAGAGCAGAAGAAAGTATAAGTTGGTTTTCTTAAACGAGTCCCTACCAGGAGGACATGCAAGATGTTTTCCAAGTGCTGGTGGCAAGTAAATACTTACCTCAGAGGAGCACTGTCAGGTCCCACGCTGCCGCAGTAGGCGTTCCGTACAGGGCACACCTCTGTGCCACACATTGCATCTGCCTCAGCTGGCTCCATGTAGCCATTGACCAGCTTGATGTCTCTCAACTTCATACTGTCATTTTGGGAATCCAGAGATACAATGTCAGACGGGGAGCTCACAACACCTGAGTCCTCTGTGGTGTCCTCTGATGCAAAACAGCTGCTTTCTGACGCCGTTTCTTCCACCTCCGATAGCTCCAGGACCGTGTCATCCACTACATAAACATTATCACGTGCAGACAGAAGGCTCTCTAAATGAAATATAACAAGGAAAGTTAGCTGGAAGTCATCAGTACATAAATCAGAGAGCCGTCCCTTTGTAATTGGAAAAACCCACATGAAATACATTAGAAATGGTGGGAGGCTGCTCAGTATTTGTATATAAGATAAAGATGATTTGAAAAATGACAAAAATTATGTCCTTTGCTTTTAGGGAAGTGGTTTGCTATGCTGGTCCTGTGGAGCTTGGGTCTTACAAATTTCATAGCAAATCAGTTTCCTAAATTCTCTGAAGAAACAATTTTCCAGGGACAGTTTTTTGAGGAATTAGACTCAAGTTTAAATGACGTGGTTCAAGAAATCACTACTGTTATTCCTTATAGCAACATAGTCTTTTTATTTCTCTTCTATTCTGCCAAACAGATGACATTTCCAATAAGAAGTCTATAAACAGGTAAAAACAGGCAGCATTTCCCAGTCAGGACACTTAACTGGTAAACTAGATCTACTGCTGGCCCAGTGGGTGTCACTGATTTTATCACCCTTCAATTTCGATTTTGCGTCAAGTGGGAGAATAACAATTTTCTATTCTTCAAAGCATACAAAATCTGCTGATAAGTGTACAGAAAAGTAGACAGTACCATGCTTAAAGCAGAAACTTTTCCGATGTTTAGTTATTTATAAAGGAGATCAAGGGAGATGCCCTTTGCATGTTTAATTCTATTAAAAGCTGCAAATTTTGAGAGGAGAGTAGATGCAGTACAGTTTCTTGTACCCTGTTTTAGTTTGGTTCCTATAAGCTAGCCCTTTTTGTGTGTTTTGATAAAAAGTACAATTTTAATTTCCCTTAAGAAATGTACTCAACTTCATCCTGCCAATTATGCCATAAAGGAGAGCTCCCAACCAGGTCAATAATTTCAATGACTGAAATTACCCAGTGACGAAACATAGAATCAAGTCTAAACACACTTCTCCTGATCAAAAGGAATCAATAAAGACTAATCTAAATGTTTAATTTGGAATTATAAGTGTGCTCCATTCTCTTTGTGAACCTCAGTAAGCAACAAGGAAGATTAAACAACAGTTTATGGTCTGATCTTCCAGACACTTGTGGTGGATGTTAATTACATGAGAAGTCCCAGGTCTGCAAGTGCGACTAAGATTAAACATACACTTCACTGTATTTTAGGCTCAGAATCTACAACTTTTTGAAGCATAAATGAAATTATAGCTCAATAAAACGATCAACAGAGAGAAATACTTCTGAATTATGTTGTATAGACGAAAGTATTTTCTTTAAGTCAGAGAACTGAAAACAACTTTGTCAAAGAATGTCACTGAAATAATTTTGTCAGGATATAGCTTAGCAGTGAAGCTTCGAGTAAAACTAGAATAAAAATCCAGCCAGCATTCTCCTTGACTGAGGTTACAAGATGCCATTAAGTACTGAAATTGATTTCCGACAGCAGAAGCAATAAAATTCAGAGGGTTACAAATCATGATTAAACTTTTAAGTGCTGTCAAGCGTTGATATTAATGATGGAAGATGATCCAAAGACTCTATTGCAACTTTGGAAGCAATGTTATTTGATTTCTTTGACCTTATTTTCTGTAACATTAGTTCTAGATTCTGAATATAGTCTCAGAGATCGTTCCATTTAAAAATGGCAATTACAGGAACTAAGGATGTGCCACTGAATGGATTTGAGCATGCTTATGACAGAACTACAGTTAGGAAAACACCAACATGAAGGATAAATATGAATAATTTGACATTGAACATCAAATAGTAAAACCCCACAAAAACAGACAGTGAACAAACAGGTATGAGTATATGGCTTCTTGGCTTTTAGAGGAACAAAAAAAGCCCAGTAACAAACGTTAATAAAAGCTACAATATGTTAAAACCAGGACAAAGTAGGATAACAAAGAAATCAATTTAAAGAGTGGAAATTGAAAAGTGAAAGCACATGGAAAGATTTTGAAGTAATGCACAATGCAGTATATATACCTCGATGCAAAGAGACCTCTCTGTAACACATGACAAATCTATTGTCACATGGATGCCATAAATGACCTCCACCCTATAGCTGGCATAGCAATTTATCACCGAGTACCTACTCCCACATCCTGACACAAGGGGGGCAGCCTTTTCCTCCCTCGCTGTCTCTCGCATTTCCTCATCCTCTTCTTGCCTGCCTGCAACTATTTCCTGCATCTTTCTGCTCAGGGATTTAGATCCTTTTGGTCACAGAGACCTACTTGCCTACTGCAGTTATAACAACACTCAAGTCTCTCCCTGCTCTGCAGCAGGATCCCCACTCCCAGCCCACTCTCCCCACATGTTGATGAACAAAATGAAAACCAATCTCTTATTATCAGAGTCCATGGGTGAATTGATCCCTGTTACATCTGGATCTTGGGAGATGAATCACCCAGTCCAGAATAAGAACCTCATTTTACAGCAGTTTTATCCCAAAGCATGGATATACAAATAGTCATCTTTCTACTCAATGATTAAATTCCCAATGCTCAAGCAAAATCGAAATGTCTCCCTTTCTTCAAGCCTATCAGTTTGAAAAAGTGCTTCCCTATCTTTTATCTTCACCAAGACGATTCATGAATTTTTAAAACAGCTAACGCATGGCACTCAACAGAGCTACTGGCTGAGACAAACCATTTTGATTGCCACTACTACTTGTCTGAATGTGCAAGCACACATATAAAACATGACTGTGATGGTTCTGTGTCATTTTAACAACCTTGTTTCAGCTAAGAGCAGCACTAAAACACCCATTTCAAATTTGAGCCATTCTCGGATGGATTAAGTAAGAACTATTCTTCCTCCTACATGCTTGATTAAGCCTTCACTGGTGCAAACTGAAGATGGGATGGGCATTACTGGGTAATGATACATGACATGAAAAAAACCTGCCTCAACATTACTGAGTGGTCTTGTCTCCAGGGGTCAGAAAATACTTTATAAAACTTTCTCATTCTACATGGAGAACAAGGTAACATTTAGTAGTAGATATGCAATTTTTGCTTTTTATTTTCTCTAAGGGATGCACATGCAGAAAACCACCCCACACTAACACAGTGTGACCACAATGATGGCGCTACTGAGGTTTTTTGTTGGTTGAATGAAGAAAAATCTCAACATTTTCTTCTCTTTCCTCTGTCATAACACTAAGACAAATTCAGGCTCTGATCCTCAGGACCTCATGGAGACATACCCAGGTTAAGAAAGAGTATTCAGCAAGTACTTCAGGATTGAACAAACAGTAACTGCCACAGATAACATATTATTGAAACATTTCTATACAGAAGACTGAGTTTTCAAATTTCTAACAAAGCCAAGATCATTTTTTCAGTAACGTGACCCCATTCACTGGCATCAGGTGGGGTATGATATTGAAAAGTATGTAGAAGTAGGTCCATGGTCACGGCTATTCTAAAGTCTCCATGGGACATCTCAACCCTACGTGAAACTGGGGAGAGTCCTTCAAAGCCTTGCATTGCCGCTTACCTATATCCTGCTTCAGGTTGCAGACACTGATAAGCCCACATGAGTGCTGTACCGGGGATCTCCCCAGATTCGCAGCAGCAGTGCTGTCGCTGCACAATTAGGTCAACCACAAGTTACAAAGGCTTTCTTACAGAGGGGGATGGACTGGGACGTCTGTTTGCAAGAATGTTGCCTGTGATCATCAAGAGGGAAAGAGGAGAGTAGCTCATGAGTAAAGAATGTGAGCTTCTTGTTTAACACAAAAGAGATCTTGTTGCTTTAATCTCAACAGCCTGTAAGTAATTAGGAAAACACTGAACTCCGAGTTTAGAGGAGTCATATCTGCACTTGTGCAGTTTGATATCGCATATATGTACACATTACTCAGAATGCCAATGATGAGGAGACAGATAAACCTCACCTGGTTTAAATGCAAATCAGCACTTTCAGAAATGAACATTTCATTCAATGCATGAAGACTTCCATGGGTAAAATACTTTGATTACTACTATGAAAATAACCACCATCAAATTTGAATGAGATTAGAATTGGACGTAAGTGTTCAAAAGATGCCTATCCCATCTGGGCTTACAAAATCAGTCACCAAAGCCCAAGTCATCACTTCTGAGTCCAATGGGCACAGGATGTAAATCCTAACTGTTCAGGAAGTGCTGCTAGCTTCTGGTTTTACAGCACTGCTGATGTTTTGTTATTACATTCAATAAGGACAGACAGAAGATGTAACAGTTGATTCAACCCCTACGTGATGAGTAACCTGAAGTTCACAATCATTTTAGAGATGCAGAGTTTCCCTAAGTCATCTAACTCTTACTAAGAGGTTGGTAATTGTTTTACAATTTCTTTCATCGTTTGTTCCACTGCCAAAGAACTTTCTTTTCATGGACTGAAATTGCTTTGCTGTAGTTCAAGTGCTCTATTATAATGAAGTTGTAAAAAATTACCACAAACCTCGTGATGTTAAAGAATATTAATTCTTATAATGACCCCCAAATTAGAAAATAATTCTTTCACTGACAGTACTTAAAACTTCTAGCAGGATAAGGAAATACTGCTGTAATTATTTGTCCTGGCAGTAAAAAGCTAAGACCATCACAAAAGACCAGTATTAAGAAACTGCACATTTTTATTCATACACTTGGAAAAGAAGGCTGATGGAAGAGATGGGAAAAGAAAACATTTGTTATGGCAATTATTTACAGAGATTATGAAAATGGAGAACACAGGATTAGCTTAAGAGTTTTCACGCAGGTACAATATGTTTTGCTCATGGATCAAAAACCTGTATGTAGAGGTAAGTGTTAAAGACCACTCAGTAAGCAGATAAAGTACTAGACAGAATGGGTGGCCTTCTCCCTATCACAATTAAAATTATTTTAATTCAGTGGGCTTCTTAGCATATTTGAGCCTACATGCATCCTTTCTTCTTTTTTAAAAAATTAAACTAAGAGAAAACAAATGACCACTGTTATACCTTAACAATAGTATTAGAGGAGTGGGGGAATGGATCAATTCCAAAGCACTCCTCTCTCAATTCCTGGAACTGCCTTGCAGAAACTGAAAAAGAGGTCAGGAAATACTGAGCTGAGGTCCCATGTTCTGCAGCTCCAGCCCTCCTCCAAAATGAGGATGTAGAGCAGCTTAATGTTGGCCCAGTTTATTTAGGTCACAGAATCACAGAACAGTTTCGTTTGGAAAGAACCTCTGGAGGTCACCTAGTTCAATGTCCTGCTCAAAGCAAGGTTATCTTCCAGCTTTGACAAAGTAGCTCAGGGCCCTGAACAGCTTAGCTTTGAAAATCTCCACGCATGAAGACTCAACAGCTTCTCTGGAAAAAACCATGAATCACTCCCTGGGCAATGTCTAATGCTTCTCCCACTTAAGAATATTATTTTAATGTCAAACGAAAAAATTTCTAGCTGCAACTTGTCACTGTTGCAGTCTTATCTTTTTGCAGTGAATCTCAGAGAAGAGTCTGTCTCAGTCTTTCCTCTTGGTTTAGATGCAAGACAGCGTTCAAATTCTCCTTACCCGTCCCTTCTGCAGGGGAGGGCTGAACAAGCCCTGTTGCCTCAGCACCTTCATGTACATCTTTGACACTTCCTGCCAGACTCTGTTGCCTCTGCTCTGGTGTGTCAGTATCTTGTTACACAGAACTCAAAACTGGACTCACTTCTGGACAATGGACTCACATGTGCTTCATGGCAGCCAAGTAAAGGGGAATAATCATTTCCTATGATCTGCTGGTTGTGCTCTTGGTAGTGCAACCCAGCCTGCGGTTAGTGCTTCATCACTGCAAGGGCACGTTGCTGACTCACACAGCCCTGCATGCAACTTCCAGCCTCACATTATGAGATATTTTCAGTCTCCTTCCTAGTCTTATGCCCCATCCTCATGTTTTCCAATCGGCTCTTTAATTGAAGTTATTCTCACTGCAAACTCTGCAAACAGAACTAAATCCATTCCTTTACATGCTCACCAATAACAAAAATTAAAAGACTCGCAAAGGACACGTCTCACCAGACACATCATCAGAAAGGTACAAATGGAGTGTTATTAGTTACACCCTGTGAATCTTCAGCATTTCCATAGTCAATCCCAAACTAACGACAGTTACCTTAGCTAGGTATACTCTCCTATGGTTGAAAAATAAATGCAATGTGGACTCATTTAACCTTCCTTATGAATTTGAGGTAGTTAAGCACTTCCCTTGAGGTTAAACTTGACTGTTGTTAGTTGATATCACAACAGAAGAGTATTGTAACTTTCACAAAAGCTTTTTTGGCAATGGAGTTTCCTACACCAAAGGCAATACAAGATAGGATCAAGCCAGGGAATGAGAACTGAAGAGTGTTCCAGTCCCTCCATTGTTTTTCCCATGTACAAGCAGCTGTGAAGATCTGTGCACTGTTTGCTTTTGCTTTCATACATATACTGCAAACGACTGTGAAGTCTCTCTCTCTCAAAACAACACTACCTAAAATGTCTGCTGGCTCTTGAAAGACTCAGAGAAAACTACCCCTGCAGCTAAAGGTCTGCTACCCTCTCCCATTTCAGACCTTTATTTTTACCACCTGCCAAACAAGCAAAGAAAAATTTCTGAACTAATGCAGCACAGGTTTTCAGACAGGGGAAGATCAGCATATTGGACTTTATTATTCCTATTTCTTTCCCACAATCCTTTCTTCAGTGACTGAAAAAGACTCTCTGACCTCTGCAAAGCCCATTTGACCTAGAATGCTGCTGCTATTGCTGGACTGCTTTTCATCCTCTCCTTTTTGGCACCCTCTTGAACCCACGAGCTTCTTGCTTTTATAAAAGCCTTGTTTGGACTCTCTAACAACTCTACATCGTAGCCAGTAACTAGCCTTCCTTATTCAAAGGGATCAGATGTCATAAAGTGACACAAAGAGTAAAATGCTCTTTGACAGAAAAAGGATCATGTGTCAAAGTAGATCCTTCCCTGATTAACTGGAGAACATTGTCACTTGGCTTTGCGAAGGACAGACTTTAGAAAATTAATCAGTAGTGTGCGTTTTTAATTTCCTTTTATACACAATAAAGTATGATGGGGAGAGTTTCACAACAGTTCCTGGTGTTCACTAAGGTTAACAGCAAGCTAGAATGATTCACAAGGTGATTTCAGGGCTCTAGATGGTCCCTTACTTCAGGTGAGGAGAGGGGCAGGGTGCCTAATCTGTGCAGTTCAAAAAGACTGCCAACAAGCAGACAACGTAGGTTAGAGGAGGAAGATAACACAGAAATATATTTAAGAGCAATTATAGATAGCTTCAAACTTGCACTTCATAAATCACCACGTGTAACACTGGTAACACGCTGTGTTAAATAACAGGGCTCTTTGGGGGTGTTTGCAGGACAGGAAAATCGAGATCTAAACCCAATATAATGAGCCTGGTGAAGAAATAACTCACTCTCTCTGTTTTGCTGGGAATTATTAGTCTTAAGTGATAGATTTGGCCAATCTGCATCCTTTTCAGAGGTGGTCAGCTTCCACCAAGCATGCTGTAGCATCTAAACAAATGGACTGTGAAGGTGATTTTCATGAGCCACCTTAGAGAACACACTCTATAAAATTGCTTGAAAAGTATATGCAGTGTAATGATTAAAACCAGAAATGATTAGTGTACCTATGCAATAAAACAATGTTTTATTAGGTGATTTTTAAGACCACAGAAAAAAGGCCATTTGCTCAACTTTTCTTTTTAAACTTTGCCATCTTTCTCCTCTTGTGCACTCTGTATCAATTCATTCTCTTCCTTAGTTTGTTAACAATTCCATAAAATCTCTACTGCAGTTTCGTATTTATAGCATAATCCCCAGCAGAAAACTATAAAACACTTTTGCATTGTAATTATCCTTTCCTTCCCCAGCAACTGGCTGCCAGCAAGCTCAGCAAAGAAGAGACACAAAAACCCAACCCTAAACCGAGCACACATACACATAGGTACAGGCACCCTTGTGGGATTTAAGGGCTCTTTCCATAGTACAGAGACACCACTCTACTCACAGTTGTACATTTATTTCTAATTAAAAGTGATTGGAAGGGTGGAAGAGAATCAGGTCAACCTGTAATAATCTATTACTGAAACCATTATGTATTACACACATACAAATAAAAAATTTTGAACAGTTGCCTTCTATTTTTGGGGACAAAGTATACTTGTTTTGGGCACAGAAGCAATTCTACTGAGAACTGCTGCACAAATGAGAAAAAACCCCTTCCTATCAATTCAGACTTACTAGGCAGTAATGGCAACAAATACTGATTTTGTGTAATACCAAAAGCTAATAGTGAACTACAGGCTGTAGTGATGGTTAACAAAATGGGATTTCATCACTCTTGCAGAACCCTCCAGTTCCCCCATCAGTGCATCCATCGTTTTCCCTTACATCTCTTTCTCTTTTTATAGGATAGTACCTATAGTATAATCTGAAGTCAGACAGAGCCCTGAGAAAATTTTGTGAACAAACCACCTCTCTAACTTACAATTAAATTGGCACAAAACAACTCCATTTAATTGGCCAAAACATACTTCAGCCAAACCACCAATAATGTAAATACCTACACAGAAGATTTTCAGCAGCTAGCTCCAGATTTAGATATGAAAACATTTTCATACACCTCTACAGTATAAAGACACAAAGCTTTACTCTGACCTTTTTAGATGTATATTAACTGACTCCTCTTGGACCTCCTGATCAGTGAAATACTTGCTTTCTTCTCCAAGAGGCCTTTTCAATAAACTTGGGCCGGTGGTTTACTTTGGCAATTATATTTCCAGAAATATTTTAACCTTGAAGAGCATGTTTCTTTTCTGAGTTTAGTTATTACACATTTTACTGCACATACACACTGGATTACTCTGCTATCATATTTCTCAGGGCTGTAAGACATCCAATTATGTCAATAAAAGCATATACCTGGTGAGAGACTAATTTGAGTACGTGAACACTTCTTGTCACTAAAACAGTGTGCCTTCTGAACAGACTGCCCAGTAAAGAAAAAATTATTCTTGCAGGGAAGAAAACTGAGGGCTGGAGTACCTAAATTATCTCCCTGGAGTTCCTGTGTGATACCCTCTGCAAGGGCACTGTACCATTTTTAAAGGATGTTTCCTAGGCCCTTTGAAGACCAGACTCCCGTGCTTGGACGAGGGCAAACCAAGAGCAGTGAGGCCAGCAGAGTGCAAGCCAATCACACTCAGCACCTAAAACACTGCCAGGCACCCCTGGGTCTCCACTAGCAGGAAACAGGCACACACATGCCTGTGCACACACACATAAGGGCAATTGGTTTCACGGAATTATAGCAAGAGATGGACTTCTTCTTCAGTGACACAGACATAGCCAAGCAACCACAGCATGGGAAAAGAATCTGCAGGGAGGGTATCATGACCGCAGAGGAGGGCCATGAAGATGATCAGAGGGCTGGAGCACCTCTCCAGTGGAGACAGGCTGAAAGAGCTGGGTTTGTTCAGCCTGGAGCAGAGAAGGCTCTGGGGAGACCTCATAGCACCTTTCAGCTCCTTGAAAAGGGGCCTAAGAAGAGAGCTGGAGAGGGACTTTTTACAAGGGCATACAGTGATAGGACAAGGTGGAATGACTTTAGGCTGGAAGAGGGTGGGTTTAGATTAGACATTGGGAAGAAATTCTTCATTTTGACACTGCAACAGGTTGTCCAGAGAAGCTATGGATGTCCCATCCCTAGAAGCATTCAACATCAGGTTGGATGGGGCTTTGAGCAACATGGTCTAATGGAATGTATCCCTGCCCAGAGCAGGGGTGTTAGATGATCTTTAAGGTCCCTTCCAATCCAAACCATCGTATGGTGCTTTGATTCTATGAACTCCACACTCCATACATGAAGTTACCTTTTCTGGCAATGCACACTGAACCTCTCCCCGGGAGCCTAGTAAGAAGAGGAATATCAGACAAGTAGAGAACAAAGTGCTCACAGAAGAGCACTGCTCTCATGCCACCACTCCTCTTTGACAGAAGATGGACTACATCAGATTATTTCAGACATAAGCAGAGATAGAAAAACTTAAGTCAGAGCTGAATTTGGCCTGCTCTTCCACAGTCCTCTTGTGAAGTCAATTATCTCATCAATCATGCTTTGCCCTGGGGCTCTCTTTCCCTATTAACTTCAAAAAATGCAAACATGCAAGAGCGGTAACTGGATGTTACACTTTGTACTGATTTGTGGATAGTAATATGTTAATGGCAGTGCCATCTCTGGTGCTCTGGTGAACAATAGCCTGATGCAAGAAATGGGTCATCATCTGAACGCCCACTTGGAAAAAATTTCTCCCTTTCATTTTATGCGCTGTTAGTATCAGATCCTGCTTCCTCTGCAGCAGTTAGGTTTTGCCCCTGACTTCAATGGCAGCAGGATCAGACCGTTCACTGATTAAAATGCAAAGCTGCAGATATCTCCTGCATGGGATGAATCCCCACAGGGAAAATTTGTCTGCATTTTTATTCATGTGAAGCATTTTAAGGCTTTCATTTACACAGTTCATTCAATAATAATGTGCATGCTGTATAATGGGGTACCTGATTAAGCATGCTTAAGTGCTTTGCTGGAGCAGGGCCATTTCTAGAATTTGAAGATTTGCTATGATCACACCCTCAAAACAGGCTAGCTAGTTTGGGGAATTTTTCACCTGAGTTAATGGGCTTAAATAGGATCAGCATAAAAGGGGGAAATTTGGAATGTCTTTGAGTTTCTTTCTTTGTAGCCTCAGTTCCTCCTCAGTTTAGGCTGAGAAGGTCACCCTGGTTTAGGTTTTAAGTTTGTCTATGAAACCCTCCAGTAACTTTTAAACTGGCTACCAGCTTCTCCTGAATGAGTCAGGAAGAATAACAGTCTGATGTTCAGTTCCAGATGTTTATAATAAAGAGGTAGGACAGAGCACAGAGACTTTCTTCATGTGTTGACATAAAAGCTCATTCTCTATAATTTACCAGGGATACTGAGGGAAGGATGTTATGAACAATAGCAAAACTGCAACTCCAAGCATGGTGGGGTTTAGATATCAGAGAACTCAGACATTAATGCAGAAGTTCAAAAGAAATGCTTAAGGAATCGATGGGGTCTGGAGGAAGAAAATAAGAAAACGAAGAAAGAAAGAAAGAAAAAAGGGAGAAGTTCTCAAATCCTAACATCCATTTTGGTTTTGAAAAGCAAGAACCTCAAGCTCCTGTGATTTTCATCTTCACCTACTTTTTCCCTTTTTATTCATTATTGCCCTCTCTCTTTCCTGTTCTTATCCCTAATTAAAAAACCAAAATGGCAATTAAAAAAAAAAAAAGGCACCTTCTCTTTTAAACTCCAAAAACCCAGTCAATTTCTTTTCCTAAAACCACTACACAAGGAGTGTGTTTGGAAAATTTTTTAGCAGGTGTGACTGGCCACTGCTCTACTTTGTACAGTACAGTTTGCACAGTAATGCTCAAACATTACCTTAATTCTCCTGATTGCTCATAATTTCAGCATGGTATTATAAAAGTCTCCACTCACCTTAGAGCGGCCCCTATCAAACCAGCACAGAATCAAGCTGGTGGTTTGTTATTACTCTTCCCATTACAGCATGCAAGTCTAAAGATTTCTGTCTCAATTGCTTTCAGCCTGCTAATTTTCTCACAGGCACTAATTTAAGTCTGTGGAAAAAACCGCAAGGAGTTTCCCTGTGCAAGGACTTTTTGTGTAAAAGAATGCAATCGATACATTGCCAAAGCCTTGTATTATGAACATGTATTTAATGTACTCTGAAAGTGAAGAAAAGCCTTTTTAGTACAGTCTGTGTCCTTTGTAAGAGCAGGCTGAAGACAAATGATTTTATTTCAGGAACATCTGAATCCCATTGATTAGCATGATGAATACAGAACAGGAAAGCTGCCAGGTACAGAGGAAGCTGGGCATGTCCACAAGGCAGTGGAGCAAACAAGCAAATTACAGTATATGCATGCTTTTTTTTTTTTTTTTTTACCCAAATGTTTTCATTTGGAAAACTTGGAGACTTAAACCTCTAAGTTTCTTTAACTGACTGGTCAGTTAATCAGCATATTGCTCTAATTCTCTGAAGGCAAGCAGAGAAGAGTTTTAGAAGTGAAAAAATACCATTTTAAACTGTAAGTAATCAATAAAATAGTCACATACATTACATTTAATTGGGATAAGATCTCTTCTGGGAAAAAAAAAAAAAAAAGATGTTGCTTATTTTAGGGGAGAACGGTGGCATAAGTTTTGCTTAGCAAAAAATAATTATGTCACTCCTAAGCATTGATTTAACACGTCTGAGACTGGTAGTACCCAAAAAAGGTTTCAGAACAAAACCAAGATACCAATACATTCATGCAGTAGACCCCAAAGTGTCATCTACTTCCAACACCACCAGTAAGTTATATAGGGTGGCCCTTTACAGTCTTTGGCAGTCCACGGTGAGGTTTTCTGGAGAACAAGTCCTGTAACAGTTTGTTTGCCTTCCAAAATGCTCCATCTTTTACAAGTAAAAGTTAAGTAAACAAAGCTCTTATCTTGAACTTGAAGCCAGTAATTATTTTTTTCATACAATCTTTACAATTCTTATATATTTCATCATAATTCTTACGTTTTAAGAAGTATATTCATTCAGGTCTGTTGAATGAAACATGAAACATGACTGTTTCATCCATAGACACACCTTAAAAATAGAGCTGTTGCATGCTTCCATAAGTTTAGAAAAAAAAGTTGAAACTATTTCCGCATGAAGTTTTATGCTTTTACAAACAGTAAAAATATTTCCCTTTTAGTTTTTAACTTTCTGTCAAGTGAAAAAATTGAGAAAAAAAACAAACATGGAGGAGAAAAGAAAAATGCTTACCAACATGTTTTAAAAATCAGAAATCAATAACAATTTTTATTAAATGTTTGAAGTAGAAAAATTACTTGTTTTGTTTGCTCTAACAAGTAAGCAGATAATCCCCTACCAGTCTTTCGCTGTTTACGGGAGGGCACCATATATTTAGAAACTTTATTTTCGCCTTTCAATCACAACAGTCTTAGAAGAAAAAAATTGTATTTGTCTGTTATAGTGCTCCTTTCTCATTCTTTCCTCCATCTTCTTTTGTTTTAGGTCTTTGTCCTCTATTACACCTCAACTTTGCTTATGGTTAGAAAGTAATTATTTTATCCATGCCAGGAACCAATTATGGAATCCCCAAAACAAGCTGACAAAAGAAATGCTCTCTCTGCTCTCAGCCTTTTGTTCCCTCATGCCCGAAAACCCAGAAGTGAATGGCCATGGCCAGAATTCTCAGTTTCTTAGAAGAAAGTAGGCAGGCATTTTAGTCAGTGTTTACTGACTTAGAAGTGGTAATAGGAAAAGCTGAGTATGAGCATCTCTAAGGATGGAAAAGCACTTTGGTATGAGAATCATCACCTACCTGGAACAGAGAAAAATTTTCAACAGTTTGTTTACTGTAACTCCTTGAGCATTGCCTGTGTTTGAATCAGTACGATCTGGCACTACAAATGCCACTTCAAATACCAACCTTCCAGTTTGATTTGGCCCATACCTATGTGTAAACTTGGCATAACTTCAAATTCACACCCAGGATGAACACTGTCACACACACACACTTGCACCACATGCATGTATTTGGTTGAACACAGATGTTTAGACCTGCTTGTTGCGGATAAAGTGTGAGTTGTTCTATGTGTATGGGCATGATGACTTCCTCACATTCCACCATACAAGGGCAGCAGAGTGTGTCCAAGATGCCACTCAAATATTAACAGTACAGTTCTAGTAGTTAAAAATGCTCTTATTTTGACTAAGGAAGAAGAAAAAAGGGAATTTTGTTTCACTTGGAAGAAACATTCACAGCTTATCCACAGACCACTTGGATTGCAAAGCTGGTCTGCAAGGGAATTAGAGGAGAAATGCCTTGACATTCAGTCAGGATGGGAAAAGGGAAGACCAGGTTTATTCCACACTACAGGAAATAGGTAAATAGCTAGTTAAAAATCTAAATACCACGAAATGAGGCTAGAAAGACTATTTCATTTACTGGGGTCCAGTCCCATATTTATGTAACCAGGAAACATTTTCTTTGATTATTGAGTGTGTGAGTGTGTGTGAGTGTGCTCCCTTACAGTCAGACTGACTTCTCTGCCTCAAAGTCTGCAAAATAACAACTTTTATTTCCAATACAGGCAGGCAGCATAGTGTAAGGGAATGTAAGGGGATACAAAATACCCCCACTTTCCAATCAGTGTTTCCTGTACCCAGGACTCAGACTCCTTCCTTAGAACTTTCTCAGGGCATGACAAAATGAAGCAGATCTGGTGACCCAAATTTACAATTTTCTTATTAGAACTGAACAGAAAAATTTTTTTTTTCATGTTCAGGGTACATTTAAGGAATAGAAAGGACTCAGTGGTTGATACCCGTTCTGTATGTTACCAGCTTCTGGAGTCATTCATTCTTTCTTTTGCCTTGGTGCTTTCAACAGTCATTTACTACTTGGAGCCAGAGCACTACAGAAGAATATGCAATAAGAAAGGAACAAAATAGGGGATTCTTGCAGAGAAATATACAAGATCACCTTTCACCTCATCCACCTCAGCAAAAATCAGCATTTATTACCTGTAAGCTCTTCTGGATAAACAAAGAACTAATGATGTCACTTTTTGTTTTGTCAACTTCTTACGAATTTTAGCAGTGAACTTCTCTACCCATGGAGCTGCTACAGCAGAAGCTTGTGAACAAGAAGTGTGTAAACAGAGACAGCAATTTTGTTTCACTGTCCTTGAGGGGGGAAGTCCATAGTTTTGCAATGACATCAGAAAACAACATAGCTGTAATTTTCGAGGGATGGAATAAGTTCCATTCTGTCTTCTAAAATAACATGTATTTTTGTATGGAACGTTAAATGGTGCCTACTGCATGTACTAAATATATATTGAGAGTCATGGTAGTGACTGGAAGCCAAGCTCAGAAGACAGAACTGCTGTCATACATACACGCACAGAGCCCAGCTCTCAAAAAAAGGCACTTTTATACTGGGACAGAACAATAGAGAGGGCTTAAACTGGCTGTAAACATAAATGATGAGGGTATGAGAATCATGACCACAGATTTTACTTTAAAAAAGCATAATAAAGGGACAGATGATGGGCATGTGATAGATTGGATGGCCATACATTTAATGAACAAATGCATCATAAGTCTTTGCAATTTATCATACAATTTGAACTGGATGATTTCTCTACCCATCATTCTCCCTTGGCACTTACTGGAGCACTCTACATGCCATGGACAGCTTTAAATAATTCCAGTTGAAAAACAACAAGAAGAGAAATAATTCCTTTTCCCATTCATATATTTAGAATATTTTTTTCCATATTTTACCTGCCCCGAATAATTTTCAGTGCTGGACCAGTAGCACATTTTCTGAAGACAAAAATGGAATGAGTTCAAAGTTTAGTATTATTCTACAGCCTTGTCATTAGAAAAGGGAAAAAAATCCATCTGCCCAGTAAGAAACATAACATTCATTTCAATCCTCAAGGATTCCAACTGTAAGAAAAAAAATGAAAGCATTACATGTAGAAAATATATTTAAGGATGTTTTGAGAATCAGGGATTTTAGTCTCTGAGTGGCTGGATTGCTGAAAATGAAGTAATTTGTCTGTGAAAGAAGACGGGTACTAAACTGATCTGGTCATGATTTTAAAATTCTAAGACTCAAGCTGATTAAATCCACCAGGCAGAACACAGTCTTTCTATACTGGTACTAAACCTGACCTGCTCCTATGCACTTACGCATAGTTTCAAGCACGTACACCAACCACATGCACTAACTACCATTTGCACAGCTGCCATAGATACAGAGGAAATATCCATGCAATATAATAAGCAACCCAATATGCCACCATCCTCTGAGAAAGCTTGGAGAAGAGATTTGAGCTTGCATCTGGAAGACGCCATTGCAGTGGCATCACCTCAAAATGTAATTTTATCTTAATTTTCTTATTTGTGATGAAACTGATTTTAAAAAAAAATCTATCAACAAAATGTATTTTTTCTTTTTAGTTGCAGAAAAAAACCGACTCCAAAAAACTAAAAACTGAAAAACTTTTTGTAAGTGTGAGATCTATCAGGTTAAAATTCACTTTTAGCGTTATTCTTGCTTGCTCTCTACTGTGAATCTGGGACAACACCGGCTCCCTCTGGCGACCAATGTACAAAAGGATTTCAGTAAAATCTTGTGCATCGCGAAGCTTAATCAGTTTCTAGTTCACTGGATTTCGTACGAGTTGAGAAAATTCATCAGAATAGGTTTAATCATAAATTATACCTCTGTCCTTATTCCCTAAGAGCACTGAATGTCACTGACATTGGAGCTGTATGACAGGAATTCGTTTTGATTTATAAGTTACCCCTGCATTTATCTGTCCTCCAGAAATGGCTCAATGGTATTTTCCATTTTTTTGGATTGCTTATTTGGTTTTCACCCCAGATATCTTAACTTGAAGGACAGCATTTGAACAAGGCTGTTTGGCAATACAGAAAAATCCTGATTATATTAAATGTGTTGCTTACTAACTCTGGTAATAGCATTCTGGTGAAAAACTGTATTCTAGTAGTCTATTTGTTATCAACTTCTCCATGTCACTCTCACTACCCTTCCAATGTCTCCAAGGTTAAAATAAAAGGAGTAAAACCAAGCCAATGTCCTTTCATATCACTGCTAACCTAAGACTCCATCAAACAGATGGAGACCTAAACTGATACTCCTTCCTGTTATTGCACATGACAGAAAAACTCATTCTCTTTCAGAAGCCAGGTTGAGGAGCCCTTACAAATCCTGAGCTGAAGCTTGGAACAAACAGGAATTCCCCAACTGTACCTCAGGGCTGAGCTGTTGCTCATGAACCAACTCCCAGTGAGTTCCCAGTCCTGCAATCGTGCTTTGCTTAAGCCCTTTACCTCCTTGCACACATGATATTATGAATTAACAGTTCTGAGACTGAGTACTGACTCAGATACACTGAGTATCTGTGTCATTCCACTCCACAGATTTGGATTTCATGAGTGTCACTGAAAGTTTTTTCTGACACCATATACAGTACTGCGAGGTTTCAAACTATGCTAATGTCACAGTATAATTTCTTACAACTAGGATGATTTCTTGTAAAGATGCAAAAAAATTTTCTTCTATTTTTTTTGTAAGTTCTGTTTAATAGTATATATGTACCTGTAACTTATGAAATCATAATAAACAAAGGATATGAGTGAACATAAGCAATGATTTTTTTTAAAATCCTGAAAGGCAGAGCTGGCTAGCTTAAGCTGGTCTTTAAAATATTTTATCTAGGATTTCACAAAAAGTGTTAATTCCCACAAACATATTTTAGAGGTAAATTTTGCATTTTAATAAAAGAAAAGGTAAATTAAGTATAAATAATGAACTTTTTGAGTTTTCACCTACAGCTTTTAAGAGATTGAGGAGGCTACCTGAAGAGACTGCTTTTCATAGGAAACATGCCAGCAATGTGGAGAAGAGCCATAGCTGTATCCTCTCAAAGCAAGGAAATTTCTTCTTTAAAAATGTGTTTTTCTTGAAAACTTGTGCCACCTTTCAGCGAAAATGGTGTCAATGGAAAGAACTGCTTTGACACTACACAGTATGTTGTACTCAATATAAAACATTTTGTTTCACCACTTCATTACTTTTACCCTAGTCTGAACTCCATGGGCCAGATAACTCTAGAGTTACAAATAGGATGTAATAGAGTAATGAGAATGGGTAAATTAGGTTCTTAATCTTCACATTGTGAACACCTACTTGTTTTTTTTTTTTTTTTTTTAAGAGAAGACTTACAATTAAACTATTGTCCTGTCTTAAGAAGGTATTACAATGTACCTGGCAGCTCAGAGAGTTCAAATCTACTCCACTTTTATTAGAAGACCCTTAGGGTACTAAGTATACTTTCTAAAGCATCACTTAAAACTTATTAACTACATGTCATATTTGTATTAAAAACTGTCAAACCCCATTTTAGTCATATTTCATATTATTTGTAGTAATGCTTTGCTTTCTTATTCTCCATTTTGCCTACCTGGAAAGGATTCAAGATTAACATGATTATTTGCTTGAGGGTAAAACAATAATTTTTCATCATTTAAATCAGAGTTATGTATTGCAAGTCACTCATTTAAATAACATGAATGTCTTAAAGCACAGTACATGCGAGGTCAGAATAGTTGTGGGTGTGTGCACCATTACATTACAACTCATAAAGCCTATGTTTGTAGTTCAGGATTATTAAAAATATATGTCTTATGGGCCGTTCTCATGAAGAACTTCCTTCAGTACAAAGAAGATTTTGCTAAGTACAAACTTATATATGATATTTTAATTAAAACTCACTGACTGTTCCTAGTACAAGTGCAAAAAGGAGACTTGTGGAACGAGATTTCTGTTGAGCAAACAGTGTTTGCATCTTTTGTTACAGAAATAGAACACACACCTTGATTTCCACAGGATGTCTCCAGCATCAAGATAAAATTACTCATATTAAGCATCAGGATGAAAGCAGAAGTAAAGAATATGAATCAGTGCATTTGGTATTGGTTCTTGGTATTCCTTTTAAGCCCCTTATAGATGCAACAGATCTTCCTGTTTCTTTTTTTCTTGACAGCTTGATTGATAGCCAAGATATAGAAAGAATCTTGCACTTCAACTTGACTAGGCCATGCCCAGTTCTAGTTTTGTTTCAAAGGAACAAAATAGATGCAATAAGAGGAAGATAGAACAATAGAGAATACAAAATTTTATACTTAGAGTAATAGAAAGAAAAAACAATGTTTTTAGAAACTTTTCATTAAAATTTTTAACAATATGAAAAGTAAGACACCCTGTCCCAAACCTACACTCTTTTGCAACATCAAATTGAACCATGGCTCAAAATAAAGAGAATCTTTTGGAAAAGAATGACAGATAATCTTTCTGAGGCTGGTATACAGATTTATATAACACACCATTCAGTTCTGGAGCATACATCTCACAAATGAGTATGAACCACAGCCAAAAATAATCAATAGTAATTAAAAGAGAATGTGCGAGTTTAAAAAGAAAAAAAGCCAAAATCTCAGTCAGAAAAAGAGGGGGTTTTTTTCCAGCTGGGGAGGAAGGAAGGCAACAGAAGAATCAGGGTAGCAGAGGCAACAGGAGGTTCAGAAGTATGAAGGTCATAGGAGGAGAGGCAAGGTCTGTCAGACACGCTTGGAGTATGAAGGGAATGATGCACAACAGTAAACTGTTGGGGGAAAAGAGTAAAAGAATAAAATTGTAAGTATTGTGTAGGTCAGTGAGAAGAATGGCTAGCATGCTCAGTAACATTAAAATATCAGATGCCCAAAGGAGGCGTAGGTGCATGGGCACGTGTGTTAAAATTTGGAATCCCACAGATGCTCTGAGACTAACTCCCCGGGTTCATGTGTAAGCTAACTCAATCCTAACAGCACAAGACCTACTGATATGCAGTATGTCTATGAATTCTGCTTTACCTGACCTGAATTTTAATTCTCCAGAAGGTGCAAGATAGATGAGACTGGAGATTCAACTACATTCTTTAGCCTCAGATTGCCTGAATGAGTAAAAATAATGAGGGCAATGAAAGCCTCCTAAGCCACACCTGCAGGTGTTCTTGCTTTAAAGACCACCTCTAAGGAAGAAAAGGCTGGGTCACTTGACACGTGCCTTATGAAGCAGTGTACCGTGACAAGCCAGCAAAACTCCCTGCATAGCAGCCCTCAGCTCTCAACTGATTTAGAGTCACATGTAAGAGAGTGAAGTTTCCTCTGTTCCTCTTGAACCCATTTTTGGTTCAAGCTAACAAAACCCAAGTCTTAGAATCTAGCCCTGTGAAAGACTAGACATATATATAAGGTGACTGAAGAAATACAACTGAACTTCTTGTGAAACTGTCATTGCCTTTGTCAACTGGCTTGTATTATCTGTTCACTCATCAGTGATATAATGAAAAAAAATTAAAAATTAGATATAAGGCTCTTTTCTGTTCTCCTGGTTCCTTAAAATTAACCTGGTTTTATTCAACTGGTAGTATGTGTGTCATTTACAGAAAATAAAATGCTTGTACCCACTCCTTCACCCCTTAAAAACCATCCCATTAAGTGATGATTGACTATTTTGAACTATAGTTACAAACAAGGACAGGTTCAAATCAGGATTTCATTTCTTCAAAGACAGAGCACTTTCTGAAATTTACAAATCAATCAGTTGTCAAGCCCTTACCCAGTGTGAACCCTGAGAGCACTAGTACTTATCCAGTGCCAGAGTAAAAATTTTAACTTTGGGATCTCACTCTACAGGGAGGTGAACTGTGTATTCTTTTTCATAGAGCTTTTCTTACTGCATATCATAATGATAGCTCGTAACTAGCCAAACAAAGAGCTGATCGTGGAGTTTCACAGGAATACTGAATTTACTCTAACAAGCTGGCTGACATTTCAAGGCAGCACGTTTCAGTTGTTTGTCTAGGTGCAGCAGCCTTTCACTATGTGCATTCTTTACCTCAGGTAAGTAGCACAGAGCTCACTGTCAACTCACGTATTGGGAACTCCACAGGCAATGTGACATAACCAAACACCATGCAACAATCTCCATCTCTGCATTCCCAAAGTACACTCAATCTTAGAATCAGGCTGTGAACAATCTGATTAGTAAGATAAGGAAGGAGAAAGGATCCCATAAACACATCGATTTAAACCTGCACACAACATGCAGTTAAGGTTCTACCAGACCAAATGTTAGTGAAACAGTCCGGTAATTAGAATAAAAAGATTTAAGAGTAAAAACTGTGAGGAACTTTTGTACTCTTGTTTATGGAAGAGATTCTTACCATTTGATACAGAAAAGCTGAAGTATCTTATTCATACTCATGAATTACTTGCACTCCACATAAGTTTGGGAAACTCAGTGAAGAGTGATGGCCACCACTCTCTATGAAATGAAAATCCCTCAACATGTGTTTCCCAGAGCACAAGGAGACAACTGTGAGGGAGGGAGGGAGGAAGGACAGAAGAACAGAAGGAAGGAAGGAAGGGTGAAGGACAGCCCCTTCACAGACGGTGGCAGATCAAAAGGAGTGAGAATTTCAACTCCATATATCACAGAATTTCTAAATGGGAATTTTTTCTCTTGGAAGACATATTGCTGTTGACAGTCACCCACCCAGCAAAGGAAGACCACAATCCTCATCACAGAAAGCTGTTTTGAGAATGACTTCAGAACATCCTCCTCCCTACCTTGTTCGATGAGAAAACACGTTTACTGAGGTTAGAGTTGGGAAGATTAAAAATTTTGTTGTTCTTTGAATCTACCACCCAAATCTTATTTGCACTGCTTGAGGCATTCTCAGGCAATAAAAGACATCGTTGCAAAACCTTGTTCTTACACAGCTCAATCGCTACGGTATCTAAGCACCTTTCAGAGTGGCATTAGGCAATGTAATTAGCATCTGTCCCACATGCTGCTGTCTCTCATGGGTACATCTATACACACTTCTCTTGTGTAAATCTACACACTTATCTTTATCTAGCTAGGACATAGCATAATTACAGAGCTAAAACTTGTCGCTCTCCAACACTGATGCTTTAAGTCTAAAATCAGTACCCACTAAGCTCTTGCTCTCAGTAAATTGAGGATAATAAAAATGCATGTTTTGTTTCTATGTACAAGCTTCATCAAATCCTTTTGGCTGAGATACTATGTTTGTTTAAGAGCAAATTATCTCACTGATTAAATCAGGGCTGCATTGATTAAAGGGTATTTGATCAGCAAGGTAGATCAGGAAAGCATTGCAAAATTAACAGTGATAGAAAATCAAATGAAGCAGAAATATTAATGCAAAGAAGGCCACAATAGATTTTTAATAAAGAAAACATTGTAGGCAAGCTGATGGTATCTAGAACAAAAAGAAGATTTTAAGTATGATATGATTTCTGTGCATAAGCTGGTAAAGATGTCTTAGGGTTAATCCTCAATAAGATTCATGTTTTCTGTTAGTATGATCTCCTTAATTTCCATCACTAGCTCCAATAAAACTTACCAATTGTATTTCCTCAGCACAGATTTGAAAAATATTGCTTTAGATTTAGCTGGTAATCAACAGCAAACACACCCACAATAATGTATCAGAGTAGCTGCAACCTGCAGAGTACTTTTGGCAAACATAAGGTCCTGGAAAGAGACCTTCTGTCAGATTAGCAGCTAATGGAAACATTTCTCTATCCCATGGTTAGGAGACACCCTCCTAGTCTTCAAAGGAAGTGAATCCATGAGATGTCATAACGTGCAGAGCTCTGCTGCTTTTATTGGCTCTACATGGGTGTGCAGGGCAATCCCACAGGGAACATAATACATGATCAAAGACTTGGATTGTGTACAAAGATTTAAAGGCAGTCAATGGATAAGCACGAAAAAGTAGCATGAAAACATGCTTTTTACAAGTACATGGGGACGTGGAAAATACTGTACTTCTTTGTCTGATAACTGTTATGCCCCAGGGTGAAGAGCACACAAAGGACTACCAAGAGATGCCAAGAAAGATGTACCCATTAGGACAGGATGGCCTTTAAAAATATACAGCTCCTGTAAATGGTTTAATTTTCCTAAGGAGGATACTGTAGTTTTCAACCTAGACTGACAGACCCATTGACTCTCAATGGAACTTGTCTCTGGAGACAAAAAAATTGTTAGTACAGAAAAACAAACTTGGGGAATTAATACAAGACAACAGATTTTTTTTTTTTTTTCAGTTGAACAAAACAAAAAAGCTTGATGGTTATTTTTAAATGCTTCTGTACAATGGCCAGGTATCACATGCAAAACTCTCTCGAAACAAGTGTTGTGTTTACTTGATATTAGTTAGTTACACTGCATTGGACATTTTGAAAGACAACAGGCTGGAAAAAGGGGGAAAAACAGACACAGATGTCTAGAGAGCAGAGAGGAAAGTCTGGAAAAGCTACCCCTGAGAGTAATCATCAAAAGAGTGGAAATGCAAATACAGATATTTTCAAACATACGTTTAGGTACCAGCTCTGTTGGTGCTGTAACATCTGCTTCTCTGTAACACACTGTTGGATCCACAATGTCACTGCCAGGAGGAGGGTAAGGTGGGGGTGGGGGGATCACTAACTGGGGGGGACCACGAGTGGTGCCCCTAGGAGGCTTTTGTGGCACCTGCCGTCCATCACCTACAGGGGGATCAATTAACTTGTTACTTCATTGCAAGATAATGATCGCTCTGTTTGTTGTTATTTTTTTAAAATCACACATTGATTTTCCCTTACCCACATCCAAGGTCTCTCTGGATCTACTTCTGCTCTTATCTACATACAAATAATTACGGCAGAAGGAAAAGGTGGGTCTTAAACCAACAGCAGTGGGACCAGAATTGAGCCCAGTACACACATGTACATTATAACTAACAGTTAAAATCACCAGTTTTGGCAGACATAAGGAAGGAGAAAAGTAGTTGAGTTAAATAAAAAAATTGAAAAAAAGCAGTGTAAGAAAATGCGAAAAATATGTTTTATTTTATCTTCTGAAGTGTCAAACTGCCTGAGTTTGCTGACCTCTCAGATACTTTATATGACTATTTTCCTGACTCTTCCTGAGAAAAAGAGGAAGATGCCTTAGGTCAGTATTTTGAAGTAGCTATCTTACAGGTTTTTCTGTTCTTTTTTTTTTTGAGTTGGTTTTCATTATTTTGACATTGTAGAGAAGCAGATGATTAAGTTGTTTCATGCAAAACAGTGTTTGAAGCTATCAAAGGAAATGCCCATAACTTTGTCTGGGGGATTATTTCAACACTATGTGCAATAACTAAACAAATACATGTGTCTTGCACTGTACTCTGTGAACCACTTGCAAAGTTAAAAAGCTGCTGCCAGTCTGTAGGGTACAGAACTTGAGCTACTGCTATTTGGAAAGCCCTTAGAGGCTGAAAGTGCACTGAGGAACCACAACTACCCGCTCGTCCTGCTCTCATACCCTGCCTCAGGCATGTGGTCATTGCTGAACATGGATGCTGGCAGGGGCAGATCTTTGGTCTGATCCATTCCTACACTCTCAGGCTTGCGTTTTGGGGCTGCTGAGAAGGGAAGCAGCACCAAGGGGGAAGAAAAAAGATTAAACCATTATGATTTTCTACTTAGGAGTCACTAGCTTCCAGGGGAGTATCTTCCAGAGACACATTTTAACCCTGGCAAATGTGCAAGCCCTTTTTTTACTGCTTTGAGGAAATTTGGCACAATACTTTGGTATCACAATAAATGATTCAGTATTGAATACTACAGTGAATTTGCCAGTTTGAGAATATTTTTGATAGGATCTTCTGCTTTGATTCACATGGCTAACTTGAGAGCTCCATAGGTACCTTTAATACTTTTTCAATCATGTGGCTGACTATTTCTTGCAGCACGTTTTTCCCCTCACTGGAGTCTTGCTTTTTTCACAGCTTTTCTCTCATGCTTTCAGAGCCATCTGTGCTTTCTCATTGTTTTCTTGCAAGGGCCCCGAAGAGAGGCTGTTTTACCAACCCTCTCTGGCTGTAACATTTTTTCTTTTTAATGAACACATTCATTCAAGAAAGTAGCAGAAAACGAAAAGCACTGAAGACAGGGCTACTGTGGGACGAGTTCTTTGTCAGTGTAAAATAATAAGTCTCCATTAAAGCAAACGATACTACAGAATCCCACATGAGCAGAGTCTGGCCAGCAGACACTTATGTACACAGTATTGAACAGACTATAAGTACCTCTGCTATATCTCATCTGTAACATTTGAGCACCAATACAAAAAAAAAGAAGACTTATAAAAAGTTAAAGCAACAAATGTCATCAAAAAGTGACCAGCAGTAGGGCAAAGCGTGAGAAGCGGTAGAGCGTGACATCTTTAGTGGCTAAAAGTAAGCCAATTTGCTGAAAACTTCTGTGTTATATGGCCCAGCAATAACATTGCCTGTAGAGAGTTTAAATAAGAGATGTCAATGGAGTCGAATATGTCACATGATAATGGACTCCTGCTGCTACATAAATGCTGAGGCATTAAATGTGAAGCATTTACTGAAAATAAATGTTGGAACAAAGCCAAGAGGTTTCTTTCTAAACTGTAAGGCATCTGTAATGTAAGCAATTATGTATGACAGAATGTCATATCTGTATGTCTTAGGCATTTTGATGAAACATGAGGTCAAAGGCATGAACTGAAGTGCACTGAGTGCATTATGGAACTTGAAGAATGATTCTCTTAATGTACTGAAAAATGAGTTCCAATATGTGGGGTCATTATCTCATATCTTTATCCATTATAAAATCACTTTGCTTGCTAGAAGCATAATCCTGGTGTCCTCACTCAGGCAAAGCTCTCACCAATCTGAACAAGCTACCAGGCAGATAACAACAGAGTTCTGGGAGAATGTTTTTCAGTTTTCCTGTAGGAGTAGACATGGTGCCACATGGAGCTGAAACTACAGTTTCTTTTATTGTCTCTAGGTATGTATGGCATTCCTTTGAGAGCATCAGTTCTTTTCTTCTACTGATTATCTAAAGACTCAGCAGATATTTATTTATAATGAAAGTGAGGCTGAAATTTAAAAAACCAACTTTACTCTGTATGGGCAGTTGATGTCAAATTGTTGGAGGACTATATGAAAATCAAATGCCTTCAGGTTTTAGAAACATGAGGAGACACTGAACCAACCTGACTGTACTTGGGTTCTAGAAGAACTTCATGGCTTGAGATGCATTCAGTATTGCCTGGCCAATCTCTATTTATTATTTATTAGCATTTCCATTTACTATTTCTTTATTTCCATTTACTAGCAAACCAATCATGACCTTCAAGGTGCAGAATAGGCCCAGGGCTAGTGCTTTTGTATGTAAAGTTGGTGCCAAATATTCAAATGATCTGATGAGTGTTATCTATATTTTTACTACCCTGTGGTACTCTGTGTGGTGGCATTAAAAAAACCAAGAGGTAATATACAAACACTTATTTCCAGACTTTCATTCTGCAGAGAAATGTAGGTTTTTTTCCCCAAGTTACAAAAGTTTCCAATCTCACAGCATAACAGAATTAAGGCAACTTCAAACAGTGAGCAGTGAAAGCACATGAATAGGATTATTCAGGAGAAAACGCCTCTCACCCATTGTGCTCTTCCTCTTGTCTTCCCTGTCTTCTGTCCTGTTTGGCATGGCAGGAGTGGGTGGAGCAGATGCAGCTGGTGGAAGAGGGGCACGCCTCTTCTTTTTCCTTAAATCACTGAGGGATGCTCCTTGTGATATCTAGCAAAGTTGAAAAATAAGCACAATAAAGGATGTATTTTGTTGATGTTGCAAATTGTCAACAAGCAAAAGAAAAGTGTTTTCCATATGACCTAATTTCTCAGCACAGTTTATTTATAATGAGCATTTATAGTGACAACAGGAGATTAAAGAAGTACAGTAATATTGCACTCAGAAATGGAAAGAGACAAGAACTGCAGATGAGTGTCACAGCAGAAATACCAGTCTGGTAGGCATTTGATGGTTTTGGAAAAAGTGAACTAGGGAGCCCAACACTCATCAAAGCAGAGTATGACACGATGTGTGTTGTTAATCTTAAGCCATAACATGATCTTCTTTTTCCATTGGTTTCTTCAAGCCTTAAATTATGGTTAAATACTCCAGTTGGCATGTGTAGTGCATAAACTCTCTCTCATTTCTTTTATTTTTTTTCTCAAATTCTTGTCTAAGGACTTCTGAGAGAAGAATCAGAATTGACAGTTTGCTTGCATGATGATATGAGATCATACTGTACTCTATTCATGCCTACTGGACTTCACAGACATACTTTTGAATATCTGTAACACCTTGGCTTCCAATAATTGCAACATGCTGGTTGATATGCCAGGACTTCATTACTGTTTATGCCGCTTTTAAAAATATGAAAAATGTTATTACAAATGACTTGGGTTTCACTGGGTTGCATAATTTTCCGTAGCTTGTTGGAACTTAGCTCTATTTCCTTTTTCCAGAAAAATAATAATAATAATAAAAAAACCATGTAGGAAAGTCTGTGGAATTTTTATATTTGAAAGGTACTGACAACAGCAGTCAGTACCAGGCTTTGCTGAGGAAGAGAGTAATGGTGGCTGCCCACATATGACATGCTGCTGGCATTCCTCCAAAGAAGCCTTCACTTCTTTGACCTAACTGCTCTGTCTGTCCCAATACTCCTGTATCTAATATAGAAAACCACTGGGTGGTTTTCTACTATCTCAAAGGCCCAGCTAATAAAAATAAAAATAAAAATAAAAATAAAAATAAAAATAAAAATAAAAATAAAAATAAAAATAAACCAAATCATATTCGTAATATTTCCTTTAATCCAGAGGATTAATGGACCCTTAAAGGACAATTGTTGCGGGAGATTTCATTGAACAAATAGTAGCTTCACACTGCTTAAATCTACTATCAGAGTTCAGAGGAAAGGCACTGATTTACAGGTTTCCTTTCCTACGCTGAGTAAAAAGTCTGAGAATAAATGAATTTTACGAAGATTAGGATATGAATAGTGTCTCCTACACTTAGCCTTCCTTTTCAAAAGCACTCAGGAGTGTCTTACATCATAAAAAAGAACCCTTTTGTTCCCACCTTTCAAGGATGATGCTTTAACCATCATGCCACATGGCAATTGGACACTCTCCACCCCTTGGTGAACCTGCATCCTGCATGGGAGAAACTTGGCAGTAACTGCACTGGACATAGAGCACAGCAACCAGGATGAGTTGCAGCTTTGTACCAAACAAGAGTGGAAAAGAAAGGTGTCCTGGTCCTACTTCCTACTATTACGGATTATTTCAGCATTTTATATTAAATTTCCACCAGATGAAATGCATGACTAAAGCCAGTGAGGCCAATCTAGACAAAGTTAGGCATAGTAAATGGGCAATAACGTTAAGAATTTGTAAACTTAAATTTTGATCACCAAATTTCACAGAATTTAAAAAACATGGGACTCGCACCCAGAAAAGAACACCACACCAAATGCTCAGGAATGGACACTGCAAAATTATAGAGCTCCACTGAAAAACTTTTGCCCAATGTTATAGTGTTGCTCTGTATTAAGATGGGACACATCCCCTGACAAAGGAACTGCCTGCAGTGATTAGGAACTGAAGTTTAAACAGAATGCCCAATATTGAGCTGAACATGGGAAACCCTGTTCAGTGAAACAGATCCATCAGGCTTTAGTTTAAAGGGGAATTACACAGAGGACAGCTACCTAATGCCTCATTCTTCTCTACTGATGAAATGGGCAAATACACACTTTGGAAAAAAACAAAACAACCCCATTCTTCTGCACTGCATTTTAAATAACTAAAAACATGTAGGCACTTAATACTGCATCTTGATTCTTCAGGATACCACCTTACAGAAAAAAAAAAAAAAAGAAAATCATCAAAGTGGAGATTTTGACTACTCCAGAGATTGCAAAATTCAGTAGCTATAAGAACTTGAATCATCTGGGAGATAGGCAGCATCCGAACTTTCCCGATACTTCACAAGTACAAGCTTGACTTTTGCAGTTGTTTAATGGCATTTTGCAGCTTCCACGTTCACTCCTCCCTCTCCAGAGAGAAAGGTCATTTTATTTTAGGACAAAAAATGGTTGGACTGCTGATTTAAAGGATAAAGCTAGGAAATCTTGAGAATCAAGACAGAAAGTAAGGAAAAGTCTTCCCACTTAAAATGACAGAGATTACTGATCACACTTGCCCAAGGACCAGATGAGTGAAGGATGTTAGCTTGGTGTAGTCAAATTCCTCAAAGACACATAAGTGCTTTCCTATGAAGAAAGGATCCTTTTTAGAAGTCAGCTTATCTTTTTCAGCTTTATGTATTCTTATTTAAGTCGAATCTCCTGAGGAACATTAGACAGATGTATGGATGGACACACTGCTACAGTTAAAGAATAGGCTAGGAAATAGCTAGTGCATGACTGCAATAATGCAAGTTTGGTGAAGTACACACACAAAAATGCTTTTATTATACTGTCAGCTAAGTGCAGTACTCTTCACAAACACCATAAAGAAGATGAAATGCTTGTTTAAAGCCAGTCATGCTACAATGTATATAAGAAGTGTCTAGTTCAAGAATAGGTCATAAAATTGCAAAAGGTAGCTTTCCTTTAATCCCAATTTCGGTAAAACTATGAGGCTAAACATAAATGGAAAAAGCACAAAGAACATTCTGTTTCTTTCTTCCAATTGCATATACAAAACCAATAGAACTTGAAAATAATTTGTTATGGCTGGCTGCTTCTTTTATAAAGAAATCAAGCCTTAACAACATTATTTAGAGTAATTTCCCATTGAAACTTTGTTACAGGAGCCCCTCTCTGAGTCTAACAGAATATTTCTTTGTCTTAGCACTTGTGCTTCACCTGTATTTATAAACAAGAAATTATTAAATCAGCTCCTGTTACAACAAATACATAATTTTAAAAGATGTTCATTAAGTGTTCTCTGACTATAATTAATGCCATGAACTGAGCTAGAGATGAATAAAAAAGGTCAAAAGGAGCTAAGTCTGAAAAATAGTGTAATTTCTCTTCCCATATTGATAAGACCACACACAATTAAAAAAAAAAATTTCCTTTATATTCAGGGCTCACATGCTTTTTGAAAAATACTTCCAATACTGCAGACAAAATATCTGAGCAACGTGCTGAACGTGTTCTCCTTCTGTGAAAGCTCAACATACTTATCAAATTTGGAGGGCTCTAGATAAGATTTTAGAATATATTTAGAGCATAAAAACAACATCATGGGGAGGTTATTTGTCAAAATTGTGTGGAAAAGGATCCTACAAGGCCAATGCTTGATTTTTTCAATCAGCAGCATTTCACAGTCACCTTACTTGCAAACAATCTGTGGATACTGTAAGAGTGGATGTGTAAACTGAGTTTAAGTTTCCTCATGTGTAAAAGTCTAGTATTTTCTTTGGGTCAGACTGCACTGAATATGAAGTAATGAAAAATATAAAACGAGGCCCAAGGAAACAAGTCACCACTACTGAAAATTCATCAAGCCTTCAAAAACAAGGAGGTTCTCAGATAAATTTCCAGTGTGAGCTCCACTTCTTTGCGTTGCCTGTCCTCTACATACAGGCCAGACACTGGTGTTGCATTTGTCAACCATTGCCTTTTAAATTTTCTAACAGAAATATTTATCTATAAAAGTACCAAGTCATCAGGCAAATGCCAACTTTCTTTTATCCACAGACCCAAGTAGGCCCAAATTCACTGCAGGTTTATGGCTCCCAAAACTGAGCCTCCTTCTGTAAGCCAGAAACTGTACCATTAATTTGCATCGTTTGTGCTTCAAAATCCAAACCAGTCTTTCCAGTATTTTTATAAACATTACAAGAAACATTTGTCTTATGGCAACAAATTTTTCCTTTTACTATCACTCCTATCATTTTGCCACAGAAGAGGAAAAATACTGAAAACCTAAGAATTTTCCAGTCTCGATATTTAACAAAATTCTCCTTAAAGCAATTTTCTTCCTGCTCAAACAACATAGCTACAGATGATACAGATGTATCAGCAATAGAATCATGTCTGGAATAAAGATTGCTTTTAAGGGATGCCACATGACTGTTGAGCATATGCAAATAAAATATTGAAGCATATGATATAAAATGTGTGAAGAAAGCCCTTATACTCTCTTGCTTCTTTCTCCTTTTTATGCAATGCTATACATCAGGACCTTTAATTGTTTTATAGAGGAATTAGCTAATTTGTCTCATTCGTGAAAACAGTGACTGACTGTAGAAATTATTTTTAGAATTAAAGAAAAAGGACTGGAAAAAGGACACATGGATTCAATCACCTGCATGCCCTCATTACAAACTTGCTCCATCATCCCACACTGACTAGACACACACTCTGATTTATGCGAGTCAGATTCTGATATACCTGCTGGTGATGATAACGTGTGGGGTCAGAATGCCTACTGAATTATAAAAATGTTTAAATGCAATCCAAAGGAAAAAAAAAAACCCAGAGCTGACCTGTAACTGAACAAACAACAGTTATCATCCCAAACTATGTGTGGGACCATCCCAAACCTCTTCCCACAACGAATTTTAGGAAATCTTGAAATAATTAAGAGCCATTTTACAAGAAGTTCTAAAAGAAAAAAAGACACATGCTTTATTAATAGGCTTTAAACTCTTGATATAACCATAACTGCATTAATCCTTTATAATATTCTATGAAAGACAAGTGGTAGATTGGTATGTAAGTAAGATTTATGGGTTTAGATTTAAAGATATTTTCCTAGGACATAACTTAAAGCAGTTGAGAAGTAAATATTTTGATCCAAGAGGAGTCATTCTAGGAAAATCAGAGAGATAAATCTTTCAGCTACAGAATGGAGACATAAATCTGTCAGCTAAACTTGATGATATAAAAGCTATTCAGCCCAGCTGATTCTGCATTTTCACAAAGCAACAGATGCTTCAACATGTCTAGCACTAGAAACCACAAGAAGTCCCAACTGACCATTAATGTGTCTTAAACAACATTTACTCATATGTCTAATATTCCCTGGACAGGTCATACGTTATTAGTCTTTTCACTGGCATATACTGACAAAGGAAAATTCAGTGAACACTTAAAACCATGTGTATGTACAACTGATGAGGTGACTACTGTAAGCTACATTAATAAAATTGTCTATTCAGCACTGAACTTCTCTACCTTCTTTCTTTACTGGGTGGTATCCTGCTTCATTTGATCAAAAAATGAATGTTTAATCCATAAGTACACAAATGCACTAAGACACAAGTATATTAGAATCTGAGTTCAAAAGCAGTAGCCTGATATCTCCCAGAAATGTGTCCTTACATTGCAGAATGCATTTGTGTGGGTTATTTAAAATACTTACTAGGATCCCATGCAATACAACAACATATTACAAAAAAAAAAAAAAAAAGAAACAGAGATACTAAAAAATCTAGCACAAGGAGTCACTTGTAAAAAGGGTATTATTTGGAAAACTTGTCATTTTAATAAAATGCACAGAAATAACTACACTTCAGAAATTAGCAAGCAGTTTCTCTGCATTGATCATTTTACTTCTGTACATGTTAATTTTTCAGTCTGGAATCTCACAAGCCTGAAAATAAAATAAATAATAATAGGTTTAGTTTTAAGTAAGCCATATGAGTAAGTATGTTGGGGTAGCAAGACTGATATTCAGACCAACCAGACACGATAGCTTGTGTAACTCTGGACACATCACTCTCCTGGAGAACAGATTTAGATGGGAGTTTAAGTCCCCAATAATAGCAAGCAGCTCTTGGAACAGGATAACCATGTTTCAGCCGTTGACAACACCACTCTCTATTAGGGGGCTTCCTCCTGACTTTGAAACTCAGCACTGTGCGTCCTTGTACTGTGCAGGTGTCTGTCTCACCTGATGGCTGCATCCCAGCTGTACTCCCTGCCTCAGCTTCCGAGCTGCTTTGCTGCTGGAGGTGCTCAGGCACTGTGGGAAACTAGAGTGCAAACTGCATCCATCTTCTGAAAATCCCCTACCATTAATATTTTAACCAGATATCACAATATTTTGCATCATTTTGCCTAAGATGCCTAATTTCAGAATAATTTTTTCTTATTTTATTGGTGTTAAACAGAATTTTTAAACAAAATTTAGTATTGGGTATCAAAAATCAAGTCCTGACTGCAAAAACACCTTGGTCCCAATAACAGATAAGAGCTTAGCATTACTGGATTTTACAGAAATATCTATGTTCTTGTGCTATTTTATTCATAAAATGAAGAGGACAAAAACCAAGTATGTCCTTGAATACTTGGCTGATTGGTGACAGAAAGCTAAATCAGTTAACACAAGAAAGCCAGTACAAGGTGAAGGGGCAAGCTCATTTTTCCGTCTGTTTTTATAGAACACACCCTTTGTGAAATGTCACAGTCAAGGGCAGTTAAAAATTAATGTCATTCTAATCTTTATACACTTTAACTTGTTCAGTTAAATGTGTCAGACAGGAAACTATCCATAAACAAATCTGAGATGTTAAATTACTAAGATAGCTGTGATTTCCTTCTTTGCAAAATCTCATTTCTAGCTGCAGTATTATTTCCACTCAAGGAAATCACTCTACAACACCAAATATTTTCACATGCATTGAAACATGTAGACTACACAAGTCTGCGGATGTTTGCTTTGGCAAAGAATTGAATTTCCTCTCTTTCTCTGAATACAATGTAATCCTCCTTATTTATGTCTTCATGGGGAGGTGGGGGGGGGGAAGGAGAACCAACAAAAAAACCCTCAAACACTTAAAAATCACATTTTAAAACCACCACAAATTAATTTGCTACCAAGATTCATTTCTCCTCTAGAGAAGTTAAACAAAAAAGGCAAAATCAACCCCCAGATTTTAATCTCATACTTGTGCTCATCATTTTAGTTAGAACTATACAATTAACAGAACAAATGAACATTAGTAAGAATGTAAGATGCACAGTAGCAGTGCAGTTCATATTTATTCTGACACCTTTGTTAATGAATTTGATATGATGTCATCTTTTTAAGAGACTTCCTTTTGGGAAGGCACTAGACTAAGGATTTTACACATTATCTTTTCTTTCACAGTCCCACATCCTGGATTGTAGGCTGGATGATTGGCTGCTTGTCTGTCCTTAAAAATCTCAGAGATTATCACGAAGATTTGCAGAAATTATTTTGCATCTTTGTCCAATTTTCTGCCAAAAGGATGGGCTATAGCCTAAAATCTGTTATGACTAGAAAGTGGAAGAGAATTCACACAATCATATACCAAGGAGCAAGGAGAACACTATCCTTTTTACTTCCGATAAACTACATACTTCCCTGGAGCTTAGGTTTCCCTCTAGACTTAACATTTTCTTCTGTAGAGATAGCCAAGTTGTATTTCTAGTGCTTAGCACTAAGTCCTAGGCAATCACTTTGGCAGTCTTCTCAATTTAGAGGAAAAATATATCTGATTATTTCCAGTGTTCTACCCGCTTTGATCAGCCTTCTCCTTCCGTAGGCACACAGAATGTCTGGGAAACGTGGTTTAGGCAGTAAGTCAAGTGATAGACTCTGTTTCCTTTCCAACTTGATAGGACCACAGAACAGTTTGGGTTAGAAGGGACTCTTAACAATCACCTAGTTTGTGCCACACCTTCCCACTGTCCCCTTCAAATTCCCGCTCAAGTCTAGTTCTGGCCTGGACTTATGAATGCCAGCCAAAAGCCCCTGTATTTCCACACTCTTCTGAAAGCAAGAAGAGAGGAGAATAGCAGAGTGGTACCACAGTGTCAGTTAGATATATTACCAGGACTGTAGCATAACATGGCTCTACATCAAGCTATCCCCCACAAGTGTAAGATTCTATTATCCAAAATTACAAATACACTCTGCTAGGAAGACTTGTTTGAGGAACCCATCATGGCACACTGCTTGTTATCCACACCTGGAAGTGTCAGCAACATAGAGCTGAGCAGGACTCAGGGGCTGTCTACTGGTTCTCAGGAGCTGAAAAATTATATTCTCATTAAGACAGGCACATTGAAAATGAAATGAGGTGTCTATTTCTCTAAGTGACCTATGCCAACTTTAAAGAGGATGGTGCCAGACTCTTTTTTTATTGTGCCCAGCGACAAGATGAGGAGCAATGGCCATAAACTAAAACACAAGTTGCACCTCAACATGCGGAAGAATTTCTTTTCCTTGAGAACAGGCTGCCCAGGGAGGTCATGGAGTCTCCCTGTCTGGGAAAAAACCCACCTGGATGTGTTCCTGTGTAACTTGCTCTAGGTGACCCTGCCTTCGCAGGGGGGTTCGACTGGATGATCTCCAGAGGTCCCTTCTAACCCTAACAACGAAGTAGCAGAAAACAACTTTTTTTTTTTTATTATACTTGTGATGTTTTCCCTTGTTTTTTTATTTGGCTAAATGATGACTATGCTATTAAGCCAGAAAATGAAACCTGATTTACACAGCACATATTTACTTTGGTAATTTATCTATTCTGTAATTTTTTACCTTTTTAATTTAGGAACTATGTCAGGTGGAGTTAGAAGCAAAGTCTGAAAAGTGATGCAAACCCAGTTTCTAAATTAAGCACAGTGTTAGAGTCATTTTTCATCGCTCACTGAATGCCAGCTCTTCAGAAGTCTTGCTGCTCAAAACGATCTTTGTCTATTAACTTCCCCTAAATACTGTGCCCAACAAAGCCTCATAATTACTTGACACATACTTTCTTCTTTAATGAGAGTTAAAGCTTACGATGACATCAGCCTGTTCTATTTGTCTGAGACTTGCAAGCCAGATGAAGTTTACTTACTGAGCGTTGCAACCCTGCCAAAATTCAGGCTGCATAGAACAGTATGTTCCGGCCCTAATGTCTTGCCAGTTTTCAATGAAGTGCTTGACAGAGACCACATGTGGAGGTCAAGTGATACTATCATGATCTCACCAGATGGTAAGTTGTGGTATCATTCCCAAGGCAGGTAGTATAGTCTGTTCAGAAACAGTTGGCAGGTGAACCATGAACTCACAGCCAGAAGCAACTGGATTATTGCAAAAGATCAAGAACGCTATTGATGCTGGCAAAAAGACTGTTCCAAGAATTTTTCTTGCACATAATTCAAGGATTCAACTCTCAAGACATATGTTTTCTTGCAAAAAAATAGAAGTCCTCCTGCCAAACAAATCTTGCATTTTCGCATGGTTATTATGTTATGCACGTTAAATTGTAGTATAAAGACACTGTAAGCTCACCTTGCTTGTGTTCTTGCATATATGTTAACCATCACCAGGTCACTCCAACTTTGATGTCAATTCAGAGATTATACCTACACAGGTTAGAGTGCAGGACTGGACTATTTTCCAGAAAACAATAGGAAAGTAGACCATGGAGGAATCTTACAAAATTTTGTAATTACATTCTCCACCCCTCTAAAGTAACAGCCTATCCAACTCAAATAGTGAAATACTCAGCATTTCACAAATTCCAGCCTTCAGTTAAAGCAGGTAAGCAATTCAAACCACCACTGAACTGACACTGCTACTATTTCCTGGGCAAAGATTCAGAAACCGTATTTCTAAAACTGCAAGAAAGCCACACAATGGATTCCTCTTACATTGTAAAAAGACAGTTTTACAGCAGACCTCAAAATTTTAAATTCTTCTGGTGCAAAACCTATTGACTGTGAACATTATCTGAGTAAAGACAGGCTCTCAAAGGGATGCTCCAAAATGAGTCTTATCTCCAACTGCACTTCTGAGAGGCTGTACCTTGCTAACACGAAAACCTCCACTGAAAATCTGAACTAACATCCTAGTTCATACTGGCCAAGCTTCAGGAAAAAATATGACCAACTGTAGTTAATCACTTCTTGACTGAGAAAGCTTAGATTCCTTTTAAATAATTCATCACACTGCGACACCTTACTCTATTTAAAATTACAGGAAAAAACAGTTGGAAGATAAGGAGGGACAAAAAAGCTGCTGGAAAGTAAGTTGGCTGCTTAAAAAACGTGTTGCCTAAAGTTATTAAAATGCTTTCTGCCTTTTTTTTTTTAATGAGACATATGCTGTTAGTAAATAAAAGTGCAGCAAAATGAAGTTGAGCATTAGGAGCAGTAAGGAGGATGGGTGGCGCTTTGGACTGAAACAACAGAGTTTCTTTAGTGGTATGGAGAAGAAAATTATGTAATACAGTACTAAAATATAACATACCCTTAACTGATACTCTTTGGAGATGTTGAGAAAGTAGTCACTACACTGCATGTATCATTTAGCTGTAGTTTTTAATAACTACTTTAAAAGAATTAATGTGTTTAAGTGCGCATACACCAGAATTAATTTTTGGAGCTGTTTCTATCATAAAAAGAAGTACAAATTACTCCCTTTCTCTAGCAGCTTTTTTTAGCCTTCCTAAATTTCATGCTTTACATGACAGCAAGATAAGCCTTCAGCCATCATTGCACTTTACTCTTTTCTTTTAATTTGGGCCTGCATCATTTATCCAAACCAAAGTGCAGCTGTTAGTTAAATTAAGCATCCAAACTGCACAGCAAACATTATCTGATGTGCTGTCAGCTGGCTTCATGTTTGCCATCTCATTATTGTTTTGTAAGACATGAACAAGTCTGGATATTTCTCATTCAGATAACTGAATATCATGTTTAAAAGCTCTTTAAAAGCTCTTTAAAAAATGAACAAACCACCTTCAAATTGGAAATTAATTGTTGAGTTTTAATTTCTTAGTCATTTACCATGGTATAGGGCATTTTAAAGACCAAAGATTTCTTTATTACTACTCACTCTTGTTTCTACTAATTGGTTCTGGTACACCTTGATAATGGTCTTTACAATCGGATAGCACTAGCCAGGTCCAGCTCCAGTAGAAGTATGAAATACATAAAAATTTCCAGGTTTATGACTGATTACAGGGACTATTGTTTCTATAAAACTTAATGTATGTCATCACAGAATTTTATGTCTGTGAAGGGCAACAGTTTGTACATGGCTTTTTCAACAAAGCAATCAAATGAAAGTCATTAAGAAAAGCTCCACACTTACACACTCTTAAAAAAATATTGTCTGGTCCTTCAAGCAAAAGTGGATAGAGGGAGGAAACACCCAAAAAGATTGACTTTCTATCTCCTGAAAGGTAGAAATATCACCACATTCTAAGTAAAACAATAGCCCTGTCACCGCACAAGACAGAAGTGTCCCAACAGTTCCTTCCTCAGAGGACCTGCAACCCAGAGAATATATCTGGCATGCAACTGGATCTGATACTGATTTCAAATACAAAGGGACCACATCTTTCACGCTGCTTTTTATGTTGTCAGTGAAAGGCACATGTCCTGTAGAGTACACTGAACATCACCCAGACAGCTCCCAGCCACCTGTAGTATGAGCTACGTAAGTACATCTCAGTATTTTGAGATGCAGCTCAAGGGACCTGCAAATATGACCCTCAGAGCTCTGCAGGGCTCTTTGATACTGCAGTTACACCATCAAGTTGTAAAATGTATACCAGGCAAGTTGCTTTAGGGTTCATGGTGCAAAATTCTTATTGGTCCTATGATTTATTGGCAAAACTTCCAGTTTCATTCTGCAAATGCAGTTCTGCACTTAGGAGTACAAAACAAAGAGATTGATGACTGGGAATAGTAATCAAAGGCAGCTCTTTCTGTATTTAATGAGAAACATGTTTTTCTGGTCATCAAATTACCACAGATAAGAAGACCTAGTGAAGTCATTGTGAATGCTGCCTGTGACTTTTCTGGAGTGATATCAGATCATATTAGACAATTATTTGAGTACGACTCTCTTCAGTATTCTCCAAAAATAGATGCATGGGTTAGATCAAGGATTCTGCTCAGGCTTCTTTATTAGACTGTAGCAGGTACCTACAAGATAGCAGCAGAAGAGGAAAGGTACATTCAATACTACCTTCTCCCAAATACTTTTGCAGCCACCAGCCACCTTCATTTCAGGCACTTCCTGGTGTGATTTATCTTTCAAAATTCACAACAGATTTGTCATCCATGCAGCATTTGTTCAATCTCCTCTTAAGCCCATGTAAACTTTTAGTGTCATACTCAGCCTTGGTCCTTGCTATCCAGATAACTCAAGCAGGAGCAACAAACTTCTCACTTTACTGTTTCTTTTTCACGTCACTTCTTAATATGATCAACATGGATGCTCAAATACTCCAAGGCTGCTGCAACGTTTCACCACAGATGAGGAGATCATTTAGTCCTAACCTGCAACTTTTCTTTGCTGTCTGTTATTTAAGAGTAAGATGATCTTCCTTATTATGGAACTGAGACTTGGTTTCCTTATGAAATCCTTGATGAGGGAACTTGGAAGCTTTGTGGAAACCCAGACAGACTGTATCAACCAGATCACACCCATCTGCTTGCTGAATGCAAGAGCACTGTAAAGGAGTTGTAAAGCAGGGCTTCTTTTTTACTAAAGCTACATTTACCCTATTCATTATCTTCACAAAGGTGCCAACTGGTTAAATTCTCTATTATATTTCTAGTAATTTTTCCAGTATATAAGCCAGATAAGGAGGGTTGGGGTTTTTTTTATATCTCTTATGCTTTCCAAACACCAACTCTACCTTTCACCTATCTTCTCTGAATTTCTTCATGACAACCTAGAATGTGGCATGGGCAGTATTTAACAGTATTATTGAGTAATTTTTTTCTCTATTTCTCTATATACAGACACAGTTATTTTATACAATCTTTCCTGTTTCAGATAGCACTGCAGTCTCTGGTGCACCATCTTGAGAATACTTCACACATTTGCTGTTCAGACAAAGGAACTACAGTGCGCTCCTTAGACAAAGAACTGAAGTGCACTCCTTATCTCTGTTATTGGACAAGCTTGATGTTCATCATCTGTCTGTGCCAGTAACCTTAATCTGTGAAAAATGTTAAGCCAAGTTGAACTGCTTTACCATCCCAGAATAAGAGGCAACTCTCTGGCCAAAGAGTAAGACAAAATAAATTATTTCTATATGGTTCCATGAACAAAGGAGAAAGACTCCATGATACCAATAAACTCTCAACATCTACAGAAATGCACAAATGAAATAAATTAGCTTCTAAATAAAATGCCAGGTAAAATGACTGGAAGAAAAGCACAAAAAAACCCATAGACACTAAAAGCCTAATGGAAAATTTTTGTAATTACCATGCAGTATTTACAGTCTGGTACATCCAGAATAAGCAATTGCTACATGAATTTGATGTGAAACACAGAAACAAATAAAACAAATATAATCTCCATTCTTAATTGGTTTATCAGTAATTATCTGTTTATCTGTATCAATAGAGAGAGAGAGAGAGAGAGAGAGAGACACAGCCCCTTTGACCTTATCAAAATACTGCCCCATACCAATTGTCTAACAAGTCCTCAGCCTCTTAATTTGGCATCCTACAGCAGTAAAATGTGCACTCCAGCACCCAATATCCAAACTCTAATACAAAAAACTAGCTTCCTTCTTTAAGGCTTACATAACTTGGGGATTTGAACAGCGTTCCAGACAAAGACCTTCTTTAATAAAGATTCAATATCCCTGCCCTCATCACAAAAATGCTGTTGAGAGATATCACATATTGCTTGAGAATTCTAACAAGTCTGCCACAAAGATTGGAGAAAATCACAGCTAACACTTATGACATCCTCAGTTAATGAACAAAGGCAAAGACACTTCTAAAAATAACAAGCAGCATTCACATTTCAGGCCTCTGTGCAGAAAAAGAAAATCTAAATCAGAACAATTAAAAAAGGCATATAAACCCTGTCATTAATTAACTTTAAATCAACATTTTAAACAAATTTAAAAGTCAGTCAAGTGTTCTCCCTCCTCCTTCTGAGTTAATCCTGCTTTCATATCCTCAGGGAACTTATAAAAACTTGAGAAGTGACTTAGAAGATGCAGTAGGTTGTAGAAATAAAAGACACATTTTGAAAAACAGCTTTTTCCTACAGCAAAAACTGATTCATTGCATCCTTCCTCAGAATGTGAAAAAATGTATCTGTTATTCTCAAAGGAGACTTCTGGATGATCCACAGAAAAAAAACCACAAAGCAAAATGAAAATACATTCACAGAACACTTAAAGGAGAAAGGAAATGTGTCATAAGAAAAAGGTTGAGAAGACCTCACCCAGAAGACCTTTGAGTCAAGAGAAACCTCCCTTCCTCTCTAAAAGATGATAAAAAAAGCACACATTCATATCTTGTTGACTTCTAGTAGACATTTCTGGTTTAGGTGTAACCTATGATAGAGAGATAAGGAATCTGAATCCATCCACCCTTTTGTTGAATTCTGGGCTTTTTATTAAAACAGAATACATTTGTCACACGTCCCCCATGAACTGCTCATTACCTTGCACCTTATACAGAAGTAGGGAAATAAAGTACAAGGTAGAATGGAAGAAAACACCTATAGCATAAATGGATCCTGTTGGAGCACAAGAAACATACCCCTCCTTCAAGCAGGACCACTATAATTTCTACAAAAAGTAGGTTCAACCAACCAGGTAAATCTAAATTAATTTGAAAGTTTTCCTCTTGGGACACAGGACTCTGATCAGAGTGAACTTTAGACAAAAATAAATTATAGCAGATGCACAAAGGAAGAATTAGAAGAAAATAAGCTGGTAAGAGTACTGTGCTTCTAGAGGTGGTGTTAATTAAGTGGGTTTTAGACAGCTGCCTACAATAACTCTCAGTTCAGTAAGAGCCATGGTAGGTGTTCTCATTCAGCTGTGATTCTTCTGTCCCTCAACTTCCTACAACTGCAGTGCCTGCTGGTATCATGATCCTCTTATAAAATGACGATTCTCATAGTCCAAGAAAATTTGTGAGGAAAAAAGGCTGTCATCCACACAAACACAGGTTCTTCCTGAAGACTTGGCTGTTTCTCAGAGGGAAAGCCAACTGCAGGAGTATTACTATTTGAAATATCAGATTTATTAGCAATACCCAGGGACAAAGCAGATTTAGGACTCACAGGGCACACGGACAGAGAGATCTACTGGTGGCATCCATACTGACAGAGATTTACGCAGCAAAAACTTACTCTACACTGTTCTACAGGATGTGTGTTCATGGCTTTAAAGCTTAATTTGCAGCCACAGGGAAGCACGTCATTTTGGAATCCTGAGGAGAACAACAGCAACAGTGTGATTTTATATCAATCAAGATTATCCTTGCAGGCAGCAAACCAGAAATCTGTGGCATTAGAGTATAAAGAAGTAAGGTGGTATCACTTCATGCAAACATGCATGAAAGACAACTGTGCAAAAAATCCTGCTGTGCTGGGGGGACATTATTGGAAGAAATGCTTGCTTTGCTCCGATTTTTGTATTAACAACCTCAATTTAAACTCCTTTGGCGACAGAAGGTGGTACACTGAAAAATAATATGATATTAAAATCAGAGTGGCCAGATACTGAGTTGCTGAGCAACCAGACGTAGCTTCTGACATCTTAAAAGTTCAGAAAACATCAAGCTCCAAAATCAGCTTCCTAATTATGGACAGCTGAGCTAACAATTTCTAAAAATCTTGGCCACTGTTTTAAAATAGATCTTACTTCTAAAGAAGATAATGAGTCACAGTTCCAAGTAGGTTCCAAGTCCATGCCTGTAGCATACACACATACACATGAGAAATTTAAGAACTGCAAATTCAGGGACTGATTCTAAAAATTTGGATGAGTCTACAGTTTAATAACACTTTGAAAAAAATTAATATGTTAATTGTCATTTCAATATTAAATTAATCATACATTTCCTTTACTGCCTCTCCTTTATTTTTACTGCTTGAAGATTATTCTGTGGCTCTTGCAGGCAGAATGAATTCCAGGTATGTTTTCACTATATGCTGTGCTCATTTGCAGTGTCATTTCAAGTATTTCAGGGAGGGGAAGGGAGGGGAGGACGACCCTAGGTGGCAGTCAATATAAGAGATCATCCCCTAAGATTACAAAAGCATAGCTGAAAATATCTTTTATATAAGCAAGACTTTTGGCAGATTTTTAGTGTATCTTATTTCCCCAGAAAATATATGAAAGTCTCATTAACATTTGTTCACATTATGATGATTCTCTTAAAGCCAAACTTCTTATTTAAGTATAAAATTATTTTATTTTAACTGTGGACAGTGGGAAAGAAAATTGCCAGAAATGATGAGAATAAACCTGTGGCTCTCTTTTCACTCTCTTGCTTTTTTATTCAGATGAGTAAGACTCTTCAATGAATAAGTTATAACTAGTGAGAAAGTATCAGCCTTGATCAAACACTGGGCGCAATTATTCTGCTCTAAAATACGGCCTTGACCAATAATTCAGAGTCAACAACTGTCCCCAGCAACCCAAGTTTGCGATCTAAATGGAGAAGAGAGGAATGTAAGAAGCAGAGCAAAACCCCACAGAGTATGCTATATACATTAGTTCATCTGTAGCAACATACAGGAGACTACATAAAAACAGAAATAAACCTGAAAATTGTGTTGGTTATTAATGTAACCTTCTAAAAGCGTGATTCCAGTTCTTCACCTGCACTAAAAACATCAACACATTTTTTATTTAAGCCCACTGTCTTGCCAGATAACAACTAAAATTAAAGTCTGTGAAACAAATTTTAGACTACTGTATCTGATATACTGTTCCATTCTTCTATCAGTACAGGAATTTGACTGGCTAGTAAAAAATCCCTGATGCTTCCTGTTACATTTCCCTATTATATTACAGTGCTTCTGTTCTGAAAATGATAGCAGCTGAAGTAACACACAGCTCCTTTATCACAGTCTACAAGTTACATTTCTGACTTTTGAAGTTATCAGAGCTTTTATACTCACGAAGGCACTGAAGAGTCCTCATCTAACTCTATGCTGTCTCTAAAAAAACCCATTAACTTTTTCTGAATAAACCACTGCATTTCATAGACAAAGCTCTTGAAGAAAAGCTTGAGGCCTACTTTATCTCCCCCACTCCAATTTCTGTATATTCCCCATACATGTTAAAAAACAAAAAAAGTCATTATTCCCATAAACTAATTTGCCAGTGCACAATACACTTGACTTCCTAAAGACTCAAATACTCAATTTCACAGTTCTTTCAGGTTCTTCCAAAAGGGTATTTTTTCCAAGAAAAACACATTTCTTTTACATGTTTCTTTTAAAGAGAGATGACTGAATAAGCCTCTAAGGAGATGCCTGTAATTCTGTCAGATTTCACGTGTGGCTTTTCTCTGTGTACTCTGTCTACAATGTCATACTCATACAGATCTTCTCTTATATTTTGTTTATATGGTGCATGCTTTTTTGGCGGCGTGGCGGGGGCCAGAATCAGTTTCCACTATGCTTACCTGAAGATGGCCCCAAATTCTGCTAGCACATCTTCTGGAGTGCTGTGACAGACAACAAAGACTGCACAGGGTGTTCAGTTTTAACTCATCCCTACCTTGTTCTGCTCTACTCTTTGGACAGTGTGGGCTCCGTGTTGCAACTTAAGAAAGGAGAGGACCTCCTTGCTTTGTAAGCATCAAACCTACTGGATTTTGTCCTGGAATTATTGTTATATACCCTGACCTTTTGAAGATTATTTTTTCAAGTGACTTCTCACTCTGTAATAGCATCATTTGGAAGACGTTTAAAAAAAAAACAGGGGTGAATTCTCCAGGGAAGAAATCTGCAGACTCCTTTGACTCTGCATTCCATTGCATACTACTTAGTGCATGTTCAGCACACTCTGAACAGACATGAATATTTTCTAGGGGAGATTTAAAACAGTTACAGAGGGAACACTACCTTTAAATAGACATGGAAAACTTATGCTGCTGTACTAAAAAGTAAATAAAGTTACTGCCGGGGCCTTATCCACAAGGAGATAAATTATTCTAAGCCCTACAGGAACAAAAGGTGCAAGATGGTAAAATGATATTGCATTAAGTCACCTATCCAGAAAAGGGAGTGGAGAAAATCTAAATGTACAGCATAAACTAAAACACCCCAGTCTTCAGACACATAGAAATTTCTTTTTGGAACCACTAGGCAGGGAGATGAGATATCTATAACCCTAAAGAATCATGTCTGCCTGGAGCATAACAATGGGTTAAAAATAACAGGCTTATTGGGTTGGAAAGTTACAGGTGTTCATAACAGCTACAGTATTTTATTTCCTGCACAATTTTATGGAAACAGGCAGCTAAAAAAGAAAAAAAACCTTCTGGAAGTTCAGAATACTACCTTTTTAATTTTCTATTAGTGTGCTAGCTTCACTGGAAATAAAAATGTTCCCCTTTTGCAGGATCTTCCTGTTAGTAACAGTTGCACATAAATAAAGTTTTCTAAACAAACATCTTATCTTTTTCTGGAAGGAAGTCCATTAATAAGGAATTGACGTCCTTCCCTGAAAAAAAAAGATCAGCGCTAATTCTTTCCCATAAACTAAAGAAATAAACGTACACCCTGAGATTTTTTACTCTATTTTCACAGCAAACTGGCTTGTCTGCACGTAGATAAAATGGAACTGTTTGGGTTTTCTTATAAACAATATCTCTGTTGCTACCTTGCCCCATAATACTGAATAATTAATTTCTTCCCTCAGTTTTTGATTGCTTCATGGAACTTGTGCTTTATTTCAATTCTACTCATTCCTGTTAAAATTACATGGCAGCCTTTGAACAACTTTCAGCCTGGGAGTTTCAGAAACACACCATAACTCTCTAACATTTTTACCTATACCATCATTCCCAGAAAGATGTCCTTTACTCAACAAATGCAGCCAGCTATACTCCAGCACCTCTATTGTGGTCTTCACTGGCTTTGTCAGCTACACAGGACATTTCTTTTGCCCAAAATGAACTTTGCTATGGAAAATCATCTGACAAAACCTTTACCTGTTTCCCTTCTTCAATGTAGTTTGTCCTTCAGACTAAGAGAATTCGAAATTGATACTGTGCTGTATACTACTTCTGATAAATAAAATATATACTTTTCTCCCAATGGCTTCAGAAAACCAACACTTTAGCCTATTTGCAACAATGTTGAAAATAGAAATGTTAGTATGTTTAAAGAGAGTTTATATTTGCAGTGTTATTGTGCATCAAAATTTAAAATCTCCATGCCATACTGCAGGGAGATCAGACAAAGAGAATGGCAGAATAATGTAGTCTGTGATTACCACACTTGTATAAACTTAGGAGATATAATACCATAGTATTTTTGTGTGAGAAGATCTAGTTATTTTAAACACATTAAATCTTTAACTACGGGGGACGTAAGAAACCTCATAAAAATATTTACATAGGAATTTCAAGAGGGAATTTTAAGAAAAAAAGTGCACAAATGTTGCAAGAGAAACACTGTTATTTCTCTTCAGCTGTGTCTATAAATGAGTTTTATTTCAAAGGCATATATTCCAATTTTGAAAGATGAAACACTGCTAAGTTCCAGCAATCACAGATAGCCTAAGAATGGGAAAATAAAAATCCACAATCCTTTACCAAGAGTGTGGATCGAGTTCTATTACACAATACTTCACTTAAGAAGGCATTTAACATATGTCTTAATGCAGATAAATAAGAGAGTGACAGGGAGTGGTACTCAGCATCAGGCTGCTCCTCCTCTCCCTCTATAGAGAACTCAAAGATTCCTTTCTGACTCCGTTTTGCACTCGGACACCTTGCTTTCCAAAGATCAGTCTGCTGTAGAGGTGACAAGCCCTAAGCAGATAAGATTCAGTCCACATCACACAGCTTTGATGATATTGATTCCTTACATTCTTCTTCGGCATCCGTATTTAGCTTTACACACTGATTTCTACAGTTTACATTTAGACAGCATTACTGTTAGCTGCTGGTGGAACCAGAAGACTTCATGTGCTTGTGCAGGTTTAGTAACACACACCTGAGTGTCACTATAAAAGCAAGAGCGATTTCCTCTTCCCTTGGCTCTATTCTTTTTAAAGGCTTAGGTCCTCAAAAAGGTTTCCCCCCATTTCTGTTTAATCCTCGATAATGTACTGCGGAACGGTGACCTTTTATAAAAGCACAACCAGAGCACTGCTTTAAAAGGTCACATAGCACAACTCAGAAAACAGAGCAGATATTCTGGTATCCCATGGCAGCACTGGAAACAGGGATACAGGCGACAGCTAGACAAGTGTCTAGACAAAACAATATGCTGAAGGTTTTCATCTCTCGTTAGAACTTTCCCCTGTTCTCCAGGACTGCCCAGGCCAGTAAGGATACCTAGTCACCTTATACAATTTCCAGCTTTTCTGCCTTGCTTTTTCTTTACCCTCCTTCTCTTAGCATAACGCCTCACAAAACTTTTCTGATTTAGAATGACTCTTGACAGGGGAGAAAGCTCGGGGCAGTCTCAAGAGAGCTCAGTAAATATGTACAAAACACTAAGGCTTTTAATAATTTTGTCTTGCAAGATGGAGTTTTGGTCAGCTGTAGCTAATCAAAATACCTGTGAATGGCTTTAGGACTGCTGAAAGAACTGATGGTACCCAGCACACCAGACAAAGGAGCCCACTCAGTGGTGTTGCTGTTACCTGTGCTGCTGTCCTTTCTTGTCCCCTCACCTCCGCGTTCGGCAATACTGGTGTCGCAGCTGGTGGAGGAGGTGCTCTGCGCTTTTTCACTTCTGGGTTTGCTGTCATTCCAGAGATGCTACCAAGGGACAGTGATGAACCCAGGCTACTGGAACGAGAATTCACCGAAGGGGAATTTGGTGCTGTGGAAAACCCCTGTAAATGGATTAACATCTTGGATTAACATCACTCTTTAAAAACAATGGGAAAGAAAGAAGAAAAACAAGACACATCTGGTTACCGTTTAAACAATGATATGAATAATCATGTATGTTCCCCTGCCAAACCTGGTGAATTGCAAACTCCAACTTTTGGAAACTTCCAAAGGTCGACTGGAACAAAACTTACAGGCGGTATTAATAAGACAGGAGGCGCGATAAGCACCTACTGCGGTTTAACAGTAGTATTGATGGGAACACTGCTGCTGCTTGCTATTTAAAATATAAAGTTCACATCAAGACACATAATTACAGTTATCCAAATGCATTTGCAGTCACATTTAAATTACAAGTGTTAAACATTTCTGGAAGCAAGATTTACTTTTAAATGAGAACACTGTATTAATAAAATGCTGTCAGTGTCTCAGGCTTGTCTATTTTATTATCAATCTGCCTGATTTACCTGAGTCTTCTCTGCAGATTTATATAAGAGAAATTCTGCTACCATTAAACTATTCCCAATTTACATGCACAATCAAGCATAATCACTTACAACCTACTGAAAACAGCCATTTAACTTGGTGAAAAGAAGTCCTACTGACAGGCACCACTCTGGATTCTAACAAACCCAGATGAAAGGAGAAACAGAAAACTATTTCAGTAACTCCTTACTGTTAAAAATTAATTTAGTTCTCACTGAAAACTTAATAAAATCAATGGAAAAAATTTAATGGATTACAGAACCTTAATACATTTTTTTATCTATATACAAATAGAAACATATCCAGTTAGATAGCAGCAACTCTACAAATACGAAAGATTAGAAGTAGGGTTGCTTGAGAATGTCCATTTTAATTTTAGCTTTTACTCTTAAATTCAATACATATTTTATTCTGCTAATAAAAACCATGCAAAAACTTTTCCCTCAAAATCTGAGTCACCTTGTCCATTTTTTAATTAAGAGAACTTTCCATATTAAATTGAAGATTTTACTTTTTAATTAAGTTATTTGACTGTAACTTCTTCCCAGAAATATCTCCTGTGGAATCACCACTGATACCACTTCACCATGACCTGGAGCTGAATAGCAGTTCTGGAAACACAGGCTGATGAGCATGGTTGATAATGCTGTTCTTATCACAACAGAACATGCTACCACACTTACAAAACTCTCCCATGTAGGACATAAAGCTCTCTGGTGGAATTTTGTCCAAAACCACAGAATACATACGGGCAGGAAACCAAAGGCCACCCCAAATGCCATTACTTTAAAAAAAAAAAAGATAATTTTTTTCCAGAAGTGCCAAGTTCAAGCTTAGGTAAAAATTAAAAACTCAGTGCAGCAAGCTTAAAAACACAATTCATTTAGTTTTAGGACCATTGAGGAAGCATTGATAAAGCATAAGGAGCTAAAAAATAGAGCAATGCAGAAATATATATAATATAGGCTCCTTTACTGCCTGGTAAAGTTCCATGTTCTGTAGATTCCCATGAAAGCAACTGAAATGCAAACAGATTCGTGCCTTGTCCTGCATTTACTGCGCATATGATACCAATTACTGACTTAGATGCTTTTGTTAACTTTTATGTTTCACACTGCACAGCACACTTCATCTTGGAATAATGTATTTAGCACAAGTGGGGCATGAAACCAGTCTTTTCTGACTAAAAGCTGTGTTTGCCACACCTTTTTCATCATCAATTTCTCTGAATTGAATGGCATCAATAGCATCTTTACCCTTCTAGTAAATAAAGAAAAAAGTTTGAAGTAGAAGGTGGAGTTTAAAAGTTTAGGTATAATCTTATAAAGAAATAGTCTTGTCTTGCCCCTGTATCTTGGGCAGTGGAAAAATAATGATCTCATCTGTAAGCTACCAGTTTTAAGTATTATCAGTGCATATTGTACAACGTACTATCAAATAAAGTTTGTTTACTCCTACAGAAATGACAAGGTTCACAGAGTGAAATACAAAGTAGTTTCCTCTTTTCACACATTTATAAAACAACTGAACAAAACAATTTCAAAGTGGATTCTGCAGGTATGCTTTAGTGGCTGTATTAATTCTTTAGCCTTCTGGATATAGGAGTTGAGAAATTGCAGACAAAGACATATGAAAATAATAAAAACGTCCTAAGACTTCCCTCCTAGCACTAAAAATACAGGATGCTGGTAAGACTATAGGCCATAACCAGTTTTAACTGAATATTCAATTCTATGACAAGATCTTGTGGCTGAAGATCTATCAGAATCCTGTTCAAAGCTACAGGCCATTGTGAAGGAATACAGTGATGAACAACTAAACAGTTTAAAGCTGGTTTGTTCTGTTTTTAAGCTTGGATTTCCTAACAGAACATACAGGGGGAAAAAAGGGTAATACTTCCATGATACTATAAGTAGTTTATAATAAAAAGACTTTAATGATAGAAAAAAACCAAACAACCTTGCAAATTCATCTATGTTTTCTTTTCCAAGTCCAACCTTTGTATCAAGCCCATTATTCCCTTACTGAGCATTTCAAGAATGCTCATGTAAAGACACTTGCCCTAAAATAAAAACTCGCCACAGCTTCCAGGGGAATGGAATGAGGACAATTGCAAACTAGTTTTGAAAGCCCTCTCATGCAGCAACAAGAGCTTTGCCTAACTGGAGGCAGACCTTCAACCTCTCCCATGTGTGTAGTCATTTTCATTAGCTTTAAGAGAAAAAAAAACCCTGGACACAAAACACTGACAGGCGGTTGTGGCATGACTTGTCTTTTGTCGTAAAACTAATACAGAGAGACAACACCTAATACAGCTTTTATATTTTATGTTGAGTTAGATGTGATGCAGTTTCTTTCCAAATCACGGGATTTTGGAGGATTGTTTTTCAGGCAGTTTAGCAAGGCAACTATTAAGAGCACACAACATTAATCAAGCAAAACTGCAGGGACATGATATGTACATGCCAAATACTCCAACCATCTCTCATTTCTTGTTTTTCTAATTTCTTATCAAAGAACTGATTGAATTACTCAAATTACAGCAGTATAAGTGAGGAAAGCCAAGCTCAGGAACTGCAGCCAATGTTGCTGGCTTAAAAAAGTCAGCCCTTATCCTCCATTTCATTTGAGAAACAGGTTAGCATGAATACTCTGCTCAGAATCCAAATCAGTTCACAGAATCCCTATGTTTCACAAGAAAAGCGAACAAAAAAAAAAAAGGAAAAAAGAAAAATCAATTCATAAAAAGAAAATTCATGGAAACTAATTATATAAAGAGCTTTCAAAAATGTCTCCCAGCTTGAAAAAATCACAGTCTTTGTTAAACCACCAGTGTTCGAGCACTTTGCTACCAGTTCAAACAGCAATTAATTAATGCAAACTAGCAAGAAAAAGAAACAGTTTGGTTTGGGGTTGTTTTTTCCCCCTGAATTAAAGCAAACCCAACACAAAACCAGATAGACCAGCGTAGGTCAGCAGACAGGTTAGACACTAGCTGAGCAAGGGTTTGGAGTATGTACTGAAGCAAAACCATGGATTAGAGTCCACTTCAATTCCATGAAGTAGATATTGGAAGGAAGCAAGAAACAACTGCCATACCTACCTATGGTGCCATCAGGTTCCATCACTGTTTCATGTTAAACTTGTCAGATAGTTTTTTTCCCTCTCACTAAACTTTTGAAATTCAAGGAACTTCCTTTTTCTTCCCTAATGTACCAGGTGTTTTCTTTTGGGTTCAGCAATTTAATTTTGAGACCTTTTCCTACCAGTTCTTCTAAGTGAAATTTCAAAAAAGATATTTTTGAAGGGAAAATAGGGACTGCTAAAAACATAGAAGTATGAAGGCTAAGAGTAACCTGGTGAGGTAGGCATACCACTCCCATTTTCAAAAGACACTGAGCAGTCAGCTTTCCACAAGACTTCTAAAGTCCCATAGCGTACTGAACTCAACACAAGATAATTTAAGAGCCTAGAGCTGAGGCCAGTCTCTGTTCCAAGGTCATCAACCTAGAATGCAATTGTAAAATATCTTTTTCATACTACCTCCTGTTCAATAATAAATGGAAGTTCTGGTACCTTATGGACACTTTGAAAATTTTAGTCATATATAAAAAAGAGTAAGATTAATCTATTAAAAATATAACCGTACTACTGTGAGAATTCCATTTATACAAAAACCGATGTGCACAGAAATGGAAATCAGCTTATGATTGTTTTTAAAAGATGTCCCCTATATATAACTTTCTTACCCAAAGCCCTGTTATTAGCATTTCCTTAACTTTCTGATGACACTAAGTGGCATTTAAAGGTCAGCAAGTAGAAGACTGCAGATTGCCTGTGAGAGTGATTTGACTTCCCTTTCCCTGTTCGCGCCGGTCAATAAAAATTTTTCAAAATGTCAAGTTCTTCTCTTGTGAAGTTGCTACAGACAAGCCTTTCTTCCGCAGCTCTCTGCCAAAACTCACATATTTGAGCTCCCAGCCTTGTTATGTAACTTCCTTCTCAGAAGTTTCTAAATCAGAAGTAATCAATTGAGCTGTTTTTAAGCACTCAAAGTACCAGATGTATCAGCAAAAAGTAAGGATTTTATTTTTTCCAAAATAGAGACAAAAATTAAAAGTATCATAAAGGATATAATTTTTTTTACAAGTGTACCATGGGTAAATACCAAAGATAAGATTTAGAGCAGGCAAAAATCCATCTACTCAGTGACAGCAAGAATATTTATGCCTGTGGGACATTTAATCTCCATTAATGCAAACTTTTATTGATTAGCTGAATGACAACACAAGTGATTACAACTGGCCATATGAGATGTCAGACAGGGTATGTCAGACCTACTGCACAAACTGAACTTAGAGGCTGCTTTCCCTGACATGATACTCTATTACTTATACTAGTACTAAAATCTACAACACTGAAACTGAATTAATCCAAGCTCCTGCTTAAAAACTAAAGCATTATACTGCAGTCATGAGATTGCTGGGAGACACAGTTAAAAAACCCAACAAAACAAAACAAAAAAATTGTGACTACTCAGATTTTCCTTTCTAACCAGCCACACTGAATACAGTTTGTTTTTTTGTACTCCCTGAAGCACTTGTGCTGACAGTCTGCAGTCAGAAGGAAAAAAAAGTTAAACCTTTTCCTGTTCTGAACAGGGGGAAAATATAAAAAGGATTTTAATGCAATTTACTTTTTGCTGCTTTATTATCTCATTGCATTTTGCTACTGGCAGGCAATTGTCTGGTCACACATCACAATAATAAAAGCAAAGCAGCTATTTCATTCCCACAACAGTTATTTACACAGGCTGTACTGTGTTGATTTTATATGCCTGGCAAGTAGCCTCTCAAGTTCTTACTGTAAAAGGTTTGAGTTGTAGTTTGAAGTCTGCACAACCAGAGCTACCTTACACTTGTATGAGCCTATCAGAGCATTTAGATAGCAGTTCCAGATCTCGTGGTCAGGGTCCATTGGTAGACAGCAGAACTTACACAGCCAGAACCAGAAATGTCTGAGAACATTCTGTCTCCTGTGCCCCTGCCAGCTCTCCCTCAGTGTGGCTGACCACATTCCTCTTGTTTTAGTACAGAGTTTTTTGATCAGAAATCCTAGCAGTGCCAGGTGCAAGGCGGTCACCTCCCATACAAAATCATCCATTTTATCTCCCAATGCTAGAGACCAATCTGTCACTGTAGAGGTTATTAAAATTTTCCTATGACACAGGTCCACACCATCTGCAATTATGCTGTTTTTCTTCTTAACTATCTTCATCATTAATTTTTCTTCCTTATACCTTAACTATAATTTCCCTTCCTAGAAGCTTATATGATTCCTTCTTCCCTTCACTTAGGTAAGCTCATGTGATGGAAAGTGTCTTTACAGATTAGAGTACAACCTTGGTTTCCAGCTCCAACTGATTTATGTTCACTTTGAAACTCCTACTGCTTCCAAGCTGAAAGAACAATAACCCAAGGAAAGGATCTAGAAAAACGGAAGCCTCCAGGAAAAAGGTTTTCCAAAACACACCAAGAGGCTTAGATTCACCATGAATTTCTCAGCAGGGAACAAGCATGGGTATTAACTCTGGCCCCTTGCACTACACTGAGGACAAGGCTGCACGACCACAGAGAGCTTCCAAGAACCTTCTTTAGTTTTTGTTATACTTCTTGCACATAGTATATATAAAAGAAGTGAAGCAATATTCAAAATTCATTTTCCATTTGAAAAATCACATGAATACTGAATGAATATGGCAGAAACCACAAGTAAGCTGCTTAATTTTTTTGTGGACTGTCAAATATTTTATTTTGACGTTTAGGAATATAAACATTTTGCTCAAATCATTAGGAGGTTAGAAAACATGGGCTGGCAATACATGAATTCCAGCTAAACATAAACATGCCTGTAAACTCTTGCAAATATAAAGAAACAGATGCAGTAAGACCAACCGTAGCTGCTATTATCAGTATCACCCACTACTACCACCTCCCTCAGTATTCTGCCAGTCTGAGATCACAAATTTAATCTGAGTTCTCCCAGACTGAAGAAAGTACCACGGCACATATAAAGCAGTGGAATACAAGTCTAGGAATTCAACAATGTGTATTAATCAAGTAACTCAGAGACTGTCAAATCAGTTATATTTTTTCAAGTTTTTATGACAGATCAATGCTTTGAGAATTGAAGCTTTTAAATCACTTCTTGTGATTTAAAATGCAATGTATTTCCTCCAAGTAGATTCTTGTTTCCTGTTTCACTCTCCAGATTTTCTCAAGTCAGAATACACTTCATGCTTAATAAAACCTTTGTCTATTACTGATACTCAAATTCCTTCATGTCACTCTGAAGAAGTCAATCAGTACCAAGAGAAATGGATGCAATAATTCTTTTCTGTTGCAGCAATACATGCAGAAAGGGGAAGACAAGCTAGCTTGATTTACATTTGTGTCTTTATATCACCTCTTCTGTAAGTGACAGTGTGTTTCAAACAAACTCATGTTTTTAAAAAAAGTAGCATTCAAACAGATTTAGCAAAAAATCACCTTTCTTGACAGAAGAGGGTCACCAAGTTTCAATAACCCAGAAGGTGGGTACAGGCAGAATGCTGCCTGGTACTAATGGCAAGACCCAAGTGTATAAATGGGTGTTTGGAAGGCACACACTTATAAATCATTTGTGTCCTCTCCTATCAGTCTGGACACTGAACTGATTGCAGTAACCAGCAAGCTTGTATCCTGTGGGCCTTGTGAATCACAGCCGCGGAACTTGTTAAAAAGAAGAGAAACATAATTTCTTTGATTCAGAGCTGTTAGCCTTGACAAGTCACTCGCAACTCAGCGCAGTGAAAATACACTTGCTACAGATCTTTCTAATGCATAATTGATTTAATTTCTGTCACTGTGTGTTCTGTGAAGAAATAAAAAGTTGTTCTGCTAAAATCTAAAGATATTTAGCCACAAATGAAAGTAACTTAGGTTGCTAAATAATCTTTTCTGAACAAATGTGATCAGCAAAGCAAGGAAGGGCATGTTCAAAAAAGCAAACCTCAGCTCAAACCACACAAACTGACATATTTTACACTTAATATTCCACTTTTCTCCAGATTCTCAATTTACAAAAATGCAGCTAAAGATGATGAGACACAAAATTCATGGGAGATACTTCAACATTAGTATAAATCCAATGACATCCATGAAATAGCTACAGACTTCAGCATGTGTCCATTACAGGTATCTTTGTAAAAAGATATACGAAACCCAGCACATTTTTTAAAAAAGAGACATGCATGTCCAGTCCCTTAAAATGCCACTTTACAGTGCCAGACACGTCATAGAGAAAACATGGACATATATGCACAAGCTTCCAAAACATGCCAACCTCCTTTGTGCCCTTACTGGGCTCCACAACTGAGACCATCAGGCTTAGTGACAGCCACACAAAGCATGTGGGCCCTTTTTTAACTTTCTGGATGTGAGATCCATTTTAAATACTCATAAAATGCAAATACTTTTGCTCTTGTTTTGTATATGTAAACCCTAGTGAGAAAAAACCATCATTAATATAGCACAGAAAACATTTTGGGATCAAATGCTCCAGTGCTCCCTGGCAGTTTAAAGGAAACACTGCTACCCATCAGTCAGGTGGGAGGTAGGGAGTGCAGGCTGCAGGCACAATCTGAAGTGAATTCTGAAATCAAGCTGAACTGCGGGTGACAGTCTGGGATGCCACCAGATGCTTAGGGTAAGGTTTGTTTGCCTTCCATACAAGTGTAAAATTATTTATCTTGACTTTCAGAAGTGTGTGGACAACTTTGTGTCTCATTTGATAGAATGTTCTCTTTTTTTCTTTTCCTTCTTTCTTTTAATATCGTATTGGGAAAATACTAGAATCAATTTACATCTAAAATGCACACTCGGGGCTGATTTACATCTTTCTGGCTAGACTGCTCAAAATTTATCTTCCACAAGTCCAACACTTTTTGTCACAATGCACTGTCAAAATATGTCAGCCTATAAAAAACTACTGTATTTTGAAAATATATTTTTTATAACTGTCAAAAAATACCAGTATGTAAAGGCACTATGGGAAGAAATATTAATTTCAAGAGATTCCCAGAAAGGAATATCTAATAAAGGACAGAGAGTCAGCATATTCAGCTACTCACATAACTTTTTTTTTCTTTTGATAGCTATGTGCTTGTAATGAGAGATGTGCAGGGAATCATAAAAGAATTGGTGAATCATAAAAGGAAATACGAAAAAAACACGGAAAACATTACAAATCTCTTTTTGGGTATTTGTCCAAGTGGAACAAAAGCAGACACGAAAGAAGTAGGAAAGAACACATGAAGTGAGGATGGAAACAAGAACACAGTAACTGTGGCAAAAAACAAAGTGAACACGTTCATGAGATTTGACTAGAAAGTAAGTCCTTGAAGAAATTCAAAGATGAAAGTCTGGAAAAGGAGAGGAGCATAGCAAAAAGCAGAAGAGTTCAGTGAATGTGATGATAAGAGTACTGCCTTATATCCTGGGGAAGGAACAATGAACTAAGGAGACTGTGCAGGACAGAAATCATACTTTGTAAGAAAACTCCGTGACTGACCATACAGAAAGATGGTGATGTTCATGTTCACTTGTCATGAAGGCAGTTGAGGAAAAGTCACATGAACAGAACTCAAACCAGGAAAGATTTAGCACTGAAAGAAAGGGGGATTGATATATATAGATTTGTAATATTGTAATAAATATTTCTGTGGCAGGGCTTTAATGCATACTAAGACATGGAATGAGGGAGAATGGAAGAAAATAACAAAAGAATCATTTTGAAACCTACCAAGAGAGGTCCAAAAGCCAATGACAGACCCCAACAGAAAAACACATTTTAAAGGAACCTGAAGAAAGAATTACAGAGGAAAATTCACATGGACTCCAAAATTCCAATCAATCCCAGTATAGAAGGAAGACAGAAAAATATTAAGCCAGAAGGAAAACATGGAAAGAACATTAGAAAAGAGGCTATTTACACTTTGTCTTGGAAGGCCATTAGTAGATACAGTGAGAGCAATCTTGGAAGACTGGGGATGGAAAAAGGCACATTTTTGTAACTTGAAAAAGTTGGTTTCTCCTTTCACTTATACTTTTGCACTACATGAAAATAGATTAGCTCAATCCAATAGTGTTGGACAATGAAGCCAAAAATCAAAATCTGTCTTTACTAATGGTCTGGCAACAGACTTCAGGAAACAGGGAGTTCAAAAGGTCAAAGACTGACAATAGAAAAGACATTTTTCCACTGGTGCTAAGCATTCATCAATCATAAATAACCACAAAAAGGATCAGAAGTCCTGTGCAAAATTAATTCATCATTGAAATACGAATTTATTTCTCTAGAATTACTAATTCTTTTAAATCAATCAGCCAATGTTTTTGGTTCATGGAAGATAGGCATTATTACATCTGCAATATATGCCCTTCTGAAATTCAAAATATTTTAAAAACTATTATAGAAAAGTTCTTCTCAGCAAATTCTTTTAACATATAGAAACTATTAAACCACTAGAGTTGATCATCTTCAATATATTTTCATTGTAGATATGCCAGTTTATACTGGAGAAGGAGATGGAAACTTTACATAAAACATACAATTTTAAAAATATCTGCTTTAATGTCTGCATAGCCAATTTTTATGGCGACCAGAATTATGAATGGAATAGCTCCTGGCATGAGGTTTTTGGGTGTGTATTTGTTTGGTTTTGGAGAAATAATTTCTGGGTTTTACTGAAAGTATTTTTGTTCCAGTTGAATTAAAAAGTGTTTTCTTCACATTTTAATGTAGGTGTTGTCCTCAGTCAAGTTTTCCAGAGACAAGAAACACGAATGATCAACCCTCACTAACTTTCAGTGTCTGCTGAAATTCTGACACAACTATTGGCCTCTGAAAATCTCTACTTATTTAGCTGTTGATGAATGAAGAAAATCTACTGAGATTCAAAGGCAAATTTTCACCACAATCTGCAGAATTTCTCTGAAGTCAAATGAGTTGCTCTGATTTACTCAAACTCAGGGATCTGACTTCTAGCTCCAGTCCTTATAATCCAATTCTGACACAAATACTTTATTAACTTAGAAAGCAGTCCTGCAACAACTTTTCCCTTTGAAGTATGTGGTGATTATAGGTGGTTAGCTAGAGGGAGACAAATACAATCATCCAACTGTCAAACTAAATTTTCTAAAAGGAAGTTTTACACTTTGTAATGATAAAACACTGCCAAAGATATTACTGAAAAACAATATAACCTCTGAAGACTTTAAAACTTAAATTAGAAGAACAAATCAGCTTTTGAACTCTGAAATTAGTGCAAATCTTAAAACAAATCCTAATTACTGAGTCACTAAGAGGATTCTAGCAACATGAATCAGGAGACTGCAGCCAGGAATTTTACTGTTTCAGTTAGCTCTTTCAGACGTCTGGATGTGCAGATGTGCGTGTACATAACCTCTGTGCATACATAGATGTATCTACATACAAACACAGGGATGTATATGCACAGAGCTCATCACTTCAGTTAGCTCTTCCTGATATCTGCATGCATGTTTGTGCCTGAATGCACACATACTTACTACACACTGAGTACAATATGCTGAGTCTGAAGTCCTAAGGGCTGGCCTAAGCAAGCTCCCTAAGTCTCTGTGTCTTTCACACTTTCAAGAGTTTCATAAGAACTTGTGACTGCAAACTACTGCACTGGAGGAAACCAACCCCTTAACAAGATATGACAGCTTTCTGCAGAAGATAAAATCAAAAGACAAACTCACATCGTGCTTACAACTTGATGTTCGAGTACTGATGCCAACAAACCACTTTGAATTCTAAGAGCTGAATATTTAGTCCCAGATCAGCATCAGTGGCCAGGAGTGAAGAGGAGTCAGAACGACATCATGTGAAAGTACAGGGGTGAAGAGAAAGTTCAAAGACAACACTTTCCTGCTGGACAATGGATAGAGCACATCCCGCTGTGGTACACAGCCACTTTCTGTTTCATAATACCTACAGATCGATACCTGCAGAAATTAAGCTTGTCTTATTAAAGGAGTTGATCAGTTTGGATAGAAAAATACATATGCTTATACTTTGAAGAAGTCAAGTGAATTAATTTCAGGATCTGAATCTTCTAAGACAATGAAATTCAAATCCAAGCTTCCTCTCCATCCTGAAGGATGCTCCAAAGACTATCCTCTTTGGAGAATAATCAATACTCTGATCATGCTGGCAAAAATCATGCAAGTTCATTAACTGGGTTCACAGGAACAGGCTAAGAACAAAGAAGTAGACCCTCCCTTGGAATTTTCTTTGAAGTAATGCTTGAACATTATTCCAGTATCCTTGGCCTTTAATTATTTTCCTATTGTGAGCATTCATTGCTATTCTTTTAACTCTAACTCTGTCTAGACCACTTCGTCTTCTAAATAAACATGAAGTGATAATATAGGATACCGCAAAGGGGCTGGAAGCACAGCTGTGCTGGAGACCAGGCTACTTCAGCCTTTTCTCACTTTGTATATACATATATATAAATGCATAATTTTATCTTCCTTTGCAGTATACTGTAGCCTACAAAGTTTCTCCAAGTCAAAAAATTAAGTGGCATATCCTTGGGAAACCAGAGCTTGACTTGTGAATGTTTATTATTCCCATGAAACGAATTTTCCTATTGTGTATAGCCTTGTTTCTTTGTGAATTTAGTGTGAAATACTAAGAAATCACATCTCTCCAATCTATTTAGTTCCACAGACTGGCATACTCCAATTCACTGGAGTGAACTCCCCACTGCTAAGTTTTGGCAGAAACTTTTAAAGCACAGTCCCAAATTTAACTGACACAGAAGTTAAAAACCTGTGGAAATAGATACAAAATATACCTACACTTGGACTTCAACTGGCACAATTACAGCTTAAATAGGGCAACCAGTGCTGGGAATTCTGCTCACTTGTGGGTACGCACTGCTTCAGATAACAAAGAAAAACCTGCTTTTGCAACAAATTATTGGTTGGTGAAAGCCACTCCCTTACTTTGCCACTGTATGCAATTCATCTTCAACAAGACTTAACATGTTTACTTTGGGGTTTTCTCCTTCCCCAGTGAGAAAACGCTCTATAAATTAAGCAACTTCAAGGGGTTTATCAAGGCGTCAACTGCCCATCAAAAAGGAATTTAGTCTTATGTTTTTAGAGATGACAGTGAAAGCGCCAGAAGATTTTTGAGAACCTGAAGTAGCACAAGAAGGAATGATTTTAAAATGGACTGGTGTAGGTAATGGCTAGCAACTCATAAAGGACATGGTCCAAAGCCAGTTAAAACCAGCAGGAATTTTTCCATTGGCTCTAGTGAGCTCTGCATGGAGTCTCCAATGGTCAATCTAACTGTAAGATGCCGAAAGACAATAACACTCTAAACTATGCTGCTGCTGTCATTTCTCCAGAAAAATCTTTTCTTCAGTATACTTTCAAGCTCAGTGAAAATCATGACAATGACAGCCAAGAAAGCATAGCTCTGATTTTTTAAACATAAAATTTGGTTCCAGATATCCATACTTTAATCTCTTCTGTTAAAGAAATGAAGAAAGTAAAGGACCTCCAACAAAACACATGTGAACTGGATCCCAACAAATAGGCAAGGAGATGTTTTAAAAGCACAATCAAAACAGATTAAAACCAAAATCCAAAGAACCCAATGCATGATCAGATACCCTACACTGATATATAGACTAGTTGTGTAACTAATTGGCAAGGGTTCAAAAAACCAAAACACATTATGTTAAACAGCATATGAAGATGTCTATGAAGCTAACAGACCCTACACTACTTTCACCCTTAGAATGATGCTTTCTTTTGATGTAATATGCAGCCACAGGATATTAAAAGTAGAACGATATATTAAGTTCACAATCAAAACCAAAAACATTAAGAAATCCCAAAGAGTTTCCTTTCCATAGATGGAGGATAAATTGTTTTTTTCCCTAACTCAAACAGGTTACATAGAATATATTTTCCCAGCTCCCTTGTTTTCCCCCCTTTTCGGGCAAGGAGGTAAGAAGGTGTCACAACTTGGGATAGGCAAATTGCTTTTAATTAAATACTAGTTAATAATTTTGTCTGACTTGTACAATTGCCAGTATTTTTAGTTGATATTGTCTTTCTGACCTGTAACCCTTAAACTAGAACAAGGACCTTGTTTAACATTTGTTAAATTTAGACAGCACCACTATCCACTATTACCCCCCCTCCCACTGCTGCTGCACTAATCTCCCATGCCAGCTGCTCAAATGTTTACATCTGAAGGGCTTTCTCTGTTTGTGCAGAAACAGTCTCTGCACAGTATCTCTCATCTGTACATTTGCCAGAATCAAGGCAAGAAAAGCCTCCCTGCTGGAATTCTTGATTAATAAATAGTCTTAAATGTTTCTTCTTCCCTTCCCCCATCTGTCAAATCCACTGCCATTAGGTTTTTACAAGGCAAATCTCCACAGTGCACTTTACTGGCCTGACTCTTGTCCTGTGCAAACAACTGTAAATCAGAACAAGCTCTATTTAGAGTCAATGAAATCACACCATCTCTGTGCTGAAACTTCGAGAGACTGCAATCAAGATGCATACCTGAGCATTTGCTGGGATGGAAAGAAGAAAACGTTACAATCAGAGAAGGGGGGTGCAGGGAATCTAACACTAACAACATAAACCTGCTGGTAATCTCTCCATCTCGCTATGTCAGTGCACTTCAGAGACTGCCTACACAGCTCATGACCTACACACTGGTCACGCCTGGCTCACACCAGGTCACCGAGGCACTGAACCAGCAAAACACCTAAACAGGTGCTTGGTATGGCGCTGAACAAGTCAGTGAGGCCAATGCCTACAGCTACTCACCTATTTAAGAGTTCTGTATGGCTACGTGCTTGCTATTTGCCTTGATCTGCTTTCTCTTCTGCCCTTCCAGCTGACCACTTAAAAACCAGAAATATTTCCTTAGTTGCCCAAATGTTTTGAGATCTGCTTAAAGATGCAAATGGCACTGAAAAAAACAATTCAAGAAAGTCTAACTGACTGATGGTATTACTACTTCATACCATTGTAAAAGCCTTTAAAAAGACTGACTACTATTTGCCACACTCTTTCCCGGCTTCAGTTTGCATCTCAAAATGTTTCTTAGAATTCAAATGAAGTATTAAACAGTATTAATTACTTTATACAGAGTAAGAGCAAAAGCAATGGCTGAAATTATTTGTAGTCCTTTCTGCTAAGCTCAGAGGGGAAGATCAGTATTGCAGCTGCACGTAAAAGACTTCTAAAACCAAACTCAACAGTTGTCTGTTAAAAAAAGGAAGAAAGAATATGAAACATCTACACAGACTACAGGCTTTAGAAGGTCTCTTTTTGTAGTGATGAACAACTGAGAAGCACACACTGAGAAGCACACACTGAGAAGCACACTCTTTGCTTCATACAGACAACTCTTTGAGTTAAAGGAAGACCTGCAAGGGCCACTAAGCCTCCTGTAGGTTTGACTTTGCATGAGAAAAATAAGCCATAAAGTTCACTTAGGAAAACTTCCGCATCAAAGTAAAATGCATTGTGTCCTGTCAGCAAGTGTTTTGCAAATCCTCCCTCACCTGCCATAAGATGTTACTGAGACATATGGTTTCACACGCTACTGAGCAGCTCAGTTTTGCCAACGAACAATAATGCACAGAACAAATATGTGTGGAAATCATGAGATCATCTAATTAAAAGAAATGTTATTGTATGCCACTACTTTTAATGAAATCGAGTCTTCACTGTCCACAGAAGAGGCTGGAAAGCAACCAAATCCTATTAGCGCTAATGCCTCAGAAATTGTTTGCAAAAGAAAAGAAATTATACGTTAACTGGTGTTGAAGATTTTTGCTGTATCTAAAATCTACATATGCTAATAGGATATTTTAGACTAATATAATGAATCTATGGTTACATGGGATTCAGATTATGCCACTACAAAAACAGGTTTTACTCTCTAAAAAAACTTCCATTGTATATCAGAAATATGGAATCAATGACATACTCTCAGCCATTTCTGATTTCATCTAGTAAAGGGCCCTGGCATAAATACACACTAATCCTTTCACTACAGTAGTTACCACAGGAAAGCTTGACAAGAAATATTTTGGATACCTATCATGAAATCAAAAAGAAATGTATTTTCAGTGGAGTAAATAGTTCCCTGACTAATTCCCACACCATCCCAAACTTAAACAAAAAAGTATTTTATCTACACAGAAATATGTGAGAGACTTTTTTAAGGAACTGCATCTCTGCTTATCCAATTGTGAAAAGCCTGATCCTGGTATAAACTTTTGTTTAAAGGTTGTATTTTCCACACCACTGCATGTTTGACATAAGAACAACATGCTGAATGTGTTATGACCAAATGTGAATTACAAGGCTATTATAGACTATTAAGGGGTTCTGGTAATATTAATTACCAAGAAAGAAAAGCCTGAGTGGTTGACATGTCACTAGAAAAATCTCAAATGGAATTTGAGTTTGTCTTTGGGTATTTTTTAATGTACTTTTATTAATGCAAATTAAAAGCCATTGGTCTTATTAGCTGCTGCTTTATTCTATTTTTTTTTTTCAGTGAGTTAACTTCAGAACTTTTCAGTGAAATCAGTTACAAAAGATGAATCAGACATAAAAGGATTTGGGTGGTTAAGGGTGTGTCACCAGGCCTTAATTAAACATCCGAGGGAGATATCTGAGCCAATTTACACCAGACTGACTGGGTACATCACCATGTAGAGAATGATGCCATACAGACCAGGTCTGCAATTGCCACACGCAAGCCTAACTTAGTGTGCTCCTGTTAGGTTATGCCTCCCTAAATCCCTAAAAGTTTGTGCTTTCCCATCAATAATCCCAACACATATCCCTCTGATGTGCTTACTTCCATTTTGGTGCCTGAATTCTGCTTCTGGGCATGCTGAGCACAAAAACTGCGGAGAAACTATGCTTCTAACCTCCTGCCTAAATTCCAACAGGATCCATAAAATGTGCAAATCTCCTTCTTTGTCAGCCGAGGGGCCTGATCCAATAGGTGTGTTTAAAGCACAACCAATCAACTGGGCTTCACAAAAATGCAACTGCCTGAAAAGGCAGCTATGGCATTTACCTCTTGTCCTGTCCAAACCCCTACCCCAAGTTTGGGGATTCAGTAAAAGCATGGTAAATCCAGGTCCAAAACTGTTGTCTAGTTGAGAAGAAACAAACTTTCCCCTCTTGTGACGAGGGCAAGACTATTCTCTGTTCAAGGACATGAACATGAGTTTAGCTAAAAAGAGACAGAGATTAGGGCATTCATCTGGGCAGGAAGCCATTTGGCTCCACCAGTTCTAGCTTTAGTGACTACTTACTTGCTGGATGTAACATCTGCTTAGCATAAAACACAGAAAAACATCTCTGCCGCTGGCACTGGAACCCAGAGCTGCCACCACACTTAAGTTATTTCATTACTGGTCTGAATAGTTAAGCTTGCTCTTGCTCTCTGAGTCACTGAATATTTGGGTATTTTTACAAAAGGGTGCTTCCCACATCAAGAATACCTCACAGCTTTGTTCCAGGCAGTCTCCAGCCCAGTAAGTATTTTGGGTTTTTTTTGAAAGGGAGCAAATAATTCTCTGATGCTGATATCTCTAAAAGCAAAAAAGAGAACTTAGTTCACTTACATTTTGGATAACAGTGGTAGGTGGTAATATTCTAGAGTAAAAGCTTCAAATACCTGAATCTAACAGCTGATTCAAGGTTTGAATCTTGAGCAGAGACAGGTAACAGACAGAGACGGGCAGAGTTTAACAAGCAACTCTGCTGTGAAGATTTCAGTGGATTCAAAACTTGGGAAATCTGACTCTCGGCTGCTTAGATGCAGAGTCCAGACGCCCACACTGCCAGGTATTTAAAACAGGCACTGCCAGGCATATTTGTACCCAGTTCCTTTTGTAGATATGACCCTACTCAAGCCCTTTTGATTTGACTTAATTCATTTCTCTGTGTTCATCTCAGAAAGTTTCTTGACAATATTTCCTTCAAAATGTCCTGTTACACCCACTGCAGGAGCTGAAGATTATGAGTTATCTTTTTAAAAGCAACAACTTGAATACCATGAGTTGTAATGATTTAACTCTGAACCACCCAAATCTAAATAAAGATGCAGGTTCTGGTAACCACTGACTACCTGATAATATTTTTTTTTAAACAAAACCTTTATTTATGGTCGCAAAACAGAAGCTTAAATGTGACTTCTACAAACCTAACACTCAGAAGTCAAATGGAGGGAAGTCCCCCCTAATGATTTCTTTTCAAATCTCATGATCTTAAGCCACTTTTGTGTGGTGAGGGCAAGAGCTGACAAGTGATTTTTGAATGCATGAAGTTGGCAAGTACAAGCTAAGCAGCACAGACAGAACAGGGGTCAGCCGACATGTCTCTTCACCAGATACTGTTTTTAATAGCTTGTAACTTCACCATGCTTTAACCATGGATGCTGAGACTTTCCATTCCAGGTGTCTGCCTCAGGCTATTTTTTTTTTTTTTTTGAGCCAGAGTAGTTCAGCTGGTTCTAAGACGATTTTTTTTGCACTAACTCCAAGGACCTTTTCTTTGAAGAGGTCTAGTAACACCATATTTTGGAGCAAAAACTTGAAGTCTGATGGTGGCAGACAGCCACTGTTTCAAGCACTTGCCGTCTGCTATCACATACTGTAAGAAAAATCTAAAGACACTATAATTTGCAAAACCATCTATGATTCACATGAGTGAAGACAGTTAATATCCTGTAAGTGCACACCACAAAAGGAGGTCGGTACAGCTGCATCTCTCCAGCAGCCATAGTCTGGCTGAAAGGCACCTCCATGGTCTGCTTAATCTATAACTCTGCTCTGAGACAGAATAAAGTACGTGTAGCTCATCCTCTAGACATTTTTGGAGGTTTTACAGATTAGGTAATGATAAGGATTTCACAGTCATTTTAATAGCATGCTCCCCTGTGAAATTTCCATGCAAATTTTCTCCTTCTCGTATCCAAGTTAAATTTCTATTGCTATATGTAAGGCACATTGCTTCCTGTCCCGCCCTCAGTAGACAAGGACAAATAAAGTTGATCATTGGCATCATTACTACCTACTGAAATTCTCTCAATGCCAGCTCAAGCCTTGGGCAAACCTTTCATCTTACCAAGGCAAGTTAACAGTAATGATTTTTTTTTTCCATGGCGTATCACAGGCTATCAAAATAAAACTAACTCTACTGTGATGGTGAGCCTTATGCTGAGATATATGGTATTTATTAGATCTCTTTTTCTTCTGATCATGTGAACAGATGCACAAATGAAAATGTTTATATCTTCCCTAGTGTCATCCTCTGACATCTAACTACTGGCTTACAAGCACCCTTTAATGAAAGACTGGGAGGAACAGACCTGTCCACTGCAAGATATTGACAACTTTCCATCCTCAGTTTGTTGAGTTTAGTATTTTGCAAACAAAATCACACTAAGCAGAATTGTTTCAAGGCCAGATCACAGTCTACATGTTGGACAGTGCATATAGCTCTAACTCTACAAAATGCCAGGATTTGTCCCTGCTAATAACAAATAAACACATCCTGAGCATTGTCAGGAGACCAAGAATGGAGAACGTGAGACCAGGAATTGAAAGCAAATGTGGTAGTCAAACACAAGGAAATATTAAAAATGGATGACTGTTAGCTTCCATTTAGATGACATGGGCAGTATTCTCATTCCTATTACTCTAAACAGCACCTGCCTATGTGACATGAAATCCTTGACAGGAAAGGATATTACCTGATCACCTGGAACCTGACATGGTTGAAGAGAAACAACATTCATCTAACTGCACCTGATCCTTCTTTCCAATCATTCTGAACCGAGAAAGTGCATCATGAATGGTGTAACTCCTGCCTTCAACAAGGGCATAAAAGTTACAGTTAGAGTACAAGGCACTGAAAAGGTAAATCATACATGTTTTAAAAGCCTTTATATGGAGAAAAAAGTTGTTGCCATCACTTAAGAAGTGATTGCCAAGATTACTAATGCACCTAAATTCTTGATGACTTTTATCAAATATTAGCACGGTACTTTTCTTCTGGAGCACAATCATGCAATTATACAGGTACTACAAAATAAAAATAAAAACAAAATCCCCCCTCCCCACATCCTAAACATATCTGATAACTGTTTAGTATTTTAAATGACATGTTTCTTTTCCTCTTGTAGTTTTGCATATGAACATATATAATCATAGCAGGACAGACTCAATAAGCAGAGAACTACGGGACTATGTGCTTCATTTAATGAGTTGATTCTGGGCAAAACCTACATTCTGACATACACTGAAGACTCAGTATTTTAAAAATGGTGCTGATGAAGTGCTGATGAAAATCCTCCAACATCACACTGCTGAAGTTCTGTTTGAACTAGAGAAACCTTGTGTGATAAGACTTTGTGCTGAAGTTTCAAAACCTCTGATAAGTGCTCCTGGCTGTACTTCTAAATATTTTTTCCCAAGCTGATATATTACATAAACAAAGTCCACATCAGAGCTACACATCGTTCAGCACTTGGGATGTGCTTTTTTGCTCTTGATTTATGAAAACACAAAGGTCCCAAAAATAAAACCAGCTAATTTTAGTACTGTGTTCCAAATACTGTGTTTTAGCTTGATCAACTGTTTATATGAGGACAGTGACACCAAGCGGCAGAGAGGACTCAAGTTCCCTTTTTTTTCCAGCTGTTCTAAACTCCAGCTCTGACAGTCTGCCTTTGGCACAGAAAGAGCTGAATACAGATAACAGCACTGTAACTTCCAACTGCTTTATCTGTATGTTGTGTATTTCAGTAGCATTTGATTTGTGAAAACTTAATCTGGATATAAAACTCATCTTTTTACCACAAAACTGATTTTTTTCTCTTCCCAGATTAAGGGAAAGGTATTTCTGCATCATTTACAATACACGGTTGGATTTCATGTCCTTTACTGGTGTGTGGTGTAATGAACTGGGCACTTTGAGGATTTTCACAGAGAAGTCTTTTCTTGCATTTCTACACCCTCTCTCTAAGCTGTTAACAAATTCTTTTCACCTTTATTTTTGCTGATACTGTGAAAAAATGTCCTTTCACCTCAAGCATAAGTGTTGACTTTGCCATCTTGACTTTGAAAGTCTGCTTCTTCATCAATAACTCAAAGTATTTTTAGAGGCATTAATAATTCCAATAATAATTAGATAAATATGGCATGGATAATGTTTTGGTGGTTAAAAAGTGAATATAACTTGTGCTTGAATAAACACTTAAGGGTCTCTTATTTCTTACACTTTTATTCCATTACCTCATATTGCTCAGTTTAAACAAAGAAACAAAACAACTCCAAATCAATACCCAGAATAGAGTCTTTACTTTTTTCCCCCTACAATTCAGTGTACATCACCACCATGTAATAGTGAGAAAAGGACTTAAACTAAACATGTGAAAGTTCATGCCTTTACCTTGGTGATGCCTTAGGATTTAGCTTTTATATTTTTCAGATCCTGTACTGCTTTAGTCCGTAACTCTAAAACTCCATAGCCTGTTAGCTACTATTCTCCTATCCTGGTTAGACATAACAAACCCTCTCTGGGCCTGAACTCAAAGACACCTTGCTGTCCCAGGCCCTGAAATATGTAAACTAAGCCTCTGGACAGGGGGAGCAAACTAGGGGTAATGACGTCTTTACTTGAAATTATAATTGGAGAATTAACCCTGATATGCAAATGGACCAAACTTATAAAAGTGTGAAAAACCCGTGACCCAGGGTCCATTTTGGGTGGAGCCCTCGGGCTCTGTACTTGCAGTGTACATTTATTGAAGGCCCTTCAATAAATACCTGCTTTTATTCTCCTAATCTTGTCTAGCCTCAGTTTTCAGGTAGCCACTCCAAGGCATCATTGGTAGTACTTCAAAAGTTAACTGTTACTTTATGGGCAAGAAAAATTTTCTTGATCCAGTCAGTGTAACTCCTGGTACTGTACCAAAAGCAATGGCAAGATATTTTTCTTTCAGAAATAAAACTGAAACTGCCTTTGGTTCCCATACAGCAAAAGCAAAATACTTTCAAATCACCCAAAACAGTACTAGAAAGCAGACCTGAGGTAAATGCAAAAGAGGAAGCCTCTACGGGATGACATTTTGCCAACAATCCTATCTCAGCAATGAAACTTATATATAACCATCTCTAAATACATATTTCCCATATTTGGTCATGTAAGATACCACCTAGTTGGAATAAGGATACTTATGAAGTAAATGAGATATTTTTTGAACAAGCAGAATAACAAATTACTCAGAATTTGAAGGTCTCAAATCTAGTCCATAAGGAACTGCTAAGCTGAACTTTTAAAATTATGATGTGCTTTTTGCTGGTGTTTCCATTTGAATTTTATCTTAATACAAGTTATCTGTGCCAACTATCTATAGCAAGTTTGCAACATTTTAGAATTTTTCACCTAAGGCATCACAATTGTTGAACTTTTTCTTGAATCCCATCTAGCATCTTGAAAGGAGGGACCTTCTGTGTTGCTGAGTGAATCTGTTAGACTTATTTAATACACCTTCTACAAGCTTGAACAGAATAGTACCAAATTCAATGCAACAAGGTTAACACATTCATTTAACTATGCGCTCATGCCTTAGCAGGATTGGTGCTCATACAAATACAGGTGTCAAACCAGAAGTGAAAGACATAAACACTGAACAAGGGCTACATTGTTCTTCAAGATTAATCCCTCTTAAGAAGAAAATGGGAAAAGGTTAAATCCATGACATGCTCATTTAACTGAATAAAAAGAAAACATTTCTACCTCTTCAAGAGTCTTTTCCTCCCTATAACTTGCACCTTTAGAAGAGAGTTACATGTTCAAAACAGTTTCGAAAACTTTTTTCATCAATGTCAGAGGAAAAAAAATAGTAATTTACAGTTTGCCCTATAATATTCCCTAGAAAAATAAGGTGATGTCTGTCTTCTGGGGAAAGCACCACACACCTTTATCATCATAATGTTGCTTGTAATTCCTACCCTTCCTTCTTTTCTAGTACTTGGGTATCAAGATATTGAGATTAATTTATAATGGCAGTGAATACAAACCACAAAATTATTTTATTTTGGCAGAACTTGTGATGCTTTTTCTATACTTTTACTTAGTCTATTTCAATTACACAGTCACCCTCTTCTAGGACTTTCTTTTAGTAACAGAGATCTATTAACCTTTATAGCATTGCCCAAATTTTTAGTATCATAAGCAGCTTTCCCATTTCAGTAATCTTTCATTATGAAATCTTCAGAGATTTGCAGAGTATGGTGTTTTTACACTTCACAGCCAATCAATTTTCTATCTATTTCTCCTTTTGGACTCCTTTTATATAACTCTTTTCATCTGGGATTTTTTCTCTTACTCTTCCATTTTTTCCATAATTTGCTGTCACCCTTCTCTGTGGCTACTGCGTTCTATATTTTGCATATCTGTACTCCTTTTCCAAAGATCTGTTTATGAAAGGGGGATTCAGAGCTGAACCTGACATTTCAGACTTCTATCACACAATCAGAGTCTTCTCCAGGTTTTGAAAATATGACAACAAAAAGCCAAGTAATTTTAAAAAGTAATAAAAAGATGTGCCATTTATTATGATTACTATACCACCAGAACCATCTATATTTAGGATTCCCACTTCCTAATTTGATACCTTCCTATTTAGACCCTCATAAATTGGTAGGCTGTCAGTCACTTAAAAATGTTTCTAAATGTGATTCACAGGATTTTAGTACCCCAAATGCTACTGAGGTACTTCACAAAAATCCTGGTTTTTCCAGTGTTCACTCTTCACCCCCAAGCTCCTTATGAAACAAATAGAATGCTGCCATGCTGCAGAAGTCAGATAAAGGGATGAAAAGGAAAGGCGTGGTTTTATAAGAAAAGCTCCCTTTAAATATTGTTGGTAAGGCAAACATTCTCTTGCATCATGCAGTACTGTCACTGCATGTCACAACACCTATGTTCCTCTTTCTCACAACTGCTTAGACTCTAACATTGAAAGAAACTTTATTTATAGTGAAGCTAGCAAGTTTTATTTGAAGACAAGGCATTACATTTTAACTTCACAAAGATATGCGAACTGTGCAGTCACATAATGAAGCCTGCTAAAGCACAAGCTATTTCTACTTCTACTTGGCTAAGCATTAGGAAAAGCAGTGCTTTCTGGTTAATTCAAACTGCAGGATCTAATAAGAATGCAATAGCATCGACAAGCTGTGTTAGTACTTACATCCAAGCTGCCTTCACTTGTAGATGCAGAACTAAAAACATCCTCCTCACCACAATCTCTGTTCATCCTCAAGTATTCTTCTGTCTGCAACACAAACAAGTGTCCTACACAGCAGCAGCAAAGGAAACAAAACTGCAAAAACATGCCAGAACAAAATACCAAACCCCATCATAGAACTGTCTCAGTAGTGCTGGATCTGACTGCTGAGAAACTCTGAAGTAGTCTGCAAAATACTCTGATGCAGGCAAGTAGCTAAGAAAGCCATCAGCAAAGATGTAAGAACAAGAATATAAAGAAAAAATTCTTGGGCCAGGATAAAAATAGGGAGTAACTAATTCCTGTAATATCAAGGACCAGACTGCTAGTCTCTGCTGTACCCACAGACACAAGGGAACAAGCAGGGAGCTCCTTCTTTGCCACTTCTCCACGAAGGAACTGTTTCTGTGCACTAGCACATACCTTACTTAAGCTTAGATCCCATGACTGTCTGCACAGCACCTCTGCTCCACTGGATTGCTTAGCAGTGCCAATTTGATCTGGATTTAGCCTCGGGCAAACGACTACACTTAACATCAAAAAGAAATGGAGTTCATGCCACCTTTATGGTTTTTATGCCAGCTGCAGGAGAACAGAGGGTAACTGATCCAGCATAAAATTAGAATGGAGAGAACAAGATGATACCTGATCTGGAATTAAGCCTGCCAGTACAAAGTTAACCAAAGAAATACTTTTAACAAATTTGTACCAGCCACGAGAATAGGACTTTGCTTTCATTCTGTGTCACAGTGTTTTCAATATAACGGAAAGTTTTTTTTAGAAAAGTTAGATCTGGTGTATTGTCATACCACAATTACTGCTCTCAGTGAGCCAGCTGAGAAAAAAGGCATGTGCGTGGGCATGGAAATCTGAGCGTAGGCCTGTAGTGTGCACTGACACCTGATACAGAACAGTTTGCAACCCAGGCTAACACTCTTCTTCCTTCCCTTGCAAAAGAAATTGCCTTCCCCTTGCAAATGCCTGCAAGTCTGCAGTCCTACTACTGTGCAGGACGTTGAACAATTATTCCTATTAAATAGTTCTAAAATAGAGACTATGTATGACCACATACACTCTCCTCACCGCTGCAAATTATAATGCAAACAAACAAACAAAAATTAATAAATACGCAGAACCATGGGGTATTTGTGGTATTTACTCCCCCATAAGCCTTGTGGGGGAGTAAAAATATAAAAATAGCCATAAAGAGAAGAGTTTAGGCACCCTGGGGTTTTGATTCCAGTTCCCTGAAATCACAAGGCAGCCCATCATCTAATCCCTTCATAAACCTACCACATCCTTTATTAAAAGACCTTTATTAATGTGCCCTCATCCTGCTAAGTCTGTTCAGCAGTTTCACTGCTGTTTTGGTTAGAAATCTTTCACAATAGCAAGTCAGATATATTACGCTTTGTTAACACCTGCTTGCTCCTGTGTGCTGTTCTGTTCTTCAGTTTTCAGTAATTCTTCCACCTATTGTGCTTCAAATTCCCACAGGTTTGTATTAAAAAGGCAACAGTGACTTCCTTGCTCAACTAAACAAAGTGACTGATTTGTCTTTTCCTACAGAGTAACTGCCATTTGAAAGTAAGTGTCCAATAAAGAAATGACCAAGAAAAATCAATTAACTTGTCAGAACTAGAGGCAAGAAAGACATAAACCTTTTCCTCAGATTTAGAAGCTGTTTTTCATACTTGTTTGTACAGTTCCTACTTTTTCCCAGGTCAAATACTATTTTGAATTTAATTAATCCTCAATATCCTTAGCATCCATTAAAATTAGTGTTTTAAAAACCTCAGAGTATCACCTCCTTTGATTAACAACCAAGAGAAAGAGAATAAAAAAAAAAAAAATAGAGGAGCTTACAATCTTTGAACACATTTTCAACTCTGCTGTGAGAAACTCACTGCAGTAACCCCTGAATTAGGATGCTTCACAGCAACTTTTTGTAAGGCTGTAAGCATTAATACTTTAAAAGTTAAAACTGATCTGCTTCAGGAGTTAGAACTGCAAGAACACAGACTTCACACCCAAGTTCAGTAAAATGGAATGAGAGGACAAAGTATGATGCATAAACTGCATGCTGTAATGTGTTTGGTTCTTCCAGAGGAATTACAGCTCTAGAGGCTCAGGCTGAGCTCCCTTGTTTACTTGATTCTTCTGAGCAGATACAGCATTATCGCTCCAGTTACACTTTTGTTCCCTTCTAAATAGAAGTATTTTCTTGCAGTGCAAAACCACTCTGAAAGTGTGTTTAGGGTTCTCATCTCATAAAATACAGCTTCTGTGTGTCCCTTGTGAGATATTAAGAATAGTTCAGCATCTATGACAAACAAGTGTCCAAGCGTCCTATGACAAAAATAGGTTTTCCAACACAGTAATTCACAATGTCCGTAAAGGAATCTATTCCCTGGCAAAAGCACTACAAATTTGATCATGAACAAAAAGGCAGAGAACTATGAGGATTTTGAACAGCTTTCATAGTTTTGAGAATGTGACTGAGAAGACTGGGTAAGTAAAACACCTGTCCATTAACAAGCAAATGTTTCTTACTGCCAGTTAATCAGACACACATTTTATAATTCCACTCCAAAAGCCTTGGAGGGTTCTTTAAACTAGATAAAAGAAATATCTGTTTTTCCTCTGACATCCCAAAGTATTAAATACTTTACAACCAAAATCAGTTAACACTAATATTTTTAACAAAGGATGCAAAAAGTATGAAGTTAAAAGCCCACTATTTTCCCTATGTTCCTGATTCAGAAAGTTCTGTATTTTATTCCTGAGATAAATGAAAACATTCCTCATAAATGCATGTCAACAGAATTATTTTATACAGTATTTCTTTCGTAAATTTTCCAGTTCAAGAATACAAACAAAGTTAAAAATGGCTAACACGTCCCCCAGCAGACACTGATCCTTCCGTTCAGTATTGCAAGTTATTTCTTCTACACCCGATTCATCGGCTTTACAGACTTGGAGATGGCAATAGTGTGACTGCACAGAGCTTCCAAGAGGTATAAATGCTTTAAAAGAGATTATCACCCACGCACAGAAGAGGTCCTAAGACACATCTACTTGATAATTAAATTGTTCTGTACTACATCAGTCCTTTCATAAATGCATTTTACAATAGGAGCACTACTAATAAGCAGACACAGGTTGCTTGAAGCTACTGCCCTTTTTTAACACCTACTGAACTCACGGCATTAAAAAAAAATAAAGAAAAAAGTAAATGGTCAACGTGCTTGACTCCTTCAATAAGCAGGTGATATCTCCATCACACTGCACTGATCACACAGAGCTCATGCACCTGTTAACAGATTACTTTCTGTAAGGAAAGGGAAGGCTGGCCAAACAAATGCTGCCATCCACAGACATAACAGCTCTGGAAAGAAATAAATTCTCTTTAGTGAGCAGTACACTGCTGAACACTTACCTTGCTGCTTCTTCTATCAGCATTAAACAATCCCAAAAGTCTTGTCTTTTCTTTCTCTATTGCATCACTGCTTACTGAAGCCTTTCGATTTGGTTCTGAAACAATTTTAATGGAATAGTTGTTACACTTTTGAAATAAAGATTCAGAACACGAGTATTTTAAAACACCCTGGTTTACTTCTGGATTTTTATGAGCTGGAGATGTTATGGACTGGATTATCTAAGTAACTGCCAGATCCTGCACTTACTTTGTCATTAAACTTTCATTTGTTCTGAATATGCTCCAAAATCTAATGGAGACAAATGGAATAATTCAACAAACTTCACTAAATTTTCAATCAAAATTAAATAACCCTTATTAAAGGCAAAACATGAGAAAATTGTTTATGACTTCACATATGCTTGTTAGATGTATCACTTAAATCTCATAGAGTACTGTAATACTAAAAACCCTAAACACTTAATAAAAGATATAATGGTGAGTATCTTCAACAATTCACAGGTGTGACAATACTGTGAAGTTAAATGACAGATTCTCAGTGTGTAATTTGGATAAAGCTCTGTAAAGAGGAAAAAAGACCTCCCCCTTGGAAATAGGGCCCTCCTTGGAACTTGAACTAGCTGGTTGTGGTCACCTTTCTTATCTTGGTGCTTTTACTTCAGGTGGGAAAAGAGGGGAGTTTATAGGTATTTCAGGCTGTAAGAGCTCAAATGTGTCTTCCTTGAACCTGCTTAAGAAATTGTATGAGTTCTCATACCATTTTGTAGCCCTTCAACTTCCCCCTTCAGTTTCTCATCCACAAACTGGATGAGCAAAATGACACACTCATGCATTACAGGAAACAACATTACCCATTTAATAAACAGATGATAAAGCGCTCTCGCTTTTTAAAATGGACTCTGCATAATGCTATAAATATTTCCTCCTGATTCCAAGCACATCAGAGTATTCCACTAGCATTCAAAAAGTTTAATTCACAAGAAAAAACCCCAACTTTCTCTTGTAAATATTTATTTAATAACAATTAAAACTCAAATTCAAAATTACTTGCTTGTTCACACAAAATAAAGGTTTACTTCACCAAAAAAACCTCATCCCAGAACTCTTGTGAACTTATTTGCATAACATACGAAGTGATTTTCACACACATCACTTTTGCACATAAACAATCTCACGTGTCAGAAGGTGGGTGTTAAACACATACAATGAACAAAAAGGAAAACAGGGAGAAACTATCCTTAAGAAAGGTTGCAACTGCACTGCAAACAAATACAATAATGAATTCATGCTTTTCTTAAATACTAAGCACTACCTATGCTTGTATGCTGGTTTCTTGCTTGGGGCTGGGCTGTGACTAGATTGTGATTCCTTTACTCGCACAGTCTTCAACCATAAACAATGCTGCAGAAAGGCTAACGTAGCAGCTGCTCATCCACACTGAACATTGTGTAATACCAATGAACTGGGAATTAAGTAAAGCATATAACATCAAAATAATGAGTCTTTATTAATCTGTATAGTTTTTTCTTAAACAAATACAATAGCTATTCCATCTACTATTGATCACCATGTAAGAGGAAGCCACAGCAAGTAATGACAGAGGATTAGAGGGAATAGAGCTGGCATTAGTGAAGCTAGGAGGCCATGAACTAAGATTTGCTCAATGTCTGTCACCTACTGGAGGCGGGCTTCCATCATAAAAATTTAAATAAGTTATCCAGTTTTTCTTCAGTTATGTTGTGTCTGCTAGTAATGCAAAGAAGTGAACCTGGTTAGAAATCAACCATACCTTTCTTGAGGATAATTACTTTAAGCAATGTTAAAAGAGACTCAATAGGGAAAGGATATACTAAATACACACATTTTCTATTTGACTGGAAGCAGAAGCACCAATATAATCTAATCCAACCCCAACTACTGTAACAATTCAGAAGTCAGCATCTTTTCAGTTACCCAATGTGAATGTATACATTTGATATTAAAATGCTTTGCTGCATGTAAATTGAAATCAGTGGAAGATCTCACAGACATCAAAATATTCTGCCTTTGCTACTAAATAGTTTTTTTTTCCCAAGAGACCTCTGAAATGTTAGCAACTGTGAAATTTAACTAATCATGATTTACGTAAACTGAACGGGCTTAGGATCTGTATAGAGACATACCACACCACAAAAGAGTTAAATGGCAGAATTTGTTACTTGCTGGCATTTTAATGGCTATTACTGAAGAGACAGTATGCACAGAATGTGTTTGTTCTTAGCAGAAGCACAAGACATACAAGCAACACTTCGGAAAGACAACACTGATCAAAAATAGCTTGTTTTTCTACAGCATTTTACTTGACATTCTTAAAGATCTATCTACCAAACCCACATTAAACATAGAGTGAAGTGAAAGAGTTAAACACAGAGTGAAGTTTTCTCTCAGCAGCATTGTACAGTACCTCTATAGTTCAGAGAAGGTTCAGACTGAGTTTTTGATGGAGGAACTGGAGGAGGCAAGCAATGAAAGGATAAGAGAAAACACATTAAAATTCTAATACAGCCTTGTAAGGCACAATAGTCAGTAATTAGTCCTAGCAACCTTTTTTCCTAAGCATTACAGAAAAAAAATGTTGACCAACCACAGAGATGCGGAGCTGCTACTGAAGCAGTTTAGCTGCATTTGTATTAATTCCTGATTCACTCAGGAAGCTGCTTCAACTGCTAAATCAAATTAAGTAAGCAGGTGGCAGCAGAGCTTCCCTTTTAATAATCCTTCAGCTCTTGGTGTTTTCTGTTTTAGGCAAGGAAAAAGTGAGGAGTTTTTCTAGAATCTGCTCTTACAAGAACAGCCTATGGCTTTCAGCATCTCTGATGCCTTACTTGTTAGTGGGAATGTGTTTAAAAAATCTACTTTCTGTTAACTAAACAGGCTAGATACCCACTCAGTGCACAAGTCACAGACCAACTGCTACTGAAAACAGTGGGTTTATTCCTCTTGGAGATTACAAATTAGAACACTGAAGAAGAAATTTCCTGAAACAAAGGAAAAGTTCTTGTAAATTTACATTTACTGTGCATTTACCAGTTTTCTCAGACACCATGGTGCAGAGGAAGAGGAAAGCATAAAAAATTGAATTATACTCAGGATCAGGGGGATTTTATCACAATGACAGGAAAGGAATACTGAAAGGTTAAAAAAGAACAGAATACAAAAAAAAAGTTGATGTAGAGAGCAGCACACTATGATGTGTAGATCTTTGTGGGTCCCTTCCAGCTCAACATATTCTCTGATTCCGTGATAATTTGCTGCTATAATCCCAGCCCTGTAGTAAAGTCTTGGTTTTGACTGTATAGGCACAACCAATATTTGAGGACCAACACTGCACCAGCATACACACTGCCACTTCCATTTGAAAGGGAAGATTTTCATGAAGGCTTATGATAATTACTCTATAGGATGTCCCCGAAGCACGTTGAATGAATCCTGTTGAATACACTCCACGTTCGATATGTTGCTCCAAAATGGTTAGCTTAATTACAGTAAACATGTATGGAAAAAAACAAACATGCAACTGAGTTATGACACGTTGTCAGCCTCTTTTTGGAACATCCTACCAATTCAAAAGAAAAGGAGATATCTAGTTTACTTAGAAGTCCAAACTCACTGAAATTTGACTCGCACAGAGGTAGAACTGTCACTTACCAAAGAGTTGGAAAGAAGAGACAGAATGTCAACATAAATAAATAATTTTATAAATAAAAAATAAGCCTACAGCTCAGCACCTACAAGAATGACGTTATCTAAACAATAAATAAGGACATTTACTGTGCTGGAAGTGATAGCAATTGAGAACAAACTGAAGGAAACAATTTTAATGAATATCACTTTCTGACCTCAAAGGAAATAGTGCTTGTCAATGTGTACTTTGAAAGCAGCTATATTTTAAAGCACATCATAGAATTATGTTATTTGAATACATAATCAGGCTGATAAAACTCAACTCCAAGAAGCTGCTACTACAATTCTGTCTATGAGAACAGAAAGTGAGGATAGGTAAACATAAGAACAAAATTTTAAATACAAATACCTCTTAGCTCTTCTTCACTAAACCGTCAATAACTTTGCTCTTTGGAGGAACCGTCTCTGATCCTATCCAGTCTGTTTCTCATAGGCCCTGCTCTGTCGCCTCTGCCTCTCGGCTTTCACAGCTGCCATGACTATGGCATGTCTCTTCTTTCCTTCTCTCCAACCCACAGCCCAGGTAGGTGACAGACTCTGTCTGGAAGAGGCCCCTTGTATTACGCACACCTCTGCTGACAGCAGCTCTGGGACATAGCAAAGCTCCTCCCTTTGCCCTGCCCCAGGCCAACCTGCACCCTGCCAGAGTCCAGCCCAGCCTGGCACAAGGCCCAAGAGCAACCAAGGACGGCTGGGCACGTTGCTGACCTGGCTGCTGCTCTGGGCACAGCTCACTGAACAAACCCATGCTGCTCTCTGGACTGAGATCTCACTCTGCTGTTTCAGCTGGACCCCAAAAGAACAGCAGCACAAATGCTTTCAAGTTGCCCATAATGCTGTTGTCACATCATATAACCCTGCAGTGACTGCTTTCAGTCTTGGCTCACCTTTTTTTCTGTCCCAGGCATACAGCTCCTTTATCCCTAGCTCCTCCAAGGACTTGGTAAGCTCCAGCTCCTCCCCAGTTATGCCATCTCGCAGAAGAACAATGTGCTCTTGACTGACTTCACACTTCTCACAAATAGCTGGGATGATGTTGTGGAGAGGCACCTCTGGACTAACTCGAACCACAGCCTTCTGTGTCTTCAGGTAGTTCACTACCAGCCTCACAGATTTCTGCAGAAACAAACACAAAGTCTCAGTCTCCCTTCTGGGATGGATAGGTCCTCTTACAATGAAAAAGGCACTGGGGATTTCCGTATTGTCTTGACTATTCCCAGGCAAACTCACCCCACACTGCAGAAAATACTATTTAAAAAATTAACATCTCAGACCTCTCGTTCCACTAAGGAGACATTGACAAGAACACGCAAAGAAGGAAAAGGAATCAGAGGCAGATGTAATGTAAATGTTAACAAGCCCCATCTGAAAGATGGGAGGATATAAACAGATATAGCTATTACGAATAATAAAAAATTTCAGCAAACATTTGGAAAATGACTACTTCTCAATCATCACTATACTGTGAAATATATTTATTAATGATCAGTCTTCTCCCATATCTTCAGTGAAGATGGTACAAAAAATATCACCAAAACACTATCTCCACACAAGCCCACAACACTAATTTCAGCCATTACTGCAATTTTCAATCACCCCAATCTTCAGATTTCCATCTATCCAACCACATGCAACATAACATTTTGTCTAAATGTCTAGACTAGCATCTGTCAATCTACATGCAAAACAGTTAAACTAATAAAGCAGGTTATAATCAATCACAAGTAATTCCCACCTGGTTTAAAGATAAAAAGATTGCAAGAACTGAAATCATAGGAATGAAATGGTGTTTCATGGCACCATTTTAGCCCTACAGAGTACTGACCTCAGGGACCCTTGGCAGAGGTCGCTTTGCCTTCTCTTCGGGAATCTTCTCTTTCAGAAGTACTGTCTGTACATCCAGTGCTCCTATCAAAGTGTTTGGCTTGTAACTCAGAACTTGTTGAGTTCCCGAAGACTTTAGTTCAAGACTATGTTGGGATGGATTTAAGCGATACTGGCTGCATAAATCAACCAGTACATCCATCACAGCTTTACTACAAGGAAGAAGACATTCACTATTAGCATGAGAAAAAACAGTTGCTACAAAATTTACCTCAGTTTTAAGACGGGGGGTAAAAGACAACACAAGCTGTAGATGTGTCACTAGTTAACCATCTCTGGGATGGAACAGTGCTAGTGCTTTGAAATGTTAAACAGATCAGATAAAATGATAGGAATTAAAATTCACACTTCAGTGTCTGTTTATGAGCTCACAACTAACACTCACAATGAGGCAAACAGTGCCAATCACAGCACTAACAAACATAAGTCAAGAGAAGACAAAGTTCATTTTATTTATTTTCAGACCACAGATCTCAGAATATTCTGAGTTGGAAGGGACCCACAAGGATGAAGTCCAACTCGTAAGTAAATGGCCCATGTGGGCATTGAACCCACAATGTTGGTGTCATTAGCACCATGCTCTGACCAACTGAGCTAACCTGGGGGTCATAATGTACTAAATCCATACATTAAACTCTCCAGTTCAAATTCTGTTCTTTAACATGAAGACAAGATATGAATAAATTATGAACTCACAGTGCAGTGATCTCTACCTAGATTTGAACAATCACATAACTCAAAATGGAGCACTTAAATCTGGAGCAAATGGTAGATGGGGTTTATTTTTCCAGTTTACAACCTTGAGTTCTCCAAATCCATTTGACACCAGCAATACTTTCCAGTACAAGAGATCCTGTTCATACTTATTTTGGTGAAGATATTAACCCTGCAAAAAAACACCTGGTTTTGAGTGTCTGCATTATCAGTAACTCTTACTGTAGTATGATTCCTAAACCATGAGGTTTCAAAAGAGTCAGCAACTGTCCCTCTCATTTCGTGCCTCTGCACAGAGTACTTCATTTTGTGTCAAGAGCTCAGTATTCACTGGAGCTTGATACTGCCTAATACAGCAGATATGAACTGTGCTCCCCCACACCATAAAAAACCTCTTCTACCATGGTACTGAAGGGTTCTTTTATTTTCCCAGCCTTCCCCTCAAAAATTCCACACAGGATCAGGGAAAATAGGTTTATTTAAACTGGTCACTTTTCCAAAAAGTTTTGGTTTCATAAACCAGTGTCTGTCACCAACAAAATAATGTAAGCTGAAAAAAAATTACCAGTTGTAGCTGAAACCTGTAATATACAGTGGGTATTTGTCTTCTAGCAGAAGTGAAAACAAAGGCATAGACAACAAATTTACCAAAAGAACTGGCACCTCTTCTAATGTTTAAACTGGAAAAAACTGTATACAGATTCAAAATGCAAGCAAATTCAAAAGAAAATAAAATCCTCCACGAATTATTAGCCAGCAACATTATACCCGTAGCTCAAGAACTACCCTTCAAACTGCAAGCTGTTGGCATCTGGGAAACTACTCTGTGGAGGGCCACCCATTTTCTTTCTGTAGGTATGTTGTTCGCCAACAACTGCTCAAGAAGTTGATGAAGAACCCTGGAGAGCTAATGGCAAAGACAACAAAAATGGAAAACAAGAACAATTCCTTATTAACAGGTGACAGCTCTTCCCATGCAAGAGAAGAGGAAGAACCCTCTTTACAGCAACCTTTTTCAAGTTTAACTGAGTTACACAGTGTGAGCTGGAAAAGTGGAAAGTGTGGAAAATTTGAAATATATTTTCTCACTGAAAAGGGAAGAACATAGTGAGAAGATGAGGACTGAACATCAAATAAGGAACAGATGTCATTAATATGTATGGGACACTTCAGAAAAACAGAGCAGTGTGGCAACTGCTAACATAGCACAAATACAAATGTGTAGCACCCAAATCAAAACTGCATCAGTCCATTTCATGATGACTCATTCTGATGCTGTCCCCAAGTTGAAAACATCTGTGTTTCACAATCATGTTCAATTCATATGCTACATACCACATACCAACAGACATTTACACCTACTAAGGCCAGACTATAGGAGAATCCCACCTACATCAGTATTTATATGAATATTCATTAAACTGTGCAGCAGTGAACACTTTTTAAAAATGCTTATCAGTTCTCCTGATACAGATCTCAACTTGTCTGTTTACAGACATATTTCTTCTAAACTAAAATTTGCATGCATTTATTTTCCCTCAGCCTTATTACTATTGTTTCAGAGAAAAGTAAATAACCTGGCAGAATCACAGTACATGGTGTCCTATGTGCTAGACATTTATATTTAAAGTGGAACACTAATATATTTCTGTAGTGCATAATACTGTGATAATTCATTCAACTTTGGACACTTATCCTGCCTCTTGAAAAAGGACTTTAGAAGGGAATATAGTTCATCAAAATAACAGTTTGTGACTCCAAAATGTACCCCTGAAATTATAAAATATATTCAGCAGCAACGGCACCACAACTACAAATCAGATCAGAATCCACATCTGCCATCTGAAAAAATAAGTTACAGACAATCATGCAAGTTGAACAAATTTGTCTGGCCAATGGACAATTAAAAAATCCAGCTGAATCTGAGGTTTCATCTTATTGCTGATTATGAGCAGGCATGAATTAAACATAACACTTAAGGAAGTCTGCAACATCCCAACCTGTGCCATGCTGCTCAGAATATATAACTATTCCATGAAAAGCATCCAGCCTACATCTGTTCCATTTGAAAGTACAGTTGAAGCTTTTGAAAAAACTTTAAAGCAAATAGTATGCTCTTAAAAAAAAATGTAAATTTGGGGAACATTTTTCAGAAAACTTCTGAAGTGTAAAGAAAGAAAAAGAAAAGAGGGGAGAGTAGAGAGGAAAGGAGGAAAGGAGGAGAGGAGGAAAAGAGGAAAGGAGGAAAGGAGGAAAGGAGGAAAGGAGGAATGGAGGAACGGAGGAAAGGAGGAAAGGAGGAGAGGTTAGGAATTCCACAAACAAAATTCAAAATCCTTGTGTTTCAAGTGAAGTAAGAGAGCTGGGAAATCTTTGCCATGAAGTTATTCTTATATCAGATTTCGATGGCACCAACTTGAAAAATTTTCTTTCTAAAGAGTTCAGCTTGTTTTTAAATGGGACTTCTATTTCAAGTGACTCCATGTATATGCTACACACAGAAGAGAGTCCCTAAACACAGCAAGAGAATGGTAATCTACTAATCTATACCAACTTTTCTTTCTAACCTTGGGCTGAATCTGGCTCTTGGAAGATGCAAAGAGTCAATCCTTTGCCTCTACCTTGTTCCACAAAGATCTGCACTTCATTTTAACCTGCTTTGATATCTGGTACAGAGCATACTCTCTTTTGAAATTCTGGCAGGTCTTACATCTGAATCTTAAAGCTGAAATGAAGCTAAATGCCTCCTGTCTTTCCAACTACTCAGCTAAGAAACACCTTACTTTTTCATTTTAGTAAGATGTTGCTGAAATTTTTGGTGGAGTGACCAAACTCTACGTAACAGACACCAAAGGTTAATGACTGACAAGCAAATACTAGAGCACAAAAATGAATTTGGAGAGCAAACCCAATTTAAGACTCAGACAAGGTCCAGATGACTATTCTTAGCAAAGGAGAGTACTTTGGCTCTGTTTTGATATTCTATTACTAAGCTGTTTGACATTTAATGCCAATTCTGGACAGTAAAGAATAACTACTTTATCAGCAGTATTTATCACACCGAAGATCTGATCAAGTTTGAGCAGGCTGCTTGTTTCCTGCTGTTGTCCAGTAAAATGAAGGAAAGGTCTATGATTTTTAGGAAGCATAAAACAACTGAGTTGTTGTTTTGGGTGTAGCTGGGTTTCATCTCCTTGGATCACAGAGAGAAATCCATTTTAAAATACAGCCTTGTACATCTAAAAATAAATTTGTAGGGTAAAGTTGTATTCTATCAAATGAAACCAACTTTCTTTTTATCTTCTACTTTCATGCTACAAATGCCTTCCAGTCCCTAAAAGGGCCTACAAGAAAGCTGGAGAGGGGCTTTTCACAAGAGCATGTGGTGATAGAACAAGGGGTAATGGCTTCAAACTGACAGCAGGTTTCGATATGATATTAGAAAGAAATTCTTCACTGTGAGGGTGGTGAAGCACAGGAACTGGTCCAGAGAAGTTGTGGATGGCCCATCCCTGGAAGCATTCAAGGCCAGGTTGGATGGGGCTCTGAGCAAGTGCCTGGTGCATGGAAGGGGAATTGGAACTAGAAGGTCTTTAAGGTCCTTTCCAACCCAAACCATTCTGTGATTCTATGATTAAAAAAAAAAAATTTAAAAATCTCAAAACTAGAAGAAAGAATCTTTTTTTTCAGGTAAATATCAAATGTGCATTAAGAATCTACAGTGGGAATTGACTGGAAAAGAAACATGATTGTGTAAAGGGGGTGGATGGCCTGAAGTCTCTAATTCTTTCACTGTTTTCATTTAAACCAGAAAATAGCATTAGTCATTATTTTCTCATGCTCCAAAGTAGAGCAGGTACTTCATGAAAAGATTACAACTTTTTCTACACAACCGAAAATGTATACACTAAGAAGCAAGCTGTATCCAAAAAAGTTCAGAAAGTGTGATAAATAAGACACTCATAAATGTTCTCCGTTTCTTTTCTTAGCCTGCTCACGTACATTTGACTCTTATTTTCCGTAAGTCCACAGGAGGAACATCAAGATGACACACAAGAAGAGGCAGAGGCCTTAGGGCAAGAAAGGTGAAGAGAGACCTTGCTACTGGCTGTAAGTATGAACTGCAGGGTTACAGAGCCAGACTCTTCTTGCCAGTGAACAGCAAGACAACAAGTGGCAAGAGACAAGTGCTGTATAGGAAATTCCATTTAGGCACAAGTAAACATATTGTCCCCATAAACATGGTTCCAGCCCTGGAAAAGAGATACAGAGAAATCCAGAAACCTCCTCCCTGAAGGTATTCAAACTTGCCTAGAGACTGTGTGTTCCAGTGGCCCCTTCCAATGTAAATTATCCTAGTTCAACTTTTTTTTCCCCCTTAAGCTACATTGAACTACTGTAGTTTTGATCCAACTCTTATTTAGTATTTAGGTAAACTAATTTTTAATCCTTTTTCCATGTGCCCTGTTTATCTTCTTCAAACAACACCTCTAATGTTTTACCAACCTGGGCTGATTTCACACCTTCACTCTTTCCTAGAGACACTGTTCTGCATGTTGAGCTATAAGCCCACAATAAAGAGTCTATTACTGAGAATTATGTGAGAATATTCTTTCTGTGATGACTTTAGCTTTATGCTCCATATAATGCATACTCTGCACTGAACTCTGTCCTCCAGTATTTGCAGAATGGGACTACAGCTTCAGCTAGTTTATTTCTTCTAGTGTCCTGCTCTCTGTGCTTCATATGTATGAGAGAATTTGTGTAACATGTAAGATAACAGCAGGAACAACAATTGTCCAGTTTACTTTTATGCATATTGGTCATCCATGAGTTGACAACTCCAAACCAAACCTCACTTAGCTTCAAACACCCCCATTCTCCTGCAATGCATTTCAAATACTACTGAGGTCTCAAGCCTGCTGACACTTAAATGTCGGTATCTGTGTTAATCAGGAAGGCCTCCTTAGTGCCACTCAGTGTGAACAGAGACAGATGCACGATCCCTTTATTTACAGTTTACCAATTGAAAGTATTACCTGTGAGAATCACAAACAGAAAACGGATAACTTGGGAGCTTTTCCACTTGTTTTTTGTCTAAACATCTGCCCATCACCTCTCTCAGACCTGTTAACAGTTTGTGTGGATGTGCTACAAATCTATATGCATAAAACGTGTAAGTGGCCAACAGTTTACCTATCCCTTCAGCACACCAGTTAGTGTTCATACATGAGTACAAACACAGAATAGTTGTGGGAATATTTTATAATCCTTTCCAGGGGAAAATAGGCTAACAGTTTTTCATGAATACTTCTATATGTTTTACAGTAGAGTTCCCAGGGATCAATTATTTCAAAAAGAAAACTGTTTTTTAATACTAGTCTATTGCTGCACACTCCCTAAGGATGCAGCTTTGTACCAAAATCTGCACTACATATTTCCAATATCTCAAAGAAATTGTGTGTTACAAGATGGCAATAAACTCTTAAGGAGAGACTGTCAGCTTGAGTTAACTTTCATAAATAAAACAATTCCAAGGTTCCAGATTCCACTAAATTATCTTTAAATAGCACACTTTTTTTCTTAAGGTATCTTTCAAGAAAATTTAATGACAATTTTCTGCCCTCTTGCTGATATTTACAGGAACTTTTTACATAGAGAACAAAGTTAAATTAACAACATGTTGCTTTGCTTACATATAATGAACAAATTGAAAGACATAATTTTTACTTTTAGTTCATTTAAAATAACCTTAAGTGATACTAATTAACTACAGTATTTATATTTTCAAATATAATCTAGTCTACTTCATTGTTCTGTGAACTGCTTTCCTGAAATTACAGAATCATTTTTCATTATGAATATGCCCAGGGCAAGGATTTGCAAATTCTTTTGAAAGAGAAAAGCTATTTCCCCAGGGTAGCCAAAAGGAGATTTTGCAGACTACAGTTTTAATGACGGCAAAAAAAATACTTAAGGTTTAGAGCAGTATAAGCAACAGCGTATTTTTTCTGAAATGTCCACCCATGATACCACCACAGATAAAAGGAGTGAACACAGAAAATAATTCATTACCTGCACTGGCTCTTATACTTGCCTCAAACTTAAAAAAACCAAAAAAACCACCACATTTTTAAAAATCAAGTATTTTCATCATTTAATGTTTACCTCTGAGTATCATTGTATTTCATAGCTATTTAGTTCACTATACTAGAACAATGAAAAAAAGTTGTAAAAGCCTGGGCTTTCACCCAAACCTGGAGATTTAGGGCAGTTCAACCCCTAAAAATTTCAGATAATCTTGACACTATTGTTTTTTACTGTTCCACATACCTAAAAACAGAACCAGTGCTAACGTACACAAAATTGCATCTTCCAGTGATTAGAAAGACCAGCAGCATGCATGAGGTCTGTTCATAGACTGATGCCACTGTAACACAGGGCTTAGTACAGAATATCCTTTTCTTATTTCATAGCTTGTTAGGATGATTAATTCCCCTTCCTCAGTGTCTATCATCTTCCACTTCCCACAGGTGTGGCTATCACTTCTCTACTCCAAGTCTTCAAGACAGCATTGAGGGAGAACAGCCACTGCCTAGGTTAGGCACCAGTGATGTGCAGATTAGCACATTAACACAAGAAAAAAATTAATTGCCACCTAAATCAGAGGACTAGACCTGTCATGCAGACACTGGAGAGAAGTGAGCACCTTCACAGACAACAAAGAGAACATTTTGGTTGCTCAGAATGCTTAATGCAGATGATATAAATAACCCCACAGAAATATGTGACATTTAATTTTTGCCATTTCTTTCAGGTTTTAGTCCACAGACTAAAGACTCTAATAAACAAAACACTCAGTCTCAATGTATGTGATACATAGTGATAAACACCTGTGTGAGATACGGAACATTTACTGTACAGGGACTTTCTACTTGTTCTTTGCTCCTGTAGCATTTACATTCTTGAAAAAATCACATTAAAAGACCACTTTTATAGTGCTCTTGGACTGCTTGTTTTGGGACTATACTTTTTTGAGAGAAAAGAAGTTACTAACCATATGGCCATTATCTATGTCTCAATACAACATGCTGCATGAATATTACCCTCTTGTCAGCTGCCAGGTGGCTTGCATGTGCCAATGAAATATCACCTTTCTTTGGGATCCAATGGCCAGTGAGTTTCGTGTCCTGTTCCACTTACCAGGCCTGTTCTCTTCTTTCTCTCATTAAGGTCCAAATCTCGCCATAAAAACGCTTATCACTACGCATCTAATCTGAGAGCTCTGATACGCACTGCTTTCCTTTCAAATCTTTAACATCACTCTGACTTTGGACACACACAAGTTGCACTAGTCTCCCGAGAGTGGATAAGTGAATGCTAGTTTCTACGAGAAAAGTGGGAGGAAGAAGGAAGTCCCAGACACCAAACATTGCTTTACACATCCTCCTCGGCCATCAAAATGCGCTATGAGAGAAACAGTCAAAACAGACTAATATATCTAACCAGAAAGTAGTTCTTCTGGAATGCAGACTAACTACTGAAAACACCAAATGTCAAATAAACACAGAATCTGATTTATCTACAGGCACCTACATACCCTCTGCTTGTGGTGTTACACTTTCTACAGTTTCTTGACTACTCCTGACCACAACATTGCTTGCTACGGTTTCATCATAGTATTGATTATATCTTTGAAACTTCTGCATATTATTTCCTAAAGTAATGCATCCCTCCTTCAAAACAATTTATACAGAAAGAATGAGGATAAAGAAGAGCTCCCATAGTGAAGAGAATTGTCTCAAAATTGCCTTTCCAACTGCCCTTGATTGTACCCAGTAAGTAGCAAGGAGAATCCCTCTCTCTTTCCATGGGAAAAAAAATATACGCTTTTATATATAAAACACTTCCTAAATATGAGCAGATGCTTTTCTGTCTACACAACTGCAACATATTTGTGAAGGCAGGATCTCTGAATGCGATGAATCATCCATCTTCCGAGCCTGCTTCTTGGCATGGCTCCAGGCACTCATACTGTCAGGACTGTTTGCCAGCAGCACCTTCTTCCGCTGCACCAAGACCACTCTGGCTCATGAGAGGTGATACAACCTAAGCCCAGTGACACTACATGAAAGGGATAGATCTGTACACGTGCTGATCCATGGGGAAACAGTGACACAATAGCTGCTAAATCCTTCCTGCCCCAGAAGAGAGGGTCCTTTATACATGGCTCTCAGGACTCACTGGTGCAACAGCTGCTTAAAATGCAGAGAAAAGCATGACAGAGAAGCCCCATAAACTCAGAAAGACCGACAGCATCAGTAAGCATCCCATAGGGAACAAAGGGCTTCAAAAAGTGGGAGCTAATCAAAGCCTTACCTTCCTTGCACTGTACACTTCTGCTCCAACCCACTGGGTAAAATGACTGTGAAGTCCACCAGTCTGTTTATCATGTTCTCCTTCATGCTCACAAGGTTCTGATCAGAAATTACAGCTGTCTCTGCAGGTGACTTGTGCTCACTGTGAATTCTACTTGCTGCAGAAGGTTGATTTGGTGGAGGGGGAGCACGAGCTTTCATTCTTTTCCTTGAGAAAGAAAGGCAAGAAGAAAATTAATTTCTCGCAAGAAAATAGAAACACGTTACTAAGAAACATATGTTCTTTTGGCCATAATCTCACATTGTTTTAAGAAGTTTCTCTAATGCAAGTCATTTTTTCTTGATCATTAAACTTTTCAGTGGAGTTGCACTTTTATTTTTTACCTCCTCTCTAAAAATATGCTAATTTTTTAATGATGCGCTCACTCCTACTGTTTGCTTTCCATGCCCCAGGGAATGAATCAGTTCCATAATTAGGATATGATATAATCGTTTTTCTGTCGAGTGTGAAGCATACTCCTATGAAATGAGAAACAGAAATGCTGGGTCCAGTCCAGACCTGACTCAAGAAAGAGTTGTATTTACGTACATGAATGTTTCCTCCAAGTCAGAATGGCAGGAGTGGAGGCAGGGTGAGGTTTCATTCAGCTATATTTGGGTTCCACAGTATTACTCTACTTGAAATATTGTCTCTTCCTCTGCTCTGAGTAAGTAGTATTAAATATGGCTCATCATACTTCATAGGGAAGCACCATGAAAAGGTCAACTGTGAATGATATCACTTCTTACCATACAACACCAATACTACCGCTCTTTGAAAGCGCCCTGAAAGGAACTCATTCTTCAGTAGCAGGCTATGCACCATGTGTGATATACAGAAAAGCTGCATCAGCTTGCACCAAACAAGCAGTGTACTTTACAGAGATATAAACCCACCACAGACTTGAAGTTTACTTCACTGGCAAGCTGCCAGACAGATAAGCAACATATGTGTGCTGTTAAACTTCTGAATAGCTGGCCTCGTACCAAACACATGTCTAAGAGGATTAACTCTGATGATTAATACTCCAGTGACCTCTTCTGACTAGATTTACGCTTAGTTTAAGTCAGATTTTAGTGTAACAGATGGAAAAAGCAGTAAAATATTTACTCAGAAATTATTATGGAGGCCTACTGCCTGCATTTTTTAATCTGCCTGTTTTTAGGGTGCAGGATGAGATTATGATTCTTCACACGATTTTTGCCCTGCAAACAACATAAACTGAGGTCCAGAAAGGAAGAGCACAGAAAATGCACTCTAACTCTTAAAAGCCGGAAAAGCTTAGTGGTCAAATCAGCCAAGGGCAAAACTGTGTTTAGGGCAAAAAAAATTAAAACCTGACCTGAAATACCAAATCAAACTCTTCTTTAGTAAGAGATAACCTCTATTCTTACAGATAAAAAGACTAAACATAGAGTTTGGATTACCACTGTAAGCTCCTGGCAGAGGAAAAAAGTAATAGTTATTTCACATTAACAAAAAACCCCAAACCAAACCAACAAAAAAAAGTGTTCAGAAGCAATCCAAACCTTCCATACTTTTCAATCAGTATTTGCATTTGACCAGCAATCTCTGTGACACGTCTCAACTTGCAAAAATTCTTTACACTTCCTTGAAAAGGCACATTTCAGTGAAACCTCAGCAAGGCAGTGTAAAATCAGCAGTGATGAAGATACTGCCTTTCCTGTGAACCTAACAAATAGCATTTTCTACAGATATACAGGGAGAGGTACTGCCTTCTTTACTAGCACACAGAAATTTCTCTTTCATCAGCAATTTCCTTGAACATTCAGTTTTTATCCTGTATACAATGAGTGAGGCATGAAGTCATCAGTCACTAACTTGCAGCTCCTACGCTTCACTCCATCAAGGTGATGATAAGTTCAGGCCTTTGAGAAGTAATTAACTACCTTGACTCTCCCTGAACCAGACTCTTAACTTATTTGTCTATTGAAGAAAAGAAAAGAAAAGAAAAAAAGAGAAATTGGGATTCATCTTCTCAGATCCCTTTACATTCAGCCACAGTTGTTATTTGTAAGCAGGTGGTGAGAGACAAGGGAATTTTGCATACATCCAGATTCATGCCAACACAGCCTTACAGTCATGCTGTTTAAGAGCTTCATATCAATTTACAAATCATGTAATTCTTGCCCTTAATAATATCAACTGCATCAATATAAGTAGCTATAGAGCTTAACTTGTTTCTTAAAACAAGCTTTTATTTTTTGTTTTTAAAGCTTGTTCTGTAACGTGGGAGATAATTCCAACACAGTGCTCCTGACAAAGTACCAAAGGGGGTAGGAAGAAAAGAAGCAGGCAAGTGTTCTGAGCCTGGAAGAACTAGCTGTAATTAATGATTTACCTTGTAAATTCCATATCTCACAGTGAACAAAGGTAGAAGAAATAAAGCAATAGTAATAAAATAATCACAAAACTGAAATCAACTGAAGCTGTAGACACTGGAAACTTTAGGGAAGAAGTGAAGAAAGACTGAGTTTTGAAACTAGAGAAAGAGCTGGAAGTAAATTGGGAGCATGCTACACAAGGTATCTGTCTGTTCCCTGGTGTAACATGAACTTGCCTGTGGTTTTCCACGGGAAGAGACAAACAAGGTCAGACACCTTAATGAGAGTGTGATTTTAATTTTTTTAATATTTTTTAAAACTTTTAAAGTACTCCACAGCCAATTCTGCAGTTACAGACTTTGTATAAAACTGCTTGGAGCCAGGGGTGAGAGGGGGCAGTGTGTCAGCAAATCAGGCATCACACCAACAAAAGCATCAGCTATACATTTACCAGCGATGTTCACTTTAACTCTATGTAACAGTGCATATTCTTTTTGGCATTTTGCAGACAGGGCCTTTTAGATACTACAATCCCCCTTTTCTTTTGTGCAGAAAGGACAGGGCAGGTCTGTTTCCTTCAGAGACATCAGAGAAAGGAAAAGCGAAAACATTCCTACTGCAGTCTCTCTAACCTAGCAACAGTTCAGGTGACCTCATACGAACTTTTCCACAATAGTGACTTACATATTCTCACTGAGACTCCCTGAAATTCTTGTTTTCAACATTTTCCAAATGACAGATCTCAAACTATTTCAGTGGAAGCAGATCCCTCTGCAGTTCACATTTGTGGAGTGATATGTGGCACAGATTTGCATTTCCTAGCCAGCTTTCTGAAACATCGCAGTAGTAGAATGTAGCTCCATGAATCACAGACTAAAATCCACAGATCTAGCTACCTTGGATTTGACATGAGCAGCTGCTTTTTCTGACAGGCTCCAGCAACTGCATTCAGAAGGTGCCTAGAAGCCTGTTAATACTATTGAAAGTGAGTGAGAAAAAGAATTCATCTTTCTCTGTCAGAGCAACAATGGTTTTAAAGGACAACACAAAAGCGCTCTGTAATAAAAGCCTTATTGTTACCCCACTAAAATAATGCACAAAGAAAGTGAGTGATTTAAAAGCCTGTTTTAAGCATGGGAAGCAAGGGTACTTTCCACGCTATAAACACAACATACTAATAAAAAAGTTGCATACCATTCTTCAGTGTGAGATAAATTCAACCTAAATTTAGTTCAACAGCCATCTTCTCTCCACAAACATCTTTCACTGCGCTCACTACTGAAATACCTGTTAAGACTCTGTACCTGCTTCTAGTCTGCAGGAGGAGTTACAAGTGGGAACACATCAGATCCATGCTCAGGTTTAAATCATGGTTACACGAATGCTTCCATTCAGCCCTTGAGACAGAGACAGTGAAAATAAGCAGCTGATTCTAATACACAAATGTACAGTGGCTTTTGCTGAGGCTTGAACTAGTTCTTCTCACGTAACTGTAAGTTGGAAAAAATGCATATAATCATGAAACAATTAGGCAGAATATATCAATAACCTACCAGCACTGTTCTCAGTTAAAGCAGCAGGTTTTCAAAATGGAAAAACAAGGAAACTGACCAACAAGACCAACGTTTCTGTAGTTCAGCACAGAAGAAATGCAAGAGAAATGAAAAAAGTTTCATCAGATTATGAACTTCAGGACAAGGTTACACAAGCCCTTTGGACCTACAATTTATTAATATATAACTGCCAAGAAACAGGATGTAACCTGGACTTTACAATCCCATCGTAGAAAAACGTGCTCTCTGTTTTGAACAGCACTGGTCCTGAGACTTCCACGCCCATGGCAAAGATATGCAGATTGCCTTTGTTCAGATAAGGTCTAACACGCAAACACACACACACACACACACACACACATACACAAAAAGAAAAAACTGAAAGTGAAACAGTGAAGTCCTACCCATTCCCACCATTCCAAATAAATAATCCTCTCTGCCCTGTAAAACAAAGTAACTTAACAGGTACAGGACAGACTTCATTCCATGCACATCAGCAGGACTTTGGCAAGTGCTCCATAATTCACCAGTTTGTAGCATCTGTTCCTTTTTATGCCAAGTCTCTCTCTAACCATTCATTTTAAAGAAGCAAGAACAACAACAAAAGCACAAACACACACGTGCACACACACCCACCCTCCAAAACAGCAGGGATGAAAAAAAAAAAAAAAGGAGGAAAAAAAAGCCCACCAAGAAACCCAAAAAACCCCATCCAACAACAAAACCAAAAAAAATCCAACCCAAAACAAAACAAAAAAATCAACCAACTCTGCACATAGCAGAATTATGGAAAACATTCATTTTTGATATAATGGACAACTAGCACAGTCTGGTCAAGTCAATTTGCAGTCTGGTCAAGAGGCTTGAACAGGTGCAAAGGGTTTTTCTGTGGCAGTTGTGTACATCCCAGCTCATAATTAGGAGAAATAAACCAACATGTGAGTGCTCAGTGATGAGTGAATAGAGACACAGTGTCCTTTGGGTGAAAAACAGGAAACATGGGAATAAACATTCTTGATTTTCAGGTGATTGCACTCCTACCATCTTTTGAGGGGAAATCTGTGCACATAGGCAAGAAAAAAAATGCAGATGAGTATGTTCACTCACTTTCCCCCTTCACCCTGGCAACTAGTGCAGCAAAGCCAGAAGTCCAGCCCTGAGGCACACACCTGATACTCCAAACCACCAAGTCACAGCAGAGCAGAAGTCACTCGTGCTCAGTGATCTAACTTGTGAAGGAGATATCTTTCAGAGAACATTTCCTTTTCATTCCTTGTTTGTTGCTTATGGCAAAGCAAAGAAAAGCCAGATCACAGGCTAGGAAAGAGACAACCACGATACCAGAATTAAGAGCACACCAAGTTCCCTCTTCGTAAGAACAATCTTTTCAGCTTCTAGACGCAGCAGCTCAGAAAAACTGTAACACAACACAAATGTAAAGGAAATACAGACAGATCAGCAGCAAGATAAAGGCACCTCATGAATTCTGAAAATGGAAACCAAAAGTCAAACAAACCCTGGAGAGATTGAGAACAGACACCAGAAGAGCATGATAATGTCCATAACTACTGAAGAGGCCTGAATTCACCCAGACAGCCTTACATCATAACTAGAACTTTATTCCACTTTGCTATCTATAACATTTAAATTAACCAATTCAACAAACTAAAAACAAAACAAAAATATCAAAGAACATTCTCAAGTTTACTTTGCCTATCACAGGCTAAATATACCAATTCGTTACAATTATGTGCAACACAGGTAACCTTTAAATGTCTCATACAGTAAGTCAGTTACAGGTCTAAAATGCATTTACACTATTGTAGTAACTTGTTTCCAGTATTATTTTACAACAGTCTGGTAACATTAACAATATTACACAAATATTACGCTTTCTAAAGAGCTGAAATCTTCAGCAGACACTAAGAAGTAATGAACTAGATTACTAGCAGATATGGCTCAGGCAACAACTGGGGTTCTCTACATTATTTTTAAATAAGTTGCTGCTTTGTTTTTAGCAGAATTCCATGGCTGTTAGAGCATGCAGTTATTCTATGCTTTTCTCTTTTCAAACATTTACTTGAATTTCATATTACTTCTAAAAGATCATCCTATTTTTAAGGCAGGATCACACTGACAGACACAATGAAAATTATTTCCTTGCGGGCATGATAAAGTCACCCAAAATAGACAAGAAAAAATAATTTGTTTCTGGCAAAGAAATGAAAGTTATTTAATTATATTTTTGATCTTCCATTTGATTCTACTCATGAGAAACCCTACAGCTTTACATATTTAAAAAATAAAGTTTCTTTGCCAGAAGAAAAGGAAAAAAAAAGACCAGCAGGAAATAGAATGAGTGCATCTGTAGAAGAGGAAGCAGGGATGGAAGTATACAATCATGGTTGCCCAAGGGTGAAGTTAAAGAAAAATAAACAAAAGTCAATGTGAGATGATACAGTCTAATGGAAGTAGTTCCTAACATTATCTAATTTCAAACTTTTCACAAACTTAACCAACCACTAAACCAACCACTTAACCAATCACTTTTCACAAACTTAAACAATCATTAAAAAGTGTTGGGCTGCAGTTTCCCAGTCTCAGACATGCCAGTGAATAAGCTGTTATAAAATTTGCTACCAGGGGCATCTCCCCACATATAACCCATTTCATGAGAGGCTGAAATGTGTCCCAATACAGAGCAGAGACCTGTCCACTCTGGTCCCTGTGAAACATTGCATAGCTGCCAAACAAGAGAAAACAGGTTTCTGCCCAGTCAGGACTCAAGACTCCTGCACTGACACAATGTAGATGAGCTACTGAGTGCTCACCCTCCAACAGGAAAGCCAAAGGATTTGTTAGCCTAAGGCTGGTATCCTCAAATAATCTTGTTTTTATACATCACCCACACTTTCGATTAAGAATCATAGTGTACTATCCTCCAACAAAAGCCTAATTCTCCTTCCAGTCACTAAGGCATTCCCTCAAGATCTGGAACAGAGCAGTTGACATGCCAGTTTCATAACAGAGTCATTTCTAGGGCCAGAAGAAGCCAGAAGCACTCTAACCTGACCTCCTGTAGGGCATGTGCCACGCAGTGCTCCCCACTGCTACTTTAGAAAGCCCCCTCTCAGAGTGAAAGCAGGGATGGACCTGTACATGGGGTGGGGGGCTTTAACTGATCAAAGGGTAACACTGGAGCCTGCAAATGCCTTTACACGTGGTAACCACTGCCACACTAGGGAGCCTAATAGATCTACCTGTATCAGTTCCCAAAACAAAGCAGAAGACAAGCCCTAAAGAAAATCTTTTAAAAAGCAGCCAAATCCCAAGATTTGGGTACATGCCCACTGCAGTTAATGAAAACACTGCATGAATAAGCACTGCAAGGTCTGTATCACTAATAGCTGTATCACAGGACTTTTGAGATACCACCCACACGTTCAGTGTGTGGCAAAGACCACACTACGAGCTGGTGTCATGCTGTACAACTCCACCGGGTTGCATATCAGTAAAGATGAATGAAATGGGAGAGCAGTTAACATTATTTAGTTATTGGCCTCATCTGCTGAATCACATGCTGAAGAAAAACAGAAGTCTTTGGAGGTTAAAGGCAAGAAAGCGCAGATAAATTCTGTTTTGGGAAGGTAAAAACCTGCAATCTAAAATGCAGTGATATCACATCTCTCAGTAAGAGATACACAAATAGTTTTAACTCTTTAGCTTGGGAGATGTGATCAAAACAAAATGCCACCAACAAATCATGCTGGTGGATGGGTAAGAACTTTAAAAAAATGTGGTCTAGAAAAGCAAAGTAGAATAACAGCACTCTAGGTAGGGATAGTGAAGCATTGCTCTTTTCACAATGACATCTGCCAGAAGAGAAGCTGCAGATGAACCAAAATATGAACAAAGGCGATAAACATTTAGGCTTTAGGACTCAAATATGTTTAACCACCAGCACCTCAGCTGAAATTGCCTGCCAGTTTCATGCTGACCAAAATCAAAAGATTGCTGTTGACTTTCAGGGAAAAAAGTAATGCAGCAGTGAAAAGCATTCAGTGAACAGCCATCCAATCCTACCCCTACCAGTATTTTTAACTTCTTCCTTCATTATCCACAAACTCACAGTGTTTTCCCCCCTTTTATCAAGTACTGAGCTATTAGTCTCATTCCATTCCAAGCAACAATAATATTAAAATAAAGAAAACACTAAGGAAAACATCACATTGCTCGTGTTCATCTGAAATCTCATCCAGTTCCTTCATCTGTGACTAAATCGGGCTGCTTTGCATGGTATGCTTCAATGGAAAAAGAGAACTATACTATTTTTATGTTATTGATGTTTAAGCATAATGGCACTTGTTAGTGAAAAAACCAAACCAAACAAACAAAATGCCAAAGCCATCCATGCTAACATCCCAAATGTACTTAAGAGAGAAAACCAAAATGTTGATGATTATACTGTAAAATGCCCAAGCCCTGTTGCCAGGGCACTCTGTTCTGTTCTCTGTGCTCTCAAATCTTCACTGAGCTGTTAAGGATGCTCAGTTAAGCAGATAGCAGGCTACAACCATGCAGGCGAGCCACTTGCACACTGAATTCTCTGCAGAGGGCAAATACTACAGCTGAACTGCGAAAAACACAAGGTTAAGATCACTTAAGGCAAAGCAACTAACGAGATTTCTCAGCATTATTCAGGAAGTTATAGTCAGGTTCATGTTGGCTAACTGGACTCTTACTAACCATGCTCAGCTGTGGAAAACACCGTCATGAAACAACGCAAGAGTATTTCCAAGCAGGCTGGAAGCACTGCTGGCCTTCTGCATGTTGTGAGCAAACAGGCATCCTTCAGATACACTCACCCTACTACCCATCAGCTGTGGTTTTGTGAGGATGCCACAACTCCCTGATGAGCTCTCTAGCTCTGGAAAGGTACCTTGCCAGTTTGAATAGGCTTTATTATGTCACGATAACAACGGCAGTCTTTATCATGTTTATTAACAGTGAATTATGACGGTAATGAGCAGATTACTTGTTTCTAGAGGGGTCAATGGCTAAAGGTATGGTTTCTCAAGCCTGAGGCTGTCCCAGAAACACTTGCACTGCACATTGTGTCCCCTGAAATTATAGGTGCTGTTCAGATTTCAGTGTGCTTGTCCTTTCTTTATCTCTTCTCAACAACCACCTTCAATAAGGCTACTTAAATAAACAAATATAAAAGTTTATTGCTTAGCAACACTGATTTATAAACTCTCCTGTGGTGACTTGCACTGTCAACTAAGATGCAATTTCAAGGTGCATTTGCACTGTATTGCTGAGCAAAGGTATCCCAGATTGTGCACTATTTTTGTGTCCACAGGCTTTTAACCTCACTACCATTTACTGAGAATCGCTCTCTAGTGGCTTGAAGACTGTAGGTTAGTGCTCCTTGCAGTGAAGTGCTTGCCTTATTCTCACAGAAGATGGAATAGTTTTGAAAGAATCAAGAGAGAAACAACATACATTGCTAATGAAATTCTGATGTGATTTACTGGGCTGGATAATTCCTAAGTTTTATAATATGCTTAGAAGCCAGTGGGCAATTCAGTGGAATACTACTAACATTAATATAGAATATTAGTCCTACCAATACCTGTTTCAACTAGAAACAGCCTTAAAACACTGTCCATCTGAGGTGCAGATGGGGAATAATTGTTTAGCATGATTACCTGTTTAAGTACACACATGGTGAACATTAGCACCTGTAACTGTCAGCTGACAGATCATCATTCCTCCTTCAGTGACAACGCTCTAGGAGTACACCACTGAAGCTCATTTCACCTATTAACCCTGATACAAACAGATTCCACAAAAACAGGCAGGCAATGGCCATTAAGGGAGAATTTGCAGAATTACACCCATGTTATTCCACCTACCTCCACTCATCTGTCTGCAAATGGTGGCAAGATCACAGATATTTCAGAAAACCTTAATGTACCAAAGAAAAGGACACAGACAAAAAGTTAAAGGCTCTGACCAGAGTAAAGAGGAATCTTGGCCCAGTTCCAAAGAACCCCTTAGACCCAAAAGGCTTCTCAAAACATTACAAACGTATTTCTAGGCAGAAATTAAAATAATCAATGGCAACTACCCCAATGTCTTTAGAGGTTGCAGGCTAGAAGGCATTTGTGCTTCTGAAACCCAGTTAACTTCTTCAGCTACAAGGACCCAGGCAGGAGAGACACAAAGCACGGCAGGCAGGACTACAAAAGCCATTTATTTTCCAGCTGCACTGAGCTCTCCTAAAAAGGGAAGCGCCTCTGTGCTTCCTCTCAAGTTCACTTGCCCTCGGAGAAACACTCGCGATCTTATCATGGCTGACCTTACATCAAATTTCCTCAAATTATATTTTCATCAAATATATTCAAAAGCCCACATCTGGTGACATATTGGAAGATAAACAAGAAGACAATTAACTTTGGATTGCCTGATCTAGAAGACAAAAGCATCAATCTACCCTTGTTTTTAAATCTACAGTTATTCTGTAAATTTTAACTGTAGAAAACTTCATGTCATAGAAGAAACCAGCACCTGAACTATAGGGCTGATAAGCTTCCCTTTAGAGCTAGGAAAAAATCCCCTAAAAGATCTAACAATGCACTTTTGTGAGATACAGTTTACATTCACTCACAAAGAAACAGAATCAGGGATGCCAGAACATTCCTTACCTTCCCTAATCATCTTAATTAGCATTTATAATTTGGTCTTAATACATACTCCATCACACAGCAAGAAATCATGTACAGCAGTACATTAAATTAAGCTTAAGGAAGCAAAAATGCAGTGTCAATGAAATAAAGAGATATCCAACTTCAACACAACAGCCTAAACTGTTGTCAGACCCTGTACCTCTGGGATGCCACACGTGTTTTTATCAGAAAATCTCACAGCTTCAGCTGACTTTCTTTGTATTTTTCTGGTGCTGATTTGCTCAATTGAACTTCTTATGATAATCACAAGTATTTTGCTTTCATTTTTATGATATTCTCTTCTTTCAAAATGACACAGGAATCAAGTATTTCTTGGTTTAAACTAAAATTCAAGTATTTTGGTTTATTAAATGCAAATCATAAATTTAAGTGATAAACTCTACTCCAATTCTGCTGTGGAGGTGAAAGACCTACATTAATGTAGAAACCAGAAAGTCTGACCAAAAAGAATACTGCAGATGTTAGCACAGATAAATACACTTACAACCTCAAACAGCTGATTAGGAGGATTCTGGAGTGTGATCCTGATTTATCAGGTAAGAAAAGAAGTGTTGTAATGATTTTTATATGCCAGAAAACCCCATTTGTTTAGTTAGTTTCCATTTAAGATTCTGTTTACTGTATCCTGTAGGCATATGTGATATTTAAAGGATTTTATATCTCTCAAAACCAAAAAGGATATAGGCCTTGCACAGTGCAAACTAGAGCACATTATGAAGAAAATCTTGATAAATCAGGCATGTCAACACACCCAGACAGTATCAGACGAGAGAGGAAGCAGCCAAATACCCTCCCTCTTTATCACACACACTGAAATTAGAGATAATTATTGTGGGCATTTTACTGATGTGTGGCACTGGCTCAGGACACAGGAAACAGGAAAGAGTCAGGACCATTATGGACTTTACAGAGTAAAACCAAGACCTTCCTGTCAGCAGACTGAAAGCCATGGGGATGGTGTTACATGTTATCCATGAGAAAACATCACCAAGAGAATGAAGGCATCTGCTGTTGGGAGCTTTAAATGCTACTCAGAGATAACTCAATGCAAACATGCTTGAGGCTGCTCTCTAAGTACTGATGGGGCATCACAACAGTGATTGCAAGTTTTTGTAGACATGCCTGAGCCAGCTGCACACTCAGCAGAGCCTACAAAACCCACACAGGAAGAAACAGGATATATTAAACTACCTTATAAAATGAACTGCCATAGTTATACTAGAAGCAGCAAGAGGCACAAATACCTCAAATGCAAGCAACAAAAGCACGGTAATTTAAGCTGGTCTTTTAACCAAGACAAAAAAACTTCCATCTCCTTTTCAAAAACAAAGAAACAGCAGCATTAATGACATCCAATTTCCTCCAAATTCCTTGTCTTGTCTGAACTGCTTTTCATATCAAAAAGGATGGCAAGTCTTACGAGCTCTTTTCAGTGCTGGGGCACTTAATAACTGTCTTCAACTCTGGACCTTATCCTGCAGCTGTCACCTGACTGATTACAAGGTGGTTACAAGGCCTCTTCTCCCTACCAGCCACCAACTTTCTAGACACTTATGAAAAGCTAGTACATTAGGCTTTTCTTTCTCTCTTGTCAATTAAACTTAAATCAAACTAACTGGTGAAAAAACAAATAAATATTTTTCAAGAAAATACAGAGATACAGGCAAAGAGCATCATGAAATAAACTTCATCTTGTATCTAGCATTGCATGGTCACATGAGGTGTTGGCAGGCTCTGCTGAAGTAAGGGTGTCTGTCCCATCTGAAAGCCCCCACCTGGCAACAATGAATGAAAAGAAGAGTTTGGAAGTGATTGACTACAGAGGTTTCCTCCTCACAGCTGATGAAAACCAGAACAAAGGTATCCTGGACTCAGTGAAGTCAATAGGACTTCTGCCACTGATGTTGCAGAAAGCCAAGTTTTCAGTCTGGCAGAACCTCAGCAGAGCTCAGTTTCACCTCTGTGTTGGCAGCCCCACTTGCCAGCTCCCCCAGTAAGAATGCAACTTCCAAGTACCAGGAGAACATGGAGCATCACCAGCATGGCACCTAGAGAAGCTGTGGGATGTGGAGAGCGACTGCATGGTACTGCCCTGGGCATCCAACCAGCTGCCTTTTAACCATGCAAAGACACAGTTCTCTTACATGTTCTTACTACATCTTATGGAAAACCAGAAGTATCAAATACAACTAATGTGTTGAAAAAAAGGGTGGGGGAGGAGGGACAGAAAAAAAAATAATTACAAAAGCAAGCAAGGCTATCTTCATGTATTACCACCCAGACTTTTTATCATTTCCGATTCTAAAATGAGTCAGAGAGATCAAGGAAATCTGAGGACACCAGATAAAGTCAGACCTGCCACACCACAACTCCTTTGGTCACCTCCTCTGAAATAGGAAGGCCAGTGGCATAGTGATAATTGGTGACATTACCAGCATACAGAGAGCACTCCCTCAGCCAGGGCCTAACAGATACTCACTTGACACATGCTGGCACTGTGCTTCCCAAAGAGAGATGAGAACACTCAACTGCTAGCAAGCAGACCCAGCATCCCCTCTCTTGTTTATTTGACTTCCCAGACAGGAAAATCTTGCATGCAGCTTACAGAGCCAAGTTCCTCCAAATCTCTTCTGCTGAGCCCAACATAAACTGCAACGCAACAAGGCAGGGGAAGCACAGAGTTACACCTACCAAAACAAAGTGGAAGGGACTTGTCTCCCTTGTGTTCTAATTCTAGCCCTGAAGAAACAACAGCAGTGCAATCCAAGTTACTCCTGCAAGCTCACCTGACCTCGGAACTTCAGGATAAATGCTGCTGAATTAAGCATGGGCTACTCACAACAGCATGGGAAGGAAGGGTGCACTCTTCTGCCATGAATACAGAAGCATTTCCACAGCCACAGCTGCTGCACATCATAATTGACACGAGCACAGGCCAGCTTCACACCTTCACATGACATACAGCATGTAAAGGCTGCTCTGCCCTTAACCAAATGGCATCATGCACATATATCTGATGTGGTAAGAACGCTAGCAGGCTATAAGCCATCATTTCTCCTTCTGAGTCAGTAATATATGAGAAATAGGACTACATAGTACAGAAATTATATTCACTGTTTAGATTCAGCTACTTCTGTACAGCATTGCTTTACCTTCTATCAACTTCCTCTGCAACGCCATGAATAAAGAAATTCTTAGGGACATCTACTGACACAGGCACAAGCAGATCTGGTTGATCACTCCTTGTTGCTTTATGGAAAGATGTCACCAAATGCTGACTTCAAAGCAAGGACATTTCCAACTCAGACTGCAGTCACCCCAGGCCTCCTAGCAAGCTAAGTTCAATCTCAGCATCTGGGAACAGGATCAGCCAGCAGAAGATGAATGTGTTTAGGAAACTGCTTAACCAAACATTTTCTTCCCCACCCCGAGTAGGGGATGACAAAATTACATGACAAAAATATTACCATGCTATAATGGAAGACGTAAGACAACCGTAACCATCTGTGTAGCATCACTGCCCATGTTCAGAGCCAGAGAAACAGACATGGAGGTATTTGTGCACCATGGTCCTAAGCTGCACCAGGGGAAGCTCAGGCTAGACATTAGAAAAAATGAAGAGTGTCACAGAAAGAGCGATTGGGCATTGGAATGGGCTGCCCAGGGAGGTGGTGGAGTCACCGTCCCTGGAGGTGTTTAAAAAAAGACTGGACGTGGCACAGGTCTAGTTGATAAGGTGGTGTCAGGTCATAGGCTGGACTTGATGATCTCCAAGGTCTTTTCCAACCTAGCTCATTCTGTGATTCTGATGGTGTCATTTGTTGGCTATAATGTAAATATTGCTTCGTCCCAAGAGGATGCACTATCTCGACAGACCAGTTGTCTGCTAGGTCCAGAAGCACAGTAACAGAGTACACTGAAGGTTTTACCTGTGAGTGTCAAAAACCATGCTCCCTGATATGAAAAATCATATATTCTTTGTGCTTTTCATGAAGCAGCAAATATATACGCAGAAGCAGATGCCTCCTGACATATGCCTGACATAAGCAGCAACAAAAAAAGTCCACCTCAAGTGAATCAAACACTTCCATGTACTGATGCCGTGCATATGGGCACTACCAAAAGTACTATTTGCACACAGTCCCATTTCCCTGTTAACAACCAAAGACTTATTAATGCATCAACCTTATTCCAATTATCCTGACCATGCTGCTGTAAAAGCAAGCTATGTTTTATCACAGATGTCCTTGGCCACAGGATTAGGTCCAGAGAGACAGGGTAGGAAGAAGAAGAGTTTCATTTCACCACCTCTTCTCTAAAGCAAGTAATAACTTAAAAGTTTACTCTTTGACTGAATACCTGGCATGTTGATAGTCTTGGCAAATGACAGCTAAATTAAACATATATGAATAGTGTCACATAACAAGTCTAACAGCTTATTTTTAAACTTGGAAGAGTTTGAACAATTGAAAATATCTGGGTTGGGCTTACAAATTCCACACACCCTTTTCGGGCACTCAGTCTGCATAGCTGGTAGAAGTAGGTGGCACTGAAAAGACAAAAAGAAATCTGAAGATTCAGAAGAAATTTGCAGAAAGAAAAAAAAAACAAAGAAAAAAAGGAAAAGCTTCCTACACTAGGATACCAATGAGAAAATAGAATGTAGCATAATATTGCTTTTCATTTCTTCTGCAGAGCAGGATGGAACAGGCTTAGGATGGAAAAAAAACTCTATGTATAATATTAATATTGAAGAATCAGTGCTAGCATGAATAGAAAAAACACATCATAACAATTAAATAGCCTAACTCTAACCTCACTTAGCAGTTTCTCCCTTGAATCAGCAAACTTCAATCACCCACAAAGAACTGCTGTCAAGTAGACAAGCAATGTGTTTTTGCATTTTCAGTATGTGTATATACAAAAGGAAATTTCTGAAACATCTTCACTGTTGAAAAAAGAAACAAGTAATGTTAAAGGAAATCTTATTTTGACTTCATTGGTATTAACAAGTAACTTTTACAGGTAATTATCTTTATCACTTTGTGGTCTCTTCTTCAGCTAGTCTGAAGAAAAGCCACAGACATACAAAGCCCAAACACAGCTACATATCTCCAAGTATTTTCCTAGATAGTCTCTTGATATAAACTGGGGAAGGAGGGAGGGAGATGAGGCAAGGGCAAGACTCTTTAAAGGACAGGTATACAGGTTTGCAGCACATCTAACAAGAAAGGTGGATGCTCCTCACAGTGCCCGACTGGCAGCAGCCAGCTGGGTTCATCCCAGTCCTGCAGAGGGGCTCAGTCATGTCCTGCTGTGGAGCCAGCTGGAAAGGCTGTGTCACTCCTCACTGGGGCTGCCCCACCACCCTGACAGTGATGCACAATACTGTTAAAAATCAACAACACGGGCAAAAGTGACGATGCAGAGAAGAAATGTAACTTCCCATTTGACTTCTCCAGTTCAGAAACACTGCCTGGGAACCCGCAGCTGAGGCACAAGCAGAGGCTGCAGGACAGTAAGGTTCCATTCATTCCTCTGCTGCAGGCAGATCTCTCCACAACCCAGACAGATCCCTCCACCTCTTCAAGCTCATCCAGTTTGTCCTTCTTTGGAAACGTGTACTACAGCAAAGTGCTCAGACACCGTGGAAGAGGAGAAGTGTTTTGACAACATGCCCAGTGACCTGGGCTGTCCAAGACGCAAAAGGGACTTAAGCACCAGGCTGAGTGCAAGAAGCCTTGTGTGAGAAAATACAGCCTCCGGCTATAGAAGAACACCAACCAACAAGGTGTGGAAGCCAACACCAGCAGATCTCACTGAACTCCAGGTTCAAGCCAGACCTAAAAAGGCTGTGCAGAAAAACAATGCAAAACTCTCAGGCCAGTACATCTCTCCCCACCCTGAGCCACCAGGTCACCTCTGCTCCATGTCAAACATGGGACAGGCCTTATGCAACTATACAAGACAACTATGAAGGCCAATGAGAAGCTTCACCTGCAGCACAGAGATGGCAGAATTCCTTGTCGTAAGGCCAGCAACACGGGATCATGTGCTGCCTCAGGTTTTGGCAAGAGGGCTTCAGTCTTACCTTTGTCCTGCAGCTTTGGCTGGCAGTACACCAGGAGAAACTTCAATCAAATTCTGAAAGTCTATCATTCAAACAAGCTAGATCTCTCCTTTAATTAAAATGAACTCACAAAAATTTCATGAATATAAAGATAAAATAAATCACACAAGCATCCAGTAAAATCAAATATTCAAAGAAGTAAACAGCAGTTTCTGAAATCCAGCTCAGGGAATGCTCCTTCCGTGTCAAATGCTGAAGCAAAGTAACAGCAGCATCCTCTTACAAACTCTTATCACAGCACAGGGATGCAGCAACACATATGGATGGTGGCAGACAAGCTCTGTGTACTGTCTGAAACACAAAACCCCATCCCTGCATTTTTACTTCAGGTTTTCAATCGCCTTGTTACTCAATACATGCCAGTAAGCCAAGAATTACAATCATTAAAATATTAACTTCTCACACAGACTACACTAGCAGCAGTGGTCTTAAAAACAAAGAGCCAAATTAACCAAATTCTAACAGTCCTAGTAAACATAGAATTTTCAAAAACATAACGGTTTCGAAAAAAAGCCAAAAAGCAACTCATGTCATAAAGATACCTGTCACTGTTAGTAAGGCATCTGCACTGTTGCTGACTTTCTTCTGCTCACACCTTCACACCCATTTTTTTTGAGTCCCAAGAGAGCTACAGTGGTGCAAACACAACTTTGAGTTCAAGAGTTTCCTGATCATTCGCTGTGGCCACCTGTTGGTAAAACGGGTGTGTAAAATGTCATCAAGGAATATGTATCTATTTAAATTACTCACTTCTAGAATCTCAGAATGGCTTAGGGTTGGAAGGGACCTTAGAGATTGTCTTCTTTTCTTCTGCCATGACTACAGGGAGAGGACAAGAGGAAATGGCCTTAAAATGAGACAGGAGAGATTAAAATTAAATATTCACTGTTAGGGTGGTCAAGCATTGGAATAGGTTGCCCAGGGAGGTGGTGGAGTCACCTTTCCTGCAGGTTTTCAACAGGTGTCTGGATCTGGTACTGGATGATGTGGTTTAGGGGTGACCAGTGATAGGGCTCGGTGGACAGTTGGATTGGCTGAGCCTGACATTCTCTTCCAAACCTGATGATTCTACGATTCTTCCAACCCTCCTGCTATGGGCAGGGACACCTTCCACTAAATCAGGTTGCACAGAGATCCATCCAGCCTTGCCTTGAACACTTTCAGGGATGGGACATCCACAGCTTCTTTGGGCAACCTGTTTCAGTGCCTCACCACCCTCAGAGCTAAGAATTTTTCCTAATATCCAATCTAAACCTACTCTCTTTCCGTTCAAAGCCATTCTTCCTAGTACTATGACTACATGCCCTCGTAAAAATTCCCTCTCCAGAGCTCTTGTAAATCCTCTTTAGGCACTGAGGGTGCTGTAAGGCCTCCCTGGAGCCATCTCTTCCCTAGGCTGAACAACCCAAGCTGTCTCTGCCAGGTCTCCACAGGGGAGGAGGCACTCCAGCCCTCTTTAATGCTCAGTTTATAGCATCGCTTCTGTTTTCAGATCTTTAAAACCTGTTACGTTTCTCTTGGGAGGGAGGAAAAGGAGAGCGGGAGGGGGAAAAAAAAGGTCCTTTTTCATATGGATACCAAACATCTGTTTGGCGATGCCGGTATTTTTAGGGAATGAGCAGGGCCGGGTGTTTGCGCGGAGCGCTCAGTGAGCGCACCCAGGGCGGCAGAGGGGCCCAGGCGCCGCCCGGGGGAGCGCTGCTGCCCGCGGCTGCCGGAGCCTTCCTCGCTGCTGCGCTGCCTCTGCTGCCCGCGGCTGCCGGAGCCTTCCTCGCTGCTCCGCTGCCTCCTCCCTGCCCTCAGCCTGAGCCCAGCCCGAGCTGCAGCAGCCTGGCAGCTGCTGCCCGCGCCCCGCGCTATTCCGGCGTGTCAGAGGGGACGCTCCGACTACTTTTTTAAATGGTGCTTTTAAACGCTATTTTTAGCGCTTGCCTTCTTATTGTTCACCATGGAAAACACATACAGGAGCCAAAAGAGAAATCCCCTTGCCTCTGGCAAAACTGCGCTAATTACGCCATCGTTAGAGAACGAACTTAATCGAATCACAAAAGGCATCTGGGCTGACTCTGGGCCGAGGGGAACAACTGTCTGGCTGATTTTGTAACAATCCTTAGAGACATAAAACTGATAAATGTTTAATTCCCTTGGTGTGTGAATCAGCATTGTCTCCATTACATTAACGGGATAACCCGTCCTTAACCAGTGAAATAACCTACTCTCGAGACGTCTTTAACATACATATCCTATTACCAAAGTTTATTTCTGAGCACAACATCTGTGTGGCAAACTATCAGTGAAATTGAGAGCTTTTATATTTTTCTATTAAAAAAAATATTTAAAGAAAATTTATGTAGGAAAACAATGCACAAGGCATGGAGATTTTAAAGTGTTTCCACTTACCATTACACCAACATAACTAAAACTGTCTACAATTAAAGAACGTAAGCAAATATGTATTACGAGTATTTATAGCATTCTATTTTAACTTAGAAAATGGGAAACAAGTAGATGATTTCTCATGATCATTTCCTGATTATACAGTAAATCCAGGACACAACAGCAGCAATGTTACCCTTTAAAATATACTAGCCTGGGACAGAATAATAGCACATGAATCGCATCTTCATGGTGGAAGGCATCAGGAGAAAAGGAAAGAATATGAAAGCCATATCTGTACAAACTGGAAAAAAAAGAAAAAAATTAACTTGCAGAAACAAAGAAAATAAAAATTAAAGAAAGAAACAAACAAAAGGAGAAGGAAGATACAGACACGTGGCCTGCCAGATCGATCGTATCTTGGCAACTGCTGGTAAGAAGGTATGCTTAAAAATTAGAGTACTACAAAGCTAAAACACTGATAAAAGATGAAAAAGCCTAAATCCAGCAGGGAAACAAGGAAGAGGATATACACCCCTTCCTCTGAAGAAGTTTGTTATCTTCTCACTCACTATTTGTTATCTATCTCACTATCCATTGCCAGTGAACCACTCACTCTCATCACACTTTACTTCTATCAATTACCTCTGTCCTAATAAGAAGTAACATTTAACATTTTCAGCAAAATTCATGACCATTAAGAACAGGTAGGCAAGTTGTTTAGCAATTGAGAAGAGCAAGGAGCAAATACATCCTCCCTCCAAAAAGCAAGAGCAGGGCTGCTGGAAGAATTCGATGTATGAACTACTAGCTTTTGCTGCTTTGTGCATGCAGAGGGATTAAGAGTTGAGGTTTTCTGAACCTAACCTACAGATATTGTCATTAGTTAATACTGAGAAATCTGTCATTGTGCAACTCAGCACTCAGTTTAAAACAACTCACTAATGTTTTTAATTATTTTTTAAGAATGGCAGTGGCACTCTACCCAGACTCATCCAAAGGTTGTCTAAAGGGCTGTGCTTTCCAGCTGAAAAGGGTCTGCAGAGAAATCTAGTACTGCCAGAAACCCAGTCTATCTTTTTTTTTAATAATCTGTTGAAAGCTAATCTTCAGTATCACAAGTAAGCCATTGTCTGAAAAAAAAAAAAAAAAAAGACCACTCTCTCTACTCTTGTTGCATATACAATAAAAATTCTACAGTACCCCATTTTGGAACAAGAAAGAAAAGTGGAAGCAGTTTTTTTATAGTCACTATAGCAGGATTATGCACCATGTTCCAGAAAATGATAAATTGATGAATTAAAACCAGATGCCTTAGGCATATTCAACTTCCTGACAGAAAAATGCTTACTATTGCATCAATCATACTTATTCTACAGTTTGATGCAGAGATCCTGAAGCAGTGGCTGTACATTTGTGCTCACATCAATTTACCCATCTCTGTTTAATTCTTGACTAGATACTGTGAACTCCTTTTCTGTTCTGTTCTAGATAAGCAGAACATCCTGGCAGTGCCAGTGGTTGACTACGACAGCTGGTGAGGGGTCAGTAGCTCTGTCCCAGGAAGAGGTGACTGGTCTGGGGAGATGGCCCCAAAAGGAATCGCCTTCCCAAGGCCCGGTGTCTTCCCTCAGCTGCTGGCCAGGAGGGCCCGTGCAGAGGCTGTCAGCTCTTTAGTGATATCAGCTCGTGATTCCAGCTCAGCTCTGCAGGGCAGCCTCCAGGCCAAGCCAGACCAGAGAGAGACGAGAGGCTCGTGTGGCTGGTTCCGTACGAAGCAGCTTTATTGCTGGTCCGTACTCCAGCGAAGGGGAAGCTAAGGACGAGCACTCTCCCCTCGCAGACGCAGAGGGCTAGCTTTTATAGGGATACAGGGGGTGGGTGTCAGAGGGTAAAGGCCAATGGGTTACAAAGGATCTGCATGGGGTTTCCAAGAGGATTCTGGGTCGATCTCCTTCTCCACGTAACTGCAGAGTAGCTGCCTTCCCAGGAGGAGTCCTGCTGGGAGATTTAGCAATCTCCTTATCTCAGCAGACATCCCTCCAGGGCAGTGGCTGGGCATACCCTACAGTTGACCTGAAGTCAGTCAGTATCATATTCCATCATTTATCATAATCTATCTGATGCCAGCTACAATGGCAAAAAACTAAGAGAATACTCAAGTTTGAATATGAGCTTCAAAGAAGAGGCAAAAAAGCATCCACATTAGTACTTTCTGCACTCAGGGATATCATAAAACAAACTGCTCTTTCCCATTCTACTGTTAGATCTTGCATTTAAGAAAACTTAGACATTGCACTAGCAGAGGAGCTGAAAGATTGTCTAATAGAAGGGAAGAGATCTGACATCTGTCCAGGACGAGACAATGTTCTTGAAAGAACCTTGTTGGCATGTTTCGGTATTCATTAAAAAAAAAAAAGGCAGCAACAGCTTTTTCATAGTAACAGCTATTGGACTGCAAATTCACAAAGAAAACACATAGCAAGTGAAGCACATGCAAGCCCCCAAGGACACCATATGCTAAAAGTAGGATTCCCAGATCATCATGAATGAGCTGTTGCTGAGAGCCAAAAAGGAATCCCACTGAAGTATGTTAATATACATGATATCATTTTAGATTTACTACAGAATAGACACTGATATTCTGCTGCGGGCAAAGTAACCTTTTTCCTATTAGTCTGATTTAATCCCCGGAAATGAGCTCCACATTCCATCCCATTACCAGTTTGGTCTCAAGACTAAATAGAAAAAACTGCCACTTTAGAAATGCTCCCAAAGTTTGTGTTTCTGTATAAAGTTTATAGTCCTCAACTGTCATAATCTCAAAGATAATCTGTACTTCTGTATTTCATTATGAAAATTTGGCATTAAGGACAGACAACTCAATATCATACATTACTAAACACACAAAACATGTACTTGGTTTTTTTGAAGTGAAAACAACTCATATCTGAAAAAGTTAAGGAAGTGGTATTTGTCTCATAAAAAGATTCAACATCAAAAAATAAAATCCCTAGCTTTTCATAGCAGTGTCACCAAGAGACACTGGACAAAAATTTCCTCTGTGTTTTGTGGTAGTGTCCCATCTCTAGTGCTAAATATCCATCTGCTTTCACTTCTCGTCAAATCAAGACTGTCAAGTGACACCACCTGTAAAGTCTCTGCTTTTAACTATTCTTTCCAGTCAAATCAAAATTCCACATACTTCAAGGATCTAAGATGTACAAGGCACACGCATTGTTACAAGCAGCAGCCTGCTTTTGAACCCCTCTCTCCATGCCTTCACCACTTTATTTCAACACAAACCTACAAGTCAGCATCTGTACCCACCTATCTGCTACAGAAGCTGGCACAAAAAAAAAGGTAGGAATCTGAAAGCTGAAAATCACAACTGAACTGTGAATGAGAAAGTAGAAAGACAGATTTCCTTCTCTTGTTACCTTGGGTGTATCACTACTTGTTTCTTCGAATATAAATTCAGACAGTTATGCCACCTTTCTTTTCTAAAACAACCTATATGAAGCTGTATATTTATGACACTCACTCTATAATAGTATTTCCATTTTCAGATTTAGTACACCAAGTGATCTACCTAGGGAGGGTTTTGTGTGAAATCACTCCAAACAGTAGCCTAATTCAAACTGCTAAGTGTCTCGCCTCCTTCATTTATCCTCCTAGGGCAATGAAGGAGAAACAATTTCCATAGAGGGACCAGAGCCCTGTTTTGCTTTTCTTCATCTTGGATTTATATTTGAAGCTGATCATCAAGTGAGTCTTGGTAGCTAAATTACAACAGCTCCTCTGTATGCAGTCAGCAAGGAAAATGCCCCTACTGCTATCTTCTCCCCCTCCAGAAGAAGAAAAAGAAGGAAAAAAGAAAAAAGGAATCCTCTCTCAGAGCCAAACTTCAGCTTGAATCAATGCTTCTCTTTTGGTCAGGTTTCATGGGATCCCAATGCCACAGAAATGCACAGGATTTGCCTTGCTTGTGCCCTGTTTCTTTTAAACCTGCCCACACCCTCCCCTCTGAAGTGGGTTTATATGTGGGAACACCTGTGTTATCTTTGAAACGCTTTGGCCAAGAATAATCCAGCACACAGAATCAGACTCTTTTTACACCTGCCTGCCAAGCACAGACACACATGTAACCTGCCCAAGTGGTCTGGAGCCAGCAGCAATGGGGTTTCCTATAAGGCAGCTGAGTCAAAGCAGTGACTTGGCAGGGTGCAGCCGGACAGACACTCAGCTCGGCACAGGCCGGACAGAGGCTTGAGAGGCAGGTGTAGCCAGCAGGAGAAACACAGTGGAAAAGGCAGACTTGAAAGCATATGAAACACATTGACAGGAGTGGGGGAGGAGGAGAAAGGCTCCATCGAAGTTGATCTGTGTTAAAACATGCAGTGAAACACTGTGAGGGAGGGACTGTCTGCAGGGGCTCCCTTACAGACCAAAGACTTACAACACCTTTTAACAAGCATTTCGTTATATCCTTCCTCCTCACCAAGCCTCTTTGTCCTATGCCACGAAAACCCGAACAGAACTCAAACTCAGAGATAGCTCAATTTTTTCACTTCAGTCTTCAATTCCTCCAATCACGAGTTAAAAAAACACAAGGATTTTGTATGAATGTTTAAACCATATTTCCCAACAGCTGGATCTGTTGGAAAAATCCACTGTCAGTGTCAAAAAACATCAGCTTTGCTCATCTGTTACCAATGTCTACTGTGTGGTCAGGGTCCAGGGCGAGACTATAATTAAAGGAATATATAAACCAAAAGACATGCAGGAGCAACTGTTTCTCCTTTTTTTTTGTAGGAGGGGTGGACTGGACTGAATTTTGCTAGGTAGTGTTGTATTTTATTTTAGCCTTGCAGTTACAGAACTGTGTGCATCACCCATGCCCTACCCACAACCAGCAAGATGCAACACAGACACAGGAAGGTGTTCTCTGTGCAGGACCTGACCTCACACAGCTGGGACAACTGCAGTTACATCTGCACTTGCAGAATTTACCTGTCACAGGGACATGAACTGACTGCACTTCTGAGTCTAGTAATTCTGACCTGCAAAGAAGTTTTATATAGACATGTTAGGCCATACACTAAGGGAAGATATTTCTCACTGCAAATCCAACACAAACGGTTTGCTGAAAAAAATAACAAAAGAAGATTGATATATATATATATGAAGTTTGGATGTACAAATAAAGTTTTTCAAGGGGCTTCTGTAACTTGTACCTGAGGTATTTTAGCTTCTGCAGCAGTGAACTAGAACAAGGACATAGGAGGCATCAAACCACACATTTGCAATGATTTCTGTGCTGCTTCTCTCCCAGAAGATGCTGCACCAAAGCAGCCTCCAGGTCTTTACAAAGAAATCCATGGAGATACTTTACTTCAATCAGCCACTTCCATGAAAGAGTCTCTTTTAACCACAGTTTCAAAGGACATAAAATTTGACAGAATATGCATACACCTGAGTAAACAGTTTAATCCCAAATGCTGTTTAAGGTCATGCCTACATGATCGTAAAAGGTCTGTTCTGCAGACTACTTAACTGACCTCACTGGCTCTTGTACACAATGCGAGCTCAGGGTTGGAGACCAAAGCCTCAGACACATTAGCCCTTCCAGGCTAGCTCCCACAATCCCCACAGATAGTCAGTTATCATAAATTATAAACATTTTCTCTGCATTAATCAACTTTTTAAAAATTACTATACAATTTATATTAAAATGCTGTATTAAAGGTTCACATCTCATAAAAAAACTACTACTTGTGGCTACTTGTCTCAAAAACCACCAATTTAGACTGAAATACTCCTGATTTACAATTACATAAATTAGCAAAGAGTGAAGTTTATGGTTGGTTTCTTCCCTATACATACTATGAACAGGACTCTACCACAAAATTACATGAGAGTGATCTGAAGCTTTGCAGATCATTCATGTTGTCATTCCCATACACTATCCACGATATCAGGAAGCACTAGAAAATGAGGCACACTGGTACAAACAATAAGTTGAGGAGAACTAGACCAAATAGGTCCCAAATATCTAAGTCCTGTTTATTAAAGAGAACGTAATTGTTAGACAAGCTAGTGACTTTGCTAGTGACAAAGGCTCACAGTAAACTGCTGTAAAGGGGAGACACTCATTTCTTCAAAAAATGTGTTACATGGCTTAACAGATTTTTTAAAAATTAAGAAATAACCCAAACACCAAACCTGTAGCTGCTCTTTGCTTGCTGATCACAAAGAATTGCCTAACTCTGCTCTTTTTCCATCCCAGCTGCTTCACAGCAGCAGTCTCAACCAACACATCAGCTATGCAGCAGAACATTTTTAAATCCCTACTAGAACGGGATATATTGTCTGGAGGAGTTACACCAAACTGCTCTGTTTTTCCATTAATGCTAAATTACCATTGTGTACAAAGATGGAAAAGCAATTCCTTGTCAAAAGGCAACTAAAGAGTCACACTCCTTAATTGCCCTGAAAAAACCTACCAGAGAGTAACCTCTGTTTCTTCTCTTCCCAAAATAAACCCACCCCCATGCTTGTACTTGGAACTGGGTAACATTATATGGTCTTCACACATATGCACTATTCTACCAAGGCATTAAGATGTTAATTAAAACTTGATAATATAATGTCTGTATTGACGTACACATGCAAATACAAGCAATATATCTGTCTTTTTCTGACAAGTTACATGAAATCAACATTCTTCCATATTTAGATAATAGCCACTCCACAATCCAAGACTGGCTATGCTTTTTTGGGGGGGTGGAGGAAAGCACTTCTATACTCACCCAAAAACCCACTGACTGTAACTTGTTCCCTGTCTTTCACACAGATGCTTAACACTTCAGAAAAAAAAAAAAGGAGGAAAGATCTAGTCTATTTGCTGGTTTGTTGAGCAGAAAAGGAGTCTCAAATGAAAACAGTTGTTTGAATGTTTCTTCTTCATCCTTTTCCAAAATAAGAAAGTCAGAGCTGTAGACCTGTCTTGTGCATCCCTCTGTGAAATAGCCAAGAAGTTTGTGTCTAGTGGGGTGCTTCTGCTTGTCTTTCCAACCCTTCCCAACACCTAACTGAAAACTGCACTGCCAGCCCCAAAGCCTTAACTTTTGACTGACCTTTAGTCAGACCTGGTACTGGAGTGGAATTACCAGAGGAGAATAACTGAGTAGGATACAGCACCTTCGTACGTTAAATCACTGCTGCGTGGGCGTCCGGACATGAGTCTGGAAGGGGGCCATCTGAGGATTTTTTTTGGTTGGTTTTTTTGAGTAGGGTTAGATCATAGTCACTGCCTCAAAACACCACAAACTCACTTTGTGCCCATAATAAGGCTGTCACTGGTAAACAGAATCACACTCGTCAGCTAGAAGGCTTGTTTCCCTTCCATAATAGGGAAGGGGAAAAAGAAGCCCAATTGGGCTTTTCTCCCCCGATCAACAACAACAACAACAACAAAATCACAAAACCTGTTGGTGACATTAGGGCCATGGTGTGCATATACCATGCTTCTATCTGTCTGTATCATTTATGATTCTGTTTATACTACAAAATTCAATTATCTTCACCACATTGATAAGCTTAAAAAAAACCAACCCTAACATGCTCCCCAATATGGAGAAATGGCGACCTGCAAAGCACATATTTATATAACCACTAGCTTAAGATATAAAGAAATACATTGATTTTCAATATGAAGTAAAGCCAGACTCCTCAGCACTTTTCTTACAGCTCTCTTACTTACCTTGTTTCCTCATGATCTTTTTTTTGGATTTTCCTGCTTGGCTACCACTTAAACCCGATCATCTGGTAGCTCCTCATCACAATTTAGAGTGCCATCCAGTTGTAATCTCAACTACTTCTGACTACAGTCAATGGTTGATATCTATTTATATTAAAGGTGAAGATGGAATGAACCCTGGGATTATTAATGATGCCCTTATAATGTTATTTGCTTTTCCACAGGTCTTTTGTGGCTTCCACTTAACTCTGTAACTAAATACTGCCAGCAATCTCCTTGCCCTTCCAATCATTTTCCAATTGCATGTCCTAATAAAAAATGCTGCACAATAATGATAATTTATCCATGCAGCCTGTACTTTCAAAAAAAACAAGTCACCAGTTGCTTCACAAATAAAAATCCTCATGGCTCCGTGACTTTCCTTTGAGTCACGGGTAAAGAGCAACTAGATGCTAGAAACTCTGAATAACCCACACACCCACGCTACATGCGCCCAAAGAAGATCATTTCCCAGCAGACATTTGTGGACTCATTACTAACGATCCAGCTGCTAATTTAGCATCTGCTCTTGCTCTCAGGTTACCATCAGGTCCCTCCCTACCCTACAACCCCGCTCTGAATGGGTCGTACTCACGCACAGCTTTGCTTCTTTAAAATACACGGGTATATTTAGCAACAGTAAGCGACTTTACATGATAAGGAAGAAGCATGGTTCAGATTAAGTAGGTAAATAAAACCCAATCAACTTAATCAAAAGCAGGTTTCATAAAACAAAAGTCTTTTTGATTTGGTCATTTCCAGGAAAATATGGAAGAGGGAAAAAAGCTTTAAAATGTTATCTGTAAGAAAAAAAAAAGAATTTAACCTCCTCTTTCCCTAAAAGACAACTTGCTGCAGTTTATTTAAACTAGAATTTTTTCACGAAGAAACCAAAACTTGAAAGATATGATGTGTATGTGTGTTGTATGAAGTGAAAAATCCCATATTTTCACAAGGGTACTTTTTTCAAAACTGGATTCAGTCATTAAAACATTAATTTTCCGGCAAAGCTGAAAGTAAACTGCCAGCAGTAAAGTTCTGAACTTTCACTCAAGACTAGGTCAGTTTTGTAGATAAAAAGGTCCCTGCTGTTTGTATATCACATTTAATTTCATTATTAAAACTGAACTTCCTGACTTATATAACCACATCATAAAAGTTACACAACATTCACTTGTTTTGATTATGAAGAAGTTTTAAGATGGGGTGAAAAAGGTAATATACTGAAGTACTAAACCAATAGAACTCCGTCTACTCAATCTGTCAAATCATACAAATTTTGTCACATTTTGACTATGTACATGCAAATTTCACTTTGTGATAAAAATAATTTAATGGAATGAAGTATTAATTCTATTGAAAAAGGAAAACATTTTCACTGTAAAAAATAAGTGCATTATCACATACTCAGTTCTCTCATTTAAGTGTTCATTGACATACTGTTCTATTACATTTCTTTATGTAAAAAGTAATTATGAATTAGAGACTGATCTAAGCACGGAGAACTATTCAGACATAATAAATGAATTGATGGCAATATTTAGATCTGTCATACAGAGGTCATACAGCTTGTTATCCGTTTTATGTAATTACAAAGGTGTATAGCAGAATACACTGGTATTGTCTGAGCTTGAAATTAGCTGGAATTAGATTAAGTTAGAAAAAATAGTAATTCTATTCCTGCCTAAATCCAACCTATAATAATAAATCAATGGGGTTTAGCTGTTTCTTATAAAACACTGGTTATAAAATTTATATCTAAACATGTAAAAATTTATGATTATTGCTATGCCTATACATAGTAATAATGAATAACATTTTTCCCTTTTTTTTTTGGCAGCGCAGTAATGCTCGGTGAAAGAAGACAGCAGAGAGAACTGAAAGGTGTCAGGGCAAAAAAAAGACAAGTGGCTTGAGGAAAGGAATTTATGTAGCTGTGGACTTCTAAAACTTTCCTTTGCCATACGCCCTGCTGTGTCTTTACACATACTCCCTGGGTCTGCTCAGTTTGTGACTTTCTGGCCCACTGTCGTTGTAAGAACAATATTAGAAAACCAAAGTGCTTCTTGAAGCCTACCTGGGGAGTCTCAGCTCTGCTGAGAGATGCAGGCTTGCAGACAAGACCTGAAAGGACCAAGGAGCACAAGACCAAGCAGAACGCGGCTGTCAAATGACAAGCCATGGCAAAGACAGCTCCTTCTAGGGCTTGTATAATGTAGCCCCCAAGCAACGATAACTTTACTCCAGATACAAATTCAAGGACGCAGTTCTCCTCTTCTGTCATGCCACAAAATTAGAAACTTGCTACAGAGAATTAATGAAAAAGGCCAGGAGGAACAGACTCCACTATCAAGGGACAGTTTCATTTTTTCCAAGTGTTTTTCCAAGTGAGATCTATTTACTCTGAGCTCCCAGGAACATACGTGTACTTTCCGACAATTTAAAAAGAAACTCATGAAGATCCGAACTCCACTGCTTGTGAAACCTGCAGGCAACATTGCCAAACCACAGAAACAGGCTGACTGTGCTACACAAGCCAATAGAGAATTTTGGACAATTTTGAGTCTGCATCAGGGGTCAACACGCCTGCACCCTACTGTGCAGCTGTAAAAATTATATTCCTCACCTCTCATCTTCTGCATGTATTTTGAGGAACACAACAATACCACTCCTCTATATAAAGAGAGTTTACTTGGTGAACACTTGGTTTCCCTGTGTACAGGAAATTTTATAATCTATAAGCTTGCATGGTCTGTCAGATCATTATCCTCAAAAATTCATCCATGACTGCAACATTTGTTCGAAGTAAATAGATTGCAGAACAATTCTGGAAGGAAAGGCACAGCTGTACGACCCAGTGGACATGCTGGCTCCAGAAGCAAGGTCCCATAGGGTAGCATTTATTTCCAGTATTAATCAACATATGTTGCCCAAACTACAGTTTTGAATCTTCCATCTGCAACTCAGTGAGAAATACGAACACATTAATTCAGAGATATGCTGCCATTTTCAAAGATTCCTAAAATAATCACACGTTTCCTTTTAAATGCTGAGAGAGCCTAACAAACCAGCAGGATGAAAGAAAAATCTGTTTCTTTCTGCAAGCAGTAAGCCACGTGCTTGCTCTCCCTTGTGCTACCCATTGGTAAGAAGGCTTGCTACCCAGACCACCTGCATGCAAGGACTAGAGCTGTGCAAGAGCATCTGCAGCCCAGTCCTTCCTCACATCCCTCCCAAGCACTTGTACATGTGCTACTCACAAACCTCATGCAAAGAAGCCTCCAAAACAGCTTCCTCTGTGGACCTCTCTACAGCCACATAACTTAATTCTGAAAAACTGAGGTCTTTCCTGATAAGCACTATGGAATAAATCACAGGTACCTCAGTAGTCACAAAAGGAACACGAAGCCTCCAATTCCCTTAATTCCCTGAATTTTGCAAGAAAAACTATCTCATTGCTGGAAGATAAAGCAATAATATTTTTAGTCTCTTAACTGCATCACTATAGTACAGCTGAATGCCACTGAACTTAATTTTTTTTCCTACACACAGCAATGGTATCCTTTAAAAGAGAAGCAGGAGAATTCAACTGTTTGGCTCATTCACTTGAAGGGTTGATCTGTACTGCAGGCTTAGTGGGAATTTACATTTAAAAAAATGACTTGAAACTCTTCACAGATACACCACTTTTATTAAAAGATAAACTCATCCCCTTAAAAAAAAAAAAAAAAAAAAAAAAAAAAACCCACTATGGTCAGTTTCTTTCCAGGTAAATTTAAGCTAAACTGTAAAGTATGAAGTAGTTCCAGATATTTTTTCCTCTCTATCACTTCAAACTGAATTTAAAAATCTGAAATTGTTCTAAGGTAGCAAATTAGTATACAAATAATTGGCAACTCACCGCAAGCAATATTTCTTTTCAAGTAACTCCTTATGAAAATGAAGCAGCACGGGGAATTTACGGTGCTTTTTATGGCAAGAAATCCACGGTATCTGTATAAACAGGTTTTATACTTCAGGCAGTTTCATATGTGTAAAATATTTTCCAGTAGACCTGGATCTCATGTTTAATAGGAGAAAGTGTGGTATTTAACCACTTGAATGCAAAGAGATTTCATTCCAAAATAACTATGGCTAATTTGAGGATATACAATAATAAACAACAAACAACTATATACTTGAGCAGTACTCTTAAATAAGACTAGTGCAATGGCAAGACAAGCTATAGGCTTTATAAAAAAATATAAGCAATATCTGGTCTTGCAAAAAGAACAAATGAGAACAGAAACAAGTGACCTCCGTACGCTTAACCAGCAGGAACAATATATTGTTACTGTCCAAGAGGCCTTTAGCTGTAGAATACTGGTGGAAAGATGGCTCTTTAAAGTTTACCATCACGTAATGAAAATCAGCCAGAGAAGGATCACATAGGGGAATGTACAGACTGCACTCACCCATCTTTACCTAAACACCCCCGGTCCTTTTATAATGAGATACCAAATTTTTGTTCCTTTAATATAAAACATAAACCCAAACCCCTGTACAGCAACAAGATCAGTGTGTATCCACAAGTATTTCCCTGATCTGCCCCTGATCTGCCCAGCTGAAGACCATGTTGGTCTCTCTCACACCTGTATGATGCAGGAGCAGACCCAAAGATTTCAATCAAGCTGCTCGAGATTTGCACACCTCAGCCTGGCAAATGAAGCAGAGCAAGACCAAACCCAAAGGGCTCTTCAGCTCAAAACCTGAATATTAAGGCAATGGGAGCGTAGCCATGCCCAGTCTCCTCCACGGTGAACAGGCCAAATAAATTCATGCTGCTTCACAGCAGCTGGTCAAAGCCCCATTTCCAATACTGCATTAAACAATTAGCCAGTGCTTTTGCTGATCTTCATTCTCAGGCAAGCACAAGCAGACTCTCCAACTCTGTCCCAACACAGTCCAACAGACCATGGGGACAGACAGACACTGAGTCTGCCCAGTCCCTAGCAGTCATTTTGTACAGTACTACACTAACAGCCTTAACAAAATAAAATAAAATAAAATAAAATGTTTTAAAAAGTAAAAAAAAATTTTAAAATGTGTTTCTAAGAAAAAAAATAAATTCCTGGTTTCTTTTATATGGGGCTGGAGGATAGTAAACATTACAAAAAATAGGAAGAAATAGTACCTTTGAGCCAGGAGAGGGAAGACCCTGGATTTTCATCCTGGCATCAAGTGATAAAATCACCTGAGACATTATTATTTGTGAAAGAGAACTACTAAAAAACAAAGAAATCAAAGAACAGCTGCACCCACTGATACTCAAATAGTTCCAAAAGTCACAATTTGTCTTCTTCAGAAAGAATTCTACACCACAACTATAATCAATGTTCTGTACAACATTAGTATTTCCTGATACCTGTAAAGTTGAAAGCTGGGTAAATACTTGTTGCAGAATAACTAATTGCTCTTTCAGGAAGGTATTCTCTTGTTTCTTACAAATCCATGTAGAAGTTGGAAGAGGAGTTCAAGTCACAGTATTTGCTTAGAAGTTCGGAAGAAAAGCAACATTACTGTCATCATGACAGGCTTTAATCATCAACATACAGTTTTAGGGCTCTGCTTAGGTAGTCTTTTCTGAACTGTTTTATCAAGTTGGTACAATCTTAAGATAAGACTTGCGGTGAAGGGAAAAAATGAGCCAATTAAATTTATTATTTAAAACTGCAGTGTAAATTTTTATCCTTCTCCTACCTGCACAGTAATTTGGAAAATCCACAAATCTCTGAATTCAAGATAAAATTTTGTTAGGTAATGACTCATGTAAAAGGTGACTTCTTTTTATTTTAATTTTAAGTTTGATTCTGGACCCTCTATCCATCACACATGGATATGTCTGTGTTTGTCTCACAACAGAAAAGGTAGGTTTAATAAAAAGAAGCAATTCCACAGTAACGCATTTTATTTAGGAATAACAGACTTGCTCAGAAGATAGCAATCCTTGACTTGCTAGTGTAAGAGCAGGAATAAAAATGTCTTCTGGTTTATAAAAGATATGATGGAGTTGGAGAATGATTTCCTGCCACACTCTGGTTGGTCCTTATCATCCCTGTGTCAGCCCTGGGCTCAGGCAAATCTACTCTGACACATAGCCCAGTGCTGGACAATTTGCAGCTTCCCTGGGTAAATGAAGGGTTGGGGACTCACTGAGCAGACAATGGTCCCAGTTTGTCCCCTGCAGAACAAGTCACTACCCAAAGAATTAAGCTGCAAACCAGACCTTAAGGAGCCATGAAACAAGACAGCAAAAAGACTACATGTCTCAGAAAGCACAAGGTTATGCACATCTGACAATGTAACATCATTTTAGCGTGTGACACTGCTCTGTGCTGCTGTGACATGACCCTCCAGTTCAGTTGAGGAAAAGCAACAGGTATTTAAAAGCAACCAAATTAAATAACTTTGTTAATTCCAACTCTGTCAGTTTAGCAATGTGATCTGACCTAACTGTAGCTGTTATTTAATGAATTGGGAGAGTCAATCTTAGGAGCACCTGGAGGTGTCACAGTACTAAGATTTTAATCACAGCAGAAGCCAAAGGCTGACCTCCTTCCCAAGAAAAAAGCCCTGTACTAGCAGCAAGCGTTCCTCAGAACGACCACAAGAAACATGACCAGCCCCCTTAGAGCAGAGAAAGCTGTGTTGACACTGAAACGTGAGCTGTACCCCCAGGGAACCCAGCAGTAATTTATTTATTTTCCATAAAACTGTAGGCTTGGTTCCAAAAGTACCATGAGAAGCTATTCAAAAGAAAAAACCAGAAAAATAAAACCAAACTCCCAACCACAAAAAGAAACAGAAGGAATCTGGATTCGCTCCAAGATATTGCCTCCTCAACATCCTGAACCATTGCTGAGACGTTCAGAAATAAAGCACTGCCACAGGAGCAGATATTGAAGAAAAGCACAGAAAACGTTTTTTCTTTCAATTTGTCTGAAACTGTTTATTGATTTTGGAGACTCCCCTCCTGGCAAACTCAGACAAAAACAGGAGGGGAAATACACGTCCTGTGCACAGTAAGATCAGACATGCCATGCTTGATGTATTTACCTAGGCAGTATTTTTGCTGCCTATGCAAGATGCTGACCTCAAACATAAAAAGAAAAATGCAGAAAGGAAAGTCATCTAAGCACATAACTAAGAAAAATATTAAATAATATGGTATTTTGTAAAGTAACTTTGAGTTTTTATTTATCTTTTGGAACCTACTAATGCAGGGAAAAAGTAGTTTTTATCAAACACAAAATAACTCTACACAACAAAAGTAAAAGATGAGTGCTTTAAAGGGTTTGAGCAGAATTCACTAGTTTATTTTCTCTTACATCAGAAAACTGCTGCACCCAACAAATCTCCAGGGTGAGCACTGGAGAATGCCCACTGTGGGATGCATGGGGCAAGAAGGAAGAAACGAGCTTTTAAAACAAAAGTCATCTAGATAATCTAAAACAAAGCTTTCCTCTTGTGTCCCTGGAGATGTCAGCCTTGATTGAGATGATTCTGTAACTGGCAGATTTACATATACTACAGCAGGGAGATCTCCACACAGCCTCAAAGGACAAACTCCTGCTCACGCCACCACCACACCATCTCCTGGCATCACATAACACAAATAACCAAGAAGAAACATTGCCCCACTGCCCCCACCCCTCCCCCCCAAAAAAAAGAACCCTGCCTTTTCAGAGAAAAGGGGACCAGCAGACTAACAGGAATGACAGTCAGACTTCGGAGATGGCAACATCTGATCATCAAGAGTGCGTTTGTACTCAGGCCCTTGAATTTTATTGCTCTTTAGTCTAACCCACTGAAATATTTACCAAAAAGGACTAATGTAAAGAGGTTTTATATCATCTGACTGTGAAGGGTAACAAATATGTTTATTGGAACAATGCTTGAAAATTCAGAAAGCATCTCATCAACCATTAATGTTACCCATTTTAAATCTCTATTTGTATGGTCTTCAAAAAAAACCCAAAGTCATTAATCTTTGATTACTGAAAACCAACAGTTTTGGCACTACTTCACAGTAACACCTCAGTAACAGTCAATGAGATCAGCAGGCATTTTATTTAAATAAAGCCCAACACACAGGAAAGGAAAGCAGGCATGGCAAAAAGAGAAACACACTGCTTGTTAGTCACTCTTGGTGAAAACGTTAAATAACACTTATCTGATTAAGTACTTTTGGATTGGTACTTGCTGTTGGAACCTTACAGTATGGCTATATTTAGAACACTGATAATATAAAATGTAATTCTCTTGCTCAAGCTCCATGTTAGAGGGATGATTTTGCATGTTACCTGTTTATTTTTCTGAACAAAGGAAGTTTTCGCTGTTAGCACCACAACACCAGCATGGCTGAGGAAGATCCTGTTTTCTCTAGCCTTTGAGTCACTATTAAGAGCTGGCTACAGAAACACCAACAGGAAAACAGCAGCTTCAGGAATACTGAGGCTTGCATCTGTCTGGCTTCCCACATAAAGGAAAAAGGAGGACTCCAGGCTGTGGGGTGGTCCTGGCAATACAATGTAGTAAAAGCTACTGCAGGTTAAATCCTCAGCCCTTCCTTTGCCAAGTAACACAAGTTTTCTGTAGGAGAGTTCCCTAATTACATGGCTGATGATTACTTAGGTGAGGGACTCTCCATCACACCTTACTGAGCTGTTCACAAACAACACAGCAACACTGAGAGAAAGAGACAGGACAGCTCACAGACCAGCCTTAAATACTTACGCACAGGTCAACCACCTTTAATAAAACAAGACATTGGAGAACACAGAACCAAACCTGAAAATGCAGTCTGTCTACTGTACATCTGCAAGTACCTTAGGCCAGACTACACCACTTCATTTCCACCTTTCCTACCTGCTTTAATGATGCTCACCATGTCAAAAAAAATGCGTACCCTGGTTGCATTTTTTGACTACTAGGGAAAGTTTTGTAACTTACATTTCATTTCTGAAATTATAAAGGAGACTGACAACTCTCTTCCATACAACACATCCCCAGGAACACACAAAACACAGCTTAACATCCAAATATCAGGTTGAATTTACAGGAATAAGAAATTACATTTTTGGTCCCATAGACACTCTGAATCTGGAAGCTATAGTAAAACTAAAGAACATAGGCAGAAAACCCATTCTCAATCAATTTTCTTTCCCATTTCTCTGGTTATGACAACTCCTCTGCACAAATGCACAGCACCTGAGGCAGCCTGTTATCTGAGGGATTAATGAAACTGAAAATACATCATTTCTGGTATGAGAGGACTAAAGTGGGTATGAGATGCTGTGCATCAGTGCCATCAGAGCACAGCCCTGCCACACAGCTTTGTGACTTGCTCCTTAGCACAGGTTAAGTCCCTGCCTCATCAGTGACACTCTCACGCTGAAGCTATGACAACAATACATTATTCCCAGCATCCTTTATTTAATGATAAGCAGCTTGGCTCACTGGACAACTAACAGCTCCAGAAAGACTCTCTATATTAAGAGGATTAATAAGGGTTGTAATTTCCATTACCTGTAAATGCAGCCATTTTTAAAAGACCTTTAAATCATAATTTTAGCTGGAAATGCGGATTATAAGTCTTTTTCAATTCCCAGTTTCTCATGCAGGAACTGGCTTGACCCACTACGGAAAAAACAATTTCTAAAGGCCTGTCAGTCTCTTAGAAGCAGCATTAAAGTGTGAAAACTGTCAATTTTCATGGAAATCACAATGCCAGAGCAACACAAAAAGCTGCAGTATACAGAACACAGTCATTGCCAGAAAATCAAGTGTTTGCTGATGCTAACAGAGTAGCTGAAACCCAGACACAGGGGAATACTTGTTAAGGCACTGAATTGCGATTCAGGAGAAGTGAGGTACTTCCCTAACTCTGTCACAGGCCTCCTGGCTGCTTTTGGAGCTGGTCATATAAATGTGTTCACAGTTTTGCCTGTTGTGGGGTTTTCTACATGTATTTCTTTAAGCCAAATGAATATTGTTAGGAAGTCTTCATAAATGCTTGTAATATAATTCAAGTCTGTGACAATAGAAGTCTACACAAGGACAGATGATTAAGAATAAATACACATATTCAAGAGAACTCTCATTCCTTTGAAGGGAAAACAAATTCCTTTCATTCTGGCCATAAGCATGCATTGGGATCTGAATTACTTGCCAAAAAGATATATACCACTTCTCCAGCAAGATTAACTACACACAAAGCAGCCATGTATTTACTGAACTGACTTCAATATAAATATTTAGGAAGTTGTTTTTCTTTAAGGGTCAACATCATCTAAAAGTGTACCCATGAGAACACTTGCAACTGTAATTAACACCCCCTTCTCTAGTGCAGTCTCCTGAAACTGACTGTTACTGGTGTAGCCAGCCCAGATGGCCTGGGAAGTAAAATCTGTCCTGTCAAAATGTAGTGCTACCTCCTGTAGAGCAGTGAAATGATTCCACGAAGACTAGCAATTTGACCAAGATGTAAATTTACAGGAGCAAAACCAACCTGAAGAAAAATTAACCTGAAATTACAAGGGAAAGAACATGAACAACAACTGAGACAGGTGACAGTAAAAAAGAGAAGGTTCAATTTCATGTAATGGTGGCAGGAGTGGCATAAAATAGCAAGATGAAAAAATATAAAAGATTCCATAGGAAGAATATAATGAGAGACAGCTGGGAGATGGGGAAAGTCAAAACAAATCCTGAATATTCTACACAGTCCAGAAATGAAAGAGATTTTATAACACCTTCATTCTCTACTCTGGCAGATTTCTGAAAGAAAGGAAAAGGTGAAAAGAAAAGGAAAAGTAAGATATGAGAAATCAGAACCTGGACTTCATAAAGAACAGCTGTCAGGGCTGGATTGCATTGCATTTATCTCGCCATTTGGCTTACTCTTACAATTAGTATCCTTATCTTCAGCAATCCTGAGATATTAGTCATGACTGAAAATACAAATGTTACAGTATATTAGCTCAACAGTTACATTCACATGGAGGTGCAAAACAGAAAAAATTGCCCTGTTTCATTCTATGCAATAGCAAGTGCAATTCTTCTGTCATTATTACCAGGGTTTTATTTAATGTGATGTACCTCCACTGACACAGAAAGAAATACTTTGGACCCAGACCGGGAGGAAGGTAGGGTTAATGTTGACTGTGGTGCCAGAAAAATGCATCACAGGGAAGCTCCCTGTCTCAGGTAGACACATAAGAAGTGTCGATGGAACTGTGCAGGAGTGGTGCAGATACAAATAGGGACACAATGTGAAGGCCAAACCCAAAAGCAAAAGTGACAGTCTTGCAACTGGTCAAGGCAGCAATCTTGAAAGTTGCTACGATGCAGGGATAGAACACGGGGGAATGGCTTTAAGCTTAACGAGGGTAGGTTTAGATGAGGTATTAGGAAGAAACTTTTTACCATGAGGGTGATGAGACAGTGGAACAAGTTGCCCAGAGAAGCTGGGCATACCCCATCCCTGCCAGTGTTCAAGATCAGACTGGATGGGCAACCTGGTCTAGTGGAAGGTGTCCCTGCCTACGGCAGAAGAGCTATCTTTAAGGGCCCTTTCAACCCAAACCACTCTGTGATTTTACCACACTGCTACTCTACATTTCTACTTGCAGTCATTGCCCTTTGCCATCCAGTACTCTGCACATTACACAGAAATCTCATATAAATACAAAACAAGAAAACATACAAATTTCTCAGTTCTACAATCAAAAACTAATTACTCTGTTGCTTCTTTTTACCCTAAATCTTGCAACACCTGGAGGTGAGCCAGAGTATGATGTAACTAGTATTACACAGACTAATAGGTGTTCTGTACACAACAGTGCTCTCCAGGCTTTTCTAGACAAGAAACTAAAACCCTAAACACAATAATAATATCTTTCTTAAAGCTGTTTATGCAGTTTCACAAAGTTACCTGCTTAACTAGGTGTAGTAGTCATAGAATAGTAAGGGTTTCAACAAGCTGAGATGTGCAACTTGCTCTGTAGCTGGGGGTTTGCTCTCCCAGGTTCTGCATGTAAGCATCACAGATGTTTCACATCCTTTATCTGACAGGACACTTCAATCCAGCAGGCAAGTCACTCCAAAGCAGGTGTGCTAAGATATGCCTGTATTTGTTAGTACTATAAGTCCCTGTGAGATAGGGAAGGAGGTTGAAGCACAGAAAATAAAGGTCCTACTAAAAGAAAGCACTCCTACATCCAGTTTAACATAGAGGCTTTCCCCACATTTGCCAGGCTCCAGAGGCAGCTTTTCTGTGCTCAGACACAGGCACGGAGATAGACCCATAAACTGCTGGCTTGTGTGGGAGATGGAGATGCCTTCAGCGGCCAGGGAAGATGCACTGCTCTTTGCAAGGTTCCTAACAGAGAAGACAGAACTGATCCTGCAAGTTCTCACTTCAGGCTTGAGCCCAGCCTGCAGTGCTGCTTATGACCAGTGTATGTCTGTTATGCCATACTGTGGTCAAAAAAGAAACCAACCGGATGCCCAGAGAAGCTTCTCTCTGCTCTCCCTAATGAAATAAGCGCAGATACAGACAAAAAGATACTAAGCAAGTGTATTTCTGCCTTTTAGTATCCATTGCATAATCACAGAGTAAATCCTAGTTTCTGCTGCTACTGATTGTCTTAAGTTCACTTCCGTAAACTAAAACAAATGTTCATTAAATAAAGGATGATGAACTTGGTAAAGCTTTTAAAAAACTCATACCTAACAATCAGTAATAATAAAATTATTGGTTCTGAAGTCTACAATTATTTGTTAAACTGAAAAATGGGAAAACCCTTGCAACACCAGCACAAACTGCAGTTTTTCCTTTGCCATTTAAAACAAAAAAACCCACAGCAGTATCCTACTTTTAAATGCGTAATTTTCAAGGAACTGTGCCATGGAACCCATATAGCCAATTTATCTGTGTAAGCACAGAGCAGAGCTGCTCTACCCTGCATCAAGTGACACATTAAATTTGTTCACTGTTTAACAAGGGAAGGTCATAATGTTCCTGTTAATGATTTACATAGAGACAAAGCAGCTCTGCCTAAATTTTGTTTAAAATTGTGAAGTTATGGTCATTTTAACCTCCCTTTCATAACTTCAAGATAAGCCAATTGGTAAGCTGGAAACGTGTATAGCACATCTTCTGCCATGAAAGGAAGGTATTTCTGTCACAACTGCCTTAACAGCCAGAGGTCCCCAGTCACGCTCCATAGATGCAGCTCATGTCTGGATTCACATGGAAACCAAAAGGACAAACAAAGCTGTGCTCTTGCTGCACTTTCCTGACTCTAGCAGATTTCATCACTGAGTGAGTAAAATCTGATTAGGGACCAAACATCCACCGGTGTCTAATATGGATGATAGCAACTCAGGGAATTATGAACCATCCAGCAAAGTCCCCTGCTAATGGCACAGACACATGCAGGCTGGGAAGGTCTGACTTGCAAAAAAAAGGCAACATGAAGTAATTCACAGCTGAAATGAGCTCAGATGAAACAGCCAGTCACCCCTTGGTGCACACGACAGTGTGGCCATCAGCTTCCACATGAGCAGATTAGCACCCACACACTTTGTTCTACAATATCACCAGTGCATCTGCACCCTATGATTGGACTCATCTCCTTGAGCTGTGTCCGCAGCAATATGACTGAAGTTAATGCAGTTACTGTAACTTCTGTTCATATATGTGATATCTGAGTCTGGCTGTGGACAAGTTTACTCAGATGAAACTGGTTACAAAAGATTCAGAAGTTTTGTTCAGAAATGCCCCCAGACCCCAGTGGTCATCTCTGAGATGCACCAATGACATGTGTTCCCATTACAAATTAATTTTTTTTAATGAATGCTTGGAAACCTAGCACTCGAGACAAATTTTTAATCAGCACTGCATCTGGATTACTCTTCAAAGCACACATGTAAATTGGCACCATAAATCTCCCCTTCATCAGAATTTTAGAAAGGAGCTGTACTGTTACATCAACTAAATACAGAGAGGGGAGGCACCTTACATCTACCACTTTTCCTGGAAGGTTAGCCTAAAAGGTCACGATCAAACAGCCTCATTTTCAGCTGGAAATAAGCATTTTATTTACAAAAAGAGCATCAAGCTATATCATACTCTTCAAGTTAAAAAAAACATGGCACACGCTGTTTCATCATGACAGCACTAGCAGTGGCATCTTTTCTTCACTCATTGCTCCCTGTACTGCTTTCTGTGTTAGGCACTACAGCGTTCCCTATTAATCACAAACTAAGGAAACGAAACTGAACAGAACTACTGTAGCCCACTAGCACGTACTTTAGAGCTGTTTCTTACTTTGTTGAAAATAAATTTATGACATAAACATTAGAACTAAAAATAAAAAAGCTGCTGAAGCAATCACAGTCTCTTTCAGTCTGTCCAGACAGTGTGAAATAGAGCAGTAAATTGCAGCGAGCAGACAGCACAGCTCTTAAAACTTGCCCAGCTTTTGCTCTGACAAAAGAGATCACTTAGGACCTCATCGTGGTGCTGTTCTCGTCGTTTAATTAATGGACTAATAAATTCCACTGTTGGCATATCTTCTACCCGTCTCTTCCCGTGAAAAACCCCAAACCCTCCCGCGGTTTGCACTCGGGCTGACCGCTACTTAGCAATAGTGCTGCGAGAGCGGTGCCTGTCACCAAAGGCAGGAGGCACTGGGAGTAGTCACCGCGGTCTCCCACCAACCTCGGACAATTTTGGGCACTTTTAATTCGCGGTTGGCAGCGCTCTTCCTTCCTCTGCCGCGGCAGTGCGCTGGGGCTGAGACGGCTGAATAAACCTTTCAAAGGCTTTTGGCAGCTGCGTCCTGGCGCTCGGGCAGACGGGCGTATGGGCGAGAACCTCTGCGGCCGCGGGGGCTCCCCGGACCCTCGGCCGGACGGGTCCGCCCCGAGCCCCGCCGCGGCCCCGGCTCCCTCCTCCCGCCAGCGTCCCTTCCAGACCCGGTGGCCCGGGTCGGCAGCTGCAAGCAGCGGCTGCCCTTCGTCCTGCAGGGCCGCCCCGAATCACCCCCCGAAGGGAACAAGCCCCGAACCGGCTCTCCGGTCTCGCAGCCGGAGGGGCAGCGCCGGCAGACGGGCCGAGGCGCCCCTCCGGCAGGGCAAAGGCGAAACAGGCACTTTCTCCCGCTCCTGACCTTTCTGTACCCGAGCTCACCGCCCAGCCGCCCCCTGCTCCCCGCCGTGCCCCCTCCGTCCCCGGGCTGTGCTCCGAGCGGGCCGGGCGCCGACACCTGCGCGCCGCTCCGAGCACGGCGCCCCGGAGGGAAGCGAGACAGGCGGGACGGAGGGAAGGCACCGCGGCCCGCCGACCAGCACGGCCGCTGTCGCCGTCCGCAGCCACTCCCGCCCGTGGAGGGGAGCGGCGGCCGGTCCGGCCCGGGTCCCGGCGGGAGCTTACCCGGTGGGGGGCTTGCTGGCCCCGGGGCGCACGAGGGTCTCCATGGCCGGGCCCCCCTCGGCACTTCTCAGAGGACGGGGCAGTGCAAGACGCGATCCCAGCAGCGGCGAAGGTCGGAGGCGGGGGTGCCGAGAGGGAGGGAAGAGAGAAGAGTACAGGAGTGAGAGCCGCCCTCGCCCCCACCTCCCCCGCTCCCCGCCCCGCCACCGGGCGGCACTGCCCGGGCCGCCGCCGCCCCCGGCTGCCCAGCCCGGCCGCGGGCGGGGATGTGCTGCCGAGGCGGCCCCCACCCGCCTTACCGGGCCGGCAGGGAAGCCACGCTGCGCCGCGGGCTCCGGCACCCGCGCCTCCCGGGCAGACCGCAGCCGGGCACGGCGGGGCGGGCGTCAGGCGGCGGAGCTCCCGGCGCGGCGGGGCTCGGCTGGCCGCTGCCCGGGCGGCGCGGGAGTGCGGGGGCGCTGCGGGCCGGTTTCCATGTGACTGCCCGGCACAAACGCCAACACGGCGGCTGCCCCCGCGGGCACTGCCAGGGCGGCTGCCCACGCCGCCTACGCCACGGCGTGGGAGGGAGAGGAGGAGATGGGGTAACAGGCGGGAGAGAGGAGCGATAAACATCCCCGCCAGCGCCAGCTCCCAGGACCCTCCTCCGTCTCTTTTGCCACCGCCTTGGCAAACCCAGTGCTTGTGAGGCAACTGTGCCCGAGACTGAGCCCCGCGGGAAGTGGAGGCTTTTCCTCAGCCTCACACCCTGCCTAACCCTGGCTCTGCCAGCTACGGCCTGTTTCTCGTCACCTCTGTTCATACAGATAATTTTTCTTCTCTTGGAGGCAGCACAAACAGCTCTTAAAATTGCGAGCGGCTTTGCTCAGGGAGAGGGGCTGGAGGGCCGTGGCACGGCAAGGCAGGCTTCCCCGGGGTTTTCCTGCTGCGGAACGAGCCCAGCACGGGGAGGGCAGTCCCACTATTCCGGCGGTGCGAGGCGCCCAACGGTGCGGTCTTCGTGGAAACGTGGGCATCGCGTTAAAATCTGTGTGTGCTGTTTCAGGAATATCCCCCCTCACGCCTTTTCCCCAGAATATCGACTGCTACACCTGTGTGTGAAAGCAGAACAAGCCTGGAGGCGGGCGAGTCTGGCTGTCACTATTGCTGTGTGTGTCCGCAGCCCGGGGCGCCTGGCGTTGGGCAGCCTGGCTTCCGCAAGTATTTCAGGAGTTTCTCTGCTCCTCTCCGTTTGTGCCACCTTGCTTTGAGGACGGCAGAGACAACAGACAGATCAGGCCAGCAGCCAACACAGGGACCAGGAGACAGGAGCACGCAGGCTGAGTGAAGTTACAGGACGAAACTCGAGTGAGGAACTGAGCTGCTGCCTAGCTTGGCTTTTTACCTGGCTGCCTTGGTGATAGTCACACAGGTTCTGCTTTATGGTCTCCCCTTACTCCAAACCCTTCCATCTCTTTAGTCTTGAGCTCGTATTTCTGCATATTCTGCCCATCAGAAAGTGTCTTGCCCAGCTCAGTAACCACACTGAGTAAATGCAAGCAGCTTCTCTGGCTCCAAAAGTGAGTTTCTTCCTCAGCAAGTAAGACTTGGCAAATCTGGGTCAGAAGCTGCATGTGGCTGATGGCATTGCCATGTGCAAAAAAACCCCATCCGAGGCAGATTGAAAATACTTTGAAACATTCAGACATTGGATTAATTTGCAAGTAACAGAAAAGATATGCTTATCTTTCTGTACTACATGAGTGGAAGATCACTGTAAATGCCCAGCTTTGTCTACCAAGGCTTTTGCATTATGATCAAAATACCAGTTTCTATGTATTTACCCCAGTGTATAACAGAATACTTCTTGTGCTATAGTCATCCTTATCTTCTCTCACTTTGACACCCTGTAATCTCCCCTTAATTCCCAACTCCTCAGCAGGGATTCGAGAATGCTGGCTTCTGTTTCCTTTTCTCCAACCCCCCATGTACAGCCAGCCTTCAGGAGGCAGCTGCCTGCCCTAGCTGTATGTAGAGAAACAAAAATACTAATTTGCAGAAGCAAAACATTGATCTCTAATTTCCCTGTTACCGTGGGTCGAAGTTGACTGAGTCACCACAGTTCAGTAATTACCCCGGTCATCTGAGCCACATGCCACGGTAATGAGCCACATGCACGATCTTAATTTGTGCCTTTATGAAAATAAATAGGCTAGGTTACATACCTTATTTTGCATGTGGATTGGTTCAGTCGCTGCACGCTGTCAGTTTCCATAGCTCCAGGAATGAATGGTCATCTATTAAATCATGGGAACTTGATTTCATAGCTCTGCTCATCAAGTATTCAGCCATTTTTCATCTCTCCTTTTTAAGACTCCTAAGTCTTAACGAACTCTTCCCTATTCTAGAACAGTTGCTAAAGCTGCACAGGCACAAAAACCTCTGCAGAAACACCAAAACCTTTCCCCATCTGCATCATTAGCAAACTACACCAAAAGAACTTCTCTTGCCTCAGCTGTAACTTCTACCTGAGCAGCGGTGTAAAATACAAAATATCAAACCAGTATTTGCTTATTATGTTCCCTTCTTTTTGTATAGCACATCAAAAGAGTGAAAACCTATTAATTACCAAACTCATGATCTTGCATCCCCAGAGCACCAGCAGGGCCAAGTGCCCATGTCCCCCATTCTTTAGTCGCATATATCTGATGGAAAAACTGAGTGAAATGTGAGGAGCACACTGTGTGATACAACTTGGGAATCTGTTTTTCTCTAGGCTGCTTGGCACTGCGTGTCCCTCTTAAAAAGGGCAAAGGGGCTATTTCTAGTGTGTATTGTAATCCCCACAATCGGGGTGCTATGCTCCTTTGTTTGGGCAAAGGGCATTGGTTTGGAGAGGGGCTATATGAGTATTTGCCAGTCTCATAAAATGTCTGTGAGATTGGCATGTTCTGCTTTAACCCTTTCCTGTTTGTATAGCTTCATCTCTGTTCCAATGGGCCTCTTAAATATATTTTCTAAGAAAATCAAGTCATTTGGATGACAAAATCCTTGCTGTAAAATAGTTCAGGCCTTTACAAATAAAAAATAAAGATCAATTATTCAGCAGTGCAATTTCACATTTATGCCTTTGTATTGCTTTCAGAACCCTATTCCTATTTTTCTTCACCTTTACTGCTAGTAGTATTACTGAATCAAACCTATAAGGCTACATTTTTCTTCTGCTAAAACTGGCCTGCAATATTTCAGGAATTTGAGTTTATAGTGTAAACGTAACTGAACACGTAAGGAATCTAGTAAGACAGGTCTAATACCAAAGAATTTGTTTATAAGGTAGCAAAAAGAGCTTAAAATTAGCTCAGCACTAGCTAACATGCACCAGTTAACCAAGCCTTTTCTCTAGTCTAACACATAATCTCTTTTTAATGATTTAGCTGTTTGAGGACCATCCTAAAATCAGAAACCAGGTTTGAACCTAAAAACCAAAGCAAAAAAACCAACCCCAAATTTATAGCGGGAAAAAATTGTGAATAGAAGTTAGTTATTGTGGTTAGGTTCAGCTAATAGCAAACATTTTTTAACCACAAAAGGCTTTTTCCCATTTTAAGCAATCTAGAAGTTGCAATTTAAGCATTAGTCCCTGTAAGAGAGTTGACTTACTGTACAATTGTAAAATTCCTTGCTATGTTGTTATAGCAATTGGAGTTGTGTAGCCTCAAGCTCACAAAACTCTTTTACTTTGCTACTCATAATGAAAAGGAAAAAAAGAGATAGTAAGTTAGATTTTCAGGGCTTGCTAAGCCTTTTCCTTAAGTCCCAGAGCACCCATTCTTCAGAAATTTGTTTTGGGAGCTATTTGTTTAGGCCCTACATGTCCTATTGTTTTTGTTAGGAACCTGAAATAGCTGAGAGCAAAGGATATGCATTTTAGAGGAACATGTCGAAATAACAGATAAAAACATTCAGTAGTTTTGAACAAATATCGTGTCATTGCTGGTCTATAACATTATCAGATACCACTGAAGAGGCTGAATTTGCTTCAGAAAGGCACTGTGGCTTGATGAGTGGGGCACTCAAGGGAGAGCAAGGAGCAAGGGTGCTTGGATCTGCCCTTAGTCATGCAGCAAATTGTCCATGAGTTTCTGCTTCATCTTTTGTTCTTCTTACTTGTTTTGTGTGGTGCTGAAAAGCCTCCTTTGAGACTCAGTGCCAAACTGCTCTTGCACGGCATCTGCAAGAGAGCAAAGACAGTTCCTGCCCTGGACAACCTGGGGGTTTTGGAACAGTGATTTTGGTTTTCTTCATCATTTTAGAGACATGTGTGTAAAACGTCTCTGATGTGAATTGAGGATTACAAAGAAAGAACCAAAAGAGATACTAAAACATGACAATCCATCTGAAAGAGCATGTGGATATGGATATGGATACAGATTTATGTCATTTTTGCTGAGGTAGTTCATGCTATTTCTGAATTATTGGGTAATTGTCTTCTGTATATGTAGAAATACTGAAGCTTTTCCTTTGTCTTGCTATCCTTCAACCCAGTCTGTTTTGGAAGAAAGATCCCTTCAGAGATTTTTTCCTTTTGTGTCCCAAAATTTACTGAAGTCAGGGAAGAGTTTAGTGGGTTTTTGGCCTTAAGACCTAGAACTAAGCGTCGTGAGTGTGGTGAAGAAAACTAGACACTCTTGCCCACCCCCTACATGGAAAAGGCTGATGAAGAAACCCCTGCTTGACCGTTCACTTCTGCCTTAAAACTGTGGCATGCTCTGGAAAGTGGTGGAGAGAGGGATGGAGCAGCACTGCCGACGAGCGGGTGCGTGATGCAGTCCTGGCCCAGCACCGACAATCAGGAGCCACAGGGCAGATCGAGCACCGTCATGCCATGTAAAAATACTCTGGAAAGGGAGGCTCCTTTTGCCTAAGAGTGTATTTCAGAGCACATGTGCAGGGTGAGGAATGTGATGTACATTAAAAGAGACAGGGAAATGGTTTAAACCCACGATGTGAATGGAGCAAGAGGAATTTCTGTGAACAGCACAGCCATCAGGACATTAAAACTGGGTTATTTTAAATGTGGCTAAAAGTGGACACAGTAGACAGCCACATAACCCAGACTGAAGCTGATCTCTATAATACACTGACACAGTCTTGAGTGTAAGAACTGTAGAATTTTGGGGATTTTGTTTTAAAGATTGGGTATTGATTGCATGCTTATTCTTTCATGCTTTCTCTTTCTTTTCCCCAACATTTGTTTTCCCTACCATTTTGTTCTACGTGTTTTGGGAAATAGCCTTCAATTTCCTTTCTTTTCTACTATTCCTCTTACGTGAACTTTTTCATGTAAGTGTAGTCTACAATTGAACTGACATTCATGAAAATACATTTACTGGGACAGACACAGTGGGCCAAAGCTCGTGTTCCTGGGCCCAGCTGCAGTGAGAACCTTCCTAGGCAACATGATAATAGAAGATGCTTCTCAAAATTAGTAGTTACATGACTCATACTCATCTGAACAGTGAGAGCATGCTTCTCTGAACAGTGTCAGAGAAGGCAATAGTACTATCCAGAGAAAAAAAAAAATCAATTTTCATGACCATGTCGTATTTTGTGACTGAAAAAAGCCTTTCAGAAATCTTGGCTACCTAACAAAACAAATTTGAATCAAAACACTAGCTAATTTATGTAAAATTATCTTCATTGTAATGAGCTGGGTAATCCTGCTTGGCCTGCTGGTCAGAGTGACCCAGCTACAGCCATTCCTCTCTGGGAGGTTTTTGCTCTTTGTTTGCCATGCCAAAGAGAGTCTGAGGTTGTGAAAGCAGCATTTCAGAGATGCGACTCACCACCTCACAGGTGCTCATGCCACTAAAATTCACTTTATCCATACCTCTTTCTGTAATGCAAGTAAGTTGTATTCTGTTTCAGATATTTTGTGAAACAGAAGTAAAGGTCTCAGGCTACCCAGCCCAGCAGAACTATCAGAAAGGGAAACTTAACGAGCCTTCTGTGTAAATAACTTTCCATGGATCCGAAACAGCTCATTTAGAGGTGGTGTGAAGCTGTAGCACATCACTGATGCTTTTCCAGTTAGTGGGGTACGGACAGGCCAAGGTTTTGTAGAGTCGGGCAAGACTGACAAGAAGACTGCAGAAGGGACGTTGCCTGTGTGGTCTAGTGACACAATAAAGCAGAAAGCTGCTCTCTGTAAGCCGTGGACGTGGCACATTCCCAGTGGTTCTTGTGCAGTATACTGCATGCACAACATCACGTGTTCACCACTGCAACCAGACTGCACCCCTCCCATGTATCACAACCAGCTCTCCAGCCAGCAGCACGGCTGGAGCTGGGAGTGATGGCAATGAGGAGCACCTGCTGCCTTTGCTGGCTCTCAGGCGGGGCTTCAGCTACTAGCTCCTGGAGTTGTTCTTGGAGTAAGTTAGTCCCAAATGCTCTTAGGAAACAATTCTCGTGAGCCATGTCTATAGTGAATACTCAATACCAGGGTTTCTATTTCAAGAAGGCCATTTCTATTTTGATATACAAATATAGTCATGCTGTAATCAGAAGAACTATATACACTCACAGTTCTCTATGTAAATATTTAACACTGTATGGGAGAAGAAGAACATTGTCCACAGCTATCGTTTAGATCACAGACTGGGTTAAACTTCTACTACATTTAAATATTTTTTTTTCAGGACAGTAATTCACTGAAATTTAGAAATTTTCCATGGTTAGGAGGTAGTTTCATTTTCAAGTTTCAGAATGGATAAATTACAACATAGATTTTATAGAATTTCAAAGTTACAAATGTAATTCTTGTTTCACACTTGCATCCTCTGGTGCATCTTTCTGTTAATCCTGATTGATAGCAGCATACATGAAAACAGGTTTTGGTTCTGTGTTTGAGTCAAGCTAATACACTACAGATAAAGACAAATACACTTACTTATGCAAAGATACAAAAGTAGCAGGCTTGGTGCTGCTCCTGTTTCTATTGAGTTACCTAGTTGGTGATTGCCTTAGTTCAACAACAACTCAAAGCACACAAAGCTTTAAAAAGAAATCTCACCAATATTATATCATCATATTCCTTAATTCTTTAGGAAAAAGAGACCCTTTGGCATGTCATATAATCTCTACAATTCTCTGTGAACTGAACAGAACTTGAATAGCTGCATGCTGTTAAATTACTACATGCACTCCCAAATGCCTACCTTTTACTCATTCCTACCCCAAATACAGACATTATGAACATGCTGAAAACACTAAATTATATTAATACAAGACTCATAGCCCGGAAAGAATGAGGCTTAACTGATGCTATTGTCAGGAAAGCATCTGAAGAAGGCAGATGAAGTCTGACATACATAAAGCCTTATATAAAATTCATATTTAGGTTACAAGTCTGAGAAATGAGAAAATAACTTACCTCCTTACCTTGAGGAATTCTCTGTGATCTTATTAAATTGACATCATGTACAATAAAATTTTTCTAGTTACCATCATGTCATGATATGATCAGTGGTGCAAAGGGTGGCTTTCCCATCACCTGAGCCTCTGAGGCCAGCAAAGGCTTCTTAACTCTCCCATTGTAACTTTCATAAACTTTACACCTTAATATCAATAAGTGACAAAATAATATTTTTCTTTTTGCTAACATACCTTGAGACCAATCCTGCTGATTATGTCTTTTTCCAGAAGATTTGGGTTAGCTAAAGAACTATGCTTTTGGATATGGCTAAAGAAGAGGAAGGGATGTCTTCCAAAGATGTCTGGTGGTACAAATCCAGGAGATCTTGGTCTGAGATTAAGTACACAGCTGTTTCACCACAGTATCATTGAACTGATGTGGTCACACAGCGACAAGACAGGGTAGAGCTTCTCTTTTTAGAAAGGGTTGTGGTCACCTTCTTCACCCTGCTCCTGTGAGCAATACATATAATTAGAAACCAGAAAAACTGTCCTTGAATCATCAATGAAGGGATTGGAGAATGAAAGAGGGGTGGAGGAATTATGAATTATCTGGACAATATCACTGTAATGATCCAAAGCCGACTAATATTGAGAGGTTTTCTTCTGATTCCAACTGCATTTACCAAATCTTTCGTATCACTTGCAAACACAGGCCGTAATGACTGTCTGTTCTACACAACTTTTCTTCTCTCATTTGTTTCCTTCTTTCTTTTGAATGTGAAGTTGATCATGTCTTAATCCTACTTCTGGCCAGTTGTACTGGTGCTATGTGAATCTTCCCAAGGGTCTGCTGTGTACTGTCCCCTAAAAGACAACATGAAGGTAAAAAGTCTGCCACGTCCTTTAAACACCCTTTAAACACCTTGTACCTGACATGGTGTAGTGTGGTTGATGGAGCTTTGGAGCCTTTTTATTTCTCTGTCTTCTCCTGGCTTGCCGCTCTCCTCAACCTGCAATCTCAGCTTAGGGCAGGGGTATAAATTATTACATAATTAAAATGAAACAACACTCCCTTTCTTCAAGCGAGTCATCTGCAGGTATCCAGAGAATTTACAGCATGAGAATTACCTCAGGTTCAGGGCATTAAGAATATAAAAGTAGCTCGTTAGATGCCCTTAGGAAAAATAAATATGGAGCACCAACTTAGAGAGAATACTTTCTTGCTCTTCTCAGTTGCAAACTAGGAGAATTTCCATACTTCCTGTGAATTTGCTACACAGGGTGGTGCACTACTGTGTGGCTTCAGGAACCGCCCAGAAAACAAACTGATGACAAGATCTGTGCTTGGTTCCTCCTCTGCCCCTATGGCAAGAGCTCTGCTGGCAGCAGCTGGTGTCTGGATCAGCACTTGGTTGCTGCCCAGCCAGTTGGCACAGTTTACCTTTCCAGCAGAGTGGGCGGCAAGCCAGAGCCCCACCTTTTCTCCACATTCTACTCTCTCAGCAGAGATGGATGACAAGAGAGGAAAACAATAATCCCATTGTTTTCCCATCTTTTCTCTATCACAGAAAGCCTTAGTGGCCATGAAGGGTCTAAGATAAAGACCACAAACTCTTCAGTGAATAGGCATGTGTCCATAGAGATTTGAAGGAATAGGTTGGTTTTATACTTGTTCATAATTTGATACAATATTAAAGGAACCCACAGATTTATATGTGATTTTTTTCTTTTACTAGAAGATGACAAATGATGGTTTAAATCCTCTTAAAATGCATTAGACTAACACCTGAAATAACTATGGAGGTGCTTTCACAGCACTGGCCTGTGTTTTAAGTCTGTCGCAAAAGCCACATTAACATTATTGATCAGTATTGAACCAAAATGCACATGGCAATATTTGCAAACTTTCACTGATAATGTATTTTGTAACCTGTCTATAGCTTACATGGGAAAACTAAAAGTCAGAGAGTGACATACTAATTGTTTGAGTGTTCTTTGCATTTGATGTGCCTTACCACCCCAGTGGTTCCTAGAATCACAGAATATACTGAGTTGGAAGGGACACACAAGGACCATCAAGTCTAACTTCTGGGTCTGCAATGGACATGCAGAATCACATCGTGTCTGAGAGCGTTGTCTAAACACTTCTTAGCTTGAAGGAAGTGTCTGCTTGAGTCAGATCATGTGTGCACACAAGAGTGACCAGCTGTGAGCTTTGCAGCAACCTCTGCAGCCTAAGTCACTACTTACATAAAAGTTTCTCAGGGTGCTTGGTGTGAGCAGCCCCTGCTTGTTCTCATCCCTGCACGTGCAGGAGATAACCTTGTGTCCTGCCCCGATGTGGGAACAGGATGGGCTCCCACCTGCAGACACTTGGGAACACCACAGACAGAAGGCTTCCGTGCCCTCTCCCACTGCTGCCTCAGCTCATGGCTACTGAAACCACCTCTGTTAGGTTGCCCAGTCCCTGCTGAACTATTGTCAAGCTCACAGCACATCTTAAACAGCAGGTACAGCTCCAGTGCTCAGTCACCCTGTGCAGGTATAACCTTCCCCTTCTTGAAGATTTCAATGTCATAACATAGGAGAATATTTGTGCAACTTGAGGAGTGGCATTTTTAACCCTTTGGAAAAGAATGGTGTGGGCAAGAGTGACACTGAAAATCTACAGTACTTTGCTACCATGTTTTCAGTTTTAAGGTGATTCCTTATAACATTACAAAATATAGTTTGTTTATACATTACGATTGCACTAACAAAGTGCTGTCTAATACAGATCTTGAAAACTACATTTGTTACCCCACTGGTTTATGAATTCCTCATTCCTTCCTGATGGATGAGCATTAAGAATGGCTAAACCTAGAATTTTCAGATGGGTGTAATACAGACTGTAAAATACATGCATTTATCCGTACGTATATGATTGTATCATTCTAGAGTTTTGTTTTCTTTGTGGTAGGGTTTTACATTTTGGTGGGTTTTTTCTGCATACTGACTTACTTGGAAGGTCCAGATGCCTCTGGCTTCTTCTGAGACCCCACCTGAGGAATGACATCCAACTCTGAGGCCACAAGAAAGCCATGGAACTGTTGGAGTGGGTTCAGGGGAGAGCCACAAAAAATCATCAGTCGGCTGCATCACCTCGCTTATGAGGAAAGGATGAAAGAATTTATGTTGTTCGGCCTGGAGAAGTGAAAGCTCCTGCAGTCTTTCAATAATTAAAGGGGGCATATAAGAAAGATGTGGACAGACTTTTTACTAGGGCCATGTAGTGATAAAAGACAGGGGTAACACTTTAAACTACAAGGGAGTAGATTTGGATCAGACATAAGGAAGAAATTCTTCACAATGAGAGTGGTGAGAGGCTGGAACAGGTTGCCCAGAGAAGTTGTGGATGCCTCATCTTTGGGAATGTTCAAGGTTAGATTGGATGGGGAAAGTAACCTGGTTTAGTGAAATATGTCCTTGCCAATGCCATGGGGGTTGGACTATAGATAATCTTTAAAGGCCCTTCCCAACCCAAACTGCTCTTTGATTCTTGAGTGCCCAAGTGAGGATTCGGGTGTCTGTGTTAGTGGACTCAAGTCAGAATATAGGATTCATTGCTGGCCAACTAAGGATATTTGAAGTCAACTGATAACAAAACTCCAGGATTCAGAACCTTTGTTCCTAAATGGAGTTTCTTTGAAGGGAAACAGAATCCAGTAGCTAAGCCAACAAAATAGATAGGAACACAGCCCTAGTTTAATTTTTACTGTAGAAGCTCAAAATTAAATCTGTGGTTCCACAGTGGCCTAACAGTATGATCAGAAAACATGCTGTGGAAAGCTCAAGGAAGGAAATTTTAATGAGCATGACTTTTTCAACAGTCTTGTGACGGTCTGTTACAAGAAAATGACCAATGAAGGTCTTAATAACATTTCAATTATTAGATTAAGTCTTGGAAAAGACTAATGGTTAAGAAAGGGAAAAGAGCAATCAGCAGGAAAACAAACCCAAAACAAACCAACAAGAATTCCCCATGGTTTTATTGCAAAGTTAGGCTTTTAAATGTTTGTATCCAACACCTCTCCACTGGGAGGCCTCTGTCACCACCCCCTGGGGACTTAAGGCTGATAGTTCCAGTATGAATCTGTGGGAGGAGGGGTCAACTCCTTTCCTAAGGTGACGAAATAGGGTGTTACTACATCCTGGGAAAGAGAACAGGCTGGCTTTATTTTAATAATGATATCTGCTTTTGTAATCCTTCTATGCTCTAAGCAAAGCCAAACAGCTTTTACTTTTTTCTTCAAGTGGGAGTGAAATGCGTGGGCATAAAGGGGATGCTCTGAGGAGGTGGATGATGAAAGATCCTGCTAACATCATCATAAAAGTGAAGCTGCAGCAGGAAGCTGAAAGGACATCCTGGGTAGATTTGTTATCAGAGCTTCCAGTTCTGATGAGAGAGAGGTACAAAAATAAGACAAAGGATTTTGAGTTTCTGAGCTCATGGCTGCTCTGAAGAACTGAAGAGGTCAGGTTGAACCCACCATCAGTGGGACAATGATTTCAGCCACTTGTGAAGGATTTTTATTTTTGTCTCTTGTATGCCCAGGTATTCTATGTTTAAAACAAACAAAAAAAAAGAAATGAAAGACACTTAGGCAGCAGAATGATCTTTAACTCAGTCCCTGTGAGTCCTGAACCTGATGTCTTGCTTCAAAAATTTAAGAACAGCCTTCCCCCTAGATGCCTCTGGACCCCACCAGAGTAGACTCTTTTTCTCTCCAGAGGGGTGGGGCGGATGTAAACAGAACACCCCAATAGTTGTGCCCTAAATATTTCTTTTGTACATTGTGTTACTATGCTTGAGAGTCATTGCTGAGAAATGGAGTTTAAAAACTGGAGAAAAGTTTGCAGCTGTAACAATGATACTTACAGTCTTTGAATTTATTTGAAGCTTTGTGAAAATGTATTTGGGCAAATGGCTGTGCCAGCCTAAGGCAGCAGCTGATGTTGTGCTTTCAGTGGAAGGTTAGTGGTCACATTTAGACAGCTTGGGCAGGGGGTTCGCAAGATTTTGTGCTGCAGACTGTGTATATATAGGAGGGAGAAAAAAACGATTTCTCTGCCTCCTTGAAGATCCATGTCCAGCTCCTCATTTGGTTCAGTTCAGGCAGGCGGCTGTGGGTAGTTCTGAGCATTAAAGCACTGGAAGTCCAGCAGCCACTGGAGTCATACAGGTGGCTGTGCCAGGTTGAGAGCAGCCAGCCAAGAGCAAAGGGCTCTTGGCAGAGCTGCCAGGGCCCACGAATGAACGTGGAGCAGCCAGAGGCACAGCCCTTAGGGAGCCAAGCAGCTACCAGAGCATTGGTTCACATGGCAGTTTATCGCCCAACAGATCTTCACTTTCACTTATTGCAGGTGATGGGAAAAAGTCTACCCTGGAAATTACTTCCTTAGAGGAAAAAGACTATGGACTGTTAAAGAATAACTGTCAAAGTCAGTTACTATCACTGTTTATCTACCTGGTCAGGTTTTTGTTCTCTCTTACCAAAAAAAAAAAAAAACCCAACAAAAAACCCAAAATCTTTTTGAACTGTTTGATTAACGTTTGCCTCTTACTTATGCCTCTGCCTTTGAAATACTGGAGTTCAGTATAATTTTTCCAGTTGTCCAGGTGTGGCCTCAAGTCACTACATTTGGACCAACTCCCTTCAATTTGAACCCAGACCTTGTTGCTGCCAGTCACGTCCTGGCAGGAGGATTCCTTCGGAACAACAGCAGCAGTGTTTCAATGAAATGACTAAATCTCTCTTTTTCCAGAGGATCCCTGCTACCACTGGTATGTAGGATGGAGGATATGAAGTCTGAGGATATACTAAGGCAGTGTAGTCTATCTCATTAGTTTGAAAACGAAGTGAACAAAGAGATTCTAGCAAAAAAAAGGGACAGTGTATTAAAATAACTAAATACCATCCCAGACTCAACAGGCTCCTTGTCTCTGAGCAATTATCAATAATGCTGGGTACATGGGATGAAACTTAATTTAGACTGCAGTTTCATAGTCACTTCAAGCTAATCTAAATTGGCACAGATTATGAGAGGAATCTCGCCTGCCTGTCTGTCCCCAGCAAAGCTATTCCCTCTCTTTTCCCCTCGTCCCACCCCTTCACACACAGAGCAGCTTTATTTGTTTCTGTGTGGCATGGAGTGGGGCAGGCAGCTTGCCCAGAGGGACAACCCTGCTGCGCCCAAACACACTTTCAGCCTGCCCATGCGCCCATCCATGTTACAGCCATCCTGACTACAACAGGGAAAGCTTTTGCTAAGCCAGATAGGTTTCCTGGTTTGGGGTGGGCTGGGAGGGTGGGCAGTGATGTCTTCAAGCTGTGATGACAGTACAGTGACATACCTTGAGTACTGTGAAACAGGGCAGCAGTCAAGATACGTGGACTTGAAGTGCCCTGGAGCAGGCACTAATTTCAGCACTTGCTGCCTTAACACTGTTTTATATTATTGCTGTGTAACATATTAACTTCTAGACATCACAGCGCATCAGCCCTGATCCACTGGTGACTTGTCCAAGTAAATATAGCCAAGCAAAATGCTATTTATTCTAGCCATGGAGGAAAAAAGGGCTTTTTTCCGCTATGTATTTTTTAAAAATTGTTTGTCCCATTAAGATATCAACACTCTTCTATTCCTGTTTGAATATTATAATGAGATGTTTGCATAAATTAATAATTTGGAGTCATTAATCCTATGTCAGTGAGCCCAAGCTGAACTCAGCAAACATAGCTACAGTAGGTGCCTGCATGTGTACACCTAATTCTACTTTTCCTGAAGTGCAACCTCAATGCCACAGCTGAATATCTATGCTTGTTTAAAGGTAATTGCACAAGACAAAATATGACTCAAATGCAGCAGCCTCATTTAGAACTCTTAAAAACAAATTACAAATAGGAGAGCAGTGAACAAAAGGTCCCCTGGGATAATTTCTGAGGTCATGTGCTCATTTTGCAGGAAGCTGGCTTTCTCCTTCATTAGAGGAGTTGAACAACTCTAAGTCAGTCACTCAGGTGCAAGTCTTTTTGAGGTCTGCTCTTCACCACCAGAGAAATGCCAAGGGTTCTCATATAAACAAGCACTGTTTACAGATACCTTCTCAGCAGTGGCACTCTATTGTTAAACATTAATTCTTATGTATATGTTGTGCAACATTTACACATGCTATTTCGTTCTGTTAGCAATTTGAAAGGACACTTTCAGTAATTTAGGAGCAAAGCACAGGTTTGGGAGAGTTTCCTGCACAAAATATAGGAACAAACATCTTAAGGAGTTAGCAATTTTTATTGGTTTTATTTATTTATTTAGTAAAGGTGCTCTGAAGGTTTTTTTACAAACAGTGAACATTTAGAAGGAGAGCCAAAAAGACCTTGACTGTTGGTCCCACCTGGTGCATTTGCATTCTGCCAGTGGAGGAGAACAGGCACACAAGTGGTAGAAGTGAGTTGGCAAAAAAGGCTAGGGAAATAATGTCAAGATTTGGGATCATTTCTAGGGAGACAAACAAGCAAGCTCACTATTTTTACTGCAAGGCTCCTGTGGAGAGAGGCAGAGGTTAAACATCTCTGCTCCACCTGTTGGTGAAGAAGAAAAAGGAAAATTCTGTGGAGAGAACAGAGAGAGAACACCCCTGTTTGCTAGGGATTCTGCAGTAATAGTCACAGTTTCAGAGTTTTCTGTGTGTCTTAGAGGATAAGGAAGTGAATCAGAAACTCCAAAAGAGACTCAAGGAGGAAAAAAAGAGGATTTACCTGCTTGTCAGCAGGCAATTCTGCCTGGCCTACAATGACAGTTTGGGAGAGATGCTTGAACAAATGCACCTCACTGTACACACCATACAGAGAGTTTTTGGGTGGAGGCTTTTGGGGTGGGGATGATTTTGCAGTGTGATCGAGCTATGTTACTTTGGAGTGTTTTCATAGAATCATGAAATAGTTTGGGTTTAAATTGACCTTTAAAAGTCATCTCATCCAACCTACCTGCAATAAGCAGGGACACCTTGACTAGACCAGGTTGCACAGAGCCCCAGCCAGCCTGGCTTTGAATCTTTCCAGGGATGGGGCATCTATCACTTCTCTGGGCGTCCTGTCCCAGTGTCTCACTACTGTTGTTATAAAGCCCATTAACTGTGAAGTCAGCCCACCAGACTGTCAGCAGGGCACAACATCCTCTAGCAGCTGTGAGGACTTACTCCTTGCTATTTTATAGTATGTTCTGCTTTTTGCTTACCTAAGGTTGTAACCACTAAGAAAAACTTCCAATTTGCTGACTGTGGCTATTTGCCAGTGCAATTCTGGGTTGCTCTGTTCAGTATCTAGAGGCTTCCAGGAAAAGTAGAGTTATCTGTCAGGAAGTATTACATCTAGTATCATTACTTCTTCGTGAAAGGTTTAGTTTGTTATTTCCCGGGACAATGGGGATACACTTAGACCTTGTCTGTGGGAAAACAAGTCAGTGACCATGAGCAAGCACACAAACACAGTGCAGAAATGACAACATGTGTTAAAACACTCATGTAAGGAGATTCAAACTGACCCTAGTTGGCAGAGGTATCTAGAATATGCACTTAGAGTATCTCATTCAGTGAAGGACAGCACACAGAGCAGAGAGTTCAGCATGTGTCCTGGAGTCAGAGTCTGTATTTTTAGACTCTAAATCAGAGTGTGCCTGTACAATGGTGCCATTTCAGTATCTCTTTAAGAGCCTGATTTCTCATTGGGGACATTTTTAAAAAGGCCCATGGTGGAGATAAATCACCTACCTACATCTAAAGTCAGGAAAAATTCCTCTGGGAGTCACAGTGACTCAGGAACAGCTGAGATCTGCCAAACTGGAACAAGTTCAAAGGGAGCACTGCCTATGATCAATTCATTTCAAAAACCTCAGATAAGGGAGTGGCAAGAAACTTTCCTGCCACCAACCATGAAAACAGTTAAGGGGAAACAAGCCATCCGCCACATGGGTTTTTAACAATCTACTCAATCTTGATAGTGTAAGGGCCCCAGTGAGTCTGGTAGTAAACACAGAAGAAATCAAAACCAGAGTAAGCTGCTGTTCTGAGCTATAAGATCATTTTTTCTAATATCTCCAGGCACAGAGAGCAGCTGCAGTTAAGTAGATAGCCTTAGGAAATAGCTTCTTAATACAAGAAAGCAGGAGAAAAGTCATTTTATTTCCTCACATTCTTTTTGCAGGCTCTGTTGCTCAAGTTGCAAAATTAGTACGAAATGTAACAATAAAAACCAGCCCTGTGTAGCAAGGGCCTAAAGAAGTTAAAAAAACCCTAAAAGTGGATCTTCAAGGAAGTCCTACATCGTCTTCCATGAATCAATGAGTTTCTTTGGGCACCAAACTACTGGGCACACATGGAGAACCTTGTTACCTCAGGGCTGGTAAGGCTTCTGAGCACAGGTCTCAGCAGAAACCAAGTGAAAAACAAACTTTGAAGCTGTGTCTCATATTAAATCTGTTATAATTCAGAACCTGGTCATTTGTACATGGTGATGTAAATGACTGGGACTCTCACACAGTAACTCTGCATGCTGTGCAAGAAAATAGCTAAAATCCATGGGAGAGAAGAAAAGAGTTTATGGTCATGGTTTAGGCACAACTCTTGTAACACTTCTACATGTCCTGGAGAATGCCTGGTTGGAGCAATTAGCAGGAAGCATTTATTGGTTCAAGTAAGTTCACATTTGGCAAGATTCAAGAGACCACATACCAAAAGGTTCTGAAAAATTTTTCAACAGCCACAGACAAAAGAAAAAAGTAAGGTAACACTAGCCCTGGTCAATGTGTGAAGAGAATATAAAGAGAAAAAAAAAAAATCATAAAAATGCATAAGGAGATGTCGTCATAAAACACTTATGCCTCTGCTCTTGAAATACTAGAGAACAGAACTTCCTGAGGATTTAGTGGGAACTTCAGGGATTCATCCAGAATTAAGCTATGGAAAGCTAACGAAAGGCAATTTGACAACACCCCCAAAGTCTTAAACTTTCCAGGGAGAAACTTTAGCCTCTTTTAGGAATTCATAAACCAGGTTGGACAGGAGCCATTTCTGCCTCCAAGATTGTCATTTTTCATGGCAAGAACAATTAAGTACATTTTGCTCCATTTTCTCTAGGGACTGGGTTGTTGCAGAAAGCAACACACCCAGCTCTGGGCAGGAGAGCTCTCCAGGACAAAGGCTGTGCCCAGCAGCTTCCCAAGAGCCCAAGGCGGCACCACATGAAATCCGGGGCTGTCCTGTTTAGCAGCTCAGTAAAAGGAAAATGAGAACTTTTATAACTTTTTGAGTAAAATTTAAATCTTACAGGTATCTTTTCTCTGATAGGAAAATACCTTTTATTACTTGAATTCAAGTCCTTTTTTCATGTGTCTCACGAGATGCATGTTTTGCTGAACTGCATAAGAAATCCCACCCTGAGGCAGATCCATTTGCACAGAGAACATCCCGTTCCATTCAGTGTCTGCACCAGGAAAAATATACTGACCTCATCCAGAGGGAAAAGAAAGTTTGTGTGCAAACAGAACCTGAATAGGATCTTCCTAAAAAGGTTGGGTGAGAAATCTGAATAACCAGCAAAATGTTTCCTCATGGACAAAATGTATTCTGTGTGTGGGAAATGACCCAACAATTTCCTGTACTACCATGGTACTTTTTCATCATCCATGTTAACATGTCTTTGCAATTCCTTATCACCATCACATCAGGGGTCAGAAGTGGCACTTTAATTGCAAAACATATTAAATCTTTCTCATGAATCTCAGTTAGGTACAAAATACGTTAAAAACCAAAACCATGGTACCTCTCTGCAGTATAAGTTAGACTAGAAGGTTGTAAGAGTATCACATGCCATAGAAATAATTAACCTGGCAACATCTTTATTCTGTCTTTGCAATTCCTTAACAGCCAGGTTCAGGCCAGGACAACAGACAGGGCTTAGCCTGACATAGAAGAATTCTCCATTTAAATGCTCTGAGTCAGATCAACGACAACCTAAAGACCCAAGCAAGCAAAAAGCCTCCAAACATACTAAAAACCAACCAACGAGCCAAACAAAACCCTCAAGCCCCACAATTTTGTCAGAACAGCCAGATTAGCTCCAACTAAAAATCCACCTACAGTGAGCATCTGGGAAAATAAGATCGGAATGAAAGTTAAAAAGATAACTTCAGGTGCCTTAATAAGTTTTCAGCTAGATAATGTTTCATTTGTTTTTAATTGAAGTTTACAGTCTTTATAGCTGCATGATTTTTCTTAAAGTGAAGAAATAAGTAGAGAGGAGGAAATTTAGCAACACCATAATTAACTACTTAGGGCAAATCCTCCCATCAGATTCATGAGACAGATTTCAGATAAGCAGCTCAAATGAAGGATTATCTTGCTAGCAATGCGGAAATGTTGATCAGCTTGATATTTCCATTCTGCAGACAAGAGTTCATGCTGCTGCTCACTATTTTCTGCAAGGAGGTAAATCTCCACAAAGGTGGAAAGTCTGATCCAAAGGGGATTTTGTTTTTAAAACCCCTGCACATGACCATCTTGTACTTGTGTGTTTTCAGGCAGAAATGAGATCTGAATTTAAATGCTGCTCAGCTGCCCCCTTCGAGAAGGGTTACCAGGCAGATGGATGCCCTGATGGTATGATGGATGGGTTGGAGCACATTGCATATGTGCTAATACGGTGTCTTTACACAAACATTAGCACTTGAGAGCATGACAGAATACTCAAGCATTCTTAAAATATTAAGTTCAATTAAAAATATAATCTCCTATGACTGATAACATTCTCAGCATATGTTTCATGGCATTTAAAGATAAATGGAACCCATCTAGCCAGGAGATTTAAATTTTGAGGAAAAATCTCCTGTCCATCACCAGGAATACTCTGAAAAAAAGCCGTATAAAATTTAAACTGGAGCCTTGTCATAACAGTCTTGCATATGCCAGTCTTGTCTGGTGTCTGGGCAACCAATGCAACTGATAATGCAACAGATAAGCTTGCCTTTTACCATGCACTTTTCAGTCCTTTTGCCTCATTCAAAAGCTGCAGAGATGGCTAGAACAAATTCCTTATTTCTATTTCAGGATCTAAAAGCTGTTTGCTGGATGAGGCTCAAGGGTCTCTATCTCTTCATTCTCTACATAGTAGAAAAACACATACCGATATTTCAGTAAGTTATGCTTTGAACAAGAAAGAGAGGACCAGAAGCAAATGGGGGAGAAAACCAAACATAGCACAAAATATTTATTGCTGTATTCACAGAAGTAGTACCAGTCTCTTAGGTTTAGTCACTTGAATATGGACTGTGAATTTGAGCACAGTGTATATATAAGATATTTTATATGTCCAGTGGATATACTTCCATTTTGACTTGTGCAAACAGGTTACATGTTTCGCCCCCTATCGAAAAAAACCATTGTCCACTATGAGAAAAGAAAAGTTTCTATGGCCATGCCACATGATTTCCCCATGTCTTAGGTGTCCACAAGATAAGTAGCCTTCTTTTGTAGCTGGCATCAGAATTCTTCAGAGAGGCAGCTATTCATTTAAAGTACATTAAAATGCATTTCTTTGCATTTTCTAATAAGTAGAGTGAATCTGTTGGAACATTTAAAAAAAAAATTGTTTGAAACTTGGAACCTAGCCCTCTCCCATCCTTATTCAGATAAAATCCCACCCCAAAACCCCCCAAACAAAAATAATTTTTGCTGAATGCATGCCTAAACAGATAAGCTTCACAGTAAGATTTCCAACACTCACAAGACTTAGGTATCAAATTCCCATCAACTGAAAAAATTCCCCCATTTTTTCCAAGAGCATTGAGATAAGATCATGTGCAGACATCGCATCACACTCTGCTCATGTCTGTGTTTATTTCTGAAGTACTCATATTGTTCCTGAAATTATTCATCCTTGGGTTCCCAGGCATGTTAGCTGAGCCCAAGAGTTATGGTCTCTTGGCAAGCGCCATTTCTCCTTCAATTTTTCTCTACACAGGCAAACCCTTAAGATACCACGTCTGAACTCAAGAACATCAGTAGGGCACTGCCCTAGTAAGTAGGAAGGATGCCCATAGTGTCAGGACAGAATCACTTCAAGCTCTACAACTCAAACCCAACTCTATCATCTCTATACAGGCAGCTGCTCCCTGTCAAGGAGAAGCAGCTTCTTGTGCTCTCAGACAATAAGACAGCTATCTTTTTTCTTCCAGTGGGGAAACCCATACTGGGGAAAACAGTCAAAAAGCAAAACAATCCAGTAAGCTCTCTGTCACATGCTCACAGAAACAATGATCACTTGTATGCCTCTAGGCATATGACCACTTACTGAACACCGAAATCTGTGTACACATAAACTGTTGATCAGCTCTCAGACACCAGGGTGGGATCATTTGCATTATCACCCTAAATCTCATTTTCAGGGATGAGGTCGCAGAATGGTTTGGGTTGGAAAGGGCCTGAAAGATCATCTATAGTCCAACCACTCTGCCATGGGCAGGGACACTTTCCATTAGACCAGGTTACTCAAAGTCCCATACAACCTGGCTTTGCACACTTACAGGAATGGGATATCCACAGCTTCTCTGAACAACCTGTTCCAGTGCCTTATCACCCTCACAGTAAAGAATTTCTTCCTAATATCAAATCTAAACCTACCCTCTTTCAGTTTGAAGCCATTCCCCCTTGTCCTATCACTACATGCTCTTGTGAAAAGTTCCTCTTCATCTCTCTTGTAACCTAAATGCTGTAACCCAAAAAAGCAATAGCCGAGAAGGATTTTTAACAAGCATCCAGTAACAGAATGAAGCTCAACATGTCACTTTTAGGCAAGAGAGTTTTTTTTTTTAAAAATGTTTTGCTCACAGGAATATTTTTTATAACAGCTTAAAATACTGTTTTCATTTTCCTTTGCTTGCTGTTACTCTTTCAGGCAGCCTGCAAGGCTTAACTTTGCATATAATCCCATTTTACTCCTGTTCCTCCTATGAACAGAAAAAATCTTTAGAAAGTGAAGTGTAAGGTAAAATTTATGGTGGACATTAAGAACAGTTTTAAACACTACAGTCTGGTCTGTAGCCCATTAAAAGCCCAATAGACTGTATAATATCCTTGCAAAAAGTCTTTCCACAGTTACTGCATTAGAGAGAGAAGGAGGAAACAGAGAGAAGCAATGCCCTCAGTGACCTTGCCCTGTAATCATACTTACGGCTTGGCAGTGACTGCAGAGCTGATACTTGCCTTGGCATTTGCATTAAATCTAGCTCATGTTGTTCTTGTGAAATAAGTTGTGCTTCCTGCAGGAAAAAGAATGTATCTGTAAAGCACAAGTGCTCTGAAAGTGAGTCTTGTTTACTTTGGTAGGGTAGTTGCTGGTTATCTTGGTTATTCAGTAGCAGATGGAGCTCTCAAAGACCTGAATGCTTCTTTGGCACTAATTAATACTCAGCTGAGATGGTTACCTTCAGGCATTTAACTTGTGTATCTAAGTTCATCTGCTTTTACTTTAGACATTGCCTCCAGGAGAACTGAGTTCAGAGCACTCCAGTTTCTTGATTTGCAGAGAAATATGAATCCATCTTTCCTTCTCCCTTAAGTATAAAGGGAGGTATTATTCTGATAGCTGAGAAAGTATATGTCAGACAGGGTGGAAACTGCATCAAGATCTCTTTGTAGCTGACAAATAAAATTTGGTCCACGTAGTATTGATGTAGATTGTGAAGAGCAGAGAAAAGTCCTTGGCAAGTCACTTGCCAAAAGCAGCAGTTCCTAATGTCCTTGGAATTTCAGTCATATCAAATGGGAAGGAAGACAATCCAAATAGTGCAAGATAAATGAAAGGCAAAATTTTTTTTTAGGCCATTAGAAAGAGAAGCAAATTCCTTCAAGCCTACAACCTGAATGTTGCAGTCTTTTACCTCAACTTCTCATGTTTCAATTCATTCCCTTCCTTGCTGTTAGACTGTGGGTTTTCTTGACAAAAGACACTCTTTGTCAGCTTGCCTAATTTGCAAATAAATCACACTTATAAGTATGAGAATCATGTTTTAAAAAACTTTAAAAGACAGAAAAGAACTGAATTATTAACCAAATCTGCTGTTTAGCAAACATCAACGTTCCCTAATGAATTCAACAAATGCTAATTCAAGGATGACTATCAGAAGTTCTGCCATAAAAACAGGGAATAGCAAAATATAAATTTGTACCTCTCCACAAAGTTAATAGGTTATTGTTGAGTATTAGGATCCACAAAACATCAGACCTATCCCATTGGGTACCTATTCAAATAATACAAAAGAAAAAATGTCTCTACAGCAATTGCTGAACATACTCAAGCAGGGGGAAAAAAAAGAAAAACCAAAGAGAGTTTTCTGATGCAAATTCACACAGGCAGAGCTTCTATGCACCATGTCACAGAATCACAGAATTATTTAGGTTGGAAAAAACTTCTGAAATCAAGTCCAACCTTTGACTAATCACCACCTTGTCAACTAGACCATGGCACTAAGTGCCAAGTCCAATTGTTTCTAGAACACCTCCAAGGACGGTGACTCCACCACCTTCCTGGACAGTGCATTCCAGTGTTTAACTGTCAAGAAGTTTAACCAGTCAAGAAATTCCTCCTGATGTCCGGCCTGAACCTCCCCTGGTGCTACTTGAGCCCATTCTTTCTTGTCCTGTCACTGTTTGCCTGGGAGAAAAGACCAACCCCTACTTTGCTACACCCTCCTTTCAGGCAGCTGTAGAGAGTGATAAGGTCTCCCCTGAGCCTCCTTTTCTTCAGGCTAAACAGCTCCAGCTCCCTCAGCTTCTCCTCATAGGACTTATCCTCTGGACCCTTCACCAGCTCCGTTGCCCTTCTTCAGACATGCTCCAGCACCTCACTGTATTTCTTGAACTGAGGGGCCCAAAACTGAACACAGGATTTGAGGTGTGGCCTCACCCTTGCTGAGAACATGGGGACGATCACTTTATTGGCCACACTATTGCTGACTCAAGCCAGGATGCCCTTGGCTTTCTTGGCCACCTGGGCACATGCTGACTCATGTTCAGCTGCTGTCAGCCAGCACCCACAGGTCCTTTTCTGCCAGGCAGCTTTCCAGCCACTCTGCCCCCAGCCTGTAGCGCTGCATGGGGTTGTTGTGTCTGAAGTGTAGGACATGGCAATTGGACTTTGCTAATATTCACTAACAACATCACAGATGCCCATTTCAGGAAATGGGTCCAAACCCCAAAACTTTCCACTACTCTCAAGCCAATCTTTACAAAGTTAATGTATTAAATGCATACATAGGTGTTATTGTTATTCATACAATGGAAGTAGATTAATTTCCAGCCTGCTGTCATAACACATTATATAGGAGATAGATATCTGTTTTATATATCTGGGATCCTTGGTTCTGTGGACATGTAATGTACATGCGACATCTTAATGCTCTTGTGTGGATAAGATGAGATGAGATGGATGCTTCCAGTTACATGTCTTTCTGGTAAACTGTGACACTTCAGATCAAAAGCGAAAGGGTATTTAAAAACTGATGATATTTGAGCAGAATTTTCACTCAAGTCCTGCTCAGAATCAAAATAGACTTAATTTCAATGCACAAAGCTTCAGATTGATTGGACATTTGCAAGAGCATAGCATACAATTCTTTGGTCCTCAATGTAGTGTTAGAGATTAAATACTTCTATCTTATTCATATTCACTTATCAAAGGTGTTGATGTTCTACATTAGCTAAAAACTTAATCCTTTTCAACTTTGGAGGAAAAACTTCACAGAGGGACATATTCCACCATAGAATTCACCAGCCTTTTGCTTAAGACAGTGGAGTAACATAGGAAACCTTGATTGTAAGCTCCAATCTACCCGAATCAAGTGTACTTGTTCTCTCCCAAATAACTAGATTTGGGGTTTTTTTACATTCTTTCTGGCACTGGCTTTGTCAGCCTTTCATGGCAAGTTTTGTTTATACAGTTCATTCTACAGTCAAGATTCTATTTAATTTTCATATATCAAAACCAGCACAAAATTTCTTTCCCAGTTAACATTTTCCAGCAGCAGCTAATTTCCTAACAGTTCAAGAATAAATGTTGTGGATAATATTACTCTTCACTGCAATGCTGTTAACAGATTCCATAGGTAATGTAATTTATGTAATAGATGAAATCAGCATGGTGCATCTTTCATTAGTTATTTTCCACTAAACATTGTGCGAACAAAAACATTTGAATTCAGACACAGGGCAGAATTTACTAATATCTTTATATCATCCAGATTTTCCTGAAAATTGTCAATCTTTCCATTGTTCTCTTAGCATTATTAAAGCACACTACTATCCCTATTGATATTTTCATGTTAGAGATAATATGTAATTTGTGTGAACTTTATTTATCACTACTGTTAAGCAAGAAGGAGTTTACATATGCCTTAGGAAGTTTCTCCTCATTCATATCTCTTTTGTTGGTACCTTAGGCTTCAAATACATCTTTTAGTTGCTGAACTAGTCCAGTATTTGTTTGCATGTGTGGTTGTGTGGCCACTTTGTTCTGTTTCCACAACAAATACTCTGTTTCCATCAGCTGTAGTTTTCTTTAGCAGGAGCTCAGTGATTAAGGATGTTAGTGGGCTAGATGCCAATCTCTCTTTACCACATTTGATATGAAAAAGATGGGGTTACACATTCAAAGTACCACCCTACTCAATGAATAACCACAGTGTCCTCAAGAACCTCACTGAGCAGGCTTCTATTCAGAATAAATGGAATTTATGTGTTGAATGAACAGAAAATAAGTCCTAGTCAAAAACCTACAAACCCAGGTTTCCTGATTATCTTCAGAGTCAGAATAAAAACTTGATATGGATTGCTGTCAATACAAAAAGTTTCTACTTAAATATGTCTATGGTGAGCTAAGGTATTTAAAATTCTGGCACAGGATGTAATGAAGCTCTTGATTAGCTACAATGTAGACTGTCACATTCCAGTGCATTCAGATTCATCTTTTAAATAGTCATGTACATCACTGTCTCTGTTATATTTGCTTGCTGCAGTCTGTAGGAGCTTTTGTACTTCCTTTAGTTCCATAACAGAGAATAAAGCTGAAGGAATCCACTACTCAGAAGAAGTTACGCTGCCTGTTTACTAATTACAACATGAACACACTCTCTTTCTCATAGCCAGAGAACAATTCACAAGCAAGAGGCAGGGAAGGATTGTTGTGCCCACTTCCGTAGCAAATCAATTCATCAGCAATGAAGGCTTCATTTTCTACCAATGTTGTTATTAAAAGAGTCACAGTAATTCATTTCCCATTGCTGTTGGTACAGGACACTGGCATGAGGCATTCACACAGGTAACCTCAGATGTTATGTTGTATTAAACTTCGCAAAAGCAGAGATGTATGACGTAATTTCTCTTTGGTTTCACTGAACAGCAATAAACTAGATTTCCAAAAGCCAGGTTCTTTACATTGATTTTGTGCTTTTCAGCCTCTCTGTCATAACAGTGCAAATTAAAGTATGCGTAGCAGGACAAACCATCCTCTTGCATGACAAGATTTTGGTTTCCAATATAGGAACAGAACTTGCAAGTCAAAGCTGTTCGGAACAGGCTGCAGTAGATTGAGACTTCAAAGAGAAAAGGTCTGATACTACCATAGGTGAAAGTGAGATCTCTTCTTCATCAGTTTAGGATTCAATGTGAATTCTCTGCAGGACATTAGAGAATCTGAGAAAGCAAATGCCAGAAATTCAGCAACACTAAGTCAGTGAAGTGTTTTCACACAGTTCAGAGAACACCATATTCAAAGCTCAAGATTACTAAAATTAGCCTGAAATTAATCAAAGGGTGAAACTAAGAGGCCTTTTTTCTTCAGGAGAAGAAATACTGCTGCTGCTTGATTCACCTGAAATAACTCCCAGTTTTGAGGCTGCGAGCCAACTATATGAGCACATTGATAAAAAGGATGCACCTTAGTAAAAAAGGCAATATGCGTTGTTTGAGACCACGGAAGAAGCAAAACCAAACAGTAGCACTTGCAAAGCAGTCTCTAAAGTTATCCCTCCCCATCCAGCATAGTATAATTAAAAGTGTCTTTAGACAATCTGGTATGATAATCATAAGTAAAAATGACATTTGATGAGAACTATTTTTACAGAATAAGTGGAGACACTGAGTGGAAAAAACATTAATTTGTCTTTTAAAAGAAAATGACTGAATTGTTTGTGTGAAACAGAAAAAACAGGCTTATAAGAAACTCCAAATTATACTAATCCAAGTTCAGCTCTGCAACAGTGTAAGATTCAGTTTAGAGATCATATTGCCATAAATTTGTCTGTTTATTTCCCACACTAGTTGTCACTGTTAAATAATTTCTTTGTGGTTCTGTAAGATGTTTTGATTTACCTAGATTTTATTCCCAGGGATGGTTCCATGTCAATTCATGACATCAAGTAATCAGGTGTATGAAACACATAGCATATGTGCAAACATTTGGCAGTCATCCAAGCAAGTGATGAAGATGAGGGTTTGCTTTGCTATTCCTGATATAGAAATTGCTGCTTCACATCCAGGCTTTGTGGAAGGCCAGAAGTGTGGGACCAAGGAAACAGGCTTGTTCATTATCAGCTGTGCAGGCCATGGCTGTGCGCAAGTATTTTCCTTGACCTTGCAGTAAGTAAATCATTACCTGGATGCATGTCCTCCTCTGCTGCTTCCATTCAGCAATCAAATTGATTAATGAGATTATATTATTGAGGACTAGAAACATGGGGCTTTATTTCTTTTGCTAGGGGGAGAAGGAACATGCAGGTGAGTATCAAAACGACAGATGGAAAAGAGAAACTTTCCTACTGCCTTCAGTAGCTGCTGCACCATATTGTCACGTGTAACAAGATCATGATTTACCTGATTTAAGACATTCATTTTTGCACCCATAGAAGAAAAAGAGCTTGCTGCTGTTAAAAGCTGAAACATCTTTCTTTTCTTTTAATTCACTTTGAGTCAGTCCCCGAGTGGCATGTCGGGACAAAGAAGGGGAAAATTAAGGTAGCACACAGCCATGTATGTACCTCACAGGCTGCCAGCCAGCTCACAAAATCCCTTTTGTCCGCATGGGCTGTCTAAAGATGACAAATGCTATGTCCCAAAAGATTCCTGCAGCAATGCAACTTACAGGCCAGGGCCAGGTTCTGGCTCTTACCACCAAATCAGACTGAGGTTGTGTTGGGCTTTGCATTCCTGTGCCAGGTCCTCAACTGCAAATTTACTAAGGTTAAAAAGGTATTATGGACCTTACCCAGCTGAAGATGTGGGGTTTTATTATGTGGAATGTGTGCATAATATTAGATTGTGAGCAAGATGCCACAGCCCTTAGAAAGCTGTCTGGTGCATTGAGTGCCTAACAGCATGCAGATGACTCACTGAAATTCTGTTAAAACACAAGACATCTGCTTAAATATGTTTCCTGCCTGTCCTTTTGCATGGCTGGAAATAATGGGTTAGAGATTCTCTCCTGCTCCACCAGTCCTGGCACCAAATGAGTGGAAAACTGCTGTAAGCCCAAATCTGGGACTCCCCTTTGAGTGATGTGAGCTGCCACTTGTCTCTGGGCAATAAAATGACCCCCCCTCTCTCACAAGCCTGGGTGAGCAGAACAGGGAGCATCTCTGTGCTACCCTGGCAGCCCCAATGGTTCATTCCCCCAGTGCTCCAGCCATGCTGAGGCCCACACTGACTCCCCAGGGGCTATAAACTACAGCAAAGCCTTTGCTACTGCCTCCTTCTGTCTCCCAGAAGCTCAGAGCTCATCTTATGCCTCATACCTACCACTTTGACATCAGTCTTATGCACAGAAATAGCAGCAATGATTCCAATGTGATGTCACACAAAAATTAAGGAGATAATTTCCTATTAAAAACAACACATTGTCTTCAATAAGGAGACTGTAAGCTAGAATAAGAAATACATTCAAACCCCCAAAAACAGTTTGCCAAAGCTTTTGATAAGATTTGGTTCTGAAGATGCAGTTCTATGACACAACCTGACTTCAAAGGAAATTTTAGCATATAAGATATATAGATCTGCACAAACGTGATGAATAACAAAGCAAAGTCACTTGCAGACTTGCCTGCAGCAGCTCTACTTTAAAACCACATATCATCATACCTTTTTCCCTTGTGCTGAAGGGTCAGACCTAATTGCATTGCTTTGAGAAGACAGCATTTCAGCTACAAATGAAAGCTCTCAAGTATTTAATGTTAAAAATAAACTTTAAAGTGAAGCAGCAGATGCTGCCATGGAACATTCCTTAGAGCTTTCATGCGCTGGTTCACATCTGTTCAGCTGGAAGAGTGACTGTTTCAAACCAACAAATGGTTTTTAAGTGGTGACAAAAAAGAGAGCAAAAAGACAAAATACTGTAGAAGGCTCTGGAAAAAAACCCCTAACTTGCAGTTTTGTATTGGAATAATAGCACTCAGGTAAAGTTCTGGATGGAAACTTGCGTCACAAACAGAAACAATTTAAAACTGCCAGAAATGCAAGCAATTATTTCCTGGTAAAGCAGCAAGAAGGGAACTACTATTCACCCACATAGAAATGCAGTTTTAGAAGCAAAGATCCATCTCATCTTATGATAACTTAATTCTTCCTGCAACCATTGAAAATGTCACAGTTTTGCAGAAAAGTTACCCTGATAGAAGCTGTAAGTAGATGTTGATATCTAGTGAAACACTAGGGAATGATAAATCCTGTTTTATCTAAGTGTTTTCTTTAGTTGTTCTATTCCTTTCTACTAATTTATACAAACACATGTCAATGGGACCTCTGTTCCTAGTTTTTAATCTTCAACTCACTGGCTTACTGGCTTGTTATCTTTGTAAGCACAGGTAGTCTTCAAAATGTTAGCATGAATATAGTACTTCTCACTGGTAAATCTTTAAATATGCTTTACAAGTTTAACAAAATTAACAATTTACCCAAGTTTTAAAACATCCTTATGGAATAATATAGGTATTGAGAATTCTGCCTGCTTTACAGAAGTGGAGAGTGACCCAGCAAAAATAGGTTAATCACCCCAGGCCACAAGAAGTACCAGCAAAAATGGGATCAAGCAACCTGAATTCTTATCTGTTTCTGTTAGGATAGGCAATTAGGACATTTCCCAAACACAAGTGGCAGAAAAATGGAAAAAATTGCAATTTAAGGAGTGTGGTACTGGAAGTAAAAATCTTGTTTCCTGAAATTGAAATAGAACTGTGGAAGGAGAGTGGACTTTAAGTAATACAAAGACAGAAAGAAAAAATCCCAAACATGCTGCTGTTCTGCCCTTTCTATAAGCAATCCTGCGACTCCAGTAATGCTCCTCTTATGTATTGGCCAGAGATGTCTCGCACCGAACCAATTCTGACTTCCTACAACATCCATACTTAACCTCTGAAAAGCAGTCTCTGGTTAGGATTTTCTGAGCGAGCAGCTTTCAGTGAAGGTGAATGATCTTAAATGAGGGTTTAATTGAGTCTGGCATCTAAACCACTGGGGGGTTTGTAAGCTTTCAAGTATTGATTCAAAAGACTTGTGCCTGGAAACATCTGATTAAGTGTTCCATGGTCTTCCCTCAGCATCAGCATCTGAAAACAATAATTTACTTTTTTTGTGCTGCTTTAATTGTTACAGTTACCAATGCTGCCAGCAGAGAACTCAGGTTCTCAAGCCAGTAGAAAAAAAAATTTCAGAAAGGTTTTTTAGGGGTGCACTGGTTTTGGTTTGGGATTTTGTTTTAGGTTTTGGGGTTTTGTGTGTGTGTTTGGGGAGGGAGGTGTCCCCCTGTATGCACATATTAAATATTTAACTTTTTTTTTCTTCAGGTATGAAGAAAACATCGGCTACTGAAGGTGACGATTTTTTTAAGTCCATTATTTTATGGGTTCCTGTTAGCTACTCTGAAAGCAAGGAGAAAACTACTAAAAGCATTAAGTGTCTTGTGCCTCTACCAAATAAAAAAGTTGCATCCCCTCAAACAGTTTACCATTGCTATTTCACCCTTTAAAATAAAAGCTCTTCACTTCAGCTGCAAATAAGAAATGCCAAAAAGAAACTAGTACAGCTCTGGGTCTTAAGAAATATTTTTGGGTGTATTTGTAATCAATCACAAGTGCCAAGAAAAAACATTCTTGTTTCTTCAACACACTCTTACATAATTTGGCACAAGGCATAAGTAAATCAGCTGGTAAGCAGTGCCCAAACAAGACACTGAAACAGTAGCTTCAGTCTTTATATAATATCTTCCAGCCTTCTCTTTATAATTTAAAACCTAGTCACAACAAGAGATAAATTTTTAATGGCACTATACAATTTGGGTAAGGTAGAGAAGGAGTTTATTTCTTCAAAAGACTGTCATGTCTGGAAATTGAAGCAGCTTTTCATACTGAGCTTTTATTGCCATTACTCTGTTATTCATTGGCAGGATTTATTAAACTAGTGTTCCATTAACCCAATCACATACCTTGAGCAAAATCTCACTATAGTAGATGTTCAAACTTCTTTTCCAACTTTCTCTTTAGGGTTGGATTTATTATAAAAGTTAAAGTAAAAATAAATATACAGATCAAATGCATGTTTCTGAGCTCTTAGTCTCAAGGTGACTGATGAACCAGGAATTGAGAGATAATAGTCATGCTTCCCAACACAACTTTGGAGTATTTCAACCATACCTCTTTTCACTTATTTTACCAACTTCTTCATTCTTTTAACCACCAGTAATTGCTAAGAAATTTTGGTCAACAATATTTGCACTTCCATGCACATTATGATTTACTGTTGTCATGAGACAATTTGATCTTTTCCAGCCCTGTCACAATTTTCACCCTAAACATTTCTGATAGTTTTGCTAGAATAAGATTGCCTCATTGATAATGGTCCTGCCTAGAAGGTGGCCGTTTACTGGAAAATTTGGTCAGACTACATGGACAGAGCCTGTCCACTGGATTACTGCAGCATTTGTTTTCAACAGATGCTTTAAAACACTGGCAGGAACTCTAGGTACTAGAAGACTATTTCATCTCAAGGCAGGGGTAAATTCACATGCTATGCTGGCATCTGGTCCAGTCAGAAGGTTTTTTGGCTTTTGGAAGTTTTTTTTGGTTTTGGTTTTGGTTTTTTTTTTTTTTTTTTACTCTCTCTGTTGAAGTAATAAGCAGAAGTCTTTGAAAAATTTGCAGAGAAATAAATGTACATATTCCTGTTTTCCCAATATAACAGCTCTTTTGACAGATGTTTTCGTTTCTTCTAGATCCATCATTGTAGATTACAAAGAGACAGCGTAATTTGGACTAGAAACAACCTTTCTTCTTGTAGTCTACTGTGTGCACTTAATAAACCCAGCCCCTGAGTAAGAACATTTCCTCCTTTTGCCAAGAAGTGGTCTCTACCTGAGAGGTGGCAGAAGTTTTAAAGCGATTTGTTACTGTACTCTGTGTTTACTCAGAGTTAGAACACCTAACAGGAGCTCTATCAAGACTGCTAAGGCACAGCTCATTCTTTCCATCTCATTTTTATCACCAGATTTAAATACTAATCAACTAATAGGAAACAGCTAAGTTCAGATAAGAGTAGACTGCTTTTGAGATGGAAATTTCATTTGGAGATATTTTTTTTTCCACTTAGCACCATTGTGCTAATATACAATACATGTTGTTTTCACTGAGTCAGTATCAGGAACCTAGTTAGTGAACACAGAGCTGGAATAATTGTAAAACCTTCCATTCAATTTAAAAAGTGTTCTCCCCAGTCTTTTTTTTCCCCCAAGGCATACTGATTCAGTGCTAGTCGGGTAGATGCTGAAATATGGTGCTTAGCGAAGAGAACTCCTGCACCCTTTTAGGAACAAACTGGGAGCTACTGTAAAGCTAAGGTTGGAGGTGGATCACAATTTGCCACTGAGATCTCAGCCCTCAAAGCTCTGGATGTTTCTCAGAGGTGTTTTTATCATGATGTTCACAGCTGCTTTTTTACTTTGTTTATTCAGTGGACAATGAATCACTGTCTGGGTTGAAGAGTATTTGACAATTCCAGGGGATTTCTTGTTGAAAGACAAAACATCTCTACATTTAACCTGCCCAACTGGTTTAAAGAAACTGTGTTTGGCTCTTGTAAATCCCACAAAGAGTCTTTGTTTCCCAATGATTCCCCTAATCCTCCCCCACCCCTTTTTATTTCTTACAGTTAGCAATTACTTCTTTTGCTGCATGTAAATCATTCAATTACTAGGATTTGTAAATTGATACAATTTCACAAAGCTCACCAGTTGTTACACCACTGCCTCCCCCATCTCATTGACCAAGGTGATAGAGATTCTGACAAAAAATCCCAGCCTCTTTTTCCAAGAACGAAAAAAAGCCATCACTGTGTTTTTTTCCCCCCAATATATTCTAGAGACAAGGTTCAATTAAGCTACACCTTTTTTAAATGCAAAGAACTCAGAAAAATTTTCTTTTTAACATGGGAAGGCTTGTAGTTTTAACTGCTATTTTTCAAAAGGCCTTATGACTAGATTAAGCAAAATCAAATCTAATCCAAAAAACCAACCAAATTGTTTTCATTAAGAGAAAGCTTAGTTAGATTCTTTCTGGAGCCAGGATCCTCATCTACAGATTTACAGAAAAAGGAAAAAAGTGTGAAAACCTGTAAGGTACTGGAAATTCAAGAATTCTTTTGAGATCTGAGGCTACTTTCTGGCAGTTTTTGTTCAAAATAATTCAACCAAATGACGTACAGATAGAAAATAAGACTAACTTCTGAAATCTTTGAAAAGAATACATCCTTTCAGCAAGTGCAGTGATTTGGAATCCAAACAATTAAAAAAAAGAGAAGAAGTAAGAGGTCTAAAGCAGTGTGTTTAAGGCAGAAAATTAGCTGAAATCTGGACCAATCTGGAGGGCGAAGCTACCTTTAATTATGCATTCATTTTTTTGCCAAGGCTGCTCCCATGCTGGGTGTCTGAATAGAATACACTGTTCACTTGAACTCATTTTACTAATTTTCCACTTGAAAATTAAAGCATAATTGAATCTTTTTCCAATTAGTCATTTTTGTCAGTAGTTTCAGCGGTTGCTACTGGAACTGTAAATGGCTCTGAAGTGTAGGTGGGCAGTCTGAAAAACTACTCTTTTTAGGTGCATTGCTAATGGAAAAGGAGTTTAATCTCATCCCAAAGGATTCCAAAGGATGAGATTAAAAGGATCCCAAAGAAATATGCACTGCCCTGTAGTTTTTGGAACGGAGACTGATTAGGGGAATCATCCAAACCCCAGCTCCCTGTGCAAGCTATGCAAAAGTGTTGCCCTCTCATGGCTTTTATTGCATTGATGTCTTGGAATCATAATTAAAACTGCATCAAATTGCTACTAACAACTGTGAACAGGTATTTAGCTTATGCTTTTCTCACATGGGGAAAATGGCATTGATATTTCAAGTTATCCACTGATTAATCTGTGGATTTAATAACTATATGGATAATTTAAGAACACTATCTTTTGTCAATTTCTTCTTTGTAGATTTTTTACATGTTAAACATTTTTTAAACTAAAATAGTGTATAATAATTGTCCACCCATTATTTCAGGAACCATACTTAAAATGCCAAGTATTTTGAAAATACACACAAGCACAAGTTGATCACTCAACCTTTTCTTTTTCTTTACTTTATAAATGTTGCATTTATGAGCTCAAGTCTTGCTTTCTGTGAACTCTTTCCAATCACTGCTTTATTGCCAAAACTTCCCAAGTAATCCTGCTAGCTTGATTGCTTGCTGGAAGGAAAGACAAACAGAAGAGTACAAAGCTCACAAGTATTCAGAAAAGTATTTGTTGAATGATTTGTTTGTCAGGCTATGTGTCCTTCCATCAGTAAATGTTCAGGTCACATCATAAGGTTTAAGGAAGATGTTGTTTTGCATCAACACAATGAAGTTCAGGTGTCCAAAGGCAGCACCTTCCTTCTGTTTGGATACTCAGAACTTTGTCTCTGCCTTCAAATGTTAAACTGCAGACATTATGGGGCATCATCTCTGCTGGAAGGGAAGAAAGAAAGAAAAAAAAAACCCAATACCAAAAAAAAAACCACAAGAAAAAAAAGAAACCCAAAACCCAGCAGCCCCTAAACTAGAGAACTTTTCTTGGCCCTAGGAGGGAAGGTCCATAGGGAAAACAGGGTCAATGACAAAGGGATGGAGGAGTCAGCATTTGTCCTTTCTGTCTGCAGCACACTGGCTTGTTCAGGCCACTGGGCACTGGCAGCTGTGGAGAAACTTCTAAGTTGTGGGGTAGGTTCTCAAAAATGTGAAATGTGCTAGGCTGCGTAGCTTTTTGCTTTGATGGAATCATTAAGGTTGGAAAAGACCTCCAAGGTCATTGATTCCAACCTTTGACTAAACACCACCATTCCCACTAGACCATATTTCAGAGTGCCATGTCTACTTGGTGTTTTGAACAGTTCCAGGGCTGGCAACTCCCTGGGAAACACATTCCAATGCCTGGCCACCCTCTCAGTGAAGAAATTCCTCCTGAAGAAGATTTAATTGGAACATTACTAATTTGGCTGAAAGCATAAGACTTGGAGAGCTGTCAAAGGTATTCTGCATTTTCAATCCAAGAGGCAAGCTTAAGTTACTGTTAGTGCCTCACCTATGTACATTATTATATTTCTTCTGAAGACTTTGTGCCAAGAAAAAAACAAACAAATTCAAGGCAAGAGAGTATAATCCACAGAGAAGCATAATATGTCTCCATTTCCCTGACTCCCTATGTATGACTACTGGTTTATACACCAGCACTTTAAACCAGAAATTAAAGAAAAAAAAAAAAATCTATATTTGTGAAATATAAATTCCCACTGTATTGTACCACCTAAGTGTCCCTTCAGAAATACTGACTGATATCCATAGGATCATGCTGTGATTTTCACATGTCTTGTGAAGACAAGCTGTGACAATCCCTTACAGGTACAAAAGCAACACCCAAGATGGGTTATTTGGTGGTATCTTGCATAAATGAGCCTATGTTAGCCCAACTAATTCACCATTGCATAACTCTGAACTTTAAGTAAACAAGATGTTTTGTTTAATTTGCATGGTATTTTGATCTCATCATGTCTAACAATTTCATGCATGTCTCAGTTTTGCTTTTTATTCTGATCTGGATCACTTCTTCCCTACTACTGTGCAAACAATCAACTCTCCAGGTTATTCCAAATCCTGTCCATGCCTTACATGCATAGACATTTCAAGAACAACTAGTGATTCAGTGAATTTTCACACTCCCTTAAACATTTGGATGCAGATGGTTTAACATTCCTCATAGTACAGTTTTCCTAAGACTGTCTCAATCAGGGATCAAAAACAAGGTTCTTCAAATAGAAAGTTACCCTTTAAAATTTTGACAGCTTTGTCCATTTCATTTGTTATCTTCTACTTCCTAAAAGTCACCTTCATGAACGCTACCCATACTAGTACAACCTCAAAGTCAGGTTTTGTTGTTTTTCTTTTAAATGTGTAAATTTTAATGAAATAAGATATTACCTTGTTATATCAGTGGTTATGTATCTTTAGGCTGTAGACATAGTTGTTCTAAATAAAAAGACTTGTTGAAATGTATTTATGATTCAATAGTTGGTTATTTAAGCATTGTCAGAACAGAAATTGGTTAAATAGTGAGGAAAAAGTAAGGGACACCAGAGTAAAAGATGAAATTCCCTTTAGGTAGCAAACTGGGAGTTTGCCCAGACAATTAACTCTTGGTGTCATTGCTTCAAGGCTCCGGAGCTGTGAATGCAGACCTTTTTGACAGCCCGTACAGGTACATGCTGGTCTTTCCTAAATTTCAATGGTGATATTATCTAATTTGTTGACAAGAACTGTCCATTCACTTTTTCAGTGTTGGCCCTGGCAGATGAGTACCAGTCTGCCAACACTGCTGTTCAGCACTGCTGGCAGGCTACAGGAGCAGGCAGTGGCCCAAGGGGGACACCGCCTTTGCAGCGGGATACTCTTCCTGACTGAAAAATGTGGAGTCCATTCTTATCACAGCTCTGAAGTTCTAAAACACATATCAAGATAACTAGACCATAATGATACCCCAAAACAGCACTTTTTGTTGTCATTTGCTTATTTTTAAAGAATACTTGTCTATTACAGGTAATTTTCTGCATTGAATACATTTTTCCACAACTTGTTTCTGAATCTTTTCCTTGTTTCCTTTTACACTTTGCAGCCAATATGAAGTGGTATATGAGCTCACATAATCTTTTGTCTTTTCTGCTTATACCAGGTACCTGAAGATGAACTGGCAGCCAGCATGCTTCGGCAAAGACATTGAAAACAAATCTCTGGTCTCTTCTGAGGATGGAAGATAACTGAAGTCTTGCTTTCAAAGGAAATAAAGTATCTAGCACAAATGCTTAGGGAGTAAAGGACTTGTTTAAACATCTGTGGAGCAAGGGTGACAGAGAACAGGCCCAAGACTTTCACATGTTTTATTCTCTATACTTTTCCTGTATCTGTTGGCAGGAGAGAAACAATGAAGACCCTGCCACTCGCTCTCTTTCTACCCAGAGGACTCTCTGCCTGTATGTTTGAACACATCACCTGACCAGAACCTGTCCTTCAAGCCAAGTTTGATTAAACACTGTAGGTTAATCAAATGACAGACATCAGCAAGGACATAAAGCAGTATTTGTCTTAGACACAATACCTTGCCCCAAGGCTTATAAAGATACAACAGCCACAAATTACAGCACAGAGCAACTTATGACTTATGTGGAAACTCATGACTGCTAATAAAGTCTGTTGTCAAACATCTGCCCAATACATTATTTATCTATTGCTGGGCCAGCACTCTTGTAAGATTACAATGTTTTTCTGGGCTAAGGAGGAAAACGCTGCTTGATTTTTCATAGCATATTTAATTAATTAGATTAAAAAGCCCAGAAAATATTAAGAAACAGTAATTCAAAACTAGGTCTGTTTGACAGCCTGGGAGGCTGTCTACTTAAAAGAGCTGTTTCATAGAAAAAGAGTAGTAAGAAACCAGACATACTCTCAGGATATTTTTCATGCTGTGTCTTCTGTACACTTCTGTGTATAGAAATGGTGAAATAACTTAATTCCTAACTAGCACAGGTATATAGGTACCTGAAGCCGTGATACTGTGCTCACAGCATAGGACAACTGTAAGAGATGCAGATCTAGTCAGCCAAGATGAAACGCCAGGCTGCTGTCAGGCCTCAAGCTACCGTGTTTGCTATGCTGTATGCAAGCAAGCACAAGATTCTGAAGGAAAGTGCACCCCAACAAGGCTGGCCTGAGAAGCTTAAAAAAGCCCCAAAAAACAGAAACATAAGCCCCCCTAAAACTCACACAAAGGCTATTTGGACTTTTCATAAGACTCGGTGTAGTTTTTGTTTCTATTTCCGTGACTTCAATAATCATGTCTTCCTAACTGCAGAGACTCTTCAAACTATCATGCTTATCAAATATATTTCCTACCAAAAGACTTCAAAAGAAAGAAAATGAAACTATATGTTTTTATAGGTCTGAACCAATGAACTTAAGAGTTGGAGACCAGCACAAACAGTGCTTCTCACTTTGTGTTGTCATCACCCTTACTATTATTTATACCAGCTTAAGAAGGACATGGACCAGCTGGAGCTCGTGTGGAGGAGAGCCACGAAAACGGTCAGAGGGCTGGAGCACCTCTGACCTATATAAATAGGCTGAGAAATTTGGGGCTGTTCAGCCTAGAAAAAAGCAGGCTCCAGGGAGACCTTATCAGAACACGTTCTGGTACTTAAAGGGAGTACAAGAAAGCTGGAAAGGGACTTCACAAAGGCATGTAGTGGTAGGACAAAGGGGAATGGCTTTAAATGGAAAGAGGGCAGATTTAGATTAGATATCAGGAAACAGTTCTTTAAGGAGAGTACTGTGAGGGTGGTGAGGCACTGGAACAGATTGCCCAGGGAAATTGTGGGTACCCCGTCCCTGCAAATATTCAAGGTCAAGTTGGCCTTTAAGCATCCTGTTCTAATGGGAGGTCTCCCTGCCCATGCCATGGGGGGTGTTAGGAGATGATCTGTAGAGTCGCTTCCAACCCAAACCATTGTATGATTGTGTTTTTAAGTGCTAACTAAAAGCCCCAGCTTACTGCTGCCCTGAATAATTATCTGTTATTTGGACACTCCAGAAAATGCACTAAATGCCTTCTGGTCTCAGAGTGCTTTGTACTCTCTTGCTCTCATTAAGAGAAAGTGAGACTATGAACTTTGCTAGAGATTCAGTTTTCAAAACTGGTTCAAGCACGTAAGGATTTGGTTCAGGTACAGATTGACAATAGCGTCTGGACTTGCTGAATAATGAATTCCCAGACAGATTCAATTCAGCTAAACTTTTCGCAGTTAGACTTTTGGGAGCGATATGACAGCTGAGGCCTATAAATATAATACACAAACGTTTTTTGGACTATATGTACAACCTCACTTTTCCTTAGAAAGGGGCCAACCCGATCAATAAAAACCATTTCACAGCTTCTTTCCAATGTGGGCAGCTGCTTCAATGCAGGTAAGCTGCTCATAATATACAATTTCACAAGGTAAAGGGAAATATTAAAATATAAAACCATTACCTCTTCCAAACTGTCCTTTTAATTACAATTTTTCATTGAATTCCAGCTCTAGGCTTAATACAAAGGGGCTGCATAACTAGCTAATGGAGTACTACTCTATTTGCTAATAGTGCTCTGAATCTCACCATTTACTTTGGTTCTGAAAATCAGAATTTGGATAAGGAGGCATAGTCCCACATAACCTAGTACACCATTTTCAGAAAATGCTGTATAAAAAGTTCAGAGCAGCTGTTGGTGGATGCAGTTGGCAAGGGTCCTGTTTCTGTGATAGACCTTTCCCTAAATGCATTTTGAACATTCTCAAAGAGCTTTTATTTCATGACAGAAAGCCATATGGGCAGAAAATTAGAGTGCCTTCATTACAGGGTTACCCCATGGACTACTTCCAGAAATAATAGATCAGTTAGGGTTGGAAGGGGCCTTAAACATCATCTAGTCAAATACTCTAAAGTGTTTTCAAAGGATGGGGCACATTTATTATTTTGGTCCAAGGCTGAGACTCTACAACAATACAAATAAAGATGAGCTCAATACAAGAACAGTTACTAAATAATGCTATGATGCAAAGTTTCACCTTCAAATTTCACTTGCTATTACCTAAGATAAAGATTGGCCTTGAAGACATGCACAGTACAGGGAGCTTATCCAAATTCAAATATTAGCTGAGTTCTAAAATTAAATCTTAGATTTATAATTACCTGCAGATCGTTTATCTAGGCACACATACAGTGTCTTCTAGAAAGTCTGAGTGTGACACTGAAGCCCAAAGATAGCAGAAAACAAGTGATGGTGACCAACTCCTATCATTATGTCTTCCTTTCAGTTAAGCAGCAATTTCTAGCACATTTAAGTGGCACAGGTGCCATTCCAATCAGAAACCAAAAAAGAAAAGGAAAAAAAGGCAGCTTGATCTAATAAACAAGGTAATGCACAAAGAACTTCAGAGACCCAGGACTCATACTGTACTCTGGGCACATTTACCAGGAAGTGGGATAACATGTAATAGTTGCTAAAAAGAATCTTTCTTTCTCTCTCATACTTCTCCTACCAATCATTTATCTCATGGCTTTTCTCACATTTTCCCAAGTTGAGCTCATCCTGTATTGCAAGGGCTTCTGACAATACGCCTGGACCTGGTTGATCTCTTGGGTAAGATTCAGCCTGAGAAAAAGCAAAGGAAGTATTCAGCCTTTAACCTTTGGCTTCCAGAGTGCTATGAAGGACAAAGACATCTTTTCATAGGACAACGAAGTGATCAGCATTACATCATCATGCTTTGGATTTCTAGAGGAGATGAATTTACAAGTTCCATTTTATAAAAGGATCTCATTTTCACAGCTTTCTTTCTTGCTGTTATGTGCCATCATAAATGAATGCATGTGTAAACTGGGGGAAGGGGGGTTGCAGGGGGAAGGAAGGGGGCAATATCCTTGCCAGTGCTTCAGATACCAAAGCTGGAACAGCAGATTTTTGATTCTTCCCTTTCAGAGAAGTCCACAGAACTGAAGCAGGCAAAGCAAGTCCTTCCCCAGTACAAGGTCTCCTGCTGAGACATTTCCACACTTTCTCCTCTTCGGTTTGTGTTACCCTTTGTCTAAGGATCACTTTAAACCAAAGCCTATCACACTGGAAAAGACAGAGCACACATGGGTAGAGCAGAGTCTAATTTGAACCAGTCCCTCCCATAAGGCAATCTTAACATGAAGAAAGAAACCAAAGTATCTTAAACGTTTAGATGCAGCAGGCATCTCAGAAGAGATAGTCTTTTTGTTCTAAAGTGAATTACACTAAGATGATTGTTTCCCTTTGTTATTTTTGGTCTAATGATGCAAAACTCCTGTATTGCCAACCTTCAGTAACCAAGCCAATAAAGGTGATGGCAGAGCATATTTTGGCCAGTCACCTCCTCTTGAGAGGTGCTAATTAGAACATTGATCCCGAGGTTTTCTGATGATGTGATTTGGTGGTGCTCCAAACCCTCTTAGTTCTGTCATTCTTGTGAAGGTTGCAGTTTAAAGAGAGAAACAAAATATACACCGACCCAAAACCACAAGAAAGCAGCAGTTGCTGCTAAAAAAAAATACAGGAAAGCACCTTTCACTGAGGTGTCCAAGTATATTCTGTAAAAGAAATTATATGAAGTTTGGTCAAAATGAGCCTGCTCTCATATGTAGTAAACATCTGAAGTGGCAAGCTTGAATGACAGAAAATTATTAACTGCCTTTTTATTTCCTCCTACAGATTGGCAAAACTTGTTATGTCTTAGCTTTAAATTGAAAGAAATTAAAGCACATTGAAACAAAAACCTTCATCTGCCTCATGCACATAAGACTACTCCCTGCCTTTGGAGAGTGCAGCTGCAAAATAAACCACACGCAGAGCAGGTGACATTTCTCAAGGCATGGCTAATTTCACTCTTTGTAGTTGTGATGAGCAACTCGACTTTTCCTGTGCCAGCTGACAGACAGGTCTTGTGACACTTACCTGTCCCAATTTTTAGAGCTTCACAAAAAAGAATGGATGATAAAAGAAGGCAGCAGGCACAGTCAGGCCACCCTATTTTAAGATTATCACAGGTCACTTCCGCTGGCAGTAGAAAAATGTGCTAGTTGCACTAATGACATTAAAAAGAGATTAAAAATAATTAAGGAATTGCAGTGTGTTGTGCCAAAAGAGGTCAGTAAGGTAACGTGCTGTCATAAGACATCATGAAAATGCCAACTACTCAAAGTACACAAGAAATAAAAGTATTTCTTAAAACATGTACTACTAATCTGAAATCCTGACAAAGACACCAATAAATACTTCCCAAATGTTGCTCTTTGTTCATGTACCAGAGCAGAAAAAAAAATGGATAGGGATTGTTTAATTTTACTGTAAATTTGATATCTTAATGGTCCTAATACTGGAATCAAAAAATATCAAAATACATTGAAACTCATGGAAGAAAGTAGGTGCTTCAGCTTACAGTGCTCACAAGGACATCTGGTAAATTAATTTTTTTTTCCTTTGGTGAGATAATTTTTTTTAATGAGGAAATTTTTTGGTAAGGATCTGTAATTCTATCCATGGATGTGACACTCTTTCTTAGAAGGTTTCAATTCAGAGCAAAGCAATCCCAAAGATACCTGTGTGGGGAAATGCAGAGACAGGTTTGACACTTAACTATGTCAATTATAGTAGAATTTAAAATCATTCCTTCTGCATTTCTGCAAGTACCCTAATGATCAGAAGAAATAGCTATTTTTGGGTAAGAAAACTGAAACTGAAGAGCAGAAGCAGGCACACTATGGGAGCAAAAAGACTGACCTGACCTACACTGTAGAAGCTCACGTTTTTAATCGTGGAATGCCAGTGTTTCAGTTGTAATGTTTTAGCCACTGTGATGTGGGTTTGTTATGATGTTTACAGACTAGTGACAATTATAACATTATAGAGGGTATTGGGGAAAGTCACTTTCCCCAAATTTTATTTGGTAGCAAAAGAGGACTTACTTGAAGGGAAACCAGTTCGAATCAAATATAGTTGAATGAGATCTGAGGCCTAGGACTTAAAAGCCTCTGTTTGAGATAAAATCTTAAGTAGACAAAAATTGTTATACTGAGGGTAACAAATATCAACCAATAACCAACCCAGCTAAAATTTCATCAACAAGATCACCAAGATCCTCAAGCATTTGAGGAAAAATTTAAGTAATGAAGATCAGTAATTTTCAAAACCCGTAATCTTAAGCAAAGACTTTCTGCCGGTTTCAGCTGTACAAATCTGAGATTTGCCTCAATAGTTATTCCTTAACCTCAGTTTATTTCTCCCAAATGTGAATATCACCACAAGCTGTGGAAGTAGGCAGCACATACCACTCTATCCCAAATCCAAGCTCAGGGGAAAATGTAATTAGCTATCTCATGCATGCACTCCTGATGGGGGAAAAAAAGTATATGAGAAGACAGGTCTTGAACCTTAGAAAATATGAGTTCCTAGAACAGGATGCTCAAAGACAAGTACCAAAACCCTGCACACCATGAGCAGCTCCTACTTTTTCTCTTCCTTGATTAAGTTTCCCCAGTTATTCAGAGACTACACTATTAAATGATAATCTCCTCAGAATTCACATTGGAGAAGGAAAAAAGGTAACTCTGTTTTCTGAGGCGGTTTTTCGAAGACAAATCTTAGTAAAACACGAAAATCCTGTTTTTCTCCCTTTAAGCCATGAGGGTACAAGAAGATTCGCTATGTGGATCCTGTCAAAGCTATTGTTGCTACCAAACATGAATTCACTTCATCTGTAACCTCTTCATGGTGTACTTACTTCTTTGCATCAGGTCAGGTTTAAATTGGAACTTCTTCCAGACCAGCTTCTAAAAGAAAACTACCATAAGAAAAGCTGTCTTCCTATCTTACAGCAAACAGCAAATGTTAAATAGCACTGGAAACAAGCACATGGTGCTATGACATCTGCTCTGATTCAAGGTCATCACCTCACTGCTTTGCATACCACAGACCTCATGGAAACAGGATACAACAATCGCTGTAAAGCAGGAACTCCATACTGAGGTTGAAGAGGAGAAAGCAAGCAAACATCTTCTGGCATTTATTGTTCTTTACGTGGACATCTCACAGCTTGTGTGGGGGTACACAACAGGCATACAGAATGTTAGGCCCTCGGAAGGGGGAAGAATCAGGGCCCCCCCAAAAAGGAGCTCTGTTTATTTTGTATTAGAACTAATTAACTTAAAAGCATTTATCTGTAGAGGAACAGCTTTTTCTCATCTTGAACACGCCTGTCAGGGGGACCAGGCAGAAGTAACTGGTGAGCAGGGACATGATCTGTGATATGTCTTGACATGGCTGTGCTTCACCAGTGGAATAATTGTGCATGAAGTTCACTGGATAAATGCTCATTTCATGTATATACCCAAAGGTAACATATCTCTTCTGATTATACTGGGAGTGGTATTTTCCCAAACATGGCTCTCCAGCCAAGCTGAGCCTTTGGAAAAGAACATATCCAAAAAGGGAAGAGCTGGAGAAAAATCCAGTATTTTATCTCTAACACCCGACAGTGATGGTGCACCCCAGAGTGACCCGGTGTAAGGCAGGGTACCAAGATCTGAGCTTTGGGAATCCCACTGCACGAGTCAGCATGAAGTCACCAAATCTCTCGGCTGGTGATGCAGCATGGCACCTCAGGGACAATATACCAGCAAACCCACTATCCAACCTCATCTCTCTCTGGTAACAGCTCTGAGCTTGTCACTGCTATTTTCCTGATTTAGAAGGTTTCAGAATGACTCTTAACACGGACATCAAAATAAACTTCCTTGAAAAGTCCTAAAGATCAGAAAGGAACAGATTCTCCATTCCATTTGGGGTAACTGGAGGGTAAAAAAGGTATATCTTCTCAAGTGAGCATTGGGCAGGCCTATCCCTTCAGTTCCTTGGTTAGGATAATGGGCAACACAAGAAATAAAACCCTTGCCTGACTTCCTGATGGTTCCTGTGATAACAACGTACTCTTAATTCTCAAATGGTGGCAAAAGCTCTGAGATAGTTTGGCATGGTTTCCAACTCAGATACCTCCCTAACTTCTGAGCAGTTTAACCTAAAAATGAAAAACAGGTTGTAGATGTGGAAACCTGAGTGCCATCACTTCTACCCTTGTAGTATGGCAATTGTTTCCCAAAATAAAACTAATTGGAGACAAGTGATAAATCTTACTAGAAGCCAAGTTCATCCCAGGCACAGGAAATGACATTAAATTCCCTGTAAATGGCTTATCAGGATCTCCTATCTTGTCCAGCCCAGCTCCTTTCACAGCTGGCTTGTGTGTCCTTGTAACGTGGTGCTGCACAGACCATGTTCCTGCTGCTGCTGAGGTCTGCTTGAAAGAGCAAATGTTCACTTTAAATGGTGACAGAAAAAAACTAAAACAATACTGGGGTGTGGGTGTTTTTCTAGCTGCAAGCTTGTTTTGCTTCACAGCACTGTACCTCAGATTATTGTGTAGCTTTTGCTGTAAAGTGTCAGTAGGTGATCATAGCAATTAAGTAACAATAGATACATGTGCAGATCATTACAATTAGCATGAGCTGTTCCTTTGGCCACCCATTGCACATTACCAGATAGGTTAGACAAGTGCAAAAGTTATTTACTGAGTTCATTGGAAGAAAGTATGAACCTATGTAATTAAAAAAAAACCAACCCATTTATGTTTCAATGACTTAAAGAAAAAGTAATTGGAAAAAAAAGAACCATGAATGTCTTGAGAAAAAAAAAAAAAAAAAAGACAAAACCAGAGGTGCCACAAGCAAAGAAGTTTTAAGCAAAGCTCAATAAGAAAAGTGCTCATAAAAATGACACAGCATCTCCAGTTAAACTCCAGGCAGAGATCTCCTAGCCATTTCCCAAAGTCTTATATTTTCTTATCAGGGTTATCATACATATCTAACGACTAATCAGAAAGTTCAGAAGCACAGCAGCAGCAAGTTGTGTTAGATCAACTGCAACCCGCAGGGCTACCTATCGGTTCCTTTGGAGGGACAAAAATTCCTAAAACTCTGGATGTGCATCGCCCTCTAGTGACAGTCACCTGCCGCCACAAATGGCTTGATCAAGGCTTGGTGCTGGGGAGGGGGCAAAGCCTTAGGGCCAGGAAAGCCTGTTAAAAACACAAACGTGAAGTGCAAAGAGCCAGTCATTGCTCAGTCACCAGCTTCACCAAGAGACCAGAGACACCTGAGACTTGCAAAAGGGTGAAAAAGTCCAGCTCATCCGTCTACCCATCAAAAGTTTTTCTATAATGTGTACTGAAAAAATAAGTTGGAACTCAGTGCATTTACTCTGCTTAGTCTCTCTCAACTTTTCCTGAAAAATTAGGTTTAAGAAATCCTAGAAAACAAAGTTCTTATTAATCAGGCCATGTGGCTTTCTTGAAGTCTGAGATTTTTAGTTTCAATTCAGTTCAATTCAAATTTTCACTGTATTCAATCCAATGACTTAGGAAAATATGAATATTATGCTTAAAATGTAAATTATAAAACTTATTTTTATTTGTTCCTCCAGAAAAGGTTTTCACAGAAATCAATATGTCTTCATTTCCACATTTTTGACAGAGTAACTTTCCCTGTGGGAATACCAAGAGTAAATGTTCCTGATACTAACTCATGTACTATGCATTCCCAGATTGATGCCCTGGGAGTAAAAAACAAAACAAAACACCATAAAAAACCCATAAATTCACTCCAATTTAGCATGGAAAAAATTAGACATAAAAGATCAACACTAGACTGAAAAAAGCTGGAAATTAAACTGGTCTTAGGATGTTCTTGTAGCACACACACACAGTTTGCCAGGTACTCTTACCTAAGTCTCATGGTACTATGACAAGACACACCTTCAATTAATTAATAAAAGCAAGCTGCTTCCAAAAGTAATTTCTTTTAATCTCAAATACTTGAATACACTTCAGACTGAAGAGGTAAGTGAAAAGCTTCCCATAAGGTTAGTGCTTCCCTGACTGTATTTCTGACTGTCTCTCCTGCAGATGCTCAGAGGGTTACAGCAGTCACCAGTGCCTCTGCCCTTCATTTAGAGCCAAGTAAGCCACTATAACATATACCAGCAAGGAATAAAATTATCCAATAACTTAAATACTTGTGGTACTCCTATAGGGATATTCCCCTAAAAGTGTAAGTAAAATAAGAAAAAAAGTGTTTTCAGCTGAGTTCTCCAGAGCTGGATAGAGAATCTTATTCTGCTGACTTGCTCTTGGAGCTGCACTGCTTTGAAGAGAACTTTGGTCAGATTTCACAATAGTCAGCAATATTAAGAGATGCACATCTACATGAGCACAGAGAATGTTTAAACATTTGGGATGTAGCAATTTAAATAAGTTGATCACTATAGAAATGCCTTAAACAGCTCTGTGGTTATACACTGTTACTCAAATCTCATGAGCCTTTCCATTGCATTTTGAAGCTACCATTAGCTTCTGTGGCCAAAACCTACAGAAACAAAAAATGTTATTTCCATTCCTCAGATAAGAGCTACAACACTATCTATTTTTATGTAAGTTTTTCTGAAAAAGATATTCATACATTACCATAAATCAGTGAACTGGAGAACTTAGGAGAACTTTAGCACTTGGTTTGTAACTTGGACTGCTCTTCTTTTGTGTTCCCCAGTAGCACATCATTTGTGTCAATGACCCAGTAGGAATTAGAATCTTCCCAGCTTTAGCGTGCTGCTTTGACTTTCTGACCTTCAGTTTTTAAATGCAAAGTCACCGGCAAGATATCTCAACTACGCTCACTCCAAAGCTTATGGGGATTACCTTCAGTCAATGCTGTAGCGCTCTGCAGGAGTGATCAAGGTTTAATCTGTTTCTAATTAAAAGCTGATCGGCTTGACCCTGTGCTTTAAAAATATCAAGCTGTTTATATAAACTGGTTTTTCTTTTTTTTTTTTTAATCCCCAAGATTTCATAACGCAGCCAATAAAAGAACACAAGGCATTAGAAAGAGTTGGTTTTAACCTGGTATAGGAGGTTATGCTTCAGAATAATGAACAAAAGAAATTTCAAGAATAATTAGAAGTGCTAGAAGTGAAAAGAATGAAGAGGCAAATAAGTAAGTGAACTCATGTTAGATAAACATGACCATTTTTTTGCTACAGAGAGCAAAGGCCATTACAAAACAGCAATAGAGACACTATAAAAAAATCACTGCCTGTGTGATGTACTTAATCCAAGATAGTTTAGAGTTAGATTAAGCAAAAATGAAGACAAAAAAAGAAGTCTACGTGCTACCCACAAGGGAGACCATGCAAGTAAATAACACTGTTGTTAGGTTTTATTATGTTGCATTTTCTAGCTAATATGAGGAAACAGCCACCTGAAATTCTGACCTACAAAGTACTTGAGAACAAAGATTTAGCACTTATCTATAAGATGGTTTCTCTGAAATACCCTTCTATCTTATTTTTTTCCAATTAGACTTTTTTCCCCTCTTTTCTATTCAGATGGAACAAGCAGGCCTTCTAGATTATTTTATATATTTTTCAACTAAAAAAATTTTAAAAAAAAGAAAGACAAGAACAACTTATTTTTTTAAGTAATATTTTGTTTTACGTAAAAGATTGAAACTTTCTTACCTCTAAATGATGGCCTCTTAAATCACTGTGATACAGAACCAAAAAAGAATTTTCTCCAGAATACCCCATTTCTAAGGCCTTTCTCAAATGCAACTCATCATTTTCCAGATAATTCGTGGAGCTTCCACTGTGTACTGTGACATACAAACTCCAGGAATCCATATACTGAGATTAGAAGGTCTCACTGTCAGGGGCTGAGCACCCTATAAGACTCACTATTTTCCATTTTAATCTACTTACAGTTGCATGGTCTTTTTTCAACCTCTGCATTCAGTATCAGAAGTTCTGTGACAATGAAGCTTCTCTTGACCCACATTCAGCACAGCACGGAGGACAACAGACATATTTGAGAGACTTGTTATAGGAAGAATGAGGGTTTGCATCTGAAAGCTCTTTATAACCAGAGGCAACAGTGTTCCTGTGTGTAAGCATTTTTATATCTTTTTGGCAGAAATTGGATGAAGTAAAGCCATTAATTAATTTAACAAGGATGTGCACAACACACAGCTGAAAACATGTAGCAGCACTGTTCTTGGGACACCCAGGTGACACAAGGACATGACTTAAATGTAGCAATTCCAGTTTAGGCTTGAAGGTGTGTCTTGGGGTGACTTTATGATGTTTATCCCATATCCACGGAAGTGGAAAGCAGCTGTATGGAGTCCCACACAACGGGTTGCAGAAGCTACTGAAGGAGAAGGTGGATCAAGCCAACTCACTGAACTCAAAGCTGTTCAACTAGCCCTGAACATTGCTGAAAGGGAGAAGTGGCCAAAGCTCTATCTCTACACTGATTCATGGATGGTAGCCAATGCTCTGTGGGGATGGCTGAAAAAGTGGGAAAAAGCTAATTGGCAGCATAGTGGAAAACCAGTCTGGGCTGCTGAAGAGTGGAAAGACCCCGCTGCCCGAGTAAGAAAGCTGGTTGTGAAAGTCTGCCATGTAGATGCCCATGTCCCCAAGAGCCGGGCTAATGAAGAACACCAAAACAACAAGCAGGTAGATCAGGCTGCAAAGATAGAAGTGTCACAGGTAGACTTGGACTGGAAACACAAGGGAGAGTTGTTCCTAGCTCAATGGGCCCATGATGCCTCAGGTCATCAGGGCAGAGATGCCACCTATAAGTGGGCACGAGACCGAGGGGTGGATCTAACCATGGACAGTATCTCCCAGGTTATCCATGATTGTGAGACATGCGCTGCGATCAAGCAGGCCAAGCGGGTGAAGCCTCTGTGGTACGGTGGGCGATGGTCCAAATACAAGTATGGGGAGGCCTGGCAGATTGATTACATCACACTGCCTCAAACCCGCCAAGGCAAGCGCTATGTGCTCACAATGGTAGAAGCCACCACTGGATGGCTGGAGACCTACCCTGTGCCTCATGCTACTGCCCGGAACACCATCCTGGGCCTGGAAAAGCAAGTCCTTTGGAGGCATGGCACCCCTGAGAGAATCGAGTCTGACAATGGGACTCATTTCAAGAACAGCCTTATAAACACCTGGGCTAGAGAACATGGCATAGAGTGGGTGTACCATATCCCTTACCATGCACCAGCTGCAGGCAAAGTGGAATGGTGCAATGGATTGTTGAAAACCACTTTGAAGGCATTGGGTGGGGGAATTTTCAAAAATTGGGAACAGCATCTAGCAAAGGCCACCTGGTTAGTTAACACCCGAGGTTCCACCAATAGAGCTGGTCCAGCCCAATCCGAACCCCTGCATGCAGTAGATGAGGTCCCAGTAGTGCATGTCAGAGGTCTGTTAGGAAAGACTGTGTGGATAAATTCTGCCTCGAGTACAGACAAACCCATCCGTGGGGTTGTCTTTGCTCAGGGACCTGGTTGCACATGGTGGGTAATGCAGAAAGATGGAACAACACGTTGTGTACCGCAGGGAGATCTGATTGTTGGGAGAAAACCATCTGTAATGTGAAATGCCTGTGTACCTCTGCCTGCTGAGTGTCACTGTCACTGTTTGTACATAGCTGTACATATATATGTATGTATTGATGTGTGTGTGTAGAGTTAGAATATATTAGTTTGGGCATTGAGCCAACGATAGGGGATAAGGGGTGGAATGTCTTGGGGTGGCTTTATGATGTGTATCCCATATTCTTGCCCTATGCTCAGAAATTAACTTTGTGCCTTTCTATGCCTTTAAACTGAGCCCAAGAGGGGGAAGGAAAAACTGAGCAAAATTTTTTCAAAGCAGTTTGCAGCTTGTTCAAGATCACACACAGATAGCGACTTTTTTTCCAGCTGCAGCAGGGGAGGGAGGAGGCACCTGGCTTGCTGCTGCCCCTTCAGTTTTTGGCCAGTTGTTCATTTTCCTTTTCTCCAAAGAGAGACTGAGAGTTGAACTTTTTTTCCTTCCCTGCAATTTCAGATTTTATCTCTTTTCTGCTGGACTGCTTCAACCTCAGAGCACATTGGGAGGACTTTCCACGAGGCACAGAGGGCCTGGCCCTGGGCCAAGCCCCAGCTCCGAGGAGACCAAAGGGAGGACTCTAACACTTTCCCAGGTTTTGTCTCCACAGTGAAAGATTTTATTATTTAGCATTATTTTCCTTTCCCGTGTGTTTGTTAAATAAGTAGTTTTTATCTCCTTCACTTTCCTTCCAGGAAAATTTATTTTTCCCGAACTTGGTGGGGGAGGGGTGGTTGTGCCTTCCTCAGAGGATATATATCTAAATTTGGTCAAACTGGCACAAGGTGGAGTTTACATTATATTAACAAAACATAACTTGCTTTGTCAGAGACAAGGGTACCATTTGCCTGGAGAAACCGGAAAAGATTTCATGTATAATTTCCTTTACCTACCTCTTTGTTTTTCCATCAGTGTAGATTCCTTCTATTAGACTTTGAGGAGATAATTGTGAGCACCCTGAATTGTCCAGTGAAACTTCTTCTTCTCAGTTGTAGCATTTTCTTTTCTTACACTTGGCCACATCTCTGTGTTTTCAGCTGCTGTAGTGCACTGTATTTGAGGCTGTGACTTATTATGACAAAGAAAACATGATTTTAAATGCATGAGTTATTGACTCATTTGTTAAACAATCTACCAGCAAACAAACTTGCATCAGTGCTTCATAATTCATATTGACTGGTGCTTGCTGCTCAGAAAGAGCTTAGGATCTTGGTCATCTCAGCCATAGCCAGTTGTCCTAATTAATAGCATTCACTTTAGGGGTGTGTTTAAACCAAGATTGATTGCTGCCTGATCCAGCCATCTGAGAATGCCCACGGATTTGAAGCAATATAATTTTAACTGCCAAAAATTCCCTTTTTCATGTTGTAGATGTAACTCGGTAAACCATACATGCTGTGCAGACTTCCCATTTTGCAGGAAACAAAACCTTACTGTTTGAGGAGGGAACATGACCTTAAAAAAATATTTTCCTCATCACCAAAAACCAAGTTAATATAATGTAAACAAGTCATATGTAAGGTATTTATATTTATACGTTAAAGCTGGGGTTTTTTTTTAATATATACTATGTTGCTAGAAGAGATTGTTCAGGGGAGGGTTGGTGTGTGTTTGCACACAGACCCTAAAATTCCTGAAGTCTTTTGCTGCCCACAGGAATGTGGGGTTTGTAGGATTTACATTTGCAATGGAAAGGAAGTGAAGTTAAAAAGAAGTGATGGCGAATTGCCTGAAAATAATGGGGTTTGTCTCTTTTCAGAGCATGCACTTATATTCTGTTTTGAGCCATTTTCTTGTAAGCATACCATAAGGTAAGAATTGAATGTCAGTGCAGTTGTCTTACAGGAGAAAAGTGCATGAATAATGAATGCTAACTTGAAAGCAGATACTGCTGGTGATCATCCTGACTATATATGTGTTATATTCTAAAATGATACAGCAATTCTCAAATACTCACGTTTGAAGGAAGGAGAAACTATATTGCAGAAAATATGGAGAATATTTTATTAGTCATGAATCATAGAATGGTCTGGAAAGGATCTTAAAGATCATCTCATTCCAACCCCCTGCCCCTGGACAGGGACACCTTCCGCTAGACCAGGTTGTTCAGAGCTCCATCCAACCTGGCTTTGAACACTTTCAGGGCCGGGGCATCCAAAACTTCTGTGGGCAACCTGTTTCAGTGCCTCACCACCCTCACAGTGAAGAATTTCTTCAATATCTAAACCTACTCTCAGTTTGAATCCATTCCCTCTTGTCCTGTCCCTACATGCTCTTGTAAACAGTCCCTCTGTAGACTCCCTTCAGGTAGTGGAAGACTGCAATTAGGTCGTACCTAAGGTTTCTCATGAAACCTCAGAGAAATGGTCCTAACTGTATCTTTAGCTAGTTGAGTCTTTTCAGTGACAGCATTTCATGTTGTAACCTGAGGAGAAAAGACATCAAATGAAATCTGTTGAGTGCAGCCTGGGTTTAAGCAGGAGAAATTCCAGTGATTATACCTGGTTTTGTACTTTGCTAATTCCATGGCTTGCTGTCTATTTACAGTCTTTGTCACGGCAGTATTTCCAAGTCATTTCAATTAGAGAGCTGTGCAGATCAGGATCATTTGTTTGATGGGCTGTGTTTTGTTAAAATAAACATCTGCATTTTTACCCTACATTTGTGCCCAGGTGTTATAAAAAAATGTGCACCAACAATATTGACTTCTTAATTATTAGTGTCTGCTATGCTGGTATTTCCCTGGTTTCATCCCTAGAGAAAATACATTCTCTCCATTTGAAAGCAAAGTTTTTTGATGGGGAAATAGAAAAAGCAAGTCTCTTGGGAAACTCCTGAAATACCATGAACTGTCTGACAGGAACAAGTTTGAAAGCCAAAAATGCTGCAAAAGCTGTCTTTTCTAGAAGAGCTGCATACATATAAAGACGTTTTGAACTCCCACAAAAGAGACACAGTTATGACCTTTGGTTTGGGGAGATTTCTACCTACCTTTAGATAAGGACCTGGCTTTTGTGGTACCTACTCACGGAGTGACCAGGCTGTGAATAGACATTTGAGGGTTCCAGGTACTTAGCAGCTGCTGTGGATCATACTAGTATAGATATTGTGAAGGGGCCCAAACTCTTGCTGTTAGATAACTGAGCTCATACCCAAAAATGGTTGTGTTAGATAAATGATATGGGGGCAGGGGGTGGGTTAGCAATGAGAGATGGGATCATCTAAATGTTTCTGTGAAGTCTTTTTCCTATATGCTTGTTCATGAAGATTTAGGCAGTGGGCACTGATGCTTTGCTTGCACGGTCACAAGTTCTGTCTTACTACTCTGGTAGAAGAGCACTCCTGAACACAGGGAAAAACTTTCACTTCTGCTAAGCCAAACTGATTTTCCCTAAAAGCAGTGTTTGCACAATCCCCACCTTTGTAGAATCAATACAGCTGAAAATGTAGATACAATTATGGAAATACCTACTTCCCTCTTTGCTCCATTCTCTGTTTGGTCATCACTTGTAGTTCTCCCATATGGCTTATTACTCCAAATAGCCAGTCACTACAGGTAATGGTAACAGCGGTCTAGTTTATTAAAAAGAGGGAAAACTTTAACAGGAAGAGTTGCCCACTTAGAACAACTTAACACTGTAAGAAAGACACTATAATAAATCTCTTGCCAGCAGGTTTGGCATTGTTTTTGGAACATAAGGGATAGCTGGCACCTCAGTATAAAACAAGCCATAGCAGCATCTGGTGTCCAAAACAAATACTTCACTGTATATTTTAAAGAAGAAAAATAAGAAAAGGGAGTAAAATATCCTGGGAAAAACCTCAACAATGTCTCTTTTATTCAGACCTCCATCTTGGTAGTTGTTATGAATTTCCAAGCAGATGTTACTACTCCCTCCCATTGTTATCAGGGTGCCACTGAAGTTCCTTCTGGGCTCAGCTTTGGCCAGAGGTGGGTCTGTCTTGGAGCCAGCTGGTCCTGGCTCTGTCCAACATGGGGGCAGCTTTTGGTGGATTCTCACCTGCAGCTCCCCAGATGCCAAAACCTTGCTACAATCCAGTCTCCTCTGCAATTTCACAGAATCACAACATGGGTAAGATTGGAGGGACCACTGAAGATCAACTAGTGCAACACCCCTTCTCAAGCAGGGTTCCTTAGAGCATGTCATGCAGGATTGTGTCCAAAGACCTTTCGAACATCTCCAGAGACAGAGAGTCCACAACCTTCCCTGGCAATCTATTCCAGTGCTCAGTCACCTGCACAGTAAAGAAGTTCTTCCTCATGTTCAGGTGGAACTTCCTGTGCATCAGTTTCTGCCCATTCACTTTCATCCTACTGCTTGTCACCACCAAGCGGAGCCTGGCTCCATCCTCCTGACACCCTCCCTTCAGATACTTAGATACACTGATAAGGTTCTCCCTCCGTCCTCTCCATCCTAAACAGGCCCAGCTCCCTTGGCCTTTAGCTATGAGAAGAGAAAAGGAGAAAGAAGAAGAGCGTAGTCAGCAAACAGTTTCTCTAGCCTGAAACGTCTCTGACCTTGGAGCTGTTATCTAAAAGGCCCCTGAGCACTTTTACTGTTTTCCCTTGTTTTATTGTATTTGAAATTGTTTATTGTCCAATTTTGGAAAGAATTCCTAATGAAGCAGTTATAGAGGGCAACCTTGGTGCTGAAGGCCAGATCTTCCTGGCAGAACTGCAGTGTCCTCCTTTTCCAGAGGAACAGCTCTCTCTGACTTCCTTTCCTCATCTGTTGCTGTTTCTCATGCCACGTAATGTCTGGCTGGATCTTCAGTGACACCTTGGCTTGGGAGTTGTTATGAATTTCTAAGTAGATGTGATGCCATGAAGATTTTTTGCCTTCTCTTTTATACCCCTGTTATACCTTTTTACGACTTCTGTATTGTTAGTCCTTTTTGCCTACATTCTTGGACTTGTTTGTTCAGCTAGCAGACCAAACATTTTAGAAGCTTCGTAGCTAGGGATCAGTGTGCCCCAGAGCCCAAGGTCCTCTCCAGAACACATTCTGTAAACTAAGATAGAACCATCCAGGGGAAGGCTCCTAGGGGAGGGGGGCTCATTCAAGCCTCTCATTGGGGAATCTTTGATAGATATACTAATTAGTAAAACCTATAATGTTATACCCGATCTTTTGGGGGGGATTGTGGTGTGCATTTCGATGCATTTGACCTGGACGTGTGCACCTAAGGATCCTTAAAATAAATACCAAGGTAAAATCCCTTTTTCCCTTCTAACCGTGCTTGACTCTTGATCTTAAGAACTGGAAAAGGCATCAGATGCCCCTACACATTCCCACTGCTGTGGGAGTACAGACTATTGATCACAACTGCTGTTTACAGAATTTCCACTGAAATAGACATCCATCGATGTTTTCAGGAATGGTGTGGTGCATGCTTGTCTTGCATCATCTCCTGCAGTGGGCAGTCAACAACCTGACAGAATGCTGAGATGTGTGAGAGTGATGGACATGGACTTCTGTATCTTCTTCCTGGGCTCATTTAATAAAACTTGTGTTAAATCATAGAGCCTTTATTCTGAAATAGCTATAATGCAGTTCCACACTCTCTTTATTCCCACACGTGCAACTGGTTACACTGGACTGGTAGAGAAGCAAAACAAGGAATTCTGCTAGGATTCTTCTGCAGGGTCTGCAAGATTGGTAGAGACATACCCTGAGAATGGTTCTTGGAACGTTTTAAAAGGCTGGGTGATCTGATTTGTTTTTATGGTCATCTGTACTACGTGACTAAGATGTTTTGCTTGTTTTGATAAAGCAAAGCTATTAATTTAAAACTCAAAGTATCATATTTGTTTATCTTTGAGACAACAGTAAAAAAAAGAGACTTCTTGCATTCACTCCTTATGGTGGCAGACAATTTCTTGTCAAGACATGCCTCTGATGAAATTGTAGTTCAGTTGTGTTTCATAGGAAAAGCTGTTTTGGCAGAATTTTGGTTTACTTTGCAGTTTAAATTTCAGGTGACTTTGAGAATGTCAAGTTGTCATCCCAATGCCAGTACTAACATCACCCCTTATTTATTTTTACTAATATAATAAATATTAATAGAATTTTTAAATAGAAAATTGTTTTCCATTCATGAGTCTCAAAGGCTTTAAAAATGGTTAAAAATGCTCTTTCTTTCTGACAGTTAAATGATTTTAAGCACAGAATTTTGTACCCTTGATTGTTCAAAGGCTTACTTCATAGCTTATTTGCATAGTTTATGCATTTCTTGAGTAACTCCCTGAATACACGGAACTGACTAATATCCATACTGGTGGTAGTTAAATCATTTCATCTAGAGTACCCTAGTGAGGTGGAGAAGCCTGGATTACCATGAATAACTACTGGATTCTGATTACCTCTTCAACAGAAAATTTTTTACTCATTTTGAGTAACACTGGATTTGAAAACGAGATAAACAAAAGACTTACTTCTCTGCAATAGAGACTGAAGACAGAATTCTGAAACCACTGGGTGTCACTGCTTGACTGCCTTTTGGTGTTATAAATATTTACAGAGGTCTGCGAGGACTAAAAATAGCCTGCAACAGCTCTGAGTAGTTGCAGTATTTTCACTGGGAAAATACTTAATTGCTGTTCAAGAAACAGCATTTGTTATTAGTATCACAAGTTCCAAGAAAATCTTTCTAGTTTACTTGCAAAATGGTATCTTTGAAATATCTAATTTGTTTAGACTAGTTTATTTTTCTGGCAGCTTATAAAATATAAAATGCTTTGTTGTAGTAAATCATCAGGAGAGTTTTTGAATACAATGACACTGAGGCAGGAGGAAAAGAAAAGGATGTTTGTATTAACTGAATAATTTGCCCTTTCTTGATGTTTTTAACTCTCTTGAGATTATCAGCTTACTAGGGCACAAATATTTTGAAAAAAAGGATAGAAATTCTGAACAAACACAAATAAAAATATAAAAATCTTAAAGATATGTAGTATTGTTGTTTCCATTTATGGACTTGTTTTTTTCTTAGTCATGATTCAAACACTTGCCAGAGAATGGGGGCTGATCCTGCAACCTGAAAGCAAAATCTTCAATTACAGTGGTAATTTGAATTTAGCCCGACTGTAGTTATAGTTTCACCCAGTCAATGCCTTTATTGACATAATATACATGACAGAAAATACATGCTAAGAAAAATGTTAATTGTCAATTTAAAGTGCTATGCATCAATGCATTATAAAGGCATTGCTTCATGATCTTAGGGTATTTAAAGTCCCTGATGATGCCAAAAGTATAACTAAGGAAAAAATCAGTAACACTCCTCCCCCCCCCCCCCCCCCCCCCATTTCTCATACCTTCTTTTAATTTCTTTTTTAAGTTTCAGAATTTAAAGTTTAATTGGAATGAAATTAATTTGATAACCTTGAAATCCTGCTCAAAAGAAAGGAATCTCTTCTCTTATTGATAGTCTTTCTAAAATTCCAGTTAACACACAAGTAACATCCTGTGTCTCATTATTGAGGGTTTGGCACTAGCAGTATTGCAGTATTGTAACTAGATCCAGTTCCTTCCTTGTAGTCTGCATCGGTGGCAAAGAAGCCCATTAATTTTCTGGAACACCACAGTGTAGCACTGTTACTCATTTTTAAAACTGGGCAATGAGTTTTCTACCCTTTTTTTGTCCTGTGTTGCATAATGTCCTGATTCACAGCTAAAGACAGCATATTACTCCATATTCTAACAGTAGGACCAATTGCTCCAGAAAAGTCAGCTGTGGTTTCTCTGAGCCGCTTTCATTTAATTTTATTTTCCTCTTGTACACATCACTTATTTCAGTATTCAACACTGCTGCTTTGCTGAGAAAGTTGCAGCCCCTATCTAACTCACAAAGCCTAAAGAACCTCCATAGCTGTGAGTGTTCAAATCAAAACTCACATAAAGCTAAGACAGTATTTCTGTATCTCTCAGAGAGGATACAGATCTCTCTTCCAGAAGACTTCTCTACCAGCTCATTCACAGACTCTCAAACAGAAGAGGAATAATCTTCTACTTGGATAGCAAGTAATTGACAGGGAACAGCTACTGTGTCCCTTCTGTTAGATTCTGCCCTAAACAGGCAAACCCATGGATATTTTCACCTGAATTACTGGAAAGGAAGCAGCAGGAAAATCAGTGTAGAATACAACAAGACTCAAATATTATTGAGAATATAAATTGCTTTTATAAATTGAACTTGAAACCCAAATATAACCAAGCTCAACTCTACAGGACCTAACCTAAATTTTCTCCAAAGATCAGCTGGATCTGGGAATCTGATAAAAATCAAGAGCTCAGCTGAATCCGGACTGGTGTTACTGTGGGTGTGTACCTTGCAGTGGAGGAAAGAAACTATTTCCACAAGAAGCAGCACAGACTGGTAAGATGTGGTGATTGTACGGACAAAAAATACGGAGTAAGCCTCCGAACTCCAGTACATAAACTAGGGAGCAGATAAAGGGTTGATGTTAGCAGAAAACATATGATCAACTAAGTTTTTAGAAAATCACAGAATCTGATGACATGATAGAAATATCTTTAAAATAAGCAAAAGGGAAAGTGCCAAGGTTTGTGTGGTGAAATAAGAGAGAACCCCCAAGACAGGAAATTCCCCACAATAACTATGGGCTGAGATCATGTATTTAGTAGGAAAATATTTGTATGTATTGGGGACTGAAAATCCTAATCCTTCAAATTGGCTTCCCTCCATTAATCCCTAGCAAATACAATAAATATGGCCAAGGTTATATCAGAATGAATTAGAAGAATATCTCTTAAGACCAACAGATCCAGCATCATAAGGCTGTAGGTATAGTGCAAACATACTTGAAATTACTCTTGCAACTGTTAGAGCACCAATAAATGCAGTAAACACAAGTAAAGAGAAGATACATTCTTTGAATATATAATGGATGACTGCGGCAATTTGGTTCTGAAAATCTATGTTTTTCGAAATGTCTTCAGTATACAGCTTTTAATGGATATTTTCTTCAAAGGGCTTATCATAAACAGGGAAACCAACACTCTATTTCACAGGAAGTTTAAAATTTTCAGCAATTTTTTAAATACAAAGAATTCAAGTCAAGAAAACATAGATTTCTTGAAAAACATTTACTAAAAACCAATTCACCTTAAATACTTCCAGTTCAGGCTTTTTGACACTAACATATATTTAAGGAACACTATTCTATAAAACAAATACGACAAAGAGTCAGAGGACACTTCATGAAGCAGAAGTTATAGTAAACACTTACAGTCTTGGTGGAAAAAAATGCTAGTCATAGAATTTACTACAATCTCAGTAATATTTAATTTAAGAGTAATGATTACAATCTGCATGTTCATCTAGCTTCACTACATATGGTCTTGCTTCTCTGTATTGTTAAGTTCATAAAAAGAACCCCTTGAGGTACCACTTTTACATTGCCCTTTTGGACTTTGTTTGTTTTGCTTCCTGAGTTTTCCCACATGCATCTGATATTTGACCACTTGAATTTGTTAGTATGGATCAATTTACCAACTCATACAATATTTTCATGTGTGTTTATTATTTTTTCTCAAAATTCTTTCTTCAGCTATGGACTCCAAAACCAGATAATGATTTCTGCCACGGCCAAAATGAAATCTTTTATAGTTTCTAGTGTTACATTTTCCTCTCATTTCTGTGCTCCTATGATCTTTCAAGCAATACATTCCCTTCTTTTCCCGTTTATCACATTCATCCTCACTGACTACTTAAAGGTTTGGATGTATCAGATTTGAAGAGTCCCCCAGGCATTTCAATGTCGACAACATTGTTTTTCTTAAAGGAAAAATGCTTTGGCATAACCCCGTAAAATACTTGACTAGCTTTTAAAGTAATTAAAAAAAAATAATGGTCACTGATTAATTACAAATATTTGCCTATGTTTACAAAATTTATGTAATTGCTTGAGATGTTCAAACAGCATGCCACCCCATATCAATAAAACAATTAATTTCAGAAATACAGGTTCACAAAAAGAACCCATTCAAAGACAGAACCATTTGACTTTGTTTTTTCCTTTTAATGAATGAATAAAGGGAAAAAAAGGAAGTTAAAGACTGGCCAATTCAAAATAGGAATGAAGCACACATAAATAGCAAGAAAGTAGAGCCGTTGGAACAAAATGCTGGAAGAACTGAAGACTAGAAGATATGCTGTAGCCCAACTCAAAGCACACTGCTCTCCAGTCCCTCCTTCCTAATTCTTCATTGAGAGCATTACCTCACACCAGGTGAAAATGTCTCAACATCAGTGGGAACATAATGAAGTGGGAATTACTGGAGCAACAGCTATTTTTCCAGCTGTGTTTTGAAGAAGAAGGTATTTTTAAAGCTTATTTGGGATTAGAACCATTTCTTTTAAAAATTCTTAATTTACTTCATGTTTTGAAACAACGTAGAAACATCTCCCTCTCTTTTTTTATTTTTTTAAAGCCTGATAAGACTCTCTCTTGTCTATTTAACTTTTCCTACTTGAAACAGAGCAAAAAAATCAAAGTCTTCCTATTTATAGGAGTTAGTATCAGCACAGCTGTGGTGGTGCCTGAAACCAGGAGGAGCTGTCATTGAAACACAGGATTTGGTGTTTTGTCTCAGCACCCCTTCATTTTCCTTACTGAGTTGGAGACTCTTTCAAACAGGCATGTTCTTACTCTATTATTAAATTTAGAAAAATCAGCCAGTGATACTACATTTTGTACAACAACATATATAAAATATTGGTGCTGCAGTGTATGCCCCTTCACATAATCTGTCCCTTCAGCTGGGGTCTGTTTTTAAAAGCACCTAAACCAATACCATCTTACTGCATGCATTTTTTTTACTCTATAAAAATGTTTTTGTTCTGCATATAAAATTACAAATGTTTTTTCTTCCTGCCTCCAGTTCTATCTGGCTCCTAAAAATAAAACAGAATGTTTTTTTAATTTTCCAGAGACTCCTGCAATTTCACAGTTTGCTTTATATTAAACAAAACTTCACTTAGACCTTCCCAAATGCATTGTCTTTGCAATTTGTGCTAAATGATATTTACGGATAAGTTGTAGTTCTTTCCCAGTTTTGCCCCAAAGTAACAGACTAGATTCAGTGTGTTTTGGACCATGTTTTGGCATTATTCCAGCAATTTGAAGAGTGGTAGGTCTGATGTGGTACAACAGCTGGCATGAATTTAGGTATGGTTAGATGAAGATGATGGTTCTTAGCTTCTAGGCCAAAATTTTATTTATTTATTTTAATAACCTGCACATATGCAGTGGCAATTCTGTTTCAGGCAACATACAGGTACATACAACACCCATTTTTATGCCTTCTTCTGCAGGAACTTCATCTCTGGCCATGGAGGAGGCAGCCAGCAATAGTCACGCAGGGCTCATACAGGAGTAGGTGTCAGCTCTCCTTCTTGCTTTTTCTAGTGATATCGCTACCACTTTGTGTCCTTGGTTACAGGCCTTCCTGCACAGGTTTACATCCTGTCCCACCATGTTCATGGAAGCTGAGGTGCTCAGTAAAGCACATTTTCCTTGAAAATCAATTTCGAAGCCAGCACACAACCTCACATTTGAATGGGGGGAAGAAAAAGGCTTTGAAAATGCATGCTCAGCTAATCATAGTGGAGATAAGTAAAACCAGTTGAATTATTTGGGGAAGAAAGATTTATGAGGGGAATTTCAGCTTCAGCCTTAATTGGATAAGGGAAAAAACTATGGGATGCCAGTGCCAACAGAGCAAGTATGATGGTTTACAAAGTAGCAAACATGAACAGTAGGTGCCTTCCTTATAACATGAAAAGCACCATCCCTGTCTGAATTTAAAATTGGTTGGCTTGTCAGCTCAGACTACTGAATCTTTATTAGCCCATTTTCCCTTTTAAGTTCCATTTCTGTAAGAAATTTAAATGCATGCCTACTTTTAAGTTTAGGAGGGCTGCTGGTGAAGGCAATCTGAATTCCAAATTAGCAATATATATTTTAATACTCTGCCAAACAGGAGCTTTGAATAACAGCATCAAAGAATTGGGTATTTTATTTCCTTTACATTGATTAACCTGCGATGACTGTATGTCTCAAAGCTGCAGCAGTGGACGGTCCATTTGTCATACCAGCTATTGGCTATCTTGTGTTCTTTAGGGATGGCAGCTTGCAATAATATGACATCAGGAAGATTGATTTATTTTATCATTTTTCTGATTTGTGGAAGCCTCAGTCTCTTACATTCAGGGGCAGGATTTGATAAAAGCTCTACTGTAGTGGTTCCTAGTATTTATGGTGCAATATATCCAGAAGGGTTACTGTTGCCATCATGTTACCTAATGCGTTTTTCCTTTTGACTTTGAAATATATTATCCTGCTTGATATGGATGGAAAGGCCTGACTAGGTGAAGTCTATTGTATGATGCCATAGCTAATGGCATGTTGCTAATTAATTATAAAACTCATGGAGGGAAATGAAGTGCTCAGGAAAGGGGAATGCTTGAAGTTCCTGCACATGGAAGTCCTTCAGCCTTCTCCTTGGGACAGTTATTTCTGTAGATATGGGGTAAAGATAAGTGAACTTTCTCCCACTGCCTCTCTACCATCCTTTTGCCCATATATAGCCATGGCACCTTTGCAGCAAGAAGGTTAGTTCTGTTTTTTCCACCTTTAATCCTTGACCTTTTATTGAGGCTGCAACCAACCAAAGCAGTTTTATGTTGGTTTCCTTCCTTCTGAAAGCTGTCTACAAAGCTGGAGACTGAAACCAGCAACTCTTCATATATAACAGAGGACACTACAAAGGGCTTGTTAGCAGGAAAGTTTCCAATGATTGATTGTCAACATATTTTTTTAACTCCCTGGATACCAAGCAGCTTTAGGATAACTGGCCCTTTCTCACATTCTATTTCAGCCCAGGGTAGTAGATAATCTTTTGAGCAGTTGAAGTAGCACTGCAAAAAACAGCATTCTTCCTATGTCTGTGGACAGGAGGAACTCACAGACCCCAAGGAGAAGCCTCTAAATGATTTGCAAAGATCTCTTTTGAATGGCATGTGCACCTCTGTAAAGCATCAACCTGTGCCTGTGGTGCAGCCTGTACTGTCTCAATAACATTGACATGATTACTTTCATAGTGGATACAAATTTTCAGTGGTGGTTGCTTTTAAATTTACTAATATAGAAATTACATGACATTAAGGGATATGAAATGCAGTAAAATCTGGTTGGTTTTCTCATTCAGTAAAGAAACAAACTTGGGTAACTTGGGAGATTCTGTGTCTTGGAGGTCACAGAGAGATTAAGAATGGCACCACTGATTCTGCAACTATGTGGAGTCACTGTACTCCTGCCAAAAATCTTGTGGTTGCTGAGAGCAGCTTTGGTGATCTGCAGTGTGGTTATGCCTGCTGGGACAAGGGACTCAACCTTCACAGAAAATTATTCTTTGGTTTTCAGTGGGGTCTATTTACAGTTTACAACTGTTGGACAGGAATCTAACTTTTGACCTTCATGGAAAAGGTGGAAAAGGAAGGTGGCTGTAATTAACATAGCAAAAGCAGAGTGCACAGCCAGTGAGACCAATCAATAGCACACTTTTCTTTATGTTCTGTTACAAATATGACCTATGTACCTTTTCCCCAAGAGATAACAAACATGTTAAGGGCAATATTGGATTACTACATACTGCACTTCTGCATGCTGAAAAGTACCAAATAACTTTTATGGACTTCTACCCACCATACTCACACATTTGCAAAAGTCAGGTTTCCATCCTTTAGAATCTGTAATGCAGTTAACTAATATTTTGTTTATTTCATGAATCTAGCATATTTTTCATAGGTTTTGTTTAAGGATTTTTTTTCCTCCTCTTACACATAATTTTCCTGAGTTCCAAATAAGTTTTTCTACTCATCACAACAAAGATATAAGGATCAGTCCTCATGTTTTATTTTAATGAGCCTTCAGATGATACTCCCTGTGTCTTCTGCAGAAAGCAGAACACCTCCAGACTTTGCTTCTGAAAAGGGGTGGTTTGAATTTGAATCCTGTACACTACCTGCTGTGCTTAGTGCATCTACAAAGTTAATGACTGCTATTTTTGCCCAATTGCTTTCTGCTTGTGTACTATGTGAAAAGAGCTGCAAAATGATTTTAAATATTTAAAGAAGTGGGAAGACAGAATATTATTTAATAAAATTGCTATGCCTACTAGAATATCTGCGTTTTCATTACATCTGAAGTCTTGTTACACTTTGTTCTTAAATAAAACAAGCTAATAGCAGACAAACTTTTCTCTGCAAGTAAAAATCAGTAAGTTTTGGGCAACCCTTTCCCATGTTAAGGTTAAGGTAAATGCCTTGGATAGAAAGAGCTCTGAGTACTATGGAGGAAAGTAGAGGAGAAAACAATAAAAATAATACAATGAGGAGAAAACATTAAAAATAATGTATGAGACAGAAGGAAATGAGAGGGAATAGGGAATGAGATTTATAAGTTGGGGATTGGTTATCACAGACTCATTGAATGATATGGGTTGGAAGGGACCTTACAGTTCATCTTCTTCCAACCCTCCAGGGTAGGGACACCTTCCACTGGACCAGGGCTTTATCCAGACTGACCTTGAACACTTCCAGAGATGGGGCATCCACAACTTCCCTGGGCAACCTGTTCCTGTGTCTCATCACCCTCACAGTAAGAACATCTTTCTAGTACCTAATCTGAACCCATTCTCTTCCAGTTTAAAGCCATTCTCCCTTGTCCTGTCACTACAGGCCCTTGCAGTGCTCTCCAGCTCTCATGTAGGCCCCCTTTAGTTACTGTAAGGCTGCAGTAAGGACTCCCTAGAGCCTGCCTTTCTCCAGGCTGAACTGCCCCAATTCTCTCAGCCTCTTTATTGGAACTTAGTGAAGCCACTCTCGGCTGTTACAAATGTCCTTATTTTCCATATGCCTTAGAGTGTTTCAGTGGCTTTTGCTCATGACCTGGATGGGCACTGAGGTGAGATGGCCTATAGTTTCCTGGTTCTTTCTTTTTTTCCCTTGCTGGAGAAAAAGAGGTTGTGTTTCCCCTTTTCCAGTCAGTGTGAACTTCACTAGACTGCCACAACTTCTCAAATATAATGGATGGTGCCTTAGCCACTTCATCCACCATTTCCCTCAGGACTCATGGATGCATCTCATCAGGTCCCATGGACTTGTGCACCTTCAGGTTCCCTAAATAGACTTGGAACTGGTCTTTTCCTACAGCAGGCAGCTCTTCATTCTCCCAGTCCCTGTCTTTGCCTTCTGCAACTTGGGTGGTATGGCTGGAACATTTCTCAGAGAAGAAAGACAAAAATGTCATTGAGTACCTCAGCCTTCTCTATATTCTGGGTTACCAGGTTTCCTGTTCCCTTCCAGAGAGGACCCCCATTTTCCCTAGCCTTCCTTTTATCAGCAATGCACCTATGGAATCATTTCTTGTTGCCCTTGACATGACTGGCCATATTCAGTTCTATCTGGGATTTAGCTTTCCTAACCTCATCACTGGCTTCTTGGACAATTTCTCTGTATTCCTACCTTTCCTTGCTTCTGCCCTCTGTAGGATCCTTTTTCATGTTTGAGTTTGTCCAGGACCTCCTTGTTCATTCACACAGGTCTTCTGGCATTTTTGTTTGACTTCCTCTTTGTTGTCATAGCTTCTGGTCTTGGAGATGATCCTTGAATATTAACCCATTTTCTTGGGCCTCTCTTCCCTCTGTAGGAATGGAGGCTGTATTCCACAGTAGTCTACCAGGCAGATCGCTGAAGAGCCTGCTCTTCTGAAGTCCAGGGCAGAGGGCTTGCTGAGTGCCATCCTCACTTCTCTTAGGATCCTGAACTCCAGCATGTCATGGCCACTGCAGTCCAGGCTGCCCTTGTGCTTCACATTCCCCATCAGACCCTCCATGTTTGTGAGAACAAGGTCCAGCACAGCATCTCTTCTCATTGGCTCCTCTCACTTGCAAAAGAAAGTTAACACCAGTGAATTCCAGGAACCTCTTGGACTGTTCTTCCAACAGATGTTAGGATGATTGAAGTCCCCCATGAGGATCAGGACTTGTGAATGTGACGGTGCTCGTGTCTGTCTATATCTGTCATCTGCTAAGTTTTCCTGTTGGGGTGACCTGTAGCAGAGCCCCAGTATAATGTCACTTGTTCCTGACACATAAGTTCTCAGTCAGATCCTCATCTATCCCTATGCACTCCAGTTGGTCATTGACACCCTCTCCTTTTCTGCGCAGCCGGTCCTTCCTAAAGAGCCTGCATCCTTCCATTCCAGCATGTGAGTCACAGCAGCCCTCCCACCACATCTTCTCGATGTCAATGCGATGATAGCCCTGCAGGCATGTGCAGGTCTCTAGACTCCTTTTGTTTACTCCCCATGCTGCCTGTGTTTACATAGAGGCATTTGAGTTGGGCCCCCCAAGAGGCTGACCTAGTAGCTGGAATTCCTCTGTGCTGCTCTTCAGGTGCTCTCCCCCTGACATATGATGCCTCTCCAAGCTCTGGGCATCTCTTTCTGAAAATGACATCAAACTGGTAAGAGTAGGATGGAATGAGGTTCCCCTCCTCCAGCAACTTTAGTTTAAACCCCTCTTTCTCTATGTACAGAAAGGATTACTTTGCACTGGAGAGAAGGCTGAGATCAGAAAGCAAAATAAAAATGTAAGATCAAAGAGAAAGATGCTGAGTCAACAGGAGAGTGTGAAAAAACTAGGCAGTGAAACAGAAGGTGGCAAAAAAAGGAAAATTCAGCAAACAGCTAAAAATGGAGAATGAAAAGCAAAGTTAGAAGTAAAATAACAAACCCAGAGAAAAATTGTCAAGCAGGAGAGAGTAGATCTGACGGAGAAAGTCTCTTCATTCCTAGGAAAAAGGACAACTTTCGCCATGCTCTACTGGTGGTAGCAGTGGGGTGTGTTTCCTGCTGATAGGAAAGATAAGTTATGCTGGTTTGGGCTGGTTGGGCTGCTGGTGGGGAAGTGAGAGAGTGACTGCGTGGTAGCTGCCAGCTGGGGTTAAATCATGACATGAGTGCAAGGATCACTTTTTCCTCTTTTACCTTAATATGATATATGCCTGCCATGACATAAGGAAAAACGGTTTCTATCAGGTGATGACCTTTGTTTTACTCTCTTCCATATTTCTAATCCCCTGTATTTTAGGTTAATATTATTCTCTTCCCAAGAAGCTCCAGATGTTATGCTTCTATTTAATAATTCTCCTTAGATTAAGTAATTGTGATTGCTTTCTGCAGCAACCTGGTTATGATCTAGCCCATACCAATAGCCATTCTAATTAAAAGTTTCTCTAATTGACTTGATTTCATAGAGAAAGAATAGTCACACAATCTAGACTGTTGAAATAAGGATGCTGCCACTTTTCCTTACACTGAATGGGAGTCACTTTCAGGTATTTTACTTTCTCGAGAAAGGTGTTCTCTGCACCCAGGAAAGCCCTTTTAAGTTCAGCTACTCTTGACAGTTTTCATCAGCAAGAACCTCACTCTGAACTTATGGCTTTATAACCAGCTCTAAGGAGTTGCATACAATCTTTAGCTCTTTCTCTATTCTGCAGGTCTTGTATTCAGCAGGACCATTTATTTACTTACAATGTCCTTAAAAAGATACTATGCCACTTACATTCTTGTTCTTGTCACATTGGGAAACAAAATTTACCCTCCAGACTACACTACGAGGATATTAATCTGCGATATCGAGACCATGTTAAAGTTGGCCAACGCGGTGAAGATTTTGGTACCAGCAGCTAAGATTTCCACTCACCGTTCCTGGCATGAACATCAGAATGTGCCATCTGAAGGACACAAATGAGTTACTGGCAGCCACCTTACACAGGCCACATAGTTTTCGTATGTCCAAGAAGTTTTTGTGCTGATCTACACTGAAATGAATCCCAGAATGGGCATCTGGACTCAGCTGTTTCCATTTTTCTGCACCAGGCTTTAGAGTAAAGCAGGTGGAAGAAACAGCTGGAAACCTTCTGGAGTGCCTTCAGTAAACATTTCCACCAGTCTCAGCTGCACAGACCCTTTCTGGCTGCTAAATTCCTTTCACTTGAAATTTATATAAAGGATTAGCAGCTGCCAAATAAGCACAAGACAACTGCAACAGGTGATGAGTCTTTCATTTTTAGGAAGAAAATCCTAATCAGCCTGTTCCTGAGATAAAGACTCACCACAATTCACTTCTAATACTAGAACAAGATGTGTGGATTATGTCCGAGATCTGCAATTACTTTCTGAGTGCTATTTAGCATTTGCAGAACATAAGTATGCTGAAACCTCTCCTTTCTAATGTTGGTTTGCATTTTTCAGTCTCTGCTTTGTTAACAATCTGTTGGAATATGCTTAATACCTTGATTAACAAGCTTCAAGATTCTGGGGCTGATAGTCTGCAGTTTGTTTGAAATCTCACAGGTATGAAAGGCCAAGATGAAGCTGAACTATGCCTCTGCATAAGACTTTAAATTGAGTGCCAGTAAAATTCTTCACTGACTACATAATTATATGAAGGATTTATTTAAATGTGTTTTGTACCTACAGTAAGTTTTCCTCATAGAGGTTTTAAAATTACTTTTACTAGATATTTACATTCCAGTTGAATTCAATGCCTCAATGAGATTCAGGTCCTATAAAGAGCTAGTCTTAGCTTTCAAAAGCCAGGAAAAGATATACAGCAAGAGGGGTAGAGGGGAATACAGCTATGCTTTTAAGTTGTTACTACCCTGGAGCAATCAATATGATTTTAAGCTGTCAGCAAAGGCTGCGGGGCTGTGCAGCTCCCCATTTGCATCACTGCTGCTGCTCTGTGCTCATGGCTGTTACCAGGCTTTGGCATAGCATGGTGTAGTACAGGAACCTGTCAGAGAGAAAGAAGCTCTCATTTCTCTGACAGGTACATCACTGTCAGCCTGAAGCAGCTATCATGGAAATGTTTGATAGTCTTGGCATAACAGAAGGGTTGGGCCCATGGTTTGCAATAATGACTTTGCAATCATAATAAAATAGTAGTTGAAGCGGTCATTTCATAGTTTAGCCTTGTTGAAATTACTTCATAAATACATCATGTGCTGCTATAAGTACACTGACAGGACAGTTATTTCATCCTACTTTGTAGGTATTGACATCTGTATGTGTATGCACAATGTACAAGTATTTAATCTGAAAAATGGACTTACATGAGCAAGGTTACTAACTAATAGATATTTCATTGCTGCAAATATAGTACTTTTGCCTCTAATTGTCACTGAAGCAAAAATGATTACCCCCTTTTAGTTACTGGGATCCTGACTACATGTATTATTGATTGATCTGCAAAGCAGTTTATAAAGGACAGCAGAGCTGCTCCTCTTAACCAGTAGGTAAAACAAGTATTAGCAAATATTTTCTTATTGGAAGCCAGAAGGAAGAAAAACGTGAACATAGAAGTAGCCTTGGCACGCATACACTGAAACATGGGGAACAAGTGAAATACTCTGAAAACCAGTGTAGTAATTTGTTCTGCTGAACCCCTGCATTCTCTTTCTCTGTCTTGATGCTGCAGTTCTTAATACTAGCATTTAAATGTGCACTGGAGCACATTTCTCTCTGGTTACTCAGAAATGCTTGCTCTAATAACGAAGTTTAATTGCTTATCCTAATCACATGCTTCTGAGATGGATTTTATGGCCTTGCTGGAAAAATGTAACAAGTTTCATAGAATAAGTCTGAGCTGAGCCTTGGCAATGCTGCCATTTGTTTCTGTTTGCATCCCTTTCTGTTCCTCTCCCATTGAACACAATCATCAAGGTTTTCTGAAGTTTTCACACATTTCCTCCTCAGTCAATTTTCGATGATGGAATATCTTTTTTGAGCAGAAAATATTCAATAAATACAATGTAAATTCAAAATACATGTAGAACAACTGAGCTATATTTTCCAGAGAATTTCTTATTTTTATTTGTTAGCCTCAGTATACTAAAATGTAATAATCAAAGAATAATGCACATTACTACTCACATTAATACTTTAAGAATAAATATACTCCTAATAGATGTATAGGTCATAAACATGTATTTGAAAATAAAGCTGAAACTTTTAGAGAAACTTTGGATATACAGGCTCTATTCATTTCAATGATATGAAAATCTCTTCAGCTTGTAGGCTCTCTATGGTATTTAAGCATTTTCAACTTAGTGAAACAAGACATCTATTTACAACATCACCGCACGTAAGATGTTTGTGTTATCATTAATGTGTTGTGGTTGCCAGCAGATGAGGATGTGCCCTGAGCAAAGGGGAAACGGAGCATCCATAGCACCACATCTGCACTACAATGTATTTTACACTTGTTCGCATTCCTCTGTGGTTATTCTATAAGCTCTTATTAAAGCAGCTAGGAGTGTGTTTTAGGAAAACTGCTGCTTTTGGGTTTCTACACACTATGATTGAGCATACACATCATCACATGCTTGCAATCATGTAACATCCTGATAGCCTCTACAGCCATTATTTTATAATGTCATAGGTTAGCAAGCATAGTCCCGGAAGGGATGTTCTTGCTGAGCGGTGCTTACAGCTTCCTCTGGGACCTGATAGAACCTATCAGCTGGCCAGTTTGAATATGGACAATTCTCTAAGCCACTTAAAGTTGTGAACACCTCTGTGATCCACACTTAAGAATAGACAAATCCCCCCCAGCTCTCTCTCTCGTTTCCGGCGCTGGCACAGGTGGCTGCGGGCCCCGTGTGGGGGCCAGCGGGCCCGGCCAGGCCCTGCTTGGGCCAGGCCGGGCCGGGCCACGGCCATCCTGGAGCCGATGGACCTGTTCCAGCCGTGGAACCCCCCCACTGCCTTGCCGTGGGCAGCCGGAGCGGCTCGGCTCTCCCCCCTCTCCACTGCGATAAGAAACATTCAACATTCCAGCTGCAAAGCTGCAAGGCCGAGGTGAGATTAACCCTTTTATTGCTGTGAAGAGCTGAAAACCTGAGGGAAGAGAGAGAGGAGATGCTTAAAGCTGAAATTCTGTTGTGAAGCTATGATATATCAGAGTATCCTGTTGCAATGTCATGAAGATATGGGGGATGGAGTGTTCAACTCGTAAGCAAAAGCACCTGCGCCAAGATAGGCAGATGCTGACGCAGCTGTAATTTCATGAGAAGTTTGGACAGGGAGAGATGGAAGCGATGAGGACTTTAGTTCCAAATGGGAAAGGAGAAACCTCAGTTCCTAGAGATGCTCCCAGAGATAGCCCTAAAGATGAAGATGATGAAGACCCTTTGCTCCCAGGGAAGGAGAAGGGCCTCTGTTTTTGTTTCTGAACGGCTCAACCTTAAAATTGTACCCCAAAAAACTTCAAGAGTGGACCCTCGAAAGCAGTTGTGGGAAAAGCTGCAAGTCGGGGGGGGAAGGGACTCACATGCGAGCAGAGAGACTCCTCTTCCTAAATGGACTGAACAATATTTGGAAGTGGGCGGCTGTCTCGTTGTGATAATATTCTCATAGCATGGGCAAGAAGAGACTTCTCTTTCTAAATGGACTGAACAAGGTTATTATGGAAGTGGTAAACAGACTGAACATCTTAAGGGTTGTCTTTTTACATTGTCAGTGGGAGAAGGGAGGAAGGTGGGGGGAGGAGGAAAGTTCTGAAGGTGGTATAATTTTTTTTTCCTTCTTTTAGGTCTGTTAATAAACTTCTTTATATTCTTTCAAGGTTGGTGCCTGCTTTGCATTTCTCCTAATTCTTAGCTCACAGAAGATAAACCGTAATGAGTATTTTGGACCAAACCACTACACTAAATTGGTGTTTCCGCCCGGTTACAAACCCAACCCGCGACATATAGGTAAGTTCATACTTGGCAGACACACATATGAACTCTACAGATTTTCTTTTTTGCCTCTTCTATGTCACCTGTTGTGCTTTGGTATTGTGTAGCTGTTCGGCTGAACTTGAACCGTTATCAGTGCAATCTTAAGTGTATTTGGCAGTAGACCAAAAGTACAGAAAATGAACAAAGACTTTTTGAAATAATGGACTAGGTCCTCAGTTCAGATGCTTTGGTTCATTCTAGCTGAAGTCCTGTTCCAGTATCATCAGTGTCTTCAATCAATCTTTATTGCTACAACTTTTGTCACAGGAACTAAATAAAAGTCCTATTCCTACAGTCACTGAAAAATCACTGCACTTATGTGACCCTCTGAATGCATGTGTTGTCCTGTTAATGGTCTGCAGATAAGCATCCAAAATTCAAATTCTGTGCTTATTCTTGAAAAAAAAAAAAAAAAAAAAAGAGAGAGAAACAGAGAGAGAGAGAGAAAGAGAAAGAAAGAAAAAAAAGAAAGAGAAAGAAATAAAATACAATACATGTGATATAGAAACTGAAAACAATTTCTTGGTATCATTACCATTTTGACATCAGGATGAATATTTTAGAAGTGAACTTATGAACTCAGTCAAGTTTCAAAAACATTTGGATCTATCATTTATTTAGGGGTTGTTTTTTCTTTAAGTGGCTAATTAGTGAAGATGGGTGATTGCAAATGGATGCTCTTCCCTTGTGCATACCTAAATCTAGGTTTTATTAATGTGACGACCCTAACCCTTTGTGAAAACTTTCCCCTTGTGAGGGTACTTATGATGCCACCAACAAAAAATTACATTTATTGGAGGTTCAGGTATGAGGTAAAAGAAAATTCCTCTTGATACACAGATATTTGAAAGAACAGAACCATGCAAAACAGAAGGGAGGCTAATGCAATGAGGCTATTGCACTGAATAGAGAGTTCTCTACCATTACTGATGAGTGTAAATGAAAATGGCAAGCAGTTCCTGCTTAAATAGTAAAAGAAGTGGTTAGCAGCTTTCACAGGGAGAATAAATAGCTGAAATTAATCTAGCTCATTTTTAGAAAAACAAAGCTCTGTTTGATGTAGAAAATAAATAAGCAAGCACCTTTTCACCCTCTTTGATCACTCAAGAGACTCAATCCTCTCATTTCAGGTTGCATAATTCAAGAGTAATACTAACCAGAGGAACAGAATAAAACATATATATGCATATTTTTATATTATACTATGTGAAGTATTTTAAAGGATGGGATTTTATTTTAAAGTATGGTACTTAAAACTATAGTACATACATAATTTTAATACCCTCTCTCTCTCACACACAGATATGCACATATGCATGCATATATAAGTATTAACTGATGAAAGTCAGGTTTGTAATATAAGCACACAGCTTTGCTGCATGACTTTTTTTTTCTGTGACAATTTCTAGGTTGTAATCTGTTGCTGCCTGTTCTGAGCTTCCCTTCCCCCACCCCAAGACAAGCCAGGACTTGCCTCTGCCATGTGTTCTGAACTCCTTTGTTCCAAGCGTGGGCAAAACCAAATGTAACTCAAACTCTTTAGCAGTGTCTGATTGGCCGGTCACCCCGGGTCCGCCCCCAGTCCTCCCTTTTCTCCTTCTCCAAATAAAAGAAGGGCCCAAGAGGGGCCCCCCCTCTTTGGCTTTGCAATCCTTCTGTGAACATCTTGTCTCTGTCTCTATTTGAAAGCTTGTAATTGCAGGAATTGGCAACTGAAGACTATATTTCTCCCTCTTTGCTTCCACTGGTGGTATCAGTTTTGCAGCTACCATTTTGCCGCTTTTAGAGCTACTGAAATTCTGGCTTGCCCATGCTACCTCTCTAGGCTGCTCGAGGCTTTCTAAGGCATTGAACTATGAGCCTAGCCGGTAAAAGCTGTGAGTATTTCCACAATAATCTCTGAAGTTGTTGTGTGTGAAGCAACTAAGATGATGGCAGGTTCAAAATAAGGAAATAAAAAAATCATACTTTCAATCTGTACTTAACAGTGGGGATGGGTCCCAAGGGTTTCCTACATCACATACCTTTCTTCAGTAAAGGGAGCTATGTCTCATAGCGCTTCTTGACCGATGTTTCAGCCCATTTGTGCACAGCACAGTCCTTACCTACCAACCTCTGTCTTAATCCATTTGCTTATAGGCAGCTGCTGAAGATTTATCTCTGTAGTTTAGACTTTCATAAGTGATGGGTAATAATGGGTGTATAGTTCTAAAATACCTGGATTAATAGTAATCTAAAAGGAGAGGAGTGCAAGGAGAAATTGTCCAGCACACTGTTAAAACACTTTTTGAAAGGACATCTAGATCTAAAATGGTAGTACTTAGAAGTATTATCACTGTTAAAAATCTTCTACTGCTTTAACTTATAAAGCAGCTGTTTCACACAGTTTCCCAGTGAAATGAACTCACTAGGGTAGCTGGGATTCAAGGACACTTGGACCACTGTCCTATTGCTAATTCTGTGTTCACCAGGCTGACTCCAGAAGTGCCACAGTTCACTTCTACCACATAAAACTCCATGTTTATTATCTCCCTGATCTACCAGCTACATGGAGGAGCTGCCTGTTGGATCCGTTGGAGTGCTCTACAGCACTGCCATCCTGTCCAGTGTCCTGATACGAGGGTCACTGACCTGCCAGAATGAACACTGTCATATTGTTGGGACCTTGAAATCATTTGCAGCACAAGGTGGATTAAGGTAAGTAGACAATAAAAGTTGGCTACAAATTCCAAATATGGACATTATAGTTACAAAATACTTAGATGGAACATGCAGAGGAGTAATGTTACATCTAGTTGTGTCAAGATCTAAACCAGCAGGTCTCTCTTCCCTTTTCTTAAGAGGGTTTGTTCCTCAAGATCTGCAGAAAGTAATAAGATATTCCTGTTTTCTGGCTATCATACATTATCTCTTTCTGTAATTACTAAAGACCCTTTTGAATGTCTCCATGATTGATTCAATTATCAAGTAATTTGCCTGTAGAGGGATAAGTCTTAATTGGCAAAATGTTTGTCACATACACTCTTTTGAGTTCACATTCCATGGATATTGGTGCCTCACATCTTACCCACACCCCTTGTCATAATAAATAAACACAGCTCATTGCTGACTCTTGACTCAGGCCAGCTTGACAGCAATCAGTCACTTTGATGTGATAATGGATTTGTGGAGACTGACCTTCAGCCACGCCTTAAAAAACACCTTGACAAATCGCACACAGACACTGCAGCTGAAAAAACTCATGATTTTTAAGCAGTGACAAAGAGATGAGGGCAGATCTGTCGAGTGTTGTGGATTTGGCAAATGATTCTGTGGTTACATGACTGGCATTTCTGTTCTACTATCACCTAAGAAAAATTGCTTCCCTATCGTTCTGCCCGGGAGCTGGCATATCTGTGCACTGTCTTGTACTTGCCTACCAGTATTATATATCCTTGCTCCTCAGAGTGTGGTCAGACCATACAATGAGATATAACAAAATGTGACTGTTGTGGATATTTTTTGTTTTGTGTCATGCTTCCCTGAATCAATGTTCAGCAGTGAGAAACTTTGGTATGCCTTTCAACATATTTTTTCATGCCAATTTGAGTTACTTTTGATCAAATCTCTATGAAAAAGTGACTTTGTTATTCTACAATTAATTTAAAATACTAGGTATTAAAACATTAAATTAATTTTAAATATTTTTAAAACTTAGTTAACCTTACACAGAAAGGAATGTAGCAAAGGACGATCTGTGAGAACAGAGTGAGTTAAGAAAGATATCTCTCCTTAGCCTGAAGGGTTGAGATAATTCACTGACTATCACCTTGAGAAAATATTTAATTTTTTTATATTGATATTTAAGACAGCATAAGCAAAACAATACAGAGCATATCTCTGACCTCTAGCCCCACTTGTCAACCCAGCATGCTGGAAAAATGACTCTCACAAGAAATGACAATTCAAAGAGCAAAGGATTTACTAGGAGGTAGAGACATCTTTCCAATTGTGTTAGATATGTCCCATGATGTCTTATTACCTGCTCAGCTTTGTAGCTGAAACCAGTCCTGGGTTTCAAGAACTTTTCAGTAGAGGGAGGGATTTTCCCAGCATTGCAGTGTCTTCCATAATTTAGGCTTTTGAGGCAATTGGAATAAAGGGATTTCTTTCCTCACTTTGTCCAATCAGATTTCAAACTATATTCTATCAAGTGTGTAAATGGAAGAGCTTGGAATCAAACTGGAATTTTGGTGACTAAAATATTTACAAGGGTAAAAAATCAGGTCTATTATGAACTGACACCTTGATAAAATTTGTTGTTGTAAGTTAGTGCCAACAGAAGAAAAGGGTAAAAGAAAAATGTACATGCCAACTGTACAGGTTTTAAGTAGTATCCACAAAATCAAATATATTGGATAAAACACTTCCTCCAGTGTGTAAATCTATATAACTTGTCAGAGGTGTTACTTGGTCTCCAGATGACCAGCCTAAAAGAAGATCCTGAACTAAATTTCTGCCATCTGCTGATCCCACTGATTATTTTGACAGGTCTACAGAATGTTTAATTCAGTCCAACAAAGAAAAAAATGTGGCTTAATTGGAAAGGTAAATTGGTAGTATTATGCAGACCCCAGCAGTGGAATTCAGTCCAGTTTAATCAGCTGGCATAAAAAAAATCTATAATTCAAAGTGGAATTAAATTAAGAGTAAACACCTGCCTTTTTCTCCAGACTTTTCATAACAGCTAGGCTACAAATTTTGCTGGTAGCTGTGAATTCAAAAGAAAGTTTTACTAATTTGAAGCTCAGGAAAATCCAGTCCCCTGCTTCACTATATCCAAAGTTACAAATTATTTATTTATCTTAGATACAACTTTCTAAAACACTTAGCAATATACAGTTAACAAATAACAATTTCTAACAAACCCTACATAGGTCAGAATCTTCACATGAAAGAGTAAACTTGCATGTTATTAAAATTAATCCCAAATTAGCAAGTCTATCTAATTGGCTGTTCTTCTCTCTCATCCACATTCCATGTAACCAAGGAGACATAGTTACCTCAGATTCATATCTCCTCATCTCTCTAACTCATGTTAATGTGCCCTAGACATTGCTTTTCATTTACTTACCTCTGATCAAGTACATCCCATTTAATTTAAACAGGAGCCACTCCTTGTAAGCAGAGTGACACTTCATTTATTAATATGCCACTGCATTTATTAATACCTGCTCTGTATGTACAGCATCAGAGATACTTAGGAGCTTAATTTCTTTTTTTTAGGTGGCTGAATGGTGTGTGGATGCATGCCCAAGTGTCCAATTAAGAAACACATGAGCTTCTCAAAATCCAAATAACCATTGTATTTACCCCAGATATTTTGAGATATTCCTGCCCTCAGGTGGGGCTACCTTGTCACATTCATTCAAGCTTCAAGGCCTATTGTAAGACTTTGAAATCCATCTGAGCAGCAGACCAGAGAACATACGTTTACTCATTGTCCCTGACTCTTGATTTACATGGAGAACTGATGATTTTATACAATCTTTTTCCCCAAAAGTATCTTACTCCCTACCATACACAGAGCCAGCAGGGAGTAAGGACTGTTGCTGAAATTTTATCCCATATAGCTGTCTTTTAGCTGACTTTTACTCCCCTTTATATCCACGGGAGCAAAGGCAGGTCTGTGCCCTTCTTTCACAAAACCAGTCGAGCTGCCCACTGGAAGCTGCAGACAGATTTTCTTTTTCTGTATTTAGCTGTTATTCTTCTCTATATTAAAATCTTGGGAAAAAAGAGAATTCTTTCCTGTAAGTACTGATTTTGAAAGGTTCTGAAAAACTGTACTTTGGAACACCTTCTCATGACAGTTATTATTGACACAGTACTGAAAATACTCTGACAATAACAAACCAAATGAAACAGTTTTCTGAAAATCCAGTCATGAGATGTTTGAGTGCACATGTGCTTATTCTGTTTGTTTTTCCTGACATTTCCTGGCATTTCATGTTTAAGGCTGTTGTGACTACATTTGCCATAGATTGCCTCTGTATGAATCGTCCCTACACAATAATTTCACAGTTCTGTGGTTGTATTGAATTATGGACACACATCTCTGGAGCATTCAAGAAGAACCTCTTCTAGTATGATCTTCTTTAACTACAAGGGTAACTAAAAGCTTTTCACACTGACTATGTAGTTGCAAGTAGGAAATTTTCTTTTCTGCAGTTTAGCTGAGCTGTGAAATGAAACCACAGTGCAATAAACACCTAATTTTTTAAATGTGCGTGTATATACATATATAGGTATATATGCAAAAATCTCTCTTTCTCACTTACAAATATTGACAGAAGATGGGACAAATATATGCACAGGTACTGTTTTTCATTACAGTGGTTAAATTTCTTTTTCTATTGGTCCAAGTTAAGTAGGAACTCTTTAATATCTGAGGAAAAAAGATAAAGTCACGTTTTATAATGCTGTTTAGATTGCCTGGTGTTCTGTGTAATTATGATATCTCTATGTAAAACTGATATTGAATTTACTGGGAAATTTTTGGGGAAGACTTTTGATCGGCCTGTATTCAGAACCCAATTGCCTCACACATACATGCTAAAAACTAGCCTAGTGTAACTAAAAGAGTTCATAACTGTACTTTATAAAATGAGATATACATAAATTACTTCTGACCTCATAAGGTCTTAAATTTTGAGAACTGCTGATTTGCAGAACTACTCATGTGAGTAATACTGTAGTCTCTCATGGGGAACAAAAATAATAAAACAATTATTTGATATAATTGAATCACCTTGAGTGTCACATCAAAATAAAATTCTTGAGTACAGACCAAAGGTGTACAGTGAGAAAGAGGTGAACCTTAGGTTGGATAAAGATGGACCAAGGAAGGCAGAAAAAACAGAGTAAAATGATCACTGATTTCATCAAGCCTAATGTAGGTAATTAATGAAATAGGCATTTACTATTTTTTTGTTGTACAAAATGAAGAAAGTGATTTTAAAATGGAAAAAATTGACAGCTACAGGTAGCTTTAAAATTGTTTCTCAACAATATGGTTGAGATATGCTTTCAGTTCTTTGAAATGCATCCTGTCAACTTCAGAGGGACTAACGAGCTCAATTTCTCATCTGTAGAGCATGCTATGAAAATATAGTATTGAGATTACTGGGTAGAGAGCCTTCATGTCCCATTCAGCAGGCTCTGTCAAAAATGCACAAGAGTAGTGATGGAAAGGGATTAGCACCATTCATGTTTTATGGCATGCTAGGGATTCAAATATTGATCTATTTAGGCTTTCAATGGACAATATCTTCTTTTTCAGCTTTTACAGAAGGACAAAACCTTGACTAGAAAAAGAGACCTAAGACTTTAGAGAGGCTTTTTTTGTCCAAACTCTGAAATCTGACACAGCCTTAATGGCTGAACAAATTCCGTTGACTTCTGTGAACCTAGAGAAAACTTGCAGAACATGAAGATCCTGCATTTGTCAGTTGGCAAAACACCAGGAGCAAAGTCAAAATATCTTTTAAAAGCAGATACTGAACTTTGAAAAAGCTTGAGATGGAGCTGAATATGTGAATACATCTATATGTTATATAGATGTAATATAAATATGTGTGATATATATATGTGATATACATATACAGATGTGAATATATCTGAAAAGAACCACCTCACTTTCTCAGTAGATAAACAAATGAAACCTGACTTCTATTGATTTACTTCCTACTTGGTCTTTGAAATGGATCTGAAAAGCAGAGATAACATTTTATTCAACAGAAACACTCCAAATGATGGTCCTAATGGGTTAAAAATTAAAAAGAACTGACTTAGTGAAAAATGTTTTCCAGTGCTAACCAATTCCTTATGCTAGAGAATTATTATGTCCATATTGATAGTAAATTATCTGAAAAGGGAGGCTGGTACTTTAAAAGTACAGAAAAATAGAATGTGTCACCTTACATGGCACCTGATAAACATTTTTAACCTATAGGCATAACGTAGTATATGAGCTAGAGATAATTCTTATTTTGCAAATTTTTCAGAGGGCTTTGATATCTGTCAGCCAAAAATTACTATTAAAATGAAAAAAAAAGGAAAGAATTTAATGTAATCAGGATTTATCTAGTTCAGTAGGCCTGAGGATTACAATGAATCATACTTTTTCTCTGTAATCTAATTTGCAATTAGGTTTATAAAGACATCAAATTCTACAGTGCAGCTACATATAAAATTATAACTGATTTGGAGAGTGTTAATACAGTGGAGTTTTTTTAAGGAGTGTGTTTCCTTTTTGTCTATTGTCTTTTTTATTTTTTAAAGTCTTAAAGGAAAATCTTTCAAGGTTTCTACCAGGTGATTCTGGAGATAAGGTAGGCACTTGAAAATTTAAGTAATTCTTTTCCTTTCCCATTGATATTTTCATGGATTTTGGTGTGCCTACAGATGCTTAGGAAGGAACCTGCCATGGCTGACTGCTTTAGGGCAACAGGTGGTCATTTCTTGGATCCAACTACAGAACATTTTTTTTGGTGGCAGAAATGGAGAAAACGGAGAATCCCTGCAAAATAACAACAGCATCTATGGTGTATTAGTGAAACAGTTCATACCAGGCTCTTGGTGTGCAAGTGGCCCACGACTGTGTAAACTAGTGGAGCTACTCAGGAGCTTTAAGCTATGTGCTTTGTATTAGATTGTTTTGTCCAGCTTAGTAAAGAATTTTAGACTTTTAAATGTCTGACAAAATATATTCTAACACTTTGCAATATATATAAATCTTCAAAACATAGAATCTGAAGAGGTTCTCGAGGAGTCAACTCTTTCATTTAATTTACAGAAGCTGAGAAAACTACAGCAAAATTATGACATAATTAATACAGATATAGTTAAATGAATAAGATAGTACCTTTTTTTCTACTAGAAGAGCAACACAGAAAACAAATGTTCTCAGCTGGATGGAGTATTTCTGGGTAACAATATTATACAATTTTTAATTTACAGATTGTATTTTGGGTGACTAATATTGTCAAAAAGATAAATTATCTGTTCCAATATAAATATAGATTTAGAAAACAGTACTTAAGGGTTTTACCCAGTAGTTGTATATCATTGTCAAGTGTAGAAAAAAACCTCAGTGACTAAAAGCACAAAGTTCTGCTATAGAGAAGCACAGTGCTGATTAATGTACATTTTACTTGCAGGCACATTATTATTTTTTATTTGCAAATTAAGCTTCCCCATCTTCTGTGTTGCTGCATTCCATGGTCTCAAAGATAGAAATATACTCTCTCCTCTTTCCCTTCCACTGCTTCAACCTTCAGCTTCTCTGCTTTCAAATGATTGCCATGTGTATTAATTCCAGATGGGAGTAGTCTGGGACTGTGTGGTATTGATTACTTATCTCCTCATTTGAGTCACTTCATCTTGGTATTGCCTTTCATTTTTCTCAGGAGTCTGAGGAAGGTAATGAAAGCTGCTCCTCCTAATTTGTACCAGAGGCTATGATTTAGTAAAGTACTTGGACATGTTCTTTAAGTGTTTTGGTGGAAGGGTGAGTTAGGCAGGGGAGGGACTGAGGCCAGGGAAGTTTCCTCTGCTGCAGAGAAGCAGCTAACTAGCTCTGCACTGTTCTGCCTCATAATGCTATGCTGGGAAGAGGAGGCTACAGTGGGAACGTCAATTCTCTTTATTCCATTTCACAAATGAAGATGTGAGGTATAGAGAAGCTAAATCCCAGAACCACAAAGCAGTGAAAGACTACTCCTGCTGAAATTCTTGGGAATTGGATACTTACGAACGCTTTAAAGTACCAAGGCTCAGTCACTTGCTGAGATTAGTTTGAAAATCTGGGATAGAGCAGGGAACATAAATGTAGTACTATTGGGGTACTATTAATTTTTATTGTTTGGGGGGGAACTTTGGATTTTTCTACTAGCAGCTGGACAAAAGCACAGCCCTTAGTGTGGGATACTTTCCTCCATTCACCTTATCTGTGACAGAGCAAACAGCCCTTAGTTTCTCTGCTTAGATGATTCTGGAGTATTTAAAAAAAAAACAAAACATCCCACAGAAAGCTCTGGGAAAATGGCAATGCTAGTAAGAAAGAAAATTAGTTTGAAAGCAGTCCTAACATGGAACTTCTGACTCATTTATACTCCTTGAAATCTACCTGACTACCAACTTCACTGCTTAGTAACAGCAGAGGAAAAAAGGTAACTTGAATCTGATTAAAGTAATCCTCTCCCTGACCCTCTTGGCTCAGACTGTCAGCATTGCAGGTTGAGTCTGCAAGTAACTTCTTTTTATGCTGTCATCAGCTGTGAATTATGTGCAGTCTCAACCTTCTCTGACAACATGCTTAAATGCTTTGTTAGCTTCAGACCTGTACACAGGCTACACATACAGCCAGTGATTAGAGGCACTGGGGAGAGAGCAGACTATTTCAAACCCTACAAAAAAGAAGCAGTAATTCTGTTCTGACTTGCCCTCTGTCTGCAGCCTTCAAGCTTAGTAGTTCTCATCAGTCCCAAGCTATTTCTACTTATGGTCCAGAATATCTGCAGCCCAAAAAACCTCCTAGTCAGCCCCTGGAGAAATTTAGCAAAGCCTTGACATGTGTGACTCATGAGTTTAAGTCCAGATAAGACTTTGAACCAGAGAGTATTACTGTGTTCCATGTGAAGCAAATGGTAAATGTTTCCTTTTTTGTTCAATCTGAAATATAGCACTCTTAAAATACTTAACTATTTATAGAAAGTGACCTTGCAGGAAAGGTGAGTTAGCAGCACTATGATTTAAAAAAAGATTTTTTAAACAGTGTGATTGACAGTAGAATATGTTCAGGTTTCAAGTGAGTATCTGCCAGTTTAAGGGACACAATTTCAACATTACCTGCTGTGTTCCTTTAGTGAGTGGCATTCTGACAGCTGGGGACTGCAGAAAAAGAGACTTCCTTGCTTAGACTGCCATCATGAAAGTTCATCCTCCCCATTGTTTTGAACATGGAATTGACTGCCAGGATTCTAGCATCAGGCCTCAACACAGTGCACGTCATTGATCCTACTCTTTTGGAAGGGAGTTAATCTAAAACAGGTGGTAAACATACCAGTGGGTATTCACTGAGATGATGTCCAATTTGAAGTGTAATTTAATATAAGGAAATATGAGATCATAAAGGGTCAGCCTATTTTCCCAGGCAAGTAGCGATAGGACAAGGGTAAATGGACTTACGTTGCACCAGGGTCAAAAAAATTTCATCACTGAAAGAGAGGCAGAGGATTGGAATGAGCTCCCCAGGGAAAGGGTGGATTCACCATCCATGGAAGTGAATGAAGTTCAAAAAAAGAATAGATGTGACACTCTGTGGTATGTTCTAGTGGGCATGGTGGTATTTGGTCAAAGGGCAGACTTGATGATCTCGGGGATTTTTCCATACCTAACGATTCTATGATTCAGTGACCAAGACCACCAAATTTGAGCAACCAGACTTAAAATGGGTGTCTCCCAGAGGCAATTCAGTGAAGAAAATAGATTTTGGTACTCATTTGTTGCTAGGAAAAGTGTTTGTCTCTCCTTTGAGTAATAGATTTTGGGGAGATGACCTGGCCAAGCTCAATGTTGTCAGCTGAACAGCTTAATTTGTTCGTCTTTCCGCTGCAGAAATATAGGCTAGGCCTGAAAGAAGTAGGAAATACACCAATTATTTGTTTTTGCAAACTGCATGACCAATGATTACATAATACTGTTTCCTACAGTAAACAATATTGCATATCATTCAGCTCCTCACTTGCTTGGTTAGGAAGCTGAAAAAGTCCCTCTTCTAGATTCACCATAAATGGGATAAGCTGATACACTTGTATTGCTTGCTTTCTGTTATATGCAGGAACTGTGATGTGAGATGTTGCTCATCTGGTGTTGTCCGTGAAAGGAGATCAGAGCCCACAAAATTGGTGTCAGTGACCCCTGATATTCTTGCAGCTAGACAGGACCATACCACACAGACAGTGTTAGCTCCTCTTGTGATTCAAAATCATTCTGCTGGATTGCTCCCTGCCCTAAGGTGTGCTGCTGAGGCCCCTGGGGCCATGTGCTGACACAGCCAGGCTCTCACAGGCTCACCGCTGCTGAGTTTAAGGTGGCTATTAGTTCCAGGCAGGGTGATATTTTCAGGGAAGGCAATATCAATGGATTTTCTCTATGGCATATCTTCCCACAAGGTCTTAACATTTTAGGGACCAGCAGAAGAGATGTTAAGCCTACACTTCTTGGAAGGGTCAATACAGTGGAAACAGCTTGTCTCTGTGAGCAGCCATGGTGCATGTGTCTGTGGTGCTAATATGTGACCTGGTTTGGGCTGGGGTAGAGTTAAATATCTTCACAGTGGCTGGTATGGGGCTGTGTTTTGGATTTATGCTGAACACAGGATTGATAATAGAGATGTTTTTGTTATTGCTGAGCAGGGCTTACTCAGAGCCAAGGCCTTTCTGCTTTTGTAGTGCCATGCTGGGGAGGAGGCTGGGGGTGCTTGGGAGGTTGGGAGGATACACAGCCAAAACAGCTGACCCCAACTGACCAAAGGGGTGTTCCAGACTGTATGACATCATGTTCACTATATGAGTGGGGAGAAGGAGGAGGTAGAAGATTGGAGTGATGGTGTTTGTGTTCCCAAGTCACCATTATGTGTGATGGGGCCCTGCTCTCCCAGATATGGCTGAACAGCTGCCTGCCCATGGCAAGGAGTGAATTAATTCCTTGTTTTGATTTGATTGCATGTTTGGCTTTTGCTTTCCCTATTAAACTGTCTTTAATTCCACACATGAGTTTTTTATCTTTTATCCTTCTGATTCTCTCCCTGACCCTGCTGGTGGGAGAGTGAGAAAATGGCTGTGTGGGGCTTGGCTGCTGGCTGGGATTAAAGCATGACAATGAGTTAGATTCTCTTCTCTAGTGCAAATGAACTCAGCCTTCTACTCATCAATGTATCTGAGGCCTGCACGCTCTTAAAGCTGTTAAAGTTCACACCCCACCATGCATTATTCCTGCCAATACAAACCTTTACCATCTTTTATTTATCTAATATAGCTAATTTTCAGAGGTCAATTTTATAACTGAAAGCATATTTGTAACCATCTAAATCTTCTTTGTGAATTAAACTGCACACGTTTGTAAATTCAAATAGCGTTTTGAAGAGCCAGGTACCTAAAAAAACCTGTTATTTTCATGAACATGAAATGCAAGGAGCTTGAAAACTGGGTGAAAGGTAAGAGTTTAATGGTACTGATCTGGCTGTGAGACTGAGGCTCAGGTTGTTTACTGGCAACAGCTGTGCCTGTAGTACAGCTCAGGAGTGTAACAACCCACAACAAAGCACCGAGGCATAAAAACCCACTTCCTTCATATGGATAGGAAAAAAACCAAACAAACCATGTTTTCAGATCTTCGTCTGAGGAATTTTGCCTGTGTAGTACTCACTTTTCCAGTGTGAACCCAAACAGACAATTTTGCTTTATTTCTTACTTGCCTTAGGGAACTTCTTCACTCTACAAGGAGAGCCAAACCCAGAAAATTAATTAGACTTTCTGAGATAGGTTCATTTAATCTGTATCTTTCTTCCTAAATGAGAAGGATAAGCTGTGGGGAAACACAAAAGGTGGAAAGGATTTTAGGTGTGAGAAATAAAAGCAGGCTTCAGAAAATAAAGCAAAAGGATTTAGGATTTAGCTTTGCCTGTGAAAACTAGAAGAAGATAGAGTTATGCAGTATCAAGGACATTAAAACAAAGGGTTTCTAGGTTTGGGCTAGATAGATTTTGGAGTTGCAAAAAAATATGCTTAGCGAGATAGATAAGTTTGAGCCTTTTAACGGGATATTGTGTATTGTTATGTCAAGGCATAACAAGCCAGAATTGTGTTCAACAGTTGTACATGCGCTATTACGAATTGGTTAAGACAGCTGTCTGTAACTTTTAGAAGCATGCTGATTGGCTAAGGAGCTTTTAAAAATGCTTTGCAATCCGGAAGTTGTTGGATGTCCTTGGCAGCTTGAGCTTTGTACCAACTCTGTCTCCACTCGGTATGTGAGACTGATAATGGAATAAAATAATAAAAGGCTCCTGGAGCGCCAGGCTCCCCATCCCGTTTGTCGACAAAGATGCCGACAATAAGCCACTGTCTCTTAAAATTGCTTGAAATTTCTGAATTACAGGATGGGTTAGTAAATACTTCATTCTAGAATAACAGGATGGATATTCTTCCATATTGATCTCTAGAGAAAAGAGTTGCCACGGAGTGGTTATAAGGAAGTTTCTTGCCCAGTTATCTATCCCAATAACTGTATCTATCACCTGCCTGAAGAGAGCTTAGTTACTCCATTGAGTCCTATTGTTAAGCTGTTAAGTTTACTCAATTTTTATCTGAAGAAAACATATAAGTCAATGCCCAGGTAAGCTGCAGGTCATCTAGACCATCTTTGGTTTGTAGTGCTTTTCAGTTAGCAAACTCAGGGAATTAAAAAAATCATCATGCCAATTGTATGTTTCATTATAGGATTTGGTTGACATCATTCCCAAGCAGGCATCACAAAACTCAGTGCTGATACTTGGGTCTCTGATTATCTAACCTCTTTGCACTTGTTTCTAAATATTCTCTCTACTGGGCCTCCAGATGCTTTTCCAGATGTCACAGAAGCTAGAGAGCTATTAAGAGCCCTTCTTCCCTTATTCTCTTTCTTCCTATCTCCTGCAAGCATCTTCTTTCTGCTACTGTTAGAACACGAACACTTGGCTATCTTTGCTAGATGGCTACACATTCCTGGGTTTATCAGCCCTTAGACCATCCATTATAAACAAATCCACAGTCTTGTACATAGGATCCTTGTCCAAGTATGTCCAAGTATTCTGCTGCTCTGTATGCCAGTTTCCTACTCCCTAGCTCCTGCAAACACCACACAACATCATTCGCACCACCGTATTTATTTCTCTGGGTACATTCTCACTGCCATTTTTTTTTTTTTTTAAGTAAAGAAGGGATTGACTGCATAAGTCAGAAGCTCTGACATTTCTCTCTCATTTCTACTTCTATTTTCAGTACTGCTTAAAGAAAAAGGTGAATATGACCTTAGGTTCCACAATTTCCCTTTTAGATTTTTAGATTTGCTCTTATGTATACATGTCCTTGCATTATACTATCCTGGTTCCGATGGAGTTCTTGCTACGTGATGTAAAGATTCAAATTACTTGAGTGGTTTAAATCTCTTCTTAAAAAGCCTTTATCTGTAAGAAAGGATCATCACATTTTTAGTATTTTAAGTGTTCTAATAAATTAACATCATCCTGTTTTACATAGTTCCACTGTGGATGCCTTCCTGCATCAGGGGAAGATGTACAGTTTTAAACATTATCAGTAGTTTCACATTCCTCAGAGTAGGCTGCAAAATATCAAGCTGCTGTTGTCAACTTGCCAAAAAGAGAGTCTGGTTTGTTTTCCCTTTCATTTTAGGGACTGGGAGAAGTTTTATTTGCTTTTTGAGAGGTCCCTAGTCAATGTTTTTAAAGAGCTTGAAGTGAACCTATAAGCCACGAAATGCCTGGCTAGGAAGAAATGTATTTATCAGGACCTAACAGCTGGATATCTTGCAAGATGCTAAGATCTCTTCCCAATTTATCATCTGTGCTTAAGCATGACTTAAAGCTGAGCTGCTTTTAATTGGTTTTGGATCAGGCACTATTATTTATTCATTGCATCACAGGGATGTTCAGGATCTCCAGTTATGGAAATTTACCCTGCTGTGGAAGAAGCCACAACACAAACCAGAAAGTCTCTTTGTGATTGAAATTATATATCACAGCATGATTTATTTTTCTAAGAGTTATCTGAAAATCTTAGCTATTATTTCCAAAGTCCCATGCAAAGTAATTTCAAGTTAAAATATATGACTGGTAGGAACTAAAAGGAAATCTGCCAATGTTCTAAAAGAAACAAATAATATTCTTATCTGCATGACTACCTACAAAATTCCATTAAATTAAACATAATTTGGGGATCTATCTTACTGTGTTTGCAACAATAGAGAGGTGTTTCCTTGCAAACTCTGCAAGAGCTTGAGGAAGTTATTATTTTATTGTCAATACTTCACAACAGGGTAAGGGAAAAAATATCCCTGTCCACTAAGACATATGTGAACTACAGGATCTTCTAGGTCACTATACCTTTTATGCGGTTAATAGATGGAAGGCCTTAATATGCAGAGCTCCTTAACTAAATTAGCACAGAGACATGATCCTCAAATTGTTCACTGATGCTAATGCTATGATAGCACCCTTGCCATGAAAAAAATAAACACCACATCGTGGTGTTTCCTTTGGCTGTACATGTGCTGCAGACTACAATTTCATTCGGAAATTCTTATTAAGATTTATTGGTACAAGTTGCTGTTCTTTTTTACGTATGTAACTTCCTTACTTTGCTTATCAGGTTTGAAAACCTCTTGCCTACAGCTCAAAAATGCCCTGTAATATCATTTTAGATGTGTCCAGGGAAACCTTTAATGAACTAGAAGTGTCAAGTATCACCCTATTTCATATAACAGTTTAATATTCAGAATGAATATTACAGGCAAATGGATTAGTTTTCTTTGATGTTTATGAAGTTGCTGTAAAAGCAGATGGATAATCACTATAGCAACTTAACACATAAGGAGAGAGACATTGAAAAGCATTCCATAATCAGCACTGTGACCTTGACAGCTCTCACTTCCAATTGCCTAAGCAATATATTTCATCTGTTGTAATCAGGCCAATTTCTTGCATACCAGTAAAGCTAGTTGGACTATCCCAAAACACACTCTGTGTTGGAGTGAACAAATCTAAGAAAGGTCATGCATCTCAATTCATGATATTTTATTATGCTTTCCCCTTTGGCATCTCATATAATTTTGTATTTCAAATTTAGTACACTGAAATAATTAAGTAATAAGTGGATGTCATTGATCTCAAACTTTGCAAGACACTGTCTCTCAAAGGTTCTTCATGGACAAACTGAGAAAAACAGGCTAGATAAGTGGATCACCAGATGGGCTGAGAACTGCCTGACCTGCCAAGCTCAGAGGATTGTTATCAGGCACAGGACCTCCAGCTGGAGATTTGTCTGTAGTGGTGTACCCCAGGGGCTGATGCTGGGATCAGTATTATTTAACAGCATCATTGACTACCTGAATAATGGGACTGAAGGCAGCTTTGGTATGTTTGTAGATGATATGAAACTTTGGAGCAGTGACTGATGCACTACAGTTATGTTACCACTTAGAGGAACACTGACAGTCTGCAGAAATGAGCTGAGAGAAGCCTCATGAAGTTCAACAAAAGAAAATGCCCAGTTCTGTTCCTGAGGGAACAGCCTCATGCAACAGTACAGGTTTAGACAGAGTGACTGAAAAGCAGCTTGGCAGGAGAAGACCTGGGTGTCCTGGTGGACACAAACATGAGCAAGCAATTCAGCCGTGGTGTAAAGGGTATCAGTAGTTCCCTGGCCTGTGATAGGAAAATTGTTGCCAATAGGTCAAGGGAGGTGAGCCTCCCCTTCTACACAGCACTGGTGAGACACATCTGGAGCCTGGGTCCAGTGCAAGGAAGACATGGATGTTCTGGAGAAACTTGGAAAAGGGTCAGAAAGATGATTAAGGCACTGAAAATGTGTTGTATGAGAAAAGGCTGAGTGAGCTGGAACCTGATGTGAGAAGTGGTAAAAAATGGATGAAACTAGACAGAATCAGTGACAGGACAAGAGAAACAATAAGCACAAAATTAATTATGAAAATCCCAACCTAAGCATAAGGAAAAAATCTAAACTGTGTGGGTGGTTCAACACTGAACAAAACTGTCTTCCATCCTTTAAATAGTTCAAAATCCAGGTGGACACGGCCCTGAGCAACCTGCTCTTGGTGACCCTGCTCTGAGCAGAGGGGTTTGACTAGACCATTTCTAGATGTGCCATTCAGCCTCAGTGACTGATTGTGTTGTAACTCATTGTGATAGGACTCGAACAGAAGGAGGTGACATCTGATTTACTCCAGTTAATCTACACGTCTGCAACTGTCCAGAGATCTTCACATTTCTTGTAGTAGGCTAGCCTAATGTCAATACTGCATCCTGTTCTGCTGCCTCTCTCATGAATTGGGATCATTATATAATTTTTTGATGGGAACAGAAATAAAAAAATCTGTATCACGACATTATCAGTAAGATTTGTGGAAAGAAGAAAGGAAAAATAAGAAATGAGACCCAGCACAACTTCCCTCTGGAAAGTAGCGTTTCCAGCTCCAGAGGGAGCAGACAAGTATGTTCTTCTATGGACCTACAAGTTGAGGACATAAACTATTCTAACTATACCGTAATAAGATTAAAAATGAGAAACTAGAGGTATATCATTGTCTTAGCTGACTACTCTACAAGTCGTTTGGGCATGTGAGTACCAGTTTCCATGAAAATCTCAAAGGATTATATTTTCTCAGAATTTCTGGTTTTTATTAATATTCAGCTGAGGTGAAAGTATCACATGAACAGGCGTTAGAACATTTCACAGATTAACCAGGGAATCTTGAGTATTTATTTAGTTCTCAGAGAGATTTATGTGGAAAGTGATGCAGGCTTGTCTCTTTCTTGCATAAACACAAGTACTGAAAAATCAAGTGACTCATTCAAGGTAAGGAAGGTGGCTGACAGCAGAGAGTGGCTATGCCTTAGTCCAGCAAGCAGAAGGAGCCTCTCTCTCTTATTTTTTGTGTTTGTGCTCCAAGCTGAAAACAAAAATATGGTATGTACACTTTGGTTTACATTCAAGCATTAAAAATTAATAACTTTGTCCTAATATAAAAATCTCTATTTTAATGAAAATCTTGGATAAGGTTTTTATTTCACAGTCAGGCCAACAATGATAGATAACAAAAACTGTTATTAAAACCTACATCAAGAATTTTTTCACACCCCAGCCATTCTTCAAATAAAGATAGAATTTCTAGCTTGTTATACTGAGCTGACTAATGGAAACTTTTCTGACTGAGAGTAAAGATGCACTGCTATCACTTGTTTGTACATAGGGGATGAATTACCCTTCTTTCACAGTAGAAAGAAGAGGCACATGTTGTTTGTTTCTTAAAATAAACTCATATTTTTTTAAGGAAGTAAGAAGAAGTTACAGCAGAGTTTGTCATACTGAGAAATGTATAACTCATCCTTTTACAGTGTCAGAGTTTGATGCTACACCATGAATGTCCCTGGGATTTCATGGAGTTAATTTTGATCTGAAAAGCCAAGAGGCTCCAAGATAAGATTATCACAGACAGCAACCTCCATGTACTCCTTTTGATTATGGTGAAACAAAAACCACATGGGAGAAATACCACCACTCAAATACAATTTTGTATCTGAGAATCTGAGAATTGAAGTAATGAAAGGAGCAACAGAGGCACAAGCCTTGTTCTTTGATATAGAGATGGGAAATAAGAAACTCAGCTCCCTGAAGCAGCTGCACACTGCACATTGCCAGTGGGCAGTTTATCCCCAGAGTGCTTTCTCCAATGCTATTGAGTACTCACTGCATGGTCCAACTTGCTCATTTGCCTAAACCAATTCAAAAATCACACGCGTGAGCAGTCACTGAATGTCTTGTATGTGCAGTTTGTTATAACAGACATGTGTATGAGCATCTTCCCATGGTCCCGACCTTAGAAACATTTGGGGTTGAAATAATGATTAAAAATGTGTGGACAATGTGTAGATAAAATTATTATACTTCATGTTTATTTTGGTCTTTTTCAGATCAGGAGAATACTTGCCTTGTAGTGAGCATGTGCAGCCTTCAGAAGCATAACTAAATAAGAGCCTGAGTGTTCAAGCTGCTCATGGCTTGGATGGGTGCACTGTTTCCTGGGTAAATACTGTCTGGATGGAGGGATCCAGAAAGTGATGATGAATGGAATTAAATCCAGGTGTTGGAAGGTCACACATGGTGTTCTCCAGGGTCCAGTCCTGTTTAATATCTTTTTCAATGATATGGACAAGGGGATCAAGTGCACCCTCAGACATTTGCAGAATACACCAAGCTGGAAGGAAGTGTTGATCTGTTATAGGGTAGGAAGGCTCTGCAGAGGCATCTACACAGGCTGGGTTCATGGGCTGAGACCAATGGTGTGAGGTTCCACAAAGTCAATGTTGGGTCCTGCCCTTGGGTCGCAATAACCCCATGCATTGCTCCAGGCTTTGGGAAGAGTACATGTAATGCTGCCCATCAGAAAAGGATCTGGAAGTGCTGTTGATATCCAGCTGAACATGAACCAGAGTGTGTCCAGGTGACCAAGAAGGCCAGTGGCATCCTGGTTTGTATCAGCAGTAGTGTGGCCAGAAGGACCAGGGCAGTGACAGTCCCCCTGTACTCAGCGCAGGTGATACCACACCTCAAATACTGTTGCAGTGAGTTATCTTGGCTGGACACCAGGTGCTGCCAAGCTGCTCAAACACTCCCCCTCCTCAGCAAGACAGGAGAAGAAAATGCAATGGTAAAAAACTTGTAGGTCTATATAAGGCAGTTTCCTAAAGCAAAAATGAAAAGTTGCACGTGTGCAAGCTAAGGAAGGAACTAGAGATTTTATTCTCTGATTCCCATCAGCAGGTGGTGTTCTGCCACTTCCTGGGAGGCAGAGATCAGGGCACCTAGTAGCCGCTCTACAGGATGAACATAAAAATTAATGCCTCTTCTTTCTCCTCGCTTTTCTTAACTTTTATATCTGAGGAGATGTCACAGGGTATGGAATATCCCTCTGGCCAGTTTGGTTCAGTTGGCCTAGTGGTGTCCCCCCCCAAGATCTTGCCCACCCCCAGCCTACTGATGGAGGGGCAGAATGGTGGGGACGTCGCCAATGCTGTGCCAGCCCTGCTCAGCAGTACCCAAACCACTGGTGTGTCATCAACACCTTCAGAGCTGCCAATGCCAAGCACAGCACTGTGAGGGCTGCTGTGGGAAGAATTAACTTCACCCCAGCTAGACCCAATACAAATGTGTTCACTTCTGGGTCCCTCAATACACGAGGCAAATGGTCTCAAGTTGCACAAGGGCAGGTTCAGATTAGGTACTATGAAAAATTTCTTCACTGAAAAGGTGGTCAGGCAATGGAACAGGCTGCTCTGGGAAGTGGTAGAGTCACCATCCCTAGAAATGTTCAAAATACATGCGATGTGACGCTTGGGGATATTAATGTAGTGGTGAATATAGTGGAGCTGAGTTAATGGTTGGACTCTGTGATGCTAGAAAGTATTTCTCAACCTTAATGATTCTATGATTCTATGATCAGGCTCCAAGCCATCCCCAATATTGAGAGCTCAAGGATTTTGCTCCTGCCCTTGAGAGAGCTGCCAGCTTGGGAACCAGTTCCCTTCGTCTTCACCCAGGGCCATGAAAGCCCCCTCATGGAGACACTAATCTTGATCACAGAAAATCAAATGCTGGCAGTTCCAGTTCTGTGGCTCACTCTTCTACACTTGGCAGTGAGATCAGGACAATTTGCATTACACTGTCACCAGCAGGGTAGGATTTCCTTCAAAAGTATGTGATACCCACAGGTGGCAAAAATAGTCAGAGATCTTAGCTATCTGGCTAGCATACATTATATTCATTTTATTGCCTCTAGTAACTAGACGGTGGGGCTTCATGAATTACTAATAGGTATTAGTAAACCTGGAGCAGGGTTACTTGAGCCCTGAGTTTGATCTGAAATTCAGTGATTGCTGACATATTTAAAAAGCAGGTCTCTGGATACACCCTGTCATTTTTTTAATGGCCTCACTGACAACGGCACAGAGCCACATACAATGCACAGATGTAAACCTTCACAAAAACATTACATTATCTAACCTCACTCTGTTAATCCAGACTGTTCTCTTTTTTTGCCTATTATATATACAACTGGAGCAGAATAACTGCCTTACAGTTCAATATTAATTCTTGCTTACTAATAAAGCCTGAAAATTTTATTACAGTGGGAGCTTTATTAAAATAGCCTTCTGAAATAATTAAGATGTGAAGACATTAATAAAAAGCACACTCCTAAACAATCACTCAAATATACTCATCGCCTTTAGAAACACTTGAAAGAACCTCAGAAATTTTATTTCCCTTTTACTGTTTGGAAAATAGCATTAAGAAGCTTAATTTGCTTTTTCAAGGTCACACATTTAAGTTACTGACAGAGTGGCAATTGCAGGGTAGAAAAGCCAAGGTACTGAATGCTAGCAACCACAGCGCTGGCACTGGTGCCCTAGGTCTAATCAGTGCTTTCCCTCTCTTGGGATAAATATAGCAGGTTGTTTCTTCCCTTTTCCCCTAAAGAAAGAGATGATCTGCAATTTCTGCTGGCTGCTGGTTGAATTTGGTTTGCTGGAGCTTCGGTGACTGAAAATGAACCAGCAGCAGGTGGCAGCAGTTTGTCACGCTTCCAGCCTCCTCTGCGTTCACAGGCAACACTTTCTGGCCACATAAACGACTTTTTGTCTCTTGGATTTGTTCTCGATTTCTGCAGAAAAGAGTTTTGACTATTCTGAAAAGATTTTCTACTAGACTTCAAAGAAAGCTCGGTACTGGACAACTCTGGTGATGCCCAGCCACATACTGCTGGCTTCCTTGGAAGACTGCCTGCATGGATGCAGAGCACAGTGATGTCCTAGGAAGCTTGGGTACAATGAGGAAGAAAGGGGCATATACATATTCTGTCAGCCTCTTGGGTACTGCAAGAGTATCCTGAATTACGTGTGATGATCAGAATTACTTAAGCAGACCTCTAAAGCAAGAGTATAAAGCAATAAAATATTCCTTGTGAAGTGAACCTATTAATTGCAGTGCTTAAGTGCTACATTTTGCTGCATCTGAATACATGGCAGTAATGTATTTTTGTTTATTTCCAATTATCATGCATGGTTTCTTCCTTCTTAACTTGCACTTTATAACACAAGCAGTGTCTCAAGGATATGTAAGCTAATTGTTTTGCACTGAAATGGCTGTGTTTTTCATCTGTTAGCTACAGCTATTGTGTGCAGGAAAGCTGCTAAAATCTTAGCAAACATTATTAAGCACAGAAAGAATGATGATAGTCAATGAGCACTAAGCTGTGGACTAATGGAATGATGCATGGTACAATGTAAGAACAAGGGGAAACAACAAAAGGAGTTCCACATTTGCAAGCAAACTGAGCTTTATGAAATCTCTAAAGATAAATTCAGCAGGGTAAAGAGCAGTTATGCACTTGCTGCAACTTCTGCTTCTTAGTAGAACAAGCTGGTTCTGAGAACTCTAGTAAAAACACCTATTTTCATGTCCTTACCAAGGGAAAAAAAGGGACAAAGTGTTCTATACATACACATTATGATATGTAGAAGAGCAGCATAGATAAAACTATGCACTATCTAGCTTCTATTAATTTTTACCATTTAATCCATGAAATGCTTACAGCTCCCCTCAGGAAAATGGACAGTAGAGCTGTGTATGTAAAATCAGTTTATTCTCACATGTGGATAGTAAATAATGTCACCCTTTTGTGCTTAGTATGGATAATATATTATGAGGTAGATGCATTATTTAAACACAGAATATTGTCATAGTCACCTTGAACAAGTGAATTAGGACATAATTTCTAAAAGGATTTTTAATGAAAAGCAACGTCTTGCTAAATAGGGAACCTCTCTTCTACTAAACCAATGTTCCATTCCTGTTTATTAGAGTGATTTCCATCATGAATTTTCCCAGATTGGTTCACATCTTTTGATTTCTGTTTCTTCTGTATGTGGATGAGGATAGTTATTTGTATCTCCTGTTCAAAGTACTCAAACTGACAGAGAGCAAATGCTGATATGCAAGTAAAAATGAACTTGCGGTGGTACAAAACAGAAATAACCCACTGAAGGGTTAGATTTTATTTTGCTTTTATCCTGGAATATCAAGGGCCTGAAGGATACAAATATTTATATTTTGGTATTTCCTAAAACTAACAAGCATTTTCTACACTCTTTAAAACTGTCTTATCAAGCTGTTGTACCGAGCTGCATCATCAGTATAGTCTGTGACAGTGGAACTAGAGATTTTGGAGCTGGTTTTCAAATTACCAACATCTGTGTTGAAAGAGACTGGAGTTTTGCAGGAGCCCAAAGGTAGTGAAATTCAGCAGGACAGTGAGTCACTGCTTTTCCTTGTTTGTGACTTTGCTTGTGTGCCATCCATCCTAGGTACTAGAGAAGGTAGGCTTTTGCAGTGGTGAAAATTTGAGGCCATATGAAAACATCTCTGTAGAAGAGAGCTCGCAGGCTCGCACAGGACATGGAAAGGTGATACCATGAAGTTTCTGCTCCCTATTTTAATTTTTTATCTAAGAGAAAAGATAAAAATTACTAGTTCAATTAGTCTGATTGTGCCTGAATTTGCATAGAGTCATAGAACCATAGAATCATAGAATCACAGAATCATAGAGTATCCTAAGTTGGAATGGTCTTTGAGTCCATCACCTGGTATGCTGTATTTAGCAGTGTTGTCCCAGACAAGCATTTTTTTTAGCAATTTGAATCCCATTATTTACATCCTTGTGTCTCTAGAATACTTATAGAATGTTTCTCCCAACCAAAATCCACTAGTCAGCAAAATGTTAAAATTATTGTATACAGCTGTATAAAATGTCTTATTTCAGCCATCCATGTGATATTTCTGACATGAAATTCTAATAGCACTTGGAAGTATGAGCAGACAGTTTTAATGCACTGGGCATGAACTAGATCCCAGTAGAATTAATGCATCCATAAGTCTATCTATTAATGCCCACCAGCCGTCAAGCTGAAAGTTCTAACTTGTGGGTCCCGTATAACCAGATTAAGAACTAGAGAACACCAAGTTTTTTCTAGAAAGAATATTCTTAAAAATAAACAGAAATAAAGTAGAAACGATGACTGGCAATTACTAAGAAAAAGCATTACGCAAGACTAAGAAATAAATCCAGCTACAAAGTCTAGGTAATATTAAGAGTATCACACTTACGCATATAGAACATAAATAATTTGCCTAGCTGACCCCTCTTTCAATCACTCTTATTTCCTTTACTTAATTTTACATGTGGGAAGAGTTGTTTAATTTCAGGTTTCTAGGCATGTTTGAAGGGCCAATATTACTATACACACACCTTCACTTAGAGTACAGTGTGGAGGGTCTTAGCAGGAGATAAGAATGGGTAGATCCTGGGAAATGCTCTCTCTCCTGGCCAGGACAGTCTATGGTTTGACTTCAGTTTCAGGGCAGGGAATTGTCTGAAGGCTATCTTACAACTTCCTGGTATTGCCAGGTCTTCTGTCATATGAATTTGTGTTTTCCTAAAAGATTGTTCTTTTCCTTCATGTTAGTGTAGGACTGGGAGAGCAACTGTAGTTCTTTTTCTAACTTTGTCTCTTAAGGCTGTGAAAAGTGACCTTCAATCCTTTGCTTAAGACCGTTCAGTTCCCTGAATAACTGGCAGAGAAGATTACTTGGAATGTATTCAGGAAACATCTTTTTGCTGACTAGAGGAGAACACCCACACATGTTTGCTGCCTTTTTTAATTTGTGGGGTACTGCTTACTTTTAGGGACAAGTTAATGTAGTCCCTACAGTATCTGGTGCAAGCCAGCATCTATAGAGGGATAAATTTGAGGGACCAGAGCTGCTGCTGTTTTTACACCTCATGCACATTCCTTCTCCACTTTCTATTTTAACTATTTATTTGGTATTAGAGAGATTGAGTCAACTTATCTGTCCTTCCATTGATAGGCAGACTTGCATTTGACAGGTAAAGAAGAAAGTACCAGTTGAGCTGAACATGCTGTTTGTAACCCATGAAGAAAAAGATCAGTAGCAACAGGCACCTCAGGAGCAGATTTTATTAGGTAACTCAGAAATTTGTTATGGTTATAGCAGCTTCTAATGTTTTGCTGAACCAGTCCAACTATTCTTTGCACAACCCTGAATCAATGCGAGTAAGAGCAAGTTCCATAAATGCTAAAGCTGTTCTTTTTGCAGCCTGACTTTGGGGGAGAGATGAAGAGATAACAAGTGAATTCCAGGGCAACACGAATCTTCCTAAGTCTGAAAGGATTACATTTTGCAGAAATGAGGACAATTGGCAATTAGTAAGGGTTGCTTTGGGACACTTGTCTTGGAAATAATGTGTCCAGATTAATTTGAATTGTCTTAAGTACTATTCTCCTAGCTATTATAAAAACTTAAATTTGCTTTAATTGGCCTTTATTAAAAAAACAATGCAAACATTAATGTTCTTAATGTCAGTGGCTTTTTAATTACAGTAGGTAATACTTTGCTGAATTTGAGATGAGGAAGTCTGTTTTATTAAAGTTGGACTTGAAGCATTTTCAACTGAATGTGTATATTTACATCAAACCTGTAAGGATTTAAGTCTGTTCTACAACACCCATGTGGTTACAGTAAAACTGGATCCCAAATATGTTACTGAGCTGCAAGAGTTATTTGCATGAAGTGGGTGCTGAAAACACTGCAAGCTGAGTAACTGAAACAGTAATAAAGCAACCTAAGCTTGCTCAGATTTACTGGCAGTTCAGGGAGATGCAAAGTTTGCAGCAGCACAGGTCATAGCCCTGCCTGATCTCAGACAGAAGCTGTACTGATGGGATGGGGGGAAAAAGCCCCATTGCTGAAAGCATACCTGGCACTTCCAAGTGACAAAATGCCTTCAAAGTACCGACATTTAAAGCAACCATAATCTCAGCTGAGAGTTAGTTTATTCTGTAGTCCTCTGACTTCCTTAGCCTTACTTCTCTAAAATCCAACTATCATGCAGCTGACAACAGGCCCATTAACTCTGCCAAATGATGGCTTTCCTGTTTCCAAACATGGTAGGCTCTTAAATATTCAGCCTCTGTTATCAACAACTGAGTGTCAACTTTCAGCCACAGATTTAAGTCCCTCAGCACTGTGCTCACTAATTTACTGGGTTAAATGCATCAGCATTTTTTACTGCACTTTTTCCTGCATTCCCTACTCTTTTCTCCTAAACCAGCCAAGAGTTTTTCAGTGATCTTTTAGATGCATGTCAGTAAAACATACCCTTGTTCAGGCAAGTATTTACTCAAACAAATGTTTAAGCCGTACAAGTACTCCTCAAACCAACTTAGGACAAACAACTTCCATAATCAGTACCAATCCATGGGAGGTGTTGTAGTTTAAGGTTTTCTGTTTCACACTTGGTTTAAATTCTCCCTTGTTCTTAGCCTTATTTCAAAGCTTTTGGGCAGTGTTACTTTCCAGAGCACTGTGATATGTTTAACAGATTCCAATGCCTCTGCTTTGAAGGTGCAGACACACTACTGCTCTGAAGGTGGAGCTAGAGATTTTTGCAAAGATAGAAGGAACTAAACACAAATGAAAAGATAAAAAGTTTTTGGGTTTTCTTTCCCCTTGTAAAGAACTGATAAATAAACCATGTTTTCCTGACTGCAGCTTATAGAGTTGGACATCTGTAGCTCATTAGTTTACGACTGTCATTCAAACCAATTAATTGAAAGAATTAGGTGCTTTCTAAAAGAGGCACAGAAAAAAATAACTTCACTTTTTAAAGATTTCTTTTAAAAGTGTTTCTGACATTATTATCTGCTAAGCACAGACTATCATATTGTTCCAAATCTATTATCTTTCTCTTTTTTTTCCCCCTCTTCTTTCTCCTTTTCATCATCTACAGTTTGGCTGGTATGACAAAAATATCAATCGTTTCATTCCTGCCCAGAGTTTTCATTTTTGGAGAGGGGCATTTTAGACTCCAGACATGTGAAAAGACCCTTTAGATTCTTTGTTTCTCACCATACAGTGACCTAGTATTTGAGTACTAAATCCTCTACACGGTAGTTCTAGATCTGATTGAAATTATTTTAGATATTCTTTCCATCCTTAATGCTATGAATTTAAAGGAGATTTTCCAGTATTTTAGGTCTCCTAACAGTTTTCCTTTTGAAAAATTATTGCCAAATATACTGATTTTGTTTGGTTTGACTTGATTAAACTGCAATGGAAATATGTGGTGGCACAGGGTCTGTCTCTTAAGTCAGATGGAGAACTCAACAGGTTTTTTAGCTGAATGATGAAACCATCCCTACTAAACACACACCGGAGGTGATGTCTAGGACTTCATGTTCCTAGGATTCTAAGTTTGGCCAGCTTGTAGGGATTCTGAATCACTTTGATAATTAGGTCAAATCCATGCTGAATCTTGAGTGTTCAGATCTGCTTCACATTTTCAACTCTATTGTGCCACTCAAAGGAATTAAAAATGTAAAAACGTAAACTTGGCTGAATCTTGTATGTTCAGCCCTGAAAACCATGCATGACTATTGGCCTTGGAGCACCAGCTACAGCAACTCCTCAGACTGATGGTGTTTACAGTGTCCCTTTCATGTTCACTACTGTTTCTATGATGGCTTCTAGAAATTCCAGAGGAATCAGAAGTTTAGTAGTATTTTCTGCTTTTAAAATTTTTCTGAGGAATTATATTTGATCCGTTTCACTGAATCACAGAACCAGTTAGGTTGGAAAAGACCTCTGGGATCATTGAGCGCAACCTATGCCTGAACACCACCATGTCAATTAGACCATGGCACTAAGTGCTACGTCCAGTCTTTTCTTAAACATCTCCAGGGATGGTGAGTCAACAATTTCCCTGAATAACCTGTTCCAATGTTTCCAATAACCTTTTTGCTGAAGAAATTTTTCCAAATATTAAATCTAAACCTCCACTGGCACAACTTGAGGCCACTTTCTCTTGTCCTGTCACTAGCCTGGGAGAAGGGGCCAGCCCCCTGGCTACAACCTTCTTTCAGATGGGCACATCCTTGACCAGTGGCAGCTAAGAAGGCCACAAAATCATGTTTCCCAAAGGGGTTTGCTCTCCAACAGACACTTGCATAAAGATCAATTGTTTTCTTTTCAGAATATGGGGCTAGAGCCTTGCTTTACAATGTGTTTTCTGAAAATACTATATATAAAAAAAGTTCTCAGGATTATGCTTTTAAAACAATTCAGATTTTCATTAATAGAGGTGAGCCCATTGATCAAAAGCACCTTTTTAAGAGCTTCACATAATAAAGATACTTTATGAAAGGGGTTTCCCCACTTCCTGGAGCCAGTTATAGGGAGAGGGGAGAAAGAATATCAGACTAAACAGGCCTCACGATAATATCAACTTGTAATCCTGTTTAAGATGACTGCAGGTAAGTACCACCTTTTGGGACTCTAGGAGGCCCAAAAAGCTGCACTGTGACAACTTCAAATCCCTGAGCTCCTGGGGAAAGGAGAGATTTTCGATTAATTGTGAAGGTCTGTGACTCTTTAGAGTAGTTAAATGTTGTAGCTCTGAGATGCAGTTTAAACATCCTTGGCAGGCTTATTGGAAAGTATGAAACAGAAGGATAACACCATTAGGTTAACTCAAGATAAAGATTTTCATAGAGAATACCACCAGGAATAGCTGGGTTTGAAGGAAGTCCAGCGTTATTCACAGTCACCCAGAGATGAAACTTTTATGTCCTGTATTGTATGAGTTGCCTTCATTTTTTGCTAAAAATTAAATATAGACCCTTACTACTTCTTGACTTCCTCTCCAAGCTGTTTCTGTGATTGTGCCTGTTGGATGAAAGAATACCTCAGTGTCAGATTTGAAGCCATAAGGTGAAACTCCGGATCACTTTGTTCTCTCTTCTGCCTGAGGAGTTTCCAGCTCACTCACGCGTGCACCAGCAGCAGTGTAAGAGTAGAACTATAAAAATCATTTAGGTTGGAGAAGACCTTTAAGATCAAGTTCAACCATAAACCTAACACTGCCAAAAATACCACTAAACCATGTCCCCAAGAGCCATACCTACACACCTTTTAAATACCTCCAGGGATGGTGACTCAACCACTTCTCTGGGCAACCTTTTCCGATGCTGTGACTGTTGCAGTACTGAAATTTTTTCGTAATATCCAGACTAAACTTCCCTGCAGCCAGTTTGGGCCATTTCCTCTTGTCTACTGTCTGTTTCTCGCGCTTTCACGTGTCGGAGGAAAATCACTTTAAGGGATGGGACTATGCAACTACACGAATTTATTGTTTAAAATAACAAACACATCAGTTGAGGCGTGAGATTTTACAACACCTCCGAGTAATGGCGACTAGTCACAAGATTTAGGGTTACATTGTAATTTATAACTTTCAAATTCAATAGATACTTAAAATGACACTTTGTTTTGGATTAATGACCTATCACCTGCGGCATTTCTCACTGCAATGCAGCTATGTCTTGACCAATAACTTCTCATGTCACGTACACACTCTTATACCATCTACATTCTTAACTTAAACTATATAAAACCACACTATTATATTTTAAAACCCTTCACCAAAACACCCAGTGTACAATTTTACTTATAATGATAGGAACACAAGTTTGTAATCCTATTGCTTAAAGTCCGCAAATCTCTGTCAATTAAACCAGACCTAGTCTCTTCTAGGGTTGTAAATCAAAGCCTCCTTTAATTGCAGGAGTTTCTACTCCTCTGTCTCCCACAGACTACCACTTTTTCACTTGAGAAAAGAGACAGACACTTTTCCTCCCAGCTTGAAACCATTGGAAGGATTGATCTCACTACTGTCTGATCCCAATTTGCACCTAACATCTCCAGTGCAAAAGTGTGAAGAGTGGTTCACGTAAATTTTGCAGAAATCCTGGTTCTTTACAGAGGTGCTCCCTTAAGACAAATCATAATTCTTATTACCAGTTTGAATCTATGTTAGTCAGTTATGCCCTTCTTACCGTTTTCAAGCAGGAAAAAGTAATGTACAGAGCTACCTCAGCCTTGCAACAAGCACTGCACTGAAGTGCAAACAAATTTTATAGTAAAATGCAGCCACTATGACTTTATGTCATTTTTAGCTTGGAGACTGAATGGTATTTTCATTGACTGTATTTTACAATGGTCAAAGCCTAATATTTTATAAATCACTCTCTTTTTTTTCACTGAAGATATCAGATTATTTCTGTAGGTTCAACTCACTTATATTCCTGCCTCTCACCCTAGCTGCTCTATTTCCCCTATGAAAGGGCTCCTTACCTTTAAGAGGGATATGCTGTTACTCTTGCCTCTATGTCTGCCTGTTCGTAGTATGACTGCACAGCATTTTTGTTCTTTGGAGATAGCTACCTAAGTCTTCCCATCCTAAGCTAAGAGATGAAAATTTTGGAAAATTCCAGTGCTGAAAGTTTTAGACCACTTCAGTTGCTATGGTTTTGTTTATCCTTGAGTAGAGAGATGATAGAAAATACAGTGAAAAGCAGCAGATAACTATTACCTTGTTACTATCCATCTGAGAAACTTGCCAGGCATTTTACCAGCCCTCTACCTTTTGTGAAGTATTATCTCTGGTAACTGTGAGTTTCCCCCACATGCCTTCTCTTGTCCATTTTCTCCCGAGTAATTTTCCATGTTCTTCTATTCTGCTCCCTGAAAAGACACTGTTCAGCAAGCAGCTGTGCTTAGTAAAGAAGTTGTGCATGTCTTACAATGCACGTGTTTTCAGCAGCCTCCTCCATAGGCTTAACAGCTGTCAATGACATAGAGATTTGAAAACTGCCAGCACAGAAGGGTGTGATATAAAATATTCCCTGTAAAAGGAACAAAGTAAAAAATAAAGCTGAATTTCCAGATGCTACTTTTTGTTGAGAGGGTTGCAAGCACATGTGAAGTCCATATAGTAATTAACTGTTTCACCACAGGAACCAGAACAATATTGCAAAGGATGCTACTGTTAAAATCAGCTCAGGGTTAAGAAGGCAATGATTAAGCATTGAGAATCAGAAATACTCTGCAAATAGGCTATATTCAAGATAATATAATTTTAAGTGGGATTTTTTTTTTAAGAAAAAAAGCAAAGAGAAGCGGGTCAGAACCACTGAGAATTACTTTGGCTTGGCTTTTAGAAAAATAAGAAGTAAAAGCATGAAAATATAATAGCACATGATACTATTTAAAACAAACTTCTCCTCATCATTTGCTGAAGCACTTGTTTAAATATCTACAGAGAAATCTCATAGTCAGGGAGATGCAATTGAAAATGAGTGCATCAATGATCTGCTTGTGTAAGAGACACCAGTAACATTTGACACAGAGAAAGAAATTATAGGTTGCTCTGGAAATGTTTCTCCTACACTGGCAGAGCTGACATTCTACAAAGAATAACTGCAAATTCAGTTTATGTAGTAGGAAGAATGGGCCTGATACTACAAATCTCCTTATCTTTTTCAGCTTAGCTATTGTTTGTGGAAGTACTGACTTATGAGTTATATTTTTATATTTATTTCCTGTCTGGTTTTGTTTTCTCAGATTAAATGTCTTGGTTTAGATAGAAAGGAAAACATTGAGGCTCAATTTCTGATTCTACTTGCTTTGACAGCAAGACAAGGATGAACAAGAGCAAGAACAGAATTCCACCCTGGAGTTATTTTTGCTTAGGGAAATTAGAACACATTGAAATTAAGATTTTAGTTAAAATGAGAAGTGTTTTATCTTTCTCATCCTATAGTAAGTCACAGGAGCAAAGGAGCACTCTTTGTGACTACCTGAGACAGTCACATCACTATGGAAGGTGCCAGAGATATTATTAATAGATGTTGCTTGGACTGTGTACCCAAACTTAATTTTGGACTTTACAAGTATGGGTTTTTTTCGCTTATAAGTAAGCATCCAGAGCATGAAAAACAGAGTGTTTTATGAAGTTATAATGCTTGAATTTCTCCTGGTTATTATGTATTGTCATTCTCTTTTGCTTGTTTTTTTCACACTGTAATAATGGAAAGAGCTGTCATAGAAGAACTGTAGGAAGCTAATTGGAAATCACTCAAAGTTTGATTAATTAAGTGTAATTTACTTTTTGGCATATTTGAAAGGAACAAATGCTTTCTTACAAAAGTAAAGTTGCTGAGTTTCATTTTATCAGAGTTAAACTGCTTTCTTCTGAATATAAATGTTTCGATTCCCTTATTTTTATCTAGCATAAAGTCACAATAAACTCTGCATAATCTCTGAGCCATATCCACTGCTACATTATATCAATTTAATGCTGATATAACTCAGTGAAATAAAGAGAAACAAAAATTTACTGACTTAAATATACAACACTGGTAAATTAATCCTGTAATATAACACCCGCATATTTGGAGCCCAATGCTTGAGAAAGATGTGCAAAGTGAATAAAGAAATCAATATAATTTGGAAATATTTTACAGGTTTTAAGTGTAAAAATATGCTAAATTCTGTACTTCTATTTAATAGGTTCACAAATTTGAAAAACATACCTCTAAGAAACAAAACGCCAAATGCCATCTGCAATATATTCCTAAAACAGAGCTAATTTTATGTTACAAATATTTTTTTGTAGTCAGTTTAGAGCCTGGCCCGAAATTCTTTCAGGGAGAGTTGATTCTATATGTTCAGATTGGTTTTGGATTAAGCACAAAGCAGACAAACTACTGGAGTTAAAGAAAGAATAGGATGAGATACCTTTTCTCCAGTGAGGTTCTTTTCCAGTGTCAGAAGTGAATTATTCCTGAAATTCCATGTTATGATCACAAAACAACTAGAGTAATGTTAACAAATTCTTATTTCTTCTCCAGCTTCCTTAGTACAATTTACTTCCTGGTTCAATCTATTTTTATTGAAATCATGATGTAAATATCTGTGAATTGGGGTTTTTTATATTCAATATTTCTTGAATTTTACCAGTCAACCACACATTCCTTTTTTTAAGTTGTCCAAGGATGTCAAGATTGTAATTAACACTAGACTTGTCAAATTCACAGACAGTATAAAACGTTGGCCTCGAACCCGTTTTTGGCTTACAGATATGTGCTCTGACAGCAAATGTTCAAAATGTGTAGGAGGAAAAATTTGTGAACAGATGTGTTTCAATTTCTTAAGAGAAGTTGAGTTGCTATTACTGGAATTCATTAAACTCATTTCAGCACAAGGCGGTGTTGTTCCATATTAAAGTAACTTAAAAGAAATGCATGTATCATATTTGTAAATATAACTGATACACGAAGAATGGATATATTTAGATTTGTAGCATATGCATAGGGAGAAAATCCACATGAACAAATTTGACCTGCCTTAGAAAAAGAGAATTTCATGAAAGTTAGTAAAAATCTGAAAATGTAGAGAGTAAAGAGTAAGGAATAGCAGATACAGTAAATATATTAAGTCAGGCAGAAGACCAACAGATGAAACAGCTAACTAAGAAACCCACCTGGTGTTGCATATGCCTCATTTTTCTGGTGCTGCAATTTAACTGCTCACAGAAGTTTCTGCTTTTCAGATGGCAAATTTTTCCTAAGAAAGGGAAAAAAGAAACAGAAGAAATCTTTAGAATCACAAGTCTTTCATGGTTACAAAAACATCTGTGCCTGTGTCATCAATTTACCACCACAAGGCAGACACTTAAAAATTGAAACCTTGGAAAAACAGCTGGCCCTCTGCCTGCTGCTACAAGTTACTGGGGGAACAAGCAGGGATGAAAGCCTATGTGCCATCAACTGCTCTGTGGCAGCAGCTTGTGTGCATGTTCTTGTGACACACAGAGAGCACTGGAACAGTCAAGGTAAACAATACAGAGAAGATCAGTGGACCTACTCACAGTGCTTGGTGCTACTGAATGTCAGCAAGGGTAGGAAAACCTACTTCTATCTTTAAAATAAAGAAAAACTACAACTTCAACAACAAAACCTCCTTGCTTCGAAGCAGTTTTACACTTGACATTAGTCTAATTAACAGGGGTGTTTTTTTTTTTTTTTTCTCATTGAAATACAATGCCACAGTCTTTGTTTAGCAAGGTAGCTTCATTATTTTAATATGTGATACATCATAAGCAAGCCTCTGCCCCAGGTAGCAGATTCTTCAGAATGTTACTGCATTTAGTCTACTTTCCTGGGGTAGGGGTAAACTTCAGGAAGATGGTAACTTGGAGAGAAAACAAATACAAGAATATCAGAAAACAAAAGCTTGGATGTTTATTGTTGTCTTTCCTAAACTAAAGCATGTATACAAATATGGATTCATCACACTTGTGACAAAATCTGTAATGTGAAAAAGAAGTTGTACAAAAACAGATCATCCTTGTTAAAATCATAGAACAGTGTACATCAGAGGCATTCAATTTATATTGTCAGGGAAACAAAAAAATGGTTCTGAGAACTCTCTTAAGAACTTAGAAAAATACATAAATGCCATGATCAACAAAACCAGCACAGATTATTACTTTCTTTGCAAATGAAGAATATAATATATAACCCTTCATCCTTGTTAAACCTGGCAATTACTGTCACTGGCTCATATATGGATCTTTTCCTTTTGTCAGCCTTATATTTTGCAGCTTTTTGATGCTCTGCTCAGACAGTTACATTTTAATAAAGCTTTAGTATGTGTGTATTGAATTTTAAGCAAAATTACTGTTCATGAGAAATGGATAGGGAGGAGAATCTTCCCAGACAGGGGACTACCAGAGAAGATCAGATCTCCAATATTTTATCTTCATTGGTGGATGGTGCACAAGATTCTGATGATTAGAAGGGTCCATTATTTAAAAAAGCGATCGCTAAACATGCAGGTATTCTGTTAGAAAAGGAGGTAATGAAGAGTACTGTCCTCTCTTTCACAGTCAGTACTTGGTCCTATAATTTTTATGCTTAAATTTTTCTCACAGTCTGCAGCTCACAGTTTGTGGATGGCCTCTGCCAGCCATAATTTTCTGATTGGTTGTTATTAGTCAGTCAACTTGCTACGTTAGATGGGTAGTGGCTTCATCATTGAGAGCTTTCTTTCCTTGAACATTTCTTTCATTTAAAAGCCTCCCTCTCTCAAATAAGCAATAAGAACATACACATTAAAACATATTGTGTGCAAGAATAAGGTCACTTTTCCCCTTTAATAACACCACCTCAGTGCCTGAGAAGATAGGGTAGTTAGCAAGAATGCTATCATACCTTCTATAAGGTCTGTCAGGTGTCCTGCTCTTGTATCACCTCCTACTAATGTTGTCACACCACAGAATATCTCTTGTTCTCCAATCACTGCACAAGCAGCACAGTGACCAGCAATTGCCATTGCTTCTGCTTTTCAGCCATTCTTTGTTCCTCTAATGCAATTCTAGTGGCTTGAATATCTTCTGAATGCCCTGAGCTACCAGCTAAGTTTCACAGCAAAAAGGAAGGTTCTCCTATTTTACCTAATAGGCACAAAATGGGATAGTCACAGCCTGCTCTTGCAATCCTCCTTTCAATTGCTTCTCAAAGTCATGATCTGGCAGCACCCAACCAGTTCCTTATTGATGATAAATCCCACCAGGGCACTTCTCAGTCCTGCAGCTACCATCCCTTTACCAAGAGACAGCCCCTCCTCTCAGCTGCTGGCCATCTGTCAGGTAGCTGTGAGCAGTAATGCTGCTGCTCCAAGATTAATGTCTGCTGAGGGGTGAAACAGTGCTGTTGTGAGGCTTTTGTTCCAGAATGGGAGATGTGCCCTATCAGAAAGGTATAAGCACTGCTTCATTTTGTGATTGGAGATTTTGAATGTACCAGTGACCACTCAGATCTACAAATCACAAAAAGAATACTCCTACCAGGAACTAGAGGAACTGTATAGGGTGGGTTTGAAATAATTCAGTGCAGTATTTTACTGCAAATACTGCCTACATGCTGCAATATAACTCTTCCTTAAAGACAAAATGAATAGCTTAAGAAGTCCATCACGTTTGCTTTCGTTTCCTAAATTGGAAGCATTTGACTGTGGTCTTTAAAATGGTCTGTGAGGGCCTACATCATTTACAAAACATTGGATTCCTCAAAACAGCTTCTGAGTTTTAATCTGCAGCTAAACTCTAAGGTCATTTTTCTTGGAATTTTAGAGATCACTTTTAATCTGTTTTGAATTCTGAATTTGCATTGTCTAAGCTCTTGCTTCTTTTCCCAGAGAAATTCATCGATTCTCCTCATGACTTTGAAATCTGCCCTGAGTATCAACACCGGTTTTATTGGGTTTGGATCTACACTGCTGTCATACTTTCATTATCAATAACACTGAAGTTTTCATTTGCTCTGTTGTTTTCGGCTGATCAAAAAATTGTTCTCATACTCTAGAAAACTAATATCACTTCTTTCTGTACCCCAACACTTTTACACAGTTCAGGCAGATTGTTTGTCTTCTGTTCCTAAATCAGCTTCTCAGTGGGGCCCTAAGCATGGGAAAATTTGACAGTTTCCATATTCTCTTTAGGGACAGCAGAATTGCAAACGCCAGCTGAAATGCATAATTGCGTTCTGAGCTTTTCCACTGGTGGGTTTTTTAATTCCACTGGTGGGTTTTTTAATTCCTTCTCCTTGATCTTCAGCAGTCCTCAGCAATTCCATCAGAGTAAGGAGATACACAATCAGAAGAGCCTGTCTTGCCAGGAATTCAAACGAGACTGCATTCTTTAACAGCTGGCTTTCAATCTCCTTCCTTGTTTTCTGTTGTTCAGCAGTACTTCTTACAGGCCCTGTTAATGACCCTCGAAAAATTGCCAGATTTTTCTGCCCATTTAGGGATGACGCTTCCCTCCACTGAAATCCTTTCATTAAATTAAGTTTTTGTTTGCTACAGAAGCTAAAGCAGCCTGAATGTTGTGCTTTGTAACTGTTTATTGTGTACAGTCTACTCTGAGGAACCCAACTGTCTCTTAGAGGAAAAGCTCTAATTTCCATGCCTGAATATTGAATGTATCTTACTACTACTACTAATGTAAACATGCATTTAAAGTGACTCCTAAAACTATCATATGACAGTGTAAAGTGTGTTGTGGTGTCTTTGCAGTAAGGTGCTTAAACCCTTGTGCTCATTCCTTTCTTTACAACTGCTGAGTGGTGTTGAATCTGACGTGGGTTTTATGACATCAGTTTGGGAACTGTACAGACCTACTGGACTGATTTTTGTAGGTTAAAAAGTATATAGACATTAGTAGGCACTACTATTCTTTTCTATCTCTGTGAGATCAACAGGAACTAGACACAGTGAGGAGAAAAACGTTTTATCTCAAAGACTCGTTCACCTGGCCTGTAGTCTAAACTTGTAGAGGCTCTTAATACTGGCTGATATGTCTGTAACAATCACATCTACCATGCCCATATCTGGATGAAATCTAGTGAATTTAGTGTCTGCAGGGCCTAGGGTATTCAAATGATACAATGCTGGGCACACAACCTTGTTGTACCAAACAAGTATTTGTTAAATTAGGCTAAAAAATGCCTTTCAGTTGCTCCCCACACCAAGGAAGACATCAGTACCAACCAACAGGATACTTTCCACCAGTCATCACTATCAGAGATGAGCTGACAATGTACTCAGGCTTTTATGTAAGATCCCAAACTGAATTTGATCATGAAAAATATTAAAATCTTGATCAAACTTGACTCAAAGAAGCAGGAAATCTCAACTTTTAAAATTCAGTCAGAAAGAAATTATACCATGTGTCCTCTTGAAGTTGTCTCCTTCCAAGAAAACGTCTCCTGCTGGGTTCTGGATCTTTCACAGTAGTGGACTGCTTGGATTGCTGAAAAGTATTTTAGTTGGATCAGACCTTTTTATTTATTAATAGCTATTAAATCTGTATGGGGCCACTTGTATTTAGCAGTCATTAGACATGACTCCTGTTTGGACAGAAATGTGCAGGTCCCGGGGGTGTGTATACTCATACTGTGAAATTGTGTGGATAAATGTTAACTGTGCCTACACTGTGAAAAGCAAACAGGCTAGCAAATGGCTAACTACAGGAAATTAAAATTATATGATTTCATACTAAATATTAACTAAAATAAATTAACCTTTCTACAAAGAGCTCTGGAGGCAATGTGCTCTCTCTAAAGTGATGAGTTAGACAATGAGGTTCACACTTAGTCCCTTTTAAAAAACCCATTCCTCCACTAGAGGTATGTTCAAGGAACCAAAGTACAAAAATTTTCTTAAAATTTTCTTAAAATGCCTGTCACCATTCTCTTTTTATCTTACTTGGATGATGACTTCATTAAATAATTATTTCATCCTCACTTTAAAAATCTTCACGTCTAACAGAAAGAAGTTGTTTTTGAAATAAATTGAATATCTTCAAGAGATGGAATTAAAAAGGTTTGAGGGTGGGGAGATACACAGCTGCTGGGTAATTCCCCCCTGCCTGCCATCTACAGCTGACATTTTTTAGAGCCTTCAAGCCATTTGTGCAAAAAATCGGCAGCGGTTCCTCTGTTCCTGTTACTGACTTTCAATCAGTTCTATAGGCTTTTATTCCTGAAGTGAATCAATACAGAGAGTTATTTTCAAAAGGCCTAAGACATCTATACCCTATTTGCATTTAGAACATTATTTCAGCTTCTTTCCCACAGAGCAAATATCACCAGCAGCAAGACCACATCTTTTCATATCTGTGCAGGGAAAAGGACAGTTTGTCACTTTGGGAAAAGATATAAAGATATTATTGGCATATGTATTTGAAGATTTATTTTTTAAAATCTGCCTGAAAAAAATACAAAAGAAAGAAGATGGGAACCATGCTCTTTGAATTTATGTAATGTTAATAATTTCAGAACAGACTGCATGGTAATCCTTCAGAAGGATTCAGAAGGAACTCTGAAATAATGTAAAAAATACCTTGGTCTTAAAAAATGAACAAAACTCCCGTACTATAAGCTCAAATTAGCTCAATATAGAAACAGATCACATAACACATTGCCTGGCATCAGGAGTTTTTACCACTTCCAAGTATATGGAAGTCTACGGATTAGGGAATGGCAGAAATTGTTTTAATTGGAATATTTTTCCAAATTTCAGAGATAATTTTGACTGCCCTTTTTTAATGGTTACTTATGTACTTAAGCACTACTAACATGAACATGTATCTAGAGTGGATTTTGAAACTGACGATAATCAGAACATCACTTATGAAAATGTTTTTATTGCATTGCTGAGAACCTGACCCCCATAAAAACAGCTGCAAGCAAAGCTTGCTGATTTTCATTCAGAATTCAGTCTGTGTGGATTATTTAATCACAGAAACACAGAATATTCTGAGTTGGAAGGGATCCACAGAGATCAGCATGTCCATCTCTTCAGTGAATGGTGCATGCAGGGATCAAATCTGCCACCATGGCATTATTATCACCATTCTCTAACCAACTGAGATAATCCCAATTTAGACATAACTCACATAGTAATGTATAACATGTAAATATCTGACAAAGCATAAATTTCATATAAGCAAGTAAAAATCTTCAGATCATTTTACTTTTGTTATAAAACTGGATGATTTTCTAAGTTCTCACCACTGCATTTACTCCAATTACTGGATTTTCAGTGGTGAAAATGAAAAATTGAATCGGTATAGAATATTCTCTTTGTGAGAATAGTTGTTAATGTGCTCTTTCAATCAGGAGCTGGACTTCAATGATCCTTGTAAGTCCCTTCCAACTCAGAAAATGCTATGATTCTATGAAATAACATTGGCTTGGATTAGTAAAGACTGAAGATGAAAGAAAATAAGGTAAAAGAATAGAATGGTAGAATTCAGCACTTTATATAATATAACACATGAAGTTCACTTGGAAGTTTCATTACACACAGTTTAGTAATTGTTTTAAATGAGATGTTTTGAACTGAGGATGGAAACTATAAAGGTTTTTTTAGCCACCATCATCTGAGTTTTCAAATTGGCCCATATATATCCCAGAATACTTTCTTTTAGGAAAAGCAGTAAATATATCTGTGATGCTGGAGTACTAGAGCAGAGATACAGCAGTCCTGTGCAAAAGTCACAGAAGCATGGAAATTAAGAAGTTTTGGTCTGGCAGAGATCCCTCAGATCCATCTGGCAGCTAACAAACACAGGAAGTGACAATGATGTTCTGGGAAATTCTGGAATGGCACATGAAAATTTGCTCTTCAGTCTGAGCCACATACATATTTGTTTCTTGTAAGTCTGTTAAAGAAAGCAAAGTGCTGCAAGATTTAAGACCAGCAGAACTGGGTTCCATAGAAACCAGCATATAATTTGAATTGTCCAGTCCTGCATTTTAAACTGGCAACTTCGCCTTATATTATTTTTTAATGCTATGCTAATTTTTCATGAAGTAGTTCTCCTAGGTTTAAATAACTGCTGACATTACAATGTCATAGATTTCCTGTGTTGGGTTTAAATTCTACAATACATCTTCAAGAGAGAAAATAAGCAAAAGGGTGGTGAAACTCTATGCATGTTCTGGCTGCGACACTCAGAAGTGTTTAATACTTTGGTTGTAGATATAACAATAGGAAGATCTTCTGCAGAGGGATATTCACTAACCTTTGTTTATGCCTCCTTACATTTCAAGGGCAACTGATTATCTCAATTTTGTAATAAAAGTGCTGAGAAATGAAGGGAATAGCTTCATCATTGTTACTAGACTAAGATTACAACACACTTCAGAACTCTGATTAGCTGCAAGGTAATGCTTTCAGCATTTGTTTTATTTGTGTATAATGCTAACAAAGCCTTGAGAAATGTCAAAAATTAAATCTCCTGTTAAAATTGTTGTAGTCTGCTGGCTTTTCAGAATCATAAGGCTCACAACAGCAAATTAACCCTCTGAATAGCTTCATTCTGAGAGTATAATTAATTTTCTTTCATGTGTGGAATGTAAGACTTGCTTGAGCTTAGAGTGAACATATATTTTTTAATTGGTTTAGTGTTGCCAAAACCTCAGAAAATATACAGCAGCCTGAAGAGTCATGCAACAGAAATCTCCCTGCTCCATTTGCTTCATCAGACATATATCAATTATTTACTAGGCAGAAGGTGCAATATTATTTAGGGTCGTTGAATCTATGGAAAATAGCATCTGACATTTCTGGAACAGAGTGATATTGCAAGAGCTTCCTGGTATTCATTTATCAAAGGTGAGTTGCTGAGTAACCAAGCTAGCACAAAGAAGGCCAGTTTGGACAAATGCATTTCCCTTGCCCAGAGAAAATGTGCCCTGAGACCTGAATACTGGGGTAACACTCAGAAATCCATAAGAACTAGATGATTAATTCTAAAAGCAAAAGGATACCATTGCTATAGTTCTGTCTGTATGGCATTTTCTGGTGTCTGAATGTTTAGCCTTTTGCGTCCAAAATTTTAGCTTGAATCAGTTGGAGGTCAAAATTACTTCTATTAGTCTGAAGTGGAATAGTCAGCTGCTCTCATACCAATGTGCATTTTTTATTTCACAGGGCAAAGGCCAGAATTCATGTCCCCTGTGGTCTGGAAAATTCTCTTTCACCGAGGTGCACAAAATGCAAGGCAGGTCCAAACTTGGTTCAGTGGGTTCAGCCAGACAGAAGTTGTGAAAGTTAGTCAAAACCTCTCTGATATCAGCCTGGCAAGACTAAATGCACACTCCCACATTCTGCGCCCACGAAGCAGAGTGTAGGATAGCAGGTATAGGCAGTAAAAGTTAAATGGGCGCATCTTACTCTCACCTAGCCTGAGGCACATGGGAACTTTTTGCAATGGAAATGGTAGAGTTTTTTCTCAAATTCAACACCTGTAGAATCTGTACGTATACTTTATATACTTGCAGTTACAATCAGTGTTTAATAATAAGAGGGAAAAAATATTTTAGCCTGTGAAATGCAAGGTTAATAGTTTTTTGCCTGACAATCCACATGGGCACAGAGTGATGGCCAGAAACCAGAACCCGTGCCAGGTTTCCAGCACCTGCTCCAACTTTGAGAAGCAGCAGACAAGCATGGTCCAGCTATGATGCTCCTTTGTGACTGAATTAGCCTCTAACAGCATTAAGACTAAGTATCCACGGGGACTGAGTTCGCTGCCACAGGACTGAAGATGAAGGCTAAAGCAAAGTTTTAATCCAACTCATCTTAAACAAGCTAAGTGGAGCCCTAATTCTTCATCTCTATTTGCTCAGGTGAGCCTGTCTGCCCCTGAGGAGCACTTCTGAACACTACAGCTATGTTGTTCACTTACCTGGATAAATGAATGGGGCTGGGGAAGGCTTCCTCCAGCTTGATGCAGAAAATTAAAGATCTTTTAAGTCCCATTAACCAGCAGGTATAGTGTGCCAAAACATCCACAGATACAGAACTAACAATGGGCCTCACACGCTGGTCGTTATGCTGGAGTCTATCAAAAGGATGAGGTTTAAATGTGAGGGATATCATGCCATGTTAGGTTCCATCTGGTCTAGAAGAAATGCTAACCACTTGCCTTGAAGAATTTAATAAAATGGCACAGGAGTAACTTCTGCTGGCATTCAAGCTGACCCAAGCAGATGTTGTAAAGCCATGTAAACGTTGTGCAGTTTGTCTTGGGACAAGATTTGCACAAAACAGTAAGGGCTCACTGCCCAGAATGAGAAATATGTTAGCTAATGTCATGAAAAACTGAAGGCTATGTATTGATAGATGTTGAAACGTTTGTTCAACTGTGATGCACTAGAGAATGTGTATTAAAATTATGAAATTAGTGTGTGGTCATATTACATATAATCATGATTAATTTTTTTTTTTTTTGACAAGTAGGTATTCTGCATACAAAAGTATTTTGTTGCCAGGGCAGATGCAGCATGCTGCTAGTTTTAAGTCCCTTTTAAAATGTCAAGGTGTATTAGAAGTACTAACATTACTGCTGTGGCATGTGTTTACACAACCAAGGCCTGCAGAGTATTTTTGGGGACTTGCCATGATAGTCTTCCAGTATTTTTCCTGTTTGAGGCCTAATACTAAGAGAGGGATTTTTTTCCCCTGTCCCAGCTAGCAATAACTGGTGACCGAGGTAGTTGGGATGATCCTTATGGCAACTGTCCCATATACACATATTGCTCCTTGATACACAAAATTTTATTTTCTACAACTATTATTGCTCTCCTATTTAGCTCAGTGGAACAGTATAAATGCATGAGCTGATCTCAACCATTAGAATTTGAAATTGCAAATTATTTAACAAGGCCATGGGAATAGTGGAGTCTTTTTTCAAGTGCATATATGTATAAGCACACACTCTCAGTAAAATTTGTTTTACTGTAGTGTGTTGTGTAAAGAAAAGAAGGAGGGGGATAAACATAATAAACATAATAAACATGATAAACATACAGTCTTCCCCCAGCCAAACAGTAAAAAGTCGCCTTCCTGTAATAGAATAGCTGGCTACCATCTAAGCTCCAGCTGTGAGTGGAATACTCTGTTGTGCCACACCAGGAAGCAATATGCTGAAATAGGAAATACAAGGTTTGTACAGAGGGTTGCCTCAAGGAAGCAGGGACAGCATGGCTGCTGCCTAAGGCAAGGCAAGTCAGGGGCTAAGGGGCACCTCAAGGCCTGTAGAGCACAGGGCTCACCTGCCTTGGTTTGTCCCACCACTCCTAACGTGGAAAGTAAGACAGACTTGAAAACAACAGCCAGATTGAGCCACAAGCCTAGATTGTAAGAAAACACAGCAGCAATGGAGCCAGTGTGAGACCAACCTGGAAATCAACCCACAGGTCTGGGTCTGGGCCTGCCATCCCCTTTTTTAACAAGGCATAACTTTCCTTTTTTTTTTTTTTTTTTTTTTTTAATAATGATGACTAAGGAAAACCTTAAATGATTCTGGGCAGAAAAAAGGGAAAAATCTGGTAAGTCTGTTGAGAGTTGCCGTGTCCAGGTTTTGTCTGAACAGCAGTATACAATCTTTTAGTTTTTAACTACGTTATAAACCATCACCGCAAAATACATGTGTTCGGTTTTGTTGGCTAGACAGACTAAAAAGTGACATTAGTCTGCAATGAATGGATGATGCGCTTCATTGCTTATAGTAGCAAAGATAAATTCTTCATTTTGAGTTGGTTTTCTTTGCTGCCCTGGATTTTTTAATCCATCTAGGGTAAACCCTTCTCCTTATATTTTTTGTGTAACTCCATGCTTGTATCATAACTAACCAGTTGACTGATACATACTCAAATGCTTAGATGCGAAGAGATGGTGACATTCTGCACTATCCCTGTTAAATACGGAATAGAGCAGAAACAAGGCCCTTACTGCTGTTGCCTGTTACTTGTGTAGTCTCCACTCTCCATGCACAGTCTCCAGCAGCAGACAGAGATTGACCCATACATTCTAGAGTGACTTCCTCTATGATGAGTATGGCATTTATTCATAGTCGTATTTTAGAACAAAATCCAACTTTGCGACCAGTGTTGACATAGAAGCCCAGCTACAACTGTGGATTGAAATTTCCAATATCCTCAGTGTATTCTTCGAAGGTGATTGCTTTGGGCTGTTGTCATGAAAACTCAGGACTTAAGAAAACTCCTACTTACTTCTCCCTGCTCTGAAGTGTTGTGTCTTTCGTGCCTGTCCCTGTGCACTCCACACCCCCACAAGGATGAAGAATGTCTTTCAGTCTATTAAAGGTGTCATGCAGAACAAAAGAAAGAATTAGAAAGGAAAGAGGGATCTTTGATGCCTTTGATGTAAATAATGTGCCTTTGACATCAACTTTGTGAGTCATTGTTTCAGGCAATATCCTGGCTCATCTTTCACAGGTAAACTCTCCTCTATTGTTATTAACAGTGGTTTACTTTCTCACTGCAAAGCATTTTGGCACCAAATTGTACCGAATTACAACAGCAAAACATTAACAAAAGAATTATAGCTGGGTATTGTTTTTCTCTACCTGATCACACATACTAGATGCCTGGTGAGTATATGAGTTAATGCTGCCTGCAATATTATTTTTGTGCTCCTTTGTTTCACAAGCTGAAATGCTGAGCCACTGACACTCTGGGAAATGCTATTAGCTTTGTTTTCTGCCATTTAATTTCCTGTAGTTGAGACTATCAGAAGATCTTGCAAGCAGAATTGTGTCCTGTAAACCATAAATTGCGAACAGATATACTGAGATCTCATGATGTGTTCTTTTATTTCCTCCCAAATCCATCATGTATTTTGTATTGAAATGTTGATATCAGTTTTATTAGATGGAAGTAGAGGAAAACAAGTATTTGGAATACAGCGGTACCGTCTGCAGTAGCCAAATACAATTCTACTAGCCTTTTAAGAAGATGACTCTGTAGTTGTCTTGCATTTATGCTGACATTTTAAGGAACTTCTGAAATGTTCTAAAAGCCAAAAATATGCAAAACCTAAATGCTTTTTCATTATTTTTATATATTTACAACTTCTCTTGTGTACTCTTCTTTGAATATAGCACTGCTGTTAAGACACCTGCAGAAAATGGCCCGCATGCATGACTGCACACTCTCTCTGGGTGACACAGGCAACAGCATGGTAAAAGTAAGCTGTCTATGTCACACAGCAGATAAATAGCTGTTGTTCAAAAAGTTTGTATAGTCTGACCAAACTTCAAGTCTGATAAAAAACCCATAAAGATTGGCCATTCTTTCAGCTTACTTCAAATTTATTTATGTTTCTTTTTGTGGTAGTCAACATGGAAGAATACCCTAGAAAAATTAAGCATGAAATTTACGTCCTAAAAGAAATCCAAATTTCAATAATACTTCAGATTTATTACAATATACCCAGTGGATTTTGAATTGGAAATTGGTCTTAATTTGACTGTAATAACCTTTGTCCTAAACTGCTTAATTTTTTTTTGTAACAAAAAGTGTGGAAAACACATTTTTAAAGCATGAATGCTCAAAGCTGGAAGCAAATTTTTAATTACATGCACACTATAAAAGTTTACAAGTAGGGCTCTGGTGGCTAGTTTTGCAAATCACCTTCCTCTTAAATTGGTCATAATCTTGAAACTTGCAGCTCAATCTAAAACTGTAAGGTGAAAGTCAGATGTATACTTTGATCTCTATTGGACTAGTTAATATGCAAGTCAGATGATAGTTTCATTACTCCCGTATGAATAAGCTGGGTGACTGAGTAATGCAGCATGAATTTCAAGCCATGTATTACAAATGCATTTGAATAATTCGCAAATGATTGTGTGCTAGTCAATTTAATTTCTAATTTTTTGGAAAAGTTGATGTTACTGTATTATATCTTTTAGAGCCACCCATAAAGAAGGGTAAGCTGAGACTTAAGAATGCAGTATCAGAAAAGATACCACACTGCGGGACTTGACTTTTGTGCCCCCAATGAATTTGTCTTACTAACTTTGGAAGTCATGGGTAATAGCAAGTAGAGAGGCTGTTCTGAGAAAATACTCTTCTAAGGTTAGTCATCTGACTTATTATAGAAAACTTATCAAGTGAGAGTGTGACAGCAAGTTACAGAGCTGAGTTGGCATTCACCCCACAGGCAAGACAAGTTTGGATATGTAACATTTTAATTTGAGACATTATTTTTTTCTACTTCATTTCATCATGATTTCAGCATCAAAACAGTGGGAAAACTTTTGAGGGTCAGGAAGTAGCAATGCACAGTGCATGCAGACACCTGATGTGTTAAAGTCTAGATTTTATAACTCATCGGGAAAGGATGGGCAACTTGTACAGCCCCATCCTTAAGTTTATTTTATATAATAAAATAGGAAAATATGCATATTTCTTCAACCAAAAGTTTCCCTTCCTTTTCTCTTGGCAGTCTGGTGTTTGGAAGGCATGGGATGTAGCATGTTCCAAGTGCCCCTGTGTTGCTACCTCCTGGCTTGCTGCTATTCTGCAAACATGCTGTCTGCTGGCCCTCATGTGACTCCTGGGTCTGCTAGTATGACTTTGTATTGCCTCTGACTGAAAGAAGGATGTAGCACAGGTAAAAAAAGGTAGAGAAGGGCAGCTAAATTGGTTTAAGAGCTTGGAATAGCTATGCTATAAGGAAAAGAGAGCTTAGTTTAGAGTGCAGAGTCCTGAGGAGAGCCGTGTGGCTGAAGCTCAAAACCCACAAGGGCAGTGATGAATGCTGAGCTGCTGTTGGTCAACTGCCACAGTACTACAGCCAGGGGCTACTTGAGGAAACTAGCAGAGCTGTTCAGGATGGATAAGAGAAACTATTTCCCTTCTGTAGCAGTGAGCTTTGTGAATGTCATGTGACAGAAAGATCAGGAGACAGGATGTATTGTCAGGCTGGAGAAAAAAATGGGATAGATGATCATATGCAGTGGTTTTCTAAACTGCTAAAAGTAAGCAGGGAGGGTGCCCTTTAACAAGCCTCACTTAAAAACCAAACCCACATGGTGGCTACTAGGAAAGTGTGGAGGGGACAGAAAACAGAGTGGGCAGGCTTGTATGCTTTTAGTATACAACATCTGTAATTACTGGAGAGCAAGTGCAGGGAAGGATGGACCATAGGACTGATCCAGTAGGACATTTCTAAAGTTCTCTATCTTAAACCTTGAGATTATTCCAATAAACAGAAGTATTTTAATGAATGCTCGTCCTTTATAGGAAATTTTTACTCTTTGTCCAAATCATTCTTTCTAATGCACACAAGACATTGATCAGTGTAAGATAAAAGCTGGCTTAACTTTCTTAAAGAAGGTTAAATTATCTGGAAATGACCTCATGATTGAAATATTTCACAGTAGAGCCATAGAGAGAAAATGCACTTTTTTGTCTCTGAATCTGTACAGAACCTTTTGATTTTTTTTCTTGTTTTTTGCCTTTAGTTGTCTTTTCTGGGCTACATATCTCATACTACATTTTTGTACTTTCCCCAGTATCTGGAGTGATCCAAATAACTTAAAAATTTTAAACACTGGCACATCTGAATAATCGTTTTCTGTACTATTTGGGACTTACTTTCCAGAAAGTAAAATTATGGATTTGACGGATATGTCAAAGAAGGAAAGACTAGGTATTCTTTCTACTGTGGATTCAAGAGCGCAATTTCTACACACATACATTTCATTAGATAGCCATAGTTGTCACATGGCCACTGAAAATGATGCCTTCTCTTGCATCTTGTATCTAATTTCAGATATCTCAAGAATATTTCTGTGCACAGAATATTAGAAAGTGATTAACAGCTCAATGTGCTTTCATCACAAGGCTATTATTTTGAATGCTTTACTTGCACAAAGCACAGGCAGCTGCGTGCTATTCTTCTGTGAAGCAGCAGTGCGGTGTCTGGTCATTATACCATCCTAATGTGTTAAATTATACCAATATCATAAAGCAATAGCAATTAAAAAAAAATTAAACTGCTCAATTAAAAAAATAAAACCCTTGACAACTCCCCAGACCTCTCAAAGGAAGCAACAGATGTTGAACTGAAACCGTGAGCCTTTATAATTTAGTCAAACATTCATTTCCCAAATCCTATTTAAAATTTCAGCTTTTTGATCAAAGGAAGGAGAGGAAAGGGAAGCAGATCACTTCCTATCCTAGATCTTACTTTTCTTTTTCTTCCTAGACATTTCTAAGGCTACAATTTTAGGAAGCTATAGTGCAAAAGGGTCTGGAGTGGCCATGGATCTACATGGGCAGTAATACTTTCCCTGTTATATGAGTTCATTCACACTGTCTAAACTAGGAGGAGATGGATTCTGCTTTGACATGCTTCAACTGGCTACCCCAGGAGGGAAGTTCAAGTTTGAATGGGAAAGGATGTCCTGCAGTCAAGTTTCAAGCTGTCTTTCAGGTGCCCAGCAGTTCTGATCCCATTGTCCTGCCATCTCTGCCATGCCCCTGAGTTTTTAATCTCAGCTTCTGTGCCATCCTGCCTAGGTTCTTCTCCAAGTGGTCTTATCCTCTTGAAAAATAACCTGATGAGATTATGTGACTGGAGTGCCTCAATATGCTCAGATATTACTTGAAACTTGCGCTTTTTTGAGCCAACTGCACATGCTGTGTACTTCCAAGATGGAACATTTCTATATTTTCCTCTCCAGCATGGAACAGGAGGGCAAGGAAGATTACAGGATGGCCTCATGCTTGTACATGTGAAGGTGGTGTAATTTACAGGCACATTAATACTTTACCTTTGAACAATGAACATTGTTTTGTTGCTTGGTGCCAAGTCACAATGAAATGAATATTTGAGGTATATGGCTGGTCGAAGCTATTGCACCTACATGAATGAAAATTCAGCTTCTGTCACAAGGAACTCTCTGAAGAGTTAGATACAATAAATATGACTGGGCATATCCCAAGCTAATTTTCAGTCCAGCTAGAAACCAGTTATTCATTTTTAATGTAACCAGACAACAAAATCAACCTGTCAGGTAAACAACAGCTTGGAACAACAGCAAACTGCTGTCAGTTTATCAAGTAATAAAGGAAAAAAAAAACCCCAAACAGTAGCTCGAGTAAAGGTGTGTGTGTATGAGAAAGACAATTCATGTCACTGTTCATGATGCTGATAAATAAAAGGTGATTTTTTAAAATATAGTTTTCCCCAATGAGAGAGGTTTATTCCTAAAAAATATTCAAATGCTCCTTTTTGACTACATTACTAAGTTTAGGATGTAAAATTTATAGACACCTATGTCAGGTGAAAAATATTTTACTACTCATCCAAAATAAACAGAGGGAAATTGTTCTTTTGAAGAAATTTACAGTTAGGCTTTTTAATACTAAAGCTTTTCCAAAAAGGTTGGCCATTCTAAACAAGTACTAGAAATGATGGTGTGTAATAATTAGCAATGTTGTTATTAGGCAAGGCAATTGAATTGCATGGTTTCTGTATCTATCAGCTTTGCTATTTCAATTGGGTTCAGGAAAATTGGAGTGAAAGAAAAGCACTAACTAACTGCTTCCAGAAGTACGGAAGGGCTGTAGTATAAAGCAAACAGAAAAAATTCTGGTAACTTCTCTGCAAGTGAGTCAGCTCTTCAGGGTATTATATGAGAAACCTTGCAAGAGAAAAAATATGGGTTTGTATCCACAGCTTTAGTGAATACTGACACAGAAATGAAGAATATGTGTTGGATTATTTATTTTGAAATAATTCTTTAGGTCTTCTACAATAAGGAATAAAATTATATGTGAATCAGAAATAATTTTGAAACTCCATGTTTTCATTATTAAGTATTGATTAATGCTAAAAGAGCAAAGAGAAAATGATTTGTGAAAATTAGTTTCCTGAATCAATGTTTTCTATGAAATGATTGTGCTTTTTAAAATGACTTTAAATAAATATCATTAACATGCAACAATTTTTCCCTGCTTGTCCTATTTTGCAACAGGTTTATTGAAGAAACTAAAGCAAATAAGATTATATTCAGTAAGCAGAAGCTAAGTATAACCTAGACCACTTGCAGACTTCAAGGTGACAAAAGTCAAGGCATCATCTTTTCTGTGATGTGGTATCAGTTCCCATTGAGTTGACTGATACAGGTCAGTACCTCTACTCCTTCACTCACTAATGTGGTTTCTAATGGAGTCCCTCAGAAAGGATCAACAACAGTGACATTGCTTCAGTACTTATTTAAAGGAATTGACTTAGCTGTAATGAAATGCAGGCTGCACACTGCTGACAGAAAAAATTTGTTTATTTTCCAGCATTTTATGTAGGCAGTGTACATGGTTTTAATTGCTGTAAGAATATTAGAACTCTGTTTTATGGCGGCTTGGAATGCTGAATTCCCCCTGAATATATATTACAACAATTATTCACAGGTAGCCTTTAGTACCAACATTTAGCTGTATTCCTCTTGTAATTATAATATGTTTGCAGGTTTCAGCTTTCTGGATTGATACACTCTACCACAGCACTATTTCAGAGTAGCTCTTTTCTATTGGTGTGCTTTAAATACTAAGCACACTAAGGTTAGCTGAGGATTATCCCCTTTGAGAATCTTCCAAGAAGGAGATTTTTTGCTCTTGGAAAGAATTGCTGTTATTTCCCTTCCATAGGAGGATCAACTTGTTGGCTTCCTCCCCAATCCCCTTGAGGATCTGTCGGGATTATCTTTTTAAGTGTCAAAACTGACCCAGTAGCCTAGAAAGACACTTCCTCCTCTTAGAAGCTTTTGCAATCAGTGCCTTACATAGGCAAGGGAACTTTGGGGGCTAGAATGATTGTTTGGGATTTTCATAATGGTTTTTTGTTAGCAAATATTTCCAAAAACAGATATTTTGGAATCTCTTCAAGGACAAAAACCAGTTTCTTGCCTTATAGCAGCAGTGAAATCCATTCCTTGAAATGAAAGTAGCACAGTGTGTATACTTTTTTATAAACATCAAGTGAACACCCTGTATGAAGTATCTCCATCACAGAGAGTAAATAATATGCAAGAGCACAAAAATCTAATCCCACACTGGGCAGAACACTTGTAATATGCAGTGCCTTACAAAAATATGTGCAGTCACTCTCACTTTGGTGCTGTTGTTTGGGAAGGATCCCTAAGATTTCCTCACAATACTTTGTTGGCTTGATTTGTAAGCATTTTTCAGCATACCTGCCTACCACAAGAGTTTGATTCCTTACGAAGTACTGCTTTTCCTGGTTTTTTTTTTGTTTGTAGGTTCATTATCTTGTGATCTATGTAAGAAGACAGAATTTTCACTGCAAACCTTAGAAGGCCAGAGGAGCTTTTTTTCATCAAATCATATTTCAATCTTACTTTTAAGTTATGAAATAAACTTGTTTCACAGATTTACTTTTAAATGGATCACCAAAGTTATTAAAGGCATATGAAAACCAAGAGTTGGACATTTTTTCCAAAGAGCATATGGTTCTGGCAGAAAAATTATTCTTTTGCAGTCATTTTGTCAGTCTGGTATGCCTTACAGGCTAATGAGGAATACTTTGGAAATCACATTAACATCTTTGTCCACGTCTATAGATGTGATGACTTCTACCTCCCTGTGAGCAATTTGCTACTGTAACTGCTCTTGTAGAGCAAAGTTCTCTAGCAGTATTCTGCTTCTGTGCTTAAAAGACACCTCTTGGGTGGTAATGTGCTTCCGTCTGAATTTTCCTTGAAGATAAGGACTCTTACCTGGAACAAGTGGAATAAAGTTTAATTGCAATCATCACCTGCAAACAGATTGCTAATATGTCTTTCTGTGAGTTTTCAGAGAATTTTCTCTGGTACTTCGGGAAGTTACATTTTAATCCACTTACCTGCACACTGAAGATCTCTGCATGCTTGTGGAGGGGCTGTCACATCTGATGTGTACTGGTAATTTACAGATATTCATAAATGTGATTAAGAAATCCCGGTTTTGTCCAGGAAACATGGAGAGAAACCCACAGAGGAATTTCTTCTAAAACAGAAGGGTTCTTTCTGATTAAGCTGAACTATAAAGGTATCAACCTGTAGTACATACAGTTTGATGGGAGTGGCACATGGAGTATGATGACAGTGCCTGATTTAGCAGAGCTCACAAGATAACTACTAGTAATTTACTGTTCCTATCAGAAGTATGAATGTCAGTAATGTAATTTAGAAAGCTACTCAGCAGTGCACAGAGAGCAACCATCAAGATCGAAAACTTCATTAAAGGGGTCTGGAAACAAGAGTGATACTTTCAAACCATATTCAGACCACATTTTGTGCTGCTGTAGCTGTCAGGCTGCCTGTTTTTGTTTGTCATACTACATTGGTACTGAACTTAGGGCAATTACCAACTTAGGGCAGAGTCTGAAGCATGCGGCCTAGGATGACACAAGATGGCATCAGGATGAGCATGTATTTTCTTTCATGGAACTATTGATTTATTATTTCCTACTATTCTTTGTCTTTCACATTGTACACAATTAAAAGTCCTGTATGATGATCAGACCTTTAGCTGTGTGGGATGGGGAATGTTCTTTTCTCTTCTGGTAGTGATCAGAGGAGAATGAGTATGAAATGGATGGAGAATTTTAGAAAACTGTAAATACTGGGTCATATAAATTATAACAGGAGACTCAAAATGATTGGCTTGCCGGACAGAAAAAGAGAGGAGGCTGAAAAGAGCTACTGGTCCTAAAAGTCCCAAAGGAAGAGGAATCAGGCTGCAGATACCATCATTGTCAGGGTTGTTGCTGAGCCTCAGTACTGTGAAATGCATAAAGGTGCCTGTGAGCAGAGTGGAGAGCACTGCCCAGCAGGGACATAAAATCAGCAAAGACAACTGAAGTGTGGCATCATGCAGTGCCCTCTGAGGCAAAACAAAGAAAAGGTGCCATATGCAGGATTTATTGGCTTCTCCTTGGGATATGTGAGTGTCTGTTTTAAGGATGTGCCAGCACAAAGCATTCAGAAAGGAAGTAGACTCATGGGAAGCTCTTAAAAAACTCATCTCTGCTGTCCAGTGTGCAGCTGCCTTGCCCAGGCAAATAAAAGTTGGAATGGCAACTGATGGAGAAGATGATCAACAAATGGCACAGCTTGAATACTGGCATGTGAATAGCCTTTCAGTGTTTGTCCTTTAGATTTTCAGTACCCAGGAAAGTGAGGTAGGAATGAACTGGATAGCACTAAAAAAGCTTCATGCAGATAAACGGGGTACCTGCCAGATGCATCCAAGAGAGGTCATTTAGTGGCCATGAGTACACAGAAAAGCTCTGTTGCCTAAAACAACTCCGTGGATATGGAAGAGGATGGAAGTCTCCATTTACTTATCTGAGTGGTTTTTTTGTCTCTGCACTTAGAATACTATTCTGCAGGCTAGATAACCATGGCTAGTGAAAGAAGTGTTTCCACTTCTTGCTTCTCTGAGCACATAAATGTATCAAAGTTGAGCATTGTGTGCATAACATATTGTTCTATTTTATTCATTTTCTCCAGGGAAAAGGAAAGAAATAAAAGCTTTTAGGTTCTTTAGTACCAAGGAGTTGTATAACAGTGTAATCTGTTCCCGTCTTTGTCAGGATCACTTTATTTAATATTCAGAGCATGAGTTTTTTCATCAAGCATATTGGCATATTGATCAATGTCTGAATTCAGTGGACCCACTTTTACCTATTCAATGAATAAAGCCAGAAGATGGCTCAGCAAAACAGAGATTTGTACTGGAATCTGTATGAATTTTTTGTTTGAATATGAACATATAGAAGCTTTGAAATTACTTTTTAATTTTTTTTTCCATTCTCCTGCAACATGTACTACTCAGCTCTGAACTCATGAGATACCTGGGATAACTGTAGAAAAAGACTGTTTCTTTACAAAATAATCAAGTGTTTCACTAATCACAAGTACATATTGGTCAATAAAAAAAATACAAAAATCACTCAAGCATAATCCTAGCCAACAAGATATTTTAAAATTCATGCTACCTCAGAAAATACTTCTCTAAGCCTATAGCTAGAGCTACATGGTGGGTTGTTTTTCTAGTTTGTGTATATGTGCACATTTACTCTGGAGATAGAATATTGAAAAGTAGCCAAACCACTTTGTGACAGTCTGTAATTTTGTTGACTTTATGATATTAATAATTTATTGGAAATTATTCTCTCATCTTGTATTTCATGTGTCTTTTCTTCGAATGTTATCTGTAATTTATGACAAATTAAGACAGTTTCACTGCCTTGCTGTGGCATTAATCCATTCCATTCTTCTAATTACAGTAGGATTCAGGAGCTTACTGAAAGTTTTTAGTCTGAAAAGGTGTTCTGGAGTAAAATACATAACATACATACAAACCTGCTGGCATAACAAGACTCTATTCAAACTCTGTTCTAATCGCTAGCTAAAAAGTGCCAAAGCACTAAGTTTTGAACAAAAGTTTCTAAAAGAAATTTATAATCTCAAACTGTGTTTTGTATTTAAGTAATTTATTCTTCTGGTTAAATCATTCAAATCAGTCGATGGCTTTCACCATTAGAAGAAAAAAAATCCCCAAAACAATGAAATATCAGGTGCACAGCGAATGAGATTAGTTTATCAGCCAGCACTGTGTTTCTCCTCTGCTAATGCAGATCACATATGTCTCCCAGGTACTGCTTCAAAGAGGTATCATATCTCGGAGCAAAGGTAATTGTTACAACACAATACAAGGCTCTGCTCAAAAAACAAATGACTTGGATCATGGGGACCTGATACTGAAAAAGCTTTACTTCCCTTCCATACACTTATCAATGAGATATGATTCACCATAATGATCAAATTCTTTTTTGGGAGAATGATTGTGTTATTACCAATATAAATGCTAAATTTGCATTTTCAATTACAGGCTCATTCTTTTCAGGTGGGAGCAATAGAGCAAAAATGATGATCAGTGGGTTCACAACAATGCTATACAAAAAATATTCAGTCGAAACCCAAAACCCAAGAGGTATATGTTTTAAAATGGCTCTGAGGAGCAAGTCAATTACAAAAAAAAAAAAAAAAAAAAAAAAAAGATTGGATCTCTATCTTAGCCCTGTGTACAATTTCTGAATGTATTTGAGTCAATTAAAAGTCGAGGTCCTTTTTTCAAAGGTGGTAAGGCATTTAAGAGTTTAAACTTCTTTGAAACTCAGTGACAGTTCCTAGCATTGCCAGTGCTAAAAATTAAAGGGCTTTGGGTTTTTTTCAGAAACTTTAGGTGGGCTTTTGTGTTTGTTTTGATTGTCTTCCTCTTAATATAAAAATTTCACCTCAATCATGATAGAATGAATATCCCACCTGATATGGGTAATCCACAGGTTAGAAGAATGCTGAATGCTCCTGCTGAGACTTTGCCTGATGAAATGATGTAAAAGAAAAAATATGGGAGGACTGTAGTATCTTTTCACTGAAAAATGCTGAAGTAAATGTTATGCTTCCTGTACTGTCATGTAGTCTGGAATTTTATCTGTAACATGAACTATGGAAAGCATTTCCAGCCCCTGGTTGCAATTTTGCATTGAAGTTACAGGCATGCATTAGAGGTTGGAAAGTTATTGGCTCATCTCTATAAAAGCAGACTCTCTCTGTAAAGCTGGATCGTATCTAAAAAGATTTTCCCTGTTCATTGACATTCTGTCTCGCTGTTTCCCACCTGCAATCTTTCTCCAATGGAAATATGTGAAACTGTGAAAGCTGTGTGTAACAAAAGGCATAGCTGCTGTTTCAACCAGGAGTTGCTTGCACTTCTAGATGGGGAGAGTTTTGTGTGTTCATGGCAGAACAAAATGCAGCATCGGTTCAACAAGGGATCTTGGATGAAGGCTTTTCTGAGCATGAAATTAGAGGAGTCCTGCTCTGGTTCCTGCAAGTCCTAAAGACTGTTGTCAAAGTGTCTGTTCCTCGTTCTCTCAGTCTTTTACCCGTGCATCCAAACTAGATCTGTCAAGCTCTTACTGCTTTTTGGATTTGGCTTGTGTCTTAGCAGTACAGGCAAAACCGAATGTTGCTATACCAAAGATGAAGAGCTATATGCATTTGACTCCTGCCTCATGAAGGGAGATGACTAGAAAAAGAAATGGATTACAGTGGGAGAATTCCTTTTTTACTGTTCTTGTAGACTTTTATTTGAGCATGAATTATTACAAAAACATAATACTTCATGCCATTCTAAGCTACTGATTCTAATTTCTAGAGCCCTTCACCCTGTGAAAAAGACTGAATTTAGAGATTTTAATATTTTGTGCATTTAGCTTGATATTCTTCCAATTACATCTATTTTTAATCTCACTTAGGCCTTACAAACTGTTTCAAGCAATTACAGTGAATATTTTACATATCTGTTTCAGAAGATTTTGGAAAAAATGAGCAGCAACAAAGTATTTTGAGAGCAAAGGCTTGCAAAGAAAACGTGTTTCACAGCAAAGGTTATTTTCCTCTTCAGCAGTCGTGATGGAGTGTTTTTTGGAAAGGAGTATGCTCCTGTGCTTGAGTGCTGTTTTTGAAGGAAAAGACTTAAAAGCAGGTGTAGAATCTTTTCCTGTATCTATAACATGGTAAATCCTTCATTGTCTGATTTGACTGAAACAATGACTGTAATAAGAATAACTTGTGTTGCATGCTTAGCTGAGTCCTTGATTTGTGTACGTGAAAGTTTTAATAAACCATATTTTGTTCTGCATGTTTATATCTGTATAATGGATGAGAGAGACAGCAGTTTCCAAGAATTAGACAGTACAGAATGTGGGCAGAGCAGCTGAGATCATCATGAAGCTGTTAGTTGCCATTTAGTTTATTAGTTGCCACTAATACATAAATTAAGTTAAATTTCTGGCAGTTTAAAAGAATCATCTAGTTATATGATTTTGTTCCTTGTGTGGCAGTTTGTAGGATATACTTGGAAGGACTTGTAAATAGGTTTGTGTAAAAAACCGTACATTTCAAAGGAATGTCTTCCTCTGCATGTTTGATGGCTTTTTGTACATCCAGAGCAAGGAATCGAATTCTTTATACATTATTGTGAGTTATCAACTCTCCTTCCCACACACATGCTCCATCAAAGGCACTAATGAAACTCAGCATTTTCATTATTTTATTTGAAAATTATTCTACCATCTCCTAGGTTTTATCCTGTTACCATCAGTTGAGTGTGACTATAAAAGAGTCACATTAACTTCAGGTTTTGGGTATCTTTCATATCATCAGTTGTGATCCAGAACACACCAGTCCTGGCAGGGAGAAGAGGGAACCTATGATGATTGTTGAGGAGTTGTGTGAATCAGCAGGTGAACTGCATATGAGGTTTTCATTACAAAAACTTCTTGCTAAGTGCAAACAATGTGCTGCATCATTTTGCGGTCATGTCCTTTTCAAACTACAGCATTTGCATCTGTTTATGATATGATCAGCCATAAATACAGAAACAGTGAAGAAGAAAACCTATTACTCCCTCCCTGATTCTGGTGCAAGAAGACTTAATTCCTGTTAGGAGATCAGCTGTTTAGAATCTAAACTTTTTGCTGAGGACATTTGATCAACCATTTCTGAGGAAGTTTTTGCAGTTGTTTTTGCTGTTCAAGACAGTATGCCTGTGAGCAGCCTCAAGAGATGGCTCAAGGGCTCTGTTGGTGACTTAATTTCTGTGAGTTCCAGCCACTGCACTTCCTTTGGCCACATCCTAAGCACAACATTTAAAAGGAGAGGTATAATTAAGACAGTATAGCACAACAATACCATAGTAACAAGTGTACTGACTATACTGTAGTATAACTAGTGTAGAAGCTACAGAAAAAAGTACACTCATACTTGTGAAGAACCATAAACACCTAAGACTGACAGATCTTTTTCTGAAACTATTAATGAATGTAACCAGCTTAACGAAATCTTATTTTAATATAGAAGCTATTATTAAGAGTGTAAGGGAATTAGGAATCACAGTGCTTGAAGGCTACAAAAGAATTTTGCTACTGTGAGCTCATAATTTTGCAAAACATTCCTGAAGAAATTTGGAATATATCATTCTTATCTAATTGATGCCCTGAGATTATATACACATTTCAGTGAGATTTCTTGGGGAGCTTGACTTTCCGAGAGAAAATTACTGTGTATTTTCATTAAATCACAATCATTGTTTGTGTACTAATAGATAAATTTGAAAAATGGCAAATAAAAAGATACAATTGGGCAAGAACAGCAAATTGTGATATCTATCATACTATATTTTTTACATATCTAACATGCAGTATTTTGTCGACTGCTATTTAAATATACTTTGTTATGACTGTGTCTTATGGTAGCAGTCACCTAGGAGTATTTTTAGCATGAAATCTGCTAGAAAATGCCACTTTTTCCAAACATTTTTGATGTATTTATTTTTAATTCTTGTCCCAAAGCATTTCTAAAAGTAAGGATAGAAAAGTATACCATAGGGAAATCTAACTCCACATTGTGAAAATGCTAGTTTTCTTCTTAAACACAGACTCAGAGTCTTTATTTTTATTAAACTTCTGTCAGTTCTAAATATTCAGTTTTATTGCTCTTACTTTCTTACATAAAGATTGCCTTTTTAACTCAGTTTACTCAGTGTACCTCAGTGTTACATTAATACCATCTTTCTTATATTTAGCTTTATATAACTTTGATTTTTCTTTACATGACATTATTTCACTGGATTGGTTAGAGTCTTATCAAAATGTCTCTTTAATCATTGTAGTTTAGTTCATTATTTTCGTATCACTCTGATAACTCCTCAGGGAAGCCAACACCTGTTAGATGTTCATTTTTGCAAAATGTGCTTATGTAATATTGCAGACATTAATTTTTAAAGTGAAACAATAGTGTTTCATCTCTGCATTTTCTGCTTTATAAGCAGAAGGCTTCATCTAAAGCTTTACTTTATCGTACCTAGTTTTGAACTACTTTGATACTGAAGAAAGAGTTATGAAATGGTCAAGTATAAAGCAGAAATCCTCCAGTGGAGTAACTATGTATAATAATCCTTTCAGTAATGCAGGGCACATACCTTCTTTAGGGAAACAAAGCTTTTTAAAAGTATCTTTAATTGTTCAGGCTCTGATTTAAGTTTTGTCTAGAAGGCTGAAGGAATGCTTTTCAATGTAAAAAACTTTGGGACCAAAAAACTCTTCACATTACTCAGGTAATATGCTGGGCAATCACCCACCATATGAAATTCAACAAGGGAAAGTGATGGATTCTGCACCTGGGATGGGTCAACCCTGGATGTATGGACAACCTGGGGAATGAGATGCTGGACAATAGTGCCATGGAAAGGGACCCAGGGGCCCAGGTTGATGGCAAGCTGAACATGAATCAGCAGTGCCCTGGCAGCCAGGAGGGCCAACCTTGTCCTGGGGGGTACTAGGCACAGCATCACCAGCAAGGGAGGGGATTGTCCTGCTCTGCTCTGCACTGGGGCAGCCTCACCTCGAGTGCTGGGGACAGTTTTGGGCACCACAATATAAAAAAGACATTAAACTATTAGAGAGCATCCAAAGGAGGGCAGCAAAGATGGTGAAGGGCCTGGAGGGGAAGCCATATGAGGAGCACCTGAGGTCACTGGGTCTGTTCAGCCTGGAGAAGAGGAGACTGAGGGGAGACCTCATTGTAGTCTGCAACTTCCTCATGAGGGGAAGAGGAGGAAGAGGCACTGACTCTTCTCTGTGGTGACCAATGACAGGACCTGAGGGAATGGCCTGAAGTTGTGTCAGGGGAAGTTTGTGTCAGATACTAGGAGAAAGGGTCCTCACCCAGAGAGTGGTCAGGCACTGGAACAGCCTGGAAGTGGTCACAGCACCAAGCTTGACAGAGTTCAAGAAATATTTGGACAATACCCTTGCACCCAGGGTGTGACTCTTGGGGATGGTGTGTGGGGCTTGGATTTGGACTCGATCCTTTAGGTCCTTTCCAGCTAGGCATATTTGCTGATTCTGTGGACTGATGATTTGTTCCACTGCCTTAATTTTTCAGAAGACTGACTTCAGTTACTCTGCATTTGAGATGGGTGGGAAAACTCTAAGCCAAGGTTCTTTGAACTCTAAAGGCTGAAAAAAGTTATTTTCCTGCACAGACAAGCATGGTCAGATACAGAAAGGGAAAGCTCACCTGCCTTAGGCACCCAAAGGCAGCTGAGCTTAGTGGTGTTACTGAAGCTCTTGGGGGGTCCCTTGTGATCTTTCCTGTACAGTTGCAGGCCTGATGTGACATCCTTAGTGAAATGTTCCCTTGTTCTTGAGATTTGGCCATTACCAAAATAACACTATATCAGGACAGTTTCAACTCTGAGTACTTAGCCCTTGTGTGCCTGGTTTTCCTCTCATTTTGACCTATAAAATTTCACATGCCAAGGGGTGTGTGCATGTGTTACAGGTCACATTCACTGCATAGGATAGAGGAGAGCTAAACTTAATGGGAAATGTTGCTGAAATGGATATTCCACAGCTAATAGTACAACTTCAAAGGTATGAGGCATGAGAAGTTTATCAAAATTAGTCATGTCCTTTTTCATACTCTATCAAATCCTAGCTATTAAAACTGTCATCAAGCAGTTGCTCAGCTTGCCAAAGGACGTCTTGAACTATAGTCCAGAGAATGGAGTATATAATTGAATCACTGCTGACCAGCTGTCACAGCAGCCCTCTCCTCCCCAAACTTTGATGAAAGGAGGAAAATGAGACGTCGTGATTCAAACTTTTATTCTGACGACATCTCATTGTTGTGTTCTAGCACTGAGCCAAGAGAAATCATCCTCCTCATTACATTTTCCAAAAGCTTATTATAAGCACTTGTGTGCTGCTGATATCGCCCCAGGAGCTGACTGAAACTTCAGAGATGAAGCCAATACGCTCTTTGAGATAATGGTAATGTATGCAAAACAGAAAAACAACAACAACAAAAAAGCTGTCCTAGAAACCTGAAAAAACCTCACAATTTTAGCACACCTGAAGAATGACACAGAGGTTATTGACGAGATATTTGTGATTATCTTATTCTTTAGCTCAAATGTAATTAAATACCCATCTTAGAACTGCTAGGGAATACAGACCTACTCTCAGACCTATCCAGTTAAGATCCTCCCTGTGTATGAGGGAAGAAGCATCCTTCCTGGAATGCCTTGTCATATGTATTTTTTGCCATATAATCCCAGTCTCTGTAATGCAACCTGGCTAGATGTTGTCATCCTTATAGAAATGTTCTAGAGATACAAAGAAATTCTTTTTTTTTTCAAACACAGTTATGCAACTACGTAGAAAATGTGACAGCATCATTTTAAAGCAAGAGCCATGAGGTGTAGACATATCTTCAGAAAAAGCCAGGATTTCTTGTCTATCTCTGGGAAGGTCTTGCTTGCTGGGAGAGGCTGCATGGCCTAAGTAGCCTAAGCTTTGGCGAGCCGCAGCTCTGAAACAGGCTTGTATGAGCAAATAGTGGCTTATGGGGGAGAACTTATATTCCATTCAGACTTTGAGATTATTAAAACAGAAGGGGGAAAAGGGGAAGTTATGGAGAATAAAAAAAGAGAGATTTTGGTCAATTCATATGGTGCCTTCATCAGTTGCTACCTTATTTTTAAAAGAATTAATTGAAAATGGTATTGTCAATACTAGTAAAGCTGAACAAACAAGGAAAAAAATGATGGCAAACTGTGTGGCCATTGTTTCTGTTTTGTAGAAGGCTATAAGTATGAAGTTATATCAAGCTTCAATCTTAACAGAACAAAAAACTCTTTCATAGAACTTAAGAAAAATGATTTGGCAAATATGTATAAGGGCAGAAGCACACATCCTTTCTATTTACATTTTTCAGAAACAGCATGTTCTGAAGCACAACTGTTGTTGAGACTTCAGACAATGGAGGTAGATTGCTTTTAATGATTTATGTCAGTGGAATTAGAGATGATTTATCACTGTTTTCTCTAAAACAACCGATCGTAGAAAAAGAAAAGAGTTCTCTTACTTTGTTTCTTGTCAGAGAAAGTTGTCATAGGGTTGGATTCATGGTGCTCAGACCACCACCGTGCTTTTATAACTCCAGTCAGTTTGATTTTTTTCGTGTGGAGTTTTGGAGTGGAATCAAATCAGTGCTTTGCTTTAGAATGATATATACATTATGTAAATTCACCACATATATGCATCTGTGACATGCAGATGCAGACCAGAGCTATAAATAAGCCTAGGTTTCTTTTGATCTGAATTTTGGCAGACTGAAGAACCTTATTCAAAATTTGCTATTAATGAACATACTCAGTTAATGGAAAAGTTATTTCCTTCCCAAAAAAAAACCCCAAAAAAACCAATAAAAACCCCATGACCCTCCCCCTCCTCTCCCCTCCCCCCCACCTCAAAAGCCCTACTAAGAAAACTAAAGAGGAGAAAAAAAGAAATTAGACGTGAGTTCTTCCAGGGTATAAAATATGGATGCAAATGGCTTTGTTCCCCCAGTCCTGCAGGTTATGCTGTTCCACTATACCTCCACCACATTTTGGTTTTTGTTGGTTTTTTTTTTAACTGGGATGTTGCTTACTGTTTGAGAAGATGATTGCAACAATCTTTATTTGTGAGGTAAGAATTCAATTTCTACAGAGGAATTTAAATAGCAAGCAAGGATAGTTATCTTTCTGATATTTGATAAATGGAAAAAAGATTTAGTTATCTTGAGGTGAGATTACTTTTCAGAGAGGATGACATTTATTACCTCAAGGACATATTTCAGAAAATCCCTATTCTTTATCCAGAGGTGATAGTTCTGTTCATCAGAGAAGAAGGCAATTGGGAAAAGAAAAGATTAATTATATTTTTATGTGCTTGAGCAGGGGATGCAATTGGTTTGTTTCTACAGAGGACACCAGTGGAATAGTGAGTGTGTTCTGCAGAGAAGGAAAAGTTTATCCAGTGAGACTTCTCCCAACTTCTTTTCAATTTTGTGGTAAACTTCCTGTGCTCTTAATCCTCATCTGTTAATTCCTTAATAGACAAACTTCCCTTATGTTGGGTAGTTAGCTTGAGAGGGAAATCAATTCCCCTCCTCAGCTTCCCGAAAGCCCAATCATTTCAAGAGCAGCAGAATTAATGACTTTCGTTGGATTTGTGTCCTGTCCTTTGCCCTCCCCCTTATAAATCCAGACTTGTTTTGTCCTCTTTCAACCCTTCTTGGCATACCTACGTCCCCTTGCCATACATCCTGTCACCACTGTTATTTCTCCTCCTTCTCACCGAGTTGCCTTCCCTGTCCAGTTGTACCATTGGCTGAAGGTCCTGTGCCTGAATCTGTGCCACAGGGGGTGTTGCTGGGTGATGCTTCTGCCCGCCCTGCCTGCAGTGAGATGGGGAATCACAGAGCTCACACCTTCCCTTCCCCGTCCTGTTGCCTTCCCTTTTCCTTTGGACACTAATTCAGTTCTCTGCCTTCTCCCTGTTTCTCATCCCCTGAGACTTCTGCCTCAGTCACATTTATTGAAATTGGCCAAGGGAGTAAAAACTATTTGGAGAAAGCTGACATATGGATAAATAGTGCTATTATATAAAGTTCCTCCTTCATTAGAAAATCGGCCTAAAAATACAAGAAAAAAACACTGTCTTTCTTAGAGAAATGGATTTCTTCATTTGTATGCAGCAAGAAATAAATTGACATGTTTTTAAGATGTGAGGGAATACAGAAGAGTAGATTATCATACCCCCTTTTAAAGGATGCTACCTGTGTATATGTTCTTCTGCTCGTTAATAGTAAGCTCTTTGAATTCAGACCTCTTGATCTCATTATACCACGGCAGATACGTCTCAGGGCTTTCTGGAAGACACCTGTAAGTTTCCCATGATACCTATTGGAAAAATACACATGAAAAGCTGGAAGAGATGTGTACTCACTCAGCACACAAATGGTTGTGTTTTGTCCTAATTCCAAAGCAAGTGTTGCTTATTTTTTGGGGTTAGCTGTCCTCTGCATGACCTTAATCTGAGGAGAAGTAGCTCTCCCTTTCTGCTGAAAAACTTGTGTATCAGATTTCCTGCCTTCAGCACATTTGATCTGTTTAGCAGGTGTAAGTGTAGATAGCACAACCTACGTGCCTGCCCTAGTGTCCCCAGGGCTGACTGCTCTTTCGCAGGTGACTGTGGCTTCTTGCCACGCAAACAGAACAAATGTGGTCCAGAACCAACATGATCTGGGTTGAATTTTTGCTGGGGTTGAACAGTGCTGAAGCTACCTCAGCAATCTTGCTGCAGACTGAGAAAGTAAAATAAATCAGATGCCTAATAAAAAGGAATGCTCCTTGTGGGAAGGGTAACTAATCAAAGACACCTTCACCAACAGTCAACAATTCTAAGAGAGGTGGGGCAAACTGAATAACTTTGGATGGACCATTTCTGGACCAGCTTCTTTTCAGTCCTCAGTGAAAAATGTTCATGGAGTAGATGTGCAAGGAAGGAGCTTTTCCTCCCTCTTGAGCTACAAACATGTGTGTTTTGATAGGATGAAGAAAAGAACAAACACGTATTTTCATACTTCTCAGGAATTAAGGATTCTTTCAAAACTAACAGTGAAGCTAACCACTTCTCCACATGTACTTAAAAATTGGCAAAAAAATATTGAAAACTGAGATTATATTAGATTTCCAAATTACTTAATTGATCATTTCTTTGTATGTATTGATCATATCTTTGTATGTAAATATTTTGTCAGTATAGATTGAGTTAGGTTAATGTTCATCAATTTTTATTCTAATCTTTTACCCATATTTTAATATTGTGAAGGTTAATTTTATGCTGCAAAAATCTATCTTTGCAATGCTTATGTAAGATTTACTCTTTTTCTACTTTGGATATTGCATAATTTAGTATGACATTACAAAATGAGACTTTCAATCAGCTTTCAATAAACTATTTTTTGTTTGACAAAAACCAGTATGACCTTATATTTATTTTGTACCTCTGAAAGTATTGAGAGTCATTCACACTACTCTGGTATGATTTATTAAAAGGCCAGACATTGAATTCTGGCCTGCAGTTCCATACACTGAAGCTATTAAATATTCTTCTGCTAAGGAAATCTCACCTCAGGTTTTTTTTCTGCTGAATCTTATTTATTTTTAACAAAATGGAAGCAAATTAGATAAGCTTTTTCACAAGAAGAAGAATTAACAGAAGACATATAGCAGGGGCTACTAATCATAGAGCAAATGAATGAATTCTATCATGTCACATACTTCTTCTGGCATAAATGATGATTGTTATGCTGTATGTCTTTTAGTCAGGATAAAATTTCTTCAGCAGCTTCATTCTCTCATTTTTAAAAGGTATGTATTTTGTAGTCTTACTCTGAACAGACTATTTAACAGGCAGTATTTCTTTATTATTCTATGTGACATTCAGGATATTGGGTGAGTGGTTTATAAATAAAGGATAAAACTTTTGCTTGAAGAGAATAAAAAGAATTACTTCTTTCTTACCCTATCATATGTCTATTCTGTCAATGAGGATAGTGGTAATAGCCCCACTATCCATTAAATAATCACTTTTCCTTTCCCTGTCTAGTTTCATACTCTTTCCCACTACCATGCTGTCAGGACAAGTTCTGTGTAAAACCAGCTGTTTAAAGTGGAATACCTTGCACGTCTTCAGCTGCAAGAGAGGAGTTAAAGAAAGGTTGTGGAAGAAATTCATTGGGCCGTGCTTTTGATAAGCAGAAGAACTTCATTGCCCTTTGTGAAGTAACAGATGACAGACCCAGGCCACATTTAACCTTTCTCCACAACTTCTGCAGCCTCTATAGGAGTCCTGAGTCAGTGTTTATAGAGACCTATAGATACCACAGACCCAAATGTCTTAAAAGTCTTCTAGATAGTAGGGAGCATGGCATAATTCTCTGTGTAGGAAGCCTGACCTTTCAGTTCAGGAGCACAACTGCGGGTTCAGGGGACCCTGGCAGAAGAGGAAGAGTCTGAAAGAGGATGAACAGATTTTGTGGATGATATATTGGCTGTGATACGATGGTCTGTCTAAGATGGGACAGTGAAATCTGAGCTGGCTGCTCCAGGCTTCCTTTCTAGATCAGCAGCAGGGGCTTGCAGACAGTGTACTTGACTACTCTGAAGGCAGTTATATCTAAAGGTCTTTCCACTCTCAGAGGAGTGTGAAGAGACCAGCTCAGACTTGATAAATATGTTGAGAGATTGAACTGAGGACAACTGAATCTCGCCCCTGGCACTGCATGCTCTTCTGCTTTAATCTTACTTGGGATTCAGCTACTTGCAAGATTTGAGTGTGGTATTTTGAAAGCACTGCCCTTCTAGTGGTCATTATTCCTCTATAGGAATATATGGAGAATGCCAGTAGTGGGAAGGAAAAAGGACAGAACCATGTTTTTGTTATTGCAAAGGTGATGTCATAAAAACATTGTCTACACAGAATCACAGAATCAAAAAATCATTTAGGTTGGACAAGACCTCCAGGATCATTGAATCCAACCTGTGGCTGATCACCACCTTGTCAACTAGGCCATGGAACTAAGTACCACATCCAGTCATTTTTTGTATGCATCCAGGAGAAGAGGCCAACACCCACTTGGCTACAGCCTTCCTTCAGGTAGAGACCAGATGAGTTGGCCTCAGACCATGGATCTGTCCTGTCCAGATCTCCCTGCAGAGCCTTCCTATCCTCCAGCAGAGCCACACAGCCACCCAGCTTGGTGTTGTCTGTGAACTTACTGAGGGTGCACTCGGTCATCTCATTCAGATCATCAATAAGACTGGACCTAATACTGAGCTTTGGGGAAACGCAACAGTGACCATCTGCCACCCATGTGGGGCACCATTCACCGCCAAAGTTGTGCTGATGCTCACATGCACATGTATATATATATACATATATATGTGTAGATATATATATATATCTATAGTATTCCTCCATGTTAGAAGAACTTAACATTATATAGTAAATTAGAAATATGGTATTTATGCAGGGTAGGGCAAGGGAATATGGCAGAACTTCTTTTTAGTGTTTTTCTCTTTTTTTCTCTGAGAAGAAAGAACAATCTAGAAGAAATTACGGCTGCCACATCACAGGTAGAATTTTACCCTTGAATTTAGGGCATTATCTCTCTAGAAGTGGTGAGGACTGCCAGTAGCTCAAGTCTGCCAGCTGCTCTAGTCAGGGAAATTTAGCATCTGGTTTGGATTTACCAACCATTTCAAACTGACCTTTTTCACTTTAAATTAAGAGGGAAAAAAGGGAGGGGGAAGAAAGGAAAAATGCTGGCAGTGTAACCTTGTACCTTCTGTGCACAATGTACTATTTCAGATGGCTAGCCCTGATGTATCCATGGAAAATGCATTTCTTTGCTCCCTTGTGGCAGGCCTCCAAGCCTTAGTACAATCTTTTTTTTTTTTGGTTATAAAATCAACTAGATAACTTTAGATACGTTAGTAGCAAAAGCAGCCTCGAAGGGAAAAAAACCCTGTGTGTATCAGTGAGAGCTGCAAGCTCTCCTTCAAAAAACCCCCAATTTTTTTCTGAAATGGCTTTAATAAGATGGATAGGACAAGACATCTTTGTTTTACATGTCATTCTACAGGTCTTTAGTGCCTAGAGCTTCTGAAGGACTTTCTGGAAGAGTCAAGAATGATTTAAAGTCCTTACAAAAGTCAAGGCTAGAATTATACCTGGTGTGGTAATTTTTGTGTGATTTTTCTAATCCACTAGATTTATGCAAATGCATGACAAAAAAAGTGATAAGAATGGAAATTTTTAATGCTGTTTGATCCTTAGCAGAAGTTCTGAAATGTTAAAGTCAAAGTTAGCTGTGCCTTGCAGAAGCCTGTGTAAAGCTTAGGACCCCAGTATGGTCCTTTTCTCAGAGGTTAAAGACCTCTATTCCTATAGAAAATACCTTGAAAATTCTTGTGTCACCTGCATGTGAAGGAAGGGCTGAGGAATGAAGTGTGGATGTGCTGTTAAGTATGAGATCCAGACAGATTATTTCAGAAGACTTGATGGTGCTGAGCATTCAAACTACAGTCAGGCCTGAAGAGACACCAAGCACTGCTTATAACCTTTTAGGGGATACTTGCAACTGTTTGTCACAGAATCATAGAATATCCTGAGTTGGAAGGGACCCACAAGGATGACTGAAGTTTAACTCTGGGCCCCATACAGGACCATCCTCAGGAGTCACACCAAGTGCCTGAGAGTATTGTCCAAACACTTCTTGAACTCTGTCAGACTGGTGCTGTGACTACTTCCCTGGGGAGCTGTTCCAGTGCCCAACCACTCTCTGGGTGAAGAATCCTTCTCTAATATTCAAACTAAATCTCCCCTGACACAGCTTCTGGCCATTCCCTCTGTTCCCATCACTGATCATGAGAGAGAAGAGGTCAATGACCCTCAGCTTCCCCTCATAAGGTATTTGTAGACCACAATTAGGTCGCCCCTCAGTGTCCTCCTCTCCAGGCTGAACAAGCCAAGTGGCCTCAGCTCTCAGTTTATTTTGCAGGTATTTGCAGATATTACAAGTATTTTATCCATGGTTTCTAAACTCTTGGATACAAGAATACAAGAATTGTGGAGCTTTTGGTCAGATAGTTCCAGTTAAGAAATATGAATTGTGTATCTTCTACAGTTAGCTTATGTTTTTCATCTGCTTCAATCGTTCAATTTATTTTATACTTTTTATTATCACTTTAATTTCTGCAGCATTCAGTAAAGTCTAATCTCAGATTGAAAGTCAAGAGTAGCTAAATTTGGATATTGAATATACCAGATGTCTTTTATCTCTAAGAAGATAATCACATTTCCTAAAGAGATTATTTTTTATATATATTTATTTAAAGAGAAAAGAAAGCTCTGACTAGTGAGTTTGCTTTCAGCTCCCATGAGATTTAACAGGAAATAGTAGTTATTAAGGCTTTATCTGGGAATATCAGCCTGGATTCCTGTTTTTTAACATCTTGGTATTTGTTGCTGTGAAGGCTGTGAAGGCTGTGAAGTGTCCTATTGAACTTATTTTAGGTAAAAGTTTGTAAGATCAAAGACAACTTGTGGCTGCATCTCAGCACAGCTCTTTCTCTACAGGACCCCTTCACCAACTTCACATTTGTTACTGTCAGGGAAAGAGAAGAACTACTGGTAAGGGGGAAAAAAGTGCAAAAAAACAGGAGTGCATCTACTCTTTTGTTGATGGAGCACTGAATTGACAGCATTGGGGTCACTCCAGTTTCCAGGCAGGGATCAAGGAGGAGAGGAGAAACCATCTAGTGCACAGCAAATAGCAAGGGTCTAGGCAAAGAGGTCAGCACAGTGATCTACATAACAGCAGCCTCATAAATGCCCTGGTACTCTTGTAAAACCTGTACCTAATCATGCCAATTATTGTTCAATGTATGTAGTCCATGGCCTTTGTCTAGCATAAGTAATAGGAATGACTTGTGTAGCTTTTTTCCCTGATCAGGGTTACCTCCATTTTGGAAGTGGGATATATTTAAATTTAAACAATAAAGCTATTGCTTAAAGGAAATCTTAGACTTATTGAGTTCCAAAAACACATACACAACAATTTGCTAATGAAAAATTATGCCAGGAATTCAAAGGCTGCTCTTAGTAGATTTTGACTTTCCAAGACACTGCTGCACAGGAAGATTATTTATTTCTGTGTTATGGTAGCCGGTGAGACGTTGTATATTGTAAATGTATAGTACTGTGCAGGAAAACACTTGAGAGCAGAGGCAGAGTGTGTACATTTGAGAAAATGAGGCACTAATATCCTATTAACAGCAGATGATTATGAATGAGTGTATTCCCTGAGGCCTTGAAGAAAGTCAAGAATGAAAATGAGCAATAATTCTCCAGTTCGTTATGTCTGTTTTAAACGGGATTCCAAGAGAAATCTCTCACTATTTCTTCAGCAGTGGCTAAAGATGGTTTTGTCATGAAGTGATTTTTTTGCAAGAGCCAGAGATCTGTCATAATCTAATGGGCTAAAATCATGTAAATAAGAATATGTTTTCATACAAAATGAAGAGGTAATGGCATCATCAAATACAAATACTCTGTTTCAGCAACTGGTAGATAATGACTTAAAATACCTTTTTATTTTACATGATATTCTGGATTTGGCTTGGCAAAGGTTGTAACTGAGTGCTTCAAAATTGGCTAAAGGAGACTGGGCACCTAAAAGCCACTGGTATTTTTGAAAATCCTAGTGAGAAAAAATCCTTTTCACACTTTTACTGTGAAGAATTAATATACTAAGTAGAGAGGTACAAAGTAAGAGGGAAGATTACTTCTCTGAAGAACAATATTTAAATGAAATAATGCATTATCTCTTTGTATCCTATTAATTAGTTTTATAATACGAAACTCATTATTAGGCTACCTGCTTCTCAGCAAGGTTGTCATGCAGCATACTAAACCTGACCAAGATACACACTGTGATTGAGCCATGACAGTATGTAGAGGTGGCCTGAATTCCACTTAGGAGCCTTGGCTTAGAAAGCTGGGTCCTCTGCTGTAGGAGTATCTGAGTGCCTTTGGGGTGAAAGTCACAAAGCCTAGGTGTGATGAGCACCTACACAGCAGGGTATGGGTGAAAGGATGGGGTTTTCCTGTATAGGTTCTCCTCTCCCATTCTTAAATTCTAGCCTAACAAATTGCTATGGGAAATAAGGACTAAGACTCCCCAAATGGAAGCTGAAGCATAACGCAAGCAAACCACTTGCTTTATGTTGACACTTTATCTAAATTCAATATCGTGTATAAACATTGTCCATATTCTTTAATAAATGTAGTCATAATAATAAGGGATTTGCTGCAACTGGGAATTATATGTAATGCCTACAGAACTTCTGATAGTTTCCATGTAGCTCTGAGAATAATTATTAGCTTTTCTGTGGCAAAAACATACCAGTATTTTATCGCTATAATTGTCAGCCTCAGTGATCTCTTTGATTATAGTACCTTATGTTTCACAGCACAATCTACTCAGAATAAAGTGAGTAACAACGGTATCTTTGACTTCAGTCTGTCTTTATGTGTCCCTCCACGTAGTTGTGTGTGAAGCAAGTTCTCCTACAAGTGGGAAGTATCCTCATAATATCTTCAGTAAAAAAAGACTTAGACTGTTATTTTTATTGTGTACAGTGAAATGAGTTAAAACTCAGTGTGACAAGATGGCTCTGAAAGGTATAGCTGCTTCTGTTTGCTTTTTCTCAAACATACCTTTGGCAAAGCAGTGTGGCCTCTTTAATTTGTTACTACACTCACACTCAAGATATTCCTTTGTGTACCCAGGTCTGTGTGTGGGGCAATTTTATGAAGGAAGCTACTTTCCCCTTTCTGAGCCTCTTTGTTTATCTGAAAAGCAAAGGTAACGATGCTGACTTACTTTCCATAGTGCTTTGGGACTTGCTTGTTGAAAATACCATGCAAGAATGAAGTATAGTAATTACTACTCTTCTTCAAAGACTGTTATTTTTTTAGTTTAACCAAAGAAGTTTCAGTAACTTCTAGTTTTATTATTTTACCTTTTATGTTCTATTATACCACTAATATGCTACTTTTCTCAGTGAATTAAATATTCTGAAATTACTTTCTAGTGTAGAATTCTGGCTAATATATTTGCTGTCTTAATAAAACAACTTTGGTTCTACTGGAAGATTAAAATGCAGATGAGATGAACTGCCTGAAGAAAGAATACTCACTTAATAAACTAGTTTATTACAATAATACTGTAGTCTGGAAATAATTTTTCAAAGCCTATTAGTGTACATAAAAACATTGTTATCTCTGTGTTCGTTTAAAATAACTGAAACCTGCTTTGCAGAAGAGTTGAAGTTTGAAAGGTGAGGTGGCCTGGGTGAAAATTGCTAGATTTTATGATTGCTATTTATTGGTGCCTTTATGTTTGGTTTATTACACTTTGGGATGTATTCATTATTGATATACTTTTAGAATCCTTATAAGATCTTGAAATCAATTTATATGTTGTGGTAATTTAAAAAGTTCATAAGCAAAATGTAAAAAACATTTCCTCTGTGTATGTAATTTTTGAGTTTATTGATCATTTACTCATTATTTTTGAAGAGAGAGAACATAAATACAGCTCCAAATTTACTTTTTGTCTCACACAACTAATTTAATGTAAAGCAAAATGCATACTTTCCCCATGATGGTCCTGACATAGCTCTAAACGAAGGGAGATACAGTTTCATGGAGTTGAATATGGTACTGTTCTCTAGAGAACTCTATGTATCAATGAGGATATAAAGTTATGACAGAATAAGTCATAGATGTATTTTTTTATACATATAATTCTTATGCAGTATTTTTGCTGCAGAGGAAGGAAAGGCAGGCACCATCCGAAAGAAGGTGACACATCTAGTGAAAGTACCATACCAGAGAGGTGCCGCACCTTCGCACGTGGTCAAAAGGAATCAAACACAAAGACAACACATAAATACAAGGACCCCTATATGTTTCTCTGAGTCAGCAGCCTACTCTGTTACCTTTTTGCTAATTTTTTCTGTTGTACCTCTTATGCAGTTTTTCAATTCCAGATTTTGTAAAGAAAATTCATAGCAAAACTTTTTGTATTCAATATAATTCTGTAAAGAGGAGAAAAAAAGTGTTGGGTGACATCATGAGGCCTTTCTGTTAGTCATTAATTTCTCTATTCTTACTATAAGGAGAATTCTTCTCTAAGTTTTCTGCAGGACCATGATCCCTGACCAGCTGGTCAGCAATAGGTCCTGAGTCCCCTGGGCAGGAGAGATCTGAGAGGAGCAGGCTGAGGGCGACTCCCCCCTTGCTTAGGGGCTGCTCAGCCCACACCATTCTTCTGGCTGGGTGTCACAGGGCAGCAGTGCATGGGTCAGTGCCTGTCCACTGGCCTTGTGTCCCCAGTGGCCTCTGCTAACCTACCTGAGGGCCAGCCCCATTCCCATGCTTCCTGATGTCTTCTAAACAAGTGTTTTCTTGATGACTTCAGATGCAGTTAGCTAGATGTTCTCCCCTCGTATATTTAGATCTTGATTGGATTGCACAATTCTACAGCATTTGAAAGAGCTAGGAGTTTGAAAAGCTGGCCAAAGAAATAGTGCTTTCCTTGTGTTCTGGTATCTGTTAGAAAGCAAATTTCCTTTTTTCCCCTCTTCCTTTTTCCTTTCCCTTCCTCCTTTCCCCATCCTTTTTTTCCCCCCTTTTTTTCTTTTTTTTAAGGGCAGTTGGAATAGAAGCTCTTGAATTTCACAGAAGAATATTTAACATAGTTATTTCATCCCTTTCCTGGGCAAGTTAGTCAATATTAAGGCACTTTGACACATGGCAATAGGATAAGATGGATCATCCTCAAACTGATGGAAAGATTGCAGGTGATTTCCTTTTGTAACTGAGACTCATGTGAAAACCAGTGACATAGCTGAGGTAAAACCAATCTGTAATTATATAAATTAGAATAAACCTATAACTTAGTATTTATCATTTGTTTATTTCATGTTGTTCACATATCTTTAGATCAACTCAGAAATATAGTTAGGAGCCAGGCCTGACAAGTACAATTAAATTACTATAATACATTTCTTTGGGTGCCTTTGGAAGTAAAGTGGTCAACAGGCCATTACATTTCCTTTATTTAAGAAAAGTGCATATAGATGACACAATGAAAAATGCTTGCAGGTGACGTTTTTAGAAGATCAGCAAAAGATGTCAGGTGATGCACTCAGGTGTACATTTAGATGCCATTAGCTGAAGACACACATATGAAAGGTGCAGTATAAAATTCAGAGACCATTTCACTTGCACATATTTTCCACTGTATTCACAGAATACAAATAAACCATACAAAGTTGGGTGGGGCTGCCAAGGAGATTAATTTTTATATTAGCAAAATTTCATTAGGATTCTAATACCTCTATACTCCAGTCTGCAAGTATATTAAATCTTTCAAGATTAAGGTATTTTTGGTTCTTTACTAAGTAATCATCTGGGCAATCTCTGTCTTTTCCTTTGTAAAAGTTCCTAACAGATAGTGCTGTACATCTGCATTTTCCCAAAGGACGGTGATAAGAAAAAACAGTGCTTGATAAAGTGACTGAGATTTAGCATGGTGAAGGTAAAAAGAGTTTTTGTGCTTTTGGTATTGGGTGTGGCAGGTTTGAAACGAGGGTTTGCAAGGTATAATCACAAAGGCCTTTCAGAGAGATTCAGGCTGTCCTTGATTGCAGATTAAACTGATTCCTTTCCATTATAGAAAGCAGGCAGTGAAAATACGATGCAGGGAAACAGGCAGCATACACAGCAGCTTTCATTTCAGATGTCTTAAACCAAAAGAGTGATTCATTCTCAGGAACTGATTTTAATCACAGTCAAAGACAGCTATCCTACTGCTCACATATATCCTCGTCTAAGCAACATCGTCTCCACACAGGATGTTGCAACTAAGCATAGAAGTCCCTCATGTCAAAGGAATATTTGACTGACTGCTAAAAAAATTGAATTCTTTGAATATGGCATGTAGCAGCATGTTCTGACACTTTATGGAATTCAAATAGTTTATATTTGTTGAAAAGCTGAGACTAAACAGAATGAAATAAAGTAGTAAGCAATGAGCAGCAGGGCACATTATTTTATATATGACAAGGGATTTACCTCATGGAGGCTGAAATGTGTGCCACCAGCGTAGCCTAAACCCAAGAATAAATAGATCACTACTGAGGACTGACCTAGTCCAAGTAGCTTAAACCATCTACTTTACCCACAGATTAGTGAACATGCAAAGTTGTGATTCACACAACAACTTTTTAGTTTTTACTTTTTGTTCCCTTTTCTTCCACCAAGGAAACAGTATTACTAAATTGGTGAAGAGCTGCATGCAAAGTTTAAAAAAACCTGGTAAATTTTTTCCCAAATATGTACAACCTAACCCAATAACTTTTTTTTTTTTCCAATAATTCTTGATTTTATATTATCAGTGAATTCCAATGCTTGTAATTTTCAGGAGTTGTATTTAGTTCTTACACTGTGTTGAATTAAGATGACAATGGAAATAAAGTCAGTAAGCTACTATTTGAATAAAAATTAATTATGAATATGCAACAGTTATTAAAAAGTGTTTATCAGTGACAAGACAGTGCTTTATTAAGCCAAAAATCTGTGTCTACTCTGTGCAATTCAAGATTTTTTAACTAGTAGAATTCAGCTTGTCATATTTGCATCATAACTACATTTTTAGTGAAGAAAAAACCAAGCTCTCAGTTTTTTTTGGTTTTTTTTACTTAATTTTATCTCTTGGGAATAAACTGCCTAATCTAGGAAAAAAAAAATTCTGAATCTTCAGAAATGGCTATGAGTCCCTTTCAACAAATTCTGGTATTTTATAAAATCTATCCCTCATTTTGCTAGTCCTTCATCAAATTATAGCCAGTATAGGTGGTAAGTAGGCAGGGCTTAAGTCTAATTTTAAGTTATCTTTGTAGTTTATACTGATAGGGGACTTGAGATAAGTTATGATGTCAACTAATAATATAATTCTAGTAAGAACAACTACTGTAATAAAACAATAAAAAAGAAAAATATATGTTAAAATAATAATCATTTAGACTTTTTTGTATGTGTGTATTTAGTAAAAATTGGAGATCTGGAGTATGTCTTCATTATATTCTTGTTGCTTTATATGTGTGTAATCCATTATTGTTATAGAAAATATTTTAAATCAGAACTATTGTGTTGCAAAAATGACTAACAGCATTGCAACCACCAGGTTGTCTTTATGTGACATGGTGTGTCACTGATCTAAAGAAAGACATGCCAGCAAACTTGCCCTCACAGGCTATCCAAGAAGACAGGAAATATTACTGATGCTGTTTGCATGTGGATAACCTTCAAAGCACAGTCAGTTATGCAAAGCCTGTTTGTTTCTAACACTTACATAAACAATGCAATCCTCAATTTTTGCTTAAGGATGTATTTTTAATCTATTAGTCTCTTTGTCAATCTCTCTATGCTGAAATGTAAGAACTTTTTTGTGATATTTGTGGTTTTCATAGTCCATGAGCTTTGATACTTATACTTTAGCCAGTGTACAAATTACAAAATACCCTTAGCCATGGCCATTCTCTCAGAGACCAGTAACAGACGACACAAAATTCTACTAAGGCAGTTCTGATCAAAACAAAAAAATATAGAAATGAAAAAATATAGAGTTTTTCCTATAGCCAAAATATACAGTTGTTAAAGTTTCAACTGAGCAAGCCAAAATATTATGAGCTATTTTTGATTTCAATTAAAAAATACACAAGCTTTGCATTCCTTTACCTCCATTTTCAAGTCATTGTTTTTGAATATGAAACCCCCTTACATTTTCAGTGTTTGTTTTGTTGGCCCTCCAAATATTTTAAAATCCATTTTGTATGTATGTTCCTTGCTGTGTGATTTGTACTAAGAAGTTTTGAAGCCATTTTCACAGTTCTTTGATGTAGATATCTGCAAAAGAGTGATGAAATGCTGTCATGACAACGCAGTCCTTTATTTTTGGTATTTGTATCTGTTTATCTAGTAGATATTAAAAAGACTGCAGTGCCTCAGCCCAGGATGATTTCTCATGGAGTTATTGTTTCCAGACTGTCATTTGAACTATGTAATTTGTCAAGGTTTAACTCTGTAATGTTTTAAACCCTTTTTTCTCAATCCCAGCAAGAGAACCACTACAATTATGACTTTCACTGGCTTTTCTTTTTTTTTTTTGCAGTAGAGAGTACTCCTACATCTCATGATTGCAAATGAATACAATTATGGGAACATTTTCAATTTCTTCACATGCCTCTCTCTTTAATCTGTGTTTTCTCTCTATGGTTTTTTTCTTATTTTACCTCCAATTTTTAGGAACAATATTGTTATCTACAATAAGGGCAGTTGCAAATGACTGAAAAGGACCTGCTTTCCTCAGTATAGCTGTTTATCAGTGCTCTGTGGAGACTGTAGAAGAAACCTGAGCCTGAAAAATGTTCAATATGCTTACATTTTATCTATAGTTTATTCCTACACCCAACTTTTACAAGGAAAAATGTGTAAATAATGGAAGATGTTGAAATGCTCTTAAACACTCACAGAGGATTATAAATAACTACTGTGAGAAAAGATTATTTTGGTGCTTAGGTTAGCAAGTGGCTTACTAATGACTATTCCAAACCCCATTTACTATTGTTATTACCTATTCTGCCTTAATTTTCAACTCAAGCCTTTGTGTGCTGGGAAAATTATTGGAATTTCCTTATATCCAGCCAGGACAGAAAACACCACCTCTACATCTTGTCAGCAATACAGATCCAATCAGTGTGAAGTTCCTTTACAGGTTTTGTACATGTTCATGTACATCACCTGATTGCTACTTCATCCTAATTGGGTTGGGGAACAGTGTCTTACCATACATTCTTCTCTCTCTCTCTCTCCTTCCTAGATGATGGTAATAAGGAATGTGATGATCCTTGGGCTATTGGCAGGCTCTGCCACCACCACTGGCCCAGATGGTGCCCCATCAGGGAGGGCACGGCCTGTGCTTGAGTCACTCTCAGCTCCCAGCTCAGCCTCCACTGGGAAGCAGCCTGCTCATTCTGTTTCCTGGCACACTTAACCAAAACCTAAAGAAAAGAGTTGTTTAGTGCTACAAAAAGAGAGAACTGCAGGCTTTAATTGATAGCTACCTGAGGCAGAAACAAAACCCATGTTCTTCCAGTGCCACAAGGTGCTCAAGGTCTGTAGGACAATGCATGTGCTTTTCCTTGGATTTGAAGCTCACTCCTTTGGGTTTTGAAATCTCTGTTATACTGCAAGAACTCACAGCCTGTGGATATCTCGATAAAGTCAGCAACTATCACCATTATCTAAATAAAAGAATGTGTCATCTAAAATGTGAGTGGAGGAGGAAATGCCAGATGGCCATTTCTCTTCTTTCCCCATAGTCTGATTAAAAAGTTTTTCAAGCAAGAGAAACAGACCCCAAATCAATTTATTTTGCTGCAGAATCTTCCTCCTCATCTGCACAGAAATATAGAATATTTTGGAGGCAATTTCCATTTCACCTCTTGAAGTTACTGTAATTTGCTTTAGTTTCATTTAATCACATTAATTTAACACAGGGATCTGGAGCAAAAATTTCTCTGTTGTTGATCATAAGGGCTAGAGAAAGACACCTGCACCAGCTGGGCACCAACTTTTTGTCTGCCCTTGGAAACACCAAAAAAGATAGTGGAAAATGCCTGCCTAGGTCAGGAAAGGTTGCTAGGTACTCTCCAGGGAAAAACCTTTACCCCCTACCTTTCAGGTTAGATGTTAAAAGAAGGGCATGTATCCTTGTGTTTCGAGAAACAGCAGCATGTTCTCATGTATTGCATTAAATACTGATATTCTAATCTTAGTCTAAAAATCCTTACCAGGGCTTCTATGCCCATTAGCATTTTGGTTAAAAGCAAAACCAAAACCCCCACTGTATTATTTTAGAATTCAGGCAAGCTTGGATGTAAGAAAGCACCATGGGCAGTTCCACCCCAAAGTGCATAGCTGCAAGTGGAGAAAATTTAAGTGGCCAGGAACAATAAGATTAAAAAGTAAAAATGTTCAAATTCTGCCTAGATTGCCTTAATATTCATTTTTTCAATGAAATTGCCTTATTTTTTAGTTTGAAGAAGGAATCAAATATTCTGTTTCACTGTGTGGATTTGGGAATAAATAGAGTTAGTCTAGGACTTGATTGGCAGCAAAAATACCCAACTGAAAATTTGTGGATCACTGATAAATGTCAGTTTCAGCCTTCCCTAGAACCTTGGGGAAATGAAACTGGTCTCTCTGAAGCTCTGCAAGATTGCTGCTTTTTTTTTCACTTTAAGATGTGAATCGATTGATTTGATGAAAAGTAATTTATCAAGGGGTAAAAGCAACAGGATAATTTAGAGTGCAATGAGATGATTTGCCATCCCTAAAATTGCTTTCCTGAAATCTAAAACTACATATAGTCCTTTCCTTGGCAAGGCTATTAGTGGGGCTGCTCTTTGCTTCCCACTGCTTTGGCCGCAATCTTCTTTCAGTTTTTGATTTTCAGGTCCCTGCCCGCTCACCCCAGGCCAGATGCTGGCAGCCGCTATCTGCATTTCAAGTCTCTGCTCCCACAGGCAGTCTGACTCTGCTTCATCCTGCACTTGGCATGCTTGCGGTGCTTCATCTTGCTGTCCCAGCTCTTGGCTGCCCTGGAGAACCTTTGCTCTTGCCTCTTCAGTGTGTATTTCTGCTATCTGAGCAGAAACTTCTGGGTAGTTCCTTGCTAACTAGACACTCCTGAAGCAGTTTTTCCCCTTTCCTAGGTTCCTATCTTGTTACTTTGAGCAGTTGCCTGAGCCACAGCTCTTCACTCTTGGCTAGCCCAGACTTACAAAAAATCTTCATGGTTGTGAAATAAGCTCCGTTTCATATCAGAGCTTATTTATTAACAAAAATGCTCCTGTTGGTACAGCATTTTGAAAGGGTTCAGACGTGCCAATGTGTACCATTTTACAAATCTATTTCTACATCAGATGTCAGGTGAACAGCGTTTATTCAGTCTGGCAGAGCTCATTTTTGTGAAGTTTGAGCACTGAATTACACTGGAGGACGAATTTATATTATTTTAAATTATTGCTTAGTTTTGATATTTGAGCTGTTCACTGAAAATATGTCTTTTTTTTTTTTAGAAAATACCCAAGATTTCCAGCTTTCTGTCTCTATTATCTTAAAACTTATCTTTACAGCTTGCTTTTGGCAGTTTCTTTTTATTATGTTAATCTAAATGTTCTTGAATCAATTAATTAAACATGTCTGTAAGGGTTTGCTTATTTTGAGCCTAAGAATTAAGGGAGATTCTGAGACTATTTCTGTACCAGATCTCCCATACAGAGTGGAAAAAAATTCCTCAAATGTTGTTGCAAAAACCCTTAGTATGTCCCTTAGGGAAACAGTTCAGCTCTTTGTTTTGTACCTCGTAACAGAAAATACACCACTGACCTGCCAAGTGCATTTAATTTAATTTTACTGCTTTATTGTGTTGCATACAAAAGTAATATTTCCTTCCCAGTCTATATGAGAATATAACTGTTTTCAGAGCTTTTCTGTGGACAGAGTTAATGATTTTTCTCTCAAATCTTCTATTATTTTTCTGCCCGTGTTTCTTCTCCCCCACCACTACTATCTCAAGAGATGCTTTAGTTACATTTAGTCTCGGTAAGATGAATAATTTGGGGAAAAAAAGAGCAAAACAGTTTGCCTTAATGCAGACAAGCTGAGAATTTCCTTGGAAATCTGAGGGTTGAGTAAAGCAAAAATTGAAGTTGTTATAATATGAGTGAGCAATCAGCATATTCCATAATTGAGATCAAAACATTGTACAGCAATACACCTTTTTGAACAGGAATGGTTGCACTCCTATTTTTTTGGTGACAAGGAAGCTTCACTGCTTTGTAAACGAAAATTAAAGCTAGATTTCTTTTCCAGCGACACAAAATAATCAGATTCTCAGATCTGGTCCTTACTCTGTGACACTTACTTACACCATTAAGAACAGGAAGAGAAGATGTAAACAAGTTTACTTTTTTTTTCTTTCTCTGTATCTGAAATTTTCTTGCAAGGACCTCTTCTTTAGAGCAGTAAAATTAAGTGCTCTTAATTTTACTACTCTACAACTGAGTATCATTCCTCCACACCGAGTACTCTTTTTGTCTGTAGTAGTCCCACAGTATGAGATTCTGAAAATCCTGGCTGTTTTAGAGAGAAAAGTTAACACTTTGCCCATGTGTATTTGTAAAACACAAACAAATACTATTTTCTATTCATAATTTAATATGTAGGATCTAACATGAAAGACCCAGAAGACTTCAGTGAGAGTGAGGCCTCCTTGGACACTGGTAGGTACATGGAAAGTCTGTTCTCAGAGGAGCTTCCAGCAGGGTAAATCAAGAGAGCAAACAAAAGAAAAGAGAGATTTGATGTGACTTGCCCTAGTTTGCAGGGAAAGTGACTGAAAGAATTGTGAATAAAACACAACTGTTCTTACTCATGGGTTGCTACTCTTATAACTGGAATTCAGTATTTGTAGGCACCTCAAAATGTCATTTTCATTGTCAGTGAAACAGTCAAGACAAAGCACCCCTGAGTAATAAAAGGCAGATTATCATTCAAATGCTGAAAAAGGCTGAACTAGATTTATGAAGGATTTGCCATGCAATATGGCTGAATTCTTTGAAGGAAATTGTGTGAATTGGAATAAGGTTAAAGTATGAGACATTTATATAAGTTTGATGTGCTTTGATTCTTACATGAGGATAATTGAAATCTATCAATGGAAATATATCTTGAAATATCTGGCAAATAAAAACAGCTTTCAGGTTTTAATGGTGTTAATGAATACCTCTTGTTTTTTAAAAACAGATCTTTAGGCTGCTGAAATTAATATCTGATCTGCTTCAGAACCCTGGAAATTCTGGTTCAAAAGAAGCTCAAAAATACTGTATATATTGCAGAAGAAATTACGGTGAAGAGGAATGATTGGGAAAAACCCATATGTTTTATTTTTGTTTACTTCTGAACCTGAAAAAATTCAGTATTACGTTGAGAATGGCAATCATTCCTGGTTGGTTGCCATGCAAGGTCATTTCCTTCACCTTACTAATTTTTAATTATGTATTATTTATAAAAATCATATAAACCTAAGAAAAGTGTATTAGGATGTAATGAACTGAAATCTCCAGGTTACTTAATGCTGCTTCTGTTCTTACCCTCACATTTCCAGTCATGCTGTTAACTCTGTGAACTGATACTGACACGAACAGGATTTCAGGTATTTTTTGGGAAACACACTTTTAGAATATAATAGATATAAGTGATAAAATGTTACTCTGGGAGAGGAAAGCCAGAGAGAATTGTGGAGCAGTTCAACTACCTGGGTAATGTACATCGTAATATTTAACACAAAAGTTCTCTTAGGTGCTCATATTAATTGGTATATTGATAGATATACTGTCAAATGTGTTTTACAGAAAATATGTGTGTATTCATGTTCTGATTCAGTGAAGATTGGAAAGAATGCCTCCCCCAACTCCCAACAGGTTTCAGTTCGATCTAACACCAGTCCTTCAAAAATTATCAGTGCCTTAACTGTTTGGTTGTTAAATTGTTGAGTTTTCTGATGTTGATTATGGGATTACTTCCACAGACAGCATACATAAGGAACACTCGTTGAAACTGCTGACTCATTTCAGAGTGGATAATAATTTAAGTGAATTACCTTGAATTAACTGAAACAGATGTGTTCCTGGTCTTGGTAAAATTAACCTGTAAAAAATTTAAAAAAGTCAATTACTAGTCAGCTAACTTGGTTTATAAATTTCTCTCTAGAGTGATCTAATGAAAGTTCTGGGTGCAGGGTTGAGCTGTATGTTTAGCAGCTAATTTGCATTTTAGCTTGTATTTGCCTTGCTACAGTGGAAGAATAATGGGAATGGTGTGCACTGTATTAAATGTGTTGACTGAAGCCATAAATTGGAAAAGATTGTGTTTGGTATATAAATCTGGAGAGCACTGCCAGGTTTGGTCATAAATATGTAACTTTCTGAATTCTATGACAGATAATAAGAAACATGTCAATGAGTGATGAAATGTAGATTTCCAATTATTTTAACAACAATAAACTGCTTTTTTGGCATGTATTTATTGCAAATGTTTCATCATTCCTACTTAAAAAAGTAGAATGGAGGAGGCATAACTGGGTGTGATTCCTGGGTGAATAGCAAACTAATGTGTTCAAAATTCCGGTGGGAAAAGTAAGACTTATGTTTGTCTTTTGCGGTAGGAATTAGTTTACTCCATTGTTTTGAAAGGAAGAAATGTTTCTCAATAATCTAATAGAAGGAATTTATTAACTTGGTCTGTCTCTGATACCAAATAAAAACTTCTGGAATTATAAAAAATTATCATTCTAATAATTTTTAAAACTGTATCAACTGACTGATAATATGTAAAGATTTTTTTTCAGGGAGGATGAAAGAGGGACAGCAATTTTATTATCAAAGCCAGATACCGACAGCTCTGTTATGAGACCACCTATTTCAACTTTCATGCACTCTCTGGGAAATTGAAGAGTTTTGATGTTGCAGAAAACACAGCCACCTCTTAGAGGGGAAAAGAGATTTATACTAATGAAGACAGGCTATGTGAACACAAGCTTATGTTTAGCTGTAGTGCCATGTCTCATAAAAAAGGAATCTGACTTATTACTGAGAATTAAGCTTGGTGCACTAAAGGTGTAAGCGCTGCCTATTGGGAGATGTGCTGCCTTCTTGGGATGCTCTTCTCAAGGTCGGGCCATTCCCTTCATACTGCAACTCTAAAGTTCTGGACTAATTCAGGGTCCCAAATTAGCTTGCCTGATTCATAGGTTCAGTGCGGGATGGGAGCACGAGGTCTTGTTGAGTTTGCTTTTACAAATGAAAAAACATGAGAGCACTGTGCACTGTTTTCATTCAGGTACTTCCAGAAGGTGAGGATAACCCAGGCTGGCATGGTTGAATAAGCGTTACGAAATCTTTCCCAAAGTGTTTCTTTGGTGTCATAACACACTAACGAATAAAAAGAGTACTTTTTTTTATCTTGTGAGACTGGGAGCAGCATTATTACATTGTTACTACAGTAGAAGCATTGCTGTAGAGGAAAAGAAAGCTGGCAGGCATGGAAAAGATAATGCATCAACATTTTGAAAACAGATTTAGATACCTTTTCAAGTCAGAAGCAACAACAGCCAGACTCGATGAGACTTTGGCACCTTCTTGTGCTTATGAAGTTGTTACAACCACATGTATCCTTACAGGGAATAATTTAAAATATGAATGCCTGATTTGGTGCTCAGTGCTAATAAACACAAAATAATGTTGGCTTTCTCTTTCTCCTTCTCTCTTTCTCTTTCTCTTGTCTTGTACCTCACACAAGTTCTGTAGCTTTTCTTTCGGTTTTAAAACTGTTTTGTCTTTACCTGTATCTTCGAGAAAAACCTTGCATTGAAGAACATGAACAGTGATGTTTTACTGAGCAATTACTTTTTAATGACATTTCATAGAAAGCCCCCATACCAAACATAGACACGAGATAGGAAGGCAGTTGCATGGTTGAAGACTAAAGCAAAGCATGAAAATTATGCAGATTGCATGGAAATATCCTTACTTTATATTTTGTGCATTGCAATGCTGAGCTTCTATGCTGTTAACCTTTATTATGTCAGCTATTGTGGTGACCTACATTCTACTATGAATAACTTTGCCAAAGCATAAATATGCCTTGAAGCACAGTTTTATAGCACATGGTATTTTTTTCTGTTAAAATATTTGCCAAAATTACGTTTGTTCTGAAATATGCGTAGAGACTTTTATACCTAATTCTTTATTTTGTCTGTAATTACATTCACCTCAGAAGTAAGTAACCTTAAGTATTTCGATCTTAAATTTATTTTGTTTCTTGTGCGTATTTAATGTTCCCCATTTTTGAGACCACCTACTTTTCAAATGTCCATTCTTTAAAAAGGTGTCATTAATTTGTGCCAGAATTTGATGTGTCTACATTTCACTCTTTATAGGAACAGCACTTGATAGTATCTCTAGTTCATGTAAAAAGAGTTAGCAACTCTGAATTACTCTTAGGGAAAAAGAAAAAAAGCACCAAATAAGATAAAAACATGACATAGCCATGACATTCAAAGGTAGAAAAACTAAAGATGCAGAAACTATACAGAACCTAGGAGATTTACAGCAGCACACCATCCTCATGCAGTAATTTCCATGTTATGTACATTTATATATACCCTTTCACAGTTTTACTATGAAAGTTCACCTCTTACCTACTGCTTATTCTTTTGTTCTTTCTTTGAAAATACACATAATTAAAATGTACTACATAAACTATAAGACCATGTTACTCTTTTGGTAAATTAGGTAGGATTACTTTTCTCTCATCTAGTGAGACAGACATTACATAGTAAACCAATCCCATTTTGATTCCAACTTATGTAACAAAAAAAGAAAGCATTTTAAATTGTGCTTTTCATCAGTTCAAAATTTTATTACAACAGAGAAAAGGGAAACACGAACATTTTCAGAGTGAAAGTGACCTTTTACTAATAGTTGTTGCAAAGATTAGCAAGGTTATTATCAATAAATGAGTCATTATTCACCAGCTGTAACAGCACTAAGGCAGACTGAGCAGGAACCAACAGAAGAGGAACTCATTAATGGTTCTCAGGCTAACCAAAAGGCTCATCAACCTTTCATTCCTTGGTGTCTGTTTCTTTCATTTCATTTGGAAATGCCTACTAAGGGACAGGCAGGCTGTGGCTCAGGCATGCATGGAGAAGCAATGGATTTATCCAGAAGATGAAAAAAGTCCAATCTCAACCCTGAGCCACCTACTTTCAGTAGAATAAGCTCATTTGAAGAAAAGGTGAATAGTTTCCTCGTGACCTGGACTAAATGAAAAAATGCAATTAAAGCTGTGAAAAATGCTTCTAATGTCCAGAGCTGTTTTGTGTAGCATCTGAAATTTGTTATACTGTGTCATTACATTATAACTGCTGTGGTGAATTTAATTTCTGTGTTAGTTATGACATTTTTCTGGAAAGCAATAAGGTTTATATCTCTCTGTGTATGATAAAGATGTAGTATGCTTAGGTATGTTTTATTTTGGGGTTGTTTTTTACATTAGCAGAAACTCCATTTTCCCTTTGAGCAAAGATAGGAAGTTATGAATTAAACAAAAATAATTTACTGAGAAGGAAACACAGAAGTATGTTTTATAAAACTCTCTGGTGGAAAAAAAACCCTACTTGATTTATAGGTACACAGATGAAGATGAGTGCCCTGAGAGCACTAATGAGCATTAATTGTCCTAAACAGCCTCACCAAGGATCCCCACTGGACCCATAAGAGCAGGGGTCCCATTTTAGCTCCCGTTGGGGTACACACCTGGGCCTGACGTGTGCTATAGGTTCTGTGCCTTCATACTTGTACATCTGCAAAAATGAATAGCTTTATATCCACTTTATGTATTAACTCACTGAACTGTGAGACAATGCAGTAAGGGCAGATGTAGGTTTTAAAGTAGAGTTTTTTCAGGTTGAACATAGGTTTAACTTACTGCCTAGGTTGTGGGTAGTTACAAAATTCACATAAAGTGCTTAAATACATACCTACATGTTTTGAGGACTTTTTATTTTCGTATCTGGCCAACATACCAACACTTCAGTATCTACAGTCAGACATTAGTCTCCTAAAGGAAAAGATTTACTACTCTGAGTAAATGATTCTACAATTCTAAGTAAAGGAAATGAAGTCTTGTTGATATCAATAGACATACTGCAAGTGTTTAGCTCCACTGGTAGTGCTGGGGAGGGAAATGCAAACCTTTTCTCCTGAATTCTGAGTAATTTCCTTAGCTCTAGCTAGTTAACTTTGGCTTTTATATGAAAGAGGGGAGGACAGGTTTTCCTACTTGAAACATTCATTGTCCAATATACAAAACAGCTATACATAAAAAAATAACAAAAGAATAGCTGCTCTATATTTTCTAGGACCTTAGATGTTATGTGTTTTTATCTTCTAAAGCAGAAGATATCCTTTAGATTAAGTTTGAATTTGGGAGCTTATTGTTATTAGCAATAAGAGAAAAGTAATTGCACTTGAAAGCTGGGGACACCTGATGTGGAAATCGTCTGTAGACAGAATATATAAAGTGTGACAACTGTTTTCAAGTGAAATCAACTTTAAATGTCATCATTAAGTATGTTGTCGATCATTTTGTGGAACCATCTTACTAATGTGAGTTATTTGTCATGAGGGATTTAATTAAAAAGACATTCTAAAAGAATAACATTGTGTGTCTTACAGCTGCAACCAATAAATGTGTTAACAGTTTAAGAAATCTTGTATCTTTAGTCAAAAGCATCAGTTAAATGTGACTGAAAGATTTTTAACGTGTAATACAGAAAATTTATACATAGCATCATTGTAACACAACAACTTTGGCCTGAGCTCCGAATTTGAACAAATTAAGCAGAACTGGTCTTTGATGTATTCAAGTGTTTTTAGTCCTTTTAAAAATGTTTGGAAACTGACAGAGGTTCTATTTTTAAGAGCACGAGGATTAGTTTCTAGATTTATTGCAAACTTCCTTTTCATGGATTCTATTGGTTAGAATCTATATTACTACTTTGCACTTAACTTTTGCATCACAGGAAAATACTTTGACCCTAAACTGTGATTGTCTGTGCTTTATAGAACATATGTTGCTTGGATTTTGTAATGATTTTTCTGTAAGGTAATAAAACAATTTAATTAGAGTTGAATAATACCAATTTTTTTTCTCTTTATTTTAATGCTACCAAAACAAATTGGTAGCTTATTCTATATTCTATCCTCTGGAATATATATTCTGTCCTTTAGAAACCTCTGATTAGTTTTATTAGTTTTAACTGTGTGTGAGACAGTTTCTTTCTTAATGCCCACTCAACCCTCCAGGATTTAAGAGACCTTGACAACTGCCTTCAAACCCTGGCATTAATTTGTATTTAAGTGTTGTAGATGGCTGTCTGTTGAGTATTCAGAGATTTTACTGCAGAATTTGGGTAGACAAATATTCAAATATTCAGAAAGATCAAGCCACATGTTCTACAACCTGTGAGTGTAGGATTTAGAGGTGGATTTCTGAAAGTCTTCATTGCTCCTGCAAAGGTATATATACACATGCTTGAACATATATTGAAAATTTTGTTTTGGGATAGAAGGAACTTTTCTAAAAGCTACTGCAATGTGCTCTAGAATAACCAGTGTCAGGCATTCAAGTTATAAAGGTGGTCCTTGTCTGGGATGTGTTTAAGAGGGAGAATTCCTCCTGCTCTTCCCACTCTGTTCATATGTGTGTTTAAGCTCCAGTTACTGCAAGTGCTGAGTTAAGCTTCTTTGGGAATATTTACATTGCAGTGTGTAGAAACAGAAGCAAGAAAAGGCAAATTTACTGGTAAATACCATAAAAGTTGTAGAGTATGTAAGAAGGGAAGAGTAGACTGCCATTACAAAAACATGGTCTTTGAGATGGGTGTTGGATGTTTGTGAGCTATGTGAGATGTGGTCTATTCCATATGACTTTACGGACTCCCATGCTAGTGCTGCTCCCGCCAAGACATCCATTCTGGCTGAAGCATTTCAAGGACAAGTGTAGCTGCTCAAGTTATCTCAAGGTCAGTCATGCTTTCATAAGCCAAAATGATTTTTGACAAGATGGAACTTAATTTGACCAATTGTTGGATATTAAAATTTTAAATTATGCAAATTACTTTGGCATGCAACAGCTGTATTTGAAGTCTTCTTTTTTGCATCTCTTAATTGAGGAATCCTGGCAGCAAAGGACCTCTCATATATCTAGTGGATGCTCATACCTAGTATACCCAAGAAAATCATCACTTGTGTTCACCAGAAATCCCCATTAAAATGACTTCAATTTGTTCCATTGTTTGAAACTTGACTATCCCTGATGGACTGTGATGAATCCTGCTATTACTTATATTATGCTTTCAGCTTTGGAAAGAGTACAACATGGCAAAATGCTCCATGTTATTAGGCAAAGAGGAGGTAGTCATACAAACAAAAGGTAGAGTTTTAATCAATTAACTGGAGAAGTCTAGATGTAGTACATAATGTAAGATTTATAATAGTTTAGAATTAATGTTGGGTGTGAGGTGTTTTTGTACCCACTGGGGAGAAAAAGAATTGTCTGTGGGTATGTTAGTTAGTTAGTTAGTTAGTTAGTTAGTTAGTTAGTTGAAAAAATAGCCTGAAGTTGAATTATATACTTCTGGTTTCTTTGGGGGCCTCCTTCTTTTCAAAAGTAAAGCAGCCAGCCTTGCCCATGCAGTTGCCCAAGTGCTGTTTCCAGTGATGAACTCAACATGAAATAATCTGCTCTTCATTGTAGATCAGGTAATATTGAGACAATCTCTGAGCTCTTAATCGGGCAATTAATATGAGAAATGGAGACTATAAATTTTATGACATGGAACAATGCAGCATGCAAGTTCCCTGCTATGTTCTGTAAATAAAATAATAAATAACACAAAAGCCTGTTTATAATTTCACACACACTAGTAATGCTGAATAATTGCTCTTTAATAGCATCTTTCTTTGAACAATTTTCATTTGTCACGCTTTAATTGTTAGGAATGCTTAGCAAGCTGGCTCCAGTATATGCAACTTTTAGGAAGGAAGAAAACTCTTAGGAAAACAAGAAGAAAATCAATGCTTTAGTTAAAATATTCACACTGTACCATTTCAGTTACAATTGAAATGCAAAACAGAAAACAATGGAATTAAGTTGCAAGACTATTAACACCTGGCAGAAGGAGGAGGAATGGCAGAATCGCTTGTGTTGAGGCACCCTGTAAAAAAAAAAAAAAAAAAAAAAAGAGTTTGGGAATCTGAATATTTCATGCTTAGAAAATGTGTTTTGTTCCAACAAAACTCAGCATACTAGAACAAGGTAGATGCCGTTGCAAGTATCTTTACTTCAAAATCAGGAGGATAACAACTGACTTAAGCAAAGTCCCCATAGAGGAAGATGGAAGGTTTTTGGTTATTGAGAGATATTTAAGTTTGGGGGTGTTGGTTTCTTTTTTTGTTTTGTTTTGTTAATTTCTTTTTTTGGTTTTAATGATTTCTTTTTTGTAAGTGGGGGAAAATTGAGACACTAATGTTATTATTCTAAGGGGCAACTACATATTCTTATGAAAAGATGTTAATACACAGATGCATTCTTTTATGTGGTTGTCAGGATCCTCAATCAGTGGAGTTTTCTGCAGGTGTAGTAATATGTATTGGTGGTTTCTAGCTTTATTAGTATTCATTCTGAACAGAAACTTTGGTTCCTTTTTTTTTTTTTTTTTAACTCTTGTTGCCCTATAATCCATCATAATTTGGCTCCAAACAACTTTGGCATAATGGAACAGCGTCATCTGCGTTGTAGCTGAAGCTTGTGAAGTAAGTTTAGGGTGAACTTGGGCAAGAATGCTACGGTTTATTTAAAAATAAAATAAATCTTGCCATATTATTAATCAACCAGAATGCTAGAATAAGTTGTGGTGTTTTTCACTGCAACAATATCAATGTTGTATTGTTGGAAAGTTTCAGGTATTTAAATTCAGAGAATGTATCTGAGCAAATAGCCATCATTAGAAAGAAACATAATTGTTTCTAGGCGCAGCAGCTTAATACTAGAGGAGCTGCCTTTTTTTAGATTTTAAAATTCAGATTAAAAATTGGTAAAGGATGGTTTTACACAGCGTGTTATGCCTTGCGTGCTGAATTTAAGTATAGGAACATGTAAAATAAAATTGTAATTTCTTACAGGTACCAATTATTTTATGGTCTCAGCATGCGATGGAAGTTCACCACAACCTTGTTGAACACAGGATGTGACTCTGGAACCATGTACTCTGTGCATAGATGTAGTTTTTACTACTAGATGTAGTTTTTATTTGCTGTGTAAACTGGATCCTCAAATTTGAAAGCTTAATAAATTTTCTGTGAGCTACATATAAGCCTACTAATCATAGAATAGTAGCTTCCTGAAAAAGAGAGGGTCGTTTGTGGTTGAACACTGTACATGTTTGTTCAGGTTTTTACAACTTACAAACTAGCTATGTTTCATCCTAGAGTATATATGAATGTTATATGATCTGTCAGGCATCATGAATGAACTACACAGCTTTGTGAATTATTGTGCCTCATCTGAGCTGGAGTACTTGTTTCTGAATGCATCCTTAACTTCACTTATGGCTGCAGATATGCTGTAAAGCTCATTAAATTAAACCTTTCATTAGCATGATTGAGTTGTAATGGCTTAACAAGTTTCCTCCCTTCAGCTAACCTTTGCTATCCATTAGCTGGGTGCATGTTTTGCCTGTCAAATTGAGAGATAATGCAGTTTAGTTTCAGATTTGAGCTAAATCATGTAATCCCACATTTAGCTTTTACACTGAAGATTACGCTAAATTGTGTTCTCTCGTCATTGAAGTAGGCTAAAAGCATGCAGGCAGATGGCTACTTCAGACTGGCAGCATAACACATTAAGATTATGATAACTTGTTTGTTTGAGCCAGGAGTGTGCTCTCTATTAGTTCTACTGCTGTTCTGCAGAAAAAACCCAAAAAACAAAACGCCAATATGTGGAATTGGAACAGCAGGTAGGACAGTGGTGTGGCAGCAGTGTTCTGTGTGGCTGAGGCTTTCCAGAAATGGCTTCTTTCTCTGTACAGAGATCTAAGGTGACCTCTTTCTTTAAAGTTGTGTTCTTTGTACTTCAGATTTTTTTTTTTTTAATTTTTACTTTTTTCAGGTAGAAGGGAATGGTGTATGGTGCAGTTGCAATAATAGCGGTGCCTTTCTAGGGTACCCTGTCATAGAAACACATTAAAATGCTGTGTGGAGAACAAATGGTTTAAAAGTATTGAAGGAATGGAACTGGAGAGTCAAGTAATGAAAAAATCTGGAGGAGAGTGATAGTCTTTATTCAGCTGGATCTCAGGGCTGCCAATTTCTGTAACAGCAGTAAGCTTGAAATATATGCACATACTTGCCTGAGCCTCAGGGTACATTTTATCACTAATAACCTTAGTACCTAGCCAAGAGTGCTCTGCCAACATTTGCTAGGTTTGAAAGGCCTACTCAAGGTGTTTTTCCTTTAATAAAGGAACAATAAGAGTGTCCTTAACCAGCTGACCTATCTGAAGAGGTTAGTAGAGAATTTGACTTTTTGTCCATTTTTTTCTGTTCTTGACTCTGTACTGCAAAACAATGAAACCAATAATATCACAAAACAATAAAACAAGCAATATCACAAACCCAAGTTTTTAATTTCTGAAAATGGTATGTGTCTTAAAGGCTAAATCAGCTGGTTCTTACTCTTTTGGCTCTTTGGCCATGCTGGGTCTTCCATGAGATGCAGATTTCCTCTGAAGCTGCAGTCAGACAATTATTCCAGGTAGGAAGCCTAGCAAGCTAATGAAGGAAGAGTAACAGTTGCCTCTGTCTTTAATTACATTACTTTTGTACCCTTGTTTTTTTGTTTTGGACAGTCAGCTCTTCTGTGCTTGAAATCTTTGGCAAAAGAAAACTGAAAACGAGTGACATCTTTTAGAAGTTTCAGCTGAAATTAAGTCTCTTGTTATTATGTATCAAAGGCATAACCTAAGAGCTAAACCATGCGTTCGGTGTGCCGCTGATCTTTGTCTGTAATTGTGACCAATGCTAGCTTGGTCATGTTGAGTAAGTTGTCTTTCTGACATTTAAGAAACTGACAAAGCCCCATGGCACTGTTATTTATTTATTTAAAAAAAATCATTATGAACTGAAGCAATTTGGAGTACTGGGATAAAAAATGGTAGAGCGCCAAGTATTTCCTAAAAAAACCATAATCAATTTAGGAATGTTATGCTTGCTGTGGATAAAATTAAAGAACTTTAGGATTACCTTTTATGCTATGAAATATTCCTAATGCAAATGAGAACAAGTTTCTGCTTTCCATAAAAGCTACTATTCAGTTATCATGCATAAAAAATATGTCCCAGGATTACTTCACAATGAATAGGATTAAAACATACAATGTAAAGGGGAGGCACGAGATAATATGCATTAGTAAATTTATAAATTCAAGTCATCTCTATGCTTCTGAGAAAACCAAGCGTGGGTTGGAAATCAATTTCTCTCCACAAAATAAGCTTCCCCATAAATGATAGCATATGACAGCATATGCACTACAATAGTATCAATGTATTGTATTCCTTTCTCCATCCCCTCTCCTTTTGTAACAGCCAAGCTTTTGGGCATGGGATAGAGTGCTTGCAAGTGCTTATGAACCTAAAGTAAGTGCTGTGTACAATGCTTTTAATGAACCTTCCAGGAAATTCCAGAGTCGTGTTTCTTTTGGAAGTGATTGATTTCTTCATATAAGGGTAATGTGAAGGTGAAAAAGTGTCATTTGTTTCCATGTGTTTGTCACTGTGGCTTATTTTAGTGTTTAAAGTCTTTTCTGGCCACAGTTCAGGGCTGTTAAGAGTATTTACTTGTGTTAAGCGATTTCCAAAAGCTATTCTGATGTTGCTGCTGGTCGAACCTTTGCAGATATTTCAGACTTTTTCTTTGGTTGGTTTTTTGGTACTGCAATGTCTAAACATGTCAATTTAATATTGAAGAAATACAGCACTTTCAAAGGATTTTGCAGTGATCAATGTCAACCACAAGCATACAGTAAGTGAGACCAATAATCCATTCAGCAATTCTGAGAAACTGGTCAAGTGACATCTGAAAACAAAAGCAAGCTCTACGAGAAATACTAATCACTGTACAGATGCAAGGCCTTGCAATAAAAAAAAAACAACAAAAAAAGTAGAACAATGAATACAATGAACTAAGTATTAATTGTAAATATCCTAAATATTAGTCGAATGATTCCATGCTCATTGAAACTTCTTTGTACTCTTAGCTGGGGCTTTCCCAGCAAGCACATAAATATGTAGTGTCTGACTCTCACTCTCTCGCTTCACATATCAAAGAAGTAAAATCTCGTTTTGTGTTTCTTTTTCTCAGTCAAGATATATAAATAAAAGAATGTCTCTTTCCTATTGAAAAAGCTTGAAAATATAGAATTAATGGATCAGGTATGTAGACCTGGCATGGGCCCAACTTTTTTACCATTGTAGCATATCTTTCTTCCTAAGTTAACCTTCAGTTTTTATCAAATGTAAGCTGAAAATTATCATTGATTACTGTTGCCAGGTTTTCTTCATGTGACCTGCTAATCTCCAGTTGTACAAAGAGCCCAACACTTATGCTAAATAGCTCTTGGCTGGTGTGTATGTGTGTGTATACATATGTAAAAGAAAATTATATCCACTATAAGGCTGCAATAATGTTGCACTCTTATTTCTTCCAGATATAAATAAAATGTGATCAACATATAACTATCTTATGCTATATGGTCATTATATAGATAACTTCATTTGAATACCTTTTTTTGAACTACTTTATTGGAGATCATGTAATGGAGAAATAAAAACTCAAATTCAGATGTGATCTTGGTTATCAGTTTGAATTCTCCATTGCTTACTTGAAATTGAAATGATTTAAATGAGAACAGGTATCCAAGAAATTAGGATAGTTCTGAACAATTTATTGGTGTTGAAGCCATGAATAATTCAGGACCTGCATATCTTTAAATGACATGTCATGAACTAGATTGTTGCAAATTACAAGAGTATGACAATGATATAATATCACATAAATCTGGTATTCATCTACAAAGGTTGGTTGTTTGTCAAGCTGTTTGTGGGTTTGCAGCTGACCTTTACAAATTGAGGATGAATCAAACTGCAGCATGAACAATGAAAGTCTTTCAACAAGTAAGTGTAATAAATCTCCCCACTTAGAGACTGAGGCAAGTATAATATATAAAACTAAAGACAAGCTTTAATAGACACACAGAACACAGGGAATTAATTCTGAATATAGAAAGATTAATTATAGCTATGACCACATGGAGCGTTGAAGATGTTTGAATGCATTTGCGTATTCAAGATTCCACACTTTACTGTTCACTGTATCTTGGAGCAAACCATCCTAAAAGTTATCTTTGTGAAATGGAAGCTGGAACTTCAATCCCTTTACCTTTCAAAATTGTGGTTTAGTCATGATAATTGTGTGTCAACGTAGAAAACCACTAATCTCTTTTGTGTGATTTTGGTTGAATTCTAAAATGGGAGGGGGGGGGGAAATGAAGAACTTATTGAAAAACAGCAATGCAAATTGTGAATTTTTGACAGCGATGTTTTTAACGCAGTATGAATGAGTATAAAATGCAGGTTGTGAGTTCCTTAGGCTCATTACTGGGGCTCTTCAATGCAAAGCCTGGGAAACCTTAACCTTGAAGCTAGTGCCTGGACTTCTCCTGATGCTGAATCATTTCTGTGCTTATAATATCTGCTTAAGGTGGTAGGATGCTTACTGTAGTTTGCAGCCTCAGTAAACACACCTATAACTCTTGGCATTTTCCTTTAGCAAGGCAAAGTAGTATAATTTTAAGTATTTATGCACTATTTATGACAATATGACAAAAAGAGTGTTGTTCTTCTAAGGAGTAATAAGCAATTTAAAAAAAAAACAAACTAGACAAAACAAAACATTAAATAGGATCATTTAAAAAAATATTGTCAATTGGCAACTTAGAAGATAGACTTTCACTTTTTAGTACAAATTATAGAATTTATATTTTTTTTTCTAGCTGACAGCTGAAGAACATATACTATGTGTGCTGATTACAGATGGTAATCTTTCCTGAACGAGTTGCTTGCTTTTCTGATGAAGATCAGGATTGATTGTGATGGCAAGAAAAATTCAAATGTAGCTGTGTATATGATTTTCTGTGCAAGGAGAAATGAATGTATTTAAAGTATCAGCTTTGAATGTTAAATTTAGTCTTAACATTGCATTACTAGCTGATGAGGTATCACACTTAATCCATCTGTGCCTGAACCACAGGTTGTGTTTAGTTAAAATGATTGTGCTAAATCAAAACTCAATTTTCAGTGTGGTACATCCAGCCAAACACCAAATATAATCATGTTTAAATTGGGACTATAAAACAGGGTTCTCATGAAATGTGAAGCTGGGCAGAAATAATTTGGCTGTGTCCTTCAGAAACTCTAGCTATGAGACCTGAGCTATTTCAGCATTTTGAGCAAACACCAGTGAGTTAAATTCTCCCTTGGCAATACAGGAAGGTTTTATCCTGCTCAAAATTGATTTTGGTTATATTTATGAACTTAGTGTTTTTCAGGCTTACTGGGACACCAAATAGCAAACCAAGCCAACTGAGCATCCAACAAAATGTGAGGATTTGTAGTGCGTGGGTGAAGGTTTGTAGCATGTGACGGTGCCATCCTTCCATACGTAATAGGTACATATATTTGTATGGTTTATTGTTACTTAAATGACTATAAAATGATAAAAAGTGCTAAATTTAATGTCTAGCTATAATGTTGCAAAGGGGATTTTCCTGGCATCATGGAAATTTTCTTATTATACATGAAAGTTAAGGAACAGTAATGCTTTAATTGTCGACTCTCGCTCATGCAGCTTGTAACTATATTAATTTTTCAATAAAATGAATGCGGTAAAGGGTTTGTTTGCTTAAGATGGAAATTCACATAGAAAAAGGTGCATGCTGTTCCTACACTTTGTATAGTACAGTGAACTTAGGAAGGCAGCATTATGTAGTAAATTATTAGTCGGTGTGTATCATTTTGGAATGGTAAAGAGGCATGAGGTACTGAATGCACTGAACATAAGAGACAGCTTGTACTTTGTCTGAAAAGAATAAATCAAAATAAGTAGTCATAACAGTGAAATATTTGTATAAACAGATTCAAATTTCCACCTAAATGTGCAGGCTGTCCTCTGAAATCTGTTGGTTTTGCCACTGTTGTAAGATTTGTGCATAATGATGATGTTTAGGTCTAGGACTCTCTGTCTACAGTTGTGCCTCTACCTTAATCTAGCTTCCCTTTCCATCTGGCAGAGCTGTTTCTGTCAAAACAATTGAAGAGGCTAGAATAAGCATGGCAGTGGATGCTCAGGTTAGCCAAGCAGGCTGTCATGGCTTGCACAAGGTATGCATGATACAGGATGAAGTTTTGTAACGTTGGCCACAGCATTTGAGTGACATGGACCCCATTGCAGAAGGTTTTTCTAGGATTGTTCAAAAGATAGTGATTATTTTGAGAAGCGAGAACTGCATACATTATGCTGAGACGAGAGTGATATTTACTACCTTGCATTTGAATCTCCAGAAAAGAGCAAGTACTTCAGATTTTCTGCTGGAGAATAAGAATAAATGCTTTTTATGTGGGCACAGTATGTCTTGTGCTCAAGAAATAAATGTTTCCAAAATAAAAAAATGCTCAAGAAATAAATATCTCCAGTGGAAATAATGCGGGGTTTAAAAAGAAGACTTGCATAGTGTTAAAATTAACTGAATTTTCAGTCATGTATGTTTGTTAAACCAACACTGCCCATCTTTTTTGCTCAACTGTTGCTTAATCTTAAGTTAAAAATATTAATGTAAAACCTTGTACTTTCATCACTTGTGTGCTTGTCCTGGGGTGGTGTTATGAAGCCGCTTTATTCCTTAACTCTCCGCTCAATGCCCAAGGATTCTGTGCCTTTGGGATGGACCCGGGGGCGGGGCCAGAGCCGCTGACAGGAGGGGGCAGTTGAACGGTTCAGCCCAAGGGCTCCAGGGTCTGGGCAGGGCTCGGGAGGGAGTGTGCTGGGAGCGCTGTGCTGCTTTTTGGGTTTCATTTGTGTTCCGGATAGCTGGGAAAAGGTTCTGGTGGTTTTTTTCTTGTTCTTTTTTCCCTTCCCCTTCCCCTTCCCCTTCCCCTTCCCTTCCCCTTGCCTTCCCTTCCCTTCCCCTTGCCTTCCCTTCCCTTCCCCTTGCCTCACTGCCTCCCTTCCCTCCTCACCGGTCCAGTGAGCCTGTGGGGGCGGCCCCAGCTGGTTCGAGCCTTTGTCTCTGTTCCCTCTCTGGGCATTTGTTGTATTTTGAGGTTTTTTTTTGTTTGTTTGTTTGTTTTTTTTTTTTTTTTATCCTGTTCTACCCTGTTTTGTTTGTATGTTAATAAACAGTTTGGTTTCTTTTTCCCACTTTCACTTCTTGTGACCCACTTGTCTTATTGGTGGAGGAAAAGGGGAGGAACGCTCAGTCCAGGGTGTTTCCTCCTGAAGTTTTGTCTCCAAAACCGAGACAGTGCTACAATTTGTGAGAAGATGGAAGCATGATGAAAATTTGTATTTAACAATAATTCAGAACAAGATCATTATGTTTTTTCTTTCTCCTGTTAAATTAGGCTTTAACAACCATTTTGGAGGCTATTTGTGAATATCTTGATGTAAAGGTTAAATGTTTCAGAAAACACAATATGTCTGTCTTTGTATCACCAAGTATTGGGCTGTTGTGTGGAATAACAAGTGAGAAACATACTTTAAAAGTCACTTATATATCAAACTTCCTCAAAGTTCTAACTGAGTAGTGTTACAATTTTTGAGAGCTTGTGGTAATAAGGAAATAGTGACTCTAAAGCATGCTAATAACATTTGTTATGGATTTTCACATGAATGACAATGTGCTTGTTTGGTTAAGCACCCTAAAGTAGCTTCCCATGGTAATTCTGATGCTTGGCAATCACTGGGTTGCTGTCTTTCTCTTACAACTTGATATCTTGCAACTGTGATGACCCATTTAAACTATAGAAGAGTGAGCTGTGCTGAAACACTGAAGAGAAATGCTGTGCTGGGGCTTTGTTTTAAATTAGTTTCATTTCCTTACTCTCTTGATATATCTTTTTTTTTAATCTCCAGCCTAACAGCTTAATACTGACTTTTCAGTACTTTGATTAGTTTTCTGAATTTTACTGTAAAGGCAAAGGCTAGGAATGAAGGAAAGAAGAGTTTTCCATTGGATGAAAGCATAACTTTATCATGGTCATCTGTGGAATAGTTAGAAAAACTCCCCACATTGCAGTGTTATTAAAAATCGTGAATTCAGAGTCCTAAATCCAAAGTTTCTAAGTAACAGCACTGAGTGATGGGAGAGTGCTAGTAGATTCTGATGGAAATACTAGAAGCAGTTGTATAGTATATAGAGCTAGGTAGGAGATCCATGGCTATTCCAGTGTCATGTTCTGGCTTGGAAATGGAGATCAGTTGGGTGGAAGCCAGCCTATTGAAGATCAGCTGAACCTTACTGTAGCAAAGAAATATGCCTTCCCTCTAATTTTGCATTTACCTCAAGGTTTTGCCATCCTGGGTAATCTCTAAACAATGGGAGAGGCTCCAAGAGCCTGTTTGAAACAGGTGGGAAACATTTTAAGCTCATTTCTAAGTATGGTAATTGTGAAACTAAAGCAGATAACTTGTCAGAGAATTTTTTTGCTATTTTTGATACTTCCTCTACACTCAGATGTATCTGGACTTCCTCTCTGCTACCTCCTCCCTTTTCCTCCACTTCCCCATCCCCATTACTTTTGCCCTATGTGCATCCTCAAAAGTATAAGTATACTTTGTCCAATCAACCCCCAAATTCACATTATTATTTGTGTCTGACAGTGTTTCCACTGAGGCGCATGGATTATAGATGTGTGTGTATATAGATGTGGGTTTATTTTGTGAACAGATCAATAGTTCTCTTTATTTCCATTATTCTAACTTATGAACATTGGATTCTGACATGCTCACTATATTCCATCTGGGAAAACCTTACAGAAGATTTTCAGGACTTCTTTTGCTTTAAGATTTTGTTGCTTCATCAGTAACCCCATTCCTACCATAATATTTTGTATAGTAGGTATAGAAAGAATTTATTTTAAGACTGTAGAATGCATAGGGATATTAGTTATTATCAAGGCAATGTTCCTTGTGACTAAAGTGACGAAAGAAAAGAGAAAATAATGTTGATTTTTGGTGGCTTTTCTTAGTCTTAAATACATTTGTTTCTATTGTTGTAGCCCACAGAGACAAAGAATTTAGGATTGCAAAAAAATCCAGATAAACAAGTGTGTGCCTAAAGTCAGGAAGCAATATTTTGGCTCAGCCTTTGCTTCCAAGATGGATAAACCCATGTTTTGGAATATTGAGCATCATATAGTAGCAAGCATTCACAGTGCATGACTTGGACATAGTGAAAGATGCCTTGATGAACATGCTTGTACATGGTTTCCGTGGTACTATGTAACAGCATAGAAAAAAATTGAATTCTAAGATCCCAGTTTGAGTCATAGAATGCATAAGGTTTTAATAAGATTAAAAAAGGAAATCACAGAACCTTCTTGTAGTAGACTGGTGTTCCTAAAATGTCATTTATTGTCCTTCCAATATTGTAGAGTACTGTCATCTCCTAGGAATGAACTTTCAGTTCATGTAATAATTTAATTCTGAAAAAAACAGTGCTTTTTCAAAAGCTTCATTCTGAGATTATGAAGGCTTCACTTCAAGTATATCCTGTAGCAACACAGCCCTGTAACAGCATTGGAACTAGGAATGAATATGAATTATTCCTGAAAGCAACCCATTGAGCTCTAGAAGCATGCCACATCTGGTTCAGGGCACATGGCTGTTCTGATGTTTTACTCTAATATTACTGTTAACTTCCAAAGTAAATAATGTCTTCATCTTATGTATTCATCAAGGCACTGTGCTGTGTCTAGCTTACAGAATTTGGCTTTGCTGCTTCCATTCATCTTCCACTTGTCATGCTATGTCTAGTACAAGGGTAATTGATAAAGAAGTGTGAACTCAACTGAGTAAGATATATAGAGTGGCCAGGCTTTGAAAAATGTGTACAATGTTATTTATTATTAATAAATATGTTTAAAGAATGGTTTGTCACTCTGGATGACAGATGACATTTCTCAGTGGGTGCTGTGAGGAAGGTTGCTACAGCCATGAGATGCAGAATCATAGAATAATTTAGGTTGGAAAAGACCTCTAGGATCATTGAGGCCAAACATTTTCCCAACGCTGCCAAGTCCATCACAAAATCATGTTCCTAAGTGCCACATCTAAACATCTTTTAAATACCTCCAGGGGTGGTGACTTCACCTCTTCCCTGGGCAACCTGTTCCAGTGTTTCACCAGCCCTTTTAGTGAAAAAAATTTTTCTATAATCCAATCTAAACCTTCCCTGGTGCAACTTGAGGATAATACCCAACTTAGTGTTATCTACAAACACACTGAGGGTGCCCTCAATCCCCTCATCCAGACTATGAACTGGCCTCAGTGCTACACCTTGTGTAATACCACTTTGACTGGTAGGCAACTGGATTTAATTCCATTCACCACCACTCTTTGGGCGTGTCCATCCAGCCCAGTTGCTTTATGTCAATGGATGGGCAGCAGTCATTGTTTTAATATAGATTTTAATACAGGATTGTGTGTATGTCAGATTGCTTGTGAACTTCATGAAACAGACTGTGCTTTGAAAATTGCAAAAAGTCACAAAGATGTACAAATTAGTTTACACAGTTCTAAATATTACACTGATATGCACAATGTTTTGCTGTAACTAAAGTTGCTTCAAGGTTTGAAATAGATATACAGTTTGAAATCCAAAGTATGTATTCAATCTTCTACTTCCAAAGTATATCATTCCTCTTTGAGCAGCTGTCTGCTTGCTTTTCTTTCTTTTTTCCTTCTTTATTAAAAGTCCATGTTTTTGTGGCCACTCTCTTGTTAAAAAGCATACATGCTGATTGGGAATCGAAATCTTTACTTTGTATTTAATCTCATTCCTAAAAGTCTTGACTTAAATTGCTCTGCTTTAGAAATTACAGTGTTCTATTAGTAGAGGACTTTATGAGCTTTTGGCTGGTGGGTATTTCTGTTCCTACAAGATTCTTCATGGTATGAATGAAACATCAGACTTTTAGGCTAAGTCTCTTCTACTTGGTTGGCATACAGAGGCCTTTAAGCACTTTTGTAAAAAGAGGCTAAAATATGCATTTGCTAACACTCTTTCTTCTTGAATTAGTCATGAGTTTCCACTTTTGCAATGCTCAAGATAACTTTATTGTCATTAAGTTATCACTAGAATTGCTGGGGACAAAATTTCTGAGAAAGTTTTCTGGCAATATTAAAACTCCAAATTTTAACACAGAACCTAAAATTGAGAGAAGCAAAGCCCTTGATTAAAATAAAGTCAAACCAAGACTTTCTCATAGACATCCTGGCAGGAAAGTACTATCAGAAAGCATTCATTTGTCTCTCAAAAACAGACAAAGCTGCAAGTTTGTACGTTTGTCCAATTTATTTCTAATGGATTGTTGGAATATGCAGAATGGATGTTGGGTGTAGGAGTATGTTGGGAAGAAGTGCAAAAGGATAGAAACACCCAAAGTATGCAATCTGAACAAGTCAGGAAGAATACTTTTTTTTTCTTAAATTCTGTTATTTAATTTTGTAAAACAGGAATAAAGTTTAAAGTTGTCTGACTTTTTACTTTTTGTAACTACTTTGAAATTTGTCCCCATGATATGGCTTTTGCATACCAGTTTTGTAGCAGCTACTTTTACAGTTCTGAATATGTTCTAGACTTTTTGGGTTGAATGTTAATGCTTATCGTTCCTTTTTTATCAAATTATTTTACTCTTTGGTTTATTTTAGAAATTCATTGATTTGGGAATGCTGACTATGAACAGGCATCTGTAAGTAAAACCAAGCATAAATCTTTGTCCATAGGTAAATTAAAGACTGTGATTATTTAACTCTGGATTGTACAGAAAATGGAGCTCATTAAAAAAAAAAAAAAAGTACTTGGGCTTTAGGCCTGAGAGAGTCTTATGCTGTGCTCAATGACATTGTGGCTCCAAAGCAGTAATGAAATGTTTTGCCAAGGCTGTAGACTTCAGTAAAATGAGCTGTTAAGATGTGTATTGCTGTCTATTGAAAGTCTGCATTCAGTTTTTACTGAAATAGAAAGCAAACTTGTCCTGAGCTAATGTTTGTCTAATTGCTTTAGTCAGCCCCAAATATGATATTGAAACAACACTCTTGGAAAAGCTATGGCACTGTTTAATTATTCAGCTACTGGGTTTTCTTAGCTTGCCTAAATGTCCCTTGTTCCAGTTTAAACTCAGGTTTCTCTTTATTTGTATTCCAGGCTGGAATAAGATATAATTTGCATTCTCTAGCAGAGATGTATTGAAGACTTTCTTTTTTTTCAGGCTGAGATGTATATTCTCTTTTCTCACAGATTGTGTCACTGGAATCCTTTCAACATTCTTGCTCCACTGTGTTAAGCTCTCTCAAACTACTCCTTTGATTTGAGATGTGACACCTCAAACTGGATGTTACTGTTCTGATAGCTTTGTTAATGGCTGGTACAAAGGAAGGACTAACTTAGATGTCCTCCAGGTTGTATTTCACCTTTTGTGCATTGTCAGGCTGATTGACTTTTCAGTCATGATGCTTTACTTAGCATTAACTTGGGATCCATTATAACTTATGACCCTTAAGGGCTTTCACCTAGCCAATTGTACTGAATTATTGTTACAAGACTAAAAGTTCCTTACAATTTTAAAGAGATATCGTAATTTGTGGGGTTTTTTTACTTTTTTCAAGACACTTCAGCTTCAGGTCCTTTTCCATTTTTGTCTTGTTCTGTTCTCTCATCTGCTTTAAACCTGTAATGTCACTAATGAAAATAATATCTGATGCTGGAGGTAGAACAGACCTCTTCAGACCTGTCTGTCATGAGTCATTACATTTAAGTGTGCTAAAGGAAGACAGTGTATATTTCCAATCTGTTATGCATGTCCCCTATAATGGCCTCATGAAGGACATGACTGACTTTTGATTAGGTCTCAGACATGACCACATCAAAAGCTTGCTAAGATAGAGAGGCGACTTCAATTATTTACCCACATTTTAAAGATATACTTATTTCATAGAAGGAACCTAGATTTATCTAGCATGATAAAACTACTTTCACCTGATTTCTTTTCTTCTCTAAAGGCCTTACCTTGTTCAAGTATTGGCTTCTCTCTTTTTTTTTTTTTAATTTAAGTTCATATGGCTGGTCTACAGTATCTTCATTGCTCCTAAACCTTTTTTTTAAGGGGAGGAAATATTTATTGTTTTTCTTTCATCTGGATGCTTACCATCTCCCACCATGTTCACCAATTCTTATTGTGAATAGCTTGGAGAGTTCTTGAAAAAAATCTTGGAATAATAAATCCAAGAACTTTGAAAACATTTAAAAGACTTCTCCAAGATGTCCTTCTACTACAGTGATTTTACCCTGCTGTCTCTGGTATTTACTTAGTCATCTCACTGCAAGTAATCTTTTTAATTAAGGCAGGCAGAAGAATGCTAACCTTTGCCCTTGTCAGGGCTTCTTGTCCTGCAGTAGTTTATACTCAGCTAAAATGTGCCTCAAATTGATGTAAAGGTTACATAAAATGACTTTGGGTTCAAAATAGAAGTCCAATACTAAGGCAGTAGTAGGTTTTTACGATCTTTGGTTAAAACTGCAGATGTATCCTGAGGTTACATTTGAGTTTTTGCTTCCTCCTTTTCTCGCTGGCAAGTTAATAGGGCAGCACCTGATGGAGCTGCAAACACTGGGTGCCTGACAACCAGAAGAGCATTACCTGCCACCAACAGTGCAATCCTGCCACTAAAGTGCAACCCAGTTTGCTACCAAGGCTTGCTTTCCGGCAGGAGGGGAATGGTTTGTTGCAGAAGGGTGCCACAGTGGGAGATTTCATTCTGAGCTGCAGGCCCGCCATGTAGAGCAGATGTTTGTGTTGTGTACTATTAATGTCTAACACCACTGTTAGTGTGGGTCTTTAGATGTAGCAGGAAAATAATGAGATATGTAGATATCAGAGGTGTATATAGACCTTTTGAGAAAAATCAGCTTTTCAGATTAGAAAAAGTTAATGTTGATTCCCTTCTCCAGTCCCAAAAAACCAGACAAATGTGTCCTCTGCTGATATGCAACTAATAACTTCTCAATATTAGGCATTTGCAGCCAACTTACTTTTTCCCCCTCATTGATAATGAAGGTTAAACTGAATTCTGATTAATTCTTTCCTTCCTCAAGGTATTTTCAAGGCAATTTTAATAGTTAGAGAAATGCTCAGGTAGTACCTTAAATACTCTTGAACGTGCTACTTAGAAATCATGCAATTTGAGAGGGGAATCTCATAATCTGGATTTGAAATTAAAAAAAACCTACTCATTATCCAAAGCACAAAGAGAATGCAAACAGGAATCCACATAATCCTAATCCTTACTTTAGAAAGTGATCATAATTTAGAACCTTAATACTTTTTCACTGGTGTTTATTGTTGTTTGGGTTGAGAAAAAAAGTATCTCATTTCAGAGAATTTTGAATGCAGCAGACAAAATCGGAATTGATTACTGAGTTTGTCATTAATTGTGTTGTGCAGTCATGGTTGTCTGCCAATGTTTCTGGGTTTTCCCAGGTCTATCCTTTCAAACTTGAATGCAATTGTCATGGAAAGTCATGCAAATGCCATTATCTAGAAATATGAATATAATTAAAGCAGTAATTTCTTACTACAAACATATCTTCTGTATTTTGCTTTTACTGTCAATATGGAAATGAACAGAGCAATATATATTCATAAAGCATTGTGCAGTCATATTCTAAGGGTTTTTTTGTAGCTCTTTTCCCACAGGTTCTCTCTGAAAGTTACAGTCCCTTACTCACAGCAACTAAGAAACCTGTTTGTGTTTTGGTTTTAAAGTGTCATCACAGAACCACAGTTCCTACTGGTGGTTGTAAATGTACCAAGGACTACATTTTAGTTTGGAAGCATTACTCCTGGTAGAAAGTATTCAGTGTATGCAGACAAAAAAGGGGCAACAGTCTGTCCATCATGTAATTCCAGACATCCTCTAGCTCTTTCCATTTCAGTAATGCTTTTAAATATCTCATAGTCCAGACTGTCCAAATGAGAAAACTTTTTCTGCTATTTGTGGTCTGGATTTTTACCTCAAAAGTTGATCTGACTCTGGTTGGGCCCATTTTAATTTTAGGTTTCTAGAAGAAACTGTATTTTTCTGGTTCTGCAGTGAAATTTTAGTTTCCTATAAGAAATACAGTTCTTGACACCTGCATTTGTATTTCAAACATAACATAGCGAGCTGCCTAATGTGGGTTCATGGCCTTTTGGTTTCTGAACCCCTGCCCACTCCCCCACCCCTCCAAATTGTAGACTGCTTTGCGTTATATTTGATATGCTTTAAAGCAAGCATGCTTCACTTGCTGACAGCATGTCAATCCTATAAAGCTCTTTGATGGTAAACAATGATAGTAGTCTTTGCTTTATTTCCAAATGATAGCTTTAAAACCTGTAATTTTAAACCACCTGCAGTTAGGGTAAGTAGCAGTTTCACAGTGTGGTCTGCTGATAGATTTTGCTTTCATGTACATGTTTGGATACACTTCTCTTTCCACAGAAGTGGCACAAGTTTCTGTAGCAACTTCCCACTTAGTTGGCTTCACTACAATTAAATATCAAACATAAGATCATGGCTTATTGCTTTGTCTTTTCCTCTAGTATCTACTTTTACTGAGGTGCCAGGCACTCCTGAGCCAGGCTGACCAAAGAAATAAGTGAATTTTGAAATGTAAATTGAATACAGGAGCTGTGAAATTTTAACTGAAAAAAAAAAAAAAAAGCAATTAAGAACTAATCTCTTGTTATTTATACCTTAAACAGCACCGAAAATTTTCGAATGGATTTGTTTGTATCTGAGTAGTCCAGATTTAAACATGTCCTTCCTGGAATCCGCTTCCTTTCCGTATGAAGTAGATATCATAGATTCAGCCTGCATATGTGTTAGTCTGAGGAAATGGGGACTCCTACTAGACAGAAATCTGATGTCCTGTGTCCAGACTAAGAATAATTTGCTTTCCTTTTAGGTTAAAATTCTGGTATAAATGTTTATTTTACCCTTCATGTCAGGGCAAGGAGATGATGCAAGCAGCTGCTGCAAGGAAATGGGTCTTTAAAGGAGGACATAAATTCTGAGTTTTATGACTTTTCATGCTAACACAACCTTGATTTTTTTAGATAAAGCTCCATCTAATTCTCCATGTTTTTCCCCCACATGTTCAGGAGTGTAGCACTTAAGCAATGTAACGTGCAGCCCTTGGCTCTATTGTTATTAAAATCAAACCCACAACCATGAGGGGTAAATATCTTGTTCATGGTGAAGTCTTGTATGTCCTTGTCCTAATTAAAAAAGAAATATGGTTTGTATGCTGCTTATAGAAGTAGATGAAAGCAAAATTAAAATGCCTGTCCAACCTAATCAGGTACAGTCTTGCATCTGACAGCTTGTAATTGATCTTTCTAACTCCAACATCATGACTATGTCATGTTCAGAGAAAGCTGGATTTGCCTCTAAAAAATCCACCCCAAAACAAGAAACAAACAGTGCAAAAACCAAACGCCCAAAACCCAAAAAACTGCCTCATTTCAAATAGTCTTTCTACTACTCAAAAAAACACAGAGGGAAACAACAGTATATTTTGTGCAATAAAATAAATCATTTTTGATTATAACAAGAATATTTTGCTGGAAAATGCTTTCTTTTCAATTTCATGTTTATGAAATCCAGAGCTATTTTTTCTTCAGAAAAAGACATGCTGCTCTGATATCCAATTATATTTCAAGCTATTATGTCTTGTGTACACTTACTTGTAGACACATCTAGGTGTATTTATGATCATTCATAACTAAAGGAAATGCTAATTGTATTTTCAAAAGCTAATAAAGATAATTTTTAAATGATCAAATAACTGCAGTTTTGGTCATGCTCCTGCTGAAAGTAGAGATTTTGTTATTTTTATGTCTGTGCTTAGAGAAAAATGCCTGCTTCCAGCTTATATCTGTAGAGGACATTGGGGAAAGCTTTCTTTTTTTTTTTCTGTTAACAAAGTGACAGGACCAACATCTAAGTTACAAGGACACAAGCAAAATAAGGACTGTTAGCCCTGGTTGCTGTCTCTGGGAGCACTCCCCAGCCCGTGTCCCTGCAGGCCCTGGGGAAGTGCCCCTCAGCTCTCACCACCTGCTGCCAACAGGAAAACATCAAAGCAATCCCTAGAGCACGGGAGCGATCTGCCCTGCTCACCGCAGAAAGATGTAAGGATTTGAATGGAGTTATATATTGCTTCCAGAGTCTCCCGCTCCAACTTCATTGTCAAAGCCAGCAGGACACACTTCATAGTCTTAGCACTGAGTAAAACCAAGCAAAGTCTGATGAAAGTAAATTGTAACCTGGAAAGGCTGATTTTTTGGTAGTTGTCAAGATCCTTGCAATATTTCTTGATGTCATTAGGACCATCTTTCTTCTGTTTTTCCTTCTCCTGTCCTCACCACTTGATTTCAGTAGGTTTCTAATTAGTGTGTGCAATCAGTTCTTTGCCTTCTTAGACACTTTGGCAAGTCCAGCATACTGCCAGTCCTGTTTCTATCTTCTTCTGCATTTTTACTGATACAGCAGGACAAATGAATGGGTGATTTTCTGTGGTTGTCAAATTGACCTGGTCTGTTGTATGTTAATATTGGCTCAGCCTACATACAGGTTGTAATTTCTTCTGTTACAGAGCTCCTTTTTGGTAGCTGTGTGCTTTGGTTATTTTGGAAGTCACATTATGGTTCAAATCTGTACCTATATATGTTCTTAAGTGTCATAACATAAAATTAATTTGAATCAAATATAAGGTCCAGTAGACAGCTAAGAGTGCAACAAGATTTCTCCCATTTTAATATTTCAGTATTCATCAGTATCCTGTGATTTAAGTTCCTTCTGAGACAGGGACTGCACCTCTACCTGCAGGTAACTCACTATCAGTGTACTGCACTGTCAGGGATGAATGTGTTGGGAAGATGATTGTCCTAAAGTTCCTCTCATGTGCTTTAATTTTCCAGTGTTGGTGGTGTTTTGAAACTTCAAAATAAATTTCAGTCTTTCAATGTAAAACAGAATATTGAAGGGTTTTCATCCCTTTCCACCCAAAAATAAGGGAAACTGGTGACAATCTCACCTTGGGGGGTGGTACCCAAGGTGTTCTTGATCTCATGGAGAGAATCCAAAAAGTAATGGGGACTTGTTTTTTTTGAGTGTGTAGTTAATGAAATTATGTAGAAAAGGACAAGCCAAAAGAATGTAGCTGTGGAGCTGTACTTTATGTTACAAATCTGGTGAACTCTGAGCTTGCTGTACAACTAGGGTAATTATAAGACATGAGAAAATAATATATTAAAAGTAAATAATCGATGAGGCCTATTTTATTGGGAGAGCTTTCAGAGTCACTGGGAATCAACCAAATATCTCAAGCAACCTCAGGTAGTGGACATTGCTGTAGAATTTGAGGATCCTGTACCAGAAGGGCTATTTGGAAAGGATAGGGAAAGGCTGACCTTGCAACTACTGCTAAGAGACTAAAGATAAATAAATAAATAAACCGATAAATAAATAAAAGGGGGGGTGTGGGGGCCAGTTACCTGAATATGCTACCTCAGCATTCCTGAATAAGGGAAAAGGAATAAAAAAATATTTTATCTGTCTGAAATGGGAACTATTTGAGAGCTACTGAAGACTGAGACCAGTTCTGAAATAAAATGTCAAAATGAAACATTATTTTTGAGATTTATTTTTCCCCCTCATGTTTTCCTAGAAATGTAATTTCAGTAAGTGCAATATTGCTCAGGTCTTCCTTCTCTCATGCCTTCATAACTTCTCTCTTTGCAAGCTTGACACTCCCAGTGAGCCTGCAGACAGCTGCATGTTAAGGTGCAAGCAGCATCGGTAGAAACTGGCAATTGGCTCTCTGTATTTATTTGCAAATACTATATTGAGTGTTCAATCTGGATCTCATTAACCTAAAATGATTCCTTGGGGTAGCATAGGGGCTATCAGGTGTCAGAAATATTGCGTGGATAAAAGATGCAGGGGAAGAGGTCTGAAATAAGGAAGATCTCACACAAGGACAGAGAAATCTGGTGCTGACCCTGTGACTGGGAGAACAAAATTATTAATTACCCATACGTGTTTAAAATGTCTGAGCTGTCTGACTGTTTTGGCAGTCATTCCCCATCCCCACCCTGTGTACCTAATCCTAGGTGGTGTGGCATTGTGCTGCAGGGTCTTGGAGAAGGATGCCTTTCTTCCCTGATGTGTTTTGAAAGATGTGTGGTAAAGCGCTTTTAAACCCATTGCAGAAAATTGTAAGTGATGGCTGAAACCAAGTTTCAACACATCAAATGCCCAGAAAGGAAGTGAATACTATTGTAGTGTTTATAGGGGTTGCAGCAATGGTTTTATTTCTAAAAGGAAAGACCGTGAATGTTGGCCCATCTGTCTGCTTTCTTAGTCACTGCTTTGTCTGTTTATTAGCAAGACACAGTTCTGCAGTTGTATCAGGATTAGGTTGGAGGGGGAAGGAGTCAGCTGGATGGGATGTTTGTTTAGTTAGTTTTGGAGGGGGGGGGGTGTTAATTTTTTTTTCCTTGAGTTTCCAGAGGGTTGTGGTTTGTGGTTGTTTGCTGTTGTTGTTGGCCTGATAATGAGAAAGTGAAGAATTTTAAATAACCGTAAACTGAGTTTGGGTGCATTAATCCAAATGATCCAAGAAGGGATTAAGTGGTGATGGTTTCAGATGTTCATTTTCGGTCTCTAAGTTCGTATACTGAACTGAATCGTGGTGTTTGGGATACGGACAGTATGTACATGTATAGGTGTCCATGGGAAACTGATTCTCAGCATCACAGGAAGCAACCTTTTCCACAGCAGAAAGCGATGAATAATTCAACAGTGGAAAACTATACAATAATTTCTGTAACATCATCGTACAGGCGGACTATTGTAGATCCCCAGTGCAGCATCACAAGTTGCAAAGATGTGTCCACAGAAATGTAGGCAAGAAAAAGGGCTAATAGTTTGGTGTTTTCTTAATGTGCTGATTTTTCAAGGCTTGGTTATTGACCAGTGTGATTTATTATCCTAAATGTTACCCTTTCCCAGTCTCAACAGACGCTTTTCTTAATGGAGATAGATAAAATTGGGAGAACTGTGTTCTATTTGAGTGGATTTTGGAAAGAAAAGGGGAAAAAAAAGAGGTTCCTCAAGATGTCTGATTAACTCAGAGCAATACAAGTGTAAATATACCACTTTTTATGATCCTGATATAATTGCTAAAATGTAGACAGCTCCTTTTTTTTTTTTTTTCCAAATTGTCTTTTCTTTTTAAAACTATATGGATATAAGGATTACAGACGGAGGAAGGTTATATACATTGCAGAGAGATGTCGAGAAACATTTTTCCATAAAGACATGTTTTGGCAGCAAGTTTTATGATGAACTGACATATTTTCTGGCAGAGGCAGGAGACTTTAACTGATCAAAACATGACAATAATACTTTCTAAAAATATAGAACCTTATTAAAGTAAGAGCCATCACTTTGCACAAATCTCTGGAAATTTGAGTCTGCCATAGACTTACATCTTCTATAATATCCCAAGGAATCCATCCTTTTTCATCCCAACATTTCTACTGCAGAAAAAATGTGAGGATGCCAGGATGACCTAACGCTTAATGCTTCAAATCAACTTATGAAAAGTGTGGGTTTTGTTTTTTTTTTTTTAATCTCTTTGCTATATGACCAATTCCATCTTTATCCACCTGACTGGGTTAGGAGCAAAATGGGAGGGTTAGCAATAGAGCTAATAAAGCAACCATGCTTTTAAAGGAGGGAAAAACTAGTCTTTTATATCTCAGTGGTACCAACCTGCCAGTTAAGTTTTAGTAATCCTTTCCTGTATTCCTTCTCCTACTTACAACTCATTTTCTATATGTGCTGTGCAGCTGTGACTATAAGGTAGACATAAACTTTTGGATGGTTTCTGAGGCTTAGCTGCAAGTTTATCTGCCATTACATTATCTGTATGGCTCACTGCACTTCTGTCAGCCTGGTCTGCACTAAAGATGTGTGACTGATGCAGTTGAGCACGCAGGTAGGTAACAGATTAGAAGTGGTAACAGAGCAGCAGTGATGTTCCCTCCTGCTCTGGAGCAGAACTGTGCTCACGCCTGCAGAGAGGGCATGTGCACAGATTTGTGCAGTGGGACCATTGGCAGTAGCTTCTTTCTAGAGCTTTTTAACAGCTGGAGCCAGAATTAGCCATAAACTAAATGATCCGGTTAGCCATGAAGAAAGAATAACTTGATTTCCTTTTCTTTCTGCTCTCTTTTCTTTTCATCTGTCCTATCTTCCCCTGACCCCCATTTTAATATGGATTCCTATGTGCCTGAATTTCTGTTCTCCCTCTGCCTTTGAACTACACCACCAAGCTGCTGCTTTTACACTCCCTGAGCTCCCGCAGCAGGGAGCATTCCTTGTTCAGTGCAGGATAAATCTTTACCCTTCTCTTTTGTACTTGGGATATAGGATGGAGAAAAGACATTAAGAGCAAGGTGTGGTCAGACAGTAGCGAGATCAATTCTTCTATTTGCTGAAAGCATATTGGTCTCTTCTCCCAAGTAACCAATAGAAACAAAAGAACAAGAACAAGAGAAAACAACCTCAAGTTGTGCCAGGGGAAGTTTAGCTTGGAAATTAGGAAGAATTTCTTCAATTAAAGAGTTGTCAAGTATTGGAACAGGCTACTAGGGGAATGGTTGAGTCACCATCTGCGAAGGTATTTAAAAGCCACCTATGGACATGGTTTAGTGGTGGGATGATGGTTGGAATCTGTGGTCTTAAGGATCTTTTTCAACCTAAATGGCTTTATGATTCTGTGATTCTAAAGCTCTGTGATCAATATCACTGCAGATATGGTTTAAATACAGGACATGGCATGCTGCAGCTCTCAAAGGCATGTAGTATAACACAGAGAAGTTTTTGAATAATGCATCTGTAAACACTTGCTAAAACCTTTGAAGACTGAAGTCTGAGATATACAGCTTACCCAAACTGGAGAATTATCTTCCACAAGATGAGGAAACATGGAGATTTCTACTGTGGAGTCAAACCCTTGTTACGTTACATCCCTGTTGACAAAACTTGAACTATATTTCCTTTGCAATTCAGTTTACGAATCTTATATTTGGGAGTTTGACTGAAATGTCTAAATGGCTGCATTTGGCTAGGCCATAAGTAACTGAAAATCAAGCCTTGAAAAGGAAACTATTGGGTAAGCCTGACTTGGGTAGTTACACATTACTGACTATGCTTTCTGCAAGTCTTGCACTCTGTCCTGCCATTGCAATCAAAGAATATGTAGTTATTTGCTTTGAAACAAGCACAAGAGGATGTAGTTCAAATAGCCTTTTGTAAGCTCTAACAAAAATAATTCTTTATTTTTATAACTGTTAATCAGGATGAATTTAGAGACATCTCTATCCAGCTGTCCCATCCCACTATAAAAGGGGGAGCCAGAAAAGGATTCTTTTGATAGATTTTTCTGACAAAAAATCAAGCACTAACATGGCAATATTATAGCTGAAAACCATTTATTGAAATAAAATAAAAAACAAGCAAACAAACAAACAACAACAAAAAAGAAACCTAAGTGTTCTTATTAAAAAAAAAAAAAAGGGGGGGGGGAGGGGGAAGAACAGGAAAAGGGAGCAGAGAGAGAGAGAAGAAAGAGTGTGGGAAAGAAGCAGAAGGCAGGGACAGCGTTACCACAGAACCCCGGCTGTTTTTCAGCATCAGTTTGGCAGACGGGGCGTGCGCGTTGCAACCCGCGGTGCGTTTGCGTGGATTCCGTGGCAGGCTGGGCGCGATTTTTAAAGAGCAGCCGGCTGCGTGTCCCTTCCATCGGCAGGGACAGGCTGCCGTGGTTACAGGCGCGCTCCCGGAGCAGCTGCGGTCTCCCAGCGCCGGGGCGCGGTGGCTGCGGGCGGCGGCGGCTGCCGGCTCGGTGCCGCGGGGTTGTGCTCCGGGCTCGCTGCCGCGGGCAGCACGGGGAACGCGGCCGCGGTCACGGCTACATGCAGGCGGCGGCCACTGCAGGGTGGGTGCGGGCGGCGGCTGTGAACACGAGATCCTCATGGCGCCAAGCTAGTTCCCGGAATGGGCACAGCAGGGCGAAGCAGGCACAGGCAGGGAGACAGGAGCACGGGGAAGAGGGCGCGAAGGCGGGAGCAGAAGGGGCCAAGCTGACCCTCCAAGCAACCCAAAGCAGAAGGACAAGACAGACCTCATGGTGTTGCAGTTAGCGGCTTTTATGTGCCCCAAAATCCTCCCCCATCTTGGCTTCACAGGCCCGTTTATGGGGAGCATTTTTGGCGGGCATCTGGGTACTTGCCTTCACCAGCAAGCTCTGTGTGTGTGGGGGCGGGGAGCTGCTCTCAGCCTAATCATGGAAGCCTTCTCTGCCTTGACTGGCTGCCAGGTGAAGCCTCTCTGGGCACAGGGCAACACAGTTTTTTATAGGAATTTCCTTCACCTCATTTGTGAGTATGTTGAGGCATGTCTATTGGTCCTTCTCACCAGCATAAAATAATAAAGGTTTTTTTAGTTATCTGTCTCTGAAAACTGTTATCATTAGACATTTTTAGTTGTAAGTGTCATGCATTGGAAGAAGTTGTAACAAGAGGCTTTGTTTTACAAATAGTAGCATAAATATGACCTTATTTATCATATTAGTTAACTAGCATTAGGAAATGCAGAAATGACGCAGCTGTCCACATATCATCAGAGAATTTAGCTCATTTGTATATTTAATCAGACTTAAGACATCAGTTACTTTTTCTGTAAACAATGCTGGTTTTTAATGCTTATTCAGTCAGCACAGTTTTGACATGCTAAAAAAGATATCCCCATTCTTCTTACAGTTACTCATTTATTCAGAATAAAAGGAAGCCATTATACAGAAAAAGTAATTTTCCCCCATCTATTTTCGAAAGAAATAAGGACTTCATTTGTACACTTACTGAGGGGTTCTACTAGCCTCCTCAGTCTTGCTTTAAACTTAGAGAATGCTATGATTTGTTCTACCTTCATATAATATAATGTGCTCAGTAAAAACTAGTAAAATTTATGGGCATCATGAGAGTTACCTGTGCTTGACGTATGTTTGATAGTTGATTATGGTCAGTTTAGTAAGTGAAGGAAAGTGGAGAGAGGAAAAAAGACGTGATGCAAGGGCCGTCATTCATCACCTCCCATAAGCAGACTGATGCCCAGCCAGTCTATGAGTAATGGCTGTTCTGGAAGACAAAAGGTTTTTTATTGCTACTCAGTGTTACATGGTGTAGAATATTCCTTTGGCCATTTCAGTTCAGGTGTCCACTGGCTGGGCGTGGGAAGGGTAGCAGAGTGAGAAAAAGAAAAAACTCTGACACTGTGAAAACACTGCTCAGCACTAGCCAAAACATTGGTGTATCATTGACATCGTGTTAGTCATAAATCTGAAACATGGCATTCTACGAGCAACTATGAAGAAGGTTTAATTCCATCCCTGCCAGGCCCAGTATAAGAGTGTGATTAAAGAGCAGGTTCTTTTTAAAATTTAAATACATCTTTGTTTATCTTGTTCCTTCCGCTTTGATTAGCTACTTGGAATGCCTTGTTGTTAAGGTTTCCACCATCCCTTCAGCTCCAGTGAGGGGAGAAGGATTACAGTACAAGCTTCTTTTCCACAGCACTAGATAGTTAGTTTCACATGTTCTGATTATTTTTCTTGTAGGTACATCACCATCTCTTGGTCCCTGTCCAAATGCTGTGTAACAGTTCTTCATGCTTTGACAAAATCAGGAGGTTCACGGTAACCATCTAATTTTCCCACTGGGCATCTGTCCATTCTAAAACAACCCTATGATGTAAAGGGAAGGAATACTAAAGTTAGGAACCTGTTCTGTGAATGTGCAGTACTTGATTGTCAATAACAATGAGGGAATAAGGGAGAAATTTAGGAAAATTTTATCTTAATCCTGTGCAACTGATGTAAGTCTACCTGGGCTTGCTTTAACTTCTTCTGTGTCTGGATTTGTTGGGTTTTTTTTTAAATTCTGTAATGAAAATGAAGTTGCATTAGAAAATGTAGTCTTTTATAGCACTGGACTTCAAATAATATCTGTTAATTAAACTTCACCTCAGCTAATAAAACCTTATGCACATATGTGAGAGCACAGTACTCCATTGTGCAGAGAACAAAACATCCAGCCTTGCAAAAATTTTTCTCTTGTCTCTTGGTATTGCTGGACATGAAAAGACCCATGTGTTCAATTTCTCTCATCTCACTTTGAGAATGTTTGTGAATTCTGTAAATAATGGATGGATAACCTGCAGGTTGAACAACAGTTCAGGCTTTTTGGAATAGATTTAAAGCACGTGGTGCTGTAAAAAGTATGAGTACATTGTAGGACTAGATGGTGCTTCTACCAATTGCTTAAATTATTGTAGCAATATAGTACCAATATGCTCTTTCTTCCCCCTTTAATTTTCAGAATACTTTAGAGTGTGGAACAAAATTACTAAACTGCTGCTTGTAGATTGCATGTGTTCCAGGGGAGTTGATTTGACAGCTGTGTTTTTTACCACCAAGACAGTTGTGGTTTTACCACAAAGACTCCTATGGGAATACGTTGCCACCCCTGTGTCAGGTTGCAGGATGTGCCTTGCTCTTATGCCAGTATGGGCCAGTGGCAGTGAGCACAGCTGTGGGACTGGGTCACAAATGGTGTTCCCTGGGGCTCAGTATTAGGGCTATTCCTGTTTAATATTTCTATCAATGACCTGGGCACGGGGATTAAGGTCACCTTCAGTGAGTTTGCAGGTTACATCAAGCTGGCCAGGAGTGCTGATCTGCTGAAGGGTAGGAAGGCTCTGCAGAGGGATCTGGACAGACTGGATCATTGGGTGGACGCCAGTTATGTGAGGTTCAACAAGGTAAAGTTCCATGTCCTGCACGTGGGTCACAGCAGCCCCGTGCAGTGCTATAGGCTGGGGGCAGAGTAGCTGGAAACCTGCCTGGCAGAGAAGGACCTGGGGGTGCTGGTTGACAGCAGCTGAATGTGTGCCAGCAGGGTGCCCAGGCAGCAAAGGCCAATGGCATCCTGGCTTGAGTCAGAAGCAGTGTGGCCAGTGGGACCAGGGCAGGGATTGGCCCCCTCTACTGAGTACTGGTGAGGCTGCACCTTGAATCCTGTGTTCAGTCCTGGGCTGCTCACTACAGGAAAAACACTGAGGTGCTGGAGCTGGTCCAGAGAAGGGCAATGGAACTGGCAAAGGGTCTGGAGCACAAGTCTGAGGAGAGGCTGAGGGAGCTGGGGACGCTTGGCCTGGAGAAAAAGAGGTGACCTTACTGCTGTCTACAGCTCCCTAAAAGGACATGGTAGAGAGTCGGGGTTTAGTCTCTTTTGCCAAGTAAGAAGTGATAGGACCAGAGGAAGTGGTCTCAAGTTGCACCAGGGAAGGTTTAGATTGGATATTAGGAAAAATTTCTTCACCGAGAGGTTTTTCAGACATTAGAACAGGCTGCCTATGCTAGTGCTTGAGTCACTGTGGATGTGGCACTTAAGGACGTGGTTTAATGGTGGGTTTGGCAGTGCTGAGCCAATAGTTTGACTCAAGGACCTTAAAAGTCTAACCCAGACTGAGATTTGCTAATTCATTTCTGTGAATCTATGAGTTCCAAAGACAGGCATGTTTTTAGCAGCTGAGCTTTATATTTTGGCGATAATAGTACACTAGTTCCTCTTGATATTTTTGTTGTTGCTGTTGTTGTTGTTATTCAGCAGATGCATTTGTTATCACCTAGTGCGCATCTGTAAGTTTTGTATTCTTGTACAGAATGTGAAGAAGTTTACAGATTGTCAGTATTCTCTTTTAATAGTAAGTAAATGAATCTCTTAGGAAAGATGGTAATATGTGGCCCCCGCTAGCTGCTCAGAATCTTAGTTATGTGTAAGTGTACAGTCGTGATAGAAATTTGTAGGCCTGTTTATAGAGAACTAAATTCTCATCCAAGTATTTATGGACTCTTGGGTCTGTTAATGCAGAGTTTGAGATAATGACTGTAAAAATTCTCAGCTTTTTCATGGATGCGTTCAGAAGTGTTCAGTGATAAAGACTTCTGAATAGTTTATAGAGGACAGTTTGAGTGTCAATAAAGTTTTTATTCATTTGCACCTCTAAGCATTAGATTAGACCACATAATTACTTTGTTTTATAAAGCTTGCAAAGCCTTTAGACTTAAATAAGCTTTTGGCCTCATTAAGATGGTTTGACGAGGTGATGGTGACAGCTTTGCAGCAGGAGAAGTATTGTCTGCATACCTGAGGGGTATGTGGTGACAGGCAAAGAGGTGTAAGGGATGTAATGGTGTCCGGGCCAAAGCTCCTTCATAAACCTAAGAGCAGATCTCTGACAAAAAAGATCCTTCAAGGAATAATGTGAAAGGAGGACAGAGAGGGATAAATCCTTCTCCTAATAAATATATCCAACTTCTGCCAACCTGTCTTTGGATGGTAGCCTGTATATGAGCATATGGGTGCAGTGAATGGTATTTTAGAGAAGTAAGCAAAACCCAATTTCACATTCTAGTTTGCACTGAGATAGTGAAACTGGGTCAGGGGACTAAAAGCATAATAATAAGTAAAGTGCTTGGGGTGCAGACCATCCCACTTCCAAAATTGCTGTTCTAGAGGTTCTGAGTGCACTTCAGTTGAGATTTTCTCTGTATGGCTGCAGCTGTGCACTGTTCCTGTTATATTGGCTGAGAAAAAGCTACTGTGTATGTCTTGAATATATTAATTCAAAATGCAAATAAGACAGGTCATTGATTTGGAATTTTGCATAAGAAAAAAATCTATGGAAGGAAATTACTTCTATCTTTCCCAGAAAGTTGAGGGAGGTGATTCTGCCCTTCCACTCCAGTCTGGTGAGAGCCTACCCGGAATTCTGCATCTGGGTCAGGACCTCAGCACAAGAAATATGTGGACCCATTAGAGTGGGTCTAGAGGAGGGCCATGAAGTTTATCAGAGAGCTGGAACAACTCTCTTTGAAGATAGGCTGAGAGCCAGGACTGTTGAATCTGGAGAAGAGAAGCCTTCAGAGAAACCTGATTGTAGCCTTTCAGTACCTTAATGGGGCTTATTAAATGGAGGGAGAGGGACTTTTTATAGGAGCAAGTAGTACCAGGACAAGGGGCAACAATTTTAAGTTGAAAGAGGGTAGGTCTAGATTAGATGTTAGGAAGAAATTCTTTATTGTGAGGGTGGTGAGGCACTGGAATAGGTTGTCCTGACAAGTTGTGGCTGCCCCATCCCTGGAAATATTCAAGGCCAGATTGGATGGAGTCTGATTTAGTGAGTGGCATCCCTGTCATTGGTAAGAGAGTTGAAACTAAAGGATCTTTAAGGTCCCTTCCAACTCAAACACTTCTAAGATTCTATGATTCTCGGGTGAATTTTGCATATTCCTGATGTAGAATGAGCGCCACTGTTTAAGCATTTTCTAGATATACTGCTCTATGGTTTCATTTTGCCCTTAGTTTCCAGGAAGAAACATTAAATGCAAATCATTTTTCTTTATTTGCAATAGGTCAAACTAATTTAGCTAAAGTTCACACCTATCTGCATAGAAGATTATTGTAAACACAATAAAATTCAAAGGTCATTTCTGTGACTGAAAGAGGATCAAAGGTGCTTTCTGTGCTATTTTAATCCACTTCAGAAATGAGTTTAGTAAAGGGTGAAAGTCCAAGGCTTTCCCTTGCCATTTTCCTTTATATAACTCTATTAACTATTCACTGGTCTGGCATTATAACGTACGTGTTCAATGGTGAATGAAGGAGAATCTGTCAAGGGGAACTTAGAGTATAAGAGCTCCTGATGTATGCTGATTTTGTTGATATGTTTCATCAGTTGAACAGTAGCAGCTTAGAAAGCAGAAGTCAATCTCAACTTGATAATGAAGTCTTAATACTTACAGCCCATTAGAAAAGTAAATGCTGATCTTCAGAGTCAGGTTGCAAAAGCATTGTGCATTACCTTGTTTCAAAAATAATCCTGAACAGCAGACCCGTATGTTTGCTCTTATCCTGTTTCCTGGTTCTTAAGGAGGAACATGCCTTGCTTGCTTCTGCAAAACGCTGATATTGCTAAATTTTCCTTTTACCTAACAATCGGAATATTTGCTGTGGAGCTGGTCTAGTCCAACTGGGCCCCTTTGGAGCAATGTAAGTGGAGGCTATTAGGACATAACACTTCTCTTAGGCTTAAGAAGTGAATACATTTGTGAATTATGAATACATTTAACTTAGCTACCTACAGGTAATGATCTCTTCAGAAAATGTTTTTTTCAGTATAGATGGTAAGAAAAGCTATCCAAGATTCACTGGTCAATAGTTTGAAAAATAAAATGAATGAAGATGGCTTGTTGATATCATGTATAATGCAAAATGTTTATCCTCTCATGAACCAATGAGTTGTTCTCCAGTTATTGGAAATGGTGTTTAACTCTTGTTTTTATAATACGAACTTGCAGTACTTTTTTTTATATTGCACAATCAGATTAATTAAAATAATGAAAATATGCTAAAGAGAGAAGAGTTACAGAGAAACACTTAGGTTCATTGTTTTTCGTTTTTATTTAGCTTTTAGTTGGTACAATGACCTCTGGTTTTGACTTAATTGTGGTGATGTGCACAAAGCTGCTGAGCTCTGGTAGATGATCAGAACCGTGGAACCAGAGAATGGTGCAGTATTTTGGTTAAGAGACTGGCTAGGTTTGCACTAATTTTCAGATTTTCCAATATTCTGCTCAAAAGAAAAGGTTTGTATAATTTGGTTTGATTGTGCTACAGTTACTCTGTAGAATCATAGAATTATAGAGCATCTTGGGTTGGAAGGGGCCTTAAAAATCATCTAGTTCAACCCCCTCGCCATGGGTAGGGATGCCTTTCACTAGACCAGGTTGCTTAGAGCTCCATCCAACAAGGCCTTGAACACTTCCAGGGTTTCGGCATCCATAACTTCTCTGGGCAACCTGTTCCAGTACTTCTCTGCCTGCATAGTAAAGAATTTCTTTCTAATATCTAATTTAAACATACTTGCTTTCTGTTTGAAGCGATAGCCCCTTGTCCTGTCACTACACTACTTCCCTTATAAAAAGTCCCTCTCCATCTTTCCTGTAAGTTTCCTTCGGCTACTGGATGGCCACAATTAGGTTACCCCGAAATCTACTCTTTTCTAAAGTAAGCAAACCCAGTTTTCTCGGCCTTTCCTCACAGGAGAAATACTTCATCCTTCTGATCAGCTTGGGGCTGATCCTCTGGACTTGCTTCAACAGCATGATATCTTTCATGTGTTGGGGACCCCAGAGCTGGATGCACTACCAAAATACCGTCTTCTCTTTCAAAAGTCAACAAAATTATAGCTATGAACTTATATAAGGCCAAGGCACCCTCCTAGATCCATCTCCCCTCCCACCCCCAAAAAAACCCAAATTCCCAAACAACAAACTCAAACACCCAATCAAACAACAACAAAACCAATATCTCAAACACTGTCTGGAGTGAAAGGAAAACTTTCTTTTCATTAAAGCCCTGAAACTTCCAAGTTCATCTAACTTTCTCCTGAAAGACTTTTACTCTGCAGTCATATGCAAATTAATAAGGAAATTTCAGTCCTCATGTAGAAAGATTGTTTCAGCATGTAACTCCTCCAACTAATAAAATACCAGTCAGAAATTACCCAGTTGAACTGATTAAGTCTATTGCAAAGAAGCTAACAGTGTTTCTATGGAAAAAACCAGCTCCATCAATAAGGTTTCTAAGCTTTATGGTACTCCCCAAAAGGGAATTACATCCCGAACGGATGAGGCAATTAATCTCTGTTTCCATCTCTTCACTTGGAAACTTCTGACTGCAGTGGACAAAGCCCTTTAAAAGCAATAAAAAAGGGTTGCTCCCTGACTGCTCCTACAGAAATTTATAGGATATTATTCACACAAAGACATTTTCCTGTGGAATGTCTCTTTTCACCAGTAGACTTTAAAAATTGTATGAACCACAAAGCAAGCACCTACATATGTGAACGGGGTGTGTTAGTATTCTGCAAGAATGGGATGTGAGATACTACATTATATTTGGATTATTAGACAAGCCACATCCTGAAAACATTTACTGAGGATCCTAGTAAATGTGACAGCTCAACAACAGCAGTATTTGATTTCACATTAATTTATCTCTTGTGAAGAACAGATATATTGTTTTTTAGACACATCTGTATTCCTCAAAGAAAACCAATTCAAGTTGAAAGAAAGTTTGACTGCCAGGAAGAAGATCATTAGGTGTGATAAATGTGTCTGTGAATGATCTTAGTGTTCCTGCTGAAAGAGAAGAATTTCAAGAAAGACTGAAAAAAAGGAAAAGTTTTCAGGTCTGAAAAGCTTCTTGTTGGCAATATTAGTGCCAACCATCATGTCTCAGAGTTTTCACTGGAAAAACTGGAAATTATTTCCTCTGATGCTAAATGTCTGTCTCTTGGCAAGTAAAATGGGCAAATGGATTCTGATGTGATTTAAAGTAAATGCTTGCTTTAATTAGCATTAACTTTGCAGGACAGAATCCTGTATTGTGTAGGTAGATCAAACTTTATTGGAGTAGTTTGCATGCAGAATGTACTTGTCCTGTAGCTCTGTTTAAATCAGCAGGTTAAAGTTTCTTCTGAACATTAAAAGAAGAAGTGAAGATACTCAGTATTTTATGTTTATTTATGTTTTTTTCCCTGATGAGCTCCAGATAGTTTTGTGGAGCCTGAGTTACTGTAGGACTCTTCTGTGCTGTACTACTGGGAGAGAATCTATCATGCCCATTTTCTGGATGTTAGTTGGGTCACAGGTGGAGGAGAACAATGTTCTCAGTCAATGGGTAGTGTTTCCTATAACACCGATGCAATTTAACTAATCTGGGTTACACCAGTGATACCAAATGCAAAAATAAATAAATGGAATTACTTCAACTGGTGCTCAAAATGCAGAATTTGAATTGATTTGCAGTCTTTTCACTCTCAGCTTATGAAAAATTTCCAAATTTTAGTAGTATTCGGTAATCTGTATTATTTTAAAGTTCTCTAGGTCTATTGTTGCTTCTATTCTTATACTGCTCATCCTTTAAGCTAAGAAACATACAAAAACATCATGTGCTCTAATTATCATTTTGAGGATAGCCTAGTTAGAGACATGTTTCAGTCAGTTTATCTGGGTGGTTGACCCATATCTGTAGAATTTGTTCCAATTCAACACAGGATTCTAGTCAATAAACTAATTGTAAGGGATTTAATAAGGAAAACTGTGTACATTTTATGGTTATGGAATTCAAGTTAGATTGGAGAAGCCCTCTGATTTTTTTTTTCTTTTGAGTGTACATCTTGAAAGCCTAATGGCTCTTCATGTATATTAGAAGGTGATTGATAGAAGAATTATGTAAACTGAAGGACTGAATACAAATATATTTAGACACTATGCTCAGTGTATATTATGGCTTTTTGAAATGTTCCTACAAGCAACTGGGACTCATAATAATCTATTGCTTCAATGTAGGTACGTGGCTGGTGTCTTTGAAGAATGTAGATGCACCTCCTCCAAATACGTCAGACATGGATATAACTTGCCTGCATCTATGAGCATTGTGCAATTTGTCTGCTTTCTTCTGTAAAAAAAGATCCTCCTTGATTGCAAAGTAGCAGTCTGTTTTGACAGTCACTGCTTTCTCAAATTTGTGTAGCAGAGATTTCTCCAGCTCAGTCCTTTAACAATTAATTTATTGCCTGCTTTTGGCCTCATTCAAACAGCAAGACAAAGTTGAACCTGGCAGGAGTCATATATAGTATATTGTCCTTGGGAAATACAGAGAAGACAGTTTCCTACAGGGTTTTTACTGTTTCTAAATTATATTAATCTAAAATGGTCTTCTGTGTAATCAGTCTTTGTAGGAAGTCTCTCCTGGAAACTTCATATATTACTTATGTCAGAAATCTGAATGCATATTCATGATTATTCAATTACTCTGCTTTGAACTGAAATAGCATTAGTGACTGTATTTCTGTCAGAAACCTGCTCAAGCACCAAATCTTTTTGCAGCTCCTCAAAAAAAAAAAAAAAATGTCAAACAAAATAAAAAGCCCAACCACTTAAAAAACTCCATAAAAAATTAGAAAACAATCCTGACCTCCCTACAAAAATCAAGTAGTCAAGATGACTCAGCCCCCTTAAAAAAATCTTTTAAACATATTAGTATAGAAAATAGAGGTAACTTTTTTGATTCAACCATTATTCAAGTTACTGGTTTTTTTCCTTCTGATATGAGTATTTTTTTTCAGTTTAATATTCTCTGTATTTAAGACCCTTAACTCATTAAAACAAGCACTTCTAAACTTCATTACTAGCAAGGAGTGATTGCCAAAAAATTTGAAATCTGTAGCATCCTGGTGCAAAAGGATTTCCTATATATTTGTATCATAGCTTATGAATGAAGGTGTTCTGAGCTGACTTACACCCACTTTGAAGAACAGAGGTCAAGTGAATACCTTGAGCCCTACAGGGGACCTAGTGGATGCCAAAGGCTCCCTCTCTGTCTCAGCAAAATCTCACCAACTCCATACAGCTCCTATTGTGACAGCTGGCTGTGCATCAGAAGCCAGTTATTCCTCCAAACAAAGCCTGGCAATCTTAATGTGGGTGATTAATGCTATTTTTTTAATCAGATGTAGGGGTATACAGAACATAGTACCTGAGGCTGAGTTTCACAGTGCATGCCAGAGTGCATGTCACGGGTATGAGAAATCATCCAGCCTGCACACATTTTATTTATGGACAGGCACATTTCCTCTAGGTGACAGGAAACCTGGGAAATTTTGTTCCCAAATGAATTGGTTTGGATTGGCTTGTATTCAAAATGATCAACATTTATGTTTGAAATAATAGCAGATTTCTGAAATATATAGCAGACATCTGAATATATAAAAAAGGCTGTGTTAAAGGAATCCAAGATAGCAGAAATTAGCCTTCAAATGTTAGGAATTACTGTTGGCTTTGTTGAATAGTTTCCTTCACACTTAAATTAAATGCACTGCAATAGGGTATTCTCATTCTGAACAATATTACCCTCATAATGCTTTCTGTCTAGAGTTGGAGTATTTCACTGAAGAGAAGCGTGTGGTTGTCTCCTTATGTAGACAGCTTGCACAAGGGAATTTGCACAAGAGATTTGTCTAACAGTTATGAATGCAGTGGGTGCTCACACTGAGGAGCAGAAAATTACTTAGTTTTCAATCCTGCAAGGCTTGCAGTTTAAAAATTATGATTAATGCAGAGAACGAGTTTTGAATCTTGGGTCCTATCCCATGACTGTTTTAAGAGACTAAATCACATATGCAGCCTTGAGACTGGCTCATCTTAAATGAGAATAATTATTCCTTTCCTCAAAAAGCAAGCTAAGTATAATTTCTTTCACCTATTTAGGGTTGTACAGGTTGTGAAGTTACAGGAAAATCTTTCCGTCAGTGAAAGCAGAAAAGAGAAAATATCTAATTTTCAAGAAGAATTATCACAAGTATATAATTACCTGGTGCTGGAAGCTGAAATGTGGCTTTTTGGCTAAATATTGCAGATCTTATGTTAGTCTGAGAACATTGTTTTGAGTCTTTTGATGGATGCACTTTTTAAGCTATTATGTGTACTTTTTAGATTTTTTCATTTTTTTTTCCCTCTACTTCTCCTAAAACAACGGTCAATTTGGAAGACTCCTTTAATTATTTTGGCATGTTGGGAGGGAGGGTAGAGACAATTGGTGTAACAGTAGGGGTTTTTTTTCAGTTTGCACATTTTATACCTATATGCACTAAGTGAGCAATGTTTAGAAAAGATAGAAGCCGTTAGTTCCAGGAAGTACAAAATGAGATATGTTCGCATGTGGGCACTGCTTCTGCAAGGCAGAGGTGGCCGGTGCTCAGCATGGGGGTGCAGCTTGTCCTGGAAGCACTGGGAATGCCCGCCCCTGCATGGGCTTTGTAGTTCACCTGCAACACGTCAAATCTGCTACAGACTCAGCCTGGCATGTGTCATGGCTCCAAGTGAGATATGTAGCCAATGAAAAGGAGCTCTGGCACCTGAAAACTCTGGTAATCAAAGCCTTCAGACTTGACAGTGTAGACAAAGCTTGCAAATGAAAGAAAACTCCTGGGGAAAGCCTTGATATGCAGGAGCTACTTTTGGAATAATCTTATAGCAAGTGGGATATGCCCCAACAGAGAAACTATGTGAGAGAAAGCAATTAAAACTGGAACTAATCAAATAAAATGCCAGTTGGTTCAACAAGTAATAATTTGATATTTACAATCTGTTCTGGTGTTGTAAAACTCACCGGGGGGCTGATATGGAGTGCATGATATTTTCTATAGCAGAGCCCGAGTAAAATGATGGACTGATTTTAATTTGTAGGGCTGAGCCTGCTTTCCTGGGGGTATTGACCCTCTGCTATAGCCTTCTCTTCCATGCTTCAACTTTACAACGTTTATAATGAAGCACCACAGGGAGTAGTTTGCTCCTTTTCAGCTTTTTCCTAGGTGGCAAGACCACTCTCATCTGTCAGTACAGTGGAGAGAAGATGATGAAATTTAAATAGACAGCTTAAAACTGACAATTTTACTTGCATCTGTCTTCCATTGTACTTTCCAAGCAGGTATGTCTCTTTCCAAGCTGGATAAATCTGGGTAAAATATATTTATCAAAATGTGTTTTTAAATATGATTCTTAGTCTGAAGCTAATTTAATAGAACATCCTTACTAATTTTGTAGAAGCTGGTTTTGTCATTACTGCTGCTTTTTAGAGGGATAGCCAGTGGTAGCAACAGATTAAAAACAATTTTTTCAGTATAAATAACAATATCTTGAAATAGCTGATCTAGTAAATTTATTTGCAAAGTTAGGTTTTCCAAGTTCATCTCACATGCAACTTCTTAAACAACCTCTTGCTTTTTAAATGTTAATAACTTCTATATTACTGAATTTGAGATAAACCAATTTCTTCACTATTTAAAATGAAAAACGTTGGTCGTTAAGTTCTGTTCTAGGTTGTTGATCAGTTTTCTTCCTCTGGGATCATAATTTTAATAGACCTACTTATCTTATGGAACATAATTTAGAAAAGACAGAAGATCTTTGTGAATAACTGCATTGCTTGTTTCTCACTGTGGCTATATGAGTCTGCTTGCTTTTCTACTGTCTTAGGAGAATGGGTGTACACCCAAAATTTCTCTCTCCCTAAAGTTCAACATCATGATACATGCACAGAATGTCTGAGTGGTTGTCAGGCACTACTGACCAGAACAGAGCTCAAAGTGGATCTTTCTTTTCTGAGTGAAAAAGGGAAATTGAACATGTGACAGGAAAGCTCTGCCTATTAATTTCATTCTTCAGAAGATTGTTTCCTTAATATCTGCTGTTTGCAGTTCAGACTTCAGGTATCCCTGACCTAGTTGCTTGAAATGATACTGAATTGACAGCTTAAATAGTTTGGGAGAAGAGAGTTAATTTAGTGTGAGAGAACCTTGAGAAATCTTTGAAAGACTTATGGAAACTTCTACTCAAACTGTCTTTATCTGTGACTTTATGAACTTAAAACTGAAGTTTAATAAGATAATCCCCAAAATAAAAGTGAAATTCTGAGTGTGCATATGTTGTACTAGTTCAGTGAAGGGAAGCAGAGGTAAAAAAATCTCCCAACCATGATGTGTAAAGCAAGAAGTGAATGGTTGAAAAGGAAAATAAACTTCAGGGGATGTACTTAATAAATATTTCACAGAGTAAATGACATATGAAAAGACAGATGCAAAGCCATTAAGGATTCATTTGCACAGACACATGCTACCAGTCATCTAGATTTTTTTTTCTGATTTTAATGAAGTTTTTTTCTGCTGGGAAATATTGTGTGTGAAACAATAGACAAAGTGAGTTCAAGTTAATGCTAGCCATGAGCAGAGATGTTTTATGTCTCTCTGCCCTGTTCACTATGAAGGTGTGTGTGATAGGGTTTCAAAAGTGATGTCTTCTGTCAGCAACCAAGAAAGTATTTGGTTGGTGATGTTTTTACACAGTAAAAATCAACTGGGACTTCCACTTAAAATATCTAGTGGAAAACTTGAGAACCACTGATGTCTCTTTTTTTTAGGAGAGTGGATAACTGAATGCTAAATATGCTAAAATATGTGGATATGCTGAAACCTGCGCAAGCTTGGGAAGACTGTTGTGTCTTCCAGCATCTGCTGCCATACCTAATTTTCCCAGTGATCTTTTGGTGATCTTCACTGGTAAGGGTGAAATAATTAAAAATATATTAATTTTATGGCTTTAATTTTAACTATTTTTTTGTTCTGTGCTAAATACAAGGTGGATGAATACGTTTTATCTTTATAAGTCATTAAAAATAGCATTTCAAATGAAGAAATACTGCTTTATACTGAACATGAAAACTGAACAACGTATGTCTTAAGCTGACTTCTATTTTCATGATACGGCAACATGAATGAACAGATTTTAGTATTTTTGTTTTATATACTCTATTTTAAAATGCACTATTTCACTAAATTTGTGATATGGAGTAATGGTATATAGTTATATACCAAAGTCCTGCAGTACCTCTGAACAAACAGCATGGGGTTACTAAAACTGGCTGTACAAGATAATGAGAGTCAGTTACAGTATTGCAGGTTAATACAAAAAAAAAAAAAAAAAAATTGATAAAAGCATCTGGTGCCTGAGGGGAATTCATTAACAGTTTAATGCTTGCATGGACAGCAAAGATGTAAGGGTTTTTGAGCTACATATTGGAAACACTGACATCAGAAATATCCTGACGAAAACACTCATGAGCGTAACCTTGAATACAGGGCTTGTTTTATGAATCCTTATGCCATTTCTGTAATTACCTATGCACTTCCTTCACCATTGAAGCTCTAAATTGGGCATGTTTCGATCTGTCCTGTGTGGCAGGGATGTGTTTTTTTATTGTGGATTACTGCCCAAGTAAGGCAACAGGGTCCTCTGTACGTCTGACTGAAAACTCAAACCTGGGACTTCCAGTATTGCTTTCATGATACCACAACTGTAAATTTGGCCTTCTGATCTCCTACCAGTGGGATTTGTTTTGAAATCCCAGCAATAAATTGTGTTTTAAAATTGGCTTAGAGTTGCACCTTGTGCTGCCTCATTGTCTTTCTGCTGTTAACCATGAAAATAAAAAAAATTTCTCGTGGATCTGTTCCATCTGTTTTACTGCTTTAAAGCAAGTAGCACATCCTGACCCAAGCCTTAAGTCAGTCCCTTGCATTGCTTTTTTTTTTTATCAGGCAAGAAGTAAAAAAAGTTCCTTTTCTCCTACAAGACTTTTTCACCCTTTCACCCTCTTCCTTACCTCTTGCTTGTTTTCCTTTCTTGGTATGGCAACTGCCATGGCTTTGTCCATCACCAGTTACTGGAAGGACACCTGTCCATATGTCAACAAAGATAAAGACCTACTGCTGGCAAATTTTACCACAAGTAACCCTGAATGCTGTGGTGCTAATTATAGCATTCAGAGGAAGCAAGAATGATGTTAAATCAATTGCAAAATGTGTGTGCAAGAACATTAATTGTAGTAATTCAAAGTTATTCTGATAAAATTTATGTGAAGCTCAGTTGGAAATTGTTCCAGTTTTGATTAATCACAAGGGGAGGGGGGAAGGTGGCTAGTTTTGCTAGTCAGAAAATGGGTCAAAGACTTCTCCCTGGAATTTCCATATGATAGGTATATTTCCAGGTGTCTAATCTCTTTTGTCTTCTCAAATACCAATGTGACTTTTAATTGCTGTACATCTTTGTGAATTCAGCTGTTTTATGTTGTAAGTACCTCTCTGGTTTTTTTCCAAGTGTTTCTCCACCACAGTCTTTTCCAAACACAATTGGCAAGCCAGAAATTTTTTCATTATTCAAATCTTTCCTGTAAACTTCCCTTTTATAGAGGTATCCATGATAAATTAACTTTGACTCATCCTGTCTTGTAAATATTTGGATTATGTGGTTGGAATCTCTTTATACAATAAAAATGTTCAGTGGTATTATTTGTTCTGGTCAATTATATTAGCTCATCAATTTATTTTTCTACATATTGTTTATACTGGTGATAGGGAAGCAAAAAGTAAAGCAATGTGTTTAAATACAAGTCAGGGTGACCCAAAGGGAGAGCCTGCAAAGTCACCCTGATGTTGCTGGGTAGTGTACACCCAGCCTTATGGATGGGGGTGGCAACACCAGAAGACCTCAAATCAATCTTCAGGAACAAACGGAGCTGATGCTTTTAAATAGTTAAGTGTCTTCCCAGTATGATTTATTTTGTTGGAACAGCAGATTTTGGCTAGACATAGAGGATTACATGCAGGGTGTCCTGCTGCTATAGGAGGAGAAAACACCTGTAGGTCATAACTATTTGACCAAAGGAGAGTGTAAAACATTTGGATTGATCACTTCTGTGGGCTGTTATCCTGACAAATAGCAGGGATACTCAAACATTTGCAGGAGAAGGTGGCAGAGAGGTCAAAGGTGAAACACAGGATCTGGATCTGGAAGTTTTGTGTTTATTTCTTGTCTGCGAAACAACTCTGGCATGACTGCAAAGTGCTCACTCACTGGCTGTGCCATTTGCCCTGGAATGAAGAGAGAACAGTAATACTTTTTTACAGGGTTTATACAAAGCTAATTTCTAGGTGATTGAATCCACCATGATGACAACAAGAAGCTCAGTGCAAGAATAGATAATCCTGCTCCTACCTTGTGCAGAGAGGAGAAATTAAACTATTCCAACTGCAAGAATATATCTGCAGTGATATCACAGCTAAGAATTGTGGCTTGAGCTTCATGTTTGTAAAGCTGTCCTTGTTTATAATACTTGTTTCTGTGAAGCTGAGCATGTTGCTGCTGCTTTAACTGTTTAATAAAATTTGGAGATGATAATTTATTTGAAAAATTGCCTTTCCTTCCTTCTTTGGTGTAATTTTAAGAATGTTGAGAGATTATTCCTTTAAAGTGATCCTTGTTATACAGCATTATGTTAGTGTTTCTGTTGTTCAGGAAATACTCTTTTGTTTTAAAGATTTCTTAAAGACTTACAAAAGACGTTAAAGGTTGTGTTAACTTACTTGGAACAATGTTTCTGATAGAAGTTATCTAAGACACCTGATAACTATGCTTCTGTTATCTGGAGTACGTCTTCAGCAGCCAAATAGAAGTTTATTTTACAATTTATGTTACACACTCTAGCTGCAATAATCTAATCCCATTTACAATTTGTTTCTCTGCCCTTGCACCATCCTGTGTTCATTTCTTCAATCAGTCCCTGTCTTCATTTATACCATCTGATTCCCCAATTATCTTCCATCTTCTGTATTTCCTTCCTACAGTATTTTCAGCTTTTTTTCTCACCCACCATCATGTGAGCTACTGAATCTGCAAGAGGTAGTAAGTGCTGTGGCTTTTCAAAGCAATATAGTCACTATCTTCAATCAGAAAGGCTAGTTAGAGAGGGTCACAACATTGCTTTTCCTCACAGTGGAAACCTTAGACTTAAATTTCGACTCTTTCAAACTTGGTGGAAATTGCCAAGTTATAATAAAGGGGCTGACAACTGTTATCTGTAAGTCTCACTTTCAGAGTCAAACTAACAATATTTGAAGTCTTTACTGTCAACACTGAAATATTTAGGTGATTACTATTTACCAGCAAATTTTGTGTAAGTTAGTGATGATAAAAACAGTACTGTTAGAATGCTGATAGAGTGAGTGGAGGGGATTTTTGGTTGGTTGGCTGTTTATTGTTTTGTTTTGTTTTGTGTTTTGGTTGGTTGGTTGTTTGGTTGGTTTTGTTTGTTTTTTGTAGCCAGCTAGTATGAATTTATGATAGATGAAGTATGTGAGGGAAATGTAAACTGGTAGTAAACAAATGAGACAAGTATTCCTGGATTGTCATGTACCATAGGAGTGTGTTTTCTTGACCTTGAACACTGTCTCCCTGAAAAATCTGGTAATTTTACTGTCAGCTAAAGACAGGAAAAGCCCCACAAATGATCAAATCCATTTTGCAGTGGAAATTTATATTCAAAATATTTGAAATCTGTTCTACTATATGAGGTGATATAGTACATACACTGTAAGAATGCCATAGGTAGGAGAAGATATGTATCTATCAGGTTACACAGGTGCGAGCAGATTTTAGAAAGGTTCCAAGTGAAAGATTCATGTGACATTTGGTAGGGCTACTACTGGTAAAGCTCAGTAGAAGCATGGAAAGATATGGGCTGGAAGGCAATTCTGGAAACAATTTAGTACAAATCACTTGTTCAAAGCAGGGCCTGCTCCAGAGTTAAATCCCACTTAAAAGTACTTCCATGCCAGTAATTGTGAGGAGGAGGCAAGTGTCCTCCTTTGCTAGGAAATCCAGTGGAAGGAAGGCAGAAGATGAAATGGAAGAGTTTCCTTTTCTCATTCCTTCTGAAGAAAACTGAGTAACTGAGAAAGGACATAATTTCAGTTGAATAGGCCATATTTGTGTAATAATTTCCGAGATAATATTATTATTAAAATAATAGTTTTAATGCAGATTCCGAGATCTGCCATATGCCTAAAGAGAAATCGTTCAATGGCAAGTCTCTATTCTTTGTCTTTGCCTCCAAGCCAGATGTTTTGTAGGCATTCAGATTCTTGGACTGTTTGCTGTAAATCAGTTTTGGGGAAATCTAGAAACTGAGGCATTTAATTTTTGTCCAAGACGGCTCTTACTGATTTGAGCATATTTGTCTCAACATGATTTAGGCAAAGGTCGAGAGAAGGGGCTCTAAGAAGAGGAAAAGACTTTTTCAATGACAGCTCTGAAAGTTTTTTTTGGCCCAGGATCACTTTCTCTTGAAGTCATTCTTAAGCACTGCACGGTGTTAATATACCGCTCTTGTCATAAGGTAGAGCCAGTACTTCTGATACATAGAAAAACTGTGTATGTCCTTTTGAGAATGGATGAAATATGTCTTATTCCTCCTTCAAGGGCAATAAAGCAGCTTGATGTGCCCTTTTGGCTGGAAGAAATCTTAATATAAATTTCTGTTCTTCTCATTGATCCTAATACAGGTTTCACAAGGGAGGAGGCAGCTTAATTTTGACAAACCCTAAGGCTTAGATGGAGTGACTATATAAATGTAATTCTGCTCTGAAAAACCAGATTTTTAAAACAAAACTATTCTTTTTTTTTTAAGTGCCAGTTTTGTTTAAGGGAAAAAATCAAAAGTTGGCATGTGCTTACGATAGATTGTGGAAATATTAATTTGGTGTTATTTCCTGGTAAAGTATTTTTTATTGAGTTTTTCTGCAAAATTTCCTGTTTGCATAGAGAAAGTGTTTTGTCAATATCATGTCCCACTGATTTTTTGAAGCATGCTCATTGCTTTGGTGCACTTTCCTGTGAAGTGGACACTGAAATTTGGGTCATTGGTTATTTTGCATTTATGACTATACTCTATTGTTTCTTGACAGCTTTTAGTGCTACAAAGTAATTTTGCATAAAGAGAAGCACCTAAATTTTTGATGATTATAATGTTTTTTGTTCACCACCTGCAGGCTGAGTTTTTATGAATATTCCATTGATTCAGTTTGAATAGGGCTTGCTCAGTCTGCAAAGGTGGTAAATGCCAAAAATGTCAAGACTGACAAGTTTCTTTCTGTACTGTTTTTATTGGAAAAATCTGATTTTCAAAATTCACATAAGGTCCTACTTAAAATGTGTCTTAATTACAAACTCTTTAAAAACATTTGCCTTGTTGCTTGACTGTGGCATTTAAGCACTTCTAGATCTTACAGCTTTGCTGATTAACACTGGGGTAATTTTTGGCTCCTTACTGGGGTCTTTTGGACAGCAAGGCTTGGTGTTTATAGTGGAACCATCCCTACTTTGTTTATCCAGGACAGGCACGTGTGATGAAGTAAGACAAAGAATGCATAAAATCATTGACCAGTCCCTATTTACTTTATATTTTTGAGTGAGGTGTAATAATTTTAGTAATGAAAGCAGTTTGCTTCCCAGAAACTTTTTGCATTCTGTTGGGAGTCACTGAGCACAGCATTTTATTTGCTAAGTGGTGCATATCTGATGAGTGATGCAGCTACAGAACTGCAAGGCCTGAACAGGCAGGCAGCAATTCCATACATTTTATGCAGTGGGATGGAAAACTGAATTTGAAGGATCTGGACAGACAGTATAACAGGGCAGAATATTTATTTAAAACTCCTCTACTCCTTATGTGGCCCTTGGAAAGTATTGACATTGCAGAGTAGTATTTAAAATATCAGACTGGTGAATAGTGACATGTATTACACTACTGCACTTCAGCGTGAGATTGTACAGAACTAGTCAAAATGGAAAATAATGAGATAGAAGAGCCTTGTAAATCCCCAAAATAGCTTCTATAGTCTCTCATACCTCAGCCTGGAATCCTGACATGCTTTTATGCCAGTTCAAAAGCTACACATCCAACTTGTCAAAGGCCTGGGCTTTTTATTTAAGAGAAATAATTAGTATTCATTCAGCTCTTTAAAAATGAAACTGGAGTGAATCAATGGTATCCCTTTTCTGTGTAATAGCCTAATGGCTCAGGGTATAAGCCAAGGAATATCACTCCAGTTAAATGCCATTTTTTGTTTTTCGCAGTTCAAATTTTCAAAGCTAGGGTACAGAAAATGTCTATGTCCTTAAATTTGAAGAAGTAAAATGCATTTGGAAATGAAAGTGGATGAATGGCTACTGGATAATACAATTTATTTTTATCATATGAGAAGGAAAAAACCTGTCATGGAAATGGACTTAAATGTCTGTATTCTCTTCTGCTGACAACATACTATTGATTTTTGCCTGAAATATTTTCTTATTACATTTTTGCTCATCATAGTAAGTCAGCTAAGTATTTTTAATCAATGCTGATTTAAAATAGCATAATATAAAAAATCTCAAGTTTTGTTCTTTAAATCAGTGGTGAGACTTGGGCTGTGTTAGTGCAGTGCTGCAACTGAGATGCTCAAATGGTGGCATCTCACTCTTCCTGTCCCACAGGACAGAATGTTATCTTGGAAATTAGGAGGTAAAGAATCATTTCAGTTTACGTAAAATCCCACAGAACATAATTGGTTAACTTTTTTGATGGTTTATCAGTGAAATAAGTGTTTCTCTGTATAATATTTTCCAAGATTAACGTATCTTTACAGGAATACTTGAAAATTATGTCTACATTACTTTTAGATGCTAGCAGCAGCCTAATGTATAATGAAATGTTATAACCATTCACACTGAGACATTCCCTGAGACAGGCCCAACATGCAGAAATGGTGCCCAATATGCAGGATTCTCTATTACTTTGTTGACTGGCTAAACACAGAGACTTAGAGGATAGGGGCCAATGGCTACAAGTTACTGCCTGATGCAGCAGACATCTGATGTCTCCTCTGGGACTGCCCCACCCTTCATGGTGCCTTTGAATGAAAAAAAATGGTTCCACATGCAAGTGGAACCAAACAATGATGAGCATGATGGTTCACCTAGAAAAGAGGTGTTAGCTACCAAGGTAAGTGGGCCTATGCCCTGCATGAAAACTCCTTCTGTAGAAAAAGAGAATGCATCTTTTTCACAGGAGCCTCCTTTCTGGAGAGAACAGAAGGCCCAATATGCACACCAGATTTGAGAAGTCTGCTGCCTACCTGGGGCCCAGATTAAAGACATGAAGAGAAAGTTTCTCACCCTGGTACAGCCCTCAGATTATTATCATTATTGATTTTCCAGGTAGGCAGCTACGAAGTCCCAGCAGGAAGTCCTAGGGCAAATGAGAGACTTTGGGGCCTTGAGAGGACTGGTTAAAGCATCAGGAGCAGAAGCAGTGTCCTCCTCTATCCTTCCAATTGCAGGGAGTGATGCAGGAAGAAGCAGGAAGAGCCAACACACCGAGACCTGTCTCTGAGCTGGGTGTCACTGGCTCTCTACAGCTTTTTGATGGCAGATCAGTTTGCATGACACCAAGCCTGATGGCAAGAAATGGGGTACACTTGTCTCAAAGAGGGAAAATGATCATTGCTCGGGAATTAACAGGGACACTGAAAGATTTTTAAACTCAATTTGGAGAGAGAAGAGAATAAAACCTGCCTTGACAGACATAAGCCTGGGAACAGCATTCCAATATTTGAAGGAGGGTGTGCTAGGAAGGTCCTTTGGCCTGCCATCTCAGTGGAAATAGGGGATGGAGATGCATGTGGCAGCAAAGAGACAAGGCTTATTGATGTGTTAGAAACCATCCAAGCAGCTCTACAATTACCTGAAAGGAGGTTGTAGCAAGGTGGGGGTCAGCCGCTTCTCTCAGGTAACAAATTATAGGAGGAGAGGAAATGGCCTCAAGTTGTGACAGGGGAAGTTTAGATTGAATATTGGGAAAAATGTCTCCACTGAAATATTACCGCAGGCCTAGGCCTTGGGATATATCACCGTGTCCCGCAGCCGTAGGGAGGAGGAGGAGGAGAGAAGATCTACCAGGCAGGAATTGTGCAGCAAAATCGATTTATTTAATTATTTTACAAACTCTTTTATAGACTTTTTTCTTCATAGTCTAATTGGACAAGGATCAGCCACCCCTTGGGGTGATTGGCTAAAATCCTAAAATATTCATTGTCAAAATATTATTCTACTGTACCATAAACAAGACTTTTCAAGGTTGCAGGTGGTTTAGTTGTTTACATAACTCTGCTACCTCTTCTGTGAGAGAGAAAAGTCTCTCACGGACTTAGAAACTAGCGAGAAAATCCTTGCTAGCAGCATTTTTGTATCTACACTGAAAGGGTTGTGAAACCTTGGAACAGTCTGCCCAAGGTAGTGTTTGAGTCACCGTCCCTGGGTGTATTAAAAAGATGTGTAGATGTGGCACTGAGGGACATGGTTTAGTGGTGAAGTTGGCAGTGCTGGGTTAACAATTGAATTAGATATACTTAGAAGTCTTTTCTAACCCTAATGAGTCTATGATTCCATAAGCAGCTCTTGGCATGCTTGCATTTAAAAGTTTTATGTATTTTTTATTAGCAATTCAGCCATTTCTCTTTAGAACTGGAGATCAATTTTATCTTCCCTTTGATAAGACAGTGATGTTATTTGAGACTATAGGTAGCTACTTAGAATTTGTAAATAAGTGCTGCTTGAATACAACATTAGTACTGGACTGGAGAAATAAAAGGATAGTAGGGAGATGACAATGCTTACGGTAAAGAGAAGCATTCTTAACCAGAAAGTGGTGAACTGTGATGGTGCCATCCTTCTAGAATGTCCTTTTGCTGTGGTACATATATTCAATACTGTTAAAGGTGTTAGAACTAAGCAAAAGTCTTTCACTAGGAGGACTAAGCCATTAAAATTCATAGTGGTTCTCTGCACTGAAAAGGTTTGTATAGAGATGAAGACTTACAGCTGGAATGTTTTTTTTTATTTCATGCATCTGTACTTTAGCATGTGTAGTGTTTATTCATTACTTTTAGATAATATTTCCTATTGAAAATTGAGCTGTATGATAAAGCTGTATTTTATATGGAATTTTTCTGTTCTTCTGTGATATGTAGGAACATTGACTTTATGATAACTTACATGGCAGAATCCAGAGCTTACTCTCAGCAGCCTGCAATTCATGTTGTAATAACTCTGGATTGCAACCAGTCAAGATACTATCAATCCAGTGTTAACAGAGGCTGATGCATTAAAACTCAATGTACTGTAAGTAATCAAATCCCAAAGAAAAACATTTAATACAGCTGTCCAATATGCCTGAAATATCTACTCAGTGGAACAATCAGTTTTAAGAGGATTTAAAACTGACTATTAAAATTCATCAATACCAACTGAACAGAACTTACTGCAGGCAGGAAGGCAGGGGGCAGTGGCATCCAGTACAGGATGGCTGGGTCAAATGTGTCTCTCTGCTGACTTCATACATCTACAATTCTATTATGAAGTTCTAGTATTAATTTTTCTAACTTGCACAGTATCTGTATAAATTGTGAGTTCTGCTTATATAAAGTATACTGGACTCAGTCAGAGACCCATTTAAAAGGACACAAGATTTGCTAGAGTAGCTGAACACTGTGTAGGTTTTATTTTTTCCAATGAGGGGCTATTTTCACAGAATCACAGAATAAAAGAAGTTCAAGGGACCCACAAGGATCACAGAAATCCAACTCCTGGCCCTGCACAGGACCATCCTCAGGAGTCACACCCTGTGCCTGAGAGCATTGTCCAAACACTTCTTGAACTCTGTCAGGCTGGTGCTGTGACCACTTCCCTGGGAAGCTGTTCCAGTGCCCAACCACCCTCTGGGTGAAGAACCTTTTCCTAATATTCAACCTAAACCTCCCCTGACACAACTTCAGGCCATTCCCTGAGGTCCTGTCCCTGGTCACCACAGAGAGGAGATCAATGTCTGCCCCTCCTCTTCCCCTCACAAGGAAGTTGTAACTGCAATGAGGTCTCCCCTCAGTCTCCTCTCTCCAGGCTGAACAGAAGAAGTGACCTCAGCCACTCCTCATATGGCTTCCCCTCCAGGCCTTTCACCATCTTCATAGCCCTCCTTTGGATGCTCTCTAATAGTTTAATGTCTTTTTTATACTGTGGCATCCAAAACTGCCCCCAGCACTCGAGGTGAAGCCACCCCAGAGCAAAAATCTCTTCCCTTGCCCGGCTGGCGATGCTGTGCCTGATGCCCCCCAGGTTGCCAGGGCACTGCTGACTCATGTTCAACTTTCCATCGACCAGGACACCCAGGACCCTTTCTGTGCCACACCTTTCTAGCATCTCATTCCCCAGCTGGTTCACACAACCAGGGCTGCCCTATCGCAGGTGTAGAATCTGACATTGCCCTTCTTGAACTTCACATGGTTGGTGGTTGCTCAGCCCTTCAATGTTGAGGTATCTCTGCAGGGCCTCCCTGCCCTGGAGGGAGTCAACAGTTCCTCCCAGTTTTGTATTGTCTGCAAACTTGCTTAGTAGCCCTTCCAGTCCTGTGTCCAGGTTGGTAATGAAGATGTTGAAGAGGACGGGGCTGAGGATGGAGCCCTGCAGAACCCCACAAATGAGAGGTCACCAATCTGATATCACCCCATTCACTATAACCCTTGTGTCCAACCCATGGGCCAGCTGATCACCTATCACATGATGTGTTTAGCCATTTTGTATGTGTATGTTGACATCTTAATAAACTTCATAACTTTTTAAAGCTTTAATAATTTCTTGCTCTTTAAAAATATGGTGATTGTTTCACGGTAGATTAACTTACAATGTAAATTAGAAAAAATAGTAACTTGCACTTTTCTCATGTTAGTACCAGAGTTAGCCTCTAATATCCAAATAGGTATTCCCAAAGAAAGGAAAAGCTATTCAGCTTCTTCAGAGTGGAAAAGTGAGATATAAGAGACATTTCTCATGAGCCTCTATATTCTTGGGCTCTGATTAAGCCTGGTACTGCCTAGATTGTTCTTACAGTGAAAAAAATTGCAATTTATGATATTTGGAATTAATTTTTTCCAGTCCCTTCTTGGCAGGTATCAAAGTTGGTTTGAGTTCTGCAGATAAGTATATAAAACTTTTTAAATAAACTGTTTATGTCTCACATTCAGTATTATAGAATAGAAAGATAGTTATCTGGTCAATGAAAGTCAATGTATATATGAAAAAAATATTTATTTTCTGTAGTTTTGTGTTTTAGCATGTTTTACCATTACACTGTATCTGTGTGATATCCAGCAATGTCTGTAATACCCCTTGTAAACACGTACTGGGCTGAAGTGTGTCTGCAGCGCGGCACTGAGGCACCTTGCCTCAGCAAGAGCTCCTACAGACATGGTACCCCAGGTGTGCACTGCTGCTACAGAGAGAATTTCAGAGTAGGTCTAGATAATGTAAGCAAGAGAACTTCCTAAAATTTTTGGGAAATCTAGACAAGTGTCATTGTGGTGCTAAATGTCATGTGGCCTTTCCAAAATTTTTGCTGTCACCAGAGGTCAGAAAGAGATTTTAGAGAGATGGTGGAGGTGTCCAGTCAGTTCCCTGAGGTCAGCTTTGTACTTGCTGACTTTGGTGTAACCACAGTCTGGTGGGGTGGCTAGCAGGACATTGAAGTGTTTTTTAAGAAGGACATATTTTGTTCCAAAAAAAAAAAAAAAAGACATTACCATGTTCAAGGAACTGACAAGTCATAAGCATAAACAATCTTTAATTGCTTATGGGAAAATGTCATAGCAGTTAATAGGCACGATAGATTACAATTTAGGGACTGCTTCAGGCCTCCAGTCTGCCTTATAATTACAGATTAGAATGGGGCAAGAGGAAAAAAGGCTGTGTAAGTACAGGGCTTCTCTTCAGGTGATAATGGTAGAAACTTCATGCAGCTAATACCAGGATGTGCTCTAAAGCACACTTTCTATTTCCACTCTGCATCCAACATGTCATAAAGTTACTGAGACCTGATCTTAGCAAATGAAGAGAAATTGATTCTCAGAACAGAGTATCACAGACAAGTAATTTGAAAACATCAAGACTTGACCTTAGATGGCTTTTTAACAAACAGAATATAATGCAAACAAACAGCAAATATATTTGGAATTTCAAAGAGCTGCTTATCTAAAGCTGACAACAATAGAGGCAAATAATTTTTGACATATTATTTAAAGAGGACAAAATGTGAACAATGCTTAAAAAATATTTAAGAATGCTTTTTAGATATCAAAAAAAGTATTTTCTTGTAATTGCCGAAGTGGGCAAAGTAGACGTAATTATTTTTTTTAACTGTAAACTGTTAGTAGTCTAGCAAGAGCACAAACATTTTAGAAGACAAATTAGGCCAGATGTGTACAAGAACTGTATATTAAGCAAAATCAAGATGGTTCTTATGTTAAGTGCCATAAATCTAAGATTTAAGAACTGCAGAAAAAAATTAATGGAAACCCAGATAAGTTGCACTCGTTTTAATCAGCAATCCCCTTCTTAAATTCATTCCAGAAGTTGTAGAAGGATTGAAAAAAAAGCAAAGCTCTAGTTCATTAATAGTGATTTTCAAGAGTGTGTGAAATACTAAACAAATATTAGGCTTGAATATAAATAGTTTAAAACTAGATGACAGGACTGTTAGTCTAAAGTAGATTTTGGAAAAATAATGGAACTGTTGGAGTTACTCTGTTTTATGCAATTACATAAAGGAAATACTGGTCACAAATTGTGCAATGGGAAGAGGTGGGGAATTTCTGAAAAAGTTGTACATTCATATGCATAAATCATTTATCTTAAGTTTAGAATATTAAAATACTTGAGGACTGAATAGATGAAGAGCAAGCTGAGTCTTTTACCTTTTATGAAAGAGACTACAAAGATGGAGAAATTTTGGCATTGGGGGAATGAAAATAATGAAAAAGGAAATATCAACTAGATAACTTGGGGATTTTGGAAAACAGACTATGTCCTACTGCAGCTGGATATAAGGTTGGGTGTCCAGTATTAGATATAAGTCCATGGGTAGAAGCTCCTATCCTGTAGTCAGAGGGTTTACTCTAGAAGAGACTTAGTTCTCAGTAGTTTCCAGTGTGACACAGGAATCAAAGGGAGTAAGCAGGTTCACTGGAGAACTTCAGACAGAGCAGGGAGAAGCAATCTCTGGTATTATCTTAATATCTAAAATTCTGTGTCCATTTGTTGTGTGAGCAATGCGTGAAGCATTTTTGATAAAGTCAGAAGGGCATGTAGAAAAATTAGTAAGATATGCTGCATCCATCACTACCTACTGCTCCAGGCAGAACTTCAAGGGGAATAATGTTCCTCAGACCTGAAAGAGGATAGGGAGAGAAGAGTCTGTTTTTGTCTTTTCTTTTCCAGAATTAGATGTTACATATCTGCTAGTATGTAGCCTAAGATCATTTTACACTGACCCAGTTTTATTGTTTTGGCTATTATAATTCTATTTGACTCTCAGAAATTAGCGACTATAAAATTATCTTCTAGATGTAATCTTCATTGAAATATTTTGGGAAAGGAGTATGGCTACAATTCTAAATATATTGAATTGCCACAATGAAAGTAATAATTATTTTGTCATATAATTCATGCCATGGAAGATAATTCACGTCATGGAAGTTGCCATGGTGATCTCAGAATTTATTTGTTACATTAGGTTTAATATTAATTTGCTTGCATCTCATTTCCATTTTAAAGGTATTATGACTATGACTTGTTGAAAGACCAGTTGTAGCAGTATTTTTGAGGTGTTATAGATCTACTATATGTAGAGATCAGTAAGTTTTAGCACAATTAATTTCAGGCCTCACATAAATAATGTCTTGTAATTATCGCATGAACTCACAGTAGTTTTTAATTTTAAGTGATGCAGCCAATTTACTGTAGACTAGACCTGAAGACTGATGACTGTTATGTTACCTTTCATAATTAATATCATAATCATACTCATCTAAACTCGATTATATGGAAGCCACCGTGTGAATGTTTATACGAAAAACTGGAGCAAAATATGGGCTCAGTATGACATCCGTACATTCCTCAGGGTGCAAGTTCCTCAGCAACTGTAGCTGTAATTAAGATGGGGATTCCATCTTTCTAGGAACTTGGGAAACTGCTTTTGTATTTTTTAGAAATTCTGGGCTGTGTTGACCAAAAAAACTACAGCTTTCGTTTGAAAGTTCTATATGTATTTTAAAACAAGGAATCTCTGTTATGTTCAGGATGTGCCTCTGTGCCTAAGGTCCGCTTGTTGGTACAGGTGATGTTTGGGACTGAGATGTTCAAGCCTCAGGACTTCAGGAAAATATCTCATTCTGCAATTGCTGAAAATGAATGATTGAAAAATTGAATGAATGCTATCAACAGCTCTGATTTCTTTTTTTTTAATTTTCTTTTAATTTTAATAGTTGCACCCATTGATAAACAATCCAACGAGGTTGAGCTTAGCTGTAGACATTTGTGCAATTATTTACAAATTGGGAAAATTGTCATAGTAATGGGAAATGAATATATGATGCTCAAGGTTGCCTCTGCATCTAACCTTTACATTAGTGAAATCAAGAATTACCTGTTCTTACGAATTTGATTCAGATCATTTATTGCAGGTGAAAGAATCTGCATCAGGATTCTTCAATGTGCATTTTGAACTTTCATCCTCCTGCCAGTGTTATTTGACTTTTGTTTAGTTTTGGTTTCAAGCATCTCATGTCATAACACCATATTTTTTCCAGGTTCTGAGCAATTCAGCATAAAATGTGCAAAATTTTATATAGTAATCACAAGCTGATTTTCCTCATGCTACTGTTTTTTACTGCTTATTTGATTAATTTGGGAAATAGCTGTGTTACTTGAGAGAAAAGGTAGATTTAAGGACTCAATAAGGTCATTATATGCATCAGTTTTTTCCCCTCTTCTTTCACCTGCCACCTGCTTCCCTTCTGAGTGAGAAACCATCTGAAATGGGACAGCAGTACATTATTCGGTGCTACAGATACTGCCCTGGGGCCCCAGAAGAGGAGGGTGGGTTTCTGCCTTCTTTTGGTCTTTGGAGGAGTTCTGAATATTGAATCAAGGCTGCCTCTATTTCAAAGCCTGTGCACTACATTTTATTAGGATGAAATTAAGTAGCCTTTTTGTGAGCCTGCTGAGGTGTTAAACCCCTTTTAAAAATGGTAAGTCTGTTTCATTTTCATTGGTTGGATTTGAAGAAAGAAAAAATCTGTTTCGAGCCTCCAACAGAAGTTGAGATAGGAGTTTCTTTCACAACTCAGGAAGGATTTTTAAGTGTTTATTGAAAACTCTAACTAAGAGAAAATATGATCTCTGGAGCATAAGAGTAGTCTCTTGGTTGATATGTACTATCAACCAAGGTAGTAAGGTAATAAAGAAATCCATGCTGTTTGAAAATATTTCCAACTGTGCGCTCTCTTTCCACTGCAGTAGGATGATAACTTTAATGTCTGCATTGTAAGCACTCAAAATTTGTAAAGTATTGTCAATTTAATAACTCATGTGTGGGGTACAACCTGGAGGCTATTGAGAAAATTAGCTGTTCTGTCAGCCTGTCAGCAAAAGAAGCTCTGGAGGAAGTAGAAGTGTCCACGTTTGGGGACCATGCCTAATGCTGACGCAGTCACTCTTGGATTTGTTTGTTCAAGGGTAGAATGCTGGTTTTAAAAGGGACAGTAATTTTGTCATCAGGGATGAGCTGTGACAGCATCACAAGGTGCAGTTAGGAGGTGATACTGATGGTCACGGATCAGTTTCCAGTGCTGTGATTGAGTGGGTGGGATGTGACATGACTTCATGAGAGCTCTTCAGGAGGGGATGACATAAATTTTTGACGGTTTAGTAATTAATGTGTCAATCTTCCGGGACAGTAAATCTGATTAAAATGGAAATTGATTGTTGAGAGGCATTAACAGGATTGGTTGCTTATTGGTTGCTGTTAGATGTCTTGTAAATTAAGATCTATTTTCTTCTAATTTGAGTCTGAGGATAAACTTGGACTCCCATAAACACTGTGATAAGCAAGCAGCTCAACGTAATTATGTTAGCCCAAATGAACTCTTTCAGTCTGACCTGTAGTAGGCACCTGTGCTAAAAATAATAATGGATTATTTGGTATAGAAATTAGAACTAAATCTCATTCTCTTGAAATTTCAAGGGAGAAAAGAAATTGAAATGTCAAATAAAGGTAATAATTCGTCAATAATATAATGTTTTAAAAGCTTTTGTATGCCTGAAAACTCTTCCACACTTCTAAAAACTGGGTAAATACAAAAAGAAAATTGTCAAATAATCTATGCCTTGAATTTAATACTAATTTAAGATGCTATCTTATCAAACAGTAAATTCAGGTCCTTGGTTAATTGTGATAGTTTATTCCTAAAATCTTACTTACCGTTGTAGCAGCTGTTAATGTTTTCTGTTCTTTTTACATATCTACTGTGCTGCCACTGCTGGAACTTTTGGTGCTGTTTAACATTCAAAACCTGATTGCATGTGGAATCTTTTTAATGTAGTTTAGATGGTTATTTTGATGGCAGATATCCAGTTTTATTAATAAAAATAAAACAGGGTTGAATTATCTAAATTGCTTCTCTTTCCTTACTGTAATGAAACACTAAAAACTGACAGAAAACTTACTGTAAGAGTGGTCACACTGTATTTGCTTGACAAAGGGTTGTTTTGTAGAAACACTGGGCAACTCTCCTTAGTCCTATGAGAATAATCCATACTATTTCCTTTTTAGTTAATATCATGCAGCTGTTTTTTCCCTGAAGCTGTTATGAGACTGTGAACACATGCTTCATCAGGCATAAACATTGTTCCATTGCTGACCTTCTTCAAAAGTGCTATTATTGGAAATGGCTGCATCTGAGAGATGAAAACTTTGGTGCTTTCAAAATCTGCACCTCCTACCCCTGGGAAGGAAAACTACCTGAAATCTGAAATAAAAATTCAGCACCTGCGTAATCAGTTTTATTTACCTTCAGTCTTGGAAGGAGCATGAAGTGAGATGGAATGAAAAACAGTACATTTGAGAATATCAGTAGATATTTGATATAAATTGGGATCATACTGATCTCAGCAGCAACACAGAATATGTATGCATTCAAAACATTAAAACACTAAACTGTCAGGCAATAGAGATGCACATTAAGAAGTGAGTATTTTCATGTTTGGAGTTTTAATTTTTCTTTTACTTGGTTTTGCTTTGATTTCTCTTACAGAAATTTTTTTTCCAGTCAGGGCAAAAACAGAGTTATAGGCTGTGAAATGGAGTGGTGAGAAAGGTTTCTCAGATACAAATATCTGTATCAAAAAATTTGTGCTATGTGAATATACTGAGAGTACCCGCAGTGCAGGTGCATTAAAAATTACTGATACATCTAGGATATCCATGGACCAGCTGTACATGGACCAGATTAGACTAGAAAGGCTGGATACTTTTGTGTACTATGTACGATTTTTTAAACATTTATAGTAGCCATTTTGTTTGGATTTCTGGGTATTTGGCAGTCTGTTTGGACAAAGACTACTGTTTGGCAGCAAGAGCACAGCAATATCTGATGTTGCCATCAGAACTCTTAATTTCACCAAATGCAAGATTTCTAAGTGGAAGGTGTAGTTGTGGAAACTCTGATGTTTGGAGACCTTAGAGAAATTAATGTATTGAAAGAAAATTGAAGGAATTAAAGCCAAAAACTGTTTCATGTCTCACTAGTAACAGATGCAATTGGAAGATATTTCAGCTCTCTATGGGACTGAGAACCAGGGATGTAGCATTTTCAGGTTTGTATTTTAATATCACTAAAATTTGGGTTTGCCATTCAAAATAAGCAGTTCTTTGGATTGCCCTGGATCTCTTTTACTGAAGAAAATCATAAGAGTTCTTAGACTGTGTTTATCAACAGCACTACAATAAAGACAATTTCAGAACAATACAGTATTATGTTCTTTATGGTGTTGAATTCCTCAGCTAATAATTCATAAATGTTAGAAAATGTGCCCCATCTTTCTTAGCTGTAAGTCTCTTGCTTGCTTCCTGATCCTTAGAATTACCCTGGGACCTAGTCCTGAGAAAGTACAACCTCCATAGCAAAGCTGCAGTTGTCACTTGCTGTGGGGATCCCTGGACCCTCCAAGGAGCTTTGAGGACTGCTCCAGAAAAAGGTGTTCTGAGCAGGAGCTCCAGGTGATTCCTCTCTCTGCCTGCTTGTCCTTCCCCATCCAGCTAGCCTCCCGGCTTGGTGACCAGGAATTTGTGTGCTGGAGCTTATTCTTCCACATCAGAGAACTGTGCACAGAGATAGTGTTCAAATCCTGTGTATACATCCGAGACTCTCAATCTGCAGTCAGTGCTGATTGCTGGAAGGAGCTGAAAGGCTGAATGGATTCCATCCCTACCTTGAAGCATTTGAGAAATAATACTTTTTTCCTTAAGCAACACAGTTGAAAAGAATGTGAAGTTTTTAGGTTTAGCTGAAAAGCAGGTATGTAATACAGCTGTTGGAGATGCAAGCTGAATGAACCTTGTGAGCTGCCCGTTAAAATAAAAAGTAATTTGCTCTATCTCACTAATTTAAGCATAAAAATTATGATGATCAATCTTGTATAAAATAGACAAGGAAAACTCAGCAATTTAATGTTAATTGGGTTATCATTCCAAAGCTCATATTGATTTTTAAATTACATTTACAAAATGCCTGGTAAAGTCCAAGACCTAATGGTACATATACACGGCATCTATTTTAAACTTACAGAAAGAGATTCCTGTTCATAAAGCCAGCAGGTCAGAAGTTTCACAAAGCAGACCAAAGTTGCCTTTTAATGTACAAGTGGCCTGGATCTTCTTTTTTTTTCCGTTTTTTTTTCCCATTTTTTTTCCCCCTTTTTTTTTTCCTGTCAACATGAAGGCAAAAAAAGTCTGTTGAGGTCACAAAATTAGGCTAAGAGTACTTGTGCTGAAGGAGTCTGGCATTGCAGACTCCTGAACATCATAAGATTTTCAAGGGGTGAATTCTTTGTGGTGTCTTTCTTTTAAGTCTTAAAGGGACTGGCTGGAGCACTGTTATCATGACATGTTTTTCAAGATCTCACCGACAATTTTTCTAGGAGAAATTGAGCGGGCAGACCATTGACTTGTCTGGGTGCTGTAGTTATGTGTCATTGGATGGATTTGTTGTGTGATGAAAGATCTACTGTTTGAGAAATGGCAATGTGAGTTGAGAATGGCAAAGTAATGTGAAAAGGACTGAAGCCTGCTGCCATCACAAATTATATAAATGTAAGTTTCTATCTGCCATCTGACTCCCTTATAAAATAATAGTAGCTGTCAGGTAAGGAAGCTGCAAGAAATGAGGAAGTTTAATGAAACATTTCACTTCTGTGTTTTTTCTTATGAGCAGTGCTGATGTATGTAATTTATGATGTTCACATGACAAACAGTGCACCCCCTTTATGAAGTCGTGTTGTTGTATATCACACACTCAGGAGCAACAAGGTATTGAGAGAAACAGCAATTGAAGGGAACAATCAAGTTCTAGGTGTGCCAATGTAATTAATCAATAAGACATAACAGACTGTGTGCCAGTGCTGCCTAGTCACCCCTCAGGTGCTTGGTGAGGCATGACACAAAGTTGAAACCTTCCAGTGTATTCAAGTGGAACATTAATCAGCAGTGTAAGACAGTCTGTGCAACTCAGTAACAGAGTGGATGCCTCGAAACTCTGACTTATTTCAGGGAAAGGCCTTGGGCTCAGTAACATGTTGGATCAGTCTAACCTGGGCTCTGCAGGTTACTTCATCCCACATCAGCATGAAGTCTTGGTGCCAGCTCTTGACTACTGCCTCTCAGTACTCTTTACCCCTGGAGCAGACCTTGCTCTCACATTCCCGGGTTGTCTGACAGCCTGACAAAGCAGGGCCCTGCCGTGTGAAGTATTTCCATGGGGGAATACTTCACATGTTCAAAGGATTGCTGTTATATGGGCTTTTGCCTTCTTCAGTTTCGGCTTTCTGCTATAGGTTCCACAGAGGGGACTGATGATCACAGTGCTGTAGAAGATAAACAGAGCTCCTGGAGAGCAGAAGCTCTCAGCTCCCATGGGACTTTTCTGTTGGTACTGACATGGAAGTGAAGTTGTGCGCATCTAGAGCAGCCAACCAGACTGACTGGCCTCTCTGAACACATTGCTTCTAATGACACATATCTCCAGTCTTCTAGCAAAATATCACTCTTGCAGAACTTTCCTGAGGTTCCTTTAAAAATCAAGTTTAAAACAGAACTCCAGTAAGATGACAATAGAGGGTGTAGGTTGGGAAGAAATGAAAGGCAAGAGGAGAAATAATAAGTTCCAGCAAACATTTTATTCAGCAGTTGCAGCATTTTGTAACAGAAATCACTGAGCATCCTTTAAATTTATTAAATTTATTAAATTTAAAATAGCTGGCACAACACAGTCTAACATGTTTAACCATGATGGTATCTTATCTGCGGTGGAGTAGAAATGCTCCCAGGTTCCCAACAATACGCAATGGAACTTTGTTGTAGAGAACTGGAATCTCTGTCCAAAGAAGGCATTAAGTAACACTTAACAAAATGCTATTGATTTTTAAGATGTAAAGACTTGGTAGGTTGAAGATTCTGACATCAAAGATGTTCCCATTTACAGAAGAATATTTAAAACAAAACAAACACATAAAACCAACAGAGCAGCAGTAAGAGACAAGCTATGAAAAGAAGCTGTGTATCTGTTTGCAAAAGTAGATGGTGATTTTGAAGTATCATTGGTTTAAAGCTATGTTTTCCAGTGTGCAAATGATAACAAAACTACAAGACTCAAAGACTTGGTTCTGTGATCCTCAGTAATCCATCCCTGTGCCTTCTCTTCAAAAGTGTCTTTTGCAATTGGCTACTGTGCAGGTCATTTCTCTGGAATGGAGAGATTTTGGAGACTCACTCACTAGAAGAACAAACAGGACAGGACTGTGATCACTACAAATGCTATATTGCTCTCCATCTGCCATCTTTTAAATAAGCTCTTTAAGATTTACCTGGAAAAGAATTCATTGCTATTCTCTTAGTGTTGAAAAAGACCCTGTACCTCTAGATCCGAGGAACATACCAAGAGGTTCTTCATGGGAAACCTTGTCAAAAGCATTGAATGTGTTTTTACTGGGCTAATGTTAATTTTTGGGGAGAACCTTGTATCACAGCCCATAGAGGGTATTTCAGTCTCTGTCAGTTCAGGGAAAAATACAAATCTGGATCTTTGAGAGCAAAAATTAAAGATGCAATCTGAGTCCCAGAAGTGCTTTTTTTTCTTCACTGCATTTCTGTTCCTGTTGAATGAGTGGTGATATCACACCCATCAGAATAGACAATGAGGGAAAATAGCAGCCTCTCTTCTTTTTATGGAAACAGCAGAAAAGCACAGAAGATCTTTGAACTTCAAGGTTTAGCGCAGAGCACCAGGGGCTTCATTCTTGATCTCCAGTCAGTGAGGCAGAGACAAGAGTTCAGCAGGGGTTAGACAGATGCTCTCTGAATTGCAACAGAACTGTTAAACCTTTCAGTCTATTAGAAAAGTGCCTACATCTTTCAGTCAAGACAGGCTATTACTAAAATTAAAAAAAGAGTTAATGTGTTGCCAGAGGATTTTAATAAATATTAAAATTATGTGTGAATCATCTGATTATTTTCACTTTTATTAATGTTAGGTTTATTTTTAGCAAGTTATGCCAGACCATTTCTATCTTGCTAGTTCCATTAAATGTCTTTGTCAAACTTCTTTCCTCTTGCATGTAATCAAAATTATCTCATTTCTTACTTTGGCTCATGAAATAGAATTGGAGGTGCTGCCAAAGACATCCATCAATTCAGTCCTGTAGAAGCTGAATCTGAACTTAGAATTTTGAAATCTGAGTGTGTTTGGAGATCAGATATTTAACTTACATCAATATAACTCATCATTTCCAGACATATCAATCAGAAAGCCTTTTCTCTGCAAATTGTGTCACTTGAATGCCATTACAAATGATATCAAACAAACACACAGACAAAATCAAAACCAGAATAAAATCAATATCTGTCAAAAAGCAGTGAGTTTACAGGCAGCAATTTAACCTTTTATTTTAAGTTCCCTGAATTATGTTTTCTGCTTAATGATTTTATTTTTAATCTAATGTGAAATGTAGGAAATCAGTTATGTCTTGTTTCCTTCCTTAAAAAAAACCAACAGAATGAAACAAAAAAAAACCCAAAGAAATACCCACCTAATTCAAACCCAAACAAATTGGTTAAGGTCATCCAGTGATTCCTTACATCTGTTTGGCCTAACAAGGTTTTGTAAGGGTATAATGTCTGCTCTACTTAACTGGTGAGTCATATTTTGTGTTTATAGCTATCGGCATGTTTGAAGTACCCATAGTGACAATTTTGTCCCCAAAAGAGCTGAGGTTTGAGTATATGAATAAAAACCTGTGAGGAACAGGCAGTAGCACATATGTTCATTTCTTTTTTAGAGAAGCCACTCAGGTTGGTCTGGTCAGAAGTATTTTTTTAGTAACTGCAATGAAACCTCTAAATCTCAAGTTTTGCAACGGCAGGAATGCAAATAGGGGAGAGAGAAGTGTGCAAACAAATATTGTTCGGGAAAAAAATGAATGTTTACTATACTTGATATGTAAATTCAATTTAGGCAGCTTTATACATTTATTTTAATCAAGAAATGCTATTTAATTTCATCTCCAGTTTCTCTTTCCAATGATGTTTCTAATTGTGTTATTGTAAGAAGAACACCAACTCTAACATTGCCCTTTTGGATTAATTGACTGTCAGAAATAGTTGGACCACCGTACTTCAAAAATTTAATTTGTGGTGCCCATTCATTTTCAGAGAATTGTTGGAGGTTGGGAAAATAAGTTTTCTCTGTTTTCAGGGCACAGTGAGGCAATTGTAACCCATCTGCTGTCAGGCTATGAGTCAGTGCAAGACCCAGAAACAGAGACTATATGTCTCTAGATGCCTGGTTTCATAATCTAGCAACCTGACCCTAAGTTATCTTCTCTGGGACAAGTCCTATGAGGTGAAGTTGCTGGGACTCCTGTTGGTGCCAGTAATTTTTGTAGATGTTTCATTGATTTATCCTTTATTTAATGACCAGTTGAAATCACAAGAGAATTTGCACTGACTCACTGACAATGTGCAATTGATGCAGCAGTTTTGTTTGTTTCACTCAGAACAAATTTCACTTTTGTTGTGCAAAAGAAATACCACCAGTTGCATTGTCAGTGCTTCAAGGATGCCCTCTATCAACCAGAAGCCAATGGGCAATCTGAAGAGTTGCATTTTATGTAAAGCTAAAGGAGGTCTGCACTCAAAACGTAAGTGGTGAACGTGGAGAGCATTAGCTTCAGATTGACGCATGGCTCTTTGACCTGCCTCTATTTGCCCTATCTTTATTTAGGCATTCTGAAGCTTTTCCTGATTCGTTTGACATTAGCACTTTACAGCAGGGCATGAGGAGTGAGAGAAAGGTACAGGCAAGGGTCAGACCCTTGTCTGACTCATGGATGAAACACCCTGAAAATGGAGTGCACTCTCACTTCAGCCTGTACCCTCATGTTCTCTTAGGATACAGAAGTTTGGAGTAGAAAATTATAATTTATCTTTTCTTGAAAGAAAAAGGGCCAAACATAGAAAAAAAGTTTTCTTAAAATTTTGTCCTCTAATTTCTTTAGATATAAAGCGATCTTATCCACACTTTTAGTATTACAGACTTGCACCACCATATATCTGTTCTATGTTTCAATATCATTTAGCAGCCTAATCTTTTGTGATGACTGATTTCTTTTCAGATTAATGATAGTTCATACCTGTTATTTTTATCTTGAAATGCATACACAGAATGGAGGGTGGGGGACACCCTCCTATCATGTGTATTGCAGTTTAATTTACCTAGTTGAAATGTGTTTGTGTGAAAGTGGGTGGTGTTTCCTTCTGTTTTATTTCTCTCTGATTTGTCAATGATGACAGATGGAAAACGTCTTCCTGGAAGTGTTCTAAACCTTGCACTGTGAGAGATAATATATTGAAATGATGTTTTCTCTTGGAAATACTTTAATCTTTTAGGGCAGGGCAGTATTCTTCATTTTCCTTCTTACCTCCTGTTTTGCTCCATAATTTTTGTTGTATCTTGTGGCCTAAATATAAAGTTAATGGGCACTTCTGAGATAACAGTAGGAACAAGAATGTTTTCAGAACTGAAATAGTTACTGTTTGAACAATATCTATATCCAAGTTCTTCCTTTTCCTGAGTAGTTTTTTCTATTACTGTACATTTCAAATGAACAATTTAGATTAATTCATGTTCTATTTTTTTTTTCCTCTTAGGGTTTACATCTGTGATTAATCTCTTGTAGCTAGGTATGAATTTCCCCACCTCCTGCTTTCCTTATCCATGTTTTACATTTGGGTTTTTTTTTGTGGTGATAGGTTGCTAGTGAGTCTCAGGCTTATTTGTCTTCATTGCTGCCATCCTCTTACCAGGTCCTGTGCCTTCACTTTGGTTTTGCTCTGGGTTTCATGCTCACATTTATTTCTGTTTAAACAACTGGTTATTTACTTGATCAGTTGTCTTTATATAATTATAGTTATGTATTTCTGTGATCATCAGTGTTATAGTCCCTTCATATGGTTTATTCAATACCAGGATCTAAAAGAGGGAGAGATGGAAAAACAATGTTCCTGCATCATATGTCCATTCCTCTGTCTGTTGTGATACAGGAGAGGTAGGATGATCCAGCAGTTTTCACTTGCAAATTTATTTTAATTAATTTTTTTCAGGCATATAAACATTATTTGTATCATTTGAAACTCCTTGAAAATTGTTCTTCCCTTTGCTAGTTATTTATATTTCAAAAATCTACACTAGAATTTTTCTGTGCCTAATAGAATGATTTATCAATTTAATACTATACTGATTATACACACTAAATGGAATGCAAGACACGTCAATCTCTCTTTTAGTCTGATTGCAATGGGAAGAAACGTTTTCATGAGAGAGTTGGTATTAATAGATGATAAGGACATAATGCAGAGTTCAGTTATTTTTAACTTTTCTTTTAACAAGCTGCTCTGCAGAGCGCATGATATGAAATCATAACTAAAGATTTAGGTTGATCAGAAATACTGTGATCTCTCTGTGGAGAAAGACCCATGTCTGCCATCTTGAGAGAATAATCTGGACTTCACAGAGTCACAGAATGGCTCAGGTTGGAAGGGACCACAGTGGATCATCTGCTCCAACCTCTATGGTCAAGCAGAGTCATCCTAAAGCACATTGCACAGGTTTGTGTTCAGATGGTTCCTAAACGTCTTGAATATTTCATCCCTTAATTGGTGTGCCCAAGAAACTACCCAATTGCCCCATCTCCCCTTTTTTTTCAGGGGGGTAATGGGGGAGTTGGGGTTTTTTGTTCTTTCTTTGGTAAGTGGGGTTAAATCATGGTAAGTGAATAACTGACTTATTTTACATTAAAGATAATGTCTAAACTGTGTCAGCCTCAAAGGAGGGGTGGGCGGAATCCCTTGCTGGGGATTCCACCCCAGAGACTCTGGAGCTGCTACTGGTTGTCTTGTTAGCTTCAACAGAAGAGAGAATATTCGCTGTTTCTAAAAGTGGTGCAGAGTTTTTTCATAATTATTTTCTTGCCTCTGACTTCAGTTGACAAAACTTCCAGTTGTATGGCATGGGGAAGAGGTTTACTTAGGGCAGGGAAGCTGTCCCTACATCTCAGGGACATACAAGTGATTGTATTTCTTGTTAGTACAATCTTTATGTGGCTGTGAGTTGCACAAGGACATGGGAGGATGTGGTGCTGCCAGAGTGGAAGGGGATCAGGGCTCTGTGTGTGCTAATCAGGGAAGCTGGAAATCCCTTGTGCTCTATCACTGGGTTCAGTATCTTGTGGTAGAGTGAAGCAACTGGGGAATGATTGCTCTTGTATTTCATCACCACTAGAAGTGACATTAGAGGCGAGTTTGGTATCACAGACAAAGTCCCTTCAACTTAGTGCTCATGCAAATGGATATATTTGGGGCTTGGATAAGTTTCTGTGTCTTCTAATACAAGAGCTCTTCCAGAAAAAAAAGCCTAGTGGTTCCTTCCAGTTGTTTTCTCATGGAAATATATGGATGACACCTCAGCATTGCTCTCTCCTTTAGTGTGTGCAGAGGTCTGGTCATGAAATTCCATGGTGTTTTGTCTCCCACCTATACCTACTCCCTTAATTTCTGTATTTAAAAGTTACTGTTACAGTGCTAAATTCCTTGATAAGGAATTTAATTACATCTCTTAAAAATGTATTTCCAGTGATGTATTTTTTTTTCTGCAGCATTTATGGTGTTACTCTAAAATGCCACAATCTTTTGTAGTTCTTGAAATTAATGTGTGCCATAGAAATACTTTACTTCCTTGGATGAAATCTTCAAAAGCAGCTTGGCAATTATTTGAAAAGGAAGAGATGAACCTGAAGAGAGTTTTAATTTAATATTTAATTTCATTAAGGACCTTGGAGCACAAAGTAAGAGAGCATTATTTATAACACAAAGCTCTAAGTGCTCCTCAGTAGAGAAGAGGATCAGAATAACATATAGAAGAATAGGGTCACCTGGAGGGGAGAGTAATAGAAATATAATTATATTCACTAGGGCAAAGGCCCAAGGTTGTGTTGTTCCTCTTATTAGTCTTTAAGGACAGAAATAACTACAGGAGAAGAAAGACTTAAGAAGCATGAGGCAATGACAGAATGAATGAGAAACCAAAATGATTAGTTAAGAAAAAAGGTAAGTGTAATTTTAATATGTAACAGATGAAGAGTTTCTGGTAATATAGAAGCTGCTGAGACTTTATCAAGATTTTTTGGGTGTGTTTCTGTCACACACTGCTTAACCGGAGCTAGAAAGGGCTTTGGGGATAATCTGAGGAATAGTGAGCCTCTGTTAGGAAAGGAAAAATTTGGCTTTATCTTGCTGAAATGTAGGTGCTGAAATGTAGGTACTGGAATGGGATTTCCAAATAATGGAAAGTGGATAGTACATAGGATAAATAACTACTTAAATACCAAAAATTGTGATGGGACTTTCTAGATAGCTTTTGAGGAGAGATTAAAACAAAAAAATAAAATATGTCATTTTGTATTTTGAGATTTTTGTCAGCAGTGATCCACAGTGTCTGCTATTTTGTCTCTGATACAGGGTGATATTCAAGGAAAATGAGTGAATCTTGTCACTTTGTGTCTCTTCTCTATACTATTTCACAACCCTTGGCAATTTCTGCAATAGATATGGACTAGATGTTAGAAAATTTTTTGGTTCTTTGACCTACATCCCTATGAGATAAGAACTTACGTTGTGGTTGGTAATTTTCTTTTCTTTTTTTTTTTATAATTTATATACATTTAAATCCGGAATTCAAAATTACTTTGACACTTAATGAGATTCTTTAAATAGCCTGAACATGTGTCCTATAAACTGAACACTTTTTAAATACTCTAAAATTCCCATATCAAGACATCTGTCTGCTATGTTGGACTGAAGCTTTACATGCTGGTTAGTGCTGCAGATATTCAAGTGATAGAAATATTAATTTTTATGTCTGCTACATGGGCATGACTGTGCCTCTGTGTTTTCTCAGAAACACACTGGTCAAAAAAGAGTGGAGCAGTCTAGTTCATAATCCTCACAAGGGTAGTTCAAAATCCAAAAGAATGAGGGTGTAGTGGTTTGGTCCAAAATACTCATTACTGTTTATCTGCTGTGAGATAAGAATTAGGAGAAATGCAAAGCAGGCACCAAACTTGAAAGAATAGAAAGTTTATTAACAGACCTTAAAGAAGGAAAAAAAATTATACCACCTTCAGAACTCTCCTCCTCCCCCCACCTTCCTCCCTTCTCCCACTGACAATGTAAAAAGACAATCCTTAAGATGTTCAGTCTGTTTACCACTTCCATAATAACCTTGTTCAGTCCATTTAGAAAGAGAAGTCTCTTCTTGCTCGTGCTATGAAAACATTATCACAACGAGACAGCCGCCCACTTCCAAATATTGTTCAGTCCATTTAGGAAGAGGAGTCTCTCTGCTCGCATGTGAGTCCCTTCCCCCCCGACTTGCAGCTTTTCCCGCAACTGCTTTCAAGGGTCCACTCTTGAAGATTTTGGGGTACAATTTTAAGGTTGAGCCGTTCAGAAACAAAAAACAGAGGCCCTTCTCCTTCCCTGGGAGCAAAGGGTCTTCCTCATCTTCATCGTTAGGACTATCTCTGGGAGCATCTCTAGGAACTGAGGTTTTCTCCTTTCCCGTTTGGAGCAAAAGTCGTCATCTGGTCCATCTCTCCCTGTCCAAACTTCTCATGAAATTACAGCTGCGTCAGCATCTGCCTATCTCGGCACAGGTGCTTTTGCTTACGAGTTGAACACTCCACCCCCCATATCTTCATGAAATTGCAACAGGATACTCTGATATATCATAGCTTTACAACAGAATTTCAGCTTTAAGCATCTCCTCTCTCTCTTCCCTCAGGTTTTCAGCTCTTCACAGCAATAAAAAGGGTTAATCTCACCTCGGCCTTGCAGCTTTGCAGCTGGAATGTTGAATTTTCCTTATCGCAGTGGAGAGGGGGGAGAGCCGAGCCGCTCCGGCTGCCCACGGCAAGGCAGTGGGGGGGGGTTCCACGGCTGGAACAGGTCCATGGCTCCAGGATGGCCGTGGCCCAGCCCAGCCTGGCCCAAGCAGGGCCTGGCCAGGCCCGCTGGCCCCCACACGGGGCCCGCAGCCACCTGTGCCAGCGCCGGAAACGAGAGAGAGCTTGGAGGGGGAGTTTGCCTATTCTTAAATGTGGGTCACAGAGGTGTTCACAACTTTAAGTGGCTTAGAGAATTGTCCTTATTCAAACTGGCCAGCTGATAGGTTCTATCAGGTCCCAGAGGAAACTGTAAGCACCCCTTAGCAAGGACATCCCTTCCGGGACTATGCTTGCTAACCTATGACAGAGGGTCTTTTTCCAGCTGGATGACATAGGCATTCCTCAGGCACTTCATGTGGAAATACGAAGAGGCTCCTGAAAACATGAGCTTGATGGTTTCTCATACACTGAATGATCACTGAGTGATGTGGGGATTAGGTCAATTTGTCTCCTCTTCAATATCCTTTTGATTGGAATGCTCAGTCTGGTATTTGGAGACACATTATATGCTGTCCTCTGGCTCCAAAGGACCAAACAGGATAAAATAAGTAATCTTCTGCTAAGTACAGAGAAAGGGCAAGACCCAGGATCAAACAGGAGATCTACCTCTCTGGCCTAGAGCAATACCCTGCTTGCAATTGCTGTGAGAAACCCATAATCTTGTAGTAATAGTTACAATTTTAAAAGATAACTGAATACTATTTCCCTCTTTGAGGGGCAGTCTGAATGGCAAGTCTGTATGTGAATGCTTGCAAGGAGAGCACGTGATATAAGTGCAGTTGCTGGGAACAGATGGACTTCTCTGTATGTGCTTTGTAACAGTGCCTTTGGCCAATCTTGAAAAAATGTCCACTTTCAGGTGCCTGTCTTCTGAAGTCACATTTTAAAAGTGGATTTAAACTATTCCTTTTTGTAAAATTTCAAAGACAATTGTGAAATTTCAGACTCTGATGTCTTTAATTTTCTCAAGAAGACAGTAACTGATTAGTTCTTTCTTCAAGCTGGCCACTGAAAGTAAGAAGGCATGCTATAAAAGTCTTCCATCATGTCCAGTAGAAAAGGCTTTGAAAAATATCAAAATTATAAGTCTTAAAATGGTACTAAATTCATTTTAATTTGTTGAAAATAAAACCTAATTTTTTGCAGTTGTGTATTTGTTATCTTCAGAAATGTTTTTTTTTCTCTTCACAGATCATGGGACAAGTACTGCTTTCTACAGTAATTTTCCACATTATGACCCAACACCTTGTACCTCCATAGCTCCATTAGTGAGCACAGGCTTTCATGCTTTGTGTGGCTTTAGACCCACATGGTGATAGTTCACCACTGAAGGTGCTGTCCCAGCATCTTGCACACAAAGGAGAGAAGCAACACAGTGTAGGTGCAGAGGTGGGTTGAGAAGGATGCTAACTAAGCCCAGATTGTGCATCTGGGGCTCAGTCATAAGAGAGGAGAGTCTCCTTGGGGAGCCTGGATTCCCCGAGCCCATTGGCTTGCCTGAGTCTCTGGTCCCGAGAAGCAGCCCTGTTCTGCTTCCTGCTCGCCTGCCTGATAACCATGGCTGCCTAAGTCTTTCTGTGCCCCGAGATCAGTTTCAGATCAATATCACTGAATTTACTGGACTTAACTTTGTCTTGACCCAGATGATTTTACTGCTGGTTTGTATTCATTACTCTGCTCTCATTCTGTACCCCAAATCTAGAATTTGTCCAGCGTGCCTTAATTCCCTTACAGGGAGAAACTAAGAATATTTTGTACATCTAACTGTGACAATAACATGTTCTCTGACAATGGATGACTGTATTTTTTTTCTTAAATGAAATATATAATGATCTCTATAATTTCTTTTTTACTTTGTCAATTTTTTTTTGTTACTGATGGACTATTTTTAAATAAGATCATCAAATCATATTTTTTCAATAAGATGATCATAAAATCATTTTTGTTTCACTAAAATATTTGAGCAGCAACTTCACTGCAAACATTGCTTGTGTTTTTCTTGTTAGGTTCATTTACAGTTTCTGTTCAAGCAGTATTTGAGATTCAGTTCTGTAACTGGATATTGTATTTTTCAATTTGTTGTGCTCATTCCGTTTCCAGGAAAAAAAAGTTGTAGTCAGTAGGAACTAAAGCATGTGTAACAGGGCTATGATGGAAGCATTCTGCAGAAGGCCACAAATCTCTTCTGTGGTATAAAATGAACAGGTTGCTTGGCTACCAGATTCTTTTCTGGCTTTGAAGAGTAGTCTTCTGATTCACATTAGATCTGTCTCAGGGCTAAGCCCTCAGTCAGTATAAATGTCATAGCTCTACTACAGCCTCACATAATATTAGAACTAAAAATAAAATTAGAAATCCACTAACTGAGCATATTCTTTCACTGTCTTCTTCTTCTCTTAGAGAATCACTTATCTTGTGAGGATATTTTATATTAACAAAGCTAGAGATCTTTGTAATTTATTGTTGAAATACTCCTGTGATAAATTTAATAGACCATTTGGTACAAGAAGCTCTTTTACTTGTAATGAGAGTAATGAATAAGAAAAACAGTACAAGGAAAATACTGACAACCTGAGGCAAGCCTGACATAAAGCCACCATAAGATCAAGAATTTTAGCCCGGGACATGAGAAGAGAGGCTGGGGAAACTGAATTTGTTGAGTCTTGAGGAAAGAAGACCAAAAGGGAATCTTATTGCTTTCTAATGCATATTCGGGATAGAGAAGGCAGAGCCAGATATTTCTAGGGTGCATTGTGGTAGGATAGGAGGTAACAGACACAAAATTTGGCAAACTTCAATTAATAGTAGGATTAAATTTTTTTCTTACACCGTGGTGTAAGAGTATGACCATGAGTATGGTCAAAAGCTGGAAAATATTGCCTAAAGAGGTTGTGGAATCTTTCACCTTAGGTAGAAACTCAGTCCTTGGGGAAAGAAATCAAAATTTACTGGAATGTCCTGCTCAAGCTGTTTTATATTAGTGGTAACTGGAGTGGGGGTTGGATGAGAGGTCTTCCAGAGTTCCATTCCAGAATCCCTTGCCGGTCAAATTATTTATCCCCCTGTTCTACAAAGGGACTTTGCAGTGACCAGTGCAAGATTTTCTTACCTACTACCATTTTTACTGTCATGAGAAAAATTACAAAACTGTTATTGGTTTGGCAAAAAAGTTCTATTTCTTTATCAATATTTCCCCCCTGTAACTTGCCTTGCATGTCATATTAAAATAAAATTGAAAAAAATTCTCTGTAAATTTGGTTATAGAGTGACTTCTGATAAAATTTCCATGCTCTGAACTGTTAAACCTTCTTACAAGAACTTAGCCCAAAGTATAATTGTCATTATGATATGTAAAGTACTTGTATACTTAATACTTTGGTTGACTAAACTGAGGTGTATCTGTAATCCTACTTTAAATTCTATGTTTCATTGAGATCACTTTTTGCTCAAAACTGATGTGCTGCCTTTTTTTGTTTGTTTGTTTTGATTAATATCAAGCCCAGCAAACTGGTAGCACCAAATTAAGTTCAACTGCAGCTCTACTTTTTTGCAGAAGTATGTGTTAGGTAGTGAATAATGATGGCCTTCTAGTTTCTTTTAAACAACTAATTTGCTAATCTGCTTATTTTCTCATAAAACAAAGAAGTGGTTTATGTCTTTTCAACTTTACAAACCTTTTATCTCCTCCTGTGCACCAAAAGCGTTCAACAGAGAAATCCACCGCTTTTCAAAATTACTTTCTTTTCTACCCAGTAACTGGAAGTCCTCTCCCAGATGGAGAACTGCAGCTTGTTCTCTTGCAAGTTCAATGGAAAACTAATAGAGAATATTCCAACTCTTTCATATTCTTTGTCTCCTCAGATTAAAACAACTTTTTGTTTTCTCATTCCTTGTTTAAAAGTGGAGCCTGGCCAACTCATAACAATGATTTGCCTTAAATATAGACAAATCCCATGGAAAGTGGTTTTCCTTAATAAGGATTGCTAATTCTGCTGTGAATTCAGCAATATTGTGAGGGTTTCTTCCTCACTGAATATACACAGAATAATTAGACTGGGTGCAGAAAGATTTTGAAATTGCTGTCCAGCTGTAGATGTATACCTTCCCTAGGTCTGCTCTGTATTTGTGGGTAAAGGTTGAGCAGGTGTTATATTTGAAGCTGGTTGTTTTACAGTTCTGTCTGCCTGTTTCCAATACTTTTCACTTTGAAGTCTAAGGCTTGTCAAAGATTTCTCACTATTTGACCTTTCTATTCAATAACCTCCTTTTCTACCTCTTCTTGAAAAAAAAGTCTGCAGCAACTTTTAAAACTAGTTGCATATTTTTTCTAAATGTTGGTATGTCAGAGGAAAATAAATTTGATTTTTACTTTTGCTGAATGTCATATTTCTGAATTATGACACTCTCTTCCTATTTAATTTTTCTAAGGCTGCTCCTTTGCATAGATTTTTCTTCTGACCGGTTTTGTTGTTTTCTTTCCTACTACTTGAAATGCTCCTGTTTATTTTCCACAGTCTATTAAGGGCCTTTCTTATTCCTCTTTGAATCTTTTCAAGTTCAGCTTTTCAGTTCCATTTCTGGTTCTTTCTATAAAGGTTACTTTGGACACTTGTTGCCTTAAGTAGTTAGAAGGGACAGAGAATAGAATGAATTCTTTAGCAGACGAATGTATTTTATTTGAGTTTTCTGAGGTTACTGTGTTTCATATACTATGTAGTGGATGTATCCTGACATTTATGGTAACAACACAACTATTTCGAGAAGGAGCTTGCAAAGCCTATTTTCACCTGGGCCTAGTTAAAAAAAAGCATGTTGCAGAAGCTGCCAGCAAAGTGAAACAGTGAAAAAACCTATTTTTTTTGCTTGCAAGAAGAACATAATGTGAACAGTTAAATGTCAATACAGGCGGTCAAATGTGTGTATGCACCCTCACATCTAAATTAATTACATAGTATTGCCATACTGTCTAAAAATAGGGGGCCTACTTTCTCTGAAAATATTAGGAGAGAAAAGATTTTCAGTCTTAAATCTCCAGTCAAAAAAATAAAACTTGAACTACTTTGGAGAGGAAGTTGAAGTTCATATATGCAAACATACTTTGATGAATATTTAAGATACTACAGAGACTCCATGGCCTATATGCACTTTTTTATAATAGAGGTAATATTTTATTTGGGAAAGAATTACTGTTTCTAAAAAGAAACTAATCACTGACAAGCAGTTCTAATGTAAATATATTTATAGGGACCTTTGATTTGCCAATTTTGTTATTGGAATATGAGTTTTTCTTGAATAATAAATTTAATTTTTCAACCTGTTATGACATATTATTTCCACACTGAGATATTCATCTTTTCAGGAAAGGTATTTGAAAAATAAATTGTGGAAATATTCTTTTTATTTTTAATTCCTTTTATTTCTCCACATGTTAGGCTCTATCTACCTGAATATGTTGCTCCATAGCTGCATCATGTTTGCAATTCATAGTGACAAAATATAAGTAGCTGTAACTGCAGACAACCATCTTGGAACTAATCCACAAAATATTCTTATTTTATCATGTTTCCGTGTTCCAATTTTTCTCCTAACATCTTGCCATAGAGCCCTTGGACATGACTGAAGAGAAGTTACTTCTTCACTGAAACAGAGATTTTACTTGAAGTTCAGCAGTTCTGGAATTGAAACCTCTCTCTGGGTACATTTACAAAAGGTGCTACTTTTTTTTAGAAGTGAAACTGTGTAGTTCAGCTGATGTTTGGGATCAGAAGACCACCTTTGTTAGACAGTCACGAAACTGGGATTTGTCCTGAGTGTGAGATGTTGACCTTACAAAGACCAAATTGTGACTGAGTGTTAGAAAGACAAGCAATAAGGGCAAACTTCCTGCCAGGGCTGCACTTGTCCCCTTTGAAATCTTCAAAGGGCAGCCTACAAGCCTGTAACAGCCCTCCATTCTTGCAGCCTGCTTTGTGCAGTGTATCTGTGTAGAGTGAGCATGCTGAGGCAGCAGTGTCCCAGGCGTATGCAGAGAGGAGTCTAGTACATACCGATTGAGACAGAGGGCTCTGGCAAGCTCACTAAAGAGGAAATGTCAGTAATAACACACTCACTTGATGGAGACATGAGATTTTCTGGGTGTGTGCCTTGTATTCTAAAAAGAGATTGCATCCTTGGGTGCCTGAAAATGACTTTACCATGGAACCCTATTCTGTTCAGTCTGAGTCTAAAATGATCCACAGTTGAGCTCTGTGAAATCAGAATCATGCACCACAAGGTGCAAAGGGGGCAAGGAGGGGGGTTAATGTACTTAGTGCTCTGGTGAGTATAAGAAATTTCAAATTGGAACCCCCTTGCGTGGTTATGGGCAGGATGGGAGGTGCCCTCCTTCTCCATGTCCCAGCTGGTGGGAAGGTACCTGTCTCTTCAGATACCAATGGGCACTGGTTTGGGCAGACATCAGAATCTGGCTCTGGAATTCTAATCAAATAACAAAAAAGGCTAAATGCAGCTCAGCACATGAGTGCACTATATATTTGTTTAGACTTCTTTTGTTTCAGCCCAAAGCAATAAAATTTATCTACAATTCAGCATCATGTTTAGTCCTTATTGTTTCTACATATTTATTCTAAAAGTAATTGTAATATGAAACTTCCTTTGTTATCCACATCATATTTATTCTGCACCCCCACATTCCAGATGTGCCCCAGTGTAAATACAAGTGGAATGTGACCTTTGAATTGTAACAAACCATGTCACCAAAGCATGGCAAGACTCAGCAACAGAATTAATAGATGTGATCACACTTTCAGGGAATGTGAACTTTTATAAGCTTGAATTTAAAATACAGTTTCAGAGAAGAAAACAGGGATCCAGTAGCTTAGTCTTTATTCTTTGAAATTGAAATACAATTTATAGAAACATACTCAGCTGGATTGAAGGCTATGCAGGGGGTAAAATAAGCTGTGCTTTTAAACAGCCCATCTGCATGAATACCAAGGACTGCTGCATTTTCTTTCCTCTACTGTTACTTGTCTTGAAAACAGAATGAAAATCTAACTTTACAAATTAGAATTTCCTTTCATTTGAGAATATACAGAGGTATGCAATACCAAACCACATTTTTAGAACTGAATTTTCCATGTCACTACTGGAATATTGGATGTTTTGTAATACTTTTGACTGCTTTACTTGCTTTTTCATTGACATACCTAAATTTTTCAAACAATTTGTGGAAGGACAGTTGCTACTCTGCCTGACATATTTTGAAACCAGCACTATTATGCAAGGGCTGTAAAAAAGGGGAGTTTGTAAGAATTAGTTTGCTCTCTTTCCTCAGATATGTCTTAGTGATCAGGTTATTGTGAAGCATAAATTTTTGCCACTGCTTGAGGCTTCTTTCCAGGATTTCTCTGCATGAGAATAGTTCAACTAAAAGATAGCTTTATGTTTCCTCAGAGCACCATGATAGATGCAACTGTTAAAAAGAAAACTGAATTTAAGGGCCAATGCCTCAATATATTCAGTTTTAGAAAGGGGTAGCTAGTTTTTCTTCAAGTGCTTCTTCAAATGAACACTCATATTGAGATTATATAAGCTTGTTTACATTTTATTTGTCTTTGCTATGCATAGTTGGGCCCTGCACAGGCCTAATGTGCTCTGTAATTTCTTGCTGCTGTTCTAGAATCAAGACAGTGTCTGATGAGCTCTGCTCCTATAAACTTGCTCATATTGAATATTTTGTTTCCTTATTGTTTTTTGCGTGAATATTCTTAAATTTTTTCTTAAGTTACATCAGTTGGTTCACATAGGTCAAAAAAATGTCTTGTCTTATGCTTCTTGGAAACATTAGCTTTGCATGTGACCTAGATATTTCCCTGAAGATCCAAGCTTGCTGCTTGTGTGTTGTTTCAAATCAAACTGCTGGGCCCTGGAAAATCCCAGGCAAAAGCTCAAAACTACCTCCCTGCAAAAAAATCCCACAAAACCCAGAGCAACCTGCACCAATCCTACCTGTCTTCATTCTACCCAAACAGAATTTTCCAGCAGTTAAAGTGATGTTGTCCATAGTAGATGAGGTGAAGGGTAGTTAGTCATATCACTGAAAAGAACATTGTAGGGTCTTGGGAGATGGGGCGGGTTCTTGTCATTGGTCAGAGATGTAGCATTTGGATTTATCTTTTCCCTTCCCTTTGCCACGATTTCTTCTTTGACCTTTGCCCAGCATGTCTGGTTAGGCTATTACTGTTTTGAATCCCAGCATTCAGCTTTTCTGCCAGGCAAAAAGGACCCTTGTCTCACTTAGGTTGCCAGGACATAATTTCTGTGCTTCTTGTTCTTGCAGCATCTCCATTTATCCTTACAAAACAAAACAAAGACAAAAAATATGAAAGAATATATTTTTCCCTTTGTTATCTGCAAATTATCAGATAGTTACATCATTCTTAATCAGCCTCAGATGTCTTTAAACAGAGCCACACAGAGCCACAGTTCATGCAAAATAATGTACCTATCTTGATACTGTCTTGTTGATTTTTATTTAAACATCAGTGAATCACTTAATCTTGATTTCCCAAGGAATACACAGAAATTGTAAACTACAATACTTTCAACCTGCTCCAGTGGTGTTTCATCTGCTTTTTTAGGAAAGACAGAGTGGAGACAGAGGAATTAAAGTATTATGAGTTGCTCTTGAAGTATAATGTATAAATTATTATACCTTAATACCTTGACAGTTGCTACCATGTTTTCTGCTCAGAAAAGGTGACTGGGCAACAAGCTGGAGGAGTACTTTCTTGTCATGTCTTGAATTTACTGGAACAAAGTGGAATTCTTTAAAATTTCCATAATACACAAACTTTGCCTTTATTTAAGCATTGTTATCAAAGTTGGTGGCAGTGCATTTCTTCAGCAATCTGCATATGCCTTCCAAGCAACATTGGCCTCAGCTGAGGAAATGCAATGTTCAAGGTGATATTTAGATCAATGATAAGATATATGAAATTATAAGGTATTCCTGGAAGAGAAGTAGCAATATAAACATTTGAAAGCATGACAGCTTTGATTGCATTTAACACTTAAGGAAATATATTGTAGCTTTTTACATGATTTATTTGCTGAATAATACTATCTTTGATAAACTGGCAGGACACTAACAGAAGCAAAACAGGACTAATGAAAATGCGGGAGAGGATTAAGTAACTCAATGACTTAGTTAATTTAAACATGCACTGTAATCACAAGGGGAGATATGATGCTGTTTTGTTTTATATAACTGGCTATTCAAACTGTTACAGTTTTGTGGGAAAAAATGCTGTTTTCTCCTTCTTGTGCCAAAAACATAAAGTATCAAGCAAAAATTGTGTTGTTCTTTCCACAGTCTGGGGAGAAAAATTAGTGAATTTTGGTTTTTCAGCATACTCCATTAAAATTAGTGAGCAAAAGCTCTTTCACAGGTATTGACTGCTGAGCGTCACAAGTTGACTGCAATGTTAGTCCTGTACCTGTTCCCCTTACCATGTGTGATGAAGCTTTCCCATTAGTTTGCTTGTTAAATCATTCTCACACTTGCAACTGTGGATATCTATCTATCATCTATCTATCTATCTATCTATCTATCTATCTATCTATCTATCTATCTAATCTATCATTTACTCTGCTTCAAAATATGTTTGCGCATAGCTGCAAATATTTTGATGGTTTTTCAGTTCTTAGCATTCATTCACATTAGGGAAAGCCCCATTAACGCACTTGGCATGATGCATTTTTAATTCGTGATCTTTATTAGGTGTCAGATTTTTGATCTGACTGTAGAAATTATTTTTTTGTTATTATAATTATAACTATTATTATTATTATTATTATTATTATTATTTTGGCAGTAGAGAGAGAACGTTTTTATACTTATGCTGGTGCTGGAATATGTTATGTCTCAGTTTTGGAGACAAAACTTCAGGAGGAAACACTCTGGAATGAGTGTTCCTCCCCTTTTTCTCCATCAATGAGACAAATGGGTCACAAGGAGTAAAAGTGGGAAAAAGAAACCAAACTGTTTGTTAACATACAAACAAAACAGGGTAGAACAGGATTAAAAAAAAAAAAAAAAAAACAACTCAAAATACAACAAATTACCGGAGAGGGAACAGACCCCCGAGCTCCGACCAGCCAGGGCCACCCTGTGGGCTCCCCGGACTGGTGAGGAGGGAAGGGAGGTAGTGAGGCAACGAGAAAGGAAGGGAAAAAAGAACAAGAAAAACCAACAGAACCTTTTCCCAGCTATCTGGAACACAAAAGAAACCCAAAAGGCAGCACAGAGCTCCCAGTGCACTCCCTCCCCAGCCCTGGCCAGACCCTGGAGCCCCCGAGCTTTTGCGCTCAGCCGCTCAACCGCCCTGCACTCAGGTCCCGTGGCCCCACCCCCGGGTCCATCCCAAAGGCACAGTGTCCTTGAGCATTAAGCGGACGGTTAAGGAATAAAGCGGCTTCATAATGTCCCCCCAGGACAGTTAGAGACTTTCTATGATATGCAAGAAACATTTCCAAACTTCTCTAAGAGCAGTTTTAACTATGGGACTTTCCTTTCTCCTAGAAAAGCTCATCTCCTTGTTAATTAACATTTTGGAGTGAAAAATGTCCAGCATAAATTTCATATAGTAATCTTTAATTGGACTTCATACAATAGAAAGAACTGCTTTTTCCTAAGGACTGCATAGTATTTTTGTGCACACAAATATGCAGCCTGCCCATAACCCTAGCAAAATTCAATTACTTAGAGAGATGTAAACCATATTTTATGAAAGCAATAAGACATGACTCTTGATGATTTCTGTGGAAGACTGCTACACAATTTAGAAGTGTTTGCAGCTCCACACTGAAGGCTGAGTGGATTTAAGCAGCTGAGAAGCATAGTAATCTCCCAGAAGCATGTTACCTAGAATATGTTTTGCTAGTCATTTAAAATTGTTTTCAAAAGCAATGGATTGGAATTATCAGAATAGCAATAAATTTAGTCAAATCAATAATGTAATTCTGGTGATTTTTACATGGAATATTGATGCAGACATTACATTACTCACAACTCACTTGAGAAATCTCCATTACAGTTAGAAATTCCACAACTCTTTATTGTCTGTGGGATCTGTCACCTGAAATCTGTCTCCAGTCATGAAAGTATGAACTATTCTAGAAGTATGTAGTCTCTCAAATTAAAAAAACAAACCACAAAACTACCTCAAAAAATAATGGGTAAGATTAGACTTAAAAAAAAAACAAACTTGATTGGTGTCTGCCTTACCTTATTTAGGTAAAATCCTTATTAAATAATTTTAAGAATTTGCAGAAATGATTCTATTTTTACTTCATCTGTGAGTGAAAAAAAATCTTCCTCTAATAAAAATCTTATTTTTCTGCTGCTCTGCTGCACTGATGACAGGAAGAACGGCATTGAACCAGATACTTTATTTGTCGTATCTACTGTCTAGAAAAAAAAATGAAGCGGTTTTTATTTTCATTCAGGTGAGCAGTGCTGGACTTTTCAACTCAGAATTATGGGATCAGTCATGATTTGCCTTTGTAAGAAGCTTTACAAATGAAAGCAGAATTTCCAGCAGGCCAACCAATCCAGCCTTTCCTATTCCTCACACAGTTTTATCGCTCACATGACCATTTATATATATATGCACACTGTGTGGCAAATCCAGGAAGAATTTCTCTTATTAGCATCTAAATGGGATAGAGCTTGGTGCTAAAAATATATGTGTGACCATTTTGTATACAGAATGCTTCTGTAATAATTGGCCTAAAATTATTCATTCTAATAATGAAGTTGTATCAGTTATAATCATTGAAAGCCGTGAAGTATAGACATAATTGCACCCCCCAAAAAAACCTCAACACTCAAGTGTCATTAGATAATATAGATGTATTAGTTGGTCTGTAATTTTAGTTTTTCTTGCTTTGTAAGGAACTCCATGGTGGCTGCAGCTGTCTGGTTGTAGTATGGCTTCCTCTCTCTGGCTGTGATATGTTTGTTGCTGGAACAAAGTGAAGTTGCTACATTTCAAAGTAGAACATGAGACCCCCATGCTGAGGTATTTAGCATCTAAGCTTCAGAATGTGATGCACAAAAGTATTCTACTACACAGATGGCCACTGTGTCTGAACATAAATGCGATTCTGTTTTTATTGAAGGAACAGTTTTATTTTCCACTAGATTCTTGAATAGACACCAGGAAAGAACTGAACTGTAATGAACTACAGAGAATCCTGCATCCTGGGCTGCATGAGGAGGAGAATTGTCAACAAGCTGAGGGAGCAGAACCTTTCCCTCTGCTCAGCCCTGGGTCTGGTACTTGGGCTGTCAGCGCAAAACCATTTTTTCTGACTGGACCAACTCTGGTGCAGGGCCACAGGAATGATTCAGGGACTCAGCTTGTCAGGTATTGATTCTGAATATTTCTAACCTTTGCTGTTAATACTATTTCTACTTCTAAACATGCCATAGGAGATCTCAAACAGGGGTGTGGCTGCCTCATTCATCACAAATCCATTGCAGCAACGTCTTTGCGGAAGTGGTCTCAAGTTATATCTGCCTCTATGTTACCTCTGCACTCTCAGTTGTTTAAGCCAGCTTGGGTTAAGGAACTGCTATGAATGCAAGAAAGGGGTCCCACCATCTGTGACTGCCTAGTGATGCTTTAAAATATTTTCTAGTTGTCAGCTTTTTTACAGCTCAAAATTAGGACCGGAACACACCTGGATTTCCTCCCCACTTATTTAAAGAAAAGTCTGGTATTTCACATTCTTCTTCTGTTTCTAAACAGAACCATACACCAAAATTAACAGTAAAATTACATTTTAAATGTTTCTCAATTAGACAGGATACTAATTTTTATATGCTAAAATAAAAAACCAAAACATAACCTCTATTTTTCCCCCTGGGACGTGAGGTTAAGTGAGGTAAGGATACATAAGAATTCCTTTAGCTTTGCAGCTTAAGAAAATAGGATCTGCAAATAATGGTTTTCTATAGTCAGGAACTGTATATTTCCCCGCTTCAGGAGTGCCTTCTTTCCATACAGTTGCAAGATCTTTATAGCCACTGGGTCTCCTTCTTGCTTTTGTCAAACCTGTTTGCAGTCATCAACTGTCCCAAAAGTTATTCAAGGATTTTCATAAATGCATAGAGACAGCAGTGGTTTAGTGTAATCACATTGGCATCACTTCCTTAGCAATCAAGCTCAAATAAATAAATGTTCTTTGTTTGGCAAGTCACTTTGAAATGGCAAATCAATAAATTCCTACAGGAAAACATCAACATTTTTCAGAGCTGAGGTACAGTTTGCTCTTGATTATTTTGAACAGAGTTGATTAAAAACAGATGAACCTTTTCCTTTCGAGAAGAATAGCATTTTTTTTTTCAATTCTTGGTGACCCAATCAAGAAGGTGTTCAAGTGGGGAGGATAGGGCAAAGTATAAGGACATATCATATGTTGCTTGTATCTTGAGAGAATAAATTACATAGGAAGGACTCAGTAGCTCTTCATTTGATGTGTTTACTGCAAATTGGGGTATGAGTCTTCAAGAATTCACTGTAGGTAACAGACTGACATGGTTGGGGGCAGAGTATGTGATTTTCTATTCCTTCGCTCCACTCTTTTAAATACTTTGTCGTCACTTACGTATGTGACTTTGAACTGACTGCACATGCTATTACAAATGTGGGAGGAAGATTCTCATATGGGGTGTCTCTATGACTTTTTTTGTTCAAACACAGATTTGCACCCAGTTGTAATAAAATGACATATTATGCTGACTAGATTGCTTATAACTTGTAATTGTACTTCTCCGGTTGTTCCTGCAAGCATATCTATACATTTTAATTTTCTACTGGCATGTTTGTTGTTTATTGAATTGGGTTTTTGCTGTTGTTTGTTTGTTTGTGGGTTTTGGTTGTTTTGTTTATTGCTTTTGTTTTTAAAATCTCTTCTGCTTGAAACCTGATTGATATATTAAGCATAAGGCAGGGTGTTGTATGTTTTGGCATATATTTTTAAAAGGATTTACACTCTACAGAGACAAATCTTCCAGCATTTTGTCTGTATTTTAAACAGGAACAAAAATTGTGAAATTATGCTTTCAAATAAATTATTGTGCAGAAGGGCACCATCTTTTCCTTTTTTATTGTTCCAGCAGACTACAAAGATGCTCAGCAGGCTGAGAGCACAACAACACACTAGGAGAGAACCCATAATCACTGTAGGGCACTCTTGGGTTGCCTGTTACTATGAAATATAACTTATGAAGATTTAGGTGGCAGTTCTGCTAATACAGTATAGTCTTAAAATGCATAACTATTTTTACAGTGAATCTGTGTGCCTGGCAATAGTCATCAGCAGCACACAAAATGTGATCAGAACAAAGGAATTAGGTAATTTAGTGCAGCTGTATCAGATCTTACTCATGTGAGTTTAATGTCATGAACATTGTCTTCAACTTTTACCATCTGTTTGAGAAAGGAAAAAGAGAGTATTTCCAAAGTGGCAATATGCAAAAAAAGAAAGCACCATCTTAAAGTCTTCTTTTGTACCTGTCTGTGTGGTTCTCCATCTTCTAATACTTGCAACTCTTTGCTTTCCATCATGTGGAATTATATAGGGAAATTAGCAGTATACTGAAACTTGATCTTTAAAACTATTTGTGGTTTGGAATAGGGCTGCACACACCATCAGCAAGAGAGCAGGAAAACGTAGGGCACAGACAGTGATAGCAAGTAGAATGCAAAGGCATGATTAGGGCATAATTTATGTTTTCTGGCTCTCTTGTAATTTGCAAGGTCCTATTTTGTCAGTTGCAAAAAATATGTGAGAAAGATATTAAAATATCAAGATTGCTAGATGGCATGCTAAGGCTTATTCAGACTGGAGACTTTTAGCTATTTCAAGAAAAATTTCTTTTAATAGCAACAATATTGCCAGATTACCTGGATATTTAGGAAAATAATTATTTTTCCTATTATTATTTTTCACCATATTTTACATGCAGCTCTGTACTCTGTCTTGTGGCCTATCAAGCCCTGCCATTCTCCACAGTCATTCCTATAACATCCTTGTGTTCACTCTTCTGAAAACACCACCGCTCAAATATTTATCTTACTTAGATAGCTGAAGGAAATGCACTTCTTCTGTGCAAGTGGGGACAGGCGAGTTTACAGGTGGGGAAGGAAACAATATAGATCTCCAATTTGAACAAAAATGTGTCCAAAGGCAGCTCATGACATTTTGCTTCCAAATCTCTAGGATATGTGTACACTTTCATCAAAAGGAAATAAAAATAAATATTAATTTTTCTAAGACCATTTGCATTGAAATTATGTTTAAAATAAATTTTAAAAATTCTTAAAGCTGAATAGAAATGAAAGTTTTCCTCAATGGTTTAAGCTAAGCCTTTGAAAAGTCTCTAATATTGCTTGTTTCTTTTAGGAAGATTTTGAATTTCTGAGGTTTTAGAATTCTTTTGATTGTCCAAGAGCTATTTCAAATATTTTTTTTATCACATAAAAAACCGGCACAAGACAGAAGTATGAGATTACTTTCACCAATCCAACAGAAAAACATGCTAGCTTTTTTTTAAGGTTTCTTTTTTTAGTCAAGTGTAAGATTTTGTGTTTTCAACCCAAACTATAAATCTCTACAGGCTGCTTCTTTAATAAAATCTGTGTTGCTCTTTCTAATGTTCGTTCTATTTACTTGATAGTATATAGGCAAAGCTTAAGAAAATAAACATACTCATTCAAAAAAGGGGTGTTTGCCAGTTTCTTGAAAAGCTTCTAATCCACTGTAATATACTAGAAAAGTGCCTTTTACATGCTAGCTGTAAAGTGAGCACTAAAGTAGAAAAACGAAAAAGTACAATTATGCTATAAGCTAGTTATAGTTAATAATCTTTATAACAGAATGATACTTTATGTAAGTAATTTAGTGTTACAGATTATTTGCACATACATAAGGGTGGTTATCTTAGTATGTTGGGGAATATATGCAGGGATATATGTAGGTCCTGCTGTATGGTATTAACTTGTTAGACATAAATGTGCTGCATTTCTACACTGCTTCCAGGTGAATATGGAAAAAAAAAGTGAAGGAGTTAATGAAAACTCCCCAGATCTCACACTCAGCAAGGGAAATACCACACACTCAGGCCCATTCAGATTTGCAAAGGCTGAACATGACAATATGTCGCGCAGATGAGGATCATATGGTCTGAGCTGTATTTTATCAGCTCTTTACAGAAGGGAAGATGTCAGTTCTTGAAACCTATGCTTTTGCAGTGCATAGAGTCTGGGTAGTGGGTTATTGTATGGTTGGGTGATTTTTAGTGCCGAAGTTTTAAAGTGAGGCAGGGCTGTGAGTGATGGGTTATCAGTGGCTATACAAAGTCATCAACAATTAAAACACTGGTGTGTTACCAATTTTATCCTCATACTAAATGAGAGTGTACCAGACATGAGGAAGAAAACTAATTTTATCCCAGCCAGAATAAGGACACTTGCAGTTTACAACTCTCAGTTCTTTCTTCCTTGTGAGCTTAAGTGAATATGCTTGGCTTCAATTTGATATGTGGCTGAAGACAGCCATAGGAATGTCCAGGATAAAGAAAAGGTTAACTGGAAGAAATAACAATCATAATGTATTCCTTATTAATTTCATATATTTTACCCTGATGTGTTAGTACAGTGTGGTCAGAGAGGAGAGGGAAAAAGCGTTTAACTATTCCTCTAAAGATGATGTTAAATCAATACTCTGTTTAAAACCAAATCTATGAGAAAGTCTTTGTGTAGACTACAGTATATTATAAGTAAATTAAAATAGACATATGTGAAATGCAAAAATATTACTATATCTTGTGTCATGGTTTAGTATAACTTGGGTTTTTAGTAAAGAGGGCATCAGCCACGGAATTGATTCTTTTGCAAAGAGGTGCTTAGAGCTTCCGCTATGACCTAACAGAACCAATCAATTGGCTAGTTTGACTATTGGCAACATTTTAAGCCACTTAAGAAGTTTGACACGCCTCTGTGATCCACATTTAAGGACAAACAAACCCCGGGAAAGGTTTCTTGCTTCTGGCTTTTGGACAGGCAACTGGGGGGGGGGGCCTGCAGGCAGCCCAGCAGGGCCAGGCCAGGCCTTGCTCGGCGCGGTCAGGTCGGCTGTGGTGCAGCCCTGTTCCATCCACGGCTCCCCCACAGCCCTGCTCCATGCAGGCAGGTCCCGGTGCGGCCAAAACTCATCTGAAGCCGCTGCCCCCCTGTCCAGCAAAGATCATGTAACCAACAACGATAAGCGAATTCCAGCTGCAAGGCCCGGGTGAGATTAACCCTTTAGTGCTGTAAGTTTCCTCCAGAACGGATGAAGCCTGCAGACATCAATCCTCTCACGAGTCAGAGGAAGAGGAAAGATGGAGGCAAGTGAAGAGAACACCATGGAGACACTAAAGTCAGTAAAAAAGGAAGAGCTGAAACCCTGAGGGAGGAGAAAGAGGAGATGCTTCAAGCCTAGAAGCTGAAATTCTGTTGTAAAGTTATGGTGATGGACTGTGATACATCAGAGTACCCGTTGTAATTTCATGAAAGCATGGGGGGGTAGAGCATTCAAATTGCAATTGTGAGCAAAAGTACCTGTGCTGAAATAAGCAAATGACAGTAGCTGTAATTTGATGAGGACCATTGCTCCCAGGAGAGGAGGAGGGCCTCTATTCCTAGAGATGAAGATGCTCCCAGAGGTAGGTGAAGAGAACCTTTGCTTCTGAACAGCTCATCCTTAAAATGGTACCCCAGCAGCTCAAGATTGGACCCTCGGAAACAGTTGTGGGGAAAGCTGTAAGTCAGGGGAAGGGACTCTCACATGTGAGCAGAGAACCATCCCGGGGCTGTCTTGCTGTGACATTGAAGCCATGAGAGAACTGTTTCATGTGGAGATGTCTCCATAGCATGGGCAAGAGAGACTCCTCTCCCTAAGTGAACTGAAAAAAGGTTACTATAGAGGTGGTGAACTGATTGGAAATCTCAAGGGTTATCTTTTTTACATTGCCAGTGGGAGAAAGGTGGGGGGAGGAGAAGTGTTCTGAAGGTTTAGTCTGACTTCCATTCCTTTCTTTTAGGTCTGTTAATAAACTTCTTTATATTCTTTTAAGTTTTATGCCCGCTTTGCTTTCTCCTAATTCTTATCTCACAGAAAGAAAATAAGTAAGTATTAGATATTTTGAACCAAACAATTACACTCTAATTGGTGTTTCTGCCCAGTTTACGAACTGGACCTGCTATGTCTTGTTTAGTTATCATTTAGCAATTGCAGCTGTAATGGCATAAGCTATTTCTTTGCCTTAATGTTAGATTCCGATTAATGAAACAACTGTACGTTGTGCTCTGTATGATCTAAGACCTTAAACAATATGTGGTCCAATATTCTGAGGGAAAGTTGTAGATGAGGCTTCTGCTTATCTTTAGTGGATACCCCTCTTCAAGAAGCAAGCTATTTAATATTTATGACTTACATAACTCTGACAATATCCGTAGTTAAATTTCTGTAGCCAGTAACCCTTAAATTCATGCATCTGGAAATCATAGGCTTGAACTGAAAAGGCTACTAATGTATTGTTCTAGCAGATTATTCAGACAAAATTTTCTTTGTCAGATCCTTTGTTGTTCTGTGCTGTGAGTTTTTGACATCTCTCTCAAAAGAATGTTGATAGTTCAGTTTATAAAGAAAGAAGCTTCTTTATTTTTCTGGTACTTATTCAATATGTACATTTGCAGAGGTATGCTTTGCACTGAAGACACTTTAAAGGGTATCAGTATTCTAAACACATTGTTTTTCTTTACTGACAGAGCTAATATCCATGCAGTCCTGTCAGCAGAGTGGCTATCTAATGTTTTTAAGACAATAAACAAAGAACTAACTTGCAAAGAAGAAACCTTCAGAGAGTGAAGATCAGAGATTATTGCTATCTCAGGCTACAGAACGTATATCTCAGCCAAGAAGTGCATAAATACATCTGGGAAATGCAGGCCAGTAAGAGCTGCTTGGACTTACAAGAATGTGTTACAGATCGATCATGTCCTGACTTAACAAACTATATAGGCTGTGATCCTATAGTGTTGTGTGAACTTCTTTTGACAGCTGTCCAGAGGCCCTTCTGTCTATTTAAATTGTTCAGTCCTGAAATTCCTCTGGACTCTGAAGAGTACAACACTAAATGATTTTGTGCTTACACAACTGTGTTGAATCTCCCATCTTGCTGCTTCCTTCTTGCACACTTCTTTCTCTCCATAAATCCTGCAGTAACGTCCTCCCCTAAAAAGCTGTTACCTACTTTTCAATCCATATTCCGCAAAATAGAATGGCAAGAGAATTCAGCATTATTCATGCAACTCTGTAGACAGAAACCTGATTTTCTCATGGCTTGAAGTACCATACAAACATGCTTATTTCAAATACGGGGTAGCTCTGGAAAGCTGTCTCTGAGGATTGCAGGGAGTAATCAAGTTATATCAAGTTTTTAAGCCTCTCGTTCAGTTAAAGTGTCTTTTAATAAAGTGTTTAAGGGAGGGAAGAGGAGATAGTTCTGACTGACTCAGAGACTTTAAGTTGTGTGATACAGTGTTGTTGATGTGAATGAGATAGCGCTAGAAACATGAAGTGATAAAAATGTACTGAAAGTGGCTGCGGTGTTGTTCATCTTTCTGTATGATGTGGCATAGTTAGGTTGTTTTGTGAGAAGCAAAACAAATGGAGCATGGCATCCTGTCTCCCTCATTCAAAACTTCCCCAAAGGATAACCTTAGCTCCTGCTCTTCTGTTGAACAATAGAGAAAACAGGCCTTGGCATCCCTGCATACAAGGTGACTTACTGACTGGTGTCTGTACACTTCCTAATTAACTGGTTTACAGCTGTCAAAATTATTGTAAAAGGCCAAGTTTCTCCTAATTTGCATGTCCTCTATCCTGCTGAAAATCCCCATGGTAAATAATAGTGCCTTAGTTTTCTGCCATACTTTTAAATGTATCTGATATTAGCAAGTGGGTTCAAAGGTGACTGGAAAGAGGTGAGTAGGAACAGACTACATGGACCTTGAATCACTTTTCCATTGGTACACAGTTTGACTTGAACAAGACCACTGTCTACAAGAGGCATTATTTGTGAAAACTGCAAAATTCCTCTTCAGCTGTGGTCCCACTGCTATGCATTTTTTACATGGAGCACCAGGTATTTTTTCAGTAAATTTCCTTATACTTGATCTTAATACAACAAATTCCTTCTATTTTCTGAAATATCATGACAAGAAAGGTTTATTTTCCTGGATATCACAGCGAAAAAGTGACCAGGGCTAAAAATATGAATGACTTTATTTTAAAGATGTCATTTCCCTGTATCAAGAAAATGTTTAATTTCTTTGATTTCAAAATGCTTGTCACACAGCCAAGCCTCAAGTGTTCAGTCTGAAAATTTCAATGCTGAGTGTGTCTCTCAGCATGATTTTTTTAAATGATTGTTCATCATTCTGTGATTTTAGAGGAGATGATGCAGGAAAAATATCTCAAGCCTGACTGGGAAAGAGGGGAAGACAAAAGTTTATTCTCTTAACTGTAGAATTTTAAACTCAAAACTTTAAATCTAGCACCAATCCTAAATAAACTATCAAAAAGCTTGCCATTTTAAAAAGATGTAGCTGGTTTGGTTTGTAACTGGGCAAAACCACCAATTTAGTGTAGTGGTTTGGTCCAAAATACTCATTACTGTTTACCTTCTGTGACATAAGAATTAAGAGAAAAGCAGAGCAGGTACCAAACTTGAAAGAATAGAAAGAAGTTTATTAACAGACCTAAAAGAAGAAAAAAAATCATACCACACCTTCAGAACTCTTCTCCTCCCCCCACCTTTCTCCCTTCTCCCACTGACAATGTAAAAAGACAGCCCTTGAGATGTTCAGTCTGTTTACCACTTCCATAATAACCTTCTTCAGTCCGTTTAGTAAGAGGAGTCTCTCTTAACCATGCTATGAAAACATTATCACAACGAGACAGCTGCCCAGGTTGGTTCTCTGCTCACATGTGAGTCCCTTCCCCCGACTTGCAGCTTTTCCCACAACTGCTTTCAAGGGTCCACTCTTGAAGTTTTTTGGAGTACAATTTTAAGGTTGAGCTGTTCAGAAACAAAAGTTCTCTTCACCCATCTCTGGGAGCATTTCATCTCTAAGAACAGAGGTCCTTCTCCTTCCCTGGGAGCAAAGGGTCTTCCTCATCTTCATCTTTAGGACTATCTCTGGGAGCATTTCTAGGAACTGAGGTCTTCTTTTCCATTTGGAGCAAGAGTCCTCATCTGGTTCATCTCTCCCTGTTCAAACTTCTCATGAAATTACAGCTGCATCAGCATCTGCCTATCTCAGCGCAGGTGCTTTTACTCACAAGTTGAACGATCCACCCCCCACACCTTCATGAAATTACAAGGGGCACTCTGATATATCATAGCTTTACAAGAGAATTTCGGCTTTAAGCATCTCCTCTTTCTCTTCCCTCAGGTTTTCAGCTCTTCACAGCACTGAGAGGGTTAATCTCACCTAGGCCTTGCAGCTGGAATTTTGCTTATTGCTGTTGATCACATGATCTTGTGCCGGACAGCGGTGCAGCTTCAGCTCAATCTTGGCCGCACTGGAGAGGGGGAGCCGGGTTGCTCTGGCTGCATGTAGTGGGAAGGGGGGGGGGGGAGGGTCCACGGGTGGAACAGGGCCCATCGGCTCCAGGATGGCCGTGGCCCGGCCTGGGGGCCCCTGCATGGGGCCCACAGCCACCGGTCCCAGCACCAGAAACGAGAGAGAGCGCTCTGCCTGGGGTGTGTCTATTCTTAAGTGTGGATCACAGAGGTGGTCACGATTTTAAGTGGCTTAGAGAATTGTCCATATTCAAACTGGCCAGCTGATGGGTTCTGTCAGGTCCCAGAGGAAGCTGTAAGCACCCCTTAGCAAGGACATCCCTTCCGGGACTATGCTTGCTAACCCATGACATTAGAAAATGCTGTATTTTTCATAGAAAATATTTGCAAGGGATTGAATTAAAGTTATTTAGGAATATAAACTAAGAAATTAGATTTACTAAATATCAGAAATAAAAATGTTACTCATTTATATTCCAGTCTTGCTGGTAGTAAATAGTGAATTTCCCTTTAGACATTTTTAATCAAAGTGCAATGTGCTGTCTTCAGTGATCAATATCTAGCAACTTCATAACATTACTGAGCATAAAATCAGTAAAAAGTATTAAGTGTTGTAAAACATACAGACTCTTCCTCTGGTCTGTGCATACTACTAATCTGCTCAAAATCACCATTGTGTGAAAAGCCAAGAAGAAAGGGTGTTCATGGTGAATTTATCAACATATTTATTTGTATGCTGCTGACATTTTCAAATACTGCCATGTTGGTAAAGCTAAAATCAGAGTCTTAAAGAGAGCTTCCTGGCAAACAAAATAATAGAAAATTGCAAACTCCTTCTTTGACTGTGGTTATGCGCAAAATAAAAGCACACTGGCAGTCTCACTCAGACACACATGCTGTTTGTGTGCATGCATTCTCATGCACTATTTTTATTGCAGTCTCAGGGTGCTGAGAACTCCCATTTTATGAGACACCATGATGTTAATGAATATGTTCATTAATAGAACTGTAGGTGAAGCCTGTGTCTAGACAATTACATTCAGTGAAATGCTTCTTTTGGAGGACTGGAGAATGGGCCTCTCTTGGATTTTTCATGGAGACTCGACTATGAATGTTCATCTTTCATCGTGTGGCTTTGAAACTGAGTATCTATTCAAATGTTTTCGGATGAGTGCATATGAACATAGCCAGACAGAATTTGCCTCAGATCAGTTGAAAGGGATCTTAACTGTTTGCTTTTAAATGTAAATTAATATACATCCTCTATGGCTGCAATACAGAAATTCTATTTTTCCTGTATGTACTCAGCAGAAGACTGCAATGAATTTATTACAGGCACTACACAACTCTAGTAGTTTAATATGGTACTACTTGAAAACCTAGTAGCCTGAAATTTAATGGATTAGTCTATGTCATGCAAGTGGGGGAAAGAAAACCCTTTGACTTCCTCTGCATATGAAAGGAGTGTGCCAGTGTTTAGGAAGGAAGGGAAAACATGTTGCTGTCAACTTCTAAGGATCAAATAATTAGGGGTGGAAGAAGATGTGGTTGGATTGCTAAGGTTTTTGGCAGGTGTGGCGCTGCCCGTGTCACACCGTGTGTGCCCTCAGGTGCCAGCAGTTCACTGGGACTATGGCATCCCTGCATGGGCATGGCAGAGATGGGAGGACCTCAGTCTGGGAGGACCTCAGTCCTGCAAGAGGTGAGCCAGGCCACCAGGACGGCCACCTCACAGGGGCGGGGGAAATGCCTGAGGAGCTGGTTGGTGGTGTCTTGGGCAGTTGAGAGGGAAAAAACAGGATGCTGGCAAGCGTGGATGGCAGAGGAGGAATTGGACTGTGGGCAGATGACACTTCAGCCCTTGCCCCCTGGCCAAAAGCTGCCAGGCTGTTGCCCAGGCCTCTGGTGCTGTCCTGTTCTGTACCTTGCTTGCTCCATGTACTTTAACTGGAACAGCTCAACGCCAATTACAGACTGCAAATGACTCTTTTCCGTTGCTGAGCGAGTGTGCTTTGGTTGTCTCTCTGTACAAGGACCAGGGGGCCCTTGAGGAGCAGCTCAGGGAAGGTTCCTTGGGCATGTGGGGGCAAATGACAGCTGGTGCCTGGTAGGTGCCATGGGGTGTGAAGTGGGGATGGATGTGCTTGTCCCTCTCTGTGAGGGTTTTCTTCCTGAAGCATGGAAAAATACTACGTTCAGTGTTATATATTCCTTACTTAGAGGTGATTTAAAGTTACTCAGGTCCCTGTAACTCAGTTGAAACCTCTCCTCAGATCAGATCTTCTTGCTCACGGTCAAGCAGCATGAGGAGCAGCTTGCTGTGAGGGAAGGGATGCTCTGTGATGAACAAGAATAGCAGGGATGTAAATGATGTGGAAAAAAATGCTTCCCCAATCTACATGCTGCTAATTATTCTGTTAGTACTATTAGGAATTATCCTACTCCACCATCAGCACATTTATTGATTGCTTTGTTGTACAAATGAAGATACTTCTATTAATGTGTGTTTCATTTTTAAAATTAAATATTTGGGATTTATTACAGCCCATATTCTTATGCCTAAAACTTTTAGACACTGGTAAAAAGCAGAAAGAATACCGGGGAGCTCAAAAAGAAAATGGCAAATAGTGAATCGTAACATAAGCAATAAAAATGTTACAGATTTCCACGCAAAATTCAACTTCTGTCTATAGAGACATACATTTCTCATTTTGAAAGCTGTCATAATGTTTCCCAGGGGCTATGATTCATACTGCCTTTCTGTTAAAGTTCTCTGTGATCACATCACATTCTCTGTGATACTGTGGGCTGCTGCATTTTGGTAAAGATGCACCAGCTTTGAGAAGAAAGAAAATGGGGCAAAATTATGTGGTATTCTGTGTGGTCCATAGTACAAAAGCTGAATCAATATATTTGCAATTTAGAACCATTACTGTTTTATTTAGGGAAAATTCAAAAGCAGACATGTTTCAGAAAGAGTATAACTGAATTCAACTTTTTACAGAAACACAATATTCATACCTGCATTGCAGTATAAATAGTAGAAAACCTTTAATAATGGTAAAAATAATGAGGCATAAAAACCTTTAATAATTCTGATTATGCAAAATTCTTTTGTCCACTTGTCTCAATTGATATTCAGTTCATGATGATATTAAAGGTAATATTAATGTATTTGCGTAGGATTTTTAATCCGCTATTAGAGCTTGTTTTGTTGCAGGCGAAAGTTTCTGAGATTTGTTGTAACTGTTTTGTACTCTGTGGCCAAATAACCTGTCATCCAACGTGAGTTCATTCCTGTTGGAGCCTTGGGTTCAGAGAATTTAGGTTCCTGGGATATAGTTATATACATGTAACAAGATGGAGGATTTTGGGTGTAGGTTAGTTCTTCTTCTTCCTTGTTCTTCACAAGCTTGGGTGATCTGGTATTGGTTCAAAAAACTGGCAGTGCAGAACCAGAATGATTACTTATTGCATTATAAGTAAAAATAAATTAGTTGGCATTCCATAATTGGACAGTTAGGGATTTAAAAGACCTGGGAACGTAGAACTGGGGGCCATTTCCACCTTGTTAACTTAGAGGCACATTCTATGCACCTGTACCATAGATAAGAAATAATAAACATCTGAGTCTGAAGAAAAATTCCATGCCTACTGTGTTTCAATCCGAACTCTGAGTAAAAGAACTCCAAAGGCAGAGGCAAAGGAGAAAAGAAATGAAACAAGAAAATTTAATACATTCTGAGCATTTGTGAAGTAATATTCCTTCCCCTCACACCTATGAATTTGAATATTGTGCAGCATATCTGTGCAATGAATGTGCTGTATTCATATATCTTTCCAGATGTGCATCCCTTATCTTGTAGAGAAGCCACTGAAAAGTCTTGCTTTCATTGGCCTATCTTGCAGAGTTTTTATCAGAGGGCAATTTTTATAATCGCTTTTTTTCCCCCTCTAATCAAAGCTCATAAAACACACAAAATCTTAACACTCTTTCTCCTTGATATGTATGAGATAATAGTCAGTATGTATGCAGAGCTGACTTTGGATGGAATAGTCTGTATCTTGTAATAAAATAATTTCTTATGACCTCTTGATTCACAGATTATATTAATTCCTGATGAATTGCATAAGCCAAGATAGAGTAATCATGGTAACAAAAAATCTGATGTGGAGATATTTTTATAGCAAGAAAGGCATTTTCAGTCTCTAAATAAATCAAGGGCATTGGAAACCATTGATTGGGTCATAAGGTCCACCAGGGACACCAGCCAGGGCAACTGGTGTGAAGTGATAGAAGATCTGTCTCCTTTCCTGCAGCCATGGTCTCCCATCAATAACCGGGAGAGCAGGGTAAAGCCTGCACCTTCCACAGTCCTGGTCCCTACTTCAGGATTCCTGAAGGTGTTTTTGGCATAGGAGTGCTCTTTAGCAGGTGAGGAAACCGTGAGAGACTGAAATGGTTAAAGGCTCAAACATGGTTAAAATCGTCAAAGGACTTTGCCCATTGTAGCAAACCATGCAAAGGAGCAACTGCTCATCTGGGATCATCAAAGCCCATCTCCCGAATGTGCGTCCTGATGGGAATTTGGACAGTAAGTTAAGCCACCTTACGCCAGGGCGGTTTGAGATAAGATAAAGGTGGCACTACTCTCCAATTATCTCAGGTCTAGGAAGAAGTAAACAAGGCTGGGGGAGACGAATGTATTCACAAGGAAAGCCAAACCCAGCAGCTGTACTGAAAATCAGCTCTGGCTGGGTTTGAGGGGGACGCCATAGCCCACAGAATCATTTGGTGAGACTGAGTTCACACTCTCTCCCCACAACCAAGAGGGACAAGGAGAGGTTTTGGGTGTGTGATGGTGAAACCTGTGGTACAGAGAGGTGTTACAATCCGGTTTAAACCCAGAAAAGCAAAGCAAGCTAAGTCTCTGAGCATAAACTAGAAAGAATTTAGAAGGTTCAAAATATTCCCAGAAATGAGATTAAAACCAAATGAGATTAAATTTTGTTGTCAAAAAAGGGATGTATTTTATTTAATAGTAGAGAGGCAAAGAGAAGGAAAGAGAAAAGAAAGAAAGAAAGAAATAGAAGTGTGCATGGGGGGTGGGGGAACAGGGAGAGGTGACAGGGGTTAGATGAAAGCATATCACCCATCTGAGGGTCCCAACGACGTCTCGTTGCTCCCCTCCATCCGGTCTGCTGGTGGTGAGGGTCCCCCGTTGCCGCTGTGGCCACGCCGCTACATGCTGCCACATGCCACGCTGTCACATGCCACCACACCACATGCTGAAAAGTACAGAATTCTGTGCATTAATATACACTTTGGGCCAGGTGGGAACGCCCACGTGTCTCTCTTGCAGGGGCTAGTTTGACACACTGTCCCTTGCAACACTGAGGGTCTGTTGCATCATCTCTGGTGCAGAGCCTGGGGACCCATTTGGGGGGGGATCCTCTGATGGGCCATGTCACCCCCTTCTGCTGTGGATAAGCTTCCTCCCCACCAGTGAGGACCCCTCAGCTGGGCTCCTCTGCACAGTGGAGGATGGGCAGTCACGGCACCTCTGACCAGAGGCTTTTCCAAGATACCCAAAGCCTCTCCTCCCTTTGGTGCGAGGGTCTGTGTGAGCCTGGCAGCTGATAGCCCTGGGGCTGTGGTCCTCATCTTGGAGGTGTTAAGCTTGTGCTTTGTGAATGTCCCCAGCCCTGAGTTGTTATTTTGTCTTATCTCACTCAGGGCCCCCTTCAGGGTGTGGTAGTCTTCTTTGCAGCTTTTGCAATACAGTTTTAAAAGTCCTTTAAGAAAATGTTTAAGTCATAAAATATAATATTTCAGTCTCTGACAAGAGGTGAACCCCCATCAGCAGAGGTTACAAGCCAAATAAGAAGAAGACCCTCTGGAGAGTCCTTCCTTACAGAAACTGGCTCAGTTTTAAAAGTCCCTCCCCTGTTCCACCCCTGCCATGAAGGTCACATTCACAAGGTACATTCACGTGAGAGGCAGCTGTCATGTCTTAGACGTTGTCTTCTATCAAAGACCCCCGAAGCACCCCACAGACTCATTCCTGAGGTCTTCCACCAGAGGACTGCACATGATCCAAAGCGTTGCAACAGATCCAGAGAACATCGCAAAAGACAGTGTAGAACTCCCCCCACAGGGCAGGTGCTTGGGCACTGCCATGTATACATGAATGTATATTAATCCAGTGTGTATTCATCTATATGTTTTGCAGGAAACCACTCCCCACCCCTCCCTGCCCCACTGAGAAGACCAGAAGAAGAGGATCAATGGGATGCCACTGGACCCACAGCAGGGGGGTGATTATCTTACTTCTTAATCTCTCTCTGTCACTCTCTTTGTGTTCCCCCTCTCTCTTTTTCCTATTTCTTTCCATCTCTCTCCCTCACATTTGCTGTTAAATAAAATCCATACTATTGACTTCAACCTATGGTCTTTTTTGCACCTTAATTTGCGCAGAGGCATCTCTCAATAAACGTAATAATCAGATAATAACAGAAACTCACTGTGGAGCATTCTCCAGGCTGTCATGCAGAAATGGGCCTTTTAGAAAGTTTTACTGATGTGGGCAGGTGGGTTGTTTTAGTTATCTTATTGGATTTGTGCAAAGAATATAAAGATCACATGATGAAAATGCACTTCTGGACAAACAGATTCTGGAAAATCTTTGCTGTAAATGTTATGACTGCATTCAAGCAGGTATTCAATGAAAGTAAAAATGTGAGCTGCCTGAGATATACTACCTGAGGACTGGAAGAAAATGAAAAAGTTGATAAAGGAGCTAATAGTGTGTTAAGTAAAGAGAAGATAGATGCAGAATTTCCATTAAGTTCCCAGTAAATCAATACAATAACAGCAAAGAGGGGAGGAGGAAAAGGAAGAAACACTGTGAAGAAAAATATTGCCTTTTTTATTTTTTTATTTTGATAGGATATCAAAGAGAGCAAGGGTGGATAGGAACACCTCCTGGCAAGAGATTATTAGAAAAATAATGTAGCTGTGATATCCACATTGTGGGAAGGTCAGTTTAATATGAAGAAATACCTAAACATAAACCAAGAATTTCCACTTATTGGTTTTCCTTCACTGCGCATAAGGATGTTATACTAACTTTAGGAATCACAATTTGAATTTTACACATGAGCACAGAATGGAAAAAAAAGGTTTTATCTAAGCCTGTATATTGTCCCTGCAAAGTCATAAATAGAAAAGAGCTAACTGCATTGGACTGGCCTGTCCCTACTGATGCAGAGTTGTTTCCCACATTTCCTACTCTTTTTAATGACTTCAGTTTGTTTTAGCTGACAATCTCATACAAAATTGTCTGCCTATGCGCTAAAAGACAAAATTAACTCCCAGTTGTCATAATAAAACAAAAAACTTTTTTTATATACTTTACCCAGTACTATACTTCCAGTTCTTTCTGAATGCTAGGATAATCTCTGAGATATTTAAAGAAAATGGAGCTCAGTACTTTCCTGCTTTTACTGGAGCTGAGTAAATAGCTTCCCAGGGGTCCCTCTAAAAGCAAATATATCAACTTTCCTTCTTTCTTAGGTTACTCTACTGCTGTTTAATCTTTGGGCTTTGTAAACTGAGAGGCAGAACCAGGAAGCCACAAACATTTGCAAATCAAGCCATGTTAATATAACAAAATTTTGGAGAGAGAATCCATAATTTCTTCCCTCTGAACAATTATTGGAGCTGTTCCAATACAACAATCAGAGCTGTCATTATAATAATAGAATGGGTTTGGCTTGCAGAGATTAAAGTCAAGAGTGGAAGCTGAAAGGAAGCAAAGTTTAATCCTGAGTCTGAGATTATTAGGTTTCTGATGGATTTAGTCTATAAACACAGGCAAGCAGCCACTGGCTACTGTTGTCATTACACGTGGTTTTAATGCATATAGCACAGGGCTTGTGCTAATTTTTCTAGTGAATATCAGTAAGCAAGTTAGCTCTGAATTTCTTGCAGGTAAATGTTATTTAGGGTCCACTTTGGAAAATTTTCTCTTTTTCTGAACTAAGCAAAATTTAAAAATATTTGAAGTAAAAAATGGTGATGACTTTGGAAGTGGTTTTAGAAAGGAACAAGTGGGATGACCCCACTAAACTGAACTGCATATCGCTCAAAGCAAATCCATGGGTCATGAGAAAATAAGGCTAATGCAATAACCTTTGTCACGTTTGATGTAATTTGTCAGTGAATTCTTACCTATACTTATATGTTTCTGTAGGTTTTAACATAAATACTAAAGCATATTGTTAGTTATATCTGTTTTTTTCTGACCCTAAATTTATACTTTCCACTTACTTTTTACTTTAGAATTACTTTACTGCAGTTAGATATGCAATATCTTTAAAAAAATTGAATACCTGAGTCTTAGCGTCTTTAGGATGACTCTGTGGTAAAAATTCTTCTGCCTTTCATGTTTTTCTTGAGGGCTGTGATAACTGAAAACTCCCATTTGTCGTGTTCCTTCTTTCCTATCCCCCATGGTGACAAAGGCATTTAAATTAGAGATGCTTCTTGTGGAGAACAGTATCAGTGACATTTTTTGACTGAGAATACAGTTCATACTACTACAAGAGAGTTCTGCTGCAGCAAGCTCATAAATAACTTTGATTACATATTCAACTTTCTCTGAAAGTCATTTGCAAACAGATCCTTCAGGTCCCACACACCATGTCAATTCTAATGACTAAGAAATAAGTGCACTGCATATTGGAAATGTATGATGTTTAAAGGCTCAAACTGGCTCTTTTCTTGCTCCTTCTTTTGTTATAACAATTGTTAATGCTGGAGATTTATGCCAAAGAAGTAAGTAGACAAATCTCACTGTTGAAAGGAATTACAGGGGAATGAAATGCTTTGGCACATTACTGTTAAATTTCAATATTGTGCATGCACAGCATGTTGTGCCAGGAGGAAAGGGAGATGAAACATCCATATGCAAATCTGAGTGCATATTTTCAGTATGAACTTCACCTCTCTGTTGAATATATAAGAAGAAATATTTAAGATATTTTAGGATTTTTTTAGAGTAACAGAATAACAAAACAACAAAATCCTACTTTCTGTAAAATATAAATGTGATATGCAGGGCACAATGTACCTGTTATGGTTTGAGTTACTGCATTTCTCAATTTTCTAGGATAAAGAAAGTGAACTTTAAAAATATCAGAAAAGGCTGTTTTGTTCTTACTTTAATTTTCCGATGTCTGCATAGACACAGGAAAGTTTAATTTTGAAATACTTAAAGAGCTTGCTTGGGACTCAGAAATTTGGGAACTGGATTAAATTCTTGACTCACTTGCATTGCAAACCTGAACATAATGCAAGACATTGTTGAGACATACTTGAAGTCACAATTGTCTAAAACTGTGACATAATTTATTCAAGAGAAGTTAGGAATATAATTGGCCTCCTAATTCCACATATTCATGAAAATCACACATGAAATACGTATTTGGTTGTATGTGGGAATATTTAGATTTCACCAGCTCTGACCTATTAATTTATATTTATGTGCTTTAAGTTGAAAACTTTGCACATTGTAAATTACTTAATTGGATCATGAAGGACTGTTCACTGCAGACCAGTCAGAGATTAATAAAGTCAGTGTGGTTTCCGGAAGCAGAAAGCAATGATTTGATTATGCTACCTGATTTTGTCAATTAATTTCATTTTACCTCCATTTTTCTGCTAAGAAAGTGATACTGAAAAAGAAATTCTTTAGTTGTTTCTTAAGTCACTGTTATGTTTTCAGTGACATGCTTTGAAAAAAATCTTTATCCCTAGGAGCTTTGCCATGTTGAATATAGCATAACTCTTCTGTTTGGTTTTGTTTGTATTGGTTTGTTTGGTTTTTGGAGGTTTTGTTGTTTTGTGTTTTGCCTTTTTTTTTTTTTTTGCCTTTTTTTTTTTTTTTGTTGGTTGGGTTTGGGTTTGGGTTTTTTGTTAAACAGAAAATCAAATAAATGAGGAAATAAAGCCTGTGTCATGCAATTATTCTGCACATATACCACCTGTAAAGTTTGGAAATGTCAAATAGAATACAGAAGTTTGTTTTCACCTTTTACTCTTTCATTTCACCTTTTATGTAGCCTTATCAGAGGCAACAGAAGAATAATTAATCCTCACAAATTATAAATAAAAAACTAATAAGAAAAATGTATGTACTATTAAAACTGATTTTTACTGCTGTGTTTAACACACCTTTAAATTCATTTCACCTTATAATTATACAATGCATATCCTCTCTTTGCAAATTTATCTAGTCTGAAGTGTTATATCATGTTATAAATATTATAATTTGGCCTAAGGATGAGGGTGAACTGTGAGTTTTGAACATAGAGGTCTGGGGTGATATCTTAATAGAGCACAGACATGAAATATTTAATTACTGTCAATATTATGATTATTAATACTTTATGCTGCTCAATCAAGACGTAAGTTTTCCAAAGGTATAAAGAAAGGGAGGGAGAGAGAAAGACATGAAGGTCTGATTCAGCCATGGGAGAATTTAGGGCTGAGGTAGCCAAAAGAGCAGAACTACACACTCAGCAACCTAAAACCTATATAGTACTATATAATAAGCGGGATGGGTCTACCATGTGTATGATGACTTGTGTTCTACACACTCAGACATAAAACCCAAAGACTTCTATCAAATGACTTCTGCACAGTGGTAGAAGTAACCAGCCCCGTGGACTTGGGGAACGAGGTAGTTGCTCCAGGTAGTTGAAGAGTCTGGTTCCTAGCTGGTGGCCAGCCCTTTACACACAGTGGATTTGGCTCAGCCTTCTGCTTGCTCTTGGACATAGGCCTTCCCAAGGGGTTGTTCTTTCCACCACTAATTGCTTTTCAATCTAGGTGGCTGGCATAAGCAGCTCATGGCCTTGTTGGTCACCCCAGGCAAATTTTCTTTGATTTTGCCATAACTAAACCACGTAGCTGTTACTACCACGAAACATTGTATAAGCATCTAAAATTGTTCAAACTTCATTGTTCATCTTTATTTCTTTGCCATGAATAGTTAAACAGGGGCAGATAGGGTAGTGAGTTTTTGAGAAAGGTTTTCCTGTAGCAATTGCCTGAATGTTGCTTGCTTTATCGGGACATACCAGATTCATCAAACGTTAGACCTGGGCAGAGATAGTCAAGATTTTACTTAACTGAGCACCACTTTTGGGTAGGCTTCATCCCATAACATTTTTCCACTGAGTGTCTTTTTTCTTGACTTAAAAAATTCCCAATCCTCAGACTGAAAGATTCAGAAACTAAAATTTTCTATGAACCTTTTCCTATTTTGACCAGTTCCATGTATGGTCTAAACAGTCATTAAGCAACATAAAGTTTTGGATCATGTAAAACCACATGTAACAACAACATAATTGTTTGTTAGGAAAATGAATGATTTTCTGCATCTAATAACCTGCTCCCAACTAATTGGTAGAGAGCTCAAAGTTATTGCCACCAAGCTCTGCTTATTACAAGGTGTGTAGTTTGAGCTGCTAGAACACAGTTTCACAGTCAGAAGAAACTTGGCTAGGAAATTCAACTTTTTGGCAGAAACATACCAGTATGTTTATAGAGGGCTGCCCTAGAATAAAAAATGAAGGTTTTTTAATTTGAAACACAGATAAATGAGGATACCTGCCTTTTAAAATGCAACACAACTATTATATTCTAGTTATCATTAAAAGTGTAACATATCCCATATAGGAAAAGGCAAGGAAATAGGAATAAAGATTGCCTACTGTTCATGCATACACACACACACACACACACACGCAAGCATGAAAGTTAAAATATGGGTAAGCCTTCAAAGTTTTTATGCTTATAAGCATATTTTATGTTTTATTGATGACAAAAGATTTGAGAGGAAGAGATGGCGTTTGCATGATTCTAGATGAGGTGTTAGTATGTTGACATAAAAAGACACGTTTTTCTATGTGGTGGAGACATCTGAACTTCCATTAAAGTCCATATAATTCCATTACAGTCAAAATAACTCCATTACAGTCAGCAACCCTCTGTTTCATAGGAAAAATCACCCGTCATTTTTGTTCCCACCACTTTCTGTCCAGAGTATCTCTGTGTACACTATTTTCACAAGCTTAAACTGGGTCCTCACTTTTCCATTGTTGATTTTCAGTCCATTTTTAAAGTGTTAACCACCATATGGGTGCTTGTTTTGTTTGTTCAAGGCTTAAAATATCTGGTAGAAAATGGCTGATATATTTGCTTTTGCAGTTTCTTCTCATAAAGTGTTCTGGCTAGCTGGCTGAGATGGCCTTGGAGAACAATATTTCATTGCAGAGTCCTTCTTTTGTATTCCTTTTACAAGAATTGTCCTGAAATGATCTGCTCCTTGTTATTGACTGAAGCAAACACAGTGGTAGGTACATTCACAAGGGTGCACATCTGCTGTGCCTCAAAGACCAACAACACACACAGATGCTCTGCACAGTTTTGGTAACCCAAGCTCATTTTAACCTCCAGTTTCCCTCTTGTCACAGGAAAACACCCTTTGTTACCTTAAAATCTGGCTTCTTTCTACCCAAGATGTTTGAATTCTTTGAGTTCTCTTACAAAACATGATTTTTTTAGAATGTTCCTCTGTAGTAACTTCATCTGAAGAGATTCAGGCTTCAAAGGCAAAGAATCAAAGTTTGTTTCTTTCCAGGAGGAATCAAAGCTTGTTTCATTTCTAGGAGTTCTTTTCTTTAATTATTCCTGGTGTTTACAGTGTGTGGGAAATGTTGCTTGACACTTGATTTAGTTTGACAGTCTGCATCTGAAAGGTGAGATTCTTTTTTGTGTGTCCAAAGTTTCAGCTTGGGATCAGCAGTGTGAGTGAATGAGGATGGAGCATGAGGGTGAGGCAGACTTGTTTATGCCATTCTGAAACTTCTCTGTGGTTATGGAAGGCAAAAAAATATTAAAAAGAAACCATCTACACATTGAAAAGAAAAAAAAGAAGAGGAAAAAATGCAGGGGTCAGTTGTAAATTTCCAGTATGAAAATGTTGCATATAGAACAAAATGCATGTTTTTCTAGAGCCATGAAATGTATGAATTTGATAGAGACTTGATATTTCTTTTGCACTGGTTTTAATTTCTTTTTACTTTTGATGCATACCTAGATGCTTGCCATGCTAAAAATACAGGCTGCTTTTGGCTAACTCAGTCTTTACCGACTCCATGAAAAATTAGTCATTAGTTTCTTGGCTTGTCTGTTTGGTAACTTTTCTGGCAGTCTACTAATTTGACCTCTCTAATACAAATGACAAACAATGGGTCAAATTAAGTTCCAGTATTATTAAATGCAAAAACTGTATTGCCACAACAACAGTGAATTTCTAATTGAACTTTTAATACATACGTTTGTTTTTGATTAAAGCAAATTACTCTTGCCAGAGCTGTTAGGAAAAGCAGAGTAAAAAGCCCTAATTAAAAGGGTAAAACGTAGAACTTCATTGCAGTCATGTCTAGACGTGCTTGATAACAACATAAATATGGGAATGTTTCATGATTTAAAGTATTGTAAAATACATTAATGCTATTTATCATTCAATTCCAGAATGAGAAATCCAATTTAATTAAATGTTGATCCTGTTTTACTGGACTTCATAGGCTTTGATTCTTACTTCAATCACCATATTTTATTTTGCATTCTGTGTCTTTCGATAATGCTGTCCTTCAAGTGCACCACATTTATTATAGTAATAATTTACAGAAAAATTACACAGCTTTTTAATAAATGAGTTATTTTTAAAGCTACGGAAGTATGACAATTTTCAAAATTATTTTAAAAGAAACATACAGATAAAAAGAATAAAAAATATTCCTCTGGGTTCAGGTGCAATCACCTTGATATGTCTGTGACTTATCTCTAGTATTTGATTGCACAGCTGGCATTAGATGCCTCAGAACAAAAGGATACCATTCTAAGAATAAAACTTTCTTGCCATGGAGTATTACAAGCTTGTAAAGTGACATTGTTGGCTCTTTCTGTCATCAAGCTGGAGCATTTCAGTGACAATCAGGGAGACTACAGGTACTTTCCCAATTTAGGCATATGGTGCATTCCCAGTGGTGCCACTATATCCAGATGCTGTTTCTTAGAATTAAGTAAAATCACTTTGAATATTTAAATACATATGATTGTTAGTATATAAGATTTTTGTAATACACTGAGCCAAGGAAAGCAAGGACAGAGACAAAGACATATTTTCTTCTTAGCTGCCTAGCAGATGAAAAGTAAACTTGAAAGACAAATAGCAGCGCAGAATAGCTTAATGTCTTCCTAAAACAGTATACATGTTAAGTAGAATAAGTCATCCTGTATGACTCCTGTAAAATAATCTTCTAAATTATTGCATTTTTATACAGTGTTTTCAAAATAATATGCTCATCATAACTTACCAAAATATGGACTGAAATAATTTTGTATTGATACATTAAGTGTGAGACTTAAATTTCTTACTAAATATAATTATAATTTAGAAAGTCAGTTAGCATGGTATCAAAGCGGTATTAATCTGATATTTTTAAGACTTGGAATTTAATGTTAAAAAGTCAATATAATCTACTTTACTTGGGTCTAGTTGTTCATCTGAAAATTCTTTTTCTGGCTTTTAGTTCTTTCCCTTTTAGGTATATTTCAATTCTTTAATGACAATTCTGTGGTGCATTTGTATCTTTTGTTCAAAAGTAGTAAAACAACTTCAACCCTAAACCTTTTCTAGAATATTTAGCTAGTACTTGAAAGAGACATGTAGGAAGATCATTGGTAGCTTTTAAGAAGTATCAAATATAGGAAGACTTTATACTTAGTAGACACCTAACATTAAGCAAGAGAAACTTTGTATTACCATATTCACAGTAGGATAAATATTTAACTTCAAATTTTTTATATTTTGATACACACACATCCCCATATCTCATCTTCCACATTTCTTCTGAAGAACTAGTGTTCTACGTCTTACCCAAACTCAATTTTTGACAATTTCAGAGTTTAGAACTCCTTCTACTCTTGCTTCCAAGGTTACCAAAGAACATTTTTTTTTCACTCTGAACATTAAACTGCTTTCCTGTTCTGATGTCCCAAAATGAATTAGCTCAAGAATAACATCCTCTGATAGCACCAGAGCTATGGTACTTCATCTTAGATGCTTTAGACCTCTATTAGATTATTAGATTTATTAGATTATTAGACGCTTTTTTTGCAGGGCAGTGAAATCACTGGGCAACAATTGGAGTACAGAATTGTGCTGCAGGTAGCAATACCCTAAAAGTAATTTTTCGACCTTGCATTTTTCAAGAATTCATTCTAAAAATTCTCTGGTTTAAAATGCTTTGTCTTTAAAATACTTTTCTTTCTTTTAAGGAATATGTATGTATTCCTGATTGTTACAACAATTTTACAATTAAATCAGTATTAATATAGACTTACCAAGTTAGAGCAAATAGAAAGATCCCCGAGGATCTCTGAGGACTTTAAGTCTAGGTTATAGTTACTGCATCTTGTATTTAAAACAAATTGAACAAATATTTCTTCTGATTCTTGGATGTGATGTATCAACTATGAATGTATTACAGTGTTTTAGGGTAATATTCCTGGTGGAAAAATAAAAATAAAATCCTTACCCCCAAACTATTTCATGTTGTTTCTAAAGCCCCAAGTAATTGATTTCTAGTAACCCTAAAGGGTTTTCAAGCTTTGAAACAGGCTGTCCGGAGAAGAGTTTGAGTCACCATCCCTGGAAGTATTAAAAAGACGTGTGGATGTGACACTTAGGCATATGGTTAAAGCGGTGCACTTGGCAGTTCTGGATCAACTGTTGGACTCAGTCGTCTTTTTAAATCTAAAAAATTCTATTATTTTTTAAACCTGCCAAATATTTCATAGGATTTTCAGTCCCTGGAGGAAATTTCCCATAGGGCAATCAAAGCATATGGCCCTGAGACTTGAGTCCTGGTAGTACCTAGCGACGTCTCTCCTTGATAGTGAAGGATAGTCTTCAAGGCATTTCAGAAGCTTATATTTGGCATCACAAGTACATACATAAGTGAAGTTCTGTTCTATACAGTAACACTTTGAAAGTACCTTGCTTGTTTAAACATACCATTGGGAGAAACAATCTGTTTTGCTGCTGTCTTAAGCTCTTCAAAAAACCTGAAGCTTCCTGGTTTAAAATTCACAGTGTTTTTTTAATGATACCTCACTGCTGGGAAATGGGGAGTCTACTCTTATGCTTTGCTGCAGAGTTTATTTGGGAAGTGCTGAGAGGTAGCCTACTTTTCCATTCCCAGAAAGCACTTAGAAAAAAGAGATACATTTTCATGACTGCTAAGTGGTAACTTAATCAGTGTTTCAACACTGATTCTCTTTTTCTTAATAACTGTGAACCTAAAACTCCCCAAAACAATCTGCCCTAGATTTGATGGCCCTAGATTTGATTTTCGTTCCTTCAGATGAAGACCTACAGAAAATCATAGAATCATTTTGCTTGGAGAAATCTTTAAGATCACGGAGTTCAACCATTAACCCAGCACTGCCAAGACTGCCACTAAATCATGTCCTTCAGTGCCACATCAACACATCTTTTAAATACCTCTAGGGATGATGTCTCAGCCACTTCCTCGGGCAGCTTGTGCTAATGCTTGACAAATCTGATAAAACGATAAAACTGCTCACAGAGAAAGAAAAATTCTAGGTTAAATAAAAGTATCATGGTGTGGCCCCAACAATTTCTGATGGATTTTATCCTTTATGAATTTATTAAATACTTGCAGTTGAGTTTCTGCACTGCTTCCCTGATTGAAGGAGAATTAGAGGGTGTGTTTGTGGCTGATTGCAATTCCTGATTGATAGGGAGAACGACAGATTGCTATTAATATCAAGTCAACCCTTTTTAGGGAAATATGCCTGACAAATACTAACAGTTCCTATCAAGAGAGTCTCTTGTTTATTGCAAGACTGATTGCTTTAAAATCCACACAGAAAAAAAATTTGATACGTGCATTATCTTTTATATAACCTCTTTCAAAAACTATTTAATGTGATCAAGTGGAAAACTTGTGATATACAGATGACAGAAGAGATGGTATGAGGACAGGACATGTACTTTGATTATAATGAAAGTATGCTTTAAAAGAACAGGCACAGTGTTTAGGAAATGTCGAAGTCCCTTAACCTGTGCTATTTAAAAGGTAAGGATATTGATTACTACTGTAGCTCACATGTTTTTGGCCAGAAGAATCTGATTATTTAAATGACATTACATAGCAGAGAAGGGAAGGAAAACAAAAGGCATTTTTGGAGACATAAATGTAAAACTAGAGGTTTGTATTTGCTGTTGGCTTGTGATTATATATATTATATAATTCAAAATGTCCAGAGAAAAGTCAGTCCTCCAGTCCTAATACCCCACCAGAAAGAAAAGCAGAACTATGGTGATTCCTAGTCAGGAGATTTACTCAGTCAACATGAATTATCAGGTTATGCTAAGTTCATTTGTCTATTTTCTGATCAACTGGAGTTCATGTTTCTAATTTTATTTTTATAGCTACTTGGCTAACTACTGTCTGATTTACAGCCAAAATGCATATATATTTTACTCTGGAAATTATTTTTAGCCTTCATACACGATGAGAAACTCAATGAAATGCAGATTTAGAGGAAGAACTTGAGTTTTCAACTGCTTGGCAAAAAATCACTTTTACCTTTCACGAGGAGGCACATGTCTGAGGAAATCCTCCTGTTCTGGGCCTCACACACCCAGGGGTCATCCCACACATTCAGCTTTATCTCAGTGTTAGAGGTCTGGTCATAAATCAATGGTCTGTGCTCAGGGCGATCTGGACATTTGTGTGGTTTCCATTACATGATGGACTCCTGCATGCTCATTTGGGGTTTTTTTGTTGAGCAATGACATAGTGAGGGCAGCTCTTCCCTGGGTGAGGAGGAAGAAGTGCAGTTTCAGTTAGGCTGTGTGTTTTCTAAATGGACAAACATAAGAAATTAAGCACAAACATTCTTATTGCACATGTAAATGCTGAGAAATTTAAAAACCCTCAGGAATCCCCAAACAAGAAGACAGTTTTATCTGACATATGGTGACAAAAGAGGATGACCCACTGCCAAATATCTAGACAGAAAAACAACCTCATTTAAACATGTAAACATGTATTTCTGAATATGCGAAGTACGAGTTCTGATGAGAAATGTAGATAACACGTGGCAGTATGTCCAGAAATGAGATCAAACCATCTGGATCCGGGTCTGTATACTGCCAGCACTTAATTTTGAGTCTCTTCCTTGTTCTGGGAAAAGTACCCCAGAGGCCCTGTCTTTGGATTAAAGAGTGCTGGACATCCAGTGGAAAGTGCATTTGTTTTTGTACTGCTTGCAGGTATAAAAGCTCAAGGGAGACATGTTCCTGTGCCATAACTTCGACAAAAGGTTTTGCTGGAGCAAAAAAGTGAAGAGTATATAAATCAGATCTGCTGCTTCCTCCCACTCCTTTTCCCACTGGCTTAGATAATGATGAGAAGAACAATTTTATAACTGCTACAGTTTCAGGTACCTTGAGTACTTCTCAGTAGTTACCATAACAAAATAAAAGGAAATAGTTTGCTAGGGATATATTTAAGAATTAGAACTCAAGTGACTGGGGAGACCTCAGAGCAGTCTTTCAGTACCTGAAGCGGGGTTACAAGAAAGGTGGAGAGATATTTTACAAGGACCTAAAATGGTAGAACAAAGGGGGAATGGTGTAAACTGGATGAGAGTAGGTTTAGAAAGGAAGAAATTCTTTTGTGTGACTGTGGTGAGGCACTGAAGCAGGCTGCCCAGAGAAGCTGTGGATACACCATCCCTGGAAGTGTTCTAGGCCAGGTTAGATGAGACTCTGAGCAACCTGGTCTAGTGAAGGTGTTCCTGCCCATGGCAGGGGAGATTGGAACTGGATGATCTTTAAGGTTGCTTCCAAACCTAAACCATTCTACGATTTCATGACCCACAATGTATCAAGTCATGTCAAGAACATAGTCAGTTAAAAAGACCTTCCTAAAAATGTCTAGTTTATTTGGAACTGTAGGTTTCTCCTTAGTGTCAAAGGTTCCCAAAAAGGAAATACTTTTTAAACTGCATTTAACATCCTGAGCTCAGTTTGGTAACCAGTGTGGTTGGTGCACACTTTTGATTTGTGATGTTAGTCTATTTCTCATTTGTTTTGTGATAAGGTCTGTGCTAATGGGTGTGTGGTGGGGGGTGCTGTCAGATAAACATAACCCAGAGTTAAGTCTCTGACATGTAATACTTTGTTCCTGGGACTGTAATCCACTGCTTTAGAAGTGGAAGGTGCTTTGGCTGAACCATGCCTGTGAAATACTTCCTTCAGAAAATTTCTTGTCGTATGCCCATGGGTACTGACAGCACATAGCATTTAATCCTGAGTGCATCCTATTTGCCTAAGCAAATTCCAATAAGGGCATTTTGGCTTTTATCAGGTTGGTAAACTCAGCACTCAAAGGGCTGAAGACAGTGAGTATTTGCAATTGATTACAAGTAAAATTTTTTTTTTTTGATTGTGGCAGAAAGAAATATGTTTAGACTGTAAAATGAGCTACTTCATGGTAATGGCAGATGTACGTGTTGATGACTCTACATTTCCATAGTGATTTTTGTTTGCCCTCCATGGTCTCTTTCTTCTCAATCCCTCTGTATGAATTTAATTGCAACTACTTGTCCTGTTCATCAGCCATTAAACTTAAGGCAGTCTTGCCCCCATTATTGATGGGCTGTATGAATTACATACCCCCTGCTATTTCTAAAGAGTAATTGAACAAATATAGGAGACATTACATATAGAGAGAAATAAAATGCTTCTTGATAAAGAATAACTTGGTTTCATTCCATAGAGAGGAAATGATACCTTAAAAAGACCTCAAAATTTACATTGAAATATTGAGAACTACTGAGTTAAAATTAATCTCTTTTGTAAGAAACCTGACCCGCTCAGATGTATTCTCAGAGCTGACGATAAAAGATGGTGGCTTCAGACCTGAATGAGAGTGAAATTTTTACCTTCTCATTATAAACAGTGTGTGATATTAGAGGAATCACCTGAATATGCAGATGCTGCTGATAATCAGATAACCAGTCTTTCAGATCATCATTGCTCTGAGATGATGCCTCTTTGCTATCTTATGTGGTTCACAAGAAGCTGGTGACTTTTGGATTGAACGGATCCAGAAGAAAATAGATGTTCAGCAAGTTATAGTGTAGATATTTAGTTTTATACAAGATATTGGTGAAAAATGAAAGTGAAAATGGAAATCTAATACAAACCACATTGCCACTTACTATAAAAATAAACAACCAAACAAAACACAACATTCCCCACCCCCCCCCCCAAAAAAACCCCACCCCAAACAACAAAATATTAAATAAATTGTGGATATGCCACATTAAAGAGGAAAGAAAATAAGTTCTCTTCCTCCAAATTTGGTTTTCTTTATCAGTAGATTGGCTGTTTTTATTTATGTTTCCTGAATCTATAAAATTAAAAAATTAAAATTTGTGGGTCAGTGGAGAACTAAACATATGTTGTTGTGGGTGTTTTTTCTGACATGTCCTCTCTTTCATTTCCAGTCCTGGTGTGAACCAAGGTTTTCCTGGTCTAGTTGAACTTGGATGTTCTCCTGTTTCTCCCTGGTCTTTTGAAGATATGTCCTGGTGATAAAAATACTTCTGTAATTCTGGAACTCACCAGCAAAACATGTTGTTGGCATCCTTTTGTCATATGACTGAAGATGATTAGATTAATAGTTGAGATTCCACTGGTTTGGGGTGAGGGGATGGGGAAGGAGAGGAAATTATATCTAATTTATTTGAATCAGTCATACTTACAGATTATTAATGAAAATAAGTAAGAAAATAAAGGAATATACCTCTTATGGTATCTAAAGCTTTTATAAGGAAACAGATATAGGTTTTAAATGGCACTAATTTGACACCAATAGCAGGAATGATTGATCTAAAATGAAAAAAAAAGTTATTCTTTTTGCAAAGTGTCATAAAATAATCTAGTGCTTTTTTGACTAATCATCTATTTAGGAATATTAGCAGTTTTGCTGTTAAATGTAATTGGCTTGTATTTGGATAACATGTTTTTACTGGTGTTAAGAGATCCCAAGGGAGTGCAGTGTACATAAATTATTAGCGTTCATGGAAAAAGCTAGTGAGAATAAACATTTTGACTCAAGTATTGCTGTGCTGCTGGCTCTTGGACATTTTTTTTATAATGATGAAATATGATCCTTTGCTTTTAATTCTATGGCACATCCACCCCAGAAATCCAAATTAAGAAAAGATAGGTAGTGGAGGTTTATCTTTTAAGTGAAAACTTTTTTGCCCCTTAACATTCTGTGAATATACTGAATAAACTTTTCCTTTATGAAAGTTGTTGTTTTGTGGGGGAGAAGATGTTTGGGGTCTTTTGGATTTTTAGGGCTTCCAGCAGTGTGAGTGCAAGGGGTAGATTTTGTAACAGCTGGTGAGGAACTCCATTAGTTTTGAACTCTTTTTGCAGCAGATGTGCGTGTATCCACATCACTCTAGTTTAGACAGCTTATGAAATATTTTCTAGGACTAGATGTTTCTGGGTAAACTTGACCATTCATGATATCCTGTTTTATTTTTTGGAATTCTGCAGACAAATATGCAGTGTTATCAATATATATACAAAATAGGACTATCTTCTTTCAATCAGTTAAAGACTTTTACATTTGTTTTCCTGTACTTTATCTTGCTGAGCTCTGAATAAATACATGAAGAAGGGATCATAAAGCTATGGAAACTCATAGTTACTTACTTCTATAAAAGTATATGTACATGCATTTTTTTCAACCCACATACTTACACTAACTTTATATAAATAGAGTTGTTGAAAAAAAAAGACAATTACACCCTTTCTAAACTTTGATTTACACCTTCTAGTAATACAGTATAATTTCTAATAACATAAGAGAAAATATATTTTTTAATAAATGCATTTCATTAGCAATGAGTAAAACATTGATATTCCCAGTGCCTAATATATAAGTAAAATCTTAAAAAATTCTCATCAGAACACTTGCAGGGTATTGTTCCATTCCCAAGACTGCTCTGATGCTCTTGTCTGACCCTGGCTGATGAATAGCTTCTATGCTCCTGACATTCACTCCTAAAAAAGAGAGAGAACACTATGTTTTTCTGATTTCTTGGAGCAATTCAAAGCTATATTTCAGTTATGTGATGCATTTGGAGAGGTTCAGCTGGAGTACCTACTTGTTGATCAAGGCTGAAAAGAAGAAATTGGGCTACATATATGAAAAAAGACAAATGACCGGTAAAGAGAAAGAAATAAAGGAAATTAAAAGATGAAAGACAGGAAATTGAAAATGAGAGACAGAAAAAGTAAATCTTACAGAAGGGATAGAAAATACTATGTTATTCATTATTTTAATTTCCTCATATTAATTTCTACTTTCCAAGTAGAAAAATACTAGCATTTTGGAACTTTCTAGGAAGCAAGTTAAGGTTTATTACTAGCTGATATGGCCTTGGAAGATCTACCAGGTAGACCAGAATGCTTATATTTCCAGTATGGGCTATGACTGCTAAGCTTGCTTTTCTTGCTGATTCCAAGTTTTCCTTTGGGATTTCTCACCCCACTCTTCTGGAGCCCCTTAACAGCATGTGATACTGGAGTCTTTTGCCTCAAAGGTGGGATCACTGTGGTGTAAATGGGAAGCGGCAGAAAGAAGATAAAGATAGTGGGGTTTTTTTCATTTGCTTGGGTATTTTGTTGGTTTTTGTGTGGTTTTGTTGTCATTTGGGGTTTTTCTTAAATTTGTTGTTGTTGGTTGGCATTATTCCTCTCTTCCTGCAAAAGAAATCTCACTTTGCCTGACATTAGCTTTGCAAGTACCACCCAACCTGCTGCAGATGCTTATTGTGTCTCATATGATCTGTACTTGAACCATCTGCATGCTACATGTTACACTTCTGTAAGATTTCTGATACAAGAACAAAACTGTATTGAAAATACTAAAGAGTAAGAAATATGCTGTTGCTGAAGTACATACCTCAGTGATGCCAGTATTTCTTCTCACTGAAATAGGCATGCAGGTAGTATGGTGTACCAGTGACAAGAAGGACAGTATTTACCTATTTCTTTAATGCAACTTGTTTGCTACTTCCTGGACTTCATTCGTTGTGAATCAGTTTACAATGCTTTCTGCTGACAAAGACCATTTCAGAAGGCATTAGCAAAGGATGAATTTCAGTGACCCTCTGCCATGGTTTAACTCCAGCCAGAAACCAAGCCCTGTGCAGGGTCTCGCTCACTCCCCCACCAGCGGGTTTGGGGAGAGAACAGGAAGGGTAAAAGATAGAAAACACATGGTTTGAGATAAAGAAAGTTTAATAGGGAAAAAGAAAGTCACTCACACAAGCAAAGTAAAGCAAGGAATTAATTCACTGCTTCCCATGGGCAGGCAGGTGTTCAGCCATCTCCAGGACAGCAGGGCCCCATCACACAAAATGGTGACTTGCGAAGAGAAACACTATCTCTCCAAATGTTTTCCCCTCCCTCCTCCTTCCCCCCTCCTTCATATACTGAGCATGATGTCACACAATCTGGAACATCCCTTTGGTCAGTTGGGGTCACCTGTCCTGGCTGTCTCCTCCCAACCTCCCATGAACCTGCAACTTCCTTGCCAGTATAATGGTACAAAAAGCAGAAAGGCCTTTGCTCTGTGTAAGCCCTGCTCAGCAATAATAAGAACATTTCTGTATTATCAACCCTGTGTTCAGCCAAAACAGAGCCCCATACCAGCTGCTGTGAAGACAATTAATTCTGCCCCAGAACACCCTGGTTTGTAATATGAGCTTCTTGGACACCCAGAAGAGTCACTAAAATATTGGCAAAGTGAAGTCTGGACAGAGTTATGGGTGAGCAAAATTGTGTCATGAGCTGTGATACTCAAGAGTTTTAATATGTGGCATTTTTTCATTTATTGGAAATCTGCACCTTAGCTGTTACAACAGAGACCATAATAAAAGCACAAGTTGACCTAAAGGGAGGTACCCTGTGGATGTAAATGTATTCCTGGTCGATGTAGCAAAAAAAGAGAAACCTTTTATGTTTTCTAACTGGTAGGTTGTACTCTGGTCAATTTCTCATTAGTATTAGTGCTTGAGTTTAATAAATCATCTTAAACCTTTGTGGTCTCATTACCATCTAATTAAATCAATCAAATTAATTTTATTTCTTACTTTTAAAAATGCAAGACCAACTTATTTTTGAAAAAAATCTCCACAAATATGAAAAATAATGATTCTACAAAGAAAAGGACAATTTAAAATTATATTTTCGCAAAATCATTTTATGGTAAATTGAGTACTAGCTTTCTGAAAGATGCATGCAAAGTTAACTCCTCAGGGCCGCACTCCTCACTTTCATTGGAACTTCCTACATGGAAGAATCTTTCCCTTTCCTCCTGGATGACTGTGTTTCTATGTTTCTGTCTGATATTATGACAAAGCATGGGACAGATAAAGGAGACAAATACACTTTACTAAAATTAAAAAAATATTTTTTGATGATTAACAGAAGTAAGCAGGTAAACCCAAATTTTTTGAAATCATATACAGGCAAAATTGAGCTCAACGCTCTTACTGCTACCATATACTAATTCTTTCTGTTCTGTTTATTTCTGAGGCAGCCTCCATGAACATGGGTTTCTGGACACAGCAATGCCCTTACTGTCAGACAGTCTGCTTGTTCTGGTCTTGCCATGCCTCAGCTTGGTTGACTCTGCCTAAAATAATATGGCAAAACAGTTTCATGCTGCTCATCTCCATCCCTTTTAGGAACAGCAGCGCATCTTCACCATGGATAAAGCATCATATATTGGTGAAATTATCCAGCTCAGGGACTGGGCAGATTTTTATATTTCTTTATTAGATAAGTTGGGAGTTTTTCCTTCACTTCTTTTGAGGCTACTTCCTAAAAGCATAAAGTGTAACAAATATATGTCCTCTCATATTTTGAGAAAAGGATAATTTAAAATATTAACCAGAAGGAAAACAAAGAAACAAACAAAATAAATACACACACACACACAAAAAAAAAACCAAAAAAACCCCCCAACCAACCAACCAACCAAAAAAAAAGCACACAGAATCACTGTGAATTCAGCAGTGAAGCAGGAAATGGAAAGCTCAATGTCTCATGACAATGTTTATGTTTTTGGGATGTGATGATTCCAAATTCCAATCAAGAAGCCTTGTCCTGTGTTAATAATTTTGATATTTGGTACTTCCGAACAGACAGCACTTGCAAAGCAACAAAACTCCCTTTTAACTTGGTTATAAGAAAACATTATTAATAGCTGTCTGGAAATGGAGAGTTATTAGAGGATGTGTGATTTGTCATTTGGATTGCAGCTGCTTTGTTGGTGTAAAACTCTCTTCACAGTCCTGTAATTGCATGACCTTAAGTATGCCTAACTTAATTATAATTTTAAACAAGTTAATTAGATTATTTGATGAATTATGGTATGTAGAGAACTTGGCACAGTGTTCAAGATGAATGGAAGTGAGCCTTGACCTTTACTTCCATCGGGAGGTTCTGCATTTTCTGGTAATGCTTCCTTGTGCTATGAGTACAGAAAGTCTTATTAAATTTTTACAAGGAAGTTTTAAATTCCCCGAGTTTATGGACTAATAAACAAAAAGTCTACTCTTTATTTATTTTTTCTGATTAAGCTCTCTGAATCACTCAAGTTGTACTTATGTCAGCATATGTGATGTCAAACATGAATGAAATCAATCCAGTTTAGCTACTTCCCTCAAGTGCATGCTGAATATAAAAGTAGGCATCAATGTGTACTTGCTGGGTACAAACATTTTTGTAGGGATTTCTATAAGGTCTGATCTCTCTGTATAGTGGGGTGCTCAGGGTATATGTTATATACTGATAAAATTTTACAAAATGGAAATGAGGAAAAATCAGGAGAATGTATGCATTCAACTGAAGGAGCACAGAAAGAAAGATTCATCACGCATTTCTTTAAAAATTTTTTCCTTGAGGTGAATCGTGAATTTGGATAGGAAAAGGAAGGCTGCAATACTCTTAGTACACCAAGCTTGGTCTAGTCGTCAAATCTGGTTTTCTAATTAGTCTATGAGAAAAAAGATCTTATAATCTGAATATGTAATTAACTACAGTTAATTGTAATATTCAATTACAGGACTTATACATTGGTAAAACTGGAAGTACATCTGTGTACACTAAAGATGAAGAGCATGCATCTATTATACCCAAACTAAGAGAGCATTGGACTTTGGCTGTTTCCTTTCCATGTGCTTTTAGCCACGATACTGAAGCTGCCCAGCTCAAATTATCCTATTTTATCCCTGTTGGAGGGTGTTCTTTGCAAGACCTGAACAGTGGTGTGGACCAAAAGATCCATGCCTTTTTTAAAAGAAATGAAAAATCACACATGTGAATGATTTTGAGAAACTGGGATATGAGAACATAGTTCTTTGTGCTTAAAGTGGTAGAGTCAGTGTTGTTACTTTCATGTATTAGGATCTGGACGTACATAAACTAAATTGTACAAGAATACCTACTTTAATATATTTAGTAGTTCAGGCCCATAGTACTAAAATATTGAACTTCTTGACACTTTCAGGTCAGGATAGAAACAGATGGCCCATAGCAGTTAGGTGAAAAGTGTATTTTTTTCCCCCTGTCCTGTGTGGACAGTCCTCTAAAAATGGCTATAAACACTCTTACACATTTGTGTAATCCAATTCTATTCTGCTAAGGCCCAAACTTCTGAAATAAAAAATAGCCCTTCCTTTCACCTGAGCCGTGGATGGATATGTCGCACAGAAAGTACTCTCAGGAAACAGCATCTACTGATTCAAACAGTTAGTTCTGCTGGTGTCTTTTTTACTTGATGACATTAAAATAGTGTTCTGTCTAAGCTTATTTTAAGAACTGCAGTAGTTGTATGGAGAGACAGATGTACATCTGAAGTAAAAAAAGCTTGTGGGGATTTTTGAATGCAATTCTTCTTAAGATTTGCTGTTGAAAAATTAAGACCATACACATGAGAAAACCTTTCATGAAAGAAAAATCTCACTACATTCTTTTATCTTTCCAATTACATGTATATATTTTCAGAAGATGGTGTAAATAGTCTGCAGTTTTGAAAAAGGACTGGGGAACATATAAAACTCTAGAAAACAAACAATAAATACCAATAGATTTTTTTTAGTTCTTTGCAGCTGCACATTATTAGTTCTCAAAATGTAATCACCTTTTCTCTGGTGCAGCAAAAATTTTCAGCATCATCTTTAGAGATAAAAAGGTTGGAATAGTGTCCCGGTTTGACACTGGCCCAATGCCAGGCACCCATGAGAGTCGCTTGCTCATCCTCCCCTGCCACAGCTGGGCAGAGGAGAGGGAAAAAAAATTAACGAAGGGTTAATGAGCTGAGATAAGGACCGGGAGAAAACACTTCAAGGGTGAAACAGGCTCAACTTAAGGTTTCAAAGTGAATTTACTACTAACAGAATCAGAGGAGGATAGTGAGAAATAAAATAAACCCTTAAAAAACCTTTTCCCCCCAGCCCCTCCCTCCTTGCCACCGACAGCACAGGGAGGCAGGGCACGGTATTTAGTCAGTCCATCACCGAGATTTCCTTCCACTGCTTCAGGAGAGGAGTCTTCTCCTGTGGGCCGTGGGGTCCCTCCCACAGGAGGCAGTTCTCCCTGAACCTCTCTGACATTGGTCCACTCTCAGGAGCAGCAGCCACACCTCACCTCCTGTAGCATGAGCCCCTCCTACGGGCACACAGTCCTCCCAAAACTGCTGCGCCGTGGGTCTCTCTTTCCACGGGGTGCAGTCCTCGAAGGAAAGGCTGCTTCAGCCTGGAAGCAAGGGCTGTCTCTCTCCACTGGGTCTCCCACTGGATCACAGCTCCCTCCAGGCATCCACCCACTCCAGCATGGGCACCTCCCGCAGGGGCTGCGGGTGGATCTCTGCATCCCCCGTGGATCCCCATGGGCTGCAGGGGCACAGCTGCTTCACCATGGTCCTCACCACGGCCTGCAGAGGAACCTCGGCTCTGGCACCTGGAGCACCTCCTCCCCCTCCTTCTTCACTGACCTTGGTGTCTCCATGTTGTTTTTCCTCACATGTTCTCACCTCCTCCTCTTCTCTGACTGGAAGAAAAACTGTGTGACTTTGTTTTGATTTTCTTCTTAAATATGTCATCACAGAGGTGTTGCCAACCTTGCTCATTGGCCCAGGTTTGGCCAGCAGTATGTCCTCCTTCAGAGTCATCAGGGATTGGCTCTGCTGGACACGGTGAGACTTTCCAGCGGGTTCTCACAGGAGCCACCTCTGTGGCTCCCCTGCTACCAAAAAACAGGCCATGCCAAACCAACACAAATAGTTACTCCTCTTAGTAAGTGCAAGCACATAATTTTAAATCAATAATATTTTAATATAAGCATATGTAATGTTAACTCTTGGTAACATAGTTAATGAAAGCATTTTTAATAGCTATTTCTATCATTGGAAGCAGAGAGAAAATGTACTTTCTGTTAATATACTTAAATTTAATACTGCATTTGATGGTAAGAATGTGACTCAAAATGTGATCTTCCCAATAACAAGAAGCCCAGACTATTATTTAAGTGTTCTCTGGTGAGTTTTGACCACAGAGAAAAGTACTTTTACAGTTAGTCTGTGCTGTCCTTGAAATTCAAAGAAATTTAAGCCTTGTCTTTGTAAAACTATCTTTCCATTTTAGGTAGTTTCAGTCCTAGCTGGAGCTTGTGTTGGTGGTTCTCATGGTATAACCTCTGTCTTCTGCCCTGGAGTTTTTCCTGAGCTGTTATGAATTAATCTGTGATACTCATTGGCACAAGATCACACTAAGATCCAGGACACGTCAGGATTTCATAAAAAGGAGAAGTATAGTGGAAATACTTGGAATACCATTACTGAAGTGTCAATCCTGGGAAAAAAGCAACCAAATTGTTCTTAAAAGTATATCTCTTCAAATATTAAACTTCAGCTACTGGGCTTTCTCTACTGGCAGACAAATCCCTACCATTCAGTGAAAAAATTATTTTCAGTGTTTCTCCTGAATCTGACGCATCTAGTACTCTTTGACTTGTTCAAGTGGAGCACCCTAAGAAATACAGTGATTGATTCCATACCTGGCTGTTTATCACACTTCCTCCTTCCTACTTTTTCAAGTTGTTATCCAAGGCTTGCACTGCTTGGTTTTGTAAATTTCAAATGCAACAAACCACCCAAGCCAGAACTGTCTTCCTCAAGCACAAAGGCTGGTGACCTGAGGAAAAGATTACTCCTGATTATTTATGCTGGTTTCTCCAAGTAGGCAGCAGGGCTCAAGCTGATGAAGTCCTTTGAAAAGTTTCTTCAAAACATAGTTGATCGCGGGTTTCTTCTCATGCTCAGACTGTATTCCTCTTGTAATGGTTTGCCTAGGAGCAAGATTGAAAGAATATTTGCTACATAATTATTGGGACAATTTGCTAAGTAATTAAACTTATACAACACTTTCATTTATTATCATGTCTGTTCCTTGGAAAGAATATAGCTTGGAAAAGGGGGGTGTAGGCATTCTTCAACAGCATGCAAAAATTCAATACTAAATCTTGTTTCTGCAAGGTTGGAGCATTGCTCTTTTGGTGATTTTCCCTCATATATTTTCCACTGATTACATAAATTTTTAAAGTTTAGTGATACTGACTGCAGTGAAACTATTTATTTGTTGCTTGACATTTGCTGAGCTTTTTGGGTCATAAATAAGCCATTATAATTGCTAATAATGAGAATCCAAATGCCCTACCATTGAAAGTACTCAGAATAGTTTGTTGGGCTGAATTTACCAATAATCTGATAAATTATTAGTTAGGGGAGGAACTCTAATAAAATTTACTTATCTCATCCATTAAGCCTATATGTCTGTGTCATTTGTCACTTTGTGTGAGGGGCTTTTTTTGTTGTTTCTTTCCTGGGTGTTCAAACCAGATAGTACAGACACTAGAGGTGTGAGGATCTAAGGAATACAGTTGTCTACCAGCAAATGTGTGGATTTTTTGGATGTGGACTGTTAGAGCCAAACTCTCCTGATTCAAAAATGTTTTTAAAAAATCGGTTTAAAGAAAACTGAAGCCTTGTTAATTTTACTGTATTTCTCAATGTATTACTGTTAAATTCAGTGTTGGAAATATGCAAATTTAGGAGCTGTCTTAGACTTAGACTGCATAAGTTGCCATCTATGTAAATAAGTGGGTTTATGATTACAAATCTTAAACAGACTGACAGCTCATCAATGTGGAGATTAATGGTAGGATGTTTGAAAATTGTAAAATATGTTGATGAATATGCATTCCAGTTCTGAAACCAATTCATTGCATCCATGTTTATTTCTTTTCTGAATTTGGGTTTTGCACATACTTAAATGATTGTTTTCCTGTCTGGGAAGCAGATTTTAAAATTACCCATATATGTATTTATAGAAAGTGTCTTATAATTTGATATACTTGAATATGCATGCCAGAAATGTACGGTGTACTCATTCAGTAGACTGAAGAGTACTTCAGTGAAGTCTTAAGATGCATCTGTTCAACCGTACCTATGAAAAGAAACAATGAATTATGGAGAAAAATGATCTTGGAGGTATTAAATTAAACAAACAAGCAAACTGATCCTTTAATATGGTAAATAATTGCATACCAAAAGCACATTCCATGAAACTGATAGTGGTACTCTGGGAAGAAAAAAAAATCAACAAAAAACCATCCAGGTTTTCTGTTAATTTTTTCTTAGCTCTTAGAATCTGAGGTAACATTTCTGTGACTTTCTAACACATTTTAGCAACAATACTGATGATGATCAAATCCTGTTACAATATTAACAGGCAGTATTTGTCACAAGGTACCTTTCTGCAGAGTAAGAATGTATGGGAGATTAAGATGCTAAGGTCATTGAATAGCCTGAATTGTAAGCTCTATCAGCTACAAACATCTAGAGCAGCTCTTCAAATGGAAAGTCATGTAAGATGTATTGTGCTGAGTGCTGCAATCTCCCCAAAGTCATCAGACATGTCCTGCAGAGACATTCCTTCTAATATTGAAATTATTAAATTATTTTGAAACTAGTGGATAAAATTTTGCAGCATCGGTAATTTAAATAAAATTACCATAAGTAGAAATTTTGTTCATTATAAAGCATTAAACAGGGAGTGCTATTAGAGTAGAAAGTGGAAAGTTTAAAATAAAGAGAATAGTAGAATAAGATCTAGTCTAAATATGCTGAATAAGACAGGAGGCACTGAATAAGTTTAGCTGATTGTTTGGAAGAGTTCAGAGAGGTGTGATAATCGAACTTAACCACACTGTCAATTTTAAATGAGATCCTGGCTTCTGTGAACAAGCATGAAAAATAATATCACAATTTCAACAGAAACAATTGCTTCCTTGAACATTTGGTTTTTTCTAAATTCTTATCATTGTTTTCTAGAAAATATAAAATACACTAAAGGAGGTTGGGGAGAAGAATGAAACACAAAAAAAATAGAGCAGAAGAACCAGAACTGTGAATTTGAAAATAATTCTGTATAGAAAGTGCATTTATTCCACACAGATTAGTGAGTGAATTGTTAGAAAGACAGATTTTCTGGTTTCCATGATTTTTTTATGTAGATCAAATAGAATTCTATAGAAAAGTTTATTCTCCCAGATAGCTTTTTCTTAATACTTTGTGCAAAAACCCACAGTCTTGATAGTGTAGTATTCCTAGTATGTGTATATGCTCTGTATATTTAACATAAAATAACGTTGTATATTTTATAAACATTGACAATAGTGACCTGTGAGTTGAGTGAAAAACAGAAAAGGAGAAGGGAAAAAAAACTACAGAAAAGTGAAAATACAAAACCCCCTATCCATTTTGAAAATAAAGCTTTATTTCCTTCCTAGACTAGAAATACTTAAAGAAGATCTGGTGAAAATCTTTTCAAAGAGTACCATGAAAAAAGTGGGTTAAAAAGTTAGAGAGAGGGGAGAGATAAAATACGGATTGAATTGTAGAAATTGGTCCAAATACATCTTACCTTTTTTTAGGTTGTAGCAACATTTAAATGGATGCAACATTTATTTTAAAATCTTCAAGTTTTATAGTAATTTTTCTTGTCTGTGCTCTTGACCTTCTGTTTCATTCTACTTGTTTGTAGTTAAGTTTATTGCACCATAAATATCCCAGTCTAATTTAGCTGATCTATGTCAAAGGTTCTTTTTAACACTATACCATTTCAAACACCAACAAAGAATCATCTTCCTAGGATTCTATTGAAAATGTATTGTCTCTTTGTTCCTCTGTTTCCTTTAATTTCTGTAATTGTCCTATTTTTTTTTTCCATGCCTGCTCCAAATGTTCTGATTTTCTTCTACTTTAGTACGAGCTGAGAGTAATTGTCATTGCAGTTCTGGAATTAGATGTAGTGACATATCAACCAGTACACAATAATACTTTATAGATCTTCATATTTTAAAAATCCTGAATCTCCATTGGTTTTTCCTTCTAAATTAGATCCTTCTAATTTTCTGAGCAGCAGAAGATCTTTTAAATTACAGATCAGGTTGAAATATGTATAACAAACTCTATCAAAACCAAAGAAATACTTATAAGAATAAAATACCATTGAAATCCTTATTTCAAATAGAGTGAAGAGATATCTTGGAAGCATGAAGAATAATATTTAATACCTTCTAAGAATTTGGTGTACCTTGTATATCTGTTACAAGATATGTAACAATAAGAATAGTTTCATTTCCTGTGTCCAGGAAAAGGCACTCTGTGTTGAAATGCAATCTTAAACAAGGTGGATTCATTATCTTATATAGCAGATCCACTGTGGATTAAAATTCTTCAAATATTAAGAGATTCTAAAGGATGGAAGCTAGAGTAGGAGTAAAATCTTCTAGTTTTGTTAAAATAAAGTGAACAAATATTGTCATTCAGGTGTCATCAGCTTTGCTGTTCACAAGAGTAGAAATTCTTATGTGCACTCCACCATCATTAATTATCACAATCAAAACTTCATAATCAGTTTTGAAATCCTCTGAATAGATGTGAAAAAATACTATGAACTGTGCTGTCAATTAAATCATTGGGAGGAGCTGTAGGTGTTCTACATCCACATAACTGCAAAGGCAGAGTTATAATTACAGCAGATTTTCTTAACTCTGACAAGTAAAAACCAGCTTTCCTTTAGCTGAAAAATTAATATTAGTATATTACAGTTGTTTGCTGAGATATAATAATTTTGTGAAAGAATCACGCTGTGTAGCTGGAATAAAAGAACTATGCACAGTGGTATAAACTTAAGGAACACTAATAATTTGTCGTGCCTGAATAAAGACACCATTACTAAACTACAGGTAAATCTGGAATGAAGACCAATATTTCTGTCACTTTTTTTAAAAACAGTAGTACAAATGAAGGACAGTTAAAAGCTATATAAAGACTGGTACAACTAAGAGCTCAGATGAGATTTGTGTTTATGGAAATTTGGATTTTGTGAATTATGGAATTTTAGTTTCAAATTAAGGTACTTTGGCTAATCTAATTGGTGGACTGATCCAAATTTAGAAGAACTTGAAAAGCATCCACTGGCATGTGTGAATTTTCCATGAGAGACAGCAGAAAAAAATTTTCAAATTTAACAAGGAAAATATTTAAAAAAATAACAATATAAAAGCAACACTTATATGTGCCTGCGAGAAAGATCCACTGCAAAAGCAACTTGGCACAATATCACAGTATCAAAACTGTTATCTTTCTTCACTGTTCAGTAATTTTGTTTGGAAAAATTATATTCAGTTTCCAATGTGTCAGAAATTGTCATATGGCTACTTCTCTATCTAGTTTTTCAAATTGAACTTAAATCTAGTATGCACTACCTTTAAATCTTATCCTGATCTCTTAACAAATTGACTAATTATGACTTTCTCACTCCTTAGTACAAACAAGGAATTTAAATTCTAATATTGTATTCTGGCTGAGCTGGAGCAGGAGGCTGTGCAAAACTGATTTTAAGCCATCATTTTTTTCTGTTGTCATAGAATAGGAGAATTATTTATTGCAAGTACCCAAAATAATTTTGAGCAGCCTCAGAACTCTGTTCTGAAACATCCAATCATTTGTGCTTTATGAAATACTATATGCCCTGCTCTGGGGAGTGAAATACTTCAACCAGAGATGTGATTCATCAGTAAATTATTCTTCTACATCCCGTCCACTGAAAATAAGATGCTGTGAACTAAAATAACTTCCTCTGTGTGTGAGGAAACAATGACTATTTTACTCTTTGGGCCCTGATTTTATAACATAGGGATGTTAAGATTTATTTTAGGAATGTACAAGCTGTGCATCAAGTTGTTTTTCATCAAAGACAAACAACACTGAGGTAACAACATAACACCTCAGTTAATTTGGCAGGTTAAATCCATTGTCAGGGTACAAGAGGCAGCTAAAACAATAGTTTGAGGAAACATGGGGAAATGGTTGTTCCGAAGCTCTTTGCATTTGAAAGGTGCATGCAAGAATACACAATTAATGCTATGTCTGCAATTTATGTTTACTGTTACTTGTTTCCTTCTAGATTTTTGTGGTTTTAAGAGTAATTGGCTAGTTGTGAATCTGTTGCCTTCGTCTTGAGTGAAGGAAGTCAAAGTGCTTAATAGAGGTGGGACAGAAGCAGCAATTTACAAGATGTTCCTACCACAGTGTAAATCTGAGATAATTTTCCTCCTCTTTCTTTTGATTTAATGTTCTGTATGTAACTGCCCTTTGAAGAGTTTAAGGATCAAAGAGATGTTTTAATATCTTCAGAAAAATACTTTATACAAAGATTGATCAGTCGGTTTTAGCATTTTACTCCCAATAGGGATGCGAGTTTGCATCTGCATGAAAATGTAACTTATCTCCCTCTTTGTCAGCACTCCAATTCCTAGTAATTCCAGTAAATACTTTATAAATTAAGAATCATTGTAAAGACTATATTTAAAAATGAATTATCCCGTACTAGAGTCTTTTGTATGCATTACAATATGCAAAGGTAACCTGGACATATTAAATTTTTTGAAAATGTTTTATAAATGACACATTTCTATATTGAAATTGTTATTCAATTTGTAGACTATATTTGAAGAGATTAATTTATTTTTAATGATTTTTGTCTAATTTATTGATTAGAATACAGATATGATTTAGTAGAAGTAAGTGTTCTGTATCATTTCTAAGCAGAATTACATTATCTTATGCATTCAACTAGTGCCACCTTTTTTTTTGTGCAGCAAGGATTCTTCCACGTCTTTATTGACAGTCTTCCTTTTACTGGTGATGTGCTGATGCATGACAGCTCCGTGAAGAGTTCTCTTTTGTAACCTAAGTAACCTACCTGTGCTTACTAGAGGTTTATGAACTATTAGATCATACAAAAAGGTTCACCACAAAATTAATGCCCCAATTCCGCCAGAAACTTCACACTTCTGGGCAAGCTAGAGAATATTGGAAAAGCTATGAAGTATAAAATCATTCACATTCAGGTGCTGAGTTCTGCTATGCTTTCATACAGTGACCATTTCACTGCCAGTTATCCACTTGCCATTTAAAGATAGACCTATAAATTCTGCTAGGCTGTTCTTGTAAGAAAAATAGCTAATACAGCTAGTGTACCTGGCTGTTTAGTGCAGTTTTGGAGACAGGTGACTTCAAGCTTAGTGATTTAAAAAGATACACTGTGTTAAGGGACAATGCTTTTTTTCTCTGAACAAACAAAAATACTATAGTGGCAGTTTTCTTTATCTTTCTTGCTTAGGAAGTAAGTAAAATTAAATAAAAATTATCTGAGAATTACTTCTAAGTGTTGTTACAAATCTAAGTCTTGTTATAAATTGTGGTTTGTTTCAAGTTCTGCTATAAGTAAGTCACGGATCATATGCCAAAAATGTTAACAAATGTCTGAAATATCTGAATAAGACTCTCCAATACTAAAGCTGTGTTAAAGGGGGCATAATTTATTCAGGCCTGAGGTCCCACGGGGGATACTCCCAGCCTTATGTGGACATGTGATTTTACAAGTGTATTGCTTATATACAGTTGCTACATGCATTTTACCCATTACAATAAATCCCACCCCAACTCCCAGAGATTCAGTCCTTTGTTTTGTCTGTCAGCGCATTCTTGAGCCAGATGTCTTCCTCTTATCTTCCAACTGTCCTTGTTGAAAGCAGCTTTTGCATGCCTTGTTTGTCTGCTAAAATTTCACAGGCATAGTGAAAATGGAATTAACCCTTTTGGTATCAATTCTCCCCCTTTTACCTTTGGTAACAAAAATACTCTTGAATTCTAATTTGTTCCTGTTGCCTGAACTAACTGTTGATTTCAAGGAAACTGGCATGGATCTCAGTGTTCAACCAGCAGAATATTTATCCAGCTAGTCAGACAAAGTGGTACAAGTCCGCTGAGCCAGAAACTACTTGGTCCTACCTTAGCTTTAAGGTAGCTCATGAATGTAAATATAGAGATACATATTCACAGCTGCCACTTTCTTGTAACTTGTACCTAATGACAGATTTCTACATAGCTTTCTCCTGGGTTATTAATTCCTTGTATCAGAAGTAAATCTTCCACTTCTAACTTTTTCTGCCCCAATATAGAAATTTGCTTTGTTGATGGCAAAAGCTTGCAAAATCTCTTCAGAAGTTCATCAGAGTAATTGAATTGGTCTTCTTTTTTTTCACTTCTGAATGTTATATTGAACAGAATTACAGATTCTATTGCATCTAGAAAGTCCAGTTACATCCATCATCTAGCTAAAAAAGTGAATTTTCCCTTTTCTGTACCACTTAAATGCTTTAAAAATGCTTTCAGCAGCTTCCATTGCTGTTTGTAGGTATTTTTTTTTTAAACTTCAAACTGCAGTGCTTTTATTCTGATGGCTTTAAAGTTTGAAATTGTATGATTCTATTTCATAACAGTAATGACCTTTCCTAAATGAGCTATTGAAGCTGGATACAGAGGAGTGGTGCTGTGCCCCTGACCTTTTAGATGAGTTTCAGAAGTCTGACCTAGGGGCTGCCAGGTGCTGCAAAAGCCTGAGTGTAGGCATTACTTATCAATGAGGAAGTAGGTTACGCAGGTGGAGGGACCAGAGTGATGAAGTAAAATGTTCAGAAATTTAGTGGAGAGAAAAGACTGTGGAAGGCAAATAGCTTAGCAGGATATTTGGGTCAATCAAATTTTCTAATGCTCTAATTTTAATGTACTCCATTTCATAATGAGATGGCATGACCTGATACAGAGAGACTTAGTCAATGTATTCCAGTGTAAATGATTTTATCATGTTTCTTTTCAATTCAAGACAGTGTTACATGCTGACTTCCAATGCATTATTCTTTCCTATTTCATCATGGATTGCTGAGATATAAATCATTTTTCTATTGCTGTGCCCACAGGCTATTTACTCTTTCATCATGTTCTTATCAAACTTCAGTCTTGTTTCTTGTATGTTAGCTGTTACCAGATCACATATTTATTTGAAATAAACATTAAATGGACTGCTTGGTGATTCTTGAGAAAACTGATAATGTTTTGTACTTTGAGGTGGGTGGTGAGTGGGTGTCAGACTTATTGCCAAGAAAATTGTGTTTTGAAGGGAGTTAACAAAAACAGATTAAGTGTAGATAATTTATAGTCCACAGGCCAGTTCAAAGCCTACCTTTTTATGAGCTGTAGTCTATTCTATTTTTTTTTTGTTGATATTGCTGGACAACATTACAGTGTAGGTTAATGTGTGCCCCATCACATTGTTTGCAAACTCTCAGTTTTTAACAAGACTAACATAATATTGAAAAACTTGACTGTCACAGAACCACAGAATCACAGAATAAGTGGAGTAGGAAGAGACCTTCAATGATCATCAAGTCCAACTCCTGGCCTGGCAGAGCACCATCCCCAAGGGTCACACCATGTGCATGAAGTGCATCACCACTACAGATTCAGATGAGGGAGACTGAAACACTAGCCTATAATTTTAGTGGTAAAAAATGTGTTTAGCATTATGAAGCCTAAATACCAGGGATGGGAAAACCCATTCTAATACATTTATATATGCCTACTTAAAATTATTAAAAATATGTAGCAAATTTTATGCCTGTGTGCTTATATGTAGATATTGGTGTCTGATCCTATCTAGATCACAGCTGACATGTATTTTTATTCCAGGCTGCAGTGGTGGATGAACTAGAAGTTTGATCTGCTGGATCCAAAGGTCTCTGATCCCCTATCTTCTTCTCACATTCCTTGAGCAAGTTTCTTGATAGGCGCTCTCTTAGCTGTGTCTTTGAGGTCCTCTGACATCCTCCAGTCGTCTAAAGTTGGCTGTTGTCTTACGACATCCAGACTTAATTTGCTCATTCAGAGAGTTCAGTGAAGAAGTTGAAGATATTCCCTCCAGCTCTCAACAACAAAAAGCAAAAAAGTGTGGCGGTGCAAGTGGCTGCAGCCACCCTGACCCCTGAAGATCCAACAGACATCTGGCTGTGGTGGTCAGGCACTGAAGCATAACCTCTCACTCCACAGTTAGGGTGAGAGCCCCTAATCCCCCAGTTCTTCAGTTTACATATTTTTATGTGATAGGTTCATGTTTTCTCCTCCCTGTTCTGTGTAAGTTTGTTAATATTCATTTCCCCTAAGTTAATATGTATTAATTCTAGAAAATTCTGTGGTACTCAACATCCCATTGGTTCCTTCCCTAAATTCAGCCTATGTGTTATTTCCATTTGTTCCCTTGCCCTCAACCCTGCCTCCTGTCAAGTATCCCATTTGCTGTATCCCTTAGCCCCATCTTTCCTATCCCCACTGTAAAATCCCTGGACACCCTCCGATCTTCGGCTCTCCATCTTCTCTCCCCATTGTCTCACCTCAATAAACCTTCTGCGTAGAAATTACATGGAGAGTCCACTCTCTCTCCTTTCTTTGCCTCTGCCTGCGTGCCTTCACACCCTGTTCAGAGACGGCTCCCTCAGGTGAGGAGTGCACCCTCGTCTGCTTGCACTTCTGTGTGTGTCTGTGCCTGCCATAGTGCAGTCAGGTTGCGGCTAGACCTCTGGGCTCTCTTTGAGCTAGCACACAAAACTTGACAAAAAAGTCCAGACAAAATAACCCCCACCTTATTTGCATGATTAGCTGGAGACTTCCAAAAATTCTTGTCCATTGCAAGTTGGTCATGACGTTCCTGGGCAGTTTTCTTTTACAGCTTCTTTTTATGGGTAATGGAGGAGTAGCTGAAGTCTCTAGAGACAAATGTCTTGACCCCCATTTGTAACCTTTCCTACTTTTTCTTTTCTTGTCTTTGTCCTTGTAAAGGAGTACTCTGTGTGCATATGTGTGTCTGGAGGTGATCTGTCCAAACCTGTGCAGTCACTACATCTTGAATTTGTCAACCATATTGTGGCATTGAACAAGCTAATTTAAATTACTTCTGTTACTCCTGGCTGATGTTATCTACAGTCATGGAAAACAGAGGGTAAGGGTTTGAATTACAGGTAAGCTACAGTATGTCTTGTGCCTGTCTCTGGTCAAGTCTCATTTTTCCTTTTACTGGTCTCATTACTTCTTCTTCACCCATAGAATCAGAAAAATATTTGCTTTTGTGTAATTCAAATTAGGATTGAAGCAAGATAAGGGTTAATTTAAAACTGGTAATTAACTGGCATTCAATGAACTATGCATTCAGCATTAGTAATGAAACAAATAAATCATTATACTAGACATTTAAAGCTGTTAAGACAATGCATTTCTTAACATTATTATAGAAGTAATCCCAAAAAGTCTTTATCTTCCTGTCCCCCCATTCAGCACGCTTAGGTTTCAGGCCTCTTTCCCCTTTGTGACCCATATACTCTTGCTCTTATGTCCCTGGTGTCTTTCCAGCCTAGCTTCTGCTCATGCTGCTCCTCAGACCCTGCCAACATAACAACAGTGAGAAAATCCCCACAGCCCCAGGCAACTTAGGGTGGGGGTCTCACATGCTGCCCCACACTGCCAGCACCAAGCCAGATGCAGCACCCTTGGGAAGGCTTCTTTGCACCCCTTTGTGGGGTTGCAGTGCAATGAGGAAACAGGTGGCAATGCACAGTCAGACCATGTCCGCAGTCACTGCTTACTCCTGTGTCTCTACAGCCAGCCACAGATTTTCATGCCTCATTTATACTTCTCTTTATGCTGATTTCTTTTGTCAAAAGTCTCTTGGTAGTCCTCTGGTTGCTCTGAAATCTGACAGTCTTCCTCTCACACATGATCAGTTTGGTGACAAATATCTCTCAAACAGTTTTGGCTTTTCAGTCATGCACCCTATGTATGTTTAGCCTTCTCTTCTAACAGCAGTTGTCATCCAGACCATTTTGCCAAGAATGGAATGTCTGGAATCATCATATGATCCCAATTTTATGAATAGGAGAATCAAGTCAAGAAGGTTTCCTGAGGACAGATGATATCAGCAAGTGAGGGTAGATTCCAAACTTTTAGTCAAGCACTGAGTGTGCCAGTGGAAATAGAGGTGTCAGGGCCAAGGGAACTTTGGACAGTGGGAATTGTCCCAGTCCAGCCAGGACAGGACAGGTTGGACTGCAGAAGGGAAAGCAATGTAGCCAAGCAAAAGCACAGTGGAAGAGAGATAACCTTTTGGTGTTCTCCACAAGATGCTGCAGTGATAGTTCCCTCAGCTTGGTGTCTACTGAACAGTCTGAAGGAAAAATCTGGCTTCCATCATGGTAACACCAATGTAAGGAGATATTTTCTGTTTTCTCTTATGGCAAAGCTCCCAAGTGAAGTCTGTCATAAGACTTACGGAGCCCAGTGCAGCACTGATATTGCTGTGCCATGCTGCTGAAACCTCACTGACTTCAGTGGGAATGAGCTATCTGGTATAGGAGATTTGTGTCTGGGAGAATTACTGCTATACATCATGGTCTAGAATCACTGTTTAGATCTGTTTAGAAAACTCATATGCAAAATAAAATTACTTTTCTTTTTACCATTGATATAGAACCTAATGTCTTGACTTTCTTAAAAGTATAAAAGAGGAGTATGTGTCTTAAGTGTTGTGACAGATCTGAGACATTTTATGAGTATACTACATGTCTATAATTTATTTATTGACCTTCAAAATCCTATGGTTTTTTCCCCTTTTATTTTATCTCAAAAATACAGTACTATTTTATTCCATCTTTTTGTTACAAAATTTTTCTCTGTTTCTTCATCAGGTGAATTCAGTTCAGCCTCAAGTGTTTTTGTTTTTCTTTACCTTCTTTCTTTTTTTTTTTTCCCCTTTGATGAAGATAGTCTATTAGAAAAGAAGAAAAACCAAAACCAAATAAACAGGTGGATCAGGTAATACTCTGTCGGTTGCCCCATTAGTAGCCTTTTAGTTGTGAAGGGAAAGCCTAAGGCTGTGACTAATTTAGATTTCATCTCTTTATTCTTGTCTGCTAGGAATGCTATTATAGGAACTTGTCAGTTCATAATGTGCTACCATAATTGGTTCACCTGTTCAGGCTGGAATTGGACTAAACTGTTCATTTACTCTGCTGAAGTGCAGACTGTACAAGACTGGGAAATGTTATTTTCAAAAGAAGTGTTTTTGTCTGTGGAATCAGAAAGTTTCACCATACTCAGCGAAATCAATATAATTGTTGAAGTCTAAAAGAATTACCTTCAGGTGTAGGGAATATTATATTTGAAAAACTATTTTTTTTTTTTTTAGAGAAATTGCCTTCCATTTCAGCTGTATGTTGCCTAGAGACACTAGCAGAATTACAGGTGTGTTTGCTTTTTGGGTATAAGCACCTATGCAAAGCAAAACTCGTCTTACAATGGAATGCATAAATGTGTGTGGTTTGGAAATGTTCACAGGAAGAAATAGTTGTGTACATAATGCCACACAAAGAACAATGTTGTGTAGATAATTTTAGCAGAGCAGAAGTTTTTAGTCTTAAAAAAATAATCTGAATCAGAGTTGTAGCTTTTGCATAGTATCCTCGTATCTAGAAACCCAATATTTAGGATTCCTTCAGGCTAGTTTACCCCTTATTTAAATCTCCTATGAATTTGAGTTTCTATTGAGAGTTTGAAGTAGGAAAAATTCATTTTTTTAATGTTTCCATAAAGATTAGAGTTCACAAGTACATGAGTTATCGGTACTGAATGGGCAAAGGATTATAACAAAGCAACCTTGTTTTGACAAACTCCATGGATCATTTCCATCTCAACAGCCCAACAATACTTTTCAGACAGCAGGCTAACTGTTAGGCTGTGCATTCACATTTAGTAGTATTGTTTATTACCCAATTCTACCCAAGATGTAGAATAGCAAAGGGGTAAGGCATGGGCAGGTAGAGGACAGAAAGTGAGGGCCACTGCCTTGTGATCAGCAGAACAAAGCACACCCATGAGGCGATGTGCCTCGGGTCAGTGATAAGCCAGTCAGCCATGGTAGTGATAGTCTGAAGCAAGGAACTGGACAGGGGTGGTACAAAGGCCACCTTCCACAAGCTGTGGGTGGCTCTAATTTGGGCAAGGCAGGGAGGATGACATTCAAAAAGTCACAGAAATACAGTGATTGAGAAAGACCCTTGGAGGTCTCCAGTCCAAGCTCCTGCTGAGAACAGGAACTGCTGTCCCAGTCAGGGCAGGTTGCTCAGTGCCTGGCTCAATCATGTTTGGATGCCCTCAATGACAGAGATTTTGCAGCATTCCTGGGCCCCTGTTCCATATTTAAACACAATAATGGTGTCAATCTTTTCCTTTTTTCTAACTGGGATTTTTCCATCTGCCATCTGGGTTCTAGGTATCTCCCACCTCAGTTATTTTACCGACGGAATTTGCAAAAGAATCTAGGGAACAAGAAACTTAAGGGTGTCTTTAAGCATTCCCACAGTCATTACTTGTAACTAGAGAAATCATGAGCTAGTTATATCTGTCCTCTGAAAAGTATGAGAGTTATGCTTCCTATGCATGAGATAACTTTATTGTGAGGTTGTTGCAAACAAAAATGTAAGGATGAAAGTCAAAAGTGCTTGAAAATACAGGTTTGTACTGATGGCATAAAGGCATGTTTAAATTAAAACATAACATCCCAGCTAGCATGTCTGTCTACCTAATTAATATTTACAATTTCTGCCAGGGTTTTTATGCTTTGGAGTGGGCTAGTCATGTATGCAACTATCTTGTCAATAAAGCTTGTTAGTAGAGTCATCAATGGCAGTAATTTCTTTTCTGTTGTTTAAAATCATATGAATTTCTCAAAGTGTTTCTCTTTTGGTTTCTGTTCATCGATGTTAAGTATAGCAATGGTAATATGGATGGAGACCTGAACTTCTTCTCCTCTCCAAAAACTTTTTGAATAATGATAACCTTAGTCATATCCATAATCTTCTGAAACATAATATTCAGTCTTCATTTAATTTATACCGTGAGGAAGCAGGAAACATGCTTTTAAAACATATGATATTTAGCTTGGTATGGGGTTTATGTATTAAAAAACCAGGGATTCAGAACTGGGAATTATTCTCTCCTTTCAGGGAAGATTTCAGGGAGGTATCTTGTATCTCCATAACACTTACCATTAAAGAAATTTGACATCTGTGACAATCTTTTATTTCCATCAAAATAATAACTTAATTACTTCCTTGTGTTTGCATTTAATTGAAAGTAATTTAAATTATTAGTAGTGGCTTTATTTAGCCATTGTAAGTCATAGGAAGAAATTAGTCAGCAACTCACTTTAACTGGGTCTACTGTTATCACACTCATTAAATTTTATTGGCTGGATCTGAGCCTAGCTTAATCCAAGCTTGTATTTCCACTTGAAAGGTCATCACATTGGCTGATTTTCGAGACTCATTCTTTCTAGGTGTTGCAACATGTCAGTATAACACAGCATAATTTTTATGTCCCATGTAACAGTTAAAAGGCTTAAACAGTTGAATTGGCTTATTTAAAGAGCTTTTATTCTTGGGTCACTTAGGCTGCTTTTGAGTTCTACATACCCCACACTTAATTGTGCAGAGATCTTGATTTAATTTGTATTTATCTGTCATTTCACACCTTGCTCATGGGCAAGTCAAAAATGAAACAAATCAATCCCTCAGCCATTTTAAAGTAAGTATATCTTACCTAAAAATTAGAAGTAATCCACTTTCCCAGAGATATTTAGAGACAATAGAAATTAATACTGAAACACTGTCTAAAATATTTGCTGATGTGTTCCTAAATTTGTCTCTCCTCCCAAGATGATCCATTGAACTGAGCAGGCAGCTTGTCAACATGATAATTAATAAAGAAAATAGAGCAGTAGGCAAGAACAAATTGTTGGCAAAAGTACTGTAAAGGCATTTATGAGGTGCTTTAAATAATTAGCAACATAACACAGTAAATGCTCAGTTGTGGTGAACAGATGGGTGGGAGATTGTGGAAACTTGCTGAGAGTTTCCACAGGTGGATCTAATAATTCCAGCTGCTGTTGCTCACAGCGTTGGTCTCAGAGTTACATGCCAAAGTACATCTTAACTTTTGGAAAGTACCTTATGAAAGTGTCAAAAAGGCAAGGCAGGGAGAGACTTAACCACTGACCACATCTTTGTTATTCTACAAGAGCATTTTCTGGTATCATTCAAAGCAGAGACTGTTGGTTGTCATGCTAATTCTGTGGCTGTGATGGCACACAATTTAGAGAGTATGCACGATGAAGCCTTTACCTTTAGCCTATTTGTGAGAAGAGATCTATTTCTGCCTTTAGAATATTGTGCAAATGTGTCCAGATAGAATCAAGGATGTATATGCACTTTTTTTCCATGTGATATAATGCCTCCCAGTCCATAACCCTGTAAATCTACCACTAATTAACTAAATAAAATAATGTGGATTAATTGTTTCTGTTAGGGTTTGGGTTCATAAGAGTGTATTGTCTGCTTTGTGTTCATCTGAAAGTATAACACGGCTTTAATCCAGTGCAACAATTTTGAACAAGGCCTACCCCCTGAAGTTCAATTTCACTTTGTTTTCTTGGATACTTCTGCAAGAGAAAAAATCCCTTTGTAGCAAACTGTGTTGAGTGCTTTGTACTGGTCTGATGAGCTGTCTCTGAAATATAAAATAAAGAGAGAAATTACAGTTAATTTTATAAATCTTCTGATCACTTGAGTTGCTTGTTGTTTTTATCTGGGTTGCTTGTTGTTTCCTGGTTTTGATATTTTGTACAGTTTTTAAAAACAGAAGGAGTTCCCAACTAAACCATTTAGCTTTAATAATGAAACTGTGAACTCATGTCACTGCTGAAAGGTAAAATGAAGGCAAGGATGGTATCACATGTTTCAAACATTCAACCTAAGAAATTCAGAGGTAAGGCTATCCTGAAAAATCTACAATACCCAGAGGAAAAAAAGAAGGAAATCAACTCAGAAGGTAGTCTTAACAGGTTTAAGACAACCTTATCTCTTTCCCTTAATGGCAACACAAAGAAGAATAAAGAAGCAGAAATTAGAAAAAATTATATTTGAACATATCTGTGGGCAAAACCCAATATCTAGGTTCAAATTATATTCACAGAAGGATTTCAGTTTAACTATATTTATGTGTCTATGGCTTATTATAGAAAAATAAAAGGGAGGCCAGGAAGATTCTAAGGTCTAGAGTATTTGTAAATGAGGATTGAGGTGACTGCATGAACAGAAAGCCTTTCCAAAACATGTTCTGCTTAAACATTTTCAGATAATCGCAAAATCAACGTTCGAAGGGACGTCTGGAGATCATCCAGTCCAATTCCCCTGCCAAGGTAGGGTCACCCAGAACAGGTTACACAGGAATGTGCCCAGGTGGGTTTGGAATGTCTCCAGAGAGGGAGATTCCACCACCTCCCTGGGCAGCCTGTTCCAGTGCTCTACCCCCCTCAGTGTAAAGAGGTTCTTCCTCACTGAGATGGAACATCATGTTGCCTTCATTTATGGCCACCACTCCTCATTCTGTCATGGGGAACCAACTGAAAACCCTCTTCGCACCATCCACTTTTGAGACATTTATATGCATGGATGAGATCCCTTCTCAGTCTTCTCTTCCCTATACAGACCCAGCTCCCTCAGCCTCTCCTCCTAAGAGAGATATTCCAGACCTCAAATCATCTTTGTGGCCTCCAATGGGCCCTCTCTAGTAGCTCCTTGTCTTTCTTGTACTGAGGAGGCTAGAACTGGACACAGCACTCCAGATGTGGCCTCACTAGGGTCAAATAAAGAGGGAGGATCACCTCCCTCGACCTGCTGACCACACTCTTTCAAGCGCAGCCAAACTGAAGAATTCTTGTTGCCTTTGGAACGGGGATTAAATCAGGGTCTAGTCCAAACTGAAGAAAGTTGCAGAGAATTGACAGCAAGTTTCAAATTGAGGTCTTTAAAAAGTATTGTAAGTAGTAGCTAGTAAAGACCATGACTTCAGTTGAAGTTCAGCTAAAGAATTCTGTTGAAATGCTACACTTAAAATAAAAATGGAAGTAATTCCAAGTCATTTTTCCTTGCTTTTGGAGGGAAATAATATCCCTTTTTTTTTTTTTTGGATGGGTTTTAATGACCTGTCATCTCAGCTTTTTGTTGAAGGAATATGGACCTTCCGGATTTTTTTTTCCACAAACCTTGCTTTCCTTTGTTTCTGGGGCGATGACATTCTGGTCCTTTCTGGAGTATTCTTTAAGCTTACAGAAATATATTTCATTGAAAAGCACTCTCATCAGGAGGTGGCAGTATGAATCCTAATGTGCATGTCGATGGAGGCAGTTTCTTTTGGATGAAATAACCTTTTATTTCATAACTCAGATTGGTATAACCCTCTTTTGAGCCCTGTGCTTAAAGTTGAGACTTCTGATTTAGCTTTATTTTCTCTGTTTGGTTTTTCCAGGCTACAGTTCAAATTATGTCTAGAATAGCATGTAGACTTCAAGTGCTCAAAGCTTATAAGCCAGCTTCACTTAAAGGTCATGAAAATTATCTCATTAAAATTCAGAGGGTTGATGTAATCTACAATTAGGAAAGACAAAGAGAAAAACTTCCAATTTTCTGGGTTGTTTGCTTTTTCTCAAACCAATTTTAAGAGGTTACAGCTCTCTCACCTTTTGTACTTGAACAAGTGACTGACTTTAACTCAGCAGGTGTTTGAATGAACTCAACAGTAATTTCTGTGGTGAAAGCCTTCTTGGCCTATCCTAAGACTGGGTCAGAAAGAAGGAACATTATTTAGATAGTCCTCCACAGGCATATAAAATTTCTTACACCAGTCTTCCATCATGTCAGTTTTGTAGTTCTTTAAATCTGTGTGTCCAAAGTCTATCAAAAATACAGAACTCTTCCAGGAGCCTTTATATTCTTGTCCAATTTTTGCTTATCCAGGGGTATTGTATGCTGAAAAAAAGAATAAGCAAGTTGTCTAAGATATATGGAAGAAAAAACATCATGCATGTGGCAACCAAATTTGAAATCTTCACTGTAATATTGTGTCAATGTTAAAAGTAAACCTTCTTTCTTTTCTTCTACCTTTTCATACCTGCCCTCCCCATTCCCAGTTTTCAGTCCAGCTTGATAAGTAGACCTGAGGTCACCACGTTCCAGTGCAGTTTCTACTGGGTATCTTTCTCCTTTTGATTTCACTACTTAAAAAAAAATCACATGAATTGACTGAAACATTAAAATATGGTAACTTAACTGAGATTCCCCCTTGTGCTGAGGTCTCTGGTATGGCTTCAGTGTAAAGTACCTGGAAATCCAGCATGACCCTTCAGCAACTCCCCTGTGATACATAAGAATGTTGAAGGGTTATCAATCAATGATTAATGTGGACAGAAGAACTACGGCTTTACAAGATACTTTGTTGTTACTGTGTATCTTTAGAGTTTATAGAAATATTATATGCTTTATATACTTCTGCTGATTATTTTAATCAAATATTACTGGAAATTTTCAAGAAAAAGTGTGAATAAATAGAAATGTCATCTTACCAGTTTTAGGTAAATTGACTAAAAGTCCCCAAACCTCAGGAAGTATTAACTTGGAAAACGCAAAGTTTAGTTTCAACAATAAATCCTACATTATGGAAATGCACCTATGGAAGTTAAATATCTTGAAAATCAGCTTGGTCTAATTTGGAGTCCCAAACCCTAAAGTAGTCCAACAATACTGTAATACTGTATACAACATACAAAACCCATATGCAAATGGTAGTCAAAAAACAATTTGGAGTTCAGTGGTAGTCATAGAACCTGTGTAATGTAGACTCAATTGTCATTCTTTTTTGTCGTAGGGTTTGTAATAGGTCTCTGTCACAGTGGCTCTAATTTGCCTCATACTCCAAACATTCCATTATGAAAGTACAGAATTACCATTGGGCATAATAAATAATACGCAAATACTTTGATAAATTTTAAATGCAAATTCAAGTACTCTCTTACTATGATATATATTCTATTTTGCTTATTCCATGTAAGGTTTCAAATGTAAAAATTGGTGGCATTATGCTATGGTATATAAATATTCTGATCAGTCATTATAAATTATAATCCTTTAGAAACTATTCATTCCAAAATTCCCGTGGAAAAAATGACTCAAAAATGTTACCAGCTGTTCAATTTTGAAAACATCTTGAGTATTTAGACTTCTAATTCAGCTTATGTTATTTCAACTGCTCAGGATTTTTTGAAAAATCTTCCCATTTTGCATCCTCCAAAAATGTAAAATATATTAAATTAAAATGAGAAAGCACAGTCTAAATAGGAGCAAAGGTAGTAATGATTTTAAATGCTTTTGATTGCTTTTAGCGCTATCAGCTAGTTTAGTAAGGTACCTTCCTCTAGTTATTGTGGTAGAAAGGGGCACAAAGAAACAAATCAACAAAGGGAGAAGTGTTGCCTTTCAAATTATTACCTGAAGAGGTGGGATAAGAGAAAGGAAACATTTGGTGAGAGAAACTGATGATACAAAATATGTTTTCTTTTCTTTCTTTCGCTTAACTTCAATGACAGAGAGCTTTCTGAAATTCAGAAAAGCAAATTAAATATATTTAAATTTATTATTTGCATCTAACAGTTTTTCCAGCTCAATTTATACACTGTATGATAATTCACTGTCATGGTTTACTTAATTTTCAGTTTTTGGAATCAAAATATAGTACAGTATTTTCTGAACTTACTTCTTGTCTAAAGTGCTATCAGTAAAATTGCTAATTTGAGAGCCCATACTGTCTTCTACTAATATGGACTCTGGACTCTTCATAGATTTCACAATGTGGTGTTTTTCTGTGAAATCTCTGTGTAGGATGTAAATGCTACTAAATATTTTCTCAAGCATTTTTTTTTTTAAACAAACTTTGAGACTCTCTTTAGGCCAGTCCTCTCATGGACAAAGAGGAATAGTTAAATCCTTTTAGATTTTACTGATTAGTAAGTCTTATGAGAAGATAGAATGAGGTGAATTTGGATAGAAAGTTCTAGATAGTATATAAAGCTTAGCATGAAAAAAGAATGTGGGGAAAAGGAGAGGTTAAAATTTATCTTCATTTTGTTTTTGCAGGGTAGAAGGGACAAAAGGGGATTTTTAAAGCATTTCCACCAATAGTAATGTCTTAACTGCCATTTGTAAAATGGAGAAACAACCAGCCTATGCATTAAGCAGAAATGCATATTCACCCCCCAAAAAATAAAATTAGGGAGTTTTTCAACGGACACAATTTTTACCCATCACAAAAAATTCTTTTCTTTTAGAATTAAGGAAAAGCTGTTTAAAAACACAGATAGAAGATGCACCATTAGGTAACAAAAGATGATTATATTAAGATCAATGTAGAACATCTACAGGTATTACCTTTTTCTTTTTTTTTTTTTTTTGCCATCTAGTAGGAGCCTTGAGAATCATAATCAAAAGAAAAGCAAACAAACTAAAAAGAAGTTGGGAGTTAGAAAGGATGAGTAGATTTTTAAGGAACATTTCACTGGTTATCAGGGTTTATGCCTCCAAACAGGAATTCAACATAAATAATCTCGTAAAAAAAGTAGCTGCTTTGTGTAGATACAGCCAGTCATAAGTGACAATAAACACTGTTATTCCTTGACTATACTTGGTTTCAGACTTATCAGCTTTTTAAATTAAAAATTCTGCTGAAGAAGAAATCTGAAAGGATGATTTTAGAAATTGGACTGGTGGGGATAAGTAAAAAAAACCCAAACCGCAAACCAATGTCAGTAGTTCTTCTGAGATTAAATCTCCTGAGGGATTAAGGTGAGAAGAAAGTTTTTATGACAGATATGTTTTATTTTATGGTCAGTTTTCCGAAGTGTAGACGTAGGAAGTAATTTTGTTAAGATCAGGAAATAAAGGAAGTCCTCCTCTTTGAAGTGTCTCCTGATGACATGCAGTTGTATGTATATTTCTTCTGAAGGATCAACCTTTTCCACAGAAGCTGTTAAGTGAGTTTGCCATTATATTATGGAAAATAAACTAATGGAAACACACAGGCAATCGTTTCAAGAAATTTTTGACCACATAAATTGAAAAGTTTTGCAACTGAGATAAAAACACAGCCAAGTCTGAAGTTTAAGAATATGACTTCTTTTGTAATGTTGACCATTCGACAGGAAATCTTGGGAGCTCATCTTCAAAAGAGAAAATTGTTTTCTACCTTCCTGGTTTGTTTTTGTATCTAGTGTTACAACTCTTGGTAAAGTGATTTTAAAAAAAAGGTTATTATGGAAATTACAGATTATGGAATCCTTATTTCATCCCTTGGTCTTCTAGAGAAAGTATTTTTCTGGTATCTTTGTGTTACAGTTTTTTATAGTCTTATACAAAACATGAAAAAGCCTAATATTTGTCTAAAAGCAACAGTACACAATTCAGCCTGTGTGAATCAGCTACCGTGATTACCCTGAAGATTATCTCTTCAGGATAACAATAGTATTTCACTATTGGATTGGAACTATATGGTCTCAAGCAGTCACTTCCAACCTAACAGTTCTGTGAGACTGTGATTCATGCTTAGTGGACTCAGTTTTCAAGGTGTTTGTTTTTGTTTTTGTTTTTGTTTTGTTTTCCAGTCCCAAACCATGCCTGATGCAGATGGTCAAAATTTGTTCCTTGATTTTTGGAAAACAAATGAAAAAAAAGTGAGTTTATATAAACTTGGCAAATGCCATAACATGAAATTATGCTCCCAAATATCATTGTAATTTTTAGGAGTTTTCACATCTATTGCTGACTGAGGAGAAATATGATCCAATCATCATTACACAGAATGTGTTTTAATGTATTGGCCCTCATGAACTATTGTATCACAGTTGCATACAAATTGCTTGTTTTGCAAAATGTACTGCAAAACACAAATGAATATGCTTTGAGGTATTTGCATGAATAACTAAAGCTAAACTCCTCTTATTAATTAGCACAGTCCATTTTGTATATGTACTGTCCCTGCATCTCTTACGCTTTGTGTTTAATTATCAGTCAGTTTGCAAGCATTAGTTATTTTTTTATTGGATAGCTAAGAGTTTAGTTGGAATCTTTTGTCTTTTCATAAGCAATAAGAAATAGAATTTGGCTTCTGGACATGAAATATGAAATAATGAATATGTATGAAATATTACATTTATTAACTGTTATGGTTTATGATAGTGGAAGGTCAATGTCAATCTAGCCAGTTTAATTATTCAGACTTTGCATGTGATTATATTTCTGTCTCCAAGTTAAGATACCTGAAATATTCCAAAACATTAGAAATCCTAAGGAGAAAAGGTGTTTTCCCCTTGTAGGATACCCTGTCAGCCTTCATTGTGTATAGTACATTTCATGCATCATTTCTTAAAATAAGTCTGTGCATAATAACATATTCATAAATAAGATATGCAAAATATTCTTAGAGAATATTATTCGGTGATGTACTGTGCCCAAAAATGTTTGTGTTGCCATTTATTTTTCCTTTTTGTGAAATTCAAAGAAAAAGTGGTAGATGTAGTAGGAAAAGTAGCCAACTGAATATTGTTATCTTTTTTTGGCAGCTGTCTGTCTCTCACAAGAGATCCCCAGTGTACAGTCGAGCTTACAAATAGCTTCATAGGCTATGGTACATTAAACTGGAAAACCTTTTTTGCTGTTTTTTCCTTTAATGCTAGATAAGTAGCAACTAGGTTAAGCTCAATTCAAATAGGATTCTGCTTGGATTTGTCATCAGAAAAATCAAAATTTTATTTGATGAAGTTGTTAGCCAGCCTAGTAAACTGAAAATATCAGGAAAATCCATGCTTCCCTTTTAATTCCTAGTCTTTGGTTAAGATCACATAAATTATCCTTTTTATGTTTTTGAATAGAAACAGGCATCGCAAAATCTGAATGAGCCCTTTCAGGCTCAAGGACAACAGGATATAGACCAGAGCAAGGACTGAGTCCTGTGTCTGAGGGTACTCTCTCTATGTACTTCAAACTTTTTAATAATTCTAAAAAATGAAGCTACGCCATCCTGTTGTTACTATGACGTTCACTCTGTAAAATTCTGCACTCAGAGGAAAAGCATCCTGTGCGTAGGGCAAGCAATCCTCTAACTAGGTAATCTGAAAAAAGTAAAAATAAGGTAATCTGCAGTTTTCCCTGTGCAAAGCCATTCACTGTGAAGTCACATGTTGCAGCATGTCTATTCTTTCCTACCACTTCATGTTAAAAAGCATAAACTGAAATTTTTTTATCTACAAACTCTTCTTCTGAGCTGAATATGTCTACAACATTAAAGCATAACCGTTATCTTTCTTCTGAGGAAAAGAACAGGTGTTTTTCAGTTAGTGTTGCATACACTATCATAATGGCATATTTTTAATGTGATGAATCAGGATAGGGCAATCATATTCATTTGACATAGTTCATCAAACTTTTCAAGCATTAGTACTTATTCGCAGTTGTAACTGGTTAAATAGTATATAAAACGTGCCAGAACATGACAAGTCACAAAATACCTTTAATTTCCCCTACCCTTTAGGTTTTAAACTTTTTAAAAATTAGAATTTTATCCAATCTTAATAGATTAAAACAATAAACTACGATTTTCTAAAATGCTCAAAATGACCATCCCCAGTTTCCAGTTCTGAATTTCTTCTGCCTGCTGCATTAATATTTATTAGGCACCACAGCCTAAACTGGAGATCTCCTTCAAAACCCGTGTTCTCAGAGATATTAGCAAAACTGAGAGTGTGTGAGAAGAGGACACAGTGTTTAATGATGCAGTCCCACAGTCCTTTTGACTCTCTGTATGAGGTGCTTATGGAAGTAGCCCAAACAAGTCTCTGCAGCTACAGACGATTTCTTCCCCTTTTGAACAATTTTGACAGATAGCAAAAAGGTGTCATGCCTACATGCAGGGGGTGCATAACATTTAGTGGATATAGAGCTTAGGTAGTAAGAGCTGCTACTCTGCTTTATTTCCATTGCAAATGTCATGTAACAGTGTGGAAATGTCACATCAGACACCCTCTTTTTCAACTGCCTCTGTTCTTTAATGTAATTGTTATCTCTATTTCCATTTTGGAAAGCTTGGTGTTTAGAAACTGAGGGTGAACTACTCAGTTTGGGATAAATTATCAGGGCTCCTGGAGTTAGGGCAGCTTACTCCAGCTGAGATCTGCCCTGAAGAACATAAAAAAAGAATCAGATAAATAAGCCTTGTAAGACTCTTATTTGACCTTTATCATAGCAAAATATTAGTAATTCACATCATGCTTGTCTGTGACCCTTCCAATCAAGAAGGCATTTGGTATTTCAGAGACAATTTAGGTCTAATGTAAAAAGGTGCATAACAAAAATATGAAAAGATATTTCCTTTAGCAGTGGTATTTTCCTCTCTACAGCCTTCACAAAAATGTGAGAAAATTGCATGGAGGGATTTGGTACCGTATGTTTCTTATCTTTGTTGATATTTTTTCCTTTAAAAAAAGATAGGAAAAAAGTGATGATAAAAATACCTCGTAGAAGGCTGTAAGATTTCTTTTGGGAAATCAAACGGTACGATGTGTATTGTGTGGTTCTGTGGGGATAGGGAAGAGCTGTTTATATTATCTTAAATGGAGGCCGAGGACCAGATGAACAGAGATTGAAAGAAAAAAAAAAGGGACTGGAATTTACTTTCCTTCCCAGGGAGAGGAGATTAAAACTGGTGTCTAAGGTAAATTCTTTAAGTTCTAATTTTGTCTGATTTTGTGATAATGGCCACTAAGAAGAAGGAAAAATGTTTAACTAAAACCCCTCACTCTCTGCTGTGGATTTGGGACACTCAATGGTCATTTCCACTGCTTGTGTTTGAGTTTGAATACAAGCAAAGGTATGTCATGTGTCCTTCTGAAAGCCTTAGGGCATTTTGTCTTGGGAAAAACAAATGACTAACCAGCTCTTGTTTTAGAATGATAGATTAGTGTCTGTCTGGGAGCTCATTCTTTTCCTGCTATTACTGTCTGCAAAACTTTAAAACCCAGTTTTAGATACCTAAACCTTAATTCTAATCTCAGACATGCAAGTATGCCAAAATACAAGCAGCTGGTTGAAAAATCCCCCTTGGCCCATGCAGTCATTAATTTTGCTGCTCATGTGTATGTGATTAAAATAGAGCTCTGAAAGAATCAAATCTGCAGCATCTGCAAAAACAAATTCTGAGACTAGGGGAAACATATACATTATACTTCAGTAATACTGCCTGAAAGATTATTCATATTCTATGTCATAGATTTCTAGGTAAATTCAAGCGGTAAGTTGCATAAATTAACATTCATATTTATAGGCTGTGGATTTGCTGACTAAAATATAGAATAGATAACTTTTATTGGTTTGCACGAATTTCTGCAAGTTAAGCCTTAGACATCATCATTCTGTGAGCTGCTGCTTACTCTTCTTGGAGCAGCTACAATACATACACTGCTAGGTAGGGAAATCTTAATTTAATTTAATTAGATCAGTTATCCTGACACCTAATCTATTACAAAACAGGCAATTTTCACTGTGTGTAGGGAACAATTAGTAAGAAATATTTAAATACTCACATAACTTCATTATAAAGCCTGCTAGCAAGAGCTGAATAGTGTCTAAATTATCGGTACCTCATTTAAATTACTTAGCCCTCAAGAAAAATACACTTTTATTTGCTAATTAATTAAATATTCCTTCTGAGCTGCAGCCTTACTGATGCACGTTTTTTATTCTTTAATAAAACAACAATCATTTAGGTTGCTTTCTTTTGTTGGAAAAAATACAGACCACAGAAAGTGAAAAGAGAGCACATACAGAGAATACACTTTAAAGAACTGTGAGAGCAAATTAAAGACTAATGAATCAAGTATTTGTAGGTGTCTAAATAATTGACAAACTAATAGTTGTTTTGTCTTGTGCCCTGGTGTTAATCAGCCAATGTTCTCACCATTTTATAAGTTTGTGCAAACTGTGATGACTTTCTACTGTTCTGTTCACCTCATTACTTTGATAAAAATGAGAAGAAGGGTGAAAAGAATACAGGAGTATTTTCACAGAAAAAACCTCCAGTTCACCTGTCTGCACCTGTACTTGTTTCAGAAATGCGTTGCGACTGAAAAACAGGAACAATAAAAACTCATTCTCTGGAAACCACTTATTTGAACAAAAATGAACTTCTTGTTCAATGTCGTCACAATCCGCCAATACAAGCGGGGGTCGTGATGGTTCATTTATAGATCTCAGAGTGCAAAAGGACACAAGGGATTTCAGTTTTAATCAAAACAGTGCACCTTTATTAAGTGCCCACAACACAGTAATGCGATAGAGGAGAGAGAGAGAGATAAAGAAAAACAAAGTAAAAGAGTAGAGAGGAAGAAAAGGGGGGGGAATAGCTACCAACGGATGATACGAAGTCCTCATGGTCTTCTGCCGATAGATTTGTCTTCTTTCCGTGGAGAGATCTTGTCTTGGTTAATTTAGAAAGTCCCTTTATAGTTCTTTTCAAAAACGAGGGGCAACTGGCCAAGAGGTGGGGAAATCTACAACCATTGTTATGAAGCCCGTTGCTTTGGGAAATGGGTACAGGACAGGTCGTACAGGACAGGTCGTTCCTTTTCACTTCAGTGCAATCCTTCCCGCTTTGGCAACAAGAATGACGCAGTCCATTGTGACCTGCACTAATTTTCCTCAGGAATGCTTACCAGTTCCCAGCAGGCACACCTGCAGGCAACACTTGGCAGACATCCCACCTCAGCCAGGCCAGGATTCCTGTGTTCAGTCTCTGTCCTTGGTGATGATCGTGAGGCAGATGAGGGATCTTCGGACCGTCTCTTACAAATGTGCATCAAAATCTTGTAAGAAATGAGTCCTGGATGAGAGAGGAGTTCCCACTATCTGTCCATGTGCATGGCTTATTGGTTATTTGTCTAACTTTAAGCACTTACTCGCTGTCCCTAATTTAATCATGCTTGGTAACTGATGCAACAAGAAATACTTTGATCATATGTGTTCTGAATCTTCAAATCACAAAATCATTACCTATTCCTTTTTTCCTTTTTTCTCCTCCTTTTATTAGTATACTGAAGAGGATTAGTCTCCTGATAAGAATTAAATTTAATTGCTTAAAGTAAGATAACTTGAATTTTGATCCTTTAACAAACCTGATACTGATTTATATATATATATATATAAATATATATATATATGTATTGGGTTTGCATTGCCAGATTTCAGTAGTGATGGGATTACAGGAGTGTTGTCTGTGAGAAGCTGCCAGAAGCTTCCCCCCATGTCTGACTGAGCCAATGCCAGCCGGCTCTGGGATGGACCTGCTGCTGGCCAAGGCTGAGACAGGCAGAGGTGGTGGTAGCACCTCTCTAATAAGATATTTAAGAAGGAAAAAATTGTTCTTGTGCAGATGTAATTGCAGCCGGAGAAGAGTGGAGTGAGACTTTGTGAGAGGAACAGGTCTGCAGACACCAAGGTCACTGGAGAAGGAGGGGCTGGAGATGCTGCAGACACTGGAGCAGAGATTCCCCTGCAGCCCGTGGTGCAGACCATCATGGAACAGCTGTGCCCCTGCAGCTTGTGGAGATCCATGGTGGAGCAGAGATCCACCTGCCATCCATGGAGGTGATCCATGTTGGTGCCTTAGGATTTTAGCTTTTAAATTTTTCATATCCTGTAATTCTTTAGTGTATAATTCTAAAGTCCACATAGCCTGTTAGCTACTGTTCTCCCATTTTGGTCAGACAAAACAATTCCTCTCTAGACCTAAAACTCAAGGACACCTTACTGTCTCAGGCCCCTAGAAATGTAAACAGAAGTGAGTTGGGGGAGAGCAAACTTGGAGTAAAGGACTTCATTACCTGAAGCTGTAATTGGAGGATTAACCCCTGATACGCAAATGGACCAAACTTATAAAAGTATGGAAACATGTGACCCCATCGTCCATTTTGGGTGTAGCCCCTGGGGGCGTTGATTTTGTACCTGAAGGCCTTTCAATAAATATAACTGCTTTTTGTTCTCTTAATTTTGTCTAGCCTCTAAGTAGTCCCCACAAGGGAAGCTAATTGATGCCAGTTGAGAAAAAGGGCATATTATAGGGAAATTGCTTGTGGTATCTACTATGGAGGATTTTTAACACTTCCACCTAATCCTGATCCTCTTTTCAGTGGTTTCTAACTTTGCAAAACTTTAAATTTAGGTATGAATTTTTCCATGCTGTGTGTCTGCCACAGGCTATACTTAGCTACTTTCACTCTGAACAATCCACTATTTTCCAGGAACAAGGCTGTGCAAAATGCAGCAAAAGTTAAGATAGAAAAAATAGCAATATTGAGAAGACCAATAATTTTCATCAAGCCTTCACCTACTGTTGTCATGACCACCACATGAAAATCCACAAAAAAAATTAATTACTCTTTCTTTAGAGAAGGTTATGCACCAGCAGTGGTAGAGATCCTATGCAAAAATAAGTGTGATCAGGTAATTAAAATCCTGCTCATAATGCAGGTGCACAGGACACAATTAGAGCTGTACCAGAAAACATAGTCTAGCCTTAATTTTCGGAGTTTAACTTTCACAACCTAATAGTGCTCTTTTAGGATCATGGCATCTCTACTATGTGAAGTAGTAAGTTTAGCAAAAATATCTGCATAATATTTGTTCTCCATTTTCCCTAATTTATATAATTTCATTTTGCAACTCTACCCTAAAACAGCAGTGATAGAAACTGGAGTCAGGTAGGAAATGGAAAGGCTTTGTTCTTACGAGTCTTTAATTTTGTAATTTACCTTTAAAATAACCTTTCATTCCAGGTACTCTTCAAAATTAAATAATACTTTAGACTATATCGTCTGAGGTTGTTTTAGCTTCCATATTCTTATTATCTGACCTCAATAAATATGATTTCTTTCCTGAAATAGCATGTTCTATGTAGTTGTGGACCATTGATGAAAATCTCTCCCAGTTTGCCATGAGGAGATCAGCTTCTGATCTTGTGTTGATTTTTTACAGTGGTGAAGTAATTGAAAACAAAGCTTATGTTTGACTTGTATAAAGGTGTGATCAGATGACTTGAATATATTCAATACTTAAATATGATATAATGCTTGAATTAATAGGGTCCTGTAAAAATTAAGCATTGTTCTTCGAAAGCAAATTAGTATTCACTAACTTCAATTTCATGATTATGTGTACATTGACATGGGGCTATGTAAGTTAGCTTCAGCAGTGAACCCAAGTTCTTCAGTGTTATAACCTCACTTTTTTTTAGCTTGCCTTTCTAAGTAGTCACTGTTTAAAATGTATTATATCACAGATTCATATAGGGTCATCAGAGATTAAATTGAATTATGCACTTAAGCCCTAATAAACTCAGAAAAAATTAAGTAGCTAACTTTCTGGCAATTTTAAGACTAGTGGATAACTTATATAAGCCAATTCCATCACTTATTTGGGTCAAAAATTAATTTTTATTTGAATTCACAGAATCACAGAATATGAGTTAAAAGGAATCCACAAGGATCATCAAAGTCCACCTCCTGGCCCTGCACAGCACCAGCCACAAGAGTCACACCATGTGCCTGAGAGCATTATCCAAAGCTTCTTGAACTGTGTCAGGCTGGTGCTGTGACCACTTCCCTGGGGAGTTGTTCCAGTGCCCAAACACCCTCTGAGGGAAGAACCTTTTTCTATCATCCAACATAAACATCCCCTGACACAACTTCAAGGCATTCCCTCAGGTCCTGTCATGGTCACCACAGAGAAGAGATCAGTGTCTGCCCCTCCGCTTCCCTTCATGAGGAAGTTGTAACTGCAATGAGGTCTCCCCTCAGTCTCCTCCAGGCTGAACAGACCCAGTGACCTCAGCTGCTCCTCATACAGTCTCCCCTCCAGGCCCTTCACCATCTTTGTTTTCCCCCTTTGGACACTGTCTAATAATCAAATGTCTTTGTTATACTGTGGTGCCCAAAACTGCCCCCAGCACTTGAGGTGAGGCCACCCCAGTGCAGAGCAGAGCAGGACAATCCCCTCTCTTGCCTGGCTGGCGATGCTGTGCCTGATGCACCCCAGGACACACTTGGCCCTCCTGGCTGCCAGGGCACTGCTGACTCATGTTCAACTTGCCATCAACCAGGACCCCCAGGTCACTTTCCACGGCACTCCTTTCTAACATCTCATTTCCCAGTCTGTCCATACACCCAGGGCTGCCCTATCCCAGGTGCAGAATCTGGCACTTTCCCTTGAAAACTTGAATTTTATAGGGTTGGTGATTGCCCAGTCCTCTAATTTTTTGAGGCCTCTCTGAAAGACCTCCCTGCCTTTGAGGAAGTCAACAGCTTCTCCCAGTTCTGTTTTGTCTGCAACTTGCTTAGTATGCCTTCCAGTCTTTTTTTTTTTCTCTTCTGTTTGTTTTTTTTTTTTTTCAGCTCCAGGAAAAATGAGGAACCATATCTTTCACAATGTCTCAGCTACAACGATAAAGAACACTAGAAGAATCCACAGATATGGACTCACTGTCTATGGATTCCTCGGTCTTATGATACTGTGCTGTAGACGATATCATTAACACCTTTTGTTGGGTTTCCCCCCCTGCCATGGAGCCCTGGGAGAGGGGCCCTGGAGGGGAGACACGGGGTTTCCCTCCCCCTGGTCAGTCTCATTTCCCATTGGTTGGTTTGTGTTCCCCGGGGTGGCCAAGGACCCTCGGGTCCTGTGACTGCAGAGTTCCTGAGCAGAGCCCCGGCCATGCGGCTGGAGAAATAAACATCTCTGAAACATCTACCACGAATCTGTCCATATATACTTCGCTTTCCACGGGACTCCTGGTTTGATATACGCTTGTTGCAGTAATCCCCACTGTAACAACCTTTCACTGATTTGTTTTCTTGTCACCTTTCTAGGAGCCATGTTCAACAGAGGTCTTGATTTTGCTCTTTTAAATTTACCTGTATTTACACTTATATATGCTATATGTTCTGTATAAATACAGAAATACATGTTCCATGCTGACAAGATATTTTATACATTAATATTTTAGTTGTATATATATCTATATGATATATTAAGATATATTGCTATGTGCATGCATATGCATGATGTGTTATTACATATATAGAAGCAAACATTTAACAGACAATAAGAAGCAAACATTTAACAGACAATATGGTTTTGTTGTATCTCTACATCGGAGACGGTAGTTCACAGAAATATGCCTTGCAAATACACTGGTTTTTAGGGTGATTTCTGGCTTCCTGTGGGTCTGTCCCAACACCCATGTTGAAAGTTCCCTTGTGTGAGAACAGCAGTTCCCAGTGGACATATGTAATTCCATCAAACTTGGACCAAATTTCAGCAGACTGATAACATTTTATGGATACTGTTAGAAGCATTCAACCTTACCAATGATATTGCTATGGGAGCAAATGAGAATATGGGATCATATGCTCCAGCTTTATGGTACCTGTGCTTGAATCACTGGTGCACGTTTGGAAGCAGTTTGGGTTATTTTTTTACAAAGCGTATGTAAACCAGTGTCCATTCTCTGAAGTCATATCCTTTCCCAAATTAAAACCAACAGTATAATTAAGATACACTGCAAAAGTTTCATCCTGCATGTATACTCTTCTTCATAAATTCAGTTGAGGTATGTGCTGAGCTTAAACACTAACGCTAGCAGTGCTCTTGGGCAGCTTACAGGAAATATTTACTACATTGGGAAGGATGCATTGACATTCAGTGTGAAGCCTCAGATGATGTTCCTCCTGGAGATCAGCAGGCCTTTAGGTCATTATGAATTACAGTCTTTAAGAACTGGAACAGTGGTAGCCAAAATCCATGTGTTAAAGCCAACCATGTAGCACAGAATGAGCTGTCAGAATCTTCTGAGCAAGGCAGATCATACACAAAGGGCAGTGTGCATATGAATAAAGGGCAAGAAAAAAGGTGCAGGAAACAAGGATCCAACAAGCAAAGTGAGGAAGTCTCTGCCTCGCCCACAGATAGAGTTCAGCCACAGAGGGCAGAGCTCTTCCTTGAACATGACAAGAGGCTGAGTAACAAAAGGAAAAGCACAACTCCTCAGACCCACCTGAGTTTTTAAAATGATTGTGTGTCTAGAAATAAGGTAAGCCTTAATACAGCGTATTCATAGAACTTTCTAGTTTTACAAGATTCATATCAGAACACAGATTCTAGGAAAAACTTAACAGTCCTGTCAGGGAATGGAGCTGTGTCACACAGTGTGATTTGTCCAAAAATAAAATTAATGCAAATACAAGGGATGACTAATTAGCACTTGAACAATAATGACTAGTAATGATTTTCAAAAATACCTGTTCCTAATCATAATCTGATGACAATCTTCAGATTCAAAAGAGTACCTTTAAATGTCATCGACTAAATTCAGATAATGGTAATGTACTACAAACAATCCTATAAGATGTTCGCAGACATTCCATGAATAGAAAGAGAATTTTAAATTAGATCAGTAAATGATGTGTTCTATTTGTTCAACTGTATTTATTCTTCATTTAGTATGGATTGTTATTAAAATTGTTAAACTTTTTTTTTAATTTGGAGAGATTATTTTGTTGCCTTAACTGTACCCTATAGGAATTTTATTATTTTTAGCAGTGTGATTAAGTTTTTTGTCAAAAAAATCATAAACCCAGTAAATCAATCTTTCTCCTATTTCTTAGCATGTCCACCATGATCTCTTTGATTTGAAAGTAACATGAAAAATAATTTTCAAAGTTTGAGTAGTAATAACAATAACATAATCTAATTATTTAATTACTGCACATGGATAGCATCCAAGTTTGAATTGTAGGGATTTTTATTGCCATACAAATTGCTGCTTAGTCACTCATAATTGCGTTTCAGGATTTTTTTCAGATATTTGTCTTATGATTTGTTCCTGATTTCTAGGTAGTAGCAATCAGTGTTACTGGTCTACAGACATTTATTAGACTTCCTTCTTGGCAGATTTTGGTACTCAAACGTATTGAATAAAACATTGTGAAAGAACGTGCAAAAACAGGATTAGTAAATACATCTGTAACTGTGTCATGTGGTTCCCTTTTAAGACCCACCTGAGGAGAAAGTGGAAGAAAACATCTGTGGGTTTGCTTTTTGTGTTGTGGGGGTTTTTGGGAGTGCCTGTGTGTGTTTCTGAAAGACAAGGATCGCAATTTCAAAACTCTTCCTCATGTAAACAACCTGCTAGTGAGGTTTTAAACAGGAATTTGCCTACATCTACTAAGAATATGCTGAACCTCCTTAAATCTCATTGATTGTGGTTTTTTTAAGGACTGGACAAGTTTTATCAATAGGGTGTGTATTTTGACATATTTGAGCTAAATTAATCCAGTACTTCCTTGGGAAGTCATGAAATTCACTAAATATATATGATGTAAGAGAATGCATTCCTACATTCATTGCAAAATAAAGAGAAAAATTGAAGAGGAGGATCAGAGGAGAGGTATACAATCTACAGAACAAGTTATTTCGTGGTTCACTACCTTTGAAATTATTGATCTTTGGTAATTGTAGGTATTCTTTGTTAATTTATAGACATATTTTGTCCCTTTTTAAAAATCTATTTTGTTGACTTTTGCACACTTCATAGAATAATTTAACATAGCACAAAAATATTTCCATTTATATATCCTAACTTTTCTGGCCTAAAGTTTTGTTGAATATTCCTCTGATTTTGTACTGCAGAAATGCAGAAGTGCCTAATTTATCCTCACCCTACTGTATTTTATGTTGTATACATTCATCAGGTTTTATCTTCTAAATTTACAGTGGAGATCTCTTCATTTCTATCATATGAAATTCTTTCATGTCCCTAGTAATTTTTACACTTTTGTAAATTTGAATCCTTTAATTTCTACTTTTTTTTTCTGTTGAAATAAATTATGCTTTTAATAATGCTTACAATATGCAAAATTCTCACCAGACTGCAAATTATAAGCTATCATGTACTGCTATTTTCAAAACTGTCTTTGGAGTCTTATAAGAACACTGTACTTCTTTTTCAGTTCTTTGTCCTTTTTGCTTTGAGCTCTTTCTTATTACTTGTCTTACACTGAATTTGAAAATTGTAAAACAAAGGCCCTGGAAAACTTGAAAAGCTCTTTAGTTTTCATTATCATGCACATGAATGGTTAATATGGAATCCTAAATGATGTTCCCATGGGTTTTTTTCTTTTCCTCTTTTAATGAAATGATAATGATTCCTATATGAGTACAGTAGATGATTGTTGTGACTTATATTCATATATTTTCAGATGCTAACCAGTTGTTTTTTTTAAATTAATCTGCTTTACTATTAATAGAGCATCTATTTAGGATATATTACCTTTGGAAATTTATTCTTGAAATAAAGTACCTCTGACTTATAAAAATTACTTTATCTGTTTGAGAAATCCTCAAAATCCATGGACAGTTCGCATCTACCTGGATGATAGTAGAGTAAAAATGTCATAGAGTGGGATTTATGTTAGTTGGAAAGCAGCCAAATTAAAAAATAAGCCACTTTTTCTTGCCCATAATATGAGAAATAAAATTAAAAGAAAATGTGAATATTCAGATGTGTGGAAGGCACTAAAACCATGAAAAGAAGGGTGATAACTAAGTGGAATGGATTGGTTTGTGACACCAGATTTTGAAAAAGACTTGTAGAAAGTGGTAGCTGTAGATTCCAAACAGTAGCCCCCCCAAAAAATTCTGAAGTCTTGACAGCTGCTTGTGAGAAAAGATTAGTCACTGAGAGTGGGTCAAGATGGAATAGCAGAATTAAATGCTGGAAATCACCTTTTTAAGAAACACAAGAGGAAAAAAATGTAATAATAAATGTAATAATTAAATCCCATAAATCTGTCTCTCTCCTGCCTTTTGCCTTCAGTAAACACTGTTCTCATTCAAAGCTCCTGATAGATGTGTACATACTAGTTGCTTTGCCTATAACCAGGATTTTCTTTGATGGAAGATTTCTGCTTAACACTAAATAAGTGGAATTTAGTGCTTCTGGTCTTTTTGCCAAATATCCTGTTTAGAAATCTGACAAATGGCATTTGTATTCATTGTTTATTCTGTGAAACCAGTAAAATTTCCTGAGTGTGTGGAATTTAAAAAGAGTTCTGGTATGACCCCAGATATATAGAGGTTCAGTCACTTTAGTGTACCTTTTTATTTTCTAATTCAATTTGCTATTACACCTAGGAATTTCAGACATAGTTCAGGACCATCTCATTACTGTTGTCAACAAAAAAAAGTCTTCTCCAAATAGACCATGGTATAATAAGAGAAGAAGGCATAGTTCTGTAAATAGCTTTCATTGCATATACCAAGCACATCTGCCAAAGGAAGAAATTCCACATGGCAATCCTGTGCCATGTGCTCTAGGATGACCCTTCTTGAGTAGGGAGGATGGACCAGAAGACCACTGTGGTCTCTTCCAAACTTAGCTATTCTAATTCCCTGCTTCCAGAAGCCAGTTACTGTCTCTGTGCTGCCCCAGCCATTTGTATGGCAAGAGTATTGGGATGGTTGCACAGTGAGATGAATCAAGGAACTTGTTTAATTGAAAGGTAACCTAGCTGGAGAAAAAGGTTCAAAGTTCAATGCCAAGTTCTCCATGGGACACAAAATCAAATTAATCATAGCAAGTGCAAGTACACTTATTCCCAGCATGTTTCATGAACTTCTTAAAGATCCTAGGATGAAGTTAATGATGTTTTCAAACTACTCAATTTCTTACGGATTTTGCAATTAGTAGGGTTTTTTTATGTCCGATTTAAATTTTGTTTCTGTATTATTAGCCGTTTTGTTCTTGCCCTATTTACTATGTACCTAGATACCAGATGATTTCCTTTCACCTCCTTTCTTCTGCCTAGAATTTAGAGACTTGTATTTGCTTTCCTGTCTCTTTCCAAGTCTAAGCAGTCCAAATATGTTGATACCTTCCATTTTGCCTGTATTTTTTTTTAGCCTTTGAGTCTTACCATTTCCCACTGAACATTTTCTTGAAAAAAATGTCTAAAGCTGTATATGATTCCAGCTGACAACACATTGTTTTTGAGGAAAAGGTCAATAAAATCAGAGAGCAGAGCAGGAAGCCTGTTTAATTTTAATTGCTAAAGAGTAATCCTTTCCTTTTTTTGTGTAAACCCCTTTACTAGCTGTAAGTTCTTGCCTCTTCTTTTCTTTCACTTTCTTGAATCTTTGATGGTTGCCTTTTATAATATATCATACTTTGTATTGACAATCAAGCCAAATTAAATTTATAAAGCTTAAGTGCTCATGTTGGAAAGCTTTCAGCTCCAAAATAGGGATCTCAGTATGTCTCTTTACCATTATATGAAAATAAATGATTCAGTAAATGCTCATTTCAAAATGAAGTTGAATTAGAGGATGTTTGAAAAGCCATTGCTGTTTTGTTGGTAATGTTGTCAGTGTACAGCACAGGAACAAGCAAAAAAAAGTTTTACAGTTTATTTTCCGTTTTACCTGTCTCTTGTACCCATTTGTTTTCCATTATGCTATAAAATGGTGTGAACGCAGCATAAAACTCTGTTAATGCAGCATAAAATGCTATTATGAAATACAGTGCTTGAGATTCTGGAAGCAAAATTAAAACTCAAATATCCCTTCTATACCTGCTTTAAATTCAGTCATAAAATAATAATATGAATTTTTTTGAGATATTTCTTATTACCCTTCCAATATTCTGCTTTTTGCACTTAAAAATTCATAAGCCAAGGTAAAATTCAGTTTGAGTAGTTTCACTGGTGAGTTTTTTCTGTTTATATATTTTTCAAAACTGTTTTTTTAGGCACCAGTATTGCAAGTGTTAGGACTGAAATGGAAAACTAAACTGTTTTGTCACCTAAGTGTTCTAAGACTTAAAATAAACCCAAACAAAACCTGGCATAGTTGCCTGAACGATACCATTAACTGTAGTATCTGAGCACTGTGCCAGACACAAGAGGACCAAAAACATGAGGACAGAAGGCTATTCTGAAAACATGCACAGTGCAGTTCAGGAAGCAGGAGTTTGTCTCTCTAAATTCTCAGCCATATTATTTTAAGAAATTCTTTCAAAGTCATCGGGAGACACTGCCATTAAGAGAGTTTACAGAGATCTTTGAAATACCAAGGATGTATTTACAGAAAGACAGCCCTGGGAAATGGAGCATTAATCTAAGAGACAGCGACCTCCTCATAGTCAGGGAAGCCCTGGACACAGTGTGAGCAGTGAACCAACTGCTGTATAAATGCAAAGGGACTCAGTGGTGCGTGAATGATGCATGAATTGCACTCACCATGAATTTGATGTTAAATCCACTGTGTAAATATAGTGCACTGGATTTGCTAACTGCCTGTTATCTCTGCAGTTAATTAGCTGATCACCTATGTAATTTCAAAACTTGAAAATAACAACCGAATGTAAAGTGGCAATATCTGATTCTGGAAAAACAATAACAGGAATCTAATTATAGCTCCTGAAGAAAACTGCCTTAGCAACAAATCTGAACTCTTTCTTTTAAAAAAAATTAGCCATGGACACGAATGATGTCTTTTTAGCTGAGGCCTAGATTCAATATTCAATCCAATCATTAAAGACCATTGATCTGCATTTTCTTGGTTTCTCAGTCTTTGGGATCCTCTCTTGTTTGCCCTTCAGAATCCAAGTTTTGTATTTTAGTATGGAATAACTTTTGCAGTTCCTGCCATGTTGCTCCTGACTGCTTTGACATTTCCAAATGGCTTTGTACATGGTCTGCTCTCCTTCTGCTACAATTCTCACAGGAATCCTTCTCACAAACATGAATTCAACTTGCATCGCCGTGATGATCTGTTTCCCATTATGCCACCCTCTGCCACTGAAAAATACAGCATCAACCTGCTATTTGCACCTTAGATATCCATAAAATATTTATGTTTTTCCTCCAGAAATCTCATTTCACTTGTCATGATGAAAAAACTCAAAACACTCTAAAATTTTGTATTAGTGAAGCACTAGCCCGAGTACAATTTCTGCTCTACAAAATGGTGGATGTGGCCTCTCTCTTTCCTTCTTCTCTTCCACCTTTCTGTACACATATCTATTGTCTCAAGTGGGACGTATATATATCTTCCCATGTGTTTGTGTATTTATGCCCAGCACACCTATGAAAAGCAGCCACTGCTGCCCATTCTGCAGTAGGGCATGCCCTGTGTACTGGCACAGCCTGCAACAGTGGTTTCTTATTTATTTCCTCACCTAGAAAAGGTGTATTAGAGTACAAGGCTACTATTGCTAAAACTTTTGGTCATTAGGAAAAGTTTGTATGTTGAATGGATTAATTTCTTTTTAGATCAGTCTCAGTGTAGTAATGAATAGAAATATCCCATGTCATTACCACGGCTAAATATTTTGAAATGTCAAACCACAGCCTGAGGCTGTTAGAGTGAATAATAAATAATATATCTGCTTTGCCCAAAGTAGCATACTGTATACAATTTTGATGACTTTCCAGTACTTGGTAATACAGAAGGCAAGGATTATAATATTTGGTAATATTTCTAAGTATGAAAAAAATTTGAATGGTAATTAAGCTACTAACAGATTTTAAAGACTTGATTTTTTGTTGTTTTTCCTTTGGATCCTCCTTTAAAAAAGGCTGTTGGTAATTGATTTTTAAACTTATGAAATGCCTAAAACAATTTATGAATTAATTGAAGTATCACATTAAAAAGAAATGTAGTCTTAACTTCATCCTATGTAGTTTTGCATTATTTCATTTTAAACAAGGAGCAACGTATCATGGAAGCATTAACTATATAGTACAGTATTAGAAGACTCAAATCTGCAGAAGGAGAATATTTAATATAATTCAGGTAACTAATCCAAATACAGCTGAATATAACACATCTAATTAATATACGAGTGAGGACAAATTACATTCTTCTACATTCATGAAAAATATGTTCAAAATGTACGTCTATTCTGGTTGGTTTAGTTTTTACAAAGGGATTAATCACCTGAAGCACAAGTTGTTGCAATAGGAATAACATATCTTTGTATATGTTTTTACAACTTAGTTCTGAGTTTTTCAAAGACTAATACTGCAAGAGCTCCTGTTGGTTTTATTTGTTTGGTTGTTTTCTGAGAAAGTGAAATTTAAAGCTGTATTTTTCTGCTACAAATTAAATGGACAATTTAAGAAAAAGAAAATTTGAGTGCTAAAGACTGCGGGGTTCTTATTCTCCCAAGAGAGGTATGGTTTTACCTAAGTTTGAAATGGACTGAAGTATTTAACTGCTAAAATAGACCTAGTATCCTGCTCAATTTGTGTTCTTGTTAAGCGTGGTTAGAAACAGAGGGTGTAAAAACATGAATGAGAGTTTGACCTTTTGGTCAACAGCATTGAATTCAATGTACCCCAGATTTGTTTAGGATATGCAGTGTTGTATTGAATGCTATGAATGCCCAATGATTCTGTTTAATGGATGATCTTAATAAATCATTATCCACCATGACATGCATGATGCATTTATGAAGTAATGCGAAAGAATGAACACCTTCTGTAATAGAATTATTGTAGATAGTGGGTTTCAGTGTAGATTCAGACCCTATTTTGTCAGGGTTTTAATAAGGTTTTAGATCCGCAAGATGAAATTCCATGACAGATATAAAGGTCTGCATGTGAGTGGACTACATTTCTGGGACCATGGGATTTTTTGATTCCTAGGCCATTACATTCATGAGTATGAGCAACTACTTATTTGAATTTGTCTGCATAGTTGTCATTGTTCTTCCTAAAATACCCTCATGAACATGTAATCTTCAACAATTGTTCCAGCAGTAAGAAATCAAAAATTCAACACTGAAAATTTGGTCTCCATGTTTTTTTTGTGTGCAGTATCAAACCCTTAGGCTGGAGATAGGGAAATGAAGAGAGAAATTTGGCTAGCTTTCAGTTCTCTGATACAAATACTGAACTTCCCAGTCTATCTTTCTACACTGATTTAACAGTAAAATAACCCAATATGTATTATTTTTGCCTTTCCTTTGCCACTGAAAAACAAGTTACTGAGCCTCCAGATTCAGAAAAGTTTTTAATTAACCTCTCTGACTGGACATCTGGTGTCTAGGCAGCTATAACTCACAGCATTTGGAAAAAGTTACATTTTGCAAAAGGTTATGGCAACACTCCCATGTGGTAAGGTATTGAAATAGCATATTGCTTTACTTTTAATCTTTCCATCCTGATTATTGATGAGAATGCTTTGTCTCTCATGAGATACCAGACACCAAAGATTTTCAGCTGTGAAAGTGTGGGTGCCCCCTGCTACTTCCATTTAATTTTATTACTAGTAGATTTGCTGTGCATGCTGACAGTAATTGGTAAGTTCAATCTGGATCATCTTTGTTTCATTTCTTTGTGTTATCTCACCTAACTCTCAACATCTGATAGACTGAGCAAGGTCCTGATGCTGAGGAGGACAGACATCCCTTCCAGCTTTGACTTCCATGGGAACAAGATATGTCCATTGTCTCTACCAGAAACTGCTACAAATCTAGCAAGAAAGAACATCCTGCACCCCTAAGAGCTTCAGTCTGAGACCTAAAGCAGGGTTCATGCCTTCTCTTAGAAACCCAGAAAAAAAGGTGAGATTTCAGTCTTCAATGAAATTGCACAGTGAAATTTCACATCAACTATAATATAAAGTGCTAGCTTCCTTTGATATTCTTTGAAACCGTCATCCAAAATAATGACTATAAGCTAAGAAGCCAAGACTGAGACTGGTACATTATCTAAGAGAGACTTTGATACTTTGAAAACAACAAAAAAATTTTGTATCAACCTGGCAAAGAAAAAACAAACAATGGAGGATAATGAGATGTCATCTTTTGTGTCATTGCGTGCCACAAAACTTAAACAGGGTTATCAAGTTATGTTGTGCTGACATTTGTCAAATTGTCAATTTTGTGTGAGTTCACAATGTAGTATTACAGGGCAAACTTAAAGTTTGACAGTTCATGAAAGGAATTTCAAAGCACAACCAGTAGAGAACACTTTACAAACAATTTCATGGGTTATCATATCTTCAGTAACCTTTTTTTTTTTTTTTTTAGTGAAATAGTGAAACAAAGAGGTGGATATTAATAGAAATTAAATCTTCAATTTCTCTTTTTATGCCAAATGAACAAACTGTAAAGCACATTTGGATGAACACACAAAACACCTGATCCTCAAAACATCTAGCTTTCAAGTAAAATTAAAGACATCTTGGGTAAGCCATTACATTGTTCATTTCCTTTTCATATTTTCAAATGAGAAAAGATCTATCATCAAGCCTGTGATTCACATGAAATCATTTAACACAGAATAATTTCTTCTCCCTACATTACACTCACAGGTAACAGGTTTGAGTGGTGCAGCATTCTACTGTGTTTGCACAATAAAAAAATAGCATTCAAGAAATTCTACAGTGACACTGGGGTTTTGACTGTGTTTTTTATGGAAAAGCCTTAATTAGGTGTTGAGTATATCTGTTCTCCATTGCTCCTGACTAGCTCTCTCTGCTATGAGGACGAAGAAGTGTTATGAGATTTGTCATCAGTGATGGGTCTTTTCTACAGGTAGCAGCTTCTCGAAACTTTTGCTTAAGAGGATAAATTTAGTTCTGTTTAATTAAAAATTAATTAAAATATCAATATCTCTATGAACAATCTATAATATCTCGGGTACTACTTGTTAAAAAAATGAGATAGTGGATTATAATCAATAAACAGAAGAGTAGCATTGTTAATAAATACATATAGCTCAGATGTGCAGGAAGAGAAAATTCATATGATGAACAGGCAAAGCTTGTATTGACATATTTTGAAACCAAGCCTTGTTTTCTTCAGTAATTTCCTTTGATTCCTTATGAACTGCTATCAGTTCATCAGTATGAGATTTTTCTCTTTCAGGAACTATGTGTTTTTCCTATTCAGTGAACAAGACATTACAGGGCTTTGTTCTCTCATACACTTTCCTTGGGTTTCTCTCCCATAACAGAAATTATAATAAAGCAATTATTTTGATTGAACTCACCATGGCCTCAGCATCCAGCAGATCAATTTGGTTTATTGGGTGTAGGTTGGACTCTAGAAATATCTGCACCTTGGAGAGCAGGAGTGAAAAAGTGGAATTCCAGCCCAACTACCTGGCCAGTCTGGTATCTACGAAGTGCTGGCAGGTATGTCTAGCACCTGCCTTCCACTAGCTCTTGCATGCCTGTGCTGTGAGGCTAGAAAATCTTGGCCTAGGGCTTATGTCTTTTAAGCTATTACTGTTTTTCTGTAACTCTGCAGTTGCTACTTTTGATAGCTAAAACCAGCTTACATGGTTGCACAACCCTGAGTCTCAAGCCAGAGGCTATGAGCCAGGTCTCTGCATGCCAAGAGGAGAAAAAGCAATTTTAAAGATGACTTCTTAAGTGGATAAGGTCACTAAACACTGCAGTCCTCTGGCAGTGGGAAAAAAAGCTCTGCCCTAAGTGACACGGTGTTGATGGATTTTTAAGCAAGGTGTGGAAAAGCATGCTATCTGGGAGATATTACATATTAAACTGATGCAGCAATGTATAAATGAAGAAGGAGAGATGTGTGAATTAGTGAGACACAGCTGAAATACGAGAAACAGAACAGAGAAAGTAGGACTTGTTTATGTATAAAACTGATTGAATGTTGCCAACTATAGAGGTACAGATTTTATTTTTTTCCCTGTGATATTGACCAGATTTTCAAAACACGTTAGGTTTAAGAGTTCAAAAAACTGTGAAGAATACAAAAAACCCTCAAGATTTCATATAATTACTAAATAAAATATTCTTTCTCTTTATTATTATAACTTTTGTTATAATCTAGTCCCGTGCTTGTAGTTACTGTGTTGTCTTAGAATGACTTGAAACACAACATGTGATTGGTAATAGATTGGTTTGCCTTAGCAGCTCATGTCATAACTCATGACACTGGAATTCTTTTCTTGAAGGTATAGGCTTTTTGTGAATATAATTTATTTAATTAACTTCTAAATACGTGATGCTTTCATCCTTTTGTTTTTAGTATTTATTTGTAAGTGTTTCCCTTTGAAGGCATCATTCTCATCATAGTGAGATTATATTCTTGTTAGCAAAGACTGCTGGCTGTCCATGACTGATGCACAGAGAGCAGATTGCATATTTAAAAAGGTGTTAAAGCTGAGCAGTCTGTACTGCATTTAATAGTGTTCCTTACCAGTGAGTTAACAATATCTGTTATGGAACACAAGGCAATGCTTTGTTCAGCATTGACACTGATAAATATGGTTTTCAGTGGCTTTGGTAATTTCCTCATTCGGTCTCCACTCCTTAGAGAAAAAAACCAGTTAAAATTATTGCCAGCCTTTCCTTCTGATGGTATTGGTTCATTGTTTGTTTGCCACCACCATTTGGTCAGGATGGAACTACTGGGAAAAATAACCTCCCTGAAAATGCAAAGTGCTGCCAGGTTTCAAGAGAAATGACACGCAGTGGATATTTGCTGTTCAGTGTTTGCATTTCTAGGGTCTTTTAGATAGGACAATCTTTTCAGCCGCTGTTTACATAGCTGGTATATTTGCTGGATGTGAACCACAATGTTATCAAACATGTCTAATGCAGCCAGTGACATTCAAAAATCTGATGAATCTGTGACCTGATTCTGCAAGGTGTCTACATGAAATAATTTAAAAGTCCACTGATATCAAATAAGGGTAAAGCTGGCTGTGTTTTTGCCAGGGTCATTCACTATTGTAGGTTTCTCTAGTATTATTATTTTAACATGGTCACAGGACTTTCAATATCCATCCAGTGCGTTTCAAATTTTCTTTGTTGTTTTCCAGTGATTACCCACTTGATACACAGAGTAGCTAGAGATATCTCCAAACAGGTAATTGTGAATAAAGCTTGTTTTGATGTTCAAATAAAATATACCTGCTGGCACAATTAGTAAATAGGAGCTATTGAAACAACAAAAATTGCAGGTTGTTCTGTTTGGCTTTTTTTCAATGCTAAACTAAAAGTAGAAATTCACACCTATTGATTACTAACAAATAATTAAAATTTTTTAAAATAACATCTTTTACTTTTGTAAATAAATTCTTTTTAGGAATAAATTAATAATATTAGATTATATCCTTACACTTTCTCTTCTACTGAAATATTTTACCTACTTTTGCTGTGAGTTGCCATTAAGTGTTTAAACACAACAAAAAAAGAATGAATCAAGGCATAGTGTTGCCAGAATTTTAGTATGAGTCTTAGGTCACTTGCTAGTCTTCTTTAAGAATCAGGCCCTGGAGTTCCTCCCTACAAAAAGACTAGTTTGACTATTAAAAATAAAAAAATAATAACTAAGAAACCCTCATTAATTAATTTTGGTGGCCAAAAGCTGGAAAATGTGCAACTAAAAGCTCAATGAACAGATGGCAAATAAAAACATACAAGGATATATAAATAAATAAATCCATCAATCTGCAATTGTATGTTGCATCAGAACACTTTGGGTGGTCTGATTTGTAGTGTTATGAACTTGCAGTGGTTTAGTCCAAAATACTCATTACTATTTACCTTCTGTGAGATAAGAATTAGGAGAAAGCAAAGCAGGCACAAAACTTAAAAGAATATAAAGAAGTTTATTACCAGACCTAAAAGAAGGAAAAAGAAAAATAAAATCATACCACACCTTCAGAACACTTCTCCTCCCCCCACCTTTTCCCCTTCTCCCACTGACAATGTAAAAAGACAGCCCTTGAGATGTTCAGTCTGTTTACCACTGCCATAATAACCTTGTTCAGTTCACTTAGGGAGAGAAGTCTCTCTTGCTCATGCTATGGAGACATCTCCACAAGAAATTCTCTCATGGCTTCAGTATCACGAGACAGCTGCCCATGTTGGTTCTCTGCTCGCATGCAAGAGTCCTTTCCCCAACTTGCAGCTTTTCCCACAACTGCTTTCGAGGGTCCAATCTTGAGCTACTGGGGTATCATTTTAAGGTTGAGCTGTTCAAAAACAAAAGTTCTCTTCACTCATCTCTGGGAGTATCTTCATCTCTAAGAATAGAGGTCCTCCCCTTTTCCTGGGAGACAAGGGTCTTCATCATCTTCATCTCTAAGACTGTCTCTGGGAGTATCTCTAGGAACAGAGGTTTTCTCCTTCCGATTGGAGCAAGAGTCCTCATCGCTTCCATCTCTCCCTGTTCAAATTTCTCATGAAATTACAGCTGCTTCAGCATTTGCTTATTACAGCACAGGTGCTTTTGCTTACAAGTTGAACACTCCACCCCCCATGCTGTCATGAAATTACAACAGGTACTCTGATATATCATAGTCTATTGCCACCATAGCTTTCCAACAGAATTTCAGCTTTAAGCATCTCCTCTTTCTCCTCCCTCAGGATTTCAGCTCTTCTTTCTTTACTTGATGTCTGCAGGCTCCATCTGTTCTGGAGGAAATTTACAGCACTAAAAGGGTTAATCTCACCTGGGCTTTGCAGGTGGAATTTCGCTTATCTCTGTTGGTCACATGATCTTTGCTGGGCAGCGGGCAGCTTCAGCTGAATCTTCAGCCGCACTGGAGAGCGGGGAGCTGGGCCACGCCGTCTGCACGTAGCAGGGATGTGGGGGGCTGCGGGTGGAACAGGGCCCATCAGCTCCAGGATGGCTTTGTCCCTGCCCTGTACAGGCCCAGCCCAGTTGCCCGTCCCCCAGCCGGAAGCAAGAGAGGGAGCTTCCTGGGGTTTGTCCATTCTTAAATGTGGACCACAGAGGTCAAAATTCTAAGTGGCTTAAAAATTTGTCAATATTCAAACTAGCTAGTTGATAGGTTCTGTTAGGTCACAGAGGAAGCTGTAAGCACCTCTTTGCAAAAGACTCACTTTCCGGGACTATGCTTGCTAACCTGTGACAGAACTGAAAATCCATGGCAAATATTATAGGAATTACATGTGATAATCTTATCCTTTGTTCATATATTTTCATTTCTACCAGAAGTTTTATGTCTTCTTTATTTTAGAAATAATTAGGCCTTTAAGAAACCAGCATTATGAAGTGGGGACTTACTGATGAGCTTGAAGGGCAAAATGCTGTACCTTTAAAAAATAATAGCAATCAGCTTTCATGTTGCTGACAAAATTGTTGTTGAACCAGCATATTCCATGGACAGGTCAAGATACTTTTTGATTTTGCTGTCATGTTGACACTATTGGAAGACCAAGTTCCCTGGCATACCACGGGCTCCTTTCTGTACTGTGATCCTCCTCTGTACTACTTGGCATTTCTACCTCTGCTGTGTGGTTGTTCGTTGCTTTAACAAAGAATGGACACTTCTCAGCCACAAATTTTTTTCATCCTGCCTGTCTTCCAAGGTCCAAAAAGTACCCAAAACATCTTTTCAGTTCTGAGTCTCAGCTGTGATAGATGTCCCATAGCACTACAGTATGACCTGTAGACTTCTGGATATCTACCTCAGTAGATGGTCAGCAGGGTTTTCAGTAAGATTTCCAGAAATTAAAAAGTTATTATTAAATATTAAAAAGTTATATAAAAAGCTATTAAAAAGTTATACATACTACGAAGGTCAGTTTTTCCAAATCATTTAGGAATTTTAATGAATTTAAACTGTGTTTCTTTAGGGATCTCCGTGCTAAATGATACCATTTGGGGGAGCTGTTTCACTGCAACTCTGCAAAGCTTGCAGTTTGTCTCGTCATGAACACAGCAACACCGGGGAAGGGCAGGGCAGGAGCCTGGCTGTGGCAAAATGCAAGAGTTAACCTTGACAAACTAGTAGAGAAGAACATATTAGCTTTAGAAAATAGTAAACAAAAGAAAAAAACCCAAAACCAACACATTTGCACAATCAAAAAAATGTGAAACTTTGCTGGGCACTTCAAAATTCCTGCGACTTGTATTTGTTCTGGGGCTAACCAAGTAGGAAAAATGCCACTACCAAAGAGTTCTAGCTGTTCTAGAGAGCAAAGATCAAAGGAAAGGCAGAAAACTAATCTAGGTAAATGGATTAAGAATTAAAAAATACTTTTTCATCTCTCCAGTTTCTCCAGCTTTACATGCTTGGGTAAATAAATGAAACTAATTTTAGATTCAAGGCTCCTGCCTTTTAGTGTGTGTTCATAGACTAGGAAATATTTCAGTAATAGAAGCCTCTTCCACAGTGTGATGTGGGAAGCTCCATTTCAGAGTAGTTGGGTATTTTGCTCTCACTTCTCCATCTGAAATTGCAGTCAGAAAACAATCTTTCTTGATCATGTTTCTAAATTTCTGCTCACTCCAACACTGGTATTCTCTACCATGACATATTTATAGATAGTAGGTATATCCTGTTTCAGTGTTCCTTTTACTGGGCCAAAATATTTCATTTATTCTTATCTTGAAAGATATGACTTTCATTCCTTCTGATGATCCATGTAAATCTCTTTTTTTTTACCTGAATTACATGCCATTTTTATTATTACTACACTAATGATTGAGGAAGCCTGATTTTGATGATTTGTTGGGGTTTTTTTCTCTGTGATATGCCAGTCTCTTGTAAAACAAGTAGTGTTTTCCAATCTTTTTATTAAAAGTGGGCATTGAAAAAAATGAATTTGATATGTCCCATTATTTAGAATGGCACCCTTACTGAGAATCTCACTCAATGACAGTATTTTCTCTGAAGGTTAATGGTTGTTATCAGTAGATTCTCATCCATTGCAATTACTTTCTGCCTTTTCCAATTCTACTAGCTTTCCATGTCACAAACCAACTATGCAGTGAAGTGCAATTAGATGAGATTTCTTCTATTTTTCTGATTTAGGAACTTTAGTGACCAGATTATCTTTGCTAAGATCTTTAATGTCTAACCCCATTTGTTCTAGCTTCCATATCCATAGTTGTTCTTGACATAAATTTTTGTTATAATGCCTTGCACATTGTTGAGGTTTATATCAACAGTTCTAATGTTTGGATCAAGTAATTATCTTCTGAATTATGGTGGGTTTGTTTTGCTTTCTGGGTTTTTTTGTTTGCTTGTTTGGGTTTTTTTTAACTTTTATTACGTAGTACAACTACTATTCACTAGATATTAAAAACAAACCCAAGATCTTTGTATGAATCCTTGCTGTGTTACGTTTGTGGTTGAACTTGATGATCTTAAGGGTCTTTTCTGACCTAAATGACTCTTCGATTCTATACTGATTTCATGTGTCAGATACTGAACAATGTGTGGGGGGAGATTCTTGGTCCCAGCCAATTTGGGGTCACTAACTGTTTTTGTTTTCCTTCCAGTTTTGTTGAACCATCCTTAAGTTCATCTTCCCTTTGTCCCCAAATAAGAGCTGCATCATTTTGAAAATTTGTAAGTTAATTTTTTTTTAAGAGCCACATCAAGTTTATCTTTAATCTTTACTCAGAACCTTCTTCATAGTAATTTTACTTTTAAAATTATTTTCTGTATACCAAGGAATCTTTATTTGTTTTAACAACCTTTGCCAGGTTTGACTCTTGTGCCTCTTACCTTTCTGTGCCCTGATTCCTAAAGCATAATTTTTTCTGGCTAACCATGTTGTTTGTTTGGGTTTTCATAAGGATCTGTTGATTCAGTTAGGATCTTATTTTCCAGAAGATTTTTTAAAACTCCTTTTCTATGATTTTCCCTGCATAGACTGCTACCAATTTTAGTATCTTGGACTTTAAGGAATACCAGGCCTCTATTGTATCTGAGGTCCTCAGATGTACTTCTTTCCCCACCTTTTTGATATTCAGCCTTTTGATACAGGGAAATTAGGATTCAGAATATAGCTGAGACTTCTAAGTATAAAATAATGAATAATAAGTGGTGACAGACAAAATAAAAGCTAATTGACTTTACTCTTCAGATGTTCTTTTCCTGTAATAACTATGGGCAAAAGTTTGAAATTGAATTTATTATGAAAAGCAAAGTCAGTTCCTCTACAGATTATTATTTTTATATTTTTGACTTCCAGAGTTATAAGCAGGTAATGTTCACAATGTACATGTTAGTATGAGAAAAAAAGCCCTTGGCTGTTTATTACTGTCCTGGTGCGTGTCTGTGTGTACTTCTGAATAATTAAATATTTCATTATAAATTTGATAGTTTTCACTATGGTTAAGCACTCTGTTTCTACTGAGGACAGCAAGAGATAATTCTCAAGTAGTGGCAGAGAGGAACCATAAAGCTAAACAGTACATCTTTTAAGTGATTAAAAAGAGAACCCAAGTAGCTCCAAATGGAGAACAGGTGTATTTTTTTGGTCACGTGGATGGTTAAAGGTGGGGTAAACGCCTTTCTTCTTGATGAGGAATTAAATGGGCAAAGAAAACAAACACTTCAGCTGTTCTGTGGAGACATGCTTAAATTCTCTTTGTGGATTATCTTGCTGGAAGGATACAGAAATATGGGAATATTCTCATTGCTTCTCATTCTGTATCAGTGTGAACAGGAAACCTGCTGTCTTGTTTTACAGGGTCTACTCACCCTTTTATTTTTCTGGATGTTGAAAGAATAATGGTCTTTTTGAAATTATGTAGCAGTTAAACCTATAATAGAGCAAGCATGTTTCTATTTAATAGTGAAATAAAAGTTCATAATCATGTGCTGGCAGGAACATCTGTAGATGTTACTCATTGGCCCATTGAACATATTTGTCCTTTCTTCTTTATGATTTCAATTAGAAGGTTTACAAATCAGCATATTTTTACTTTTTAAACTTTTTTTCTTTATGATTTTGGGCAAAAAGTTTGTTAATGAGCAAACTTTCAGTTTGCAAAAAAGCTGATGGTCAAATCTCAAAAACATTCTGATGTGTTTTCCTGTCTAAATCTGCAAAGCAGCTGTAGAAGTAACTTGGCTTGGGTGAAGCCTGTAAAGTATTTCCATGATTACGTAAAGCACTTTAAATCAAAATTTACAAGCAATCAGAAGACTTAAAAAAAAGTGCAGTTAAGAAGTACAGCATAACATCCTTCTCCAATTTCCCCTCATTAACTACCTCATTTTTATGCATTCTGAACAGTTCCTGATCTTAAGTCAAAATGTGTCCATGATCCAAAATGAAGTCTCTCACAGTCTACATAATACTTTGCTAGATTAATTGCTTCATTTGTATGAGTCAGGAACATTTTCCAATCAAAGCAATTTTAAAAATAAGATTATTTTGTTTTTACCATGATTAATTCAAATAAGTTTAAGTAAAATGAGTATCCTTTGCTTTTCACAGTACATGCTGAAGGGTATTGGATCCATAGTCTTACTTCAGTCTTGAAGTCGAACAATTTGCATAAACATTAATAAATTTGCATAACTAATTTTCCCATGACAATCTGTCAAGTAATTTGAAAAGAGTTGTAAATGATGACAATCAGTTTCATAATTGCAATTTATGTTAATAACCTCTCTGTGGCTCTAACTCTTCTCTGCATTATGGGCATATTCAAATGTTGTACTTGCAAAGTAGTAACATTATTATTGTCTTAGTTTAATCAAAAGTATACACTTTACTAGAATAAAATTGATAAAAAATTATTACTATGAAAATTAAAATTTCATCTTTTCCAGCCTTAAGAAATGGCAAAATGCCAACAAATAACTTGAACTATCCTGCTGGATTCACACTAAAGTTTTAGGACACTAACCATGTAATACTCTTTCTTCTTAAATTTCTATTTGTAGATTTCTTGATGGTTTTGTAGATAATTTTATATGGTTTGTTTGTATAGGTTTGTTTAAGCTTGTAGATTTTATTTTGTACATTTTGAAGTTTTGAGTGCATATCTCCTATTTTAATAGGAGAATGTTGAATAATAAAAATATCCTTGAATCTTGCTTTTAAACCAGAATTTGTTTTCCTTAAACCATACAAAACATAATTAATCTGATGTCATTATGGTATCCCAGATGTTGATGTTTACAGTGCTTTAGGACAGGACACCTTTCTGTTTGGCTCCATGAAAATCAAAGTGGAATTTATGAGGCTGAAATAAAAGTGATTTTTCTTTTAATTTTTTAAACAAAAGGAAAAAATCTGAAATAAGAATATGCAATATCAGATTTTATGAATGATTTGAAATCTAGAATTTGCTGTATGAAACATCATTAAATGAATAGTTGAGCCCAATGAAAAGATTTGGGGTTTCTACTCTTACTGAAATCACTTGGGTTTGTGTTTTATTTGACATCAGAAAAAATAAATTAGGTTGTTGATGCTTAATTACATTTACGAGTGATTTCATGTGTTACAAATAACAAATTCTTTGATCTGTATCGTATAGCAATTAGAAAACACTCCAAGGAATACTCATAATCCATCAGAACAAAACAGAGGAATTAAGGAAAATTCCAAAGCGTACAGAGGTAAAATTTAGTTTTGCCAAACCTCCCTCTTCCCATATGATGCCTCTGTGTACCTTATATGGATTTTTTGTAAACTTGGGAATCATGAAACTAAGCTGGTGGCAAAACTGTGAAGAAGTACATCGGAAATTGCCTGCAGAACAACTCTTGCTTTTAATCAGTGTCACCTGGTTATGGTGAACTTGGATAGTAACAGACCAGTCACCCTTGAAGAGAAGAATCATTGCTATGGATTTCTTCTTTTTTCTGAGGAAGAGATTTTAACTGTATCATAGATAAGTATGAATGTTTCTGGTGAATTTGAAATTTCTGAATAATTAGAAAATGAGCTTTATAAACACATCCTGAACAATCTGAATAACTGAATAACCTAGCTTCTCTTTCCAAATAGACATTCTATTCCATTGAAAGCTCAGAAAACTGCAAAAAAGGTTTGGGAATCCGTCACTGTTCATTTGACACTGAAATAATCATTGTCAAAGTTTAAGCTTAGCTCACTGTTGCGGTGACTAAATCCACTTTACACCCCTCAAGTTGCCTTAAAAGTGGTCTCTCCTTACAACAGTGTGCTAGAAAGTTCTCCCTTTGTCTAAATTCTGCTGGCCACTGGCCCTCTCCCCCCTCCCATCCCTTTTCCCATTGGCCCCTGTTACGTCATTCAACCTTGCCTCTACCCCCTAGCCCTCAGACTATTGGTTTTGGATGCTCTGCCCGCCTTTGTGAGTTTTCGGGATAAAATAGGCATGGGCTTTTGAGTTGTTTGTTCTTACATCTATTCCCTTCGGGGTGTTGCCATTAAACACCTTGGAACTGGATGCAGAGAACCGCTCTCGCCTCTCTGTCTCCGGTTCGTGCACAGACTGTGGGTGTGAGCGGCTGTTCGCGACCACCTGGGAAGGTGAGATCGTGTGCACGTGTAGGTGCTGGGAGAGTGCCGCCTAAGCGTGTCCAAGAGGGACCCAGTAGGGACAAACACGGCATCGATCCACTGAAGCCCTCTCTTTAGCTCACTGGATGTGTAACATTTTTAGCAAGTCTGCATATTAGTGAAAATAGGAGAAATTCAAAGTCCAGATATAATTTCCATGAGCTTTTATATAGTTCTGGACTTTTTTTTTTTGCTTTATAGATGTGGTCTTATGCAAATGTGGATCATCAAATTATGTTCCTGTGGGATAAAATCTACAAATGCCAAGATTTAAAAAGAGCTGGATTAAGAACCATGTTTAAAATATTTTTGAGCCTTTTACCAAGTATATTGGTGCGGATTACAAGGTTTGGAAGCAGGGGCCCTGCAGAGCTGGCCTCTGTGGGAAGATGGCCGGAGCTGCCCAAAGCTGGAGACAGTCAGTGCCGGCTATCTCTTCAACAGATCCACTGCAGGAGACAGCTGAGTTCATCAGCCACATATGGAGCAACTCTGGGAAAATGCGTGTAAGAAAGGGCAGAAAATACCACATGCATGTAAGAAAGGGCAGCAAGAGGAGAAGGAAATAAAATGAGAGAAACAACAGAGAAACATCAAAGGCAAAGGAGCAGGAGTTTCTCCGTGGAAGAGATGGTGTTCCTCTGCAGCCTTTAGAAGAGGCCATGGTGGAGCAGGCAGTTCCCTGCAGTCTGTGGAGAAGAAAACTTTTTACCTACCACACTGGGGAAGGGAGTGAGCATGCAGCTTGGGGGGGAGTTTGGCTGTTGTTCAAGCTAAACCACCATGATTTAGCAATATTGTTTTCTACCAGCACTTTATGAAGAGGTATTGCTAATTATAGTATCAGTAAGATGCTTTTTCTGGAGTTAAAGACACCCATACATAGTTAATATTTAATATATAATTTGTGGAATAGTAGCCCTTAGACATAAAGGATAAAGTGATGTAACTGTTGTCCTGCTTGCTTGGTCTTGAGGCATCTGTGTTTGGTTTGGTTCATTCAGTAGCAATGTTCTTTGAACACAGACATCACAGTAATTTTTTCCATAATTTATCAGAGGAACACATGGTACTATGAAGACTTTTGGTAGATATATTAGAAAGATTATGTAATATCCTGCATGAAGCCAATAGCCCTCATGTCAGTTTAGGGATTTGTCTAAATTTCAGTAAGAATTTTTCATTGTAGTAGCTATTGACTTGCATTTGGGTTTTTTTAGGAAATAAAAAATGCCTTGTGACAGGATATAATACCAGTTGCCAGTTTGTAAAAACTTACTCTCCTTTGAAATAATTTATAACTCCAGCTTCCTCTTATTCTCATTTGATTTTCAAAACTGGTGAAATTCACTTATTATTCATTTGATAGTTTTATATAAGAATAAACTGGTGAATTTTCAAGCATTACATTTAGGGAAATGTGATTTTCTACTTTTCTGCTATACTTTTCTACCATAAAACACTCATGTTTTCCTTGCATAAAACACTTTTCTATATCCTTTTTGAGTAATATTTGTATGCTTCACTGCTCTTCCTTCCATCCTTTCTTTTCCTCTCTACCTCATGTAAATGAACTAGAGGATTTTGGGATACTTGGAGAACAGAACTTCGTCAAAAATAATTCCTTCTTCATTAAGATAAAGCTGGAAGTGTGCCACAGAACTGCCAGAGATAGAGATTTCAATTTTCTGGTAGGCTGAAGCATAAAAGAGAGGAAAATAAAATGCATTCTAAAATGCACCTTTTATTTTCAACTGAATTAATTATGATTTAAGGTTGTTGTCCTGCGAATGCTGCACTACAGAAGTCACAGTGGGACTGCTAAACCTTGTCAAACTTTTTGGTTTGCTATGTGTTTTCTTATTAATCAAATTGATTTCACTCTTTCTGTAAGACTGAAAAGATGCTGGATGTTGCCTTCTTATTTGCTTATTTGCTGCTAAGAACATGTGATGGATTCATGTCAGTAACCATTTCATATGGTAAAGTTAATGTGCTGCCAGGAAACTGAAGAATTGCTTCCTTGTTGTTTCCGTTGGTTGCCCAACTTCAGTACAGATTTATAGGGAAAGAGTCTGCATCATTAGTCAATCCAAACTGCAATAGTTCAAAAGGTGCATTTGGAGTTTGTAAACTGAAGCTAAATAGAGATTCTAGACCATACTTGATGTGTTTTCAGAAGTGCATTCATTTGATGAGAGCATTAAAGTTCAAAATTATAATGATCTGATTAAATTTTAACAGTACTCAACTAAGAGTTTACATTATGAATTTACTTCAGGGAGTGACTGACTCTCAGAGCAGAGCAATGTATAGCAGAATTTGACTAGTTAAGTCTAAGTTCTGCTTTTCCCCATGCACATGTCCAACAGATATGGATTTACAAGGAGAAAACTAAGATTGTCAAGAAATTAATTTCAAGTCGCTTGTCATTTGCTCACTTGTTTTCCTAAATCTTTGTATAGGAAACAACTATTACTAACTTTACATATATAAAAGACCATACTTTTAATAATGAGAATATTTAAAATTCATAAAGCTAAGCAATTACAGTGTCCCACTGTGTAATATTTTCTAATGTATAAGCAGAATATTCAATGGAATGCAAAATTGAAATAACAAATGTTGTTACATGTGTATTTTAATTATTATCTGAAACAATTCATTGGTTTGCACTTTTTATTGTTGTAAATGAAAAATATTTAAATGGAATAAATACCTGGTTCAAAAGCCAGCTTGGGTTATATGAAGCTACTTCCAGCCAAGTTAAAGAGAAAATAATTTCTGAGGTCAAATAATGTATACAGAAATACTCTCTTAATAGTCTCTTACTGAATCTTCCTGTGTTGTTAGGAAGTTAGGGACTGTACTGGAATAATATCTTCAGAAATTAATGTATTTTTGTGTTCTTTGTTCAATTTGCTTAACAGATTTTGCAGCATACAATTTGCCAATACTTATTTATGTGGAGGTGCAGACATCAATCAAGACATATAAAGAACATGGTGCTGTGTTTAGATTGTTCTCAATGTGCATAACATTTGTCTCCTAATTTTCTCCTAAAACAGATGTCATGGGTTAGCAAGTATAGTCCTAGAAGTGGTGTTCTTGCAAAGGAGTGCTTACGGCTTCCTCTGTGACCTGACCTGACAGAACTTATCAGTTGGCCAGTTTGAATATGGACAATTCTTTGAGCCACTTAAAATTGTGACCGCCTCTGTGATACACACTTAAGAATAGACTAACCCCCTCACACACAGCTCTCTCTCTTTTCTGTGCTGGGACAGGTGGCTGCGGGCCCCGTGCGGGGGCCAGCGGGCCCAGCCCAGGCCCTGCTTGGGCCAGGCTGGGCCTGGCCTCGGCCATCCTGGAGCCGATGGGCCCTGTTCCACCTGTGGAACCCCCCCACAGCCCTGCTGTGGGCAGCCGGGCGGCTCCCCCTCTCCAGTGCGGCCAAGATTCAGCTGAAGCTGCACCGCTGTCCGGCAGAGATCATGTGAGCAACAGCGATAAGCGAAATTCCAGCTGCAAGGCCTAGGTGAGATTAACCCTCTCAGTGCTGTGAAGACCTGAAAAACTGAGGGAGAAGAAAGAGGAGATGCTTAAAGCTGAAATTCTCTTGTAAAGCTATGATATGTCAGAGTACCCATTGTAATTTCATGAAGGTGTGGGGGGTGGAGCGTTCAACTCGTACTTGAGAGCGAAAGCACCCGCGCTGAGATAAGCAGATGCTGACGCAGCTGCAATTTCATGAGAAGTTTGAACAGGGAGAGATGGAAGCAATGAGGACTTTGGCTCCAAATGGAAAAGGAGAAAACCTCAGCTCCTAGAAATGCTCCTAGAGATAGTCCTAAAGATGAAGATGAGGAAGATCCTTTGCTCCCAGGGAAGGAGAAGAGCCTCTGTTCTTAGAGATGAAATGCTCCCAGAGATGGGTGAAGAGAACTTTTGTTTCTGAACGGCTCAACCTTAAAATTGTACCCAAAAACCTTAATGAGTGGACCCTTGAAAGCAGTTGTGGGAAAAGCTGCAAGTTGGGAGAAGGGACACACGTGTGAGCAGAGAACCAACCTGGGCAGCTGTCTCGTTGTGGTAATGTGTTCATAGCATGGACAACAGAGACTCCTCTTCCTAAATGGACTGAACAAAGTTATTTGGAAGTTGTAAATAGACTGAACATCTCAAGGGTTGTCTTTTTACATTGTCACTGGGAGAAGGGAGAAAGGGGGGGGGGGGGAGGAGAAGAGTTCTGAAGGTATGGTATGATTTTTTTTTTTTTTTCTTTTTCTTCTTTTAGGTCTGTTAATAAACTTCTTTCTATTCTTTCAAGTTTGGTGCCTGCTTTGCGTTTCTCCTAATTCTTATCTCACAGAAGGTAAACAGTAATGAGTATTTTGGACTAAACCACAACAGACAAAGCTGCCTATCGGGCTTTTTTCAGTACAATATGTTTTGTCTTTAGCTACTCTGAATTACATGACTTGAATAAATTTTACTTTGTCTATGGATTAGAGTTTTTTTTCTCACATGTATGGATTCACTCTTCCAGGTACGCAGACAGGAAGGCATGCACATGTATGTAGGACATGGATATTTCCTGACTGATTCTGGAAATGAAGTTTTGGTAATATGGAGTGAAGAAAATGTTTTCATTACGTTAAATATATACTGTATAAGATTGCTGGGTTTTTAGATATCTGCATGCATTTGTAGAGAAAAGAGATAGAACTACTAACCATGAAATCACTGAACCTTCAGAAGAAGGGAACGATTACATTAGTCCAGACAAGGAATTTACTTGGTTTCCCTATTCCAATAAATCACTACTTTATACTGCTTAGTGCAATGGATGAGATCACACAGGCAATACTGCATGCAAAGCAATGCGTTTGCCCAACACAAATTTATAGATTACAGAGTTTGATTTATGACAGTCTATTAATAAGGAGCAAGAAAAACTGGAGCACTATCTGCAATTATCAAAAGAGGATCTTCATTTTGTGCTGAGGAGAATTATTCAAGGTGCAAAAAGGATACAAAAGGCACAAAATAAACTTAAGAAAAAAAGAAAACATAGAAAGGGAAAAGAATTATAACCTCTACTATGGAAAGTAGTGGAAGGATTGTAGAATCGTAGAATATCCTAGCTTGGAAGGCACCCAGGGGGATCACTGAAGATCTGTGGTCCTTGTCCTGCACAGGACAGTCCCAAGAATGACATTGTGTGCCTGAGGGTACAAAGTTCTATAAAAGGTCAGATCAAAAATGCCAAGAAAATGGACTTATTTTGTAGGGCTATAACTTAGAAGGTGAAGAGTTATATCCTATCATTCATTCAACCTGATATAGATCATAGATTGTGATCTATGATTTTGAGTCTGGAATTTGAGGGATACCACAAGACAACAGAGATTTTATTTTTCTAAAACTTACGGAAGTTCCTTGTCAAAGTATTGACAGTGTGTCATTGTGCAAAGGAAGATTACATAGCAGAGAAGAGTATCTAGGTTCATGTGTAGATGTGTTCTGAAAGCTGTCACAGCGATTTGTACAGGAAGAAAAGCTTCTTTATAGTTCATTTTTGAAGTATCAGAGCATTTTCGTCTCTTTGGATACATGCTTCTGTTTATATTCTGAGCTAAATGCACCAGTGATCTACATTTCCTCATTAAGATCCAAAGCTTAAGAATTACTGAGAAAGTATTAACAATAAGCCTCCATATGGAAGTATAAATAATTCACACGTTGTGTGTTTTGTTCCATCTCTTAGGGAATATAAACTTGGCAACAATCAAGGTGAATGTCATCATTAATTATAGTTAAAATGCTGAAGTAGAGATACTTTTCCTGACAAAGCAATGCACATAGTCAGACTTTAGAAGTAGTTTATAAGGGGACTGAATGGAAATTAAAATTATAACACTGATATAGTTAGTTTTGCAGTTACTGAACACTCAATCAGACATAAAAACACAGTTGCCGCAAACACTAGAGATAATTTTTATGTGCCATGATACTTTTGCAGGATTCAAAGAGGCATCTGTGCAAGCATCATGAATTTAAAATAATGAGTACTATCACTTCCACAATGTGTGCTGAAAATATTTGTTCAAAGTTATGTCTGTGTCCTCAATCTCCATGCTCAGCCAGATTTTGCTAGAAGATGCTAAGTGTTTAACATTAAACAGTTAACATTTCAAATATTTTCAGAACATTTCAAAATGTTTTCAAACTGTGTTAGTTTAACTCTGTTCTGGGTTATAAAGTATTAAGTCAGCACTCAAAAAATGGCCAAAGTTTTCCCTTTCCCTTTCCCTTTCCCTTTCCCTTTCCCTTTCCCTTTCCCTTTCCCTTTCCCTTTCCCTTTCCCTTTCCTACAATTTTGCTATGTTTGCATAGCAGTTGCCAGTTACTTCCCTGTCCTGCAATATGTTCCCTGGACTGTAATGTAATTTCAGGGTAATTGTTTCAGGCAATCTGTATCTGCCCATTTTTTCCCTCTCTGCAAGTAGATTGTGTAACCCTGCTGCAGTAGCTCAAGTATTTTTCACAACTGAAAAGAAAGGGCTTTGTTTCTTCCTAGGTCCTTCCATACTACTGAAGGGACTTTGCCACCAAGCACATGCTGCATTGTTATGGGAACTGTGCTATGAAAGAGTACAAAGGCATTAAACACACTGTGAACATCTTGAGCCTGGGAGCTCTGAGTACATATGAAGCCTTTAGCAATCGCAGCAGCTGATTAGTACATCCATTAAACTCCTCCCCCAGCTCATCTCCAAAGCCTTGGACCTACGTAAAACCGAATCCTGAAAGTGCAATAGGGCTATAAGGCAGACACTCAGGTAGGCAGATAAAATTACCATAGGATTAATGCTAAGCTTATGCATCAACAAACCCACATCCATGAGTCCACACAGATATTTTTCTTTCTTTTTCTTCCTTTTTTTTCATTAGTTCCAGAAAGAGCCTAAACAAATGGAATTTTAATGGATTGTTGTTTTCAACATTTTTTTTTACAAATTTAGAAAATCTAAAGTGTAAATCCCTTCTGAGAATTTTGCTGTGGTTTTTTTTTTTTTTAGTTTTGTTTTTTTTTCTTCAGGATTTCTTTTTCAAACTGCATGGTTTGGTTTGGGGTTTTTTTTCTGTAATCTATGCAGAAGATAATGAAAAAATCTGAGCTATTTACTCACGACTTTCTATGGAGAAAAAGTTTGCAAAATCCAGGAAAAACTCATGATCCCCTCCTTTAGTGTTGTAATCATTCATGCAATATCTTTGAATACGTTATTTTTGCTTTTCCTGCTATCTTTTTTCAACAGAAATGTCCAGTTGAAGTATTTCCATTACTAAAATCAAGCAATGACACTGCACTGTATTTCAAGATTTTGTATTCACTTTGATGTACTGAAAAGTTTGGCATTATGTAAAGTTGCCAGGAATAAGAGAAACGGACAAAAGTAGCTTCTAGCATGGCTATTCATTATTAAAATTCAGAGCTGGTAATACAATTTTTCTGTAAGATGTCTTTGAATCAGAGTAAAAGCATCTTCTTGAGAATTTCTTTTTGAACAGGAAGTTCAGTGTCTTTATCTCCAATTTCCCAGTCATTACCTCCTTTATCAAGACTCTTGAGATATCAAAGGATCATTGTACAGAAAAATTTAAAAACTGTGGTTTCAGATAATACTGAAAGCACATCTTCAATCATTGCTTAAATAAAAGTTCTTTTGTGATGTGATCAAAAGTCTTGTGTACTTGTCATATGAAACACCCAAATCAGAGAACTTGTCTTGTCATTTATTTTGAAGTCACATTTGTTTTGAAGTCACATCTATATAATATTTTTCATGGAAAATATCTTAGATATTTTAAGGTATTTTACAGTACCTTTTCTGTGTGACTTAAAGATTTCTCACTTAATGATGGTTTTGTTAGGTAAGACAGAATTTTAAAGGATCATCTTTTTATCTGCAAGATTAAAGGCACCACATCAAAAAATTTTAACATTCTGAAGTTGAGTGATTATACAAGTCATTCAACAGTCATTTACTGCATAGCTTTGATATGTTGTATCACTAGGTTTCCTTTCTCAATTTTTAATTTCAACATTTAGTACCTTTTTATATTATCACCCATATATGAAGTACAGTATGATCCAACTTTTGCAGAAGAAACAGTGTTGTGGCATGGTCTATTGTATGACTCATACTCTAAATTTATTGTTTGATGGGAACCAGTCTTCTATGCCAAAGTGAACTGCAGGTTTTTATTGCCTTCTATCTTTATATAATAATTTAGACATTCTTGCTAAACAAGAAGAGAATCACTGTGGCATGAAAGAAATCAATAACAGATACTTAGAGGATCTGCATTTTGTCCTAGTGTGAATGAAAGTGGGGATTTCTCCTTGTAGCTGCCATGTTGTGCACAAGTAATTATTTTGACATCCTCTTTGTTTTTCCATTCGTAACTGAGAACACAAGTATCATACAGTATGGCAAAAGTCTTTCCCTGGGCATTATTAAACAGAAGTTTAGTTACCAAAATTAAGTCCAGAAAATATTCTTGAGAGGAAAGAAATTTTGTCTGGTGTTTCCTTTCAACTTTAATAAGCTACCTGACAGAAAAACTGCATGCTAAGCATCTTCTTGAGATTAAGAAAGATTATGTGTTTCTTCTCAGTCTCTCTTTTTGTTTTCCCCATAGGGTACCCAAACTGTCCATGACACCTCAAACTTCCCAGGAGTCCTCTTTACCTGCAAAAGGGGTTTTTACCCCTTCAGTCTTTCTCATTCTCCTAAGAATTTAGTGTTGCCAGTGATAGCTATTGTCTATGCTATACAAGTCTGGTCTTGTAGGTCGTGAAATAAGTTCAACTATAGAGTGATGGTAGATGCTCAGACCTTGTTTGAAATAGATGCACGTGCTGCAAACACAACACTTCAGAACAATAAAGGAGATAAAAAATAATAATTTGTTGCTCTATTCAGAAACAACTTTATGTATAGCCTTTTCAACTTAAATAGATGTTTTAGATTCCTAATATTACAAGCATTTATTCTATTTGATCTTATGGAACTAGCTGATAATTTTCAATTCAGCTGCAACATTTCTGTCTATTCATTGCGGCATTTAGTTCCAACAAGAAGCTTCCTTTACTTTTGAAAATATCTGCAGAGTATCAGTCACAGCACATATCACTGTGCAGCACCATATGCTTTCAAAAAGTTGTGAAACAATGTTCATTAATCACTAACCTGTCAAAACAATGAAGGTGATACCCAGAAATCCCATTTAGGTAAATATTCTGTGGCAATATCTAATGTGCAGTGCAAATTTAAGTCCTCAATCCTGCTGCATCATGCAGTCAAATATTATAGTAAGAGAATTTAATCTACAACTGTTACGAAAAATTAAAACTTCTTAAACAGAGAGCACAGGTATGGCGCTAAGAAATTAATTTAAAATTCTAGAGAACTCAAGTCCTTCAGAGCACTAAGAAGGCTCTCTCCTCCAGAAACCTTATTTGTATAATGCAGAAATCCATAGGCCAGGTCATAGGTTTCTCCCACTGAATCTGATAAAAGATTCTAGATTATAATTCTGGAATGCCTTTCCTTTGCAAAGCACCTATCTCAATTGCAGAGGGATATCTGATGTCTGAATGCAAAAAATTTGAGGTCTATGACCCTCATCCTACACTTCAAGTTAAAAACAAATCATGACTGCCTCAAAACAAGAAAGCTGTGTTGAAGGATCAGTAAGTACTTCTGTGTTATATAATCAATGCCAAAAATTGTACACCTCTGATTACTGAAGAGTGATGATTCAGGCACCCTAAGGACCTCAACAAAAATGACTTGGGCACAATTCATTTTATTTGTTCAAGTTGATTTCACTCAGACCCAAAGAATAATTCGATAGTAGAATTTAAGCATAGAGAATGTGATGTCTGTATGTTCCTTCCAGACCTATTTTCATATAAATATGTGGGAATACCTCAACTGGTTTGATCCTCCAAATTTCTCTCTCATATAAAATACAGGAAAAAAAATGGAGAAATTTGTTTTGGCCATTACCAGTGTGGGGTTTTTTTGTCATTGGTAAGTCATGCTGCGGTATAAGTTCATAAATAAACTATAGTTAAGACTACAAAGGGTATGCATTTCTGGGGAGAGATCACTCACCAATTACCATCGAGAAGAACTGACTTGACTCAGGAAAATTAGTTAAATTTATAACCCATCAAACCACAATAGTAAAATCAGAAATAAAACCAAATCTTAAAAACGACTTCCTCTACCCTTCCTCTTTTCCTGGGCTCAACTTTACTCCCATATTCTCTCCCTCCTCCCCTCCAGGGGCTCAGTGTGGTGGGAAATGGTGTCTGTGGTCAGTCCATCACACACTGTCTCTGCTGCTTCTTTCTCCTCAGGGGGAGAACTCTTCACAGTCTTTCTCTGCTCCAGCATGGGGTCCCTGCCACAGGAGACAGCGCTCCATGAACTTCTCCCGTGTGAGTCCTTACCACAGGCTGGAATTCTTCATGAGCTCCAGTGTGGGTCTCTTCCACAGGCCTGTAATTACTGCCAGCAAGCCAACTTCAGCACTAATTTCTATTTCTTTAAGGTCATGGGCCCTGTGGACATAGTGGAAACTTCTGGAAGCTTTTCACAGAAGCCACCCCTGTACGCCTCTGCTACCAATGCCTTGTCACACAAGCACAATACAAGAGGTAGTTAGAAATGTATCATTATTTGGAAAGAAAACCCCTCTGCATATAATAGCAATATTTTAAATGTACTTGAGGAAGGGCAGAGAGAGGACTGCCTGGGTCTTCAAGGTAAATATAAACTATGTATGAATGCCTTGCTTATGCAAAAAGTGGCACATGGACACCGATTTACAATTTATAGGGACAACTCAAACACATGAAATTATACCAATATCTAATTGTCATGTTACCAGGTAGGCTGTAGCATAATTCAGATAATAATACTGCAACAGCTTAAACAGGCTGAATGGGAATATTAACTTACCCTAGTTATACTGTAAATTCAGTAAGTGTTCCAGGCAAAAAGTGACTTTCAATTTGAAGGTGGACCTTTAAAAATGTCAAGCTTGTTGTGTTTTTTGGTTTTCATATCAGGACCTTATCTACTTATATGACAAATCTTGATTAAGAGTCTCTTTCATTTATGAATGTAAATAACATCAGAAGCAACTTAAAGATGCAGCAATGGGGAACAAAGACACACAGACCTCCTTATACCTCCAAAGAAGAGAGTTTTATTGTAACAAACCAAGACTTTTTATACTCTAAACTCAACAGAACTTAACCAAACCTTAACAGAACTTAACCGAAACCTACCCAAAAAAAAGCACTCATTGACTGCTGCTGCTGCAGTGTCATTGTTCACGTGTCCCTTTATCCAATCAGCTTTCTCTTCATATGGTGTCCACGTGTCCCCTAAACCAATCACTGCAAATTTAACAAAGGTAAAAAAGATCCTTATTCTTATTTCCCACATAAACATACCAATAGTTATTATATATCAGTTTTTTACTACAGTAACTCTCCATCTTTTGGGCAATATTTTGTTTGGTTTTGCTACTGTCCTAAAAACTTTAAAAAGTTAGGAGTACTAAAACATCAAGGAAAAAGGTACATTCTACCAATTCATATACTCTTTTAATTAAGTGTACCTTTAGCTTGTGTTTGATTTTACCTTTTTATAAATAAATGTGTGATTAATTAATTTTTAATTAAAATAAAAAATATTATCTTGCTAACATTTCAGTGTTAACAAAGAGCTTGTAATTAAAAGGATTAAAAACTAATGATTTTTCATGAACACTAATGAAAGACACTGGAGTGTTAAGAAATACCCATCAGTTGTCAGATTATTGCTAAAGTACACAAAAAGGGTTGCCTGAGAAAGAAATTTCAGGGATGTGTATGAAAGAAAATCTGCTTGGAAGCTTTGATAATCCAAAATGCTATCCAGCACTGAACGAACTCCAGATAAAATTTTAACGCTTTGAAGCTGTGGTTATACTGACAAAGTAGATCAGATCAGTAGAAACAGAGCTCTAGAACAAAGCAGTGGTGCTGAGAAGCTGATAATGCGTATTGTAGGTATTTTAGGGATTTTTTTTTTACTTCCCGGTAGCTTTAATTTTGTTCTATGAAGTAAATATCCATGAGCAGTTGGCAAGCAACTTCTAGGAGTTAGTTTCATATGAAAGCAATCTGGTCCAGTTGTCTTGAGATCATTTCAACATGTAAATCAAGTAAGAAGGGAGAGCTGGGACATTCATCTCTGATCCAGATGAAACCCGTAGTGTAGATGAACCCCCAAAGCCCTTTGAAGAATTTATTTTTATGGTATCCTAAAGGAGTGGGACAGGGAGAGAGGAATTAGTCACCAATGAGAAGTCAATATCTTGGGGTTTGGGCACTTGCCTGGCAGTGAAACAAGCCCAGTGTTCTATGAGGTTACCACTGGGATTCAGTAAGAGATGTTTAGGTACTACTTCATCCAATACCACCTGCTCCAAGTTTAAGTTTTAGAAGTATTAAATTGAAATTTCTTGGACCCCAATTAGAGTCACCAATTTTCTCCTACTTACTATGCTTTTGTAGTATTTTCTTTATAACACCTTCTATTGCTCCCACTGAGCTCCAGAGATATGACAGTAAAGAGCAGCTTAATTCGCCTTTCACTTAAGCTGGGGTAGCTTAGTTTGTTTCTTAACTTGTCTCCAAAAAAATCTTTGATAATTTTTTAGTTATCAGATCACAGATATTTTTTTATCAGTGGATAAAATGAATGTCTGCTCAGCTGGAAATTTGCAAGATTGAGAAACTTGTGAGATACTGAGTTTTGTCTTTGAAATAAAAAGGACACAAGAAGAAGAAACAATTTTGGGTCTGTGTCTGCCTTGCTTTAACTTCTACATAGACCAAGAATTTAACATGTAACCTTAAAATCTAGGTAGGAAGTTATTTGAAATACTTTCTGTGGATAACTCACAACATGGTATAGTAAAACCCTCAGAATAATTTTCTCTGGATTATGCTTGTGCATTTCTTTGGCGAATTTAGTATCACATCCGGTGGTTATACCAGGTGAAGTTGTACTATTGATAATGTACTGTCTTTTACATAAACTATATATACATATAAGAGGGAAGCAAAGCCCTTTGAATGTTGAACATCATTTAAAGGCTGATGATAAATAATCACTATCCAACTAAATTAGGAGCTGAGATGTTGCAGTTTTCAGGCCAAAGACTCAACTTTGGTATGTTAATAGGTTTATGCTGCAGACACAACAGTAATCTGTATATGCATATGTATACGTAGAAATGTTTTCAGAGATTTCACCTTTTAAATGCACAACAACCATCATTTGTGCAAGAGAACTTTCACTTTCTGAGGTGCATTTGACATAAATGACATAAACCATGTTCTGATTTTAGAGGCTTAAGGTGGGTCAGCTCCTACCTTCTTAATGACTATATGCTTTGCTAAAAGTAGTGAAACCTTAGCCAGGTTATTTCTGGTTTATCTGAATATTTCATATAAAAATTCAGATTAAGTTCTGAGTCTTGACATTCTGAAAGCATTTTGTTTTTGTGAGTTTTTAGGTTGGCTGGTATGGAGACAGTGAGGGGGAAATAAACAGACAGACACGTAGGAAGACATGATGTGAAAACTAGTGCTCTAAAACAATCTCTGAATCAATACTTCATGATGACTATCTCCCCACACTTTTCTTATTATTTATGGCAAATTCAGTGGAATGTCCTCTGAAATGCTTCTAACTAAAAAATAAGGGCTGCAAAATCATGCTGAAATGAATTTCCATGGTATTTTTCCATTGGCCTTAATGAGTACCGTAAATATGTATATTGCATTTTTTTCAAAAAAAGTATATTAATCTTGGATCTCAGTTCAATCTCTTAGTGTAACTTGGAGCTTTGTATAAGTGCCAAAAATATTACAGCAGTTCAGAATTACAGTTATATGACCCAGACAGTGACAGGTGGATCACATTAGTGGGCTCACCAGCTAGAGCAGATGTTCCTTGTCAACTTGCCATTTATTAGAATAATTTATGTGTACACAGGTTTTGAGCTTTCAAACTGATGATACAGTAGGTATATGCTGGTAAATCCTACTGTGACACAGTTATAGTATCTCCAGGTATTACAGTGACTAACAATTACACAGAGATGTCTAGTATTGTGATTTTCTCTAAGTCTGAGAAGAAATTTCTTTTATCTTACTTTTTAAAATGAAAATGGTGAAATGCTTTTCTTTCAATGTAAAAAAAATAAATAAACAAACCATAACTTTTTTTTGTTTAACTAGATCTCCAGGTCTCCTATAATGTGCTCCTATTATTTTACCAAGAAACCTTACCCTGCTTATAGTAAATTAATAAGATAGCTATCCCTCAACAAGAAGACCTGCTGTTTTGTACAGCTTAAGAATTCCAGCATGCTCAGATAGAGAAAAACAGCTGCAGGAAGCAGACATGCCTGCTTTGGCCTATGGTCTAGACACCTGAAAGCAGTGGGTATCGAACTCAGAGATTTCCAGATCTGAGACATTCCTGATATAATGTGGCAGGTGCTTGCAGAGCCCCTGCTATCCTGCAGATGGCTGAGACAGCCATATCCACCAACAACAGCCAGGTCCCAGCTCTGATCTCTTCCCTGCTGGGAAGGACTATGCCATCACAGGCAGTCCTGCTGCTTTGTATAAAGGCATTGGGCTTGTGCTGGCATATTGATTCCTACATAGTGCTCTCATGAAAAGCTGCACTAATGGTTATTTTATAAATCTTCTCTCTGGACTGTACGCAGAAAATAGAAGGAATTTAGCATTCTCAGTTTTTCATGGTAATTGTTTTTTTTTCTAACAAAAATACTCATCTTGATGCATACATGGAATTTTGTCTATTTAGTTTGATGTGCAGCCTCCGTTTTTCTTCAGGTTTGGAAACAGAAAGAAATTTTCATTTTTTTAAATTGGAAAGATTGTGATAACTTTACCTGATTCAGAAGCCCTTACAGATATTTTGTGTCTATACGTGACTGAAATAAACATGGCAATTTTCTTGATCTGGAGTACATGAAACCATAAGTATATTTTTAGGTACATAGGCTGGCACTCCAGAGCATCATATGAAAACAGCAGATGCTAAATTATCACAGACCTGGAGAGACTGAGTCTTGAAACATCCCTAATTTATCCAGATAAATCTACGGGGCTTCATAATAAACTGAGCTCATTAAACACTTAAAAATATTCAATAATATGTTGTTTAGTTCTTACAGCAAATTATATTGAAGATATAATAATATTAGAAGTAAAATCAGTGACTTTTATAATATCAGAGATTATTGTTAAATGGAAAAAAATAACCCTCAGTCTTTATATAATACTGGCAAGAGCAAACAGAAAAAACATAGTCATTCTCCATCTTCCATTTTGAGTTCTGCAGAAGCTTTTGCTTCTAAGAAGAGTATCCCAGTTACAACTTTTTCAAAGGCAGAGCCATCTCAGCCCTCCAGAGGTCTGTGAAAGTGACTGACAAAGTCTCCCCCAGTCACCTGAAGATAATGACTGGCGTTGGTCACCTTCTATGAGCAGACTAACAAAAACAAAATGCACAAACACTGCACAAATTAAAGTCAATAGCAGTAGTTCCCATGTTTTAAGTAATCTTGAGTTATTCGGGAGACGGATTTTGATTTGCTCTCACAATTTTTCAGGGTATGTCCCTGGCCTCCCAGCTCTAGCTCTTCAGGAACAGTTTTATTCCAACAATTATTCAGGAACTCGTTACTCCTCTCCAAAAGGCTTGGCCTAATTACAAGTAACTTCAGGTGCCTCTGTCCATTCCTTCCAGATGACAACAATGACCATGTTGTAAACATTGTTTCGAAAAGTTTTGATGCCTGTGTGTTTGGTAGTAGGTGAGCCACTATTGCTTCTGTTTGCCTTTGAGGATGGATTGCAGAGAGGGTGCACATGTTGACTCACAAGCAAGTAACCATGTGTTTCCTGCAGCTTTCTTTGGAATAGCTCCAAATTAGTAAGATCTTTAGACTACATAAGGACTTAAGGGATGAAAGAGTTTCACAGATCAGGACTTAACTGCATCCACCATGATAAAGTGGTTCACTATTGATTGTTGGCCACAGGAGACAAGGAAAAGGCAAGGCAACTAATATCCAGAAGCTCTGCATATTTGAATGGGAAAGCTTGAATGCTTATGAATGTACCAGAGACTGGGGAGTTTAGTGCCATATCCTTGAAAGTCTTTTTTTGAGATGTTGCAAGGCTGATCAGAACACACAACAATTTCTTGACTAGCTTTCAGATCCACTGCCTTTTTTATATGCTCAAAGACTTAATATTTGGCCATGAACTTAGTGACAACCTTTAGAATAGGAACAACTACACCTTTGAAAAATTTGACTTCCTCATTGGAAATTCATAAATTTGTTTTCTGCACAAGAAAAAATAATTTCTTCCAAAGCACCCATGGCTCCTCTTTATGCCATATGTATATTTATCGTCATATTACAGTGGTCCATTGTTGGAGAATGGCTTCTGTCCAAATTATTTGGATCTATCCCCAATTCTCCTCCTATGAATGACTGGCCTTGTTCATGTAACATGGCACTTAGAGAGACCCATGCCTCAGTGTGTGCCCTCACTAGTGTGCAATACCTTTTATTTTCCCCACTCAGGTTTTTCCTCACTAAAGAGAAGGATGTGATCACTGTAGCTGTTTCTTGAGGGCAAAGTCTTTCGCAGGAAGGGACTGAAATGCTAAAATATTTGCGTGTTATATTCTGGTGACACCTGACTTTTCTGTGTGCAGTAAATCTGGAATTCAGCAGTAGGACACAATGAAATGCACAAAAGTGCCTCCTTACTGAGTTTGGGTTTGTTGTAAAAGACGTACTTCAGGATGTCTAATTAATAAATCCCTGGATAAATTGTTAAATCTTGAGGTTTTACATAATACCCTTTCCGTAGATTATAATTTTGTACAAAGTTTTGTGTTGGAATGTATACAAGGAAAAAAATACAGAATGAAATTAGACATTGGTTAATATTAATCTGTAGCTTGTCATGATAAACAAAATTTTCAGGTCACCTGTAGACATGGGAATTTCAAATTAGTTGTGGATCCATGGGTGCCTGGCACGTACACTGAAGAGTGACTGAAGTAAATGATAGATGATTTTTGTATTGATTCCTGCCATCTTTCCTCATTGAAGAGCAAGCAAAAAAAGGTTGTTGTGGGCCTTAATAAGAACCAGAACATTTTGTTTTAAAATTGAATAGTACAGGATCACATTTCCCTGCCATTTTAAATGTTTATTACTATACAGTTTTTCATCTCCATCTGAGTTACAAAGTGCAATCACTCAGCTGTTCACTGAGGTCTTATTTTGCTGCCAGCTTATTATATATAATCTCTTCCATTTATGTCATCTTCGTAACTAATAGCATACATTTGGAATCCCTTAGGAAATTTAGGGAGACAGTGTCAGAGTAGACATTGTTAAATATTGTCCTCAAACTGAACCACAGCATTTTTATTAAACCTAAGGAATAATTTTTCCCTTGTGGGTATAATAAAGAAAGGTGGACAAAGTCAACTTCTGAGCATTTTCTGTTTGTGAGCTGAACACTTGGACCACAGCAGCTAGATAAAGTCATGGTTTAATAAGACCAACCAGCTGTAGTAAATTTTTTGGGAGATACACAAAACAGCAAATTTAACAATAAATGGAAACTTTAAAGATGAAATCCTCTGTTGTGTTTCTCCTGAACTGTGATAAATGTACAAGTTCATGTCTATTTTACATTCACAGAAAGCTTAAATCTTAGTCTGGGATCTGGTTCCAATTTAGTAGAGGTATTTTACCAGCTTTGCAGTCTTTTGATAGACAATGCATAGAGAAATATTAGTGATGTAATAATTTCCTTTTTTGTTTCCATAAGTAAAGCTGCAAATTCTCTTTATGTATTGAATTTTAAGAGAAAAAAAAAAAATTTCTATTTCACTTCCTGATTGATAATCTTTGTGATGGCAAACATGATTTGTGTCTGTTTTAAGGTGTCTTCGGTCTTGATAGTTACTAAAGCTATCTATTGTTTGGGCTTCCTAAGGTCAGCAATTTAAGAGTTTCATTTTATAGCCACCATTTGTCAAACTGATCATTTCTAAATAGGCAAAGAGTTGGTAATACCTTATTCCAGAAACAGATTGCCAAGAACACTGGTGCACACACAAACCATTGCTGCAGCCTCCCTGCTGTTGGTGTTTGCATTTTTGCATGGTGTTTCTTACCCAAAGTGTGTCACCAAGAGGCCCCAAGTGACACCAAGGGCAGGTTAAGCAAGACACAGCAGAGACATGGGAAGATAAAGCCTCTGCTTCAAAGTCATAGAAACACAGAGTAATTATGGAGGGAAAAGACCTCTAACATCATCAAATCCAACCATTAACCCAGCATTACCAAGTCCACCTCTAAAACATGTCCCTAAGTGCCACATCTGCTTGTCCTTTAAATGCTTTCAGTGATGGTGATTCCACCACTTCCTGGGCTGCCTGTTCCAGTGCCTGGCCACCCTTTCAGTGAATAAAATGCTGACCACTCGCACCCTCTTGCTAAAGTTGATCACTGGGGCACCAGTCCTCTCCCCCAAGTCGGAGCTTTGCACCAGCTTTTTGTAGACCATACTGCCTGGAGTTCTCTTCCAAGTAGTTCTCTTCTGACAAAATCTGTAGAAGTGCAATAAAAATTTGGAAATAAATAGTTTCACCTAAGTGTGCCAGGATGGAGGTCGTCCTGGAGCAATGGCTTCTGAAGTGAGGTTACTGAAGTCACAGCCTCATAAAAGGGAACAGATTGGCTTGGAAATCTGCTTTCAACTCTAAAGCAGTCACAGACTGTGGTTCTGGCTGCCATTATGGTGGTTAAGACTGAGGCAGACCTCTCCCATGGTTTAGAGACAAAATAAAACATACTCAAGCATCTCCTTTTTGCAGAACTGCAGAACATCTAAGTAGAAGCTGGAATAACAAGGAACTGTTAGAAAATGTGCTAGGTCATCTCAAGCAGCAGCAGAGCAAAAAGCAGGGCCAGCTAAAGAGCAGAAGCTCTTTAGCTCTTTACGTGGCAATAATGTGACAGTCATGTGCTCATCTGGTGCCCACTGTGTGATGAACAGACACCAATCACATGCCTATCACATATCAGTCATGTACCCATCACATGGCAATCATGTGCCCAGCATGTGACAACTGTGCCCATCACACCCCTGCACCTGGCACTTGCACCCAGCATATCTGTTGTGACTACTGCAGTTGTGCTGCTAAATGGGTGCCAACAGCAGCAGCAGCTGATGTCACAAATACAGTAATGAACTGATGGCTGTTGCAAGGTGAGGCAGAAAAATGCCAAGCACAACATAACACAGAAATTCCTTTTCTTAAAATACAGAACTAATAACACAGAAATTCCTTTTCTTAAAAAATTAATTTCAGTACTATTGGGACAGAATGGATGAGTAAACAAGGTAGGATGCTTCAGGCTGTCCTGAGTGAAATGCAACTCAATGTTTTCATTAATTACTAAGATGATGCAATTGAGGATGCCCCTTCAGTTTTACATTCTTGTTTAATTGAGATTCTCTCTTGTGGAAACCATCTTTCATACCGAATTAAACAAAACCACTAGGTGCAGCAACTGTGTTACAGCTGAGCCCACTGGTGGGATCTGCAGTGATTTACTAAAGCATTTTTATGATAAGGACAGATCTTAATATTCACGTATTGGTGAATAGACACCCAATATCCATTAAGAAACAATCTCAGTACAAAATTGTTTATAAAAACACAGGGCTCGTGTGTCTAACAACTTTAAGAACATACACAGAAAGCCCAGCTGGGAGGCAGGTAACATTTATGAAGGAACAGGAGAAATTACATTTGGATTGATTTGGCAAATATTCAAGTATCTGAACTTGATTGGACTGTACAAAATTCCTATGAACCTGAATCTCCTGATTTACTCACCATGGTTCCTAACTGAAGAGAGAGAAATTGGTTTCCTTGTCTGTTTTAAGATGGCACTTACTTACAATAGTAACCCGAATTCATTGATGACATAGTTGTAGTCTACCTTAAATCGAATGATTATCATATATCCTTTCCATGTGCTGTCAGCCTAGCTCTGGTACATCAACCAAATACTGAATCCTGGCTTGAGAAAATGCACAGGGAAATCATGGCCAGACTTCAATAATAATAAAATAGCTGCTTCAAAGCCACTGCATTTTGTAGAACAAAAATATGAGAGGCGAGTTTTTGTATGTGCAGAAATCAGAAGACATAAGAGAGCATTTATTGCTTAACACTGGCTCTGTCCCCCATCAAAATGCAAAGGAAAAAATCTGGAGTGAGAAAAACTGTATTTTATGAAAAAGTATTTTCAGAATTTACTTATGCTACATAAGTCTCCTAGAGACTGGTGCAGAATGTTGAATCACGTTTTATGCATTCTAGGCTGCTATCTCTGCCTTGGTTCATAACAGTGTTTTGGAACAGGTAAGTGGTCACAGTTCTGTAAATGTATTTATGGTGTTTCATAAGCACCTGTGTACCATCAAATGTAATTTATGGGCCATATTTTCTGCTTTTGCCTTTTAGATGACACTCAGAAAAAGGTTTCTGTTCAATTTGGAGTGCCATGTTTTCTTGGTACACACTGCCTGAGCTGGGTAAAAAGCAAACAAAACTACCTTTCTAGCCTACCTGCTAACTTCTATACTAAATGTGATTAAGCTGACTACTGCCTTCATCCACGTTCATCCAAAATACAGCTCATTAGTGTAGCACTTACTCTGCACATTTTTCACAATGTCTTTTTGCACTTTATCCTGGCCTGAATTTATTCCTTTCCTAAATTGGCCAAGGTAGGCCACCCTACTTGACATCTTCTCCACCTTCAGGAGGAGCTGGCACTGAAATGTGTGAGGAGAATTTCTGTACAGAGCTCAGCATATGGTGGATTAAATCATAAGGACATCCCTCCCAGGTGCGTGACCTTCATCAGGAGCAGTGGCTGCCAGCAGAAGTCAATGTGTTGCAGCTCATTTACCCAAGGGCTGGGGCATAACTCCTGTACACACATCAGCAGAATAATGGGAGAGCATCACCTCAGGAGCTGGAAGGCTTGTGAAAGATGATGAGAAAGGAAAGAAAAGGGCCAACACCTGTGAGAACAGTAGCTGTGGAATATGTGAAAAGTGGCAGGGAACTACTTGGAAGCAGAAGTTCTAGAACTACAATCAAAGCAGACTTTTACTAAGTAGAATGCACGAATGTTGAGTCTATTTGTGTTGGGGGAGACAAGCATTATTTTACATACTTTATTTGCAGTTATCTTTCCAAATCTAGGTTTCTATCTCTGTGTGTTCTTGTAATATAAATTACATGTTACATATAAATGCATATGTATACTAATTAAATATGTTTGTAGGGTGTTTTTTGACTATTAAGTTGCTTCATAGCTTGGGAAATACAAACAAAATTGGGTTAGTCAATTACTCTTAATTTTATTTTCACCCCTGGGGAGCCTGTTCTGGTAGTCTGTATGGTCAGCTTTGAAAGAAGGTCTTTTTCAGTGGGCAAACTGTAGAGTTGATTATTATTGTGATTCTTTACACTTGTTGGGTCTTTGCTTTTGTTTTTATTAATTTTTATTTTTTTTTCCAGTCAATAATCTTAGATGAATCAACTGCTTTTAACAGTGAGTTACTTTATATTGTGCATCCATGTATTATGGAGATGTTTTATTCATATCTGAATTATTTTCCGTCCCAAAATGTCAAAAACAGTGTAGACACTTCAAGCTTAGTATGTTCACGGTAGTACAAATTGAATTTTCCTCCAGCTATAATTATTACAGTCTGGGTGTTTTTCTTCCTCCTAATTTATCTAGGAGAAAAGACAGGCTGTCTTTATGAAGACATAAGATGCCACATAGTTTAAGTATATTTGTGTATGCTTTGTTTATCTTGCAGATTCAAAATACACAGAATCTATCACTAAACAGAGACTTCCTGTATATTTGTTTGATATTCTTATTTCTCCATCCTTTAAAAAACATTTAACAATTTGGAGAAATGTTGTGACGCTAAGGATGATTTGGTATTAAGAGGAAGAGTTGCTTCTGCACCTTGAAAAGCCCATCCTGAATCTTGAAATAGGTTGTGAAGTGAGAGGAAAAATCTTAGGAAAGATTATGCTCTATATGCTGCTGATCAATATGTGTATTCAATGTGCTAAGACAAGATTTTACTCATGTAAAACTAATTTTGTGAAAGCAAGCTCAGGCCCTCCTGGTTTGCACTGATTTTTTATTGGTAAACTTTTTTTTTCTGCTTTCTGTTGTGTATTGGAGAGCATACTGTGGTTGTTTGGAGATAAAGGAAGAAATTGTTCTCTCGATATTTTCTTCCAATTTGTGTGTGAATCATGCAGGTAATTTACAAAGCAAAACTAAAGATGTGAAAATGGGAGTTTTTCTTCCACAGCTGAAAGAAGGTAAAGAGAATTTTAGCCATATTCTGTTTTGAAAAGATTCTTAATGTTTTTTCTAGGGCTACCATAGCTAAATACTGTTGCAGTGTAAAGCACTGTAGACAGGCTGCTGGTCTGAGAAAATTAGAGACTATACCATTATTTAGAAAAATATGTAGGGTACATTATCCAGGTCAATACTCTGACTGGCAGGTATAGTGGGACTACTGGCAATTGCAATACCCCAGGCTGTGAGCTGCTGCTGTATCTAATATGGCTTTTCTCTTTGCAAGCATGCATTCAATCTGCTTCTAGATTGTAGTTATTAAAACTGTATGACTCTTTGAGGCTTTCTGCATGAAGTCCTAAAGAAATGTGAAATACTATTATTGAAACAATGCCAGAATTATTTTCTTCTCTAGGGCACTAACCGTAGGACTTCCCCAGATGGACATGCATTTATGTATTTAAGGCATTTTTTAGGGCAATTCAGAAGGCCATACTGTAATGAAAAATGGTATGGAAGGGACATCAGTTAATAAGAAAATGTAGAAAACTAGCTGACATTCCAATTATAAGAACCTATTTTCAGTTTGCTTAATACTTTGTTAGGTTTTAAATATTTATACTTTTTCTGGCTACAAATCTGTTTCAAGCTGAATAGTTTTAAAAATATCTGTGAAAATAATTTTACTGTTTCACTGTTTCAGAAGGTTAGAGAAAAATATTGTCTTGCCAACATGAAAAAAATTCTAAATACTTTAGGTCCCTAAATCTCTTGACAACCTCCCATCCTGTGAAAAAGGGATTTGAAAAATGTCAAAGAGGGAGTGGAACGGTCAAGTTAATGAAAGGTCTTCAACTGGCATTGACGTTTGTTCCAACTCAGTTGAGTTTTAAGACTTTGAAAATATTATTTTGTAAATATTGCCCGCAGACTTTGAAAGACTTAAGCAAGTTCGCTCTCTAATTAGGTATCTTCAGTCAGCGTATCTCAGCCAGGGCCCTTGGGGCTCTCCAGTCATTGCCGTGCCCATGCCTTTCTGCTGTTATCAAACGAGCTCTTGAAGCTGATAGCAGAGATGTGTGCATCATCTCCTGTTGGCACACACCGAGGATGAAAACCACCCTTGTCTTAGGCTGTACTGAGGAACATCAGGTTGTTTTTACACAGCCCTGTTGAGTCCTCATTACTCACAGTGTCAGAAGTTTTTTGCCCCATACTCCCTAAAAGAAAACCATCTATACTTAAGACATTGCACAAAGGAAAGCTACATAAAGAAGTGTTAATGACAACAAATCAAATGCATAAGATGAGAAAATGTGATTAAAAATTAAATCAAGACTGAGTTAGCCTGAATAATCTTAAGTTGTCCCTCATACCTGAATGCTATCATACCATTTAAATGACGTATTTTTCAAACTGTCATTTCAGAAAATTTCTGTTTTTTTCAGCATTTATATGAAATAATGCCTGGAGATAAATTATAGTGATATAAGAAATGAGAAAATAATCTGTCATTTTTCTATCTTGTTTACTGCAGATATTGGACAGCAGTTAGTGAATGTCTACCTGTGGGAAGAAAATCAAATTCAGATTAAAATTAAGATGCATTGTAAATAATCTTCTGTTTTAAACTGGAAAATAGAAGGTACTATTAGCTGCTATTTATGCAAAAAAAGCCCCTACTTATTAGAAATGGACAAGTTATAATTCTTGGCATGTAGACCTAGGAATTGACTCAGCTGAATGATCCTTGTAGTTTTTTTATTTTTCTTAAGTCAGCTGCCTCATTAATTATTAAAGAAAATTAAAGTTATGCCCACTGGGAAACAGATTATGGTTATGTGAACAAACATTAAATCCAGACTGTTTACAGATCAGCACTTAGGCACTTGTCTGCTGTCAAGTATGTTGCAAGTTTGGTTTCCTTTGCACTAAAAGTAACAAATGGGAAAGAAATAAGTGCTAGAAATGAGGTGCAATTCTTACACTGGAACATTGAAAAGGCTGTTGGGGGAGGTTGCTGTCAGTATGGGAATTCTAGTTCAGAGATCATTTGAAAAGTCAATGTTGCATGCTTAGAAGTTACGAAAATTGGGCCCATTTTGCTGTAAATATCCAAGGTTGCACAAATTAAAATCAGAACCATACCATTGTGACTATAAGGGTAATATACCCAATGGAAAGAAATATGTACAGTTGTGGATCCCTGAACCACACAACCTGCATTTAAAGTGGAATAAACCAATACTGAAGGGAAAAGTCAGTGCACAGCCAGTGCACATGGAAACATGCATTTGTTAATGATCCTTACAAAAAGTGAGAGAAGAACAATAAAAGAAATAAGCTACATCATATTACAAGGTATAAGAAAGATTAGTGGATGCAGTAATTGCTGCACTTACTCAGTGAAGCATGGTGTGCTCTTAACAAATAATAAATAATTTTACAAGAACAATTTGTTAAAAGTCAAGTGGATGTTTTTGACCACCCCAATTTGCTGAATCAAGTGGCTATGTGACGCTGAAAATAAACTGGCCAAAAAGATATCCCATACCACAGAACAGCATGCTTAGTATGCAAAGTGGGGCAAGTTGGCTGGGAATAGCTGATCGCTGCTCAGGGATGGGCTGGGAATTTGGCAGTGACTGGTGAGCAATTTTATTGAGCACTGGTAGTTTTTTCCTAGGGTTTTATTCCTTTCTGGTTTTGTTATCTCCCTTTACTTTTCCATTATTATTTTTATTTAATTATTATTTCTATTTTCATTTCTATTTATTTTTATAGCATTATTTAATTATTAATTATTATTAATAAAATTTATCTCCTTTATTAAGTTGTTCTCAGCTCAACACATGGACTTTACCTTTTTCTGATTCTTCTTCCCATCCAGTCATGGGTGGGGGCACAGAGAGTGAGTGAGCAGTTCCACAGTAGTTATTTGCCAGATGGGGTAACTAGAATAAATAAGTAAAAGAATGACACTTTATGACCTTGCACGTCAAATAATTCTATGCTGCAAGGTTTTGAATCTTTTGAAAAACATGTATTTTCATTATGTCTCTGTTTTGCAAAAGAAAGTTGTTATTAAGGAACTCGAAATATATTAACTACCTTACTTAAAAATCTACTCCTATGAGATGGGAAGAGAAAGCTTGAATACAATAGAAAGCAGAAGAGAGACAATGAGTTCTTAGATTTTCAGCATCTTGCCAAGAGCATTATTATTTCAGATATACTCCAAAAGAAAATACAAAATTGGGATGTGATGCTTTTAAAATTCAAAACAGTTCCATAGATGATATTGACCTACTAAGCAGGTCTCATTTCTCCAGCACCCTTGGTTTTAGCTGAATCCAAAATGGTATGAATAGATTATTTTCTTGACACTTAGGAAGAAAGCGATGAAGTTCCAAGGAGAGTAGATGGATGTTTTGGAGTAGCTTCTGGAAATATGTGTGACAGTGATAAATGGTCTGATTAGATATCCCTGGACTTTTTATAATCTTTGGTCCAACAGTTTCACTTGTTCTAGCTTCTATTTTAAACATTTATTTTCCAGGATAAAATGTCTGATGTCCAAGGAATTTGGTAATGAGAAGTAAATAAACCAAAAAAATTACTCTAAATGAAAACCTTGTGCTGCAGAAAATGATAAAGAGCTTTATTAAAAGTTAAGATTGAGGCCTGTGCAAAAATAACTAGCTTGCGCAAAATGAGAGATGAAAGCAGACTTATTCTAATGTTGGCACTCCAGACGGGAATAGTTCTGGGCTGTCAGCAGCAAAGGTGAGGGTAGCTAATCAGAATTGTTACATCTTGAAATTAAGTGCAATTTGGCATAAATCCATTCTTTATCCTCCGTGTAAACTTGTTGAGCATATTACTCTCATATGGATTAAGCTAGTTTGCAAAAGCGCACAAAAAACTTGAGCAACATCTCAGTTAGTGGTACCTGTTGCCCTACTGTAGGCACTCAAACTCCTTGTGTGTGTATGCAAATCTGTTTGTACATGTATGTGTAAAAGGAATATAGAAGAATTGAGGGTTTTTAAATGGATAGTAGAATTTCAGAAACTCCCTTTACCAAATCAGCCTCTGAAAACCGCCAAAAGGATAAATAGATCTATTCTTCCAAAAGCAAATAACTGAGTCTTCAAGAGAGTAGTACATTTCCATCCACAATTTGAAATCATGCTGTTCCTTCAATAATTGGGTGTCTTGGAAGAGATGTCCCCATACATGAGAAGGTACTAATTTTATGTTATTTAGTAGAGCACCTTCAGGGTGTGAACAATCATCCAGGACGGAGATGTATTTCCCTCATTACTTTCAGTTCTTTGCAAGTTCCTTGTTATCCTGAATGTCTGCCATCTAAAAGGTGGCATCTGAAATATAAAAATAGCCTTTGGTTTAAGTGGAAGGTGTAAGTGTATGAGTGTGATGATATAGTAATATTATATAGAGGCTACAGCATTCAAAACATTGCATAACTAATTTATTGATGGTTTGGAAGTATTTAAAGAAAACATATTTTTCTTCTGTTTTCAGAAATTAGGAGAAAATTGGACAGAAAGGTTTGTTTGTAACCTTTGATGAATAACCTTTTTAAAATGTTTTCAAAACTGGGAGGAACCTCAGGAAGAAATTTCAACAAACCAAAAAGTTGGAAAAACCCTTAGCAGTTATTTTAGAAGTGTAAGCATAAGTTGCAAAAAAATCTCCTTCTTAGAGAGGCCGATATTTTAGAGGAATTAGTTTTGACTCAGGAACATAATACTGCAAAAGACTGCAGTCCAGACTAGGCAGGAATTCCAGCAAGTGAACACAGGATATATATAGGCTTTTTCAGTTGGGAAGGGAGATTCAGCAGAGATAATTCTTCAAAATAAAAAGGCCTTGTCAGTACCTACACTTCAGAAATAACAGCTGTTGCAGTTTGAGACAAATTATGGGAAACACTCTGGAAGGAACGCCCCCTCCAAAGAAGGCAGGTTTCAGCTGCTCCTCCCCCACAGGTTTGGGAAGAAATTCCTCGGACGAAAGTGAAAAAAAAAGTTATATATTTAACAAGCAGAGTGCACGCAGGCACAGAGAAAGAATAATGCTGAATAATAAAACCTCTCACTGTGGAGAGAACCTGGTAAAATTCAAAGTCCTTTGTAGGCGTGGTTCTGCTCTCTCTCTCTGGAGCTGGGGTTCAGTGTGGGAGCCGGTGTAGGGTCTCCCGGTGATGTTCTGATATTCTGGTGTTCAGCAGGCCAGCAAAAAAAAAAAGCAAAGAATTTTAACTCTCCATCTCTCTCCTGAGAAAAGGAGCCAAGAGCTGGGAAAAGCATGTAAGGTTCTTTTCTCCACTCTGCCGCAGCAGTGAGAGAACACAAGGGAGTGTATATGTCCTTGAAAAAACCACTCCAAAAAAATTCGCCTGGCTTCTCTTCTCCCTCTCCTGAGAAATGGCTTAAAGACACAGGAAGACACAGGATTCGCGTCTGGCATAGGGCAGACGATAGGGAATACAGTATCATACAGTCACCCCAGGACAAGAGCAATCCCTCATACGCCCACAGCTTCTAAAAGAAAGAAGAAGAATGCAAAGATAACGAAGAGGTTACTGAGAGAAAGCAGGAGACTACTGTGAGACAAGATGGTTAACGAATACTGCTCAATAATGTCTGCATGCATACATAACTGGAAGTATCAGTGGTATTGAACTGAAATTCATTTAATAAATGAACTTCATGTTATGAGGCTGAAAAATATATATATTTTAAATGCACATGTTCAGACTAAAAAGTTTGATTTATTTTATTACATTTTAATTATAACAATTGTAGCAAAACATAAAGAGAAAATAGAAGAAATTATTAAAAATTAACCCCACAGTAGTATTTAGACTATTAAAATATTCATTTAGGAATAGAGGAACTAATTTTAGCCATGTAAGCAAACTTACATAAAATGAGTTTTTTGTAAAGTTCAGTGGCATGTTGTGTTTTAAACATACATAAGAAAAGCCCTTTCTTTCCTGAAAAGCAATAAACAAGAATTAAGAAATACAGTATTATAAAGCTTCCTTCAACTACAAAAGAGAAAGCACAAAAAAAACTCCAACAAAACCATCTCCTAAATTTAATTTCAACTGCTTTTGTTGCAGTAATAAGTGTTGATTTCTGAAGATATTTACAGCAAGGAGGAATTATTTTCAGAAGTACAGAAAGAAGAATAATTCAGGTCTCTTGAGGTGGGATGGGTTACTCACCAGTTTAAAACCTTGGCAGAACTATCCAGGCTGGAAATTTTAAAAGAATGAATCTTCACTATTTTTCTATTATAATCTGATTCTGGCACAAAAATACCATATTTTGTCTGCAAACAATGGTGCCTAAATAAAGTAGTGCTCGACTGCACAGCATCTCCTGGAATACTCACAGCATAACATTCGAGTGGTACAGTTCAGTTATGTCTCTATAGTTACTAAAACGTCCTTTTTTCACAGTGACAGTCTTTATGGTGATTTCACACAAGTTTATAGAGAGAGCCTTGAGACTGTACAGCCCTTTCTGTTCATAAATAGAACATAATTCTGTAATGGCAAATGATCCCCTGCTTCACATTGTTTGCTTGTATTCTGGATATGGGCTCTTTGGCATTTTGCTTCAGCTTTTGGGTGGAAATTACAGTTGTTTTCACTTGGGTTGACACTTTGCAAATATTTATATTTAGGGCTATGTTTAATTCTTCAAGAAAAAAATGAAGTTTAAGAAAATTTCCTTTTATTGAACATCAAATGGAACTTATCTATTCCAAATTGTTATTAGTTATGCCACACTCGACTCACTCTTCTTCGCAGATGATCTTGAACATGCCTGGATAGCCTTGACTGAATGCAGACTAATGGGGCAGACAAGATGCTTTCCAGAATGTTGCTAACCCATGTCCTATGAGCATCTCTTTAGCATTGCAGAGTTTTAGAAGAAAGCACCACAAATTTGAGTACTGAATAGGCGAGCTCTAGATGCAATGGCCAACTTCTGTCCTCACAACAATAATTTCGAGCTGTCACAGATGTAATTACCATGTAAAGGTTAGAACATCAATGATGGAAGAAATAGCTAATGGGTTTTTAGCCTAAGAGATTTGGGAGTAGAAAGAATACAAGTATCCACACTTATTAAATTTGTCTCTAATATTAATGACTTGTTCAAGCAGAAGAAAATGATTACTTTTCTTATGTATAAACCCAAGCAAATAATAAGTATTCAAACTGGTTTTCATTTATTCATAGTAAACCAAATTACTTGCCACTGTATAATTAGGAAAATGTGCTACGAATAAAATATTTGCACTAAACTATCCACATCATGAAAATTGCCTTTCAACAAATTTTTTTCTTTCCTAAAGAACAGTCACTCTGGATTATAAAATGTAACACATTGATTATTTTTAAAAATAATAACAACCCCGTCTAATTAAAAATGAGATAGAGAAGCGTGTTAGATCCAGATCTAGTTGGGAATGAAGTAAAGCTTCACAGTGGACTTGCTAAGCTGGCAATCTAAACCACTTGATTCAAAAACAGGTAAAATTTAGGATCTTTTCCTTTCTTTTTCACATTTATCATCTGTCCAATACCTAACATGTAATATATAAATGTTGTCATGGTTGAGATATAAGGTAACACGTAAGCTGAATCACATTTAGAATTTCCCTATAATTGATTATAAAGACTTCTTCAGAAACTTTTTTTATGGATGTTTTATCAGTTTCACAGACAATGGTAAACTTTACTTTGAAAAGTTTACTTTCCATGAATGTTCTCTAGAACCATCAATTAAATCAACCTACACATATTACAATTTTTTTTTATGCTGCAAAAATATGGAAAAATCTTACCTGACATACTGAAATTGGAGAATTTTTGTTCTTCATGCATATACTAAAACAAACATTTTTGTTCTGCTGGATTCAGTCTTTTTCAATACAAAGAATGGCTCAGGATTTTGATTTACAGTCTATTAATAATAATACCTAGTCATGGGCTTGCATGTCAACATTTTTATACTTATGCAATCAACAATGTTACCTTAGATACTGTAAGGAAGACCAATTAATTTCTGATCTCTCTGGTTACAATCTCTGGCCAAGATAATTTTCTTTCTGGCAGAGGAAGGTGCCTATATGTATTCCAGGGCTGATTACCCTGTATGATATGTGGTAGAAATAAGAAAATTTCTCTGTATCCAGCTGGGTATTAATGAAAAGCAAATCCTCATGCTGTCAACAACACTTTGTTAGGATCAAAGTCAAGTTGGTGACCGACCATCTGTCTCAGTGCATATGTATTTCACATAGTTCATGCTTTACTGATCCATCAGATCTCACCTCTAATCAGCATGTTTAACCACATCAAGACAATTTGGCTTAGTCAAGACACCAAGACTTTTGCTGTTGACCTCATTATAGCCAGGAGCTCTGTTGGTCCTGGTCTCAAACAGTAGTTTCTGTTACCTTGGACACTCAGTTAATTTTTATTTTGGGTACATAAAAGATTATATTTATTCAGCTTTTAAAGAAGCTGTCATAACTTTGCCATATACAAATTACATTTTACGTTATGCAGTAAGGGTTGTTTTCAAGCTGCTGACTAAAAGTGTGTTATTTACTATTAGAGCAGTTTCACTGTGGTTTCACTTCTCTACAGAAAAGATTTTACTCAGCTAGTGGTTTTCAACCATTACTTTGAAGAATGGAATAAAAAATGGACCTTTCTTACAGAGATAAGTAGGTGCTTTATTTGCTTAAAACTTTCATCCAATAGCATTGAATGGATGATAGAAGAAGTAGATGCATTGTCAGGCTCTCAGTGATGCTTACACAATGCAACATTAAAGCTTGGATTTGCTTACAGCCACCATCTCACCTGTTTACATGGGATGGTCTCTGAAAACTTTACAGCCCTTGAGTCAGGAAATCAGTATTATCAGTATTTATTTATCAGTATTATTCCATCTAATAAAAGAAATAATTCTTCTTATTTTTTATGAAAGCAAAAGTTAAGAGAATTATGGATACAAGCAGTAGAGGGTTTTATGTTTCATATGTTGAATGACAAACAGCTGTAAGTAAATATACTCAGAATTAATGAGACTGATTTTTGCACACTATGTTAATTGAAGCTGAGACGACTATGCTTGGATATGAGTTTTCTCAATTAACATGTCACTACTTATAAAATATCAATAAGTTGATATTTACTTGTAGCCTAAAATACTCCATCTAAACTAAGCAGAATTATAATGTAGTAAATATCAATATTTTTCCCCAAAGATAACTTGAAGCTGTGTTAAAACATATAATCCAGAAACCATTAAAAAGAGGAAAGATGCAATCTCTTCTCCATGCCCACAGTAGTCAAGACCAGTTTTAATGGACTTAAATTATGTGAGATGTATTCAGATTAAATATCAAAAAGCACTTTCTTATTATAAAGATACTGAAACAATAGAGAAGACTGCTTGAGTCCACCACCACAGGAGATCTTTGAGGAAAGACTAGACAGATTTTCAGCCTGACAGAACTGGCTGGGTCAGACTGAATCTAAACCATGCCTCCTCTGAAAATATCAACATTTAAAACTGTACCCAGAAAGAACTGTCTAATATCCAGATGGTGGGAAAGGGAATATCTCAATAATGAAGGTTTTTCTTCCATTTTAGACAAAAGGAAAAAAACTGATTTCTATCCCTCTTCTAGAGTCAGACTTCCTTTAAAAATACAGCTCTGCGTATATAAAAATCAATATCTCATTAAGCAATTAAAGTTTAAAGGACAATCAGAAGAAGGCTAAAAAAATAAAGAAAATACTTTTGTTCCAGGTCTTGATCCAGTTGCCCTATAGACAAGTTAAAAAACTCATTGTACTTTTAAAGCTGACTGAGTTCTTGGTAAGATGAAAAAAAGAGCAGGCAGCCCCAGGGAGTGGGAAATATGACTCCATTTGGAAGAGCTGTTCTCTATGAGAAAAAAAGAGGGCAGCTGTTGACCATGTTTTTTCTGATCTGTAACTAGCTGAGGATTTTCATCTCAGGGCTAATAAAATGCTACCTTTAAGCAGCCCTAAATTCCTTCAGAAGTTATAAGGAAAGAAAGTCAACAGAGATGAAAATAGCTTTTTTACTCCATGAAAAGAAAATCATTCAGCATAGACTTTTTCATGTTTATCTCAAAGATCTATCAAAGGTTAGTCAAATTAGTTTTATAATTCAGGCAAGACACTGACACTTACTTTCACATTTAATCAGAAACGGTTTGACCTTGGTCAACCTTCCATACATCAGAGGAGCAGGTTCAGAAAGACATTACAGGAAAGGGTTGGCTTTGATAAAAGCTCTTCACTGCACAGTCCAGAATGAGGCACCCTGTCTGTCAAGAGAATGATATGACAGCAATCAGATCAAACGTGTAAACCAGTTAATGAGGCATATCTCAGGAACTTGCCGAGAAGCTAAGTCTGTGAGTGAGATGGGTACTTTGTCATGGATTAATAGAATATTAATCAAGGCAAGGTTCATTTTCATATCCTGGTGACAGAAGGATTAGGCAGCATGGGAGTATTAAATCTTTAAGTACCTTTGAGAATGCAGGGTCTGTCTTCCTTGCTTTTGTTTCAAGTAAAATGAATAAATCTAAATATCCTGCAGTCAATGCTTATCATTTTGAATTGTTTCCTCAGCTATCTTATGGAAACTTGGTTAAAGAGCATCACAAATCTTCTGTCAAATTTTCCAAAGGAACATCTGCACTGTGTAATTCTATGTCAGTTTCCTTCTGTCTTCACATTTAGCCTCTTCAAGGATGGGCCATGGAATACTTTTCTGTGTTTTTGAAACAGTAAAGTAGAATTGCTAAATCTTGATCAACAATTAATGAGCTCACAGTCTGTTTTTTCTGTGGGAGGTGAAGCATCTCAGGAAAATCATAGTAACTGGTTTTAAATATTGCAATAATAATTTTGATAACAAGATATTTTTTGGACAAAAGAGAATATTGTTTAAATATATTATGGTTAATGTTGTTCATAGGAGCTATCTAGATAATTTTAAAAAGTCATATGAAAATTTATTGCCACTGTAATAATTTTGTTTTCCACCTATTTATTCCATTCAAATGGTACACCAGAAATCTATAATGAAACAACACATGCAGTCTCATAGGCTGGTTTGTTGTTTTGGTTTTTTGCTGATAAACACAGTGAAGTTGAAATTCCAGGAACAATGAAACTTCCAACAGTGAGCAGAAAAGTATTCACTAAAAATACTAGAATTTTGTATGCAATTGAAATACGTTCAAGTCAAGCTGCTAGTGTTTCTAGGGCTATTTTTGTTTGCTGAGATGGGGGACTGGATTCTTTCAACACACTGAAGCTCAACACAAGCACTTGGCACAGATCCTAAAGTTAGGACAGGTAAGTAGCATAGAATTTGCAAGCAGCATCAAGAAAATAGCAAAGGTATGGATATAGTGTCATCTGTTACTTCCAGAAGTGGTTATGGGCTATTGGACGTGCCAACAAAAGAAAGTGTATTTTCTTATTCATAGAAAGCATACTGACTGCATGATAAATTCTTATTGCTTTTGAAATATGTGTCTGAGGAAAAGGATACTCTCTTATCACTAAAATTTTTTGCTTTTCTGTTTTTTTCAGGTTAGCAAGAACACTAGGCCAAGACAAATTCCCATCAAATAACCCTCTTGGATTTATTGTTTGCTTAATTTCTCTATTTTTAAAAGCTATCTATTTTAAAATGGAACTTACAGAAAATCTAACACAAACTTGCAGGTCAGTAGTATGCTTTGTAACTTCAATCATGTATTCATATTTATTCTTTTTCTCCATGTATCTATTTTGCCATGCTTTTGCAGATCTTTTCCCACTCCTCCCTCTTGATTCAGCTCCCTAAATCAAGATTCAGCTTCAGTTTCTGCTATAAATATCTACTGGGTCATTTCCTTGCACTAAATATTGGAGCTACAAATTAAGTGCATGGCTAGTGTATACAGGTAAAAATGTCAGATCCATAATTATCCACATAAGTTTCAACATCTGAGAAGATTAGCCAAAAATTCTGGGAAACTCATATAGATCTCTGAAAACACAGACTTGATGTCATGAGTTGTCTTCCAATTGTCTTTGCTTACATTTTGAACCATTTTACTATGAAGTTTTTCTTTCTGACTACATTTTGTGGCAAAAAAATGAAGAAATTTCTTTTAAACTACTGTGGCAATGAATTAACTGGCAAGTGAGATGTTTACAGGATGTCAGTAATGGCAAAATACACAATCAGATGGACTTGGTTGTAACTGGTTAAGACAGTATAGGGAAATTAAGTGTCATCATATTGTGGACTATATAAGTTGGTGAAAATTGAACTACTTTGTAAAATAAGGTGGAGATTTCTTAGGAATAGAAGAGCATTCCCACATATATTTCAACTATCCAAGAGCTTTTTTCCACTTCAAAGTAGTTTCTTTTAAACTAATATGTAATCAAATAAAACTGAAACTAAAAGCAAAAAAAAAAAAAATACATTTTTGAAGAAAAAGATTTTTTAAAGATGTTGCATAGTCATCAAAGTTCATTTAATTTTTCTGCTTCATATGAAACTTTATTTCAGAATTGTCTTTTTCATCTAATAGAATTTCTATCCTAACTAATTGCTTACAGTTGTTTTTGAAGACACTCAGAGCATTTTTATGGGGTTTGTGAGAAATGTTGTTTGAGCTGAGTAACTTATGTTTAACACTGATCAGGCTTCCAAGCAGCTGTCTAGATCCAGCCAACCTGAATTCCCTTAACAATATTGGTGGGCTTTGTGTTGACAGATGGTTAGATACCAACAATATTTTTCAGGTTAAGTCAATTTAATCTCATCAGTATTGTTACCTGCTATTGAAAATACCTTTTCCCACCATCATTTGTTATACTAATTATAACAATTTTAGGGCTTCTTTGTATTGCTTACTTGTATTCCCAGTGACAGATTCTTTTTAATTTTATTTCTTTGGAAGGAATAGATCTAGATGAAGAAGTAAATTATGATTTATGTATCTTTTTAAGAAATAGCTATGCTGCCTTGTGACTCAGTGAAGCAGACCTTTATAGCAGCTTCATGATAAAAGTGAGATATCAAGAAGCAGTTTGGAAGCAAAAGCTGATGTATGGTCATTTACAAAGGTATGAAATAAATTCCTAGAATACTGTCAGTTGTAATATGAATAAATTTGAAGGACAAACTGACATAACGATACTAATAAAGCACCTGTCCCAATGGACAGATTTAAGAATTACCACTGAAATGGAAAGAAATTGAAAAAGCAAACAGAAAGAAGAAAATGGCCTAGAATTCTCTGTGTGTTTTTATAATTTTATTTCTTATTCTACTGTATTTTGTTTTGCAACTTATTTTTTGATCTTTCACTATTCCTGTTGTGAACCAGCAAGTAACTCTGATATATCCAAGGATGTCTGACATTTTATCCACCTTATTTGCACTTTTTTTCCAATCTGGGGCTTCTCTGTCTTTTTTTGGGCAAAGAATGCTGCCTCTTCTGCCATGTTTTTTCTGTAATGGTTGTCTGATATCAGTGTTGCTCAGACGTGTCTCCAGGATCCATGTTCAATCTAATCCAGTGACTGACAAACTCTCATGCAGATCCTGCAGCTGCATATACTTATGTCACCCTAAATTCTGGGAACTATAAAGAAAATAGGATAACTCTGCCAGTCACACAGAGAGGGCTTGTTTGGTTTTGATTAAGTGCAGAATAAGAAAGGCAACAGCACTGAATAATGTGAGAAAAATAAATATCAATGAGATGTCACGGTGAGTGGCCCTTAGGAGCATAAGGGATGGCCAAAACAGAATTTATTTGAGTTAATGCTGAATTTTCTAAATAATCATCCTGAATTCATTCTCCCAGATCCTAAAGTTAGTTTCAGATGTAACAAGCAAATACAGTAGCCATTAAAAGGGGCAGATGCAGAATTACTTACAGAGAAGGAGGAAGGATCCAAAATATGTACTTATTTATTTGGATCACAGAGAATTAATATGGATTTCTGTGTAAATTTAACAGAAATTTTTCTTGGAGAAACTCTTAGGAGAAAACATGACAGTTCTCTGTCTCCCTACTATTCACATCTGTGAGCACAGAGAAACCAAACTAAGATTACCCTGACTAGTGCTCTGGCCTTTTTTCTCTGTGACTACATACATGGCAGAATAACAAGCTCCAAAATTAGCTGTCAGAAAATGCCTAGGGAAATGTTGCTTAATTGCCAAGAGGAAAGTATTGTATATGTTACTGCTGATGACTGCTGCCATTGCAAAATATCTAAACTGGCTGCTCCTCATCACCTGCAACAGCTTCTGCCAGTTGAAAAGTACAGTGCATCCTTGAAAGGACAAAAGTCCACTAGAAAAGAAGTAGGTGGCATCCTTTATAGAAAAGACCTGGCTGTGTTTTTTGATGGTATTCTCATTTAAGTGTCTTTCCCAGCCAATAAAAGTCCAACATATTCTTTGGGCAGACTTTAAATGTCCACCTTTGGATTCAGGGAGGGAAAAAGTTATAGGTATATTACTTCAAGAAGGCACAGAGTTAAATTCTTCAGAAAGAGAAATTGAGATAGGCTATCTTTACAGGCAGTCGTATTCCCTTATTGTTTAACAAAATTCCATACACAGTTCTGAAGAAATGTGACTCAGTGGCTGTCTTTGTAATGCTCTGGGGCACAGATCTGATCCACTTGGTCACAACAGTGATTATGGCACCAGACACACTTTGCCTTGATATTGGTAATGAAGGATAGTTTTAAGAATGTAGGTGTTAATAATAACACAAAAACCACTTTTCTGACTGTTGTGCTACCTACCAATGTCTTTATGTTCTGTCTGATCAGCATTAACAGCAGGATGGTGGCTGAGCTGTGCATTTGGTCTCAACTCTACTGTACCTCTAAGAGACCATTTAAATTTTGGGGTTTACTACCAACTGCTGAGCAAAATCAAATGAGATTTTCTTCTTCATAACCTATAAGAACCTTAGTTTGTGAACAGTTTTTCTTCCCCTTTCTACCAGTCTGATTTCACTGCTTCAGTGGTAGTTGCTTGACGTGTCTGAAGGGTTGCTTCCCCAGCGAAGGAAAAGAGAACATACTCATACTGCCCAAGCAGGGAGGGAAACATTGTAGTCACACTGCCCAGTTTGATGCTAATAGCATCAGCTTTTAGGGCTGGAGGAGAGGAGCCTAGGATGGATGGAAATTACAGGAGGAAGAGAACAAAAAGCAAGTAAATTATCAGTAGAGATGTCTGCTTATTTGTCTATAGACAGTATAACTTTGAGCACCCTGAGTGGTTATGATGGGGCTACAGACACATTGGCAAATCCAGTCCAACTGATTAGATACAGTAAGAGCCAGGCTTATGCTACCTACTGCTCTCATTTATCCTCATTTCCTCTTCAGCCTTTATTTTTCAATGGAAAAGACCACATATTATTTTCATGGTAACATCATATTGTGCTAACTTTATATTGCATATTACCTCATGGTAATATGATGTTACATTATTATACGTCACAGTAACATCCTGAACAGCAATATTAAATTGTCCAGAATTCAAACAATTTGCTGAAGTAACCTCACATTTTCTCAGTTGATTCTGACTGATATTCACCTTGCACTTTCAAGAAGTGAAGTATTTTGGATCTCAAAATATTAGAATTGCCATACAATGCTTGTGGTGGGGACTGGTGTGGTGGGGTACAGAACCTCATACAGCAGGAAGGGAACTGGTAAGACCTGTCCTTGACCCTGGGTTTTAAAATTTTAGCAATTAAATAAAGCTGAACCACTTTGAACACAGTACCAGCATATAAGAAACTCAGAGGACAATGAAAGAGACTCTTGGGCAATGTATTGTAGATAAATATATTTGCCATAGTAAGGATAGGGTGTTTGTATATTATTGTTGCAATTGTCCTTCTTTTATGAAATGGCTTTGAAGAAAGCATTTAATTATATTTTACAGTAATCCATTGTGGCAGTGAAAAGAACAGTTATAGTCTTTAAGTATCGTATTTCATGAAAATGCAGATGACTATTGTATTGTTGCAAATCAGGTTGTCTCTATCCGTTGGTCACAGGAAAAAAAAGAAATAAGAAAAATAATATTATGTCCTTATATACAGCTCAGGAGTTTAATTTCTGAATGATTTTTTGGTATGGTTTTTGTATCCATTGTAAGGAGAGTATTAAAGTGTAATTTTATGTATTTGTTTTGTCTTTTCTCTCACAGTTTTCACAAGATTTAGAAGAAGCAGCAACTCCATGAGGGGTAGCACTAGCTGGGACTTTTTTCTGTAGTCTGGGTTCACACAGATATTTTGTTGAGTACAATGACATTTGGGTTTCTGATGCACAGGCTGGACTCTGAGCTGTTCTGAAGAGCTGGTTCTCTTTCTGATCCCTGTCTTGCACAATAATTTTCAGTTTGGTGAAATGCCATGCAGGTGGAACAGACTGCTTCCTAAATCTGTGTAATTCTCTTCACAAATTATTTGATCCAGTTTCTGTTGAAATGAATGGAAATATTTCAAAGGTACTTAGATCAACGGTCTATTTTCTGGAGTTTTCCTGCAGCTTTGCTGATGCTATCAGATCTGATAGCGCATCCTCTTCTTCTATAATAGATAACAGAGAAATGTAGCTCTTCCATTCTCATTGGAACTAAGTGGAGTCTTACCTTCATTGCTGAACAGGGATCTCTGTGAACTTTGAGTGAACTATAACGAAAATAATTTGCATGTCTTGGATTTCCTCGTATTTTTCAGTGAGGAAAAATTAGACTGATTTTGACCTGTTATCAAAATACACTCTGTTGCTCTGCTCATTAGTCATATATTTTATTATTGCTTTAAAATAATGATGGATTAATTTTGTCCACAATAATGTGTACCATCATTTTAATAATGTCTCCTGTAAATTTTGATATCTCCATTCAAAATATATGCAGGCTGGGATTTTGAGGGCTGATCTATGGTTTGAAACAGTAAAAATTCCACAGTTCTCTCCCAAACATAAAAGTTCAATAGTTTTCCTTTGCCTTTTCCCCACCTCCTCACCCCAGGGGGACCTCCATTACAGACCATACTGTAATGGTCTGCCAGGTCCCTTATATAATGAAGTAACTTTTACCTACAGAATTACTGCGATTCACAGCAAAAAAGCCCAGCAAACAACTAAATCTCCTAATTTAGCATTGACCCCATTGCCCTGGTTTCATCTCGAATAGTGTTAATTTTCTTTCTAGCACCTGGTTGGGTGCTGTGTTGATAACACACTAAGTTTTTACCTATTGCTGAGTAGCACTAAGTCAAGGACCTTTTTCCTTCCCATGCTGCCCTGCGGGTGAGGAGGCTGTGAGTGCACAAGAAGCCAGGACAGCTGAACCAAACTGACCAAAGGGACATTCTGTATCATATGGTGTCATGCTGAATTAAAAAAATGGGTAGGAGGTGAGGAGTGATGGCCCACTGTTTGGGAACCACCTGGGCATCAGTCAGCAATTGGGAAGGAACTGCACAGTGCATTATTTGTTTTGTATATTTTTTATCATTATTATTTTCTCTTTCTTGTCTCTCCTATTAAAATAGATTTATCTCAACCCACAGATTTTGCTTTTTTTGCCAATCCTCTCCTCCACCCCACTGGCTTAGAGTGAGCAAGTGGCTGTGTGGTATTTGGCTGTCTGACTGATTAAACTAAAGCACCTCTTTCCCTAGTTCTTTAAAGAAAATCAGGCTCATAATGGTACCAGTGCACAGCTAGCAGAAGTAGAAGCACACACTGTCAAACCATTTGAGTAGGAGACATGACAAGAAGCAAGCCTGAAAAACTCACTGATCATTGACAACTGTCGTACAGATTCAGTGGATTTCAGCCTGTGATCCACAGACTCCAGGGAACTACCCATTCTTTTAAATGACTGGCAGAGTTGACTGAGAGGAATAATTTGCTGTGTGCTACACAGCAGTCTGCATAAGATGAGCTTTCAAAACCTAACTCTCCTACATTAAAAAATTCCTTCAGAACCATGAATCACAGAAAGGTTGAAAATTGCTCTATACATAATAGACTATAAATAATAGTTTGCATGTTGAAGGCTATGGAAGGTATATTAAGTGAGGAGCATTTTCTCCCCTTACTTTCTTGTAGCATTAATTTCAGTTTGATGATATTAGAATTGCAGTGAGAGTTACTATTTATGTACGACTTCAGTGGAGTCTTTCAGAATCTGTTCCTTGACTTTAATTTTTCAGTACTGCATATAGTACAGAACAGATCCGAAATTGAGTTTTGAGTCTTGAAACTCTTTAAACCTAAATTGCGCCATACAGTGTATCATTTGGAAGGTGTGGCAATACATTTAGAGTAGGCAGCAGGTGGTGTTAAAAATGTGGTCTTTACTTTTGAAAGTTGAAAATAAAACCTGACATACACAGTTGACAGCTGATGTTTACTTGTGGGAAACCACAGAGATTCAGGGATTTTGCTAATTGTTGCAAACAGTTCATAGCAGGTAATTTATCTCAAAATTCTACCTCCTTTTGTTTGTTAATATCCTAATTCCCTGAGATCTTTTTTAAGAAAAATACTCAGGTGCTTGCTAAATGCACCAAAAAATTAAACAATTAAGGTCTTTTCCAAAGCCTTCTGTAGTTCATAAAAATAATTCCATTATTTTAGTATGTCTTGAATATAATGCAATTGTCAGTATAACTATCTCCGTATATTCTTAAGTCAGCAAGTCTCTTGGTACACATCCATTTTTTCATACTGTGGGGGAGGAAATTCAGATTCCACACAAATAATTCTGCCAATAATTACTCTTCTCTAAGAGGAAATTGAACATTTTTACCCCCTTTGTGGTGCTAAGCAGTCACAATTTTAGCTAGAACTAGAAGTCATGGTATATCATTGTTCTCTGACTGAAGGGGCATAAAAGTCCAAAGGTTCATATTTGCAAATTCAAATTTAACATCTGTGGCTGTTCTTTATAATACTCTCAACATTTGCTATGTCTGCAAGTCCAGTAAATTCAAACAAAAAAATGGTAGCAAAAGGGAAACAATCTGAACCAAATGGGATAGGAAATATCCTTCAAATCAACATGATTGGCTCACCTTTAAAAATACTTTCTTTCTGGCAGTTCTATTGCTGCTCATAATCATACAAATATAGAATTGTTAAGGTTGGAAAAGACCTCCAACTTCACCAAGCTCAACTTTAACCCAAGACTGCACTGTTTGTCAGTAAACCCTGTCCCTCAGTGCCATACCCACACAATTTTTGAATGCTTCCAGGGAGAGTTATACCACCATTTCCCTGGAGAGGCAGTTCTAATGCCTGACCACCCTTTCAGTGAAGAATTTTATCCTAATATCCAACCTGAACCTCCCCTAATGCAATCTGAGACCATTTCCTTTTGTCCTGTCACTTGTTACTTGGGAAAAAAACCTGACCCCCTACTTCCTTTTATATTGCTATAGACAGTAATAAGGTCCTCCCTGAACCTCCTTTTCTCCAGGCTAAGCAAGTAAGCAGCTCCCTCTGCTGCTCCTCAAAAGACTTGGGCTCCAGACACTTAAGCAACTTCAGTGCCTCAGTTCCGCACCTCAGTGTCCTTCTTTAATGAGCGAGCCAGAACTGAACACAGGATTTGAGATTCAGCCTCACCAGTAACAAGTACAGAGGGATGATCACAAACTCTGCTGGCCACACTATTTCTTTTAGAAGCCAGGATGCCATTTGCCCTCTTGGCCTCCTGGGCACATGCTGACTCATGTTCAGACCTTTCTGCAGGGCCGTTTTCTAGCCACTCTTCACCCAGCATGGGATTGTTTTGACAGAAGTGTAGGACCAGCACTTGGCCTTGTTGAACCTCATGTCTTTGGCCTTGGCCCATTGACCCAATCTGTCCAAATCCCTCCTATACTCCAGCAGATCAGCACTACCACACAACATACTGTCTGTTGTCTGTGAACTTACTGAATGTGCACTCTGTCCACTCATCCAGATTATCAATAAAGATTTTAAACATGACTGGCCCCAATACTGAGCATGGCTAGATGATTTTGAAACTCTTCTTACATATCTGTCTCTATACTGGTACCTGGAATGGTGGTAATCTGCTTCCATCCCTGAAGCTGTTGTATACTGGTAGGTAGAGAATGAGAGCTCCAGGAGAGAATCTCAGTAAGATTTGTTACAGATGTACTGAAAAGAAGGGTAAATTAAATTAAGTAATTTTCTTCTGGGGGCCATACTAAAATTGTGGCTAATAGTAAAACAGAGCTGTGGCTTCGTCAGCTGGACTGGACTTTCTCAAATCAGCATCAGATGTTAAAGACTGTGTCTGATTTCATCTGGCATGTTGCTGTCAGCGACTTCAGCTGTGTCCAACCATGAGAAAGGCTGTGCTGCTGTTCAGGGTTTGTTTTTTCAGGGTTAAAGCAAGATAGTACATTTAATGCATTTCATTTCAGCACTTTCTGTTAAGCTTTTCTAATTCTTATGTTTCTCTGAATAAATAAAGAGGAAATTATAGGATTTGGGTGTTCTGCCAGGCAAAGTTTCTGTAGGATAGCATAATTTTGCAGACTCATTTTCTATAATGGAATGTTGGTCCTCCTACCATTATCTGTTAAACAAATCTTTCATAAATTGGGTACAAATTTACAACACAAGCCTGTACTCATATGCAGTGTTAAATTACTATAAAATCAGGTAATATGTGCTAAGTACAGATCTTCGTGTTGCATAAAATATAAGCTTATGGCATGTACTTATCTAAGACATAATGTCTAAAATACTTATTATATAAATACTTATTATATAAATATCTAAATATTTACTTCTTCAAGTGGGGAAATAGTTTTTTTGGGCAGATGTTCCATATGGTGACTTGAAAATTAACTGCTGTTGAACTAAGTGGGGAACATTAAACCTTAGCCATACTATGGACTTTTTCTATGGTGTTGTGTATGTTATTTTTAGAACTCACTGTACTACGTCTTAGTTTTCACTGTAAAAAAAAAGAATTAGTGAAATATGAATTCAAAGGATACTACCCTGGTTTTGAGATATCCCAGCCTGGCCTAATCAGTAGGAATCTCATAAGCAGCTTCATTCATGTCTGTGTAGGTACTATTTATGCAGTCTTTGTTTTGTATATGGTACATTTTCTTTCACTCAGAGTGCCAAACCTAGGAGTCCAAAACTGATTTTCTTTTCTCAGATAACAATATTAATATTTCAATCAAATGCCTGGTTTTGATTAGTTGTTTCTAACTTTGCAGTCTCACAAGGAGTGATGTGTTTTCAGGAGAGAACAAGACTCTAGGCAGAGAGAACTCCCTGCATCATTTTGGTTTTGACAGTCCTTGATGGTTGTATGGGTTGTTGTGAAGAGCCTGGTGTGTGCTCTGCTGTGTGTTTAGCTCTCTCACAGAAAAGCATGAGATTTTCTCCCTCAAGTGGTCTTTGGGGTGTGGCAATAGCTGGGCACTCTTGGAAATGATATTCAGGAAGTGATTACCTCACCCTGTGAAAATCAGGTTATTTTCAGCGCTCCTGCATCAGATGTTCAGAAATTAAGGGTTTAGTCCTTTTAGCTTTAATCACCGCTAGTGCTATGCCAAATTTTTCCACAGCAGAGTTACTGACTTGGGAAGTTTATTAATCTCTGTGTTTATCCATGGTAATAGTTCTGTTACTTGCTATAATATCATCATTCTACCCTGGAAGGCATAAATATTTTCAGTGCAGCCTACTGATTTAAGTCTTTTTCTGGGCTTCTGGGAAAACCCAAAGAAACAACAGTTCCTCTTTATTTCTTCCTTACTATTCATTATCTTATCGGATCATCTGGTGATACATGAAATACTATTTTCTAAGGTGATTCCTGTAAGTCATGGCAATAATTTTTTTTCACAAATAGGTGCAAAACAGCAATGAAGGGGCAAAGTGAAGAATATCTAAACAATTGGCATTTTCTTTTGGCAAAGGAGAAGAGCAGCACAAAAATTGATTTAAGAAAAGGCAGCAAGATTTAGAAGCAATAAAGATGCAACTAAATACATTTGTAGATAATCTGCAAAAAGACAATTTGGAAAGACAGGACAGTCAGCTGTACACTGTGATGGGAGGTAAGTTTAAAGGTGGTATATCTGCTTTGATTTAAGTTATCTTGTTACCTGGTCTCAGCCCACTCTTTGTTTGTGTAGAGTGTCTTCCAGAGGGCTGCAACCTCATCTTTTTTTTAACCTTATCTGTAAATTTTCCTAAGAGAAATACCACTTCCTAAAGTGGTAAAGACATGCAAAGTCTTTAAAGCTGGTCTTAAGCAAAGGGAAAATGAAAGTTTCATGTCTGAAACAACACGAATTATACCAAGTTGGGTAGGGAAAGAACATAGAACTGCCTACTGCTGTTGGAAGTCACTAATGACTCAGAATCAGAAGAGAAAGTCATCACAGAACAAAAGAGATTGAGAAGCATAAAGACAAAACATTAAAATAAATTTTTAGGTATCAGAAATACAGAATAAATTGGCAGGGATCTGATGCTACATTCTGCTCAAGAAAAAAACAATAATATTCAAAATATGGGTACTGAATAGTTTGTTTTGCCCCTCACAAAAAAAAAAAAAAAAAGCAGAGTACAGAATTAGAGAAAGAATAATATATTTTGACAATGATCCAGGTGTCACACTAGGTAAACTTACAGGAAAGACAGATCTAAATGCAGAAAGCAGGAGAATCCGGAACACAGTTCTCTTTTCAGACCTGAGAATATTAAGATTGAAGCTCAGTCAAAAGAGTCACGAGTAGTATTTGAAAAAACAGCACATTCTAGCTAACTGAATTTTCATCATTTTCTATTAAAAAAAAAAAAAATCTCTTCAAGATGTTTTCTGTAGCCTTAAGTAGTCAGGACTTTTCCACTTTCAGCTGTAATTTTCAAATTTGTTTTTTAGAATTAGTTCATCCCTATCTTCCATGATCCAACAATGTCAGTACATCAAGCAATTTATTATTTTAGTGATGCATCTTATCAAGTACATATTTGCTATAAATTCATAATTGTGCTAGAAATTGTTACATTTTCACATAGTAAAGAAATATTTATCAACTATAAATTAAGTTGCAAATTCTTAACCATTTTAAGTACTCAGTTTGAATTTTAACAACACTTCAAAAGGGACCAATTTTTCAATTTTTCTCAAATATTTGGCAATTTCAAAAACAATTTTTCCTGATACTTCAGAATATTCAATTAAATTTTTTAATAAAATGAAAAAGAAAAATTAAATATATTTCTGGTCAGTTATACCCGGTGATTTTAAATATAGGGGTTTTTTTTCAATTTTAGCCACTCATAATCTGTATAAACAAGTTTTGTAAGTTTTTTTATTTTGTAAATAAATGAGACTTAAATCCCCATGAGTTGTTCTTATACTTTCCCCAGTGAGAAGAGAGGGGGTGGGAAAGGGAAAAGGAGGGAGGAGAAGAAGGAGAAGGAAATAAGAAAGAAAATAGTTAAAAGTCTTTGTTTCTCATTACTGTCAGAGAGAAAATGTTATATTTACTGGTTCACTAGTTTGTTCAATTGCAGTAATTTTCATGTTCCCTCATGCTAACTTTCCTAAGTGCTCTGTAATAAATTATATCAGAAAGACCACCTTTGTGTTCAGATGTTCTGCTCATTCTGTGGTGCTTTATAACTCTCTGTCTTTGGTAGTTTGTCTAAAATGACTTTCTGAGCTCTCCTTGCTATCAAACTGCAATTTTTTGGAAACACTGATTGATAAGAAAAAATCATTATGGAATAGCTGGAAATGAAGAAGTGTAATTTAGCACTGAGTTTTTTTGTTCTACCAGAATGGTCACAAAAAAATGCGCTTTCAAATTTTTCAGGTATGAAAACTGAAGTTAAGAAAGGACATTTTTTGGGGTACTTTACATATTATAAATACAAATCAACTTTAAACATGTTAAGTATGTTTCTTTCTTTCTGTACACACAATATTTCCTAAGAGCATGTTCCTCCAACCCCCCCCCCCAAAAAAAAACCCCAATCCTGATAACTTAATGCAAATATGGCCTTATTTAATATAAAATATCTGGCTTGTAGCCTAACACGGTGTGCAGTGAAATGGTTATCAAGTTGGATTATCATTTTTCAGACCTCAAGGTTAAAAAGAAATATTTCCTCTGACCATATTTCATGTTTTGAATCTGCATGAATATAAAATACATTACAGTGCTACTGCATACATCCATGACTTTACCATTTCTAAAGTTTAATTATTTTTATGGACAGTGATACATTCTGCAATTAATGTTACTCTACTCCTGGTGGATAGCTCGCTTCTTAGAACTCGTATAAAAATACCCTGGATTATGCTACTTTTAAAGACTATTTTATTTAAGTGTTTTCTCCTGTGCATAATTTTGGTTGGATATTGAATTAAAAATGTCCATGAAATAAATGCTTCTTATTCTTATGGAAATAAAGTATTTGAGCACATAATGAGCTATAAGAATAATAGTGGATCCATTGACATCAAACAAAAGTGAATTTCTCATAAGAATCTTGTCTGAACTAAGGATGTGATCAAGGAGTAGTCAAAGCCCTGATAACTCTTAGAGAAAATACGTAAGTAAAATTTACCTATATATAATGGATTTTTTCCTTTTGAACTTATTTAAATCTTCCTTTCTTCAACCTGACAGTTTGGAGTACATGAAATGGAAAAATTGTCTATTTTCTGCCCCTCTCTCCTGTATATATAAATCTGCAATACTATTTTTGTCTATTAACTGGTAATCTGAATTGAGAACTGTCAGAATACGTTCCAAATACTTTCAGGAAGTTTAGGCCCATTAGATACCTTCAGGAAAGCTTTTTTGCTGGAGAAGAAAAGGGCTGATAATTGAAAATATTGTTGGCCTTAGCTTGTTATTTTAAATTAAATATTGAAAGACTAAGGAGTTTCAAAATTATTTTGTTTATTTACAGATCTCAGTTTCAATTAATTTTTGAAATGTCTTTCTAAGCTCCAGTCTGAGAAATGTTTATTTCAAATTTCTTAGTGGAGAATATGTACACACTTCAGAACACCTGACTTTCTAGTGAGCATTATTCCACCATGACTGACAGCAATAGACATGACAAAGGGCAGCAATAGAAATAGCTTTTGAAAAAGATTTAAGACAAAAGCAATGTCAGGATACATCTGGGTAACTGGTGTCTGGGGACTGAATAGACAGATTAATAGACAAGTTTTCTTTGATCACTTGGAGTCAGAGGTTCATGTCCTTTTCTCTATACACATCATTGTTTCAAATATAATGACAATTACATGCTTGTGGAGCTCTTAGTATGGCAAATGTATTTAGAAAGCATTTTTGAGCATCTCTGTGGTTTTTAAAATATATTGCTTTCCAGAGGACATTTTGGTATAACATCTTTTGCTGCAAGACATGCCACATGTGCTCTTGTAAGATAAGAGAAACAAAATTAATTAACATCTAAATGATGTCTATATTTTAATGCTAATTATGCTTAATCAATTTATGAATATTTTATCATCAATCACCCAGTAGTTTTAATAAACTGACTTTTTATATTTTATTTATATATATAAAAAAATACTCCCAAATGTGGTTTTAGAAAGAAATATAATTTAGGAGTTAAATAATTTCTATGGTATGCTAGGATGAACACTGCAGCTGCTCACATAAATATTAACTACATTATCTGCATTTTTTGTTTTTTACCTTTCCTGGGTGTTTTAAGCTTTGTCTTTTTTGAAGCATTATTTTTTGTTTTTAAAAGGATTTTGCATATGTTTTGCTGTTTATCCATGGCAAACAAACAATTTTTGGACAGCTAGGTCACATTTTAGATGGTCAGAATTAATGGAGGAAAAAATCAATGGACATTAGGGCAGGTCTCTGATAACCACATATAAAAAGACAATATTGTCAATACTTCTTAATATTGGCTGAAAAACTAGAGGCCAGAGCAGAGGGCTTTTCCACAAGTCATTAGCTTTTAGTTCCTTCTTTTATTCAGACTCTTCTCCTCCCAGGTTCTTTTGCTCAGAGCTATATGTTGCTGTTTGTATTTATAGGATTTTTTAAAGTGTTTGATCTATTAGTTACAAATTGTGCTTCCCAAACACCTGTAATAAAAAAACCCCAATCCAGACCAAAACAGCCATCTTCCTTTTTTTTTTCCTAAGCACCTGTTTTTAAATGAAAGAGCAGAATATGTTAACAGAATTACATGGACTTAAATTCAATGCATCCAAATTTAGTTTTTGATTTTAAAAGAGATGTCCATGTGAGAAACATTTTAAATGTGTGGTTGTCTCTGTAGATGCTGGAATGACTCACCACATGTCATATCACCTTAAGAAGAAAAATTTAACATCCTTTGAAAGAGTGGTCTAAATTATCTGGGATACCCAGGCATATGTGGCAGCCAAAGACACAAGATTTCTCTGACTGAGCATAGTATACAATTATTATTTGTCTTAAAAGAAGCATCCTTTCATGCACAAAGGAAACCTATTGTCCTACTGTGACCATACAAACAGAAGTGTCCAACTATACTTTTTCTTCTTTACTTTCCCATTTTCAATTATACTTTTGTTTTCTAATTATAGTGCAGATCTCACTTTCATTTTTGAAGTAATCCCATAAGGATTTGTGCTGAACAGAGGGTTGAAAATGTCGAGATGTTTTTGTTATTGCTGAGCAGGGATTATACAGAGCCAAGGCCTTTTCTGCTTTTTGTACTTCTACACTGCTGAAAGGGCTGGGGATCCATGGGAGGTTGGGAGGAGACACAGCCAGCACCAAAGGGGTACTCCAGACTGTATGACATCAGGCTCACTATATAAAGATGGGGAAAAGAAAGAAGTGGAAATGTTTGGAGTGATGGTGTTTGTCTTCCCAAGCAGCTGTTACATCTGATGGGACCGTGCTCTCCTGGAAAAGGCTGAACACCTGCATGCAGTGATTTAATTCCTTGTTTTGCTTTGCTTGAGTGCATGGCTTCTGATTTCTCTACTAAACTGTCTTTATTTCAACCCATGAGTTTTCTGGCTTTACTCTTCTGATTCTCTCCCCAGTTGCACTGGTGGGGGAGTGAACGAGTGGCTGTGTGGTACTCAGTTGTTGGCCGGGGTTAAACCATGTCAATATGTCACACATTCCTTATAAAAACCTGTCTTATTGCTCTATTTAAAATCAACTGATTTCTCTTACCTGTTATAGATTAGCAGTTGGAAGACTATAAACTATTTCATAAATGCAAATAGTCCCATTCATTCTGAGGAAAACTTTTTATTGTGAATAGCTGCTCCACCAAAGAGATCTTTGAAGACGTTTTCCATGTGTGTGTGTTCTGGGGGAACTGATGAGAATATAATAATTTGAGTGATTTTAACAGATTTTTATCAGGAAAAAAAGTTTCATTTTGGTACTATTAAAATGCCAATTTCTTGGTATTAGAAAATTTTAAGTATAGGTTTAGATGCTTCATACTCCTGAAAGAGTAAGAAAGATTGGGTAAGAAAGTAGGAAAATGTAGCAAGGGCCTCTTCAGTTTTACCCACAGAATTTTTCTCATCAGCAATTAAAATCTGATATATTTTGGAGGAGAGATATGAAGACCAAACCCCACTGTGACATGTCTCTGCAAGGCAAGTCATTACCAGTTCACTGAAAATTGTTTTAACTAGCTTTTTGATGGAGGGAAGAAATAACAATCTTTCATAGGAGTTCTTTGGTATTGATAAATCACTTTCAGGTTCTTGCCTCTAGCAGAAATGATACATCTCTGTCCTTCAAAAATTATAACTACCATTCCACAGCAATCTTCCTTGTGTCTGGTGCTATTTTCAATCTATTTACATTATGTGAATGACATAATTTTCTGTGTTCAAGCTGTGAGACCACTGTTACACTCTTGATTTATTGTATTCTGTACTTTATGCCTGCTGAAAGTGTTCTTCAGAGTTATGTTTAACAAAACTAAAAGAAACACACAAAGACAGACTGCACAAATTTTTGTTTCCAAAAAGAAATATTTCTGTTTCTGGCTGAATGAACATTTTAGTTCAATAATCCATTTCTTTGAGGGAGCTTGAAGGAAAAGCTGTTCATCTGGAATCTCAAAAGGCCTTGGTGAGGGGAAAAAAAAGAAGATTGTGGTTTTCTGAGTGAAATTATGCAGTATTCTTTGATGGCAGCAGAGAAGAATTTGCTTTCCTGGCTAACAGTGATTTTTTTTTGAGAGAAAAAATTCTGAAAATAGAAATAAAAAGGTAAGGGAGTTAAAGATGTGCATGCTGTGAACACATCCAATTGTCTTACATTTGACAATTCATTTATTTGAAAGAGTAGGCAGGCATTTAAAAATTTTTTTTCAAATTAATTTTTTCAGGGTGCTCAGGACAAACGAGTTCTCTTTCTTTCTATTTTTATCATTCAAAAATAAGAGTAGGGGAAAAGTGTGGAAAGTTAATGGAAATGCATATAATAGAGAGTAAGAGTCCTGTAGAAGATGTATTGGAAGGGTGGTGTTAGCAAATTCTTGGACACATGGCCTGGGATATTCTGTCATTTTGCCTTGGGTGTTTTATCTAGGATATTTCAAAAGGTGATGTAGATCAGTCTTAACCATGACTACACGCACTGTGCAAAGAACAGTCATGCTATCTACCCCTAGGTCTGGATTTGGCTGTGGTGATAAATAGTGAGATGGCTGTCACTAAGGAACCATGGTGGAGTGACACTAAATTAGACACAGGAGGAGTTGGTATCACTGGATTGGTTTTAAAAGTTTGATTTGGGCTTGTGTCTCACACCTTGAATATGTTCTGTGTTGAATAGGAGGAGCCTGTTCTCTGCTAATCACTCCAGAGCTTTTTAGCAAAAGTAGTTCACTACAGAGATTACTTATAAAATCCTGCCATGTATAAGAGAATGTATGAGTCAGGAAACATAATTGTTTAATGAGAGGCAAATGTAAAAACTAAGAGGAAATCATGAACCAGATTTAAAATACCAGAAAATACTTGATTTATAGATATCTGCACTTTGGAACCTGCTTTTGTGTAGATCCCAGTTGTTTCACCAGAAGAAAATGAAGATATCAAAACTTACACATATTTATTTTATTCAGCTAGTACAAATTAAATATGCAAAAAAAGGCTTGGTCTTAACATAATTTTCATAAAGTTTCATTTGCAGTTTATTGATGCTCATTCTTGAATATTTTTAAGCCACAGAAGCAGTGTGATTTCATGGGAACTAAATTTTCAGTAAAAGAGAATAATTTATTTTAATGAAAAGTACTTTACATGATCTTTCACAAAACCAAGAGCTAAAACTCATCCCCCTGTACAGGAAAATTAGAAAAGGGAAATCTTAAAAGGAAAAAAATATTAATTTTGGTTTTTCTTGCACTCAGTGGGACTCAGGAAAATTTAAAGGTGGGAAATACGCAGGTTTTTGGGAGAGGAGTGTGCAAGGAAGCAAGAAAAGGTGAGAGATGAAGAGGGGGAAAGGTTGAGGCAAGAAACTGTTAATCTGTGGCTTAACTATTTTTAACACTCATGGTACCAGTTGTCATCTAAGGTTTTCAACTATAAGGTTTTGAACTATAACAGTTCAAAATTGGTAGCTTCTTTCATATTAATTTCTATAAATGTATCATGGTAAATTAAATTTCATGATCTTCTAAAGTCAAATGAGGTAGCAGTACTGATTGAGTTTATTACTGATTTTAATCTGTATAATAGAAGAAATAGCAACCTTTAACTTTGAATAATTTAATTCTACTTGGAAAGAATTTTTTTCAAACTTCTGCCTTCACAATTGAGTTGAATTTCTTCACCAGATATTGTTTTTCAGTAATGATTTCCTTTATGGTTATCATTTTCTGTATTAGGAAGCTTTTCTTTTGACATGAAAAAAGAAATTACAGAATCACGGAATCATTTAGACTGGAAAAGTCGTCCAAGATCATAATGCTCAGCCTTTGACTGACCACTACCTTGTCAACCAGACCATTATGTGCCGTGTCCATTCATTTCTTGACCATGTCCAGGGGTGGTGACTCCACTACTTCTCTGGGCAGTCCATTCCAATGCTTGACAATTCTTTCATTGAAGAAATTCTTCCTGATGTCCAACATTTACCTCCATTGCTACAGCTTGAGGCCATTTCTTCTTGTCCTCTCAGTAGCTGCCTGGGAGAAGAGGCTGACCCGCCCTGGCTACAACCTCCTTTCAGGCAGTTGTAGTGAGTGATTAGGTCACCCATGAGCTTCCTTCTCTCCAGGCTAAATAACTCCAGCTCCCTCAGTCTCATCCGACTCACTCTCCAGACCTTTCATCACCTCCACTACCCTTCTCTGGACACGGTCCAGCACATGAATGTCTTTCTGGCAGTGATGGGCCCGGAACTGGACACAGGATTTGAGGGGCAACTTTACCAGTGCTGAGTACAGGGAGACAAATGCTGCCCTGATCCTGCCAGCCACGCTATTCCTGATACAAGGAAGCTGGACCTTGAGTGGGCACACTCTCACTTCTGCTCAGCCACTGTTGATCAACACTCCCAGGTCCTTTTCTGCTGGGCTGCTTTCCAGCCACTCTGCCCCCGATTTGTAGTGCTGAATGGAGTTGTTGTGACTCAAGGGCAGGACCTGGCACTTGATCTTGTTTAACCTCATACAATTGGCCTCAGCCCCATTGATTCAGCCTGTCCCAATCTCTCTGCAGAGCCTTTCTTACAACAGAACAACAGCAGAACAACACTCCCACCCAACTTAGTGTTATCTGCAAATTTACTGATGGTGCACTCGGTCCCCTCATCCAGATCATCAACTAAGATCTTGAACTGGACCTGCCCCAGTACTGAACCCTGGGGAACCCCACTAGTGGCCAGCCACCAACTGGATATTGTGTCATTATTCACCACTGGCTATTGGACTGTTGTATGGCTCTGCCTCTGTCTTGGTGTCACACTGGTTTTGTCATGTTTCTCTTTCCAGAAGACTAGAATAAAATCACAGTGATAGTTATTACTTAGTGGGTGAACTGCAACACTTACTTTAAAGACGTCGTTAAGAGTTATTTGATATTTCAGTCGGTTTGTTTTGGGAAAGTGGAGGCTGCTTTTGTAACTATTACCAAATACTGCTTTGTCCGGTAAATGTTTATTTTTTCAAAAGAAATATTGCAAAATATTTTGGAGTCAGGTGAACTCATTATGATGGTTCTGTGACAGCAAAAGTGATGTTTTGGTTTTTATTTTTGATGTTAGAAATTTGACACTTCATTATGCTACAGAAGCAGATTTCCCCTGTTTCTATGAAATGACATATAATTAACTCTTATCTCTCTATCACTATATATATATGTTAGATAATATATATGTTATATAATGTATAGCTAGAACATTGTTTTTAAAGGCAGTTATCAAATCCCTGATATATTTATTTCCCTTTTGGAGAGAAAAGAATATTCTTTTTGAAAATAGTTTATCTGAGAGAGTTATGTAGAATTGGGAATGAATGAGAAGGTTTCAGTTCTGGGAAGAACAATTTCATAACATTTGATTCTTTTTCCCATCAATAACAGTACTGTAAAGGTATGTATTTACATATACAGACATTTCAAGGCAAAGATTAATATAGATGCTGACAGATTCTTGAAACCTTTCTTTTTAGATCAAAGATCTGACTTTTAGGTCAAAGCCAGTGTCTAATATATTGTTGCTGTGTAGTCCTCCAAGATTATGAAATATAAATCATTCATTGTAACACAAGTAAAAATAGTGTATGTTTTTTCCCAAAATGATGTGCAAATACATCTTGAAAAGACACAATCACTGAGAAATTAAATGTTTATAATGAAGTAATTTTCATAAGCAATGTATACTTTCTATGAGTCAGTGTTACAATCCGGTTTAGACCCAGGAATGCAAAGCAAGCTAAGTCTCTGAGCATAAACCAGAAAGAACTTAGAAGGTTCAAAATATTCCCAGAAATGAGATTAAAACCAAATGAGGTTAGATGTTGATGCCAAAAAAATTGATGTATTTTATTTAATAGTAAAAGAGGCAAAGAGAAGGGAAGAGAAAAGAAAGAGAGAAAGAAATAGAAGAAAAGAAGTGTGTGTGGGGAGTAGGGGAACAGGGAGAGGTGACAGGGGTTAGGTGGAAGCATATCACCCATCTGAGGGTCCCAACAGTCTCATTGCTCTCCTCCATCTGGTCTGCTGGTGGTGAGGGTCCCCCGCCGCCACGGTGGCCACGCCGCTACATGCTGCCACACCACACGCCGCCACACGCCGAAGAGTGCAGAATTCCATGCATTAATATACACTTCGGGCCAGGTGGGAACGTCCATGTGCCTCTCTTGCAGGGGCTAGCTGGACACCCTGTCCCTTGCAACACTGAGGGTGTGTTGCGTCATCTCTGGTGCTCTGGTGCAGGGTCTGGGGACCCCTGTGATGGGCCATGTCACCCCCTTCTGCTGTGGATAAGCTTCCTCCCCCCTGGTGAGGACCCCTCAGCTGGACTCTGCACAGTGGAGGATGGGCAGTCACTGCGCTTCTGATCAGAGGCTTTTCCCACATACCCAGAGCCTCTCCTCCCTCCACGCCTTGGTGCGAGGGTCTGTGCGAGCCCGGCAGCTGATAGCCCTGGGGCTGTGGTCCTCATCCTGGAGGTGTTAAGCCTGTGCTCAGTGAATGTCCCCAGCCCTGAGTTGTTACTTTATCTTATCTTCATCAGTGAGCAGTGTCAGGCCTCAGTCAGGGCCCCATTCAAGGTGTGTTAGTCTTCTCTTCAGCTTTTGTAATACAGTTTTAAAAGTCCTTTAAGAAAATTTTTAAGTCATAAAATATAATATTTCAGTCTCTGACAGTCAGGATATTCAAGTCTCTCTATGACACTCATTGAAATGGTCAAATATTGAAAGGTTTTGATGTGGGATGAGGTAAGAGAGAATAAAAATGTGTCAGAAATTTTTTAAAAACAACTGAAACTATAGATTTTTAATTTCTTTCTCATCTGATGATGTATTTAGAATTAAAGTATTGACTAATCCAGGTGTACTGTGAAAGTCTTGTTTGCTTTGCTTGATTATGCAGGTTGTAGAACTATTATGATAAATGGAAAATTTCATTCTTCTGTAAAGAATTTCTATTTTTTCATTGTTACAGTAAGATCTGCACGCTTACAGATCTCAGAAAACAGTGAGGACAAAGAATCCTTTTTGTCCATATGTGGCTTTATCCTAGGGTTTATAACGCAATTTCACAATATTTTTTCCCCCTTCTCATTCATGATTCTTTGTGTGAACCTTCCTAGAAATCATGATCAAAATAATTCCTGAGTTTGAGTAAAATTACCCTTATTGTATCTATGAAAGTGTGAGTTGAAGCAGGAAAATTCATGTTGTCATAAAAGTTTCAAATTTATATCAGTCCTAGAAACTTACCTGTAAAAAACATGGTGAAGATTTCTTGGTTTTCTATATGTGTTAAACAGAGAGAGAAAAACAATGAGTGTTCTTAAATCCGCACCCTTTCACTTAAGCAGGAAGCAAATATGACAGAGATGGTATTGTTTATGTTCCATTCTTTTAAACCTGTCCAACTTTCTCCACCTCTGATAAAAAAAAAAAAAGTTGTCCAAACAGAATGGAGGAATAAAAATGGAAATACGAAAGAACTGCAGAAATAGAATTATATACTTAATATATCCGATGAAGACATTTATCATAATTTTGCATCTCATATGGCAATGAGGAATGAATTAATGTATCACAGAATGGGTGGCAAGTTTACCAGTTTGATGCACAAACAGATACAGGTTGCAGGGATTTGCTCCACAAAGGATCTCAGTGTTGAATATTAAGTATAGGAGAAAGTTTCACGAAGGATGTCTGGACTTCAGGCGGCTCTCTTGAAAGCTGTTTATTGCATAGGCGAAGTTACAGCATTTCAGGGAGTGGGTATCCAGAGCCAGCCCTACAGCTGCCAGCTCCAGCTGTAGGCATACCTGAAGCCACTTTCTGTTCAAGTTACAAAGCATTAGATACTTTTCTTTGCAGAGTATCTTAATACATAACAACCAATAAGCACCATACACAATACCTTTACATTTGCCTATAGCCTATCATGGCTACTACCATCACCATATTATAGTCATTATTATCCAATCACAAGAGTAAGTAAGCTACAATTTAAGCTTACAGTGGAAAATTCTTAGACCTTTCTTCTTCTTCTTGCTACATCAACATTTCTTGTTTGCCTACCATATCTCTCTTTTTGGTAAAGACATGTTTTCTATTGACTTATGCTCTTCTTGAGACTCATTTACTTGGTGAAAAACACGTCTTTCTTTGTAATCACATACCTTTGTCCTGCTCCTAAAAATCTCTTTCCAATTCATCTCCAACCTTTGCCTTCTCAGTTACTCAGTGATCGCTGTTTCAGCAAAACATCTTTTATTCTGTATCAAAACTTGCTTTCATTTCTACCTCATCCCTAGCTTCTACATTCACAGACCTTTCTGCCAAGCTTACATACCTTACCAAACTTTCATCCTCCCCAACAATTAAGTGGTTTGCTTCTGCTTCTTAGTTCTATTTTCTATTTCTTTTATACAGAAATCTGAATGGCTGATGAGTTCTCACAGAACTGACATGTGTATGTGGAGATGATGGTCCCCAAGGCTTGTTTATATTTGATTTTGTTCTTTCATTACTACTTGTTTAAATACCAGCAAGTAATGTAATATGTTATAATTTTTTCTTTTCATAGCAACAATTACAAGAAAAAAATTGTCCTTTTTTTATTATTTCTTCCTTTTTTCTTCTTCCTCTTCTTCCTTCTTTTCCTTTTTTTGTTGCTATAATCATAACCTCTTTGGGGGTCCATAACTACTCCTTTCATTGCTACAGCAGTGTGTGGCAATCAGGGAAGAGTTCACTGCAGCTCATTATTGATTCTGAACTCTTAAACATATAATTGCTGGATGCATGTGTTTGTTTAGAACCAGTGAACAACTAACTTCCAGCTGAAATATTTATTTGTTCCTGACATTGCTTAACATAAAAACTCTTTACTTCCTCTGAGCCCTTCCATAGCTCTCAAACTGTGACCAAAATTTGAGTAACAGTTGAGATATTCCTCTCTGGAATCATAGCTTTAGAATCATTCACCTGGGAACTCCCAAGTACAGGAGCATCCCTACAGAAGCACAGAAACATTTTCCATTAATGTATGCAGATCTATATGGACTAAGGAAAGGGAACTATAATTTTGGCTTGCAGATCCAGATGGCTTGAAGAGATAAAACTCTTTTTTTCCTCCTGTAGCATAGAGGCAGAATGAGTTAGGACTAATGGATATTACACTTCAGACATAAAGCCATATCTTGTAACAGAATGTATTGACATTTTCAGAGCAGAGTTTCTGATGGTGAAGTACAGGCTGATAGCAACGTGTGCACATATCCCCAGACTGGGCACAAAGCACCATTCAGGCTGTGAGTTTGTGCTGTAATGAGGTGCTAATTGTTTCTCACTGAAGTACAGATTGATCTGACACAACTATTCTTCTCCAGTGGACTCTAACCTAATCTGAAGAGATTCAAGAGCTCAGAAGGAAGTGAAAGCAGAGAAAGGCTTTTCATTAGTTTCTCCTTGCTAGTAGCTTTCCCTTGTGATTTAAGTTTGGAAACTGTTGCAAAGGGATCTTCTTAGACTGGATCTGCATGCTTGCTGACGTGCGCTCTTGAAGACGTGATCGAGCTCTGTAGGGACAAAGAACCTCCAAAGAGAAGATTCGTGATTTGCAGTTAAAGGCTGTGCATAAGTTCCTTTCTGTATAATGTCCTAATGTGAAGAAAGTATTCTCATCCCTTTACCTCAAGTTTGGGGAAATAAAATCTATTGATTGTAACCCAGTCAACTAGTTTGTCATTTGGAGATAGTGCAAGCATTGCTATACTATACTGTGCAGGGACATTCATGGAAACACCAGACAAAGAGGTCAAATCTCCATCCCCTTTTCACTTCACATTTTGAAATTATACATCTTGAATTTTAAACTCTATTGCTCAATTGGTGCCTTTTAATGCCCATAGCTATGACCTGACTGGACTTTTGACGACATTTTAGGGAATGTTTTATGGCATGGTTGCTAGTAATGTGAATAATTTGTTTTTACGTTTTTAGCCACGAATATGATTTACTAATATTACTTGATTAAGTTTTCCTTTTCCTTCTGTCTTTACACCTCACAATATCTTTGTGTTTATTAAAAATTGGTATTTTTATGAAGATGTATCAACAGCAAGAATGTTTATATGACATTTGGGAGCAACATGGGTGTCCAGTATTGAGCCGGGCATATTACAGGAATAAGTCTTGCTGTGAAAATTTTGTCTTTCCAGAGCAACTGGAAAATAGCACTAGAAATAATGATAGTTTCCAGGTTGCATGCACAGTTTTTTCTTTTAATAATGCCAGGAGTCTGACTTTGTATGTGCACCAGCATTTCAGAAATGAAAAATAATAAAAGCACAAAAGGTGAGAAATTAGGTACCTGGGCAGTCCTTGCTATTTTAGCTACATTGTTTCAACTCTCTCTAATATAAATGCTTCAAATGTGAACTGCTCCCAGTTCCTGAAGACAGTCAAAAAAGTTGGTCATTGTAAAGGAAACAGTGCCATGAACTGATATGGAGAAAAGGAAAAAGCAATCCTCCTCTGAAAAAAAATCTTCACCACCATTGAAACCTATTTCTTACAATAGTCAATGCTGACATTTATTGCTTGTGTTGCTCCTGGATATGCCACACATCACATCTTGTAAAAAGCAGGGAATATAGCATTTTATTAACTTTCTGTGACCCATCATTGCTTGCTTTTGGTACAAAAAGGTATAATGAAACATACGCCAAGGGGGCTAGAGAAGAAAAAGCTTTGAAAGACAAATTGTAAAAGAAGAACTTTTTACTGCAGTGGTATTAGAAGTCATCATTTGTGGTAAAGGAAAAAAAAAAGAAAAAAAATCCCTGTCTGAGATCTTTAAGAAATTTCTGATGTTGGAAAGAAAGTGCCCTGCAAAGGCAGTGTACAAAGGAGAAATCCCTTCCCTTTATCTGCAGCTGCCTTGCGCTTACTGGTTTGTGTTGCTTGTTAGGCTACACTATGTGGTCATAATCTTAGCTGCTGTGATGAACAGTCCTCTGAAAGAGCTCAATCCAGAGTCTACACAAGTCATTGCAAGGATTCTTTGCTTTTAATGTTCATTTCTGTTTGAGTAATCAGGATAGATTTGGATTAGTTCTGTTGTCTGATGTTTACAAAGTTTAAGCACATGAAAATTCAGCATTGCTTCACCTACTGAGATGAATAGAAGATTAGAAAGAGGAAAGTGGAGAAGACATAGTTTTTTACCCCTAATTCTATACAGTCTTTTCCACTGTGGCACAGAGCACGTCAAGTAATGATCATGGTACTACATTGTTGTCTACACGGCTCTTATTTACATGAGTCAAAAAATATTTTTAAATGCTACGGTCAAGTATGAATCTTTATAAAACAATGTAACATATTATTCATTCTTTCTGCATTTGGCCTTCTAAATGGGTTTTAAAGCATCTGTTTTATCTTGCAGATGACCTCTGCTGACACAGAAATGGACAGGCTAAGGGAGAGTTAATTTTGGGATTTTTTAGATAAACACTTCTTGTTTCAGATTCTTGCACTGAGTTTTCCTCTGTAGCCTTGAGCAAAGTTCTCGGCATCCCTTCTTTCTAGCAATCCTCCAGCCACTGTATGTCTGAACCTGGTATTTGAATCATGACAGAGAAAGGTCAAGCTTGGATACTCTTAAACCATCTCAGATTCAGGGCAGGCAAAACTTATGATTGTACTCTGCCTTGAATTTTCAATTTCGTTCCTTGTAAAATGAGTCCAAATTTTTGGACAAATTCAGGATTTCAAAGTTGATGACCACTTTTCAGAACAGCTAATTTTCTGCTGAGTACCTACACAAAGTTTGCTGGATTTTCAGTGGCTCTGTCAGCAACCTGCAACTGCCACCGAGAGCTGTTGAAAATCTGCTCACATCATTAAGGTACTTGAAAGGGATCTCTAATATCTTGAAATGCTAGAATTACAGACTATAAGAAAGATGCATCATTCCTCACAGAGCACTGTGTTACTCCCTTGGTGTTTTGGAATAATAATGTTAATAGCTGCTGCAGAACCCAGTAATGTGAAAGCAGTGGTACTGGCATTAATTGTGCTTAAACAAAGAATTTTAGTGTAAACCATTAAGAGCTGTCCTCAGTAAATTACACTCAGGATCTATATATCTCTTTAACTCTCCCTGGCTACTGGCAGCCAACTTACTTGCCATCTGCTGTTTTCCACAGATGAAGGCTGCTCTCAGTTTCTAGAAAGTTAAATAAGGTTTTTGGCAAAATTGCCTGCTGAATGCAGAAGAGGTCTCCTTAAGGGCTGCACATGGGACTCACTAAAGCATAATCAAAGTTTGGTAAAGAATAGACAGAAATGCAAGAAGGTTAGTAGTGTCAGCCATCCTTAAATATGAAGATTTGTGTGCAATGAAGAAAAATAACTGTCCAAGATTCATAAGAACAGTAATAGCATCATTTGTTGATGTGCAAATTAATAATCTCACTTCCTCAGTGTTCTGAGTTGCAATGAACTGAAAACCACAATGACCTTGCTAAACCACCTGAACATTTTTTTCGATGCAGTATCAAACTATTATTACATGTGACTCAGAGGTATCCACACCTTGGGGCTCAATCTTGACTCAGGTTCTTAGAATTGGATTTTTTAGTTTAAATATAAAGGACGACTAAGAAGATGAACTATTCCTGTGTTATAGCTTGCTTCATTTTTTTCTCCTGTCTTACTATTTTCTGTTCTCCATCACATTTTCTTACAAAGCCTTTATTTATTATACTTTCTTCCTTTCCCTTCAAAACATTGCAGTTTCCTCTGTCACTTATGACAGCTTTCTCTCTTTTTAAAACACTTCTGATATTTTTTCACATTGGTCCCACAGGCTGGCAACAAGGTAGGGAAGATCCTTCTTTGGAGAAACACTGGACATCTCAGCCTTTGTTTACCGATGAAGAACTGAGGAACTTTTAATAGATGACAGACTGAATCCAGTAGTAATGTCTGCAGTAAAATCAGCTTCCCGGGCAAAAAATGCTTAGGTGTACAGACTCATCTGAAGGCTAATTTTATGTGGATTTGATGGAAGGAAATTCAATTATAATCATCAAATAATGCACATCTGATAATCATTGACCTGGTTGTTGTTGGCAGATGTTCCTCTTCCAAATTTTTGTAAAGTATTATGAACCATTAACAATACTTGTGAAAAATTATGAGAGCCACAAAAATTTATGAAATGAGTTTGTATTGATTTAAAAATAGTTGTTTAAATTGTTTCCAAATTTCCATCAAAAAAACTCAGATGTTGCCCACGGTATATTTAAGGGGTGCCCATCCCAAAAAACTTTTGAAAACTTTTGAATTACTTTTTGACAGAATTTCCTGGTGTTTAAAAAATTTTTAACATGGTGAACCCCCTGAAAATACTGATCATTTGGCAAAGTGAGATGTACATTTTCACCATACATTATCAAAGAACATTTTGAGTTGGAAGGGACCCACAAGGATCATTGAGACCAACTCTTGAGTGAGCGGCCCCTACAGGCTCAAAACCACAACCTTGGTGTTATTAGCACCATGCTCTAACCCTCAGTAATGGCAACTTAAAACTCGAGATAATTCAGAGAAATGCACTTATAAATGTCTTTTTCTCTATCTTCCTATTCCTAGAGGCCATGTTACCTTGTTAGTATGTTTGAAAGAAATGAGAAGTTAAGCTTTATATTAGAAGAAAATTAAGTCCACAGATGAATATGCTAAAATTGTTGAAAGTATTTCCTGTAGAAACCCTTTTTCATGTCTGTTAATGAAAACAGTATACTTTCAGTTATGCCAAAAGACTATGCTTAGGAATTGTCTTTCTCCCACTGAACAAGGTGGGGAGCTTCCTTTCCACAGATGGATGAGGAAATAACTGAATTGCTCCTATGTTGGCACAACTGCAGCAAAAATAAGGGCTTGAGAAATTAGATTCCCATCCTAAGCCATTTCAGCATGTCCATAACTTTGCTCAAACATATAATTCCATTCAGTGTTATAAAACATTTGCATCCTCTGGATTTCACTGGGTATCTGTTTTTATTTGCTGCATGAAGCAACATTGTCAGCTACTTCGTATTTCCCCTAAAATCTGACAAGAAAATCTATTCTATTTGAAGGTCACTAGTAGAACTAGTACAAAATTCTGGGCGTTCAACAATAAACAGAATAAATACCCTCAAAATGATTTATGCCATCTTAAGGTCTCATGGCATTGACCAATAGGCTGCATAAAGGCACACAAAAATCATTTATGTCTCTTAAATTCCCCTGGTAAGAGAATAAGAAGGAAAAACGGAAAACTGAGGCACTTCCCCTTGAGTATAAATGTCCACTAGGGCAGGAAGGAACATGGTCAACTTTGAAAATGTTTCTGGTTTAAATTAGAGAATGAATTTCACTTTCCTATGGATACCTGCTTTAATTATAAGGATTTCAGTTACTTCTGGTAACCAAACTTTTACTCATCTCCATAGCTATCATATTCATCAGTGCAAGTTTGGAGGTAAAGAAAAGTAATCATATATCAACCTTTTACAGACTTATAATTTCCTCCTCACCTTAATCTAAAACACAGAAATATTTGTGCAGTCTTACATTTCTGAAATTGTCTCCAAGGAACTCACAATTTGGAATTGAGTATAGCAAATCTGGGAACCTGTCCAGTATTTTGTTTTGTTTTAATCTAGAGCCACATTAGAATACACTAGTAAAAAGTAAAGCTATGAATGTAGCTAATTATTTAAATACAGTCCATTAGGAATTGAAACAGTATTTCAAATTATCCATTTTTAGCTGGTTTATGATCTTGTGATGATTCCTGGAATTCTTTGAAAAATATTTCTGCTTGCTGGTAACAATTTTTCCATCATTTTCTTTTTATGTGTTGTTCTACTATTGGTTTTACTTCTTTAGCTTTTTTTTTCAGTTTCCAGAGGGATATTAGCAAGAGGCTCTAACCTCTCAATTATCAGAAGGGAGGCCTTTCATAAACTATGTGTTCTATTTTAATAATCTGAAAATAAGTCTTTTGGAGTACAGCCAATGATGCTCCTGAACTGTAGTCCAGTTTTGACCTGTACATCCTGCTCCACACTGTTTAAATGAAAGTCAGAGCGCTGATAGAGCAATGTCAGGTCCTTGCATCTCAGAGGACCTTACTGAAACTTGTGGTCTAAATAAGGATATGAATTAAATCTGTCTAGGTTTTCAGTGTTACATTACAGATACAGAAATAGATGAGAATCAAGCTGTCTATCTAACTTTACCTGCACTTTGAAGTCTCATCTAGGATAAGATAATCTATATCTTAGTCATCCATTTTTTTCCTGTAAGACTTGTTCATTCAAAGTGTGGTATACAAAGATTGGTGATTATTCTAGAAGTTTTGGATCTGCATCCAAATCTCAGCTCTGTAATTCAGGCACATTCTCAGAATTAATGCTTTTCAAAAATGTCCTTAACTATCATTTGGGGAAATTAAAATGTATTTTCAGAGATAGCTAAAAACTCACACAAATGTCTCAATGATCAGAGATCAATGTTAAGGTCAGCACTTTTTACTTGGATATTTAGACACTTATGGAGAGCTATTGATTTCAGCAGAGCTGTGAAAATGAACACCAAATGTGGATCTGGCATCGACTCCTTCCTTTAATCAGTATTTCTAACAGATGATCTGTTAACAGAATATTATTAAACATTAGTCTTTTCAAGCACTCATTACCTTTCTACCATTAAGAGAACTTTTCATAGCACAATGAATAATACACCTGCTTTTAGCAGTAATTGCTTTGGTGCTGTGTGCTTATAAGAATGAGGTGTACCAGCCTGCCTGAATATAAATGGGGTGAGATGCATGGGGCACCTGTTATATTGTGGAGTTGTAATTAATAACCAGAAACCTATTACTGAACATTAGGTTGGGCAGGGTGAGTATTAAACTAGATCCATGACTGAGAGCAGGCATCTACTGAAATGAAACCCAAGCAAGACTGCCTTTAAAAATTTATCTTAAATGGAAATAGTCTTCATTGTTTGATTGACCTAATTTTTACAGTCTATAAATTACTTTAAATTTATTTGCACGTTTTAGGTAAACTAAAAAGGAGATGCACCTTAATAGCAAATGAAGCTTGCAAAACATCACCCTGGGTGTGACTGAATGTATATCACTGGCTGATGGATTGTGTCCTAGGGGTTTTTTTTCTTTATTTTCCTAGGGGTATTCAGCAAGATACTAGTAACTACTTCAGGCAGGTTACAGAACAAGATTAATGAATTGCCAGATTTAGTTTGGAAAATCCTGTATAGCAATCAGTCCCTCTTCCTTTTCAACACCACCCGAAGCTTCAAGTTTCAGAATATGGATCATTCTGACTTTAGTGACTAGGAAGAATGTGCTGCTGACATATTCCAGATTGCTTCTTCTGAAATAGCCAGTGTTCCTTTTCATGTCCAGTTCCTGTATAGAAATGAACATCAATAACTTTGGTCTAAAAAATACATATATGGGATATACATACTGAGTCCAGACTTCTTGATTTGTTGACAACCTGTGTATATTATTTCCTTCATAACTTTACTAATTTGAGTAAGCAAACTTTCATTTACTCTTGTAGTGAAGTCTTGAAATCTCTTGACATTTAAGTGAGATAAATATATGCACCAGTAAGAGCAGGACCATGGAGGGTTACATGGGAAGTCAGCTGGAGCTATATTTTTTATAACCTTGAGAAAGCCAATTGTCTGATAGCTACTACCAGAAAAAAAGTCTTACAGTTACGTTCTGTTTCACACAGTATTTATTTTCACAAATTTCTAACTAAACAGCACTCAATCATAGAACAGTTTCTTGTTGTCAGACATCGTCATTCATTCCTTGACTAGAGATTTCCCTTTACTCCTCAACCTGATGAGACTGAAGAAGAATAAAAATGATGTCTTTTATTGTTTTGCACGTATTACATCAACAAAGTTAAATATTTGATTGCCCATACTCTATGCTTCAATTACTGGTCTATTTTCTGGATTTTTCACAAGTAAATTGAAGGTGAATGCCTGGTTTTCTTCCAGTAATGGCTATGCTGTGGGTAAAGTTAAGTGAGTCAGTTTTAGACTGTGTAATAGTTTGGTGCTACACCTGAGCATCCCAACATTTTCTCTCTACTCCCAGCTTTATCCTCCACCACTTGAACACATAACTCACTAATCTATAAAAAAACCCTGTACAAACTAATGTTTTTAAGTTCCAATGAGTTGTTAAGGCTTTATGAGCCTGCAGGTGGGTGTAATGAATGGTGATGCCTGAACATATACAAAAAACAGGATTGAAACTGCTGGCCAAGACGTGGAGAAAGTTTAAAAAGTATGGGCAACTAATCCTGAATTATTAGATATGTTGAGCAGCCTCCCACAACTTCACTCTGAGAAGAGATATGCTCAAATGCCTGTTGTGCTATGTGAAATGGAAAAAAATATTCATGAAGTTTTGGGTAAGAGTGCTTGACACCCTTTGACTATACACGTAATGGAACTAAAAATAAACATCAGTTTCAAAATTGTGACTATTTCTCTGTGTAACAAAGAAATATTGTAGTAGTTGCTAGTCTGCCTTGCTAATCATATAATATCAGAGAAGTATTTTTCCTCTGCTACAGAGAAAAAAGAATGTATGTTCCTGTTACACATAAGAAGGAATAAATGATTTTAAAAAATTCAGCCTTCACACAATTTATCTATTTTTAATTGCAATTTTGGAAATTTGCATAAAATGCACACTTTTTAAAACAAATTTAAATATATTTCCCCACTAATTTCCTCTCACCTGTTTTTCTTTGCTATTAAGAGGATAATTCAATGTTGAATTTAGTATCCTTTCAATTTTTTTCCTGAGAAAAAGCTTGTTTCCTGTTTAACTGAAATTCTAAATTTGGAGCCCATGGCATTATGCAGTTTTGTAGACAATAAATAGAACAAGCAGTTTGCTCAGTTAGGACCTTTTCTGCTCATATGTGCCTTTCTTTACATTGTCTATAGTCAGATCCCAGATTTCTCCCTTGGGTACTTCACTGATATGCCTAACATTAGGTGAGATACAGGTAGATCTTTGTATTCAACCTGTGCTTTGATTAACAATTACAGCGATTAAGATTATATATTTGAGACATATCTGCCACTTTTCCCTTAATTATATCCTCTGGCAATCATTTAAAATGAAAAGCTAAAGCTGTGTTCATACATAACACACATGTATGGATAAATTGACTTGAAAACACCTACAGTGTTGTTTCTATAATCCTGCTGTTGCAGAATGTAGAAGAGCTATTAAACCCTGATGTGGACTGAAATGTTCATCTCATATTGAAAAGGAATTTATTTAGTTTTATGGTACAAGTAAAATGCACATTTTGAAAACAAAAGACAGAAAAGTAATCCACAGTCCAGCAGCTTCCTGGGCATACAAAAAAAGAGCTGAGAAGAGCAAAAATATTATATCTTCCAGTATGTTGACAGTGGCTGGATGTAACCTTGGCAAAAAACAAGAGACAAAAGAATATATCCAGTATTTTACCAGGATCACAGGTATTTTCTAAGATTCACTAGATTCTTCCATAGTTTGTCTATCCTCTTCTTGGTCCTTATAGTGAGGCCTAAGGGTATGTTCCTATGATCACTAAACAGTACAGAGGAGAAGTTAAAGGCCTCAAAAAGGAAGTCAGAGCAGGAAACCACTATATGATTAAAAGAAAGAAAAAAAAAAAAGTACTGGAAATAGAGATATGCATTAAATGCCAATTTTTTTTCCAGATTTAGGGGCCTCTCAGTGTTCATGTCCACAAACACTCTTTGGAACTAATTTACCGAACCATTTCAAAACATATAGGTAAATAAAATGAAGAAATATGGAATAAAGCACTACTGGCAGATGATGTTGCTTTCCTCTCCATTGTATGCAGGAACACAGTATGAATCCTCTGCCCAGCCTGAAGGACTTTCAGTGCATTCCTTCCAGCAATGAACCCTTGTGCATTGTTCCAGTTAAATATTCATTGATCCTGGAAAAGCAAGAGTCTGCTGTGGACTGGGTCTGGGCACTGCCTTAGGAGGGGAACAGATCCTGGAGACAAAGATTTCATAAATCATTGGTCTGTCATTAATAAGTGAATGTCTTGGTTCTTGGGCTAGTCCGATGGACCTGTGTTTGCTTGCTCTCCCCGTGTTAATATTTAAATCTTCCATAAAATATTGTAACACTACCACACTGATCCCCTTGATTTATTTTTTCTCCTGATTTTTTGTCCTAAGTAGCCCACAGACTGCTGGCTAGGCCATTCCTCTGGGCTGTCAGTCTCTTGTATCTTCTAGGTATTTCCTTCCCGCCATCAAACAATTTATAATTAGCTTAGATTCACTAATCAGCCACCCAGAAAATTATATTTTATGTAACCTCTGGGCTGATAAAAATCAAAGTTTTTGTTTACCTTCTAAAAACGTCCTAATCACAAACCTACAGGATAAACTAGTACAGGAATATTTCTCTCTTCTGCTAATGAACTTTGCCACTATGCTGAAGGAAGCAACAGACTGCATCATTCTGAAAAAGCAGAGGATAAGTAAAAGGTATTTTATTTCAGTTTTGGGCACAAAATCAGGGGTGGTTAGGTACTCAGCAGTTATTTAATTTTCACGATGAGGTTCTTTTTTTTTTTTTTTAGGAATGCAGACCACAGAAAAGAAAAAGAAAGCTGAAAGGTAAGGACAAATCTAGACAAGAAAAAAGATGAGCAGAAGCTAGTTAAGAAGAAATTATCATAATTGCATTCAACAAAATCTAATTAAGAGTGCAAGTAAAGATGCTGTTCATGGATTTATGTGATGATAATGCAATAACAATCTACTTGTGATATGTAGCCTTGTTACCTTACAAAATCTGAATGAAGTTCACAGAACCTGTTTAAGCCAGAGCAATATTAGCTGAGTCCACTATCTAATCAATTGCTTCATAATAAATGGGCCCCCTGTTTACAGTAATATTTTAATTCAAATTTATCTTCACAATCTAAAAAAGTGTTTAATTGCTTTAATGATATTAGCTGTCTCAGCCTTTATTACAACACTGGACATAATTACCCTCTTTAAAGGTAATTTATAGACCCCATTAACACTCTTCCCTCTCTGCTGTGATTAAAAATCTCCTAAGAATTGAAATCTCTCTGAACAGTAAGAGAATTATTGTGATTTATTGTTTGCCATTGCTAAAATGAGCACAAAGCTGATTTATTATAGGTGATCCCTGCTGAAGTGACTAGAATTTGACTGGGGAAGGGAAAGTCAGGAGCTCTGGTGAAGCAGTTTACTTCTCTTCGTCACAGAGTTGCAGTTTAATATTGGTCCTGTCATTTGCTTCCACAGAAGCGTAAAGAAATCTCTGGCGAATAAAGCAACAGCAATAACTAGCTTGAAAAAAAATCTCACCTTTGCTAAGTAGAGAGCAATTATATTTCTTTATTGCAAATTAAACCCTCTGACATAGCTTTAAGGACTCAACAAGATGATGTTAACATAGTTTTTACAGACAAAATATTTGAAACCACGACAGACATTGGACTTACTGGTTGGATAGAAAAAACCTGTAGTTTACCTATAATTTATATTTTGCCTGTTTGTAGAAGGGAGTTTATGAATTTCATTTATCTAAAAATGTAAATATACACTACAGACAAGCTGACTAAATAGGTCAAAACCATAGCCTCGTAAATCTAGTGTCATCTTTACCTTATCCTCTCAGTCACTATGTAATATTGAACATTTAACAGAATGGGGAAATCCCAAACACATACAAAAATAAAGCTGAGGAACTTACTATTAATCTTACATTAACATACCTGAGGAACTCCTACCCTGACTGCTCAGTATACATAGTTTGCAAAGCAGAGAAAGTACGGTCAGCGGTTTTCTCCTCTGATGGATGAAGGTGGCACATACGCTGTTGGGGTGACCCAGCCCACTGCGGGGCTGGGGCAGCGTGATGCCAATCAATCCCAGCCCCTCCCCTGGATCAAGTTCCCAGGAGAGGCCGACTCAGCAGGTGGGTTGATGGGCGGCTCAGAAAACTAAGCCGCACCCCCGGGTGGTGCCCGGCTCCAAGCCGCCTGCCCCAGTTCGGGAAAATTCCCGGTTACTCAGTTGTTCATTGGTTCTCTATTATAACTCCTGTCTCTCGGTTTCCCCCACAGTGGCTCTTGTTACATTGTATCCTCCCCTGGCTTGTAACTCATTGGTTGTGTTCCCCTTCACCGGGGTTTTCAAATTCCCTATAAAACTGAGGACAAGCCTCGGGGAAGCCTCCCATCACATTCCATCCCTTCCGAGCTTGTTCGGGTTGCGAGGCTTCCAACAATAAATGTGTTAGAAGCCAGAACAGAACACTCTCTCTCTTCATCTCCGAGCTAACGTGAGCCAGTACCATCGGCTCCTGCCATGTTCCCTCTGCAAAGAAGCCAGCTAGTGAGCTCAGCCAGCAGCCCTTTTCCTGATGCCGAAGTCGCTTCAGTGACGCACAGAAGAACGCAGCTGGACTTGCTCTGACCTGGGGCACTCCAGAGCTCGTGCCTCGAGCACCAAGAACTGCGTTAATACGCTGCTTGGGGTCAATAGAAAGATTTTTTCCAAAAAAATGCAGAGCATCCAGAACAAGAGAAATACAGCTACTGTTTGGAATAGTGTCACTTCCTAGGCCTGAATGCTGGTGTTACACACAACATATACACATTGCAGCCCCTGAAAGAGCTGGGATATTCAGCTTCCACAGCTGTGCAAAATGCATGACTTCAGGGGAGGCTTAAAGTCCTTTAGGAAATACAGGCAAGTATTAAACGGGAGACTTTGTCCCCTGTGGGGTATATGCTGCTTTCCATATTTCACAGAATTTAGCTCTACATAATATTGAACTCAAAAACTAATTACTCATGAATAACATCAGTTGAATCTTTCGCTGTTCAGACAAATAAATGCTATTCAGCTATTTTTTTGATATGATATTACATTGATCTTTTTTATGAAAAATAAGTGTTTGATGTAGTTCTCTGGAGCTATTTATGAGACTGAACTAATTGCTTAAGAATTGGTTTTGAGCACATGGTTGTCTGGTTTTCCTCACTCTTACTATGAATATGGACATATTTACTCTGCAAAGCAATACACTTTGCAAATGATTTATCCACTGGGAATCAGAATTCCAGAAAGGGATTGCTGATGAAGCACTAATGTGTTGATTTTGATTAAACTGTCAACCAATTTATATTGAGTTGCTATGTTGCTATTTTTATGGAACTGATAATTTAATATAAATACTGATAGGACACAGAATTGTATATCTGTGGGTCATATATGTATTTCTAAATAAAATAAGTTACAAGTAATAGAGAGAGCAGTTCTGGTTCTGTTCCATTAAAACTGTACCAACCTACTTACACTAATTTTGTATTATTTTATTAGCTCTATAACAAGTTTATATCCACTTTAAATGGTATTACAAGGAGAATTCCTCTTGATTTTTACTTAATAGAAACTGTATTTATGTAATAATCTTTCATGAAAAACTGAAGAAATGTAGGAAGAGCAAGCATCAAAACCAACACTGAGTTGGCAAATTTACAGATAATGCAATGTATATGAAACCTTGTTATATGCACCATGGACAGTGGGGGGGGGGGAAAGTAGATCTAAACATTCCATTAAATAAAAGGAAAACAGAAATTTCTTCACACAAACTACATAATTTCGTTAATGAAGTTCTAGAACACTATTTTTTGAATTACCTTACTACTTGCAGTTTTAATAGTGCAGTCTATATATGCTGGTACAAAAGACATGGTTTTAATATTGGTAACATCAGTTTACAGACAACCTTAGTTTTTATATTATTATATTTGAAGAAAATATGTATATTATACACTGCAAAATTTAGTTTACTTCTCCATACTTTTAAGACTAGAAATAAAGCATGCAGGTGTTTTGTACTTTTGTCCTTTGATGGTCACCTGTAGTCAGTGAGATTTTCAGATCAGTGAAGCATTTTGGAGGACAGAGAGCTTTAAACTTAACAGCTGCTAACAGCTGAAAAGAATTTTATTGAAAAATTCAATTACTCAGATGTGAAGTATTGACTTTTGTTGTGATACAAAATATTATTATTTATTGATTCTCCTTATTTTCCCTTATTTGGAAGTTACTGAGTATAGTTTTTTGCTTGAAATAATTTTTGAAGGTGATAGAATACAGAGACACAGTCAGAGGTCTAGGTTTGCAAGGCTGACATTTATTAATGATGCCAGGCAAGTGGACATAATACTTCAATATATAGATTACAGTGGTTAGAGGATTTGTGTGAGTCAGTAGAGGGTCAGCAGCAGAGGCTAAGCTCTCTTCAGGAGTATGGAAGGAGAATATCCCAAGTGCCAACGGCAAACAGACTAGATTTTATACTTTTTTGCTTTTTAAAATCTTTGTATCTTGCTTTATAATCTTCTTCTAGTGGGAGGGAATGTGGGAAAATAATTAGAAGACAGGCATAGGCCTTCTTAAAATGACCTCTCATATGTAATGGAAGTAATTTTATAACTTTCATATCTGGCCTGGTTAGTGGTATGAATAACATAAGTGAATTGTGCAATCTAACTGGATTTGTATATAAACCAACTCCAGGTGAGGTATTCAACACAGTCTTATTTCTAACAGCAGACATTTTTTGCTCATGCATGATTTGTGTTTATTCCACATGAAGGTTTATCAGTTTACTGGGGTAACTTCTATTACAGTTTATCACAAGCCATCAATAAGGGGTGTGATGTTCATTGTAAATTCTTGTCAGGCTGAAAAAAGACATTGGACCTGTATCAGGGAGCTCTTTATGTTTTATTATACAGTATTTTATAACTCCAGGAACCAGCCCACTGCCTGGACTCAAGAGGTGTTGATTAACAAGCCCTAAAAATCTCACAAAACTCTTCCTCAAAAGGTGTTGGCTAAGAAGCCTTTAATTTTGTTCAGTACATTTCAATAAGTTCTCAACTCCCAAAACAAACTCCTCAAAGGTGCTGGCTCACAAGCCATCACGTCGCTTTTATTCCCCAGAGGACGGCAAATCACAACACAAATCCAGGTTGCAAGGTATGGCTGAAGCGACCTCGTTTAATCTCCCATCACCTTTATAGCATGGTTCACAAAAGAGAAATTACATGATTGGCCTATTGGCCCACCACCTCCGGAGGTGATAGGCTGGGCAGTAAGACACCCATTTCCAAATATTATTCTTACAAGACTGAAAACAATTCTAGTGTTCTCACAACAGCCTGCAGGTGCAGAAATGGTTTACATTCTTACAAACTGTTGTCCATCCAGTTCTCATGAGAATGAAAGCTTTCACAGAGAAGCTGTGAGAAGCTGGATTCCTCTAACTGCTTGCTTATGAGAATGGAAAGTTTCACAGGAAAATTCCTCTGCTAGGCCTTGCTAGCATCTACAATCACACACAATCAAAGCTGCTGACTGAGCATGAGTCTCAAGGCAGAGCAGGACTCTGGCTCAGCACAGCGCTGCCCCACCTCCACAGGATCCTCTCCTCCAATCACCTTTCCTGCAGCAATACTCAGAACGTTCGAGACAAAACATTCTAAGGTCTGGTCTTCTACACAGTTAGACATATATTTTCTATTTCATCAGTGTGAAACTCTTAACACCATGAAAGATGCTTAATTTACATGTTATTGAAGGCACAGTGTTTGCTGAGTGGATAAATACTTCTTTTGTGATATAATTTATCTTTTTCTATAAATATAAATCTATTGCTATATCTATATACCATATTTGTGATATTGGAGATAAAAGTTTAATATGCACGGAGTATTATAATGAAATAAGCATGGTAAAGTCTAAAGAGTAAAAGATTTGGGAATTATTTAAACCAAGGTGGTTTGGGACGTCAATAAGGACTGTGTGGGAGAAGACTGTAATAACCATTCTGATCATCAAAATCTGATATTTCCAAAAGACAGCAATTCAAGTATTCAATACACTGATTACATCCTTTCTCCTAGTACAAATCTAATTAATTATTTGCCTTGCAAAAATACATAGGCAATGCACAAGCCTGGTGTTTCCTCTTTATTCTGCCCTGGAGAGTTTGTCATCTCAAGAGGATAAGTATCGGGAACAGAAAGCATTGAAATTCTCATGTTGCAACATGGAATTGAAATACTATTTCCTTGATATAGCTAAGGTCAGAAATGTCAGTGCAGAAATCAGAAACCAAAATGTGTTTTCCTAAACTCTCTTTCAGATATTCTAAGCACAGAAAATACACTTATTCTTTATTCACTGTTCAGACTAACAATTTCACGTTTAGGATTCTTCTCTTTAAGCACTGAGTCCCAGTTCCTTTCTTAAACCCCTATTAGTAACTGGTGCAGCTGAACAATTCCAGTTTCTCTGAAATTATTAGAAAAAACAGCATTCAGTACAATCAAAAACTCATGAAGTGTAACATTCTAAATCCAATTTCAAAAGACCTTCATAAGGTGGTCATAGTCTAAAAAAAGATGTCTGCTACATGATAAAGACCTACCTATTTTTGGTCATCAATACAATGCCCAGATGTGATTTACTGGAAAGATACATCATTTAGGAAAGGAGATAAAAGACAGATAATCAAAGATTTTTTTGTAATATTTATAAAAATATTACTTTTGCTGGGAACAACATATTTTCTTTAGCTTTGGATGAATCTGAGAAAATCAAGCTATTCCAATGTAATTGAGGTCTATCTGAACTCCTCTCTTGATCTTAGTTCTGATAATGGGCTCACAGTCCCTCTTTTGTCTAAGACATTCAACACTGTCATCAGCTGAAATTTATAATCATATCAGCATCTGATCATAAAGTAGCTTTCCCTTAAAAGTTCTGGTAAACTTTTGAATAAGAATGAACTTATACAACCTGCATACTTCAAAATGTAGAAAATTAAATAGATAGATAAATAGATAGATAGATATAGATATATATGCATATAGTGATCTAATTAGGGAAATGAAAAATCATGTCTTATTCTGGTCATTTTCAAAAGTATGTAGTCTTAAAACTTCCTGTTTCAGCTTTCAGAGTGGGTGTTTTTTATTTTCAGAATGATGTGCACATTTTAACAGCTGTATGTTCTGCCAGAAGCAGTGCAGCTGACATAAGTAGTAGTCTGCATGGGAAGAACAGGTTTAGAAACTGTCACAATTGTTTTCTATCTATGCTTATTGCTTTGGAGGCTTTTGTACAAGCCCTTGGCTTGAAGCCCATGTTTTGACATGCATTGACAAGCTTGGGGATACTTTTTTTTCTCTGCCACAACAGAAAAAAGAAGTTGAAGTGCTTATTTTGGTCAAAACTGGAATTGCTGTTTAAATAGGCATGTCTGAAGTAGGACAAAAAAATGTCTGATGGAGAAAAAGTCTTGGAAATATAGAAAGAAATTAATCTGCATATCGTGAGTCTTTTTCTCCTTTCTTATATTTTAAGTATACTCTAAGAACTGTCTTCTCATTTCTGCATTAGAGAAACAGGCAGAGACCAAAAAGTTAAAAGCTCACAACATAAATGTACACATAGAAAGAGCAACCATGCAAGTCACAGTACCTCTTGGAACCGGGAAAACTAAAGAATAGATGAAGATCTGGTTTAAGACCTATTTTACATGGTAGTTTTAATTTCTCTGTTTTTCAGTTTACTTGTTTTCACCTATTTAGGCCAATAAAAATGTTATTGTAATATATTCAGATAGCATGCAACCTTGCAAGGCCCTGAATAGGTGTTTACATTACAGTTATTTGTGTAAAAAACCCTTCTAAAATAACAGCCAGGTTATTTTAGTGACAGTGATGTTGAGTTGCTGAAAATAGAAAAAAAATACTTTGGGAAACATTAAAAAGGAATAAATCCCAGAAGTGGGATTCCAAATCTTGCTTCTATAAGCTGTAAGTGGTAAAAATGCTTTGAGGAAAGACAATTGTCTCTTTTGAAGTTATTTAATAAGCTGATCATTTGTTATAAACTGAAGTGATTCGAGACAATTTTTAAAGTATTTTTTCTTTATATTTTTTTCAGATTCAAGAACTGATTTATAAAAACAAAAAGGGAAAAAAAACTACCAAAAAAACCCAAACCAAAATTAAAAAACAACACTGAGAAGATACCAGAGCACCATTTAATATGATGAAAAAAACTTAAACCTATCAATAATATTCAAGCCTACAAGCTGAATATTTTTTAACCCAAAGTCAATGAAGACTGTGGATATATGACAATAGCTCCATAGATTTCAAGGGAATATTGCTAGCCTGATTTCAGATATTTGTTGTGGTTTCCTCTGCCACATAGGTGGAAAGCATTCTCTGTTTCAAGTCACAGTAAGTAGCCAGGGACTATCATTCTCAGTTTCCTAAGATCCCACAAGTACCAGAAACATGTTTAGGTTCTTCAGAATAAAATTTCTTATTCTTGTAGTATACAGACTTTTATTTGCTTGTAGATTTATACATGGATATATAAAACTTATACATTCTTATATGCATAAGATATATTTTTTTTGTGAGTGGATAGTAAATTGCAATGCCGTCAGTATTACTGAATAGTCAATTCCATTCCTGCTCTACCTTCCTTTTCAGCTATTCTTAAGAGTGTGTCCTATTCCATGCTATGCTTTATAGCTGTCATGAACTTATTCTGACTTTTTTATATTATTAAGGGAATTAATTGGAACATCTACAGTTCTCTTATGAGGCGTATCCACTTCTGAGTGGAAAGCACAATAAATTTTCATTATAGAAAAGTGCTCTGAATGTACGCAAGCAAAAATAAACTGAAACACAGTTCTACAACAGGAATTTGCAGTCTGTATTGTTTTCAGTGAGCTTTGAATCAGATGCAATGATAAAATCTGCCACAAAATTGCAAGTGGAGTTAGGACTTCAACAAATATGTCGTTGCTGTCATTGTGAGTTGTGAGCATTCACAGATACCATAATGTACCTGTGTGAAGGAGTAAAAAAGAAGGAAAGTTAAGGTGGGAAGAAATTTAATGTAGGAAGAAAATTAGAAATAATAGCAAAACTCCAGGAAGGTTTCCTGTTGCTACCTTTGAGTCTTGAAAGAAGAAGGAAGAGGAATACAAATTATTTTGTGACATTATTAGATTCATAATATAGGAAATATCTAAGCTCTTATTTGCCATTTATATGCTGAAAGATGGAAACATATGCCAGTACAAGCAGTGAAGGCATGGGTATGAAACTTCTTCAAATGGCTCAAGAACAGATGCAGCCTAGCTAGTTTCTTTGTGGTAAAAAATTAAATATCCATTGGGAACTAATCTGTTAGATGCCTATTTAGGCAAAAAAAAGCTTATTTAGGTACACCTGTGGTGTCATCCTCTGTAACAAGCTACAGCCTGGAAGGTAGGAAGTGGTGGGAACATCAAGTGCTGGCATGAGAAGTCAGAGAAAGTCAGCTGCAAGCGGAGCTGGGAAAAGAGATTACAGAAGTCTCTGCCCAGGCATTAGCTTGTCAGATATTCTTGACCGCTCTTTACCATTTCTGTGAGGATATCTGATATGTTGGACCCTGCATTGTCATTGTCCCCAGGTGAAGAATATATCTTTTTCAGCTGCAATTTCTGATCTCTGTCCTCAGATCCTTCTTTATACTCCCAGTGCTGTTCCCAGAGCAGTGATGGAACTCCTGCACTGACCCTGAGTCAAATCCAGCACTGTTTGATTGAGTTTGTGTTCCTCCTACAGCTGATCAGGTACCACGTTGATGAGAAAATTTTACACGCAATTTTTCTTTAAAATTTTTACATTTTTGTTCTCCTAGGATTTTTTTTTAAATATTACTGTAAAGTTACACCTTGACCTTAACAGCCATGACTGTGAAATTACTGATGTTTTTTTCTTGACATCGACAGGGTATAAATAATTAAATTACTGTCATCACTAAAATCATTATGTACGAAGGAACTGGAAAGTGGAAATACTACGCTCAGAATTCAGAATATTTCTGGACACAGAATTTTATCTTATTTTTTCTAGAATTGAATATTGTAACATCTAAACTTTGATAGAAAAGGAAAAGGCCGTGAAGGCAAGTATGAAAACATGATTACAATTGGGAATAAAGAAGTTTGTCCAAATTTATTTTATTAAGCTGTTGAAAACATAATGATGACAAACTGCCAGTGGCACTTCTCATCACACTAATGACTGTTTTAGCAAAAACATATATCAATTACAATTATTTCAGCTGCTTCCCATTCTTCCCTAACATCAGAATCTGCATCTTTTTCTTATTTAGACATCAGTAACTCCAGCTTTTCTCTGACATTTCTGTGACCAAAAAAAAAAATGCTAGTGATGACTATTAGCCTTGTATCATCGTAGGTTATACAAAATTTGTATCAAGTTGAAACATAATCTGACATCATATGACTGCGTATAAATTTCATTGAAATTAATGTCTCTTCTTTCATAGAACCACTGAGTGCTTTGGGCAGTATGACAAAGGCACAAAAGTGGTTGAATACCTCAGCTTTCTCCACATCCTGGGAAACCAGGTCTTCCATTCCTTCCAAAGAGGATCCATATTTTCCCTAGTCTTCCTTTTATCACTGATGTACCTATAGAAGTCTTTCGTGTTGCCCTTGACTTCCCTGAGGAGATTTAATTCTACCAGGGTTTTGACTTTCCTAAACTTATCCCTGTCTGCTTGGAAAATTTCTCTGTATTCCTCCCAGCCTACCTGTGTTTGGTCCACCCTCTGTAGGCTTCCTAATCTGTTTGAGTTTTTCCAGAAGCTCCTAGTTTATCCATGCAGGCCTGCTGGCACTTTTGCTCAGCTTCTTCTTTGTTGGGATGAATGGGTCGTGAGCTTGGAGGTGATCTTTGAATGTTAATCTGCCTTCTTTGGCCCCTCTACCTGACAAGGTTTTATTCCATAGTGGTTTACTAAGCAGATCCCTGAAGAAGCCAGTCTGCTCTCCTGAAGTCTAGGCCAGAAAGCTTGCTGTGCATCTTCCTGGCTGCCCTGAGGAACTTGAACTCCACCATTTAATGGACACTGTAGCCCAGGCTTCCCTTGAGCTTCACATTCCCCACAGCCTCTTTTTGCTGATAGGAGAAAGTTCCAGCATAGCAGCTCTTCTCATTGGTTCCTCTACCAGGAAGGAAGTTAACATCAACACATTTCAGGAACCTTCTGGAGTGCTTGTGCCTCACTGTATTGTCCCTCCAACAAATATCAGGGTGATTGAAGTCCCCCTTGAGGACCAGGGCTTGTGAACATGAGGCCATTCCTATCCATATACAGAGGGCCTCATCTGCTCAGTCTTCCCGGTTAGGTAACACACAGCAGACCCTCAAAATTGCCACCTGTCCCTGTTCTCCACTTAATTTTGACACATCCTGAACATCCATTGAATCCTGAACTCTCAGTCAGCTCCTCATCCATCCTCAGGTAGAGCTCCATGCTCTCCATCTGTGCAGTGATACAGAGGGCAACACTGCTTCCTCATCTTCCCTGCCTTGTCCTTCCTAAAAGGCTTGTATGCATCCATTCTAGTCACAGGAGCCATCCCACCATGGCTCCATATTGTCAATAAGATGACAGCCCTGCAGGAAGGCATGTATCTCTAAGTCCTCTTGTTTACTCCACAGGCTGAGTGTGTTTCCATAACAAAATTTGGTTTGGGCCCCTGATGAATCTGTCTTACTGTCTGGAGTGACCAGAATTCCTCTGTGCTGCTCTTCACATATTCTCCTGATGACCTGTAATCCCTCTTCAGGCTCTGGACATCTCTTGATGTCTCTGGTATCAAAGTTGTAGGAGTGGGATGGATTGAGGTTCCCTTTCCCCAGCAGCTTTTGTTTAAAGTTCTTTAATACAATAGAGGGTGGATCAAGTCCAAGGAATGTACACTTAATATTGGGATATATACTCTGCACAGTACTAGTGTAAAAGTATCCTTTATTCTGAGCTTTTTTTCTGCCCAGTTCTTTGTCTTGGATTAAAAAAGAATTTTTAAAGTGTATTTACTTTTCAACCTCTCTTTTCATACCTCATATAAATATTTAACATCCATTGAGTGTTAAAGATGAACACCTCACTTTATGCAGAAGTAGAATCCAGATACTTTGAGAAAGGCCAGACAATTTTTGTTAGTGCAGAAAAAACCCCATAGTATGCTCATCTGCAAATTTCACATATAATATTCTTAACATCATTTCTGTTGCTGTGAGAGATCACTTTAAAAGGATTATTCATTTTACTGTCTGTCAATTTTGCTATTGTTCCAGTAAGGTCAAATAGTAGAAATCTGTTACAACCTCTATGCAAGCAAGAATGTTTCCTTTGCTGTCAAGGAAACCTTGGAGCTGGGTACACTAGCAAGTTGAACGTCACTATAAGAAGTCTGCCTTTTTGTGCTTTTTATTATTCCTAAAGCCTTTAGAAATAACACTGTGCAAATACATGGTGCACACCTTCTGAAAGAGCAGAAGAGAATTTATAGCAGAACAATAATATCATTTATGTGATGTGACATTTTCACCAAATAATTATTCACATAGATTTTAAAAAGCAAAGTGAATTTGTAATTTGGCACATTTTTAATATATTGTTCTATAAGTTACCACTTGTTTAATAATGTCATGGTTTGCCATGTTATTCAGTTGTTAGTCACCTTAATTATGGTAAAATTCAAGCAATATTCTCAAGATACAAAGTTACTAGCTGAAAAAGAGCAGACCCCAAAAATGGTAAATAATCATTAGAATGCTCACTTAATGAAGATTAATACAGGTGTGATCATCAAGAGAAGTATGAGGAGCTTAGTTTAATGGATAACATTAAGATATTGTGTGTTTAACACCTAAGAGCTGGGAATCCATTCCTCATTTCATATTAGGTGTCTGTTTTTTCTCTGCAGGACCTTTGAAAACATAATTATCTGATGCCTCATTTTTTTGCCTGAGTGAGAAGACTTAGGGGGACATAAGTCTGTGAGTTCATCATGAATAATGGAAGAGCTCGAAATCTGCCTTCATGGGTTAAAGCAGCCTGTGGGTCAGGTTCCTCTGGTGGATCTCAGCACACCATACTCTCATGCTTGCATAGATCTGACAACAGAAGGTGATTCTTGTTGAGGGATGTTAGAAGCCACCTCATCCTGCCTATGTACAGGGTTCTAATAAAACACGAGCACAGCCAGCCAATGTCCCCCTGCTCTTCAGCTGTCAGAGGTGGGTCACTAGTGCAGGTGCACACAGGACACTCTCCATGTTCTCAAGCACACACACATATTTGTGGATGCCACAATCACTGGCGTGATCCATCTGCTTGCCTGACTCTCCTGCCTAGCTGCCAGCCCTTCCCACAGGTCCCCAGTTGCCAGCTGGTCCAGCTTAACACTCACAAGTGTGCACACACAGAGAACACACACACAGACACTCATCCCTCTTGCACTGCACATTTCCAAGTCCTCTGGATGTACTGGCACAAACCTTCTACCCTCCTGATACTCTGTCCTGGACCTGATGTCCAGCTACTTGCTGACTGGTCCAGCTTCAAGTTTGCCAGCATGTTCAGATGCACACCCCAGGAATGCAGAAGATACAGTCACCATCCAACAGCTGGCATACGGGCACACCTGTGGCCATGCTCCAGCCATCGTCACTAAGACTATCACCCACCTGACTCCTGATAGTCCCCCCAGTTGCTGGATATTGGTCCAGGGACACCTGTATCTCTTGCTCTGACTCCAAGAGCTGACACCAATTTTCACTCACACACAAAGAGGTCTCACCAGTAGCTGGCCCTTAGTCCCTGTGGTGCTCATACACAGAGAGGGAGGTTATTCAGAGAGACCATTGAGAAAAGAATTAGTAAAATGATAGGACAGACCGTGGTGATCAGGTGCAAGGCTCAGACAGCTGTACTGACGCTTTTCTGCCTTCCCCTTGCTTTGTTCCTCCCTGAACTCACTCCTCCTGTGTATCCCATTACCCCTCCCCTCCCAGTCTGGATCTTTTGACTTATCAGTAGCAAAGTCCAGGCTGATCTTCCTAGAAGTGGTGCCTTCCTTGACAGCTGGTCAATTAGAGGGACTGGTGAGGTATGTTTCTTGTCATTGTCTCCATGTTTATTTTGTGATGTTTGTGCCTCTGTGTATTTTGGTTCTGGTCTCCCCCTTTTAAAATTTTCCCAATTGACATGTTATCTGATTATACAACCTCACTAGAATAAGCCATCTCTTGCTCACACAAGCTGTCTTCAATTTAATACAACTCATCAGGTTTGGGTCTCGCCACTTCCTCCTTGACCATTCACCTGTCAGGTCTGTGTCCCTGCATGTTCATGCTTGTGGCTTCTTCCCTTTATTATTGTCCTTCCTTGCTCTGAAGAAAGTCCTTGACCAAACACCCTTAAATGAACAGATTCTCTCCTTCCACACACCCTTACAATACTGTCTTGAGGAAAAGGTGCATTGGGATGAAGAAAGAGTTGAATGACTAAAGCACACATTGTGAATGACCACTCCCATCCCATTAATGGAGGTACCAGGCTGGTGTGCCTTGAAAGATGGCTCTTCCTTCTTTGCTTGCTCAGGCCTTAGACTCGTGGTGAGGTTACTTAGCTGGACCCAGTACAACACCCCAATGGGACCCTCCCAAAAAAATCTCTTTGTCCTAAAAGTGAAAGGGATTAGCTTTATAAGGAAATATAGCAGCTGGTTCACTAATGCTTCCTGATGGTGGTAGTAGAAATGTTAGTTAAGCAAGATGTTTAAGAATTTACTTATTTTAAGCTGGTCTGACTGGCATGTGCTTAAAACCCCTACTCAGCCCAGGCCTTTAGAACAAATTGGATAGTACTGTCCCAGTGAAAAGTACATTCCTAAACCTCTTTTTAAATATACTTGTGGTTAAATATATTTGTGTTTAAAATACTTGCGTTTGAAAATTTTTGAATCACTCATGTGATTGAAAATCCAGGAATGCTTTCAAGAGTTAGATCATAACCTACTAACAGCAAAATCTGTTACTGATTTTTGGTAAGATTCTTTAAAGAGCAGCTTGCTGGCAAAGATCAAATTAGGATTTTCTGAAGTACCAGAAAAACCATAGTTGTATTTTAACGCTAAAAGAATCTGCTAACGTAGAAAAAGGTGTACACAAGAAGAAAACTTTCTAAATAGTTCAATTTTATGGCTATTTATTAGGACTTCATATTTTGCAACAGATTGACAAGAATTTTATCCAGCGTATCTCTGTCCAGATGCATTGGTTAGTGTGAAGGTGCTGTGCTTTTTTCTGCTATCTCACAGGGATTTTCTCTATTGTTGAGTATTTTGTTCCATTACCTTGGCTATATGTAGGCATGAAGTTTATTTCTTGTTCCATTCTACTGGTTTTATCACTTTTTCCTTTGACCTGAGGCATTCAGAGATTTCAATGACACTTTCCACTGATGAGATTTAGGAACATTATGATTTTACAGTGCACTGCGTTAAAATATGGAGTTTCTGAGCTACTGATCTGTAAGGTTTATTTCAAAAGCAAGAATACCAACTTAAAAAAATGCTTTGCATTTTGTCCAAATCATTTTTAAATAATCCATGATGAAATCTATATTGACAAGGTCTAGAATCAACCATTCTATTTCAGCTTCGCATCCATTTGTTTTATGGAATAACAAAAAATAATTTGGCTGAGGACATTCAGTCTTTTTTCTTACTCAAAATCTATGTTCTTTCTTGCTCATGAAAAACAGTAACTGAGTTATATCACTCCTTACACTGCAACCCTGACATAGCAGATTCTTAAGTCTTGCTTTGTGACAAAAAGAGGAAAAAAAAGATTAATTATTCTTCTTCAGAACTATTTGAAACTCATATTTACATTTTCCGCTCAGCAGTTCGGAACTTACTTTTATACCAAGTCAGAACAGAATTACACATTTGGAATTTCTTACAGAAAATAATTTGAGACTAGAATGCCTTGCAGATTTCCTATTCAGATATAATTTTTGCTTCAGAAATATGCTATGTTTTAATTTTTCCATTTTAATTATATTTAAAGGCTTTTATATCAAAGTAAGTATAACATTTAAAGTAGAAATGTTGTTAGTATAGCACACTAACATCATATGGTATATCATATAGTATTTCTATGGCAGTACACAATTTAATACAGCATGTTCTAACATTCAATATGTTCTAGTAATAAGTTTTACATAGGCTTATTTTTCAAGCCTTTAACTAAGGTTTACCTGAGAAAAGTAGCTGGAAAAGTAGTTTTAATCTGGATTTTAAGAATTATCTGGGTAGTGAGGTCCTGTAAAAAGCTAAAAAAAAAAACCCCAAACATTTTTTAACCTTTTAAGGTGTTGCTTTATGTGGTTCTGAAAGAAATACTGTTGCTTATAGATCAAGGGCCTCAACTGAGTAACTCCCAAGTTCCTCTGTTTGATTCTATTTAAGCAGTAATTTAATTTGAAAGAATATCTATTCTTGCTGGTCACATTGCCGGTCCTGTGCATCACCAAAGAGTCCTACCTTCAAACAGTGTTGGGTACTTTGATATATGCAAGGGTATATTGGATACTTCTATATAATTTATGGATACTTGACACATACTGCTGTAAGGTAGTAATTTAATTTGCATATACCATTGCCAGTGGAAAAAGTTCATTTTCTCACAGATAAGAGAAGAGATTCAGTCATCTTAGGAAACTGGCAGAACTAACAGCATTACTCTAGTAATTTATTTAACCACTGCATCACCTCCTTATTTATAGCTTAAAGTGTATTTCTGTCCATTAATTGAGATGACTTTAAAATGTGGAAGTCTATGGTTTGGATATGAGAACCATTCTGAATGATGCACAGTAACAGAAAGCAGACTTAAATAAATCTACAAAGGTACACTTAAATACACATATTAACTTTAAAAAAATGGCAAAAATTAGGAGGCAGGACTGTTAAAGGACTTACACACAGAAAGACTGTTTGCTATGATCAGGTCTGGTAATTCACTCACAAAATTCTTCTGCCTTAATTATTTTTCAAAAGTGTGGGTGACGCCGGCTGCCTTTTGGATACCACTGGCTGTATCTGGACTGCCTGGGAAGGAGACCCTCAGGAGGAGGTGGGTTTGCTTTGCTATTAGCAGCTGCAGGTCACTCTGCTGCCAAACCTGCTCACACAGACTGTCCACAGGCTGCTTCTGGGGTATCTGCATGTGACGAAGGGGAGAGAGAAACGAGCCATTAACATAATTGTGACAGTTTGAGATCACCCTTTTAGAATACTATATTTGCATTGCTCCAAGTTGGGAAATTCACATTATGCTCCCTCTTTTATTATAAATAAAGTTCAGTTTTATTCTAGCGAAGAAAACTTTTAACAGGCTAAATTGACCCTATTTAAGCAAGTATGGCCTCTAAAGAGTTGATGTTAAGTCTACTCAAATTAAGTAGAAAACCTCAGAATAAGAGTCACATCTGAGAAGGAATATATAATTGGAAGTGACAGAGGCATTTAAGGAAGATTTGAGGAAACAATAAACACCATAAAAATAAAGAACTGCACAGCGTAACACCTTTCACTTTGAGAAGTACAAATCATGCCTCAAAAGTTCAGGCCACTTTCTTAGTCTCATCAGGGAAAACCTATTTTATCAGGCTCATTTACTTTCTGTTCATAAGCTGGTTTGTGGTCTTGGTCATCCACTTGTTCCCAATCATGTGTTACTTAATGCCCAAGCTCTGTTGCAAGTGTAATCAAAACAGTTTCAAGGCAGAGAATCTCAGCCTAGTCCAGAGTATTTTCTTTGAATGATGTCAGTGCAAAATACAGCATGACTGTGATCTATGCCAAATTTTTTTTTCCTTTTACTCCTTTTACTTGTGGCAATTCTCTAAAACTAATTTATCTTTAAATAAAAAGAATGAGAGAGTAACGCTCACTCCATGGAGCACTCTTGCAATATTGAGTATGAATGGAATCTAGCTTGAAGGGCCTGGACTTTATCATAAAGGCCATCAACTTTCTGCACCACTTAGTCAAGGATCCATGGGGAGCTGTTAATACAGCTGATATAGATGGTAAAGGTGTAGTCCAAGCCATACACACATTGAGAATAAAGCAACAGATGATTGCTTACAAGGTAGAATTCAGAGTCTAGTTCAAAACTATAAATTCCTTGGGATAGCATAATGGCATTTGAAGGTAAATTAATGACAGTTTCGGTGTAACTTAAAATAACAAACAATAATTTTTTGACAATCCATCTTGTGCTTTTAAGTACCTTGATCATTCCTGGGGACAGAACCACTGTACATGTCTCACATGAAGGTAGTCCCATTTTTGAAATATAGACCTTGAGAACTGTAAAACTGTACTGTGCAAGTCACTATTACAGCTTACTCTCACAGAACAGTAGAGGGAACCTAGAATGCATTGGATCAGATGAGCATAAAATGCAAATACCTTTAAAGTAAATATATTTTCAGGTTAAATGGCCTATGATGATTGCAGTATATGCTAAAACTACTCCTTGCAGGATAGAGCCTCCAACCAGACTTGTTAGTTTGAATTTATGCTTACTGATTCTCCTTGTCTTATGGCTTTCCTTTCCTTTCCTGGTTTTTTATGGCTAGAGAATATGTTTTACAAAAACTAATAAAAAGGCAGGGAACTGCTTAATATCAAGCAGTAAGAACTGGGAACCCGAGGTCAATAGTTGTCTTTGTCTTTACAGGACCTAGAGCATTTAAATCTTGACTGTTTGGGATTCCTGTTTCTCCTTGGGACTGATAAATACCACCCTGAAGTTTAGCGATCTTCAGGAAAAATACAAGAAAAATTTTTCACCAGTAGAAAATAATCTGCTGAATAATATGCACTCTCCCAGAAGGTATAAGATAGTTGGGAAAAGGTACTTAAGCACAACTGTTTCTTCTATATATCAACTTCGTTTTGCCACTCTTCTAAAATGTTGACTAGTACCTTCAGCACAACTGCCTGATTTTGTCATACATGATAGAGCAAAAAATTGCCATGAATTTTAATGGGAAGCAAGCATGAACTAGCTGTGAATATGAAGACATTATTGTGTTTATTTTCACTAGAAGGAAGTAAAATGCTTAGGGATGCTCTCAGGTGAAACAAAGATAGACATCAGACAGTCTGAGGATCAGTCTGGATTTTTGCAGATTGCACTACATTCAGGTGACTATATTTATTCACTTAAAGAATCATAGAATGGTTTGGATTGGAAGCAACCTTAAAAATCATCCACTTCCAATCCCACTGCCATCGGCAGGGACACCTTCCACAAGAACAGGGTGCTCAGAGCTCCATCCAATCTGGCCTTAAATATTGCCAGGGATGCAGCATCCACAGCCTCTCTGGGCAATCAGCTCCAGTGTCTCATCACCCTCACAGTAAAGAATTTCTTCCTTATATACAATCTAAACCTACTCTCTTTCAGTTTTAATCCATTCCTCCTTGTCCTGTCTCTTCATGCTCTCATAAAAAGTCTCTTTCCATATGTCTTGTAGGCTTCCTTCAGGTACTGGAAGGCCTCAGTTAGGTTGCTCCAATTCTCTTCTCCAGGCTGAACAATCCCGATTGTCTCAGCCTTTCCTCATGGGAGAGGTGCTCCATCCTTCTAACCATCTTGGTGAGCCTCCTCTGGACTCATTCTGACAAATCTATGTCCTTTCTTTGGTGGGGATGTCAGAGCTGGATGCAGCAGGTGGGGTCTCGTACCTGTTTAATTAATCATTGCTGTAAATCTAATCCAGTGTTTGAAAGTTTATATTATAATAGAGGTAGTATTGTACCCAGAGGTATAAAAAATTCAGACAGTATGGTTTGTAGGGAGACTGAACATATTTTTCTTTTCACACAATGAGAGTAGCCTAACAAAACCGTGTCACTTTTGGACACAGCCTCTTTTTAGAATCTGAAACAGGAAAATTTACCTCAGACCATTGCTGAAGTGCAGCTTGTACTTGGATGGACGTTTCATGGTGCCACCGAATTATTTCTGTGTGATTCTTAACTCACATTGTGTTCTGTAGTCTTACAGGGACAGGTATATCTTTTAGAAAGTGCGCTGGAAGGATTTTTAATATTTTAGGCTTAACAGGAACCAAAAGGTCTGGATTTGGGTTAGGTAAACCCATAGGGGCTTCCATGACAAACCAAGAATGAGGACTGGTTTGCTGCAGATAGAATTTTAGCTTTATTCTCCTGACTGAAAGTTTGTCCTATAACAGAAGAATGAAATATAGCTGTGTAAAAGAGAGTTGGTTTATTCCTAATCAGCAATGTAGGAAAAGACCTTTGGCAAGACAAACATGTCCAGTTTTCCTGCTGCACTTCTTCACTCCTTCATAAATTCTATTCTGAAGTGCAGTCGGCAAAAGTTGTTTTGTTGATATATGCAAAATCACAGACACAGCTGATCTTGAATATGCAGAAAATGCTACAAAAAACAGCTGCCACAAGTAAGAAACAAACAGTCAGGTCACTGATTAGAAATTCATTGTCAGATTGGGCTGCTTTTACTTGTCTGTTCAGATCAACTGCAGGGGATGTGTCCCCTGGATTTGTATTTAATGGGCAATTCTGTACTCCAGTATACTTTTTAGAAAATAAAGTGTAATTTCCAAGCCTCATTTGAAGATATTGTATCCTTTTCTGAAATACTTTTCTCCTCATTGCTGATTAAATATCTCTGTGTTTTGTCTGATTCTTTCAGTAATGTTCATCTTCAATGCTTATGACATCATCACTGCTTTCATGATAATGAAACACATTGTCACCAGAACTGCTCTGTGAAATAGCCCTAATTGTCCTAAATGCTACAGCTGGGACAATGGCAAGTAAGGATGAGCAGCTGATTGAGAAAAGTAACTTCGAAGTCTACAAAACCATGATAGTCAATGAAGAACAGAGATGGCTATGAAAGAATTTAAGGAAATATGAGCAGACCTTCTGGTAACTTCACAAGTTTAAAATACCAATTACTTTTGTTTGGACACACAGTTGACAAAGGCTTTCTGGGATTTCTGCGTCAGCAGTATCTTCCAAGGGCATGTGTATATCTTGGTTCTAACCCATATTTCTGAGACAGATTTGGTGTTATTCATGCAAGAAGTGGAAATATTTTCCACCAATGAGCTACAGGTTCTCCACATCATATGGTGCCACAACTCTTGAGGGAAGATTGGGCCTCTGTTTCAATGGATGATGGCTCATTTTCAGCACTTGGTCTCTTCTGGTTGGTTTTGGAACATATTTGCATGTTACAAATATCTTCTTTTCCTCCTAATTACAGGCTTCTGTAATTAAATTAATTGGTTTATTCTCCTTTTAGGATTTTGTATTACCTGTCTTTATATCTTAATATATATATGCTGTTAGCAGTAACATGAAGCCCCATTGCTGTTTTTCTTTAAGTAACGTGATCTCTCTATTCTTGAAGTAAATTAACAGTACTGCCACCTACATTAGATTAGAGGGTGCAGTATAGATGTGTACCTATAGGAATAGTTTAGACTTTCTTCTTCAATGAACTTCAACAAGTTCCTTGTGGATGGTATAATTGATGCAATTTTCTGTAACAATACTTAGAAGGCAAAGTTTCATGCTCACAAATATAATTTAGAATGTGGAATGGCTCTTAGAAGGGAAGATACAAAATTAAATAGCAGTACATGAAATGTTATTACTATGTACATTTATTAAGTTGCTGTTTGCTCAGCAGAAACACCTCTGCAAACTGTTACAAACATACTGATTTCTCATTGTGAACAATTTCTCTACTAACAACTACAGCACCCCTAGACAATCTAAATCTTCCAAAATTGTGGCAATTTTAAAACAGCTTCTGTTCTAGTCAGCTAGAAATATTAATTATTTTTATGAATGTATTTAAGATATTCCCCACCTTCGCCTCTTTGGGAGTTGCCAACTCTAATGCCATACAATTGCACAGAAATCTACAAATCACGTTGCAATGCTTGGTGTGGTAAAGGGAAATGTAATATAAGGGATGTAGTTTTAGGTGGTGGATTCCAGTGGAAGGTGATGGCCAATATATGTGAGATACCCATTTCTAAATTGTATTTATAGCGATAAAACATCAAAATGCAAATAGGCAGGTACTTAAAACATCTTGAACTTAAATGTGAGCATTTAACTTTTTGAGGAAATTTAAGTCTGGTTAATTAGAGAGAATCTTGAAAAGTGTGAAAAAAGAGATGCTAATTTGTCTGGAAAACAGTTTATTTAAAAAACTATTTGCTTTTATTTGGCAAAAAGATGTTCAGTGTGGGAAAGACTTTTCCATGAGGAATATGTGATAGAAAAAGCTAAGATATTTTGAAGATGGAACTTGGTTTATGAAAATTATTGTATAGCATGGTCACTGTTACTACAATAGTAGGATATGAGCCTTGATAACCTTTATAATTCTATGCTAATTCTGGCCTGAGTCTTTCATAAATGAAATGGTGTACCACCACAGGTTTCTTCCCTCTGTTCCTCTGCTACAGTTGTGGGAACATGTGTTTCAGTAGGACACTTTGATTTGTCTCTGGTCACTCATTAGTGTCTGATAACAATAAAAAGAAAGATGCAGGGTTATGCATGTTTTGGAATCATGTGCTTCTATCCTTTTGATTGTTCAAGACAGTTTTTGAGATGCGAGTCGTGCAGGTTCAGACTCCTATTGAATGAACTGATACCACATACTGGTTGAAGATAGCCCCTATCTTGTTTAGATGGAATTCAGTGTCTCTATTAAAATTCAGAGTTTGTTTCACATTTCTTCTTATGGTTCTATAATCTCTGTATTCTCCCGTGTTCTGGAATACAAAAGAAACTTAATATTATTTGGATTTATCATTATTTCACATTCTTCTGGGGTAATGTGAGTCCATCAGCTCAGTGCCAGGAATAGTCAATTCCTTAAGCTGTAGGAATCCTTGTACTCTAAGCACTGCACATAGGCACTGGCATCACATCTGATGGAGGAATTTTGGAAAGTAACAGTTAACTTATTTCATTTTCCTCTTGCAAGTTCTAAGCTTAGAAAACAAAAAGGTAACATTGCATCTAAACATAGCTTGTCATAGTGACATTTGAGACATTTGGAATAAAACTGCAAGTTGAAAGTGCCATTGCAGTAAGTCTTAGAAAACTGTAATATGATATTGCTGGTTAATGTATATAAATGGCTTTGTTTTCATTCTGCTTTAGTCAACAGACCAAATTCTAGTATGATGAATGTGACATTAATATTAAGTAACTAATAACTGTTCAGGAAAAATATGAAAACTCATTTTCTCTTACAGATTTGTTTCTTTTAAGCTATTACTACTTTTAAGCTACTACTTCTTTATGCTGTCTAGGGAGCCTAGGCTAGACAGAAACTACAGAAGAAAGGCAAGACTCTTTTTCAAGCATCTAATGCATGCCATAGCATATCTACAACGTCCTGACAAGATTTGTATTGTGACACTGATTTGTCAGGACCGGGCAAGATTCTGTGACTTGCTGTTCAGAGATGGATGCTCATTTGTAGCCAGGGCTCCAGCACTATCATAGACTCATAGAATGGTTGGAAATGGAAGGAACCTTTAAAGATCATTTAAACTCCAACCTCCCTGCCATTGGCAGGGACATCTTTCATTAGATTAGGTTGCTCAAAGCCCCATCCAACCTGACCTTGCACATCACAAACTAGTTCACAAAAGTCATTGTACCGAATCCAACCTCCACACAGACTTGCTAGTCTAATGCATACCCTTAGATGCTGGTACCTTATGAGATCAGAGAGTGATAATTTAAAATGTCATTTCTGAAATAATTGATTGATGCTTGAGGCTAATGAGTATCAAGTCCCAGCCTCTTTTGTAAAATTGGAGCTGCTTTGTTTGACTAAATTAATCAAATAAATAAATCATATTACTCCAAATATGCTAGGCACAATGCCAAAGGAGTATTAATCATTGCAATCAATTTCCTCTTTCTAGAAAAAATATAAACTTTAAAGGATATGATACATCACGGTCCTTCCCAAAACAAAAATAATACCATGCCCATAATGAATTAGTAGTTCCACTGGTAATATTTCTTCAATATATTATGAGAGATGAGGTTTTATGATCAAATACATTCTTGATCCATTTATTTCATCACTTACCACCTAATAGTTTCATTATGACATTTTGTCCCTCCTCACAATGAAACAGTTGATTTAATATACTGTATAAAATGACTGTGTTTCTCAAAAAGTTAATCAAACTATTGTCAGTTGATATCTGAACTAGTGCCCTGCAATTAATATAGGAGATGTTCAAAATATCAGTTAGAAATTACTCTCCTTGATAAATTCCTCTAATTTAAATACATTTACTGGAGTTTTATGAAGTAGTACTCTGCAGCTGAGAGACTTAATCCTTTTAAGTTCCATTTTTAAAAGTTCAAAACCACAACAACTAGACATTGCAGATATTCATTAAGATATAAATTAAGTGTTCTGAATCCTTGAGTACTCTAGTAGTGTCCAATAATTCAATATTTATCAGTGGCAACCAGATTTTCCTCTAAAGTACTCAGTCTGCCCCTTTGAAACGGGAAGCAAAAACTTTCATATAGTTTAAAAAATACCAGTTTTACTTCCAGAAGTAATTTGTTAGTGACTTTATCTTGAGCTATCTTCTGTATTTGCTTACTGGGATGATAGAATAAAGATTAAATAAATAAAAATGATTGATAATAGTTGATAGATTAAATAGAAATATTTGGCATTCCAAGAAAGCTAAGTTGTACTTAGAGAGATTTGGCACCTGTATCTTTATCTTTAATATTGCTTTAAGAAGCCTTGCAATAAAGTAATTTTGTTTTAAGTGACCTCTGATTTCATTTTGGATTTGTGTCTTGCTTTAGGAAAATTTCCATTACAGATATATTTTTATATGACATGATGTTATGCTGATATTCTCACTAGAAAGAGATTCCAGGAGGAAAAAAAAAGAAAGCTAAATTTAACCCTAATTAAGAATGTCATGAGAATTTCCAAGTTCAGCAGACTCCAGGACCTTGAGATTCCCGTCTTCCCAGCACACACACTCACAGAGGCCATCAACACAGCCGAACACACAGGCTGCCACAGATGGAGCAACGTCCCCAGGTATAACACTGCCAAAGATGCTTCTCCCATTGCTTGCACTTAGACTCCCATACACCCTGGATTCTCCTGTTGCTTCCCATGGGATGCGCAGCCCAGAGTTTCTCCTCCATGCACTGTTGCTTTTACTTTTTAGTGCCTGTACAAACACACACCCTGTCCCTCCAGCCTCTGGCAGCTAGACCTGGGAGCATTGTGGCACATCACTGATTCTCCAGTAGCAGGAATTTAGACCTTGCAGTTAACTTACCACAGGTATAACCTCCCTGACTAAGCAGGGTCATCCTTGAGCACATGGGTCAAGATTGTATCCAAAAGGTTCTTGAATATCTTCAACAATGAAGAGTCCACAACCTGTCTGGGAAACCAGCTCCAGTGCTCAGCCTATTTCCTAACATGAAGAAGTTCTTCCTCATGTTCAGGCAGCACCTCCTGTGCAACAGTTTCTGTCCATTGCCTCTTAGCCTCGTCACTTCTTCACTAACAGATGATTCAGATATTGGAATAGATTGAAACGGCATCTGAATGTTTTAATATTGGATTTATGGGCTGGCGATGGCCTTCTTTGGTCCTCTCTGTTGCAAATGCGCATTACAAAATACTGGTAACTTTAAGTGCAGTTGTTATGTGATGGTAGCCATTGCCATCCTCAACGATTTCTGTACTATGTACTTCATAAATACAGTCTGAAGAACCATTTCCTGCTCTAAAACACTTGTATTTCAAATCTAAAGAACAAGTATTACACAAGAATAAGCAACATGTAACACCGAACGTGGTTTTACTTCTCTTAATTTTAGACCTAGTCAATACTGTAATAGATTTCATTTGTGTATCTCTCTGTAAACTACGACAGCAAATCTCTAACAAAGATGCTTCAAAAGATGCATCAGTAGGGCATGACTCTGCTAATGGATGTCTTTACACAGACAAGCTTAATGACTCTGACAAATGAGCTTTGGAGAATCATGTAAGGCCACTTAAGAGGTTACTGTTATGCCCCCAGCTGCCTGCCAAATCGTCTGCTAATTACTACCACCCACAAAATTAGTAGAAGTAGAAATAATGTGAGCTGATTCTTTATCCCTAATAAAACTCCTTCAGTTGAGTCTGTAGCTTATGAAAATGACTATAAGCTGGCACTGCTCTTTTGTGCCATACTTACAAAGCAATTTCTCACCTAAAGATGAGGTATGGATCTTCATAGTGGTGCTATGCAGTATCAAATTTAAAGCTGACAATAGTAAGTAAAATTAAACTATACATTACATTTCGTTTTATTGTTTTTTGGTTTTTTGGTTGTTTTTTTTTTTTTTGTCATTAAACAGATGTGATCAAATATAGAATCATAGAATCACAGAATGGTTTGGGTTGGAAGGGACCTTAAAGACATTCACAGCTTAAAGAAAAAGTATTTTCTTTCTTGCCTTTGATTTTACTTGGTTAAAAGTAACCAGATTGTCTTCATTATATGTTTATTGACTGCTCTTAAGACAATTGCATGATGCCTTTTCCTGGTCTTATAATCAAGAGTCATACATGATTAGAAGGGGAAAAGGGACTTCACCTTGGTATTTAGTTAAAGATCCTTAGGTGCACACGTCCAGGTCATATGCATCGAAATGCACCCTGCCCAATATGCCCCAAAAGATCAGGTATAACATTATAGGTTTTACTAATTAGCATATCTATCAAAGATTCCCCAATGAGAGGCTCAAGTGAGCCCCCCTCCCCAAGGAGCCTTCCCCTGGATGGTTCTATCTTGGTTTACAGAATGTGTTCTGGAGAGGCCCTTGGGGTCTGGGGCACACTGATCCCTAGCTACGAAGCTTCTAAAACGTTTAGTCTCTTAGCTTGACAAACAAGTCCAAGAATGTAGGGAAAAAGTACTGAGAATACAGAAGTTGTAAAAAGGTATAACAGGGGTATAAAAGAAAAGGCAAAAAAATCTTCATGGCATCAGCATGTTTAGTATGTTACTGGAAAGGGGTAATTAAAGTGACATTGCTGTACCCTTTATTTTGTCTTTTCTCTTGATTATGATCTGTTGCTGTAAATGTAGCAGTCATAACAAAATTACACTGTAACTTGGTAGAGCAACACAATTTTTTATTTCAATAAGCAATAAGTAATAGCAATAAGCCTGATGTGGTTCATTTGGCATAGTCTTTCAAAGTATTTTCAAATTAAAGTACTTTTAAGTACTTTGAAGAACTGTTTTCTACCTTGTTTGATCTAAACAGTCAAAAAATTATTACATAAAATGGGGGGGTTTGCTGGTTTATTTTTTATATAAGCATGACTTTTCCCCCCAGTGTCTTCTTTACTAATATATGCCTAGTTTTTGATTAAACAGTCTTTAAATGTGGTCTTAAATCTTAGTGGGCAGGCTCATACTGTTCTAGTTGAATGAACAGTTAAGTGATTTTCTTTTTGTGGACCCCTTGTGCTCTCAGCCTATTTCCTAAGATAAACATTTTGTAACTAAGACATAGACTGTTCTAACATCTAGTGTTTAGCTGGGTTTAATGTTTATTCCTCCTGAAGGTTCTTGGTTTGCATCAGTTTGTTTCAATGAACTCAGGAAGTGAAACACTTTGATATAATATATGCTGGAATATCACTTGCTGTAGGAGATTTCCAAACCTTCTGCTCAGACTGCAAACACTTTATAGATGTAAGTTGTCTTACACTTTGAGCATCTGCAATTCTTCATGCCAAATCTTTGTATCAATTAGGCTTCCTAATGGTACTGTATTGCACCCAAAAATTACAGCTGTAATATTTCTAATGTTGGTAATGACAGTGCTATCAGTAAGGTCCCAGCTGAGACTCAATACTGAAAATCAGTTATCTCATTCAATAGCCATGCTACATTTCCATTTAAAATGGAAAATGTAATAAGACAAGATTGCCTGTGACATTATATTTCCATCCACAGAGCAAGAGTATTTCTTTGAAAGTGGATTTTTTATTCAGTAAAATATACTCCTGAGGAATATTGTGATAATGAGAAGATTTTTAATGAAAAAGGATCGCATAATGTTATTAATGGCATTTTGAAATTAATGTCTATATATGTCATTGTACCTCAATCCTAAAAAGCAATAGAATTTTTGTTTTGCCTGTGAACTCTATCTAGTGAATAGAAACATATAGGAGATGCATAGGACTTCAAAACCATGCCAGTGTTAAAATCAAAACCGTAAGTTATATGTATTTAGAATTTAAACAAAAAATCAAGGAGTAAGAGAAGCATCACATTTAGTGGATGGTAGATTGAAGAGTAGAAAACCTTGTTTTCTAAATTCAATAAATCTCATCTCAAAAAAGCTATTTAAATATTTTGAGATTAGCCTCCAAAAAAGGTTAAAGAAAAAAAATATCAATGTCATAAATACCAGTCTAGTCCTATTTCACAATTTTTGTCCATTAATTTTTTGGTGTTGTATGAATTGCCATTTCTAATGAGAGATTATAATTCCTAATCTCTCAAATTGCAATATGTGAAAACTAGTTTGTGCTTTCATAGTTCATAATCATCCCTCTGAGAAGGATAGTCAAGAACCAAATCTGAAATTCTGCAATAGCCTACAAGTTAACACACTTCAGGAACACAGCTGGACTCTGCTCAAGTAGCTGGGTGAAAGGATTGCACAAGTCAGTGCATGAAATGTTTAATGCAATATGTAGGCATGAATCAAAGTCTGGTGCTGCAAAATCTGTAGCTCTGGCAGATGTTTCAGAAGCACTGCACTACAGCAAACAAGCAGGAAAGAGAGCCAGTTGTGAGTTTTTTTGAAATAAATGAGAGGAAAGCAGCAAAGCAAGGCAAATTCTCCATGTCCCTTGTCTACCGTCCAGGCTAAAAATGTCTCAGAGGGCCAAATCTCAGTACATGAAAAGTAACTCTGAACTTAGGAAAGATCCAACTCATGCAAAGAAGTTATACAAAATAGATTCACAAAAATGGTATGATTCATACTGAGCTATCCATTGAGTTTGCCATGAGAAACAATGAATCAGGTTTCAGGCTTTTGTTTATTGAGGTGAGAAAGGGCTTCTACTAGGGATATAAAAACATCGTTGTAGAGAGATAAAAATGGGAGATTGAAAAGATTTTTTGATCTGGCAATGCATTCTCTGTTTGGTTATATACAAACCTTGTGGATTGATTCATTAAAATAGACAGTAGTTCAAAGCCTTTACTTCTATTGAGGTTTATTCTTCTACATTTTAGATAACTAAAAAGGAACTATCTAGAGTAAAAGAATTATCTGAATTTTCTATATAGTCAGTGCTGAGAGGAGACTTTTTGAAGTCAAATCTACTTAGTACTGAAATAAGGGCATACCATAAATAGGATAAATCACCATTAAAATGGAAACTCTCTCCTCACTGTATGACAGACTGGTTGATTAGCTTGGACCAGATACTTATCTCTTAGAGAGCTAAATTTAGATGACAAGATTTGTTCCATAGGTTTCACTACTTAGAAATATGAGGCAGTCCTCCCTCAAGAAGACTAGTAGCCAGATCAAATCAGCCCTTGAAATTTTTCTCTAGTGTATAAATGAGAAGAAACACTATTAAACTCTTAAACTCTGTCCAAGGCCAACATCCATGCTTATTTATTAGTGCTCTTTCATGCTTTGTATAAACCCTCTGTTTTTGAAACCTGAATAATTTCCTTTAAAGTAGTTGGATACGGTCCTTCAGTATCTTATGGGAATTGTACTTTGAGTTTCCAATTTTCCTACTCTCCTTTACAATCTTACAGGATTTCTACACTTCTCTCATTTTCTTTTTTTAACCATAACATTTTGTAAAAATTATGTGTAATAGCTGGATAAACAGTTAATCAGTTAATTAATTCACTTTAGAATCTTCTTCAACTGGAATTCAACATAGCCTTTGACACTGTTTCCCTCAGCATTCTCCTGGAGAAGCTGGAAGGCTGTGGCTTGGACAGGTGGACTATTTCCTGGGTTAAAACTGTCTGAATGGGTGGACCCAGAAACTGGTGGTGAACGGAATTACATCCAGTTGGTGGCCAGTCACTAATGGGATTCCCCAGGGATCTGTGTTGGGCCCAGTTCTGTTCAACATCTTTATTGATGATCTGGATGAGGGGATCAATTGCATGCTCAGTCAGTTTGCTGATGATCTAAGCTGGGTGTGAGTGTTCATCTGCTGAAGGGTAGGAAGGCTCTACAGAGGGATCTGGACAGGCTGGATCCATGAGCCAAGATCAACAAAATGGTTCAACAAGGTGGAGTAGCAGGTCCTACACTTCAGTCACAGGAACCCCAGGCAGCACTACAGGCTGGTGGCAGGATGGTTGGAATGGAACATGAGCCAGCAGTGAGCTTAGGTGGCCAGGGCAGTGAACGTCTCCCTGTATTCAGCATCGGTGAGGCCACATCTTGAGCCTTGTGTTTAGTTTTGGGCCTCTCACTTCAAGAAAGACATTGAGGTGCTAGAGGGTGTCCAGAGAAAGACAACTAAGCTGGTGAAGAATTGAGAGAGTAAGTCATATGATGAGTGGCTGAGAGAAAGAAATTCTATGATTCCAACATGTTACAATCTGACAGCTTTAAAAAATGTCTGTAGTTATGTCAGGATAATAATGCTTTTCCTCCACAAAAGCATGGAAATTCACAGCTGAATTTGATAGATTTATGTCATAGTTTTACCCCAGTCAGCAACCAAGCCCCAAGCAACCTCATGGTTCCTCACTCCCCCACCAGCGAGATAGGGGAAAGAATCAGAAAGGCAAAAGCTGGAGAACTTGTGGGTTGAGATAAAGACAGATTAACAGGGAAAGCAAAAGCTGTGCACTCAACCAAAGGAAAACAGGGAATTAATTCACTGCTTCCCATGGGCAGGCAAGTGTTCAGCCATCTCCAGGACAGCAGGGCCCCATCAGGCATAATGGTCACTTGGGAAGACAAACACCATCACCAAATGTCCCTCCCCTCCCCACCCTTCCTCCTCCTTCCTCTTCCCGCCACTTTATATACTGAGCATGATGACATATTGTCTGGAATATCCCATTGGTCAGTTTGGGTCACCTGTCCTGGCTGTGTCTCCTCCCAACCTCCCATGCACCACCCCCACCAGCCCCCTCACCAACATGACTGTACAAAAGCAGAAAAGGCCTTGGCTCTGTGTAAACCATGCTCAACAATAACAAAAGCATCTCTATATTATCAATTTTGTCCTGTGTTCAGCACAAATGCAAAACACAGCTAACTATTAACTATTAACTATTAACTATTAACTATTAACTATTAACTATTAACTATTAACTATTAACTATTAACTATTAACTCTACGCCAAGTGTAACCAGCACACTTGCCTTTCTTATGCTGCTGCATTTCTCTTTAAGAGTGGTGTGATATATTAAGCACTCATTCAATCCAATGTTTGAACTCAGCTAATGATTATGAAAACTCTTATGGATATTTGGGTACAGCCTTGACCAGTATGCAAATGACATGAATGACTTCTAGGACTTAGAGACTGTCTATACATGTTAAGGAAGGTGTTTTTACTCCTTTGTAAAGTGCTTCCCTTCCTCCTCATCCTTCTTAGGTTCTCAGCTTCATGGGCTGCCTCCCCAGTCTAGAGCTGAGCACAGTAGAACCTGGTTTTAAAGGAATTTCTAGTGAAACATCAAACTTTGAAAAAGCTACATCTGATTTATTGCTCCGAATGATGGTTCAAATGAAAGGTGGTTAATAAATCCCTGGAGATTTTTTTTATTTGCACTTTACGTTGTTCTTTAAAAGGTTAGCTGATGTTGTATTTTAGTAATATTGCTGTTCTCAGACTTTGAGAAAACTGCCTTTGCAATCTTCCTGAGGCCTAGTCCTGAGAGATAAAATCATTCCACCAAAAATGAGAAAAGGGAAAGGGAAATTAAAATGAAGCTCATCCTCAAGCCAAGATGGCAAAAGATAAAAGAAATTCTCAAGGCTTTCTTGCCTTTTTCAAGAGAAACTAAAAAAGACATTAGAAAAAAAGTGGTATACACAAATTCCATCAAGAGACATTGTGTGTTCTGAAATTCAAGCATGGAGCCAGTAAATAACCAAAGATATGACACTTCAAGTGGTTCAAGTCTAATTTTCGCTCACATTTTGGTGCTTGCTGAAGCAGCCTATTTTATATGCATGTTTCTGAGTTAGTCACAGGTGTCAGAGGTAGAAGCCTTTGAAGGCCTTCAAACAAGGTTTGCATGTGTTTAACTTTGATACCCAAACTCTTTTATTGTCTTTTTCTTCCCCAAACTACTATATAGCAATGAATTTTCCTTTGGCAAGCATACATATAGCAACCTAATATTGTCCAGTGCCTTGGTGTTTATCTCAAATCTGGTCACGTTAGGATCCCAAGGGAAGATATCTTCCAGGTTACGAACTTCAGTTTAGTCTGTTAGATATCCCCTACAAGTAGCAAGTCTAACTCTACATTTTTATTTGTCATAAGCAAAGAATAAATAATTAATCTGGGATGTTAACATTCTTGACGTGGCTGAGTGGATTTTAGCCCACCCTCTTCTTCCACTACAGTAATAAGCATTCATTATTTCAAATATATTACTAGAGAGCAGGTGGTTCAGAAAAGATGTTGATTTAGTAGGACTGCAAAGAATAGAATTTCCAGATATAACTTAGACAATTAGGTTTCCTAGAAGAAAATGTCATGCTGTGAAGAATTCATTTATTTTCAAAAAAAAAAAAAAAATTTTATGCTATACTGTTGCAGCGGGGATTACTGCAACAAGTATATTTCAAACCAGGAGTCCCGTGGAAATGAAGTATATATGGACAGATTCGTGGTAGATGTTTCAGAGATGTTTATTTCTCCAGCTGCATGGCCGGGGCTCAGCTCAGGAACCCCACAGTCACGGGACCCCAGGGTCCTTGGCCACCCCGGGGAACACAAACCAACCAATGGGGAACAAAGGTGCCCAGGGGCAGGGAAACCCCGTGCCTCCCCCCCAGGGCCCATCTCCCAGGGCTCCATGGCAGGGGGAAGGGACCCCAACATCTCACCCATTTTATTTTAATAAAAGGAGAATGAAAACAACTGGATAAACATAACAAGAACAGTTTCAAGACAAAACAAGCCACCCTCCTGAGTCTTTAAATGTCCAAACAGATTCTGTGGGACATCTTAGGGCTGACAGAAGGGAGACAGAACTCTCCGGGCATGCTTTGTGGGGAAACTGAGGCAGGAGAGGGTTTAATTTTTTCCCTCCCTCTTTTCATCCCCCCCTCGGCATCGGAGAGGGATTGTAGGGAAATGGAATTGTATAGGGAAGCCATGGGGTGAAAAACGGATTAGGAATAAACTGGGGATAGGGTAAATTTAGGAAAGGGTTCATATTGGGTATAGGGTAAAAGGGGGAAGTAGGCTGTGGGTAGGGAAGCTGCTGGGATGGATATTGTTTATAATTTTGTGCATAACGGATGCCTTTGACTGGAATACCTCCAGGCCCAGTAACATTTGCTGCTTGTAAACCCTTCTTTCCTTGCACTATATCAAATTGTACAACTTCCCCATCTCCTACACTTTGCAGGTAATTTTTAGGGTTATTCCTTTTAATGGCAGTTCTATGGATGAATAGATCTTCCCCTGTATCATCTCGTGTTATAAATCCATAGTTGTTTTTTACATTGTACCATTTCACAGTTCCTGTGACTTTCATGGCTACAACTCCTCCTATCACGTGCTTGCGTGTTTGTCGTGGCTGCTGGTCCCGCGTGGCCGCCGCCTCGCCAACTCCGACGTCTCGGCCGGGCCCCCGCGTTGCGGCTGCTCCGCGCTCTCCGAGCGGCGCTGCTCCGGCGTGTCTGGGCTCTGCGCGGCCCCGCGTTGCCATCGCCGCTGGCTCCGTGCCCTGTGAGTGGTTCCGCTCCACAAACTCCACGCTGCTTTGAGAGCGGCTCCGTTCCGGCTCGGCGCTGCGCGGCTTCTCGTGTCGCTGTGGAAAGCGCCGCTTCTCCCTCCGCAGGGCTCTCCGAGCCGTGTGCTCAGAGCGGGCTGCCACGCCGATGCCCGGTTCCTGGCTGCTCGTGGCCCACGGCACCCGCGGCGCCTGCGGCATCGCTCCCTCACTCGCGGCCGCGTGGCCGGGGACCCCGAGACAGGGATGGGGTCCGTGATAAGGCGCGCGCTCCCGAGGGGGCCGGGCGCATCCAGCGCAGGCACCTCCACCGGCATGGCTGCAGTCATGTGCTCCCGGGATGGTGGTGGCGCGGTCTCGGCCACGGGATAAGTATGATCCTCTGCTTTAGGGGTAATGGGACCATATAAATGCTCCTCAAGAGCTTCCCTGATTATAAGGTATGCACGGAAAGCTTCTCTTTGATCCCATACTTTATCCCAGATCTCATCCCAGAAACACCCCTCACAAGATACCGGAGGTTCGATATCAAAAAGTAAGTCTCGAGAAATATAGGAGAAATTTTTGAAAAGCCAGTTAAAAAAAAGTTCTAGATCTCCCGGTTCCATAACTTTTTGTTATGTTGTTCAAGGATTCCTTTAACTTCTAGGTACATTTCTTTCTGTGGCTCAGAGAGCCCCATTTCCCACGATTCTTCCATAGTCCAGAGAGAATATCTAAACCAAGATGAGAAGAGAGAGGTCTAGAGTGGTTATTTTACTCACGAATCTTCTTCAGGGATCGGTATCTTGCTCGCATTCCTCCACCAGTTTGTTGCAGCGGGGATTACTGCAACAAGTATATTTCAAACCAGGAGTCCCGTGGAAAGCGAAGTATATATGGACAGATTCGTGGTAGATGTTTCAGAGATGTTTATTTCTCCAGCCGCATGGCCGGGGCTCAGCTCAGGAACCCCGCAGCCACGGGACCCCAGGGTCCTTGGCCACACCGGGGAACACAAACCAACCAATGGGGAATGAGGCTGACCAGGGGCAGGGAAACCCCGTGCCTCCCCCCCAGGGCCCATCTCCCAGGGCTCCATGGCAGGGGGAAGGTACCCCAACACTATACCAATATGTAAGCAAGCAAATATACCTTAAATTGTTTGCTGAAATCAGTTTTCTGTGTAAAATTCCTGACTTTGCAGGATAAATGTTTGCTAGGTAGGTAGAAAAGCCAAGACTGCTCCAGCAGACTACTGATAAGGATATTCACCTTGGAGGTAGGTTCTCAAGTTTCAGTTCCTCTTGCAAATAATATTTATGCACTTGTACAAGCCAGAGTAACTTCAGTAACGCTGGCTTAGACTGCTCACAAATCTGTTCTTCAGAAAATCTTATCCAGTCTCTTGAAGGAGCTGTTTGAACATAGGGCCGATACTTTAAATCGGAAGGATTTAATAGATTCTACTTTTTTTTTAAAATGAAAGTTTTCCTGACAGTGCATTTTGTGAGAAAGAACAAGACTGGTTCCAGGGGTCTCCTAAGGAAGAAGCTATGTAACTTTGAATTTTGGCAGTGCAAAGCTCAGACTTGGATAAAAATTCTTTCTAAGGGGATGTTATGGTCTTTGCCATTGTTTTTTAGGATACAGACAGTTGTTTGTTTGTTTGGGATTCCAGCAATCTGCTATAGACTGTATGGAGATCCACAACAGTATTTGCATATTAATAGTAGTTTGAGTAGATTGCTCAGGTTAGAGTCTGAGAAGATGAGATTTTGTGTTCCACTTGAAACCAACATCTTGCTTCGGCAGAATGGTCAATACAAAAAGTAAAGCTACAAAAAAAAAAAAAACAACAAAATCACACACTTGATTTATTGATTGTATCACAAAATCATGAAAACATGATGAGACAAAACTTCATTTAGTGTAATTTGGCATAGCACCCTGGTATAACACTGTCAGTTCCCTTAAACTAAATTAGCTCATTTAACAAAACCATGGCCACACCACTACTAACAAATAGTGTCCAGCTAATACTATCCTTCTGTTAGGTTGCTGATTCTTGAAAGCCTGATAGCATAACACTAACAACTGTGCTGAAGAAAACATGAGATGTTGCAGTCTGGTACAGCACAACTGATTGCAAATCCCAGGTGTTACCATACAAATTAGACATAAGTGGAATTTATTAATTGTTTTTAGCCTGAAGGCTCCAGGACTTAAATCCAGACTTGGCATTATATCTGACTGGCTTAGCAAAGAAGGTAATATTTCGCTGTCAGAGACACCTTAAGCAGTATGGCATACCTGAGCACTGTATGGGGACATTGGGCATTGGGTACTTCTGGTTTAAATTCTTCAAGGAAATATTAAAAAAAAAAAAAAAATAAAAGCCCAAACAAATATTTTACTTTCACTTGAAACTTTGCAAACTGAATGACCTTTGAATAGAACAAAGATTGTATGTACAGAGAAGATGCTTGCATTTAACAGTGTAATTTTTGTCTCTCCAATATGTCATGTTCTTAACAGGAGCATTCCTATTCCCGATGTCCTTGTCATACCTGCTCTTGTACAAGCCAAACTCTCTTCCCCAAGGTTAGCAACAGCTTCCAGGCCAATCAGATTCAATGGGATCTCCATGGTGGCTCAGCAACAACCCTTCAGTGAGGTGTCAATCCTCTGCTCTAGACAAGGCACCTGTTTGACATGCAGAACTACAGGCTGTCCTCAAGCAAGTAAAACCACTTATTTAGTACAAAATGTACTTATGTACTTTGTACATAAGTAAAATGGATAACTACCGTGTTTTCCCACTCTCATCACAGCTATAGCTGTATGATATTCCTACATTAGGTTCTGAGCAACTCCTGAAGAATGGGATTAATGACAGCTCTTGCTACTAAGATGTACAAGTAGTATTGAAAATTGCATTGCTAATACTGAAATATATATGCATAGCTTAGAAATGTACACAAAGTAGTTCTATGTATAATGCTCCTGGATTTTTATTTCTGGCTATGTGTAAACATGTGCTTTTCAACAATTTTCATATCTTATCAAAGAAAGTAAATTTGTTCCATTAGGAGATATACATTTGTTTAATTTCTTCTGCCTTTGTCTTTTGGGGAAAAATTCCTGTGTATTTGCCATGTGCGTATGCATATGTTTTAGCTCCTTTAAGCTTGTTCAAAGCAGGGGGAATAGACATAACTTCTTGCTGAAGCATGCAAAATTATAATTGTCCTACCTTTTTTGAAAGATACATTAAAAATAAATTCATACTCTTTTTCTCTTACCTATAAGAAACATATCTTTAAAATGTTTCTTAATTAAAAGTCCCAGGATTTTTTGTATTAGTGTTTTTACTCCCTTTAATCACACTACAAAGCAGACGTTGAATGTTAGATAAGTTTTGCAGAATCTACACTTGGTAGTAGAACTTTTCATTCAGTGGTAATATCGGGGTGATTGCAGCTCAACACAGGCAGTGCTGTAGCCAGGCTGCTGTGGCCAGGTTCCCTGTCTACCATTGAAAATGGACGATCTCCCTCAGCGCAGGTGTCAAGGGAGCTGTTCGGCATGACAGTGTCAATGAGAGCTTAGGGACTCCTCAGTGCAGGCATCACTGATTCAAAAGACAGTTATAGCTCCTCTGGAATCATTTGGCCTATCCCCATAAATACACCCTTAGGGACACTAATGCACGCATTACTGGAACAGTAGTGTGTAATAGCTGTTCGTTCAGTTTTACACCGCTGATACTGTAGTTGAAGGTGTCATTCAATCTTTAGACAATAGTAGTTAGAGGATTATTTTGCACTTCCAGCACAGGAGGCAGTTGTAGCCTCCTTTTTGTTAAGGCTAAGATCTGTATTATCTTAAATCCTGGGAAATCTAAGTGACAAAATCCTACAGTTAAAATGAGAAAAATTGGACTGTGTTGGGGCAATTTGCTGTGGTTGAATGAATTTTCTTTATTCCTCCTTCCTCTTTAGGTTGTTGAAGGACTTTATCTCAGTTCATCTTGCTCTTTGTGTTCTCAGTCAATAATATTCTTTGTTTGTGTCCATGTATAATTTGCTTTATTTTTTTTTTCTATGGACTATATACTTTTATTTTAGAGGTAGTAAAAATGCCAGATTGCTGCTTCTGAGTATTACATTAACCAAATTTTGAAGTGTAATATACCATGAAGAGCTTAACCATAGGAAATCAGTATTGTTTTAGGGAGAAAACAAATGAAGTCTCAATAACACAATATGTGGATAATAGAAACTCGTGCAGAAAAAGTGTGAAGATAGGTCTGACATTCACCTCTACAAGAGATGGGGAGCTTATGCAACATTTATGGTCTTTATATCATTGTAAAAGTAAAAACAAAACTTAGTAATGAACTGTTATTTGGACAGACCAAAGGATGTAGTCAATCAATGCTAGAGGCTGTTGATCTCAAACGTCCTTCCCCTTCATGTCCTGTTCTAGTCCCTTTCTTGTCACCATACATTGGTTACAGTACATAATGTTTACACTAGTGCTTTGAAAGACTTCTCTCCTATAATGCAGAAAAAATAAATACTTATCTTACAATTCGAAGCTGGCCAATTAAACAAATATGTTTTTCCTATCTGTATTAACAATAAATGTCCAGATCATGTATACATTCAAAAAAGATTATTGTTGCATTAACTTCTGAAAAGAAACACTTATAAATACAGATGACAACCAAAGCAATTTTTTTTTCCATCTCAACACATGGCTATTAAAAACCAAGCAAATCCACGCACCCCAGCCCTCCACAACTTCCCTGAACAAAAAAATATTTTTTAGCAGTTTTCACCCTGTAAAATGATGTAACTGCGGTGAGTCATGATGACATGAAAGGAAGAGGTTTTGCCTCCACATCTGTCAAAGTGTTTGCCCTCCACTGATTTGGTGTGAGAACAAAGTCAGACTGATTACGATACGAAGAGAAGAACACATTCATTTATGCCAGGCAAACATTGTCATATAACCAGGTTATCTTTCAGTCTTTGGTATTCACATCACATCAAGAAAATATTATACTGACACTTTCTAATTTACTTTATATCAATGAGTAAAAACCAACCTTTGAAAGCTTGGTTGGCTTTGGAGGAGAAAAATTAAGAGGATGTAATGTATGCTACTAAAATTAGAGCAGAACAGAGAAAAAAAAAAAAGCCTTCTTTGCTGTCCAAGCATTCTGATGAATTTGAGATTAAATTAATTAGGAAAATAAGATTTCTTCTCAAGCTTAGTGGTGCTTTAACTGGGATGCTTGTTATCTGACACTGAGACCACCTTTCACACAGCAGAAACATCCATCATATTAAACTCCCTTTTAACCCCATGACAGATCAGTCTCACCCACAATGACCACCGGGAAAGTCCATTGATAGCGCTAACTCCTGCACCTTGCAGGAAAGTTGGCACCGGGCCAGTTGGGCAAGCCAAATATCATGCCATGGGCCCTTTTATCTGTTCCTTGACACTATTAACCTCACCAGTGCAGACATGGGCTACATGTGGAAAGAAAATCTATACTGTAGTCCAGTTGTATCTGAATTAGTGAGATATGATGCTTGCATATGATTGACAGTGGATTTTTTCCTAATGTATTCCTTCATTCCATAGATCAGTGCAGGAAGGAAAAAGGTGCATTGTGAGAAAAATAATGATGTAATACTTTAGAAATTCAGAAGATTGATTCATTGCTTTCTTACTTGGCTAGTGTAGCATTTTTCTCCTTTTTACCTGGAAGGCAATCCTAAGTAATGTGGTCTAGTGGACACTGAGCAGGGAGCTTGGTCTAGATGACCTCCAGTGGTCCCAACCTTAGCCGTTCTGTGAAATTCTGTGAAATTATCCGCACTGGATATCAAGTGCGAGAACCAGCCTCTTTTTTTTTTATCATGATAACATAATGATGAAATAGCATCTATTTTTGGTTTAAGCTTAAAAATACTAATGAAACAAAAAATGTGTTGTTTTGAAACTTTTTATTTAAAAATATTACAGCTAAAAAAGTTTGTTCACAGGAGGTCGTTAATGGGTTCATTTTCAATGGGTCATTGATGATGTTATTGGTGTCACAGGAATATTTCCATATTATTAAAATCAGATATCTAAATAGGTCTTTCTCAATTTTTGTAGTGGTCAATCAAGTAAATAAAAAAGAAAACGTATGTGTAAAGAAATACAATGAGAAGAATATTAAGCTATTAAAGAAAAAAAACTGTTAAGATTTTGCTAACCTGGAGTTCACCTGCCAGAAATCATATTGACACTAATTACATTACTGATTCAAAATAATGAGATGGATTCCAAATCATCACTAACAAAGTTATGATAATTAATCACTGAGATGTTGAGAATAATAAGCCTTCCCACCACCCTCATTATATTTGGGCTCCATGGAAATGGAATATGAGGAGAAAAAAATTTCATTAAAAGAAATACAAAGCAATAGAGTTGCTCTGGTCTAGCTTTACCTTTCTGATTAGATATTTGAAATCATCACTGTAATGAAATACTTTTCATACATATATAGGCGATATTTCCCTGAAAAGCAAAGATCTTTGTTAGTCTTATAAGCATTATTACAGCAGTGGAACAACAGAAGTACCATTGCCTTCTAGAGCAAAATAATGAGATTTAAGTGTCACATGAAGGTTATTTTGATATTGATGATTAATAATACTGTATAATTTTTTAATAAATTTTTAAATTTCAGTAACTTTTATTTAAGAGTCTGTATACACTTTCTTCAGGCATTCTGCATTTAGAACCAAAAAAATTTTTTTCTTTATACAAAGTGATTATTCATAGAATCACAGAATATCCTGAGCTGGAAGGGATCCACAAGGATCATCAAGTCCAACTCCTGAACTAAAAGCATATCAGATTCTAATGAGTTCAGGTTTTTGCTGTCAATATTCATCTTCTGTATGACAGTTGGTATTCTCTCTGAAGGAGATTGTCTTTGTTGCACCTGAATTTAGAGTATTGAGCACCAACTTCTTCCAATATACACAAACAAAAAGTCATTCTTACATTCTCCTAAGGAGAAGTGACTGTGCTTGTAAATTGTGCTGCAAAACTGTTTCTCCTAGTAGCTCTGCTGGAGATGCATCTCATGTAAGTCTCATTTAATTTCTTTTTGGGCTGTCAGACGTAGTGATTTAATTTGTTTCACATTCACATCCATTCTGCTTTTTAACTCATGCTATTTATTTAAACCAGCAGGTTTCTGAATTTGCACTCAAAAGAATTCAGTATATCCTATCCTTCCTCCAGATACTATTTGAGTTTCACCTTAGAAGACCACTCAGTCCTTGCAAAACTGCTACTACAAACACATTGGCCTACTTTATGTGAAATAACCCTAAAATCCGAGAAAAGACACTCAGAGCTCCTCTACTGCCAGTGAGTACTCTTGCAGTGTTCTAGAAAATACATTACCACCATATCTTTTTGCTCAATAGTTGAAGTTTTAGTCACCCTGGCTTGTATTATGGGAAGTCTAATAAAACACAAAGGAATTCGACAGAGAAATATCTATGGATTCCCATCAACGTGCCAAGTGCCAGGACTGAATCAGTGAGATAAATACAGGTCCCTGAATCAGAAGTGAAGCACCTTAGTTTTGAGTTAAGAAGCTGAAATCGAGAGGGGTCTAAATCAAAACAGTGGGCATAGAGATGTTTGCAGGTGTTTGTAAGGCAATCCTGGAGGACAATCTGGATATTGAAGGTATTGAACTGTGAACATTGCATTGAACTATGCTGAACTTATGTAATTAAACATTCAATTGATTAGTATTGTACTGAGAGTATTGTATTAATTATTTTTTTCCTGAGGTTAAATAAAAATGCTACTTCTCCTCTAATTTATCTTTACCCAAGAGAGATGATCTATTTTAATTGATTTCCAGAAGACAATGTTTGTTTTTCTTTGTCATTCACTTAACAAACAGCCTTTCTACATTTGTCTCTCTCTTAGGGCACATTCACAAAAAGATAATACATCTCTACAAATTATTTGGCAGCTGGTGGTAGAATATAATAAGTCCAATAAATTAAGCAACAACTCACCAACATTTTTTTCCCAAATTACACTGTAAAAAGAGAAGTCGCAGTTTGCAAAGCAGGGGTTTTGTTCACAAACAAGTACGGGTTCTGAGAGTGGTGCAGTCTGTGTTCAAGGTCTTAACTGCATACAGACAAATGGTTCCCCTTAGTTCTGCTTCACAACAGGAAGTTGTTATAAGATAAATGTGCCCAGGGTAAAATGTACTGAATCTCAGCACACTGATTTGTGAAGACATAAAGCTATCTCAGACACAGTGGAAATTTAAGAGATTATTCAGGGCAAGCTGGGGCAGACAGCAGGCAGTGGTTTTGAGCAAAAAATATGTGAGGTGTGTTTCGACTGGAGATGTAGAATTTGTTTCCATAATGACACCATTCTGACATCTGTGATGGTTTTGCATTTTCATGCATCTGAAAAAACACTGCATGAGAAACCTGTCAGGTTTCCCCTGAAAAAAATACAGACTAACAAAATAAAATAATAAAACCCCTGAAATGGACAAAAATGAATTTAAAATGTGTTTCAACACAATATAGTTAGGCTCTAGTTATGAAAATACAGTTTGCACACACAGATAAGCTCATTGAAATACTTAGTAACTGACAGAATTAGAAATAATGGATCTCCTGAAATATTTAAAGTTTCAAGCTTTCCAAAAATTGTCTGTATCTTAAATGACATTGCTTGGGTTTGTTGATTTTAATGATGTTGATTTTTTTCATGTTCTTTATGAGAAGCTACATACTTTATTGAGAACTTGAGAAATAGAAATTCATACGTTTCTTCTCAAAAAGAAAAAAAAGATAATAATAACTTGAAAAGCCATTGTAAATACAATAAAAATTTAGTGTATATCCAGAACATTTTGCGAGTGTACACTGAAGGGTTTTCTTCTCTCTGGTTTTGGTCTAACCCATTGTGAAGATACTGTCATCATCTTTCATCACCCTTCCCCCAAGCAACATGTAATCTCTTTCCATATTTCAAATGCCTTTAGTAAGGTCTTGTTTTATGATGTCTGACTCTAATTGCAATGAAGGAATTGTACAATAGATGTACAATGATACCTAATTTCCTTAAATTTATGGCAAAAAAAATAAAGTGTAAATCTCTAGTTTTGGTGTGCTGAGGGAAAGTAAAAGGTGGCAGTTGGAGCAGGTCTGATTCCAGGCAGTTTACACAATGTCTCCGTTAAATCATGGCCCTATGCTTGTAATGTTTCACAGTTGATGTCATCCCAAAATACTCCATATGGAAATGAAGTTGCATAACAATAACATCAGAAAGTATAGAAGGACAGTAATAATAATATACTTACGTTGCTAAAGCTCTTATCTGTCTCTGTGCTGCAAAAAGATGCAAGCAGAGCTGAAAAAAGGGAATAGTAACACACCTAATTTTGTAACCACGCCGTTTGCGGGGATTACTGGAAGCATCTCTAAAGTTAAAATTAAAGGTTGATGGATCAATGCAGTGAGCAGACTTTTACCATGAACTGATGCATGTCTGAAAAGAAAGACAAAAAACCAATTTTGCATGGGCAAAGCAAGGGTCTCACCCCAAGTTTCCATCAAAGAACAGAACCCTCCAACTATTTGAGCATGAAATTTCTACAAACCTTCTATATAAATGCGGGAGATTTACTTACACAGTTTTTAAGAGTATCTGAAAGATAATAGAATTGGGTTACTTTATTTATCCCTTGGATCAACTACATGAGATGCCTTTCCACATCAGTGACGAGCAAAACCTTTAACTGGATACTTAGAGACACAGATACAATTTAGCCTGTCATAGGGGGAAGAAAAGCAAAAAATAGCATAACAATTTTGTTGTCTTATAGACTAGCAATTTTCAGCCATTCTCTCTTTCCTTTTAGAAATTCATTATAGATGCTCAGATTAAAAAAAACCAAAAAAAACAAAAAAAAAAAAAAACCCAGAGTCTTATTTTCTTACAACTTAGTTTTTGCCAGAATGAAGAACCAAAGAAATTGGTTTGAATTGTTTGAATTGTGCACAATTTCAAATAATGGTATGTTGGAAAATTAGTGTAAATAATCCAAATAGAGTCCCCATGAATTGCTTGTCCCAGGCTTATTTCATATCTCCCAGCATCTTCCTTTCCTTTACCAAGTACAAATGCTATGACATTGTTTCAGAGGGTATCTTTTGTTGTTAACTCTAGCAATTCCTTGTGCAATTTTTGATTTGTTTTTATTAATTTTGTGTCACTGATGCTCATGATAACTCACAAGGAAATGAAGAATGGCAAATATTTAAAGTAAATATGTGCTGATTTTTCAGGATGAAACCCCAGAAGATTTTCAAATTAACTTTTAGAAATTTATGTTATGAAAAGTAACACTTAAATTCCAGACCGGAGACATATTTATGTTTGGTTTAAGTTCTTTCAAATTTCATGGGAGACGCTTTATTCAACTTGGACTAGTTGTCTTTCTATAGTTTTTGGCAATATGGAATATAGAGTTTCCTTTTACATGGAAATAGTTGCACGTATCCCTATTGTATGTGGTATACACTTGGCATGCTTTTTCTAGTACATTGCTCTAGCAAGAATTTCCATCACAGAAATTACTTATCCTGCATGTTGTATCACTTCCTTCTGTCTCTGTTATAAGCCTGTATTCTACACTGCCAGTATTTGAATAGTATAAAAAGTATTCTATTTCCCTCAGCCTCCATTTCTAGTGATACTGGGATGACCTGCCTCTCTTTCCCTGCCTTCATGAGTCTAGTCAGGGATGTGGCAGTAAGGAAGGGATTTTTGTAAAAGTTAGCTGTTGAAATCTACCGCACAACAAAATATCTCAGAGGTAAACAGGTAAACTGAGACGTATGTTTGCAATTTTCCAGCCTATGAGGGCATTTTCAGAGATGAATTTCTACTTTACTGGGACTGCCTGTCTTGTTCACCTTGGAAAGGAGAAGGCTGAGGGGTGATCTCATAAAAAATGTGCCGTGTCCTCAAGAGGGGCAGCAGAGGGGATGTGCTGATCTCCTCACTCTGGTGACTAGCAGTAGGATATGAGGAAATTGAATGAAACTGCATCAGAGGAAGCCCAAATTGGAGATTAGGATTCTTCACTAAAAAGATGGTCAGTCACTGGAACAGGCTCCCCAGGAAAGTCACAGCACCAAGTCTTTCAGAACTCACGGAGTGTCTGGACAATGATTTTAGTCATATGGATTAGTTTTAGGCAGCTCTGCAAGGAGCAGGGATTTGGACTTGTTGACCCTTACTATTGGGACTCTTCCAGTTTGAGATATTTGATTCTATGTAAAGTGTTCCAAACTTGTTTAGGCTCATAATTGAAGACAAGCCCTTCTTGGGAATCAAATTTTGAATATAGGTGTGTGTGGTGTACTGGTAAGTTACCTCGCTCATACGACTCCTGGCCTTTCCAGAAGCATACTTTATTAAAACACAAGTATCTCACTGGGAGGGAAAAAATGAAACAGAGTAGCTAAACAGTATCTTATTTGGAGGACAGAGAGTTAGGGTGATAGCTCCTAACTTTGCAGAAAATTTAGCTGGTATAGTCCAACACAGGGGGCTACATCCTCAAATTCTACTGTGGCTGAAGTTCTGCTGTGCTTTACTTTCTACTATCTATTTTCAGACTAATGACTTTGAAATCATCTCTCTGTTACAAAGAACTGGACAGTAAGTGCTTCTCAATGAAACCAGCTCATAAGATTTAAGTGTTCAAAAGAATTCCAGGCAGAGAAATTTTACTAAAGTTATAAGCATCTAGGAAATTAATTTTATAAAAAATCCTAGAAGATAAATTTTGAAAATTGGAAGTCAAATATCTGAAACAGAACACAAATGAGCACAAAATTCTCAGTGAAGTTTTTAATTAAACTATATAGGAATAGATTTTTTGTCAACTAAATAGAGCAGATTACTGACACTATATGGAGGACCAAGTAAATAGAGTGCACAGAGTTCCTCTCTCCTATTCAAACTGCCTCCTGCATGGTGTGAGACATAAGGAAGGGAAAATACCTTGATGCTTTCTCCACTGGACAGTGCAGTGCTGTTCTTTACCGTTAGGAGGATTTTGTCTGCCAGAGACATAGTATTTTTCTCATTGTTCTGAGATAATACAGGTCAGAATTACTGGCAATATGTATGTAGATCAAGATCTGAACGTGTTCTTTTGAATATAAAGTGGACTGTAATTTGTCTGAGTAGCTGGCTGCTACAAGCAGAAAACAGCTGACCATCCTCCTCCCAGTGACTGCATTTTCCTGCTCTTCAGATGCACTGTATGTGTGCAAGTCATTTATTCATTACATTAAGAGGCCCATGGTATGTTTGCAGGAAAATAAGAACACCTGTCTTGTGTTTCCTACTACACGCCAGCTTTTCTTTCTAAGAACTGAGGAGCAGAGACAGCAAGCATTTAACTTCATGCCATTGGCCTCAGCCCTTGGATTCAGCCTGTGCAGATCTATTTGCAAAGATTTCCTACCCTCCAGCAGATCAGCACTTCCACACAACCTACTGTTGTGTGAACTTACTGGGGTGCACTTGATCCCATCATCTGTAAAGATATTGAACAGGACTGGCCTGCATACTAAGCCCTGGGGAACCCTGTTAGTGCCTTGAAACAAACAAAAAAAAACCCAAAAAAAACCACCCTAACCAAACAAACAAACAAAAAACCCAAACAAATCAAAAACAAGCTGCACCAAACAAGCAGATTCAGCAGGAACAGGTCTTGCACTAAAGAGGGTTTAATAAACCCAATATAAAAAACATAGCTGCATAAGAACACTGTACATCTATCTTCACATTCCCTTTATTACTATAAAAGGCACACTCTTGGACAAAAGGCATATGCTGGTGATTCACATGTTTCTGGGAATGGCAGGGGACTATTTTCACTGATTAGAATCAATTTTTGAAGCAGAGAGACAGAACTGTCCACAGTTAATCATAAATTAATACTTCAGTCCAGTTCCTAAAAGATGCTGTGTATCATTTAACTGCCTCTGTAGCATAACTGAGGGATTGGTATATCCAAAGTAAGCTTTATAGAGCACATTAGACATCAGTGATGGATGGCTATTTCAGTAATTTCATAGTGCAAAGACAAACCACAGAGCCTCATGTATAATTACCTCCTTAACAAAAGCAATGCCAGCGTCAGTAGATGGCATTATCATCAGAAGAAAGGACAGCAAATCCATCAACTGGTTACAGTGAAGTAAGAATAGTAGGTAAGAAAAGAGAAGACCTGATAGTTGAAGTATGAAATTGGGCCAAAATAAGATAGCTCATTAACGGTATCAAATATATAAAGATTTAATATTGATTTACTGTCAAATGATGTACATGTTTCTTGCAGTGCTTTGTACCTTAATGATTATTTATGAGTCCAAGCCATGTTGCAAATAAGCATATATTTGTGTTTATACACACCATGGGTGTGATGCTGTGAGCCTGCTTCTAGTACAGTCAAAAATATATGTTTAATGGTTTCACATGAACATGACAGTGTCTTGAGAGCAATAAAGATAGAAACCTAATACAAAAGTAGCAGGAGATAAATTCAAACCAAGAAAAATAAAACAGGTTTTTTTCTCTATATGTAGGTAAGGCAAGGAAATCCTTCCTGAAGGACATTGTGGGTGCTGCATGTTTTCAAGACTTCAAAAATCAGCTGAAGTTTGCTGAAGAAAATCCACAACAGACCTCTAATTACAAAATATGACCTGTGATTTATGGAATCTTTGAACTGCAGATGGATGTAACCCAGGATGCTGTTTTCACCAGAGAACTGTACTGCTACCTACCTGTTCCTAATGCCTTCTGCAAGTTTGTGCTATTTGCTATGATCAAAGAATGGATATTATGTCTTATAGGCCTTTCATCTGATTTAATGAAACTGGTTTTAAGTTTCTCTCTAATGTAAGTAGTACCTTCCAAAACATCCCAATGCTTTAAGACTTTATTAATGCAGTCTGTAGTAGACAAAAAAAGCATTCCAATTTGCAGTAAGGACATGGATATACGAAGCAACTCTCTGAAGTACTAAGAACTTTCCATAGTTAAGCAGTTCACCAACAAATTAACCGAAGCAACTCTCTGAAGTACTAAGAACTTTCCATAGTTAAGCAGTTCACCAACAATTTAACTGTTTTAATAGTCTGTAATTGCAGCAGCACCAAGCCCATGCTTGATAGTAATATTAACTATGGAATATGGTATCACGCAATTAACACTGGAATGCAATAAATGACTGGAGAAAATTTGCTGGTAAAAGTCCTTCAAAGAGAAAAAGAATAAGGACTGTCCATGGTAAAGATCCTACAGAGATTGTTCTGATAGTGTTTCACAGATTATTATGATAGCAGAGCAGAACCTGAATGGGCCAAAAGAGATTACCTTTTTCTTCTTTTTTTCCTCTGAGATTCAAAGATTTCCTTTGAAAAAAAAAGTCAGTTCTGGTTGATTTTCTGGGGACACTTGGTGCTTGAATTATCCAAATGAGGTAATATCTAAGAGGCAGTAGCAAACTGACTAGAGCGCAGAATTAGTTACTATACTTGCAACAAAAGAAACACTTTCAGTACTAATTGTTTCCACCAAGAGCAGCTCCTACTGTTACAGCAGATCTACCATAGTGTGAACATCTGAATTGACTCTTTCCTAGTACTTTGTTAATTGCTATTGTATGTCTGATAGATCTTGTACAAGCTGTGAGACCTTGAACAGAGAAATCAGTAGAGTTATAAGAATATACCTAACTGGAATTAATTCTCTAGCTAACTCCATGTTGCTCTGTGACCAATCATGCATTCCAACCAGATGTCTGCCAGAGCCATATGTCCTATCATTTTTAATAATTTTCCTTAATTGGTCATAATATTAACTTACCTGCTGTAGGTGATGCTGAGGGCAGAGTGTCCTATGACATAAAGTATAACCCTTCACTCTTTCCAGGGAGGACATGGGGCCTAAAATCCTTTCCCTTTATTTGGTCTCCCAGGAAATCCTTGCATATGGTTTTAAAATAACAGTTTTTAACCCTTTCATTTGAATTTAAATTCAGATGGAAAATGGAAATGCATCCTTGGATTTTTTTTGTAAGCTTAATAATCAAGAAAAATAAGATTGCTTATGTCACACCTTTCAGTTAAAAAAATTTCAGAACAGTATCAGAATTCAATCTCAGGATTCCACTTTATTTCTATGTACCATGCAGAGTACATAGGGTTTTAGATTGTGTCTGTACAGTATTTGATCATTTGATTTGAATTTTGAGAGGCAGTTTCTTTCTCATACTTCTTCTTGTGTTTCTTAGTACCAAATTCACCCACAAACTTGCCCACAGCAGTTCTGTGTCTTTGAAAACATAAACTGGAAAGGTATAACTGTATCTGTTCAATCAATTTTATGGCCTATATATAATTTAGAAGGGAGAAGGTTTTTGGACTGTTCAAATTGTCCTTGATAATATGAATCTTACATGACTGTTTTTAAGTCAGTTTTTCAGCACTATGAATGTATCAAAGCACTTAATGCTGATACTGTAAAGATGATGTTATCACCTAGGATTTTGGTAACAGAAAAGCATATTCTGGGGGGCTTGGGAAGCATTTTACACTCTGGAAAACATTGTAATGAAGATGATGGCCATTTTACAGCTATGAACTTGCCTTGGAGAGAAGGTGGCTAGCAAAATTCAATTTGATTAAGGAATGACCTGCCAAGATATTTTTTTGGTTTTGGGAAGGAAAAGACCTATTCTACATCTGGTAAAATATGCAGACATAGTATATTGCTTGCTTAGGAAGCAAGAAGTAGTAATCTACTCTGCAGGTGAACTTATTATTCTGTGTCTTCAACAGTTATTCACATGGTACAAATATTCTCACCCTGTAGTCTATAATTAGTAGAATCAAAATGTAATAAAAACACCAAACAAAACACCCAAGACTACAGTATTTACATATTTAATTGAATCATACATATTTAGTGGGACAATATGATTAGTGAGAGAAGGAAACTAATATTATACTCAGAATATCTCACCTTGACTCTTGACTGATAATTTTTAAAGCAAAGTAGGGGTTATAGGAATGCCAGCAGTTTACCTCCTCAAAGTAGTTTTAGCTCTACAGAAAGTAGTGCTGAAAAACTTTCTTTAGAGAGTGTAACATCACAAATTGCTTTTTTAAATAACTAATTTAGACTATCTGGCTTGCAATGAAGGAAAAGGTCTAGGATGCTAACAATATATATGTATATATTAAAGCACGTGAGAGCACATAACTGGAATCCTAGACATTTTTGTGCTATGCACTAATTACAGTACACTGAGCGAAGTTTGATTCACTTACATTTGTGGGGATGAGAATGTGTCAGAGACCATGTTGCAACCCAGCATTGTAGGGAGACTTGGGAACATGTTGATGTGCTCCTTCAGCCTTTCTACCTTTGTCAACAGGCTGTAAAGGAGTGATGGGTTGCCCCAGGCACAGTCCCAGTGTGAAAAACTGGGGAGTTGGCACTCTGGGGCTTGCCAAGAGTTGCTGGGGCCCGTCATCAAGTTGAAGCCCTGCTTTCCGAGTAGAAGTATTCACATGGTTATGAAGAAGAAACTTCGTTTTCTCTGTTCAAGTCTTACTGAAAAATACCCCACCAAATATTTATCCAGAGTAATTTTCATTCAGCATATTATTGCACTTAGCAATAATAATGACTAGAAAGACTCAGTTTTCAAGCTTTGGTGCAACAGATGAGTATATAAAGAAATATTCATCTGTAAATCACTATGAAAATATTAATCAGTAAGTCACTACAAAACCGAGAGATAGAGTTTCAGTTAAAAATGGGGTGTTAAATTTACCTGGAAAGGCCAAAGATTTGGTCTGAAATGGATTAAGTTCAACTGAATAGTAGTGGGTTTTTTTCCCTATGAACTATGTTGAAATATTGAAGCTAAATATTAGTCAGAATTCAATCTTCAGTGTGGTTTTACTTTGATGGGGCATCTGTATACACAGTAAATGCAAAATGATTGAAACCCTAGAAAAAAGTCTCTGCTTATTGCTCTCTAATATTGTTTTGGAAATATTTTGGAACAACAGCTACTTCTTGCAGTCCTTTCTTATCTTTCTTTAAAGTTACATGCCTAGGCAGAAGTAAAGTTTTCCTTGTGAAACTTCCTTAAAGGTATTCAATGGAATTATGGGCTGATCCACCCCCATCCAGCTGTGTAAAATCCACACGCATTAGTAAGAATTCGGAGAACTCATATCACATAGAATCATAGGATCATTTACGTTCTAAAAGACCTTTAAGATCATCAAGTTCAACTGTTTACCCAGCACTGCCAAATCCACTAAATCACATCCCCAAATGACACATCTACATGTCTTTTAAATATCTCCAAAAATGTTGATGCAACAATTTTCCTGGGCAGCCTGTACCAATACATGACAACCCTTTTAACACCACCATTCTCTAGGCCTGGCCATCCAGCCAATTTTTTACCCACCTAGCAATGCATCCTTTCAAGGCATGACCAGCCAGTTTCTCCAGGAGAATTCTGTGGGAAATGGTCTCAAAGGCTTTATTAAAGTCCAGGTAGATTCCATCCACAACCTTATCCTCATCCACATGTAGCTGGACGATGTGTATGAAGGCTCCCCAAATGAGCCAGGGTGTCCCTGCCTAGATGGAGATGAGTAGAGAATACTTAAGAACCTAATGAGTAAGTTATGGCCATAAGACAGAGGAAGATTTTCTAGTTTATAAGTATTTGCTAATTAGATGCATAATAACTAATTAACTTTGGCAGAATTATGTAGTTCTCTATGTGCTTACCTGGAGAATTCAAAAAGACCCATGACACAAGGGTTTTTTTTAAAAAGTGTTGTAAACCAACTCAGTTTTGAGAGAACATCAAAGATTCATACCTCAAGGTTAAGATGAATGAGCAGTAGTAGCAGTGTCATCCAGCACCAGGGGAAACATGTATCACGCAGAAGACAGAATGCTTTATCAACCCAGTCTTCTGCTCCTTCCCAAATGTTAATATTTGCTGGAGGACTGATTCTCACTCTTGAAAATTTTAATGAACTAATTCCCCTATGAGAGAGGGAGGGAGGGCATTTATTTTAATTAAATATCATATACATTGAAACTATAAGATCACAAGCAACCAGATGCTCTGTTCATTCCAATTAATTATGCTTTGGGATTTCTGATATACAGAAAGGACCTCGAATAGATCATCCTTAATTATAAACTTACATTGCTAATGGTGAGCAAGAATGAAGAGAGTGGTCCAGAGATGCAAACACTTGCTGAGAGTATAGTGTGTCCTTCTACAGTTTTATAATGAGAGTAAAGTAGAGTTACAGTGTTTCTTGAAGTTCATTGCCTATAGCTATTGATATGACATTTAAAGATTATGGCAATTGTTGAGAAATTATTTTTTTCAATTAATAGTTCCTCATTTTCTTCATAACATCTCCAAAGATATAAGATAACCTTGATAAACAAGAAGCAAAGAGATGTTATAATACCTGTACTCATAATTAATACAGTTTATTAGTCATTACAGCTCCAAGAAGTAATTATTCTGTACTGCAATCTGGGACAGCTTTCTGCAATAGAGGGATTTGGTGATGCATGTTTTAATGATTGACACCATGTCTATTATGATGCCTGGGAATTTCATTTATTTTTTTCTGGGTAAAGATAAAGTGCCTTCCAGCTATTCTATGGCTATCATTATCTGTGCATGAGCATTTTTACAGCTATCCAAAAAAGCAGATAGAGGCACTATACTCAAAACCATCATCTAAAGTATTCCTCGATACTTAGTGATCAGAATCAGATACTAACTTGTTAACAATCAGAAATTCTTCACAATTACATATGTATTGACATCTTTGGAAACTGATAGCAGAAAGAATAAAAAAGGTCAAACAGTATCAACATGTAAAATTTGTCCAACCTCTTGCTGTGGGATATGCCCAGCCACTGCCCTGGAGGGATGTCTGCTGAGATAAGAGATTTCTCAATAGCCCAGCAGGACTCCCTGGAAAGGAAAGGACTTTTGAGTCATGGTGAGGAAAAGTAGACCCACAATCCTTTGGGAGACCCTATGCAGATCATTCTGTAACCCACTGGTCTATCCCAGACCCTCTGTAACCCATTGGTCCCCTTGCTGATCCCCTGTATCCCTATAAAAGAAGACCAGTTTGCCTCTGTAGAGAGGAGAACTCGTCCCTGGCCCACCCTTCGCCGGAGGGAACCACCAATAAAGCTCCCTTCGTGCGGAACCAGCCATACGGGTCTTCTCGTCTCTCTCTGGTCTGGTTTGGCCTGGAGGCTGCCCTGCAGAGCTGAGCTGGAATCACGAGCTGATATCACTAAAGAGCTGATAGCTTCTGCAAGGGCTCCTCTGCCAGCAGCTGAGGGAAGACACCGGGCCTCGGGAAGGCCATTCCTTTCGGGACCATCTCCCTGGACCGGTCATCTCTTCCTGGGTCGCAGCCACGGACCCCACCACCAGCTGTAATATCTTGCCAAGCAGTCATTGGAGAACACTGAAGAGCATGGTCTAGCAAGATGCATCTCACTCATATTTTGCAATACATATCAGACAAAAAATATTTTAGACCAAACGATTTTTTATGAATGTATCATTTGCCTAAAACACTGTTTTTCTTGATATGTATACAGTAAAATTACACTTGTTAGCTAAAGCCTGGGGTTTTAGCAGATAGAAAACACAATATTATTATGTTTTTCTTTATCCAGGATTTTCATTTATGATTAGAATAGTTTCTTCTCATAGGTATAATCTGGCTTTCTTCTTTAATCTGAGTAGTACCCTACTAAAAATGGGCCTGTATGTGATCAATATTCTACTGATATTTCTTAAGAAAACTTCAGTTATAATCTGTTACAGATGTCATTGCTTCATGGAGAACAGAACTTACCAGGCAGGTAAGGTGTGAAAACAACTGCTAACAAAGTGAGCTGCAGGTCACTTTGAACGTCCACCAAGAAAGTAGAGGATAAGAAAGAGGAGGGAAGGGCTTATACTCCATGCTTCTTTCTGTTGTAAACTGTGTTTACGAAGAAATAGTATTAGCATTAGCATTTGTGAAACTGAGATATGGTACTCCTGGCTGTCACTTCATTATTTCTATTTATTTATTTTTTGAATCTGTTTGAGAGCCCACTTTTTTGGAAATAATGCAATAGATGTGACCAAAACTTTACTGATTTGAAATAAAATGGATTCACAGCAATGGTTTATGGGCAAATGAATAAATATCAATGATGTTGAATTATAATAAAATAAGCAAGAATTCAGGTTAAAAAAAATTTCTCAGATTGTATGTGTATGTATGTGTGTGTTCATTTTGGTACTGCTACTCTGCTTTTTGAGTATCAGTCTTTTTTTAAATGATCATAGAGTAATTTGTCTCCCTTTCTTCTCATATCCTTGCAATTCCAGAAAATACAGTAATAATTGGTTCTCAAGATGGCTGGATCTTTTGATTCTTAGTAATGCAACAGTGTTTGCAGATACTATGGAAAGATATTTCTCTACCTAATTTATTCAGTGAAAATGTGATTTAAGGCTAGAGAAGGTAATTCTTCAATCACTTATTGCTGAAAGGTCATTCGATTAACACCACATTATGCTTGTTAACTGTCAGTGTAAAACTGACATCATTACCTAGACATGAAAATTGGAAGATAGATATTATAAGTATATCCTCTGTCCAATTAGAAGCACACACATGGCTAGAGCTGCTTTTATAGATCTCCAGATTTTAATGACTAGAACAATGAAATGAGCAGAGACTATTACATCAATATTTGTTGCTAATATTTGCTGTGTTCTTCTCTTTTAAAAGGTTAAAGACAAGAAAAACACCTTTTTAGTCCTATTTTTCTGTTATTTAAGCAAATACATTCTTTATTGCTTATGGATGATATTCTTAAAGGAATTAATGTTAGCTAGGCATCGAGATAATATTTTATATTTGCATCTAAGCCCAGACCTTGTATACTACAGTTATATATATTAGAGTGGTATCACTGTAAGCTCTAGAAAATATTGATTTTTTTCATTTCAAAATTTTGGATGAAATGGTTACTAAATAAGGATCTAAGAAGGGTCTTCAGCTCTGTGTTCTAGTTCTCTTTTTTTTTGTTTTGTTTTGTTTTGAATTTTTCTCACAATCCTTAGTGGGTCCTATAAAACCTATATCAGTGAAGACAAAAGTATACTAGACCAAGATCTGTACAAACATGCATATTGAAACCAATGGGGATGGTATCTTTTCAACTGTATTCTGTCACTCAGTTGGTAGAGCATTCAGGATGCAGAAAAATGGCAATTTATCTTACTTTGCTTCCTGAAGAGATTCACAACTGACCTTTCCAAAACTCTCAATCCTGGACTAAAATGTTTAAGCAACTAAAGAAATAGGTACTAGAATACATAAATGATTCCCCATTCTCCCAGGCCCCTCTTTGTTATTCCATTGGATTCCTTTAGAATTTCTGATTCTCCTGTAACAGAAGTAGGGAAAGATTATAGTTGAAAAAATTCTTCTCAGTGCTGTAGTTGTAGATACATTTGAATCAGGACTAAAGCATCTGAATATCAGAAAACTGGATTAAAAATTACGAGGATTTAACAAGACTACCGGCTTTTGTTTAGTTGCATTTGCTTTTTTACCTTCAAGTTTCTTCATTTCAAAGTTTTATTTGCAGGTGGGAAGATGACAATCTACCTCTCACAAAATATGTTCCAGCATTTTCAGGTGGTCAAAAGATCTTAGATACTGATTTTTTAAGAGGCATAAAACAAATTCTAAATCAAATACCGTGAGAAAAGTGCTAAAAATCTCAAACCTGACTGAGGTGGTTTTTTATTTCAAAACCAAGAATTATCTGTGGAATCAGAAAGTGTCATTTCTTTCACAGTTATTCCTTTAGGATTTGGAGCTATTGCATTCAGTTTATATAATTGGTAACTGTCATGTAATAAATATCTTTAAAAGGGATTTTTTTGATAGTCTGTGTTAAATATTATTACATTATATACAGTTGTCACATTTCCTTTCAACTGTAATTTTAAGCTCTTCCTAGGACTTCAGTAAAGCCCCCCCAATATATTGTTTGACAGATTTCTATAAATATAATTTTCTTTAGTAGAAAGGTAAACTGAAAGTGCAGCTAAACCTCTAAAATACAGTACTTTAAAACCAATTTTTTTTCTATAATTCCTTTTGTTTTTCATAAGGCACAGTTTTTCTACTCAATATAATATATGATGGTTTTCCTCAAGTGAGAAAATTTACTTCTCTCTACACCCTTAATTTCTTTGTTTCATTCTAACATTATTTTACAGCCATGATCTCTATTTTGACTACATAAAGTAACATCTATCTCATCTAGCTTTTGCTCTCCAAAATTTAAGTTTTCATCTTTATTAGAGAAATGCAACTCTCCTGTTAAGATATTTTCAAAAAAGAAGGGAAAGTACGTCTCCCTTTCTTGATTTATTTCAGAGAATATGGACAACTACCTAGACTAGAGGTCCAACTTTTAAACAAGTATAATTTGGTGACATGAATCCCTCTCAAATATAATTACAACTTTTGGACACTTACTAAAAATATGGGTTCATAAGAAGTTCTTTCAATGCCTGTAACCATTATATACAATATAAAATAAGTAATTTCAGCCTGCTCTTTAAACTGCTAAAGTCCACATCCAAAACCACAGTGATCACAGAAGTTTAGTCTAGGACATATACTTTTCACTGTGTTATTTACCTGTCATATATTTTTGGTAAATTACAATCTCAGAAGAAAGTCGTTTGGGCCCATCTTTGTTTCATTACAATTAATAATTTAAATTAATTAATCTCATCTACAGTCAGAAAAGGAACTAGAGGACTGAAATACTCCCAACAGTTTCATTGTTGTCCATTCATTGTTGCAAACAGCTCTGGAGGTGAGATGAGTTTTATGGGGGGTTTTGCAGAATTTGTATTGGTTATCTGTTGCAGCGGGGATTACTGCAACAAGCATATTTCAAACCAGGAGTCCTGTGGAAACGAAGTAGATATGGACAGATTCGTGGTAGATGTTTCAGAGATGTTTATTTCTCCAGCCGCATGGCCGGGGCTCAGCTCAGGAACTCCACAGTCACGGGACCTGAATGTCCTTGGCCACACCAGGGAACCCAAAACAACCAATCGGGAATGAAGCTGACCAGGAGCAGGGAAACCCCGTGTTTCCCCCCCAGGGCCCATCTCCCAGGGCTCCATGGCAGGGGGAGGGACCCCAACAGTTATCTCCTGAGATTTCTGCCAAATTGAACAATTATTATACGCCGACTGAAATATTAATTCTTTACATGTCAGAGTAGCTTGAGTTCAGCTCTCCACAATAATTGCCTTAACAAATTAAAGGTCTGGGCAATCAGCAACCACATGACGATTAACAAGAGAAAGTGCTGGATTCTGCGCCTGGGATGGAGCAACCCTGGATATACAGACAGACTGGGGAACAAGAGGCTGGAGAGTGGAAGTATGAAAGGGACCTGAGGATCCTCATCAGTAGAAAGTTAATTAGGAATTAGCAGTGCCCTGGCAGCCAGGAGGGGCCGCCGTGTCCTGAGGTGCATCAGGCACAGCATCGCCAGCCGGGTAAGGGAGGGGATTGTCCCGCTCTGCTCTGCACTGGGGTGACCTCACCTCGGGTCCTGTGTGCAGGTTTGGGTGGCACAATATAAAAAAGACATTAAATTATTAGAGAGCACTCAAAGGAGGGCAAAGAGGATGGTGAAGGGCCTTGAGGAGAAGGTGTATGAGGAGTGGCTGAGGTCACTTGGTCTATTCAGCCTGGAGAAGAGGAGACTGAGGGGAGACCTCATTGCAGTTACAACTTCCTCACAAGGGGAAGCGGAGGGGCAGACACTGATTTCTTCACTCTTACAACCAGTGACAGTTCTCAAAGAAATGGCATGAAGCTGAATCAGGGGAGATTTAGTTCGGATATCAGGAAAAGGTTTTTCACCCAGAGGGTGCTAGGGCACTGGAACAGGGTCACCAGGAAAGTGGTCACAGCATCAGCCGGACAGAGTTTAAAAAGCATTTGGACAATGCTCTCAGGCCACAATGTGACTCTTGGGGATGGTCCTGTGCAGGACCAGGAGCTGGACTTCATTATCCTTGTGGGTCCCTTCCAAGTCAGCATATTCTCTGATTCTGAGATGACTGTAGAATTATAATCCTACCTCTTAAAGCTATTGAGAATATATTGTAATTTTTATAAAACTGATTAGTTGCACCTTTCTGAGAGACACTACTGGGAGTCATCCACTGCAGTTAGTGCTGGAAGTAAAAACAATAAACATTAAGCTATGTCTGTGAATTCTTTTCAGTAAGATAAGAATTATTACGATGGAACACTGCTAAAGGCCAAACTAGGTCTTATCACTAGTGAACAGGTTAAGCTAAAGGGGAAGGTGATGCACTTGATAAATTGCCTGAATGTTTTCTTACATATGTGATGTGAAATAGAAAATGAAAAGAAAACTGTAATACTAAATCTTTCATACTTTGTTATACTTGTGTCTTTTAAAGGAGCCTTAGCTCATGAAAACATGGTTCTCTGTTAAGATCATGGATTAACTTTTCTCTTCTTGTCATGCTGCTAAGACATGTCCTTCTCTGAGAGTCTTGTAGCTTGATAACCTTTATATAAGTTGTGCTGTAAGAAGGCTGCAACTCAGGTTTTCAAGGCTTTCCATTATGCTTATTCTTATGCTTATTCTATTATGACTCAATAACCAAATTTCATAATCTTGAGCTACTGTGCTTTTTTTTACCTTCTTTCTTTGTACTTCAGAACTTTTCACAATATTTTCTACAAGCTAGTAGAGACAACTTCTCTGGAACAGAACAAACTCAGGACATGTTTTTGTAGACTGATTTTTTGTCTACTTGCACAAAAGACATATGACTTTCATGTGACATATGACTGGTATTCACCTGTCATCTTCTTAACAACAATATTGTGAACTTGCTTTCCTAAAAATTCATGCATGTCTTAATTTGCCAAGGTATCAAAGTGAGAGCAAGAATTTCCCTGAGCTGAAGAACAAATTAAACACATTCTCAATGGGCTCATGTCTCGGGTTTCATTGGTATTGATGCTAATGGTACCATAATTGTAGCTGGCAGTTGTGGATTTTTGTGTTAGGTAATATATAAGCTTTATTTACTTCATAATTGTCTAATATATGAGTGTTTTCACCCATCTTCTTTTACAAAACTTGTTTCTTTATTTGTCAATGAGAAGTCTATCCAGTTGCCCCATTTGGTTGAAATTAAAAGATTAACATGTTGAGAGTCAAGATTTTACATATATGTAGGATGATTACATACATTTCACTTCCATGAGAAATCAGGATCAAATTGTCTCACATTCCTAAGTAAATTTAAAAATGTAATTAAACGTTAAACATAAAATTGAAATATTTGATATGTTTAATAAAAACAGCTTAACAATAAAAAGGATCAAGAATTTTCAAATTAAAAAATGGACATTAATCTGAACAGGTACAATCTACTAGTATAATATTCAGAAATCTCTCTTACAAATTATTTTCTAAGAAAAACTGAAAAAAATCCCTTTTCCAGATTTTGATATCAAAATTATGGCTTTCTATACCACTTGTCTGGCAGAGCCTATGTTTATGGAAGTAGACAGCATTGTGAATTATATTTATTTTGCATATTTTGGAGTTATGATGTCAAAGGAGTGGTCAAGTGTGCAGGTGCAGATTACTATAACCACAAAACACTTGCCTCATGAATAGGCTAATTAGTTGAGATATAGAAAAAATTAGGACATTGCAGTGCTCATAATGCAAAAATCTAATGTTCAAACCAGCATGAAACTGGCATTTCTAATGGCAAAACCATCCACGAATAATAAACCAGAACTATTTTCACCTCCCCTCTGATTTACAAAAGCAGTATTTTATACAAAGTACCATAGCTGGCTCTCCAAAGACAGCTTATATTTAAGTTTCTGCGGAATTCCTGAGGCTTTTTCCCTGTTTTGTGATTAAAAGTTGTTGTTGAAGCATTTTCAAAATATTGTAATTAATTTAATTTGTCTACATGACTGGAGTAGGTAGTGCAGCCAATTAAGACCTAGTATTTTGGCCCTAGGGCTTTAGTCTGAAACATTGTTTAGACAGGAACTAATGCAATTATCCTTATCTGAATGCTCTGAAGGAGATAGGAAGCAAATGTCAATTTGATCTCTTTACATGGGCAAAGAGACACTTCTCAACATGTAATCAAAGTGGAAACATTTTCAATAATACATGCAGCCTAATTAAAACTCAATTAAAACAACTATAAGGATCTTTGCAGATTAACTTTATGAATTTTTTTTTCTGATAAAGTTTAGGACTCAGAGAAATGTTATAAAATTATAACATTTATACATAAATCCTTTTTTCTTTTAACTTCTATTCTTGAAGCTGCTCAGTCATAGTGCTTTTCTTTTAAAAAGTGAATGCAATAGGAAAACTATCTTCTTTCTAATCCTAGTGTTTCTTTTTACATGGCTGTTTCCAAATGATTATCTGAAGAGCTGCTTAGGCATTCTTATGTTCTAAAAATTGTAAAAAATATTCTACACTGGCACTAGGTTAAATCTTCATTTCGTCATCCTGCAATAGTTACTAAAATCAATCCAAGATATTTTCCCAAGCTTATTGGACTAATACTATGTGTTAGTTACTTAGAGTGGTCTAAGCAATGATTTTCCAAGGTACTGTTCTGGATTTTGGGGATTATTTTAGATGCTCATTTCTTTTAATTTATAGTGGGAAACTGACTCTATGCAGTACCTCCAGTCACAGGGAAGGAAAACAAAGTTTGCTTGTTCTGTACTGACCCTAGTTGTCAGATTCCAAAATTCAGTACTTAGAATAACATCAAAAGTATATCATACTTATTAAATATTAAAATTATTGTAATGGGCTGAATAATATGAAGGTGTTTTTACTTAAAGGCAGAAATACCACCCAAATAAGCACGAGAAACATAAGTATATTCATCATCCTCCTTTCAGTGTCTGTTTAGTTCCTATAGGATGTTTGTAGGAGCTTTATTGAACAACAAGTGGTTAAAAGTAAATTTGATTCATCAGAAGAACCTGTTAGCTCAGAAACAAGTGAAAAATAGTATATCCAAAAGTTTTGCTGTTCTGTAAGTCTGGGGCATTGGGAATAATTTTATATGCTTTATTGCCGTTTTTATATCAACTAATTTAGTAAATAGATTATACAGCTAACATTTTTTGTTGAATATGAAGGACAGATTACCTTGGGTGATAGTAGGAGGAATGGTAATCACTACTGTTTTTCCATCAAATGAGAATAGATTAAGGTGTGCTTTGCTGTGCTTTGGGTTACCTCTGGATGCTGATTCAGGACCAAACGTCAAGATAACTTTCTATCACTTTTATTTTTGCAGGGGTTTTTAATTCCACTGCCTTGCAGTGGTCTGTTTACTTTGAGCAGAAAGAAACTGCAAAATTTAACTTGAACAGTTCCATGCACATAAAGGCTTAGTTTAAGATATCCCAATCTTTTCTGAAAGGTCTTCATTCCTTTGAGTGGTCTGAAAAACTGGAGACATCTAGGAAAGTCAGAGATTGGACTCAAACCTCTCCACAGCTTTACTTTTGGCAGTTTTTCCTATCTAGTTTCTTTTGCCTTGCAGCTTCCACCCTTTGTTTTTTCAGATAGAATTAATCTTTTTGACTAAATACAGGGCTATTGATGTTCAATGTTTACAACCTCAACCCTTAAGCCTCAAGCCCTGTAGTAAAAAGGATTTGTTAAGCAGGTATGGATTTATGAGCTAGGCTAAAAAGGGTCATGGTAGAGTGCTGCCGAATAAATTACACAAGTTCCTGGAGACAAGGTATGGAAGAGGACATTCTGTCAATCCTATGGCCAATTTCATTGCATGTGCATTGGCCCAGATGAGTGTCTATTATTAACACTTGTTTCTTTCCCTGTGTAAACTTAAAAGATCATTAAGGTCAGATAGTCCCTTTAAATACTGTACAGAATCAGGTGCTCTGGGGAAGTCTTTTGAAATCTTCAACACAAATGTATTTCCCTGAACAGTGTTTCAGACTTCTCACATCAGTATTTCATTACCAGACTTTCTACTGTTGGTCAGTACAGTATTATTACTTGGGGTGTGAGAAAGTATAAACACAATGCCTGAACGTTCATTGTTGCATCTGCTCTGGTTTTTGAATGATGATTTGGACAACATAACCATAAGAAGATTTTTTTTCTCTAGTTTGGCATATTCAACTCGATTTACAGTATTAATGGTACTATTTATATATAGAAATGTCAAGTTTCTTTCACTTTATCCTAGACAAAGTGTCTGGTTTCATCCTTTTTATCCAGATGAGAAAAGCATGAAACAAAACTTCTAAGAGTTTTGGTGAGTAGAAAAACTAATAGCATAGCTACAAATTAAGAATTAAGGTCCCTGTTCCAGTATCATGGAATCATAGAATGGTTTGGATTTGGAAGTGACCTTGCAGATCATCTAGTTCCAATCCCTCTGCCACTAGACTAGGTTGCTCAGTGTTGCTGCCTGTTCTGAGCTTCCTTCCCCCTCCCCAAGACAAGCCAGGACTTGCCTCTGCCATGTGCTCCTGAACCCCTTTGTTCCAAGCGTGGGCAAAACCAAATGTAACTCAAACTCTTTAGCAGTGTCTGATTGGCCGGTCACCCCGGGTCTGCCCCCAGTCCTCCCCTTTCCCCTTCTCCAAATAAAAGAAGGGCACAAGAGGGGCCCCCCCTCTTTGGCTTGCCTCCCTTCTGTGAACATCTTGTCTCTGTCTCTATTTGAAAGCTTGTAATTGCAGGAATTGGCAACCGAAGACTATATTTCTCCCTCTTTGCTTCCACTGGTTGTATCAGTTTTGCAGCTGCCATTTTGCCGCTTTTAGAGCTACTGAAATGCTGGATTGCCCGCGCTACTTCTCTAGGCTGCCCGAGGCTTTAAAGGCATTAAACTGCTTTCTAAGGCATTAAACTACGAGCCTAGCCGGTAAAAAGCTGTGAGTATCTCCACAGCTCAGGAAGCCATTCATCCTGGCCTTGAACACTTCCAGGGATGAGGCATCTACAATTTCCCTGGGCCTCCAGTGCCTAATCACCCTCACAGTAAAGAATTTCATCCTAATATGCAATCTAAACCTACTCCCAGCTTAAAGTAATTTCCCTTTGTCCTGTAACTGCATGCCTTTTTACCAAGTCACTCTCCAGATTTCTTGTAGGCTTCCTTCAGGTACCAGAAAGCCCCAATAAGGTCTTCCAAAGCCATCTCTTATCCAGTCTGAACAACTTCAATTCTCTCAGCTTTTCATCATAGGAAAGATGCTCCAACCCACTAATCAACTTGGTGGCTTCCCTTGGACTCACTCCAACAGTACCCTGTCCTTCCTGGGCTGGGGACCCCAGAGCTGGATGCAGCACTGCATGTGGGGTCTCACCAGAGCAGAGTAGAGGGCACCAGAGCTGCCCACACTGCTTTGGATGCAGCCCAGCACACTTTTGGCTTTCTGGGCTGTGAGTGCACATTGCTGGGTCATGTCCAGCCTCTCATCCCCCAGCAACCCCAATTCCTTCTGGACAGGGTTGCTCTGATTTTTTCATCCCCCAGCCTGTCCTGGTACTGGGGATTGCAGTGATCCAGGTGCAGCACCTTGAACTTGGTCTTGTTAAACCTCATGAGATTCTCAAGGGCCACTTCTTTGAGCTTGTCCAGGTTCCTCTGGATGGCATCCCATCCTTCAGGTGTTTCGACCACACCACTCAGTTTAGAGTCATCTGCCAATTTGCTGAGGGTATACTTATGTTAGAAAAATATCCATTTCATACTTTATATTGCATTTTCTTTCTTATTCTTTTCCACTCTTAATCCATTTGTTCTTTTTGGCACTTTGTCCACATTTGGGGAGTTCCATATAACCTTTTTGTGCAATTTTTTTTCTCTGCCTTCCATTGTTTTTTACAAATTCTTTTTATCTCTTTTTGTTCCCTCATTAATCTGGAAACATGTTCATAATCTCTCTTGTTCATGCTTTTCCCTCTTGAGACTTAAATGTCTTAATTACTTTGTCAGCACAGTGATAAATCTCCAAGAGGAGAGGCTGGAGATGTTTTTGTTATATCACATAATTTGAGAGTAGCCACTGACACTTTGAGAGCATACCTTGCAAAAAAGAATCCCATAATAGTATGAGGAAGAGAAACAGCTAGTTTGGGGATCCAACACAAGCTCTCTAATGAATTGATCTGCTAAGCACTACTTGGGGTTTCTCTGAAGACTGCTAAAGCTCTGAGCAATTTCAACATAAAATAGAGCAAGAGACCAAAAAGGGGTTCTGCAGTTACATGGTTATTTAAATGTGAGGCTTTGTTCTAAGTAAACTTAAGAACACAGACACCAAGTGTTCTAGAATTTGAAGACTTAAGTCTGAGAAACCCCATATTAATTTTAGATTCCTTGTTATGGTGCTACATTTACAGCCATCTGAGCAATTACATGGAAAAAATGATCCTCTTTTGATAAATGAGCTTAAGGTCTGAGTCCAACACAAACACATCCGGCTTGCACAGGCAAGATCTTTCCTGACACAAGGAGAGACTGAATACTAATTCCTAAGCTGATGTTAAGCAGAACGAGCTCAGTAAAATCAATGAAGATTGTCTACATAATACTAGTTTAAGATTTTTTGCTTCTCTGATCTATTTTTATTGCTATTTTTGTTGTTGTTATTATTGCTACTATTGTTATTATGTCCATGTGATATATAAAGTATACTAAACTATTTATAGGCTATTTCAAAGGGTTTACATTTTAGCACTTTAATGCTTTGAGTTTACAGATGTACATATTTTCCCCTGGTTATCTTCTTTTTGTAATTTCCTATTCACATATTATTATTTAGCATAAAACATTTTTCTTAAAGCTACTACAAGCAGTCTACAGTTTCAACAGATTCTGACTACAAGCTGAAAATGCAAGCTCTAGTGATAAGGCGAGGTCAAAAAGATACTTTTGGCTATGTTAAAGTACCTAATTACAGATATGCAACATCAAGCAGCAAAATTTCAAATAGTTTATCTGACAGTATTTTATCCATTGACACAGTCAGTCTTGGTTTCTGATATTTTTTTCTGTCAGTAACAGACTATTATCAACCCTCAGCCCTTGTAACAGTGGGTTCCTGGGGATTGTTTAGGTTTAGGGGTTTTTCGGTTGTTTTTTGTTGTTCTTATTGTCAGATTTAACATCCAGGTGCTTCTTTTGTCAAGAAAACTCCTGTGCTGGGCAGAGTGCTATACAATAATCATAGATTATGTTGAAATGTATTGATCTGACTGACTTTATGGTGGATGAGAAAAAATTTTAGTGATTTTTGAAGGAAGCTCTCAGAAAATAGGAATTTCCAGTGGTGTCCAATTACAAGAATAGGTGTGGATGATCTGATTATACCATGGCTAGACAGTTATCAGGCTTCACTGTAATGCAAGTTTAGGGACACACAAGTAATTCTCTCCATCTGAACTCAAAGCTGACTGTATGAGGGTGTGTCACATGAAGATACCAGACTTACATCACACAAGATCTTTTAGGTCCTACTAATTAGGTTCTGGGTAATTTTATTTAGTAAATTAGTGTGTTAAGAACACATGAAAATGGAGTTTCTGAACCCCCAATGGTAAATTCACATTGCCAGTGGGCTCTTTAGGTCACTTTTGAATTAGCAGTGCCATTTCTGTCTATTGTCTATCGGAAAAGGGATGCCCACTGATCAATGGCTCTGCTTTATGTACAGTTAGTAGGTTTCAAGGGAATGTTAATTCTCTGTAAACAGAAGCATGTTAATAAAATAAAACCAACCTAGGACCTGGTGAGAAAACAGTTACAGAGATCAATACTGGAACAGAAATGTGGGATTATCGATAAGACTGAACCTTGTTTAGGGTCAAGTTCTCTCAGACAGAGCAACATAGGGACATGCAAGCTTACTATGGAGGACATAGAGTTTAGTCTCAGCCAAATCATCAAGATCCTGCCATTAGTGTTTTTATAAGCATCAGAGGTTGTTGCTGATAATAGAAAAGGGAGGTTGTGTGCGGAAAACACACTTTCTTATGTAGCTCTCAAGAGAAGAGATTTTTTTAAAGTAGCTCCTGATGGAAAATTCAAGTCAGATTAAGTTCCCTGTGTTTACATGACCCTATGGGTAAAAGAAGGAGAAAGGGACACTTTATGTTTTTCTGATCATCCTTGAGGATGTGGTGGGAACCACCTCTGTCAGAATTCTTGTACATTTTAATCATTAAACTTGATGTGTTGTCTATGATGTGTTGTCTGCATTTATGGAACACCAGGTCCTACAAAAATAGAATAGAATATAATAGAACATAAAATTTCCCAGTAATACAGATAATACTTTAAGTCATAAAATATCATTCACATCTGAACACCTTTGTCATTTTTCTCTTGAATTCTCATTAACAGAGCTGCTAATGTTTTATGGTGGAAACCCTAAGTCTGAAAGACCTAATATATTTTCAGTGGTGGCTTAAAACATGCTTATTTAAATAGATTAGGGCATGGGGACAGTATTGCTTCATTCTTTCCAACTATACAGATCAGGATTTAAAAATTCATCCTCATGGAAGTATTTAACATTTTCTTTTACTCTTGTAAGTCTTATAGCTTTTCTTCTCTCAAATAATTTTAATTTTCCAAGGAAAATTCCATTTGCCAAAGGAAATTTCCTTACAAGGTGACAGTGAAAGATCTTAGGAAATACTTGAAAGTCTGCTCAATTTTAATGCCTTAAGGAAACTTTCTGTGAAAGAGATAATTTCCTTTTCCTTCCATGTTTCTTCTGTCATTTGTGCTAAACATGCCACTACTGATGCTTCTTTAACTCCCCACCACAAGAAAGAGACACTAGTCTTTCTCAATGACCTCCTGGCTGAGTATTCAGTCATAAGTATTAACAATGAGATAGGATAGTTACCTACTAAATGAAAACTGTGGATAATGGAAGGTCTTGGTATTGGAAGGCTTGTTGATGGATAGAATGTACTTCTGCCTAGTGGAAATAGATATGCTTAGCAAGAAATGAGCTACTCTTCTCTGAGGCAGAATTGCACCGTCTGCCTTTCTTTAAAAAGAGTAGTGTATTATCTAAGACACATTGAAGTTGTTTCTTTAAAAAAACACCCCATTACAGCTATGAGAGAAATGTTGTGTATTTTTTCTTACACAGGCACACAGCTACCATTTAAATCTATCCCTGAAGAAATACAGGTGATTAACACCTTCATAGATATTTGCACACATATTACAACTGACAGATGAGAAAATCCCCCAAATCTGGTTTAAAAATGTCCAAAGAATTTCAGACTCTTATTTCAGATACTTAGGGGTCTCTTTCTATGCTTCATCTGTTAGATTACAAAGGCATTCTGTCTTTAGCACAGAAGGAGAACAGTTTATCTTGAAGCAGGAAGTGCAGGGGGTGTGGCTTCCCTGGGGCAGAGTGGGAAGAGAAAGGAAATTTCATTGGTGCCCAACACCTGAGATTCTGCTGAGTTAGAACATATCTGGCTGTTGTTGCACAGAATTCAAAGGCTTAATTAGTTTTCAGCTGCTTCCTGGATCAGGTGCTTGGTCTAGAGTAGAAAACCATTCCTATTTCCATGCTTTTCTCAGGTTTGCTAGGCATCACTCAAGAGTATGTGGAGAGTGAGGCTGCAGCACTTGCTGAAAATTAAGACTTTTTTACTTCATTCATGAGGACACACAGGGGGGAAAAAGCAACATAACACACTACCAGGATGTTACTGAATGGATGTGGAAATTTGCGGACTCATTGCTCGTCACACAAGACCAACAGAAAATTGGACGATTATATGGATAGAGCCAGATTTTCAGTTTGCCAGCCACTAACAGTCTGACTGTAAGTGGAATTATGGGTGCTCAGTATTCTTGTAAATTAGTTACAGATGTTTTTAGTTTGATATGTAAATATGAAGGCAATAAATACAATGAGCATTTGGATCTATGATTTAATGACTCCTTCTCCCAGGAATCTTGTAGACCTGGAAACTCTTCTTTATATAATTTCTGAATGGGCCCTCAAGAAAATTTCTAAACCTGCTAATGTCATTGTGAAAAGTGAGTATATCACATGAAACACAAATTAAATACGCAGATGAGATTTTTGTATAATAATTTAAAAACCTGCTTTGTTATGAAGTTAAAGCCTTATATTTTATGAAATATTATACGCTGCTCTATGAAACATTTATATGTTTTACTTGAAAGGGGGGTGAGAAGTGTTATGTACAAGGCAAGTGCAGTGACCCCAGAAGAGAACTTTCAGGCTCAGTTAGACTTTTAAAATGTGTTATTTAAGTATGAGTCATTTTGATTATCATGCATTCTCTACAAGGTGACCTGGGAAAGAGTAGGTGTTTTATTTATCGTAAATGTCAGGTGCACTTGCTACGTGTGCATCAAACTAGAATTTAATCTCAGAGCTAAAACCAAGAATTGAAATCAGGGGAGATTTTAAGTTCAAGACTTTAGGAAGGTCGTGAGCAAGGTTTAGAGAAGCAAATTCAGACATACACAGAGGGCACTTTTCATCAACTGAATGAGACAATTATGAAGATGTTTTCAGCTCTTGAATATAAATCTGAGAAAAGAGAACTATATGTATAGGTAGGATTTTCAACATCAGGACCATGAATTAAACACTACTTTTTATGGGATATAGTACTGCTCAGATGTGTCTCCCTCTTAGTCTTGCCCTAGAGTGATGCTTTCTTCAGCAGCTGTATTTCTCTTATATTGAATAATATTACTAGTAAAAAATAATATCACTTTCTTTAAAAGTTTATAAGTGCCATATTTAAGCAAACATAAAATTCATCTCACCATCTTCAACAGTGTTCTGCTCTCTTAAGGAGGGAAAGTATGCTGATTAACCTTTATAGTAATTTTAATTCATACTGGAAATTTCAGGATATCTCTCTGACATTCAAAATAGCAACTCTGTTTCTTACCTCTCCCAATCTCCATGGAAGATTTTATTCCAGCTGGAATGCCTGCCCTAGACTGAGACCAGTGTAGTTTTTTCACAGATCTTCTGAACAATATTGGATAATACCTAGACTGTTAAATTCTGCTGTCAAATTAATATGGGTTGCTGTCTTTAAAGTCAGCAAGCAATCTATGTCAGTATGCATAGAAATCATAAGTCTTTATCAAGATTACAGTTCAATGAATACAAAACTAACTGGTTTATGAATAAAATTATGCAATTTTTTCATAATCCATCATCTACTTCGTATACTCCTTATGCATGTCCCAGATGATTAATATGGAGATGCAAATTAAATTGCATTCTAAAGTTTATTTTGTTTTCTTGTTGGTTTGCTTTACTAAATTTGTAGTGCAGTCTTTTTCAGCAGATGGTTAGTTCTAGTCCCTTTCATGTTCCTATTCTGTTATGTTTGTAAAAGACCCAGCTGCCAATTGGTAATATTTCACTGCTGAATTTATCATGTGTGATATAATTGCTCATTATGTGCTTTGCAATAAAGTTAAAGAACTATCAACACAGTTGTTTTCAATTCCAAACAAGTTTAAAGAAAAAGTTATTTTTAATACCCATAACTACCAGCTGATGTTTAATTATTTTAGAAGTCTACTTTTTGCAACAGATTCTTCTATTTTGTTAGGTCTTGATTTTGAAAAGCTTTGTATTCAAGAAGATCATTAAGAAATATCTCGTGTTTTAAACATATTGTTAAGTTTGAAGCACCTTTTTTCATATACCTGCAGCTTAGGTAAAGTAACACAATCTGAAGTTTTGCATGAGGGGTTTTTTTTAAGAATCATACTCAGTTGTCAAAGATGTCTAACTGTAGTACACAGTGTAATGCTTACCCAGAAAAAAATTATGGGCTGCCATCAAAACAACAATGAATCGCTGAATGCTAACTTTAAAGCTGCTGAAACATTTTAAAATGCAACTGGACTGTAATAAGTGTATTTCCTCACAAAATGATATTACTATTTTCAATGAAAGGTAGGGTATACTACACTGTATATGATGACTAACAAAGTCCTTGCTACTGTTTTCCAGAATTAATGGGTGGAGAATCTTGTCTACAAGCCTAATACAATTGTCATGATCTGTCAGTAATACCTCAGGGTTTTTTACAGACTGCAGTAAAAGAAGTGATATATTTCCCAAAGAACTCTGTAGTAATTACGTATATGTGGGAACCTTAACCATAAAATCAGAAATGAAAATCTTCTGAAATTAAAAAAGTAAAGGAACTGTCAATCAGTCGGCCTATTCAAAGATGTTCCAATTACTTTCAAAGATAAGAGAACATGCACTTCTGAATTTGTCTCCTTTGTGAGCTTCATTGTTCCTGACAAGAAAAGTTCATAACCCTAAGTATTTCTCTTTATGCAAGGCTGTGTTGAGTCAAAAGGGCACTCACATTTGTTTACCTGTATATAGATAATAAGCTAATGCTGATGTTAAATGTTAATTCTAACTGAGTCAATTAAGTGATATAGTAATAGACTTCTGTCCCTTAGGGAAGCATATTTAGGGATTTTGAAAGAATGTTCGGTATCCTTCCCCACTCTTGTTTGTAACAGTAGATGACGGCTAATATGAGCTCATAAAAGTAGAGTCTATTAAGTGGTCCACTTCAAGATAGCTAATAAAAAACTTGAACTCCATATCACATGCTCAAAGGATTTATTGAAATACTCGTTTTCTTTGCCACTTTTTCATTACACTGTGACTTTGTTCAGGAAAGCAGCCCAGCATAATTAATAAGGGACATTTCCTGTTCACTTAATCTTGCTTTACACTGTTATATGCAAATTTCCATCAACTTTTCAAAATTTGTACCTTCTTTTTAATGGGTCAAAGCACTGGGACATGTAGACAACATAACTTTTAATGTTACATCACTTTTCCTCAGTACGCCTAAAGCCTTCACTGTTATGTCATTCATAACATTATCAGCTCTTCCAAAGCACAGACAAGAGCAAAATATATTTCATCATATTGAAAGTGAGATCTTTTATTTCTAGCTTCCCTTTTTTTCTTTAGAGGAAAAAAAATCAGGTTGTTTATTTTGTGTTTCTTGAATTTATTAGTAAAAGTCACCCTGTTTTACTTCAGATTGTCAGACCTATGGGATGAGATGATTTTGGAATTCTGTATGTAATTATAAAGCTTATCACAAAGAATTCATAAGCCTTGATAAACCATGGTTGTATATTAAGTGTTGGTTCTATTCCTTCTGTTAATAACACTGAGGGATAAAATCATGTAGGTTATGATAAATATACAGAAAACAATACAGTTTGGTTAACAATACTTACAGTAGCGGTGAGATTCTGAATAAATACTCTGAGTACCGTACCCTTTCAGGGCATCATATTGGGTTATATAAACTAATAAATAAATAAATATCTAACATCAAATTGTGACAAAGGAACAGAACATTTTCTATGGGCCATATAAAATTTTGCATGTCTTCTTCCAAACAGAAAGGACTTCTATTCATATTACAATGTTGGATATTTCTTTCTGTACATGTGAGGCTAAAATGTTGGCACAAATACATCGCAAATAATGTTTGAGAAGTATTTCCATCTTCTTAATGGCTCAATCAATACCAGAAACACATCTGAGCACAAAAGGAAAAGGTAACTAAAATTTTGCTGCAGTGAGCCTGGCACTAGGGGGAATAAATTCTTCCATTTGTCTCTTCCAGAAAAAACAAACAAACAACAAAAAATGAAATCATCAACATCAGATTTAAGGAGGGCAAGAGCACAGAATCAGAAGTACAGGATTACTTAACAGGATTGTTATTCATAGAATTTCTGTATACAGAAATACAACCCTTATATGTTTAATGATTTATGTGATTTTCTTGAAAAAGTAAAATCACTTTTAGAAGGTTCTTTTGCATCAATGCTCTGTCTCTTTTTTAACAAACCAACAAAATGGCTTCAAAGCAACTTCCTTTGGAAAATCCAAGGTGACCACTAGAAAAAACATGTAGAGCTGGGGTTCTGACAGCTATTTTGGTTTTAAGCTATTTCCAAAGGTCGAAGACCATGACATGCATGTAATTACATGAAAATTTAAGCAATCAGTGATTATAATTGTGTATGCAAATAAGTGTTTTGAATATGCAAACACAAAGATGACCTTAACATTTCATATTGAACCAATTTTTCAATTACTATTACAGGTAGTTTGTCAGGACTTAATAGATGTGAAGAACCCTATTTTACTATTTTTGCAAGATGGGCACCTACCTATGGTCACCACTGCTGCACAGTCTGTATTAGATTTGTCTCACTGCAACACAACACTGTGAACTTTTGCCCTGTTTATTAATTATTCTTAAAGGAAGATTACCTTCATTGGGAACCATGGCCTACATTTTCCCCATACATATTCCCCAAAATATATGTGAATATAGCTATAAGTAAAATAATAAAGGTAAAAATTGGCAAGTGAAGTATAACCTTCGGTGGGTTTTGATGAAAAGAAGAGATTATTTATTTAGGCTTACCTTTTTTATTTTTAAGTGCCTCCAGTTGTATGTGTAGAAATATGGTCAGAATTAAGCTACACCTACACATCTCTCATGTTGGCATCAGTTGATCTCACTCATAACCATTCATGCTGAAAGCCTGACTTTAAACTTCAATCACAAATATATAAACCCTTTGGAACAAATATATCTGTGTTACCAAAACTGTCCAGTATGTTAAATCAGAATGAATCACAATCTTGTAGTTGTGTAAATCATCACTATGCTAGTATATTGTGATTATGAAATTCTCACTGGCAGTGGAAAAGCAGAAAACATTAAAATGTAGCTAATGAAATCAATATGGAAATTATATTTGAATGTATCAAAAGCATCTGAAAGTTATAGGTGAGAGAGTAAACATTTTTAATATTGGAGTTTTAAATTCAATCTTTATTAATATACCCAAGTCCCAAAGAAAACTGTTACAATATATTCTTTCCAAGTTCTCTGTTAAAAGATCTTACCACTTATTGAGGACTTTACTTCTCATTTAGAAGCAGTCTTAGAGAAATCTGAAGGCACCAGCTTTGCCTCTCTCAACTGTTAAGCTCATTCCAAAGAGGCTTCTATCATAGGATGCACCATAATGCTTAAGGCATTATATTTGGTGGGAGGGGAAAATCAATGTTCCTTAAGAATGTCAAATGCCATCTATTCCTCAAGGAGGAAAGGATTGAAAGAATATGAGCACAGGAACAACCTCCAGATATTAACATAAGTAAGAGGAGATATCTGTTGAAATGGAGTTAGGATAGAGAAACTAGAATGGTAGATAACTGTATACCAGAACTGTTGCTAATTGTCGGATGTCTCTAGTACTCCTTAGAAAATTCTTTAACTGTGGAGAACATATTGCTTATCAAGTTTCCAGAGTTGTCTTAATACTGCTGGATGCAGCACTCCACAGGGGGTCTAAACAGAGAAGAGGAGAGGAGAGGAGAGGAGAGGAGAGGAGAGGAGAGGAGAGGAGAGGAGAGGAGAGGAGAGGAGAGGAGAGGAGAGGAGAGGAGAGGAGAGGAGAGGAGAGGAGAGGAGAGGAGAGGAGAGGAGAGGAGAGGAGAGGAGAGGAGAGGAGAGGAGAGGAGAGGAGAGGAGAGAAAAGAGAAGAGAAGAGAAGAGAAGAGAAGAGAAGAGAAGAGAAGAGAAGAGAAGAGAAGAGAAGAGAAGAGAAGAGAAGAGAAGAGAAGAGAGAAGAGAAGAGAAGAGAAGAGAAGAGAAGAGAAGAGAAGAGAAGAGAAGAGAGAAGAGAAGAGAAGAGAAGAGAAGAGAAGAGAAGAGAAGAGAAGAGAGAAGAGAAGAGAGAAGAGAAAAGAGAAGAGAAAAGAGAAGAGAAAAGAGAAGAGAAAAGAGAAGAGAAAAGAGAAGAGAAGAGAAGAGAAGAGAAGAGAAGAGAAGAGAAGAGAAGAGAAGAGAAGAGAAGAGAAGAGAAGAGAAGAGAAGAGAAAAGAAGAGAAAAGAAGAGAAAAGAAGAGAAAAGAGAAGAGAAGAGGAGGCAGAATTCCCCACAACACTCTCCCGGCCACTCTGCTTTGGATGCAGGACCCAGGATACAATTGGCTTTCCGGGTTGTGAGTGCACATTTCCAGGTCATGTCCAACCTCTCATCCACCAGCATCCCAAGTCCTTCTTGGCATGGCCTCTCTGGATTTGTTCACCCTCCAGCCTGTGTTGGTAACAGGGGTTGCCCCAGCCCAAGTGCAGCACTTTGTACTTGGTCTTGCTAAACCTTATGAGATTCCCATGGGCCCACTTCTTCAGCTTGTCCAGGTCTCTTGGATGGCATCCCATCCTTCAGGTGTTTCAACCACACCACTCTGCTTGGTGTCGTCTGCAAATTTATTGTGGGTGCTAAACCTAGTACCTAGGATAAGACAATGTAAAACAGCTCTCCTATAATGTTAGTATAAGAAAAATTACTAAAATAAGCTGAGATAAGCATTAAAAAGGAAATCTACTTTCTAAAGTAAATCTACACTTCTCCCAAGTAACAGGATGAGAGGAAATAGCCTCAAATGGTGCCAATGGAGGTTTAGATTTAATATTATGAAAAATGTCTTTGCTGAAAGAGCAGTCAGACATGGGAACAAGGAATAAATAGAATCACCAACTCTGGAAGCTTTCAAAAGGTGTGTGAATGAGGCATTTAAGGACATTGTTTAGCAGTGAACATGGCAGTGCTGGGTTAAGCGTTGGATTCGATGATCTTAGAGGTCTTTTCCAACCTGCATGAGTCTATGATTCTATGATTGGAATAAAGAAACTTGAGATAAAATATTGGTACCGTGAGGCTTTAGATACTCTAGAGAAGGGCTAGAAGCAGAATTTGAGGTATTTGAGAGCATTTTAAAGCAAAAAAAAAAAAAAAAAAAAAAAGAGTTAGATGTCAGTTTTGATGGAAGGTGAATATACTTTTTGAGGACCAGAGTCTTGGACTACAAGCTAGGAGAGTGCATCAATCTTTTTGTGGCAATCATCCTAGCTGCAGTGATCTATGAACTGGGTTTAAGCATATTATTATTTCAGGCTTAAAGTTCAAGCTTTCAACATTCTTTTTAATAGCAAAAGGACTGAAGGCATTAATCATTTTAAAAGCAAATGAGCAGAAATCAGAACAAAACAGCAGACTAGATTAATGAAGAAAGCTAAGTAATTTCTGCCCCCTTCTTAGACATTTGCCTTGCAAGAGATTTTTCCTAAATTTGTTTTGCAGTTATGTCATTATGCTAATGTTTTTCATGTGTACCTAAAAAAAGTTGTTGAGACTAGAAGTCATGTGCTTATACATCAGAGAACCTAAACAAATCTGATCCTAAGAACTGTGAATTTTCACTTGATTTGGTGCTGCTGTATGGAGGCACAGAAGACAAAAAAGGAGCTTGTGGCAAGCAGCGGGAAATAGAAATATAACTTGGTAAGTGCAGGTGAAGCTGAGAAATGAATTTGACTCATTTTCCTGGCTAGCAAGGAGGTGAATATTCACAGAAATTCAGCAGAAATTACCAAAATTTTATCTGTACCTGAACTCTTGGCACCATTATATTAGCTGGCTACTACTGTAGTACAAATCAAAAACAATAATCACAGTTCAGCTGTCTTTAGGTATGCTATAAGGTCACAATACAATGTAATCTTTTTTAAGGGTTTGTTTGTTTGTTTTTTTAACTTTAGAGACCAAAATGATACACAGAAAAATGAATACTAGCTAAAGAAACAAATCAGAATCCATCATCAAATTATTCAGGACATATTTGCAGATGAAAATGGAGAACTAATGAAAGACCTGTAGAAAAAGAACCTTACAGCAAAAGGACATAAAGAAACTTGTATACAGCAAGATCTGGAAAGAACATAAGTTCTTATCAGTTTGACTGCTAAATGTTATACTGAGGGAGTTCACATGAAAGAGCCTATCTGTATATAGCTGGCACATAAATGCAGCCCTCATTCCCAGAACTTCAATCTAGAGACAAAAAAATAATGGGAAGACATTCACTTTGGAGATCATCTTCAATTTAGGGAATAATGCCATGTTGTGTTAAATTGTGTTTGTTTTAAAAAATACTTTTGTGTTGACTCATTTATGTAGCAAGCATTGCTAGAGGCTGGTGTTGCTCTGACTTTTACAACTATCCAACCTAATTACCTAATGAATGGAAAGAAAACCTTCCAGAACACATAGAATTTTCATGTAATGATTGGCAAGGGAAAAAGTCTTGGGGTGACTTTATGTTGTATCCCATATCACTGCCCATGCCCAGAAATTAATTTTGTGCCTTTCTATGCCTTTAAACTGAGCCTGAGAAGGGGGAGGAAAAACTGAGCAAAACTTCTTCAAAGCAGTTTTGCACTTTTGTTTTCATGTTTCGAGGACACAGAGATACAGACTCCTCTTGCTTCTAACAGCAGCAGCGGGAGCGTGAGGAAGCAGTTTTTTTTTCCAGCGAGCTTTCAGCCAGTTTTTCAGCTCCTTCTTTTTCTCCGGAGAGAGATGGAGAGTTGAACTTTTGTTTTTTTCTGGAATTTTGCATTTTTTTCCCTTTTTCTGCTGGACTGCTTCAATATCAGAACACATCAGGAGGACTTTCCACCGAGCACAGAGGGCCTGGCCCTGGGCCAAGTCCCAGCTCCAAGGAGGAGGGAGACCAAAGGGAGGACTCTAACATTTTCCCAGGTTTTTCTCCACAGCAAGAGATTTTATTATTTAGCATTATTATCCTTTTCCCATGTGTTTGTTAAATAAATAGTTTATATCTCTTTCACCTTCAAGGAAAAAGTTTCCTTTTTCCCGAACCTGGTGGGGGAGGGGAGGTTTGTAACCTGCCCTCTCTCAGAGGATATATTTCTAAATTTGGCCAAACCGGCACAGAAAGCAACATCAAGTAAATTATTTATAACATGCTGTTTAACCACATATAGACCTAGCTGGACAATACATAACAAAATGCAACAAGGTCATTCAAAAGTAAACGTCTAAATCTGACCACTGAAGGAGTTGCTATAGTGGTTGTAGTTTCTGCAGCACAGAAGTTACCTTGTATTCTATGTGCTTCTATTTCTCTTTTACAGCAGTTAAAGTGGAAATATGAAAGGGGAGTAGTTGGAGTCAAGGTGATGTAGGATTTTGCATGTGCTTTTACCCAATATGAACCTGGGAGGGACCCCAGGTCTTCCTCCCAGAATCTGGTAAATATTATCTGATCCAGCATTACAGGTTAACAGTTATGACCTTGATAGATGATCTAAGCATGTGCATCTAACATTGTGCACTATAAAAATGAAAATTTTGAAACTACCCGTAACAGCTCTGCCCATGAACACTGGAAAGTAAACTAGAAGAACTTCCTTAGTGAAAACCAAAATATTTACACAAAATTTTTTACTGTGAAAGAGTTATTTTTCCTGTAGTTTATACAAGGTAAATTCTCATACTAATAGAAAGAGATTATTTTTTTCCACTCATGTCAGTCATGACTAGAGTCTGCTCTTAAATCTTGATTTCAATTTGCAAATTAAGTTGGCTTTAAATTATTATTTTATAGGCACTAAAAGGAGTGAGGTAAAAGTTTTTACATTTAAAAAAAAGCTTTAAAAATGTTTAAATGGAAATTTACAGTGTTGCAGCTATTTTTTTTTTAACCTTAAAAGTCTCTTTTTCATTAAATATTATAATCTAAGAGACCCTTTCAAGACACCTGATTTCATGGGATTTCTTTCCTTTCATTCTTGTTTGAAACTTACTAATAGTGAGCTAAATATTTTGACAATAGATTCATCTGTTTGAGATAAGGAAGTTATTAACCTCCCCTCTGAGAGAGAACTGGAATTTACTTTATGAAAATTTATCAGCTTTTCAGTTTAACACAGCCATTTGACTTTCAGACATTTTACAAAGCTTAGTAACTTATTGCATAACATGATGTCTCTCAAGAAGATAATTGCTCAGAAATTATCCAAGAAGTTCATATTTAATGACAGAAGCGATTTTTGACAATATTTATTCTTATCAGGGAATGTTCTCATCACCATTTTGTATTAGAAATATTACAAAAGCACAAGGATGCTGTTACTAAATTGCTGAAAATATTTGACTTTAATCCTTGGTATCTAACAGTTTTTGTAACTTGAATAAAAAAATAGCACTTATTTTGCTATTCTATTACAAAACATATATTTTTTTCTCTTTTCTCATTTATTCCCCACTTTGCTCTATCTTAATATTGTCTCAGTATGGTCATTCTTGATTAATTTAATTAAACTTATGTCCAAATACAGTTACTCTTTGAGGAATTTTCTTTACAGGATTGCATTTATATAAAATATACCGTATGTATTCTATATAATTTACTTATAGAAGATATCTTAGCTCTTCAAACTAAAATTATTGAATAGTTCTTCATCATTAAAAAGAAAACCCTACGATCATGTGAATGTAGAGGTACCTTCCTCAGTATAAGTCAACTTCCCTAAATAGTATTTTCAGCATATCAAGTCACTGACGACCTAAAGAATATTTTGAGAGAGCATCTAGTAAAGGAGAACTTTGTGTCACTGTAAGGTTTTGTACAAGGAAAGCCCAGATGCACAGAGAGAACTCACCTAACCTTGTTGCTTCCGACCATTGTCGATAACTCACACAGGCATTCAGAGATGAATAATGTCAGAGAACATTGCAGCTTTCCAAGAAATATTTTTTACAACCCTTATACAAGTGTTCTGAGCATCTAATATCATATCTTTAAACAATCTTCATGGTGACTGCTAATATATTATGGGTGGGTTTGGCTCTCTCTTCAATTTTCTTTTAATTTGAGTCTTCATTTTAGTAGGATTTCTGTTTCAGAAAATAGATAGCTTTTATATTTTATCTGAAAGAAAATATTACGTTAGAAATTCATAATGATAACACACTAAACAGAAATATCCAGGTCCCAAAGCACATACTTTGTTGATTTGGTATTCCTGGATCTTTTCCCTCTGATTTATTTATCTAGGTCAATATGCAGAGATGGTTTTTCATACTTATTTCTTTTTTTTCTAAGGCAGATGAATATCCTCCCCTCATGTCAGAGATCAGTGACATTTCTGGAAGGTTAAATCTTGAGGTCTTTCAAAGAACCAGAAGTATATTCAAAGTTTAAAATAAAAGCCTTTTGTCTAAACTTTGATTTTCTCAGAATCTTTACTTGGATTTGAGGATCTTCTCATCAGAGACCATTCTGAAAAGTGGTCAGGAGAGGGAGACCTGCCCCATTCCTTTTTTAGCAGACTATTAAACAGTGTAGGGTATTGTGGAGAGTTTCTTGTGTATCTCAGCTTCCTTCATTTATTTTCCTTGAAAAAAAATTTTTAAAAATCAGATATTTTTGTCAGAGAGAGATAATTACAGTGTTGTTAGAGGCAAAGTTCTGCATAGCATACAAAGAAGAAGGTTTAAATTCTCTAGCAAGATTAATTCCAGCTTCACCTCTCTAGCACAGTTAGTTGAAAATTTTCAGAGGAGGGACTTAAACTGAAAAGCAAATTTTTCTTAACATTGCCAAATTATTAGCAATAAGACAGAGGCTTTAATGTTTAATAATGGGGCATTCATTTGTTGTAAAATAGTTAAAGCCTGAGTACTGACTTTTAGTTCTCCTGTCTAGCCTTCAGGTGAACCAGCTCCTGTCCTGACCTACTTGTAGGTATATTTACAAGCTCTCTTCTAAGCTGAAAAAAACAGAGTTCACCTTCTTTTAAGTTTTTAAAATTGTGGCTACAATCATTGTGAAACTGTAAATAGCAAATGTGACAAACCTGTTTCCACATAAAAAAGAATTGGATAGTCCCACCCATTTCTGTCAATCTGGTCATTTCCTCTTGTGGTCAGGTATATCTACAAAAAGAAAATACTAAAAACTGTTTATGGAGAAAATGATTATTTTAACTATGTTTTACGGATATTGAGAGGAGTAAAGTAATTACACAGGTACAAAAGAACAAGGGGCCTCTGAAATTTTCTCATAGCATGGTTTCCTTGGCATTGTGTTCTCCCCTGCATATCCATTATTGACCATCATCATCTTCAGGCTGGACTAGATGGTGGGTTTTAGAAGAACTGGCAGATCTGTCAATAAACTGAAAGGAAAAATAGACAAGAAAGAACAAACCTCAGAAGCTCCCATTAATCCATTTAAGACTCCTAGTTCATTTTCCACAATCAAAGAATGGGTAAAGCATAGTTTTGCAGCCTTGTAGCAGAAACGTGACAGGGGTTACATGACAGCTTTGTCAATTATGCAGCTTGCATTGCTCACCAGTCCTTCTGGTTTTGTTGCCTTTTCTTGATCTAAGACCACAGCAAAGTTTTACTTGGGTTGATTTCTGAGCAGTCACAATGGGAAGCTCAAGCTGCCTGCTGATATGCTGCAGTCATTTCGGTTCTCATGAGCCAAAATCTCAGGCATCATCTGACTCGGCCAATAACTTGTGAAGGATATTCATTATGATATGCCTGGCATAGAGTACAAATGTGCCCACATGCAAATAGCAAAAAAGTTTTGCCAGTTAAGAATGTCTGTTAATTTTCAATGGAGTACTAGTCAGATCATACTTTTCTCAAATCTGAAAGGTAAAATTTCAAATTTTCCATTTTCTGAACACTGAGGCGTTATAAATTTTAAAATATTCATTTACTAAAGATTTTTATTCAGAACAGTAAAGACGGGGTTTTTTAGTTTGTTTAAAGGGTCTACTAGTCTTATCTAGTCTTATTGGGGATTTTGGATATCCTCTAAACTATTAAAAGGAAAAGGAAATTATGCACTGCTGTATTTATATGGTCCTAATTATCACAGTAACTCAGTACCTGGCCTTCTTTAATAGCATTAGCCTATAACTCTTCTTAAAATCCAAAAACTGGCACCTCTTTTACTTGTAGGGTAATATATGTGACTTGTTTTAAATCACACAAGAAAGTCGTCACTGGACAGTTAGCTATATTTGACCAGGCAACCTCAGGCAAGCACATGAAGTATTTGCTTTTGTCCTTGAAGCTAAAAATCTAAATGGGCATTTTTTCAGAGCATGTTCTAATCTAAAAATATCTAATGTGATTATTGTGACTCATATGAGACATTCTCTTAATAAATGTCTGAGGATGACGATGCTGAAGATTTGTTAATTCATCCAAGAAAGTCAAAATGTAAGTTCTGTCAACTTTTCTTCACCTTGGTACACAGTTAAGCCAGTGTAAAACATTCATGCCATACATGGACATGATGAGTGCAGAGTGCAAGGCTGCAACAACCCAACGAACATTGAGAAGTCAGATTCTAAGATCAGATATTTTTGTTGAACTGGTATTAGTGATAGACCTGCACTCTGAAAGTAATGACAAGTAGAGAAGTGAAAGGATACCCACTTAGAAAACTATGTACTTACTGCTTTGACAGGCTTTGACTGCAGATACTGTAGTAAGAAAATCAGTTAATTTTTGGGAACTGTATTACAGATTCCTGACATCACATGCTCAAAATTTATGAAATTCTCCCTCCTGGTTTTAAAAATCAAAACAATACATTTACAGATGGGCTGTTGAGAAAACTTCTTTCCTGGTTGTCAGTAGAAAACTGGGATTGCTGAGGTGTTTTCTACAAGGTAAAATTTCTGCTAAGGTATCTGTAGACAAATTCAAATTTTTCTTAAAGTAAAAAAAGAGAAAGAAAGGAAAAAAAAAACCTCACAAAAAAGCATTAATCTTTAAATAGGAGATACTGCTAAAATAATGGTTCACAGGAGACAGTTTTCTGATCCATGTTCCAAATGTAAAAATTCTTCAGTCTACCCACATATTCTGTAAAGCTGCAAAGAATTGACAGTTCTGACTTCAGAGCTGAATAACATTCAAAATATTAATAAAACACCTAAACAGTCAACTAACTCACCCTTGGAAAATGAGGCTGAAATAAAAGTCCAATTGGTACAACTCCCTCAACATAACCTTCTCTTTAGCAGATTCTCACTATAGACAGATATGGAAAATTACTTCAGAGCTATACATAATAGAAAACCAAGGGTCTTCACTGAAAGAAGAAAATGTAAGTCACAACATGAAATGTAAGCCATGAAATGAATGACAGTGCAATTAACATGACAGAGAGAAGATGGAAACTTGTCAGAAATTGCTGCATGGCTGCTCAAGTTTGATAGGAGTGTGGAATTGATTTCTTCACACAATCTCCTAGAAAAAAGATTTCAATCAAAAAGTGAGGGAATGAAACTCATGTATATACACTTCTCTGTGTTCTTGTATATGTGTGTGTAAGTCCTTGTATGGGAGCTGATAACAGAACAAGCAGGTCAGCAAAGCTGTTAGATCAGGCAGACAGTGAAAAAAATGGCCCACTGTGGAAACCTTGAGAGGCAATAATTAAAGGAATGCACTAATGAGGACTTTGGACTGACTTTTGGCCATTGGAGAAATACTTTTAATGGTATTACGAAGAAGTTAGACAACTATTCCAAAGTAAACAGGATAAAAGGGTCTTTTTAGCTGAAGCTTAAGCTGAACCTTATCAGCAACAATTCATTTCGTGTCTGCTGCGAAGAAACTAGTATTAAGTAGATTCCTTAAGAATGGAGATGGGAAGTTGTTTTTTCCTGTACTGTGAATCTGAATGGAGATGTTAGCCACTTTGTTCAAAAGCTCTCTTGCAAAAGAAATTAAGTCTCAGCACTTTCCATCAAGAGAAGTACTATTTATAGCTCTCCAGAAATGACTACTGGACCCCTAGAGGGAAGCACACAGCAAAACCCCTTAACTGAGAAATGGCAGACATTTGCTAGCACATCTCTCCCAAAGTTCCATCAGGCTTAACATGCATATTAAAAGAAAGAGGAAAAAATTGCTCAAAGAACTCATCTTTATAAACTAAACTTCTACTTCTTTTAATCTCTTTCAGTTCAGACAGAATATGTAAGGGGTAAAGTTCGCTGGAGTAAAACTCTCTCTCATTATCCAACCTAGAAGAGAATTAATGACTATTTCAGTTTGTGATTAGCTGCAAGAAAGACTGTGTTGGCAATTATCAACTTCTTATGACTGTCTAATCTGTACCAGGTTGGCTGTGAAACAGAAGACAACATACTGTGTGAGAGTGTCTGGTGACAGAAAGGACTGATCAATAGATTAGAAAATACTGATCCCAATAGTTCTTTGCTGAATCCGCTGTAATGCTTGGAATTGAAGAAGAGGGATAAAGGAAGAGAAAGGAATGTATAATTTAATATGCATTTCTACTTTTAATCTTGGTTCAACGATGTTCACTGCTTTCATGTAAAAGCTGAAGGCATATGTATATGTTCCAGATTTTGAAAACTATCCTAACTAAACATTGGAAATACAGATCAGCTGATGTCATCAGATCTTCATTTTGTCCTACGATTACACATGACAATACTTGCTTAAGAGATTCCATACATAACTAATTTGAAGTGATTAAGCAAATTGTTTTTATTTAACAAAAAATGAAAACAAGAATGAAACAAGACCTTCCTCACAGTAAGATGCAAAGATAATGGTCAGGTATGAGCAAATTTTTTTTAATTTGTCTCAGTACTTCCTTAACACATGCTTAGTTGTTTTTGTTTTTCTTTCCAAGATTGTTTCCAAATCATTGTGATTTTGGGTTTTGTGGGGTTTTTATGTAGCAGAAAATGTATGTCATGCTGTCTTATGCTATATGCTATTATAGTACATAATGTATAGCTATATATACTTATATATAACTATATATATATATAGTTATATATATGTATAGTTCAACTGCACATAAATAACACCAGGTTTCAGCAAATGAAATAAATTGCTCTTTGTCCTGTTCTTTCCAGGAAGCCAGTAGGGAGCTGCTGAATTTCTTGCTTACACATTTTGAAGTAGCTGACATGCTCACAGTATGTTCCTGCACTTGGTTATTATAAATTTTGCAGAAAACACACTTTTGCACTGGAAGGAATTTTAACAGAAGACATCAGCACATTTGCTGATGGTTTAGGGCCATGTTTGATAGCATTTCTTACAAAACTGTATTATTGAGATCCAGACTTTATAAGGTGCTGGGCTAACTTCCTCCTTCTAACAGGATTGTCAGTATAAGCAATTAAATGTACATAAAAAGGACTGAATGATTACAGTAACTGCAATGTCTTAATATCTCCCCATAGGAGTTCTCTAATTTGTTGACGAAAGCCTATAAATTCTATATAATGATAACCATTAGATACAAAAATTGAGATTAAAGTGTGTTTTTAATAACCATTTGAAATATAGCTAATTTAAAATATTTTACTATTTTTATTTTATTTTATGGAAAGATGTAAGTGCCTGCATAATTTATTCTTCAAATACTTTGAGGTGAGGATCTGGCTGACACAGATGTTGAATATCCTAAAGGAGCCTGCTTTCTTTTGTTTAAATTCATAAGTGATTTAATGGATTCACCACTAAATGTTCAGAAAAAGCAATGTGTGAACCAAGAGTAAATGTCTTAATGGGAAATATTTTATAAATTGAAATCTAATAGTTGTGTCAGAATAGGTTTGAAATTCCAGTATGAAAGGAGGGTTGGCTTTGGTCTGGTTTTGTAATCTGTGTAATAAAAAGACAGTTAAAGAAACAACGAAGAGACCTGTTGTAGGGCTATAAACCAACATTAGCACACATCAGAAGTTTAATGATATAAATAACAACAGAATATTTCTGGTAGGGCAGGCATTATCAAAAATTACTTACAGAAACCTGAAGTCCAAGAATTGCTACATTGCTAAATACTCCTTCTTCAAAAGTTGTAACAATTTATCTGTTTCCCTAAGATTAAGCAGGACGAAAAGCTGCTGGTATAAAGTCAAATATGTTGTATTTTCTTAATTAAAAAAGTAAAGTAAAAATCTTTTCCTGATCCATATTATGTCACTCCTCAATCACAGAACTGATATATGAAACTGTTCATGCTATCATGTACTCTATACCTAAGAGATATCCCAGGGGTTGTTCCTTATTTGTCTCTCAAGAAAACCTTACCAGAAGAATCAGGTTTACTTTAGCTTTACTGAGAGAAGGTTAAGCAGTAAGGGTGTGCCAGTGTATGAAGTGCACATTTGCTCCAGCCATATGCTTGACTTACATTTTCATCAGGTGCAATTTTCAGTTGCTTTTTCTATATGGAATGTGAAAATGCTATATTTAATTTTTTCTTTTTTTGCTATGGTTTATGAAAGAGAAATATGATGGTAGTCCCTTGTTAAAGCCAAAGGTTATACTGTTTTGTGCTGTGCTTTTTGCAGTGCAAAAAAGCATGATAAAATTGACTAATCATTCGAGGTAAAGCAAATAGATCATCCCAGGAATGGATGGGCATTTGTCTGACAATTATCTGACATGTTACTAAAATTTTTCTTCAAGTTTGATATTTATGGAGTGACTAAGAATTACAGGATTCCTTTGGGCATTTTGGATCATGTTAGAGCAGAGACTGATTCAATTTTCTGGCTTTGGAGAATATTGTGGTTCGTGCATTTCCTGGTTATACAAAAGAAGTTGTACATCTCACATGCTGAATGTTCTCATTTCCTAAGCACACTTCATTGTGCTTTGTAAGTAGTGTCTGCCCTCCAAACTCAGGTTTTTCAAGGCTAAATTTTACTCTGCAGTAGATTTTAGTGATGATCTGAGACAACCAAGCTGGCTTGGACAGCTTATAAACTCAAAACCTCAATATATTTGCCCCAGCAATGAAAAAAGCAGTAGATGCTATTCCTGCACCACAGTTGTACACCAAGGAACTGTGAACCATTGTCTGAATGAAAATATTCTGACACTTCAGTGGGAAAGGAAGAATTATACTCAAGTCACTGCCATCATTTGGAAAAAGAGTTCTAAGACATTGCTTCCAAATGTAAATCTCTGCTTCCTCAGCAGACTGAGAGATAACTACTCCAAAATGAAAAATTGCAGAAGGAACATTATCACCTCTCATTTTCATCACTGAGAAAAAAAAATAAAGGCTTTATGAAGTCTTGCAAATCTTGTCTTAACTATGGTCTAAGATATATCAATGACCTATATTGCTCTGTCTTTTTGTGGATCATCTGCTATTCAAAGTGGGGTCAGGAATAACACGAGCATCAGGGAATTCAATGTAACCCTTGGCAGAGTGTAACAAACATGCTCCCAAGTCAATGTTGTTCCTCTGAACAGCTTTTACAAGTCAAAGGTGGGGCAAGTTCAGATGACATATGTGAAAATATGGTGTGAAGACTAGCTAGGATAACTATGCAGTGCTGATCAACTTTTGGATGGAGGCCTCCAGCTGACATCCAGTTGACAAATGGTGGCCTTGAGACCAGCTGAGCTCAAAAGAGGTAGATTTTATTATCAACTGTAAGTGTGTTCTCTCAGTTAAGACTTGGATATATTTTTCAACTGAAATGTTACATTCACATCAAGACAGGATCAGAAGCAGGGAAAATCATATTTCCAACTACCTCCAATTTTTTCCACTAGATGCCATTAAAAATGTGAGCATTCATTAAAAATCCCTTCTCTTATACAGCTGCTCATATATTGCCTCAATGGATGCATCAGAGATACTGAGTCTTGCTTTTTGCCAACTGCCATGTGGCACAGCAGGAGTGAACAGCAGAACTGAGCACCATCCTTTTCTCTTATCTATCAGACCTTGGAAGCCAGTCCCACTGTTGCTTCTCTCTTTTGATGATAGAAATGGAAAGTATAGGAACAACAATCAGCATCAGATCTTAGTTTGAAAGATGCAGAGAATACAATTAGCTCATGAAAGGCACGCGTTCTCCAAATGGCTAGAGAAAATCTCATTTTTGCATTTCTAGAATCTTGTAGGGCCCATTCAGGATTACAGAGTAACAACAGCAGGCCACTGTTCTGTGCCTTTTGAGGAATTCTCCATCACTAAGATGGTGTACCCTGCTCTCTCTGAGTCTTTTCTCTTCCATATGTGCTTTTGCAAATTTTTAAGGAAACATTTGATTTCCAAGATGTAAAGTCTTTATATAAGCAGCATATGATGAGTACAAGAGTAATTTGAGCAATAACGTGGGCAGGAAAGACTGTATTCAGATAAATGATGTGCATGGCCCATCTCTTCTGGTCTATCATTTTGACCATTTAGCCTAAGGTCTTGTGATCTTATAGGCTGTAATATGGTGGTGGATAATAATTCAGTCTAAGGTTTAAACAAGAAATAAATCCTCTATTGCTGAAGAATATAAGCAATAAGATTTTTTTCATCAGATATATATGTGCTTTATTTTTGACAAAAATAACCAACTGAAAAGTCCCTTGCATTTTCTTTAAATGGAAACTTCTGGGAAGGAACTGATGGCTAAAAGAAAAATCACCTTCAGCCATATATTGATTTTAAGCATCTGGATTCAAACTTTGTTATACAACATGTTGTGGAGAGATGAGGCTAACATAAGTTTTCAAAGAATAAATCTTAATAATTGTGCTTGACAATTAGCAAGAAATAAAGCCCTCAGTTTTACTGAAAAATCCAAACAAATCCAAACCAAACATTCTGGAAGCTGGAATTTTTCAAAATGACAACTTCATTTGTTTATTTCTCTACAAATTAAATTAAAATATTATATACCGTTTTCTGTTCTTCCAGAGTTCCTTAAGACTGTATTTTGAGCAGAGAAGAAGAGAGGTTAAAAATTGGTAATATCATTTTAAAATACAGATTAACGTTGATATGTGAATAGCAGAATTTTCCCAAGGAGAATTTCATTTCAAAGTTTACCTGTAAAACTGAGATTGGTGTTCATTGGAGCTTGATAATGAAAACCTCCAGAGAAAACCCAGACCCAGCACTATGGATATGTATGGCAATTTTCAGCAAATTGTTTTTTAAACCTGACAAATAAAGTGAATGCCATATGTTTTAATATATTTTTTTGTTCTATAAGAAGAGCTCTTTAGAGAGAAAATGCAGCACTGCATATTTCCTTGTCTATCAAGGTATCTTTATTTCACTAGACTTTAAATAATAAGAAGTAATTAGAGGTCCCTAAGTTCCCCTGCATATTATTTGAATGTTACATAGCAGTTCATTATTTCTGGTGAGTGAATTCTGTGTCTACATTGCACTTTCACTTCCCAACACAAGCAAATGTGAAGCAATAGAAAATCAATGTTTTAGAGGGGTAAGTGGTAAATGAAGCAAACAGACTGATGTTTCTTTTTGACTTTTTTTTCCTAGAAGCTCTGATCTGTGAGCTAATGCTTTACAGAACCTGAAAACAACCTCACATTTTATTATAACATCTTTTAAAACAGCATCTTCTTTTTCTCACTGGGTCCAAATCATAGGTTTAGTCTCAGGCAGAAACAGATGTCATCTCTTTCAGATGTAACTGTAACTGTAATCAAGGTTTAATCAGACCCATTTTATGTTCTTTATATTGTAAATTAGCTTCTTAATCCATTAGGCTGGTTATGCAAAGCATAATACAGGGCCAGCCTTTCAAAGTTCATTTTATAAATGGAACATGGCTATCTCACTTTTAAAGATTTCTGAAAAACAATTGCCTATTCCACACATTTGGGTGCATCTCTGATGGGAAATGCAAATGGAGTTGATAATGATTGCAGAATGTCGGGAAACTGCATGAGGTTTTTATTAACTTTGATAAGTTATGCTATATGCAGATGGGGTAGTCTGCTAGTTCCATCCTTTTCAACCTTGGAAAAAAATAAGCTCTTTGACAAGAGACACATGGATGAATCTTTCCTTACCCATAAAAAACCCAATACATCAAAACAACCCCCAAAAAACTTCAAAACACCACTAAACCCCCCAAAACCCCAACTTCTCTCAGGCTGCCTTTTTTGGTCTTTTCAGATTTTCTCACTATGAAGACAATTTTCAGAGAAGTGATGGTGACAGTAATCCTTCACCATGTCAAATCTTCTGACTAGTATATTTGCAAGAGCTGGAATAAAAAATACTCACATTTGTAAGATCAGAAGTACAGATATTTTAGGAATCAAGTGATATTTTCCAGGGCTGCAACATATGAAATCTTGCAAAGGGGACTAATTCAGCTACTCAAGGTCAAATGGCACTATTAGTTCATGTGGGATAGTGGGATAAAACTACTTCCGTTGTTCCCACTAGTGTGTCTGCATGGAGAAAGATAACACAGAGAGATGCCCAAGGAATTACCTATGTGACACCAGAAGATGAGTTTTGTGCTTCTGCAGCAGAGTTAGAATGTAGGTTATATACGTGCTGTATCACAGCAAAGAAATGAAAGAAAAGATACATTTAAGAAAACTTTTTTGCTAACCAATCACAAAAGAAAAATATGGGTTCTCTTTTATTCTACCTGGGTACAATTTGGCATAGTTTCACTGAAGTCAAAGGACTGAGCTCAATTTAAAACTATGACTATAGATCACCGAAAAGACTGTAGCTATGCCATCTAATATTAAATTATTATTCTTTAACAAGCACTTCAGATTCATAATTGAAGTAAAAATTCAGAGCAAAAGCTTTTGAAGCTACAGTTTGAAAGTACAGTAGAATATGAAGTATCTGGCAAATATTAAAAGATCTTTTTTTTGTCTGTTTCCATTTAACAAAATAATGCATTTAAACAGAAAAAATATTTATATTTATAAATTTCTATATAAAATAACCTTTATTGCTACATGAAATCACTTTTTTATTAAGTAGAAAGTGCTGCTCAACTTTGTCCCCCTATTATTGCATTTCAAATACATGATGCAAAATTAAGGTAGAGTAAGATGTTCAATGAAGGCAACACAACTCAAAATGATCTCATAAATACATCCAACTAAGTACAGTTTTGTAGTTATTCAGCTATCATTTTTCACGTTTTGTTTCTAGCCAGCTAACATGACAGTAATACAAAAATTTCCATGAAAGTGTACTGTTTAAATAAATAGCAAGTAAGGAAACTGCAGTTATGAAACACACATTTTCCTGAAAACACTGATCAATGACCATGGATTTATGATATCAGGTCTTAAAAAGATCATTGAGACCATAAGTAAAATATTTATACCATTAACTGTATTGCTTTTATGCATTCTTCTTGTAAGAACAAATATGAACATTTTGTGTAACACTGGCATACAAAATCTGAAAGTTAAATGGAGAAAAAATGTCTGAAAATGAATGTCAAAAATAAGAGTATGAAATAATGATTTAAATTATTCAAAGAAAGAAAACTATTAATCTAGGTGTTTATTGCCAAACAGGAATAACTTCTGATCTGTAAATCATAGACACATTAAAAAACCCCAACCAACCAACTTTTTTCATTTCAAATATACTAGAAAATTACTTTTCTAAAGGCCAACAATTACAGAGTCATGACAGCGAGTTCTATGAATCCGTTTCACGTTTATCTACTCATGTGTAATAATATATATGTTTTTATATATATAAGGTATATCTGTATTAATCAGATTTAAAGACATTTCCTTTGTAAGGAAATTAACACCGCACAACAAATAAACAAAGCTCTGCATTTTCTATAGTATATCTATGAACAATTTTGTTTAGCAGAAGTGCAACACATTGACATGGAACAATAATTCATATCTCAAGGTGATATCTCTGCTAGGGTAATGAAAGTAAAAATGAAATTTTTACCTTATTTGATGTCTACCAAAATATATTTTTTAAATATTTTAAAATATTATTTTAAAATTTTATTTTAAAATTTTAAAAAGTCAAGCTAGGATCATCTACAACCAAATTTTTAAAAAAAGTCTTCATTACTCACTTGGCTGGGGAAACTTTTGTGTGTATTTGAATGTAAAGGGGGTTAGATAGGAAATATAGGAAAGGGGGGGAAATGATACTTTGTTACTGTATAGAATCTGTTATAGTTTGGAACTGTGAAGTTTCTCGTTCTCTGTATTTTACTCTGTCCCAAGCTAAAAATAATAAACAATTCAAGAAATTCAGGATATTCTTTAGATTTTGCCTTCATCATTTTCATGAAAAGAAGAGTCAGGTCATACATTTAGATTAGAAGGAATACAATCAGATAAATCTTGGGAGATCTCACATCTTTCCAAAACACTAGGCCAGATCATGTTATTTTTTCTAGTCACATATACAATCATACCTTATCCCAGAATGAACAGTAGTATTGTCCACTTTTTTGTATCACTTTCGTATGTTTTGTTCCATGCTTTTGATCTGCATGTAATAGTGACTGAAGATCTAATAATCTGGGCCACAGAAGAGCTGACAGCTTTGTAAGTCATACTGTAATAATTACACCTACAGTGTAGAAATGTCTTACTATTATTATTACTGTTATTTTTAGCTCATTATTCATCATTATTGTTATTGATGTGGTTATTATTAATTCAAATTTTTTCAGAATCCATCTATGCTTTGCCATTATTTGTGCCCTTTAAATCTATCAGACCTGGATGTTATGATGTAGAATTATGCAGGTATTATGTGGTTTTGTTTGTACTTACAGGCTTGGACTCAACTGACAGCCTGGGCTCCTGAAGAGAAAGAGCTTGGCTCTGTTATCCATACAAGCTTCTTTTTTTCTTTCTTCCCTTCCATCACTCCTTTTACAGCTCAGGCTGAACTGGCAGACTGACAGAAGAAACTGCAAACATACCCAAAGTCCCTCCTACTGCATTTTAAAAGCAGGGGAGAAAGAGAAACATCTAAGGAATATGAGGTCATAAGGTTATTTTAAGTTCTTATTGTCTTGTACTGTGGAAGTCAGGTTCTGTTGATTCAACTTTTATTACACAGTTGCTCTCTATGGAAACTTCCAGTCCTACATTCCCAGGACAGACAGCAAAAACCAATACAGTTAAAAATGTGCTGACAGATTAAAAGAAAGTAATAACCACTTTTTCATCCAATTTTAATTCTGCTACTGAATGTAAGCAAGAGTAGACAGCATGAGGGTTTTTTGGGTGAAATAATGTTATGCCTTTGTGATCAACTTCCTCTTTTTGTGATGTTTCCTGCAATATAGGGGATTAAGAGTTTCTAAATTAACTCTCTCCCAAATGGGAAATAAAACAGAGCAACATACTCAAAAGTGTCCCTGGTACCGCTTTTTAAAATTTAGTTTGTATCCACTGCATTCCTTGTCTGAAAGACCTTCAGAGCTTTCTGAATATATTTATTAGATTTTTTGTTTGTGTGTGGGTGGTTGTTTGTGGTTTTCTTTCCCCCAAAAGACCTCTTCAGCAGCCTCAGATGCATGATTAGTGCAGGATCAGGCAGTCCTACATCTTTCTTTCTTTCTTTTCCCTCATGAAGCTTCTGCTTCTTCCAGGCCATTTTGAGCAGTGCTGAGTTTATTATTTGCAAGTGCAAGAGGATGTGAATGACCTGCTATGCCTCCTAAATTTCCTGTTTGTTGGGTTAGTTTGCTAGCCTTCAAGCTAGATGACCTTCACATTTTGTCTGGAAGAAAAGTTTTGGAGATGGGATACAGGACATCTATACAAACCCAGCCCTTGATTACCCTTCCTATTGCTAGCTCTGAGTCCTTTAACTCTATATTAAAGAATTTTTTTTTTTTTTTAGTGATGCCATAATGATTTTTTGCCTTTTCTTTTATACCCCTTTTATACCTTGTAACTTCTGTATTCTTAGTGGTTTTTAGCCTACGTTCTTAGACTTATTTGTCAAGCTAGGAGACTAAACATTTTAGAAGCTTCATAGATAGGGATCAGAATGCCCCAGACACCAAAGTCCTCTCCAGAACACATTTTGTAAACTAAGATAGAACCATCCAGGGGAAGGTTCCTTGGGGAGGGGGGCTCACTCGAGCCTCTCATTGGGGAATTTTTGATAGATATGCTAATTAGTAACACCTATGATGTTATACCAGATCTTTTGGGGGTTGGCACTGTAGTGTGCATTTTGAGGCATTCCATCTGGACGTAGTGCACCTAAGGATCCTTAAAATAAATACCAAGGTAAAATCACTGTTTCCCCTCCAACCATGTTTGATTCTTGATTTTAAGACCAGGAAAAGGCATCAGTAATAGTGCATATATTCCTAGTGAAGTGATACAGTCCCATCATATATATTCCTGAGATCTTTGATGTCTGGGAATTTATGCCAGCAGAAAATTTGGTTGACTAACAGCCTCCAACTAGGAAAGAACTTAGTCTCAAGCCTATGCATTATTGACCATTTGTGCCACTGCCTTGTTTTTCAATGAGGAAGCTGTAGAAGCAACTCCATTTATTTAACCATTGTGCATCTGATTTTCTTGGACAAATTATTTTCATCTGTATAGCACCAAGCTTCTCTCATTATCAAACAATGAGCTTTTTTTACAGTGGTTAAAAATGTATTTTGGAAAGTTGGGTTTTGAAGGGAAAGACATTTCAGTGAAATACACCAGTTTAATGAAGCTTCCAACAGCCCCATGACACAGCTTCATGTGTCTATTTTTGCAAACAGACAGCTCAACAATGATGCTACTAATAGAGCCAATGGAGGTGGTCCTTGACCTCACTGTCTGTTTGAACCCACAATATTTAAAACTTTTGGAGGCAATGTCCGTAGTTGGTTTGGGAGCTGTACAGATCAGGGGCCTATATAACAGGTGGTATGGCCAAGTTTTAACATTTATATTGCTCCCCAATTTCTGTGACACATCATTACTATTCCGTAATATATTTTTTGGATTCAAGCATACTCTTTTGAATGCCCCTAGGCATGCAATGTGGATTAATGCTGTAAAAACACAGACCTACTCCACCCCGGGGGCTGCAGTGCTGCTAGCATTATTTCATACAGCAAAAAATCTAAAAATTAACCACCCCTGCCCCATTATCTCAGGTCACTCTTTGTGTTCTAGGAGTAATCCAGAGGCAAGAGTTAGGTAGCCTGAATCCAGTCAGCATATGACCCTGCAGACTCAGGCTATGAAACATTTCCTGACTCTTTATGCTTAAAGATGTTTATATACATGCAATTACTATCAGAGCTTCGGGTCTCAGACCAGAGCTCTAAGGCAGGACATGGCTGCTTTCAGGCTTTTCAACCTTTCCATCAGAGATCTGGAAAACAGTAATGGCTTTCTGGCCTTCTGAGATTCATGTCACAAAGGAAATACAGACAAATTGAAACCTTTTCTTCCCTTACATATCTTTTAAAATAGAATATTCTATTATTTTGTCTATTCAGGAGCTTCTCAAATTTTGCATTGCATTCCAAAACAGGTAATTTTTTTTTCTGGCAAAAAATTATTAGTTCTAGTCAGTCTATATAGCTTATTACACGAGTAAGTGTACTAGGACTGGGCATTTTGTCTTTGCATTTTTATTCTTTTATCACTCTTTGTCTTTCCTTCTATGTTCCAACAGATATATATTTATTTCTATACAACCTAAAGTCATTTTTAATTGGGTAATAACGGGGCATATTTCACTGTGTACTTATAATACTATTCATTATTCTTTACTGATCATATCTATATTTTTATGTATTATGGGTTGTCAATATACTCCTAAGTTGGGCCACCCAGAATCCTTACAGCATGTGCCATAGCATCATTTCCATTCCAGTGCTTCCCCCTTTTTTCCAGTAACTCAAAATGCAAATATTTCCCAATATTTCTTTGAGTCAAAAAGATTTATGCAAGACTTCAGCACTGGTGACTAAACAAAGTACTGCAGCTGTTCAAACTTCCACTGTAAATTTTTCAACGCAATGAGACAAACATGGGCTCTATCATCTTGCTTGCAAATTATGCTGTCACACTTCTACAGTGCTCATCATGCTGCCTTTTTCAGCAATTTGTCAGCATAGGCCACTGTGGAGATTGTAGGCAAATGCTCATTTGGAGCATCTGCAAGGTTTAAATCATAACACATCAGGGATCAGAAACACACAACACAAGGGGACAACAAACAAGCAAACAAAAATATCAACTATTATTTCTGAGTAGTTACTCCTGACCAGGTGTTGGCAGCAGGTACCAAGCCATCTGGGGGGCAGTGATGGGACCCAGCCCTGATGGCTGGGAGAAGGTTGGGTGGGAGCAGGCTTCCTCCTGGCTCAGGGATGCTCGAGCTCAGACCTTGTTTGTGTCCAGCACTGCTTGCCAGCCTCAGTATTACAGGGCTGTAGCCTGAAGGTAAACGCCTCACTTTATCCAGAAGAAATAACAAAGTCATGAAAGAATGAGCATCCCTAATGAAATGCATCAGACTTTTTTAATTCTTCATGTAGCATCACACTTCTTAGCATTTTCCAGCTAAGCTAGTAACATGTCCCAAAAAAGTAGAGTAAATTTACCAAAGTTCAGGAAACAGAAGATAAAGACTTTTTCTTCCCTTTATTCACATTCATGTTAATAGATGTTCACTTTTTCCTTGCATTAAACATATAGTTTCAGAAGTCACACAGTCCACTCCTCCTTGTTTTGAGGGAAGGATAACTATATTCAGGGTTGTTTTAATCTGGTTTATAAATCTTCAGACAGGTTCTGCAGTCCTCCTAGACAGTCTAACACAGTGCTTCATTTTCCTTAGCTATGTTTTGCTTTTCTGGCTTTCTATTCAGAATATTAACACACTAAGCATTCTAGGATATGAATATTCTAAATTCTCCAAATGTCCCACCATATTCTCTTCAAATGGAGCTTTTAATTTTTCCTTCCCACCCCAACACAAATCCTTCACTTCCCTTGATCTTATCCACCATAAGTGGTTTCTACAATTTTGTTCTTGTGGTATTTATTTAGCTTGGCTAAACCAAGTCCTTCAGCTATTCCCTACTAATCACTCATTATAAACCTCCTAGTGTTGTTATTCTCTTTCACTTTTTTTAAAAGGTGGTTACACTGTCATGAAATCTTTATGTCCCAAAATGGATGCATTACTCAAGGTCGACACAGTTAACAAAAGATAATGACCCAAAGTAGAGAAGAATTTCAATTTTTTTGAATATTTTACATTTCTCCTCTCTGAGGATTAGTCAACCAGCTCTAGGCTGTAAGAATATATCCATTTGGTTTTTGGTTTCACAATTATTTATTTTTGCCTGAATTTAGAGAAGAAGCAACCTTTTTTTTTCTTTCTTTTTTAGTGTAGGTTTTTGTATTTTTTAATTTGTATACTGCATAAAACCTGAGGAAACCATATATTAGCCATGTAGATTAGCTCTTACGTCACAAGAGACATCCCAGCACCTAATCTGGCATTTCAATCACTCTCTGTATGAAAGGGGGGAATTATAGCCCCTGCGGAAAATTTCTGAAGCAAGTCTCAGAGCCTGCATCTATCCTGAGAAATTTAAGAGTGCAGATATGACAGAGTATTTGAAATCTCACAAGACAAAAAGAAAAAATATTATAGTAAAGCACAATAACAAGAGAAAAAAAAAAAAAAAAAGAAAAAAACCCAAACCAAACAAAAAACCCCAACAACCCAACCCCCAAACCTTTAAAAAGTGATTTTCTGCCACTGTTGGGGCGGTCACGACACACACAGACAGTGCCTCCTTCAAGGGCCAAAAAGCCATTTATTAAACAAAGCTGCCTCTTTTATACACTTTCTGAAAGTTATCATTCACATTACAGATTCATTGGCTGCTAAGCTACTACAATAGACTCCTTGGCTATTGCTAACTGCAACATACTACCATTGGCTACCTATGGCAAAAGCATTCAAGCATTCAGAAAAATAACAGCTGCAGTTATGTTGCTGTTTTCTCCTTCTATTGTTTAACTTTCTTGCTTCTGTTGATGCTACATTCTCATAGGTAAAAACTAATTGTTTTTCTTCTCACGGACTTTTCTCACAGTCCTTCTACAGCCAAAGTAACAGGCCTGAGCCATAATTTTACAAAGACAACAAGGCCTTAATTTTATAAGGTTTTACTTAAATGCCACAATTTTCCTCTTATCAAAAGGTAGCAATGGTAATTTAGTACCAACCTGAATCAGGCTATGAAGGGTTGAATGACAGAGTAATATGAAATATCTTTGAAGCATGTGATTTTTTATTTATTCCAGATTCTTTCATCTCTGCATTCAGATGAGATTATGACTTCATGTGTCTGTTGAACAGGTATGGATGCACCAGTCACACCACTAAGTACTCATACAACAAAGGATAATGTAATATGGCACAGAACAGGCTGCAATACAAAACTGTAGTCAGAGTCACTCAGAAACCCTAGTGTGTGCATAACCATGCATGACTTTTGTAATTTTCAGAGGTATCTTTTTCACTGGTACACTGAAATTATTCAGGGTAAGCACACTTTCTGTATTTTTTTTTAAATTTATCAAGGAAATCTACAGAAATATTAACACATTACACAAAACATGGATTTCTCCCAAAAAGCATCTGAAAAAATAGTTCTGTGTGCTCAATTGATTTGAGTATAATGTTGACTGGAGAAACAGATACTCTTATCTGCAGAATTTGAAATATATCTTGATGACCTGACTTTTCTCACATTTGAAGAAAAATTTTTTTCCTCTTTATTTCTCTCCTATCACCCATAACTTGATGTATAATCTTTATTAGTGAATTGGTATTTAGAATGTACCACTGGCATCAGCAAGATTTGAAAATTCCTCATCTTCAGCTGTTGAGCTTTAGCCAGTTCGTTTGCCCAAACGCTGCATAGCAGAGTTATGAGTCAGCAACCCATGGTCTCTAAATAGGAATCCAGTGGGAGGCAGACACTAGTTGTCCCTGATATTTCAAAGGCATTGCTGACTAGAACTGATTGAATTTTTTTCCAAGATTCTAATTATTCAGCATCCGTATCATTCTGGTTTTCATCAGTGTACATGCTTACTAAATTTTTGTCACTCTTCAGTCAACTCATTTATAGAAGAATAGCCAATCAATAACTCTTTCAGTGATTAGTGATTAAAATTATCTGTGAGCTACTTTTAAAAGTAACAAACCTGCATGTTCAGTGACTGTTTGAGTGTCCTGTTAGACTGTTTATAACAACTTCAAATCTTTGATTACTTCATTTGAAAGAAAGCCCCAAAATGTCAAGAATAGATATTTAGCAGATCTTCCAGAAGTCCCAAACAATACAGATTTAATGCATACAGGAAGCTTCTAAACCATAACCAGGGGGATCATTATAAAAACAGAAGTCCCAGCTGCTGAGAGCCCAAAAACACAGCTTGTGGGAATCACTGCAGCAGAATGGAGAGCAAATAGTGACCACTGGATTCACCGTACTTATACTTTGCTGCACAAAGTTCCAGGGAGGAAGAACCAAGTTTGTATCTGGTAAAATGTACTTCTAAGTACATAGTGACCTAGACATAGCTTCAAATTTCTTAAGGAAAACACACATGCACACATGTACACTCCTCAAGACTTGGCATGTTTAAGAGTGCAGGGAAAAATAGGATTTGTTTAGTCTTAGAGAACCCAGCTTTGTGTTTCCCTTGCACATCTGACAGCAAAAATTTAAAATTCAGATGAAACATGAAAGGAGGAAATCATTTTGGCAAGCTGACCCCTTTCATCATGAAGAAAAAAGGGACAAGATCACATTGAATTGCTCTCACTGACAAGAGGATTAAATACCCAGCCGAAACAAGCAAGGGCAAAAACTGCTGCCTGACCTAAGGAATCATCTGCCAACACATTGATTCCTGAGGGAACTAAAGAGCAGGAGGGAGAAAACAAGTTTCTAACTGTGACCAGACCTATCACCTTGCATTTCTAGGTTCACACCTGGGAAAGGATTTAGAAACAATTCACCTGGTGCGTACAGATAAGCAGTTTGTCCTTAGAAGAAAAGAAAATGCAACTATGTATAGAATAAGGTACAGAACTAAGTCTGGTGGTTTTTCCTGCTCAAGATAGCAAACTGAGTCTTCATTTTAAATCATTAAAATAGTTAAGTAAAATTGTTAGTACCATGTACTGGGTTAAAGGAATCGTAGATACTTATAATATTTTCAAGAATGCTTTGGTTATATACTTAAATAGGAAAATATGGCTCCTCTGCCCTTCCAACAAGATGTGCATATCACGCCCCTAAAAAAATTAACTGTACTGATGTGTCTGCTTAACTGTCTCCACATCATGGTCCAAATGCTCTGATACTTAGTCTAAATTCCTCTGGCAATACCAAAGATAATTATTAGGCACTACAAAACTAATCTCAGACAGCGAGACAATTTCAAGTGATGGATATATCCAGACCTGGAACTGGACAAAGCTGGTTTTAAGGGTAATCATCTAAATTCAGAGATGATGAATGACCCAAGATACTGATAATTTGTTGCAACACCCACACACACCCCTTCCTCCTCAATGAGGGTGAAACCTCTGGCTTCAGGAACCAAAGCAGGGGAAGGGTGGACACCATCCCAGGAAAGAGACAGAAACCAAAAGGTATGTACAGAACAAGCTTAACCATATTATTATTATTGAGACTTTTCCTGTATAAAAACATTCTAACTGTAGAATTTTTTCTTTTCCAGTAACAATTAGACAATTAGATCTAGACCAATAATGATTAGAATTTTAAGATTTCAATTATAGTGACATTACTTTCTTGACTTTATGTGTGTGTATATACCTATATCATAAATATATATAACATATATTTCTTACATATATATGTAGAATATGTCCTTCGTCTTTGCTCATTATCAAGACATTGACTGCAACACCATAAGATAAGGGTTGATTTTGGGGAGTTTTGCAGGAACATAAACCCTTAGACTATAAAGAGGGTTTTCTAAGGAAAGTAGCTTATTTACAAAAAACATACAAGTCCTTTCCTGTTAACATGAAATGTGGACAACCTACTAAAGTTAGTCATTGCTAACCCTCTGGGTGGTGGCTCAGGTGACTCTGATCTTTTGTTCCAAGCACTCCTCAGGAGTGTCCAGACATATCGTCTCCAACTTTTAAAAGGCATTATAAAATAAGCAAGTGTGAATCTGGCCATATAATTTCATCTCGTATATACTAACAAAAGGAGTCCTCAGACTCTCATTTTGACAGGTATTACAGAAGATTCATTCTTGCCACGTGAAGAAGCAACAGCAACAGCTGGAGTATGGTGGTTTGATCAGATTGACATTAAACGCAGGAGGCCAAAACCAATTTTTATTTCAGGCTGAGGGAGGAAATCTTCACCTAGTGATAAGGAAGTAGATGACATGAAGACTTTTATTACTTTGGATGTCTTTTGTTTTGTAACTTCAAGCAGATTATTTCACCCCCTTGATACTGTGTTCCTCTCTTACTTAAATGTTTTGTTCACTGCAGTTATAGGTTTTTAAGTCATGATTTGCATTTAATTTAATTTAATTTAATTAATTATTTAATTAATTTATTTATTTAATGTATTTAATTATTTCTCATTATTTGCATTTAATGCTAGTAAAGTATAAAGTTAATAGGTTCCTAATCTGAATCGAGGTATCTTGCTGTGGCCATGGTACACAAAGACAACACAGTTTCTTTGAGGAGGCAAGAAGGTTTTCAGTGAATGAAAGAAAGATTATTTTTTTGGCGAAGGAAGAATTGCTGAGTACCAGAAACACATAGGCAGATATTGTTTAATATTTAATATCTCTACAGGCAAAAGTACCAGCTCAAATACATATAATGCATTTAAATTGCTGCTCTGGGGTGATGCTGATAGTTTGTAACTATTATATCTTCAGATCGAGAAGAGCAGTTTCAGATCAAGTTTAACACAGCTTTACCTAGTGACCCTGAGCAAGTGCTGGATTGCTTACTCTGACTGTGTCGCTTGTAATGAGTGACTTTAATATCTATGCTAATAAAGCTTGCTACATTTCCTGTATAAGCTTGACACAAGCCCCAGTGGCAAAGAAGGAACAGGTATCTAAATTAAACTGAAAATGTCTAGATTGAAAATGAAGGAAATTATATTAACCAGTCACCTGTGGGTACATGTTATATGCTACCCTGTGCTGAGTTTGCTGGTACGAGTGTCTGGCATACTAATGTACGTCAGTCTTTGACAAAGCAGATTAAGAGCATCTCCATCACTGAGAGGAGACAGACTGGCACTCCATCTTAGCAGTTCACTAAAATCTTTCTTTTGCTACTGGCAATTTCCTTTGCTGCAGACCTTTTGTCTGACATGGGATGGGGCTTGTCCTATTGCTTCCTACAAGCAGCACTAAAGTTTATGACAGATAAAATCTTCAGATAACATATGAAATTAGTTCCAAACAGAGGCAGAGCACAGTATTGAAGTGGCTTAGAGGTGGCTTGAGTTGGTGAGCCCAGGTTGTACTAAACGAGAAGGCTTTATTTACATAGAGAGATGTAATTGGGTTATAATTCTGTAAGAATTATATACCAATGTCTTACATCTTCCTAGTGCTATAATTGGGTTTTTTGAGAGTGCCCAGAAGCCTTCATTACAGAGTAGGATAAAAGCACTGTTTTAGTTGTAAAATACAGCAAAACAAGGTTAGCACATCCAGGTGGCCCAGGAGACAAAAGACACAGAAGGCTGAATACTCTAATTTTCTTTCCAGCCACAGAATTCATTCTCTGCCTGATATTTTTCCTGCCATAATTTCTATATTTGTAAACAAGAATTTAATTTATTTCCCAATACAGTGCTACAAAACCAGAGAAAAAAGTAACGTTGGAAGAGATTGGGCCACATATGATATCCCAAACTTTTCACAAGTTGAAGCTGATCAGCTATATTTTGTGCTGAGCAGACCTGCTCCTGGAATAGAGGCCACAACAGAGTAAAGCAGTTCAAACAGAAGTACCAGGTGGTGTAAAGCTAATTTTTACTCTGTCTTCTTCATGTTGTCTTCACTTAAGTAGGATTAGTTGGGCTTTAAGTGAGTATAGGAATTACATCCAAGAAGGGCAATGATTTGGAATGCTGCTGCATTGTAGGGCAGATCAGTGCCAAGATGAGTGAGAGGGATAGAAAAGGAAGACATTAGCATGTACTTCAAACAGACGTAGCAAAAGGTTCTCGGACAAAGTGAATCTAGCACACGTTCAAACTCTTATCAGTAGTTTGAAGAAAACTAGTGTCTCCACTATGGCATAGAGAGAAATATTATTTTCTACCTCTTTCTCTATGGTTATTCAGTCAGAAACTCTAAAGAGAACAAGAAAAATCTTGCTCAATTATACAGAAAAAGTGGTGACGCATTGCATTCTTATGGAACTTTGTTAGTCCTGTGCTGCCTTTATCATATCTTTTGTAGTATACCTTCCACAGTATCACACAGCACATTCATTTTCTTTAGGAACATTGCTGCATTTTAAAAAAATAATACAAAAAGAGTAAGTGAGAATTTATTTTTTTATTCATGCCAGGATTGATCTTGAAACATTCTGATTCTTTAAAGAAGGACATTTCAGAGTTTATTATAATAAAGATGCAGTTTAATTTTTCTAAATTGAAATCTATAAACTATTATAAGTAGCAAAATCAATTAATCATGGAATTATTACATAAATCTTGGCTAGATTTGAATTCAGATGGTAATGTTTCTAAAACCTCACAGAAAATCTTGCCAGAAAGGAGAAAGTCAAAGGAAATTAATTAAATTGAAAGTATAAAATAAAAAGAACATAAAGATTTCTGGAATGATCAGAGTAATGTAACGTGTCCTCATGAGGAAACCAACATTCAATGCAAATTGTAAATGTACACTTAATAGGTGACTTATGACAGGTACATTCTTTATTAAACTTCCACTCATGATTTTGGTTATTTCTGACAAATTGATGTTGAGACTTGCTTCTAAACAGCACTATCAGGTCAAAGTCATCTTTCAAATACTTTGAAGTGTTCTAAGTTGACATAAACTGTTTGCAGTGTATTATGATAGAGATGTGCTTCAGTATCAAAATAATTTTTTAAATGAGAATCAATTTTGGAAATTATCTTTGTCTTGTGTTTACCTCTGTGCATTTTTGTCAGAACAAAAACTTCCAAGTTTTTCCTCTGTGTTGCAAAAGTGATTGCAATTCTTGAACAATAATTTTCATATTTAATCAATTTACTTATTTTGTAGGCTTCCTGAAGTTTGTATTTCCCTGCTCACTAACACAGAATCGTTGAATCATTGAGGTTGAAAAAGACCTCCAGGGTCATCGAATCCAACCCGTGACCGGTCCTCACCTTGTTAACCAGACCAGAGCACAGAGTGCCACATCCAATCATTCCTTGGACATCTCCAGGGATGGGGACTCCACCACCTCCCTGTGCAGACATTTCCAATTCTTGACCACCCTTTCCATGAAGAAATTCCTCCTAATGTCTAACCTAATACAAAGTGGAGAGGCACCCCCCAGCCAGCTTTCAATATAATTTCTCTGAAGATATCAAAAAAGTTTTCTTTTCAGTAGATACTAGTTCTGCAATCAAATGCAAGCCCATGCAATTTTTTGTTACACCAAGAGCCCATTTGAACTAGGATGTCTGCCATGATATTGCCTAGGGTTAAGCTGGAAATTAATGCAAGGTGAATTCAGGTGAAGAGGTAAAGAGCCTGAGCTCTGGCAATAGTCTATGTCTTCTTGCTGAGTTTACTCATCTCTCACTGACTGAAAAACCTCATTATTTCATTTAGAATAAGGCTGTATCCATGGGTTATCTTACCCCGTGGTATTTCAGTCCACATGGTTCTCAGTCAGTCTTTTTATCTGACATATATGTAAGAGTAAGCAAGAATCTTCAGACACAATTTAGCCCCCAAACAACATGTGCTATTGAGGCCACAATAATAACTAGATAAAAAACTTGATATTCTTCATCAAAATCTGATTAATTTTTATTCATATTTTCCCTAACATTAGGAACAAAACACTTCTCTGAAGTAGTCTGAACTTATCTTCATATGTTGTTATAGTCTGAACACACTAACTCGTAAACAGGCTTATAAATGTTTTGTAATTCACTAAATGATATTAAGCTAGTAATCCCTCTGGTCAGAATAAGGAAACTGAGTAGAGAGGACTGCCTAGGAGAAAAGCAGCAAAAGCAGGCACACTTGTATAACCCCTGTGTTTGTAACAAAATTTTCTTCTGAACTCTGTTGTTTATGTGGTAAAAAGCTTGGTTTAGGGCATGGGGGAAATGAATAGAGTTAGTACGAACTCAGGGGAAATTCTCTTTAATAATGCACATAATAGAACATCAGTACTTGTTGTACCTTGTCTCTCTTCCTTCGAGTATTTAGAGATATTAACAACCGTCAAACCCATCACATTTACAATAGTACACTTTGCTGCAGTGATTGAATTTTTTTCAATTTTCTTGTCTTTGCAATCTATTTCAGGATGCATTTGTGTCTGTATCACACTGCAAATATCACATTTATCACATTTAGCACCACAATGGAAAACAAGGGTACAAATTAAGTTCTCGGAAGATACCAAACACAGGTCAGGAGTACTGACAAAATAGGAAAGCCAGATTTAATATTCTCTAGTGGTTTACAAGTGTTTACAGAATCTACCCAGTTTCCTGGCCCCATGTAGTCAGCTGCTCTCATGACAGAAGGACTTACTGAAACACAGCAGAATATGCTGGATGAATATTTGTTTTTCTGCATAGGAGAGGGACACCTGCTTGGAAGGGATATTGAGGACAGGAAGCAGGATGTGTTCCAACAAATCATTCTGGACAGCTTAGCTGTATTTAACCTCAGTAAAAAGAAAGATGGTCAATCGTATCTGAAAAGCTCTTGACATTAAGGTCATTCTTAGGTAAGAATTTAATTCTATTCTTGTTTCTGTTGACCATTTGACACTGTAAGATAATAATTGCAGAAATAATTGTCTGAGTGATGTATGTCATGAAATCTCTTTTTTTCCCCTCTTTTCTTGATGGAAAATTGAGTTGTAGTATTTTTAGTCCTGTTTTTTATTAAAACATAACTACATGAAAAATTTGATTAGTTGAAAATACAAAAGATATAAACCAAATAGTACAGTAACTCCAAAATATGGGGATTAAACATGTTAAAATACTTCCAGATTATGAACATTTCATATAAAAATGCCTTCAGTGTGAGGCATCATCTATATCATGATGACCAATATGGGCCACTAGCCCTGAAAGAAGTGTAAGAAGATTTGATGTGTTCAGGAAGGGCTCACACCATGTTGCTGTAAGCATTCTCAGTGCACTTCACATTAATAATGAAATCAAGCTTTTTTTGGTCTCATAACTATCACCTATGTGTTATAAGTTTTGAGCTGTATCCTTACTCGTTATGATATATTCATCTGTTAGGAGGAGTTTAAAGAAATGGATAGGCAAAGAAAGGTTAGTCTCTTATACATGTGAATCATAGGTATAAAACATGTTTATATTAGGAAAAAAAAATGAGGTAAAAGAAATAGAACTTCATGTTAAAACAGAGGGGGCCTGCCTGTACTAAATTTCCAGTCTTTCAGAGACACAAAGGCACAGGAAAGCAGAAATTCATGAATAAGTTGCATCCAAAGGAAACTAGCACTTAATTGTCTAACAACAATAAAGCTTGGTTTTGGGGATATTTCATAGTTGGGAGGATCTATTTTTCCATGTTTGACAGATGATGCAAAGAAACTACAGTAGAGAATTGCAGGTGTTTCATTTGTAGCAATGGGATCACTACAATAGTCCTCACTGAATAATCCACTACTGTTTAAAGCTCAAAATGCTCTTGTTTTAAGAGTATTTTACAAAACACTTCATACAAGGATTATCTTTATCTGAATAAATATCTTACTATTACACATCAATTCACATCTTCGAGCTTGAGTTATCAAGTGTCCCATCAGTGGACAAATGTTTTTTATTTTCCATTTTACTGCCCATAATTTTAAAGAACTCCCTAAAGTTTCTTGAACTGTCTGAGGGAATTCATACTGAATAAGGTTTCTTTAAACTCTACTAGTTAAATATATAATTTTCTCTGATTTTATGGATCATTGCATCCTCAGCAGATTGTTTTTAATTTTTAAAGGTCTTCTGCTTTTTACATAAGTCTTTATGACTTAATCAAAGTGGCATCTGTTGCCCTTACCTGCACTTGGAATCACACCTCATTTAGTAATTCTTAATGTTTCTTGATATTTTTTACTTGGGAGAGAAGCTGGTTTTGTGTTGAAGCTTTCTTTTTTTCATAGATGTTAAAAAAAAAAAATTTGTATTCAAAAAATTCTATTGCCATTTATATTCCCAAAGAATCACATACATAAGCCAAATAGTGCATTCTTTTCTCTTAGTACTTATTGTGTTTCCTCATAACACATTGAATTCCATTCAACATGATGTAAGCTAAAATGGGTTGTGTAACAGGTGTTTCAAAGACCTATGTTGATGCCAGCAAAGCTATATTGGAGGAGTTTTTAATTTCTCTTTTTAAATGAACAGTGTTTTTGTCATTTACTGTCAAGAGATGCAACATATCCCTCCTGTAAATACAGGTTATTTGGAGTAGCTATTACCTATGTTACTGCTGAGTAACTGCACTAGGATGTTTGTGTACTTGCTGGTTTTAAGTTACACACCTGGAATTTTACTTTTTGTAGCTGCAGCCATAGTATTATCTCATGATGGTGCCTGTGTTGACTTTAATTGTGTTGGGATCTGGAGCCAGCCCTGTGTGATGTATCATGAAAAAGGTGCATTCAGTTTTTTTTCCTGAGCTTTGCAACACCCTATCTATTCCTTGTTCTATGCTTCCATAGAAGTATAGGAACTGTACCCATCTGTGTTATACTGAATGACAGCAAATATAATCTTGAGAATCATAATACATCTTCCTTTAGAGCTGAACTATCCTTCACGTACAACTCTTTTAAGCCACTAATTTCTGGTAGTCCTGGGGCCAACCTTTTTCATGGGCTTTCTATAATTTATTAATACTGTTCAGAGGACGCTTTTCTACTGGCTAAGTGCTTGGCAAGTGTTTTAATAGCAGAGGCATCTGTTCATCTGAATATTTTTTTTCATATTTTGTCCTTTGTAAAATGCTGCAAGGGAAACTGCTACAGGAATTTCACTTCTGGGATTCTGTATTACTTTCACATCAGACCTTTGTAATTGTGTGGCCTTGCACTGCAGACTTCTCAGTACAGAAGGCATCAGGGTGTCAGGAATGTTCTCTAAGGAGCAGTGATCAGCTCTAACTAGTACTTGGTGTCCAAGCAAGATGTATACTGTATACTCATGAGACTTCTGTAACTGTTGCAAATAACACTTTTTTCTCTCAGTTTAATTTTACTTCACTACTGTCATTGATATTGAGGTTAGCTGGCCTCTTTCCTGCAACAACTCTCATGTTGCTTTATTATCATTTTATTTTAAAGTGACAGTTCCTATTGAGGGGAAACACATTTTCTTTCTTCTGCTTTTTCAGCTTTTCAGCAACATCACATAATTTGGCTAATCTCAGTATTGATCTTGATTAAATCACACCTGTCATGAATTCTAATGCTTTTTTTGCGTAAAGGCTTTGAATTGTTTTGATTTTCACTTCATTCAGGCCAAATTCTGATGCTTTCTGGTTTTAGTAGGTGATCAGTGGGACTTGCTCAACACAAACTTCCAGTCTGTTGTGAATTAGTTTCTGTCACTGCTGCTGGTGGATAGTACAATCAGATTTCTATCATCCATGCTGCTTAATGCAAGAAAGACCCCAGTGACAGTTTCACTACCCATTAGTTAATATTATAGTACTTTCCCCTTTTTTTTTAACGTCTCTTGTGCATAAGCTATACAGAGGACACTCAGTCATTTTCCTATGGAGATTATGAGCTGGCACCATTCACATGGAGCACCCAGGACAAGAATATACTGCCTGACAAAAAGTAAAGTAGTTACTCTGCATTGCTGCTTCCATCTCATGAGTTGACATGTGTGGTCCACACGAGTTGCCTCCTAACTTTTCAGTTATGCCACATGTGCTGTTTTGGACACTGTCTTTAAGTACAATCATTACAATGAAATCAGGAAATCAGGAATTTCTAGATCATCTCTTTTGGGAGACATCTTTTTATGGATCTGGGTCAGCCACTACGCCCTGTGTTTTAGTTCCCCTATTGGGAACCATTAATAATGATGATAACTTTCTGATTTTTTTTTTTTTTTTGGAAGTCTAAATCAATTTAAATTGAAAACATTTTTAGGATAAAAAATCCCTGTCTCTGTGGATATTGCATATACTGTATAATAAGAGTATTTAATATACTGTATAGTAAGAGTCTAGTCTTCCCATTAAGATTTATAAAATTTTGCAAAGAATATAGAAATTATTTCCCAATTTACTAGTTTCGTAATAGAGGATTAGTATAAAAAACACTACTGGAACAAGTGTTGGCAAACTCAAACCTTTTAAAAGCCTTCTTTTTAGCCATTTACTTTGCATAGGGCCCATTGCAACACTAACTAACCAGCAAGAAAAAAAGGAAGGAAAAAAGATTGGTGGGGTTTTTTTATATTAGATTTTTAAAAAATATAGTCTTAAATCATATGATGAGGTACAAATTGGCTCACTTCTATGATTTCAGTAAAAAATTAGAGATGGTATTTTAAAACAACCTCTGAGTAAAGGAGCTATATCTGTTAAAATTTCCTCTCTAAAGTAATTTTTTTGTGGAGTAATGTGGGATATGCCCAGCCACTGCCCTGGAGGGATCTCTGCTGAGATAAGAGATTTTGCAATCGCCCAGCAGGACTCCCTGGAAAGGCAACTACTTTGGGTCATGGCGAGGAAAGGTAGACCCACAATCCTTTGGGAGACCCTATGCAGATCCTTTGTAACCCATTGGTCTGTCCCAGACCCTCTGTAATCCATTGGTCCCCTTGCTGATCCCCTGTATCCCTATAAAGGCAAGCTCCCTCGAGCCCCTCGGGAGAGAACTCGTCCCTGGCTTCCCTTCGCCGGAGGGAACCCCCAATAAAGCTCCCTTCGTGCGGAACCAGCCACACGGGCCTTCTCGTCTCTCTCTCCGGTCTGGTTTGGCCTGGAGGCTGCCCTGCAGAGCTGAGCTGGAATCACGAGCTGATAATCACTAAAGAGCTGATAGCTTCTGCAAGGGCTCCTCTGCCAGCAGCTGAGGGAAGACACCGGACCTTGGGCAGGCGATTCCTTTCGGGACCATCTCCCCGGACCGGTCACCTCTTCCTGGGTCACAGCCTCGGACCCCACCACCAGCTGTAATACAGTAAGATAATCTAGACTGCCTTCAGCAGAAAGTTTTATTTCTTAGCAAAACAACATCTCTTGCTCTATATAGTCTCAACAGAGATTCTCTTGTATGTTTTTTATATAACATAATACTCCATGGCTGAGAAGGCACCCCTCTTGGAACCTATGATCATAAATTTCTATTTAAATGAATTGTTTTCTCAATGGAGTTCCCCCCAAACTTCTGTTTTATATATAGTTATATATTCAAATATGTAATAAGAAACAAGGATTGTGTGTGTTTATTTTTCTACCTATACTTGAAAAAAGTAGGTTGAATCTCCATGTAAAAACTATTTATGCTACTGGTAGTGTCAACAATGTGTTGCCTTATAGGACACAGATAATTTCAAGCATTTGTCTTGAACTTTCAAGTGCTGAGTATGTTATCTGAGCATACATAGCAGATAACTTTTTTCTGTGAACCAAAACATTCAACAAAATGCTTAACTCACTTTCATGCATTCAAGTGACTGCAAAAAAGAAACAAAAGAAACAAAAGAAAAAAACCACATTTATTCTTCCCTTTCAGACAATAAAATTATAAAAAAAGTAATAAGTATGAAATTACAGAGAAAATCAGAACGTAATTCACGGGAGAAATAATTTGGATTTCCTCATGTAATATTATGAAGGTACAAAAGTCAGAGATCAAGTGAGCAATAGCTGTGCAAAGCAACTGAAAACCTAATGGTCATTCTCTATGTCTTGTAGAGATGGAAATGAGAGAAAGAATAAGAATTTAACGCTACAGCTGTGATTGCTGAACGTATTGGTGTTAATTCTGGAGACAGGTTTCCTGATATGTTTGGGATTTTTTAGCCCCTTGGATTTTACATTTCCTTAAGAAATTTCCTTGTATTGTTTCCGCAGTATGACTGTGGATCAGTTTAAGATGACCTAAAAAAGTAGAAACTGCCCTTTGTTATTTCTTTTATACCAGGGGATAGAGTAGCTGGCAAACGGCAATAATGTTAGGTTTCCTTGTGAATTTTCCTGCAGTGTCTGTATGGTTTTAATTTTGCTCATTTCCTTCATTATATCACATTGCATTCATGCACTTATACTACCTCCTGCAGACTTTATTTTCAGGTGATTAGAAGCTGTTGGCTTTTCCCAGATGCAATGCAACTGACATATTCTGTATTAGACCATTCATTGATAGAAAAAGACAGTATTTTCTGCATCTATAAAGAGCTTGTTTTGCAAAGAGTGCTTCAGGCATGTTGAGTTTAAATATATACAGCTGGTAACAAAAATAAGTGGGGAAATAGAATATAATCAATGGAAAAACAATTTATATTGTTTCATATTTCTGGTACAGCATCCTTTACTGGCATTCATATATACAAAGCATATTTTTTCTATGGAATCAGGTACTTAAGCAGGAAAATTATACATATTAGCTTCCATTGTGCAACATTTTTTGCTTCAGTCTGTTAGGTGTATGCATTCCCATTTTTAATGCAAGGTATACAAGTGTCAAATAAATTTTACAGCCTAGCCTAATAGAGTCTAAAATGTGTTAGGGTTACACCAATGCATTCATTAATTATTCAGTCTTGAACTGTTTTCTTCCAAAGAAAATCAATAATTTCATTTCTTTTTATCATTACCAGCTTCAGAATGACCACTCATGTCCACAACATCATTTTACCGTACTAGAAATTTGAATTGCTACAATTAACAGTAACTTAACAGAACAAATAAATGAATTTTCCCATTTCTTGAAGGTATTCTAGAGTATAAAATTCTGATTAACAAGATAATAATCTCAACATTCCTTGAACTTTACTCTCTTTCTGGTAAATATTAGCAGTTTATTCCATGCCCTAGAAGCAGATGTCTTCTTTCCTCTTAAGGACCATACAAATGGTAGCCTAAATGAAGTATTTATCTGTCCAAATATTTTCTGTTCTATAGTTGCAGTCAGCTTTCTAAAAAAATACTAGTAAAATGTATAATGGCTAAACATGGAAAATTTTCTTCTTTTTTTCCATTTTGAGAAGCATTTAATTATATTTGTTATGTGACTACATTGAGTAGTTTCTTTACATAATAGTGGTGAAGAGCAAAGATTAAGATTTTTTCCCTTTTTGTTAGTGTCACAAACTGAAAGTCTGAGATACAATAATCAGAGATGCTATGAAATTCTTCACTGAACTTATCTGCTTCACTGGGCCTGATTAAAAATCTCCAAACAATATTGCTAGTCGTGCAGCAACCCCCAGGAATCATAAAACAAATCCTTAAAATTATTCCTGTACTGGATGGCTAAAATAAAGGTATTCTATTTTCCTGTTGGAATGTCAATTCTCTGGAAAGTAGCCAGAAATTTTACCAGATTCAAGAATTAATTACAGTTGGATTTATAGACTGGTTTTAAAAAAGTAAAATACCTTAGGCTTATGTTTTTCATAAATTATGCGTGGTGATTTTAACACCAGCTGGAAATTAAATTCCAAATAAGCCACTGCCCTTCCCTTACCCCTTCCCATAAGGAGAAAGGGACAAAAGCAGAGACTATGGGTTGAAATAACTATTTACTGAAAGCACAAAGCAATGCAACAAGAAATGCACAGTAACAATATTAATAACCAAAGTGTACAAAAAATGAAGGTGCTTTACCCACAGAAAGATGTTCAGCACCTCAACTTGAATAATTAGAGAATTAGGAAAGTTCTCATGTCTTTCACCTAGTAAGAAGCTTCTCTTAATTTTGATAATTTATTGCAACTTGCACTTGTATTGCAGATTTTAGTTTTTATCCACTCATCTCTCTTGTAAGGAACCGTTTCATTTTGGAAAATATTGACAAGAGGCACACTGGCTGGTTTTTCGCTTTCAGTTTTTATTTTTGAGGTGTTCCATTCCTGGATATAGTTTCAAACAGTATAGCAAATCACATCAATAATGAGCTAATTCACGTGCAACATACAGTTGACTCGGTTCACACAAGTATTTTCTGTTCAGTAACACAAAACAGTTTCACAAAGATTTGTGGCTTGCGTAGTCAGCTTCTTACTCAGTATAGGTTTGAGGGGGTTTTTTTGGTTTTCATAAGCTCTGTTTTAAGTCTCTTACAAACCGATTTGCATGAGCACTTTAGTACCTCACTGTCCATGATTATATTTATTTTGTGAACAAGACAAAAATGGGCCATAAACCTTCCATTGCTCTTTGTAACTTAGAGCATCTGCTCTATTAATGAGCACCTGGTTGGGTAACTTTGACATCTGTGAATCTCTCAGTTGATGAACTTGCCCTTACTGAGTATGTCAGCAGAGACGATGAAAATCTTAGATCTATTTCACAGTCTTTTTTTGGTAGTCCTATGTACCTTTGCCAAAGTTGAATTCTGGTTGTGTGGCTTCTGTGCACTTTTTTTCTTATTTGTACAGCCCTTTTATTTTGTAGCACCTACCAAAACCCAATGTATACCTCCGATGCTTTCATGAAAACTGTAAAGAATATATTTGCTAGTGATATGTAGGTTTCAAGGAACAGGAATACAAGGAGAGTTTGACAGGCAGCTGATTATGTATTATGTATTATGCTCCTGGTAAGCATGAGTGCCAAAATGTTTATAGCACCTTGTATCATTTGAAGGTCAACATGCCTTTAATGAAAAAAAGCAGAGTGGAAGCATATGAGTTTCAATCAAAACTATGTCACAGGATTTAGGGAAAGTTTCAGATAATTATGATTTTTTTCCAGCAAACATGCAGAAAAGAAAGAAACAGTAGAAGTAATAAGGCTTTATCTCCTGTCAGAACTGTTTGTTTGTTTTGATAATATCATCTCTCATTTCTCAACAAACATTTGCAAACCAGTCTGAAAAGATGAAAAGCAGACAAGCTATATTACAGCTGTCACTTCTGGGAACTTTTATTTTCCCTTGAGACAGAGATCTTCTCCATCTAAGTTTGAATCAGTGAAGTAAACAGATATGTAATCTTTGATTACAGCTATAACTGAAATGTGTATATGTGTACATGTGTTTGTGAGTGAGTGTGTGAGGGAGTTATGGATGCTCCCACCTGTACTTGTCTCCATATGTTTATGTAGAAACATACAATGCAACTTCCACACTGAACCAAATCAATACACAGTATTTTGCTTTGTGATCTCCAGGTAAAATACCCATTCTCTGCAAGTAATTTTAATAATTTTTTTCATCCTCTGGTTAGTTTCTCTTTGAATTTTTTTCCTTGAGGCAAGGGATTCAGCTCTTAGACTGATACACTCTAAGCATAATGCCAATGTAATCTTTTATAATTCTGTGAAAATTAAAGTTCTTGTTCTACAATTAATTCAGGTTTTGCATGATCTTGCTGCCTGTCTCACAAGTTAATGTCCAAGCATTTGCAAATAGGATACCAATGAAATGTAAAATGCAATCTGGTTTTCAGGAGTATTATCCCATTGCAAGTTTTTTACTGGGTTTTGTCAAGCTGACTATTGTGATGACAGAGAGCAGATATCAAAACTTAGCAGATTTTAGATAGCCAGCTTACTTTGATTCTTCTGTTAGATGGCTTATCTCAGGAAAGATTAATCCACCAGCTTTTTTTTTAAAGGCTATGATGTGAATTTAATGCATGGAAAGGTTGTGATGGAACAAACGTCTCTGGGAGTGAAGCCAATATTTCTGACTTTGGAGCTGTATATATCAACATGTCCTAAAAGGAATTTAAAAGCAACTGGGTTGTGGGGGCAGTGCCTTGCTTTTGCTTTTATCATTCTTAAAGCTCTCTACCTGAGGCTTTCATATCTTGGGTTCTAAATAAAAAACCATTACATGAAAGGTCCTCTGACATGCTCTTATGAAATTATTCTCCCAACTTTATGGGCAGAGTTCAATTGATTAAGTATGCTCAAGGGAGATATTGAAAGATAGATTGTACATTTTACGGGACTTGCTTCTGAAGATGCATATCAAAATAAGTATTCACTGTGTCTATTATTCAAAAGCTACCTAAGAGTTAAATTTTGGAGGTGTCTCATCATCTGACAAACTGCTACTGAAAACTACAGAAGTCAGTACAGAAAAATAAACCTTCCAGAGTGGTACTCCCTCTCAGTCACAAGGAATTCTACAAGCAAAAGCACAGAGTGACCCACTGGAAATTGGATTTTTTTCCTCCATTAACTCAAGACAAGTGAAGAAGACTAGACTATACAGAATTTTTAGAGTAGAGAAGATTAATTTCATCCACCCAGTAGTCATGTACACCATGTAAGGATTTGGTTCTGAATTTTTAATCACAGCAAGAGTTTTAATGTTCTCACTCTGACTTTTCCTGTAAAGGTGACTTTTACACTCTTAAACTGATAAGTAATTGCCATCATCTGTAACATGAAAATACTCTAGATCCATCTACAGAGTTTATATATATACCCACCCACCTGAATGATTATCATGAGTTCTAATAACTTAAAGGCAGTAAATAAAATACCAAATTCAATTAAAGTGAGAAATGAAGTTTGCCTGGAATCAAAGAGTTAAAAAAAGAAGACGAAACAAGGGAATTGATTAATGATTTCATGCACAAACACTGTCACACACACTCGCATATTGTTTTATTAAAAGGAAGTAAACACCAATATGCTAACCTTAATTATTCTACATGGAAGTTTTGGGGTTTTTTTTGCAAACTAGCCTAATATATTTCATGTACTGTACAAAATCATACACAGTGCAGCAGTTAGAATGGAAGTATTATTACGCAATAAATACATTTTTGCAAGCCATTTAAGAAAAGCAAATTATTAGGAGAGGCAATTGCTTATCATATGGTCAACTGACAGAGTACAGACTCATGAATTATCCCTTTAATTAAAGGTGTTAATTGATCCATAAAGGAGCTTCCATATTCCTTTACCATCATGGCTACAAAGCAATATTATCAATATAATTTAAGACCTGTTAAAATCTTTCACTATGTTCCATTTAACTTTTTCATGCATTACTAAATGTGTCAATATTATATTTATGCATACTATACAATGTCTGGTGTAATTTTTTAGCTCAATTGCATATTTTCCTACACTTTGATCTATGCTGAACAAAGATCATCCTAATCACACAAAAATCAAATACAACATACAGTGAATTTCATTCTAAAATACAGATTGATAGTTAGGGAAAAAATTACTTCTGGAGTTATAACGGCCTAGTAGCAGGTGGATTTTAAACAATAACTTTAGAATTCTATTTTTGTGTTTATTTGTACTATTTTCTACAGAAAACAAAAATCAACCAACCAAACAAACCAAAAAACACCAAAGAAAATGTAGTTAAATCTAAAGAACCAAGAAGAGAGAAATCACCACAATTTAAGCATCAAATTATCCTGCAATATGTGATCGGTGATGATTCTGTGATACAGAATCACAATTCTCTTGAACTGCTAGGTGAGAACTTGTACATATCACTCTGAAGTATATTTCGGATTTCACCATTATTGTAGATAGCTGATTTCTCCTATTGAAGAGACTCTTAGTTCTGAATGATCTCATTCTCACAAGTGTCAGGAGAAAGTTAACTACAGATCAACATACAGTAGGAGGAATGCACTATGCATTCATTTTTTCAGCATGCAATTAGTTAGAAATATAGCTGTAGGCTAGAAACTACAGCTAAGCCTTCTTATCAGTGCCTTTCTATTGCAGAAATGTATGCTAAAAAACTCCTAAATAAATGAAAAGTTTTATACAACAGAATTCAAATAGAAACATCAATGCATGAGTGATTAAATAAATTTAAACAAGCAGCATTCTTTTTTAGACTGCCCTATCCTGACATGTTCAATGAAAGCTGAAGCATGTTGATCTGATTAATTTCACTGAGATTGTGTACTACTGAGAGATACTCAGACTGTCTGAATCAGAAAGGGAAAAGGGGAAGAATAAAATACTGGAAACAGCATGAAGATTTAAAAGTATCAGGCTAAAGGTAAAGCCTTTTTCTCAGTAAGTACTTTTATATTTATATAGACACTGGTGGACAGAGAAATCTCTGTAGCCTTCATCCATGCTTTGTTTTATTGACTGCTTCATGTATTTTATGCAAATTCCACATATTTCCTCATATGGAAGGAATGATTAAAAAAATCCCTAGAAGACAAGCAAAAGAAAAACAAAACCACAAAGCATCACAAAATGTGTAAGTGTTCTGCCAATAATTTAGAAAAATAAAGATATTTTTCAGCAGTTACATTAGATGTCTTTTGCAAATAACTATTTGAAAAGAAATTGGGCATGAAAATTTCATTAATATATATTGATAATAGTTTAGATTCTGTGTGTTTCTAGCTGCTGTTACTTTGTCCCTGCACGAAACACTTTGAGCTGAAATACACCCTGAAATACTTCAGGCACTATGAAATAGCAATCTACTTAACCAGGGCCTATGTGGAACAAGAACAGAATGCTACTTTTCAAACTGGTCATCTTACATTTCTTCCTTGATTATATTTGCATTATTTAATATATTCTTCTTTACATCTTTTTCCAATTTTCATCATGGCACAGACCAAAAAAAAGTCAGTAACTGCCAGATGTAAGCCGAGCAGACACCATGGGTAGTGTGAGTGTGCTGTGTTAGAGAGCATTTCATACAATCATTATTCATAAAAAGCCAAGCATTATTCATACAAAGCCAAACAGAAGAATACCAGTCAATTCTTGCTACATTTCATAGCCTGTATCTTGGCGTAATAGCCTCTGCCCTAATCAATATTTCCAATTGTGCCAGGCTCCTATAGGTGACATTAAAGTGAATGAGGATTATTTTGGGATATTACCATATTGACCAAACAATTATCTTGTGGAAACAGTGGATCATTACAGCCACTCTCCTTCTTAAATAACTAATTCAACATCTGAAACATGATCCTACTGCAGTGTCTTGCCACAAATGGCTTCCAAGTTCTCTACAAATCTTTTTCATAGAACCACTTTTGTTTTCACGTGTGAAAGAAAAATATGAAACATGTAAATTACAATTATAATGACAACTTCCTACTGTTTTGTTACATTTTGAATTTATTTACTTTTTAAATTGCTTACTAATTTTATGCCAAAATTACTTTTTGAGTTACATCTTCTTAAATTTGGTTTTATTCTGGAGTCAGATTACTGAATCATAGAATCATTAAGGTTGGAAAAGACCTCTAAGATAACCAAGTTCAGCTGTTGACCAAGAACAAAGCTTTGGGAGCTTTTCTACAAGTTGATTCTTTGACTTTTAGCCTCATTAAGATGAGGCTTATCTGAATTATTAGCTCGGGTTTCACAATGAATCTTTTCACACATGCGTATCTTAAAATTTCTTTTCATTGCAGAGCTAAAAAAACAATGCATTTTTCTACTTACTGAAGTCAATGAGAAGTTAAAATGCTTGATTCATCTGAAACACAGGCTTTTGAAATGCTGAAATACAGTTTTAGGATCCTAAAGTAACCTCTGACAACATTTACTATGTAAATAGTGTCTCTACAAGAAGGTGTGCAATTTGACAGTACAAATAAATTGGTTTTCCTTTTGGTTAACACACACAGAAAGCAACTAGAGCTGATCAACTACCAGCTGAAGCATGAATTTTCTGCCCCCTCCCCCACCCAAAAGGTCTTTGTTGGTCAGACAGCCCTTAGGGATCAGAAATGTGATTTTTGTTGTGCCTTGATGTTGGTTCATCCTCAGTGTTGCCGAGTTGCGGCCTTCTGACTCTGGTTTTCTCATGTCAGTATTTTTCCTCCTGAATCCTTAGCTGCTGCCTACAACAATCTCAACAATTACACTTGTCTGTTATGAGTTTTGTCATCCTAACAAAATTGAACCAGCACTTGGAACACAGAAACACCAGGTTGAAGGTCACATTAACAACGTCAAATTGGTTGGAAGATAAAAAACTGAGTATGCATCCCAGCTACAGGCCTAAATTAAATGGGGGTGTGGTTGTGAGAGGGGTGGGGAGGAAGAGCAAATTGGGTCCTGCTAGGAAGAAGTCTAGTTGCCATTCGAGGCTCCTGGTTTCTATGTGCCTTTCCAGAAACCTGCAGGGCTCCTAGGATATTGTCTGCCATTTCTGATGGGGATATCCCAGCTTCCCATTTGCACTGGACATCTCTCCTTAACCATGTAAAGCAGTTCCTGTATAAACACACTGTGCAGTAATGTAAGTTAAGAGTTTTGCATGTTTAGTGTTTTTAAATTTATTTTAAATATTTTATTTCTGTTTTTATAAAGATGCAATTCAAAAATTATATTTATTTTCATAAATTAATAGCGTGACAAAAAGAAAATATTATTTCTGAAATTTGGAAAAGCAAATCTTGTTACTAAAAGTCAAAGCTCTTTCTTGAGAAGAACCCATACCTTTCCCTACCAGACTCTGAAATTACTTTATGCACTGATTTTAGCCAAGATTTATTAGTGAAAGGATCTGTGCTTGGTCTGGGAACCAAAAAGTGCTAGGGTAGAGTCTTAGTGCAAGGACTTGTCCAGTGGTTCAAATGGAAAGTGGTTCAGACTGAAAAGTGAGACTTGCTTCATCATATCTTGTGTTGTCTTGAGAAACTCCTCTCCAGAATTTCCTTTAGAAAATTTCCCACCGTTACATAGGAACTTAGAAATGCTCGAGTCTGTCACAAACTGAAACTGCATTCTCCAACATGCTGTGCTGGTAATGTGTTCTATATGCATATGCTGATAGATATGTTTTCTTACAATCTTCATAATAATTTTAAGCATTATGAGCATGTCAATGACACTGATTTAACGAGCAAAGGGGAAAATGAGAGCAGGGATGAAATAAACAAATTAAGGAAAATTAATTCCTAATATTGATGCCATTAAATGTTTAAAGTAACATTTTCATCTTTTCAGGTTGAAATAAGTGTTTTAAGATTTCCATGGAAAATCTAGCTTTCTGATTAAATGTTACAAGTAATGGGAATGCGAACCAGCTGACACCAAGGAACATTTAAATCAAATATCCCAGTTTTTTCAATTACTAGAAATATATTTTAAAATGACTATATATGTCAAGTATGTGCTTGCGTGGTTATATTAATATAGATACATGTCTATAAAATATTTTTTATAATCAGGTTCAAAGTGTTCTCTCATTAGCAGCTGATGGTAAGATCTTTGATCATAGTTTTAAGGAGACTATTTTAATTACGTATACAGTTGTGTTTGATCATTATTTCTAAACTGTTATTTCTTTATCTTCACAATAGGTAATGAATTTAGTTCTATTATGACAGAATATTTCCAAACAGTGAAAAACTGAAATAGATAATAGAAACAAGATTGTAACTTTGAAATATTATTTAAATAGACAATTTTTTTAATAATCAAATAATTGCTTACATATATACATATAGATATAGATATATTCAAGTATATGTATATTTAGATACAGGTATACAGGCACATAAATTGAACACATATCTATGTAAGTTTGTTTTTTTTTTTAATCGGTGGGAACCCAGAATGCAGAGAATATTTCTCTGCCTGTTTTGACAGGTTTTACCCCCCTGGACAGTACTGGTTTTGACCTTTGTCCATGGGAAAATTTGCCTAGCCTCTGGGAAGAATTTGAATCTACAGTGGTGTGAATTAGGTGATAGAATACTGTGTGAGATTATCACAGGGCGAAAAATTTAGAGGTTTTAGGTCTATTTGCATAGTAAATAGATAAAAGCAGAAAACCTCAAAATGGAGGATAAGCTGTAGTTAAAAGCTTCTTCCTCCTTCTTCACTAACTCCATATTTTGCATCAATAGTGGTTTGGGATGATTGGATACAGAATTCCGCAGTTCCTGTCTACGTGATTTAGGAACTTGTTGGGCATCGGTAAAAAAGTGAAAATATCTTGCATTTTAAGCTTTCATTGGGTAATTTACCTTTACAAAGGCTGTGAGATCTTGATAAGTTGTCTTCTTGCTGCATTCTCTGCTCTGTGCTATGTCTAGGCCATGTCCGTGGCTTGTACTCCTTAGATAAGAATTAAAAACCAGCTATCTGGAGACTGAGAAGCATGAGGTCCCATTCGCCTCCTTTTTTCTCCTGGCAAAAAATCTGAACATCTCCCCCATCAGGGAAGACAACAATTAATAACGTGGACAGCATTAAAATCCCCTTTTGTCTCAAAGGAGTTTTGAAGATAATGGAAAAGTTACTTTCTTTATTCTTCTTTTACGCCTGTTTAATCTATTTCTTGACAATGGTCACCCTTCATCAATTATTTTTCATCCATTTTCTAGAAGTTACACCTGGTGCTATTGCTGGGAAATTATGCAGTCAGAGTTTCTTGTCAATGAAAAGTAGAAGTGCCTGACATGCACTTGCAATTGCTTGTACCTTAAATGGCCTCATGTCTTCCAACGGTTTAAAAACAAGGGAGGGCAACTTGGCACTGTCGGACTCTGCAGATTAAATTGCTAGGAAATGAATGAATGTGATTAAATCCAACATCATTGATGTCTGCATCTACTTCTTCTATTTCTAGCTACCAACACGCCAATACTTTGTTTGCCACAGTAAATATTGTGGGCATCCTGTACTGTAGCAGTGGGTAGAGCAATGTGGTAATAACCCTTTGTTAATTTTTCAGAGTGTCTGATATATCCATGTAATCTATCCAACTCCTATTCTGTAATCTTTTACTAATTCATGAGTATCCATGTACATTTATATGCTATGATGCTACACTGCAGGGAGACCGGTAGCTTAGCTAATCAATCAGTTGGTCATGGGAAAAAAATCCCTGTTTACAAAAAGCATAAGAACTAATCCCCTGATGGGTGGTAGATTTAGCTGAGATACAAATATAAAGAGAAGCTGAGGCTGTATCGCCTCCTTGATATGCAATGGGTTCTGTAACATGATACTTCATAAATCTGAAATGAGCAAGTAATGCTCAAATTGCAATCATGTTTTGACAATTGAAATAGAAAGAAAAAAATCCAGCAGTCATACATGTGTCAGAGACTGAAATATTGTAATTTATGACTTAAACATTTTCTTGAAGGACTTTTAAAACTGTATTGCAAAAGCTGCAAAAAAAGACTACTGCACCCTGGATGGGGCCCTGAGTGAGGCCTTACACCGCTCACTGATGAAGATAAGATAAAGTAACAACTCAGGGCTGGGGACATTCACTGAGCACAGGCTTAACACCTCCAAAGGTGGAGAACACAGCCCCAGGGCTATCAGCTGCCAGGCTTGCAGAGACCCTCACACCAAAGGGTGGGGGAAGGAGAGGCTTTGGGTATCTTGGAAAAGCCTCTGGTCAGAAGCTTATCTACAGCAGAAGGGGGTGACATGGCCCATCACAGGGGCCCCCCTCAAAGGGGTCCCCAGACCCTACACCAGAGCACCAGAGATGATGCAACAGACCCTCAGTGCTGCAAAGGACAGTGTGTCAAGCCAGCCCCTGCAAGGGAGATGTGGGCGTTCCCACCTGGCCCACAGTGTATATTAATCCACGGAGTTCTGTACTCATGGTGGTGTGTGGTGTGGTGGCATGTGGCAGTGTGGCCACGGCAGCAACGGGGGACCCTCACCACCATCAGACCAGATGGAATGGAGCAACGAGACGTCATTGGGACCCTCGGATGGGTGATATGCTTCCACCTAATCCCTGTCACCTCTCCCTGTTCCCCCACCCCCCATGCACACTTCTTTCTTTCTTTCTTTCTTTCTTTCTTTCTTTCTTTCTTTCTTTCTTTCTTTCTTTCTTTCTTTCTTTCTTTCTTTCTTTCTTTCTTTCTTTCTTTCTTTCTTTCTTTCTTTCTTTCTTTCTTTCTTTCTTTCTTTCTTTCTTTCTTTCTTTCTTTCTTTCTTTCTTTCTTTCTTTCTTTCTTTCTTTCTTTCTTTCTTTCTTTCTTTCTTTCTTTCTTTCTTTCTTTCTTTCTTTCTTTCTTTCTTTCTTTCTTTCTTTCTTTCTTTCTTTCTTTTTCTCTTTCTTTCTTTCTTTCTTTCTTTCTTTTTCTCTTTCTTTCTTTTTCTCTTTCTTTCTTTTTCTCTTTCTTTCTTTCTTTCTTTCTTTCTTTCTTTCTTTCTCTTTCTTTCTTTTTCTCTTTCTTTCTTTTTCTCTTTCTTTCTCTTTCTTTCTTTCTTTCTTTCTTTCTTTCTTTCTTTCTTTCTTTCTTTCTTTCTTTCTTTCTTTTCTCTTTCCTTCTCTTTGCCTCTCTACTATTAAATAAAATACATCCATTTTTTGGCAATAATATTTAATCTCATTTGGTTTTAATCTCATTTCTGGGAATATTTAGAACCTTCTAAGTTCTTTCTGGTTTATGCTCAGAGACTTAGCTTGCTTTGCTTTTCTGAGTTTAAACCAGATCGTAACAACATGGTGGCACTTTTAAAAAGTATTGTGAACTAATGAATTGTAGCCCTTTCTGTGAATTGAACTGCTGTTTCTAAGATATATTGGTCTTTCCTGAAATGGATGTAAATGACATATAGTTGAATGACCTGGACATGTCGTGCCTGAGTTGACTGCTGGTGCTGCCGCTGTCTCTGGCATGGCTGAGGCTGAGTCTGAGTAGTCTCGTGCAGCTTATCTAACTGTATAGCTGATATTTTTTGCTTTGTCATTTTCAAGAAACATCTTTGTGAAGTACGTTATTTTTTTAGACTTTTCAAGGAGAATTTTGGACTAAGAAATGTGTTAATCTATTTTTGGTATATGCAGTATCACAAAAATAAATCACGACAGAAAATAGGGTTTACTCTTGCAATTAATGATACTTTCTGTTCCCTCTGTAAGGACTTAAAGAGCAGTTGCCTGTCTCAAATGCTGTCAACGCCACAGAAGGAATTTGCCATAAGATAAGGAGAAATTTGTGAAAGTGTGGTGCTAATTCCAGGTCTGATGGAGGTGAAATTTGATTAGCACATCCTGCTTAATATATCCAGAAAAAAATTTCCACTGTGGCAAACTGTGGAAAAGGAAGCAACTACTCATACACACCACCCCAGGTTATAGGAATGGCACCCGCGACCACCCCACAAATGGCCAGAACTTGGACTGTATAAAGGTGATACTCCCAGAAGAACAGCTCAGGGACCCCACCCACCATTGAGAAGCCCAGGGTGAAGAAGGACCAACAGGGTGCTGCTGACTCCACAGGTGGTGACTGTCTTCTGCTTGATCTCTCTCTCTTTCTCCCCTCCGTCCCCCTCTTTTCTATTTCTTTCTAGCTCTCTGCCTCACGTTTACTGTTAAATAAAATCCATACTATTGACTTTGGCATATGGTCTCATTTGCACCTTAATTCAGGCAGAGGCACTCTTATAATCAGATCTTAACACCTTCTATTGGTAAAACTGCAACCTGTGGTGTTGGGAGGATTAATTCATCGGCAAACAAGGTTGATGCTGTCACTACAGAGTTTCCTCTAAAAAATTCTTACCTTGGGAGGCAGCTGTTAATTAAACTAGTGCAAACCAGCCATAAAAAGACTCCCTTTATTTGTCATCTAGCCACTAGATGAGCAGAGAGCATTCAGAAAAAAAGAAATCAACAAGTAATGACTTTTTAAATTTTGCAGCTACTGTTAAACAAAATACAACAAAAGAGAATCCTTGTTTACAGCCAAGTCTCAACACGTACAATCAATGTGCATTGTCTGTCTTCCTAATGAGCTTTCTCTTCCAACCAAGTTTAGCCATTCAAAGGACCCCTCATGCCTTTTTGGCATGCTATGCAAAGGGTGACAATTGCTCATTTAGGTTCCTGTGGCATCAGGAAGACACTGTGATGGTAGTCCATCAAGAAAGTAGATGTAGTTTATGAATGAAGTGAGCTCTGAATGTTGTTTCACTATTTGTTGTTAAAAAGAATCATGTATAACTGAAGATATTAACTGGAGGAGCAAGCAACCTTAATGAGCTATTAGACATACTGTCACACTAAAGTGGTCATAGGATGCTAATTATCAGTGGTTATTTACATAGCTGTATTCCTCCAGAACTTTTAATGCATCATGTAAGTTACTCCTCACCTTTTCCAAAACCTCTTCAGACATGATAAGGGGTTCAGCCTTTGGAGTTCAGTTTTCACAACAGTATCCGGTCCTAATCAGCAGGGTTGAAAACATTGGCAAAGAACTGTTATTCAGTGTATTTTCATGTTTAATAAATGTCCTTATTGGAAATAAGTGTCCCATTTTCAGTTTAATTTGTCTGTCCCATATTTTCAGTCTCAGAAATTATGAGAGAGTATATGGTGTGAGAAACTCTCAGAAAACTTTCATATCTACTGTGGAAAAGCATGCTTTGTTCATGCTTTCCTTTAATTTTCTCTCAGAAAGTAATAAAATATTCTACATCAAATTAGTAGTGTGTCATTGCAATCAATGAAAATGACTGCTCTGTCTATTGTTCAGGCTTATTCTTTAGCCACTGCCTCCCACCTACAACTCTTCTCTCCTTACAGGCATGCATACATTCTTCCCACATCCTCAGTAGATTTAGTGCAAGCAGAGGGTATTACTAGTTATGTCTAATCACTGGCATGTATTGCGATCCCACAGAGAAAACAGTCTTGATCAGTGAGTGTTGAGGTCCAGCAGCTCATTAGCCTGTCTCATTTGTCAAGGTTTCGAAGTCAGAAGAACTGAGCAGCTGATTTGAATGTTAGTCACAGACCTGCAAATCTGTGGGAAACCCAGACTGGAGTGTCTACTTGCTTATTTCCATATGTGGTCCTATGAGCAATAGGATAAGAGAAATGCAGAGCAGTCCTTCTCTGGGGCCAAAGGCAAAATTCCCATTGACTTCCCAGAACATGATCCTTTTGAGAGAGAGACGGATTATCCTACAGCAAAAAAATCCTTCTCTGTCAGATTAAAAGAAAAAAGAAGCTTTGGAGGTTTCAGATCAAATGAAAGAACACCACACAAAGAAGTTTTGGAGTCAGAAGGGTCAGTGAATCTTTATTCTGTGGCTGTTTTTTAAATTTTGTACAGTGAAAAGCTCTTCAGGTCATGCAAAACTGCTACACACAGTTCCGTGTTTCACACAGAATGAGGAAAGAAGTATTTTCAGACGACTACAAACATCACTATCATCTCTCAGTAAATGTTCTCTTTTAACTGGAAAATGTAGTCTTCACCAGTGGATAAGCCAGTGTTTAAAAGTTCTTTAAATGATTGTTGTAAACCATTGAAGCCCAACTTTGTTGTTTATAGGAAAGCACTCTTCCATGAACGATTTGTGACTCAGTGCTGAGGAAGCTCAAATGCAAAACTACATCACTTAATTCATGACCACAAAGTAGGAGAGGGAAAAAAACCCCAGAAAAATGTTTTAAAATCAGGGACAATGTTTTAAAAAAGTATTTATTTGGGGGAAAAGGAGCACTGTTGTTGAACTGTTTATCGAATTTGTTATTTTTCTTTGGAGCAGTGCTGACAGTTAAAACAAATGTATTATGAATATCAAAGAAACTGAGGATCTAAATTAGGATAGTTCTAATGAAGTTAACAGTTCTGGGTCAATTACAATTATAAAAAGTTTATCTTTAAATTTTAAACCAATTTCACCACATTTTACTATTTTAATTATACAAGATACGCTTTGTCTGTCAAACTGAGTACATAATGGTTCAGATCCCAAGTATTATATTTTTCCCCCTGTGCTCTAACATGTTTTATTGATTTAGAATCATAGAATCATTTTGTTTGAAAAAGACCTTTAAAATCACAACTCCAACCAGATAACCCTTAACCAAGTTAACCCTTGCATATCTTCCTGCTGAATTAAAGTATTTATCATCAAATTCTGTTTAAAATTTCAGAAATATCATTTGGGGAGAAGCTTAATTTCTCTGATTCAGTTTAGTAGGACTGTGTGAATGTATAGTCACAAACTCACAGACATTGATTCTAGGAGAAGCTGCATTTTTATCTGATCTGATATCATTGTATCATCATCAAGACAAACTATTTCATCAAAGAGCACTTTCAGAAGGCATCTTGGCTAGTGCAGGGTATTTTCCACTGATGATGTTGTATAAACAATACAATTAAGTTGGTTTTTAGCTTCATTTAGGATAGATTAAGTACATTTAGACTTAAAGATTTTTCTTTGTAAGACCTTCTGTCTAACCCCTAGTTTACATCTGGGCCTTTTCTCTCTAGTGTCTCCAAATATTCAGTCCTTTGTTTAAAAGAGAGAGAAAAAGTTTTTCCACATAGTTTTCACTGGTGCTGTATTCAGACATAACCTTAACTTCACTCGTTTTGTTTTTACTGTAGTGGGCTTCATTTCGAGTTGATTTTTAGTAAGTTCATGTATTCACAGATAACCTTTAAAGTGACTGCCCAGGAACCAATCTTTCAGAATCTGTGGAAAGCCCATGTGCCTCACCAAAGCTCTAGTAGAGTGATCTGACTGCCATTTTGCCCGAACCAAGATTTTTGCCTTTGTGAATTGCAAGGACTCCAATTTCTATTTAAATCACAAATCGGCAGAAGAATCTTGCTTTTTACTGTATCTCACTGGGCAAAATATTAGCCAAACTTGCTTACAGTGAGCAGGGCTGAAACTGTCACAAATACTGTATGCAGCTAGGACACATGGATTTTCGCAGAAGTAGTAGTACCCTTTTCCTGTAAGATCTACCTGTTCCTGTCATGAAAGTTTGATAAATAGGGCCTGAAAACCCGGTCTTTAAGAAATCAAGATAGCCCAATACCAGATAAGGAGTGCAGATACTGAGTGGAAACTAGTTCTAGTTATGGACTTGAGATATGACTCTTTCTGGGTAGCACATAGACACTTTCCCATTCAGGCTGTAGGTATGCAGAATCAGATCTGGAAGCCTCTGTGCAGTCTAATCTGCATGTAGGGACAGAGTTTATAAAACCTTACTCCTCTTCAGTGTTATGCCGGTTTGGGCAAATTTGGAAATATATCCTCTGAGAGAAGGCAGGTTACAACCACCCTCCCCCACCAGGTTTGGGAAAAATGAATTTTCCTCGAAGGAAAGGGAAAGAGATAAAAACTATTTATTTAACAAACACTCATGAAAAGAATAATAATGCTAAATAATAAAACCTCTCGCTCTGCTGAGAAAAACCTGGGAAAATTTCAGTCCTTCCGTAGTCTCTCTGTCCCCATCCTTGGAGCTGGGACGGGGTGGTGGGCCCACCTCCAGGGCCAAGGCCTTGGTGGAAAGTCCTCCCAATGTATTCTGATGTTGAAACAGTCCAGCAGAGAAAAAAAGGGAAAAAAAACAAAGTCCCAGGAAAACAAAAGTTCAACTCTCTGTCTCTTTCCAGAGAAAAAGCAAGCCGAAAGCTGGCTGGAAAGCAAGCAGTGCTTCCTCCTGCTCCCGCCGCTGCTGTTAGAAGCCAGAGGACTTGTCTCTATCTCTGTGTCCTTGAAAACAAACTGCTTTGAAGAGTTTTGTTGGGTTTCTTGTCTCCCCCTCTCAGGCTCAGTTTAAAGGCATAGAAAAGCAGAAAATTAATTTCTGGGCATAGAACAGCAATATGGGATACAATATCATAAAGTCACCCCAAGACATTCCTTGCTGTAGCCTCCTATTCAATCAGAAAGGCCTGCTCTCTTTGTTTCCACATTTCTTTTTCAATTACATTTATAATTTATTTCATATGAACTGAATATGCTTAAAAATAGTTCATATTATATTCTGTTCTTGTTTTGTCCTCATTATTACTATCCTGCTAAACCATATATAATCCACACACTTCATCAGGGGATATATATTTTAAAAACAGATGCCTACATGTAAATTCCTAAATTTCCATCATGTTTCCAGTCAATTTGACTGATTTTTGAAATGTTCTGTACACAGAGAAATATCTACCTAACAGAAATATACACAAAATATATATATACATGCAGACACGCACGCTTAATTTTATATATGCACATATATTTTTGTTACTTAAGTTGTTGAGTTAGAAGGTAAAAATTATATTTAGGCATATTAAATATTTAAGGAGAAAGAAAAATCATTAATTATAGCAACATTGTACATAAATCTAACCATAATCAATTTATTGAGAAAAAAAAATCAGTTTTGATGGGCATTCTATGGAAGAAATAATCTTTCAGATTAGTGTTTGCATTCTGACAAACAACAAGTGAGTTAAAACCAGAGCCCCAAATTAGAGTAGAATCAAAAAACACTGTCAAGTTTTTGCAATCCTCCTAAAGATATATCACTCAGGACAGGCAAGAAGGTTTCTGTGTGGTATCAACTGCTTAGCAATCAGAAAAGCAAATCAACTACAGGATCAATCAACTAAATTTTTCACTTTATTCATAAAAAACGTACTGTGATATCATCAACAGTGTTAGCAGTATCTGACTTTCAAAGAAGAGACACCTAACACTGGTGCCATAGGGATTTCTGAGTTCAATTAGCATTTCAATATTATTTTTCAAGCAACCCCAGAGGTAATAGCCCCTGCACGAAAGATGCAAAAGCCTTTTATATACTCAATTAATAAAAGGAATGGTAAAACTCCATTATGGAAGTTTTTTTGTAAGGCTTGAAGAAACAATCCCATGTCTCAGGTGCAATTAATTGTTCTAAAAGAAGGACTGCAGACACCTTATCAGAATAACAGCAGAGAGAGTAATAACTCCTGTACGTATAAAGGGTGAAGTAATGAAGCAGGGCTAGGGCCAGCCAAACATAAAGATAAAAACTAGGAATCTCCACAAAGCACCCATCCAGCAATTAGAAAAATTAACAAATTCATGGGTAGGGTGTCAGCAGCTATAACATGTACAGTAACACCACTCTCATCAACACACATGAATCTGATTAATTGTTTCCCGTGGTAGTAATTTTGTGGCCACCTTGCATCTTCTTTCTGTTTGCCAGCACCTGACCCAGGTTATAAGGCAAAAAAAGAAAAGTTCAGCTGGTATTATCTGTGGAAGCAGTCAGAGCCCTGTTAGGGTTAAACTCAACAACAGCAGTATTTTCCCAACTTTTTTATCCTGTGTTGAAGCCAAACTTAGTGTAATGCCTGCTATGAAGCTCTGCATGCATATGTTACAAGACAGAGGTCAGATCCAAGTTCTGATCTGTGAGCTAGTTGGGTAATCCCCACCCTATGTCTCAATATGTTTCAAATATTTTAAAATGGATGTGAGAGGAAATTGAGTTAACATTAATATTTCAAGCATCCAACAGCAAGCATAATTTTATATACTGATTCATGTGTTCGACGAAAGACCAACTTCTGGTGAGCGTGATATCAAGGAAGGAGCTTATACTAATAGATTCTATTTTATTTATTACCTCTATCTTGTTTATCTGTACCCAACAGTTCTTTATCAATCTCTGACGGCAGCTGATAAGAGTCTGAGATGCAGGTCCTTGTGTAGGTTTAATATGAAAGAGATGTTAGTTCCCAATATGTCCTGCAAGATGTGTGGGCCACATGTTCTTTTTGTGCCTTAGCAGAATGAACACAGTTGACTCCAATGGAGTTCTCCTTTGCTTGTCAACTTGCTTATGATAATAGAGTTATGAAGGTACACTGTGGCATGGAAGTAAAACTCTCTGAGAAAAAGTATTGGGTATTTTTGGATCAGGTGGTCCACTACAAAGATGTGTGTTTCATGTATGACATGGAAATGGGCCATCTTCTCACCTCTTCTAAGTAAGGTGCAAAATAAAACATACTTTGAAAAAAAGTGCTAATATGTAGGATATGCCCAGCCACTGCCCTGGAGGGATGTCTGCTGAGATAAGGAGATGGAGCAATCTCCCAGCAGGACTCCCTGGGAAGGCAGCTAACTTTTCAGTTACAGCGAGAAAAGACAGACCCAGAATCCTCTGGGAGACCCTATGCAGATCCTTTGTAACCCATTGGCCTTTACCCTCTGGCACCCACCCCCTGTATCCCTACAAAAGCTAGCCCTCTGCCCCTGCGGGAGAGAGAGCGCTCATCCCTAGCCTCCCCTTCGCCGGAGTACAGACCAGGAGTACGGACCAGCAATAAAGCTGCTTCGTGCGGAACCAGCCACACGAGCCTCTCGTCTCTCTCTGGTCTGGCTTGGCCTGGAGGCTGCCCTGCAGAGCTGAGCTGGAATCACGAGCTGATAATCACTAAAGAGCTGACAGCCTCTGCACGGGCCCTCCTGCCAGCAGCTGAGGGAAGACACCGGGCCTCGGGAAGGCGATTCCTTTCGGGACCATCTCCCCAGACCGGTCATCTCTTCCTCGCTCAGAGCTACTGACCTCTTACCAGCTGTAACACTAATAGATTCCATCTGAAAGCACTGATTAATTTCAAAAAATACTTTTTTTTTTTTTTTTAATATGAAAACTGACACACATATAAGTACAAATAAAGGAAAGTATAAGTGAAACAGCTCTGTTTGTCATGTAAAAAGGACCAATTTTACCTCCTTGTTTTTTCTGGAGCTATTTGAATAAAGGACACTTATGATGACTTTTAACCCAAAACTTTTGTTTGTAACCAAAACTCTCTAAAAAATTTATGTGAATAAACTGAAAATCAGGAAAGCTTTTTGCAACTTCAAGTAAATGAGATTAGCTAGAGTACAATTCTAGTAAATTGTAGCTAAATGAAGAAGTTGCTAAACTCAGCTTCCCATATCTTTTTCCTGTTTCTCTTCAAATGGATGTTACTATGTTCCCCACTTGTGTTTGTGTGTGTCTATGTGTTCAACCATATAATTTTGTTATTTTGAGGGAGAGGAAACAGGGCTTTTTAGATTCAGGAACAGTTGGATAAATATTAGTTTTTTTGAATGCAAAATCTGAATTCATCTGTCTGCAACCTCTTCAAAAACTGGCCACATATTGACTTAACTGAACAGCAATATTTGTACTACATGCTTCATACTGCGCCAAGTAAGTCACCAAGGCACTCAGTACAAGTTTTGCTGTCCACACATCTGTTCTTTGCCATAGCAAGTTTGACATTAACACATCCAGGAGTCCTCAGTGGAGTTGTGTAGCAGATTGTGCCTTACTGAGAACACAAAGGAATGACAGGTAATTGGCAAGTCTTTAACACCTTTTTCAAAATACAGACTGGTTTGGGGGGGGGGGGGGGGGGCTGGGGTGTGTGTGTGTGTAAAAGTTCCATAAGGTTTTCAAATTTAGAAATTGATTCTATTCATAATTACAGGAATTTCACATGGCTATGACTCCATTTGGTTTGAAGGAATGACTCATCACTGTGAGTGCTGTAAAGAACAGAGCTCAAAGAGAGCCAAGTGATTATGGTGGAACAGTTCTGAAGTGATGAATTTTAAGAAGTTGTGCATATTAAGCGAGATCAGAAATAAATGTCAAAGAAAATCCCGGAAAAGCTGGAACAAGCTTCTGTCATTTGGGCTGATAGAGGTTTATTTAACCTCAGTACATGCCGAGAACACAGCAGATGTATCTGTATCCAGATTCTGGCTCAAGCTCAGCAGATGACACTGAGAAGATTGTAGAAACATTTAACAAAAAGACAGGTTAATTCCTCTTATAAATATAAAACACATACCCATATGTCTGATATTTGATAAAGATTATACTATTCATAGAGGAATATCAAAAGAACTGATCAATCTGTTTAAAATAAGATTAAGATAAGTTTCAATTTTATATCAACTACTTTTTAAAAAATATTTTCCAAACATTTCACAAAAACTAGGCAAGAAAAATTTAGAGCAAACATCCTTGTTGGTTTTCATCTGACCAAACTGCTCATTTCTCATACCTTGGCACCAGGTGTACATTAACTTTGACAGAATATGACACTTCTCTAAAATAGTGGATGAAATTATTTTAGACATGACTTCCAGTTTTGATAACAAAATTTTCTGCTTGGGAACCATTTTCCTTTGCAACCTGAAGTTACTTTAAAGGAGGGGTTTGCATCCTCTGACTTCTGCCCTGTCAGCAGAGACATACTTTGATAAATTTCTGTCATGGTTGCACAGACTAGAGGAATTCTAGAGGCAGATTACATAGTGTCAGGATACCATTAGTATACATGAATATTTGTGATGAAACAATACATGAGGCTACTGGACCCCAACACTCATTTCCAAGTCTGCTCAAGCCTTACAAAAGGCCTGGTGTGGAAACCCTCAGCCTCAGATGTTCCCTGGTGTGTCCGCAAGACATAATTTCACTCTTCACTTCGATTATGATCAAGATATTTAGTTCAAAACTGAACATTAGATGAACAATTTCCTCTTAAAGGAGGGAGGATAGATGTCTGTTTCCCTAAGGAAACACTTGTGAGACATTCTACTTTTCATGTTGGTAATATTGTCTTTCCTGCTACTAAATAAATACAGAATGTCTAGAATTTCCCTTAATATGAAGCCTTCTTGGTGTCTTGGGTTGTTTTCTTTTATTGATTTTTAATGGGGACAATAGATTGATCCTCCCTTAAAGTAGCATGACCCCAACCAGCTGAGAAAAAGGAGGATTTTAAAATTATCAAATCACAAAACCTGGAAAGTGAATCTATTCACATGTTCTTTGTGATTAATGACAAGCTATAAGTAGAGTTTTAGAAACTATTTGCAGAACAGTAAAAAGAAAATGGGGCAATTTATATTAGCATTCCAGATATGGTGTGCCACACTGTGATATATAGGATTCATAGGTAAGACTGAGAAATAGTGCTGAAGTGCTAAAACAATGACTCTGTGAGATTAATAGCCAGTTTTAAATGTTCAGAGAGCTATATCTACTTTTAATATTGATTTTAAAAATTCTCATAATTCTTTGTAATATAAAGGTAGTTATGCATCACAGAAAAAGTAACAGAAGTGCTCTACCTGCACCAAGAGAAGCCCAGGTACAGACCAGGATTCTGGGATGCCTGTTGTGCCTCGATACTTAATTCACATCCTCTACTGGTAGGAAGTGGAAGTTTTGCTTGCAAAGATGTTATGAGGTCAGTTTGAAAACAGATCCAAAAAGAATGTTGTTGCAGTGCATCCAGTGTATATATGCATTATTCATGGATATTTTTTGATGCATTTTCTGGGCAGATGCGGCCAGATGGGACTATTTGATTTCTGAGGTTCACAGGATCTTCCACAGAAGCCTGCATGTAAGGATCAACTCAGGTCCCTCCAGTTCAAATCAGCTTTATTTTCCAAAAGTTAGAACCAAGATACCATGTTTTGATCTCAAGTACCATATAATGTTGCAGTTATAGGAGGGCATTATGGAGGGTTCAGATGGTGTTTTGGGTATGATATTAAAGTGATAATTGTTTTTTTCCTTACTTGTGTCCCATTATAGAAACTTGTTTTCTTCCAAATCTATTTTATGAGGTCTGGGTTTGGCTTGTCTAGCCCCCTATGAAATAGCTTACACATTTGATTTTTTAAAATTTTGATTATTGCTTATAATCCTGATAGCGCAGGCTCTAGACTTACTTTTTCATGAGAAAATCTTCACACAATGTTTCTTGGACTCAAAATGCTAACAAGAAATGTCATAAAGCACCCAAGGGAAAAATCCCTAAAACTCTTACCAATCAAAATCACAATAAATCTATAGGTAACACCTCTAGTAAGCTGCAGTTTCTAGTGTAAAAAGTCATAAATTCTTATTAACATAGATAATAAATATATCAAGACATCAATAGACTGACAGAAAAAAATTAAGACATACTTAAGAGTGATATCACTAGATATCTTTTAATCTGTAACTATCAGGAATGGTAGATAAGGGAAATAAGAATATTATTTTTAAAAACAATTTAGCTATTTTCTTCAATTGAAATATTGCAATGTGATAGAGTTTACACATATATATGTATAGATAAATATATATGTTGGAATGTGCAACAGTGTCCTGTGTGTGACTTGTGGATGTACACAAAGGTCACACATTGAACAGGGGAAATGTTAGTCATAACAAATTAACAGTAATGTTTTAAAATCGATTAATTTCATTTATTCATACTTTAACCCACACATTTAATAAGCTTTCATAACAGTGTGTCTCAGTTATCTGTTAGACTGAGGAGTGATTGCAAAGATTATCATATATTAGAAAATTCCCACTCTAATCAGGATCAGTAACCAAGCCATAATCAAGAGCTAATTGTATTCTCTTGGGTTTTAAATTCGAATACAACAGAGTATAAATAAAATTAGAATTTTAAGGTATTCAGTAAAATTCTGTTACATAATTTCTCTACCACTAAGAGCCCAATTCAGAACCCAAAGGCTCTGAAGACAATACTTTTAAAGGTTTTAGACACTTTCAAACAATGACCTTTAAAAAGATTTATCAATCTAAAGTATCCATGTCCTCACTGACCTAATTAGACACAACTATCCAGCTTGAGACTTTCACATCATTTAACAATATGGAGGCATATTAAAAAATATTTTCTTAATCACATAGAAGTGAAAATAAGAAAGATTATGAAGTGGGTTATAGCATCAACTTGCATTTCAGAAAAACTATGTTTCAATCTCTCTTCTGTCATATGTTTCCTTTAAGGGCTAGAACCACGACTGTGGCAACCGACAGCTGGTCTGAAGGCCTCACAGACATTTCCCTTGATACAATCAGTTTGTACCCGTGAGAATTTCAGAAGCAAGAAGACAAACAACAGAAAGAAGTTGTAACAGCTGTAAAAGGGAAGATACTGGCCAATGTTTAGCAAAGAATGTGTGTACACTATAGACAACCAATTGTCTTGTATTGTAGCAAAATAATAGCCAATGAACGTGTAGCTAAGAAAGTCTATAAAAGAAGTTGTGTAAATAATAAACGTCCTTTTTCCCATTGCTCGGTGTGGGGTATGCCCAGCCCCTGCCCTGGAGGGATCTCTACTAAGAGATTTCACAATTGCCCAGCAGGACTCCCTGGAAAGGCAACCACTTTGGTCATGGTGAGAAAAGACAGACCCACAATCCTTTAGGATACACTATGCAAATTCTTCGTAACCCATTGGCCTGTACCCATCCCAGATCCTCTGTAATCCATTGGTCCTTTACTGATCCCCTGTTCCCCTATAAAAGCAAGCCCTCTGGCCCCTGTGGCTCAGAGAGAATTCTCGTCCCTGGCTTCCCCCTTCACCGGAGGGGACCCACAATAAAGCTGCCTCTGTGCGGAACCAGCCACACGAGCCTCTCGTCTCTCTCTGGTCTGGCTTGGCCTGGAGGCTGCCCTGCAGAGCTGAGCTGAAATCACGAGCTGATATCACTAAAGAGCTGACAGCCTCTGCAAGGGCCATCCTGCCAGCAGCTGAGGGAAGACACCGGGCCTCGGGAAGGCCATTCCTTTTGGGACCATCTCCCCGGACCAGTCAGGGGACAGAGCCGCTGACCCCTTCACCAGCTGTAATAGCTTGGGGCAGAGAGTGTATGTGTGTCATTGTAGCAGTACAGGTGGCTGCAGCTACTCTTTGTCCTGAGGAGAACTCAGCCAACCAGCTGCAGCAGTCAGCAACCCAAGTTTAGCATGTAACTTCAGTCATGGTGAGAACCCATGATTCCCTTGTTTTGTCTTTTGCATGTTTTGTAACCCTGTTTGGTTAATACTTTGACTCCCTGTGTTATGTATGAAGTTACGTATTTTCATTTCCCTTCTTTAATATGCATTAGTTCTAGAAAGTTCCTTGTTCCTCGACGCCCCATTGGATCCTTCCCTGAGTCTATCCTATGTGTTGTTCCCATTGGTTCCCTTCCTGTCAATCCCACCTGCTTGTCTCTATCCCATTGGTTGAGAACCCTTTCCCCACCTATTCTGTACCCAGTATAAGATCCCTGGACCCTCCCACCAATTGGACCCTTTGTCCCTGTCATTTCACTGGAATAAACCTGTGACGAACACATACAGAGAGTCCCCTCTCTTTACTTCTTTGCCTTCACCTTCGTGCCTGCTTAACAGAGACAGGAAGATACAGCCCCTTTTGGGTGAGGAGCTCTGCCCCGTTTTCATTGTGTGATGGGCACTGAGTGCCGCCTTCCAGAGGGGTTTCAGCATTGACCTCCGGGCTTCTTTGTGTCGGCACACTGGGGTAAAACCCCCTTCTTCCAGCTCCCCGTGGCTGAAAACCCCTCCATGTCGTGGATGTCTCAACAGTGACACATGACAGCATTTAAATTGAAGTTCTTAACATTTACATGTCCGGTCCTCAGAGTGGAAGGCACTGCAGTTTCTAGTCATCCCTTTCATACTACTTTTAAAAGTTCAGGAACAGTCCTATGATTTTTTTCAACGTAATCATAAATTTAAGAGAGAAAATTAGGATTCTTTTTCATTCCCTTTGTACTGAACAATAATACTGTTTCATGGACGGTAAAAAGGAGTCCTTCCCTTCATAATTTATATGTCTTATTTCTATGGGAGAAATATCTCACACGAAAAGCTAATAGGGCAATTCCAGTTGTTATTTTTTACTCCAATCAAAAGATATCCAATTAAAGATTAACTTTCCCCTTCTAAGTAGTCACATCTCACTCTCCTTTATCTTCAGTGTAACATTGGCCACAAGAAGAGGCTGTACATATGGCTAGGGAAAGGAAATTTTTGTTGAAGAGGCATATAAACTCTATTTTATATGAAACAAAGGCCTTAAAGGAAAGGAAGGATGCAGTTCTTCTTGGGTGATGTTGCTTCTAAGTGTGTATTAGTGTCCAGGGAATTTAGGACAGAGCCGAATCTTGAAGGCAACTATAAGGCAGCTAGACAAAGCTACAGAATAGGGTAGATCTTCTAAAAAGAGATGCCATTGATTTTGAGCTTCCCTTTCAAGTGCTGGTTGCTTTCTGAGTCCATGTGAAAGAAGGCATGACTAAGCAAATGTGATCATTTAAACAAAATAAAGAGAGGGGGTTTTATTACTGTTCTTTATGCTTTGCATTTGAAAAGTGTAGTAACAGAATTGAAAAAGTGTGCTAAATCCAGATTTCCATTTATGTGGAAAGCCCACACTTCCTGACATGAGCTTTGCACTTGCATTTTCTTTCAAACAAGTGAGTATCTCTAAACTGGGATGACATTTAAGAAAAAATCAATACACCATGAAAGAGAATTCTCAAAGTTTCACCACCCAGAATTTATGAAAGAGCACAGCTGGGTTTCTGTCTCAGCAAGGCCATCAGGTTTTCATTCCATAAGAACATTGAAATCATAATTTCCTTCATTAGCTCTCCTGTATAAATTGGGAAGTGCTTCTAATTGTAGTAGTCAATAAGTATGAACATTTCTAGTAAGGAGTTTACATATAAAATATTGGGGGTTTTTTCCACTTTTAAAAAAATTTGTTTCAGATAATTAAAATGAAGTTGCTAAACAATATTGTTTAGAATTCTATGTACTTTCACTATTCACTTCCACATACCCAAGAGAAAGCCGAGTGACAATTTAATGTGATTTAGCTTTGCCTCATGAGAAATGTCCACAATATCACCCCCAAAAAGGGGAGGGAGGAAAGTTCAAAAAAAGTAAGGCTTAGAAGTCATCCTCTGCTCTTTCAGCCACCAGTTCATGAAAAGTACATATGAATGGTGATTATAGAAATAATGTACATATTCGTTCCTTCTAAGTACTCTGCCTTGGCTAATCAGTTTAGTCAGGACATTTTTACACTGAAGCACTTGTCTCTCCCCTTTGGTGTGTATCATTAATAATCTCTTGAACCCTATATAACTTCAGCAGAATTTTCTAAATATCTTTTCTCATGTCTAACCCATGGGAAAACAGTATCCTGTAATGTGTGGCTAAGACATGCCACAAAATTACTCTGGTGAAGAAGCATAAAATGTAGTTCAAATGTAAAAGTTCACATTCAGAAGGGAAATTGAATATATTTTCATTTCCTAAATGTTTTGTATGGCTGTATTAATTCTGTAAAATGCTCAGATAAAACCCATAACTGTGACCTCTTAATTAAAGATTAAGTTTTGAATGCTCAGAAGACTTATCACTTCATTGAACTTTCTAACATATAAAGATCAAACTCTGAATTTCAGGATAAAGCAAGTATAGGACAGATAATGTTGACTGTTTATTGATTGTCATGCAGGTACAAGCAAGAACTGAGTATTTATGGCTTCTTATCTCTTTAAACCCTTTCAATATTTGTGGAAGAGTTGAGTCAATAAGAAAAGGGGAATGAGCTTTTTTGACTGTTGCTGTGGACTAATCATACAACTTTTTCTACTTTAGTACAGTTAGGTACCACGTTTATTAGAAGTCATTTACCTGTGACTGCTGTCTTCCAGTGACACTTCTGTAGTGACAAATGCTTTGTTTCTAAAAGCCTCAGTCTTCCAGTTTACTTGCTTATCTTCAGTGGGTAAAGATGGAATAATAAGATCCTTGGAAACAATCAAATTTCACTACTAGTGTCTTTGTGAAGATGAAATATCTACTAAATATATTTGTATTGTCCCAAATACTTTTTTAATGTTCGGATGACCCTACCCTGAAATGAAAATGGAGGGGTTTTTTCTTACCAGGCAGAAACAGAGGATCTGTGAAAAACAAAACAAAACAAAACAAAAAGGCAACTTAGTAAGACTACATTTTGCCAGAAAGTGGGTAGCATATAACAACAGCAATAGAGAGCCATACACTGCCACTGTCTCCGTATGAACTGTTTTTCCATAGTGAGATGCCTCACACCCATCCACAGAACTTATTTCTCTCTTTGCTCAGTGCCCAGTTCTGTGTTAATTCATTCCCTTTGGAAGTGACATAACTGCCCTGTGGAATAGCTCATTCTGCTCTAAGGCAAATTATTCCACTACAGGCAGTCCCTCCCTGACTGTTCTGCATTGAGCTGCTTTGCATTTCATTCAGCCTGTCTGGGTACCTGCTTCTGCACCTTTGCAGTCATCTCGATTACTTGACACTTTAAAAGCTGTGACAGGATCCCTTTGTGACTCCTGTTGTAGAAAATCACATACATTTGAAAAAATAGCCATATTTAGTTCCACTTGTAGGCTATAAAATTCCTTTCCCTCTCAGGATTTTTAGCTCAGCTGTTCTAATTGTGACATTTTATCCTTTCTCCTTCTTTCTTAACCCTTTTTTTTTAACCTTTGTGAAAGCTGGGATGTATTCTGGGATACATCTCCAGAAGCTGAATCTTTGAACTAAATATCAAGTATCACAATGATATAATCACAAGGGAGAAAAGCACCATGGAATTCAAAATAGTATGTATTTCAGTCATCAGAGCAAACTATAACCATGTTCACCTCAAGGTATTGAAGTAGATCTGTAATATGATGCATGGCCTAAAGAATCCCTAACAATAAGAATTAATCAATCATTTGCAGGAAGATGTTGAATTTTACTGAATTTTTGTATTTACATTTTTACATTTTTATATATTTAATATGAATGAGTACTTTTCTGCTATGAATGAAAGCTGTATATTCATTAAAGCACAGTCAGGATGTTTTTCTCTTCTCTTCTCTTCTCTTCTCTTCTCTTCTCTTCTCTTCTCTTCTCTTCTCTTCTCTTCTCTCTGTCTCTCTCTTTTTCATTTTCAGGTTATACTTACAAAGATATACTTTTTTCCCATTACATTTAACTTTCATATTCTGAGGACCCCAGTGAGAACAGAAGAGTTTTTTTAGAACTCCAGATGGACTTCAATGGAGACATCTACTTGGATGTCAAAAAAGTACATTTTTTTATTTCAATTTTGCCAAATTTTTAAAAATGTATGTGTATTCGCTCTTGATTTTCCTTTATTCTAAGCTTGTTTCTAATACTTGTTCTGGCCCCATAGACTGAAAAAGATTACAAAAAACCTCTCTTTTTCCTTACATGTATGTAGAAAAATATGCCTAAACATGCCAGAGAATGAAAATTTCTTAAAAGATTCCATACATTTGATGTGATTATATTTTTGAATGTTTCGGTTTGTCAGTGACATTGCTTCATTGGTCATTGTTCTGAAGGATGCCTTACTGAACTATACTCTTTAATTGAAAGAGGAGACATGGAGACAGAGCTATAGTTAAAATCACAGACCACCAAAATTCTAGGGCAAAGACCTGTTTTGTGATTAGGGCAGTTACAAGTTACTCAGAATACTTTGGAGTTCTGCAGTACCTCTGGTTGTTATCACTTGACATGCTACATTTATTCGTCCATAAAAAATTAATCATAGTGAAGAAATGAAAACACAAGATCTCTTTCTTGGTAAGAATTTTAAAAAGTTCTCATGGAAGTGTCTAAAGAGACTAAAGAAATGTCTAAAGAGACTTTGAAAGCCAATAACACTAAGAAACTAAGCTGCCTTTTCTTTTGAAAACATAAATCTATTTCTCTTTTTACACAAGTAACCAGAATAAAAGAATCAAAAGGCCAGGAGTGTAAACAGAATTGTAAGTCTATATCTTGCAATTATACATGCTTTGAATTTTATTTTGTCTATTGAGACTGCTTGAAAATTTGCATGAAGGATCAAAAACAATGAATCAACCTTCCAAAATAAGAGTCTTTTAATTATATGCATTTTTAATTTTATGTATGGTATTATTTTAATTTGATTATTTTCTTCTAGAAATGTCAAAGTCCTTTTAAAACTTTTCTTTACAATCACAAGGTCCACAAGATGATGTTAAACAGAAAGAAAGATGTATTTGTTTTATCAGGTGTCCGGAATGAAGAGGAAATAAATATTAATTACAGTAATTTATATATCTTATAACTTCAAATGGACATGTACAGAAGGTCTTGATTGTAAGTCTGTCTTTTTTCTCATCAAATATTGATATTCATATTTAACCCTCAATGATATGTGCTAATGCTACGTGTGTTTTGCAAATATTTATCTCCAGAAGGGATACTATATATTGAAACTTATCTTAAAATTATACATAATATTTAAAACATTCCTTATCCACCAGAAAAAATATGACCAATTAATGATTGTTTGCTCTAGTGTCTCAAAAGTAATTTTTGGTAAATTATTAAAGTATTATTTCTAATTTTGTACTTATGGGATATTTGAGTAATTTTCTTGGTGCTTTCTCCTTCTGCACCTTTTTTTCTTTTTGCTGGTTTTCATCATTCTTCTTTGCAGCCCTTTTTTTGCCTCTACATTTTATTATTTTTCCTTGGTTTATCTGTTGTATCTTCATTTCCCTTCAGACTTTCAGCCCTAATTACTTCCCAACTGAGTATTATTTGGTAGTTTCTGGTCCAAGGTTTATTCCCTATGCCCTGATCAGGATCACCTTTGTTGTAGATCCATAACTGTCCACATATGTTTTTCCCTGTTCTTATTTCTTTCCTATACACAAGCACATGTTCTGCCTGCAGTCACTGTATTTTATGGCCATACTACTCAATTACAGTTACCAAATCCTTTCTTTTCCTCTCAGTATAAAGAAACAAAAGACCACCCAGCAAGTTTTTGGTCGTTGGATTTGTTGGTTTTTTTGTCATTTACTTTGTTCCCAATGGGAATAAATTGGTTCCCAACACAATAGCTGTTCTAAGGATTTAGGAATTGCTGCCTGGAGGTTTGCAGCCCTGTTCTGCTGAGTACTGAACAGTCTGGCATCAGCCAAATCTGTCACCTAAGAAACCCAACTTCTGTTCATCTGTTTTGAACTACTTAAATCCAAGCTGTGTCTCTCCCGTCCAAACTGTAATTTGGTGGCATTTATCATTAATTGGTTCTTTGGGGACAATTGACAAGAAGTTTTCATTTATTTTCATTATTCTGTTTCATGTTTTGTGATTTTGGGTACCTCCTCTTTTATTTTTATTGATAAGGTAATGAAGGTTGAAATAGAATGAGAGACATCTGGTCACTCTTTCATTCTACGTTGTCATATTGAAGTTACATACTAAATGCTAGAGCCTAATGAGATTGTGGCAGTTTCATTAAGAGGATGGGAATGGAAGAAGATTACAGGCTCAGCACAAGAAATGTTAATCAATACTGGGTTGTCCATAGATTTTTCATCCTGTACATGCAAAAAGGGGAAAAAAAATCTCCAAAAGAGTTTAATCACTGAGAAAAAGTATTTGTGAAGTCATGAGAAGCTGCATGCTCTTTTATTCTGACCTTGAATTGCTTCATAAGCAGGAAAAATTACTTCTACAAGAATAAATGTAGTTTCTTTTTTCAAAGCCCAAGATCCATGCCCTAGCTGTTCTGTAGAATAATTTCATTGGTTAGACTAGAATCTAAAGAACAGGGATCATAAGCTAAAGAACAGCAATAATGATTTTAACATTCCTGTTGTTTCCTCACTGGCAAAGTTTGAAAACTATAAATATACCTGTATTACCAGTATTCTCAATATGAAGCATATTTATCACAGGGGAAAAAAATCTGTTCAGATTTTTCTAAAGAAATGCTACATTTCATTATCAGCACATTTTTATCATTGTCAATTTACTGATTATTTTGTCAAGTCCTGTTTTATTGTTTCTATAATTTTGTTTCTTTTTTTGTTTAAGACATATCTGAAATAGTTGTTACCTCCTATGCTTGCTGAGCTTGAAGCTCATTTTTTAAGTAATTAAATGTCTTCTGAGAGAATGCAGTTTGCTTCTGAGAGAAAGCAAATTGCTTCCAATCTGCAATGAAGGTAAATAGGATAGAAAAGGGAAGAAAGGCTGAATCCTGGCCTTAGACAGTGGATGCTTATAGTTCAGATTCTCACCTTTTTTTTTATTCCACTTTCATTTTTTTATATTGTGACCTTAATAATGCTAATAATTAACAAAACCTGTAACTGACTGCTTATCATACATACTGACTGATCTTGCTGTGACTATCTGTGTATAATTCTTTTACCAATAACTTTTCCTTTGGTTATACTGGAGTCATGTCTAAACAAACTTCTTCACTTTAAATGGATTGAACTGCAAATGAGCCAATTAATTTCTGAGAAATAAGGTAGCAAAGGTCATTTAAAACAAAATGAGAATCAAACTCGAGCCTTGAATCCAGAGCCCTGGATTTTGTTGATTTGTGTTCTGTTTATAAATCAGACCTTTAATTTTTTTATAGTGGAAAAAAGACAACCCCAAAACCTGTCACTTAAAATTCTGGGCAGATATTTCTGTGATGTAAAAAAAAAAAAACCAAGCCAAACCAGAAATGAATAAATAAAGTATAACTGAAAATGCCTTTATGATGCCATCATCCAAGAATTGACAAACGTGCTTGTTAAAACCCAGACTCTGTAAAGATCACTTTTTATATGCAACTTTCAGGCTGTAGTAATTAAAAATCTTGTTATTTCACTGCCACTGAAAAGATAGTAGAAATAGTGACTGTGATCCATGCTCCCATGTGTAGCTCTGCACCTTCTATAATGTTCTGACATCTCTCACTACTTTTTGTTTCTAACAAAAGTAATGTACCTTTGCTGATACTAATCTCACGGGACAATACAAATCAGTGAGGAGCAAAGGTGTCTGAAGTACAGTAGAAAATGAAAATGCTGCATGTTAAGGATTCTAAAAAAGCTGCTTTCATTCAATTCTATTCCCAGTCCCTTTCAGAATCACAATATCCTCAAGTCTCTGCACACCCAGAAGTATGACCTCAATAATAGCCTTTTGTCGCTGTACTTATACGAAGCGTTTTCATTTATTGAATGATGTCTTTAAAACGTAGAAAGGAATAATAAACCATTCATCTTTTCTTTGTTTTCCACCCTAACTTCTTAAAGTGATCCTGGCATACTAGGGCTTTTCTTAGCCCTAAATGGAAGTTATCATATACATACCTTAATACAGATAATAGGTGTCAAATTTTAGTGAACATAAACATTTAGTATTTAGAAAAACACAATTATTTTCTCAGCTGTTTAGCCCACAAATATTAGAAACAACAACAAACTTTTGGTGATTTATGTCTTCATGGACCTATTGCTGGACATAGAAATCCAATTTGAACTCAGGTTTGTTCAAGTGGAAAAGGAACAAACAATCCACGTATCACTGATATTTCTCGAGAATTAAAGCAGTGCTTTAATTTAAACTAGTTGAAAAACTAGTTTAGCCTGCATGTGCTTTCTTGAAGTAAGGATGTTGAACCACTAATGATGTTTCTGCATTAATTATCTTTTTATTTTAGCCATATAAGTTTATTATATAAAATAATTATCAATGTCATACACAGTTTTCTCCAGTGAAAGACATATCTTTCCATCAAGACTGTACCTTCATATGGTTTTCATCACTTTCCAATCTCTAAATTACAGCTACTATCTTGCATTTATCAGAAGAGAGAGTGAATTTTTTTTCTGGTCCTCAAATGTTTATTTCTTCATGCTGGTGTCTTCCAAATGATACTCTTGAAGACAGGAACAGGAACAGAGCAGCAATCTACCTGAAAAGCATGTACAATCACTTGAAGTGTCTGAACCCAGACCTAAAATGAAGGGCTCAGACCCATTTCTTCAGGAAATGTGCCATTATCTTTTTCTTGGGTTTGAAGCAACACATATAGAATGTATTTATATGAACACTTATCAATGCAGACAGCATTATCTATCAAAAACATTGTCTGCTTTACCGACACGAAAAAGCTTTGTTTTCCCATTCACAAAGACAGTGAGAATTTTTGGACAGGAAACTGAAAAGTTAAGACTTGGCCACAGCAAGTGGCTGATAGAGCTAATAGTGCTAATAGTGCTGAACCACATCTAGGTTACCAAGGTGACCACTCTTACAGACTTATGCTGAACACATCAGTAATCAGGAGTTTAACTAGAGATGTCTCTAGAAACTGGATCTCTGTCTTGGATAGAATAAAAGTTTCATGAAGCTCCTCCTTCTTCACAGACTTTTGCCCACAACTGTCGAGAACTGTACAGTTGAAGTATAAAAGTTCTTTCAACATAAAAAATTAGATCAATATTACAAGAACATTTTAACAAAGCTAATTCATATACCTGCACTGTTATGTGATAATTTCCACATCAGTGACACTGCTTACAATAACTTTCAGGAAGGATTTTAATACATTAATCCGTATGATGTATTGTTATAATAACATAGGCAGAATATCAGAATGTGTGCCCAGACATCTGTAAGGAACATGATTAATTTTATAATATGATTAATATTATAGTATTAATAATTATTGTTATAATAGTATAATAATAATATGTATTTCGGCTCTCTCATATTCCAATTCTTATTCCTTACAGCATGTTTTTAGTGAAATGGGATTCTTCTGAATTAAGTGGTCAAGAAAACAAATGTGAAGGTCTGTAAGTCCATTTTCTACCCTAAGTAGAATATTTACCTAAAGTGATGAAGATCTGCAGGACAATACCCTGCACAGCCAGCTGATCCTTCTTTGCTGTGTGGAAGACCAACAGGAGTTTAGACCTGTCAGTGCTGCCAGATTTGAAAAGCGTCAAGCCTTACCTTGTTCAAGTGCAATAATTCTAGAGGTCACACAACTCACATCTTTAGTTGTTAAGGAACATGCTACTTTTGTCCCTTGAGAGGGGTCCTGCGTGGCTACTAACCCCTTTCCTCCTGACAGCCTGCCCAGACTGACATTGGCATCACAGGCAGTATGCTTCCCATGTTATTCACACCAGGCATGATTCCCTCATATCGCACTACTGTTGTCTGAGCCAAGGTGCAGCACAACTCATACTTGCATTCTACAGGCATTTGCATGGTTGGCATCTGCTGCCAGATAAGCCAGTGTCCCTGGCTCCCCACTGGAGCTGTTGCATCACTTATGATTCCATATTTGCTGTAGGTGGTTGGGTGGGCATGTTGTTACTCATCTTTCTTGTTGTATTAATAAAGCTTTTTTTTATAATGTGTTGTCAAGCTTCATTACACTTCAGACCACATTTGCTCAATCAGTCTGGTAAAGGCACACCAACATAAAGACCACCAGTATCTTTGCATCCTTCCGTACCATTTCTGCTACAGTCACAAATGTATTTGATAAACAATGTTTACCAGGTAGAAAAACAAATGCAGAAAGGTTTTTAGTCAGCTAAGCAAAAAATTGCTGCAACAGTTGCATTGAATTTGTCAAAGCTGCTTCATGGAATTTTCTTTGTAGTGAATTTTGCCAGAAGTTAAGGCATTAGGAACATAAGTTTCATAGGTCAAAGGAAAATCATTCTTGTGTAGTGAAATCTCACTGCAAGAAAGCTAAGAAAAATGAATGGATTCTTTAAGATATCACAAAAGTTCTTAGTTTTTCAGATCAAATCTCTTGCTATCCAAATTGCTGCCTTATCAATTTCCAGACATCAGTGTTTGTTTTCCTTTTGTTAAATAGATAGCATGTATTAAAAAGAGAGAGTTTGAAAATTGCTTAGTTAGCACAAGGAAGTTTGCCACTGTGATGTCATAGAACAAAAACCAGCCACAGGGGGGTTTTTTGTTTATGTTTTATTGTGAGATTTTGTGTGTGTTTGTTTGCTTTTTTGTTTTGGTTTCGGGCTTTTTTGCTGCTGCTGTTCAGAAATATCTACAGTAGCTTGTCACACAGAAATTCACCTTTGAGAGATGGAAGGTACTTCAGGGCATTTTTTCAGACTGGATGTAATTACATTTTTGTGAATTCATCTTTCCTTGGCAGAGAAATTTAGATGTACTTGATTTTGACTGGGCTGTAGACTTCAGCATAAATTCATGGAATATTAAGAAACAGGTTGAGAGACAAACCTCCCAAAAAAGATCAGTCAAAGTAAACTAAGATAAGAAAAAGAGAAGGGCAAGAAAGGATCATGCAAGAAATCTGATTATTGGGAGAGTGAACTTATTTGCTTATTAACTTTGAATGATCCTATTCAACTGTGCTTTGGGAAAGTAAGGAATTAATTCCATTTGATATTGAATTTTTTCCTTTCATTTCTCTGAAATATGATGTATCTCAGAGATACAATATTCATTCATGTGTCTGAGTTTTCGGCTTTGGGCTCGCTGAACAAACCACAAGAGACTGAAAAGAAATCACTTTTACTTAGGCAATAGCTAGGATACCAGATTCATTGAGCAATTAGTGCAAAAAAAATTGAAACAAAGTATTGGTTTGGGTTCACTGGTGAGGCTACACCTTAAAATTACCTTGGTAGGAATTCTTTTGGGGTCAAACAGAAACGACATTTCATCTTTCCCACAGGAACAAAAAACTGAAAGAAATTTGCTCTTGACCACATAAAAGTGAACTAAACTAAAAGATTTTAGTTAGTTTTCAAGGAGCCTTTTATTTTCATATAGACAAAACAAGTAAAATTACCTATGTTTTCAATCTAAATTTAGTTAACTAAATTGAAAAAAAACCAGCTAAATAAGAACTAAATATATTGCAAATAATAAGGGTAATAACAACCAAAAGATGTTGGTTATGCAAATACGATGTAACTTACTTTCATTTTTTTCCCAGGGTTGTCTTGATTTAAATAATCTTACTAATTAAACTCAAATTCTTTAACAGTCTTTACTGCCCAAAAATGCATTTTATGGCCAAAAATGTGTCACGTGGTAATTGCTATTCATTCTCTTCAAAAAAGTGCTTTTGAAATTTACCTATCAAGCAATGAATAAAATTAATTACAAGACCAAGAACATGGCAACTTGTAATTGATACTCCTGATTCTCTAAATTTGAATCTATCCAAGTCTCTTGCTCAACTAAACTGTTCTTTGCAGCCCGTATTTGTCTCCTCCATTTCTTTTGCCTTTGGACGATATGCTCCCTGAAAGCGCTTGTTCAGTGCTTAATGCAACCTGGCCTTTCCTGTCAGAAGAATCTACCACAAATTCTGCTTATGACTGTTTAGAGGATACAGATAGTGGTACAATAGCAGTGGCAATGTACTTACTACGCAGCAAAGGATTCTTGGTGTTTTTAAATATTTTCTTTTAACTTACAGAAAAGAGGAACTTGCTGCAGTAATGTAATTGCTTTATGTAAAAACAGGGTTTGGATCTTTCTTTTCATTCATGAATGTTCCTTTTTTTGAGATGGATTTGAAACTAGTGCCCTCTGCCTGTCTAAACATCTTCAATTACTTTACTGTCAATTATGATCACAGTAGAAGTAAACACCTTCAGCAAGAAGTTGCTGCAGACTGACAGCATCTTAAATGTCCTGTTTGAAGGACAGAAACCTAACAAAATCCTGAATGTTGACTGAAAATCTTAACAGTGCAGATGAAAGCCCAGAAGATCCAAATAAGTAGTTTTGATTTATATGTTTTACTGTTTAATATAAGATGAATTCTTGTCCTTGCCAGAGAATGAGTTTACAGACAGAATCCTAACTGTGAAAGCAATTCCAAAAGAAAATAAACATTTATTTGGATCCTAAATGTTATTCAAAATACTTGTTTTTATTACTAGAAGAATGTTGATCTGCACATAGGGGTTAGAATCGCTAATGCTGAAGATCTTATACACTGGACAAGGGTGAAAGAGAAGGAGAAAGGACCTTAATTTGATATAATGTAATTTTTGAATACTAATAGTTTTTGTGATGATTGCCAAGTTGGGATTCACTTGAAAGTCATCAGCATTTTTACAATGCCTTACTAACCTTGTTTGCTGAGATTATGTGGCTGACCTAATTAGATATGATGGTAAAAATTTCTTCGGGGAATGTAGATGTGCTGGGATATGTGCATTTACTGCAGTTTAATGAAAATAATGAATGTTCTCTTCTTATAAACAACCTCTTCAGATGAGAGCTCCTAGAGAATGTCAGGAAAATGAGCCCTTTCGAACAATTTCTGTATTTTATGCTTCCCAGTACAAATATAAATCTCTTTGAGAATGAGACATCTAACATTCCTGGTACTATCAGGCTTCTGACTCACAGAAACTCTGAGAATTTTTGGTTTTGTTGTTAATGATCAGTTCAGTTTTTCCCCTCATTAGAGATACGGTGAAAATTTTTATTTAGTCGGTGCTTCAATGCATAGCATTAAAATCTTATCATATATAAATTGTAGAACTCCATGTGTATCTTCGGATCTCACAGCAATAAACTAACAAAAGATCAAACTGTCGCAGTTAGTAGCTGAAAAGTAGCATCTCATCCAGTAGGAGCTTCCACAGAAAAACTGTATGTTAGAATGAAAGTATATCCCTTGTCTTTTATGGGTGTATCTTGTGACAACACTTAAGGGCGTGATTCACTGCAATAGTATAATCACAGTAGCTGCTTCTTTTTCCTCCAGATAATTAGAAATATCTACCTTTTTTTTTCCTAGAAAGGGATTTAAATCCTTCTGCCATCTATTCATCATGCAATTACTTCATTGTTTCATCATAGTATGTGTTTAAATGGGGAGAGGGAAAGAAGACGTTAAAAAAAAGATGATTTTATCATAATGCAATATTGAAAAAATGTTACCTTGTAAAACAGACACATATTTATTTTAGGCAAAATACTATCTTTTTCATTTTTAATAAATTGGATAGCTTATCACTGCCTGAAGTTGGAGCTAAAATTTCAACATTGACCGCTGGAATTCAGAGAAAGTACCTGGAGAAAATCTCTGTAAGAGAAATTATTGGTGTAAGCGAATAAATACAATCACTAATGGAGATATGGAATTCTGACAGAGAATTGTATAAATATGCCTAGACAAAATTTTTCAGCAAGAATTGCTTTGCAGAGTTTTTCAGCTCTTGAAATTATCCATGCAAAATTGCATTGGCACTGACTCTCCAGCCACAGCCAGTGAGCCTTCATTAGAGTTGATTTAGGAGGACAGTAAAAGTGACTTTTAGACCCTGCTGCATTTCTCCTGCAGTCCTGCCCTGCCTGGCAGCTCTTACCCATGCTTGTTGCCAGTGTGACAAAAATGTTAAAAATCAGGGATCACAGTGTCTCAAGGGAGTATATGTCCTGCTCTGTTCTGGGGATCCGGACAATGCAGAAACAAGTACTTCTAAAACAACTTACGGCAAAAAAGGTTTTCTTAGACAGCCACTGATGAAATTTGGGGTTTGACTTTTCTGTCATTCCCCCACCAGCAAAGCATGTTGGCTTGCACAGGAGGAGCTAAGTTGTGTTTTAATTCTATCAGTTAATACCACTTAATTTTCTTTCATTTCTAGAAATACATTAAAATTACAGCTTAGGCTTCCCTTTTTGTCTATACAGAGTGTTTTACCTAGATTTCATAGCTGGTTCTCAAAGGAAGATAACTGAATCAGTCCAATGAAACAGCACCACTACAGTGCAGCTCTCTAGTAACACCCACGTAAGTATTGGTGGAGTATAAAATATCAATGGACAATTCTGCCTATTTTCTTAGGAAGGAGAGGGACGCTTCTGCTGATCAGTGAGGTTTGTTACAGTCTTACATACTCAAAATAGAGGCAGCCCCACCAATGCTACCAGATATTATCAACTTTGATGATTCCACATAGAAAAATTTAGTGATCTCTGAACAAGTTTAACTACTTTTCCCACAGTTTTGTCTATTTTTTTTTAATTTGAAAATACTACTATTCAGTGGACTATATGTTAATGTATATCTTTGCTAACCTGTTCATTTCCTGAAGCACATATTTTCAGATCTTGAAATTTTCATATCCAATTTTTGAATCATGTATCAGGTTATTTCTTTTTTTTTTAGGTGAAAATTAATATTATTAGGAAACATAGTGAGGTTCTTAAACTGATTTGATTGTTTTCAGCCTAGAGAAGAACAATAAATGATTTATTATGAAAACCTAAAACAAATTCTATGACATCAGTGTATTTGAACTTTTTTCCCTCAAACAAAAAATGGGGTAGATACAACTGAAAATAGTCTCCTCTCTCAAGATATTGACAGTACATTCAATTCATTAACAGCCAGCTAGCCAAACAATAGGCATGAAGAATCTATAAATTTTACATTGCACAGTGGAAATGTGTACACAATGTCTAGATGATATGTTGGATCTTCAGCTGGGAATATAACCCTATTCTGGACCTCACCATCTCCTGTGGCTTCATCTCTTTTTCTCTTGGTATGAATCCCCAGTATGAACAAATATTTGTGCTAACCCAAAAGAAAATATAAATGGAGGGAAGGCAGGACTGTGTCTATTTATCTGTGTTACCATAGTTCCTACAGTATCTACAGTACTTGCTCCTGAGCAAACATGCAGAATGAGAACAGACCTTGCCCCAAAGCCCCAAAGAGATGGCAAGTGGATGTACTGCTGTCACACAAGGAAAATGTAAGAACTCATGTTAAAGAATGAACATGTGCCGTAAAAAAAGCAAAGGACAAAAGTTGTTTGAATCACTGTATAGTCCACACACTCCATTCATTACATTATATGGTGCTAAAAAAAGCAGTTTTGCATTTGAGAAAAAAAGGTTTAAATGCCCTCTTCTGTGATGCCAGCTGGTAGTACTGAACTCTTTTATCTTAGAAATAAAGTATCAAATCACTTCAATGAACATTTGGCCTTAGAAAATACAGAGATCAGTTTGAGGTCCTTTGATCTTTCTGGACTAGAGACATAGACTTTATTTCTCATTAATAATCTCATTTATGTGTTTTCCTTTTATTTATTTCATCCCATTATTTTTCCTACTACTCTCAATAAAACTAAAGTCTCACTAACTTTCTGGTTTCACGTGCATTTAAAAAGTAGTACTTCAGTCATAAGACCAACACCTCTAAGGATCAGTTCAACAAAATCACGGTGTTTCACTTGAGAACTGCAAAGTACAATAATATTATTTTGTACATGGAGGCAGCTTTGGCATATTTGAAAAATAGTTTGGAATAAAACATACTCCACTGTTGGTTTGTGTGTATATGTGGTAAACCTGGATATTCACTGCAGTATTTTACTGAGGAGAGGATATTTTCTCCCTTATGACTGTTTTTTAAACTTTTCGTATCTTCTTTTTTGGTGAAATCTATCTCTACTAACAATATAGTTATTATAGACTAGGTTTTTCTTGTCCTATTATTATATGACACCTAGGAATAACAAGTGGTCAATTATCTTTTACTGAGCACCATCAGAAAGAAAATTCAATTTGCCTGCATTTTCTCTCATCACAGTACAAAGAACATTTCCTAACCTCAATGACACTTTAATTAGCATGATGATGGTAAGAAGTATTTTCCATCATTAGATAGTTTAGGGGCTTTAGTGTGTAAATCATAGTTTTCTATTTCAGTTTGAATGGGTTAGATAATATTCTCCCCATGATAGACAATTTCTATCTCTCACGAGTTTGAATCCTATAGCTGAAATGTGCACTAGAAAAGACATATTTGCTCATGTCATTTCAAGTTAATTCTATTTAAAACCATTTAATTTAGTGGTATTTAGAGTCTCAGAATGCAGTTATTCAATATAGACTGTCTCCTCTTTCAAATGTGGAGAAAGTAGTGATGTGGAGGGTCTGTTCAAAACGCTGTTTGTTACTGGCTTTAGTTTGTGGCATCCTATTATGCATCTTTCTTCTTAATTGTCAAAACTGTTTACACCCTGTGATCAGCCTTTGTGACGTACATATTTGTATTGGGTTGACCCTGAGTTGATGGACAGTCTTTAAGACCAATTACGCTTCTCACAATTTACATATTTAAACCGCACAGAAAGGCGGGACTTCCCCTTTTTGTTGGAGCTCGCCTGCTGGGAGGTGGGGGCGGCTCCGAGCCTCCCGGCCCCGCCGGGGCCACTGCCCCTTTTCCCCTTTCCCAACACCGCAGCACGGACCCTGGGTCGCTGGGGGGGGACTGTCCCAGAGCCGCAGGCAGCTCAAACCAGCCATGGACTGCTCACAGCTAAACCCATCCAGCGCGGCTTCTGGGGACCGGCGGGTCCCTCTCCTCTCCATGCAGAGCCGGCGGAGTCAACGGGAGCCGGCAGAGCCTCCTGTCTGCAGCCAGCACACTTCGTGCTGAACTGAAGAAGACACCACGCAGCCAGCAGCACAAAGGGAGCGAGGCTTTCCCCACCGTAAAGCCCGAACAAGAACACCCTTCAGCATGGTGGCTTCAGAGTCAGAGAGAAAGAGAAGTGAGTCCCGTGGGACGGAGCTGGAAATGGCGACGGGAGAAAAGAGGGCGGTGCCGCAATTCTGGCGCGCAGCTTAAAAAAAAACCTTCTTGCATGCCGTGGTAAGAAACTGTAATACCACAAACTGTTTGTCTCTTTAATCCATTTGAAGAACATGGGGGGATGGAGAATCCTCGTGTGGCCTATGAAGATTATGAAGAGTGCCTATGCCAGGCTATATAGAAGTAGTAAGAGGCTGTTAGAGACTTGTGGCGAAGAAAAGCCTTTGTGTGCAGGCCAAAATAACTTATCCTTAAAAAGATTAATAACCCCATGTGATGGCCCATGTTTTGTAGTATGAAGGAACTGTGAACTTTTCCACGGGAGAGATGTTCTACACACAGCAGATTGTTTGTTTCCGGGTGGGTCTGCTGTTAGTAGCAGTTTGGGAACCACGTGCAACTGAAGGAAAAACCCTTTTTTCCTTAAGCATAAGAGAGAGACTTTTCAAGAACTGCAACACTGACTAACATCCCATGTTCTGTTATCCTTGTGTGAGCTAGGTGAAAAGAGAGAAGTGCTGGAAAGGGGGGGGGGGGGCGGAATTTGCTTTAATTTTGTTTTGTTATTTTCTCTTTACTTTTAATTCTATTAGTAATAAAGCTCTTTCATTGTACTGCAACTGTTTAAGGTTTGTGCCTGCTTTGCTTTTCTCCTAATTCTTATCTCACAGAAGGAAAATAAGTAAGTAATGAATATTTTGAACCCAAACCACTACATTTAATTGGTGTTTCTGCGCGGTTTCGAACTCAACCCTCTACAATATTCAAAATGTATAAAAGGGGAAAATAAACTGTGTTTTGATTTTGTAGCGGGTTCAGTTCGGAAACCAGGTAGAAACACCAATTTTAGTGTAGTGGTTTGGTTCAAAATATCCATTACTTACTTAATTTCCTTCTGTGAGATAAGAATTAGAAGAAAGCAAAGAAGGCACAAAACTTAAAAAAATATAAAGAATTTTATTAACAGACCTAAAGAAAGAAAAAAGTCAGACTAAACCTTCAGAACACTTCTCTTCCCCCCACCTTTCTCTCTTCTCCCACTGACAAGGTAAAAAGACAAGCCTTCAGATTTTCAGTCAGTTCACCACCTCTATAATAATCTTTTTCAGTTCACTTAGGGAGAGGAGTCTCTCTTGCTCATGCTATGGAGACATCTCCACAAGAAACAGTTCTCTCGTGGCTTCAATGTCACAGCAAGACAGCCGCCTGGGTTGGTTCTCTGCTCACATGTGAAAGTCCCTTCCCCCAACTTACAGCTTTTCCCACAACTGCTTTTGAGGGTCCAGTGTTGAGCTACTGGGGTACCATTTTAAGGTTGAGCTGTTCAGAAGCAAAAGTTCTCTTCACCTATCTCTGGGAGCATCTTCAGCTCCAGGAACAGAGGCCCTCCTCCTCCCCTGGGAGCAAGGGTCTTCATCACTTTCATCTCTCTCTGTTCAAGCTTCTCATCAAATCACAGCTACTTCAACATTTGCTTATGTCAGCACAAGTACTTTTGCTCACAATTGCAGTTTGAATGCTCCACCCCCTACGCTTTCATGAAATTACAACGGGTTCACTGATGTATCATAGTCCATCACCACCACAGCTTTACAACAGAATTTCAGCTTCTAGGCTTGAAGCATCTCCTCTTTCTCCTCTCTCGGGGTTTCAGCTCTTCCTTCTTCACTGACTTTGGTGTCTTTATGGTGTTTTCTTCACGTGCCTTCACCTTTCCTCTTTCTCTGACCTGGTAGAGGATTGATGTCTACAGGCTTCACCTGTTCCGGAGAAAACTTACAGCACTAAAGGGTTAATCTCACCCAGGCCCCACAGCTGGAATTTGCTTCTCGCTGTTGGTCACATGATCTTTGCCGGGCAGCAGCCTCAGATGAATTTTCGGGGCACTGATGAATTTTCGGGAGGGGGAAACCAGCCTGGCCGAGCCGCGCCGCCAGGCCGCCTGCATTGAGCAGGGCTGCAGGGGGGCCAGCCCGCACTGAGGGGCTGCGCTGGGAACAGTGAGCAGAAGCAGCTGAGATTTTCAGCCAAGCTGTGCCACGTGGGCCCCTCAGTTACCTGTCCAAAAGCCGGAAGCAAGAGAGCTTTCCCAGGGTTTGTTCGTTCTTAAATGTGGATCACAGAGGCGTGTCAAACTCCTTAAGTGGCTTTAAAAAGTTGCCAATATTCAAACTAGCCAATTGATTGGTTCTATTGTGTCTAGAGGAAGCTGTAAGCACCTCTTTGCAAAAAATCACTTCTGTGTCTGGAGCCCTCTTTAACTATGCTAAACCATGACAGATTTGTTGGGCTTTACAGTGCAGGAAATGCAGACTCTTAGAGCTAGTTTACAGACAAGACATGGAAGAAGAGAGTCCAAGACAGAAAATGAGAGCTGGGAAAACCAAATCAAAAGGTGAATCGGTACACAACCAGTGCTGGTAGAGTTGTTACTTCTTATGCAGCCCCATTATTTTCACTTGCAGGAACATTTCAAGCCAGATGTTGTTAGGAAATTAGAGATGGTTCTGATAAGCATGCATAAAAGACTGATAGATCATGCCTCTTTCAAACCTCAAAACCACTTTGCTGTATCAATATTCAGTAAGAATGCACATTGACAGTCTCTACCAATCATTATCACTATGTACCCAAAATAATTTGTCCTTAACCAATTCATCCTAAATTAGCAGTTAGTATACAGTCACAGAAATCCCTTCTAGTTAGCATCGATGTGTATGATCTGTGATGGTCCTTAGTTGATGAGATCAACGGTATGAGGCTTGCAATCTTATGAAGTAGGGAAACCAGGGCCTAAGTGGGCTGTGACCTTTCTTCTCTTTCTGTCCTCACTTATTGTTGATGTTTCGTGCTGCTCTGAACAAAATGCTAATGATAACATTTCAGTGTTAAAAAGGGTTAGGTGATATTTGGTAATGCAAAATTAGGCTCAGATAAACATCTGACTATATTTTATTTCATGGAGGGACAGGCATTCTGATAATAAGTCATGCTAAACTTTTCATGAAGGACATACATGATTCCAAAAGGTTTCAGTCTAACATTCTTTCCACCCCTCTTGCCTCAGGTAATGATTAATAGTGTCTGATACCACGTGGAAGCCCTTTTCCATTGCCTGCTAAAAATACACATATGAAAGATGCATTCTGTGAAACTCTATTAAAGCTCTGAATTAGCTGCTAGACTGGGCAATTCAGGAATGCCCCCATCCTTTCTGTCTGAAATTTTGTCAATGGTTCAGAGTTTTGTATATAAATACAGTGATCATACTAAGTAGACACATGAGACAGCTATAAATCTTCATGTCCACTTCATGTCAGCATGAGGATATGTGATATATTGGATTGGTTGACTCTGGTGACACTGAAAAATCCATGCTAAAGTCAATTTAAATATGATTTTGTTAATAAATAGACTATTTTTAAAAGTGTTTTCCCTCTAATAGTTTTTCTAAGCCATCTTTTTTGGACATTGGTGAAACAGTGTGATGCTGTGCTATCTTGTAAGGATGGAGCACAATAAGGGAAGAAAATATGAGAGAAAAAAAAACAACCTTGGAAAACCTCAGGTCCCTGTATACTTCTGATCAATCAATGTGGAAATGTGTGCAAAGTCTCCAAAGCCAGGCTGTGGAAGCTACCCAGAAACACAATCAGTCTGCATCAGACAACTGTAAATAAATAGGCAGCAGTGCTGCATTTTTTTCTCGTGTCTTCTCTTGATGACTGGAGGAGCATTGTTTCTATTTAGAAAATAGGAAACTGAGGTGGGAGATAAGTTCAGTGATTTGCATATGAGCACATTCAAAGGTTACAATTAAACAGGGAACTGAGTCTGGAGCTCTAAATTTCTGGCTTAGAGCTTTTAACACCCTGCAGTGGACTCATTTGCTTGTTTGGTTATTACTCCTACTACAATTATATTTTTCAGCTGCATATTAAAAACCCTACAAGAATGGCCACACTGTTCAGATCAAGATTAACCATATAGGACACACAGAGAATAATGAGAACAATACAAGTATATTTCCTCCCTAGTGGCTGCTCAGCCACCAACCTCTTTCTGCATGGTTTCTGATCAAGGTATCATGATTCAGTTATGGCCTGTCTGCTTAGCAATCCTTAGTAGGTGTTTCTTCCATGTACTTGCCCAGCCTTCCCATGAAACAGATGAGTTTCCAATGTTCATCTAGCTCCCTGGAGATGAAGCTACTAGCCATTATGAGGAGAAATAGCTCCTGTGATTTTTATCCCTAGGCTAAAGGCAACTAGGAAAAAGGGATCATCTAAGCCATGACTTTGCTGATAGTCAAAGGAGAATTAGACAAGCTAATTTAAAATTGGGTTTTGTCTCTAACATCACCTCTGGTTTGGTTTTTTTTTTTTTTTTATTCAATAACTATTTTTCATTAAGCTAACTATTTTCTCAAGGTCCAAAGTACCTGAGAGATAATATTGTATCTGAGTTGGTTTTCCCTCTAATTTCTAATGATCCTTTATTTCCCACTTTTTGAGCATCATCAGATAGAAGAATATCAGTTAAGGATGGAAATAAAACTTTTAAATATATAATGGCCTTCAAAACTTTTTTCAAACTACAAATGTGGAGATTAATCAGTATCTGGTATAAATTGATGAAGGCCCTTAGAAAGAAATGAAACTAGCAATTTGATAATAGCTGAGGTTCTCAGTCTATACCTATAGATAACAGATAAATTCTTGTGTCCCGCATTGTTTTTTTCAGCATCGTCCCACTTGTCTGGTTGAACAAGAAATTTAACTCCGTGAAGATAAATATATGCATTTCTTCCTCTCTCTTGGTGAAAACTACGTCATAATAACTATGGGAGATCTGAGCAGGTCTTAAAGCTCTTTAACGTTCTGATTTTGCTAGTTGTTGAATTTAAATCATGCCTTTTAAAATAATTGTATGATTTAGTAGAAATTCTAAGGATAGATCACATGATTATTTTTATCTTTGAAATGCCAATTTTTATTGATCTTGTTTTTAAAAACAAACTGGTTTATATTTCAGTTCAGTTCTCCTGTGAATTGAGATATAGCCTTCACTTAACGCTTTAGATGAGTGGTGGCTTCTACCTATAATGAAAAGTTGTGATCTATTTTATCAGGCAGTTTATCACCAAAAATCAAACTTCAACCCAATAAATAAACTGTGGAGTCTGCAGAAACCAATACAATATTTGAATCACTAGCAACACCCCAGAAAGGTCTGAAAATTGAATGTTTTAAATGGAACAGAATCCAAAGCTGATATGTCACCATCCTATGACAAATTAAAAGAACGGAGAAATCCAGCTGAAATAGGATCCATCTCACATGGTGACCCTCAAACTGCTAACAACCTAGTGTTCATCCATGCTCAGTGGATATTATAGATAATTCCAAGAAATCATGTCACAAAAATTTAGCCTTCAGACAGATGTCTAAAATTAAGGAACCAAGTTGATATCTGGAGGTTTTTATCTCTCTCTGGCTAAAGAGGAGTCTTAATGTCTAACGTAGATTCATTACAAATCTTTGTATTGTTTATGGGGGATAGGATATGTTGCACAGTTTTGCTCAGTTGTTGTGGACTAGCATGGGAAAAGTGGCAGAGATGGCATGCTACACAAAGGCTTTCATTTCCACAGATTAATGAAACTGCAGCCAAAGTCTTGAAGAAGGTAAAATGATGCAATGTCATGTTGTAAGTAGTAATTATGTAGGCAGTGGCTGAAGAATTGAAGAAGAACCTTACAAGACTTGTAAACAGGGAAATGATAGGTGAAACTCACGGCAGGCCAATATCAGGAAATGAAACTGAGGAAAGAATTGTGCAGGAAATATTGAATCTTAAAGTGGTAATTGCCATTCTGGAATTATACCTTGGTGTTAGCACAGTCTGCCACCTGAAAATATCTGCAAGAACACTTAGCAGGCTTGAAAAACAAGCACTTCAGATGATAAAAAATATTAAAAAACAAACAGAAAATAAGACAGAATAATTATTCTACTGGATAAATCAATGGCAAATCAACAAAACTACTCCTTTGATACTTCATGTCTGTAGTGCCCTGATCCAATAGAAAGAACATAGCAGGAATGAGAAAGATTCTGGGGAAAAGAAAGATTGCAAAGCTTAAAATTGCTTCCATTTGAGGAACAATTTAATATTAAAGGACAATTTCACCTGGGGAAAAAAAAACCCAAACCATCACACAAGTGTCATGTTACATATACAGGGAATTATGAGGCCTTGATGGGCATTGGTTAGCTGTTAAAACCTAGAAGTGAAACTAAGGATTAGACTAAGAGTGTCATTATCAATTTATAACATTAGACTTTATTTTTTTTTCAAGCAAAATTCAAATAAAGTAAGACCTTTCTCTCTAAAATAAGAAATAGTTATTCATAGTCATGTTTCATTAGGTGAAATACTGATAGAAAAGCTGAAGACATATGAACAGAAACAGTACTATTTCTTCTTCTTTCACTTCTGAGGAGTTAAAATAAAATTGATTGTCAATGCAAAGTCAGGCAGACACAAGGTGAGCTTATGATGTGAGTGCTCATAACATTACATATTTAATTAAAACAACACTGTGTTGCAGTATCTTAGGCTTAAACAACTTAGCAAATGCCTTAATCCTATCATAAAGAGATCCACTCTCTTGCATAGGTTTTGGCTTGCGCAAAATCGTGAAAGCAGACTTTACTGGTATCTATTTAAACTAAGAACATCAAAATAAACACATATAAAATGGTCACAAAAGTGAGAATCTCTGGATTGTTCAAACAACATTTTAATAGGAAAGAAATCAATGACTAAATGAGACAATTGCTGTTTTCTTTACTGCAGTAGTAACTGTAGAAACCAAATCCAAGGTTATTTTCATTCACAAACCACATTTGTGGCAAAGCAAGGAATTTTCTGAACAAATTGATGGGTTTGATGCTGCAAAGTGCAACTGCAGTTCAGTTTACGTTTGTTCCAGCGGCAGTGAGCAGGGCACCTGTCAGTGCTGCACAGCTATCAGTCATTGGAGGGGAAAGAAGAGGATGGAAAGGGGTGTCCAGGTTATCCATAGATGAGGTAGATGGTACTCTGGGTATGGTGGAGCTTCCCAGCTCTGGGTTCAGTGCCAGGCAAGATCCTGTCCCTGCTGAGGACAGCTCCAGCTTGAGCTCACACCAGTCTTATGGGAGCTGGTGTCTGTCCCACACCAAAAACAAGCTCTGCCTCCAGAGATAGCAGAAGCAGGTGGCCATGGTCACCACTATCAAAGACAGAGCTCACGTCAGGCTGTCACTTGGTGTAACAAAGCCATGCCTTCCCACACAACATGGATTTCTTGACTAGAGTCCCGCATGCAGCCAGAAGCAAATGACCCTATACTTTCCAGAGGGTTGTAGTGACATGGGGGTCAGCCTCTTCTTCCAGGCAAGTCTTCCTCTTGTCCTGACACTGGGACAAGAGGAAATGGCTTCAAGCTGTGCCAGGGGAGGTTCTGGTTGGATATCAGAAAGAATTTTTTCACTGAAAGGGTGGTTAAGCACTGGAATGAATTGTCCAAGGAGATGGTGGAGTCAACATCCCTGGAATTATTCTAGAAACATGGACATGGCATTTAGTGCTATGGTTTAGTTGTCAAGGTGATGTTCATTCAAAGGTTGGACTCAATGATCTTGGATGTCTTTTCCAACTTTAATGGTTCTCTGATTCTACAAATAAAACACCCTCACAACTGTCTGGAAACTGAAGGCCTTTTCTAAAGGTTGCTCAACACAGCAAACTACCTGAAATGCTGAAATACAGAGCTGATTTCTAACGACTTATTCACAACGTTGGAAAAATATTATTGCAATTAAACCCTGGATTAGAAACCAAGAAATCAGAGCAAATATTTGTGTTTGGAATTGGGTTTTTTTGTTATTTCTTTGGGAAAGAAGTTCTAAGTTTATTATTTTGAGTTACTTGTTTGAAAAAAGAGACTAATGGTTTTTCTCATTATGCTTTCAAACAAAGTAAGTGTTATGGTTTATCAGGAATACGTGTAGGCTGAGTACATTCATGGAGTTTTTCGTTCTTTTGCAATGCACATACTAGACAGTGTTTTAAATATTTAATATGTTTTAAAATAGCATGTTGAATGGCAATTTTTTTTGCTCCATTAGCTGAAACAAAATGTTCATGTGTCTCCATACATAGTCACGCTGTGCTGAAATACATTTCAGGAGAATAAAACCAATGTAAATCTATTACAGCTGGTGATGGGGTTCGAGGCTGTGACCCAGGAAGAGGTGACCAGTCTGGGGAGATGGTCCCAAAAGGAATCGCCTTCCCGAGGCCCGGTGTCTTCCTCTCAGCTGCTGGCAGAGGGACCCTTGCAGAAGCTGTCAGCTCTTTAGTGATATCAGCTCGTGATTCCAGCTCAGCTCTGCAGGGCTGCCTCCAGGCCAAACCAGACCAGAGAGAGAGACAAGAAGGCCCGTGTGGCTGGTTCCGCACGAAGGTAGCTTTATAATGGGGCCCCTCCGGCGAAGGGGAGAGCCATGGATGACATCTCTCTACAGAGGCGAATTGGTCTTCTTTTATAGGGATACAGGGGATCAGCAAGGGGACCAATGGATTACAGAGGGTCTGGGACAGACCAGTGGGTTACAGAACGATCTGCATAGGGTCTCCTAAAGGATTGTGGTTCTAGCTTTCCTCGCCATGACCCAAAAGTAGTTGCCTTTCCAGGGAGTCCTGCTGGGTGATTGCAAAATCTTTTATCTCAGCAGACATCCCTCCAGGGCAGTGGCTGGGCATATCCCGCATAAGTCATAGTCCAGTGGACTGAAAATGCCGTCATTTTTGCTTGTCGCCTTTCCAGTTCCTAACACTACAGTTGGCTGGGTTATCAATAGGATAATGAGATATTACACACTTATTCAATTATATATGGGTAATGCTGATTATCAGAAACGCCAGAATTACCACAAAATCTAAAAGTCACTAAAAGTATGAGTTACTTAAAGTGGTCTTCCATGCCACATAAACATGCAATTTATTCCCTATTGCATACGGACTTTTTCTTTTTTTCACTATAGTCCTGTATGCATCAAAATATATCTCTCTCATCACAGATTCATGAGAATACCAATGCATTTTATGCCTATGGCTAAAATTGAGGCTTAGACAGAAACATATGGAAAACTGTGGGTTTGGCTATGAACTGTGGTCATGCAATTCTTTAGTTAGAATTGCTTGAGTTGTCCTTCAATTTAATTAGGATTATGCAGTGCCAACTAATTTTAGCTTTGTAGAAATTCACAATTAATTAGCTGAAAGTCTTCTCTTATGAAACATAAATCCCCTCCAGCCCTGTTTTTTATTGTGAATAAAACACTGTTCCATCCATTTCTTTTTGATTTCTTGAAAGATGTAAAATTGTACATTCAATCATAAAATGTATTGATGAGTTTTGTCCTAAAATCTACAATCCACATCATTATTGTTTGAGGCATTAACTGATACTGTCATTACATTCCTGTGAGATTATATTAAAAACTGCAGTCCTGTACCCATCGATTTATTCCATCCTCTTTGATTATTTGAAAAATATTTCTTTCAATCAGCCACTGAATGTTGCTACTTGTAATTACTAATTTTGATGACTAAATATATTCTAACATCAAGGAAATCAATGCATATAATTTTAGAGGGGGTGAAAATAAATATCGTTTATACATAATTTGATAAATTATTTCACAAAAATTTAGGCTACTTAATAGAAAAGGTAGCAAGTTATAGCATAACATGATTTGAAATGTTACTAAGTGTCCTGGGTTGCAGTGTATTCTATTACCATCGTCATGAACCGTTGAAACCAGGTGGGGCAGTGTTTCCTTGCCTCCTCCCCCCAGACTATCTTGCTGTTAATGGCCCATCATTGTCCTGCCGCATGACTCATAGATAACTCCCTCTGGACTATCTTCTGTTAATGAGCCCAATCAACACCTGGCCTCATGACTCATTACCCCATTGTGAGATGCTCCACCCAGAGGGAGGAACCAAACATCCCATCGTGGATATAATCTGAGACTGGACACCAGAGACAACCCTTCCCACTGGATTTCCAGAGGACAGGAGCTACACAGCCACCACTGGACCTTCTGAGGAGGAGCAGACCCTTTTTCTACAGGATCGCCACTTCGGGAGGACTGCAGCCACCATTCTACCAGACTGCTACCACCACCCTGACTAACAGGGTGCCAGGTTGTATCCTAACTCTGTCAGTTTAACCCAGTGTTATCTGCTTTTATTTTTTTCTTCCCCCCCTCCTTTTATTTCCCTATTAAATTGTTATTCTGACTTGGTGTCTCCCACTAGTTTTGTTTTCAAACTAGTACACTAAGTTATACTTTACTCTCAGGAATAAAGAAGACAATTTTTTTTTCTGTATCTATGAACTGATAATTTTTTGGAGTTTTTTCAGATCCATTTTACTGATAGTTATGCACACATTTTATTAGCAACTATTAGCAATTAATCTTTTTTTTTCTGTTAAATTTCCCAGAAAATAATTTTTTAAAACTGAAAATCCCATAAACTTACACATTGAATACTTGTGATTAAATATTTGGAGGAAGTGTGTAGTAGAAAGGAATAATTTGGCAGTCACAACGCTCTGTAGTATCAATGGATGGAAAATGGAACCAAATATACTATAATCCTAAGGACATGTAGAAAAATTAGAAATAAAAATTTAAAGCGGTCAAAAACCCAAGTATACACCTGAACAACTTTGATGGAAAACAGTACTACCTCTCCAAGGTAGTTTGTGACTATGGCTTGAAAAAGTGATAAATCTGTTTTTAGGATACCTGGTAGCATATGTATCCAACAGTCCAACAGTCACATGACATTGGATGGAGTCCATCTAAACTATTTTTTACAACTTTGAATTCAGTCAGTACTTTTTTAGATGGTAAAAATTTCTCTTATCATCTCTAGGTGTCTGTCTGACTCAGTAAGTGATTAGATACAAGACACTCTGAGGGCCCTAAACACCCTAAATTCTATGTGTTTTAGCTAAGCTAACATATATGTAATGCTGTCTTATATCACATCCAGGTTTAGTGTAGGCCTCAGTGGGGTCCTGTACCCCACAGATCTCATATGAACAATTATGGAACCAGAGAGAATCAATTAGAGTATAACAACATACTTCAATGACCTTAGGTAAGCTAGTTTAGCTCCAGTGAAGACAGCTACCTACAAGCTATCATAGAATACACATTGGATGATATGATAGTGGAGTAAGTGAACTAAAACACACAGATTATTAAAACTGAGGTGACGTGTATGCAGCATGGTTAGAATAAAACTGTAATTGTATAAATTGATGGGACACTTCAAGCCTTAAATGCCACTTAAGTCATGATAAGAAATTTTTTTGGTGGATGCAGCTGAGTTTGAGACAAAGCAGCTAAATTATGAATTAAATACAAAGTTTTATTTAAATATATGTAAATTCTACACCTATATCATGCCAAACTGAAATGCAGAACAGCAGACCACTTCTGTTTATAAAAAACACCTGTTGTTTTTCTTGAAGTCATGGGCAAAATTCCAACAGACTTCAGCAGAACCAAGATTTCATTCGCACTGTACCATAACTTACCCCTTAGCTTTGTGCACTGCTGAAATCTTTAAGGACAAACTCTTGACTTAGGAAATGTAATGACAAAACTCACATAAATCTAAATAAATCTAGTATTTATTCCTAAAAGTTTGAGCAGAAAATGCTGGGCTATACATCAGTGAATGTCAGACCAAATACAGACTTGGGCAGATATGTTGCTTGTTCCTATTGGTGACTATCGGCAAGTAGAGGCTATAAGAAAAAAAACAAAACCACATACTAGTCTAATTAATTTATGTAACATATACTTACGCAGCAGATTAGCGGCAAAAGTATTTGAATGTTGTTTTTTTTCCCTAGAATTGCACTCTCAGAATAGTATACTTTCAAATCTCCTGTCACCAGTCGTTCTCTATTCAGCTGTGGGAGGAAACATGTACTTAGAACAGCGTACACAGTGCACTTTCATTTGATAAGTGTAACATTGCAAATTAATGTATATCTGCTTTTCATATGAGATTGATATTTGGGAGATGTAGCTTTCCACGTGCAGCTTTGCAGTGCTGGAGCAATTCCGAGACCTTCCAAAAGCATCTCCTTATAGAAGCTGCTCAGCAGGATCAGCACATGCTCACACACGCATACGTACACACACATATGGATAGCTCCAGTAATATGAGTCAATGGCAAAGAGCTGGGAAGGGCCTCCGTGTAGAGTTCCATGGATGGAGGTTTATTGCAGCCATACCTTGAAGGGATCCAGTGACGAAGACAAAAGACAACGGAGGGTCCAGGTTTAAGTATGGGAGCAGGGCGAACATCAGAGACCAATGATCTGAGGGCACGGGGATGGTACCTAGGCGGGACTAGGGAATGGGAGCCAATTGGGAAACTCTGGGGGAGTGGCAAGGGGCAACAGCCAATGGAGGGAACAGGGAGTGGAGAACTTTCTAGGGCATGAGACATATAAGGTAGCAATGGTGATAAGGGGCCACGGGGCTAACCTGGAAAGCGGAAGTGGAGTATATTAACGTAGCAGAACAATGCATGCTGGGGGAAGCCTTTTCTGTTCACCCTAACCTGGGAAGGATCTCTGATACCAAGGACTGTCTCACCAGCGGACTATCTTTGTCCCTTGTACCACTGGCTCACCAGCCACCACAGGAAGAGAGCTGATGAGATTTCTCATCATCAGACAGCTACAGTAGCCCACACTTCTGCAGGAAGTGGCTAATGTGTTACCACTTCACATGTAAAAAACCCAAAATTTAAAAAAGTTGATAAACAGGTGCAAGAAATAGTACCTACTGGAAATTGAAATCAGTAGATTAACCATTGAGCAAAACTTGTGATATGGGAGAGGTAGCTCAGATAAGATTGGTCTAAGCCCTGGTCCTGCAGAAATGTCAAAACCATCATTATTTTTTTTAAAAAGTGAAGATTTCTCATCAGATTTTATCAACAAAGCAGGGCTAGAATATAGTTCTGCCTTTAAAAATAACCCAAGGGAATGAGACACAAATAGAACCTGGACCTTGCACCCAATCTGCTAAATTCACATGAGCTGTGAAGAAAGGGTCAGTGTTCTGGTCATGAGCATATATTTGCTGTTACGGAGACAATATTTGTGGGTTTGAACAACCTTGTAAAAGAGATAAGCAAATATGTATACTTTCAGAAGCTTCCTGCTTGCTTGACTTTTCATTGCATCTGCAGTTAACTAGGATTGCCCTGCAATGTCAGTCCAGAACATACTGCACTGTGCAATGTCTGCAGTGTCATCTTTGACTTGAACTCAGGTTTTGTAATATAGTGTATGCTCTAGGTGCTAAGCTAACAGATAACCTTTTCAGGTGCTACACACTTAGATTTGTAGTCGGTATTATTCAAGTTTATCGCTTTCGATTAATGCTGTGCATTCCAGCAGATTTACTAGTATTATTTTTGAATTCTGGTTTTGTTGCTCTGTTTCTCCTTTCTCCATTTATTTTTTGTTGACTTGCTCTACTGACCCAGGAATAAGACACTCATATTTTAATCCCAGCATTTTTAATATTAAAGTAATTATTTTTCTCTTGCGTTATGCTTTCTTATCTTATATTTTACTGGGGAACTGTAACTTGTCTTAGTTCCCAGGCAGACATTTAAGGAATTCCTGTTATTTATAAGGTTTAAAGTGTAGTCAGATGAGTGGAGCCCCATATTGTTTAAGCTAACTGTTTAATTTAAAAAAGAGAACTAAATCTTTTATGCCGGTTCTGGAAAAACACAGACGGGAATGTGTCACTTGTTATCAAATATGGTAAGATATCCCCTGGTGGTAGTAAACTTTGTAACCTTACAACCTACATTACTTATAAAACAGATGTTTAAACTTCTTGATGCACAGAAGTGTGTGTAGAGTCACACCATTTTAAATCTAATTAGTGTTTAATAAGCCATTGGAAATATTGTCATTCAGCTCTTATAAATTAATCCTGATTTCTTAACACATGCTGGTATTTTGAACCAGTAATTATTCCGAAACAAAAAAGAGGCCTGAGTTGGTCTGAATTAACATAAACAGCTCCCATGATTATTTTATGTGCTTCCAGCAGAGAGGTGTTAATAGTCTCCTCATGATTTGACAGGGAAGACTCTAACAGTGGGATTCAAAATTGTTCTGCATGATGGTCAGCACAACTAATATAGATCAGACCAGAAGAAAGAACTATAGAACTTTCAGAATGACAGTGTGAGCTACAGTGATGTACCTTCTTTGCTAGCAAATTATATGCAAACTGAACCTGGAAACTGCTAATAAACCTGGGTCCTTTCCAGCTCACATATTGGCAATTAAGACTCCATGCTGGAAATAATTGACAATTCTGTCAGTAATGCATGTGTCAGAAGGGAATTCAGTCAGTTTTCCAGAGCTGGACTCCATATATACTACTAAGAAGAGTAATGAATATTCACACACAGAGATGCATTCATATAGATACATACTTAAAAACATTTATATGCGTATATGCATGTGTATATATATGTATTTATGTAAAAACACATGTATTATCAATCTAGAAAGAATCTGGAATACAACAATTGATATGTAGCTATGTTTCTAGTTTTTGGAAAAATTATCTGCAATCAGAACATAAAACTTGCTCTTGTACAACAGCCCTGTTCTCACCACAGGCTTGGAAAGTGTAAGGACTTCACAGTTGTGGTTTCTCAGTCCTGCTTTCCTTTAAATCAGGGAGGGGAATGAATAGAATGAGGATGGCAAATGAAACTCAATACTCACCATCAAATAATAAACACAATAATTTTCAATATTACTTCACTGAGATCAGCAACCTCAATGGATGCTAGCATTTTCCCTCTCTTTTTTTTGAATGTTGTATAAATGCATATGTTTTTTTGGTATCAAAATTTTCAAGATTGAATTTTTTAATTCATAGAGCTGTTTAAGAATTGAAACCAGGAACTTGCATTAAAAACACTTATAATTATTTTTAGTTATAATTTTTCTTTAAATTCTTTGCAATGGCATGGGTTGTGGTTTAAGCTGGCTAGGCACCAAGCCCCACGAAATCTGTTATTTTGCATAAGGGGAAATAAAGAATATTGATGAAAACTGGAGGACTGCAAAGCAAAACAGGCATACACTTGCCAATTACAATATAAAGAAAGTTTATTGCTAACAGAATTAAAGGTAAAAAGAAATAGTAAGAAATTAAAGCTAAACTCCCCTCTCTTCCAGCACTCCTCTCTTTTTACCCAACTAACACAAAGGATAACAATACATGGGATTTGGTCAGTGTTACAGTTCTTAAAAATCTTTCCAATATTTAAGGAAAAAGTTTTTTCTGCTTAACGTGTTTTCCAAGCTGTCACCTACAACAGTCATGCCCGTAAACAACTCTGCTGAGGTGAAAAAACATCTCTCCCATGAAAATCTCACAGTCTATTTATGCTGCAGACATGGGCCCAATAGACACAGGGTTTTAGTCTTTTTTAAAGATGGGTTATTCTGGCTTGAAAACAAAGGCCCTCTTCTTCACAAAATCTCTAGAAGCTTTTCACTGCTCCTATATGGACTGACATAGGCACTTCTCACATCTTCATAAGCTGCACATGAACTTCTCATCTCCCTATGTACTTCAAAAATGGATTCAAAAGAGACATGCAGTTTGTGATATTACAGTTTTTTACCACAGCCTGCAGAAAGCATTTTTAAGCTTCGTGCTGAGCGCACTTCCACCCTCTTTTCCTGCCTCCATCTTTACCTTCGGCCCATGTGACTTCCTTTCTCTATCTCTCTGACCTTGGAGCCGCCATGTTGAACAGTTGATTTTCTTCAGGCTTTAAGGTGGAGAAAGCCTCTCTCTCTCTTTATGCTGTTGGCTGCATGGTGTCTTCTTCAGTTCAATAAAAGCTGTGCTGGCTGAAGAGAGCTCTGCCAGCTTCCACTGGGTCTGCGCGGAGTCACGTGGAGGAGGAAGGAAAACCCTGCTGGTGCCCAGAAGCCACGCCAGGTGGTTTTAGCTGTGCAGCAGTCCATGGCTGTTTTAGCTGCCTGCAGCTCCAGGGTGGTTTTCCCCGCAGCAACCTGGGGATCCATGCTGCTGCACCGGGGGAAGGGAGGGGGGAAGGGGCCCCGGCCCGGCCCAGCCCAGCCCAGCCACCCCTCTGTGGGAAACTGGAACAAAGAAGAGAAATTTGCCATGCCTGTGCTGTCATTAAATATGCAAAATCATGAGAAGCGATTGGTCTAAAAGCCTGTCCATCAACTATGTTCCATCCCTCTACAGCATGGTTCTGGAAAAAAGTGAGGAAATTACAGAATTGATATTTGATGCCTAATTTTGAATAATAAATGAAGGTTTCTTCAAACTCGTTGTTGAAGAGCATAAGAAGCAAAATTCATCTACTCATGGCAGATGACTTTAGCAACTCACAAGAAATAAAAATTGTGAGGCTCAGAGGACTGGGAGACTGAGAAAAATCTGTGACCCACAAAACTTTGAGTCAAATATATACTTTGGATCAAATTTTCTTTTTTCAATTAAAATTTGATTGCAGTCTTATATCTGCATAGTAGTTTGTCCTCTTTCATTGCCTTCCCAATAAGATGGAACACAGGACAAAATGAGCTGGAGCAACAAAACTTAACTCCCATGCCAGAAGATCAGAAACAGATGGCAAGAGAATTTGCACATGCAGATTCAAAGGAGGCCTAGTTACAGAGAACATATAAACACTAGAAAACAAGCAGTTGATCCAAACTGCATTGAATGCCGAGTTGTAAGTGACAAACAGACTCAACCAGGGCATGACTACAGCTGCCAGTATTCCTTGATTTTCTCATCCCTTTTGAATGATCCTACAAACTGAATCTAGCTTATAATAAGATTTTGGAAGTTAAGTAATGCTAGAGTGCAACTACTGTTGTAGTCTATGGACTAGCAGAGAAAATGTGTCAGAATCTGTTTTTGATTTTTCCCAATGTTGTTTCAATCAATATTACCTTAATGGAATTGTATCTACTAAGTAGCTCACTTTCCAGCCAAGGAAGTTTGCCAGAAGAAAGAATCACTTTGGATAAGTGAGAATACAAAAGGTGCTTACAGCAGAAGAAGGATTGAGGCAATATAGAAACAAGAACTGTTTAGCCTTTTGTTTAACGCATACCAGCACTGCACATCAAAACGTATGAGCAGATGCTGCCAGACTTGATTGGAATCAGAGCATATCCATGAAAATCCTGACCAGTAGAGACCAAGAGCTCTAGTTCTGAACTACCAAAGCACTGGCTTCAATTCAGATGAGTAATATTAAAGGAAGACAAAAACTATCCTGTGGAGCCTCCCAGGATCCCAGGAGCCTCTTTCTGGGACCGGCAGGTCCTTATCCTCTTCTCTCCATGCAGAGCCAGCAGAGCCAATGGGAGCCAGCAGAGCCTCCTGTCTGCAGCCAGCACACTTCGTGCTGAACTGAAGAAGACACCACGCAGCCAGCAGCACAAAGGGAGCGAGGCTTTCCCCACCGTAAAGCCTGAACAAGAACACCCTTCAGCATGGTGGCGTCAGAGTCAGAGAGAAAGAGAAAGTGAGTTACGTGGGACGGAGCTGGAAATGGCGACGGGAGAAAAGAGGGCGGTGCCGCATTTCTCGCGCGTAGCTTAAAAAAACTTCTTGCATGCCGTGGTAAGAAACTGTAGTATCACAAACTGTCTCTTTAATCCATTTGAAGTGCATGGGGGGATGAAAAATTCACGTGTGGCCCGTGAAAATTGTGAAGAGTGTCTATGCTGGGCTACACAGAAGCATTGAGAGGTTTTTAGAGACTTGTGAAGAAAGCCTTTGTGTTCAGGCCAAAATAACTCGTCCTTAAAAAGATGAATAACCCCATGTGATGGCCCATGTTTGGCAGTGTGAAGGAACTGTGAGATTTTTCATGGGAGAGATGTTTTACACCACAGTAGATTGTTTCTTTCCAGGTGGGTCTGCTGTTGGTGGCAGTTTGGAAACCATGTGCAGCTGAAGAAAACCCTTTTTTTCCTTGAGCATATGAAAGAGACTTATCAAGAACTGCAACACTGACTAAAACCCCATGTTCTGTTACCTTTTGTGTGAGTTGGGTAAAAGGAGGAAAGTGCTGGACAGGGGGAGGGGGTTTGCTTTAATTTCTTGTTATTTCTCTTTACTTTTAATTCTTTTAGTAATAAAACTCTTTCTGTACTGCAACTGTTTAAGTTTTGTGCCTGCTTTGCTTTCTCCTAATTCTTATCTCACAGAAGAAAAATAAGTGAGTAATAGATATTTTGAACCAAACCACTACACTTAATTGGTGTTTACAAACTGAACCCACTACAATTTCATATGCCAGCAGACCAGAATAATAGTTTTCAGCCAATAAAGAAAAAAAACAGTCTGTGTGCAGAATCATCCTAAACCCCACAGCAGTTGGTTTGGGTTTTGATTTGTGTAATGTAGGCATGCAGTGCAATGTCAAGTTTAAGCCACCGTTGGACTGAGACAAAATGAAGTCAAAGAGAAAGCTATCACTCAGTATGCATGAGGGCTTACTGATGAGATTAATTAATAAAGGTCTTGTGGCTGTTACCTGGGATCTCAATATCCTTTAATTATCTTTAAATTAAGATTAACGACTACAATATATAATCCTTTCTGATCAATTAAATTTATTTTAAATGCATGTAAATATCAGCATCTATTTTCATTATAATTGTCATTGAATTCATTCATCCATGGCAGCATTGCTCATAAACATATTTGACAACATTCCATTCTATTTCAAGTGAGCACTCAGAGTAGCCCTGTACCAAACAGTGCTGGAGGGAATTCAGCTTTCTGCTTGCATCTGTTGCTGAACCAAACAAGCCTTTGAGCTCATCATTCAGTAAATATTAGTTACTGGGAATTACAGGTGAAGAGACTATTTCTGACAATAGACTGTGAACTGGAAGTTCAATAAGTAACTGGAAGCAACAACAAGAGTGGACCATGCGTGTAGATGCAGATAGAAATCCTGCTGTAACATTCAGAGTTATCTTAGCCCAGCATTTTAAAATTCAGAATTGGTGTAGAGAAGAGTACCTTAGTAAAAAGTGTATCAATGCTGCTGAACCAACCATTTGCAAAAAAACCCAGTGTATTACTCAGAAAAATGTGATTTTACATGTCTTATACTGAAGTATGGCATCAGAGGGTCATTTAGTCATGGCATTCCTCAAGGCTCAGTCCTGAAAATAGATTTAATATTTTCTTCAAAGAGACATGTACAAAAATATAAGAACACTGGTGCCTTTTCTGATACTGAAATATTTGAGAAGCATGAAAAATCAGTCTATTTATACTGATTAACCAGATAACTGCAATGGTTGTAATAGCAGAAGCCAGAAAACTTTGTCAGGTCAAAGTTCAATAACATGAGGTTGAAGGCTAATAAAAGTAATTTGTCCTGGAGTTAGGCTATTTGTGGCTAGGAGTAGCAGTGAAGAAAAGTGTGTATGCACTAGCCCATCAGAGGATGAAACAAATTCCCATGTAATCCACCAACAGGAAGATAAATTAGAGAAAAATTATGACATTGTATTTATTACTGATGTTTTTATATTTTAAATATTCTACACAATTCTCATAATTCCTATAGAAAGAATTTTAAACTAAATAAAGTCATGATTGCTTACAGAAAAGATTGTCAGTAGGTTATGCCTGTACTCCACTTACTGGACTTAGCCACACTAGTAAAACTAAGCATAACTTTTCTTTTTTAAGAGTATATCAGAATTAAAGAGTCAAAATGGACAAGGTCTTTCATTTGAAGAAAACAGAATGGAAAGAAAATATCCTCTAAAACTTGTGCACACAGTGAATATTGTCTGTTGAAATATATAAATCTGCTTATGTAACAGTGGAGGCCACAGTTAGGTTTTTGTTGATAAACACTGCTAACAATATCAGGCATTAACCTCTTAATAGTCTTATTTTTTGAGGTGTAACCCTTATCTGAAGGATATATATACCTTCATCTATTATATTTACCTGCTCACTTTTCTTTCTGCAGATAAGAAGAACTGTAAGTGAGGTTACAAAACATTTTAAGCTTTTTGAACTTGTAATTGTCTGCATCCCTTTGGGAATCTTGTCTAAAACTCTGGCCTTGACAGTTTGAAAGGTGCACAGTGTACTGATATTTGATAAGGATTTCAAAAGTGAATATTGATCCTGTATTTTAAGTAATTTTCCCATTTATTTAGAGTGACCTGCATGTACCTTATGGGTGCAATGGTTTAACTGTTAATTGATTTAGGGAAGAAAAATTAGTCCTTAAAGGAAACTACAAATAGATAATAAGAATAGTGATTAGGTACTGCATGGATTCCCAGTCTACTGTTAATTGAAAAATAAATTAATCTAATGGAAAGACTTTTCCTTGGCACTTTATTGGATTTTGAATTCTTACAGTGTGCAATACATGGAATAATTAACAGCATCTCTCAGTTGGTGAGAAAAGGAGAAAACACTTCTTCAGTTCAATCCCAGGACACTTAATTCACAAGCAGGATTCCCTAGTTGTCCCCTCACATATAATTCTTTTCTGTAATTAACCTACTGCCTAATTAACAGAGCTTAGCAAATAGCTGTCAATTAATAATTTATTTGATGAATTTAGCCCTTTTTTCCTTTTCATAAACTGAATCAGAAGAGAATGGAAATTTTCAAATATGTATTTTATTAGTTAATATTTACAGACAACTTTGGTAAATAATTCTTGGTTTGTGTAAATGTAAGAAAATGCTAGTATTTCTAATAACTCAGGTATCTGCTTTAACCAGTTTAATAATTTTTAATACATAAGTGGCCATGCTGTTTATAGCTAAAACCATCAGACTGATAGTTTGGGGCTTTTTACTCAGTTGTAATATTCATTACACAAATTGTCTTGTGATTAAATCACCAATTAAGTGAGAAGAAGCAAAATATTAAATAGCAATCACAGTAACTAGGCAAAAATTCTGAGTAATTAACAATTCATTTAAAATATATGATGTAACACACACTATATATACATGTACTTGTTTATTCTTTGAAAGCAGATGTGGAACCATCAACACAATAGAACTTTTTTAATCTCTTTTAATTGGTTTATGATCTGAAGAGGTTTTTACCCTTGACCTCAGTAATGCATATTATCGCTGCATCCAAAGCCCACTGAAGTGTTTGGAGAAACTTCCACTGATTTTAGTATTGTTTGGCTCACACTGTTAAATTAGAAGTGTCATCTTCCTGATTTAGAGACAGTGGAAATGCATATTTTCACAATATGGAAGTCAATAACAGTGAATAGAAATGTGACTTCAAGAGGACTGCACTTTGGTCCTGTATTTATTACTCACTTCCTACTTCCCCTCTAAATTGTAGATGAAAACTCATTCTCTCTCCAAGTGGTGAGTCAGTTCCCAGTGTTCAGGACTACATGGGAGACTGTTTATGGCTGAAGATGTCATTGAGGTGTGCCCAAACCATATGTTCAGCAGGAGAAATGAAGATTGTCAAGCATCTGAACTATTAAAAGAGAAACTCCACATTTGTCCTACAGCAAGGTATGTGAGCAACCAGGAAGGAAGGCAGGCAGGCAGGTGGGCAGGCAGGCAGGCAGGTAGGCAAGGCAAGGCAAGGCAAGGCAAGGCAAGACAGGAAGGGAGGTAGGGAGGAAAAACTCTCCTGAATCCCTTTTGGGATTCTCATACCTAACAAAAATGAGAAAAAAAATACAAGCTTTGGGGTAGTCAAGAAGTCATTAGATAGTGTCTTGGTTTTTGGAGACAAAATTTTAGGGGGACGTGCTTCCTCCAAAGGGAAAAGGGCTTCCCCTTTTCCTCCACCAATGAGACAAATTGGTAAGAGCAGGTGAAAGTGGAAAAAAACCCAAACTGTTTATTAACACAAAACAAAACAGGGTAGAACAGGAAAAACAAAACTCAAAATACAACAAATGCCCAGAGAGGGAACAAACACACGGGCTGGCAACTGGGCTCCCACAATCTCCAGGAAGAGAAATGGAAGGAGAGGTCCACGCAACAGCCTGGAGTTGGGCAGACAAAAAATCCTGTTGAGCCTCGGGCCCCTGTCCTGCTTCCCACAGCAGGCGAAACTGTTCTGTGTTCCTTGGGGCTCGGACCAGCCAGGGCTACCCCGCGGGCCTGCCGGTGCTGGTCCTCCTCCTTGACGCAGGCGAAGCTGGCGGACCTATGCGTCCCCTCACTGCCGGGGACACCCCACAGGCTCCCCGGACCTGAGAGAAGGGAAGAAAGGCAGTGAGGCAAGGGGGAGGGAATGGAAAAAAAAACCCAACACAACCATTTTCCAGCTAGCGGCAACAAAAAAACCAAAGAGCAGCACAGTGCTCCCAGCACACTCCCTCCCGAGCCCCACTGAGATTGTTGGAGCCCTGAGCTCTTGGGCTGAGCCATTCAACCGACCCACACCCAAGTCCCATGGCCCCGCCCCCCAGGTCCATCTTAAAGACACAGCGTCTTTGGGCATTAAGCAGATGGTTAAGGAATAAAAAAAAAACTTCTAACATCACCCCAGGAGAGATAGGTACTTCAGGACCCATGGGGAGCAGATATGCTAAGTTAGAAATATGTCTGTGGTCTGAATTTTAAGGAACTATCTTGCTGTAATCTGAGTTTTTGAATAATAATTAATTTTTCCTGAGTTGTCATTACTCACCCATCTTGGTTGAAGATGGAAATTCTGTGAAGTATGAATCACAAAGTTTCTATTCTACAGTTTTTGTCACATCTTTCAGCTGCAATGGGTTTGCTCTGGAAAAACAATTAATTCTCTTAAATCCATAACTGATGTGATTATTAATTATACAGCTCCATAATAGAGCTGCATCTGTTTGGGTTTGCCTGTCAGATTTTTTTCCCTTGTAGAAGAGGTAATTGATAGTTTGTCTGCTCCAGGCACCTACCAAATGTCCTGTGTTCCAAGAGAAAGACCACCCTGTACATGCAGAACAACTTAAAAGCCTGTGTTGTGGGAGCATGACTCTTCCATGCACATTACATTTAAGTCAAATATATCAGAATCCATGATCAATGACACAGTACCATTTTCTCATATCTATAACTCTAATTTCAGCAACGTTTTATGTACAAGTTCCCCAGAAATATTTGTCAGTTGTTTATCCATTGATATATCTAAAATCTAGATGCACCAAAGCTTTTGCTGATAGCTTTCCCTGTGCATCATGTCATCACTGGTCATGCCCTGATAAGAGAATCCCTCTTTCTCTTGGAAGAATCCTTTTTCCATTTGTATCTGTTCTAGATGCTACAAACCAAGCCTAGTTTTATACTGGAGCTAGTTTCTAGCAAAGAGATGAGGATACCTGCAAGTTTCTTACTCAGTCCCTTAAATATGGCTGCATTTCCCTGCTACTGTCATCGTAGAGATCTGATGGATTCATTTATTCCCTATTTTGCTGTGCAGATAGGTATCCTCTTGCTTCAAGTTAAATGCTGGTTATCTTTCCCACTTACCTAAAGGTATGCTCCCCTTCATGCCCAGAAACAGTGTTGTTTTCACCTAAATGATTCATTCTTCCTCAAACATGACTGAGATTCACACTGTAAGATTACCTACCTACAGATTCCAAACTTGTGTGCCTTCTCACAGCTCTGACTCTATTGAGCTTGACTTTGCTTGTGATAAATTATAGTTCTGTTTTATCCAACACTGTGGCTTGAGAACTCATTAGCAGGAGGGAATCCAATTCACTTCATTCTACTTTACTATTTTTCTACCTTCCTGAGGAATATCCTCCCTGCCTGTGTATAAACAACCCTAGGGAAGTCCCTTAGTCCTGTCCCATGTTCCTGGATTAAGATGTTACCACTTATATAACAAAAAAGTAATATTAAAATGTAATAGGTTCAAATACCCTAAAGAAGAAGACTAGACCTCGGATCTGTTACTAACAGATGTTTACTGTTAACTTCGTGTTAACTATGAAGCTGCTTAGGAAATTATCTAATTTCCCTGCTGTGTCTAGAGTGCACGGAGAGGGGCATATATTGAGACCTAAGAGCTCAGAATCATGAAACCTCATCTGAGGTAAGTGCCTTTTTGCAACCTAAGGTGATGTTCTTATGCTTTTGAACACATTTTGCATATTCCTCAAGCCAGTTTTTTTCTCTAGGTATTCAACTGACTCCCCGTTTAGTTCCTTCATACCATTTGACACCTGCAAATATTCCTCCCTGTAATGCAAAGAACCACATTGCAGACCCAGAGGCTGGACTCACAGTGTGATGTTTTAAAGATGCAGTATTCTGCACTGAACCCCTCAGCTTTTGGCAGAACTAGCCCAGTGTCTGTGTTTTGTGTCTGTATCATTACTGCACAGCAGTTATTCAGCACAGTATTTTCCCAGTGCTGGGATTTCATACTACATTAGAATTGCAATTTGCAGTAGGTGCCAAGTAGCAGGGAATCCTAAATGCATATTCCCAGTCCAAAATCACTTCCTAAATTGTCCAAAAGCTCTCCCAGGACACTTAGATGTCCCCAGAGGAGTACTGTGCTCCTTTCTTCATCTCAGAACCCTAATGTGGGATATTCTTCATATTGCCATGCACAGTGTTTTTCACAATTAAGAAGAGAGGGAGTGGATTTTTTTAGTGCTGGCTATTCAATATCACCCACATCACAGCTGGGGGGATGATTTTTCATCAAGAAAAGCTGGGGCACCCGACCAGAAGTGCACCATTTATTTTTGCCCCACTTGCTCCAACAAAGGCACCTGCAGATCCTATCTGCTCCTCCCCACCAGACCCTGCTCCTGTTCCTCCAGGACCACCCCCCTTACGCTCCCCAGCACAGTGGACTGGTAGTAGCTGAACTCAGCAGAGAGCAACCCATTCTCTCTTTTGTAAAACCTTTTATTTTTTTTAAATATAATTGCGTTTATTGCATTTCTTCAGTAAATTGTGATTCCAATTTATAATCTCTCTTCATATATTTTTCCTCCACTATCAAGAGAGGGAGCCTTGAGTCTTAATTTCCCCACTGATTTTTAAAACCAGCACAGTGTCTTAAAAGTCTTACAGTGATTTCCTATATCTGACATGTAGCCACAAGCCACAGGAGCAATTAAAATAAGAAACAGACAGAGAATGAGGAAAAGGGGAGAGAAAGGAAGACAATTTGAATTCTAAAGTAAATAAATCAGATGCATCTTGTTATTTTTGCCAAAAAAAGAGTCCTCTGAATTTAAAAGCAAAATCTTGCTAGACTTTTGAATTGCTGAGATCCTTTGGAAGCTACATGTAAAGTCAAGTGTATTGAAATTAATTTAAAATGTGTATGCAAATGTAGGATAAATTAATATCATGTTAATTAGCACTATTGACACTAATGTACTTGTAGGCATCCCTTTCTGCAAGAGAAATAAATACATAAAAACAAGTATTTTCCCTTCAATAACACTTTAAAAAAAAAGACAGAAGAACTCAGTGAAAGAAGATAATGGGGGTGGAATGCTGCTGTTGCATGCAGGGATGGTGAGAAACGACATGACTTCAGAGAAATATGGTTGAAGCCGACCCTTTTGTGGTGGTGCAGGTAGCTCCAGCCACTGTCTCCTGACGAAAACTCAGACAACCAGCTCTGGTGGTCAGCACCCCAAGTTTAGCATGTAACTTTCAGTCATGGTGAGAACCCATGATTCCTTTGTTCTGCTGTTTGCATGTTTTCCCCTGATTGGGTAATGTTTTTCCCTCCTTGCTTTATGCATGAGGTTGTGTATATTCATTTCCCAAGTTTAATATGTATCAGTTCTAGAAAGTTCTTTGTTCCTTGATGCCCCATTGGTTCCTTCCCTAAATCCCTGTTTTGTGTTATTTCCATTGGTTCCCTTGCAATCAATCCTGCCTCCTGTCAAGTATCCCATTTGCTGTATCCCTTATCCCTGTCTTTCCTATCCCCACTATAAAATCCCTGGACCCTTGTCAGATCCTTGGCTCTACATCTCCGCCCCTCTTTGTCTCACCTCAATAAACCTTCTGCGTAGAAATTACATGGAGAGTCCACTCTCTCTCCTTTCTTTGCCTCTGCCTGCGTGCCTTCACACCCTGTTCAGAGACGGCTCCCTCAGGTGAGGAGTGCACCCTCGTCTGCTTGCACTTCTGTGTGTGTCTGTGCCTGCCATAGTGCAGTCAGGTTGCGGCTAGACCTCTGGGCTCTCTTTGAGCTAGCACACAAAAAACTGACACCCTTTAATGCCAAAACCCCATCTTTTTATAGCATGGATCGCAAAAGAGAAATTACATGATTGACCCCTTGGCTAGCCACCCACCAAAGTGAGTGGCTGAGCAGTATGACCACCCATTTAAAAGTATTATTCTCACAAGACTGAAAACAATTCCACTGTTCTCACAACAGCCTTGCAGATGCAGATAGTTTACAAAACAGTCTTTCCCTGTTTTTCATGCTTTAGCTGAGAAACAGGGCAACTTCACAAAATGCTTCAGCAGCTGGAAAATTCCTCTGGTCCTGCTTTTTTGCATCCACAGTTCCCCCTTTTTGTCTGAGACCAAAAAAGTCGCGTTTGTAATCCTCTGCGGTATCCCTTGCAGCAAGGGGAACAAACACAGCATAAGGGGTATGTTTGGTAGTGTCCAGTTACCAAACTGAATCTAAATCAGATACCAATTTAAAGCAGGCAGAGAGATCCTCCAGTGGTGCCAAGGGATATGCATCAAGCAAACCCAACTTGATATCGACTATTAGAGTTCTACATCAGCTTAATTCTACATAGCCTTAAGGGCTCTAACATTCTGCATAACATTATGACTCCATAACATAAAATTCAGTCTCTGAAATTCAGTCTCTGCTTGTAGAAGGACCAGGCTGATGGTTGACATCTTGGTCATCATCAGAGGGATCATTCGATGGATGATCTGCATTCTGGTCATCATTTGAAGGTTGCCTTGGAGGTTGTCTGTTCTGCTACTGGTGCCACAGGTCAGGCTGAATGCATCTTGCAGGTAGCCATCGCACCCCAGTATCTGTGGAAACACAAGCATACCCACGACCCCTAGCAATGAGCTCATGCGAGCCTTCCCACTTCTCAGTGAGGAGGTCCCATACCCAGACTTTCGCTCGAGGCGAGTGCGTCTCGCCTGCAGACTGTAATGAGAGGAAATGATTCAAAATAACAGGATTGTTTGATTTGGTGCACTGTAAGATGATGTCATAGGTTAGCAAGCATAGTCCCGGAAGGGACGTCCTTGCTAAGGGGTGCTTACAGTTTCCTCTGGGAACTGATAGAACCTATCAGCTGGCCAGTTTGAATATGGACAATTCTCTAAGCCACTTAAAGTTGTGAACACCTCTGTGATCCACATTTAAGAATAGGCAAACTCCCCCCCCGCTCTCTCTCTCGTTTCCGGCACTGGCACAGGTGGCTGCGGGCCCCGTGTGGGGGCCAGCGGGCCCAGCCAGGCCCTGCTTGGGCCAGGCTGGGCCGGGCCACGGCCATCCTGGAGCCATGGACCTGTTCCAGCCATGGAACCCCCCCCACTGCCTTGCCGTGGGCAGCCGGAGCAGCTCGGCTCTCCCCTCTCTCCACTGCGATAAGAAACATTCAACATTCCAGCTGCAAAGCTGCAAGGCCGAGGTGAGATTAACCCTTTTAGTGCTGTGAAGAGCTGAAAACCTGAGGGAAGAGAGAGAGGAGATGCTTAAAGCTGAAATTCTGTTGTAAAGCTATGATATATCAGAGTATCCTGTTGTAATTTCATGAAGATATGGGGGGTGGAGTGTTCAACTCGTAAGCAAAAGCACCTGCGCCGAGATAGGCAGATGCTGACGCAGCTGTAATTTCATGAGAAGTTTGAACAGGGAGAGATGAACCAGATGAGGACTTTTGCTCCAAATGGGAAAGGAGAAAACCTCAGTTCCTAGAGATGCTCCCAGAGATAGTCCTAGAGATGACGATGAGGAAAACCCTTTGCTCCCAGGGAAGGAGAAGGGCCTCTGTTTTTGTTTCTGAACGGCTCAACCTTAAAATTGTACCCCAAAAAACTTCAAGAGTGGACCCTCAAAAGCAGTTGCGGGAAAAGCTGCAAGTCGGGGGGGAAAGGACTCACACGCAGGCAGAGAAACTCCTCTTCCTAAATGGACTGAACAATATTTGGAAGTGGGTGGCTGTCTCATTGTGATAATGTTTTCATAGCAGGAGCAAGAAGAGACTTCTCTTTCTAAATGGACTGAACAAGGTTATTATGGCAGTGGTAAACAGACTGAACATCTTAAGGGTTGTTTTTTCACATTGTCAGTGGGAGAAGGGAGGAAGGTGGGGGGAGGAGGAGAGTTCTGAAGGTGGTATAATATTTTTTTTCTTCCCTCTTTTAGATTTGTTAATAAACTTCTTTATATTCTTTCAAATTTGGTGCCTGCTTTGCATTTCTCCTAATTCTTATCTCACAGCAGATAAACAGTAACGAGTATTTTGGACCAAACCACTACACTAAATTGGTGTTTCTGCCCGGTTACAAACCAAACCCGTGACAGATGATTAATTGCATATAATGCTTTTTCTAGTCGGCTCTGTGGGGTTTCTCCATGCATTCCCCCTTTTTGTTTCTCCAGAACACGCTTCAAAGTGCCATGAGCATGTTCAACAATGGCTGGCCCAGTAGGAGAATGCGGAATACCCGAAGTATGGTCTACACCCCATAGATACAGAAACTGCCGCATCTTCTGAGAGACATAGGCAGGACCATTATCAGTTTTCACAGAAGAAGTCACGCCCAAAATAGCAAAAGCTAGTTTCCAATGGGCGATGACATCGTGGTCTTTCTCCCCAGTATGAGCAGATAGATGCCCACATAGCTGACAAGAACATGTCAATAGACATGTGCACATACTTAAATATGCCAAATTCAGGAATATGCATTACATCTACCTGCCAAAGCTGCAAGGCTTGTATACCTCTGGCATTTACCCCAATAGCAGAGGTGCAGCGAGCCTGTGACAGTCAGCACAAGCACTGATAAAGTCCCAAGCCTCAGATGGTGGTAAGTGAAACTGCTTCTGCAGAGTGTATGTGCTTTGATGAAAGAAATTGTGTGATGCTTTGGCTTGTACAGTTTTATCAGGCTGAGGTGCTACCCAGGCAGGGTTAGCTAACCTGTCAGCCCTAGAATTGCCTTCTGTTATGAAACCTGGCAAATTAGTGTGGCTTCAAATATGCAAAATGTAATATGGATGCACTCGAGCTTGAATTGCACACCACAAAGATTTCAATAATAAAGACAGAGCCTCATTATTCACTTCCTTCAAAAGTGAACAATCTAAGCATAGAGTTATGTCTGCTACACAGGCAGAATCAGTGACCAAATTCAAAGGAACCTGAGAAAACCGCTGAAAAGCCTTGGCATTTTTTCTTCAATGTTCTAAGTTAACAGTTGCAACGGTGTGCACATTCACGCTGGCCGATCCCTGGGTGCCGGCTCTAAGCTGGCTGAGTAGGCCTGTCTCAGAGGAGCTATGCCCTGAGGAAATATTTGACTCCCCTTTGTGATCCTGGTCAATTTCCCTAAACATATCAGAGGTTGACCATTAGCATGATAGATAGACTGGCAGTAGTCTGAAGAATGACCTGGCCTACCACATCTTTTACATTGAACAACTTGCCTGTTCTCCTTGCTTCTCTTCCTTCGTTTAAGCTGTTTCTGCGTGCTCTCAACCTTAGGTCTCTTTTTTGATCCACCAGAATTTAATCAAAGAGGTCTTAGAACTGCTGCTAAAGCAGATTTATGCTCTCTAGATCCTACTTTAGCACAGGTGTCAACCATTTGTGTTATTGTGGGTTCTCCAGGCAGGGCATCTATGATCCTTCTGCACTCATCATTAGCATTATCTCTCGCTAGCTGTCTGCACAACAGCTGTCTCACGGCTTTGTCTTCAATCTGTTTTTTCAAGGCAGCAGCAAGCTTTTCCACAAAAGATAAAAGGTTCTCTTTCTGCCCCTGAGATATTTTTACATATCTCGTCTTAGGAGCAGCTGTATCTAAGCTCTTTATGAGAGCTGCCATGCCAACCTTTTGAATCTGTTCCAGAATGTGAGGATGCCAGGTAGCCTGAACATCAGGGTCCCAATGATATTGAGTCCCATAAAAGCATCCACAGGAACTAGACACCTGGGACCAGTTTGAGGCAATTGTATATTCCCAGCTACAGCCTTCTCAGCCATCCTTCTCCAATTGGCTTCAAAAACTGAATACTGTACAGGTTGAAGTAACGTCTGACCTAAATGCCTAATATCATATGGAGAGAGCAGATCAGTATTCAACACTCTAATAATCTGCATGATCTCAGGAGAACTTAATCCATACTGAGCAACCTTAGTTTGCAAATCCTGAATCACCTTCCAAGCGAAACACTATGTTTGTCAGTCTGACCAGAGTTAGGCAGAGCTTTCTGCACCGGAAAAACCTGGACAATTCCATCTGCATCATCACTACTTTGCTGCATTGTTACGTCACTTTGTTCCCCCTTTTTTGTAGTCTGAGGCAAAGTAGCAAGTTGGTCAAATACCATTATCCTAGCTGGCAACCCAATTTCTAGCAACTTCCAGTCCCCGGCCTGCAATGCACACCCCTTAACCTGTTCCCAGAACTGTCTCGGATTTATAGGATGGACAGTCACTTCACAATCTGGGAGGGTTCAAGGATAACTGTGGGCTCGCTGCGCTGCACACTGTGGTCTCTTGAGCACCTTCACAGAGTCTAGTCGCGGGACAGGCGTCTCCGTAGCAACAGAGCTTATCTCGTCTGAGGGTGTGCTGGATAGTCTCCCAGGAGACTGGCAACCGAGTCTGAGCCAGCAGGCGGGGTATTGATGGAGGCTGGGATTCCAGCAGCGGCTGGAGCAGCAGGGGGTGGAGTCACAGAGGCTGGAGCAGTGGTTAAGGCAGCGGAGGGTGGAGCGGCGGCCAGGGCCGTGGGGGGTGGAGCAACAGGGGCTGGAACAGTGGCTGAGGCAGCTAGCGCAGGGTCCAGAGCCTCCAGCCCTGTGCCTGTCTCTGCAGACGAGCCCATCTCCGGCGGCTCGACTGGCTCCAGCAGTGCAGCCGATCCCAGCTGCTCGCCCGCCAGCTCCATAGTTTGATGTGCGGCCGGAACAGCTGGTGCTGCCCGTAGCTCTGCGGACGAGCCCGGAGCCAGTGGCTCACCTGGTCCTGACTCCAGCAGCGCAAGTCAACTGCGCGGCCGGGCTGGCCGGCGCCGTATCTGGCGGGGACCCAGCCACTACGAGCTGTTGCAACACTTCCTGCTGCACATCAAGCCATTGCAGTATCTTATGCAAAACTGCCAAGATCTGTTCCCCGAGAGAGTCCAGTATCGGGAAGCATGGCCACTGCTGCGTCCTCCCCTGAGCCAAAAAATCCCCATCACTTATATCGGCTCCTGTGGTCTGTATCACAGACAGGAATGCGGAAAGTATCATACTTTTTTTTGAGGATTTATGTTCCATGTCTCAATCTATAGTTCCCCAGAGCAGGGAAGGGGCCCAGTGGCGGTCTGGCACGTACCTTCTGAGAGGCTGTGGTTGCAGTACACGTCGCAGGGTCACCAGATGTCGCTGTTGCGCGCAGGGACGGCAAGAAACTACACGACTTCAGATCAGAGAAATATGGTTGAAGCTGACACCCTTTAATGCCAAAACCCCATCTTTTTATAGCATGGATTGCAAAAGAGAAATTACATGATTGACCCCTTGGCTAGCCACCCACCAAAGTGAGTGGCTGAGCAATATAACCACCCATTTAAAAATATTATTCTCACAAGACCGAAAACAATTCCACTGTTCTCACAATCACCTTGCAGCTGCAGATAGTTTACAAAACGGTCTTTCCCTGTTTTTCATGCTTTAGCTGAGAAACAGGGCAACTTCACAAAATGCTTAAGCAGCTGGAAAATTTCTCTGGTCCTGCTTTTTTGCATCCACAGTAGAACATTCCTAGGAGAGGTTTTATATTCAAAAGTATTTCAAAGGTAAGTTCTCTAAAGAAGGCAGAAGCCCTGAGATATGTAGAGCTAAATTTTTTGAAACCTTCATGTAGCATAAGAATTATTAGAAAACAAGCATGAAGTAAAAGTTTTTTTCCCAACTCCAATTAAAGAATAGACCTTTCTGCAAACCTTCTATGAAAGAAGAAAATAAGGATAATTTTACAGCAAGTACTTGTTAAAAACATCCATATTTATGTGTTTTTGTCTGGAAATCAATGTTCTCTTGCTTTTCGTTGTAGAGACATCACTAATCAAAAGAGCATGCATACCCAATGACAGGGGTTTGTGGACCATTTATATATGTGTCTCGGTTTTGAAAGACAGGTGTCTGCTAAGGAAGGCAGAAGCCCCCCTTGAAGTGGCAGATATAACCCCTTTTCCCTCCAAGTTATTATATTTTGAAATCAAGGGCCTTTAGGCAAAGATGTGGGAAATAGGAATAACAGTTCTTTACTATATATATATATATATATATATATATATATATATATGTATATAACCAGTCAAACAAAACAACAATAACTCTGGCAGTAACAGCACACACAAACCCAGTGCCAGCCTTCTCGGCTGTCGGGCCCTTTCCCCTCGGGTGCAGTTCCGCTCGCAGCCGGCAGGGGCGCTGGCGGCTCCCGGTGAGCAGGGCAGGTGCGATGGTTCCCCCGCGGCTGCAGGGGGCGCTCCGGAGCGAGCTCGGGGAGCACGCGGCACTGGCGGCCTGGGATCCCGGGAAGGGATGGAACAAAGGCTTCACACACCCCTGGGCAGCCGATCCCGGACTCTCAGGAACAGCAGGCTGGAAACAGCAGGCTAGAGCGGCAGGGACGAACGCAAATCCCGGGTGGCAGGCGCGATGTATCCAGATGGGAAAAACCCCACGGATGCCCAGGCAGGCAGGGCGAGCAGGGCTACAGCGTAGCGAAAGCTCGAAGCAGCAGCGGGGCAGGGCAGCCACAGCTCGGCCTCCAGCAGGGCAGGGAAAGCGGCTTTTGGGGTCCCGGCGTTGTTTCCAGCAGGAAGAAAGAACGGCCAAAAAGAAAGAAGCAGCAGCTCCTTTCTCTGCAGCTTCTCTCTCCGGATGCTCAGAGCGAACTGACCCCACACCCAGGTGTAGACAAAGGAGTAGCCAGGCCCGCCCCACTCCCCTTTTTGTCTTTCTTAAGTACAGCTATTTGTCCCCTAGCAACATGCATATGGGGGAAAATTCTTTTAACAGGAAAAAAAACTTAGACTAAACTAAAACCCCAACAATATGTAAAAGTGGAGCCGGGCACAGTAGCACATTTTATAATAAAATTAACATTTTCAGCTAGATCTCATTACAAAACAAATTATACAAATAGCAAATGGGGTTTTTTCTGAGCATTTTTATTGTCCTCTACTCTTGGTTCCCTGTGTGTTTTGGAACAAACATGGAGTTCTATCCAATGCATGTACCATATTTTACCTGCACTGCTCTTATGGTTCAAGATGTACGTATACCCTCTGAAATCCTTACTGTTGGAAGGAGAGATAAGAGGAATGGATGGGGCTATGTAGTGGTTTGGTCCAAAATACTCATTACTATTTACCTTCTGTGAGATAAGAATTAGGAGAAAGCAAAGCAGGCATGAAACTTAAAAGAATATAAAGAAGTTTATTACCAGACCTAAAAGAAGGGGAAAAAAATAAAATCATACCACACCTTCAGAACTCTTCTCCTCCCCCCACCTTTCCCCTATCTCCCACTGTAAAAAGACAACCCTTGAGATTTTCAGTCTGTTTACCACTTCCATAATAACCTTGTTCAGTTCACTTAGGGAGAGGAGTCTCTCTTGCTCATGCTATGGAGACATCTCCACAAGAAATTCTCTCATGGCTTTAGTATCACAATGAGACAGCCGCCCAGGTTGGTTCTCTGCTTGCATGTGAGAGTCCTTTCCTCCGACTTACAGCTTTTCCCGCAACTGCTTTCGAGGGTCCAATCTTGAGCTACTGGGGTACCATTTTAAGGTTGAGCTGTTCAGAAACAAAGGTTCTCTTCACCTATCTCTGGGAGCATTTCCATCTCTAAGAATAGAGGCCCTCCTCCCTTCTTGGGAGAAAAGGGTCTTCATCTGTAAGATTATTTCTGGGAATATCTCTAGGAAGAGAGGTCTTTCTCCTTCCGATTGGAGCGAGAGTCCTCATCGGTTCCATCTCTCCCTGTTCAAACTTCTCAGCCCCCATGCTTTCATGAAATTACAACAGGTACTCTGATATATCATAGTCTATTGCCACCATAGCTTTACAACAGAATTTCAGCTTTAAGCATCTCCTCTTTTTCCTCCCTCAGGATTTCAGCTCTTCTTTCTTTACTTGATGTCTGCAGGCTCCATCTGTTCTGGAAGAAACTTACAGCACTAAAAGGGTTAATCTCACCTGGGCCTTGCAGGTGGAATTTCGCTTATCGCTGTTGGTCACATGATCTTTGCTGGGCAGCGGGCAGCTTCAGCTGAATCTTCAGCCGCACTGGAGAGGGGGAAGCTGGGCTGCGCTGTCTGCACGTAGCAAAGAGGTGGGGCGGGGCCGTAGGTGGAACAGGGCCACATGGCTCCAGGATGGCTGTGTCCCGACCCGGGCCTGGCCAGGCAGGTCCTGGTCTGGACCCGCCAGGGCCCAGCCCAGTTACCTATCCCCCAGCCGGAAGCAAGAGAGGGAGCTTCCCAGGGTTTGTCCATTCTTAAATGCGGACCACAGAGGCGGTCAAAATTCTAAGTGGCTTAAAAAATTGTCAATATTCAAACTAGCCAGTTAATAGGTTCTGTCAGGTCATAGAGGAAGCTGTAAGCACCTCTTTGCAAGAAAATCACTTCTGGGACTATGCTTGCTAACCCATGACAGGCTGAAATTATCCTTGCAGTACTTGGAAATTCCAGAGTTTCAGCCATTATCACCTGAATCCTTATCTGTAATTGATGTTTATATCTGCTATTCTGCCCCAAAGAACAATTGGCCAGTGGTGGTGACACTCAGACTGGGGAATGCTAGGGTAGCCAATAAAAATCAGTGTAATGGAGGATGTAGTGGAGAATACTGAAGTTAGATATCTCATTGATGGGTTTAGTGGCAGGCATGGATAACAGGGTAGGAAGTGTTCCCAAGGGTATTCAGAAAGATGATCCTCATGATGGGCTTAATTCTGCAGGCTATGGTTAGTGATAGGGACAAGGAAGTAAGGGAAGCTGGAGATAGTACTAGTTAGGTCAATTCTTTGTATCATCTTCTATTGTAAACATGGGTGAGTCTTCATACCCTGCTTGGATACTGGTCTAGAGAAGCTCCTGAAAACCAGAGACCTTGACCCAGAAAATCTCTTGGCTATAGCTCTGGGTTTGGAGAGCATGGAGCAAAGAAAATGGATTTTTATGCACGTTCCCTGATTTCATTAATAGTTGTTTTATCTCTGTTGGAAAGGTAAGTTGGTTTTACCTTGCTGTCATGAAGTTCTTAAGTTATAAGCAACTAAATTTAATTACCAACCAACAAAATTTGATTAATCATTTAATGTCAGCATTTGACCCTAAACTAGGAAACATGAGAGGGAAAGGTAATTTGGCTCTCTTCTCTGTTTCCAAATCAAGAACAGTTTGTTCTAAAATCTTCCAAAAAGAGTGACTGAGTAATCTTCTTTTATTATACGATTTATATATATACTATATTTTATTTGCTATGAAGTTCAAGGTTAACTCTTACATGTAGAATCAACTGGACCATGGGCCATGTCTTACTAATGGCAATGTTATTTTTTCATTTAGTCTGTGTATTCGAGCTATTTTCTTACATGTATAACAAGCTCTTTGAAACAAAACAATGTTATAATATAGCTAAAAAAAAATAAATATTGGTGATGCACTCTTATGGCTAAATATTGTCATTAGGATCACCTGCATTTCAGTTTATGTTCTTCAGGAAAACTCACACAATGTATTGACTAATTAATGGAAGAAATAGCACTAGATAATTTTATAACTGCATTCAACAACCATATCTGACAAAAGAAAAAAAGAAGTTTCAAAACATGGAATTTATACCTCTAATATAGTAGATTCTAATACACAAAATTCAGTAGATACCATCTGGAGGATTCGCTGTGTTTAGATTTAAAGCAGTGTGTTTTCAGAGACCTATTGACAGCTTGTGAAAGTGCTGAAAATTTGTCTTGGAGGAGTACACTGGAATAATGCACATAGTTGTTTATGGCTTTTTCCTTCAGCAATTTCATGGATAAACTTTACCTGCTGTTCAGTTATATAGGCACCAGGGGTCTTGAAAGACTGTCTAGATATAAATGTTGGTGGGAGAATTGGACAGTTATCATAAAAGTAAGTCCTTGTTTTGAAAATGGGTAAAAGTTAAAGCAAAATGTTACACGAAATCCAGTGAGAAATTGATGATGAAAATGAATAATTCTTTTGGTGTTTTTTTAAAAGGAAAATAAATAGTTCTCTTAAATATAATGGAAAGGACCTAAAAAACTGGAAGAGACTTGATAGAAACCTCCTATTCACTACAAATATATCTTATATGATATTACTTGGATAATGAGCATTTTGAGATACAAAAGCTGTGTTAATAAAAGTCACAAAATATCAAAAAAACTTTAAGTTATTCCATTCTGGTAGCATTTAATTTTGAAAATCTGATAACCTTTCTTAGCTATTTAGGCAACATAAAAACATATAAATACCTCCTATTTTGCCAAGTTTCTGATAAGCATTTCTGACTGAGTAAACCATATGGTATATATATAAAAAAAAGTTTTAATGTAGATTTTATTTGCCTTGCAGAATAAGGTTTTTAACAGAAAAAAAATTATAGCAACACCATATTCTGGTGATAATAATGAAAATGGAGAATGGGGTAGATGATAATTTCACTGTGGCTGTTGCTGACAACAGTAAATTTCGTTAATTTCAGGTAGGCTGCCAAACCTCATTTTTTGAGTCTCAAGATGATAGGATATGCATTTAAAAGAATCCAAAGCCTTTCAAGGTCCTAGACCCAAAGAAAGTGCTCTGGATATGATGAATAGAACTGAATTCCTCCACTTACAGAAGTGACTTTTAGATACTTGTAGAGGGATTCCTCGTGGAACAGGGGCATATGATACCCCAGGACATTCTGGGCAGTCTGGGCACCCCAGGGTTGCTAGGGAAGAACCCCTGAAAGGGCCTCAGGCTGCAGACAGGCTTGAAAGACGCCTGGCAGCAGGAAGCCTTAAAAATCCTTGGCAAAGTTACACACTGGTCGGCTCCCCCACTGCTTAGAGGCTGTCCCGTGGGAATAGGGCATGAATCTTTGTAAAGTAGATATAAGTGAGTGTAAGTAAACAATAAAGGGAGCATAATGCTCAAATCGTATCGGTGTTCATATCGTGACTCCAGCTGGCTCCCCTGCACTCGGAACCCCCCCTGGCTAAACCTGGTGCCCGGAGCAGGGACCCAAATGATTTTTGCGCTTACATGCAGGTTCGCTTAAATGAGGTAAGACACTGAATCATCGTATTGGTGCTGGAGCCTGTGGGAGCCGGATATGGGAAGGGTCTCAAAGCGGAGTGACACCGGAGACCAGAGCTCGTGTGGCTGAGCGAGCCCCGCAGGTAAGAAGCTATGGAGTATGAGGCTGGAACTTGCCTCCTAGTCAGTATCCCCTCTAAGAGAGGCGAGACTGTAAAGGATTGAGATCTTAATGCCCTCATTATGTGGGCCTGGGAACATGGATTTTTGAAATACACTTTGCTTTTGTTTTTGACCGAAGCGTGGTGGGAAGTTGGGAACAAACTGTGGCTGTCCATGATTAAGGGTGGATAAGACAGGAAAGAAGCTAAAGATCTCAGATTAACTTGGAGAGCCGTGACTAACACTCCCACAGAGATGAAAGCAGAGAGGACAGTGGCTGTGGCGGCCATGGAAGCTTTAGGGGGTGGCGGCTCCAGGCAGGAAGGTGACAGGGGTCTTACAGAGCGGCGGCCAGAGACCAGGGCAGAGTCCAGGGTTGCATGATTCTTCAGGCTGACTGCGGGCAGACCGATTAAGGGAACAGTAGCACCCGTATGCTCCCTGCAGGAGTTGCTGGACTTGGTGGGGAAGGAAGTTACCCCTCCAAAGTCTGAGGGAGAAATGGCCGCAAAGGTGGAAGCACAGACTCCCAACCCAGGAGGCGGGGCGCAGGCGAGCAGAGGAGAAGCGAGCGGTCCTAGCTCCCGACCCCCCTCTGCCGGACAGCGGATCATCATCCGACGGCAAAGCAGCCTCTACAGCTTTGTCGCCCGCAGAGACAGAGCCAGCCAGGGGTCAGCCCCAAGAGGAGGAGAACCACTGAGAGATGATGCAATAAGTAATCAAGAAGCTTGCTGAATTGTCTACACATCAGGATGCGCTGGAGTCTAAGGCTTGCTAAACCACACCATCAGCACCATGGCGTCCCATGGACCCACCGGTCAAGATAGCCACCAGAACTCCTATGTTCCTGTCGGGAGAACCGGGCACAGTGCCTACGGCCCCTCACTTCCTGCGAGGGGAGGTGCAGCCATCATCTCCATCAGCCCTGGCGGTGACGACTGACCCATTGCCAGATGTCCTGTGTCCTAATGATTGCATCAGCATTGCACAGTTGTTGTTAAACCCTTCACAGTTCCTGCTCTGGGAGCTAACATTAGAAAGTGGGTGGTATACGTGCCCGCCTTGTGCAGACCATGATCAAAGGCAAAATCAAGAAAGGGAGTTGTGTAAATTCTTGGGTATAGCACCAGACACAGAGTGGGGAATTGTTTTTTGACTGTCTTGAGACAAGGGCATTGGCGGACATCTTTGATTGGCTGTCTGCCCATTTAGAGAGTGAAGGAAGTATGGAGTGTGACAGTGTTAGGGTGAGAGAGTAGCACACAGGTTCGTGTCCCATGGCAGCATGTGGTGGCCCCCGAGCACTGGGAAGCGACAAAGAAGCGCTGAACCGGCAAACATTCTGAGAGGTTTGCTTCTCGTAAGCATCCTAACCAGGTCCCACGCAATGTTGACAGCAATCCAAAAGAGACAAAACATGTGGGTCACCCTAGCTCAGTTAACGGGGCAAGACTCCATGTGTCTGAGCTTGGCATCACCAGGGGACCCATTTCGCACCTGTTTAATCGAGGTCCCATATTTTAACCCGCAAGACTTCCGAGGGATGCTAGACAATAGCTCCCTGATAGGGAATGCCACAAACAATGGCAATTGTTCAGGGCTGATCGGACTCAAGCCTGCGCAGCAGCGTGCCTGCTGGCAAGGTGCATTCTTGAAAAGCATCAATGTCACTATGGGGATACCAGAAGAGTTAGATATACTGGGTTCCACAACCAAACCTGGGGATGGTTACATGACATTCAAGCCTCCCACTACCAGTCAATTAAATGTTAATAAGCACCTTTGGGCCACTGTTGACCCTCTTGCAGACTGGTTTCTGAGAAATTACGAGTCCAAAGCAATGTACCACTGAATCAACCTCACGGGTCAAGCCCCAAAACACCTCCCCAGTGGTACGTTCTTAATATGCGGGGACCACATGTGGAATGGGTTTCCTGCCAGCCCACATGGAGGACCGCGCTACTTAGGGAAACTCACCCTGTTCCATCCAAGCCTGCATCAACTCTTATATATCACCCACCACACTAAAACTAGGGTGCGGCATTCAATCCATGAGCTCGAATGTAAAAACAATGAAGACCCCGTCTTTTGGAGTCGTGGTATAATTTGGCTAGCATCTATGTTTTTACCTGGTGCTTCAGCAGCCAGGGCTCACGCAATTTTACATAAACTTGCTTGCTGGGTGAGGGATGAGCTAAACATAACTTCACAGATGCTTGATGAGCTAAGCGCAGATGTTACTAGTGTTAGGCATGCAGTATTACAAAATCGGGCAGCCATTGATTTTCTACTACTAGCCCACGGCCACGGCTGTGAAGATTTCCAGGGTATTTGCTGTGTGAATCTTTCCGACCACTCTGTCTCAATTCACAAGCACGTCTCTGACCTCCAGAGGGGCCTACACAACCTTTGGGACACAGACGACCCTATTGGAGATTGGCTTAAGGGTCTGGGTATCACCGGATGGCTGCGTACTGTGGTAGTAGAAGGCTGCCGATTGCTATCTGTAGTTATATTAGGCTTAGTAGTATTTGGGTGCATTTTTTCTTGCTTTAAAGCGGGGCCGTGAAAGATCATCGACCAGGCCTGGGTTGCCCAAAAAGAAAATGGGGGATGTGTAGAGGGATTCCTCGTGGAACAGGGGCATATGATACCCCAGGACATTCTGGGCAGTCTGGGCACCCCAAGGTTGCTAGGGAAGAACCCCTGAAGGGGCCTCAGGCTGCAGACAGGCTTGAAAGACGCCTGGCAGCAGGCAGCCTTGAAAATCCTTGGCAAAGTTACACACTGGTCGGCTCCCCCGCTGCTTAGAGGCTGTCCCGTGGGAATAGGGCATGAATCTTTGTAAAGTAGATATAAGTGAGTGTAAGTAAACAATAAAGGGAGCATGATGCTCAAATCGTATCGGTGTTCGTATCGTGACTCCAGCTGGCTCCCCTGCACTCGGAACCCCCCCCGCTAAAGATACTGTCCCGACAACCCTTCTGAGGTGTGTATTTGGATTTTGCTGTGTGATTCACATTGAGCTATAAAGGATATTTGCTGGACCTGGGTGCTTGCTGTCCTTGTGAAGTCATACAGTCTGCATTTTACCTGCCTCTGCTATTTATAAACTCATTCCTTATGCTGAGAAAGCTGGTATAAGACTCCACGAGCTTCATCTTCAGTACTCTGCCCTGTCTCTCTTCCCTAGGCTACCTCCAGGCCTGGGTGGCCTGGAATATTGATGGTGTTGATCCTCCCTAGATCTAAGGCAATTCACAGAGACAAAAACTGTCCCTTATGGCCTATTTTCTGGCCATTGCTGGTCTTCATGCTCTGTCGTTTGAAGGTGTAGGGAGGTAAATAAGAATACAGACCGCTCCGTAGCTGTGTGCAATAGCTAGGAAAGTGATAAGATCACAAACACAAATTTTCTGTCCATAGATAGCAATCAAAGTTCCATCCTTTCTTGAAAGTAGCTAGCAAAGAGTTTCTTTCAGAGACCCATTTCAGTCTAAACAATTCCTGCCACAAAAAGAAATCAAGAGTAATTCTGCTCCTATTATTCTGTCCGAACACTGCCCTCGGTTTGCTATGACTTGATGCTGCTACTCTCAGTATACCCTGAAAGCAGGCAGAATACAACAGTCCTTTTTCTGCTTACGTTAACTTGCAATAGCACCACTTTCTAGGCTGGGGAATTAACCATCCAATTTACTTTTTTTTTTTCAGCCTATTAATAACAGCTATTTGCTGGTTCTCAGGAAAAGTACATGCTTTTCTAAGAACAAAGAGATCAGCAGTGTGAATGTCAAACAGATGTAATAGATCTTTGTTTAAATCTCCCACCAGAAATCTTACGAATCTTAAATTATTTGGGTTATTAATTTACTTAATGGGTTTGCTGTTCTAATCTTGGGTCAACAAATATTTCTGTCTTGCAGGAAATCTCAGAGCAGGATAATTGTTTTCAACCCCTGAATTTTAATTAATCGTAGCTTACATGCAAAACAAATCTCTATTTTATTGCATAAAAACGTGTATTTTGAAAGTGTTGTTGTTCCAATTCAGTCTGTTGATGAGTGAAAGAGAGTTTTCTTCAAGGACTTATTCACTGCACCTATTTGTACATTTAGGGCATTTTTTAAATCTCTTTCACTGATACACTAACAATGATTTATGCACTGTGTTTTAGAGTATTTTTAAATAATGACATGAGATGGAAGACTTTAAAGGACCAGCTGTTCAAGCTCTTAAAACTGATCTTTCTTGGAAAAAGGGACTCTGGGAGTTATAAAAATAGAGCTCTGTAAGCTTGGGACTACCTGCTCTCCTATCAGGTTCAGCAAACTGACAAGGAATCTGCCAAACTTGTCAAGTGTGCTATGACTCAAAGGCAGTTAGAAAGCATTTTTAATTGCCGACAAGGGTATTTAGGGGGTTGAATACATTAGGAAAGCAAGTTTTCTTATTATACCATAAAATGACACAAAAAATACATGCTGTCTCTCCTTATCCTGGTGTTTCTTGCTTGCTTGCTCACTCTCCTGCACACACAAATACAGATGAGAATATAAATATCATCTTCAAACAATAGGAGAAGGTTCTATGGAAAGGAACATGTCTGAAAAGTGTAAAAGCACATTGGAACCAACTTAGAAGATAGAAAAATCTAATTTTTTTTAGTACTAATTATTTTGTGCTGACAGTGCATGTTTAGTTAGGTATTTGAATCAAAGATTCAAATGGTTGCCATTCCTTGGCTTACATAGTAAGAGATGTGGCTGACAACTCTGCTTCAGAAACCACCACCCTGGTGACAGAGCCTCAGGCCATCACCTACACGAATGATACTACAGTGACAAACTCTTGCATTCCTGTAGATGGGGAAAATAGATGGTTGACACTGAGTATTAATGGTACGCAATGCTCCAACTCTGTAAATTTTGCCTACTGGGAGACAGTGAATATTTTCTCACTTCATAAAAATAACAAATTTTGATAAATTGGATGAATTAGTAAGAAATTTATGAATCCAGTGCTAGGTTGTTTTGAATATATATAGTAGTTAGGAATTTATGTATATACCTGATGCTGTAGGTATTTTATTTTATGGAGATACAGAAGGTTAATTTAGTAATTTAAATAAGCAAGTGAACTTGTTTGAACATAATATTAGCACAGATAAAAAATTATTTCCTAAAGCTTCCAAGATTCAGCAGTTGTTTGCAAAAATCAGCTACCTTAGACACGAGTTTCTAAGCACTTTCATGAAAACTTGAACATGAGAATCTAAATTAATCCTTCTAGATATGACTCCATTTAGAATTAAAGTTCAAGTGATTTGTCAGCAATTGAATCACAAACCCAGACCAGCAGGGAATCTGAATCCTTTATTCAAAGGAATGAGCTGGTTTTATACACTTTTCCAAGGCACGGTATTTCCTTATATGGCGTGACCTATCCCGTGTTGCCACATCAGCAACACACTTTCTCAATGTCCTTTTATGGGGTGGTCACTCGCTGTTCACCCATCCGTCAGCTCCCGGCAGGTTCCTCTCTTTGGGGATCTGCCACATGACACCTCCTTCCCCCAGGATCCAGTGGAGACAAGTCTCTGTGTGCCGCCATGTGCTCCTTTGTGCTGCCATGTGCCTCTGCAGGCAGGTTTTACAGCTGACAACCCAATTCTCTCTTCAAATTCCCCATAGTGGTTGTTTGTTTTTTATTCTTAGTTTGTTCAAAAATTACATCAGAATAAAAAAAAATTAAAATATTAGACTCTTTTAGACATACCTCAGCAACAACTTTATACCACTCCAGTGGCAATGTGTAAATATGGTGGTAGAGTATGGCCATTTCTACATTGAATTCTAAAAAAACTTCTAGAAGAGTTATTGAATCTACTCTGGAAGAGTTCTTTCACAATTTGTAAGAGGTTATTGAGAATCGTTTCTATAAAATAGCTGCATGAAGTAATAAGTCCTTTATCATTTAAGTCCATTGAGACCTGGAGCTATCATGGGCAAATAATGTAACTTTCAGGAAGTACAATACCAAAAGAAAGAGAACTAGAGACTAAGAGCCTGGGGACTCTGAAGGGCAGCTGTAATTTGTGTCTGGATGCACTGAGCTGATAAAAAGAATTCACTTGGCATTGGGTATACCCTTGCTCTGCTTTGAGTCTGAAAAAAAAATCCTTATTTTGGCAGAAATATGAAAAAGCCAGGGTACTCTATGACAGTCAATGACAGTTTTGTCTCTTGCTTCATTGTACCATCTTTCATCACAGATTATTTAGTCAGGTATAGGTGGAAAAATCACTATAAATTTTTGTTGTGCAGCTATAGGCAATAATATGGAACCCAGTTGTCTATTACAGATGAATATTGTTGATGTAATACACCATCTGAAAAGCCAGCCCTTGACAGATGTGCCTTGAATGACACTTTTCCCAGGTGTCATGCCAATGATTTCTTTGATAATAATTCACCATGTAACATAAATAGAAATATTGATTAGAAAAGTGGCACACAGAACTAACATATAAATAACTGTAAACTTGCCCTTTCCCTAATTTCCCTTCCTCATTAGTGTAGAAATATTTTTCATGTTGCTGTCATTGCTAGAAGCTATTTCTTGTAATACACCATCTCTCACCAAAAACTACAGCTGAAGAAGTCTTGCATGTTCCTCCACTGCTTTGAAATGTGTATATTTTTCTCTAGAGAAAAGGACATTGTAACGTTGTAAGAATGTGATCAATGATTCAACAATATAAGTGGAGAATTATATGAATGTTCGATGAAACTTGAAATCTTTCCTTTTATTTCATATGATTGGAAAAGGATTCAAAGCAGAGTTTTGTGTAACAAAATACTGGGATAAAACTGTAAAAGGTCACTGGAATTATGAAAGCAGAATTGATTTATTTATGACAGGATTACATTTAAGAGTAGCTTGTCTGTTTCTATCTGCATGTAAACATATGTGGTTGTAAGTGCACTTGTAACAAATTTTATTGAATTTTTTCCTAAAACAACTTCAGCTATTTATCTATATGTGATATACTTTCACAAGGTTTTATAATGCCATGCCTTATGAATGATTTTGTAATATATTATTCTGTAATGTATGAAAGTGGAAAAACAACTTTGTAACACCAGAAGTTCTAGCAAATATCACACCTCAGATTTAATTCAACATACTTTCAAATAAGTCACTGAAAAGTCAAAACTGGAGCCTAGATTGAGCTGCAAGATCAGAGTAAGGTAAAATTTTCTTCAGGAAATTAACTGGTGGGATCCCTGATACACTTTTCAAAAAGGCCTGCTTTAGAAAGAAAAGGAGCAACATTGTTTCTGGTTAAAACAAATTATGGAAAAATGGAAAACACTCTTTCCTCACCAAAGCAAATTATTGTTGAGGCATCAGAGACTTTTAATTCCTTGTTTACCTGTTGTAGTGGTTTGGTCCAAAATACTCATTACTTAATTTCTTTCTGTGAGATAAGAACTGGGAGAAAGCAAAGCAGGCACAAAACTTAAAAGAATATAAAGAAGTTTATTTCCAGACTGAAAAGAAAGGAAAAAAAAAAATCAGACCACACCTTCAGAACACTCCTCCTCCCCCCACCTTTCCCCCTTCTCCCACTGACAGTGTAACAAGACAACCCTTGAGATTTTCAGTCTGTTTACCACTTCCATAATAACCTTGTTCAGTTCACTTAGGGAGAGGAGTCTCTCTTGCTCATGCTATGGAGACATCTCCACAAGAAATTCTCTCATGGCTTTAGTATCACAATGAGACAGCCGCCCATGTTGGTTCTCTGCTCATATGTGAGAGTCCCTTCCCCCGACTTACAGCTTTCCCAACAACTGCTTTCAAGGGTCCAATCTTGAGCTGCTGGGGTACCATTTTAAGGATGAGCTGTTCAAAAACAAAAGTTCTCTTCACCTATCTCTGGGAGCATCTTCATCTCTAAGAATAGAGGCCCTCCCCCTCCCCTGGGAGAAAAAGGGTCATCATCATCTCTAGGATTATCTCTGGGAGCATCTCTAGGAACAGAGGTCTTTCTCCTTCCGATTTGGAGCAAAAGGGTCCTCATCACTTCCATCTCTCCCTGTTCAAACTTCTCATCAAATTACAGCTGCTTCAGCATTTGCTTATTCCAGCACAGGTGCTTTTGCTCACAAGTACAGTTTGAACACTCCATCCCCCATGTTTTCATGAAATTACAATGGGTACTCTGATGTATCATAGTCTATCACCACCATAGCTTTACAGCAGAATTTCAGCTTTTAATCATCTTCTCTTCCTCATGTTTTCCCCACTGTCACACAGGAAATCCCACAGCTCACTTCATGGGATTAAATAATTCCTGGGCATAGGGCAACAATATGGGATGCACATCATAAAGTAACCCCAAGACACCTGTATAAGCAACTCATTCTTAACCCCAGTGAAAATAACAAGAATTTGTTTTCCAGGCTGCTGTGATCTTGGAAGGCCAGGATTTATTTCACTTCGTATGCAGTATTTTTTGAAGCAGCTGAAGCTATATCCTTAAACTTTTCACTCTTATTAAAAAAGAGAAAGTGTTAGTGACAGTAGAAGTAAAATAACAATGAAACATTAAAAAGCAAACAAGTCATTTATCTGTCTTGCATTTTATTAAATTGATATTAAAATCTATCAATGAAGTTCTTTTTAAATTTTAGTTAGAATTTCACTATTCTGATTTTCACTGTACAACCCTTTATAATTTTTAAACAATAATGCATGTTCTTTTCTTAATATGGAAGGATAAAGAAACACGACTTGCATCATCAATTACTCTTCTGAAATGGACTAACTGGAAATAATTTTGTAATTTGTCACAGGTACATTTCTAAGAACTTTTTCCCTCTCTTTGAACCTAGTAAAGCTTTGAACCAGTGAAGTCTTGTACCCTGTTGAGGGATGTTTTTTCTACTAATTGAAGTACAAAATGCAAAACATCTGACATATCATAGTTTGAGCAAAAGATTATTCATGCTGCATCACTTTTTGCTAAGCAAATTATTTACCTTTAAAAGGATGGGCCAGAAGAAGTAAGAGTTAAGGGCACAAAAGCAACAGAAAGCAGGAGGAAACAAATATAAACATTAATATACTATGAGAGAGAAAAGTGTTCTGCTGCAAAATATTCCTTTTACACTGTGGGCTCTTCCATCTTCCTTCATACTATCCAAAGAATAGTTAGCATTTTTTTAACTACTTGTTAGTAGTTTTACTAACTACATTGACACTTTCGTGTGTTGTTATAGAACTATTGCAGCATGCATGTTGGTTTGTCTGCAGGGCAATTTTCTCAGCAGTAATTTCCATTTCCAAAAATTCTGTATCTGCTCCTTCTTCAGTTAAATAGTATAAGGTTGCACCCAATTTTTCAGGTACCAGTTCAGTCTCACAAGAACAGTAAGTACCTGAGCCTTAGGCATTTTGAAAATATGCTCCCTGGAACCTACAGAGATTTCAAGGAAAAGTAAATGTCTTAGGATCACAAGCTCCACTCATATTCTGTAGGTCTATGTTTCTAGTTGTTTCCGCATTTTCAAAAATCAAATTTTCAGCATAAAGTATCACAGATACTTATCTGACATGCTGAAATAATATAATTAAAAGAACTATAAACTTCAGAAAAAAAGTGTGAATAAGTAGTGTTTTCTTGAATTTATTTTGTTTATATTTTATCATGTTTGAAACACCCCATTTTTCTGTATCTCTGACACATCTCATTACAACACGATATGTCATTAAAAAGAAGGGACTAGTCAGAAAAAAATTGTATTAATTGACATCACATTTTAGATTTTTTGCTACAAATGAAGTACCAAAGTTATACCAAGTAACTTTCATCAACATTTGAGTTTTCTATAAAGTCCATTATTTTCATACATTAACTCCAGGAACATATGACCCAGTTTTATATGTCTGAGAAGGAAGATCATGTCCTTGCCCCAAATTTACTATATGTCCCACTGCAACAAAATTATCCAGACGTTTTCTCTAAAATTTAAAGTAGCAGTCTACATTAGTTATGTATTTAGAAAAGTCTTCTGAAATCAGTAAACTTTGTGTGAATTTATCCTCTGCTAGTGTGTCTAAATAAATAATTTCTGAAGTACAATGATATATTAAAATAAGAATATTATAAATAGTTTCTTTTGACCAATAAGTATGATGAAAAAGGGAGGAGACAAAACCTGATAGCTTAAAAGGAAAGAACTGGGTCACCATCTGAGTAAGTGTTTCTTGCTCCCTGTTGTGATGATGGATTTGAGTGAAAATTACTGAATAGGTGGAAACAAATTTTTTAATATTGAAACAAATGGATAATCTTTCACAGTTTTCTTGATGTTAATAAAAAAACTATATTTTTATCTTTTTTGGTTTTTACATCTCAACCACAAAGCCTTCTTATTTTTCTTAGATACTGGATGTTGCCTCCACTCCAAAGAGGTTTTTTTTTAACATAAATATCTTGTTCTTTTTTGAAACAGAGAAACCAAAACTTTGTTTGGAGAAAATAATGATTTGCAAAAGAGAGAGTAAATATTGAGAGGGGTAGATGTCTTCAGGTGAAAGTCTGAAATTCATTGATTAAGGATGAAGAAATATTAACCATGTTGATTCCATGTCTGTTACAGGATCAGGATGCTGACAAAATGTTGAAAGGATTGAGTAAAACTGATAGAAAACACAGTTTCTTCAAATGATGTAAGGGGGAAAACCTTTTTTCTAAAGTTTCTGAGTAGTTATGTAAGAATTTTAGACTTACTACACCAATTGGTACAGTATTTTAAAAGTGAGCTAAAAAAACTTCAGTTGATAACTCTTAGAGAGGTGGTAACCTAGCGTGAACATTTAATGGGCAGCTGTGCTGTTTTCACAAGAACACAATTTTGACATGATAACTTTGATATAAAAATATGCAAAAAATACCTTTTTGCATTTATTGTTTGTAATACTCTTTTCAAACCAAACAAAACATACTTCTGTTATAGGCATACTTTTTCTAAAAGTGGTTCCATTTGGATTAAAATAAGAACATATTCATACAAAAAACCCCATGTGCTAGTGTTTGTGATGCTGAAATGAAGCCCCTTTTCTCACCCTGGAAAACCTTAATCTGATTTTATTTTCTACAATAATACCAAATCTGTTTCATGTGTCCTTCTTAGCCTAGAACAAGGCTGGGAAGCGTTCATGAAATCATGAAGACTTTGCCTTGTTGTTGTTCATTCAACACTAATGTGACTAGAGGCATTAGCTCAAACTTTATGATTTATTTTCACAATTTACTGTATGACAAAATATTTTTGGGGAACTTCACAGATTATGAAGCTTATTAAAATCCTGTGGACTAACAGAGATTTAAAAATGGTCCATATGTATATGCCTAAGTGTGAGTATGTAAAAAATATTACTGAAAGTTACATATATAATTCAAGAAGTGTTTAAGCTTTTCTTCAGAACCCACTAACAAGGCTCTTGCCTTTCTTAGTTATAAAAGCTTCTCATGTTAGGAGACTGTTAAGTTCTGGCATACAAGTAAGATTCAACCACTCAAGTCGTTTGACAGAGCTCATACGCATTTAACTTCTTTTCATTTCAAAGCAGTAGTGAACAATTAAATCTGATGTCTTCTACTATCTTCCGTGTGATATGATACAATCTGATAACTTTTAAACATCCAAGGTGATACACCTTTCAAGTTGCTGCATATCCACTTCCTTGGCCCTATTACCTTCCTTGGTGAACACCTCTATTTGCAATGTTTTGGAGTGTAATCTCTAAGGCGTGCTTGAGGAACAAATATCTGTCCGGTTTCCAATTTGACCCTGATACTCTAGTTTACCTCAATTTCTGAAGTGGAAGCAGCTTTCTGGATGCAGTCTCTTTCTTCTTCATCTCATTCCAATTTTTTCTATATGCCAGAAATTAAAACTTCTTTATGTAAGGTGCGCTTACATCTTGGGGCTTATCCATAGCAATAAACACTTTTATTACACTAAATGGACTCTTTGTACTTGTTAAGATGGTGCCAAAGGCTCATTAGCCAAGAACTTTTCGGAGAGGACCAGAGAGTATATAAGATAGGCTCCAATGAAAATTTGTCTATCCAGTGCCAGATTTTCCCCATGTGTAATACTGCATAAGGCTGGCTTTGCACATTCCCTGATTTTCCACTGTATATCTCATCAATTTACCAGCCCCTTTAGTTTTATATGCTGCACCTTTATGACATCATTAACCCTCAAGACCCGTTGGACATTAAATTGTGAAAGATATATAACAAAGGATAAATGAGAAAATAATAGTTCAATATTTAAGAATTTTATCTGAATATATTAAAAATATCATTCTTTGTACTGTAGGAAAAGCCTGTTTGAATTAATACTTAGTACATTGCATCTACTTTTTTTTTAAATTTAATTTATTTTAGCGAGTAATCTTGCTATTTATTATCTTAATGTTTGAAGTTAAGAGGCATCGGTCTACAAAATTTTGGGTTAAATATCATCATTAAACAGGAACAAAAAAGATGCAAGTGTTACAAAATAAGATCACTGATTCAACATGCATTTGCTTCAAGGCTTAAAAATAATAAGTGTTTAAATGTCATCCCTCTACCTCTTCATTACTTTTGAAATGTATTTTTCATAATTGGTGCTAAGATTCAGGAGGAAATATTGTACCTCAGCATTCAATTATTCATTTTTAAGTGTTAGTTCTAACATATCATAGCAAAATATCAGATGCCATACCAAATATCTAACAACAAAGTTAGCTAATAACCAGAAGGGGGACAAGAGTGTGTTATGACCTGCCCCTGAGGGTAAGAGTAATTTAGGTTCTTGTTAATAGATCCACTGGGACAGGTTAGAGAGAAATGGAACTGAATGATTGGTTTTATGGTTACTTTTATATAGTAATATAGCAATATAAAGGCATAAAAATAACACTGAAGAAAATGTATAAGGAGAAGAAAGAAAAACAAATGATAAGAGTAGAAAGATATCACCATCTGTGGATCTCATAACAAGACTTTCTTCTTGCAATTCAGATGTCAGTTGGTCAAAGTGGTGGTCATAATCTTGATCTGTTGGGAGTGGGGGAAAGCCTGGAAAACAAAAAGTTCAGTGGGTTAATATACACTTAGGTTTACGTGGGAACACGCAGGTAAATCCCTTGGGGGGTTAGTTTTACACTGTCTGTTGCAACACTGTGGATCATGCACACTCCTCTGGTGGAAGGCCCCAAAAATCAGTGTGGGGGCCCTTAAGGGGTCTTTGATAGTTTATGACACATTTTAATGACATGACAGCTGCCTCTCACATCAGCATAGTTGAACCAGTTATGCCCCCTCAGAAAGGAATAGCATCCTCAGGCCTGTGTGTGGATGTCTCAGTATCTGCCCAGAGGGGAGTTTTACAACTGAGACAGCTGTGTAGGTGAGTACTGGCATGATAAAAAGCACTGCTCTTTCAAGACCCACCCTGCAGGTTTGTTTCCTATCTGGTTCAAAACCCAGCTGGTAGTCTCTGGTGGTAGGTGTTCACCCCCTCTGCCTTATGCAGATCAGAGATTTTGCCATCACATACCCAAAACCTCTCCTTGTCCCCTTTGGCCAGGAGGTTTAATCCTGGCCCCAGCCAAGGATGCTGCTGTCTCTGAAAATGGCCAATTTTTTTGAGTCATGCACCATCAACATTTCAGTCGCTCACAGAGTGTTAAAGAAACTTCCCTGTCCGATCATCCAGGAGCCACTCTGGCAGTCACACCCACACAACCAGAACTGGGACATTGAGTAAATTATATAACTCAGAGTAAAGAAATGTCAGTTGTTTCAAGAATTATAAAATAGATAAAAGTTTGGTTGCAGGTGACCAGTACTGATATTACTCATGACATAGAATGTTAAAGTTTTAATTGATGGTCTTGTACAAAAATAGGAGTGCTTCTTTCTCTGATGCTTTATAGTATCATTATGTCATGGGTTAGCAAGCATAGTCCCAGAAGTGATGTTCTTGCAAAGGGGTGCTTACAGCTCCTCTGTGACCTCACAGAACCTATCAGCTGGCCAATATGTATATGGACAATTCTTTAAGCCACTTAAAGTTGTGACTGCCTCTGTGATCCACACTTAAGAATAGGAAACTCCGAGGCAGAGTTTCTCTGTCTCGTTTCCGGTGCTGGGACAGGTGGCTGTGGGCCCCGTGCGGGGGCCAGTGGGCCCAGCCCAGGCCCTGCTCGGGCCAGGCCAGGCCAGGCCGGGCCATGGCCATCCTGGAGCCAATGGGCCCTGTTCCACCCATGGAACCCCCGGAGCGGCTCGGTTTCCCCCCCCTCCACTGCAGCCAAGATTCAGCCGAAAGCTGCCCACCACTGTCCAGCAGAGGTCATGTGACCGACAATGATAAGCAGCATTCCAGCTGCAAGGCCTACCTGAGATTAACCCTTTTACTGCTGTGAAGAGCTGAAAACCTGAGGGAAGAGAAAGAGGAGATGCCTAAAGCTGAAATTCTGTTGTAAAGCTGTGATATATCAGAGTATCCCATTGTAATTTCATGAAGGTGTGGGGGGTGGAGTGTTCAACTCGTACTTGTAAGCAAAAACACCTGTGCTGAGATAGGCAGATGCTGATGCAGCTGTAATTTCATGAGAAATTTGGACAGGGAGAGATGGAAGCGATGAGGACTTTGGCTCCAAACGGGAAAGGAGAAAACCTCAGTTCCTAGAGATGCTCCCAGAGATAGTCCTAGAGATGAAGATGAGGAAGACCCTTTGCTCCCAGGGAAGGAGAAGGGCCTCTGTTCTTAGAGATGAAATGCTCCCAGAGATAGGTGAAGAGAACTTTTGTTTCTGAATGGCTCATCCTTAAAATTGTACCCCAAAAACCTTCAAGAGTGGACCCTCAAAAGCAGTTGTGGGAAAAGCTGTAAGTCGGGGTAAGGGACTCACATGGGAGCAGAGAGACTCCTCTTCCTAAATGGACTGAACAAAGTTATTTGGAAGTGGGTGGCTGTCTCCTTGTGATAATGTTTTCATAGCATGGGCAAGAGAGACTCCTCTTCCTAAATGGACTGAACAAGGTTGTTATGGAAGTGATAAACAGACTGAACATCTGAAGGGTTGTCTTTTTACATTGTCACTTGGAGAAGGGAGAAAGGTGGGGAGAGGAGAAGAGTTCTGAAGGCGTGGTATGATTTTTTTTTTTTCCCCTTCTTTTAGGTCTGTTATTAAACTTCTTTATATTCTTTCAAGTTTGGTGCCTGCTTTGCATTTTTCCTAATTCTTATCTCACAGAAGATAAACTGTAATGAGTCTTTTAGACCAAACCACTACACTAAATTGGTGTTTCCGCCCGGTTACAAACCCAACCCGCTACACATTATTACAGAGAGAGAGGAATATACAGAAAGAATAGGTGCTTTGAAAGATGGAAAGTTGTCTCATATAACTTGATTTTCTGTGGAGGGACATGTATTTACTGACTAATAACAATAATATTTTGCTACAAATTTTAAGATCAGAAGTTAAAAATAATATAATAATTATAAATAATTTTAAAATACATAAAAATATTAAATATAATAATAAACCAAACATTTTTATTAAATAGATACATGTGTATAGTAGCTGATACTAACATTAAGAGGACAGGTCTGCATTCCAAAATTGGAAAGAAGAAAAACAAAGGGTGACTTTGACAAGGAAAAGAAAAAGCCTATAAACAAGTACATAGCAAGTCAGAAATAAGCTTCTAATCATCACAACAGTGAGGGTTTAGAACAGCTTTCCAGTAGCGTTTGTGGAAGTAAGAGTTTATTAACATTTAGATGGTTCTCATGCTGTTTATGAAAAAAAATTTATGACTGATTGCCTGTGATTAAAATCTTCTAGCTTATACTTTTAATCCTGCATTTTGGAATCTGCTGGCAAAAAAATACGCCATTAAAGAGGTAAAAGTTATACTTTCAAAAATCACCTCAGAACCAGTTAATTTTATTTCCACAGACACTATAAAATACTTATTTGGCAGGAAAGATCAAGGTAAGCAGAAAGGGCTTCACCAAATTAAAGTGCAACAGAGCTAACATAAAAAACAGTATGGCCTATATACACATCCTGGGTTGCAGTTCCCTGGTAGGTAACTAGAATGCTGGTGTCATGCTAAAAAGAGAGGAAGATAGTTTCTGAATAATGGGTTCAGAAATCCCAAGTGGTCCTCATTTGGATTATATTTTAGTTCCATGGACTTTCCAAGGTTCCATTATCCCAGACTTTCAATGTAAAATTCTGAGGGAATTAAACATAGTATGAAAAATCCCCTATGATGTGCCTTTGTAATCCTTTACAGGTGTCAGATTTCAAAGAAATACCCTTAAAGAGATCAGATGATTTTCCTGAACTGCTGTGATACCACAAGAATTCATACACAAACATTTCTAAATCTATTCATTTCCTGATGCCAATTACATATTTGAAAGGGGCCAACTCCATTCTGTTCTGTATGGTTTTATGCATGTGAATGACTTCCTTGTTTAACCCAAGTTACTATAGCTTTATTTCAGTGGAGGAAAGAAATGACATATCTAATATACTAGTTTTCTTTTTGTGCTCAAAATTGGAGTGCCATTTAAGAAGAGGAAAAGTAGAGTTTATCTATATTTTTTTCCTGGCTCCAGGATCCATCAAGGACCTGCAATTCTAGTTTGAGCTCTGCTTTCTCTTGGTCAAAAATTCTTTCCTCATGTGTGAATCAAATTGAGATTGTGTTTCACTCTGAGTTACAATTAACTCCCTCTAATGTCAGCAACATCTTCTGTTCACAATTACACTGGTATAAAATGAGGGAAAATGCACTTAAGTGAATGCAGTTCTGTGTTGCCTTGCTCAAAGTAACGAGAAGTGACTATGTTTTGACTGTCTGTCGCAGTTCTGCTTTAGTTAACACAAAAATGATTAAACGCAGTAGAAAAATTTATACTGAGGACTCCCAAGGCTGATAAAATTTTCATTAAGAATGTAATTCACTTTGGGTTTTCAGTCACCCACATTTAACTATTTAGTGTTATTTGTGATGACTAAGGTATTTCACCTGGAATCCAACCTGTGGTTAGGAATTCCAAAGATGTGATGTCATGTGTGCAGCTCCTTGTGGATGTCTTAGGTCTCCTTGCTATCTTTTTATCCATTTGCAGGAAACATCATCAGGCCATGTATTTGTATAAGGTGATATTCTACATTAGGAAAGAAAAAGATATTCGAGGAAAATCTGTTGTGGACTGTGGGATATGCCCAGCCACTGCCCTGGAGGGATGTCTGCTGAGATAAGAGATTTCTCAATCGCCCAGCAGGACTCCCTGGAAAGGACTTTTGAGTCATGGTGAGGAAAAGTAGACCCACAATCCTTTGGGAGGCCCTATGCAGATCATTCTGTAACCCATTGGTCTATCCCAGACCCTCTGTAATCCATTGGTTCCCTTGCTGATCCCCTGTATCCCTATAAAAGACCAGTTCGCCTCTGTAGAGGAGAGAACTCATCATTGGCCTTCCCTTCGCCAGAGGGAACCCACAATAAAGCTACCTTCGTGCAGAACCAGCCATACGGGTCTTCTCGTCTCTGTCTCCGGTCTGGTTTGGCCTGGAGGCTGCCCTGCAGAGCTGAGCTGGAATCACAAGCTGATAATCACTAAAGAGCTGATAGCTTCTGCAAGGGCTCCTCTGCCAGCAGCTGAGAGGAAGACACCGGACCTTGGGCAGGCGATTCCTTTCGGGACCATCTCCCCGGACCGGTCATCTCTTCCTGGGTTGCAGCCACGGACCCCACCACCAGCTGTAATAGTGGACTGTTGGGGTCTCCCCCCCCCTCCATGTAGCCCTGGGAGAGGTGCCCTGGGGGGGAGGCACGGGGTTTCCCTGCCCCTGGTCAGCCGCATTCCCCATTGGTTGGTTTGTGTTTCCCTGCGTGGGCAAGGACCCTTGGTCCAGTGACTGGAACAGTTCCTCAGCAGAGCCCTGGCCATGCGGCTGGAGAAATAAACATTTCTGAAACATCTAGCAAGAGGTTGTCCATATATATTTCCTTTCCACGGGACTCCTGGTTTGGTAAATGCGTGTTACAGTAATCCCCGCTGTAACAAATGGTAGTGAATTGAGAGCAGAACGATCCCCGATCCCTAAGCGACTGATTTGCGTGAGTAAACCTTGGAAACTTTGGATTCCTCTTCTTGGTTTTGTTTTGCTATTCCATATCTAAACTATGGAGGAACCGTGGGAAGACTCTTGGCTCTCAGAGCCGCATATGGACATTTATCTCAAACTTAAAAAGATTCTTGAACAACAATTTGTAAATTTTAGCTTGATTCAAGCTCAAAAAGAACTGAAACACTTCCTGGCATGGTTGTTTAAGAACTTTTTCTATGTTTCTTGGGATTTAATTCTTACCAAGGAGTTTTGGAACACTGCTTGGACACAGTTAATTTTTGAGTCAAAATACATGCCGATGGAAGAATATTTTCGTGAATATTATTTAATTACCGAGACTGTTGAGCAATGTCAGCTGTGTCCTGGCGAAGGGAAGCCTGGCTCAGGGACCGTGTGACCCAGGCCACATGCACCGAGCGCTCTGCGAGCAGCAGCGAGGCAGTTCCCGCGCGCGGGCAGAGCCAAGCGAGCCGCAGTGTCGGTGGTGGAGTGAGGCGCGGCAGGAGCGGCGCAACCCGGCGGTGCCTGCCTGGCCTCACGCAGCGCGTGGTGGAGCGAGCCCCGGGAACGCCCGACCGAGAGGGGCAGCGCGCGGGCAGTGGCTGGCGGCAGTGGCGGTGGAGTGGAGCCACACCCAGCTGAAACTCGCGCTGGAGCAGGGCGCGGGGGGATCATCGCTCGGGGGCCCGGCCGAGATGCAGGGCCTGGCAGCGGCAGCGAAGCTGCGACCAGAGGAGGCGACGCACGGAGAACTGAGCGGCGCGGCCCAGCCCGGCCCATGCGGCCCCGAATGCAACCCCAGGAAGAGCGTGCAGGCACCAGCAGCCCCGACAATTCCAACACGGGAGCAACCAAAAGAGAGAGCAAAGACACAGCGAGACAGAAAATAGCAGCCACTTGGAAAAAGGAAAAGATCATAGTAGCTAAGATCTTAGGAATAGTGAAATGGTATAATGTTAAGCAAATTATGGTTTTATAACAAGGTGTGACAGCCAGCAAGACATATTCGTGCATAGAACTGCTATTAAAAAGAATAACCCTGAAAAATGCATCCCAAGCTTGGGAGATGGAGAAGTGGTGGAATTCAAAATTATACAAGATAGAAAAGGGTTACAAGCATCGCAGGTCACTGGGCCTGATGGTGTTCCTGTAAAAGGCAGTATATATGCTAAAAATCTTAGTCATGTTAGACAGTATCTCCATTGTAAACTCCCCCTACAGTCTCCCTTTCCTAATCCCACCTTTCCCTTTTACCCTATGTCCTATTACCCCCAGTGTATTCCCAATCCATTTTTTCATCCATGGTTTCCCTCACAAAACCATACCTTTGCCAATTGTTTCCCAAAAAATCCCTTTCCAATGCCGAGTGGGGGATGAAAAGGGGGAGGGAAGAAGTTAAACCCTCTCCTGCCTCAGTTTCCCCACAAAGCATGCTCAGAGAGTTCTGTCTCCCTTCTGTCAGCCCTAAGATGTTCCACAGAATCTGTTTGGACATTTAAAGACTCAGGAGGGTGGCTTGTTTTGTTTTGAAACTGTTCTTGTTATGTTTATCCAGTTGTTTTCATTCTCCTTTTTATTAAAATAAAACGGGTGAGGTGTTGGGGTCTCCTCCCCCGCCGTGTAGCCCTGGCAGAGGGGCCCTGAGGGCACAGACACGGGGTTTCCCTGCCCCTGCTCAGCCTCGTTCCCATGGGTTGGTTTGTGTTCCCTGCGCGGGCAGAAGGACCCTTGGTCCGTGACTGGAACAGTTCCTGGGCAGAGCCCCGGCCATGCGGCTGGGGAAATAAACATCTCTGAAACAGCTAGCAAGAATCTGTCTGTCCATATATATTTCCTTTCCACAGGACTCCTGGTTTGATATAGGCGTGTTACAGTAATCCCCACTGTAGCAGTGGACTAAATATAACAGTGCAGCAAAAATAAGCTGCTGCTCAGAAAGCATTTAATATTTTTATTAAAAGTGTACAGGGTGGGAAATAGCTACAGGAAGACTTGAAGAAGATTTAAAATGGTCACTTAAGACATAGAGAGAGAGATGGACTGCAGATGGTATGGGTAATAGTACTGAACAGAAGTTCTGTTAAATAATTTTCATTGCTAATATATTCCTTATTCAAGCAACAGAATGTATCTTGAACCTGAGTCTGCTTTCCACTGTGATAGCATGTAGTCACTAACTCTCTTTAAGTAATTTGGGATTCTACTAGCAAAAAACTGATGTAAAAATTTAATCAGGACTATTACATCTTCTGGCTGTAAACAAAATATGCATTTGGATTTTTTTGTGGAACTTCCAGTAAGACTATTATTAAAAAAACCAACCAAACAAAACCCAAACCCCACCCCAAAAAAAACCTCTCCAAACCTACCCCCACACATAATGAACTGCAGAGAGTAATCAAACCCCCATAGCATCTCTTTATTCTCTATCTATTCAGTCTGTTTTCAGATGTAAAAACTCAATAACAAATTCATTGCTTATTCAATCAGTTGAATGTATTCTTGCATTCCTGAATTAATGTTCCAGTAATCAAGCTGCTAAAAGACTTGAGATTTTAGATAGCTTACACACAAAAGAGAACATAATAAACAACCAAGATGCAAAGATAAAAAAGTAGAAATAAATAATCAGATTCAGTCTTAAATGTACTTCATGAGAAAAAGTCTAGGTAGATCACTGTTGTATGTCTAAAATCTGCAGCTATTTTATCTCTTAGGAAACTGTCAGGAATCTTCTTTTTCCTTTTTATTGGTCTTAGAACTTTCCAGAGCAAACCAGAACTTTATTTGGGTTTGGGTTTCAGTTTACAGTAGGATTTTATGCTATGTAAAAATGAATATATCAACCAGTTATTGTACTGTAGCAACACTGTGCTATGCACTGCCAAAACACAGTGATACAAACCTTACATCTAAACAGCTTTTGGGCTATGCGGACAACAAAAAGGCAAAGTGTAAGGTGATAAACAGCACTGGAAAGGTGAATCATTTGCATGCAAGCCAGGACTGTGGCAGAGGCTTTGAAAAAAAATCCAGATGTTCCTGAGGATCCCTGAGACCATGGGACTTGCTCTGTCTCTGTCTTCTGCTCATTCCTCTTAACAGATCAGCTGTGCACCTTCACACAGAGATCTGTGGGCACCTTGCAGCAGCCATGGGTGCTGACAACAGTTCACAGCTCTTCCATGCTTCTTCAAACTATTTTTTCCTGAATGTATTCTTTCTTTTTCTAATGCTTTTTTTTTTTTTTTTTTTTTTTGTTCAGTCATTTCCATGCTGGGATAAACTTTATAAATCTGTTAAGAAGAAAACAAAGGACAAGTCTCCTGAAGTGTCCTGCTCAATAAGTCAGGGAATACCAATAGACAGGGGAGATATGGAGTGGGAGGCAAAACAGGGACACCCCAGAAAACCTCTCAAATTGTCCCTTTGCCCTCCCTGAACCAGCCTAATTCACCCGGAATACGGCTTCAGAGTATCCCAAATCTTGTCCACCAGTGAGGGGGTGGGTGGGGACATCAGGGGACACCTGTGGAAGCTGGGAAAGAGGAGCCCACCTGGAGTGGGTTCCTGCCAGGATTGATCGTCATGTGGGTTCCCACCAGGGTCTCTTTGCTTCAGAAAGGCCCCACAGTGTCACTATGGCCCCTCGGTTCTACCAGGTTCACAGCATCACAGTGGTCCCCAGCTTCCCTAGTGTCCCCATGGTCTCCAGGGCTGCCTGAGTTTCCATGGTGTCACAGTGGTCCCCAGGGTTCCATCAGCTTCCATAGCATCACCACCATCTCCAGGGTTCCCTGAGGTTCTGTGGTGTCACAGTGGAGCCAGGATTCCGTATAGTTCAATAATGTCACAAAGGGTCTCCTGGGAGTCACAGGGTCACAAGGCACCGTGGATTACATGCAACCCCGCCATGTCACAATGGCCCCTGGCTTCCAGGAGCTGCCACAGTGTCCCAGTGGGCTCTTGGCTGCAGAAGCAGGTGGCTGGTAGTAACTGCCCCCTCAGAGGCTGGAGGAGAAGCAGCAGGGACAGCATGCAGATAGTGCCAGAGCAACTTCTGTGGCCACTCATGTCTCTCTGCCTTCCACAGCTGTGGTATGTGACACCCACTCCGAATCCTTAGGTGTGCATGTGACATTCACGGCCTGGAGCATGGCAGGAGGCCAGCAGGGATTCGTTCCCCACAGGCTGTAGCTCCCTGTGCAAAGCCAGCCCTCTCTGGGAAACAGCCAGGGCTGTGCCACCCTGCAGCTCCCTGGGAGGCCTGGATTTGGCAGCTTTGAGGCCCAAAGCCCAGTGCCAGACAGTTTTCCCCTCACGTTTCTGCCTAGAGCTGACCCAGAAATGTCCCAATGTGGGGTGCCCCTTTCCTACAGTCCTCGACATACTGGGAGCAGTTCTGGAGTAGGGGAAGGGTGGGGGTCGTTTCCATAAACCCAAGACTGCAGATATTGAGGGCTGCTCCCAATCCGTGGCAGAATTGTGGGGGCACAGGAGGGACCGGTAGGGGGGGTATAGGGACTAGGGGTAGGGTTAGGATTAGGGTTTGGTGTAAGGGTAAAGATTTGAGTTTAGGGTTAGGGTTTGGTTTTGGGTTAGTGTTAAAGTTAGGAATTAGCGTTCGGTTAAGAGTTAGGGTTAGGTTAAAGGTTAGGGTTAGGGCTAGGGCTAGGGTTAGGGTTAGGATTAGAGTTAGGGGTAGGGGTAGGGTTAGGGCTAGGGCTAGGGTTAGGGTTAGGGGTGGGGGTTGGGGTTGGGTAGGGTTAGGGGTACAGGTAAGGTTATGGTTTGGGTTTCAGTTAGGGCTAGATTTAAGATTAGGCGTTAGAGTTAGGTTTTGTTCAGGGTGCATGTTAGGGTAAGGGTTTTGGTTAGCTTTAGGGTTCGGGTTAATGTTGGAGTTAGTTTTGGGTTTAAATTTCGGTTTAAATTTATTTTATGGTTAGGTCAGTTTAGGCGTTCACTTTCAGTGTAGTGTTAGGTTTAGGATTTGGGTTAGGGTTTCCTTGCTGTCTTTAGTTTTAGCGTCGGTTTAGTGTTATGGTTAGGTTTATGTTAATTTTAAGGTTTAGTTTAGAATGGGGTTGAGGTCTTGGTTTGGTTTAAAGTTAGTGTTATGGTTTGCATTGGGGTTACTTTTTAGCTTTAGGTTTGCCTTAGGCTTTGGCATTGCCTTAGGCTTAAGTTTAGACTTAGGTTTTGGTTCGTTTTTTGTTAGTGTTTGGCTTAGGGCTTGGGGTTAGGTTTACGGTTAGGGTCAGGGTCAGTCTCAGTTTCAGGGTCAGGGTCAGGGTTAGGGTTAGTTTTAAGGTTAAAGTTTAGTTCTGGGGTTGGCTTTAGGTTTAGTTTTTGTGTTAGGGTTGTGGTTAAATTTTGGGTTCAGTTTGAGTTAGATTTAGGGTTTTCATTAGGGTTGCATTCTGTTTTAAGTTTAGCTTTGGTTTTGGTTTCAGTTTAGGGTAACAAATATTCCTGGAAACAAGATTAAAACCAAACATGTTTAAATTTTTATGCTAAAAATTTGGTATGTTTTATTTTTTAGTAGATAAAGTAACAGAAATAAAGAGAAAAGAAAAAACGAAATAGAAAATGAAATGTGCATGGGTGGGTGGCGGGAAAGAGACAGGTTACATGGGTTAGGTAAACATAACCCCCATGTGAGGATCCCAATGACATCTCGTTGCTCCCCTCCATCCAGTCTTCTGGTGGTGAAGGTCCCCTGTTGACGCTGTGGCCGCGCCTCCGCACACCGACGAGTGAAGAATCATGTGGATTAATATATGCTGTGGGCCAGGTGGGAATGCCCACAGTTCTCCCATGCAGGGGCTAGCTTTACACACTGTCCCCTGCAACACTGAAGATCAGTTGCATCATCTCTGGGGCTCTGGTGCAGGGTCTGGGGACCCCCTTGAGGGGGGCCCCTGTGATGGGCCATGTCACCCCCTTCTGCTGTAGAAAAGGTTTCCACCCGCCCCGGGTGAGGACCCCTCAGCTGGGCTCCTCTGCACAGTGGAGGATGGGCAGTCACTGCGCTTCTGACCAGAGGCTTTTCCAAGACACCCAGAGCCTGTCCTCGCCCTACCCTTTGGTGCAAGGCTCTGTGCGAGACAGGCAGCTAACAGTCCTGGGGCTGTAGTCTCCAGCTTGGAGATGCTAACCCTGTGGTTTCTGAATGTCCAGAGACTGGAGGTATTATTTTATCTTATATTCATCAGCCAGCAGTGTGGGGCATAAGTCAGGACCACATTCATGGTGTGGTAACATTCTCTGACATTTTGAAAAACAGTATTAAAAGAAAATAATGAAATAGTTTATTTCATAAATTCTAAAATACAGGTCACTGACATCACCCAAACCCTAACCCACACCGTGACCTAAAAAGAACCCCAACCGAAACCCTAGCCCCTAACTCGAAAAGAGACTGATCCTAAACCTAAAGCTAAACCTAACCCTAGCCGCAAACCTAACCCAAACCCTGACCCTAATGCAGACCCTCATCCTAGGCAGACCAGGAGATATAGAATTGGGCTGAGGCAACTGCCAAGAAAAAAGAAAACGCAAAAGCAAGACAGGAGCAGTGTCACGCTCCCCATGGTATGCATTTCACATTGACAGTGTTCCTGGAGCACTGCGCTTTGTGGATTTCTGAACCCTAAGCCAAGGCGTAACCCTAACCCTAACCGTAAAACTAACCCTAACCCTAGGCATAACCCTAACCCAAACCATAAACATAAACCTAACCCTAGCCTAAACCAAACCCTAACCCTACGCACAGGCGAAGAAAAAGCATTAGACTGAAGTGAGTTCAAGTCAAGAAAGCAAGAAGGATGAGAGGTTCTGCCAGTGTTAAGAGAATCTTAGCATGCCTTTGGCATTGTCAGTGTCCCTGGAGCACCGGGCTTTGTGGTTTTCTGAACCCTAACCCTAGGCGTAAACCTAAACATAGACCTAATCATAGGTGGAGCCAGAAATATGGCACTGGGCTGATGCAAATGCCAAGACCAAAGAACAGAAATGAGCAAGGCTGGGACAGTGCCGCGCTCCCTTGGCATGCCTTTCGCATTGTCAGTATCCCCAGAGCTCTGCACTTTGTGGTTTCCTGAACTGTAAACCCAGGCATAACCCTAATACTAACCCAAACCAAAGGTGTTCCCTAAGAAAAAACACTGGGCTGAGAAGAGTTCCAATAAGGCAAACACGAAGGATGCAAGGTTGGACAGAGCTGCACTGCCCTTGGCATGCTGTTTACATTCTAAGTGCACCTACAGCCCTGTGCTTTATAGTTTCCTGAAACTTAACACGAGGTGCAAAACCAAACCTAACCCTAACCTTTGGCGCAGCCAGGGAATCAGCATTGGGCTGAGGTGAGTTCCAATCAGGTAGAGGAAAGCTGCAATGTTGGGACCATGCTGTCCTCCCCTGGCCATGCCTTTCTCATTGTCAGTGTCCCTGGACCTCTGGACCTTGTGGTTTTCTGAACCCTAACCCTAGGTGTAACCTTAACCCTAACCCTACGCGCGGCCTAAGAAAGAGCAGTGGGCTGAGGCAAGCTCCAATTAGCAAAACACAAAACCTATAAGGTTAGGGTAATGCTGCGCTCACCTTCGAATGCCTTTCCCATTGTCAGTGTCCCTGGAGCTCTGGACCTTGTGGTTTTCTGAACCCTAACCCTCGGCGTAACCCTAATCCGAGCCCTAGGTGCAGGCTAAGAAAGAGCATTGGGCTGCGGCGACTTCCAATCAGGAAAACACAAAATTTGTAAGTTTGAGGTAATCCCGCGCTCCCCTTGGCATACCTTCCTCATTGTCACTGTCCCTGGAGCTCTGGGCCTTCTGGTTTTCTGAACCCTAACCCTAGGTGAAACCATAACCCTAACCCTTGGATCAGCCTGAGAATCAACACTGGGCTGAGGTAAGGTCCAATCAGCAAAACACGACAGCTACAAAGTTCGGAGAGTGCCGCGTTCCCCTGGGCATGCCTTTCTCATTGTCTGTCTCCCTGGAGCTCTGGGCCTTGTGGTTTTCTGAACCCTAACCATAGGCGTAACACCAACCTCAACCCTTGACACAGCCATAGAAAGAGCATTGGACTGAGGTGAGTTCCGATTAGGAAAACACAAAGGCTGCAAGGTTGGGGTAAACATGCGCTCCCCTTGGCATGCCTTTCTCACTGTCAGTGTCCCTGGAGCTCTGAGCCTTGTGGTTTTCTGAACCCAAACCCTAGGCTTAACCCTAACCCTAACCCTAACCCTAACCCTAACCCTAACCCTAACTCTAGGCGCAGCCTAAGAAAGAGCATTGGGCTGAGGCGAGTTACGTTTAGTAAAACATGAAGGCCACAAGGTTGGGGCAAACATGTGCTCCCCTTGGCATGCCTTTGTCACTGTCACTGTCCCTGGAGCTCTAAGCCTTGTCGTTTTCTTAATCCTAACCCTAGGCGTAACCCTAGCCCTAGCCCTAGGTGAAGGCTAATAAACAGCATTGGGCTGAGGTGAGTTCCAAACAGCAAAACACTTAAGCTGTGAGGGTGGGACAATGCCGCACTCCCCTGGGCATGCCTTTCTCATTGTCAGTGTCCCTGGAGCTCTGGGCTTTGTGGTTGTCCGAGCCCAAAACCTAGGCATAACCCCAACCTTAACCCTAACCCTAGGTGCTGCCTAAGGAACAGCATTGAGTTGAGGCTGGTTCCAATCAGGGAAACATGAAGGCTGCAAGCTTTGGGCAGTGCTGCGCTCTCCTTGGTATGCCTTTCGCTTTTTCAGTGTCCCTGAATTTCTCTTAAGGCTGTTTTGAATTTATGACTGGACATACAGCTGGGTTCACTAGATGTATTTTCTATGGCATTGCTGGAGAATCCCTCTGCCTGCTTTGAATCAGTATCTGATTTATACTCTGCTTGCTAACTGGCCGCTACCAGACTCCTTATGCTGGGTTTGTTCTCCTTTGCAAGGCATCCAGCAAAGGATTACAAACATGACCCTTTTGGTCCTTTAAAAACAAAAAGGGGGAACTGTGGATGCTATCAAGGCCTAGCAGAGGAATTTTCCTGTGAAACTTTCCGTTCTCATAAGCAAGCAGTTAGAGAAATCCAGCATCTCACAGCTTCTCCGTGAAAGCTTTCGTCCTCATGAGAACTGGATGGACAACAGTTTGTAAGAATGTAAACCATTTCTGCACCTGCAGGTTGTTGTGAGAACACTAGAATTGTTTTCAGTCTTGTAAGAATAATATTTGGAAATGGGTGTCTTACTGCCCAGCCTATCACCTTGAGATGTGGTGAGTGAAAAAGCCAATCATGGAATTTCTTTTTTGAAAACCATGCTATAAAGGTTATGGGAGATTAAATGAGGTCTCTTCGGCCATACCTTGTACCTGGATGTGTGTCATGATTGGCCGCTCTCTAGGAATAACAGTGACATAAGTGTCCTTGGAGCTCTGGGCTTTGTGGTTTTCTGAACTCTAACCTTGGGAATAACCCTAACCTGAAATCTAGGCTCAGCCTAAGAAACAGCATTGGGATGAGGCGAGTTCCAATCAGGAAAACACAAAAGCTGTAAGCTTGGGACAGTGCAGCAGTCCCCTTCGCATGCCTGTTGCATTCTGAGTGTTCCTGCAGCTCTGGGCATTGGGGTCTTCTGAACCTTAACCCTAGGCATAACCCTAACCCTAAACCTTAGCACAACCTAAGAAACAGCACTGGGTTCCAATCAGGATAAAACGAAAGCTGCCAGTTTGGGACAGTGTCGCTCTTCCCTTGGCACGCTTTTTGCATTGTCAGTGTCCTTGAAGTGCTGGGCTCTGTGGTTTTCTGAACAGTGAACCTAGGCGAAACCTGAACATTTATCCTAGGCGCAGGCTAAGAAAAAGCACTGGGTTGAGGCGAGTTCCAATCAGGAAAAGATGAAGGCGGAAAGGCTGGGGCAGTGCCGCACTCTCCTTGCCATACCTTTGGCACTCTCCGTGCCCCTGAAACTCAGGGCTTTGTGGTTTTCTCAACGTTAACCCTAGGTGTAACCATATCCCTAATCCTAAAACCATAAATATAACCCTAACCCCAATGCTAAACCCACCCCTTATCTGACCCTAGCCATTACTGAACACTAAAACTAATCGTAACGCTAGCCCTAACCCTAACCCTAACTCTAAATCTAAACCTAATGCTAACCCTAACCCTAACCCTAAACATATTTTAACCATAACCCTAAACCAAAACGAAACTTTAAACCACATCCTAACTGTAACCGCTAACCCTAACCCTAACTGTTACCCAACCCTAATCCTAACACTAAACCTAACCGTTACCCTCATCCTAATCATTAACCTTTAACCCTTACCCTAATCCAACTAAACCCTAACCATAATCCTAACCCTAACTCCTACACTTACCCTAATCCTGAATTCTAATTCTAACCCTGACCCTAACCTCAACCCTAACCCTAACTTTCAGTGACTGAAATATTGTCATTTATTGGTTAAACATTTTTATGAAGGACTTTTAAAACTGTATTACAAAAGCTGCAGTGAAGACTACTGCACCCTGAATGGGGCCCTGACTGAGGCCTTACATGGATCGCTGATGAAGATAAGATAAAGTAACAACTCAGGGCTGGGGACATTCACAAAGCACAGGCTTAACACCTGCAAGGTGCAGACCACAGCCCGAGGGCTATCAGCTGCCAGGCTTGCACAGGTTGTGGGTAGGGAAGTTGCTGGGATGGATATGGTTTATAATTTTGCGCATAACGGCTGCCTTTGACTGGAATACCCCCAGGCCCAGTAACATTTGCTGCTTGTAAACCCTTCTTTCCTTGCACTATATCAAATTGTACAACTTCCCCATTTCCTACACTTTGCAGGTAATTTTTAGGGTTATTCCTTTTAATGGCAGTTCTATGGATGAATAAATCTTCCTCTGTATCATCTCGTGTTATAAATCATAGTTGTTTTTGACATTGTACCATTTCACAGTTCCTGTGATTTTCGTTGCTACAACTTCTCCTGTCACATGCTTGCGAATTTGTCGTGGCTGCTGGTCCCGCGTGGCTGCTGCCTCACTGATTCCAATGTTTCGGCTGGGGCCTTGCGTTGCACCTGCTCCGTGCCCTCCAAGCGGCGCTGCTCCGGCGCATGTCTGGGCTCTGCGTGGCCCCTCGTTGCCATCGCCGCCAGCCCTGCGCCCTGCAAGCGGTTCCGCTCTGCCAACTCCATGCTGCTTGGAGAGCGGCCTTGTTTTGGCTCAGCACTGTGCTGCACGGCTTCTCGTGTCGCTATGGAAACTGCTGCTTCTCGGTCTACAAGGTGGTCTGAGCCGTGTGCTCAGAGCGGGCTTCCACACCGACCCCCGGTTCCTGGCTGCTCGTGGGGGCCGCCTCTCTGCTTCACGTGGCCCATGGCACCTGTGGCACCTGTTACATCGCTCCCTCACTCACTGTCGAGTGGCCGGGGACTCCGAGACAGGGATGGGGTCCACGATAAGGTGCAGGCTCCCGAGGGGGCCGGGGACATCCAGTGCAGGCATCTCCACCGGCATGGCTGCAGTCACGCGCTCCTGGGATGGCTGACGCATGGTCTAAGCCATGGGATTATGGCCATCCTCTGCTCTAGGGGTAATGGGACCATGCAAATGCTCCTCAAGAGCTTTGCTGATTACAAGGGACACACGGAGAGGCTCAATCACCAGTGCATGTTTTGTTTGATCCCTTATCTCACCCCAGATCTCGTGCCAAAAAACAACCATGATTAATTCCAGTAATTCCAGGAGGATTAATATCAAAAAGTAAGTCTCGAGAAAGATAAAAGAAATTTTTGAAAAGCCAGTTAAAAAAATGTTCTAGATCTCCCAGAACAAATATTTTCTTGTTTTGTTATTCAAGGATTCCTTTAACTTCTAGATACATTTCTTTCTGTGACTCAGAGAGCCACATTTCCCACGATTCTTCCATAGTCCAGAGAGAATATCCAAAGCAAGGCAAGAAGAGAGAGATCTAGAGTGGTTTTTACTCACGAATTTTCTGTCCTTAGGGATCGGTGTCTTGCCAGCATTTTCCCACCATTTGTTACAGTGTGGATACTGTAACATGCATATCAAACAATGAGGCCCGTGGAAAAGAAATATATATGGACTGCTTCTTGATAGATGTTTCAGAAGTGTTTATGTCTCCTGCCGCATGGCCGGGGCTCTGCCGAGGAACTGCAGCAATCTCAGGACCCGAGGGTCCTTCCCTGTGTGGGGGAACACAAAACAACCAATGGGGAATGAGGCTGACCAGGGGCAGGGAAACCCCGTGTCTCCCCCCCAGGGCCCCTCTCCCAGGACGCCGTGGCAGGGGGGAAGGGACCCCAACACAGCCATACCTTGTTCTTTTTCACATCATGTTAATACTAATAGTCCTTTCCTATTGGTAACAATTCTTGTATGTTATTACCCACAGTCCTTGGTTGACTCCACAGCTATCTGGCTATGGGTGTTTGAGACATACACATTAGCCTCTTATCTTCTGGGCTTCTACATGGAGCGAGAAGGGTGTCCTCCTGAAATTAACTCATCCTGCCAAGAGATGGTTTTCCAAGCAAGGTGGGATGAATCATATCCAGAGGTTCTGTTATCACTTCATTGATTTTGAAAGGAGTCTAAGTTACTAGTTTTGGCCAAAAATTCCCCTGCATTGGTGTTGGGGGAAGGGCATTGGAGGTGATTATCGCTCTACATGATCAAAAAGATCTTGTTATTGTTATGAAGAAATGGAAATTCAGCAAACTGAAAACAGCTGAATTACTACCTCTGATAATTTGAAAGGCAACAACTATAAAAGATATTTTATGAAATAAATCAAGAAGCCAGCTTTCAATCTATTCTGAATACTTTTTCCCCCTTCTTTCTCTCATGCCTACAGGTCTGCTTTTTTAAAAGGCTTTTCAGAAAAATGAAATCAAATATCTTACTTAATCTATGCTCATTTATATGGTGTTTAGGAAAGCACATGCCAATAATTTATCTGAATATAAAAGTGGATGACAAAGAGAGGATGAAAAGTGAAGAATTAAATCAACAAATTGGAAAGTATTTGGATGCCATCTCATTTACTGCAAAGATCTAACTGAATCAAAAAAAGAACATTTATGAAGTTGATCAATAGAGTTTATTTAAATCAATGATTAATTATTTGAACTGCATTAGAAAGACTCCTTTGAAAATAGATGACATTTACCTCTCGAAATTTGATTAATTTGCAGATGATGACTGATTAAAAGTAAAGAATATCTCTTCGCACTGCAGGCCAAAAAAAAAAAAAATCCTCCAATACATTTTGAAAGCCAAAGTACTCCTGACAACAACGCAGAGTTAAACCACTATGTGATAGTGCTGCAATATGCCCTGTCCTGTAGAGAGCTGAGTTCATGATCAAACAGGAATTTTGCTTTGTAGACTGATGGAGGCTGGGAGGCTGTTGAGATCTAATGAAAAGATTTTCCTCTGGGAGGTTTCTGTTCATGTGCAGATGTCTATCACCCACTGTGAGATAATTCAGAGTGACATGAAGCAGTAACTTCACATCATAGAGACTTTCTGCTACTTGGTGAGCACTGGTGGTGGAGCTTTGTGAAAGAGATATCACCTCACTACATAATGGGATGTAAAAAAGGCTTCTCTTAAGAAGGGGCATAATTTCATATAACTGTAATCTAAAGAAAAAATAATACATGAAAAACAACTAGACATGTTAAAAAATCCCCATTTACTAAGTACTCTAATACACATTTCCCAAGCTTCTAAGATGAGAAAATAACCTATATTTTGCAACATGGCAATCTGTAAATAATGTTTCCATAGAAAAAATGCTGAAACTTTACTCAAAGAAAACAAAGTCTAACCAAAGCTGCAAGTCTTGTAGTGTGGTATAGCAAGCTATTCTCAGTATCTATATAATAATTCTCCTCAAGGATGATAACCAGGTTGGAACAATTAAATTTTGATCTAATTGAATTGCCTAATTCTGCATCACATTCCAAAAAAGGCTGGTAGTGTAAGAAGATACATCTGTGTTATAAGGATTTGCACTATAGGTAAGATTAACAGAGCACTAATATAACATTAAAGAACTGGTCTAACATACTTTTCAATGCCCTTGAGCCTATTTGCTACTGTGAAATCCTATTGACTCTATTAAGTCTAAAGGAGATGGCTTAAGAGGTGTTAATTAACTTCCATTACTAAAGTTATATTTCTGACCAAAAAACATACTTCTAACATGTTAGAAGCCTTTGTAAAAGTTTTATGGGAGTTATAAATTATTCAGGCCTTGTGACAGAAAGAAGCTGTATAGGTAAGTGACTTCCCATTTTCTTGGCTAGCACTGTTCCTCTCCTTTAACATGGAGCTGCTCCCATCATCCCTGAATAGACAATGAGCATAGGCAAGGGCAGGGATGAATGTCAATGTCCCAACACCTGGTTGGCACACTAGCAAACAGATTTAAAGCCCAGTTTATTTCCTTGTTCTAGGATGCTTTATTTATCTGTTTTAGATAAGTCAAATGTTTTCCCATTGCATTCTCCTTTTCTTCCCCATTCTCTTCTCAACTCTGGGATGGGAAGGAAAGTCTCAAAACAAGTTACATTTCAAAAAAACCCCTCTTTTATCTAGCGCACTGTAGCCCAATTACGTATTTTTCAGATTTTTAAAATGCTATAAAATTGCTTCAGAGGTTTTGCCTTCACCAATCTCACCTCTATATGGCAAGTGGTATGATAAAATCTTACTAAAACATTTATCTGAGAAATGATTTTAAGTTTGAATAGAAATATCATTGGCCCAAGTTAGCTGGCCAGATTTGCTGGTTGTGACCCACCCACAACTACTAATGGTAACACCTTCTGCTAGAAGGGTGAAAAGTATTTGATCTTTTTAGGTTTCTTTTCATTTATTTCCAGAGTTCACTCTATAATAGGAAATTTAAGTCTCTTTTTGCAAAGCTTAAGTGTTTCTGCAGACCTTCCCCAGCTTTTACATTATACTCTCATTTTTAAAGCAGCTGAACTGGGAGGTGATACAGGAAGTTCCAATTTAGCTCTTTAAATAGAAAATCAATTTTATAACATCCCAGTTGCCTGAGGTTACTGTGCACAATAGCTAAGCAGGAGACTGAAGCAGACTCCTGGTCTTTGGATGATTTTGCTTTAAAAAGTCCCTTTTACAGTGTAAAGTGTTTAGAAATGATGAAGAAAGCTTATTTTTGTATCTCTTCTATGTATTTCCCTGCTTCATTTCCGTAACACTCACAAGAAATACATCCTGAGATCCACATTACATAATAGGGAAATTTCATTTCTCCCGTGTTTCCTGGAAGAAGTGAATTCCCCTTCTAGGTTTAATTTTGTACCTATGGTTTATATGTTATATTTTCTACCACAGGTATTACTGTGGGCATGAATCTGCAAAGGTCATTTAGAAACCTGGATTTTGGCAAGCATTTGACAAACTTAGGTTTCATGAGACCAGGCTTCAGTTCCCACTTCTGTTGCTGGTTTGTTGGGTAAACGTGTTTGAATCACTTCACCTCTTTCTGTGCCCTAATTCTCCATTTAGGGGAAATTAAGGTGAAATTAAGATGGTCACTCTGAACCACAATTGTAGAGGAGGCTGAGACAACAGAAGAGAAACATGTTTATTAAGATTAGCATAACTTAATATTTAACTAGATATAGTTTTGGCCTGGATAAGAGACTAATTCAAGCTTAAGATGTCTCTGCGCATAAGAGGAGAGGTTCAGCTTTTTCTATGTTTTTTGATTCAAAGACCCAACTGGACACAAAGAATGGTTGGGTGTGCACTGACCAAAAAAACCAAAACCAAAATCCATGAAGCCTCTGTCACAAATGAGTGTTTTCCACTGCTTAACAAAACATCAAAGGTTTTGTCAAAAAACAGGTTTTGATATGAAGTTAGTGTGAATTTGTGACTTTAACAAAGTTTTCCTCTGCCAGTGTGTTCTCAATCAATCCTGAGGTGATATTGGTGATTGCCCTGACCCAGGTGCAGAAGCTTTGCATGGTGTCATTTGTAAACTTGCCGAGGATTCTTTGAATTTTACTAAAAATGCTGTTGGTGAAGATTTTAAATAGTATTCATTCCATATGGGCCCTTGAAAGACACCACTTGTTACTGATTTCCATTTGTAACTCTTTGAATTTGGCCACTCCAGCCAATTCCTTACCCATGTAACAGTTCATCCATCTAATACATTTCTCTCCTACTTAGAGGTAAAAATGTTGTGGGGATCCATATCAAAGATCTTACAGAATATTAGGTAGATAACAACCAAACCTCTTCACTTATTCACTGATGCAGTCACTCCATCTTAGAAGGCCACTGTTAGATTAGTCAGGCAGAATTTGACCTTGGTGAAGCAATGTCAGTTTTCTCTACTCCCTTGTCCATGTGTTCTTCACTCCTTGTTCTGTGTACTTCACCATAACTTCCAGGAGAATCCGTTCCATAATCTTGCCAGACACAGAGATGAGGCTGGTAGTTCCCAGTGTCCTTCTTACTACCTTTTTTGATAGTGGTTGTAATATTCTTTTTTCTCCTGGTCACCAGGGACTTCACCTGATTGCCATGATTTTTCAAATGTGATAGAGGAGCTTAATGACTACATCTGTCAATTTCCCTGGGACCCTGGGATTCATTTTGTCAAGTCCCATGGACCTGTGTGTGTTCAGGCTTCTCAGGTTTTCTTGAAACTGCTCTTCTGCTATTATCAGATTTAGAGACATGAGAAGAGTGATTGCCAACAAAATCTGAGGCAAACAAAATTGAATACTCATGTTACTGTATAACAGAACAGATTTCACTAAATCATGTGTCACATAAAGCAGCAGAAATCAGAAATTAGAAGCAAGTTGACTTCTTAGTGCTTGATATACACAACAATAATGAAAGAACACAAACTAGAGTGTTTTTTGAGAAGTATATTTCAACATATACATGAGCCAAGTGAAGGGCAGAAAAATAATTTCTTCACCCCCTGAACAAGAAGTCCATTTCTTGAAATTTTAAATGTTTCAGAAATCAATTTTTCAAAATAATCCTCTTGATTTTAGCATTAACAGAATAAAATTATGATTATCATATGTTAATAAAAGTCTCAGTTAAATCCAGCTCTTTCCAGTTTCTGTGTAGTAAAGGCACAACCATCTTGTGGTCAAAGTTCTGGGTTCTCACACAGTGACACTCAACTTCCTGAGAATTAATTAATTTCTCTTGTGTTCTAGTCTAACTCCAGGTGACAACCAAGCCATGCAGCTGCTCGCTCATTTCCCCACCAGTGGAATGGGAGAGAGAATCAGAAGAGTAAAATGAGAAAACTTGGAGGTTGAGATAAAGACAGTTTAATGGGAAAAGCAAAAGCTGCACATGCAAGCAATATAAAACAAGGAATTCATTCACCACTTCCCACAGGCAGGAAAGTGTTCAGCCATCCCCAGGAACTCAGGTATCCATCTTGCATAACCAAGACACATGCCGTCACTCCAAATATCTTCCTTCCTCTTCCCGTATCTTCTGTTTGCTGAAGACAACATTATATGGTATGGAACATTCCTTAGGTCAGTTGGAGCCTTCTGTGTTCCCTCCCAACTTCTTGTACACACACATAGCTTAGTGGCTGCTGGGGTGGTGTGAGAGGCAGAAAAGGCCTTGAGTCTTGGTAAGCACTGCTCAGCAGTAACAAGAACATCTCTATGTTACCAACACCATTTCCAGAACATGCCTAAAACATGGCTCCATATCAGCGACTATAAAGAAAACTAAGTCTGCCCTGGCCAAAATCAACACATCTGGAAAGTCTGTGTGCTGGATTTAAAATGCAAATAGGACCCTGTAAATAAGAACCAAATCTCAGTTAAAATAACACTCTGCAAACCACAAAACAAGAACTAATAACTTTGAGACATCTAAGCATCTTTACTTCTCTCAGCAGAGGGCCAGTTTGGGAAAATATGTTTATTCGAGCTTGTCACTGGTCACCACAGCATTACTTCTCATGACCAAAGCCTGTGTATATCCTTAGCTATTTATCATTCTCCTCTAGGTATACAAAAAAGTGCAAATGGTCCTTACCTGAAATAAATAAATAACTCTTCTTTGCCCTGGCATATTCAACAGTGCAATTATATAGCACTTCAACCAAACACAGGAAATATGAGCAGCCTGTGTCCTTGGCACTATATAAGTTAGAAGAAGAAAAAAAAAAGGCCAAAGCAATAATACTAAGCTTCCTCATTTGGACAGAAAAGACAAAAGTGAGATAATAATTGGTCTAAGGGAGAAGCTTGGATTGCCTTTATTTTTAAGTAATAACTGCCCTGCAACCACACATGTAGCCTGGAACAGTTGAGTTCCTACTATCTGTTCTTTGCAAATTTCTGACCCATTGAAGATAAGCAGACCTTTATTCAAGATCCAAACCCATTTTGATGAGATCTTAAAATGCTTTCACTTCGGGGTTTTCTCTCACCAGCTTTGTCTGAATTTCCTGGCAACTTTGTGTAGGAGAATTCTGGACCTGGATAAGATACATCAGCAGTATTTGGTAGAGTGTTAGAACCCTACCCTTAACATGAACAAGACATTGCGACCAGTTATAGAGGACAGGCATATGTCTACTGGTACCAGCTCTGCTAATGGATGTCTGAGGGACAATCTGCTAGAGCCAGTGTCTATGTATACTCTCAGTGTATTTTACCCGAAGTTTTCAGAGTCAAGCCTTCAACCTTGTTAGGTTCTAAATTATATAAGTATTGCTATTGAAGTCAATGAAACTAGAAAAAAGCATCAAGAAAATCAGGGAAATTAGTATCAAACTGTATGGGGGGAAAAGTGTTGTAAATTTTTTTTCTACATATTATTAGCCATGACTTTTTATACTATTGCATGAATTGTAAGAAAGGACAGTTAACGTACTGTGAGGAGCCAATTCAGTTTTGTCATGCCTCAACAATGGTTGTCAGAGGCACGTGCAGCAGGGGTGCACATATACCACGTGCAGAAGGCAACTAGAAGAAGCCTCGTCTCTGGGGGGACTTCGCTAGGCAACATCCCACACGAGGCAGTCAGTAGGAGACACTGTAGAGGAGCTTCTCACATCAGGTTGCAAAGAGGCCTCCACCAATGGATAGCAAAGAAAGGTAGGACTGGATCAATGGTTCCCCGTCCTTGGGCAGACTTCGGGAGGGGCCGGGGGGTATAAAAACTGCCTGCATTGCTGCTCCCTGGGGAGGTTGTTACTGTTAGCTGCTCCTGGTTGCTCCCTCCTTTGCCCTGGCCCTAGCCTGCCTTCTGGCTCTCCTGCCCTCACTGGCTCGCCCTTGCACATGTCCAGCCTTCCTGTGCCCCTGATCGCTGCCTTGCCACTTCGCCCCGTGTCCTTGCTTGGACTGCCAGCTTCCTTCCCTGCCACCCCGATCCAGCCGGTCGCCGCAACCCTGTCCAGTGTCCTGGTCCTCCCGTTTGAGCGCCCACTCACTGCGTGTCCGGCGCCGTGGCCGTGGGAGCTGCACCCCTCCAGGAGCTGAGCAGTCTTAGTAAGACCCAGCCTGGCCATAGGCAGGCAGTGTGCACACCGCCCCTCCCCGCCTGGATGCCGACAGCACTGCCCTGACTCGCTAGTGGTAACACTCTCTTTTTCTCTTTGTCCTCTCTCTCTCCTCTCCCCAAGTCCTTTTCCATTTTCCTTTCTTCTTTTCTGTCTCTTCTAGCCATCTTTCACTTGGGTAACTCCTTTTCCTTCTCCTTTTTGTAATCAATAAATGATTTTCAGATACAATGCTTGCCTCATTTGGTTTAATTTTGTTCCCAGCCATCCGTTTTTAAAAGCACTCTTTGCAGTTCCCCACAGTGGAACGCAACATGTACCAAGCACCAATTACTTAAATACTCTTGATGAAGTTCTGATTGCCCTTATGTAACTTGGACCTCTCGAGTAACAACCAAGTTTTCACTAGGTCAGGGAATTTCTTTGAAAAAGATATCTCATTATACCTGTACCTTAGGATATCAGGACAGGGGGTCATCATGATCAGTTTACTAGTGCAAATGCATATGATGAACATATGGACTCGTGATAAAAGAAATGGAATTGAAAGAGAGAAAGAATGATTGCTTGCAACTACAAGTTTCACATGACCTTGAAAATGGAAGATCACAAAGAATTCAAATATATGATGCAACATAGAAAAGATTTAAAATACTCTTAAAAGAAACAGCTGTAGCAAGATGAGAAGAAAACAGATAATTGACACCAGATGTCCCTCTCAGACAGTGATGAAAGAGTAATTACAGAGGGAGAGATAGCATCCTGCAGAGAGCAGATGAGCTTTACCAGCAGCTCTACAAGAATGCATAGAGACAAACATGACAAGTTTCACCACCTCCTATGACATAAAGAGACGTGAAGAAAAAACCTTATCTTATGCCCTCAAAAAGAAGATAGAGAAAGTCATGAAACCTTTAAGAGGAAAAATACCTAGAACAGATGGCATCACTAGTAATATCATAAAACTTGGAGGGAAACCAGTAATCCAGCCAGAAAAGCTAATCAACTTGAACTATAGTGAATGAAGCGTCAAAGGACTGGAATTATATTATAGTCACTCTTCTGTATTGTAAAAATGCCAAAGGTGCTAAGAGACATACAGCCTTCTCATAGACTTCCAGCCATTTCTTATATTGTTGAACACATTAGCTGAGCAATTGATTTTTTGTAACAGCTACCATTCAACTACCCCAAAATAGATAGGAATACTTAATAAAGTATATTTCATATTAATCTAGTAAACTACTAAATGCACATCATTTCATGAGATAAAGACTCTCTATCAGACTGTCTACATGCCTAAGTAATGATATAGCAATGTGTGAAAAATAAATTCCTCCAAATCAAACCCTAACAAAATGACTCAGTGCTCTACACACACCCCCTAAGGAGAGGATGAGAGGGATCATGAACTATGTGTGACAGATGTTATCAGAGTGCTAAAAGCTCTACTGGAAAGCGATTGCATTATTGTGATGAAGGTGACTTGAGAATCTACAGAGAGGAGAAAATTATGAGCAAAACCTAACTTCTGAATAGGTCTACATATCCTTTCTGCATAAATTTTAATATTGATAAGAATGTTTTCAATATATAATAGACAAATATTTTGCAAAATTTAAAGCTAATGATTTTTTAAAGATTTTTTTAAGTGATTTTAGAAAAAGTATTCAGAACCAGACTGATTATATTTGTTCAGTACCTGTGCTTATATAAAGATCCTCAAATGCTAGTCACTTAACAATATGCATATTTAATAAACTCATCTGTATTTTATAGCTGCTGAATAATACTGCTTCCCTATTATGTGTCTATATCTTGTATTAATTTTTAGATACTGAAGAAACCAGCTTTTAAATGACCTTTTGCTTTATTTTTTTTTTTCTAATTTGATTCTAATTTGCTAATTCTGTGCTAGTCCAAAACCCCAACAAATTGTTTTGTTGTTCTAAAAAAACATGATTAGTTTTGAGTAATATGTTCACAACAAAGATGCTCTTCTATTTCCTCGGAATATTTTAGCTAATTTTTTTTCTAATCAGCTAATATAGGTGTTATGATCCAGTTTTAAGGTTCTTAGAAATGTCTCTGCCTGAGTTTTCAGTCTCTGACAGTAGTTTGGAACATGGAAAGGTGAAAGCATGCTAGAGCTTTTTTGTTACACTGTCAAAATGCTTCCTGAGGAACCCTAATTAGATAGCTCAATGTTAACTCTATATTTCTAAGGTACTCTGGTAAGAATATTGATGGGACAGTGAGTAGAGAATTTAAATGTGACTTCAGGTTAACTTCCTAACAGATTAGAAATATGGAAAATTTTCCCTTATGGGAAAGCGGGAACATTATAAAAATTACACGAAGGAATGATTCAGTCATCACTAAGAGTGCATTTATGCTTTAATATTGAAATGTTGTGTTCAGAAATAAGTCTTAATTGGCTAGAGAGTGCCTTATCAGTACAGATAGTATCTTTGTTGATAGATCAAGGCATAATTATATCTATTCAATGAGCTTTGGATTAGAGCCATGGTGAAGTACACTGGTTCCTATTACCTCTTTTTAAAAAAAGTTAACTGGTAAAATAATTTGGATGTCAGTCTAACAATTTTGCTTTCTTTAACACTTGTATCGATATTTGCAAAAAGGCCCTTCTGCATTCAAGAGAAGCTTGATACTGTTGGTGTATTTATGGTTTCAAGCAGTGGAATTTTCAGAAGGAAAATTAAAAACCTACAAAATACGTTTGCAGTGAAGGCATGAATGTTTCACATAGGGAGCTCATGTTCTTGAATAACACCATTGAGTGTACTCCATCAAGACAACTGGCAGTCCAAACAAAGAACATTATCACACACATGTGAAATGATAATTATGCAACTGTCATTAGTCAAATCAGCAGGTGGTAGAAGAAAACTCTTAAGTGACAGATGGAAACCTTCTTTTCTTTTCCTTCCTCCATTTCCATTTCCCTCCCTTTCTCTGCCTAGATGAGACCTTTTTATACACTGGAACTTCCTGGGAAAGTAGGGCATTAAAAATAAAGATGAATCACTTTCCTTAAGTTCAGCAATACTTTGTGAATTTGTCCAAAACAGTTAAATAATGAACAACATTTCCTCTGATGGACTCTGTTTTCCTCTGTTGAGAGTAAATATGCGTGAAATTCTTGAAATTCTGTTTTTGGTATATTCTTGATCCAACAGAACTGTAAATTATTATATTGCCAAGAATCCAAAGATAAAGAAAGAAATTCAAAGTGTCCAAGGGTTTTTCATAATTTGTGCTCCATTTTCCAAACCCAGTAATTTTCATATAAGCTCCAACAGACTTAGAAATTTTTTCTCTACTAAAATTAAAACTCAAACTGTTAATTATCAGAACTGACTTCCAGTGTTTCAACTTGAATTTCCTCCATTACAAAAATCAATATCAATGTCTGCCAGTATAAACTTTTTGGAATTCTCCTCTCCTCTATTACACACCCATAAACTAGGGGCATAAACCTGAGAAATGTATTAATTTGATCTTTATTATTTTCATGGTCCTAAAGGTACAGTTAAAGAAAGAAGCAAGTGATGCTCAGCAGAAATAGTAAGCATGTAAGTAAATAATACTTAGATTAAAATTATACCACTGGAAAATACTTCTTTTTCATTCAGATGATACACCTCTTACACAAAATCATGGAGTCATAAAATAGTTTGATTTGGAAGGGACTTTTTGAAGGTAATCCAATCCAAGCCTCTAGCAATGAACTGGAACAGCTTCAAATAGATCAAGTTGCTCAGAGTCCATTCATCGTGACCTTGAATGTTTCCAGGGTTGGGGCATCCACCACCTCTCTGAGCAACCTGTTCCAGTGTTTTCACCATTCTCATCATAAAAAAGTTCTTTCTTATACCTAATATAATTAGATTCCCACTCAATTTAAAACCATTCCCCCTAGTCCTATCACAACAGGACCTGCTAAAAAGTTTGTCTCCATCTTTCCTGTAGGCCCCCGTCAAGTACTGAAAATTCTCAGTAAGATCTTCCCAGAGCCTTTCCTTCTCTAGGCTGAATGATCCCAATTCTCCCAGCTTTTCCTCACAGAAGTGCTCCCTTCCTCTAATCATCTTGGTGGCCTCTTCTGGACTCTTTCCAACAGATTTATGTCCTCTGGACTTGCTCCAACAGATTGATGTTCCTCCTTTGCTGGGAACCCCAGAGGTGGATGCAGCACTCCAAGTGGGGTCTCACCAGAGCTGAGTAGGGGGCAAAATCCCCTCCCTTGCCCTGCTGCCCACGCTGCTTTGGATGTAGCCCAGGACACGTTTGGCTTTCTGGCTTCCAAGTTCACATTGCTGGGTCATGTATAGCCTCTCATCCACTGGCACCCCCAGGGACTTCTCAGCAAGGCTGCTCTGAACCCCTTCATCCCACAAGCTGTATTGATAATAGAGCACCTTGCACCATGGCCCCACTTCTTAAACTTGTCCAGGTCACATCATCCTGTCCTTCAGGAGTGTCAGCTGCACTTCTCTGCTTGGTGTCATCTGCAAACTTGCTGAGGATGCACTCAATCCCTTGTCACTTGTCTGTGTCACTGATGAAGACATTGTATAGCACTGTTCCTAATACGGACTGTTGAGGGATGGCACTTACCAGCAGTGTCCCTCAGGACACTTAGCCATTGTCCAATACACTCTGGTTGTGACTGTACAATCAATATGCAACAGAATAGGGTGATACACCTAGATTACCTCTGCAGCTGGCCTTGCCATTTACGGGATTACTAACTGATTCAGTGAAGTCAAAAGTCCTCAAAAAAGATCATGGAAAATTTTTCATTGATTTCAGTATTTTCTCCACACCATTCAGTTCTTCAAACCACCCAGAGAACATGACCTAAAGTCTGTGTGTGAGAACAGTAAGTGTTAAAGAGGTTTTGAGCAAATCCCTTTCTAAGCTTTTTCCCCCATTTAGAAATTCTTTTTAATATTCAACACATATTGCAGTGCAAAAACAAGGCCAAAACTGTCTCAGAATTGATCACGAAATATGTCTCTTTGTATTGTACATTTTTGGAAAAGATATGAGCCTCATGGAGAAGAGATGAATTGCATGAGAAAGATAAAACATTCAGTTCTCTGTGCTGGTGAGCTGTGGAAATATTTAAAAACAGGACCATTTTCAAGGGGCTCCTTATAAATATTCTTTTTGTTTTGGTCAAGTTTTATACATATATCCTTCTCAAAATTTAGATTTTTGTTATAATACTTCTTTTCATAAGAACTCATCATAAAATCACTGTATCGCTGGATTTTTTATATGTCTTCTGCAGCTAAACACAAGTGTAAAAATACAAATTTATATGGTGTGTATGGAAGAGAAAATATGTAGCGTGACGGAAGTAATGTCTATATATTTATTTTCCACATTTATCATCCCCAGTAAAAAAGCACACATGTGCATACAGGCAGGGACATTAGTAACAGAGATCAGAAACTTGTTTTTCCTTTTTCAGGGTCTGTGTATATTCAAGACCTTCATACATTGATAAATAATTCATTTTTAAGTTTTTTTAAGCATACGTTTTCTTATTCAGTCTTAAGTTTTGTGGAAAAATAATGTGACTGTTTATTTATTCCAATTTTAAATTATCCACAGCATGCAATTTTTTCAGATTGCAAAACCTACTTTCTAATGCTTCTTTTATGTTGCTTGCTGATATCTAGAAGCTTTATACTTTTTTAGGATCGGAAATCATCTAAAGGACTGAAGTGGAGAGGTGACACTATTTTCAATATATAAATTTAATGATGAATCAATAAAATTTTAAAATAGACTTTACAGGCTTTACTTTGAGACAAAAAACAATTAGTAAATTACTAAATTTTAGGCATAAAAAGGGAATATATTACTTTTTAAAATGATAATTGCTGCCTCATATTTTTATAGATATATAAATATGCATGTAGTAAAGTAAATATGTTTTCTAAGAGCCCCTGAATATTAGATAAAATAATGTTCAGGAAACATAACTGATCTCTGTATTGCAGCAGCATGCTTATAGACATCCTATTTCTTTATTCATGTTCAGAAATGAATGAAGTAGGAGTAGAATTACTGGATGACTTGCCTGAATATTTGGCTGAATTGATCCATGGCTGTTTGGAGAGGTGGATTTATTGATTTTTTTTGTCATTTCAGCTTCAAAGAACTGCTCAAGATGGCATTAGATCTGAGTGTCAGGAGAGAAACTAGAGCTGACTAAGTGATCTGTCTCCTGCCCCCATTTACCTACTCAAATTTTCAAATAGATCAAGAACAATATTAAGAAGTTGTTGCAGTTTTGGCTTGTATTATTTCAGTTAGCTTCATAGCTGGTTAGTTAGAACTTTAGTGTGATATTAATTATTAATTTATTGCCATTACATACCTAAGTATAAAATGGCAGTAAGCACCTTCATGAACATATAGATACCTTGTCAGTGAATCAACTCAGTATTTCATTTCTCCATTATAAAATTATATTCAAAATTCTCTTATATCTTCCCTTTCATGAGTTTATTTTGGAGTCAAGTCAGCTTTCCTATGCAGCAAGAGCTCTTTATTTTAAATTTATATATAGTTCCTTTGATAACTGAAGTGCAGAATGCCTACTAAACCTAACACATGATGTGTGGTTTAGGTCATGGTCTTGTTGCAAAAAATACTCTTTGAATCCTTTTGACCGTTTTATAAGCCTTCTTATATCAAAGCCATCAATGAAGCATGCCTCATTAATTGTGTGAACATCTATTGCCCTTCATGTATAAGTTTCAAAGTTAGAATTCAGGCTTTTCCTTTCTGCAGTGGCATGAAGGTGCTTGTCTTTCTAACAAGTGTTGCTCCAAAGGAAAACGATTCACAGCTTTTCTACAGCTTTCTGAGAAGTTACTTAAATGTCATTTTAAAAAATGCAATTGACTTACACAGTTAAGAAGGAAAATTGTGAAAAATGTTGACCATCGTTCACCAGTTGAAAAAGAAAAGCTGAAGCACATTCCAGAATGGGCCTTGGAGGTGTATTTATCTTTTCAAGTATACAGTGTAGGCCTAGCTTTGGGGGGATAAGGCCTTTCTCCTGGAGGGATAAGACAACATGGTTGTAGACCCCAGAGTTGAGAAGCCTTGTTAGATTCCACAGTCAAGGCTGGGAAGACAGCAGGAGTAGAATCATTCTGTGAATGAATAATCCACCCCACTAAATATTTGAAAGACCCTTACAGTTAGAAAGTCAAAGAGCAAATTGTCTCAGTAGTGATTGCCAATTATGCTCTTTCTTAAGAAATAACTTAGAATAGGTAAAAATAAAGTATAATATAATGCAATCTAATATAGCATAAATATAGGCGGGATGGGAAAATTGGGAAGAAGATACTATCAGTTTAATCAGGCATTTTTTGGAAGATTTGAAATATATAAAATGATAGATTTATCCTTATTTTGAGTAAAATATCCAATAGCATAAACTCAGAGGAATAGCTGGTAAACATCCATCACTTTCTAAATACAACCAAAACCCGCAAATTCCTTTAAATTAAAGCAAATTGCATAGAAATAGCAAATATGACAGCAATAATTACTGAATTTCTATATTCATAGAAATCTGGGACTTCATAAATATCAAATAATGTCCTAAACCATATAGAGTGTATGCCAATTTTCAGTAGTTATAAATTCAATAATTATATCCACTTATCCTTTATTTACCTATCTCTGTCATTATAAATAAACAGAAAAGCTGCAAACATACATTAGAGTTGAAAAAATGCTGAAATCCTACCATTTATTTATAATGAAGGAGTTGAACTGATTATACTGCATCCCTTTGCTTCTTCAGATAGGCACCTCAGTTTTTTCCTTCATGTATTTGAGATAGGATGTAACAAAAAAGATTTTTGCCTTTGATGAAACTGTATGCACTAAGTCCCACAATTCTTTTCACATCTCAGGGTGGTTTAATTGAAATGAAGCTTCAGGTAAAAGCGTAAGAGAGACATCATCATCAGTGGAAGTAAAAAATATTAAAGTCTGGTTCAAAACAGAAATACTATTAGTATTTCTGGATAAATATAAGAAAATATATGAGTTATTTAATGTAAGAGTAAATTAAATAAAGCAGAATCCTAAAACTGTGGGAAACAAAATGTGGGTTAACGTGAGATGCAGGGCAAATGGTTGTCATTTCTGTAAGTTTCCTACTGCTTCTTTCTAATTTGTATAATTTGTTTACCCTGAAGACTTTTCCTAAACTTTTAAAAAATGAGACAGGAGGCTGTGGCCATTAATAGCTATTTCCTAACTAAATAATCAATGGGAATAAATTGTATGCTGAACTTTGACAGGATGGAAGATCTATCTTCCTCCATCCTTCCAAAAAGTTTACCACCGAACTCAAGCAAATAGACATCCAGGTGATGTGCTGAGGAGGGACCCAAAGCCTGCCCCTCAAAGTGCTGTTTTGATCCCTTGGAGATACTGACATTCCTTTTTTGAGATTTGACTCAAGTAAAAGATGTTGCCTAAAGATGCTACAGGTTTGAATAGTCAAAATTGGGAGGGATGACATTGAGTGCTGAGACCTTTGATTAAATTGTCTCTGGATGGAAGGGACAATCTCTGTCTCTGGGTTCACTTTGGGAGGGGAAGTTTAACAACCGGTGTAACTGGGGCTTGTCCTTTTTGCAGTAATGGAGGTTAACTTCTTATTTAACTAAGCCTCGAGAAAGTGTTAGTCTTCATCTAGTAAGCAAATTATTTAATTCTTTCTTTCTTTGGTTTGTTGGTTGGTTGGTTTGGGTTTTTTGTGTTTTTATTTCTTTTTGTTTTGTTTTGTTCTTTTTGGGGTTTTTTTTGTGTTTTTTTTGTTTTTTTTTTTTTTTTTGCTGTTGTTGTTATCAATATTTATTTCATTAAGGGATTTTCCATTTTGTTTGTAATTAAAGAAAATGGTCACTTGGCAGAAAAGACGCCTACAGACTCACCAGGGAAGTGCAGAAAGGATTTATGGTCTCTAAATCACATACTCTCAGTCAAAAGGTTTGAATATGAATGCAGTAAAACATGAAGTGAAACATGGGAAGAAAATGCATATTGAAGGCTACTACTTACTACTCATAGGAAGGACTGACAAATGTAATAAAACACCGTAGGTCAAGAAAACTTTCTGTTAGCACTATGGAAGCATACTTTAGAAAATCAAAAGCAGTAGTTGCTGCTCATATCGCACTTTGCTTGACCTCTGGTAGCTTCACCTCTGTTATAGGGTGCTCTCTCAGTCTATGGAAAGAGGATTTCTGTGGATACAAAAATGCTGTTAGCAAGAAATTTTCCTGCTTCTTTCTAAGCCTGTGAGATACTTTTCTCTCTCACAAAGATATTAGCAGAGTTCTATAAACTATGAACACCTGCGACCTTGCAGAGCTTTGTTTATGGTACAGTAGAAAAATATTTTGACAATGAATGTTTTAGAATTCTAGCCAATCACCCCAGGGGGTGGCTGATCCTTTGACCAATTAGACTATGGAGAAAAAAGTCTATAAAAGAGTTTGTAAAATAATTAAATAAATCAATCTTGCTGCGCAATTCCTGCCTGTTGCATCTCTCCTCCCTACAGCTGTGGGATACAGTCATAGATTTTTATCTATGAAAAAAAGTATTCCTTTCCCCCCATAGATAGCTGCAAGTCTACTCTGTTTTAAAGGCAAGGAGAAGTGAGATGAATGATTTCGCACTCACAGTGCATGCTGGCTTGACATTGTCCCAGGTTTTATTTTAGGCTAAAAAACAATATTCAAGCAAGGAATGCTTTTCATAAAATGCCCCCATCTTTTACCAAGATGATTCAAACTAGGAAAAAAATAAGATTGGTGTTGAGAATACAGAACGAGTATTGCTCTGAACACTGATTTTTTCTATCATATTCTTTTTCTGATCCTTCCGAGTTTCCAGCTGTTGAGCAATGTCCAGTTTCCACAGTTATTCTGGCTTACCCCAACATTTTAGCTTGTTTAGTGCATAGAATGGAAGTCTAGAGTTGTATTAAATTTGATGGAAGAAACAGGTGCTTCTGAGAGGAAGTGGTTTTAGCTCCATCATGAGAAACAGGAAAAACAGAGATGTGCTTATTTTAAATCAATGGCTCAATTTGTATATTTTAAATCTAGGGATATATTTCAAACACCTACTGGGGTTGGACTGTCTCATGAAAAGGCAGGTTAAGTCTACGAATCTTAAGAAAGTCCTTGAAATTTGATCCTTCATGTGCTTCACAAACTCTTGGTCCATCAAATTCATAATAAACAGGGCAGTATTAAGAGAGAAAGGGATATTCTACATTTAATTAGAAACCTGAGTTTTCTGAATCTGGATTAGTGGAAAAATAGGAGACAAAGTCATTGATCATCTAGCAGGTAAATGCTCCCATGACCACGTAATGAACACATCAAAGCTTTAAGCCTGGTCTCTTAAAGATTTCAAGAGTATCTGCTTGTCAGCTGTCAATGACTAATTCAAAGTGAAGGTACTCAATTGCATATGTATATGTTAAAATATATTCAGATGAAAAATACATCTGAACGACAGGGATATGGACATTGCAGAAGGGCAAGAAACTAATTCAGAGGAATACTGTATTCTTTGCAAATTATTCATTCAAATGTAGTCATATAAAATAGTGTTGCAACAGCCAATGTGCCAATATCCCACAAGTCACTGAAGAAATTTTTTACTTGAAGTGGGTACTGGCAACTGAATACTTGATTTTGACTCTTTGCAGTTACTGAAAAAAAACAGGTATTGATCAAAGCTAGCTAGTTCAAGTAAATTTTAGGAAAGGAAAACACTTTTCTTTGTGTTTACCTAAAAAAAATGCTTTATATTTCTTCTGTAATTATTAAATTGTACCTTTTTATTGAACAGAAAATCAGAAATACAAAAAATGAAGTAGACTATTGGAAAAGGATTTAGCAAAACAGTTGCACTTTTAGTTATTCTCCTCCATGAAATTATGTATTACACGAATTTTCTGAAGTCCCACAAACCTGGTTAAAGAGACAAAGCTTTCCTATAGTTTCCACCACACTAAGAATAACTACACATTTTATGATAATAATATGCCTAATGCTGCAGCAGAGCAGATTGGGGTTTTTTATTACTTGTATGATATCCTACACTTTCCAAAAGAGTTGCTTTTCATACCCATTATGTCATGCACTCTCTCTAATTTGTTTGGAGGAAGTATCTTTCCACCATTAAAATAAAATTCACTACTTGAGTGAGAATCTGCATTTTGAACTAAAACAGATGGAGCATGTTCTACCACCCATAAGTGTCTTTTTCCCCATCTAGAGTAACATTCAAAGCTTATGTGATGCTCATTTGAATGTCTGCATTGATCCTTCTAGCTTGGTAAAGACACTTACAAGAACACTACTAGTTTCAGTCCTGAAACTGACAGCTTTACATTTCTTCAGGCCCTACTGAAAGCCAGGATCAGAAATCTGTAAAGTATTGTTATGAAGAAAGGACAGTCTATTGTCCCTTCTTCAGACGCAGCAACATCCAGAACATCTGTAATTGGCACAGAACTGACAGAAACAATTAGGAGATCTCAAAACAGTCATCCATTCTTTGATCTGGTATATATCTTGAAAGCTGTTTTTTTTTGATGAATCAATATTTGAAAACATACAATTCTGTCCTGGACATGTAGGCATGTTTTCCAAAGCTTTCAAGTCTCGCAAGAGACAGATTGTACAGCTGCCTATTTAGACAATCGGATGGAGAAAATTTCACCTTGATGCCGAGTTCAGCCTCAGGTATGGCTTGGTTCAGGAGCTCTGAATGAAAACATTTAATGGACTAGCAACCACTGATGTAAGCGGGGACTGCTTTCTGGTCATGGTGAAATCAAGGGAATTTGAGGTTTTCATTACTTTGAAGTGCCAAGATACTGATTTGCAGATAATGGCAACAGAAGAAATATAGCAATTTATTTTGCTGTACTTTAATTCTTGGCTTTAAAACAAAATGGCTAAATTATATTAGATCTAAGTAGAAGTTAAATGGCTAATCTATTGTGTGCTTTGTTCTCTTTGTTGCATTCTTGCTGCCCTCTTTTTCTTATATGTGCTTAGAATATGAAATACTTACTATTCTCTAGAACTATTTCACTTTTGACTTCCTGAGTTGCTGGAATTTTCTCTTCAGCTTTTGTTATTTTAATAAGGCAGACATATTTTAAAAGATCTCTCCTAATAATATATATTTAATCTGTGAGGACAATGACCTTGACCAAAAATGACAGCTTGGATATTCACTATCTGGGTTGAGTTCTGATGTAATTTTATTTAAATCGAAGAGGATTTTCTTAGTCTTCTTTTGCTTTATCTCTATACTACCTCCTTGTATTTGTAACTATGTCTAGTTGATTCAAATTTACTATGAAGTTGATTAATTTTATCCACAGTAGTTATATGGAAGAGCCAAAGATTATTTAAAACTGAGCATGCTATATAAAATGTAGGTAGAAAGCACAGGTATGGTTTAATCACATAAATATGAAAATAGAGTTTGTGTGTGCCATTGATATGGGCACATCAGCTTCCTTCTACCTACCTGGACAATTTAACCATATATATCCTCTTGCCCTGCAAATTTACAGTCAGAAAGACATTGAAAAAATGACACCATTAAGGATTACATGTTTTAATTCATTATCATCTAAATACCAGAAAGCTGCTTCTGTAGCATCAAGATATATTTAGACATTCTTCTAAATCCATTAATTTCTGCTGTTCTCTTTTAAAGTGACCAGTCTGTTAGAGCATGCAGCAAGTATGTTTTCATGGGATTCTCTCAGTGTGAATACTGTGGATAGTTCTGAAGCAGTAAAGGGATTTAGACTTTCTGAAGGATCTTACATAAACATAAGATCTACAGCTTCAGGATGCAAACAATATTCAGCCCAAAGACAGGGTGTTCATACTAAAAAAAATGTTCCTGTGTAATTGATCAACACTTCTTAGTCTCTGAGTTAACCTAATCTCGGTTAAAACTTCCAGCTTTTTGCAATTGTGAATGAAATTAGTATTAGTCTTAAATCTACACAGAAGGAGCTCCCATAGCATTAGCATCTGAAAAGTTAACTTCAAAAGCCAGTGTTTATGGAGTAAGGACAGAACAGGAAAGAAAAAAAAAGAGGAAAAATCCCCTATTTTTCTGATGCAATAGGAATGGAAAAAATATCAAGGAAAGGACAAGAGTGAAATTAAAATCTCAGCAGAAGGCTAAGGGTCTATAACTATCTTCAATCTTCTACACAGGCAAGTCCTTTCTAGCTACTCTCTGTGGGTGAAATGAGTCAAAGGAGAAGACTCATTTGACTCATTGTGATACAGGACACTGACCACTACAGCTCAGCTTGATCAAATACAAAGTTAATCTATACATAGGTGAGGGATGGTGCAGATTGTTTCATCAGAGCATGTGAAAAAGTAAGGCTCATCCTTAGAGTATCTTGGAAGCAAAGCATATAGTCTTGCTTTATTGTACAGTGACATGAGATTTCAGTTTCATTTAATGGCTAAATCAGTGAAATGAAGTTTTCTAAAAATGCAGCAAATTATCTAATTTTTTGTGTGTGTGTGGTTTGCTTCTACTGAGATAGAATTGTCAGAATCTTTTTACTAATACCTACAGTGAAATAACATAGAAACCATCAATACACTGGAAAACTTCAGGACAGAATTTGAATGTGTCAGTAATCATATCGTGTGTCACATACCATTAATGTACAAAAAGTGGGCAATTTCCACTTTGAAATTTTCCACTCTGAAAAAGTCCACAGATTTTGAGGTGAACACAATACTGAACATACCAGACTTTCCAAATTGAGTACAAATCTGTTAATCTACAATGGCTGTGAGATGTACTCATCACCTCTATCTTATTCATGGAAAAAAACCCCAAACCCCACAGTCAGAAAAAATTTCCAAGAGGATTAAGACTTCCAAAAGACTTGATCACAGAATCACAGGATTAGAGATAAAATTCCTGTGGTTGCCATAGTTTTGAGTTTTGATGTCAGGAATGAAAAACTCCTGCATAAATCTAGGTACTGCAAGCCATTTGTGATGTGATGTGAATTGTACAAACCCTCTATACACAGAAAGATTAAAAATTCCTCACAACTGAAAGATAACTTTACGTCACTGGTTACATCACATTGACTTGTTTATATACCATGGTGCGCCTCCCTTCCATTAGCTCATTAACTGTAGAGATTTTAAAGTTTTTAGCTCTTGTATATGAATGAAATCACATTAGCTTCATAACTTGAATGCAAACATAGTTCCTCACCTGATACTTTGTAATTCCCTTCTCTTTCTCTTCTGTAGATTTTTTTATGATGAAAAAAATGGAACAATTTTATTTACTGAATAGGCTCTGGAATTTATACTGGCATTGTATCACAGAAACTTTTCTGAATTTAGTCCTCTGAAAAGTGAAACACCATGTGTTATCAGGGTTAGTTCAAAAGAGAGAACAAAAGAGAAAAAAGCAAATGGTCAGTAAAACAAAGAAGAGTACAGATGCTATGTAATGAAAAATGAAAATGTTTGCATTTATTGCTTAACTAACCTGTGTAAATCACACATTTGCTTTTGGCTGGTGAGAGAAAAAAAAAACCTCTAAGAAAAGTATTGAATAACAGAGAGAAAAGAGAAAAAGTAGCCATTAATGTGCGCTCATATGCTCTCCAGAGTGTAAATTGAACACAGAAATTTAAATACATTCTCTTCTTAAAAACAGATGAGGAAAAGTGGTTGAAAATATCCTAGATATTTTCTGTCAATGATGGCCTATGCTCTTTTTCCTGCCTTGCCCCTGTACTTAATTCCATTCTACCTCAATTTGCAACATATAAACTTGAAGAAAATAAATATACCAAGGTTATGATGTCTGGAGGGCCCTCCCTTGGCTAGTTGATTGTCATGCTTTAGGAATGCTAACACTGTTTCCTCCCTCAACCCCATTTTTCTCTTTCAGTCAATTCTTGTTTTACCTCTTCACCACCCAGTGGTGTTGAAAGTTAATAAAACTGCAGAAGTGACACTGCAAACATTGGAAACTACGATATAGACAACAGTCTTAAAAGCATATAATAACAGAATTAAATTTGACTTCCTTTTAGTTGACCTCTGGTATTTAGATTTTCAGCATAGACCTGGATTATTTTTAACTACAGAAAATGGCATTTCAGAAAATAGCTTTGTATAGTATTTATCACTTGCATTGTGATGTTAGCTGGTTTTTTGTTTTGTGTGTGTGCAAATCCTTCTGATGTTCTTGTCATTAGAAGTGCTGAGTTGAACTGTAAACTGAAATATTTATGTGAAAATCCCATTAAAATATGCCAAGTCATCTTCAATGCCAGAGCATCCAGAGCTGTCCTGGTGTCACTGAGCTGCAACATCACATCATCAAAGATAATGAGGGAAGCTCCCAGGCACTCTCACACACATTCACCCACACAGCATTAGGGTGAGTCTGAAGTGGGTGCAGAAAGGCAATTCTCAGTTTCAGCTCACCCATCCTCAGGTGAAACAGCAGAGACCTCCTTCTGTCCTGGTGATTCCCTTGTCCTACCCCACAGGTTGTCTGAGTGCCACTCTTCATACTTCTTACAAGTGACCCATATACTGCACTAGAAAAATCCTGTCTATGGCTGTAGATATGATCCGACAGGAAAGATGAAGCTCATTAAATCACAGATGCATGTAAGAGAATTAGAGGAGAAATACTAGACATATATACCTCATATATAGTCATATATTTAACTGTGATTTAATTTTCTGATTTTCTCCTTCACAAAATACACTGCTCTTCTTTTTTACTTTTTTCTTTGTCCCTTTAGACCACACTTGGAAAGCAAAAATGAGATATTCTTCTAGTGATTAACTGGCAACCAAACAAAATTACTAACAAAAGTTCTTGAAAATATCTTCTGATTTCATACATCTCTGTTCTTGAGATCCAATTTAATATTCCTCAGAAGACCATGTTTTCAGAATCTTGAACACTTCTTCTTATAAAGAGGCCTAAATATGCCTCTTAGATCACCTCAAGGTGTTTTTATTTGTGCATGAGAAAATGAAAGCATCCAAAATCAAAGAGAGAGCAAAGACTAAGCTGTGACTCTCAAAGCTTGTAGCTTGATTGCTACTTCTCTCTGCTCAAGAAAAGAAGGAAGCATTGGCAGTAATTTTCCTAATGCAGGTTTTTTTCATCCTGTGCATCTCTTTCAGGTGTGTTGTTCAGATGCAGATGCAGAATCTGTTTGCCCTTACTATTCACTTAAGGGGAATTCATGGTGTGGTGTGATTAATTTTCACCACTTTGTATCTGCTGCCAATACCCCTCCTAGGGGTTTGCTGTGGAGTAATGTACCTCAGGCCAGATGTAATCTGTTGTATACTGAGCTGAAGTCAGACTTGAGTATATATTATTGTCCAGTGTGCAGTCATTTAAACTGTGGTGAGTCATGAAACCAATTTTTCTTGTAAAAACCAGATGTATTTCTTACAATTACTTCATTCAGAAATTTTTGTTCTGTACCAATAAGCACTTAGATATTCTGAAACAAGAGAAGTAAAATTTGCAATTTATGAACAACCATGCCTTTCAGGACAAAAAGCTAAGAATTAACAGGCCAGATTATGGATCTTTTCTTAATACTGTAAAGTACCTATTTATGGAAGTGAATAGGTCTTCTCAGCTGAGCATGTGCACAAAGGGGTAGAACATTGTTTAAATAATGACAGTCTGCCCCTGAAATTTTAAAGATTATTATACAGCTAATGAGGACTAGCAAGTCATGATGTGACAGAAGTCTTTTGCTCTGCAGCTGACACTAACTTGCCAAAAGGTACTTGATTAATTATAACATTGTAAGATAATGCATTATGAGCCCATACCAGGCAAATTACTCTTCACGGAGCACTGACAGTGCGTCTCTCTTCCACCTATGCAATTTATTCTAAGTGTAACAGTCACAGGAAACACACAGCCTCCGAAAATTATAGCTGCAAAATGACAAACACAAAGCAAACTGGATTGCAAGCTTGAAACCATTTCTCATGGGGTGTAATTATAATAACACATCAATCCCCCAGAAGGAATAACATGCTATGGAAAAGCCAATGCAAAACTTCATTATCTGTCACCTACACTAAAACATACTTCACCCACTCTGATTGCCATTGTTTCCTTTCTCCTATATTTGAAAAAAAACCCCACAACAGTGCATACCTTGCAGCAATGTTTCTATGTTGTTACCTATGTTATGCCTGCACTGGTTTCCAACAGCCTTCTACAATGAGGCTTCAATTTTAAAAATAATATGTAATGGCAATGCTGTATTTTCAGAAGTAGAACATAACACGTTTCTGTAATTCAGCATTTAAACCACCCCCACCCCAAACAAAACCAGACAAGAACCCAGGAAAGATACTGTTATGACATCTTATTGCAATCTAATTTTCTAGCAAGCCAGAATGACCTGCCCAATTCAAAAGGGAAAAGAAAAACCCAGTGCATTCAAAGCTGCTAAAATAACATTTAAAGCCTCTAGAAATGAAAAGGATCAGACATCCCTTATTTCACTATTATTAGGGAACATAATTTTTCTTAGATGGCCTAAGAAGGAATAGACCCTTGGGGTGAAGCTGAGTACTAATTTTTTTTAGTAATGAATTACTTCCCTTCATGAGTACATCTGGACACCAAGAATCATATTATTTCTAGTCATAAGTAGTAATTTTCTCAGTGTGAGATGTCTGCAATACGGGAGTTGAGCAGGAGTAAATTTTGTCTGAGATCACAAAACAGCTGTATCATCACTAGGTATCTAGAGACTTTTCACGACCGAACTATTTAAGCTGAAAAGGTCCAACACATTCTATAAAAGAAGGAAGAGGAAGAGTAAAACAACAGAAAAAATGCTAGATATGCTTTGCAAATTATTGTTTTTTCAGGTAACAGCACTCAGAAAAAGTATAAAGAACCTTGAAAAAGAAAACATAATAACAAAAAAACACCTATCAGAAATCCAAACAAGCAAAGAAACAGAAACAAATGAGATTCAAGTCTAAGCTTATTCAGTGTATCAGTGAGTTTATTTAAACTGATTTAGTTCAGATCTTAGGTAATGGAAAAAAAATTTAACATGAAAAATAAAGAACTACAATGCGATTAAAAATCTTTTTGAGTCTGCCTAAATTCATGAGCCACACAGACTGTTTTGTGCTCCAGTGATAACAGATATTGTTCTAACAATGAGTACCTGCCTTACTAGGAGGTGTAATTGTCCATAGTGCCCCTTAGAAGGAGAATCTAATGGAAATATCTGAGTGGAGTAAATGGCTTCTCTTGGTATTAAAACACAGCAAGCAGTCAATGAAGGCAAACATGTGAGAAAGGTTAAATAAAACACAGGCCTAACCAGTGCATAGAAATTAAATTCACAAACCACTCAATTCTTGCAGAGAAAAGTAAACTCCTTTCTAGAGTTTATGACATGGTAGTGGAGTTATACTTCTGTGTTCATTATTTTCAGGTTATAGTCTCCAGTTAATACATCATTGGTGATAAAGTGTCGTGTAACATTCTCAGTTGTAGATCATGTTAACAAGACCAATCTTTTGCTAATGTAGAAGTACTCTCAGAGAGAGAGATAAATTATCCCTAGAAAAACACAGGGCTTATGTGCTAGACGTGTATATTCCATGGGTTTTTCTTAAGTGCCATAGCAGTAGTGACAAAATTTGTCATTAAAAACTTCCTGAGATATTTTTAACCTTGTGGAGGACTTCAAACAATGTGTCAGAGATTTCCTACATTTTTTCTCTGAGAACATCAGCACATATGATTCATTACAGAAATGAATAAGTAAAATAAATAACTCAATATTTAAAGCTATGCATGGTTTCCTGGAACTGCCATGTTCAGGCAGCTGAAACTTGTCACCAACACAGGCCTCACTGAATAATCTACAGCTTTTTTTCTAGGAAGAAAATGTTTTTGTCAAGGTCTGGGGGTCTGAGAACTGTGGTCTATGTATGCATATTATAGTACGGACTGTGCTTTAAAAAGATTGACTCAGAAGTAGTGTTATTGTAGGAGTACAATTGGAAAGACAGTTAGTGAGAAGTTTTCACACACCAAAATTGAAAAGGATTTCTTTTCAGATGTTAAATGTATATTTGGAGCAAGTGTGGATGTTCTTCTTTGCAGAACTACTTGTAACATGTACTTGGCAGACTAGTTTTATCAAATTGCACACAAAATTGCACATGTGGCTGTGTACCTGTCACCCACAAGAAGACGTTAGTTACTTTTTTTGAGGCAGGTCTCTGACAATAAGATATTTCTGTGACTATATAACCAGGTCATGCAGGAATGTGATACTTTAATATTAAAAGGTTTTGCCAAATTTCAGCTCATGTGCTCCTTTCTCCATGTTTCTCTCATTTGCATCATCTCAGGGAGTATAGAACCCCATTTTCAAAGTAGAAAGACAACATTAGAAGGAACAGGATACCTGGTGGGAGATTCAGCTACCATCTTCTTAGCCAGAATATCCTGTCTCTAGAAGATGTGGAAATGGACATCCACTTGCATAGCTGTGCATGCTTTCTCAGAAGGGAATTCTATAGGCAAGTTCCACAAAAAACCCTTTTGATGGTACCTTTGACTCATATTGTTTTAAAAAGAGAAAGATAGTCAAAACACGACTGTTTTTTATGTTTTTAACATGACTTCAATAAAACAAGCAGAGCTTGGTAAAGAAGAGAAAAAAAGGGGTCACAGAAATGACAAGTTATTCATTAAGATGCCATGAATCTAAGGGAAAACATTTTCAGCTTAAATGCTTTAACTTCAGTCAACACCAAAACTTGATTCCTGCATCTATGAATAGCACATAACTAGCAAGCAGTCAGTGAACAAAACTTTGAAGATCAGTTTCTGCAATTCTACAGATAAACCAGACCAGAAGACTCATCCAAAATGTTAGTAAATGTGGCAGTGCAAGTGGCTCCAGCCACTCTGTCTCCTGAGGAGAACCAGCTGTGGCAGTCAGCAACCCAAGTTTAGCATGTAACTTTGCAGTCATGGTGAGAATCCATGATTCCCTTGTTCTGCCTTTTGCATGTTTTCTCCCAATTAGTTAATGTTTTCTCCTCCCTGTTTTATGTATGAAGTTATGTATATTCATTTCCCTTCTTTAATATGTATCAGTTCTAGAAAGTTCTTTGTTCCTTGACGCCCCATTGGATCCTTCCCTAAGTCCCTCCTATGTATTGTTCCCATTGGTTCCCTTGCTGTCAACCCTGCCTACTTGCCCCTATCCCATTGGCTGTGATCCCTCCCCCGCCTGTCTTGTACCCAGTATAAGACCCCTGGACCCTCCGAGCAATTTGGCTCTTTGTCCCTGTCATTTCACTGGAATAAACCTGCGTGGAACACATATGGAGAGTCCCCTCTCTTTACTTCTTTGCCTCTGCTACTGCGTGCTTACTCAGTGAGCTTAGAGAGAGGCTCTCTCGGGTGAGGAGCTCGACTCCGTCAGCCTGCTTTACTTGTGGGTGTGTGACTGCCGTAACGTGGATGGGACCTCCAGGCCCCTTTTAAGCTAGCACACAGCTGCCCCGTCAAGTAAACACACTTTTTAAGTACTCTTATAGGAGTAATCCCCCCAGGCTCTGATCTGACAGATGCACTCAGAGCTCTGCATTCCATCTGCTCACACACAGCCCCACAGCAGGTATGACTAACAGGCCCCAATCCCTTCTCCAGAGAGAATGGGTTGCCCCATTTAGCCTGCTTCCCAGGCCTATATGGGCTCTCCAGCCTAGCATATGCCCCTGCACCTCCCCAGAACCCACAGGTGCTGGTGGAAAAGCCCCTGCGCCCCCAAACCCTGTGGGGTGGAGGTCCCATGTGTGGCTGCACACTGCCATCAGCTGATGGTCAGCTTCCTCAATGGTAACTTCTTCAGAGAATGATTGAATTTTGTGCTAACATCCCCCATTGATGAGAACTTTGGGTGCTGCAGCCAGGCAGATGGGCTGCCCTCCCACTCCTGTCATGTCAGTTGCTGTTCCCAGTCCCTGCCACACACAGGAGGTGGTATGGGGGATGCCCACTGCCACACAGGGCTCCCGGGCTGCTTGCACAGCCATCAGGGAATTGTCGGCATTTGAGAAAGATGGAGGGACATGGACAGAGAGCAGATCATTTTGAGGGAGAGGGAAACTACTCACTCTCAAAGCAATCAAAAAACAGTGGGAACAGCTTGAGTTAGGTGTCTCTAATCTTTCATTCAACAAGCAGGCTTCTCAGCTGCCACAGGTTTTCAACATCATCTGCATCCTTGCCAGGAGGCATCACTTTATAATACAGTGACTCCTTTTGCATAAATATGCTGTGCAGCGTGAGTAAAGCTGGTAGGAGCTTAAGTGAAAACTTGCCTTTTTGAACAGCATGTAATCGCTTGCCATGTGCATTTGGTAAGAGATATATGTTTTCAGCATGTCAGTGGCTGACACTGTATGGAGTGGATGGTGGTAAAGTGCTGCATCCTTCCCAAAAGCGTCCCTTGGTGGAGTTGCTCGGGTGGTGCCAAACAAACACACTAGCTAACACCCAGACACACCGGTGCAGGTGGACACAAGCACCCACTCACACATAGCCAGATATCTTCTGCAGCACTGCCAGAAGCAAAGAGGCAGGAGGGGCTCTTTGTATAGAGTTCCAAGGAGTTTATTGAGGTCCACACTCGGAGGGATCCAGGAACAAAGAACCCAGAACACTGAGGGGTCCAGGGTTTTATACTGGGAGGTACAAAGGGCGGGCAGAACATCAGAGACCAATCATCTGAGGGCCAAGGGGTGGGACAAGGGAACTGGGAACCAATGGGGTGTCGAGGAGGGGAGAGCTTTCCGGAACAGAGATTTAAAAGGGGTAAAGGGGGCGGTAGGCCAATGGGCCAACCAAGTGAGCAGAATTAACGTAATGAAGCAAGGTCTCGTGGGATCTCACCACAAGGGATGTCCTTAAACCTCTGAACCAGCCCACCAGCAAGCTTCCAATGCTTTGGGGCCCTACGGCTCCTCGGCCAACCCCATTGTGGACTTAACCACTGCAACAAGTGGCAAATAAATAAAGGAATAATAATTATAATCCCATTACCAATACTGCGTGACTACCCCAAATTGCAGCAACATTAATTAAAATTACCCTGTAAATTATGAAATTTTAAAATCCGTCTCTTGCATGCTTCCATGAACTAAACACAGAAGGTTTACAAAGGGAACATACTCTGATTTGGCAGCTTCATTCTAAATATAACAGCCAGGTGGAGGCAGTAGCTACAAAGAATTTTCAGAGCCTCATTTTATAATTATTTTGAAATCTTAGGTAATAGTAAAAACAAGAGAGAGACATAGCAGCTGTCCACATTCATTACAAGGATGAGTTAATTCTGTCCCTATGGTGTACCTTACCACAGTTTTACAAAAATACCTTTCTATACAGAAATGTCATCCCTCAAAAAAAAAAAAAAGTCAGCTGATGAGCTCTGTGTTTTTTAATACAGGATATTTACATTTTTTTTTTAATTCTCTGATTTTATTTAAATAAAGTGATATATATATAATTGTCTGTCTTCTTCTTTTCTTGATACTCTTCTGTCTTTAACTGAATAAAGATCCACACCAATCAATTACCAAAAGAATTTGCATAGTCTGCAAATTTTCAAAGAAACATGGTATCTGCTGTTTCTATGTACTGGCTAATATGTTAGAAATGTAGAGGTATATCTGGATAATCTAAAACATGTATAAATTATGCATAACATACATTATGAATCCTGATGGCAATAGCTATCCTTACATTGTGCTCTTCCTCACTGCTTTCTTCTGGTTCTTCAAAGTGAAAGTTTTATCCTCCGCTTCTCAAATTTTGCAGGTTCTTTGAGGCATAAAAGGTCTGCTTCTCTGTTCCCAAGCCAGATGCCACATTTCCACTCCACATTAAGATAATACACAGCTACACACTATCCTTATGCAAACCTTTTCCTTCAGGAAAAGAGATGTTGCTAGAAAGCTCTGAAAGGGACCCAGATCTCAGAGCTGGGGACTGGAGACATGCTGCATCCACATGCAGTGAGGTTTCAGTGTTGTCCAGCAGTTCAAGAATTCAGAAAGAAAAGCACAAAGAATGTCTAAATTCTTTTCAGAAAGTGTGGCTGTACTTTGTTGGTGACCTAGGGCCCAACAGAAAGTCCATTTAACCACTGAAAAGGAATAAACAAGGGATATATACCTAGGAACTTCAGCAAAACTACAGAAAATTTAAAAGGCTGCAGGTACATGTCAATATCCATCATTAACCTGATTTAAGGAAAAAACCCCAAAAGTTTTCAGTTATGTATATAGGAAGAGTTTGAGTGGTACTTGTCCACTTATCCAGTTGTAATTTTATCTCCACATTCTTATTTACAGCTTGGATTGCAAGTAATATGCTTGAGGTCCTTCTACGCCATGTAAAATTAAAGATAGAAATATATTGAACAAAAGGATTTTTTGCAAGATATTTTCTTGCAAAGTATCAAACATATCTTAGAAAGTCTGAAAATCATCGGAACAAATAATTTACAAGAAATAATTGACTTGCTGATTTTTTAAATAGTTCTGGAGATTAACACAAAACTGCAGAATATGCTCAATAATTGTAGCGGGTTGGGTTTGAAACCGGGCAGAAACAGCAATTTAGTGTAGTGGTTTGGTCCAAAATACTCATTACTGTTTACCTTTGTGAGATAAGAATTGGGAGAAATGCAAAGCAGGCACAAAACTTGAAAGAATATAAAGAAGTTTATTAACAGACCTAAAAGAAGAAAAAAAAATCATACCACACCTTCAGAACTCTTCTCCTCCCCCCACCTTTCTCCCTTCTCCAAGTGACAATGTAAAAAGACAACCCTTCAGATGTTCAGTCTGTTTACCACTTCCATAATAACCTTGTTCAGTCCATTTAGGAAGAGGAGTCTCTCTTGCCTATGCTATGAAAACATTATCACAACAAGACAGCCACCCACTTCCAAATAACTTTGTTCAGTCCATTTAGGAAGAGGAGTCTTTCTGCTCCCATGTGAGTCCCTTCCCCCAACTTTCAGCTTTTCCCACAACTGCTTGTGAGGGTCCACTCTTGAAGGTTTTTGGGGTACAATTTTAAGGTTGAGCCATTCAGAAACAAAAGTTCTCTTCACCCATCTCTGGGAGCATTTCATCTCTTAAGAACAGAGGCCCTTCTTCTTCCCTGGGAGCAAAGGGTCTTCCTCATCTTCATTGTTAGGACTATCTCTGGGAGCATCTCTAGGAACTGAGGTTTTCTCCTTTCCCATTTGGAGCCAAAGTCCTCATCGCTTCCATCTCTCCCTGTCCAAACTTCTCATGAAATTACAGCTGCGTCAGCATCTGCCTATCTCAGCACAGGTGTTTTTGCTAACAAGCATGAATTGAACACTCCACCCCCCATATCTTCATGAAATTACAACAGGATACTCTGATATATCATAGCTTTACAACAGAATTTCAGCTTTAAGCATCTCCTCTTTCTCTTCCCTCAGGTTTTCAGCTCTTCACAGCACTAAAAGGGTTAATCTCAGGTAGGCCTTGCAGCTGGAATGTTGCTTATCAAAGTGTGTGTGGGGGGGGGGCTGAGCTGCTCTGGCTGCCCACAGCAAGGCTGTGGGGGTGTTCCACAGGTGGAACAGGGCCCATCGGCTCCAGGATGGCCGTGGCCGGCCCGGCCCAGCCCAAGCAAGGCCTGGGCTGTGCCCGCTGGCCCCTGCATGGGGCCCGCAGCCACCTGTGCCAGCACCGGAAATGAGACAGAGAGGCTCTGCCTCGGTGTTTCCTATTCTTAAGTGTGGATCACAGAGGCGGTCACAACTTTAAGTGGCTTAAAGAATTGTCCATATTCAAACTGGCCACTGATAGGTTCTGTGAGGTCACAGAGGAAGCTGTAAGCACCCCTTTGCAAGAACATCACTTCCGGGACTATGCTTTGCTAACCCATGACAATAACATACATAATTCACTGAGTACTTCACAAAGTATTTTTTACTGCAGGGAACATTCAAATAAAATTGCAGTCATTACTAGTGTATGTGCAATTAAGACTGTTTAAATTTATATACTTATGTTATAAAAGCATGTGTGTTGCATTTTATCGCCATATTCCCAGTTTGCAATCCTCATTGGCTAATGTAAGAGAAATATAATCCAGAATGCAATGCAAAGATACCTGATCTTTGGGATGGGTCAAATGATCATGTTTCTGTTTCAGATGCCATGTTACTCATAGCAGCTGAAAGTTCATGCTAAGAAAAAGAATACTGATAATTCAAAAATTTTTAAAGTTTAAAATGAAAATAAAATCTTTTTTTCCCAATTTAGTTCTCCTGAATTTCCTGTATGTAATATTTAGTACACTTACTACTCAAGTGGGTGAGCCAAAATGATCTCTTTTTCAGGGTCACAGAGAAATCTTTAGCATTGCAGGAAAGAGAAATTCTAGATTTATCTTGTTTCTAACTAGAAGTAATGAAGAAATATACAAAGTAAAAATAAAAATTATGCATTGGATTATCAAAACTACTAAGGAAGCCATAGGTAAGCTAGCTATTAAACATAGGTATAATAAAATTTGAAAGCAAATCGTGGCTGCAGAGTCCCACAAAGTGTCCATTCCTCTGCAGATGTGGAAGGCTGAGATCTTTTACACATCATGTTATTAGAAGAATTAACAGGGTTATTCTAAAACCAAGTTGACCTTCACATGTGTAATTAAGTTCTAAAAGAGCTTCAGAATTGAATGAAATTTTTTTTGCTGGAGTACTGCACAACTACATTTTTAAGTGTCATCAGAAGAGTTAAATAAATATATGTTTGAAAAATTCCTCCTCCACTGAGCCGAGTCACCATCCTAACCCAGTTTTTCCCCATGAATTGCATGCAAATATAACGTGCATACTGAACATGTTTTGTTATATTACTGGTCTTACCCATTTCCTTATTATACACTAAGTCAGTGTTTAGAACTATTCTAAGAACATTTGGTTATAAGCAGAGTTTGCTCTTAGATGTGCTGATGCCCAATGTGCATCACCTGAAAAAGACTTGTTCCCTAATGAAGACTTGTACCTTGAATGATGAAGCTGGACTCCCTTTACTGGGAAAAATCATCTGTCAATAAGTCAAATTAGAAAAAACCCACAATTTGAGTGGGGGAGGAGGCTATAAACAGTAAAAATGCCATGGAGAGAAATGGGATAGTGTTTAATCTAGTGCATGGAGGTACCTTGTCCGCTTTGACATTTCAATTTGCAATTCTCAATCTCAGCCAGGTTTCTGCTGTCTCACAAACCACTGTTACAAAGAGCAGGATATCTTACTGAAACCCTTAAGGAGAAAAACAAAACCATTATGAAATTATTGGATATTCTTTGTGCTTTCTGTAGCCTTTCATGCTCTATCTGTATTACAGAGCTTAGTATATTGTGTCCCTCAACTTCAGCAAGGCTTTTGACGCTGCCACTCACAATATCCTCATAGGTAAGATGGGGAAATGCGGATTAGATGAAAAGGAGAGTGAGGTGGATCAAGAACTGGCTGAATGGCAGGGCTCAGAGTGTCGTGATCAGCAAAACAGAATGCAGCTGGAGGTGTGTAGTCAATGGTATTTCCCAGGGATTAATACTGGCTCCAGTCTTATTCAGCTTGTTTATCAATGGCCTGGACAAAGGGATGGAATGCACCCTGAGCAAGTTTGTTGGTGATGTGTGTGAGGAGCTAATTCAGTTTGAATTCAGCCATTTTAATTTGCCTCAGCTCTGGCTGTCAGGGTTGTCAGAGGCATGTGGGGGGAGGGAGCGTACACCTGCCACTTGCAAGAGGCAGCAAAGAGTGGGAAAAGCCTTGTCTCTGGGGGGATTTCTCCTGGCAACACCCCACACGAGGAAGGCAGTAGGAGACACTGTGGAGGGGCTTCTCCCATCAGGTCGCCATGAGGTCTCCACCAATGAATGGCACAGGAAAGTTGGACTGGACCAATGGCTCCCTGTTATGGGCAGACTTTGGGAGGGGCCAGGGGAGTATAAAACCCAACTGCGTCAGGGCTTGCTGCGGGGGGGGTACTCACTACTGTTCACTGCTCCTGCTCAGTCTCTCCTTTGCCCTGGCCCCAGCCTGCCTTGTGGCTCTCCTGCTCTCACTGGCTCACTCTTGTTGTAGTGCTATGTTTAGCTTAGCAAGCTGCAGCTTTCCCTGAGAGCTCAGTGACGCTGCTTAGGGCAGTGCGACCATTTTTGCCCTCCGACAGCTCCACAGTTTTGCTCCGGCTAGCTGTCAGCTTTACAACACGAACAACACGTGAAGACGAAGGAGGAGAGAAGGGGCTCTCCATAAGGGTTTAAGAGGATCTTTAATCTTACACCTTATCCCAGCGATCCCCAGCGGCAGAGAGACCTTGTGATCCCGGCGCAGGGGAGTTTTGTCAGATCGCAGGGGCGGTACATGGGCGGAGTTGGGGTACAGGAACCAATAGGGAGGACCCGACGGAGTGGCCAGGACTAGGGGCAGGGGAAAAGTGGCGGGGGGAACAATGTGAAAGGCATTTAATAAATGAATCAGTGGGAAACACCGCACGCCCTCGCACATGTCCTGCCTTCCTGTGCACCTGACCACCGCCTTTCCACTTCACCCTGCGTCCTTGCCTGGACTGCCAGCTTCCTTCCCTGCCACCCTGATCCAGCTGTCACTGCCTTCCTTGCTGCGCCGATCCAGCTGGTCGCCGCGACCCTGTCCAAGGTCCTGCTCCTCTCGTCCGAGCACCCACCCACCGCGTGTCCAGTGCTGTCACCACGGGAGCTGCGCCTGTGGAGCCGCGCCCCTCCAGGAGCTGCACAGTTTCACTAAGACCCAGCCTGGCCATAGGCAGGTAGTGTGCCCACCACCCCCCCACCCTCCGTGGGTGATAGCACTCTCTTTTTCCCTTTGTCCTCTCTCTCTCCTCTCCCCAAGTCCTTTTCCATTTTCCCTTCTTCTTTTCTGTCTCTTCTAGCCATCTTTCACTTGGGCAACTCCTTTTCCTTCTCCTTTCTTGTTATCAATAAATGATTTTCAGATACAATGTTTCAGATATAAGTTTAAATTTGGTTTAATTTTGTTCCCAACCATCCATTTTTAAAAGCACTCTTCGCAGTTCCCCACAGTGGAACACAAAAATATGAAACTGGGGGGAGTGGCTGATAACACCTGAAGTCTGAGTTGCCATTCAGTAGGATCTAGACAGGCTGAAGAGTTGGGCAGGGAGAAACCCAGTGAGGTTCAACAAGGGCCAGGCCAGGCCTGAACCTGGGGAGATGTTGTGGTATCCCGCGGTGGTAGGGAGGAGAAGAGAGATCCAGCAGGCAGCAATTGTGCAGCAAGATTTATTTATTTAATTATTTTTCAACTCTTTTATAGAATTTTTTCTTCGTAGTCTAATTGGTCAAAGGATCAGCCACCCCTTGGGGTGATTGGCTAAAATCCTAAAACATCCATTGTCAAAATATTTTTCTACTGTATTATAAACAAAGGTTTGCAATGTCGCAGGTGTTCATAATTTATAAATCCCTGCTAATATCTTCCATGAGAGAGAAAAATATCTCACGGGACTGGAAAGAAGCAAGAAAAATTCTTGCTAGCAGCATATTTGTATCCACAAGGAGAAATAGCCCCAAGCACCAGTACAGGTTTGGGTTTGACCTACTGGAGAGCAGCTCTGCAGAGAAAGATCTGGGAGTCTTGGTGGGTCACAAGCTAACCATGAGCCAGAAGTGCCCATGTGGCCAGGAGGGCCAATGGTACCCTGGGGTGCAACAGGAAGCATGTGGTCAGCAGGTGGAGATGATCCTGCCTCTCTACTTGGCCTGAATGAGGCCACATCTGAAATACCGTGTCCAATTCTGGGCCCCTCAGTACAAGACAAGACTTAAAGAGAGAGGGTCCAGTGGAAGGTCACAAAGATGGTTAGGGGTCTGGAGCATCTCTCTTATGAGGAGATTCTGAGGGAGCTGTGCCTGTTTAGTCTAGAGAAGAGAGATAAGGGATCTTATTAATGCATATAAATATCTCGAAGATGAGTATTAAGGGGATGGTGCCAGACTTCTTAGTCATGTCAGGTGACAAGATGAGGAACAATGGCTGTAAACTAAAACACGAGTAGTTCTACCTCCACTTGAGGAAGAATTTCTTTACCTTTACCTTGGCAGGGAGGTTGGATTAGATGATCTCTGAGGTTCATTGGATGATGCTCTGCCATCCCTTATCATTCTGTGATATGCACTACTCTCACCCCAGTCTTCATGGGACGAAAACAACCCATTCCTGTTCTGACTAGCAGCCACAGTGTGCTGCTTTAATACGTGCCCATGCTGGATAAACAGGAGACCACGATCCCCTTCTATGACAGGACCCATTTTACCAGATAAATAACGTCTTGGAGGGTCCTCTCCACTGCCAAATTTATTTCCAACAAATGTTTGGCTTTGACCACATAAAGTGTTCACCCTATAAGCCTTGCTCTATAATCTAGCTCTACTGTCTGGTACAATAACTTTAATAAGAAAGCAATTTATGAGATGGCAAAAAACCTCAGAGAATGGAAAGAAGTGTTTCTCTTTTACACATTGGAGAAAAATAGCTAGAAGATGAGGAAAAATCAAAGTGGAAGAGAATTTAAAGTTATTACTCTTTCATTGGAAATGTCCAAACTCTGCTAATAAGAGTAAGTGACATCACTAAAGCCTGGAATACAGGTAGTTACTGGCTGTTGCCTCACTGTTGATGACCACTCCATAACTCTTCTTGTGGCCAGTTTCATGGCTTGGCCTGTGCACTGCAGGTTGGGACAGGTCAAAAGCCTCTTCCCTGTGCAAATAAGAAGAATCAGGCTCATACTTGAAGTTGTAAGTTTTTTTCCAAACTCCAGTAAGTTATCTTAGAAAAATAAGCATACAGTATCAAGTAAAACTTATTTTATGTTTCCTCACTGAACAATACAAAAAGAATGGTAAGATTTATTCTAACTTAAGTGAGGCCCCATTGGTGACAGAGCTGTTAAGCAGAACTATCTGGAAGTCATTTACAGTCCTCACAGGGGGTCTATCTGCAGCCTTCATTTCAGATCTTGAATATGCTGTATCAGTTTATGCCTTTTAAATGATCTTCTGATAAACTCAAAACAAAGAATCTTTTGTACAAAGAATAAGTTGTAACACATCTTTGGGATTACTGTTTTTGCAAGGGTTCATGTTCTAGGGAGCTTAGTGGGAAACAACTGTTACTACATTTCAGCTGTTATACATGGTGCAAGTAAAACTTGACTGAAAAATTAAATAGTATTTGAATGTATTTTAACATGTTTTTTTTTTTCTTACACAGTCTGTCTGAGGACAGAACTTTAACAAAAGGAATAAATGTATCCACATAGAAATATTCAGCACAATTGAAAGTTCTCTCTTTATGAGATCATTTTTCACCCCACAATATTTCATTCTCCTTTTAAACTAACTTTTTTATGGAGAAAAAAAATTACACATGGTTTTGTTCAGCCCTCTCTTAATAGTAATGACATAATGAATACTATGGTGTATTTATTAGTATTATGTTGGTACTTAAGAGCCAATTCAAACAGGTTTGAATTCCAAGTAGTTTATTGCTCTTCTTGAAAGAGCTTACAATGCAAAAAAGCTTAAATAAAAGGGAAGAAATCAGTATAACTAGCCAGAATGTGTCTACAAACAGGTTCACAATGATTTTTAATGGTATAGAATGTATCCATCAACATATTTAGGAGATACACAGGGACATAAAAAACAGAAAAAAGGAAAAACAGATACATATATGGTTGTAAATAAAGCTGTAATGGGAAAGATTAATCTTGCTTTTTTTGGTAATAAAACAGTATAAAAAAGCTTTAACCTGAAACAATTCTTTGAGACAAGCCAAGACACAGATATGTCAAGAAACACATTTCTAGTATGTTAATATCAATGCCTGGAGTTTCTTTCTCTACTTCTTTCTCTTTATTTTACTTGTAGGTCTGTAGGTGAGTACATCTAGAAGGATTCTAGACTATCTAATGGTAAATAGTGGCGTTTTTTGTCTGAGTACAAAGCTACATATATATATACATATATATTATAAATGATATTGGTAATCATAAACCCCTAGCTAGACATGATTAGAGAGTGGAAAAAAGAATTATTGTGATTTATGTATATATAGAGATGCATAGTGACATTGCAAGGACTGCTATACTGTCTAGTTGATGGAAACATTAACATATTTTTTCTAATTTTAGGTCAAAATAATTATGCAAGATTTAAAATTGCCATGATAAATCAGAAGATGACAAAGGACTAAAACATATTCTCTTCAAGAGTGATACTTCAGAACAATTTTCCCTAAAGAACACTAATGTTAAAAATTACCATTTCTCAATTAAGGTGACAGCCGATTATAAAAGTTCATTATGCATAACAGGGATTTTTTAAAAATCCTGCATGAGTGGAAAAGAAACCTCTGACGAATAATTTACACATTAAAACAAAGGACTTAAGGAGATTGCCTGGCATTAATTAGAAGAAAAATAGTCATTTATAAGACCAAAAATGGTTTTAGGAAAGAAAACTATAAAATCAAGATTTAAGTGGAGTTAGAATAGTTCAGAACTCTCAAACTTCATCTATGCTTTGTAGGACATTTACCAAGAACCTGTGGACTCAAAATTGAAGCAAAAATGATTATGTTTGGAACAGCTATTATTAATTTATACCATAAGCTCAGTGCTGTTAGGAAAAAGAGAAAACTAGACATTATACGCTGTACCAAACCCCATGTTTTTCTCCATTCTATGTAGTGCTATAGCATTTTTTCATCATCATTGTTGCTGCCTGTTCCAAGCTTCCCTTCCCCCTCCCCAAGACAAGCCAGGACTTGCCTCTGCCATGTGCTCCTGAACCCCTTTGTTCCAAGCGCGGGCAAAACCAAATGTAACTCAAACTCTTTAGCAGTGTCTGATTGGCCGGTCACCCCGGGTCTGCCCCCAGTCCTCCCCTTTCCCCTTCTCCAAATAAAAGAAGGGCTCAAGAGGGGGCCCGCCCTCTTTGGCTTTGCAATCCTTCTGCAAACATCTGTGTGTTTCTGTTTCCGTTTGCAAGCTTCCAATTGCGGGAATTAGGCAAGCTGAAGACTATATTTCTCCCTCTTTGCTTCCACTGGTTGTATCAGTTTTGCAGCTACTATTTGCCGCTTTTAGAGCTACTGAAATGCTGGATTGCCCGTGCTACCTCTCTAGGCTGCTCAAGGCTTTCTAAGGTATTGAACTATGAGCCTAGCCAGTAAAAAGCTGTACGTATCTCCACACATCATCATTTGGAAATATAAAAAAAACTCTCACTATGCTTACTTCACAGAATTGTAGAATCACAGAATCATAGAATGTGCTTCAAGGATCATTGAAGTCCAACTCCTGGCCCTGCACAGCACCATCCCCAAAAGTCACACCATGTGCCCAATGTGAGCATTGCCCAAATGCTTCTTGAACTCTGTCAGGCTGATGCTGTGATGACTTCCCTGGGGAGCCTGTTCCAGTGCCTGACCACCCTTGGAGGAAGAACCTTTTTCTAATATCCAACCTAAACCCCCCCGACTCAACTTCAGGCCATTCCCTCGGGTCCTGTAACTGGTCACCACAGAGAAGAGATCAGTGCCTGCCCCCTCCTCTTTCCCTCATGAGGAAGTTGTAACTGCAATGAGGTCTCCCCTCAGTCTCCTCCAGGCTGAACAGACCAAGTGCCCTCAACTGCTCCTCATATGGTTTCCACCCAAGGCCCTTGACCATCTTTGTTGCCCTCCTTTGGATACTCTCCAAAAGTTTAATGTCTTTTTTATATTGTGGTGCCCAAAACTGCCCCCAGCACTCAAGGTGAGGCTGCCCCAGTGCACAGCAGAGCAGGACAATCCTCTCCCTTGCCCTGCTGACAATGCTGTGCCTGATGCCCCCAAGGACACAGTTGGCCCTCCTGGCTCCCAGAGCACTGCTGACTCACACTCAACTATCCATCAACCAGGACCCCCAGGTCACTTTCCGCCATACTGGTCTCCAGCATACATCCAGGGTGCTCTGTCCATACATCCAGGGTTGCCCATTCCAGGTGCAGAATCCAACACTTTGCCTTGTTGAACTTCATATGGTTGGTGATTGCCCAGGTCTCTAATTTCTCAAGGTCTCTCTGCAGGGTCTCCCTGCCCTTGAAGGAGTCAACAGCTCCTCTCAGTTTTCATCACCTGCAAACATGCTTAGTATCCCTTCCAATCCTGTGTCCATATCATTTATGAAGTTGTTGAAGAGGACAGGACTGAAGATGGAGCCCTGTGGAAGCCCATTAGTGACAGGTCGCCAGTCTGATGTCACCCCATTCACTATAACCCGTTGGCCTGACCTGTGAGCCAGTTGCTCACCCATCACATCAAAAAAGATGTGTTTATCCAGCTGTGAGCTGGACATTCTGTCCAGATGGATCCTGGGAGACACAGTATTGAAATCCAAAATCATTACATGAACTGGCTTCCCTTGATCAACCAGGTGGGTTACTGTGTCATAAAAAGAAATCAGGTTTGCTAAGCAGGACCTTCCACTCATGAAGATGTTCTGGCTGTGATCAATGACTGCATTGTCTTTCAGGTTATTTTCAATACCTCTGTAGTGGGTTGGGTTTGTAACTGGGCAGAAACACCAATTTAGTGTAGTGGTTTGGTCCAAAATACTCATTACTGTTTACCTTCTGTGAGATAAGAATTAGGAGAAATGCAAAGAAGGCACCAAACTTGAAAGAATATAAAGAAGTTTATTAACAAACCTAAAAGAAGAAAAAAAAAATCATACCACACCTTCAGAACTCTTCTCCTCCCCCCACCTTCCTCCCTTCTCCCACTGACAGTGTAAAAAGACAACCCTTCAGATGTTCAGTCTGTTTACCACTTCCATAATAACCTTGTTCAGTCCATTTAGGAAGAGGAGTCTCTCTTGCCTATGCTATGAAAACATTATCACAACAAGACAGCCACCCACTTCCAAATAACTTTGTTCAGTCCATTTAGGAAGAGGAGTCTCTCTGCTCCCATGTGAGTCCCTTCCCCCCGACTTGCAGCTTTTCCCACAACTGCTTTTGAGGGTCCACTCTTGAAGTTTTTTGGGGTACAATTTTAAGGTTGAGCCGTTCAGAAACAAAAGTTCTCTTCACCCATCTCTGGGAGCATTTCATCTCTTAAGAACCTGGAAGCAAAGGGTCTTCCTCATCTTCATCGTTAAGACTATCTCTGGGAGCATCTCTAGGAACTGAGGTTTTCTCCTTTCCCATTTGGAGCCAAAGTTCTCATCGCTTCCATCTCTCCCTGTCCAAACTTCTCATGAAATTACAACTGCGTCAGCATCTGCCTATCTCAGCGCAGGTGCTTTTGCTTACAAGCACGAATTGAACACTCCACCCCCCATATCTTCATGAAATTACAACGGGTACTCTGATAGATCATAGCTTTACAACAGAATTTCAGCTTTAAGCATCTCTTTCTCTTCCCTCAGGTTTTCAGCTCTTCACAGCACTAAAAGGGTTAATCTCAGGTAGGCCTTGCAGCTGGAATGTTGCTTATCATTGTCGGTCACCTGACCTCTGCTGGACAGCGGTGCAGCTTCCGCTCAATCTTGGCCGCAGTGGGGGGGGGGAGCCGAGCTGCTCCAGCTGCCCACAGTCCTTCTGTGGGGGGGTTCCACGGGTGGAACAGGCCCATCAGCTCCAGGATGGCCGTGGCCCAGCCCGGCCTGGCCTGAGCAGGGCCTGGGCCGGGCCCACTGGCCCCCACACAGGGCCTGCAGCCACCTGTCCCAGCACCAGAAATGAGACAGAGAGCTCTGCCCTGGAGTTTCCTATTAAGTGTGGATCACAGAGGCGGTCACAATTTTAAGTGGCTTAAAGAATCGTCGATATTCAAACTGGCCAGCTGATAGGTTCTGTCAGGTCACAGAGGAAGCTGTAAGCACCCCTTTGCAAGAACATCACTTCCAGGACTATGCTTTGCTAACCCATGCCAACCTCCCAGAATGATCTTCTCCGTAAGTTTACCAGGCACTGGAGTGAGACTGACAGGGCTGTAGTTTCTGGGGTCCTCCTTCTTGCACTTCTTGAAAATCAGGACAATGTTTTCCAGCTTCCTGTCAGCTGGGATTTCTCTGGATTCCCAAGACTGCTGTCTTGGAAGTGTCCCTTCATTCCTTAAAGAATAATTTGTCAGCATCAGTGTCCTGGCCAGGAGGTCTATAGTAGACTTCCACGATGACATCTGCATTTTATTTGTTTTTCCCTTCATTCTTATCCAGGCAGTCTCAACTGTGCCATTGCCAACTCTGAGCTTCATATATTCTACCCCTTCTATTACACACAATGCCACCCTTCTGCCTCTTCTGCCCTGCCTGTCCCTCCTGAAGAGCCTGTAACTGTCCAACAGGGCACTCCAGTCACAGGACTCATCCCAGCAGGTTTCATTTATGCCAATGATGTCATACCTCCGGGACCAGACCAAAACCTCGAGCTCCTCTTGTTTGTTCCCCATGCTGCACAAATTGGTGTAGAAACATTTCAGGTGTGGTACTTAGTAGCCAACACTTTGTGAAACAGATTGAGGAATCCAATCAGTTCTCATTTCCTCAAATTTTGGCACACCATTCCATCACTCAACAATGGGAGGACTGGTTTTGTCCCTTCCCGCCTTCAAAGTTAGTTTAAAGCTCTGCCAACAAGCCCTGTTAACTCCCGTGCTATAACTCTTTTTCTCCTCTGAGACAGGTGCATCCTGTCAGGTGTTAAATAGATCATCCCATGGTCAACAAACCCAACATTTTTTCCACTGACATCAACATCAGAGCCATGCATTGACTGGATAGGTCTGCCTATTCCTATAATGTTATATCCTTGTGCTTGGAAGAATCAAGGGAATCACTACCTTTGCTTCTGATCCCTCTACCAATCATCCCATGGCCCTGAAATCTCTTTAGATTGCCCTCAGACTTGTCTTTGTTATTTTGTCATTGACAGTTTGAGCAACCAATAGTGGATAGTAATCAGAGGTCCTTAGTAGACTGGAGAGTTTTCCAGTAATGTCCCTAATTCATGCCCCTAGGAGACAGCAGACTTCCCTGTGAGTTTGGTCCAGTCTTCATATTGTGCCCTTTGTTCCCCTGGAAGGGAGTCTCCTTTTACAACTACCCTTCTTTTCGCGTCAGCAAAGGAGGTCTTGATGCTGGGTACTTGATAATTTAATTGTACTTGATAATTAATTCATACTAATTAAAAACATTTCCAATTACCATACAAGAATTTTGGGAATGTAACTTGTCATACAGAATATCCAAGATCTCTGTTTTATTATATACAAAAACAGTTGAACATACCAGTGGGACATACAGGTTTGTCCAGAGTTTTCCTGACTTTTTCTTCCTATTTCAAGTGCTTCTGAGCAATATGCATGTCAGCAGCATTGTTTTTCCTCCTGTGCTTGTTGATGTTGACTGTCTCTTTGAATGCCCTGAAAGGTTTTTGGGCATGGCTGGGGGGGGAGGTTTTTTTGGTTTTGGTTTTGTATTCCAAGTTTTAACTGGAATGCTTTGAGTGTGAAGTTGTTACACTGTCATGGCCCCTCCCACAGTCTGTTATGCTCAGCATGTTTTCTGTAAGGGGAAACTTTCAGATAGACTGATTTGATCCATAACAAAACCAGATATTTTTAAACTATATGTGTTTTGAGTTTGTTCATATATTTTGTATTTTTCCCATGCCAGTGTGGAGCTGTAAAAAAAAAAGGCTCTGGAATTTATAATTTTGAGTCTGACATTAGGTAAAGTTCTTGAAATTTCATTTTTATTCCTTTCCCTGTCCCAGGACTACAATTTGGTAAGTCTATATTTCCCAGTGGATAAATAAATAGATAGCTATCATCCATCATTGTTACACTGCAGTACCACTGTCAGCCAGAAGTGTAATAAAGTGGCAAATATTTATCTAAACTGCAAGAAAAGCATCAGTCTTACCTAATATTTGCCAGAATTTAGATGATTACTTTCCTAGGTATTTTTCAAACATATCTTCAGACAGGGATCCTTAAAAAATTAATTTTACTTCTCTTTTTTTTTTGCTTCTGTGAACAATAGATTAGAAAACCATCAACAAACAGTGTTTGGTTAATCACTATTATTTTACTGAGAAGGATTAAATGATTCATGTTATTTCCTAAAACCAATAAAGTTAAGTTTAATCAGATTAGCCTAATGCTTCTCACCAAACACTATTATCTTTTTACTTGTGGCATGTATCTTTCCGAATTGCAGTCTACTGCTGTGCAACCTTTAATTTAGCTTTTAAAATGAAATTCATATCTGTGATTATATAATTCCATTTTGGCATTGTACAATAAAATAGTATTGGAAGTGATGTAGACTCTGGAATATAAGGCTATGTATAACCTCTTTTTGGAGAGATCCAGAAATAGCCTAATACCTATTTAGGTTGGCTATTTGGAAAAATTTCTTCACCAAAATGGCTTTGGTTTTTCCTTTTGATCCTGAGGAAGTGGATGAACCACCATGTCTGGATGTATCTGTGTACATGGGGCACTGAGGGACATTGTTTAGTGTTGAACTTGGCAGTGCTGAGTTAACAGTTGGACTAGGTGAACTCAAAGTTCTTTTCCAACATAAACAGTGCTATGATTCTATGATTCTATATGACAAAATATATATATTCTGTCAGGTTTTTTTTGTTGTATCTGATACCTGGTGGGGAGGAGGTCACAGCCTCAGTGGCATCCAGGTTTTACTACTGTGTCTCCAGGCTTTAGAGATGTTCAAGAATATTCCCCATACAAATCTGTTTTCTCCAGAATATGCATGGGTGACAAGTATGCAGTTCTGATGCAAGAACCTGAAGACTTTGGATAAGAGCATGGCATTCATTGGCTCATCTGATTCTGTCTTTCCCCCAGAAAGTTTATTACCAGGAGATAGTGGTTTAGTGCGAAATTTGTTTTAAAAAACTGCAGTTTAAAAGCACATATAGAGATGTGGGTTCAGACCCCAGAGTGACTTCTCAGCCTCCCCTTTGCAAAATCCTTCGAAGCATCAGAGATGCTTCAGTACATCTGGAGAGTGAGGGGTGGCATAAGAACACCCAAATTAATAGTAATGGAATTATTCATCCAGGGATCTTATATGAAGCCTCAGATGGGGAAAGGAGAGCCTTGGAGGAGTCAGAAGTCAGTGCTTCTACTGAATGCTTAATTTTCACTATGTTGATAGTAGCAGAGACCAGAAACCCTCTTCACCTTCAGAGTAGTCCTGCAGTCACAGCTTGCGTTACCACTCTTATATCCATGTCTATCCTGTACCATTTTATCGCTATCTATATTCAGGCCTTCAGAAATTTGTGGAAGTAATTACACCTGCCTGCCTCATATCCAGAGTGAGTGAATGTAACTGCTTCTGTCATTGTATGGAAAAACAAAACAAAACAAACCGAGACAGATTGTCTTCAGGTTTTAAATAATAGCTTAAAAAAAAAAAAAAATTAAAAATCTGCCAGAGCGCTTCTGTGAGGGTTCGAAAAAGGACTCCTCAGGAAGTCTTGCCTGCTGCATTCTCAGTCCGGGTAGGTTCATGTACTCAAGGCCAGTAAGACTGAAAGTACTCAGCAGTTCTCAGTGCTGAATACTTGCTTGGTCCCTGTTGGTGGGAAGGAGTTAAAAGCAGAAGAATGGTGAGGAGGATAGTAGATTTGTTCAGGTGACTTTGCAGCTGGGAATGCCAAGGCCTGGAGAATAACATTGTGGAAAAACCCATATAGTATGCCTACTGCTGTTTATCCTCTGTCTCTTTTGAGAAGTAGAATCTTTGTGTATAGATAACAGCTGTTTGGAGAGACTTGGAGGCACGCTCACAGACATGTTTGAGCTCCCTGTCTTGGGAGAGAGGAGATCAAAGCTCAGAGATCATAAAAAGGCTCAAAGGAGATCACAGAATGGTTGTAAACATGTGGGTCTTTGATAAATTTGTGCAAACAGCAGGCCTACCACCCTATCAGGATCGACTGACTCTGACTGTGCCTGCATTGCCATTTGTGTGTCTCCACTGGGATCCTCTGGTTACTGGGGTAGTGAAACAAATTTGCTCTTTACATTTTAGCCATGGTTTTGTGGATATTCTGACTGCCTGCCTGTGTCAATTCACACAGTCCCCTGCCCAACACTCTGGCTCTGTGTATCTCTTTTGGAGGTGACTAACTTTGTTGGCCACAGTGTACATTGGACATATGACACAAATCTCTTGGCTTCCAGGACAGGGGTCAGTAAAGCCACAGTTGAGGATTGTGGAACTTTATGGTTAAGGCTTCCAGCACAGAAAAATAATTTGTATCTCTAGCAGTCCTACTAGATTGAATCCCAAGCTATAGGATTTTGGCCTTGATGGGTTTGCAGTGGGTTAAAAATTACCTGCTGACACTATAGACTGCTTTCAGATTCTTTTTGAGCTTATTGATCAAGGGTACATAGTGAGGCTCAACCGTTGCTTTCCATTGCTTTGTTACAAGTCAGCCAATGGCAACAAGAAAACAACAAGCTTGTTCTTCAAGTATAAGTAGGGGTGAGGCTTTTTTCAGGCACATTATTCTCATAGGCTATTTCATTAAAAACCTCATTAGGGAGACAGATGATCAAAGCTGCTTCTGCCTTGGCCTTGAGAATTCGTCTTCTTTCTTCTCCCAGGCAGTTCAGAAAATACCATGGAATCTTGCTACCCTGGACCTCACCTACAGGAGTCTCAGGTAGCTGAAAACTACTGCTGCTGTCTCTATTGCTCCTGCTACTGTTTACTGATTCCAGCAATTGTCCTGTTTAGTATATGCACTATATATGTTCTGTTAAAGTGCTAATTTTTGAGTAAAAAAAAAAGGAAAGCAGTTACATGATTTATTTGTGGAAGATACACCTGTATGAAGAGTTACTTATTGGGGCTATGTAAACTGTGACAGACTACCACAGAGATGCAAGAAGGGATGAACATTGTTAGTAGTTGTCATGTTCCAGTCTTGCATGAATAGCCTCAGTGTCGGCAGATGGTAGGACAGGAACAAGATCAAAACCTTTGCATGTAACTGGAGACCAAAATTGCCTATATATGGCGGTGTATGCCTCAAAGTTGACAATGCTGAAGAGGAAGGAAGCCATCAGCAGGATCAAACAGTTCCAAGGGAATTACCAAGGTGGAGGAGCCTGGACCCACAGTTGCTAAGGGTGTGTTTATGTGTGAGTGTGCAGAGCTCTGAGTGTGCCTATGGGATTAGAGCTTTTGCCTTTAATTATTTGCTGCTAATAAATCAAGAAACTACTTTCGCAGCACCACAGGATCACATAATGATGAAACTTGGAAGGAAACTCTGGAGGTCACTGGGCTGAACTCCTTGTTCAAGCAGAGCCACCTAGAACAGTTTGCCCAGGACCACACACATTTAAATAACTTTTGAGTATCTCTGAAGATGGAGATTCCACCTCTCTGGGCACCCTGTGCTCATGTTCTGCCACTGTCAAAGTGCAAAAGTGTTTCCTATGTTCAGAAGGAAACTTTTGTGTTTCAGTTTGTACCTGTTGCCTCTGGGCACCACTGAAAAGAGTCTAGGTCTGTCTTCCATGCACCGTTCCTTAAGGTATTTACCAAAGGTATTTATATACATTGATGAGATTCACTCTCCTAAGCCTTCTCTTCTCCGCGTTGAACAGTCCCAGCTCTCTCTTCTTGTCCTCATATGTGAGATGCTTCAGGTCCCCTAATCTTCCTGGTAGTCCTTTGTTGGACTCTTTCCAGTATGTCCATCTGTTGCAGTGGGGATACTGCAGCACGCATATTTCAAACCAGGCGTCCCGTGGAAAGGAAATGTATATGGACAGACAGATTCTTGATAGCTGTTTCAGAGATGTTTATTTCTCCAGCCGCATGGCCGGGGCTCTGCCCAGGAACTGTTCCAGTCACCGGACCGAGGGTCCTTCTGCCCACGCAGGGAACACAAACCAACCCATGGGAACGAGGCTGAGCAGGGGCAGGGAAACCCCGTGTCTGTGCCCTCAGGGCCCCTCTGCCAGGGCTACACGGTGGGGGAGGAGACCCCAACATCCATCTCTCTTTAATACTGAGGTGTACTGAGAAGCAGCTTCCAACCAGACTTTGTGCCACTGATACCATCCTCAGGTCCTAGCCAATCAGATAGTTTTCAATTAACCTCACTGCTCATCCTGCCCATAATTCATCTTCTCTAAGTGGATCTTATCAGACAGGGTCACAGGCCTTACTGAAGTCCAAGTAAACAGTATCCACTTCTTTCCCCCCATCTACCAGGCAAGTAATTTTCCATAGAAGATTATCAAGGATCCTGTACTTGGGTCACAACAACCCAAAGCAACACTACAGGTTTGGGGAAGAGTGGCTGAAAAACTGCTGAGAGGAAAATGGTGCTGATTGACAGCTTGCTGAACATGAGCCAGCGTGTGCCCAGGTGGCCAAGAAGGACAATGACATCCTGGCTTGTATCAAAATTAGTGCAGCCATCAGGCCTAGGACAGTTATCGTCCCTCGGTACTCAGCACTGGTAAGGTTGCACCTTTAATCCTGTGCTCAGTTTTGGGCCCTTCACTTCAAGAAGATTAAGGCGTTAAAGCATGTCCAGAGAAGGGCAACAGAGCTGGTGAAGGGTCTGGAGCACAGATTTTATGAAGAACATCTGTGGGACCTGAGGTTGCTTAGCCTGCAGAAAAGGAGACTCAGGGGATATCTTATCAATCTCTACAACTACTTGAAAGTAGGCTGCAGTGAGGTGAGGGGTTGGTCTCTTTTCACAAATAAAAAAGTACAGGTAAAGAGGAAACAGACTCAAGTTGTGCTACAGGAGGTCTGCACTGAAGATCAGGAAACATTTCTTCACTGAAAGGCTTATCAAGCACTGGAACAGGCTGCCCAGGGAAGTGGTGCAGTCAGTGTCCTTGGGGATACTTAAAAGATATGTAGACATGACAACATGGTTTAGTGGTGGGCTTGGTAATGTTAGGTTAACAGTTGGACTCAATGACCCTTTCCCAATCTAAATTATTCTATAATTCTATGATTAAGTTAGTCAAGCATAACTTCCCTCTGGTAAAACCAGGCTGACTACTCCTCATCACCTGCTTGTCCTTCATGTATCTAGAAATGAATTCCAGGATTACCTGCTCCATCACCTACCCAGGAATCAAGATGAATCTGACTGGCTTGTAGTTCCCTGGTCCTCCTTTTTGCCTGTTTTGAAGATAAGAGTGACATTTTATTTCTTCCAGTCCTCAGGCACCTCTCCATGAGCCTGAAAAATAGTTAAGAGTTACCTCAGAACTTGAGGTTGCACCTCATCAGGGCCCGTGAACTACTACCCTTGAGTCAAATTTGCCTGCTTGGTTTAGACTGTGTGAACTTAGCAGTTTTTCTCTTCAGCACACAGTTCTTTGTGCAATTATAACTTGGAAATACAACTGAGTCAGTCTTCAAGAAAGAATGGAAGATACCTCTGCTTTTCCCTAGAAAATAGTGAATGATCTGTTTATTTGTTAGAGAGATTGACATTTAAAAGAAAAGTACATATAGATGTCTTTTAAAAATGTAATTTAATATTAAATTATAGGCTCTCCTAGGCTTCTATCTTAGTTATTACATTAAGGTATTTCAATGTAAACTCTTTTATTCCAGGAACTGCATATTGTAATGTTAATTAAATAAAAAAAGCCCACCAATTTTTTGATTTCTGGACTAAAAAACCAAAACCAACAACCCCCATAAAAAAGTTATTTTACATTACAGCTTTCCAACACAGTTTTGGAAATGCACATAATTTTCAACATAAATTCACAACATAAATATAAATTCATTAAATTGAATCAGAAAGTACTTACCTGCATGCCTGTTCTCTAAATAATTTGAATTCTGCTGCCATTCACTTAAAGAAATATTGATTTGTTTTTCATTTTGTCTGTGGCTTTTGACAAGATACATCTAGTTAATATCCTGTAAATCGGGTGAGACTGATTGATAGTGAGCAGTGTTCATCTATATGAACATAGTCACCGTGAGTCATGGTTAAGAATTAGAGAAGTGTTAAATATTAATTTTCTGTTCTTTAGATTAGTTTTTGGTTTGTCTTTATTGTGTGTGTGCACATGTTCCATCTTCCCACCTTTGCTGTTCAGATGGTTTGCATGCTAAGTAGACAACCATGACATTTAGCTCTTTTCCTACTAGTCATGCTTTTCTTTATACAGAAACACTAGGTGAAATCTAAACCATGGAAACAACTAGAAATAGAGGCTGCAACATCAGTAATTAGTAAGAATAAATCATCCAGAAATCCCCAGTAGAGTTGCACCAGTATCGATTTTTCAGTTTAAGAGTGGTGAGCTTTTAGATCCCCCAACAGGTCCTGCCTAAATCACTAATACCATCTGCCAGAATTGCAGCATCACACCATAAATCTTCTAGATAAGCCCTGTGCATGTCAAGAACAAGACAGAAAAAGGCCACACAGCATATTGCAATAAGGTCTTCTGGAGAAACTTTCTTCCAAAATCTAGTACAGTGATCCATTGAAATCTTTGTGATGATCCAGTATGCCTATGCCTGATTTAAAGAGAAGCTGAAAGACAGACCCAGGAATGAATGTCTCACCCTTAGAAGATGCCTACATTTATCATGCATCTTATAGGAACAGGAATCAGTCACAGAAATCAATGGGTATTTCCCCACCTCACCCTTAGCCTCTGGTATTGACACAGCTGTGGCTGCTGAGAAAGCTTGGGTCTTACCCATAAATGACATTCATCATTACTCAGAGAAACACGGCAGAAGCACCAGGCAGTGCAAGCTAAACATTTTCTTTTCTGTCTTCATTTCCTCTTTCCAATATATTTTTCCAAGGTCTCCACATTCAGCAAAGTTCATCTTAAGCTGACTAATCATTACTAAGAATTTCTCTTGGGACATTTTTCTACCAGTTTCAGACAAAGTTAGTGGTCAATTCTTATTCTTATGATATCTGTGTCTTAAGAATGATGAAAATAATCCTAAAGAGATACTGTTAGGTTTATATTCCTTTCTTAAGGATATCACTTAAGTACAAAGTATTTCACATTCATTTTGTGATGAACTTTGTGATGAGCTCTTACAAGCACAATAGTAGGGTGATGAGTTCTCTCTCTGATGCCTTAGTGTTCTTTCATACATTAATTTTCTGATAAATTTCTTGGTTTGATTCCCAACAGAAATAAAAGAAGACCAGATTCCTTCTCTCTATTGATGTTCATTTTGCTTCTGGAAAAATAATCACTTCAGAAAGAGACCAATAAGCTTCTCAAGGTTGCAATAACTACTCACTGGAGATATAATGTAAGTTGTAGAAAAAACTTAAGTTAGAAAGGCCCTAAGCTGTGCTGATACTACATTTAATGGTAAACTGCAAAGTGAAAATGCACAATATGTCTCATTACTCTAAAGATGCAGAGTTGTCAAATTTATGAGCTACTAAATATCTGAAAGTTGAAACCTTCTGCAAAATGCAGGAGAATGTACAGAAGAAATATAGTTTGCTCAGGAATGCAATACACAAGCCTTTTCTCTTTCATATCATGATTCTTAGAAAGTTTTCACATCCAATTAAGTTGTCTGAGAAAGAAAAAGTATGTGTACATGCCATGTATTTTTAGGTATAGGATAACTTACAACTATGAAGGTTGTTTGTTTGCCTTGATTACTGTCTTGCTTGCTTCCAGCCACCAGGGAAATAATTTAAATCTGTTCATCTTGTGCTTCTGGCTTATGTTTCTTCTCAAACAAACCCCAATATATTGTGTTTTCTACACATTTATTTTGTTTTCCTATGGATTAGTATGCATCCGGCTTTTGAACAATTATGTAGCTAGAAGAGCAAAGTAAAACAACAGAACAAAACACAAACTATAACCTCCTCATGGAAGTGCATTCCAAAGAGGAACTGTAAGATTGAAATATATATATTTAATTCAGAAAGATTGACACTTTTTCCATAAAGAATAGTTTTTTATTTTACCAAATTGGATCTGATGAATAATCAGTACTCACATACAGAAAAAGTGATGCAATAAAGTAGAGCAGAAGTGATATCTAGGGCATCAGCATTTCAGAAAACTGAGTATAGAAAAAGCTGAATCTTAGTACTGCTTTCATCATTTTACTACATGTGGAATTTAAGAAACTCAGAGATGATTCTGTGTGTCTGTTTTTTCTTTTTGAAGCAGAAGTAAACAAAGATAGAAGACTGCAGAGGTTACTCTGTGTCATATGATTCAATAATGTTCCATTTAGCTGTGGAATTCCTGGAAATAACTACAAGATAGTTCAGAATATAAGTTTATTATAATAAAATATCTGACATTGTTCAGGGATTCATCAGACTTACATAAAAAAACGAGACTCTATTCCTTCGGAAAACAAGAATGTAAAGAGGTGTATGCCCATGACACAAGGAAAACCCTTTTTCTCCTTAAGTCTTGTTGAGTACTTTCAAATATATCTGTTTGTCTTTGATGCTGAAATGAATATCCTGATATTTTTTCCTCTGTATTGAAACAGACAAAATATCTTCCCAAAGCTATGGATTGACTTACAGATGATTCAAAAAGCTACAGACTCCCCATTTCATGTGGTAGTCCTCATATTTTTTCAAAAAACAGAGACATTCTTCTCGTTTTACATTTGTTTTGCAATCAGCTCTGCAATTCCATTTCCCTCTCTTCTCTGGCCTTTAATGTATAAATCTTCTGGCCCCTGTGTGCTCTTCATGCAACTGGCTTTGTTAGCCTCTCTGAGCATCCTTTCACTCATTCCAGGTTGGCAGTTCTCTATTTGACTGCATATCCCAGCTGAGATTTCCCAAAATATGAGTTTTTTATGGCTACCTGAGCAATAAACAGTAATTTGCAATAAAAAATGACAGAAAAATCCTACTTCCTTTTTTATCTTTCAGAGTAACTGCTATTCTCATTCTTGTGCTGGGAAGAAAATCTACAGGGAGGAAAGTAACTTCAGTCCAGTTGGACTAATACAGGGTAGTACCAAAGTGCTGGATCAAGTGTTGCAAGACTCCTTGCTCCACCAGTTCAGGAAAATGAACATACATTATTCTAGTTTTCTTAATAATTACATTGAGTCCTATCCTTAAATTTCCTAAACTTAAGTTTCTTGAAGGTTGACATTTAATGGGCATAAACGGTAAACTCATAATGTCAGTGGGAAAATAATACAGTAATTGCATTTAAAACTGTTATTCTGCTTATTTCTTTATGACCTGATTGTCAGGGAAATAATGCCTTTCAGTGCCTTGATTACCTACATTGAAGTAAGTATTTTTAATATTAATTAAGCCTTCGTGACTCATTGCATTAAGAAGTTTTGCAGCAATTTCTGCTTTTCATTGATTCATTCTCTCCTAGATAATTTCTTTCTTCCCAAACTTGGTCTGAAATCTTACTATTTTTCTTCCAACTTTCCCTTTACTATTTTCAGTTGTATAGTATACAATCAGGAACGGGATTTAAGGATGCCCCATCCCAGCTTTTTTTTGTCTCTAAGCAAAATGCATAAATCATTGATTGAAATTGCTGTTTGTATTTAAAATTTGGATAATTTGTCTTGTATTCTTAACAGGATTGCTTTCAGTCCAAGCTTGCAGGTGGATTGCACCTTTATAAATAATTAGAATTAGATCAGTAGCACAGGAAATCAATTTTTCTAACCTACTTTTCAAGATAAGGTAAGAAAAAATAGTCTTTTACTCGGGTACTGAAACAGAGAAGCTACAGCATAAAATTCTTTCAAAATGGCTGTAATTTCCAGGGTCAAACAGGCTGAGATTTTTTAAAATGATTTTTTAAAAAATGTATTAAAACTCCTGTGTTATGTGTGTTGATTCATTTGTTTATTATAGGGAACTATAACTTAATTATATTGCTTTTCTTACTTAAGAAATCAGAGAAATATGCAAGCTAATATTACATAATTAGAAATGAAATTACAGAAAATAACTATAAAAGTGGAACAGAACTTAGTACAATGTAGAAATCAAGTGAGACAAGTTAAAAGAATCTAGTATTTTTTGGTATGTTGCATTAATTCTCAATCAAAGTAATCCAATCAACAGAATACTTCTATGAATGTAAACTCACTTTTTCATGCCAAAGCCTTTCTTACACAACCTGTGTCAGGGACATGCAACACTTTATCAAGACAAACACAAAAGTCTACTAAGAGACTTTTGCACAATCACATGAAAGGGACAAGGTATTTAGAGCAGAGTTATTGTTTATGAGGGCTGAGACAGAAGGCTTTCTGACCCCAGCAGTCACAGATGGAGGTACGCCTGTCTCTCCCTTCCCCATTACCAGATCGCAAAATGGGAGTGATGCCAGGGTAGGCATAATGGAGTCTGCTGCATCCAGTGCTAATGAAAAGGTTTGCCAATGTCCTCAGCTCAGGCTGTGCATCAGGCTCTGATTGAGTGTCATCCAGTATGTCTGTTCAATTCATAACTCTGCAGTCAACCATCAAAATATAGATTTGATTGAGAAACTCCTGGCCTCGAGTAGAGCACTGTAGTTTTCTACATTTATGGATTAAGGAACTAGAGAACCTCTCATGTAAGGACAGGGTAAGAGACCTGAGACTGTTTAGCATAGTGTCAGAGCCCTCTAACCAGGCTCTTTTAGGTATTTCAGACATGGAGGGTATGATGTTTAATATGAGATTTGCCTAGCTGAAGGTTGTTGATGTTGCCCAGGATTTCTGTTTTATCACTTGTGAAAACACAATATAAATTTAAGTTACATGTAGAAAATGAAAGGAATTGCAATACACAGTTCAGTCACAATACCTATGTGATTCTCACTACTGTATCATAGAATATGCTCACCACCACAGTTCTGGGTGTCTACAGTCACCAGGAAGGAATATACAGTGCCTCTCATACTGGTCTTGGTAACTCAGGGAGATATTCACAATCTTTTAATGAACTCAGGGAGAAATATTTGCACCACCTGTTGATCCACTCAACTGTTATAGCTGCTTTTCTAAAATAAAGGCTGCATTTGGTCTCCTTTGTATTGGGAAAAAAGTTGTCTCCTTTGTATTAGCTGTGGTCAGTCACATACTACATTATTTCCTGGTCTTCATGGGGTCATTACCCTTTCCCACCTCCTCTGAGCTTCCTTTCATTTGAGTGGTTTATTTGTCCCACCTAAAGAAAAGGACTCAAGGGTTTTTATGAATGCTCATAAATACCTGAAAGAATGGTGCAAAGAAGACAGATCCAGACTATTTTTAGTGGTGCCCAGTGACAGAACCATTTGTAATGTTTTCGAACCAGAAACAAGAGGATCTCTCTGAGCACAAGTGTCCCATTCCACTATAAAAGGGAGAGCCAGGAAGGATTCTTTTGATAGATTTTTCTGATGAAAAATCAAGCACTAACATGGCTATATATATCTGAAAACCATTTATTGAAATTAAATAATAATTAAAAAAAACCCCAAACAACAAAAAAACCCCACCAAGTGCTCTTGGGGGGGGGGGGGGGGGGACAGGAAAAAGGAGCAGAGAGAGAGAGAAGAAAGAGAGGGGGAAAGAAGCAGAAGGCAGGGACAGCGTTACCACAGAACCCCGGCTGTTTTTCAGCATCAGTTTGGCAGACGGGGCGTGCGCGTTGCAACCCGCGGTGCGTTTGCGTGGATTCCGTGGCAGGCTGGGCGCGATTTTTAAAGAGCAGCAGGCTGCGTGTCCCTTCCATCGGCAGGGACAGGCTGCTGTGGTTACAGGCGCGCTCCCGGAGCAGCTGCGGTCTCCCAGCGCCGGGGCGCGGTGGCTGCGGGCGGCGGCGGCTGCCGGCTCGGTGCCGCGGGGTTGTGCTCCGGGCTCGCTGCCGCGGGCAGCACGGGGAACGCGGCCGCGGTCACGGCTACATGCAGGCGGCGGCCACTGCAGGGTGGGTGCGGGCGGCGGCTGTGAACACGAGATCCTCATGGCGCCAAGCTAGTTCCCGGAATGGGCACAGCAGGGCGAAGCAGGCACAGGCAGGGAGACAGGAGCACGGGGAAGAGGGCGCGAAGGCGGGAGCAGAAGGGGCCGAGCTGACCCTCCAAGCAACCCAAAGCAGAAGGACAAGACAGACCCCATGGTGTTGCAGTTAGCGGCTTTTATGTGCCCCAAAATCCTCCCCCATCTTGGCTTCACAGGCCCGTTTATGGGGAGCATTTTTGGCGGGCATCTGGGTACTTGCCTTCACCAGCAAGCTGTGTGTGTGTGGGGGCGGGGAGCTGCTCTCAGCCTAATCATGGAAGCCTTCTCTGCCTTGACTGGCTGCCAGGTGAAGCTTCTCCGGGCACAGGGCAACACAGTTTTTTATAGGAATTTTCTTCACCTCATTTGTGACATATGTCGAGGCATACATATATATATAGGTCCCTCTCAACAAGGAAACGCTTTTTCACTGTGAGGGTGATGGAGCACCAGCACAAGTTGCCCAGAGAGGTTGCAGAGTCTCTAGTTATATACAAAAACCATCCAGGTGTGGTTGTGTTCTACATCACCCTGCTTGAGCAAGAGGTTCAACCAGGTGACCTCCAGAGGCTCCCTCCAAGTTCAACCATTAAGTGTTTGTAATTCCTCTACAATACCATGTCTGTGTTGAGTGCTGGTAGTGATGCAGTGTGAAGATGTCTCCTGTACTGCAGATGACAGGGTTATAGGAAGAGTCAGAGAAGCATGTGGGCTAGTGGGTTTTGAACACTAATTCTGGATCAAAACCTCTGTGTTAGTCCCTTTGCTTGTGTGAGTACAGATTCTTCTATATCAGAAGACTTCAGACACAGAGACCATTTCATGGCACATTTAGCCTGTTGGGATAGATATTGACACTCAGTCTGTTCCTTTGTGATCCCAAATAGCTATTCAGACAGCTCCACAGAAAGACTTTTATAATTTCAGTCCCAATTCATAACGTCGTAATTTCAAACACTAAAAAGTTAAGTGTCTACTCTAAAATGCCATCTAAACACGATTGTCTTCAGTCAATGAGCAAGCAAGACCTCCAGAAGATAAGTTACCTATCCAGTTTCAGAAACTTGTCTAAAGTCTCTCACCTCTGATAACAAAAGGAGCCTCTATGACTGGCTTGGATTAAATATTAAGCTTCAGAGGTTTCTAAGCATTTTAGGCAAGACAAATCTCACCCTTAGGATCAGAGAACCTTCCCTCCACCCACTAAAACCACAGAGAAATCCTCTCTTCCCCAATGTACTTAAAGATCTTTAGAACAAAAGGCCAAACACATAAAACATCCTAAATATGCCACCAGAAAGGAGCAGAGGAGATCAGACACAGACATTTTTATACAACTTAAAGAAGTAGAGATATCTCTGCTAAACATATCCACCTGATCCTAAAGAGTCATGGAAATCGTGTTGTATAATCCAGCTGAAGGTTTGTTTTTTCCCCAGATTATTTAGCTCTTGCTGATCAACAACTGCTTCTCCTGTTAGTGATAGTGCTAGGACTGGTTTCCTAAAAACTTCCTTTCAGTACATTCTTTTAGTAGTCCACTATTATATTTCCAGCCGTCTGTACAGCTTCCTTTTTTATTGTCTTGCATTGTGATTTCCCTTTTTGTTTGGATGAAGACAGTTTTGCACCAAGTGTTTCCTGAACAAGAATTACCCTCTCAGTGTAGTGAACTCAGATTTGTGAACTGTTTTGACTGTAGGTGATATCTACTATTTTGTGGCCTTTAAGTACATTCTATGTATTCAGAAATCATCTATCTGAATACGTGATTATTTTGTCTAAAGATTTTTAGAGTACCTAAATTTATGGATTTATTTTCACCTACAGGGGTGTGATTAGAGTAAACAGCATTCAGTCATCTAAGTATTTCCATGTGTGTTGTGACAGATAGTCATTTCACACCTCTTGTAGAAAAGCTTTAATATCTTTACAGATGAGACAAAATAAGGTATAAATAGGAGATGCTTGAAATTTATTATACTGAAGTTAGTTAAGATACCAAGTGGCAATGAAATAAAATCTGATGAGTCTGAAACTCTAAAGTTATTCTTGATTCTCAGCAGATATGAAGACTGGCAGATATTTCTTTATAAAAAATACGTAAAGATTGGTAAATGTTTTAGAAAGGTACATTTTGCTTCTGTCTAAGGACCACAGATAAGCTGTCCCACAAGCTATCTTTACAATAAAGTAGTATTAAAACATAATTCTTGATTGTGTTTTAAATAGTCATTAATCAGTAATAATACAACATAATTAATAATTAATCAGTATGCATAATCTGATGGTACTTAACAACTTCGACTGTGCACTGTCATGACACAATTCAGAATAAATATTTTAAAAAGCCCAAAGCAAACTAATCTTTTAACATCCATTTCCTTAGGTGACCTGGGGTCAAAAATGTCCCACTCCTAAATTTATGGTTATTGCATGACATGCCTAGAGAATTTTTTTTTTCATCTTTATTAAATACACACCATCTCAGCAATCTTTGCTTTATTTTTTTTGAGCAATGCATAAGTTTAGCTCAGAAAGCAGAATGTTTCAGTAAGTTTTGAGCATTAAAAACCCCATCTTTTAATGAAAATGTTTTTGCAACCTTTTTATGACACGGTAGCGTTTTCTAGCTGAACATATTGTACTAAGAGTATGAAGTCACAGTAGTTAAAAGCAAAACATATTATATAACATTGTATCTAATTTTGGATAACTGTCATATTTTCCCTCCATATGTACGTATACAGCATGGGAAATATAATGTACGTGCTTAACTCAAACCTCTGGTTGTTCCCTTGGATGACTTTTGTGCCTAGAACAAAGCACACTTGTGGGTATTTGTATTTGCAGAAGCAGAATTCGACTGTATTGATGATATTCCTGTGAACTTAATGTTGAATTGTGTAATAACTCTACAGTCCAATTTATTTCAGTAAGTAATAATGATATAATTATGCAAAAACTATCCTATCCCATCACCCACCCAAAAAACCCCCACAAACAACCAACCAAACAAAAAAAAAACCCACAGAAAAGCAATCCAAGCAAAACCACAAGACTCAGAACAGGGCTGCTTTTAGATGTAGCTGTACAAGGATCTCAATAATAGAAAGAAATCCATGATGTTTATTATGTTTTATGGGTACTCTATATATTCAAAGTGGAAGATGTAACTAGCATCTCTGGTCTCTGACAGAGGCAAAGGTTGTAAACACAACAAAAGGTGGAGAGAAAACCTCTCAAGATGACCGATTTTTAAACTTTTACTACATTAAGGATTTATTTCAGCAAACAGAAGCTGTTAATGTGATCAATAATCAAACAATAATTAAAACAATAGCTTTAATACTGTCATAGTACAGGGATGCTTCAGTAGCCTGACATGGTGTATGATGAATTCAAACACCATTCTGTTGTTTTTGATCATGTAACTTTGTCAAAGACAGTTTGTAAATCTGTGATCTGAAGCAACAACATTACTATCAGGAATGTAGGTTTCAAATTCTGCATATAGAAATATATCACAAATTTTAGATTAATAATGCTTTTACACCAATACTGTACTTTTTGATTGGTTCTCACTTGGCTATGTCACTACAATAAGAGGCACTTTAACTAAGAGGATCATACTATTAAGCTCACATAAGATATCTCTTCTTCAGCTAAGGTTTTTGCATTCACACCAATGTACTTTATAGTCACTTCTAAGTAAGTCAAAGTGTTTTAAAAGGCTAATTCCCTATTAATTATAATTTTTTTCCTTCATTCAAATTTATTCCTTATTTTCAAATGCCACTTGCTTATCTCATCTTCCAGAGGTCTTTGCTGTCTTGTCTCTATAGAAATATAAATTACACTTCTGGAAAGAAAGAAAGTAATAAATACTCCCCCTCTCCAGTCTCCTGAAACATAAAGAAGAGCTATTTTAAAACAAAGTATTTTTAGCGTAATCTTATTTTCTCTATTTCTGTTTAGGGGCAGTTTTGAGAACATTAGTTTTCAGCTGTACTTAGAGAAAGCTCTGTCTCACAGCTGCTATCTATCTATTTGTGCTTTTTTTAATCCAAAAGCTAGTGACTGGATACGGAGGAAGGGAAAAAAAATCACGCATTAAAGCACAATGCAAAGCATTGTATCCCTGTACTCCTAAACTCATATAGCCATATAAATTTACAGAACTCCAGTGTGGGTCTGAGGGGAAGAGAAGACACAAAGGAGGAAAAGCTAGTAGGAGCAAGCTTTATGCTTAGTTTCTTACAAAAGTTAAATCAAGCCACTTTCAAAGTCATCCTTTGTATTGTAGTATAAAATGCATTTCTCTATATGTGAGAAATGTGAAAATGTGATGAATGTGAAAATGTGAAATATGTGAGAAGTGTGAAATATGTGACGTACTGCCTGAAAAAGCATTATTCTAGTCAAGTCTCCCTTGAAGATTTCAGCTAGGTGCTACAAATCTCACTTTCTAAAAGTAGTTTCAGGCAGTGTTCCTTAATTTAATATGATTGTAATGATTGTTCGATTGGTGGGAATAGTTGCATTTTTTCTACTAACACCATAGCAGAGACCTATTTTGTCATAGAGGGAAGTGGAATGAATGAAGTTTTATAGCTATAATGTTTATGTGTTTCTCCAAAGATCCCAAATTTCTTTCTACTCTTAAATATTTTTGGAAGTTATAGTGACAGTAAACTCTTCTTTACTTTCAGATACTCAGGTCAAAACCTGTTGCAGTGGGGATCCTGCAACATACATATACCAAACCAGGAGTCCTGTGGAAAGGAAATATATATGGACAGACAGATTCTTGATAGCTGTTTCAGAGAGATGTTTATTTCTCCAGCCGCATGGCCTGGGCTCTGCCGAGGAACTGTCACAGTCATGAGACCAAGGGTCCTTTTGCCCATGCAGGGGAACACAAACCAACCAATGGGGAATGAGGCTGAGCAAGGGCAGGGAAACCCCGTGTCTGTCCCCTCAGGGCCCCTTTCCCAGGGCTCCATGGCAGGGGAGGGACCCCAACATCTCACCCGTTTTATTTTAATAAAAGGAGAATGAAAACAACTGGATAAACATAACAAGAACAGTTTCAAAACAAAACAAGCCACCCTCCTGAGTCTTTAAATGTCCAAACAGATTCTGTGGAACATCTTAGGGCTGACAGAAGGGAGACAGAACTCTCTGAGCATGCTTTGTGGGGAAACTGAGGCAGGAGAGGGTTTAACTTCTTCCCTCCCCCTTTTCATCCCCCACTCGGCATTGGAAAGGGATTTTTTGGGAAACAATTGGCAAAAGCATGGTTTTTTGAGGGAAACCATGGATGAAAAAACAGATTAGGAATACACTGGGGGTAATAGGACATAGGGTAAAAGGGAAAGGTGGGATTAGGAAAGGGAGACTGTAGGGGGAGTTTACAATGGAGATATTGTCTAACATGACTACGATTTTTAGCATATATACTGCCTTTTACAGGAACACCATCAGGCCCAGTGACCTGCGATGCTTGTAACCCTTTTCTATCTTGTATAATTTTGAATTCCACCACCTCTCCATCTCCCAAGCTTGGAATGCATTTTTCAGGGTTATTCTTTTTAATAGCAGTTCTATACACGAATATGTCTTGCTGGCTGTCACACCTTGTTATAAAACCATAATTTTGCTTAACATTATACCATTTTACTATCCCTAAGATCTTAGCTACTATGATTTTTTCCTTTTTCCGAGTGGCTGCTGTTTTCTGTCTCGCTGCGTCTTTGCTCTCTCTTTCAGTCGCTCCCGTGTTGGAATTGTCGGAGCTGCTGGTGCCTGTGCGCTCTTCCCGGGGTTGCGTTCGGGGCTGCGCGGGCCGGGCCGGGCCACGCTGCTCAGTTCTCTGTGCGTCGCCTCCTCTGGTCGCAGCTTCGCTGCCGCTGCCAGGCGCTGCACCCACATCTCGGCTGGGGCCCCGAGCGACGACTCCCCTGCGCTCCGCTCCAGCGCGCCTTTCGGCTGGGTGTGGCTCCGCTCCACCGCCACTGCCGCCAGCCGCCGCCCGCGCGCCGCCCCTCTCGGTCGGGCGTTCCCGGGGCTCGCTCCACCACGCGCTGCGCGGGGCCATGAGGGCACCGCCGGGTCCCGCCGCTCCCGCCGCGCCTCGCTCTGCTGCCGACACTGTGGCTCGCTTGGCTCCGCCCGCACGCAGGAACTGCCTCGCTGCTGCTCGCAGAGCGCTCGGTGCACGTGGCCTGGGCCGCACGGTCCCTGAGCCAGGCTTTCCTTCGCCAGGACACAGCTGACATTGCTCAACAGTCTCGGTAATTAAATAATATTCACGAAAATATTCTTCCATCGGCAAATATTTTGACTCAAAAATTAACTGTGTCCAAACGGTTTTCCAAAAGCCCTTGGTAAGAATTTAATCCCAAGAAACATAGAAAAAGTTCTTAAACAACCATGCCAGGAAGTGTTTCAGTTCTTTCTGAGCTTGAATCAAGCTAAAATTTACAAATTGTTGTTCAAGAATCTTTTTAAGTTTGAGATAAATGTCCATATGCGGCTCTGAGAGCCAAGAGTCTTCCCACGGTTCCTCCATAGTTTAGATATGGAATAGCAAAGCAAAACCAAGAAGAGGAATCCAAAGTTTCCAGGGTTTACTCACACAAATCAGTCGCTTAGGGATCGGGGATCATTCTGCTCTCAATTCTCTACCATTATGTTGCAGTGGGGATCCTGCAACATACATATACCAAACCAGGAGTCCCGTGGAAAGGAAATATATAGGACAGACAGATTCTTGATAGCTGTTTCAGAGATGTTTATTTCTCCAGCTGCATGGCTGGAGCTCTGCTGAGGAACTGTTCCAGTCACCGGACCAAGGGTCCTTCTGCCCGCGCAGGGAACACAAACCAACCCATGGGAACGAGGCTGACCAGGGGCAGGGAAACCCCGTGTCTGTGCCCTCAGGGCCCCTCTCCCAGGGCTACACGGTGGGGGAGGAGACCCCAACAAAAACCCCTAAACTTTTCATCTGCCTTCCTTTCCTCTTCCATTCTCATTTCCCCTCCTAGAAGCATTTCCCACTTGTGAAATGATTGGGTAGAGAACAATAATACAAATGGCTCACAAAGATATCATGATCAAACCCAACATCTTAAACACTGAAATAAGGAAGGCTATTCCCTAATTACTTAAATGTTGCAAATAAAACAACCAAAATCATACCAACCAACCCAAACCCAGACAAAACACCTTTGCAGATAATTGAGAAGGAAGTATATGAAATTATTTGTCAGACTGGTTTCTTCAAGGCCTAGTAAAATGCTTTGAGGTTCTAGCAGAAAGAGAATTTCTATCTTGAAAGGACATCTATACTTTAGCTGTCAAAGTAGTTTAAAACCTCAGTTCACTTATCTGACCAGTCTCTGTTGCAGACATCTGGATAGTGATATTAACCAAAAATCACCTTTCTATTTTACATTGAGTCTGGCATGTCTCCATCGTGCCCTCATTTCGTCTCCCAGTCTTGATCTCAGCTATTTACCGCTTTTAAGATTAATTTCTGTAGTATGGCCACGAATAAGACAGACTCCCCAAAAAGCTGAGAAAACTGCCAACATCTGAATTAAGAGTTCAATGACAGTATGCCACTCTTCTTTCTCAAATTTATGCAGGCTCCACAGGTAATTGCAGAAAGCCCTTTCCCTCTGCAAAGGAAGCTCTTGGTACAGAGCAGTTACAGTTAAACCCTTTAAAATCATGAGGGCGTTATCATATTATTACTGTCAAAATATAACTCATTTAAATTTTGAAATTCTGTTTACAAGAAAAAAATAATCACAGAAAGCTAGCACAGTGCTGAAAGGAAGGATTTCATAATAACCCTATATCATTCCCAAGGCTGAATGAGGCTTGATGCTGAGCATGTAGTTAATATATTGCAAGACTTTATTCCAGTTAGAGTGATTCACTGTTTTCAGAGAGCAATGAGCAGGTGAACATTTTCCTAGAGAATAGAATAAAACAGCTTGAAAGAGAGGGCTTAGTTACTTTCCTCTTTGCCTTACCCTCTTGCTTCCAAATCCAAGTGTGAATATGCATATGTCAACACATACACACACTCACACACACAAGCTCATACACTAGTATGTCCTACCACTATATGATAAAGAAGAGCTGATGATATATATTAGGTGAAAGCCCTCTTAAATCTCTATCTTGAGTCTGGATGTGATTAATATGATCCATTACTTTGCACATAAAAATACTTAGCAAACAAGTTATCTGTCTTTTATAGATGTGGAAAACCATTTACCATTCCCTTCTCCCCAGCTGCAATAGCATCTGTAAAAAGCAATGCATCTTTGGGATCATGGGATATAAATCTTTTTGTGATAAGAAACTGCAGCTTACAGGACACTGCAAGTGTAATATATCTTTTGTGTCTTCAAACATCTTTTTTTTTTCTTTTTAAAATATAATGTAAGTTTTTGTGCTTACGAAGATTCAGAATGAGGATATCAGAAAAATCTTTATTACTATAGATCCCTTTATCTGCACCAGATACACAGTGCAAGCAATATAGTTTAAACTTCCTTAAACTGATTCACCAAGGTTGCTTGAGAATCTTCAGTGGGTCAATGTTGGGAAGCTAACAATGCTCATCTAAAGAGATTACCTTAAAAAAAAAAATCAGTTTGAGGCCTATTTAGCTTAATGTAGGAGTCAGGAGACAAAGACATCATATGTTCTACATGGCTTTATTTTTCATAAATAGGACTGCTAGAACAAAGAGAAAGCCAGGTGAGACTTTGCAGTGTAGCACTTATGGTACTCAAATATCTTCTGTTCTGTGTTGATACTGGGGGTTGCCTTGACCCAGGTGTGGCACCTTGCACTTGGTCTTGTTAAACCGCATGAAATTCCTTTTGAGCCCACTTCTTGATTTTGTCCAGATCCCTCCGAATGGCATCCTGTCTCTTAGGTGTGTCAACTGCTCCACTGAACTTTGTGTCATCTGCCAAATTCTGAAGTATGCACTCAGTCCCATTGTCTTTGTCACTGATGAAGACATTAAACAGTACTTGTTCCGGTACTGGTATTTTAAGCTTATGGAGAAAAATTTGAGTTCTTAGGAGAAAAAAAGATTGTAAACAGAACTTGTCTCAAATGAATCACATTATGTAACAGACATAAATTATTCTGACACCTCTTTCATGTTATTCCCTACATTCAAACAAGGAAATTACAGCAACTCTCTGGACTGCATGGCCCAATTAGAAAAATATCTGAAGGTTATGTATCTTTTGTTTTTAATAAAAGACTATTTCATTATGTGAAAAGCTAGGGGGACCATCTGTCTCCATAAAAGTTGGAGCCTGTCAGTTAAATTATCTTCTAGGTTTTGTATTCCATACTTTGAGCAAGTCTCTTTCACAGCTCTTTTGAGGAATAGTCTTCAGTAGTGCCATTAATTCAGACATCATCCTTCACCTTCCCTCTTTACTGCTGGTATGCAGAACATTAGAGGCAGAGATTTTGAAAAGACAAAAAAAATAAATGGAAGCCTGGAGAACATGTATAGGAGGGAGAATAGTTCAAGAAGTTTCAATAGTGTTTTTTGGAGGCACAATACAAGGTTTTCAGAATTAATTTGAGACTCCTGTAGTTTACCTGGTATACAGGCTGTTTACAAATGTAGTCAGTTTGCAGTCAGGCTGCCTGCACATTCCAGTTGTTCGGGGTTGGCCATTAATCCTGCTAAGGGAGGAGAAGGCACGTAAAGCTGTGTTAAAACTGTGCAGTGCCCCAGGGCCCACACTGATGAATGATGTGTGTTTATGGTAAAGGACAGAAAAAGCCTACATTGCTGGCTAATCCCACATCCCACACACAGAAAAATAAGGAGCACAATGTTGTGAGTAATAGAATACTATTCCATTCTCTGTGTCCCCTTGAACCTTGGAATGTTTGTGGTACCCATTATCACTGAAAACCAGGGTTAGTAAGCATCAGAGATGTTCCAACTTCAAAGGATGCAAAGCTGTTTCTGTGGTGCTCCCTAGCTAGGCTTTTTTCTCCCATCCTTTTCCTTTCATAAGGATGGATGTTTTAACTTAACTCAGTGATGCCTTACAGCTCTGATTTCTCTAGCAGCAGTCATAAAAATTTCAAAATATAAGTGTAGTGCTCTAGCATGGTTCATTGGGAACACTGAAGTACACCTTCCCTGAAAAGATTTTGTTCGATGCTTTCAGTGATTGCTCATTTATGATCAAGAACACATTGTGTCATAGGAGAGGAAGAAATCTTTCTGATTGAATGAGCTTGTGAATGTTAAAGTTAGCAGGGTCTGAACTAAAAAATCCTTATGAGATTCTGTAGAATTATTATTAGGATACAAAAATTCATCTGTCTCTACTGTGAATTGAGTGATTGAAAACTGGGATCATGAGAACAGTTAGTGCTTTAAAAAGAATTTTCTTCCTTGTTTTGTACAGACAGGAACTACCTGGTATATATGTCTCAGTGTCTTAGGTTAGCAAGCATAGTCCCGGAAGGGACGTCCTTGCTAAGGGGTGCTTACAGTTTCCTCTGGGAACTGATAGAACCTATCAGCTGGCCAGTTTGAATATGGACAATTCTCTAAGCCACTTAAAGTTGTGAACACCTCTGTGATCCACATTTAAGAGTAGGCAAACTCCCCCTCCAAGCTCTGTCTCGTTTCCGGCGCTGGCACAGGTGGCTGCAGGCCCCGTGTGGGGGCCAGCGGGCCCGGCCAGGCCCTGCTTGAGCCAGGCTGGGCCGGGCCACGGCCATCCTGGAGCCATGGACCTGTTCCAGCCATGGAACCCCCCCCACTGCCTTGCCGTGGGCAGCCGGAGCGGCTCGGCTCTCCCCCCTCTCCACTGCGATAAGAAAAATTCAATATTCCAGCTGCAAAGCTGCAAGGCTGAGGTGAGATTAACCCTTTTAGTGCTGTGAAGAGCTGAAAACCTGAGGGAAGAGAGAGAGGAGATGCTTAAAGCTGAAATTCTGTTCTGAAGCTATGATATGTCAGAGTATCCATTGTAATTTCATGAAGATATGGGGGGTGGAGTGTTCAGCTCGTAAGCAAAAGCACCTGCGCCGAGATAGGCAGATGCTGACGCAGCTGTAATTTCATGAGAAGTTTGGACAGGGAGAGATGGACCAGATGAGGACTTTTGCTCCAAACGGGAAAGGAGAAAACCTCAGTTCCTAGAGATGCTCCCAGAGATAGTCCTAACAATGAAGATGAGGAAGACCCTTTGCTCCCAGGGAAGGAGAAGGGCCTCTCTTTTTGTTTCTGAATGGCTCAACCTTAAAATTGTACCCCAAAAAACTTCAAGAGTGGACCCTCAAAAGCAGTTGTGGGAAAAGCTGCAAGTCGGGGGAAGGGACTCACATGCGAGCAGAGAGACTCCTCTTCCTAAATGGACTGAACAATATTTGGAAGTGGGCGGCTGTCTCGTTGTGATAATGTTTTCATAGCATGAGCAAGAAGAGACTTCTCTTTCTAAATGGACTGAACAAGGTCATTATGGCAGTGGTAAACAGACTGAACATCTCAAGGGTTGTCTTTTCACATTGTCAGTGGGAGAAGGGAGGAAGGTGGGGGGAGGAGGAGAGTTCTGAAGGTGGTATAATTTTTTTTTCTTTTCTCCATCTTTTAGGTCTGTTAATAAACTTCTTTATATTCTTTCAAGTTTGGTGCCTGCTTTGCATTTCTCCTAATTCATATCTCACAGCAGATAAACAGTAATGAGTATTTTGGACCAAACCACTACACTAAATTGGTGTTTCCGCCCGGTTACAAACCAAACCCGCGACACTCAGACTGAATGAAAATGTCTTGCAGGAGATGCCTTAGCCCTTTGGTTTCCTGTACTGTGAATAACAGGCCAAACAAATAGAAACTGGTTATTTTTTCTCCAAGACCATGGACTCAGGAAAAGAAAAACCCCAAATCCTTCATGATTGATTGATTTGTGTGCAGTCTTTGGATTTACATGCAACTCCTCTGAATTACGACAAACTAGTCTGGAATCAAGTCCATGCCTTCCCCACTCCCTCTTTCTTTTTTTAAAGTACTATCATAATAAAGTAAAACCAAATTCTTTCTATAGTATAAAACAATTCAGAGTTATTTTGCTCCCAGAAGTGAGAAATCACTCTGACTTTTGAGTGTAAAAAGTTTTACATTATTTATCCATGGTGAGGATTTTTTCCTGTATGATGTAGTAAGGAGCATAAGAAATTGCAAACCAATCCTGTGTAATGTACAGTGTGTGTTCATGTTGCTTATGGTGCTGTAAGTGAAAATTTATAATGGAGGTGTTATTCAGGAGGTCTATTTTTTATAAAAGTAGTTTTGGGTTGCTATTTCTGTGAATTTTCTTGTCTGTGTAAGATTAAATAAAGAAAAAGTGCACAGTGGAATCTTCAGAGAATTCATTAGGGTTTTTAAATCTCTGTATTTTCTCTTAAAACCAATATTCAGAATCTGTAATCCTTCTTTTTACTGCTTCTTCCTCAAACAAATAAGTTCAATGATGCACAGGAGAATACTTTTGTGAACTCAGTAGAGAATAATTGGGTAGAAATGACAGAAATTACTTTTCAGTAATTTCTGAAAAGTACTCAGAAATTGTTTTTTTTCCTTTCAACTTGCTCCTCTCAGAATGCTTAGTTCAATTGCCTCACCTACCTCACCCCATTCTTAGACAGGCTGAGAGTATTGGGGCTGTTTGGCCTGAAGAAGAGAAGGCTCTGGGGACACCTTAGAGCACCTTCCAGTACCTAAAGAAGAGCTGTAAAAAAATTGGAGAGGGACTTTTTAAAAGGTCATGTAGTAATAGGACACATGATGAAGGCTTTGAACTGAAATGTGTAGGTTTATGTTAGATATCAGGAGGAAATTCTTCACCATGAGGGTGGTGAGGCACTGGAACAGGTTACCCATAGAAACTGTGAGTGCCCCTTTCCTGGAAGACTTAAGAGCAGGTTGGATGGGGCCCCGCACCACCTACCTGATCTAGTGGAAGATATCCCTGCCCGTGGAAGAGGGGTTTGAACTAAATTATTTTTAAGGTCCCTTCCAATACAAGCCATTCTATGATCCTGTGATTCTATGAATTATTCATATCCCATTATTCACATTCCACACACAAAAAATTGTCAAACTAGGACAAGAGAAGTCAAAATGATAATATTTTAAAACGTAGTTGCCTAAAGTTGTGGTGGTCAACTACATTCATTTTTGTGCAAGAACAAATGCAAGTGACTGGTAAGCCAGTTTGCTGTGATATACTGCTGGGTTTTGTGTTTTGTTTTGCTTTTTTTCTGCAAAGAAGAAGCACCAATACCAATATATATGCACATAGAATATTGTACTGCAGTTTTTTTCCTTTATAAAAATAATATTTGGAATGTCCTCAAGTTTTCTACTATGCTAGTAAATGCCCTTCTTTTGTGGTTCTCTCACTACTAACTGAGGTATAAGGTATTTTCTTGCAATTTCTTACTGTTCCTTAAAGCAGATGTCCAATACCAACCTGGAAAAAGAGAATACAGGCATAGATCCATCTCCATCACATTGTCAGGAGTACAGATTTTAATCAGTTAGGGTATAATATGTGCTGATAGTCAGAAATACCTGGAACAAGTTTCCTAGAGAGATTTTGGAGCCTTCTTTTGAATAATATTCAAAGCCCAACTTAACATGGTCCTGGGAAATCTGCTCTAGCTGACCTTGAGCAGAGGGGTTAGACTAGACACTCCAACCTCGTTTATTTAGTGATTTAAATATTAGTATTGTAAATTATTCTGGTGAACACTGTATGAAAAACATTAACAGAGTAACATACCCAAACACATTATTTTATTGAATAACTATAGGTTCTTATATTTTAAAGAAATAGCAATATATTCATACACTGTCCTTTGACAGAACCTGAAAGATTATTTCTAATACTAAAAAAATTACAACAAAACAATATTTCTTTGTTCCTGTATGGTCCTGATGAGAATTGGATTGGCACTACATGAGATTTCAAGTTTAATATTAACCTTTCCTTCCTCCATCTTTCCATCATGCAGGATGTCATGTCCCATGGGCTTCAATTGCTTGTAAATTCATAGCTCTGCAGCAAATTAAAAAAAAAAAGACAAACACAGCTCCCAAAATCCCACAAACCCAGCAACCCGCCCCTAAAAATCCCAAACCATTTCTTCACTTTTTTAGCCCCTTAGATAAATGAGATAAAACAAAACTTTGCCATTTCACCTTTTTTGATAAATTATTTGCACAGCTTTGCTATTTTTAATTACCCAACCTTGATATTCCTCAAATGTGTGATGATTGCAGCAGATAATTCTATAATCAGGCTCCATTGATTTGACAGAAGAAAATGATGAATAAATTCCCAGCAAATTAAAAAAAATAAAAATCTAATTTTACTCCTAATATCACCTACAAAATCCTTGTATCATTAGAGATTTCACTGGAAGTCACATACCCTGATCAACTGCAGAATTTCTGTAGAGGAAATGGTCAGTGCCCTCTGATCTTGTCTGTGTCAAATACTGAAACAAATGTACATTAGTAAAAATAACTGTCTATTCGTTTCACCTTGCCAAATGTCACTTGAATTATTACTCTGGTCCTCAAAATAAAGAATTTTAACTTTATGTTTCCTAGGGGAAAAAGAATGATCTATTCTTTGTTCGGCCTCCACAAATAGAAGCATGGCATTTGTCTTTTCATTGGTAACATTAAGGCTGTCTGATCTGAGTGATAAAAAGCAGAGATTATCTATTCCTGTCTGTCATTTTTGGCAAACTTGTGAACTTTTCATAAAAACAGAAAGATAAATCACAGCAGCTATTATTGTCTTTGTCTTAATCTTTCTAATGGATCAGTGTAATTTTTGGTTTCCTCTAGTAGGTCAGGGAGGTCATCACTGTAGGAGAACAGCCTTGTCTACTTACTGAATGCTAAATAGTTGTCTCTCACACAAATCCAGATAAAGACTTTGCACAAGGGATTAAGCTACTGGCAAAGCAGAGGAGTCCTGTGGATCTGCTCAGCTGCTGTTAACAGACTTCTCTGACATTTATCAGGCTTTCCAGTGTGGGGGCTGGGGCTGTGTAGCTTAGGGGGAGCATTCCTGATCCTAATTCTAAAAGTATTCAATGTGAATTTACAAATGCATAATTACAAAACTGACATGCAAATACAAACACTGAAACATCTTACCATCATACTGCCCATAGATTCTGATCAAGAGAGACAGAATTGCAATTATACTTGTGGATAAAGTTAAAAATTTTGCTGTAGACAAAACCAGATATGAAAATATAGGAAATATCCATTATTTAAAAATTTTCTGTGCAATCTGTGTCAATGTTTTTTTATGGAGAGGAGAGGAGAGGTGAGGAGAGGAGAGGAGAGGAGAGGAGAGGAGAGGAGAGGAGAGGGAGAGGGAGAGGGAGAGGGAGAGGGAGAGGGAGAGGGAGAGGGAGAGGGAGAGGGAGAGGGAGAGGGAGAGGGAGAGGGAGAGGGAGAGGGAGAGGGAGAGGGAGAGGGAGAGGGAGAGGGAGAGGGAGAGGGAGAGGGAGAGGGAGAGGGAGAGGGAGAGGAGGAAAAATTCTCCAGGAAAAGGTAGAAACTGATGTGGGTATAGCAATGAGACATTACAAAAATGCAGAAAAAAACCCATGGAAAAATACTGATATTTACACTGAACAAAAGGGGGGAAGTGTGGGGTATGCCCAGCCCCTGCCCTGGAGGGATCTCTGCTGAGATAAGAGATTTTGCAATCGCCCAGCAGGACTCCCTGGAAAGGCAACCAATTCTTTGGTCACGGTGAGAAAAGACAGACCCACAATCCTTTAGGAGACCCTATGCAGATCCTTCATAACCCATTGGCCTGTACCCATCCCAGATCCTCTGTAACCCGTTGGCCTTTACTGATCCCCTGTTCCCCTATAAAAGCAAGCCCTCTGGCCCCTGTGGCTCAGAGAGAATTCTCGTCCCTGGCTTTCCCCTTCGCTGGAGGGGACCAACAATAAAGCTGCCTCTGTGCGGAACCAGCCACACGAGCCTCTCGTCTCTCTCTCTGGTCTGGCTTTGGCCTGGAGGCTGCCCTGCAGAGCTGAGCTGGAATCACGAGCTGATAATCACTAAAGAGCTGACAGCCTCTGCAAGGGCCCTCCTGTCAGCAGCTGAGGGAAGACACCGGACCTCAGGAAGGCGATTCCTTTTGGGACCATCTCCCCAGACCGGTCACCTCTTCCTGGGACAGAGCCGCTGACCCTCATCACCAGCTGTAATAGGGAAGGAGGGGTCTTTCCTGTCCTTATTGGTCAAACTGCTAATTACCTACTTCCTAGTAGGTAAATTACTAGGTTAATACTCATTGCTAAATCAAAATATGTTTCCAATATTAGTGATCATAGAAAGGTTCAAACCAAGATCCTCAAGAACTTCAATTTCCAGGAGCTTCTTGTATAGGCAGGAAGAATAAAGTACGTGACTAGATTCTCTTTCCTCTCAAAATGATAAAGATTTTGAAACAAAGGCATGAAAAATTCAGAAGTAAAATAAAAAAAGAGGGAGAAATGGTGGAATATTTATGAAGAGAGATATAAAGAAAAACAGATTACTTTGAATAAAAGGAAAAGAAAAAAATTACAAAAAAAAATGCTGGCACGTTGCAAATAACTGGTCTGACCAGCTGTCTTTAATTCTGTCATTTCTATCCCCCTTTTTTTGTTTTATTCTTTTCTTCCCACCCCCTTCCCTGAGTATCCCAGCTTTTTTCCTCCCTTTCATTTGCTCTGCATATCTTGAAGAACAAAATCATACTCCAAGCCCCTTTCTTTGCATTTCCTCATAAGAGTAACTTTACCACCCTCTTCATTCCATATGCATGTCATTCTGTCTAAGCAAAATCTCTCTCAGATGGATTTAACCTAAGAGATTATAAACATCAGATGGAGAAATAGGAAGCTATTTTAGCCTGACCTTTCAGACCAAATTTGATCACACTACAGCCTGATTGAATAGGTTTTAATCAGCTTCGTCAGTGTTGAAATTTAAGTTCTTGTGCAATTGAATACCATTTCAGCCAATTTAACAACAAAAAGGAATATGCTCATGTAGACAAAAAATGTTCTTTTAAAATTTTTTGCAAGTCCAAAAAAACTTAAAAAGAAAAAAGAAAATGCCAACATTATAGGCTTTTACACTATTTTAGCAAAAAAGGTTAAAATAATTTTCTGTTCACATTTATTAGATACATACACACTGTCATCTTAAGGAAAAGTTAAACTTCAGAGTACTTAGATCTAAACTTTCAAACATACAGCCACACTTTTCCACAATTGTCTAAACAGTGCATGTTATTTATATTATTTCTACATCTATATAAAGATGAAGGAATACAAAACAAACTTATGGTTTGTTTGAGCATTGTTGGATGGATCAGTCTGACAGATAAGTTTCTCATCAAAATGAATTCTAAAAATATTTTCATTCAGGCATAAATATTTTCATTCAGGCATAATTGCATTCAAGCAAACAAAAAACTCAGAACAACTACCACTTATGTCAAGGGTCCAACACAATTAGGATTTTATTTTTCCCGAGATCTTAATGGTGTTTCCAGACTACATTTCCTTCACTGTGTAATGCACATACATTCAAATAGTTTAAGGCAATGGAAACTTTGTTGAAGATTTCTATGCAGGTAGGATTTTATGCCAAGAACAAAAGAAGTCTTCAAGGTCTGAAGCCATGGAAATTATAATACTGGGAATATGTTAAAGGCTAAAAGAGATTTCCATTCCCCAGAATAGAATAATAATGAAAACCTATTATTTAATACATACACACAGACATCCTCCATGTAAGTCAAATATGTTGATTTATCTATCTTTTCATATTCTAGTACACGCTTTGTACTTCAAGAAATTTCAAATCAGTCCATCCTCTTGGCTTTGATTATAGCTACATCTTATTCTTATTTACTCTCATAAATTAATTGTTGGTTTTTTTGTTTTTGTTTTTGAGACAATTAGCTTGGAGGGTCATATTACTATGAAAAGTCCTGGGAAAACGAGGCAATTTTTTCCCCATATTTTCCTGTTCTATAGTATACTTTTCAAGGCATCTTCAGCTTTATTCCTAGAAAATGACAAAAAAGAAAACAATCCCATTGCTTGATTTAGAAACTTTGTCCTTTGTCTGAAGTTTTTTAATTAACAAGACTGAAAATCAGAAACTGATTTTCCGTAGAAATTGACTACTGAAGAAAAGTATTCTAAGATAATTACTAAATAGCTTGGGAAATGGATGCAATTTTTTTTCTCCAAATAAACCAAGTTCATCTAGAACAACTCTGTTTCTTCTTATATTTTTTACTTCCATGTAAACCCATCCATGTAATATTTAAAATTGCCCTCTGAGATATAATGTTAAATCCTGCCTTTTGAAATACTAAAATCAAAAGTCCACAAGAAGGTAGGCAGTAAAAGAAAGTTTCCCTACCTCACTGTAGGATGACTAATGCTTTACCCTTCTTTTGTCTGACTGCTGCCTACTTGGCAAAGATCTAAAGGAGTTTTTTGCCTGTTCTGAAGAACGAAAAAGGTCTTTGGTGCCATTGACCAAAGCACACTAGACAGGATAAAAGACTGAAATGGACATCATAATTACCAAGTCTCAATTCCTGCAATTGCAGACTAGCCCCTGCTGCCCAGGCATTCTAAGTCAGAAATGATGCAATGTTTCCAGCTATGTAGTGGCAGCAATTTTTATGTATTTCTTTCTCCTTGTGGGGTTTTAGCTATTAGAGCCCTTATATCTAGTTTTGTGGCAATGAACTCAGTATATGGGGGAAAAAACCAACATGTATTAATCATGCCAAATTTCATGTTTTAAATTATCCTTAAAATATTAGATAAAAATATGATTGTGAAGTATCAAGCAGAAGATGAAAACTGGAGTTTTTAAAATAAAAAATAAATTCAAAATTTTCAGCAATACCGTTTTGTTACTGGTGGATTTGGATATTGCATCTGGAGGCAGGACTGTGACTCAGCATGGATACAAAAACTGAAGAGAACTTGAATATGAAAACTGAAGAGAACTAGAAGAATGTCCTTGCACCTTTGTATCTAAAGTAGTGAGCAAGTGCGTGGAAGCCTTGTACTCTTTAATGCAGTGAACATCACAACCTAGCGACCCTGATGGGCTGACAGGCTGAGGATTGAATAATCCACTGATGTGCCCCTTTGCACTGGTCAGCGGGGTAATGTTTCTCCTCCTTTTTTATTGATATACATGCTGCACCTCTTCACCTATTTTTGCCAGTAGGTCAAAAAGTTTGCTGTTGTCCTTTGTGCTTCATTGAGGATGAATCTCCCATCTAAGAAAATGTAGTACCTACTAAAACAAAGTCTGAAGCTGATATTTGTTTTTTCCTAATCTCTATTTCCCAGCATAGACACGGGAGTGAGGCTGGTATCATGTTCCAGTTTTCCTTTTTTTGTTAGAAAAGTAGGGGTGTGGGCCAGAGTTGGGAGCAAAAGTGGGGAAAAGCTTTTCTACCATGTTAGCTGATCATTCTTATTGCATAACCATCAGAAAGTTCGTATCATCAAATCATCATCACAATGAAACACTACATTTATAATGTGGCCATGGCATGATTGGATTTTTAAACACAAATTAATAATAACTGAAGCCCAGTCAAAGTAGCAGAAATTGTGTTGTTTATGGTTTGCCTTGGTCATCTTACATGCCTGTAATTTTTCATTGGTCAAACAGAAGAGGATTGGGTATTTTTTAATAATATGAAATACCCAATGTGTGTACTGCTGTAAGAAAAGAAAATCTTTGTTTTCATGAGCAGGAGAGCAAAATGAAATCAAACAGTATTAAACCAGATTCAACTCACCTAATCCTTCCACAAGTAAGCAACTTGTAGCCTTTATCTTCCCAGTGGACTTGAGTATATTTGTGTTGAAGAAAACCTTAGTAGATACATAAATTCAAAGGAAGGACATTTTCCTTGTCTTGTTCTCCCTGATTTTTAAAGCTGAAATGCTTGTGTGTTACGACCTGGCCCTGAAGGCAAGGGCAACTGAGCTTGTTAATAGATCCCTTGGGGCAGATTAGAGTGAAATGATGCTGAATGAATGACCAGTGCCTTTATATAAATATGCATGTGTATATATACATGTTGGGTCTATTTTAGAACAATTTGGTTACAACAAAAATGAGGTATGTAGCCCCTTTTGGTTATTATCTATAGAAATATAGCAATATAAAACCATAAAAATAACACTTAAGAAAATGTATAAGGAAAAGAAAGAGAGCGAAAGAAGGGATAAGAGTGGAAGGATAGAAAAGAGGAAAGATGTCACCACTTGTGTACCCAAAGACAAGACTTGATTAACGCAGTGTTTGGTGCTTGAAGCACAAGCTCTGGCATGCCCCAGGTCAGAGACAGTCCAGCTGCGTTACTTCTGCGGGTCGCTGAAGCGACTTTGGGATCAGGAAAAGAGCTGCTTGCAGAGGAAACATGGCAGGAGCCAATGATGTCGGCTCATGTTAGCTCGGAGACAAAGGAAGAGAGAGGCTGTTCGGGTCTGGCTCCTAACAGGTTTATTGTTAGAAGTTTCGCAACCCAAACAGGCTGGAATCCGATGTGATGGGATGGAATGTGATGGGATTGTGATGGGATGGCTCCTCGGAGCCTTGTCCTCAGTTTTATAGGGAATTTGAAAACCCCGGTGAAAGGGGAACACAACCAATGAGTTACAAGCCAGGGGGAGGATACAATTCAACAAGAGCCACTGGGGTAAACTGAGAGGCGGGGGTTATAACAAAGAACCCATGAACAACCGACTAACCGAGAATTTTCTCGAACCGGGGGAGGCGGCTTGTACCCAGCCTGGGGGGGTGCAGTTTAGGCTTCTGAGCCACCCATCAACCCACCCTCTGAGTCTGCCTCTTTGGGGAACTCGATCCAGGGGAGGGGATGGGATTGATTGGCATCTCACTGCCCCAGCGCTGCAGTGGGCTGGGTCACCCCAACACTTGATTTTTGCAATTTCTATGTCAATTGGTCAAATAGATGGTCAAAGACTTGATACATTAGGGGTGGGAGAAGCCCATAAACACAAAGTTCAATGGGTTAATAAATGCTCATGTTCAGGTGGGAACTCCTGAAGGGGGGAGTTTAACACTGTCTGTTACAACACTGTGGATCATGCACAGTCCTCTGTGGAAGACCCCAGAAATGAATATATGATCAGGGGTCTTTGATGTGATGGTTTATGACCCTTTGTAAGACATGACCACTGCCTCTCATGCCAGCATAGTCGAGCCAGTTATGCCCCATCAGAAGGGATGAACACCTTCAGGCCTATGTATGAATATCCCAGTACCTCCCCTGGGGGTAGGAGGGAGATTTACAGGGAGCCAGTTTTGTAAGGGAGAACATTGGCTTGATAAAAAACACTATCCCATTTTGCAGGATCTGCGTCATATCTTCCTCTTCCCTTATCTGGCTCAAAACCCAGCTTGTATATTCAGTGGTGGGTGCACACCCACTATGCACCTGGATATTTCCTTGCACATCATCAGCAAAGCACCCTCTTGTTTTGGAAATGGCCAATTGTTTGAGACATTAGCCATTAACATTTCATTCTATCACATTGTTTTTCCACTGTATGAGCAAACATGTAGAGGAAAACCAGACAGTGATTTCAGTTCCAATTTCATAGTTCAACATTTTTGTGAAAACTGCATTCTTGCTCTAGTCACAAACACATAACTAAAATCAGAATTACAATGGATTTCTAAAATAGATTTTCAGCACCTAAATTTAGCAACTCTTTATTTCCTCTTTGAAACTCTCCGAGAACCACTTCACTCTTCATCTTTTGACTATATTCCTAAAAGTAACAGATCATGTTTAAATTGTAAAAATATTCTATGTTAGGTGTTTCTTCAAAACTGTCTTCAGTCTAAAAGTCTTTATACTGCAACTCATACTTGAATTCCGACTGCTATGGCTGTTCAGAACTGCCACCACATAGTTTCATCTCTCTGTACTTCACTCATCAGCAAAAAATTCAGACAATAATACTTGTCCTCACTCAGACAATTTTCATGAGGTTCCATACATTTATGCTCATGAATTGTTGCACTATATTCACTTGGGTTTATTTTAAAGTGTAAAATAGCTGAGAGAACAGGTTGCAAACGAAAGACAAGGCATTGAGAATTTTATTTCCTTACATTTTTCTAAAATGAAAGTAAAAAATACAGAACAGCTGAGAACTATGTTTATACTTAGGTCAGACTCTACAAAAATGCTATTCCTTTTTTCTGGAAAAGAAAAATTGCCTCTACTATTAATTGCTAACTGCTAATTGCAAAGTAATGAAAACTTGAGCAAAAATGCAGTAACGTGTCAGACAGCTGGTGTAAGTCAGGGACTCTCACTCAGTGTCATGATTAAAGCTTTGTCCCAGTGATTCAACAGGAACTAAATTAAGAACAACTCAATGTCATATAGTGGTGGTGTTACGATCCAGTTTAAACCCAGAAAAGCAAAGCAAGCTAAGTCTCTGTGCATAAACCGGAAGGAACTTAGAAGGTTCAAAATATTCCCAGAAATGAGATTAAAACCAAATGAGGTTAGATGTTGATGCCAAAAAATTGATGTGTTTTATTTAACAGTAAAAGATCCCTCAGTTGGGCTCCTCTGCACAGTGGAGGATGGGCAGTCACTGCCTTCTGACCAGAGGCGTTTCCAACACACACCCAAAACCTCTCCTCCCCCCACCCTTTGGTGGAGGGTCTGTTGGAGCCTGGCAGCTGATAGCCCTGGGGCTGTGGTCTCCACCTTTGGAGGTGTTAAGCCTGTGCTCAGTGAATGTCCCCAGTCCTGAGTTGTTACTTTATCTTATCTTCATCAGTGAGCAGTGTCAGGCCTCAGTCAGGGCATTACAGGCAGGGTGCAGTAGTCTTCTTTGCAGCTTTTGTAATACAGTTTTAAAAGTTCTTTAAGAAAATGTTCAAGTCATAAACTATAATATTTCAGTCTCTGACAGGTGGTATCCAAAATTTGAATTAAAAATTTCCTGGACTGAAAATGCTACTAAAATAACTTTTTTTTTTTTTTTTCAATCTGAGAATGATCTAATTTTGTGGTAACAAAGAAATATCTCTTTACTATAGTTCTACTATAGTTCATGTAATGTGCAACTTTGTCTTTCCTAAAATCAGCCAGTTAACAGTACTTCTGATGCATCACTTTTCATTATGTGTTGGCTCAACAGTCTTAGAGGCAATTGTTAGTTGCTAAAATTAGTTATATCTTTATACAAAATGTGTAGAACTGCTTTGTAGAGATCTGTTGTATAGTACTTTATTATATTTACTATATTTCTTTATATTGTGATTTTTGTGTTACTATGTTGTTATTAACTACCTAATAACTTTGGTAGTTCTGTAAGAATTCTCTTAAATCTTTCTGGTGTAAGAATCTGAGTAAAAGAATCTGTTTGGCTTAAAAACTTACTGTACTTGTCCTCTGTTTTTGTCATTTGGATTATAATTGGAATTTTTTCATCAAGTAGTTTTGAATTTTCTGACCACTTGTTTATTCTGAACACTAATTTATATTTCTTCTCTCAAGAAGTATGTATGTAAGCTCATACATACTGATAGACATATGATATAATTTTAAAAATATTTTAAATTTTATTTGTTTAATGGGCATAACTAAAAACTCTATGATCATTCAAAGCCTTCAAGGGTCAAGACTGTTTTGTATTAAAACAGGTTTTCTCTGAAGTTTTTAGCAGGGTTTCATTGTAACTCAGAAGGAAGACTTTCTTTTGCTGAAATGAAATTTATTAAGTCTGCTTTAGTATGCTGGAACTGCTTTTTTTCAAAGTTCTAATATTCCCATTGATGCTATTCTCTCAGCTCTGAAGGCCAAGTAGGTTTTGAAGCAGACACTGAGAAATATCCATTCAGGGATTTAATAAACCTACAGGTAAACCGCTTACAATTGTCATCAGATATTAGCAGGTCGGTTTTATTCCAGCCCTTCATAACATTCAGGGAGATATCCTTGTTTTGGGACATATTGCTCAACTAACTTGTTGTTGGATATTTGATTCTTAAGACAGAAAGGAAGAACACAAATAGAAGAGTATTTTTGGATCATATCAACACATTAACTTTTTGTGTGCTTCTGAATTCACATTTGCAGGTTTTTAACATCTAGCTATGCTGCCTCTATTTCATTATTTTACTTGAAAATCTCTTTTCAAGTTTGTGTATACACAGCTGATTTAGATTATGCTTAATGCAGAAATACCTCACCTGAGAGAACAAAAAATAAATTAATTAGGAGGAACTGTATGGTTGTATGTACAATATATTAAAGTTTCTATGGACCATTGGTTTCCAACTGCCCTGTGTGGTTCATTAACCTTTGAGTTGCAGGCTGTGCAATTCATATAGGTAGATAAAATATCAACATACAATTTCAAGCTGGCTTTTGCCCTTAAGTCTGCAAATAACTGGAACAAATTTATTTTTTTAACTGTAAAATTATTTTTGCTAACCACAGAGAGTAAGCTATCACAACTACTAAGTTCCTAGGAAGACTTCTAGATATCTTAGCAAGTGTTTAGCAGGTTATAAACAACGGGACCTTGAAAAGGAATATGTTGTAATTTTTATAGTATATAAATGTAATTTCATTTTTCAGGCCAGTTTTGTTTAAAAAATCATGCAAAGATCAGTAATACAGAACAAATGTGCCTTATTTTTTTGTTCATGTTTACTGCATTCTCACAACAGAATACAGAAAATGTGTGGCATGCCTTGAAGATGCCTGGAAAGAGAATTAAGAGCAGCACTAAAATGGAAAATAGATGCTCAGAATCATCAGTGGACAAATTTACAAATGTCTGTTGTTATGAGAAGAATAAAAGGAACAACACAAACAGAATTTGTATTATAAAAAACCCACAAGAAGATTAATATTTCATAGTATGGAGCAGTGAGTAAGAGAATAAGTTCTATTTTCTTCCAGTATGCCTGTGATTTTTCTCCCATATTTTTTTCAATCTATCAAATTTGCAAAATGTCAGATCATCGTCAGAGAATTTGCAAACAATGCAGTCCTAATCCAGGATGGGAGAAATGCAGGTGTGGAAGAATTGCTTAGGTATCAGCCCTTTGGAAATGGTTCAAATAATGTAGTTTCAAATATCTCTCTGTCACCTTAACAAAGTATGTATTTACAAAACATAAAGCAGAGTACAGTAAATCGTGCATGGCTCCATGATTTGACTTCAAATCCAGTTCTTACACCTCAATTTTATAAAAGACACCAGAACACAGCTTCTGTGGGCCAATAAGGCTTTTGCACTTTAGTCTTGAAAGCTTTAATACATTTGCGTTAGCAATATTAACAGACTGAGGAGAAAATGTAACTCTTCAGCCACTATGGTTCCAGTGTAACATCTGAGTATTCCCTGGAGACCAACAGCTGCCTTTGAACTTGGAGTTTGTGAACAAGACAGAGGCACAGATGATTAGTGTTTCTGACCACTGCTCTAATGAGCAATCCCTTAAGTTCCTTTTCAAGGCCTCCACTGTCTATATACTTGGATTTAATTTGCAGTAAAACTTATCTGTGCATATGTGAAAACTGCCTCAAGAATTAACCTCTTTTAATGTAAAAAAATAATGGCATTAAAAAATTCATTGAGATTTAATCAGGGTTACTAGAAGACACCAGGCACCTTGAGGTAGAAAACCTCATTGTACTACGAGAAAATAAGTTGAACAGTTACATTTTCATTACAGTGAGTTTGCAGAACTGAAGCTGTTGCCATGTATTTGTTTTGCTGCACTAGAAAATGGCTTTTAGCCACTTGTTTCACAAAGATAAACAGAACAGAGAGAGAAAAGAAGCTACAGCAATAACTTGTGTTATTTCTGGAAATCTCATGTTATGATCTCTTCTCCTTACTAACTAGGCTTCCAGGACTGCATCCAAACTACGGTGGCTGGCTGAAGAAGATGGACAGTTGCCAGCAAGCAGAGCTCCAAACTTATTGTGTTTGAGGGACCAGAAGGCCAGATGGTCATGGCCCAGCCCTTCATTTTAAATAGTCCTCTGACCTTATGGGGCCGAGATGTGCTTCAGTCAGTTTGGTGTCTGCATAAAAATGGGTTTTTGATAGGGGCTGCTGATATGCGCGACACCCTGGGTTTAACGTGGACTGTTATAAAGCCTTCTTGGATAGATCAGTGGCCCCTCACCCAAGACAAGCTCGTTGCTCTCAACACGTTAGTGCAAGAACAATTGCAAGAGGGACACACTGTCCCATCCACCAGCCCATGGAACTGTGTTTGTCATCAAAAAGAAACGTGGCAAGTGGCATTTGTTAATGATTTAAGACAAATCAATGAGGTTATGAAAGATTTGGGCCCTTTACAACCAGGATTACCTTCACCTACGATGATTCCTAGAAAAATGGTCCCTGGTGGTGATCTATTTAAGGGATTGTTTTTTCGCAATTCCCCTTCACCCTGATGACGCACCGAAATTTGCCTTCTCAATTCCAAGTGTAAATATGCAGGAACCCCTGAAGCGGTATCATTGGGTGGTGTTGCCACAAGGAATGAAAAACAGTCCAACAATATGACAATGGTTCATTGCTCGTGTTCTTGCTCCAGTGCACCAGGATTTCCCTGTGGTACTTTTATATCACGACGTGGATGACATATTGATAGCTGCAGCCACTGCCAAAGAGACACAAGCTGCCTTAACTGCAGTTATGCACACTGTTCAACAGGCTGGACTAAAAATTGCTTCAGAAAAGGTACAACACTTTCCACCCCGACAGTACCTAGGATGGTGCATCACAGAGCAAACTGTGAAACCTCAAACAATCACTTTGCGAACACAAGTCAACACACTGAATGATCTGCAGAAGTTGTTGGGTGCCATCAACTGGGTACGGCCCATGCTTGGCATCACTAATCAAGACCTACAGCCATTGTTTGAATTGCTGAAAGGTGACACCCATAATGCATCGCCTTGAACTCTTACATCTGAAGGACAAGTAGCTCTACAACGTGTGACATCAGCAGTAACTACACACCAAGCGGCTCATTGGGATCCAGAGTTACCTATGTTGACCATTATCCTGAATCCCAACCAACAACCACATGGCCTGCTGTTTCAGTGGGACAACAGTTTGACTGATCCCCTACTACTTTTGGAGCAGTTGTTTCTTCCTCATGGTAATGCCCAAGACTATTGCCACACGACATGAAATGTTTGCACAGTTAATAATGAAAGCACGAAGATGCTCCTGCAGCCTTGCAGGACAGGAACCTGCTACAATTTTTGTCCCTTGTACCTCTACATACCTACTGTGGCTTCAGCAAACTTCTGAGACTTTTCAAATTGCTCTAGCTGCCTTTCCTGTGCAGGTTTTAGTGCATCTGCCAGCACACAAATTATTTGGCACAGGATTTGTTTCTATGCTTAAGCCTAAGCGATCTCAAGTGCCACTTTCAGCTCTAACAGTTTTTTCCGATGGATCTGGAAAGACACATAATTCTGTTTTAGTTTGGTGAGACCTGGATATGGGACAATGGGATTCAGATATCTCAACTGTCCCTGGGTCCCTTCAAGTTGTTGAACTCACAGCAGCGGTAAGAGCTTTTTCAAAATGGCCACGACCTTTTAATTTGGTTACTTTCTCATAGCTCCTGCTGGACCAACTTTAGCAAGTCAGCCATGTTTAACTCATTCTGCTCCACAACAGAGAGTGGAGCAATCATTAAGTGGTCTGAAGCCCTCAGCTGGAGAGATGATACACAAGGAGTTCTGTATCTGAATTTATACTCAACAAACAATGCATTCTCTGCTTTTCTCCTGAAGAAAACTGTTATGCTGACAACCATACCTGTCATTGACTTTTATTTCAGAAAGAAACATAATATTGGTCTCCGTAAGTTTAAAGCCATGAAATCACAGTAAGAAGGCTGAGAAGAATTTGTTATATTATATACAGTGGACTCCCATTTGAACCTTGGAAAACAGCTTGCATTTTATATCGCTGTGCATACTGATAAGCACAGCTTAAAAAAATAAATGTGTCACAAACATCGACAAACCTCTAAAATCACTTATCTGCTCAGAGAGGAGACATTTAGCTACCTAACAGAAATTTTCATGCTTGAATACAAACTCTGAATAAACACCAAAGATGAAATACAAGGAATAATTTTTCTGTTCATGTGACCAGCCTAATTATGATGTGAACCAAGTGGAAGAAATTATCTTTAAGTCACCAGTAGCTTTAAATCAATTTAACATTTTTGTTAATACAAGTGAGAGGATTTATGAAAAAATACTGGGAAAGAGTTAAGTGTATGTTGTTTCAACTGTTGTGAACCACATAAAGCTGATCACTTCTAATCCCCTAGGTTGGCAAGAATGGTTATAGACTTGTGATAGTGGGGTCAAAGAGAGATGGAACAACAATAACTATCCTTTTATCAAGCTCTGATATAAAAGAGAGAATAAGGAGACTGTGGAGAAGCCAACTACTCTAATGTGTAAAATTCTGATGTGATATTAAGAAAAAACTTTCATAAAAAGGTCTTTTAATTTTCCACCTTCATTGACTGACAAGAATGACAAAAACTGTCCACTGGATGCAAGTAAGGAGTTTCAAGAGGCACTTTACTAGCTTTTACAACCTAAATGCACCTTTAGGGTCATATATTCAGCTTAATTGCCTATTACATGCTGGAGCACCTTATCTAGAAGTTTTTGTATGAAGCTCATAATTGTTTAAAGCTGTAGTTCATTGAATAGTCTTTAAAAATCTATACTATGTTCCAGGGCACTTGTTGGAGTAGTTAATTACCCTGTCTGCCAAAAACCCCCACTTTATATCTATTTATATAGCATCTTCTATTTCCCACCTGTCACTGTCACTGAGCCTTTCCTCTAGAAAAAAGAGTCATCACCACCAGAAATGTTTTCCCAGTATATCTCTGGGGAACGTGATCACATTAGCTATGCTAGCGATATTACTGGGTTCAGAAAAAAGCAGTCGGTCTCTTTTATCTCTAATTTTCATACACATTTCCCTGTGCAGCTTGCACATACATCCCTCCAAGCAGGAATGTTCCTGCCATATATGGCTAGAAAGGGATGCGTGATCCTTTCTGGATCTGTCTGAGGGCACATAAGCTATTGCTCAGAAGAGAAATACTTTCCTTCAGGAACTGCTGGAATGAAAGGTATGTTCTTAGGACTGGATTTTGATTGTCTTAAGTGGCAAATATCCGTGACATATTCTCCCAAAAAAACTTCCCAACACTCCCAATATCCTTAGCCTTCAACATCAGCTCCACTCATATGCTTACCCATGAGGTAACATCCCCCTGTTGCCTTGCACCTCCTAGTTTCTTGGCTCTTCATGAACAGATGCAGTTCAGGACTCAAGTGTTCAGCTTCAAGGTTTGTCTGCAGTTCGAATTTGTAGTGACAGACTGGCTTTCATGACAACTTGGTGAACATGCACTCAGTACTAGGCAACAGCTCAGATGGCTGTGCTTCAGCAGAAGCAGCACATGATAGCTCAATAATAATGGCAGAGGACATTGCTACATCTCTGTGTGTCTGGGCAGCAACACCGCATAGCAGAGCATCTTCTAATATGCAGGCAGACAGGACCCACAACCCCTACACAGCAGGCTGCAGAAGATATGGCAAAGGAGTGTCATGACTTTAGGGTTTTTCTTACAGTATAAACTGTGCACGCTGAGCCAGCCTCTTCCAGACCCAAAAGCACAGTGCTGACAAGATAAGGCTGTCTTCTGATGTGCACCTGCCATCAGAGAGGCATCAGTCCTTAAAATTTGGGAAAAAGCCACCAAAATATGCCCAGATCATGCCTTCGGGCAGCCTGCCAAGGACATTATCTACAAAGGAAGACCCTCAGATCCCTACATCCAGTGAGCAGACCAGAAGTAGCATCAAAAGCTGTCTCTGTCATGAACATTACCAGCAAATGTAGAGGTGACAAAAATGAAAGAAGTCACAAAAATGACAGAAGTACTGGCACCAATCTGCTTCACAAAGAGCTAAATGGAGAATAACAAGAATATCTTCTTTGTGGGTGCTGACTGTCCTATGCACACTGCATGAAAGCTGTCCATGGTGCAAACTTGTATCCACACAGATTAGAAGCCCATGTGATATCCACTGAACAGCCATAAATACAGCCAGACAGATTTGGAGGAAATGAAGGTGAAAGAGGTCTTGTGGATGTGAGCTCAATCCACTCACTGGGCCTTGGGAGTCAGGCATTCTTTTTTGAGCCTATTTTATTAAGCAGTATAAGCTTTGATAAACTTCCTTTGCCAAAAACAGTAAACAAAGGCATCCTTCAGTAGAAAGAAACCCTTTTAGCTACTGTAGAAATTACTCTAAGGTCAAGTTGCTTGTATCATCTTTGCATAAAATAATGACAGGTCAATTCGGCAGTAAGAAGAGAGAAAAATTACATAAAATGGTAAACTAATAGTTAGAATGTTTACCAAAAAGGAGGAGGATCTTTAATCCAAGCTTCCTTACAGAAGTAATTTGTAGTTTTGACACTAAACTGTCATTATATAAAACATGCACACAGTTTGGGAAGTAGTCATATATTGCCACCTAACTCTTACTATAGTCACTCCTCCAAGCATGATTTAAAAATAAAGCTGCTTTCCAGGGTCTTAAAAATATGTCAAAAAACCCCCCAAACTCCACCCTGACACTATTTTAATGAAATCTAAAGCACTTTCCAATGATGTTGGGTAGAACCTTGATGTGCCAGAGGATAAACAGTTTCTATTACCTTATTTAAGGCAGTCAGTCATTCAAACTTAAAGCTTTCTGTTTTCTATTCCCTGGTGATTGACCTGTACTTTTACTCTCAATAGAAAGCTTAGTTGCTTTTTTCAGAGCTGCTGGAGCCAGATGCCTACATACTTAATGAATAGAGACCTATGTCCCATTTTCTTGATATTGCTGGCTATCAGCTCTATCAGCTTTTAGATATTACATCTTTTTTAAAAACCGACACATTAGCTTTTCCTTTTCTGTATGTTATTAAACACCAAAGTAGAATATTTATGTAATATTTGTGTGATTTGTGGATTTTGCTTAGTCATTTTAGCACTCTTAGTTAATATCTGCTTTTGATATTGCAGATTTTACATTTCATTTGTTCTCAGTAAATTTATAAAATTCATTCTTAATATTTTTAACTCTAAATAGTCTATATAGACTGTGGCACTGCTACAACATTCCAGAATTTTTGATCTCTTCTGACTGCTTCTCCTTTTTCTGTATGTTGTAGTTTTGAAAAAATATTTTTAATGCCATTTTCAAATCTCACTTGAACTGAGGTGGTTATTTTACTGGAGTAGTCTTTCATGAGCATAAAATTGTGGGAGGCTTTGACATTTCATAAAGTATTTTTAAATAATTCCCAATCATAATTCATGCTTTTATGTTTCAGTATTTCCTCCCACTTGATTTTTTCCATAACTGTTTTCAACTGTGTAAAATTACCCTTTTCAAAGAATCAAGTCTATGTTTTAACTGGTCAGGATATTGCTTTGCTACTATTCATTTTCAGGCTGAACTCAATGTATTGTCTCAGAAGACTGCCCTTTAGCAGAGTTCGAAGCCATAGAGAGTGTACAAGGACTCTTTAGAATGATGCAATGTGTGATATTTCATATGCTGTGTTCGTAGTGCGAGACAGTTCTTAGGGTCATGTTCTTTCAGTCAGCACAGAATAGTATTTCACGCAATCATCAGTTTACAATTTGTTTGAAATAAATATATTGTCGAAAGGAACAGATTTTGAATTTGCTAACATGAAGTGTACTTTTTGGGAGCACCTTTATTTAAATGATTTCTGAATTATACAAATGATGAATGGACTTTAATTAGGAAATCCTGAACACCTTCCATTGGTCCTATAAAATGCAATAGCATTTGCACTTTTTTTTTAAAATCCACCGTGTCCTGAGGTTTTACATACAGCCTAGGAAGTGAGAAATTTGTGTGCATAAGACAAAAGTGAAATAACTTATTCATTCAAATAATTAAATTTCTTTTGCCTAAGGTGTTTTCTACTTTAAATTTTTATCTTAGGGCTCTGTCTATACAGTCTGAAAAAGAAATATTTTGAATATCTGAACTCTTTATCCCCATTCTCTTTGTGTGATTTTGGTTCCTGAAGAACATTAATACAAGTCTGAAATCCTCTATTCAGGCAAATATGAAATGAAAATCCAGTTCTGATTCAGTTTTTGGGGATGCACAGTAGAAAGCATTTCATCCTGCTGGGCCCTGCATCTCAAGATAAACCATCAGCACGTAGCCAATTAGCAGAAGGCTAAACAATTTTCTGGTCCTTTTCTGGTGTTTTTGGTAGGTGGGCAAACAGGATGGTGGAGAAGAGATGCTTAAAGCTTAGAGCTAAAGGTAGTGATGCTTCTGAAGATCAGGGAAAGTTATGAGATACCAGGATCTGCCTGTCTAATTTGCCACTATATGCAGATGGATTAGTTTATTGGATGTGAAGATTCAGCTAGCCAGCTGGTTTGAATCCCCAAACTTAGCAGGGGAAGAGGTTGCTAAGAGGAAACCACAGTGTAAATTGGCCACCCATTCATCCAGTTTCTTTCTTTCTACCTGTTTAGAAACCAGAAAACAAGTCCACCTACCTTAACTAGTATCTCCATTTTCATGACACTAATCTTAGTCCTTAACCATCTTCCCTCATCCTACTGCAAGCAAGGTGCACCAGGAGCACAACCCTTCTCTGCTGACTTCCAGGCCACAAACAGGTTTCCGAGGTCCTATGAACTGTTTAAGTCTCCTTCAGGTAAATGAAATGTGAAAGAGGAAGACTGCAGAAGAAAAGTATCAGACAGGATCCATTAAGCAGGTGCAAGTTGCAGGATGGTTTCCACCATGCAACTGTACCAGGTTCAACAAGGTGAAGTGCTGGGTCCTGCCTAGGGGTGGGGAGAGGAATGGCTAATGGCAACTCACAGTGCAGGAAAATATCTAGAAACTCTCAAGATTTAAATACTTACTTTCCTTTTTTTAGAGTGATTTTTCTGATAGTGACAAAACCTCCCTTTTTTGTCAGTTCCACTCTCAATCCTTTTCTGCTGTGGCAAGAGAAAGGCAAAGAGGAGTGCCAGGGTACCCATTTCTAGGATACCCTTCCTTGAGGGCATGATGCAGCAGATAAAGAAGGTAGTTTATGGAGAAAAAGACAAAAAAATACCTGACAACTCATGACAACTCATGTCCAGAAAAAGCGCTCAAAGTTACTAGGTGTGGAAGAGAGCAATATTTACATCTGGAGGATCATGCAGTATCTATGCTGCCACAGTGGCAATGGTGCTACAAGTGACACAAAAGTACAACATAGTTCCATTGGCAGGTCCTTGGGCATCCTCTGCTCAGCGTTTGTGATGGCCATTGCTGTGGAGGACCAAGCTCTCCCACTGTCTCTGCATATGGATCACCAAGGACAATTTGGTGTCAAAGACCTGAGACCCTCAGCTTTTTTCCCTTTTCCCCTCCATTTGAAAGACTGAACACATCTAACGTTCCTTCACCAACCACTGTCAGTAATGGAAAAAAGACTTTGCAGGCTGAGACTTGGCAGCCATTTAGGCAGGAACTGGAAGGAAGTAAAAACCCTATAGATATCTTATAGGGGTGGAATGGGGGAGCGAGCATATGAGAACTGAAAAAAATCAAACATTTCATTATTATACAGAATATCTTTATTAGTTAGCATTCAACTTCATTGTAACTCCATTTTATCACTGTTTACAGTGCTGGACATATACCTTGATCATAGGCCTCCTTTAAAGGGGAAGGGATGACATCCTGGATGCAGGCAATCTCCCAGATGAGCTGGAAGAGGATATGTAGAGGTTGGAGGTGTGGGGAGGGAATAAGGCGCATAATCACAGAGTTTATCCCCAGCATGACTCTTTTGAAACTCATCTATGCCAGCTGTAAACCTGATACAAACTTAGTATATGGGGGGAGGGGAGAAAGTGGGACATTTGCAGTTAAAACCCTTTTTTTCCCTCTCAAAAAAAGCTGTACAGGTGCAAGTAAATATATTTGATTAAACAGGCACAGTGCATATTGCTTCTGCTGAAATAGACTAGTTTATAGAACAGATTTGCTTATATCATTTAATCTCAACTTTATAGAACTATTTAAATCAGGCCTAACTGGAAACCATCCTTAAGTGCTATGCATTGTAGGCCATTTTTCTGCCATCTTCTAAATATATTCACTTATACCTTACAAATAAAATTATGTTATTTCCAGGCTTGCTATCACAATTCATTTCTATGTTGTAAAGAATTTGAACAGAATGTTACAGAATTTGAACATTTCTCATCATTCAGAAGCTGAATATTACAGCTATATATAGGATATATTTTATCCTAATTAAATATATGTCAATGGAAATGAACTAGCAAACAACTTGAATTTGTGTGTTGGATTATGAACCATATTTAAAATAAAAGTTTTCAAATTGAGTTATATTTGTGTGTGAACATGCAAAAAATTTGGGAAAGACAATGTCAAAGAGAAACTTTTTATTTTAAATATGTAAGTGGAAATGTTACACTTTATAGTTTCCATGGTATATGAAAAGAAAGAGGCTGGTAAATGTTGTTATTTATTGATATTGTCTGAAAAGACATCTTGATCAAGACAGGATGCTTTTTAAATCTTTGCGGATAACTGGGTTTATAGGGTTGGAAAAAATGTTAATTTTTTTAATGTATTTTTTTATCACTGACTCTTGTATGATTATCACTAAATCTTGAAAGTGTCCTTGTGAGTTTACATGTATACAAGCACAAGAAACTTACTCTTCCAAAACTCCACTACACACATTTAAATAAAAGACTGTTTTGTTCTCTGTATGATTTACCTTGCCTATGAATGAAAGCTCTACATTAAATGTAATCGAATTCTGCCATTTGTTTTGAAAAAGCATCTGACTAACTAAACTATATATCAGAACTTAACACTGACTTTTTCCCTCTAAAAATTGCAAGTCCTTTCAAAAGATTAACAAAATACATATTTCAGGGATAAATGAGTAGGAAGTTTAACATGAACAATGTCAAAAAAAGAAAAATCTCTATTACACAGAAATCAGAATGACTAAAAATGAGTCTGATTCCACAACAGCAGCTGAAATGAAAATGTGGGAAAGAAGGCAGAGAGAAAATAATTTTGTAAAGCTGATCCTAACTGAAGTTCTAGAAGAAGGCTTTTGTACACAGGTATTGTGAGTGAATACTACTGGACTGTGTAAAAAAATGAAACTTTGAAATAGTTGTTTTGCCTTTTAAAATTCCAATTAAAATGTTAATGAAGAGTTACATATCGATTGTGTTTCAGTAATGTCAAATCCTGACATTATGTTTTGTGTACCCATGAAAAATAAATAAAAGCTGGGTCCAAAATCTGAACCTAGAATTCTAATTCAAAGTGCCTTATTGTTGTATAATTCAACATACAAGAATGAAGGAATTAAATCAGCAACTTCTGGTAATGCATGAACTGGTACAAACCATATTTTATTCACCCAGTTTTCTGAAGTACTAAAAGTTGTTGAAAGAAGCAAACACATATTTTTATCGCTAACAGATTAAGTCAGAATATGCATATATAAGTGGTGCAACTGACTAGAAAAAATTCTATTTCATATATTCACAACCTGAGAGTTTAATTCACGCTTTTTTGAATAACAGTAACTTATTTCCAAGCATACGTTTCATTGGAGCTGGAAACAAGAAACATGACTTGTGTTCTTTTGAAGATTATTAGTATTTATTGCAAGCCTAAGAATTATTCCCTTGGAAAAATACACAATCCTCTTAATTCCAAAATACTTTGGATTGTGGCTTTACTGCTACCACCATTACAGTGCAGAGGAATTCCATTTATTTGACACTAAAAAAGAAAAGTAATTTAAATTAGACCCCAAACTCCTGAAACGACCCCAGTCCAGCTTCTCAAAGTAGATACGCACTGTGCTTCAATTTTATCAATTTGCAAGCAAAAAGTAGTCACTGATGTAAGAAAATGGCCACTAATGAGCGATAAAAGCTGTAATTATTCTATAATCTTTGTTAAACTAATACAGAAAGCTTTGAATTTTATGCGAAAATTATAGAAAAAAAGTTAGACTAATCTGAGGCAAATGAAAATGTTGTTTTTTGAAAAATAAGCTGTGATGGGAACAAATCAACCTGTTTCCAGTAGTTCTCACAGTAAATAAAATATGCTTTTTTTTTTTTAAGGAGCAAGTGAGTCCTGCATAGAAAGCTGAAAGAAAGCCGAAAGAAATAATAAACTCACAAAGACAGAAGAGTTTCAGAAAATAATAAATTTTTAAATTAATATTTTTAAAAGGAAATGATAAAAGATATTCCATAGGTCAAATGTACTCCAAATGAGATGTGGCAAAGCTCTTTTGAAGACCTCTTCCTCTGATATGCTCTTAACAACACTAATATGATAAAACATGTAGTTCTTCTCTAATTTGTACCTGTGTGTGTCACATAAAATGCTGGATACAAAGCAAAAATATCAGAAAGATTGAATTCATTCTTGATCCCTTGAGAGTTGCTTCAGATAAAATGCTAGAGACAAGCAATGATGAGGCATGGGGTCTCTTTCCATTACAATGTCTCAGTCTCTCAATTCAATCTCACTACTATTTTTTTGGTTTTGTTCTTTGTGCCATGATATTTATATTGCACAATAGTTTCTCAACACACTTCACACCCAAATTCCAGTCAATAACTTTTAGAACACAGAAACCATGAGTTTCTGAAAATTTCATGCAAGAGCAGGAAAATAAATTCTATTTTCCTTACTTTCTCAGTTGTAGTCACTCTTTTTTTCCTAATCCTAACATGCCATCATTTACATCCATGGAGATGTCTGAGAAATCAACAGGAACCTCTGATGAATGAAAAAATTCATGTAGCTTTCTACAAGGACTTGTATGATTCAAAACTTGCTTCTTTGTAGCTGAACCTACTTAATATAAACATGCTTTCTCACTTTTCCAGCCTTCTTTTCCACTGCATCATAACGCCTAGATGACCAGTAAGCATAACCTTTCCTTTTGCATAGTGCTTATTGCAATATTGCTTTTTCCATGGTTTTACCCTAACTGGAATGTCGCAGCGGGGATTACTGCAACAAGCATATTTCAAACCAGGAGTCCCGTGGAAAGCGAAGTATATATGGACAGATTCGTGGTAGATGTTTCAGAGATGTTTATTTCTCCAGCCGCATGGCCGGGGCTCAGCTCAGGAACTCTGCAGTCCCGGGACCTGAGGGTCCTTGGCCACACCGGGGAACACAAAACAACCAATGGGAAATGAGACTGACCAGGGGCAGGGAGACCCCGTGTCTCCCCTCAGGGCCCCTTTCCCAGGGCTACATGGCAGGGGAGGGACCCCAACATCCCACCCGTTTTATTTTAACAAAAGGAGAATGAAAACAACTGGATAAACATAACAAGAACAGTTTCAAAACAAAACAAGCCACCCTCCTGAGTCTTTAAATGTCCAAACAGATTCTCTGGAACATCCTAAGGCTGACAGAAGGGAGACAGGACTCTCCAGGCATGCTTTGTGGGGAAACTGAGGCAGGAGAGGATTTAATTTCTTCCCTCCCCCTTTTCATCCCCCCCTCAGTACCGGAGAGGAATTGTAGGGAAATGGAATTGTATAGGGAAGCCATGGGGTGAAAAACGGATTAGGAATAAACGGGATAGGGTAAACTTAGGAAGGGGTTCATATTGGGTATAGGGTAAAAGGGGGAAGTAGGCTGTGGGTAGGGAAATTGCTGGGATGGATATGGTTTATAATTTTGTGCATAACGGCTGCCTTTGACTGGAATACCTCCAGGCCCAGTAACATTTGCTGCTTGTAAACCCTTCTTTCCTTGCACTATATCAAACTGCACAACTTCTCCATCTCCTACACTTTGCAGGTAATTTTTAGGGTTATTTCTTTTAATGGCAGTTCTATGGATGAATAGATCTTCCCCTGTATCATCTCGTGTTATAAATCCATAGTTGTTTTTGACATTGTACCATTTCACAGTTCCTGTGATTTTCGTGGCTATAACTCCTCCTATCACGTGCTTGCGTGTTCGTCGTGGCTGCTGGTCCCGCGTGGCCGCCGCCTCGCCGACTCCGACGTCTCGGCCGGGCCCCCGCGTTGGGGCTGCTCCGCGCTCTCCGAGCGGCGCTGCTCCGGCGTGTCTGGGCTCTGCGTGGCCCTGCATTGCCATTGCCCCTGGCTCCGTGCCCTGTGAGTGGTTCCGCTCCACAAACTCCACGCTGCTTTGAGTGCGGCCCCGTTCCGGCTCGGCGCTGCGCGGCTTCTCGTGTCGCTGTGGAAACCGCCGCTTCTCCCTCCGCAGGGCTCTCCGAGCCGTGTGCTCAGAGCGGGCTGCCACGCTGATGCCGGTTCCTGGCTGCTCGTGGCCCACGGCACCCGCGGCGCCTGCGGCATCGCTCCCTCACTCGCGGCCGCGTGGCCGGGGACCCCGAGACAGGGATGGGGTCCGCGATAAGGCGCGCGTTCCCGAGGGGGCCGGGCGCATCCAGCGCAGGCACCTCCACCGGCACGGCTGCAGTCATGTGCTCCTGGGATGGCGGCCGCACGGGCTCGGCCATGGGATTAGTATGATCCTCTGCTTTAGGGGTAATGGGACCATATAAATGCTCCTCGAGAGCTTCCCTGATTATAAGGTATGCACAGAAAGCTTCTCTTTGATCCCATACTTTATCCCAGATCTCCTCCCAGAAACACCCCTCACAAGATACAGGAGGTTCGATATCAAAAAGTAAGTCTCGAGAAATACAGGAGAACCTTTTGAAAAGCCAGATGAAAAAGTGTTCTAGATCTCCCGGTTGCATTACTTTTTTGTTTTGTTGTTCAAGGATTCCTTTTACTTCTAGATACATTTTTCTCTGTGGCTCAGAGAGCCCCATTTCCCACGATTCTTCCATAGTCCAGAGAGAATATCCAAACCAAGATGAGAAGAGAGAGGTCTAGAGTGGTTATTTTACTCACGAATTGTCCTCAGGGATCGGTGTCTTGCTCGCATTCCTCCACCAGTTTGTCGCAGCGGGGATTACTGCAACAAGTATATTTCAAACCAGGAGTCCCGGGAAACGAAGTATATATGGACAGATTCGTGGTAGATGTTTCAGAGATGTTTATTTCTCCAGCCGCATGGCTGGGGCTCAGCTCAGGAACTCTGCAGTCCCGGGACCCCAGGGTCCTTGGCCACCCCGGGGAACACAAACCAACCAATGGCGAACAAAGGTGACCAGGGGCAGGGAAACCCCGTGTCTCCCCTCAGGGCCCCTTTCCCAGGGCTCCATGGCAGGGGAGGGACCCCAACACTGGAACCTAAACACCACATAGCCACTCACATTGCTCACTCCTTCTCACTGGGATGGGGGAAGAGGATTGAAAGGGTAAAAGTGAGAAAACTCATGGGCTGAGATAAGAAATTTAGTATTTTGATAATAATAATAATATTGATAATAGTATTTCAAGGAAAATGAAAACAACAATGATGGATAAATACAACCCAAGAAAAACAAGTGACACAAATGCAAACTGTTGCTCACCACCAAACAACTGATGCCTAGTTAGTCACCAAGCTGCAACAGTGTTACCTCTCCCTACTTAGCAATGCAACAGAACAAGGAATAAATAGTTTTTGCTGCTAAAAACTAGAAATATATATTGGATAGTTACTAGCCAAAATATAAAAATTACATTAACTTCATGTATTATTCTTGAGCGGTTTATCTACATCAATGGTAGGAGTGTAAAATTCATATATATGCCAAAACTAATGAAGGGTTCCAATTATATGTCTTTAACCCCATGTTTCAAGAATAGGCATAGATTTTCATTGCTCTGATAGCTTCTGTATTCTTGGTGGCTTCCTGGTGAAGAAATAATTCCAACATGCATCTTTAGACACCAGTTTAGGCAACAAACTCAGATGCAGAGTGAAGCTCATGAGGTGCTCTGTGGAGTCAGGGAAGGAGACGGAGTTCTCCAGAAAGCTGCTCAGAGCAGACACCTGACTGACTCATTTGCATTGTGAAGGAAAACATCTCCCCCTCTCTTCCCTGCTTATCATAACAGCAGTATGACATACTGATAAAAGTATGGTAAGCCAATCAATACCAATCTCTCTCATAATATCTTATTTTAAGATTTTTTACCTATAATCCTTTGATTTCACTCCCCACAATTGTGAATAATCTCTTTAACCCTCATTGTGAGGAAAAAAACCTCAAGTGCAATGATATACAATTACTAAATATTTAATGTCTCTTTTTTGTATTGTTGTCCAATTATTTCTATGCTCCTTTTACTCAAATCCCTCCAAGTAATTTCTAAACCTCTAATTCCTAATTCCAAGTGTGTTACACAATTTAATTATATACAATGTGAATGTATTAAGCATTCCTAAGGAAAAAGAATGAGAAAGAGAGATAGAAGGAGAGGGGGACAGAACTGGGGATGGGGAGAGGGAGTCAGAGAAAGAGGGAGCTGGGAGCGAGAGAGGAAAAAGGGAGAGGGTGACAGCTGGTGATATGATGCAGCTGAATATCAGATGTTGGAGTCTATTAGACAACAAGCAGAACACCAGACATGTATCCTGGAAGCTTTCCAGTTGCCCAGGGGCCACAGAGCCTAATTTTTACATTCCATCATCAGCATGCTCACTTCACTTCTCTCATGGTCTGACTACTTAGATGGGAAGCATTATAATGGTAACAAATTTTCTTCACTTGGTACACAGTAAAATTTGTATACTGCACTTGTGGGAGAAAGCTTTCAGAACTGATGGAGTTTGAACTTTCACATGTAACCTATTTGTTGGAATGGCCAGATTCTTTGGCACGTAACCTGAAGTTGTGTAAGCAGGCCTTTCTACAGGGAGTATATTTCTTTTGTAGCTCCTTTATAATATACATACAAATATATCTCAAGTAAGGCATTTCAAAACTAGGACTCAGAACAATTATTTTAAAAAAATGCAGCCCAGCTGTATAAGGAATACTAATTTGAAAGCAAAATTACTCTAAGGTGGTTTTTTTTTCATAGTTATAACAGCTAAAGCATATAAACCCATTAAAAAAAAAAAAAAAGGAAAAAAAAAGGGAAAAAAAAAAGGTGTAGAAAACAAGACTATGCATTAGGAACTTTCTGAAGCTAACCAGAAAATCCAAGAGTCCAAAGAATTTTTCTGAACATGATTTAGTCAATGAAATTTACCATGCAAAATGAAAACACCTGCAAAAGGAAATACTTTTAAGATTCAGAGAAGGCAAATAATTCCTATACTCTAGCTACTCATTTTGATCAAACATGCTACAAGCTCAAAAAATTTTCTGGGAAAGTAGGATATCTCTCTAGATCCCTGCAGACTATATTCACTCAGCTAAACTCCACTATGGGTCTGCTCTCCCCTTTACCTTGAGAGAGTAAAATAACCTAAACATATAAAATGGTATTTAGAAAAAATGATATTTTGCATCTTATATAAGGAGTACACCAATTCTAAGTCAGTGGTGAATGAAAAAAATCCTGAATATACATATATGTACTTTTGTTAGCATTTCTGAAGGGAGATGGAACCTTCTCCCTTCAGACATAATTATCACATTTGAGAAAAAAATAGAGTTTTGAATGAGACCTTTATTTACAGCCTACAGAAACTTTTTAGTCATTTACAACCTCCAAGCAATACATAGGGATGAATGGTTTGATGCCAACCTTTCAAATATAAGTAATTAATTCAACAATTAATTTTCTGCATTCTACAGTTCATGCTCAGGAACAGATATCTTTCTCTATTCTTAATGCTAAACTGTCAACTAACCTCATTAATGGCATTTTATGTCATTCTTTTATTTCTCTTATGAAGGTTTTTGATAATAGAAGGGCAAGAGAAGATTTATTCTATCAGTCTGCTCCTAAAATACATTTAAAACAACAATTTAGATTCTCTGAAGACACAAAACATTAATGAATGCAATCCATTTCTTGATGGGAAACTTTAAAGGTCAATGTAAAACATGTAATGAATTTCTTCAGGTAAGTGAGAGAAGTCAAACTCAAGTTTCCAGGCAATTACACACAATCAAATATTCCCACTCTAGATTCTTGAAGAACAGTGAAGATACAGTATTCTGTAAAAAATGCCATCAGAGCTATCATGATAGGAGGATGATCATGAGGCTCTTTTTTTTTTAATCTCAGATATTACTCAGAGAAATATAACGAAAAACCTTGCCCCAGACTTTGGAATGATACATTGCTCTTACTACACACAAGTTCTCTGACTCAGAGTCAGAGACCACAGGGCTAACAGATACCTATCATAAGAAGCCTTATTCTGTTCAACTTCCTAATGGTAGTAATAATAATTACAATAATATTCTGCAAAGTTTGTGTTTATATCTTAAAAAAAATCACAGTTTGAGAGAATAAATTTATATTCAAGTGTCCAAAATAAAGAGAAAAACAAAACCCCTTCACTACCAAGTTTCATTTAATGAAGTATAGCCATCCACTCTAACAACTTGGAGGAACTATCTACTTGTAGGGACTATTTAATGAGATAACTGCAATCTATTTTGGAAAAGATTTTTATTTGTATTCTCAAAAATATATAAAAATTACAGAAGAAATAGCCAACCTGTTTCTTGCTTCCTATTTGGGATTGTCTTTGTACAAGAAAGTCATCACAGGGCAAATTCCCCTCACCTGTTAGAAGCTCCTCTTGTATCTCTCCCTCCTGGCAATGGCTTGTAAAAACTTTTTGGAACCACTCCTGTGATACTGTGTGTTTTTACACAGAGGTGTCAAACATACTGCTTGCTCTCCCTTGGTCTCCCACTCAGAAGCCCTGGCCCACCTGGGAGATCAACTGCAAGCTACTGGACAGCTGTGGGACCTTCATTTGATGCGCTTTCCTTAGGCATCCTACAGAGGTTGCACTAAGATGGGCATACCATCCTGAGTTGCCCTGGCCCCCAAGACTCACACCTGCTCCTTCTGCTTCTAAAGACACATTTCTTCTTAACCTCACAGCTCTAAACCCTTAATTATATTCTTCTCTCCTTTACATCCTTGCACCTTTCAGGCAATAAAACTCACCTGGGATTTTGGTACTTTTTTTTAGGAATCCTACAGATTTCAGGAAGGAAAGGAAAGAGGAAAGAGGAAAGAGGAAAGAGGAAAGAGGAAAGAGGAAAGGGGAAAAGAGGAAAGAGGAAAGGGGAAAAGAAAGAGGAAAGGAAAGGAAAGGAAAGGAAAGGAAAGGAAAGGAAAGGAAAGGAAAGGAAAGGAAAGGAAAGGAAAGGAAAGGAAAGGAAAGGAAAGGAAAGGAAAGGAAAGGAAAGGAAAGGAAAGGAAAGGAAAGGAAAGGAAAGGAAAGGAAAGGAAAGGAAAGGAAAGGAAAGGAAAGGAAAGGAAAGGAGAAAGGAAAACAAAAAGAAATGCCTACCCTCATGATTCACTTCAATGTTATCATGTTATCTCCTCTGCCTCCTACCTCCAGCAACACAAAGGGAAAGGGAACTACTGATAATAACCATGACAGATGACTTCTGTCATGTCTCCTGATATTTCTCCTTAACTAGAGATGGAAATCTATGAATCTCTGGCCATAGTGTTTAAACACATCATTTGGCCATCATTCTCTTGAGTAAGGTCTTTAAATGTGTTAAAGATCATTTTAACATACTGAAATTGTAGCATGGCATCGCCTTTTACTGATCCTGATTAGACAGCTTACTTAACATAAAAATCCTGTTGGAAAGACAGTTATATTCCCCATGCCAAAAAAATGCATGGAAAATATGGATCTAATTTTTCAGGTTTTATGGTTATTATTCATCTGGAAAAAAATTAAAAATAAGGGGGGGAAAGCAGTTAAGAGGAAGAAGATAAAAAACCCAAAAACTTTACAAAAACAACAGAAAGCTGTCATGTTTTGAGAAAACCTTGTCGTCCTACTGCTGAGTCAATTAAGAAAATTAGCTAGAAAATCTGCACTCCCAGACATCTTCCCACCTTTCTTTTCAAACTACTATTGATGAAACTCTTAGAGAATGGGAATTCTAAATTCACTCACATTCCAAAGCTTTGTGAAAAATATGAATCCTTTCTTGATATCAGCATCTCAATTTTCAATTTGTATGAAAAACCTGAGTGATAAGATCTCCTGAAAAACAGCAAACTGCAAATTGTAACTGGATTCAGGCACTTGGAATAAAACTCTTTTATGGTAAATGATTTTAGGAATCATATTGGATGAAGATTTAATAAAATTATTGCAAAAGAGATTTTAATTCTGATAGAAGAAGCTTACTTCATGTAACATTTTTCTAAAGCAAAGGTACAATTGAAATCATCCCCAGGAAGAGCTAATAAAGAGATGTTTTGTTTAATTTTCATAATATGTCCATTTTCCCTGTGACATGACCTTAAATGGATAGTGCAGTATAACCTACAAGAAAGGGGAGATCATTACAGAATAGTCCCCTGAAATTTCTGTATCAATATTTGGTTTCTTTCATAGAATATTTTTAAGTTGATGATTCTATAAACTCAGGGGGTTTTACCTAATTTGGGACATATTTCTTAAGACAAACTTTATAACACAATTTTAAGCTAGTTCATAATTCTTTAAAAAGGATCAGAACTCCAAAAGAAGTGGAGACTTACACAAAAAGCAGGGAAATCCTCAGTATAACTCATTAAAAGAACTAAGAGTCACTAGCTAGTGCCCATTTCAAAACCGTAATTCAAACCAATAGGAGTAATATTCCAAGTGCAAATGCAGTCATTTAGACTAAAATATGTTTATTTGTTAAAAAAAATTATCTAATGAAACACTCTTTAATATTTAAATAAGATTCCGTGGTTCTGCTTACCACATCTACTAGTGGGAAATACCTTACATTTGTTCTCGACTTTTAAATCAGTATTCACGTTACCAATAAATTTAAAGAAAGGAAAAATTTCTAAATGCCATTAACTAGGAATTACCAACAAAACTGCATAACTTTCAGAAGCTTCATCTTGATTTTACCCTCCCCCCTTATTTTGAGATATTTATGCTATAATTACATTCAGAATCCCAAAGACATCCATTTAAAACAAGGGATGAACTACAGCATATTAGACCAAAAATTGTCAGGTAAAACCAAACAGTTTTATTTTACATAAGGTATTCCTGAGATTTTTTTGGCACAAAGGAGCCCATTTTTAATTTAAAAACCGAATTTTTGACACAGAGATGCTCATATTAAATTTAGAAACCAATAGAGCAAACCTGTCTGTTTTTCTAGCCTCTGCAGTGTTTTTTTCTTCTTTGTCATGTAGAGTAAAATTGCTTGAGCCTTTCCATGAATCCCATATTTTGCTTCCTCATAACTCAGCATCATTGCTCTGCTACTGGTAAGGCTACCCACGGCTTTGTCTTCCCTCCCAACTGCTGAGCCTGAAGGTGCTGCCTTGCAGTCACTTATCCATTCCCTGGTAATCTGCAAGAATTTGCAAGCAAGAAGAGGGCCAGCCTACAGAGAGTGTGCCACAGGCAGACCAACCTTCTCTGTGTGTCCTCTGGGTGCATTCAGAGCCCTATATAAAGCCTTCTTTTGGTTTTTATTTACTTATATCCAGGGCCCAAATTCTACATTAAGGGCATAAGAAACATTAAAGAGAAATCTTTGATAATAGTTCAAGGGAAAAGGTAGATAAAAGCACATGCTTTCATAGGGTCTTCTTTCTACCATCTGTAAACTATCATACACACTAGTGGAATCACTTTAATTTGATCATGTGAACATTTCATAGGCACTCATTAAGCGAAATTTTAGCCTTGTGTAAGTTTTCTTTTAAGTTTTGTTGAATACTGAAGGCCATTTGAGCTGTTATATTGTGACTCTAAACTATTATGTGTACAGATAGTAGAGAAATAAAACTGTGTAGAGAAGTTCGGTAATTATCTTCATATAGACCTATTCAGATCCATTTACAGAAGCAGGGGCCTGAAATAAAATGAAAATATGTTTTGGTTAATAAAAAGCATCAATTCCTGGATGCCTTTTAGCAATGTATTTAAGTTCAGGCTGTATGAACAAATATGATTTTGGCATAATATATAATTTGCAATTTATTATAGATAGGCTCTTATATCTTACATAATATTTATATGTATACTACAAAAAAAGGGGAAGAGATAAACAAATATTAAAACCCATTGTTATATAATGCTTCAACAGCAATAAAAGAAGTTTGCGGTTTTTTTAGCTCGCCCACAGTAATTTTAAACTTGACACAGGCAAAGTATACATTTGTATTATTTTACATTCCTATACTTATTGACAATAAACTTATTTAAATCTTTCCACTTCAACAATTAACATTTTAAATATTATTTATGAATAGCACCACTAAATAATTTTGAGAAGTGAGTCTGCTCTAAATCCCTCCAATTGGTTATTTGAGATGAAACATTTACTGAGTTACAGTACAGGTCCTTTCACTTTGGCATGACACTACAAGATGCTGTTAAAAATATCTTTAAAATATAACCACTATTCTTCTGTCCAAGATTATGAACAAAGCTGAGTATATCTAAGCCTGAGAAATTAATGAAAGAGAACGAAGTGTCAGCTGTTTAAGGCTACAGATTTCTGGTGCTGGCTAGGTAGTTGGCAATGTGTTGAACTATGCAGCATAACACATGTGTGCAGCTGGTGTAGCAAACTACCATTTGACATCTTCTTTATTGTGTCTTGGCAGATCTACATTCCTTAGTGATGGGGTTTTAGTTTAGTCTAAGGTTTTTTTTCCTGTTAAAGGAATTTTCTCCCATATGCATGTTGCTAGGGGACAAATAGCTGCACTTAAGAAAGACAAAAAGGGGAGTGGGGTGGGCCTGGCTACTCCTTTGTCTACACCTGGGTGTGGGGGCAGTTCGCTCTGAGCGTCCGGAGAGAGAAGCTGCAGAGAAAGGAGCTGCTGCTTCTTTCTTTTGGCCGCTTTTTTCTTCCTGCTGGAAACAACGCCGGAACCCCAAAAGCCACTTTTCCTGCCCTGCTGGAGGCCGAGCTGTGGCTGCCCTGCCCCGCTGCTGCTGCTTCGAGCTTTCGCTACGCTGTAGCCCTGCTCGCCCTGCCTGCCTGGGCATCCGTGGGGTTTTTCCCATCTGGATACATCTCGTCTGCCACCCGGGATTTGTGCTCATCCCTGCCGCTCCAGCCTGCCGTTCTAGCCTGCCGCTCCAGCCTGCCGTTCCAGCCTGCTGTTCCTGAGAGTCCGGGATCGGCTGCCCAGGGGTTTGTGAAGCCTTTGTTCCATCCCTTCCCGGGATCCCAGGCCGCCATTGCCCGCGTGTTTCCCGAGCTCGCTCCGGAGCGCCCCCTGCAGCCGCGGGGGAACCATCGCACCTGCCCTGCTCACCGGGAGCCGCCAGCGCCCCTGCCGGCTGCGAGCGGAACTGCACCCGAGGGGAAAGGGCCCGACAGCCGAGAAGGCTGGCACTGGGTTTGTGTGTGCTGCTACTGCCAGAGTTGTTGTTGTTTTGTTTGACTGGTTATATACATATACATATATATATATATATATATAGTAAAGAACTGTTATTCCTATTTCCCACATCTTTGCCTAAAGGCCCTTGATTTCAAAATATAATAACTTAGAGGGAAAAGGGGTTATATCTGCCACTTCAAAGGGGGGCTTCTGCCTTCCTTAGCAGACACCTGTCTTTCAAAACCGAGACACTTAGTAATGTTACAAGGATTGTTAGATACCAGCAGCAAAATGCAACAACAGCAATTTTACAGAAGAAAATATCATATAGATGCAATTACAGAATTATCAAAAAAATGGCCAATTTCTGAGCCAATATATATTAGCAAGGTTCATCTAAGGTGAAAGGAAGGATAGCCACTATGCTATCTTCCTTTATGTTAAAGGAAGAGGTGACATTACAGCTAATGGAAAATGCTATCAGTACCCTGTCGCCAGGAAAATGAACAATACTGTAAGATTTTCAATTCAGGAATTGTTCCTTTTTCTAGTTGTAGAATATCTATCACATTTCTGGCAAGTACTGAAATATGGATAAGAAAAAGCTCCTGCCTATGTTAAGAAGCTGAATTCATACTGAAAACAGCAATTGCTTCCCTAGGTCAGGTAAGACAGCAGATCATGCAATTGAATAGACAGTATCCTAAAGAACAATTTCATACCTAAGAATCTTGTTTTATTTAAAATAAAACAAATACTCAGACCCCTATAATCCTAGTTTTAGAGAAAATACTGCAAATATAAATCAATTTACAGTAAAGATTGAAAAGCAAGAAGGCAAATATAACCAAGCTGTAAAGAAAACCCTACTCTCATTTTGTTCACTCATTCTGTTCTTTAGGGGATCTGCCTTGCAAATGCTGAATACTTGGAGCTTGATATGTTTTATGTGAACCAAACTTTTCATATAGGTATTGAAAATTGTCTTTCCCAGTCTATGAAAAATTTAATCATTTCCACACCAAGACAGTTCTCTCAAGATTAAAAACTCAAGTTCCCTCTTTTAAAATAGACTGGAATGCCATAAAAAATAATACTTAGAAGAAAAAACTAAATTGAATTACTAGCATTTACTTATCTCTGCTTAAACCTCAGGTTTATGGTGCAGGTCCTGTAGCACATTAGAATATTACAGCTATTAATCAATGTCTATATGTTTTAAAATGAGCACAAAGGACCCTGCATCAGGGAATGATCTGCTTAATTTTTTCTGCACACCCACCTAAACATCCTTTTACTCTGCAAAAAATGGGCTTTTGTCACTCAGCCCTCTGGTCTTGAAGATCCATGTCCTGAAATCTATGAGCTCTGGTGATGGATTTCTTCTCCTGTTGGCTAGAAGGCATGGATGCCCCTCACAGAGTGGCTGCAGAAGGACTTCCCACTGCCCTAGCACCTTGAGGCCATTGGGACACCCAAGGGTTCTCTGTCTTCTATGGCTAAAGCTGCCATACTCCTCTGTCACATCATTTCTGGCTGTGGGCTGATGAAATTTCCTCCCTGAAGAGTTGAGTGGTGGTGTTTGCCCTGTCTCCCTTCCTTCCAGGCATGGCTGCTGACATCCTCAGCTGAAAGTCTTACCCAGGGGTCTTCAATGGCCACTTGCTCTTCACATGAAAAGTACCTGTGCTTAAAACCTGTGCATGAAACCAAAAAAGCTATGGAATTCTAGGTCAATTCTCCTTACAGACATTAAAACACAGCATGGCAGCTGTTCAGATATTTTTATGGAGCAGAAAGAAACAACAAAGTTGACTCAAACACAAGCAGCCTCTTCAAATTTTTAAGAATAAACTCAAATTTTGTCCATAAGCCTTCAATGGAAGCTATAAATACAGAGCTTCCTAAACCATACCAGAAGATATTGCCAGGGCCCTGTGGGCTCCAGGCCCTCCTGTCCCTGCCCTCCTCCCCTAGGGCTCCCTTATCCTGCCCAGGACCCCCTGTCTTTTCCCCAGCAGCAACCACTCCTTGCCCTTGTGTCAATAAAGAGTTAAAAGGCTGAGTATGAGATCAAAATTATCACAATGTAAATGTAGAATGAAGCAGTATATTTTAGAAGAAACTGATACTTTGAGAAAAGGAAAAGGAAAAGGAAAAGGAAAAGGAAAGGAAAAAGGCACATTTCCCACAAACTATAGCAATCAGGGTGAAATATAGTGAAGAAGCAAAAGATCTGAACATGTCTAATATCCATGCAGTGTGCTTCCTGCAATGCCCATTCTGACAGGTATATCCTATAGGAATTCCAACAGATGATTTAAACAATTATGTTATGTACAGCTTGTTTGTAAACCAGACCCAAGACAATATTTTTAAAAGTAAAGGAACTCTTTGACAATGGCTTATCATTCAAAACAAATTACTAATACATACAATTGTTTTACTTGTAGAAGTGTAACAGATCAATTTTTATCACATAAACCAAAAATAAATATAGAGCTGTTAGGAACAAAACCAGAAACTTATACAATTACAGAATTTTAAAACCATATCTAATTATGGTATGTTTAATCTGAAAGTACTTGTTGAATAAAAATCTGTCATCTTTCAGATCCTAGAATAGTGCTCATACAGTACAAGACTAGTTTAAATATTTTAGATAAAAATCTAATAGATACCCTAGTGGATTCAATGCTTCTACTAAAATTACTAATCAGACATGCATGATTGTGTTTTTCCTACGTAACAGATTATTTTCTCTGCTTTCTAGACTTCTACTGAGACTTCTCAAAAACTTTCAACATTTAAAAACACTCTAGATCACTCTTTTGCACTTAAGTCAAGGCCTTTAGCAATTTACAGGATGAATTAGGTTAAGAATACTCTGGTGAATCAAAAGGAATCTAATTTGAGTTGTAAGAGGAGATAAAAGACACCACAGGTAGCTGGCCAGATGTGGTGAATGCTGTCATTTCCTCAGCAACTAGTATTACCTTGTACACAGTAGGTAAATATTTCCCTGGTAATTCTTCCTGCTTCTGATACCTGAAGAGTCAAGGTGGACACATATACAAAATTCATTGGCTAGCAAGGAAGACCTGCATCTATAGCAAAGCTTCTCAAGTGTCAGAGACACTACCTGGCTTATGCAGTAAACTTCTTGATAACTGATGTCCGAATAACAAAACAAAATTCTATTGTCATTTCTAGGGTCTATGGCACGATCTGGCTGAATCAGGATATTGCACTTTCAGCATGAAGCACACATATCAACCTTGTCAACGACTGCAGTATGTCAGCATTTGTCATAGTCTTCTTAGTACTATCAAGACAGGAGAAAGAAAAAAAATAAAGGAAAAAGTGCTTATTTCTTTTTAAACACAGCTTTTTTAGAGTCACACTGATGTGTCTGACAGGACTTGACAATCTGGAAAGACTTGTTTTTCAATGTCAGCATCCTGCATATAAAATTGACATATCTATTTCTGTAGTGGCTATCTATTTCTAATTGAGGATTTATTTTCCTGCTGTTACAATCAATGTCCTAAATATGAAGTCCCATGTCTAGCTCTGTGCATGTCTAATCCTTTACCTGGCTTAATTTGCAGGTGAGTTAGTCAACACTGAGACCTCTATCTCCCTCTTCTGCCAACAAGAGTCTTCCAGCTGTGGGCACAAATAAAGCTCCAAGTTGCTCCATCTCTGCTGTTCCCACTCTACCAGAAAATACTAAGTCACAGAGGTAGGTTTTCTGATGTTTCTGATGTTTCTGATGTTCTATTGTTATTCCAGCATTGGGCTACTCTGCTTGGATGCTACAAAGACAACTGAGCAGCCTTTAGGCCTGGATTTAATTGAAGAAAGATCCTTTAAACTTAATTCCCAATACATTAAAAAATCTTGGAGCCAGCAGGCTAAACACCAATCTGTTGCTGCATTTTGTGAGCCATGCTCCTGGGCCATAGTTCTGAGACATTTAAAAAGCTGAATAAAACAAGTATCTCATAGAACACAGCTTTTATATTTTATATATATATATATATATATATATATATATATATATATATATATATATATGAGAAGAGCTCTTTTCCACGGGCTATTTTTTTGTGAAGCAGTTCCTGACCTTCACTGCAGTTGTTAATCTATGTCTCTAGTTATACAGCACTACCGTCTCTTATTTAAATCTTTTATTCCCTTTCTGCTACTTCTGTTCCTGAAAAAGACTATGGTCCTATTTTGAACCTTTATTTCAACACCACTCATGTTTTATTGTCATTGATGGGTGAAAGTTGAAAGCAGTCAGCAAATTGCTGAAGGAACCAGCCCATTACATAACCTCATATTAGGAACCATTTTCCCTTAATAGCAATTGCCCAGGGTTTTTTCTTCCCCAGCAGTAAAAGCATTTTTGTACTGGCCTTCTTCCAAATCCTATCTTTCTGTAACTTGGTTAGTGGTGAAATAGAACATGGGGTCTGCCTTCATTAATGACTCCCAGGATGTGAAACTTCAGGGCAAGGGAGTGAAGAAGAAGCCGTATTTGAAAAACGTAATAGTTTTAATGCTTATGATTATTACTTTTTTTGCCTGAGTTTCTACCATGTCTCCAAGGTTTACTTATATCTGCATGTGACCATCTTGAAAAGCTGTCCTCTCAGCTTAATGCATAAAATCTGCAATCATTAAAGCTACTGACTGAAGAGAATGAAAACAACAGTAGGATGAATAGCAAAAGGAAGAAGGAGAAAACCAAACATGGCATGTCTTTTGCAGCGCCCAGGTCCCTGCAGCTGTAGGCTCAGTGTGTCTCTGAACCCTAACCCTAAATCTAATGTCAACTGGGTCTGAGGCTGAGGTCACCAGCACAATGGGTGGTCCAGATGGGAAAGCTGGGAGGGAACAATGTTGGTGAAGTGCCTCAACCTCCTTGGCATTCCATTTCCAGCCACAATGCACCTTGAGCTGTAGACTGTGGCTCTCTGAATCCTAAACCTAACACATACCCCAGAGGCAGCTTGAGGAGAGATGTCTAGTATGCTGTATGACCAAATGAGAAAGGTGTAGAGGGAGCAATGTTTGTACAGTGCCTTGATCTCCTTGGTATGCCTTTTGCAGCCCAATCTCCTTGGAGCTGTAGCTTTGAGGTTATCTAAACCCTAACCTTAACCTGAATGGTAGCTTGGGGCTGAGGCTGAGGAGCCCCGCGCTGTGTGTGTCCCAGATGAGAGATGTGTTGAGGGACACTTGCACTGTCTAGTAACTGGACTACCTAATGGCAAAAGTATGGGCTCTAAGCTTTATAAAACAGTTTCTTTGGTGTTTGTTTTCTTCAGTAGGTACCATTGAAGAATCTGGGCAGGACCCTTCCCCGCAGGTCCAAGAGTGGCCCAGCTTTCCTGGCAAGATTTACTTTGAAGAAGCAAGATAAGTTCTAATTCTCCACAATTTAAAGACTTCAGATAGAACTACCTGCCTTTCCAAATTCCACTTCATGACAGGTCTTCTCTGAAAGGTAGCTTGGATGATCAGCCTTATCTTCATAAAAGATGACGTCACTGAACTCTTGAATAACATGTATATAAATATATAGTTATGTAAAACATAACATGAATTCCATAAGCTGAAACAAATTATTCAACAAAGTTCTAAATCCACCTTAAAAATGGATGTCAAAAATGTCCCTGATGTATGAACAAGTCCCTGACTTATGTTCACAAGTTTCTGTAATGGTAATTTCAATTACTGGTTAAAAAATAAAATCACAACCCCCCCACCTTCTATTTCAGTTTACCTAACATCAGCTAGAGTATATTTTTCTCCACATACAAATGCTATTTAAATACATTTCTCACAAAAGAGTTGCACCATTCTAAATTTCTTGAATGATTATTAAAGTATCATTTTCACAGGGAATAAGTGATTGTGGTATTAATAACCTCAGAGACTCCAAAATCTTATGTGACAATAATGAAATACTTCATAAACAACTAGTGGTAGTTTTAATAGTAAACCAGGCAGGATAATGAGTACCAAACAGAGAAGAGCCTTCGGCACATTTTGAATAGCAGTGCATCTAAAAAAAGGAATGGTCAGGATCCACCTGCCAATTTGAATTATTAATGTGCAATTAAATATGAGAAATATGATTGTTCCCTCACATTAAACACTTTGTATAAATTCTCAAATTTTCTGTGCAGAAGGGTTCAGTTATGGGGAATTTGAAGAGAGAATTGGGTTGTCAGCTGTAAAACCTGCCTGCAGAGGCACATGGCAGCACAAAGGAGCACATGGCGGCACACAGAGACTTGTCTCCACTGGATCCTGGGGGAAGGAGGTGTCATGTGGCAGATCCCCAAAGAGAGGAACCTGCCGGGAGCTGACAGATGGGTGAACAGCGAGTGACCACCCCTTAAAAGGACATTGAGAAAGTGTGTTGCTGATGTGGCAACACAGGATAGGTCATGTCATATAAAGAAATACTGTGCCTTAGAAAAGTGTATAAAACCAGCTCATTCCTTTGAATAAACAATTCAGATTGCTTGCCGGTCTGGATCCGTGATTCAATCGCCAACATTCAATGACCTCAATTAGTACACAGATACTTGAAAATGGAAAAATGAAAAATTTAGTGAACAAAAGAGTTGCTCAAGAAATCCCATGTCAAGAAAAAAACAAAAGAAACAAAAAAAACCCAAACCCAATTCACAACATATGAAAGTAAATACATAGAATTTATGGTCTAGCAAGAAGCATTTCCAAATGTGATCTACTGTTTTTATAGCTCCAGCAAGCCCCAAAATACTCTTTCCACATTTCTCCAAGAACCTGAAAGCACTGTATCTGAAGATGGTTTGACAGATCATGATGATGGTATCTACACACTCCCAGGGTAAGAACTGCCGCTACAGCATTTTGGGATAAAAACAGTTTTGAAACTATGCACACAAATATCCATGGCATTAGAAGCTTCTGAGCTTGCTTCAGCTTTTGTGATGATGAAGCACAGAGAGTAAGATATGGAAGTTTCTCCCTGGTATCTGCAGTTCAGATCAGCCATTTAGGACTGTCCATCACCACAAATTGCAGATCTATCTTATCCTTATTTGGAGGGCTGTTGTATTGCTTACACATAAAGTATATAAAATATCAGTGAGAAATTATGTTATGCAGATGTTTCTGTAAGATTTCTGCTCACTGTGATAGTCCACCTTTTACACAGTATATAGCAATTTATATAGGCACTTGACATGTGTTAACAAAGGTCCTTTATTAAAGTTCCCCACATCTGCACAGCTCTGGAGATACATTAGTCAAAAAAACAGTATAATCTATCTATGTTATAGCTGCTTTAGTTCAAGGCTACTACTGAACTTGAGCTGAGAACAGTTTCTCTACTAAAAGTTTTTTCTCATGCAGTGATTGGCCTATGAAACCAAGTGTCATTGTTAGCACAGCCTCTTTTGGAGAGTGCCAGTAACTAGTGAGAAAACTTTCTGCAGTACGTATAACTGCCCGTGTCCAAGAGGGCACCTTTTGTTCTCAAACTGTTTCTTTCCACCAGGTTTCATTTTTCTTGACCTTGAAATGTTTTGAGCTTAGTTAGTCAAAATCTAAATCTACTTCCACAGTCTTTCAACCCCAGTCCTTAAATGCACTATGCACAGCTAGGTTAGAGCTGTTCATTTCTTTCATAAGGGCCTCTCTGTAAGAGCCAACTTTTAGGTCTGTTAGGTCAGTGAAGATGTACATAACATCATGAGGACTAACAACCTATGGACAAAAAATTAGCGTGGCCTTGAGAGAAGTAAAAAATTTGAGAAATACAGGAGAAAAAATTCACCTTTTACTTTCTCATTTCTGAACAATTTGCTAGTTGCCAGTATTTATGCTGGCATGTAATGCAATCCAGAATTCCTATGAGGTAAGGCTCAAGTCTCCATGTCTTTCTTAAGTCTGACTCAAGATCTCACAACTTACTTGAATGCAAGTGCACTTGGTTTTTCTGCCAAATGACAAGACAAAGAGGCTACTGAAATGTTCTTATGGGGAATATCTTCGGTCTACCTAAGTCCTAACCTTCTCTGTGCATAGTGCTGCTGTGCAATGGGCCTGTTGCATGGGAAAGGGTCCAGTGTGGGCTGTTCTGGCTGCTGTAACATCCCAGCTACATAAGGGAGCTATAATCAAAGAGTGAGAAAGCTGGAGTGAGGCAGGACAACACTGAGCACTGGCACAGAGCGGGGAGAAGAGATTGAGGGAAATTAAAGTTTGCAGGTCTCCATCAGGATGATCCTCTCCAAAAGATGTATCCACAGGAGATCTTGGCTAAATATGTGTCACTGGATTTTAGCCCTTCTGGTCACTGGAGATTGCAGATACAATAAACTAGCTTGAAAATTAAGCAATGTCTATTTAGAGGAAAATTTTATGTATTTTACATATTATCTAATATCTGTTACAGTTCTTGGCATTATAAGTACAAGGGGAAAGAAGAAAGTCTTGAACAGATGCCTGACTTCTACTTGCTGTACATTCCTAAATGCTTGTCATGTAAGCTTTTTTATGGATATCTGGAGCTCAAAAGAACATAACGCATGATAAAATATTATATATATCAATTTGCATTGCAAAATTCAGCGAAAAAATTTCTTCAGCTAGAAAATTAGCCTTTTTTTTGTCTTTTTGTACAAGTAAATAAAAATTCCATATGTCAAATTCCAGTAGAAGATGTGCTGGGGAAAAATATCTATGGGTGCAATTTCTCTGTTCTCTGCTTTTTGGAATTCAACATGCCTCAGTATCTAGAGTGTAGCTGAAACATGTGAACTTAAGGGGCACCAAATTTTCCCCAAGAGTGATAGCAGTATTTTTCATTACCTGATTAAATGATAGGCATTGTTTTAAACTCTGCAAAACAACAATGCCAAAGCAAAAGCAAGTTTGAATTCTGCATTTTGTGCCAAAAGTGTTACATAATGAGATAAACATTGGTAATTGTGTTTAGTTCAATAACACTTTTAATTATAGTTGAGATCTCCTTTAAAGCGTATGGATTTTACTGATGCAAAGTAAACAGCTGAAAGCCAAATGAAGGCAATCTCATAGATTTCTACTGTCTAATTAAAGTACAGAAACATTGCTTAACCAATTCAGGCATTTATAGGAAAAAAAACCAACCCACCCTGTTTGCACATTTGATACACATTTTAATTACTGCAAGATCTCACATAATAAAGTTTGTATTACATCAAACCAAAATATCTCTAGCATGGGAATTTAGCCTCTCTTTCTTGTTAAGCAGGGCAAACAAGTCATGAACAGTGTACAGATTTTTATACATAAAGACAGATAATCAAGCAAGTCCAGTCACATCCCCTGAGGCTCTGGTTCAGCAACATACTAGCTCCCATTGCTAAACTTTAATCATATCAGCAGGTCCTACTAAACTGTAAAAAATCTACCTACACACTTTTACTTTGTTGAAATAAGTTTTAATTTCTGGCAACCAAGCTGCTGAAGGGAGGCAGAATTCTCATCTTACCCTGGGTGTAAAATTTCATATGGTTCTTTGCAATGGTGAAGAGATTCTGCAGCATTCCACATGCAAAATTATCATGTCTGGCACCATACAAAAGTTATGTACCAAACATTCCCTTAAAACTACAAATTGCTTATAAAAATATTATGAGCCTATTACATGAAGGGGAAAAGTAATATCCAAGGTATTAATTAGCATTATGAACATTTACAAAAGACATTTTAAATTCAACACAAAAAGTAGTTTTTTATGTCAGGTGAGAAGATATTTAATCCATGATACCATCTGATTTGTCTCACCAGTTACTACCATGTGTCAGCAACAAAGAATATCAAATATTCAGAATGAATTAAACATTATCAACCTTCTCTGGCTCTTTCTAAACTAATAAATTAAACAGTGTCCAATTCCTGCCTACAAGAAAGACAGTTGCCTATAAATGGTTAGATCAATCTCTGTCTCTAGTTTGATCCATCTGAATGCTCCAAAACAATTCCCAGCACATGCCAAAGAATATTTCCATTAGCAGTTTAGCTAATACTGTACATATTTGCATGCTGTTCTGGCTCAGTTCCCCAGCACTAAGCTAGCAGTCTCATCCCCGTATTATCCCTTCATTCCTCTTCAGCCTACAACTTGAATCACCCAATGCCATGGTAAGGAAAAGAAGATTATTGGAGGCTGCAGAGGCCTCTAGATTTGACAATAGGGTGAGTTATAATACATTTGCAGCAAAAACCAACCAGGTGCTCCTCATAACCTGAAAGAGATTTGGCTGGGATCTAGGGAGATTTGGGGGATCATAAATTCAGGCTAAGTAAAAAGAAAACACATGTAGAGCTTATTAAATGGGAAAATTTATATAACAGCAAAGCCTTATAAAAAGGCTTCTTCCCTGATGCTGATTCTGTTCTAAACATCTGTGCAAGTCAGTTTTCAGCATCTCCCAGTCTTCAAGGCTGTAACTGAGCCATTAACTTTGAGGGTTTTGGTCAGTGTCTTGCTCTGTAAGCTTTTTATGTTCTCTGCATGATGATCTGTTACTTGTGCCTTGAGGGCAGTGGCTTTCAGTTACCAGTCTTTTTGGAAGGGTTCTGTGCAGTGAATTGCTCTATCACGTCTTTGTCCTATCCAGGATGCCTTTGATGGATGCAGCCTGAATCCGTCTGCTTGAATCAATATTTGTCCTACCTCTGTCTAAATTTCATCACTGTATTCTTTTCAGTGGATCTTCAGTGTTGTTGAATGGAAACCCTTGCTATTGGTAATGATGCCACGTAGCTGCTGGAGCTAAAAATGTGATCTTTTCTTTTTACTGCTTTGTACATAATTGCATGTAGACTGCTGTTCTGTTTCAAATGTATGGTGAGGGATAGGCAGGAATGATCACAAGATCAAATTGCATTATGGCTTCTGTTGCACCATAAACATACAAACTACAGAAGAATGAATTCCATGTATTTAATATTGCTGGTTATAATGTCAAATACTGTCAGCAATTTTTAAGAATAATCTTAGGATTGTTTGAAGAGGGAGTTATAAAGACAGGCTGGTTTTATGCTGGATTCACAGGGGAGCTCTTAATCAGCAGTGCCACACCGAGAAATGTGAAATAACTTGGGGGATAGAAAATGAATGAGTAGTGAGAAAGGAATAAAGCTCAGTGAAACTGAAGATATGTTAGAGGAAACTCAGATTCCCCGTGAAACAGGAGATGGTCATGATTTATTGGAAAACTTTTGAGGAGCTAATCCAAAAACAGGACTGGTTTTGTAAGTGTTCAGAGTATCTCTATGGACAGGAAAAGGTCTTTATCTCCAAAAGAGAAGCAGCTGAAAGATAAACTACAGTGACCAGATGCCTCTGACCATTCAGGCACCCCACAGTAACCAGGAACCTACATCTAGATTGATTTTGGTGTCAGCAAGAATTACAATAATCCCATTACCTTCTTCATAAGTTACTGTTTTACTTTTCTGGGTACCTCCAATCAGTCTGTTGTCAGAAGAGTAAAGTCAAGGTTGGAGCCAAAATTCATCAGTCAAACATTTTTTAAGTTGTAATTCTGAAGACTCCATCAAAATAAATTATAAAAGACTAGCTGTGATCAATGATTAATAATCCTAAAGTGATTGATAATCCTACATGTGATTATCGTAGTCAGTAAAACAAGATTGCAGAACAAAACATAGGCCAAATACACTAAGATGAGGAACTATAATTTCGCACCTTTTCATGGGGAAAAAATCTGTACCCTTTTTTTTTTTTTTGGAGGGGGGTTTTTTGTTGATTTTTTTTTTTTGGTGGGGGATTTGTGTGTGTGTACGAGGGTTTTGTTTGGGTTTTTTGTTTGTTTGTGGGGTTTTCTCTTTGTTGGGGGGGTTGTGGGTTTTGTTTAGGGATTTTGGCGTTTTGGGTTGTTTTTTTCTTTAATTGAAGGGGTTGCTCTGTATTGAAATTCAAATTATAAAAAAAATAGTAAAAAATAGTGAAAACTATTGGAATTTGAAAATAAATAAATATTTCAAGAGCTCCATGTTTGCTTTGGCTGTTTTCAGGAACATAATTAATTTGGATCAACCAATCTGACATATGGAAGTCTTACAGTCACAATCAATTCTCAGTATTGTACATCTTCACTTGCAAGAAAGAAAAATGTGATATCCGGACTCTTATTTCATCTCATTGTAAGTGAAAACAAACAAACCCCCAAATTAAACCTGAAGATAAGCTTACAGCAGGGTTCCTTAAAATAAACAAAAAATATCATAATAATCTGACCTTCTTAAAAAGTAAAGTCAGATATTTTCATTACTCTTGTAATCCAGACTGGTACATTGCATCACTTTCTTTTCAAGGACAGCTTTGCTTTGGTAGTTTCCTGTGCCATGTCCAGAAAAGTGGAATGAAAACTTTAGAAAAAAGCTTTGTAATCCAAAACAATAGTGTGAATGTTGAAACTAGACTTCAAGAATTAAATAGCATACATGCCAATGTGAAGGAAAAGAAAATCTAGAAATGCTTCCCATGTTTGCTAAATCTCTTTGGTGTATGATTCCAATGCTGGAATCATGGAAATAAAAGAATTTTCAGATATTCAAGCTTGAATATGAGGAAACTGGTGAAATGCCTTGGAAGGAAAATCCCCGTTTTTTCTAGGAGATAAAAAGCAGTATGACTGTTTCAGAAAAACCTCTGAGATCCATCACAGATCTCAGTGGCAGAACAATGAGAAGAATTATAGAATGCATACAGATAATCTCTTAGGGATCTTCTGTATTCATCATGGATTTTAGGTTTTTACCCTCCTCTTTGACAGAGGAAAAAATGCAATTTTAAATTTTAGTATTAAACAGGAAATCTTGAAATAATGTGAAAGCCATTCAGCTGCAGGAGGGAGAATCCTAGAAGAATCCTGCTGTGTTGAGATAATTAGGACATTAATCAACTCCCTGGATAGAGCAAAGCTGACATTCATAAATGCCTAATGCAAATAAAGCTGTATCATGGTCATGTTTGCACCTCCTCCCCCCACTTGGCTGCCACCTACAGCACCAGCATGCCCACAGTACAAAGACTGATGGGCACCAGAGGTTAAGCAATTGCGAGCCCTTGGAAAGACATGCTGAGTTTTGGAGCCTGAAGGATGGTGGAGGGCACAGCTCAGCTCGGGCAGACTCTGCCAGTGCTCGTGATTGATTGTTGTTTGCTGCTCTGTAAGTGCTCCATGTCTAACCTCGCAGCTTCATCTGGAACTAGTTTGATTCAAATACCTCTGCTGTCCCCAGCTGCCCCATACTGTTTCAGGTCTTGGTCTTGGCAGAGGACAAACGATCTAGTTCCAGACAGCAGAGAAGCAGGTGTCCTGCTCCCACTGTGATCACTTTCTAATGGGGACACGCTGTGCTGAACCCACAGGTGGCTCCTTTCAGGAAGAGTAATTAAGGACCATCTCTCTCCACCTTTTCCTATTAGTCACAACAGATTATCTATCTTACAAGCCACACTCCCTCACAGACTTTTATTCTTTGTGCAGGCAGTGCTGGTTTCACCTTGTGCTTCATCTTGAATGTTACAAACTGCAATCCTAAAATTCGAGTAGTTTTGTGTTATGAGCATATTCTCCTTCCCAGCATGATGGCTAAAGACGTACCTGTTTTTAGTGTCTGCTTAGAGTTGCAGGCTAATATGACAGGTGAGTGCAGTTAGAGGAAAGAAAGAGAGGAAATCTGATCCAGGGAATTTATCACTAGACAGAAGAAAGCACAGTTGGTCATCTGAGCTTGGACGTTTCCTGGGGAAGAGGTGCAATGCACTGCTTTTCTCACCAAAGATGTCAATACACTTACTGACAGAATCACAGGAGGCCAAAGAATAAGATCATGTGTCACTGAACTCACTTCCAAGTGTGAAAAAATAAAAAAGATCCTGACAGTATTACAATCCTGTAGAGTGGTTCCCTGTGAGGCAACGAGGGTGGTCTATTTCCAGTGTGCTGAAACAAAGACACTTGTGTAGGGGATATGTGCTGCGAAAAATGGGAAGAAAAAAGTGAATCGAGAAGAAAGTCAGTTTCTGAATACTCATACAGAAACATGAAGTCGTCTGAATGTCTCCTGAGACACCTAAGCGGTGAAAGTAGTAGTGAGAAAGGTAGACAAAGGAGGAGTCGCACTCTCTCCAAGAGCAGTTTAAAGGCCAGATTGTTTCCCAAACCCATTGGCACGGTGATCCACACTCAATACAATATGTCATGCATCTGCAGTTTACTCAACTGTTTCGATATAATCACCTGAGTTCATAACAGATCAGTTCTCCTATGGCAAGAGATTGAAAACCCACTATTATGTACTGTCTACTCTGATGGAAATTAGGCACTGACAGCAGCCAAAGGTAGCTAGCAGTTTCCTGGATAGAATAAATATGTGCAGCCAATATGTAATATTTTTCTCATTCTCCACTACTGGGAAAAAAGATCTACTGCAGACTTAGGGAACTGAACTACTGTTGACTGTTGCTGTCTATCAGTTGGAAATTCCCTTTGAGTTCTTTTATAGCCCACAGTTTGAGAAACATTGATCTACAGGACCTAACTAGAAGCTGCTGTAGAGCAGTTAATGACAGGGGAAGAGGGAGAATTTAAGTGCACTTCATTTAACTCAGCTGAAGGCTCAACTGCAATAAATAATCACATATACCTAGGCTGAATAGCAGTGCCTATTGCAAACTCTAGTCAAAATAGGATTTCCAAAGACTTTATTTCTAATGATGGATGAAAGTTTTGAATAATACAGCGAGACATGGTGACTATTAAGCAGTCTTGGAGTTTTCCATTTTCTATGCATAAGACATAGAAACTATATTGGTACCCTCTCAGGTCTTATTTCAGTGACTAAAGCTCCACTATTTCCCACCTGTCAGATCACAGTCAAAAGGAATGCAAACAATGAAATAAAACCAAAAATTCTTCTACGTATCTTTTCCTCGCCAGACCATTGAAAGCCTCATCACATTACCATCAGAGTGATGCAGAACCTTCATTACTATCTAAATAAGAGATTGTGATTCCTTCCATATTTAATATTCAGATCTGCTTCCCCAAAACTGCTGGAAAATGTTCTCATTGCTAATAGGTCTTTCAATTTTCAAAATTCTGCAAACCTTGAAATATGTAGTTTAACTTATTTCCATAACTGCATCACTTTTCCTGAGAAAATGGGCTTAGTGACATAAGCTCCATCAGTCATTAAAGTACAATATGCAGTAGAGTGCACGATGAGAATGTGTGAAACTTATCCACAGTCATTCCCTAAGGCATTAATGATCTTTAAAATAGGCTTTGCCAAAGAGTTGTCTGATAAAGTTTATTGGTTTAATGCGTACTTTTACTTGCACTTTAGACTAGGGACTTGGGTATGTCTTGTAACTCTGCATCAAACTGTCTTAATTACAAACATTCTAGCTAATTTTAGGATTAATTTACTTTAAATAGGTCACTGCTTCTTAAGTTTTAAGATACGCACTGCTTTAAGTTAGTAAATTCCAAGACCAAGCTCCAGTTGGATACTAATTGTACTTTTTTTTTTTCCCCTGTTGTTAATTAGAACTTTGCTCTGAAACCCACTGACTTTGAATACTTAGAAAACTTTTATAATTACATAAATAAAGTTAGTCATGAGCAATTTACACCGACATTTCTAGTAGGCCAAACTCTTTATTCACCTATTTGTACTCCAGAGCAAAATAGACTTCGGTATATTCTTATTTGTAGTTACACAATATTAGGTCTTTTAATTTTTCATCAAAAGTTAGAGGACTTCTAACTTTTAAATGACTTCTCCAGTCATTCCAGCAGTTCTTGAGTTGATCTGTTTCAGACAGATTTACTCATTCTTGAAGGTGTTGTGAACGTATCAGTACAACATCATCAGTGTTTTCTGTGGGTGCATGTAAGTAAATTTCTTTTTTGGAAACTCTGCATTTGCCTTTCTTCATATCTCACAAAAACCTCATAAACATCCCTTAAACAGATGACACACATATTTTATTTTGAGTTTTTCCAAAATGAAAAAAATTTATAGTTTACAGCCCCTGCCTATGCTTTTTCCTGTTTCCTTAAAAAGTAGTGAAAAACAAGGAAGTGTGACTTAAGAACAATTTCAAGCATATGTGTCACTGAACATCTTCCAGACCCTCTCTTTTTTTTACTATATCTTAAAACTTGGTACTGCCATCTGTTAAAATACTTACTGGTTTTCCAAAGGCTTTTAACAATAACAGTTAGGGTGGTAGACGCATAGAAACCAGTTAGAATTTTGTGGGGACAAGTTAACCGTGTGGCATTTTTTTTAATAACAAATATGAGTATAACAGAAAAGGTATTTAAGGTTGCCTTAAACATGACAGAGACTGTTTATGTTAATGAAGTTACAACAGTCATTAACTATTTGAGGTATGAAATTGTTAATATTTTTAGTACAATGATAACAATGCCAGCATGGAACATTTAAACAGACATGCATGTATAAGCTCTCTGAAGATAATTCCTTTTGATATCCTGGTGCTCCACTAATCCCTGAAGTGATACATGTATGATGTTAGACAATGCATTAAAGCTTCTCCATTACACATTATGGGGAAAGTGATTACCACATATTTCAAGCTACTTTGGAGGTCAAGTTACTTTTTTTAAGGTCTGCTCTCTTTCAGACTTTGTATGCCTCTGCTAATGCTTGGGATTTGTGTCATCTAGCAATGCATATTAGATATTTAACTGTCTGCTTCATAGGTACAGAAAAGTTGCATTCTCCTCCATCACAGTGGCTGTCACAGAGGCACTAATATTTTGGATACTCACTCAGGCATGCCTCCGTCAATATATAAGCATAACCGCACCTGATGACATGCAATGTAAGAAGTCAGTGTTTTCTCTTTTGGAGCTTTCTCGGAATGGCTCTTTGCAGAGTTTCTTTTTGGTTACCTTGAAGTTTTTCTACCACTTGAATAAGCATACTAAATTAGGCACACAGTTACCAATGGTCTTTGCTGAATTAATTAACAGAGTTTGAACTCTCAGTGGTTTGACATACCTTCATTAGCCTAGTGGATGGCTGAGCAGGCACCTCGGCTGAAAATAACATAATACCACCCACACAACAATCACCTTGAGATAACTGCATGCTAGTCAGCAATTCCCAGCCTAGAAAGACTAACTACCAGTATCCTTCTCTGCTGCCAGATGAGGAGCACAGCATGATGGATGGAACTTGCGTGTGTGAAGAGTGTGTATCATGAGACACTCTTGCTGTGAGCCTGGGCACAACGCAGCCCATCCCACAGTTCTACAAGAATGACAGAGATCCTCAGCACCACAGCTCTGTCTAAAGGGCTCAGTTGTCAGTATTTTACAGCAGCATTACAGAAAGAAATGTTGTTTTAGATAATCAAGATGACAGTGAAAGACAGACAAGGGCAGTAGAAACCATTGCTAATGATCACATATTATATACATGTACAGCAACATATAACCTGTGTTTTAATGATTTACCTTGGTGATAAATATGCCTGCTTACTGATTTGCACAAAAAAATCCATTGGACAATCCCTTGGGTATGTACTCTTATGTTGGGGAGTATGGAGCTTGTTAGAAATTTCTTCTGTTTTTCTGCTCTGGAGGAGCCTATTGTCTTTTGATGCTATGCTATTGACCCGGTTATTCACTTTAGGTCCCATATACCAATAGCTAATATATGACAAGCCTTATCAGGATAAGTGTATTTGGCAAGATAATGAAACCATCTTAGTTTCAGGTCACTTTCCTAGCATCATATCAAAATTTCATACAAAAAATGTCTCATTGCAACAAGATCATGAGATACATAGAAATCCTATAAATCAGCAAGAGATACTTTATACCCATGAAAAAGAAAGTGTAAAAGTTTAACAGCTTATGTTGCAAGCATGCATGTATTAGCCTGTGTGGAGGTGTGCACTTATTTTAGGTTTATATAGGTGTATATAACTTTTATTAGGTGTATATAATTTTGGCAATGCTACTTCTATTTAATGAACTTGCTTGAGGATGTCATCATTAAAATGTTACACAGATTCTGTGAAGAAGCAGTAAGAGTTCTCTTCTATGTTGCTCTCTATGCAGAATGCAAGGAGTTGTTGGTATTTGTGGCACCAACCTACACAGCTGACACTCTTTTCTGGATCATATACTTTTTATGGAGCCTCTGTACTCCCCAAGACAGAAGAAATTGTTGATTACAGCTTAATTGGTGTTGTAGTGTAATATTCTTATGCAGAACAGCAATCAGGACCCTCAGTAGGATCTACAGTAAAGCAAAACAGTATCATCCCTTCCCTTTTACAGACCTAAGGGGTGAAGGAAACCAGCATGACACAGTACAAATAGAACTGATTAAAGGTGCCCTAGATGCTGAAACAATTTCTGCTTGCAGATACTCTCCTTTTATAATTTTAAATTTCTATCCATTTAGGTTGCAGTGGCTGATGACATCTCTGTCTTCCTTCTTCATTTGGGAAGCTAGCAGACAAGGGCAAAGTGTTAAGCTAGGCAACAAGTGGTGAGATGATCCATGGAAGGAAGAAATCTGTCCTTGTCAGCCTGGCAACATCACTGTTATCTTGTGTCTTTGCACCTCTGCTGAAAGACTGTCTGTAGGACAGCAGATTACAACCTGAGTTTGGCAGAAGATGTAGGCATAATACCATCTCAACAAGTTCTTCTGGCTTCTGGTTACCAAAGAGAAGAGCTCAAAGCATCCCAGAAATGGATGCAAGTTCTCAGTTGTGAACGAGGAGCTCAACACCTCATAGCAGATTCATACCAAAGGGCAGAATTTGCTCGAGGCTTCTGTATCTACACATGGAGAGGTCGGAGGATGCATGAGGTTGTCAGCCCAGCTTTAAGTAGTGATGGGTAAAAACACACAAAAAAGTTAATCACTACCCTGGTGCTGCTTAGTCCTGGTGGTGAGTGTCTATATAGCTCATGCTCATTTCAAAGAGTTGGTTTGAAATAGGAATAGCAGGTTATAAAAGAATATGCAAACTGTGCAGCAGCAGGTCAGCAAATGAAGCTGAGTGCTCCCTCAGATGCATGGGGAGAAAATGGAAAGTGCTTGCTAATAAAATGTGTATCTGCAGTCCTAGCTGTACTGAGAAAAAAGGATCGTAGGAGTATAGCTAAACCACTATAAGGGACAGATTTGAAAAAATGGATGAGTTTTCTAGTACAACCTATATTCCTCTAAGAGGGAAATGCATTAGGAGCTTACGACATCCTGGGTACTGTGACTGCTAGCAGAAGATAATGGAGGGAGGAAAAATTGTAGCTTAAGTACTTGTTCTTAATGAGTACAGTCTGGGTAGAAAGTTCACTTCCTTGCAGAGTGAAAAGGCAGAATGAAATTGCCTTGATATCATTGGATTTGATAGAACATAATGTCATTCACAGTTCCTGACCGTGCAGTAAGATGACCAAGTGCACATTTCCCCTCCATCCATCCTTAAATGGATAATGCTTGGCTGAACAACCCATGAGACCTGAGCTGTCCAGGGCTTACCCCTCCAGCATGGGGTAGACAGCATTTCTCAGGTCTCATACGGGCTTTCAGACCTGTTAAGGGATCTGATTCATACAGGAGGATGAGGTTTCTAGCATCCCTCATATTTTCAGTTTTCCAGAAAACATGGGTGTCATGAGATCACACAATAAAGCTATCAATGAAGTCATTAAATCTCCCTTGACAGTCCCCAAGCCTTGCGTGACCATAGAAGATAGAGTAGGAGTGCTTTTAGTATGTACAGTGAAAGCTCAGAGGACAAGAATGCAAAACTTGCAAATGGCTCCAGACAACTGGCGTCAGGATGGAGGTTTGTGTGACTCAGTGCTCCCCAGGGGTACGTTTTGGAAGAGGGAGAACTGACTCACAGCCGCAGAGACCTCAATTGCTGCCTTGCAGGCAGTAGGTTGCTGCACCCCAAAGAGATTAATGACTGGCAGAAGTCAGAATAGGTGCACAAAACAAGGCTGCTGGACATTATTATCACAGTTCTCATGACAGGCTCAGGTGTCTGGAACATGATGAGCTAATGACACTGGGAAAGCATTAGCTCTTGGGAGAGAGCTCTGGATGTCAGCGCTCTGCTTCAGAAAAAATTGTGCTCACACAAAATCGTGTATAACTGGCCTATAGGACAGTCCATAGGTCCTACAGGACTGTGCTGTCTCTGCAGTCCAGGACAGTATTATTTGACTGCTGTTTTACACAGCCTCAGCATAACCGGAGAAGGTGAAACCTTCCAGAGCATGAGGTTCTGATGAGAAGAAGTCTATGTGAATGCTTCAATATTGCTTTAATTTGCAATCTGTGCATAGTGACTGCATGTTCTCTCCTGGCAAATAGTCTTTAATACTGAATTATCAAGCTGCATCCAGTAAAGGAATTCAGAGTCAAGGAGCTTGGTTCAACTGGAATAAAATAAACATTCACAATGAAGATCTTAATTTCTCTTTTTAGACATCTTTGTTTATGAATTATTCAGCTCAATTAAAAAAAAAATAGGTTGGGGAGCAGGGGAGGGTTGCTTATTTATTGTTTTTATAGCTTTTTTATTAAACTAGTATTTTATTAGTTTTACAATTGCATTTCTCAAAAGTGTAACCTATGTAATCAGAGAAGCACATTCATCAATTCCCCACACCACCTAATGAACAACACATTTAAAGACAGGAGAAAACAAGACTCAAAAGCCTTGAGTACACTGGAGACCCTGTAGGCTATTCTGGTCTGAATGCAGGGTGTACACATGCGTGTTTTTGCAGAAAAGAAATTATTATTTGCCCACCATGCCCATCCTGCCAAGCAGACAAAATTTTGGTTTTAAGTCAATGACTGGCATGGTTCTGTTCTAGTGGCCACTCAACAACTTCATGTCGAGGCTGTCAATCTGCCTGATGTGATAATGGCAAAATTTTAGAAGTAGGTTTTCTACCACTCTCATAAAATTAAATGTATTTAATTTCTCAGATAGCTATAAACCTTATATGAAATGAGTTTTTTCATCTTAACACCAGTGCTTTCGTGGAAGAAGTGCATTTGCTGTGGTAATCCCACAGTGAATACACAGCTGGGTGTACAGCTACTGGAAGTCTCTTTGCCCTCAAGAATATAAATTTCTTCCTGACAGATTTACACAGAAAAAAACCCAAACTGATTACTGAGAACTGTACACAGATGTTAAGATGAGCAATTTAACTAGACTTACTGTTTTCAAAAGATAATTTAATTGTGATATATGGTCTTTAAATAAGAGGCAAATATTGTGATTTTTTCAAGGCAATCACATGTTATTTTCATATGGAACTTCCAGCACAAAGGATTTCAGAGCTAAATTGTTTAGTCCTTTATGAGACAACACTTTCAAAGCGTTTTCAAGTCCCTTTGTTCCTTGCAAAAAATAAAGCCTAAAGATGTAGCAAAAGGTATTTGCTAATCAAGCAAATACATAGTTGGCCAGATAGACATATATTGCTGCTGTCTTGTGTCTGGCCAATCCTCAGAAACAGATCTTTAAAGTTGTAGCTAAAAGACTTGTACTGTCAAGGGATACTAACTTCTTATTAAAGACTGGAGCTAGCTAATTCTGAAAGTCAGAGAAACCAAGAGAAGAATTACTTTTTGTGCTTATTACACTTCTCATTATGTCTTGAGTAAGACTGGTATTATGCAAAAGATGAGAGCAAAAATCTATCCATCCTTGGGGGGGTTATTCAGAACCGTAACTGAGCCAGTTCAGATAAGGACACTCTTCCTGCTGTTATTCTGTCCTCAATACCAGGGCTCATTCCCATATGAAGATTCTCTAAAAGATATCTGAAGATGTCTGAAGATCCCTCTGGAAGAGTGGTGTCTACCTTGTGTGCTTGAATAGGCCTGTAATAACCCATAGCCATGCCATTTAGGTAAAACAAATTGCACATAAAAACTGTATTTCCCTCATGCACGAGTTTGCATTTCTTTTCTAATCTTAACAAATCAAGGTTAAATAGATTTTGGCATGAGAGAACCTGAGATTCCTGTAAAAGTTTGTGGCTACCTGTTTGTTCTGAAATGATCATGGCTGTTACTTAGCTGAGGGTCCCAGTGGAATAAAATCTCTGGTTCACCAACCTTTAGCAGGGAATTCAGCTGGCTACTGGAGGCGCCATGATTAGGGCATGTTTTAAAGTTTTGCATCACATAAACTTTTCATACTTTAGACACAATATTGGCAGCAAGCTAAGAGGAGGACTTAGAGACCTAGAAGGAATTTGGGAAGTGTTACGATCCGGTTTAAACCGGAATCTTTTTTGCAGAAAAGCAAAGAAAGCTAAGTCTCTGTGCATAAACTGGAAAGAATTTAGAAGGTTCAAAATATTCCCAGAAATGAGATTAAAACCAAATGAGATTAAATGTTGATGCCAAAAAATTGATGTGTTTTATTTAATAGTAAAAGAAGCAAAGAGAAGGAAAGAGAAAAGAAAGAGAGAAAGAAATGGAACGAAGAAGTGTGCGTGAGGGGGGGTGGGGGAACAGGGAGAGGTGACAGGGGTTAGGTGGAAGCAATCACCCATCCGAGGGTCCCAATGACCCTCCATCTGGTCTTCTGGTGGTGAGGGTCCCGTTGCCACCATGGCCACACCGCCACACGCCACCACACCACACGCCAAAGAGTACAGAACTCTGTGCATTAATACACACTTTGGGCCAGGTGGGAACGCCCATGTGTCTCCCTTGCAGGGGCTGGCTTTACACACTGTCCCTTGCAACACTGAGGGTCTGTTGCATCATCTCTGGGGCTCTGATGCAGGGTCTGGGGACCCCTTTGAGGGGGGCCCTGTGATGGGCCATGTCACCCCCTTCTGCTGTGGATAAGCTTCCTCCCCCCTGGTGAGGACCCCTCAGCTGGGCTCCTCTGCACAGTGGAGGATGAGCAATCACTGCGCTTCTGATCAGAGGCTTTTCCCAGATACCCAAAGCCTCTCCTCCCCCCACCCTTTGGTGGAGGGTCTGTTGGAGCCTGGCAGCTGATAGCCCTGGGGCTGTGGTCTCCATCTTGGAGGTGTTAAGCCTGTGCTCAGTGAATGTCCCCAGCCCTGAGCTTTATCTTACCTTCATCTGGCGAGTGGTGTAAGGCCTCACTCAGGGCCCTATCCAGGGTGTTAGTCTTCACTGCAGCTTTTGTAATACAGTTCTAAAAGTCCTTTAAGAAAATGTTCAAGTCATAAACTATAATATTTCAGTCTCTGACAGGCAGCCAGTGATCAAACTGTGTTAAAGCAAGAAGAAAAACAAATGGGGATGTTGACAGTAAAGTTGTATTTTAAAAATATTGATCAGATATTCTGCCTTGGCAGGGAAGTGTTAATGAAGGCAAAAAGCCACCCAGGAAGCAGTGAACTATATCTTCACTGGAAAAAGATTCTTTGTTTTCCTAAAGAAAGTATATTTCACTTATTTCACAGATAAACTGTATTTATCTTATATCAAGATACCTGAAAATAATCCTATTTACAATTTTTCTTAGTAAGAGAAAAGAATCAAATCAATTCAAACATGGGAAATAACCAGATTGTCTATTCCAGCAAGTAAATCAAGAATCTTGCTTCTAAGATATTTCCGTTTTATAATGGTTCTCAGCAACCACTTAGTGATTACTCTACCTTATAAATTGACTTCCCCTGTTCTAGAAATGCCACTACAAAGTAGCACTATGCAGTACTATAAATAAGCTTAAGAGATAGGTATAAATATTATTGTAAACTAACTTCTTTTCAGACAACTTTGAGATATAATAATTTTGAGGTTAGGTCTGTCACATTAGTTTTCTGGCTTGAAAAATATTTTTGTTCAAATTCATACCATCAGATGCAACACAAAATGTGGTGACTCATGCCAACTTTCTTCAGTCAGAATCATGTAACGAACAACTTTCAAAATAGTTTTTTGCCTTAATGTGGAACAACTGCAGCTTGTTTTGTTCAACAATCACTTTGCATAATCTTTTCGATGAGTCTTTCCATAACCGTCAATAGCTCTTATTTGTGAGTACTTCACATACTTTTTAAGTACTTTGTTGTAACCTGCGTATTTTGAATACCTTGATGTGGAAATACTGAACTTCTAGCATTAAAAAAAACCTTTGGGAACTGAGGTTCCTCATTCATTTTACAACATTTCTCTTTTGGTCTGCGCTTTTGCTTATTCTATCAGAGGTAATTGTGGGGTTCTGAAATAATGTTATCCAAAATAAGCAAAAATATAAAACAGATTACACATGTTTGGTAATGGAAAATATATTTGTTTCACAGTGTCACACACACTACAGGCAGAAACTGTATATTTGATATTCTTTAATTCCACTATATATTACAGGTTACACTGACAACTTTGATCAGGATGAAGCCTTGGTGCGAGGAAATCCCACTGAACTTAATAGGAGTTCTAGATATTTGTTAAGGAGGGCTCTAACAGCAGCATGTAAAAGGACAGACATTAAAAGGGAAAAAATGATGCAAACTGAATGAAAAATGAAGAGAAAGCAGCAGTTTAAAAATGATGCTCTGAACAACTGAAATACACCATCCAAAACAGGGTATTTAAACTTTTAAAGAAGAAAGGCCCTTTAAAGAATGTGCTCATTTCCCATCCCCATAAATAAAAGGAAAGAAGTCACTTTACTTGTTCATTTTAAAGAAATACTGAGTAAACTGAAGTGTCAATATTTATGACTCAAATTAACCACTTAATGTCAGGTTGACCCAAGAACAGATAAGAATAACAGCTTTAATTGCTCTTCCATGTACGTATATCCTAAAGTGAGGCATTCATTCTTAACATGACCTGTATGTTCAGGCTGAATTTAGTCTTTGAGGTACAGTAGCACCAAGAAAATTAATTTCTGTAGAATGCTGGAAAGGGTTTCATTAATCTCCAAGCATGTCTTTTTTAACACTGCATTAGCAGGTGCAGTGTACTCATGGAAGCTTTCCCAGCTTACCTAACATCACCTTTGGATTTTGTTTTCAACTTGAATACAAGCAAGGGGTTACTGTGGAATTGTGAATCATATTCTTCTTGCCATTCCAGTTTTATCATGGAAAAAACATACTGTAAGACTACAAAGTCATAGTGCACATTGAACACAGAATATTGCCATCTTTTCTACTAAATCAAATGCTAAAATAAACTTGTAGCCACTTTGAAAGTTAATATACCTAGCAAGCAAACTCTGAATAAGGACACAGATAATTCTGTGAAAGAGAATAGTGGCTGCAATTGGGATTGTGTCCATTGTTTATACTGCAAAGGAAACTTCCCACCTCTTAAAATTCTCAAATCTCTTGGTCTTTAATTACTTTTCCTCTGAAAAATATTGATCTTCTCAGCTATCTCTAGGGTTCACATAAGGTAACATACAATTGCTTAAGATTACACTCAATGTCACTTTATGTGCCGTGCATGTTTTAAGCAAATGTAGAACTAAGCAGAAGTGATGGTGTGGTGTCTAATTTCAGCACAAGAAAGTACTACGAAGCTCAAAATTTAAATAACACCTCCCACACCCTACCAATAGCATCCTTACTCAATGTAATTTGAGTCTTTTTTAATCAGGACTATGACAGGAACCAGGAAGCTCATGGTCCTGTCGTCTGACTCAGAAGTGCACAGATGTTTTCAGAGTGGGAAGCTAAAATTAGGACCATTTACTTCATTAGGCAATATCATCATAAAATGAGTGGAGAATCTCTTTATTCTTGAAAAAAACAAGGGATCTTACTTCCCACCTGCCTTACTTTACCCTTCACTCCTTTAGGCAACTTGGAATAGGCTGAAGTCAATGTCTGAACAGGGTATTAAAAAAAAAAAAAAAAAAAAAAAAAATTAATGGGTGCTTTTGACCACAAAAGAAGTTGAAATCAATATACAAAATAAAAAGTTGTTGATACTGGTCTCTATTCTTAATTCCACCATTTGAGAAAGGCAAACGATGCTCACACTATTTTGATATGAAGGGTACTATTAGGAAGTCCAGTCTTTTTTGTCTGGGCATCCTTTCATCAGCATTAGAAAAAACATGTTGCTCTCCTTTGAAAACAAAAGGCATATGCAGGTAGCCTGAGAAACAATTTTTTTTTCTTGCTTGTCTTCATCAGCGCAAGGTTGTTCAAAAGGTATCCCCAAACAATTGCAACCACACCAAACTTTATATTCTTCCGAATTAGCATCCCACACCTGTTTAATCTTTCTCCATTGTCCCAGTTTTGTTATTTATTTGATATTTATGGTTGCCCCTCTATCTTCTCCATTGGTCAGCAATTTTATTGAGTTGTTATCTTAAATTTTTTTCTATCTACAATGCTTCTCATTTATTTTCTCATATAAATATCACCCTAACAGATAATTTTACTCTATGTTAGTGATTTGCACTGGACCTGCCAAGTGTATGGCCTATGCTGCTTTCATGTGGTCAGAGCCCTGGACATTTCATCTGGTGTCCTTCTTAAATCATAGTGGACTGAGTATACCGTCCTCCATGATAAAAAAAAAAAAAAAAGTGTAAAGGCAGCTTTGCCATCTCTTAAGAAAAAATACTTCTATAGCATGGTGCATGTGTCCAGTGAGGCCTTGGGTGTAGCATGGCAGACACAAAGCTTTAAGGCCACCCTGAGTAGGAACAGCCTCATAGTTCAAAATAACATAGTATTATCTATATTAGCAAACAGAAATATCCCTGAAATGTGAACTGGACCTGAAGATTTTAGGGAAAGTACCAGCTGGATTGGAACAAGTTTTGCAAGAGAAAACTTCCTAGAATATTCATGTTGTATTGCTAAGAAATGTTCCTGGTAATGCTTAATTTACTAGAATAAACAGCCCCAAAGGGTGCTTTAATTAATAAACTTGTTTTCCTCCAACTTTCCCTTTGGTACTTTCCCTTCCATGATTTCCGTTCAGTAGAATCAAGATTCGGAGTGTAGAATGACAGTTGAAAGCATGATCTCAAAAGCAAAAAGGAAAGGAAGTAAAAGCAAAGCAAAGGAAGAGCTTTCCTAGTAGAACTGGTTATTGGAATACTGCTCTGTTTATGTGGGATCAGGAAAACAAGAAAGTGGTATGGCTTGTGTGAGCACAGAACAGTGGAGTACTCACCTCGAGTATTGTGTGCTGTTTTGGGTGCTACAATACAAGAAAGATATAAAGCTGTTACAGAGTGTCCAAAGGAGGGACATGAGGATGGTGAAGGGTTTAGACAAAAAGCCATATGAGGAGTAGCTGGGGTCACTTGGACTATTCAACCTGGAGAAGAGGACACTGAGGGGAGACCTCATCACAACTTACGTCTTAGTCATGAGAAGGAGTGGAGAGGCAGATACTGATCTCTGTGGTGACCGGTGACAGGACCCGAAAGAATAGTACAAAGCTGTGTTGTGATTTAGGAATTAGGAAAAGGTTCTTTACCCAGGGGGTGGCTGGGCACTGGAACAGGCTCCCCAGGGAAGAGGCTGCAATGTTCAGCCTGACAGTGTTCAACAAGCCTTTGGACAATCCTCCCAGGCACATTTTTGGGGTGGTCCTAGGGCCAGTAGTTGGACTTGATGATCCTTGTGGGTGCCCTCCAACTCAGGATATTCTATGATTCTATGATCAAAGTAATAGCAATCTATTATGTAGAAAAGATGTGGTCAGACAATTTTCAACCTCCCCCAAAAATAAAATGCTGTCTCAACCCTAGCGGAGGCACAAAAAGCTCACCAGAATCTGCTTTCAGACCATGATTTCCTTCAATTGTTGCTGTCTTCTACAAGTCATCTACTGACACAGTGTATTATCTCTTGAGTTTTGAAATAATAAAGCATGGATTGACCACATGTAGCAAATAAACCTTGAGAAATCAGTGACTTTCATTATGCAGCACAAATAACAGTAGCAATATTAACAAAACATTAATGGATGTGAACAAAGGAAACCATGCACTTTCCTGAACTTACAACTGTGAAACAAAAAAGGATTCAGAGTTCTCTTACAGTTGCCAACATTTTTAGGATATTTTACTTCCAATTTAAAGACAACACTCTCCTTTTGTATATCCTTGTACTTCTAGGATGATAAAACCACTTTTCACTTAGAACAGTTATTGAGATTGAGATATTGCTTTCTATTTTCCTTGTAGAACACAATTTTCAATTTGCAGGCACTTGATCACTTTACAAAGCTATGATCTTAGACAGAAACATTGCCAGTAATTCTGCATCTGGACAAAATGTTTTGTCAATTGCACTCACTAATAGAGCTGCTGCCCATTTCATGAAGCCCCTATTTGTTCTTATCAGTGATGGAAGCAATGATCCAGGTGATGAAAAGGAAGTTATTGTAACATCTAGAGACTGACAGAAATATTGTAATTCTAGTAACTATACTTTCACATTTCTGAACAGGTCAAAACAAGTGAAGGTGGAGTAGCTGTCGTCTATTATATTCAGTGGTGGTTTGTAAAGAAAAAAATTCTTTTTCTCTAGGGTAAATCATATAAAACCATTCTGCTAGCTTTGGTTGTGGTTGTCACTTAGCGGATTGAAGTTTCTAGCAGTCAGTTGCACTGACTAAAGTATTTGAGAGTGGTGACTATTATTGCCTTATTGAAAAGGAAAAAAAAAAGGTCAAGAGGAAGGACTCTAAGGTGATGATATTTTTCATTTTTACTGTCTCTGCCTCTCCAGCAAGCTTCAACAAGCACATTATGAAGATGTTGTGCAAACAAAGTGTGAAATCTTCCCACAAGATGCCAAGTATTTTCCTGAGTCAGTTTGCAAATTCCATGATATATGATTTATAAAAAGTTTCTGCTTCATAGGCATAAATTTTATACTAAAAATGTTGCCTGAGGAATGGAAATTAGAAGTTTCAATCAAGCTTAAAACTAATTCAAATTTACCAGCATTTTTATGTGTATATCATCAAATGAGAATACTGCAGACTCTTGTTTAGATCAAAGCACCCCTAAATGCTTACCCAGCTGCAAACCCAGTCTCAGCACAAGTCATGTTCAAAATATGGCAAAAATATTTCACCTGGATTCTAATATTTGCATCACTATTAGTTTGATCTTGATTGATGCAGGAAAATGACTGATTTTTTTTTCCCAAGAGGACTAAGATGCCTGCAATTTTTTACCATATTTCATGGTTCAAACTTTAGAGCAAGTATGGGGCATTTTTTGTGAAAAAGTAGTGATTCTTATTTTCTCATCACCCCGACAAGTTACTTACTTGAAAAGATGTTTCAGGTGGCAACAATTCCACATACTGTACACTAAACAGATCTGAGATCTGAGTATTTTAGCCATGCTAAATGTCTTACATATTTGAAATTTTTGTTTTTCTTACCATCAGATCTTCAAACTGAAGAGAACTCTTAAATTCTACAATCAGCAGTATATGATCAGTTACCAGAATGGAAAAGTAGCTTTCAGAATTTTCCCATAGTACTGTTAAATATTGTGCTCAGAGATCACTTAACACAATTTCAAACATGGTTGGTATTATCTTCTTAAGTCTCCAAGTAAAATTTGTAACGTAAGAATTTTCTGATAGTCAAAACACTACTCTTGATATGTGCTCCTATTCCTCTTCTGCCAGGTCTCCCAATTTATTCTTGACAAAAGATATAGCAACATTTTTTGCAAAGGATGTTAAATGAGACAGTACACATACCATAATATTTCCAGAATTTTTTCTTTAATCAGTATATTTCCAGCACCTGACAGAAATACAACAGTATTCTCTGCAATTAACGTACTCTTTGCTTCCTTCATAGGAGAATCAGTTTCCTCATCTACATCAGTGGTCTGAGTCCTTTGGTATGAATCCAAATCATCTCCAGTTGTCTGAAAAAACCAATGTGAGCACATTTCCACTGAGTCAAAACTTTATATGGGGTTGTGGTACCAGAAATCCTTTGTTAGGCACAGAGCATGCATGAGCCGTTTGACAGTCATGGCACCCACAGGAGCTACTAAAGCAAACCTGCCAGCTGATCTGTGGACTGTACAGAGGAACAAGTGCTGAGAGTAGCTTTCCATTTGCCCTCCAGTGCCAAACATTTAAAAATTCCCTTCTTGGACAATCCTGACCTTCCAGCTGCTTGTACCTCTTTAGATATTTTGCATCTTTAAATCATATTCCTGTTTTATATTGCCTTCTCTGCATTGTATTTCCATGTACTCTTTTTATTTTTCTATATATTATCTCTGTATTGCCCAAGGAGCAAGTCCCAGTCACTGGGCTAATACTTACTGGCAACTAGCAGGACCCTAGGCAGATGTAATTTTGTTGTTCACAGAAATGTGCAATTTTTAATCTCAGAAAGCAGTCCTTGGGAAATAGATAATTTCCTCCATGTTGTTGGACATTTCAGAATCAATGAAAAATTTTGAATTCAAGTAAATTATAACCTTGATTTGAAAATTCAAGATAATCCCCATAGAGAAGCAATGTGACTAACTTTTCTGATTCGCTGGCCCTGGAGCTAGCATAATACAGACCCATGTGACACAAAACAGATTTATTAATTCCTTCCTGTACAGAGAGTATCTGTATTCATCTTACTGCAAAATAACAGAAAACAGAGAGTATCTGTATTCATCTTACTGCAAAATAACAGAAAACAATTATTTTTATTTCTTGGGTTGGCAGTCCAGAAGCATTAATTAAAAAGTTTTGTGACCAGTTTGGTTAGAGTGATAATCACTTCACCAATACTTTAACTTAACATTTTAAAATTATTCATGCCCAGTCTCTCTAAGTTTCATTTTTCTTGCATTTGACTTTGAAAAATATTCTATTCACATGCTTTTGTCTAAAGTTCACTTTTCTGTTATCTAAAAACAATTAATTTACCTGTGTTGAAATAAGCAATAGCTAAACATGTAGGCAGCAGGCTTTTCATGATTTTATCTGTAAACATTACCCTGTAGGTTTTCCAGCTCTCTCATTTCAGAAATTTATTTTCTTATAACTAGACAGAGATTACAAAAATTATTTCCATTCCAACTGAATTATTTTTTTACAAGAAGGCCTTTTCAAAGTGTTTCAATCATATTGAGACCAGAGAAAAATCACTGATATAAATGTACAGAAAATCTTTATTTAAAAAAAATTATAAAAAAAAAATTTGAAAGAATTAAGAAAATGAAGGGGGTTTTACCTATTTTACTCATCTTAACTGAAATAAAAATAAATTTTATACCTTTCTACATTTATTAAATTTTCCATATCGCCTTCCTGCATATTCCAAGGATTTTAATGACCAATACACACCAGTGATCTCAGAAGAATGTAAGCATTACCAAATGCACATTTAGTGCACTTCAAGTACACATATATGTAAAAAACCAAGGAATTTGAAGTTTTTATGCAATAGTTTTGTAAAGAAGCAGTAATAAATATTTAGGAAAGCTATAGATATTTCTGGTATCTATACAGAAATATCAGTGATCAGATCATGCTGTTAAACTCTCATCACCAGCTATGATATCTCCTGCAATTTTGTGTATAAACAAAACCTAGATCCAGATATAAAATCCAGCAAGTCACCATTCTGAAGTCTTCGACCTACTCAGTAGCCACAAAATCTTGAAGCAGCCTAAAATCTGATGTTAACTTCAATATATTTGAATGCCTTAAGTTTGTACATGTTTGTCAAGACTAATGTATTGAAGCAGGCTTTGAGATGCTCAGCCTTCATTTCAGACCATATTCACCAGAGCAGCACAAAAGGCTAAATGTGATTGTTGCTTCCCAAAACTTGTTCAAAGAAGTGCACCCTCTCTGGCAGAACAGTCTGTCTACATCCTCCTGCAGGAACTGATATGGACTGAATGGTGGTTTATTCTAGTTAGTAATACAGACTCTACTCTTTATCTCTTCTCAACATATTCTTCATATTCTTACATGATTAAAACCAGAAAGAGAATGGTAAACATACTTTCTTTCAATTTAGTTTTCTCACTAGTGTATTGTTTTTCATTTATTGCTTTTAAGAAAACGTGGTTTTAACCACCTCTTCACTTGTGCAAAACTTTCAGTCTTCCCGCTAATTTTTTATTCCAAATTTGATGATTTTTTAAATTAGAATAGCAGTTCCTGAAATGAAAGAGGCCAGTAATTTTGCTTAGAGGTACTTATCAATCATTGTTGTGTCAGTTCTTATATCTGCACCTGATAGTTTACAAACTACCCATGATAGTTTACAAACAGTTCTTAAAAAAGTCAGAAATTAAAATAAATTCATATTGTTTTAAATAGTTGTTCCTTCTAATTACCAAAAACTGTTTGTGTTTTACATGTTGGTGATGCCAATTCACACATATTGAAGAGATCAATTCATAGTTTCTTAAAAGTTTGCTTCTCTTTTTGTAAAAATACTCATAACTCCCAGGAGAAAAACCAAAAAAATCTCTTGCTTAGTTTGAAAATCTTTATTCCAAGTTAACGAAAATCATAGCATTATAAAACAAAGTTGTAATCTCAGTCAGTATTGTAAACACTAGGAGGATTGAGGGGGTGGTTATATGACTGCAACTGAAGCAATGGGAGACTGGTCAACTGACTAAACTGTTTATCAAAGACAAAAGGTAATGCAAAAAAGTATTCCATGTTAGAGATTAAAAATGTGCAAAAGAGAGAAAATACATCCCTAACCAAACAAACTGGTAGGTTATGCATAAACATGTGTGCAAATATGGATAAACTAACTAGGGATCTGAGTAAAATTATATGGATTAGTCTGTCAAAAAACCCAATACAGCATCCAAAAAGACCCCAAAAGTCATATATAATAATAGAGAAAATAAAGTTGTCTTAAACTCAAGAAGTGTTAAAACTTAGCACATCATTTGTTTTGCCTTAAGCATTCATTGTTAAGACAGTATGCTTATTTGTATAAAACTAAAATATATTTTGTTCTGTGTTCTTCAAAGTTAGTTTTCTGTTGTATTTATCAATCTAGAAAGCAAAAGATAAGTTAAAAAAAGATGACCAGAACTAACACTTTGAGTAGTCCAGCTGTGCAGTCCTTAATTGTCCTGGCAGTTATAAGAATTTACCAGATTCTTCAACAAGGTGGTATAATTGGCGTAGCAAGCAGAAAAAGAGAGCACTTCAATTGGTCTAACATGTGAAAAGGGATACTGATATTTATAAATTCAGCAGAAAATTAACCTGGGGCAAGTAAGTCCTTCAGACTCTATAGAACGCATGGGGAAGAAGTTATTTTTAAATGCATAACTTTGTTTTCTTTAAAAAGGATAGCCTTAAAATAAAACATAACAGGTTGAAAGTCAGCAATTTTATAAAATGATCTCAAATTCTACTCATACAGACTGACATAAATTTTTTTCCTGTTAATCATCTCCTCTTTTCTTAAGTCCCAATTATTGCTTAGACCACAAAGTAGGTCCTTATGCAGGTGTGACCCATCACCATCAGTTTAGCACTTTAGCTATACTCTAATGAGATAATGTTTCCTGGGTTTATTTTACTTTTTCCTGCTATCACAAAGGGGAATAAGAGACTTCCACAAGCCGTGTCTGGAAAAAGAGTAACCTCTGCCCATGACTTCACATCTACGGATGAGATGCAGACTTTAGCAAGTGCAGCAGCTGCCACGGGATCCTTGAACTCTGAAAGAAGTTCCATTAATGAACCTTTTTTCTTGTAAGCTGGAAATAAGTTAAATTTCACAGAATCACAGAATATTCTGAGTTGGAAGGGCTCCACAAGTATCATCCAGTCCAACTCTGAAGTGAATGATCTGTATGTGGATTGAACCTACAACCTTGCCATTATTAGCACCATGCTCAACCAACTGAGCTATCTCCTTGTCCAAAGAATGCATATTGGAAAACAATACAAAATGGGGGAAAAAAGTCTTTGAAAGAATGCCTAGGTCTTATTAAGCACATTCACAAGAAGATAGGAACGATAAGAAGTTTTGTACATGAAGTATTGTTAACTACCACATTTCTCAGTCTGCCTTAATTTGTTGTGGTTCAGGGCATTGGCTGCATTTGCAGTTACTGAATGTTGGTTATATAGCCTGGTTTTTGTCTTGAGATAATTTAAAGGGGAAGTTTCTTGCTTAGAAGTATTAATGTCAAACTGTTTTGTACATATCTAAGAAATAACTTTTCATTGTGGTTATTTATATAGGACATTATAAATTTGCAATGGTTTGATGACAAAACAATACACAGGCTTAATCAAACCATGTCAATACTTCATCTTTATTGGAAGCAAAGAACACCTTTGGGATTTTGATGTCAGATGTAAAGAAGAAAGCTAAGTTCAGTTTATTGGGTTAACTGCATGAAGGCTGCTGGGGAAGGGTGATCATCTTCTCAAACTCATGTTCACACATGCATTCACAGCATCATCTGAGTCATCAAAAGAATCTTACTATGTTTTTTTCTCCCTTGAGATGGTAGAGTAGAGCAGAGCAGAGACAGAATGCTGCTCTGAACACAGGGCAATAGTCCAGCCCAGCAGGTCATGCTCCCACCTCGAGCATTCTGTGTTCAGGCTGTGGCAGACAGCCCTGTGGTAATGTTCTGATCTCTGCTGGGAGGGGGCACTACAGCCAGACCTGTCAATCAGATCCATCCTTAATGAAATCACAACTCACCTTTTCAAGTATTATTAATCTTCTTGCAGTTTTTGATTTCTGGCTGGTGTCAAGGCTCATTGCATTGAATTTGTGAGGGCAAACTCAGAGCAAGCAAATTATTTCCAAGGACATACTTCTATAATCTCTATAAATGGCACGTAGAATTTAAGTCTTTTGATGTGAGAGGTAAAACAACAAGCAGAACTGGTGAAAATACCACAGAATAATAGAATGGGTAAGGCTGGAAGGGACGACTGGAAGTCACCTGGTCCGACCTCACCGCTCAAGCAGGGTCCCATATAGCATGCTACTTTGGATTATGTTCAGACATCTGTTGAATATCTAGAGGGAAGGAGACACTAAAGCCTCTCACGGCAGCCAGTTCCAGTTCTCAGTCATCTACACAGCAAAGAAGTTCTTCCTCATATCCAAGTGGAGCTTCCTCTGCATGTTTCTGCCCACCACTGAGAAGAGCCTGGCACCATCCTCTTAACACCCTCCCTTCAGATACTTACAGACATTTTTGAGGTGCCCTCTCAATCGACCCTTCTTAAGGCTGAACAGGCCCAGCTCCCTCAGCCTTTCCTCATGAGAGAGATGCTCCAGTCCCTTAATCATCTTTGTTGCCCTTCTGGATATGCTTCAGGAGCTCCATGTTTCTCTCGTACTGAGCAGCGCAGAACTGGACACAGCCTGAGTGTGGCCTCACTACGGCTGAATAGATGAACAGGATCACCTCCCTCAACCTGCTGGTAGTGCTCTTCCTAATGCACCCTCGAATACCATTGGTGTTCTTGGTCCCCAGGGCACAGTGCTGGCTCATGGACAGCTCTTTGTCCACCAAGACCCTCCACCCCAGATCTTCTTTGCAGAGTTGTTTTCCAGCAGGTCAGTTGTCATCCTGTCCTGGTGCCCAGGGTTATTCCTCCCCAGATGCAGGACTCTTCATTTGACTTAGGTGAATTTCAGAAGGTTGCCCATCTCTCCAACTTGTCAAGATCCCTCTGATCTGGCCTCCAGAATGAGGTGCTCTGTCAGCTTTCCAAGGAATGAGGTGAGACTGACTGACTGGTACTGCCCTGGGTCTTCCTTCTGGCCATTTTGAAGACTGGTGTGATATTTTCTTTCTTCTAGTCCTCAGGCAAAGTAGAAATCAATACTCAGGTCAGCGAGTCCAGACATATGAGGGGAAATGGAGGCAGCCGGGCACTCTTTTTGGGAACAATACTAGTATTTGTTGCAAATTTAGTGTGTTACATATTAGGTGGTTTATGTCAGTAAATGCTGTTCTCAAACCAAAGGACCAAGTAAGAAGTGTGAAAAGTCATGTTTAGTCATGTGTCTACTGCTACCTCAAAGTAGGAAAAGCTTTTGAGGAGAATGCTGGATATATCTCACTGAGGCTGGAGACTAAATCTTGTAAAAAAAACCATACTACTTTGTTAGACCAGTGAAGAACCCAGAAATCAACAACAGTAACTAAAAGAAAAGTACTTGCTACTGACTTACCCTAAATGATCTAAGGAGTCTGGAAATAAACTCATCTTTGAGTCTTTCAAAACTTAAATTCAGATTCATACCATAATTTTTATTATTATGCAGTGTTGAGGCTTTCCGTTTGCAAATAGAACTTAGAGCAGAATTTAAGTTTGGAAGAAAATCATAGGTAACAGTCTTACTTTATACTACATCTATCTGCTCTCTAAATTTATGTTGATCTTTCTGAAATGAGAACCTACTGGACTCTTTTTAGGATAATAGCAATATGGAACTCTAATGACAACCAACATGGTAAAAGAGCAACAACAGGAGAAACACAGAATAACTTCATATTGTGTGTGTGTTTTTCTGCTAGAAGTATCTAAGGTATTTATGATGAAAATTAGATGATGAAATAGGTTGCTGACATAGGTCCTGAAATTATTTTGAGTTGACCATTTAAAAATCTCTTCTGAACGCTTTCCATATATTTTGATTCTAGCTCTGTTACTGGAAACTGTTCACACCATGTACAAATTCACAGTATATTTTAAGTGCTGATGTGAATAGGATTTGAAAAGTCTCATCAGTATTTACACACGGAGAACATTTGTAACAACACAACCACAGGAACCTTTTCTGTAGCTTAAATAGTATGAAGGATTTGAAGGGAAATTATGCTCCAAAAAGAGTGAAATTTCAGCATTCCTTTTAAAGAAAACTAATTATCACATAGGTTTCAAACTCCATAAAATACTTAATTCACAAACTTCAAAGAGAATATTGAGTTCCTCCAGGTTAAGTATTATCATAAGTATCATTAGAGACTAAAATTCAATGTAACCACTTCAATACTTCAGAAAACAAACAAAAAAAAATTAAATGAGCAATGTAAAATTATTTAAACCTGATGAAGAATACGAAAGTTAAATAAACATCAAAGTCTGTGTATTTAAAGAAAGGAAGAGTTTATAATTGTATTCACTCTGTAGCATTTAGAGCATATTTTTCATTCTTTCCCCACTTGCAAAAGCACATCTAGCTTCTGAATATCTTTCTGATAAATGGGGTTTCTATGAAAATTTTATACGTATCATTATAAATTTAAACTAAAATATTTTAACAGACTATTCAGATATATTGATTCCTGTATAATGGCTGAAATGACACTGCAAAATACATGTTGTTTTCCTTTTCCTTTTTTTTTCTAAAATGTTCTTCCAGATACAGTTTGGACTTCCTTTTGTTATTTTATAAGCAGTATTAAATATCGTTTCAAGAATATTTTTTCACACATTTGCTTGATACTCACCTACAGATGGGGGGGCTGATTTTGTAAAACTGGCTTTTAAATTAGGTCATCATTACAGAAAAAAACTCTTCCACCTGAAGTGTGTTTAGGCTTGTCACAGCAGGATTTCAGCCACTAGTTCTTACATTTTTCAGTATGATACCAACTGACAGTGTTTGTTAGCTGCATCCTTACCTTTCAGCCTGGATAATATCATATTGTGCCAGTGGTTTTGTTTCTTTTTTTTCTTTGCAAAAATAGATTCTCTGAAATACAAACTCTGCTTACTTGTATATCTTACTGTATCTCATTGTTACAGCTCTTGATAAATCTTTTGCTCTTTTTTTCACTGCATATATTAACTTCACACTTTTTCAGGACAGAAGTATTGAATTAAACCCTTTAGGCAACCACTAAGACAACAGTCTGTTTCTGCTACGTCACTACTTTATTTTTATTCATATGTGAAAAAATTACTGATAGAAGTACAAGCACCAATTTAACACTGTACATGTCTATATTCTTAAATGTAAACTTTTTTGAAGATGGTGTCTGGCATTAAAATGCAACATTATAAACTTCCATCACTTCCATCTGTGATGAATACTTGAAGAAACACTAAAAGTACTTGGGGGGGGGGGGGTGAGGCTATTTTTGTAGGATGTGAAAGAGGGCAATTTATATCAAAGTGTTTTGGAGTAAAGAAACAAGTTTATTGTTTTGATTAATATTTTAGCTTCAGAGCTTGAAATTTATTTTCTTTTGCTCTGATTCTACTGTCTGATCCTGAAGCCTTTATGTTTGAAGTTGTTAAATGGAAGCACCTTTCTCTCGTAATTGTCTCTGATAGCCTTCCTACCTTCAACAAAACATCACAGCAACCTTGCTTTTGTCATATTCTATAATGTTGTTAGACTTAGTTAATAGTATAATAATTACCAGCTAATCTGTCATTTAAAATTCAGTGGGAGTTTAGAACTGGATTTGTTAGCTGTAGCCAAGTGATGCCGCTGGAAGAAAGAAACCTTGTATGGCTCCAGATTAAGTTCTTTGGCTTTTGAAGGTAGGATTCTTGGAAGCAATAGGTGGTGAATGTTCTTGGTGAGTCCTGAATCTGAGTATTGTCTTAACACTAAAGGGTTCACTTTAAAAACATAAGTGAATTGCAACCCTTAGCGGGATGTATGGATGTGAGTGACAGCATATAGGCAATGGCAGAAATCAGGCTTTCTGTTAGATTACCACAAAGCTATTTTGAGTAGTGCAACATGTGGGAAAAGAAACAACCATGCTTTTACTTGTGCTCTGTCTTCTGTTTTCAAAGACTCTTTTTAAGGCGCCTTGTGGGCTCAGGAGGGAGTGGATTTTCCTGTCTAGTTACTTAGTCTGGTGACTAATGGATCATAATGTTGTGGCTTGCATGTGGCTTACATGGGCCCACTTAGTCCTCCCACTATTGGTAAATTGTATTTAAAGGCTGATAGCTAATGGTATGCTTTAAACTAAAGTGTAACATTGGTGATGTATAATACTGCACACACAGTACTCCAAGTAAGAGATCATGTTGTTACTTTCTTAAACGTCCACACATTACAGCTATATTGTATGAGTTTGTATGCCATATATTCAGTCAGCAGTTTTCACCTCCAGATAGCTATTGCTCATAAGATTGTCTAATTGACAGCAACTAATGACACATTTATTCCAGTCAGATGTTTGTATCATATAAGTCTCACATCATATTTGTTTCCATTTTAAGGGTGTTTGATGAATGAGCACAGGTAAATGGAAAAAAAAATTGAAGAACTTAGGTAAGGAGAAATTTCGCTTGCTGGTTCAGTAGCCTAACATATGTAACCTGGTCTCTGTGGCCAGCCCTAGTTCTTCATCAACAGGAAGGGCTTTTCCTGTTCTGTACTCATGGCAATTGCAGATGATTGCAGCATCCTTACTGCCATTGATGACAGGTGCTCTGTGGCACAGCAAGGAGCCCTTGTGTTTTGTAATTCCCAGTCTGGCTGGGACTAACATGAATCCTCTTTACATTTGGTGTAGAGCCTAATGAGATCAGTCACCTCTTTCCCTTGATGATCCTGCTCAGTTACTGCCAAGCTGACTCATTAAGCTGTTCATTGGCAACTTCTCCTTTGTCCCAGAAATCTCCCTCATCTCTCTAGCTATGTAGCTGGTGCTAGGTTTTGGATGTCTAAGGAAGACAATTGAACCTTGGGAATTAATGGTACTGAGGAAAAGAATTTATTCTAAATAAGGTGAAAACCAGAGTCTGTGATTTCTGGATCATACCATTTATACTTCTGTGGAAAGATGAGGTATGTGTCTGAAGGTCTAGTTATCCTGGACAGAGACCCCTTAAACAAGCAGAAATGGTTATTACTCACCTTAGCTGGAAAGATTGTATATCTTAGTTTAACCCTATCTGACTAAGTTATTTTTTCAGTAAACAATAGTTATACCCAATATGAAAGTGTTGGGCAATTTTGTATTATTCAGGAAAATAATGTTTTAGATAAAATCTGCTTTAGACTCATTTTCTTGGGTGGATGAAGAACTGTCTGGGAAGCCTTTTTAATTGTGCTTGGTGGAAACACAAGCTTCCCTTTGGATGAAAGCTTGAAGGCAGTGTGGTGTGAAAATGCGAGGGGAAGTAATATTGTGTCATTCTGCTCACAAGGTCTCATTTACAACTTTGGTTACTAAACATGAAGTAGGCCATGACCCTTTGGTTTGCTTTGTTGGCATTGCAATCAAGCAACAGAATAACTAATTATAAGACTTTAATTTAAACAAAACAAAACCACCTAAACTCAGGTCAGCAATTCAACATAAAAACAGTTCATGTGCAGGTGTTCAGCATGACCACTGTTTTCATTAACCAGAGGAGCAAAGGGCATACTGGTATCAATGTAGGCTGTTGCAGTTTCATAGCTTACGTCCATGGAATATTGGAGGAACACTGGGGACACTAGTTATGTCAAATGTTTGTGTAAGCAATACCTATAGTGATTTTTCCATTCACAATCACATGCTCATCAACTATCTCACCAAATACCACCACAGAACCCAGAGCGCCAACTTCCTTTTGCAATAATTGTGCATGACCACAGCTAACCTTCAGTACTGGGAGACCTGAATATGAGCTGTTAAAATCTGTAAGACATATCAATTACACTGAATTTCATTCTGTTACAGAACTGTAGTATTTCTTTAGAAAAGCTTGAATGAATTGGTTCTAGTAACATAAGTGTCTTGGTATGTTTTCAAAATCAAATTAAAATCTTAAAGCTAGGGGCCTGGATGACATGCTGACAGTCTAGAGGAAAGTAACCACTGATTTTCAGGCACTTAAAGACTGCAACTGCAATTAATTTGGACATGGCCCCTTGCCTTGTGTCTCTAGACAAATGCAGTACTAAAAATTCAGACAGATCATCATTTTTGGGCACTGCACGTGCCATGGTCCCTTCTGCATGACCACAGTCACACACTTAGATCAACAGCATTTTCAGTTTTAAGACATTTAAGGGGAGCAAGTGTGGTGGTTGGTTGTAGGATAACCAAAGCAAGCATGGGAGCTCTTAGGTTTAGAAGGAAGTTTTGGGCAAAGTATGGAAATAGATACAGCTAAAAAAGTGACTTCTTTTGCCTTGATTCTTTTAGAGTGTGGACTATCTTTTGCTTCAGTACCAAGGTATTTTTCATTTTCACACCCAAATTCCTCAGATTGTAGGCTGCATCACTGCACCCAAAACGTCTTTTTCTAGCACCTCTTCAGAAGGAGCTGTTTATGCTTACTGAAATGAAAGCTTTGACAAACAAACAAGAAACCAAAACAAGGAAACAAAACAAACAAACAAACAAAAGAACTCAAAAAAACAACCAATAATTTAAAAAAAAGGTATTTATAGATGGCAAACTGGATTTGTGCATCATAGTTCCTCAAGCTGCATTATAAGATGGCCTATTCAGGGCCTACATTCCTTCACCACATTTGACTGTCTTGGCCTTTGATTGTTTCTTCTGTTTTGTAAAATCAAACCACTTCTTTAGTGGGAAAGCTAATTTGCCTTTAGAGGTGTCTGCTCCTATCCTGGCTAAAGCTCTTATGCAGGGAGATATTATGTTTTATAAAAAATAAAAGACTCTCTATGCGTGTTCTTGTTTCTGCTAAGTTTTAGTTAGGGCTGTCTCCAAGATCTGAATAGGAGTGAGCCTACCATCCTGACAACGTTACTGTTCTACTAAAGTCTGATTTCCAGGCTCTCAGCTCAACTGGCCTTCTCACAATCTCTCAGGAGCAAAATCTCGTGACATTTTGGGAGGAACTTGGATACTGTTGGTGCTGAAGATGTCAGTACATGATCCGAGGTGTTTAAACACCAAGAAAGTGTAACTTTTCCTCTAGTAGCAATTTCCACAAGGTGCCATCTTGTGTAACTCTAGGCTGACTCAACAGTTGTAGTTGTCAAAGGGTAGAGACTGTGAACACAGATTGAAGGAAGTCCTGGTAAAAAAATCTAATGATTTTATCCATATAGTCAAGCTGAGGTTTGTTTACCACAAGCAGCTGGTTGCATTGTGTCTGTGCATCTTGAGTGGGGAGGAACGGTCAACAATGTTTCATATTCTCCCTTGCTAAAGTGTACCCTTATGCATTATGTGAAATTAAGTTTGCTTTGCATTGAGCAATTTGAGCTGCACTATAGTTCTTTCTATGAAACACTTGCATAAAAGCATGTAACAAAGGAAAACAGTAAATATTTATCCTTAATATTAAAGTTTCATTGCCAAAGTATTTCTGTTGTTACCCAAAGTATTGTTTTATTTAACAGTCTATGTACAAATTACTGTAATTATTGAACTACGACATTTTATCATCTTGAAGTAATCTTGACTCCTGCTAGCTCTGATGAATAAAAAACCTCTTTGTGCAGGAACATTCACATTTTTTTCAGCAGCAGAAGGTATTTGAAAATAAGGCAGCAAGTCAGTGGTTGAATTTGGTAACTCCACAATGAACGTGTCCTTCCTTTGAAGTTCTGTCCTATACTTACCTGTGCCTGATTTTTATGAGCCTGTTGTGTTGGTATGAGAGAGAAACCTGCTTATCACAGAGCATCACAGAGAAGGCTGCATATGCAACAATCTCAGACAATCAAAGTTTACCTGCTTGTGTCATAACTCTTCACACTCTTCTGTTTAAAGGAAGAAAACTGAGGTAGTGGTGTGGAAGTGCACAAAGAACAGATGTTTTCTTAATCTTTTGATCTTTATATTGCTTTGGTTAAATACAATGGGCTGAAAGAATTCCAGTGAGTGACTTTTTTTATACAGTAGAATGGCATGAATGTCTGACTACAACTACCATGGCCATCACCTGCCATGTTTGGATTGGGTTTCATGACCTGGCATGAATGTTACTGAGGACTGCAATGACAGCGATACACCACTGTTGGCATGTGCTAGCATGAACCTGGACAGTAACACAGATTGCCTAGCATGTGAAAGTAATTTCCATCTGCTTTATGGTTCAAAATACTGTTTAAAGAAACTGCAGCTTCCTGTTTTCATCCAATATATAACATTTCCTTATGACTGCTTAGGGAAAAAATTAAGAGGATTTATAATGATGAAGCCTTTCTTAGGGACAAGAGATTCTCACTAATGTCTGAAGGACTGGACCTGAATCCAGGAATGAGCTTTAATTGATTATCATCCCCAAAATCACTAGAAGGAAGAAAGGAAAGGTGTATTGTATTTTTCATAGCAAAATTGTTATGAATAAAGCAGGTTTTTCTTGTTGAAGAACACAAGTGAATTTGGGACTTGCGCTAAATACGTTTCGCCTGGAAATATTCTGTCATGTACATAGCATGATCCTGTAGAGCTGGAAAAAAAACCCGCAATGTTTTTCCTTTATCAACAGAAACGCTTTCTATATGACCTCACCAATAGTGAGTGATCCCTCTGGAGAGTGCAGTCATAATTTTAATTAATTTAAAACTAGGTTACTTGATCTTTAAGATAAATTCTACTGATTCTCTAATACTTTGAAAATTCAGTCATTTATCAAGAATTGGGTGAAGTTGAAATGATATCCATCATTAATTAAATAATCTCTACCATATTTTTATTTCAGGGTCCAAATTCTCTGATTTTTTTTTTTTAATAACTTTATAGCCAATCTAACATAACATGCTTTTGATTGTGAACAGTTTCTAATTGGGAGAATTATTATCACAGTTCATGTTCGGAAGACTCAATGCTGTATGCTTTTGTTCCCTGCTGTTTTCAATTTTCTTTAATTTCCATTCTCAGCTGGCTAGTTCACTGCTTAATATTATTATTGCAGATATGTTCTCTGCTTCCTTGAAATTATTTGAAAACCTTAAAACCCATGTTGAAATTCAGTTTAGCTTAATAAGTTAGTCTGATAACTGGCTGCTCATGAGCAGATCTGACCCTCTTGCCTTGGGGGTGGTGACAGCTGTCAGAGGCACAAAGGAAAGCCAAGGCCTCATTCCTACTTCGTCTATCTGTTTTTAATTTTACAAAAGCCTGCTAGAGAAGGAATTCAAATCACTGTTGCAACATGGTCACCTGCTCAAAACAGAAAGATTCTGTCATTTATGTAGTCCAGCAATCCCATGAGACTGTGAATTGTTAACAGAGCACTCTGGGAGCAACAGTTTTGCTTCTATACTTGTCTGAAGGAAGTCAGGCAGGTGGCAGGATCTGGTTATTCCTCCTTACATTGTGTTTAATCGAAAAAAGTCTTTTAAAGCACTAGAGAGCTTGAACTTGGAAAAAAAAAAAAGGTATTACATTTAGTTTTCTGCTGGTACTTACAGTGTTTATTCCACTTTGGATTAGTAAGGCTTCCTCATTAGACACTTTGCCTTTTGTCTGAGTGAAAAACATACCTTTTCGAAAAATAAAATCAGTGTTCTTCCTACTCTGAAAATGGCTTCCACTTTCATTGGTGTCTTTTCAGCAGAAACAGAAGGGCTAAACAATCACACTGAATGCTGGTTTTTCTCATTCTAAATAGGGAGGTACTTAGCTGAGAGTACTTCAGCGGCAGTGATACCAAATTATGAAACAGCAAAACTTCATCTGTCTGACTATGCCAACGGTTGTGCAATCATGTTTAGGAGCATTTTGGAAGACTTTTGCATGTTCTTGGCTTTTCTGCTAAGAGGACCTGTCTTTCTGTTTATATATTAAGATTAGCTGTATTTGTTCCCTAATGCAATGTACCGTAAGGCATGAGCTTTAAAAAAGTACTGCTTGGGTTCCAAAGGATGTCTGGTTGCAACAGCATGTAAATTTGTGCACTGATTTACTCTTCCCTTTGGCCAATGCTTCCTAATCAAAGTCTTATAAATAATGTCAAAGAAGCATTTAATTTCTCTCAGGGAGAAATCACTCTGTGTAGAGCAGCATTTGCGTAATAGTGCACTGGAAAGCATTTGTCTTAGAAATAAAATCCAAATGAACACATACACATTCATCAGCTGAGATATGTAAAACACAGTCTAGCAATGCATCAGAGCACAAGCAAGACTGGAAAATTGTTAGCTCTTTTTTTTTTTTCAGTAGGATTAACTGTGCAAACAAACGCTGTATTGTTTGGAGCTTCTGTTTTGTAATGAGGTTTATTGATGAAGAACCCTATAGTAGAAGGAATCTTAAAGACCAGAAATGTCTATTAACCCTCTGAGATAATTTTTCACTTTCCTTTGGGTCTTGTGGAATGGCAAAAAAAGGCAAAGAAGAACTGAAAGTTTTTCTCCTGACACAAATCTCTAATTGTAGAATCAAAACAACATAATGAATACATATACACACCTATAAATGGTGCAAAAATTCCAGAAATTATATGAGCTAAGCAAAACTTAGTTATTTGGAAACTAATAAGCACTTTACAGGAAGCAACAGAATGAATTGTTTAGTGATCTCCCTTTAATAGAACTGTCAGACAAATCAGACTCACTGGTTTGGTTTATTTTACTTAAGCATAATTAGCTTTAGCCTAGTTCCAGGCATTTAATCTGAACTTTCTGTCCGTTTTCCTTGGGGTACATTGTTAAAAAAAAAAAAAGGTTTATATAATTTTGCTTAAAATAGTTTCCATAGATGGTTACTCTATGATGAGATTTCTAGTGAAAGTCTTTCATTTAGAGATTTTTCCTTAAATGAAAGACTTTTTTTAAAGAGTTTTTTTTCCAATGTGTTTTTTATATTTAGTAACTCTTATCGCTTGTTTCCACAAAAGTTGCCTTATTGGGGAAAATCTTCCCTTAAAAAGACTTGGCAAATTTCTCTTATAATCAACTTCCTTCAAAACGCTGCTTAAAAATATTCTATGAAGAAACTGAAGTAAAAGGAACATATGGAAAACTTTCTGGTTTTTGCTGATGGCTCTTCTGTAAGTATTTTTTGCATTGGGAATGTGAGTCTGTATAGCAAAACCATCAGTCTGTACAGTAAAACTTAGGGACAACATAAAAGATATCTATTTCTTGCTTTGCTCAGTACAACTGTAATGGTGTTTTGCTTTTTTTTATACCAGAAACACTGAATATATGAAGAGAAATGTTACCTGATTCTAAATTTTCTTTAAATTGTTTCTCTTCGTTTGTAGAAAAAAAAAGAGTATTAAAATTAGAGTCTTTCACAATATTCTGTTTAAATGCTGTTGCTAAAAACCTGTAGGCTTATTTTCCTTTTTTTTTTTTTTTTTTTTTTTTTTTTTAATCTTCAGTTGCTACAGTTTTCTCATGTTAAAACCAGGGAAGAATGAAATTGCTAGAGATGTTTTTGCAAAATAATTTTTTTTAAAAATACAACATTGGTAGGAGGAAATATTTCTCTGGACCAATCTTGATGTCAGAGTCCTATTGTTATATTTTGACCATGCAAAAGAATGTCAGCACCTGTTCTGTCAAGAACGTTAAAGAAACAATATTTCTGAAAACCAGCTGGCTGTAAGTTTTTGCATCTTAATTGACTTGGGTAGATGGGAAGACATGTTATTATCTGTGAAACCATTTGGCAATAGCTGATTCCAGCTAATTACAGGTGAATTTTAAATTGTTATCTTTTCTTGTTACCTGTTCACACAGTTGTCCTGAGGCTCATCTTACAAATCTGAAAGTATGCACAGACTGCTTGGTATCATATGTACCAACTTTTTAAAATGTTTTTATTTTTTTGTGAGTACCTTTCTGTAAAGAGCACTAAATTCCATTTTGACAGGTCACTACACTGCCAAATCTGTATTTTCTTCAGTACTTCCATTTCTTTTCCTGCATTTGAACAGTTTTTCCTCTTGGGAAAAATATGGCTTTGGAACAGGAAAGATGATATATGAAGGCAGCTTATGGCCACCTGCTGTCAGGCAGCATTTACACTAACTACAGCTTCTCATTTCCTGTCATGATAACTTGCATCTGTTTTCTTCCCATTTTGGAAACTGAGATTGCTCTGCATGATGAAACACATAATAATCTGGTCAGCTCTGGCCCACATGGTACTGTTTGTTACTGCAACCTGACAACAAAATGAGGAATTGTAAAAGCTTATATTTTAATTTCTTACTTATAAAATTTTCCTTTCATGAATAAACCTTCCCACCTCACCTTCAGTCTCACTTGACAATACTGGGGAGCATTTAAATTAATTTTCAAAATATTCATCACATATTCTGCCTTGGTGGAGAGGGCAGATGGGAAATATGTTCTAATTTGAGAAACACTTGGTTCTGCTCTCAGGAGTAAACATGTTTGTCTGTCCCGTAAATATTCTTTCCTGTATTGGAGTAGAACACTGACTTAAAGGAGCTATTGCCAAGCCTCCTCTTCCTATGCCGAAGATGCGGGAGGCATCCTGCAAACAGTGTTGACTGGCCTTGAATAACAGTCTCTGCTGTGAACAATAAGATAAATGAAGTTGTTCAACAAACCTCTTTTCCCAGAAGCTGCTGTCTCTGTAGAAGGCTCCTGCTCTTCTTTTGTCTTCTAGAAGTGACATGAACACAATGGTGCCTATGGGAGAACTTATACTAAAAGAGCTTGAAAAAGCTCTTCTGTTGTCTGCAGCAATGCTGAAAAATTACACCTTCAGTTCAGAACACTGCTTCCAATTCCTTTGAAGCTTGGAATAGATGCATGTGGGAGCACAACTCTTCTCAAAAGTATATGCTCCTTTTTTACGGGTCTAGTTTAGCCAATATCAGAAGAAAAGAAGAGTTATGAAAGACAAGACAAAATCAACAAGAAGCAGTTCTACTACTAGTACTAATAAAAGAAGAAAAAAGGTAAAAATAATTGAATTTAAAAGAATGGCTTTTTGGCCACTGTTGTCAACAGTACTTAAAATTCTCTGTGGACTGGAAACTGCTAACTAGCTAAAACTTACACAAAATGAAGTAAATATTTTACATTTTAAGAGCGTGATGCAAAAAGCACCCACAAAACTTTGATCTGTTACAGCATTGACACAGATTGTTTGAAAACAGATTTACCCTGAAGATTCAATTTGATTCAATTTCATTTAAGTATTAATGTCTTTATCGTCACCACTTACTGTAGTTTTTCTATGATCTTATTATTGTTCTATGATTCTTGGTATTGTAGTAGCATGTAAACTTCTGGTCTGCCTAAGGAGGTAAAAACCAATTCTACTGCATCTTTATGGGGCTGGACCATCTATTATTAGACAACGGCAATAGGACTAGGAGTTGCTAGAACATTAACTGGATTGCTAGACTACCTGTCAAATGATCTGCTCATTTATCTTTCCTTAACTCTATTACTTGATTCTTTTACTATCTAGAAGTCCTAGTCATGGATCTAAGCCCTATTACAACAGCACCAATGGTGCAAATATCAGAATAAAAACATGTTTCTGTCTTGTACAGTTCCTGACTAAAAATCATTAGGGTCTAAATGTGAAAACATATACACTATTGCCATACATGACATAATGAATGCTAATACAATATATTAGTACAAGAAACTCTGATTTCATCATGAGTTTGAATGAGATGAACTTAAATGGTTAATCCTAAACTAAATTATTCCATGATTTAGAAAAGACTATGTTCCCTTGTGGCTCCGTTAAGAGCTTATTCTTAATAAAGATAGATATTAATGGCTCCATTCTGTTGCCTAAGCATTGTTATAGCTATATTGCAAACAAGGCTCTAAGACAAAGTGACAGATCAAATACAGGCAATAAACGTTTCCCTTTAAAAATAAAAATCATCTGTCATATGTAGCATCAGTGTTGTAGGATGACAGACTGAACAGATCTATACTCATATGTCTGAAGTAATGTGACAGGGCAACTATATTGTTTTCTCGGTGTGTATGAACTTGCAGAGATGGTTGGAAGACAGCATTGCCATTGCTGACAGTTATTTAATGTTCACAGATTTGGGTTTTGCAGTTCTATACATGGTAAAATTAGGTAACCTCTGCAATATTCCCAGAAAATTCTAAACCAGAAGGTTCCCCTCTTTCCTTATCTTTCAAGACACCTGTTTCCTTTCAACTAGTTATTCCTGTTTTTCTGAAAACTCCTTAGAATACGCCTTTCTAACAATATAAATAATAGCTTCACCAGCACAACTCTGCCATAAATAAATCCTTTTTATGCCCTAACACTTATTTCTTTGGAAGGTGCACTCCAGACTGGCTAATCGTAGTGGCCATGCATTTTAAATATTCATGTATACAGAGAGCATAGACTATGCAAAAATCAGGCTTATTCTCTGTTTTTGTGCACAGGGCTTCTGCTACTGTAGGCTTAATATTGTATGTCCAGTCTTCCATATGTTTTTCATCTCCTTATGGAGACAGATTTTTTCATGCAAGCCAGCTCCTTTTTTCTGGGCCCAGAACAGTCTTCTTTCTTATAGAAATGTGGACATTCTTATAGAAATGTGAATCCCTTCAAATATGGACTTCATGATGAAGTGCTGGGCTTCTGTTTCAGTAATATAGTAAGAGACAAACAGACTAATATGGATGAAGCAGACTTTCACATGATGGTCATACATGGCATGGTTCTCTCCTTCTATAGCACAAAACTGGTAGTGGAGTGCTGATACCACAGTTTTTGTTATGGGGGTGTCTTTGCTACAGGTAACCACATTCATTTGCCTTGTCACCATAGTGAAACATCCTTGTTTCTCTGGCCAGTGAGAATGGTACCTTCTCCTATGTTTTCACTTTCCCTCCAGTTACTGCTGTATGTCCATGTATATGACCTGTGTATACTCTTGTGACTTATATTGTTCCAACCTTGACTGATACTGAAATGCTTAAAATTGCCTCATGCTCTAACTCTGAATCCTCGTGACTTTCAGAAGAATTTGCCAGCTACTAGATTTAACTGTATTTAATATTATGAGATTTAACCTACCAATATCTGTTTAAGATACTGAGATCCTAGTTCCAGTTTTCAGTCTGTTTCTAATATTAAGTTGACCATTCCATTACCAGTTTCTACCTTAATTCCACATATCTTATTATCCATAAGGGTTTACATTCACTAGTTATCTGACTAGACAGAGTACGTTCAATAAGGTACCTCTTTCCTTCATGTTCTGCCTCTTATCTACAGAGCTTACCTGGCACAGGAGGTTAATTTTTAGGCCACTGAGATGAACCTACTTGCACAGTCTTCTCATAACCAAATAAGACTACTTTAATGACAATAATTTGCATTATTTTCATTATTGCTTCTGAAAAGAAGTATTTATCAGGCAAATACTCCAAGGGATAATGCTGAGTCTAGGACAGGATATATAGATTATGCCAATGAACTTGAAGTGCTAATGGCTGGAGTTGCTATTTTAATCTTTTCAGGTGCTCCTTCTTCCTTATCTCTTTCTGCCCCTCTTACACCAACACCACCACCCCTCATTTGTCAGGAACCAATCTTGGAGCAGTGCCTTCCTGTTGAAAGAGGTTGCTTAGTCGAATTTGTCAAAAGGTGTATCTATTACAATGCCATGCAAGGACAACAGGGTGAACTGAGTAGATGTGATAACAGCAGTGGAACTGTACTAGCAACTGTCTGAAACACTAGATGTCAGTACCTGTGGGAGCTATTTACAGTATTAATAACTATTCACCCTATTTCATAAATTGTGACAGCTTGAAATCTCTGTTACAGAAGAGAATTTTTAAACTCCAGTTATTCTGACTATTTCAACAAGATTTTGTTTTTTCCAAGTCAAAGCACTTGACCTTCCAAAGGATGGGAAAGTTCACCCATGATATACCAGTAAAACACTCTTTCACCTAGCTGCTCTTACATTTGATTCCTAGTTTCTGCTAGGCAGATTTTCTTCTCTGTGAAGTTCTCAGATGAATTTGCCAAGTTTAAGAAAGAACTGTGAGAACTGCTGATCTTGTCTTCACCCCCAAGAATCCGACAGATTCAAATTTAAAATTATCTCCTGCCATCCTGGTATCTGTTCATTAGTGGTGCAGGACATCCTCCTCTACCTTGACACACAAATATTTCCATAAAGAAAACCAACACAGAGCTTTCATTAAGGACTGAATGCAATGAGTCATGAATCAACTGAGCCAACTAAGCATAAGGTACTGCACTTGCAGATGTGGAACTGCTTTATGAAAATGGATATATGTCCATGATTGTGAATCATGATAGTGCCAGGCCAGCCAACAATATCTTTCTGCTTGATCATATTTCTGGTTGTCAGTTTTAATTTTAGACAATATTGGTTTGAGGAACTGTTACAAAGCACTAGCTGATTAGTTGAATTAATTGATTCTGTGTGATCAGATAAGGTACTTCAAGACAGCTTAATTTGCTTCAAATTTGACAAATGACTGTTGTGTATGGCCATTTTTTTAAGAATGAAAATATCTTTATGGCTAAAAATAATTATTGAAGCGTATAAATTAAAAGGCTTTATTTCTTTTTTCTATGGTTTAAAAGTCAACCTGTTATTCTCTTAAAACTGTGAAGATGAGAGTCATACAGCACTGTTTTCCAGCTACTTCTGCTAGGGAAATTCCTTCAAAAATTCAGTTTACTCTTTAATAACAGAGTACTAGTATTGAGATATTAAAATAAAGCATTCAGTGAGTGCACTTTTTCAGAGGTATCTTGCTATGGCAGAATACCATTGTGAGGGAAGTCATTAGTGATTCCGTTGACACCTTGTACATTGTTGGTATTCCTCTCTGCTGGAGAAAATCTTCTGGCATGTCAAAGTGCATAATTACTTTTTTCAGGAGAAACTTCTTTGCTATTACAGGCCTCATGGCTTTTGTCTGACAACTACTATTTACAGAACACTCCGGGTGCTCTTCATTTTGAGTCAACAGGTAGTGTAGATGTACTCTATGTAGTTCTCTTGATATTTCCTTCTGACCTAATGATGTACAAAACTTCAACTTTACTGCTTGCTTATCTACTACTATTACTTACTGGATCAGTTACACTAATTTCTCTCACTTCTGTTGTTCTATTTTACTATGAAAGATTTTGCTTTTTTTGAAGAAGAGTTTGCTCAAAATTGTGAATTATAGGTATGCAAAAATGTCCATGCTATTTAGTAACAGTAGCAAAGAGATGACAATTGGCCTTTTACAGAAATAAGTAAGCTTAAAATACAATCTGTCAAATCACAGCATGATGGTAAATATGGCCCAAATTCTGAGATCATGATCTGAGGTTAGCATCTCAGAAGCTCTTTTCTGCCTTGGCACATGTCATTTTGAACAAGGAGCAATCATGGATGCTATGACATTTTCTCCTCTGGAGCCTGAGGAATCTGAAACTGTGTGAATGATCACATGAAGTAATCTATTCACAAGATGAGAATACTGAAAAGAATTTTCATCTGCAGGTGATAGGCAACTGATTAATAAGATAGTACATTGGGCTTGGTCAGTGGTCTTATGTAGATCCTAAAAGGGCTGGAAGAGAGATTTTTCTATTTTTTACAGCCACCTGTGGAAAGCCTCCTTTCTCACGCTAACTGGTTGGGAAAATGGTTTGAGGTTTTGTAAACTATACTGCAGGTGCAAGCTGTTTGTGTCTTTGTTTTCCACACTGGGAAAAATATTTTGGAAATGGGTGTTATGCCTTTCAGCCAATTGCTCTGGGAGGTGGATGGTCAAGCACCCAATGGTGTTATGCCACTCTTGTGAACAAAGCTATATAAGCTGATTTATATAATTAAATATAGCCATTTCTTGCCTTTGAACCCGATCCTGGACTGTGTCGTTCTTGGTACAACAGTGACAGTCTTACATTAGCAAAGCTTAATTTCCTTAGCTAGAAGATAATCCAAGGATCTTCTCAGAAGAATACCTCTGAACATCTGAAAACACAATGTCTATGCTTCCTGTCATTTGCCTTTAAAAGACCTGCAGTAGTAATGGGACAACCTTGTAGTGATCCTGGATTGTTCTTTGTCAAAAAGCAAAAGGTTAGCTGGAAAATTACATCTTGCACTAACCTTGCAATAAGTGTTTTAGAAATTTCACTTCCACATGTCGATCCAAACCCCAGGAATGTATCTACCAGTTCTAGTTGAAACAGTGAAACCTAAAATCTGCAGAAGCAATAACTGTTGTCTGTTCCAACATTTTCCTTCTCCAGTATCCAGGCAAGATTAATACCGTTATAGGACCTGTGAATGGATGTCTCTTTCATTCTCTGTACATTTACCTTGCATATATAGAACAAAACTGTTATGCCACTGCTCCATGACGTAAGGAACTTATCTGTCTGAAGTAGGTTTTTTAGGCTACTTCTTTTAGTCAGAAAGATTCCCTGGTCAAGTTCATAACACAGCTTCACAAACATCAAGAGGCTATAGTGGAAGGTAAAATTACATAGTGCTACGTAGTGCAATTGCTACTTGTATTACTCCAGTTGTATCCTGCATGCCACTATACTCTATAAGCACACACCTCTCTGAGGCCATCAGTTTCCCTTGTCCTTTGGGTAGCAAGCCAACTTATGGGATATTTGGAACTAATTATTTTAAAAAGATGTTCACGAGCAGAAGGCAGTTGAGATTTATGATATGTTCAGTCTCAGCTCTGCTACCACCACCCAAAAGGCATACTGACCAGAAACTCTGTTTTTTTTTTTTTTTTTTCATCTGTCCTATCTTTTTCTCACCCTTCTTGGAAAGACTGATTCATGCAGAGCCAGGGGTACAGCTGCTTCACACAGTCTGGAGAGCACAGCACCATTGACCAAGCTACTGACATGTCCCACATGGCATTATCTGACCTGCTTTGGGATACCTAGAAGGCATTACAGAAGTTATATGGAGTGCTTTTCCAGTGGTTAGCTGAGTGTGCCACATGATGCATATGGCCCTATCCATGCAAAATATCATGACACTGCATGGATGATTTCAAAGTAAGTGCCTACCTTTGAGCTTCATCACTTGCAGATTTGATGACTTGAAGTGTCTTGTTGCTTTTACCCATCTCTTTCCCTGAATTGCTCTGTCCCACTGCATACAGCTATTGCCTAACCACTTGTCCCTAAGCCAAAATACTATGCATGTGTTTCAGGAAAGGAATCCCATAAAATCTGTCAATGAGCAAATGGGTAAAGTTGCTTTGGATTTCAGTTGCACATAAACACAGAGATTTTCTTAGGAAATAAATGTAGACTGAATATAGATACTTATCCAATGAAATCAGTCATCAAATATCCTTAAGGTCTTGCTTCAAAATTTGCTCTTTTGTAATTAGATAGCATTTTCATCTTTCCTACTTTCCTCAGCTGTTGCTTGGAATAGTTCTTGTGAGAACCAACTTAAGGAGAAAATCTTTAACAATTTATTTGAAATTATTTTTCTTTTCTTTATATTTTAAATGCATTAGATTTTTAATACCATTTGTACTAAATTAAAATGTTTGAATAATTTCTCATGGCAGAACGAGATTTAGAATCACCCAAAATTAACTTCTTCAGAAATTAGTCTTTTCTAACTACTGTTAAAAATGAGACATTTTCCTCTGAAAGTTGATAGATATGTGCAAAATGCAGCTTTGTAGCAGCTTGTAGCGGGTTGAACCTGAGTTGATGGACAGTCTTTTAGACTAATGACGCTTCTCACAATTTACATATTTAAACCGCGCGGAAAGGCGGTAATTTCCTTTTGTTCCAGCTCACCTGCAGGCAGGTGGGGGGAAACCTCCAGGCACCGCCGGGCCAGGCTGTGGCCCCTGCCCCCTTTCCCCTTTTCCCAGTGCCACGGCACGGACCTGGGGTCACTAGGAGAGGAACTGTCCCAGAGCCGCAGGCAGCTAAAACCAGCCATGGACTGCCACACAGCTGAACCCATCCAGCGCGGCTTCTGGGGACCGGCGGGTCCCTCTCTTCTCCACATGGAGCCGGCGGAGCCAGCGGGAGCCGGCAGAGCCTCCTGTCTGCAGCCAGCACACTTCGTGCTGAACTGAAGAAGACACCACGCAGCCAGCAGCACAAAGGGAGCGAGGCTTTCCCCACCGTAAAGCCTGAACAAGAACACTCTTCAGCATGGCGGCGTCAGAGTCAGAGAGAAAGAGAAGTGAGTCACGTGAGACGAAGCTGAAAATGGAGATTGGAGAAAAGAGGGCGGTGCCGCATTTCTTGCATGTAGCTTAAAAAAACTTCTTGCATGCCGTGGTAAGAAACTGTAATACCACAAACTGTTTGTCTCTTTCATCCATTTGAAGTACATGGGGGGATGGAGAATTCATGTGCGGCCTGTGGGGATTGTGAAGAGTGCCTATGCCAGGCTATATAGAAGCAGTGAGAGGCTTTTAGAGACTTGTGGTGAAGAAAGCCTTTGTGTTCAGGCCAAAATAACTCATCCTTAAGAAGATTAATAACCCCATGTGATGGCCCATGTTTGGCAGTGTGAAGGAACTGTGAGATTTCTCATGGGAGAGATGTTTTACACCACAGCAGATTGTTTCTTTCTGAGTGGGTCTGCTGTTGGTGGCAGTTTGGGAACCATGTGAAGCAGAAGAAACCCCTTTTTTCCTTGAGCATAAGAAAGAGACTTTTCAAGAACTGCAACACTGCCTAAAATCCCATGTTCTGTTATTCTTTGTGCGAATTGGGTAAAAGGAGGAAAGTGCTGGAAGGGGGGGTTGCTTTAGTTTCTTGTTATTTCTCTTTACTTTTAAATCTTTTAGTAATAAAACTCTTTCTTTGTACTGCAACTGTTTAAGTTTGAACCTGTTTTGCCTGGCAGCTCTCTAGTTTTCCTCAATATTTTCTTATTTTGCCCTTGTGAAAATAACAGACTTCATGTGCTTGATACTTAGCTGCATCAAACCATGACACAGCTACACTCCATTTAAGTAAATGGAAAAAACCAAGGATGGATTTGGGGGAATAGTGATGAGTTTTAGGAGTTATGAGTGGGGCTGGAGTTTCACTGTCCTTCACAGCCTTTTCCATGACATTTCCTCTCTCTGCTAGGGGAGGTCCCCAAAACCTTTTCTTCAAAGGACACAAAAGTTTTGTGGGGAAATATACTGTTTTCCAGGGTGTCCTTCACTGAACTACTGAATTAACATAGCAATAAAGCTCAGGAGACATCTATATATTGTGGGACATGCCCAGCCCCTGCCCTGGAGGGAGGCCTGCTGATAAGGAGATTGCACAACCTCCCAGCAGAATCCCCTTAGAAAAGGCAGCACTCTTCAGTTATGGTGAGAGAGGACACAAAACCATGATCCTCTGGGAGACCCTATGTAGATCCTTTGTAACCCATTGGCTTTTACCCTCTCACACCCACCTTTGTATCCCCATAAAAGAAGCCTGGCTAGCTCAGTCGGTAGAGCGAGCTTGTCACTGGTCACCTTTTGCGGGTGCAGGACAATAAAGTCACCTATGTGGGAATGCTATACGGGCCTCTTGTCTCTCTTTCCTGGTCTGGCCTGGAGATTGCCTCGCAGAGCATGAGCTGAAATCACTAGCTGAAAATCACTAAAGAGCTGTTTAGCCTGCTGAAACAGGCACTTCTCTGCAAAGGCACTCCAGAGGCTGAGGGAACGCTGCACAGCCACTAGAAGACGGTTCCTCGTGGCACCATCTCTCCGGACTGGTCACGGCTTCCCGGGTCTGAGCTACAGACCCCATACCAGCTGCCACAATATATTTTGTCTGTTTATTAAGAAAGTTAGAAATAGATTTTGGAGGTAAAAGAAGTTCAGGTGCTGCTTTGGACACTTTGCACTGAAACAGAGCACTGCCAACAGCCACGCTATGATATTCATTAGACCAGGTCTAGCCATGCTTTCAAAGTTCAGAATAACAGTCAGATTCTTTTCAGAGGAAAGAAAAACACAAAACCTAGCATTTTGCACCACCCAACACTTGGCACTTCTCCCTCATGATCCTGGCACTTCTCCCTCATAATCTCTTAATGCAGTTGCATGGGTTCTGTGAAGGGTTGGCTGAGCTTCCCTGAAGAATCCCTGGCCAGGGATTGCTCCGGTGGGTGCAGTATAGCACTCTAGCAAGCTTACTCCTTCACCCGTGCGGCTGTAGGTGTGGACTCTCACACACACACTCAAGCTGGATAGCTCATGCGCTACCAGAGGCAAAAGAGTCAAGAGGGCTCTCCCATATGGCGTTCCATAGAGACGGTTTATTGCATCCTCCCACCAAGCAGACCAAAGACAAAAGAGGCCGGGACCACGCAGTGTCCAGGGTTTTGTATAGCAGCAGAGGGAGCATCAGAGGCCAATGATCTGAGACCACAGGGGCGGTACAAAGGCGGGACTAGGGAAAGGGAGCCAATGGGGAAGCTCTGGGGGCGGGTACAGTAACAAGCCAATCAGTTATACCAACCCTGAATAGCACCACAAAGCCTGATGGGAGAGGTTTTTCCTTTCTCACCATAAGTTGAGGGGTATTTTTAAACGGTGGTATTGACCCGCCAATAGGCTTCTGCTAGTGCGGGGCTACCTGGTGCCTCGACCATCATAGCTGGTGGCTCAGTGGCTACAAAAATCTCTCATGCTACTTTCATCGCTTGTCACTATGTTGCTTCTTTCCCCCAAAAGGGACAGGGATCCTCTCAGCCGTGTTATTGACTTGCAGCATAATACAACTTGCAGAGACATCTGTGCTGCCCAGGGCTTACAGCAAGGCAAAGAAATACCAGGGAAATACTGTGTATAAACAGGCAGTTCTGCTACTTGGCTCTTCAGTGCACCAGGAAGACACTGGTTGGTGTATGTTTTCTTTTTTAAAACTGCTGCCTTCCACAGCAGCTGATCCCAGAGAGGAGTGTATTGGTTATCCCACATCCTCAGGTGCAGGTGTCTGGAAGGGAAGAGACTTCCCTGAGATGTACATTCATTCTTGCTCACAGTTTGTGTTGCTCAGCAAAGACCTTGGCTGTGTCAAAATGCATTGCTCCCTTTTTGCAAAAGCCTGCTGCTGTTTTTCTCTGCAGACTGCAACCCTTCCCAGACCTCTGCAGAATAATCTGAACTTTCCTTTCCAGTGTCAGCCAGGGCTGGCTGAATGCCACCAGTCAATCATGTCCATGCACTGGATTGTCTCATCTCCTGGTTGCCAAAGCTCAGCATAGGTCTGTTCTGTCCAGGTACTCCAGTCTTTGTTACTTCTGTAGAGCAGGAAAGTAGATCCACCCCCCAGCGTTGAGCTCTGAAGCACCTTTTTTTGTTGTTGCACTCATTTTGAAGAGGCCAGTTATTGATGTTCTCACTTTCTTCACTCTGCAGCAAAAATTTGAGATCACTTTAAAATTAGAAGTGACATGTTTTATTGCATAGAGTGGTCAGGAATTGCTCTATCTTTCCACTATTCAAATGCTTTATTATTCATATTTTATAAGTCTTTGTATTTTTCTCCACACATTCTGAATTGGTTTTGAGCTTTGTTTTTCTGAAAGCGAATCAAAGGATAATGTGAAGATAATTGCCTTGAAATCTAGGCCTGTTGTCTATTGAATTCCACTTGCAACATTCAGAACCAGCAACAAACTCTCTGCATTTTGTAGCATGTTTATTTTTCTGGTTTCTCTAATATAAAATCTCGTATTTCATTATTTGTCTTTTTACAATTAGTGTTCTAACAAAATGAATATTTCTACGTTTCAGTGTCAAATGAATGAGCCCTTTTCCCTAATGTTATTCTATATTAAACATTTTCCAATCATAATTTTTCATTAATAGCCCAGACCTTATTAAAAAAAAAAAAAAGAAATTTACTCTTACACTAAAATATTTAAGATTATTAACTGAAATATAGGCAACAAATTTAACATAATAGCATTGTTTTTCACATTAACACAAAGTTGTTTATACAGTATAATAAATACATTAATTTTATGTCTATATATCAACTTGATTAAATTAACTCTTGATTATGAATTTCTGAAGCTATGGAAATAACTAGAAAAGGCAAGACTGTGACTATAGACATTAATTACTAAAAATTTGTAACTCATAAGTCCATGCTCTGAAGCATGGGTGATTTTAGTCACATGAAGTACACTGTGTTCCACCCCAGCCTCCCTCTCTAACAGACTGATGCCACCTCTCTTCACCCATCATGAATGTATAACCTCCACCCTATTCTGGGGTGCAGATAAGTACAGCACTGGAAAAAGCATGTAGCTGGTACCCTGTGGATGCCCACTTACCCTGTTTGCAGACAAGTGTTTTTTAGGTATCTCTTCCCTCGATGGGTTTTTCAGAAATCTGTGCATGTCCCTGAGCCTTTCTTCTGTTATTTGATCCCTAATCAATATTCTCTAAAGTTTTTATGTGGGATAACTTTAGTTTCTGAGATGCTTCCTCATTTATGACTTAAAATACAGATTTATTTCCTCAAATATATTGTGCTCTGAAATATTTTCTGAATAATCAGAGAAAATTCTTCCTTAATTTCACCTAATTTTTCCCACACATTTTTTTGTGTCATACTGAGTAAAATCTTCTAGATCTTACTGTTTAGAAGCATTAAATATTTGTTGAATAAGATCAACGAACATCTTACTTTCTTCTTTTATATTAATAATAATTTTATGTTTTTGTCAGTTCCATTCATTACATTTATTTCCATCTTTTAAGAAAACATTTAGAACGGAGAAGCATCTTCCCTCTTCACTATCCTGGAGTCAGAGAGGAGACTATTACTTCTGCAGTACAGAGTGATTCCTCTCATTTTTTGCACACCAGAATTGTAATTGCTTTTGTTTGTGCACATTAGATGTCCTAGGAATGGTAAGGTACATATATGTTAAAACCATAGTCTGATGTCTCTCTGCATTTACCATACTTCATGAAATACATTAGGAGTATCGTACTTAGTAGTTAGTTGTGTTTTACCAACAAGAATTTGAATAAGACATAGAGTATTTTAACAGCTTCTGTTAAGCAATTCCATCCATCCGTGGCAAGCACAAAGTCTGGTTTCCTATCAACAGCACCTATAACTTTAAATATTTTTCAGGTATCATTGTATAATCATAATCTCATAAATAAGTAAATTTTGTAAGGCATTAACTGAGAGTAAATAACAAAATTAGCATTTATCCCCTGCTGGTTTGTTCTGTCAAACTCCTTTAGAAACATCAAATAAAAAAGTTTTAAGCGTTGAAAATTCATCATTTTATTGTATATTTTGAATTACTGAAGACAATGCTAACCAAATCTCTCTTCTTGTCAGAAATTGTAAAGATGGATACCTGTATATATTTAGTTTCCCAGGGTAATTCCAGTAATATTTTTGAAAAGTATTCGTGTTGATTCTGTTGCCTGTACAGGATAAATTTGTCTTTGCAAATACAGTTGGTTTTCATAAATGGGATTTTGATAATGAACCTTGTCTTCATCATGTAATGATTAAATGCAAAAGTGTGTCAGAAGGCTTTCCCATGTTGAAAAGAAAGTCTTGATGTAACTGAGAATTCAGTTTATTTTTCAATAGAAAATGTGGTTTAAGGTGATTAAAGAGTGCAGTCTAATTCCTTGATGGGGATCCAATCAAGATCATTGCTAACAGTGGTGTGGTGGCATTTATTTCAAACCTAGTGCTATATACAGATCAAAAGAAGAACATTTTATTTAGATGTGGATTTGCTGTTTGCTCTACCTAATCCCTTTATCCAGCCTCATTCCTGACTGCTGTTTGTACTTAATTTCCTTTCTTTCTCAACCTTCTCTTTCCTCTTTTCACTTTGCTTTTTCTTCTTTAGTCTTCAGACTTTTATCCTGTTTTAAGAACTCTTGTTTTTTTAGTCTACATGGGTCCATATTATACATCAGGGCAAGTACTGTATTATAACCTCATTCATCTGTCAAGAGTTCACTATTTTTTTCATATGTGCTCACAAATGGACCATTACCTTATCTATTACATTTGTGTTGGTTTGAAAGTTAACCAGTGGGAGAAATGAACCCCACACAAATACCTTGAGAGATATTTCAGGTTGGAGTTACAACGTAATAGGAAGATTACAATAAATGCAATGATACAGAAAAACTGGCTTAAACCCAAAGAGTACAACCTAGTACCCTGTTGCTCAGGGTGGTGGTCGCAGTCTGATTAAGCAGTGTTTATAGTCCTGTTGAATTGATGGTTGCAGTCTTGTCGAAAGCAGTTGTCCTGTGGAAGGTCTGCTTCTCCTCTGAGTCCACTGAGTGTTGGTGGTTGTGGTGGTCCAAGGTCCCAAACCTCAAAATTATATATGCTCAGATTCAGGTAGGCATGCTCAGTACTTCCCCCCAGGTGGGGGATTTTCACAGTAGAATGATGTAATCCTGTGATTATCATAGGATATTTTTGGAATCCTTGATGGTCGTTGCAGCTGCCTATTATATTGGTGCCATTGAGCCATTATGGCCCATTAGCAGAGATGACCCCCTCTGGATATTTCTTCTACCTGTTCCCTACTCAAGTAGAGACACAGGCTTAGTGATTCATGGATAACCACAGGCTTTATAGAAAACTCTTGACAAAAGATTATATACAGTTCATCATATTAGGCCCACATGCGACATATTCTGGTCCTTCATGGCACCCAAATCCTGGCAGGCTACCTTAATTTTGTTGCTAGTCATTCAACAGGATAGACAAAGCACTCTTATTTCCTAAATGTTGGGGCCCTTCCCCTGCCATGTGGTGCTGGGAGAGCGGCCCCGGGGGAGAGACACGGGGTTTCCCTGCCCCTGGTCAGCCTCGTTCCCCATTGGTTGTTTTGTGTTCCCCTGCGTGGGCAAGGACCCTCAGGTCCCGTAATTGCGGCAGTTCCTTGGCAGATCCCGACCATGTGGCTGGAGAAATAAACATCTCTGAAACATCTACCATGAATCTGTCCATAGATATTTCTTTTCCACGGGACTCATTGTTTGATACGCATATTACAGTATCCACACTGTAACAAATGGTGGGAAAATGCTGGCAAGACACTGATCCCTAAGGACAGAAAATTCGTGAGTAAAAACCACTCTGGATCTCTCTCTTCTCGCCTTGCTTTGGATATTCTCTCTGGACTATGGAAGAATTGTGGGAAATGTGGCTCTCTGAGTCACAGAAAGAAATGTATCTAGAAGGTAAAGGAATCCTTGAACAACAAAACAAGAAAGTATTTGTTCTGGGAGATCTAGAACATTTTTTTAACTGGCTTTTCAAAAATTTTTTTTATATTTCTCGAGACTTACTTTTTTGATATTAATCCTCCTGGAATTACTGGAATTAATCACAGGTGGTTTTGGCATGAGATCTGGGATGAGATAAGGGATCAAACAAAACATGCATTAGTGATAGAACCTCTCCGTGCATCCCTTGTAATCAGCGAAGCTCTTGAGGAGCATTTATATGGTCCCATTACCCTAGAGCAGAGGATGGCCATAATCCCATGGCCAAGACCACATGGCAGCCATCCCAGGAGCGCGTGACTGCAGCCATGCCGGTGGAGATGGCTGCGCTGGATATGCCCAGCCCCCTCAGGACCCTGCGCCTTATCGCAGACCCCATCCCTGTCTCGGGGTCCCCTGCTGCGTGACCGTGAGTGAGGGAGCGATGCCGCAGGTGCCGCGGGTGCCATGGGCCACGTGAAGCAGAGAGGCGGCCCCCACGAGCAGCCAGGAACCGGGGGTCAGCATGGAAGCCCGCTCTGAGCACATGCTCTGTAGAGCGAGAAGTGGCGGTTTCCATAGCAACACGAGAAGCCGCGCAGCACAGCGCCGAGCTGAAATGGGGCCGCACCCAAAGCAGCGTGGAGTTGGCAGAGCGGAACCGCTCACAGGGCGCAGGGCTGGTGGCAATGGCAATGCGGGGCCACGCAGAGCCCAGACACGCGCCGGAGCAGCGCCGCTCGGAGGGCGCGGAGCAGCTGCAACGCGGGGGCCCGGCCGAGACGTCGGAGTCGGCGAGGCGGCGGCCACACGGGACCAGCAGCCACGACAAACACACAAGCACGTGATAGGAGGAGTTGTAGCAACGAAAATCACAGGAACTGTGACATGGTACAATGTAAAAAAACCCTATGGTTTATAACATGGGATGATACAGAAGAAGATTTATACATCCATAGAACTGCCATTAAAAGGAATAACCCTAAAAATTACCTGCAAAGTGTAGGAAATGGAGAAGTTGTACAATTTGATATAGTTCAAGGAAAGAAGGGTTTACAAGCAGCAAATGTTACTGGGCCTGGAGGTATTCCAGTCAAAGGCAGCTGTTATGGGCAAAATTATAAACAATATCCATCCCAGCAATTTCCCTACCCACAGCCTACTTTCCCCTTTTACCCTATACCCAATATGAACCCTTTCCTAAGTTTACCCTATCCCCAGTTTATTCTTAATCCATTTTTCGCCCCATGGCTTCCCTATACAATTCCCTTTCCCTACAACTCCTCTCCGATGCCGAGGGGGGGATGAAAAGGGGGAGGGAAGAAATTAAACCCTCTCCTGCCTCAGTTTCCCCACAAAGCATACCCGGAGAGTCCTGTCTCCCTTCTGTCAGCCTTAGGATGTTCCAGAGAATCTGTTTGGACATTTAAAGACTCAGGAGGGTGGCTTGTTTTGTTTTGAAACTGTTCTTGTTATGTTTATCCAGTTGTTTTCAATGTTAAGTTTTAAATCTCTTTTTGTTAAAAATAAATGGATGAAATGTTGGGGCCCTTCCCCTGCCATGTGGTCCCAGGAGAGGGGCCCTGGGGAGGAGACATGGGGTTTCCCTAGCCCCTGGTCAGCCTCGTTCCCCATTGGTTGTTTTGTGTTCCCCTGCGCAGGCAAGGACCCTCGTGTCCTGTGATTGCAACAGCTCCTCGGCAGATCCCGACCATGTGGCTGGAGAAATAAACATCTCTCTGAAACATCTGTCAAGAATCAGTCCATAGATATTTCTTTTCCACAGGACTTGTTGTTTGATACGCGTGTTACAGTATCCACACTGTAACACCTATCCATGCATCCCATCTACCATGGGTGAAATAGAGATAGAACTACTCCTAAGCTTATGTTGTTCCCTAAATTTCTAAATGTTTTGGGAAGGGACTGGAAAATGTCCTGTGCTGAGAGACCATCTGAAATAACAAGAGGAGCTCTGTGTAACTAGTCACATGCATTTGGCAACTGAGAATTCCCTGAGCTGTCATTCTCTTGAACTACTCCAAGGTTCCATTTCAGAGAAAGGTAATTGGACTTTTCTGAGATTAATGTGGGAGTTGACCTAACGCGTATAGACTGTGAGTATCAAGGGGAACTGTTCATGGAGCCAGTTCTTGGTGTTATTTTATTTAGCAATGTTTGCAGCTGTATATCATCTTTTGTTTACAGTAGATCATTCAACTGTGTCTTTTTAACAATATGTTAAATACCCTGCTGTACCTTTTGTACATGTTCCTTTTGGATTATGACTATTGTACAAGACTACCAGAGAATGTCTTAACCAGACCTTATAATGTTAGCTTGGCATTTTGGCATTTCTGATGTCACATTCTTTCAAGTGCATTCAGCTCTTTCTTATGTAAACAAGAGTTTTAAGAGTGCAAATTAGATGCAAAATTAAGTATTTTTGTTGCTGAAAAGGATGGCATGTCAGTACTGGAGTGGTAAATTTCTTGTTTCGTAGTGGAGATTTGTGGTTTTTCCCTTCTAGATATGGTCCAAGAGGTGTATAATTGATTTGGTCTCTTGTCATCGCAAACTGATTTTTAGAATCATGTTTTGAGGAATCCAAAAAATATTCTAGAGCTTTTTGTTCCTGTACTACTTGTGATATCTCCACAAGATAATTTGTTTATTATAGAGGGGAATGCTTGTTCTTATGCATGAAATTAGTTGCCAATATGAGACCACTGTGTTTTCTTTTGGAATGAAGAATTTGGTTGTGTATATTTACAGATATACTTAATATATTTTTCACGTCTTTTGATGATATTTTTAATAGATATTTTTCAGGTTACTTCTCTGGACAGGAATTATTTCTACTTTATACATCTGTGTTCTCCACAGTAATTTCAAAGGAGCTCTTTGGAGCTTTTAAACACACTTCACAACTTTGCCATGTCCCAGTTTGTGAACTCATTCCAGCAATCTTTACTGATCCAAAATCCAAATTTTCTATTTTTAATGTGGAGCTGATTTACTAAAATATGGGTATTGATCTAATATCAATACCCAACTGAGATGGACAAAGACCGTAACAGTTTAGAGTTCGAAAGTGTATGTTTATTCTGGTGCCGGGCAGCTGCATAGGATAGCTCCCTAATACACAGTGCAAAGTTACAGGCCAATACAAAGTCTATTATCTACAAAAGTTCTGAATATCCAAAATACAAATGCATATTCATAACATTGACACCTCCCATTCTCTGCTTCGTATGGCAATTAGCTTAAAAGTCATTAACCATGCGTAGTATGCTCTCTGAACTGGGTTGGTGGTCTCGAAGATGAAGTAAAAGTAGTCTCCCTCGATTTGACCTTTCTACCTTCCTGGGTTTTGACAATACAAGTTACTCTTGGTGACCTTCCAGTTTCTCTCTTTGTGACTTCAGAATAGGTTCTTAAATGGAAGGAAATTAGCCATTGTCTTCATTTCTTTAGATCTCTTTATCAATGTTTCTGTTTCTCATTTTAAGCACAGCTAAACAAATATAAAAGTGACAAGCAATCAGTTATTTGGCAATCAGTTACTTACATCTTAAAGATTATTTCAGATCCAGCTCTTCTTAACTAATTATTAACTTTTAATTAATTCCAGCCGGGCCCAAGCTTACTTATCTATTTTCAACTAACTAATTTCAACAAAGCTAACCTTTAACTAAAATCTTAATGTTTCTTTTAAAATCTGTGTTTCAGAGCAAATGGTGTTTATACTTTTATGATTATATATTGGGTTTGCACAGCAAGGATTTGGTAGGAATGGAGCTACAGGAGTGGCTTCTGTGAGAAGCTGCCAGAAGCTTCTCTCATGTCTAACAAAGACAACGTCAGATGGCTCCAAGATGGACCCACCACTGTCCAAGGCTGAGAGTGGAGCACCTAATATGTTTAAGACATGGAAAAAAAACCTGTGCAACTGCAGCTGGAGGGAGGAGTAGGAGTATGTGAGAAAAAAAGTCCTGCAAGCACCAAGGTTAGTGAAGAATGATGGAGAAGAGGTGCTCCAGGTGCTAGAGCCGAGAATCCCCTGAAGCCTATGGTGAACACTGTAGTGAGGCAGGCTGTGTCCATGCAGACCATGGAGATTCATGGTGGAGATACACTTGCAGCCCATGCAGGATCACATGCTGGAACAGGCATGCCCATAGGAAGCTGTGACCCAGTAGGAAGCCTGTGCTGGAGCAGACGCCTGTATGGACATGTGGATATAAACAGGAGCTAAGGCTGGAGCTGGTTTGTTGGCAGGACTCATGACGCCATGGAGGCCTCATGCTAGAGCAGCCTGTTCCAGAAGGACTGCAACCTGTGGAAGGGATCCCACACTGAAGATGTTAATGAAGAACTGCAGCCCATGAGAAAAATTTATTTTGGAGAAGTTAGTAGAGAACTGTCTCCTGTTGGAAGGACACCATGCAGGAACAAGGGAAAAGCGTGAGGAGTCCTCCCCCTGAAGAAGTGGGAGTGGCAAAGACAACATGTGATGAACTGACCACATCCTCCTGTGCCACTGTGGGGGAAGATGGAGAGAAAATTAGGAGCCAGGTAAGAAGAGAACAGTGGGGGAAATGTGTTTTTAAGATACAGTTTTTATTTCTCATTACCTTAACCTTATTTGATTGGCAAAAAGTTAAACTGATTTCCCTAGGCTGAGTCTGTTTTGCCTGTGATAGTCCCTGGTGAGAGATCTCTCCCTGCCCTTATCTCAACCCATGAGCCTTTTATATTTTCTCTCCCCTGCCCAGATGAAGAGGGGAGAAACAGAACAGCTTTGGTGGGCACCTGGCACTCTGCCAGGGACAACTCACCATATCTTACCAAGAGTCTTTAATATCAACTTAATTATGGGTAGGAGGTTAGAGGCCAGAAATGTTGAGAATCACTCAGTGAATTCCAATATACTTGCTTATGCCTTGCCAAGAGTCTAGACCAGACCAAATTGTCCTCAAATAGAACAGTTGAGTGTTATCCAAATGGATGGCAGAAAAAAATACAGGTCAGACTTCAGGGCTGTAAATAATGATTCTATAGCTAGATTAAATAAAGAATTAATGAGAAATAATCTGACATATTCATCTGTAGAATGATCTCGTTCTAAGTATTTCTGGTAGTGTCACACTTGTAGTTCCTCATCCTCCGGGGGAATGTGGTAAACAAACATGAAATTCTTATGATTGGGACCATGGTTCCAGGAAGACAAATGACTATTTGTAGGGACAGGCAGCTAGCACAATCCTGTAGCTGTCTCTTAGCAAACACTCCCAATGCATCTCTCTTGGGTGTACGACATTATGACATATTCACCAGTGCAATGCAGTTCCTGCAAATTCACAGTTCGTCTGTGTTTTATAGGGAAGTTATTGTCATCCCAGACTGGTGGCAGCACTGACTTGCACACTGAGAGAGAGCTGATAGCACACATGAGTCTGGTCACCATGCATCTGTGCTGAGGCAGTCCCTGCTGATAATGGACTCAATGGTGAATCTCAGGAAAATTGTTTTCAACCTATGGGGCAGGAATAAACCAGGTATCAAGAATAACAGTAAGGCAACAAGAGCTTGTAAGCTCCCCTCCAGTCTTTGCTTGCTTTTCTATCTGTGTTGCCACCCTGTGTTCCGAACCAGTTGTCTCTTTGACTGAGCAGGTTTATATGCCCTGTTGGTGTTCTTCTGCTTACACTGTACTAGAGATATGGCTCATTCCTAGTGCCCTATGGTCCTTCTACAGCTAATAGTATAAGATAATCATGAAATAATTCAACCTCCTCAAATACATAATTCTTTTTCTAGTCACTGTTTGAACTAAATCCAAAATAAGGGATAAGCATGCCTGTGCCTGACATTTTTATATCAGGGGCAAGGACCATTTTCACCCAGGAGACTCCATTCCACCGACATGTTTTTGGTGGCATCATTCAATCCGGCTAAATGGTGACAGGCTTGGTATTGCTAACACAATGCTCCACATACTGTATCAGCATGGGATTCATTAGAAGAGAAAGATATTTGCTGTTGAAACTGTGGGAGCATAGATACCTGAAATCTGATACCGAATCAGTTTTGATGGTCACAGCAATAGTCAGTGATGTTGGGCACAGAATTGACTCTTAAGTCTTTTTCTGACTCTATGTCAATTTTTTCTTCTCCTATGGTCTCAGCTTGAGTTGAAGTACAGTTTTCTGGTATGACTTATTAATCTATTAGCACGTTCATGTTTTCTAAAAACATGAAATCAGGTTGCAAGTAAAATGTGCCTCTAAAATCTCAGCATTTTAGAACCAGTGGTTTATCTTCTTCCTCAGAACAAGAATAGCAGATACAGGGCTCTGTGTCAGATTCTATTCCTTGAAAGTTCAGGAGTTCCTTGAAAGATTAGACAGTCTATCTTCTTTAGGGTTCCCCTGGGACACTGCATTTTCATCTGCTTCTGAAGCTCACCACCTATTCATTACTCTTACAGTGGGGATACTGCAACACGTGTATCAGACAACAAGGCCCGTGGAAAAGAAATATCTATGGACTGATTCTTGATAGATGTTTCAGAGATGTTTATTTCTCCTGCCACATGGCTGAGGATCTGCCAAGGAACTGAGGCAGTCACGGGACCCGAGGGTCCTTGCCTGCGCAGGGGAACACAAAACAACCAATGGGGAGCGAGGCTGACCAGGGGCTAGGGAAACCCCGTGTCTCCCCCACAGGGCCCCTCTCCTGGGACCACATGGCAGGGGGGGAGAGACCCCTACATTTCGAGCGGAGCCGCGCCCAGCTGAAACATGCGCTGGACCAGGGTGCGGGGGGATCGCCGTTCAGGGGCCCAGCCAAGACATGGACACGGCCCCAGGCAGCGGCAGCGCAGCTGAGAGCAGAGGCAGTGGTGCTCAGGGAGCTGAGTGGTGCGGCCCGGCCCAGCCCTCGGGGTGCTGAATGCCACCCCGGGAGGAGCGTGCAGGCGCAAGCAGCCCTGACAGCTCCAACAGCCCTGGCAGTTCCAACACGGAAGCGAGCGAAAACAAAAGAGAAAGCAAAAACGCAGCGAGACAGGAAACAGCAGCCACTCAGAAAAAGGAAAAAATCATTGTAGCCAAGGTTTTAGGAGACAGGAAACAGCAGCCACTCAGAAAAAGGAAAAAATCATCGTAGCCAAGGTTTTAGGAATAGTGAAATGGTATAATGTTAAACAAAATTGTGGATTTATAACAAGATGTGACAACCAAGAAGACATATTTGTTCATAGAACTGCCATTAAAAAGAATAACCCTGAAAAATACATCCCAAGTTTAGGAGATGGAGAAGTAGTAGAGTTCAAAATTGTGCAAGGTAGAAAAGGGTTACAAGGGTAGAAAATGGTGTTCCTGTAAAAGGCAGTATATATGCTAAATACTGTAGTTATGTTAGACAATATCTCCATTGTAAGCCCGCCCTACAGTCTCCCTTTCCTAATCCCACCTTTTCCTTTTACCCTATATCCTATTACCCCCAGTGTATTCCCAATCCATTTTTCATCCATGGTTTCCCTCACAAAACCATGCCTTTGCCAATTGTTTCCCCAAAAATCCCTTTCCAATGCCGAGTGGGGGATGAAAAGGGGGAGGGAAGAAATTAACTATTTTTGTTTAGTGTTCCAACAGGTACAAATGGAAGAAACCCTCTCCTGCCTCAGTTTCCCCACAAAGCATGCCCAGAGATTCCTGTCTCCCTTCTGTCAGCCTTAAGATGTTCCAGAGAATCTGTTTGGACATTTAAAGACTCAGGAGGGTGGCTTGTTTTGTTTTGAAACTGTCCTTGTTATCTCATGTTTATCCAGTTGTTTTCAATGTTAAGTTTTAAATCTCTTTTTGTTAAAAATAAATGGATGAAATGTTGGGGCCCTTCCCCTGCCATGTGGTCCCAGGAGAGGGGCCCTGGGGGGAAGACACAGGGTTTCCCTGCCCCTGGTCAGCCTCGTTCCCCATTGGTTGTTTTGTGTTCCCCTGCGCAGGCAAGGACCCTCGGGTCCCGTGACTGCCTCAGTTCCTTGGCAGATCCTCAGCCATGCGGCTGGAGAAATAAACATCTCTCTGAAACATCTATCAAGAATCGGTCCATAGATATTTCTTTTCCACGGGCCTTGTTGTCTGATACACGTTGCAGTATCCCTGCTTTAACACATTACCATCATAATTTCCTCCTTTTGCCTTAAAAAGTTTCTGAAAGTATGCCATTCTTAGCAGGTCTTTCTCATATCCTTCCCTGTAATGACACTCTATGTTCTCATCTTTCAATATATTCCATATACCTTCTCCAGAGGAAGCTGGCTGTATACAGGTCCTGTTTTAGCAGAGAAGATAGCATACTTTTATGCTTGCTTTTATACAGCTGCTGACATTTCATATGTGTGTCTCTGTGGGTTTAATTGCTTCTTCCATTTGGCCCTGAAAAAAGTAGCTGGCCCACCCATTGGATTTAATGATGTCTGTGATTGCTTGTGAATAAAAACTCTCTTGGTGGTAGTCATTAGCACTATCAGTGTGACAGGCTGTCATCCCCCATGTAGGTGTCAGTGTGGCTTGCAGCAATCCAGAACGGCTGTGTTGTGAACCCATTATACTGTGGTGCTCAGTGGGACCAGATTTCACAGCAAGAGCCTTGAAATTATCTAACGACATTAATTTATTCAAATTCTCATCTTCACTTTCATCCACTCTGTAAATTTTATTTCTTAGCTGGAAATAATACTGATAAGTAAATATTAGCAAATTTTATATTTAGCTGAGATGTTCCAATATGATGCTGGATTTCACATCTTTACTGTGCTCAGTGGAGTCAATAACATGGACCACAGAATTTGTAAAGATACTTAAAAATCAGATTAGAGTTTTATTTGTAATGGCACTACCAAAAATGAAAGAGCTTGTAACTCACTAGCTTTCACTTTACAAAGTCTCAGCTGTTGTGGTGTTTTTCACACAGACAGAAGTCAAGTCCAGTTCCCCTACACCTTGGCTACAAGTTGGTCACTGGCCTTGAGTTTGCCTCTGCTCTCTGGCTGTGTGAAATGGTCAAAGGAACATACATGATTCTCTGCTTTACCTCTTGGGGGAAAGCTGAAGGTAGTAGGCAGCCATCCGAGCAGAGCTAAAGACAAAGCCCAAGTTAGCTTCCTGGTTACAGAGAAATGAAAGCTTACAAAGAAACAAAATGAAAGGAAATTAGATTAAATGAAACTTTTAAATTAAAATTAAATTAGGACTATCGTGCCTTTTTAGCTAAGGAATTCTAGTATCTAGTAAGTAACAGGGGAGGTGTTAAACTTTCTACAAGATCAGGGAAGGTGCCTACTATTGACTTGAATCATGTTTTTTGTTATATGCTGAACCACTAATCCTGCCTGTGTTCACAAACCTATTTCCTGAAATTTCCGTAGTCTAAGCATTACTTTAAATAGAATACTACAGTCATTTAGAAACATATTTTATTTGAGCTAGCTCTACTTTTGTGTCTTTCACATGACTTTTGTACTTGCTGGTGCTACTACAGTCTAGGGAAAATCTGAACTTTTTTCTTCCCACTGTTTGAAGTTCTGACAATGGGCCTAATCTCACTTATAATTTAATTGCTATCACAGTCTTGCTTACAGGGGAAATTTTACTTTTGGCTACCCAATATCCTTGCTCTTTTGTAGTTTTTAAATGGCTGTTCTTTTGTGTTGTGTTAGATGTGTGTGGTTCTGATTGGGTGGTATATTTACCAGTAATAGCACATTTATTGTTCCGTGAAGCATTTACAATTGTACTTCTTTCAAAAGAAACACTCCTTTTATTTTTCTGAAATCCTTATATTGTCTGACAATTTCCATGCAGTTGATTCTGAATGGCAGGAACAATAGCAGTGCATGCTTCATTATTTTTAGCTGAAACAAAATCATAGTGGCTGAGAAAAGTAATGAAATTCATTCCTTTCATGGTCATCTGTGAGTATTCTCAATTTCCCTGTGAGGACATAATGCTTCCTTTGAATATTAATACCCATTTGATTCTACCATGAAGTTTCAGATTCAGATCCCTGAAGTATGTTGTTAAAACAGCTATAAAAAAACGATTTAACAGAGTACCAGAACTAAACTTGAGGTAGCAAAAATGTTTCCCCACCTGCTTTTTTTGCCACATTGTTCAAATGTTTGGAGAAAATAATTGATTCTTACTCTTGGGCATCAAGGACCTTGTCAGTCCCTGACCTTTCTGCATCTCTGTCTCTTCTCACAGGTGCAGCACCAATGCTTCTCATGAGATTCTGCAAAGGAAGCAGTGCTGTGTCAGGGAATTAACACAACTGTTTACAAGCTCCATAACCATTCTGTATGCTAAACTTAATGAAGATTTAGCAAATACTACAGGGTTCACTTGATGGATTTTTGTGCTAAGTAGTAAACAGCATTTGACATGATTTCAAGCAAAAAAAAAGGTAGACCTTTTCCTTTTCCCATTACAGCTACAAATTTGCTGTGGCAATCCTAATCACCTCCACAGATTAATGTTTCTTTACCAGAGCTGTCCCCAGACTACATCTACTATCCAGGCTGATTATCTGCCAAGTCAGAGATCCAGCTTTAGCACTATTCCTTGCTGGTGTTGGTGACATAGCTATGCCCCACAGCTACTGTGCATGCAGTATTTGGAAGAATCCATACTGTCAATCTTTTCACATAGTGGTTTTTAAAAAATTAAATAATTTTAAAATTAATTGTAATTTTTTTTTTTTTTTTTACTTATTTATTTCTTAGAGCCCTGGTCCTTTGGGGTTTTAGTACCCACTGTACAGTTACCACCCACTGTACATAGGGTACTGTATGGCAGTATCTGCTGATGTGATGCAGCTTTTTTACCACTGTTGTAACAACTCTGGGGCTTGGTTTATACATATTTTCCTGTTTATTTTTCATAATGAGTTAATTCTCATAGATAGGAATTGTTCTGGCAATGAAATTCTTTCTCTGTGGGAATTTTGAAAAAAAGGAACGGAAGAGAATCTGAATCCATGTGAATGGTATGGGAAAACATTGAGAGGTGCAAAATCTTCATGCTTTTATATTAGATATTTTAGAATAGTGCTTTGAATTACAAAGGTTTCTTGCACATGCAGTTCAAAGGAAATTTTTTTTCTTTGTTCATTTTATTTTGTTTGGTTCACAGACACCATCTTGAAACTTCTGTCTCTTGAACTGCTAAGAATTCAAACTGAAAATTCTGGCCATTTTATTAAGAAGAGATTCCTTCACATCCTTATCGAATATGCTTTAATTTCACATGATGCCTGTTGCCAATAAAGTGTATCTTTCTAGTCTACAAATAACAAAAGCACAAAACCAGCTACAAAATCTATATAGAGGGCTAGTTATACTTGTGCATATAAAAAAAAGTCTAACTTTACCAAGTCGGGAACTTTTGTTTTCTCTGTGTATGATCTTTAAGTACATGATCAAATTTATTTTACCTGCATCTTTTGCAGAATGTCCAACAGTTCTGATTGAATTAGTTTCAAACAGAATAAAGTTAAATGCTATAGTTTTTGATGACTCATAGAATATACTGTTTAGGTCATAAAGCATTCTAGGTATGACAAAATAATATTTTAAGGCTGGAGTATTACAAGCTTCTCTTGATCTCTCTTTAGCTTGGTAACACTGCTATGATATTTTATGTCAATATTGGTGCACTTGCTTTTGTTGATCTTATCTAACATGAGGATGATAGTGATATATTCCAATATGGTTAATTCATAGTCTCACCACTCTGAAATCAGAATCAGTTTCACTTTATGATATCAGACAATCTTTCTGAAGCATTTATCACAAACCCCCTTTTTTCTTGTGTGATATTTCCACCTTTTCTCTGGCACAAACTAATGTGTGTATTACATGGTTGTCTATTCCTAAATATTACTAATAGCTGTTTATCAACAGCTAAAATCTGCATGCTGAGCCATAAATAAAAGCCTGGCACACTATTATTGCTGTAAAGAAATAAGCACCTGGAAGTCATAAACTAAATGCTTTTCAAGAAAAATATCTGCTTGCTAGTTTATTATACATTGCTACAAGATGCTCTGCATAGCTTTATTTATTTGAAGATAAATGCCTCATTCTGAGAAGCTTTAGGATTCTGTAGATACAAATGATCTGTCTATCTGGAAAGTTATTCCTAGCTGCTACTTCATATTATTTTCTAGTAGACGGTTTTGTGGCAGCTAGGACTGGTTTGTCCTTGGATGCTCAATGATTTGGGGGTAAAATCTCTCCTTATTGCTTTGGTTGACAGAATGAAGTCTGACACTTCATAGAAGTGTGATACTTCCTATGAGAAAAAAAGCGAAGTAATGCAAGAGATGGAAAAGGGCTAAGGCTTATGTCTTATCTCCCTTTCTGGCAGGCAAAAGTAACACTCTGGGCAGGTGCAAGGTAAGAAAGAAAGCCTCAGCTGTGTAGCACACAGAACTGTGAAATAATCTATTTCCCTTTTCCAGAAAAATGGAGGAAATATGTGTCCTTCTTGGAGCTACGAGACTCTTTGGTATCTCCTTGTAGGCATTTTATTTTCCTACTTGGACAGTCTAATAGAAAAGTCTAACCTACAGTTTACTTGGTATTTAGTTCTCAAGTAGATATTTTTTCTGGTTTTGCGATTGGTTTACTAGTGTCATAATAAGAATGCAGGATAAGGAGGCTTTCTTGCACTTCTCTTCTAATGCAGCTGCTCAAGATTATGATGTTCAACAAATTAAAGGTACAGCATGAGAAATGCCCCTTTAGAGGGTTGTACTAGTTTGAAAACAAACCAGTGGGAGGCACCAAGTCAGAATAACAATTTAATGGGGAAGTTTAAAGAAAAGGAAAGAAAAAAACAACTAAAAGAAAACACTGGTTCAAACTGACAGAGTCAAGATACAACCTGAGTCCCTGTTAGGCAGGGTGGTGGTAGCAGTCTGCTAGAATTATGGCTGCAGTCCTCTGAAGCGGTGATCCTGTAGAAAAGGGTCTGCTCTTCCTCAGAAGGTCCGGTGGCTGTGTAGCTCCTGTCCTCTGGAAATCCAGTGGAAAGGTCTCCTCTCTGGTTTTCAACCTCAGCTTATATCCACGCTGGGATGCTTGGTTCCTCCCTCTGGGTGGAGCATCTCACAATGGGGTAATGAGTCATAAGGCCAGGTGTTGATTGGGCTCATTAACAGATGATAGTCCAGAGGGAGTTATCTATGAGTCATGCGGCAGGACAATGATGGGCCATCAACAGCAAGATAGTCTGGGGGGAGGAGGCAAGGAAACACTGCCCCACCTGATTTCAACGGCTGATGGGGATGGTAATAGAATACACTGCAACCCAGGACATTATCCACCCCTTATTCTATTACCATCTACATCATCCCAAATCAATACCTTCTTTAAACTCTACACATACATATGTATATATATATATATATATATATATACACACAATGAAACCCTACGCACCGTTCTCACCTAAGATTAGGTCTCCTTGCGGTACACAATGGGTTTCCCCATCTTTTTGCATTACCCACCAAGTGCAACCAGGTCCTTGAGCAAAGACAATCCCACGGATGGGTTTGCCTTTGCCTGAGGTGGGATTGATCCAAACAGTCTTTCCTAAAATACCCCTCAGGTGTACCGCAGGGACTCTATCTCCATCCACTGTGTGCAAGGGTTCAGACTCGGCGGGACCAGCTCGATTGATGGACCCTCGGGTATTGACCATCCAGGTGGCCTTTGCTAAGTTCACTTCCCAATTTTTGAAGGTCCCCCCACCAAGTGCCTTTAGGGTGGTTTTAAGTAGTCCATTGCAGCGTTCAACTTTTCCGGCAGCTGGTGCATGATAAGGAATATGATATATCCATTCAATACCGTGTTCTCTGGCCCAGGTGTTGATGAGGCTGTTCTTAAAATGAGTCCCGTTGTCCGACTCGATCCTGTCAGGGGTGCCATGTCTCCACAGGACTTGCTTTTCCAGGCCCAGGATGGTGTTCCGGGCTGTAGCATGAGGCACAGGGTAGGTCTCCAGCCATCCAGTTGTCGCTTCAACCATGGTCAACACGTAGCGCTTGCCTTGGCGGGTTTGGGGAAGGGTGATGTAATCAACCTGCCAGGCTTCCCCATACCTGTACTTTGACCATCGTCCACCGTACCACAGAGGCTTCACCCGCTTGGCCTGTTTGATTGCAGCACAGGTCTCACAACTGTGGATGACCTGTGAGATGCTGTCCATGGAAAGGTCCACCCCTCGGTCACGGGCCCATCGATATGTTGCATCTCTCCCCTGATGACCAGAGGCATCATGGGCCCAACGAGCTAGGAATAATTCTCCCTTGTGCTGCCAGTCCAGATCCACCTGAGATACTTTCACCTTAGCAGCTCGGTCCACCTGCTCGTTGTTGCGATGCTCTTCATTAGCCCGACTCTTGGGTACGTGTGCATCCACGTGTCGAACCTTCACGGTCAGCTTCTCTACTCGGGTGGCGATGTCCTGCCAAATCTCAGCGGCCCAGATGGGTTTCCCTCTGCGCTGCCAGTTGGCCTTTCTCCAGCGATCCAGCCATCCCCACAGAGCATTAGCTACCATCCACGAGTCGGTGTAGAGATAGAGCCTCGGCCACTTCTCTCGTTCAGCAATATCCAAAGCCAGCTGGACAGCTTTAAGCTCTGCAACCTGACTCGATCCACCTTGTCCCTCGGTAGCTTGTGCAACTCGTCGTGTGGGGCTCCATACTGCAGCTTTCCACTTTCGGTTAGCGCCTGCAATTCGGCAGGAACCATCAGTGAAGAGGGCATAACGTCTTTCAGTCTCCGGTAGCTCATTATATGGTGGGGCTTCCTCAGCACGAGTCACTTGCTCTTCCTCTTCTTCAGAAGATAATCCAAAAGTCTCACCTTCAGGCCAGTTTGTTATAATTTCTAGAATCCCAGGGCGATTCGGGTTTCCAATACGGGCACGCTGTGTGATGAGGGCGATCCATTTGCTCCATGTGGTGTCGGTGGCGTGATGCGTGGAAGGAACCTTTCCCTTGAACATCCAACCCAGCACCGGTAGTCGGGGTGCCAGAAGCAACTGTGCTTCAGTGCCAATTACCTCAGAGGCAGCTTGGACTCCTTCATAGGCTGCCAAGATTTCCTTCTCTGTGGGAGTGTAGTTGGCTTCAGACCCTCTGTAGCTTCGGCTCCAGAATCCCAGTGGTCGGCCACGAGTCTCACCAGGCACCTTCTGCCAGAGGCTCCAGGACAGACCATTGTTCCCGGCTGCAGAGTAGAGCACGTTCTTCACCTCTGGTCCTGTCCTGACTGGGCCAAGGGCTACCGCATGAGCGATTTCCTGCTTGATCTGGGCGAAGGCTTGCTGCTGTTCAGGGCCCCAGTGGAAATCGTTCTTCTTGCGGGTAACCAGGTAGAGAGGACTCACGATCTGGCTGTACTCGGGAATGTGCATCCTCCAGAAACCTATGGCGCCTAGGAAAGCTTGTGTTTCCTTCTTGTTGGTCGGTGGAGACATCGCAGTGATCTTATTGATGACCTCAGTGGGAATCTGACGCCGTCCATCTTGCCACTTTACTCCCAGGAACTGGATCTCTTGAGCAGGTCCCTTGACTTTGCTCCTTTTGATGGCAAAGCCAGCTTCCAGGAGAATCTGGATGATTTTCTCTCCTTTCTCAAACACTTCCTTTGCTGTGTTTCCCCACACAATGATGTCATCGATGTATTGCAGATGTTCTGGAGCCTCACCCTTTTCCAATGCAGTCTGGATCAGTCCGTGGCAAATGGTGGGACTGTGCTTCCACCCCTGGGGCAGTCGATTCCAGGTGTATTGCACACCCTTCCAGGTAAAAGCAAACTGGGGCCTGCATTCTGCTGCCAAAGGAATGGAGAAGAAGGCATTGGCAATGTCAATAGTAGAGTACCACTTCGCTGCTTTGGACTCCAGCTCGTACTGAAGTTCCAACATGTCCGGCACAGCGGCGCTCAATGGTGGCGTGACCTCATTCAGGCCACGGTAGTCCACCGTCAGCCTCCATTCTCCACTGGACTTACGCACTGGCCATATAGGGCTGTTGAAAGGTGAATGGGCCTTGCTGACCACCCCTTGGCTCTCCAGTTTGCGAATCATCTCATGGATGGGAACCACAGAGTCTCTGTCGGTGCGGTATTGCCGACGGTGCACTGTTGCTGTGGCGATTGGCACCTGTTGTTCTTCAACTCTCAGCAGTCCCACAGCAGAGGGGTCATCTGAGAGGCCAGGCAGTGTACTCAGTTGTCTGATATCTTCTGTCTCCACAGCGGCTATCCCAAAAGCCCAACGATGTCCTTTTGGGTCCTTGAAATACCCATTTCTGAGATAGTCTATGCCGAGAATGCACGGGGCCTCCGGGCCAGTCACGATGGGGTGTTTCTGCCACTCATTCCCAGTTAAACTCACTTCAGCTTCCAGTACAGTCAGCTGCTGGGATCCTCCTGTCACTCCGGAAATAGAAATGGGTTCTGCTCCCACATACCTTGATGGCATCAGAGTACATTGAGCACCGGTGTCAACCAAAGCCGTGTATTTTTGTGGGTCAGATGTGCCAGGCCATCGGACCCACACAGTCCAAAAGACCCGATTCTCCCTTTCCTCTACCTGGCTAGAGGCAGGGCCCCTCTATTCCTGGTCATGTTGCATGTTGCTCCCTTCCGGTGAATACGTTCCTGAGGTCCCTTCAAGAGGATCGGTCATATTATCATTCCGGTACCGTCTGGAGTTCTGTGTGCGAGAGACCGGAGCAATATTGACTCTAGATGCGCTTCTTGTGGTAGTTGTCCCTCTTTTTAGTTCACGTACCCGAGCTGCTAAGGAGGAGGTGGGTTTTCCATCCCACTTACTCATGTCTTCTCCATGTTCCTGAAGGAAAAACCAGAGGTTACCTCGTGGGGTGTATCCTCTCTCCCTGGTTGGGGGACGCCGGCTCCTAATGGCAGAGACTCTTGTTGGTTCTGGCGAGGTCGGGTAAATCTCTTCCTTAAGTTCCTTTTTCAGTTTCTGATGGCCTTCTTCAATCAAGCTCCGGACTTGCTCAGCCAAAAGACTTGTTTCCACGGATGAGACATGGGTGCGAAACGGGGCTGTGACGGTGTCCTCGTAAATCCTCAGCTTGTTCACCAAGACGCCCACCCTGGCCTCACTTCCGTCCAGAATGGTGTCATTGGCTGCAGCGTCCCAGATGCGGAGCAGCCAGGTCAGGATAGACTCGTTTGTCTGGCGGGTGAATTCCCTCCGCAGGTCACGCAGCTCACCCAGGGATAGCGACCGAGTGATGATCTCTGGCTCTGCCTCTTCTGCTGGGTGCGAAGGTCCTGCTGCATCCTCGTCAGTCACAATGCGGGCTGATTTGCTTTTTGATTTCTTCTTCTGAACGGGGGCAACTGCAATTGGTTTAGGCTGTTCTGGTTCGGTGACGGTTTGCATGGGGACACTGAGAGTGCTTTTGGTTCCCTTCTCCTCGGTGTCAGTCTGCGTGGACATGGACGCTGTTGTCTTGCATCTGGGTCCTTTCTCCTCGGTGTCAGTCTGCGTAGACATGGACGCTGTTGCTTTGCATTTGGTTTCTTTCTCCTCTGTGTCAGTCTGCGTAGACATGGACGCTGTTGCTTTGCATTTGGTTCCCTTCTCCTCGGTGTCAGTCTGCGTAGACATGGACGCCGTTGTCTTGCATCTGAGTTCTTTCTCCTCGGTGACAGTCTGAGTAGACATGGACGCTGTTGCTTTGCATTTGGTTCCTTTCTCCTCTGTGTCAGTCTGCGTAGGCATGATGTTTGTTGCTCTGCTCTTTTTCCCTCCCTCATCCTGAGGATGCTGTGCCATGGCTCTGATCCTAAGCATGGTGTACATGGTGCAGGCTGTACAGAGAAGACAAAGCAGAACTGACAGCAAGTTTATGCCGTCTTTGACATCCAGAGGGAATTCAATATTTTCAAAAACTGCTGTGCCTGGCCTGAAAGGCTGGAAGAAACCACTCTCTACTCCTCCCACCAGGGGCTGGGTGCGATTGTTGAGGAGATCCCAGACATAGGAGCCCAGACTAGGACAGCCAAACAAAACTGAGTATATACTCCGAATGGTATTCATCGCCTCGCAGGTTATCATGCTGTAGACATAATAAACCATTAAAGCAATTCTCATACCATTCCCTGGTTTTAACAGGAGTAATACTACAGGCAGGTAGTTCCCCATGTGAGGAAAAATATAGAGAGCAAGATACAGTACCCACGTAGACAAGCTGAGCACCATGGTGAATAGGTTTCTGTTAACACAAAATTGTAATTCTGACTTTCTCTCAGAGCTGCCCCACGTTGGGCGCCAAATTATGTACTAGTTTGAAAACAAACCAGTGGGAGGCACCAAGTCAGAATAACAATTTAATGGGGAAGTTTAAAGAAAAGGAAAGAAAAAAACAACTAAAAGAAAACACTGGTTCAAACTGACAGAGTCAAGATACAACCTGAGTCCCTGTTAGGCAGGGTGGTGGTAGCAGTCTGCTAGAATTATGGCTGCAGTCCTCTGAAGCGGTGATCCTGTAGAAAAGGGTCTGCTCTTCCTCAGAAGGTCCGGTGGCTGTGTAGCTCCTGTCCTCTGGAAATCCAGTGGAAAGGTCTCCTCTCTGGTTTTCAACCTCAGCTTATATCCACGCTGGGATGCTTGGTTCCTCCCTCTGGGTGGAGCATCTCACAATGGGGTAATGAGTCATAAGGCCAGGTGTTGATTGGGCTCATTAACAGATGATAGTCCAGAGGGAGTTATCTATGAGTCATGCGGCAGGACAATGATGGGCCATCAACAGCAAGATAGTCTGGGGGGAGGAGGCAAGGAAACACTGCCCCACCTGATTTCAACGGCTGATGGGGATGGTAATAGAATACACTGCAACCCAGGACAAGGGTGTGTCTACAAACCTGAGAAACTATGCAGAAGTTGCTCTTACTTCCAAATATGCTTTTAGAGATTAAATCTACCCTCTGTTTTTCCTAGAAGCACCATTTCTTTGTTAGTAACTTTTCCACTTCTTGGGATATTCAACATTTCTTCCCTGGAGTCCTAGTCATTGACTCATAGAATGGCTAACTTGCCACAAACAGGGACACCTTTCACTAGACCAGGTTTCCCAAAGCCCAACCAACCTGGTCCTAACTTCCAGAGATGGGGTGTCCACAACATCTCTAGGCAATGACAGCTCTAGTGTCCTCTATTCAGGGTGGCTTGTGCCCTGAGCTCAGTGGATTGCTTTGCTTAGAAGCAAACAACAGTGATCTTGAGCTGTAGGGTGGTATATTGGCTCCAGCAAACATTACCCTTCAAGGCTATCTCACACTTCTACTGAGAAGAATTGTCTGCTTAGATCAAAACTCAGAAAATTAAAATAGACTAACATATATCGTGTATTTTCACAGTTGGGTACATAAGTGAATATGGAAAAAACATTTTAATAAAGGGTTTGTGTGATTTATTTTTTTAAGTTTCTAGGAAGCCCTCAGCCTCAAGTTCCGATCAGGTGTAACACCATAAAGCATATCAAAAGGATATTTCTATTTCCCTTCATTAGAATTTTAAATGGTTGCTTTTTAAACAAACTTTTTTCAGTGCTCCTGACCCTCCAAAAAGATGCTGTTATTTCACTCCCATCTTCTATAATACATAGCAATTATTACTGCATCCCTAACAGGCCTTTCCATGAGCCATGGCCAGCACTCCACATTAGTGCCCTTTGGCGTGTTTGGCACCATCTTTCCTGGTCAGTAACAGGCCATCAAGTTCATGATGTTTGCACAGCCTTGAGACTGAAGGTTGCCAGGTCTGCTCTCCCTGAACCTTCCACTGAATTGCCTGCAGCTTTTTTTTTTTTTTTTTTTTTGTTTACTTGTTGCTGCTGCAACAGCAATTTTCTAATTGACTAATTCTAATTTTCTAATTGGCTAACTTCTTTCACTCTTTTTCATCTTCATATGGTGTTGCCACGGTTTTGTGACTGGGATGCAATACTAAGAGGTACAGATCTGGTGCAGTGGTGGAGCCTTTCAAGCAGGGGCAGAGGACACCACACAGGAAACACACAGGTGGGATGGTCAGGGTGACACTGGGGACCACACAGATGTAAAAAAGGACATATGGTCATCCTAAGGAAATGTAGATCTGGACAAAATATTTTGGAGTAGTAAAGAGAACAAAGCAATAGTATTGCAACATGACATATGGGAAAGGCATTATACTAAACTTATATGTAACGTGGAGCTGCAGATCAGTGAGGAGAAAGCAAGGTGTGAAAGCATAAAGCATCGTAGTAAAGACATAGAAAGGAATCCAAGTAGATCCCAGAATGGGGAAGAAATCACCAGCATGAATGTAACATTCCTCCCAGTGTAAGACTCTAGGCACTGACAACTCACCATAAAGGCAATGTCAAGATGAGAGATAAGCCACCAACTGTCATGACCCAACAATGGGGGCCTGATGTTTGTTGTGAATTCTCATCATGCTGAAGAAAGGCACCAGACATGTGTCAGGAACTCTTATGTTTCATTTTAGAGTTGCCTTAACTCTGGCAACAAGCCCACTGCTTAGACTCGAAAGGTGTTGGGTAACACCCTGTTAAATTCTTACAATATGCTTCCACAAGAGTGTTGGATCCTACCCAAATTCATAAGAAGTCAAAACTAAGCTACTAATCCATTATCAAACATCTTTCTTCTGCTATTAATTGGTAATGAGTGCCACTCTACCTGTATTATTTTTCTCACCAGAATAGAAAATAAGTTTTGTTTCAATATTCTTTAGCAACAGATATTTTTAAAGGTTTAAAAGAAATCTGTTTTTCAGTTGTTAAATCAATCTGCACTAAGATAAAATTTCTAAGCTACAATCTCTGTTTTAATATTGTCAGTGGTACTTAGAATAGACTAGAATATTACTACTGATCAAAAAATTTGGCTTGCTTTTTCTCCAAGCATCCTAATAAGGCTGATGTGACTGTGATTGAAAAAATGGCAAGTACTTTACAGGGGTTTTTTTTAAAAGAAAAAAAAAAGTGAAATCTTAATATATTGTTAAGGAAAAAAACCCACAAAGGAAAATAAAGCTGCAGTAATGGATTAATTCTGATGAAATGCTAAAAATAAATTAAAAGAAAAAAAGGAAAAGGATGGTATAATTAAGACAAAAGGGAATGAAAAATTCTTTGTATGCTTCATCCAGCCCACACAGCTTCCCTGAATGTCTACAGAATCTGTTGACTTTGAGATTCCCTACTGGGTTTAAAGTCAAGACAGCTGTATAATAATAAAAGTCAGATTAGATAGAGTTTTGCTTAGGGAATTTAGGGAGGGTTTTTGGTTTTGGGGCTATAGATTTTAATTATACCCATGGTCAGTAACACTAATAAAAATGCTTCCCATAATTAAAAAATACAGTTGGGATGTTCCTTGTTAACCCTTATCATTTTTTTTTTTCCCAAGGAGAGTAAGTACAGATGGTATAAAACACCTAATACAGTAAAAGCGCATGTAGTTTGTCAGTCTCTCTTTGTCCCTGGAACAGACATGCAGTCATGTTTTATTTTAATGTTAAAAACCGTTCAGCTATAATCTCCAGCTTCTCGCTTTCTCCCTGCTGAAATTAATAAATTCATGAGCAAGTCAGCTGTACCTCCTGATCCCAAAGAGAAGTTCATAAAGAAATGAAATCATAAATGAAAGAATTTGTAATATAGAAAGAATATAAATCTTGATAATACCAGCGATCTCACGTTTCTCTAAAATGAGGCAAATATCAGCTTAGAAGATGCAGGTCGCATCTGACCTTGTTAACAAAAAATATTTTTCACATTAAAAAAAAAAAGCAAACTCATGTTGCAGTAATTAAGTATCTAAATGACAACCATAGGCTCAGAAAAATTTTTTCACAGAGTTTTAACAGCATTCACTACTTACTATTTCTAATTGCACAACCTCCTATTATGAAAATCTAACAAAACATAGTGCAGTTACATGAGTTGTCAACAGCAAAATAAGGGATAACATTTTTGTTGCTAATAACCTAAGCAAATGCAAAAAGGGGTGAGAGTCGAGCAGGTTAATACAGTAGTTCCAATTTTTGGTATTAATGCCATTAGTGGAACATTAATTGTTTCCAAAAGGCATCAAACATGCTGTGAATCATAAAAGACTTGTTGCTTGTATTGCTACACAAAACTAATTATTCATACTGAAACTTAGCAAGAACAAAACCAAAAATAAACGTGAAAAAAACCCACAAAGCAAAACAAAATCAAGCAAAGCAACAACAACAAGAACAACCCAAACAAACAAACAAACAAACAAACGATTCCACATGTGGGATTGACTATTTTAAATAAAATGGGAGTAGAGTGGTGTAGAGAATATTGTGAACTTTATGGCCTTATTTAAAAAAGAAAATAATTCTTCCTCTTACTGATAGTTTAAGTGGGATAATTAGTACTTAAGAATGCAATAGTTAAAGTATGGCATGGTGCTAACAGAAAATATTGGCTCTGGAGGATTATATACCACTAAGAAATGGATGCCCAGGAAATGCTGAGAATCAACAGGAATTAAATGTATTTGTTTGGCAAGCCAACGTTTCTCTCTTCAGTGAAAGGTAACACATGAGTTTCCAGAATGCAATATAGTATAAAATAAGAGGTTAAAGAATTTAAAATTAAAAACTATGTGTGCTTATAAACATAGAAAATCTTCCAGACCAAAAAATGGTGAGATGAAAATTATCAAGGGAAAGAAACTGCTGAACAATCAGTAGAATTTTTAGCAAGGTTCACTTCTGCATATATCATGAACATTCTCCTTCACATCAATAAGTTAATAGAAAAGTTTCATATCCATTCAAGATGCTGGGTACAAATATGTTAATGTGGTGTCTTTATAGTCTAGTGGCACAAGTGCTTATATTGTAGTCCTTCAGTATGTATTGTGTACACAATTTCTTAGTCTTCAAGGGTTTCTTAAAAATAGTTTTCTTCCTAACAGTCATATGCATTGCATTTGTGACATAGTCATGAGCCTCTCACAAGTATCATCTCAGAAGGTTGCACAAGAAGCAATTTCATGTCGGTTTGTGAACTGGAGATTGGTCTGAAAACAGGGAGAGAGCTGCTCTGATGATTCATTTATATTGGCACTTTTTCTTTCATTTCTCTTACTCCATTTGAGTTGTGCCTGACAAGCTTCAGAGTGCAAATGTTAAATAAGCTTCAACCATACAATTAGAAAGTCTGCCTTACACATTTCTTTAGACAGCATGTTCACTAACCATATTACTATGACTCCTCTCTGGGCCATTTTGTTTAGGCATCTAGAATGACACATAAAAAATTGCTGTTAAAATATAGAACAGGTGGGTTTTTTTTCTTCTTTTTTCTTTTTTTTTCTTTTTTTCTTTTTTTCTTTTTTTCGTTTTTTTCTTTTTTCCTTTTTTCTTTCTTTTTTTCTTTTTTTTTCTTTTTTTTTTTCCTGTCTTGTAAATACAAAAGATACCTAGGTTTTACCTCATTACTAAGAAAGTAATACAGATTCTCACCCCACTGTTAAGATATTTCAGTCTCTTATCAGGAATAGACAATAGAGTCTTCATTGGCCAGGCAGCTATGAGCCAGGAAAAGAGTTTGTCTCCATTGCTCCCAGGACCAGATCTAGATCTGTAGTATCAGTAACTTGAAAGCATCCACCAAATCCGATGGTATCCACATGATCCCATATTTTATTTTTTTCCCATTTTAGATTTTGTACTTTTCCACATTGGTGCATTTTAGTCTTCATTCGTTCAGTTACTTGCGCTCTTTCATCTTTATGGTCCTACCTCTGTCTGTAACTCTATAGTCATAACTTACAAGGCTCTTCTCTGCAGGCTTTCTCACAGCTATTTCCCACAATCTATGAGTCTCTGTGGCAGGCTGAGCCAAAGGCACATAATCATGCCACATCAGAGCTGTGCTGTTGATCTTTGGAGCATGAACAGCTGAGCCTTGGGGGGAAGGTGAGAAAGAAATAGTGTTACAGTCAAAGAGGGTGAGATGAGTCCTACTCAACCCCAAATATCAAAAAAATCAGATCTCACAGTCTGAGCTAACTGTCCTAGGCTGCCCTTATAGTCCGTGGACTTAAATACCTGGTTTGAAAAGGCGAGTCATTCACACAAATAGCGTCTAAAATAAATCAAGTGACTCAGCTCTGTATGTACTCGCTTCTCTCAGCAGACTGACAGGAAGTGTTGAGTGATTAGTTTAAATTTAGGTATCTCCCTTTTAAATAACTGAACTAAAGTAGTATTTTTTGGAAACGGACTAAAGAGGCCCATCCCAGCTGTAAGCAGATTGTTGCTCCTCTTGCATAACCCAGTGCCTCATTCACAGTGCCTCAACTGAGCAATACTCATTGCTATTTTTAGTTTATGATATGGTTGAAAGATAAAGATAACATTTTGTTTCAAGTTCATTTATCTATTCAAATACTAATAGAAAGCATAAGGAAATTTGCATAGTATGTGTCAGAAGCTGCTTCACCTCTCTTCTTTTTTAAAATCACAGCTATGCTGCATTTCCATGGGGTAAAATCCTAGGTATGAAAACATCCGAGAATAAGAAATAATGATGGATTGACTTTGAAATTCCTGGTTAGATTCCTGCTATTGCAATTACAAAGAAAATAAAAACAAATCCATGAATTAAAATAGATCAGAAAAAGTCTGTTTTCTCATCATGTACAACCCTTACTAAATGAGAACATACTAGTGTTTTAGTAACTATGAAAAAGGAATAATGAAAAATACTTAGCTATTTATTTAATATCTTAGCATAAATGTTTGACATTGGGGAACTAGAATTTCTCACTCAATATAAGGGTTAACAACAACAAATATTCAAAAGAATTTAATGCAAAAAGTACTCTTAGTCCATTTCCTGGAAACTAGTTTTGTGTCAAAGTCTGTCTTGGAAATTCTTTTTCATTTTCTCTTCATTCCAGTGTCACACAAAAACATACAAGCCAGGCTAGCTTTACTTTCCTCTCAATTTAAAAACTCATGGTATTTTATCTATTTCAGGTTTATTTGTGGAAATATAAGAAACATTACCCTGTCAGCATACTGATTCATCTTTGCATCAGATTTTCATGTGATAATATTTTTTTATTAAACCATTGATGAAATTAATTTGATAGTGCTTCTGCACATGAACATTTTGGAAATGTAAATCTAATGTGGCAGGATGCATGAAACTGACAAAGAATAGTTACCTCGGTTTACATTTGCAATATATAGTGATTTAACTCTACTGTAAAGGCTGATCCTCTGCAGATTTCCTCAGCTGTGAATTGTGGATAAGAACTCCACAGCCACTGCTGTAATTGCCCCATAACAAACAATCATTGTGAAGACTTAAAGAATGGAACTGCACGTCTCAAAATACTGTGCCCATAAGGTACACCACCACAACAGAACTTGTGATGAGCGCAGATGGCAACAACAGGAAGATGCTGATTCCAGGCCTGGTGAGGCAGATCTGGGTCATCTATCAAGACAAAAATCCACTCAGTGGCAAACTGGGAGAAAGGAAGAAACTACTTACACATGTATCCAAAGTTATGGGAGTGGCATCTATGCCCTGGGGACCCAGGACCTGGACTGCATAAAAGTGGTACCTCCAGAAGAAAACTCAGGGACCCCTACCACAAAGAAGATGAGGGTGAAGAAGGACCAGCAGGATGCTGCAGGAATTCATGTGGTGCTGATATCTTTTGCTTAATGTCTCTCTCTCTCTCTCACTCATTTTCCATTCCCCCTCCCCACTGTCTCTTCCTATTTCTTTCTGTCTCTCTACCTCACATTTTCTCTTAAATAAAATCTGTTCTATTGACTTTGGCATATGGTCCTGTTTAGGTTTAAACAATTAAGTTCTGCACCTTAATTTGGGCAGAGGCATCTCTTATAACTGGATCAAAACACTCATGCAACAATTTGCTAATCTAGGTCCCGTGCTTCTGTGTAATATTTCTCCTTCAGCATGTGACATGATAATTTTTTCTTAGCACATGTAAACAGAACTTGTTAGAGATAGCAATTTTTCTTTTTATTGCTGTTTCCGTGTTTGACTTAAGACTACATACTAGTGTTGACTCCTGAAGCTTGATTACCTATTCTATATATGCAAATAAAATATTTTTCATATTTTAAAATCACAGAGATTAAACAAGAATAATGGGCTAATAATGATGTAATAAATATCCTTACCATATTTATACCACAGTTGTGTTGCTTCGTATGTGGAGGCATATTTACGTACAATATGATGGTAAAGAAGGAAAAAGTAGTGTAAACCATTAGATGAGATTTGTTTAATTTTACATTCACTTTATATATTTCAGTATGGTTTTCTTATTGTAATTCTGTAAGCTACTTAAATGCGAAATATTTGAATATTTATATATATCCCTTTGAGGACCACAGCTCAGGTCAGTTTCTTTTCTTTCTCCTGGGGAAATCTAATCTGGTTAGCTGTGCAAGCACATTTATTATATATAAATTTATTTTCAAAAGCTAAAATGTATCAGATTTTCCTGGTGTGTTTTGGTGATCCTTCAGTTGTAATTGGATTTTAAAATATTTTAGCTCTCTGTATGTGCATTTAGATTGGCAGTATTTATTCAAATATTTTGCTTCCAAATTTCTATTCAATTATGGTTAGATGTCTCTTGTCATAAGCTTATATACATATATGCTTTTATTTCTTTTTTATGCTTTTCATATAGATAGCATAATATAATTTCTTTAATTTCACATGGCACAAAAAACTTTCAAATTACAAAGGGAAATCAGAAGGGCATATGCATATAGAATGGAGGGCCTAAGAACCTCTTAATTGAACCTGAGGTTTTATGCTGTCTTCAATTTCTGTGTATTTGTTGTTGTAAAGCTTACAGAGAGCTTCACTGTGGATAGCAGAAACAGTGGATGTACATCAAAAACTCATTCTGGTCCTCAGGATATTACCAGTGGAATTGGAGTAACCATTTTAAGCATAGAAAATTCTGTTGGAATCTAGGGATTTAAAAATAGACTGGTGTTTAAAGTACACCTCTATTGTGTTTTCAAAACACATGACTATCGATTTATAAATCAAAATGAGTTTGCTGAGAGAGTGGTGGAGAAAGGCGGTAGGTGGAGAGAGGGGAAAGTACATCATATATAAGAACGATTTCTATACTGAATCTTAAAATTGAACCTGTTAATTGAATAATTCTGCAGCCTAAACAAGACCTGAGGTAGCTGTTTTGCTTTTCATTCTCTCAAGAATTCAGACTGGGGCAAAGCAATAAACCCCTGCAGACTGGAAGTAAAATATTCAAAAAGCTTGTGAATAAGTAATTACAATTCTCAGTGAAGTAGTTGTTTCTAACACTGCCATAAATATCCATAAAAATGCCTTTTCCCTTACATACGAAGGACTACCATAACTCTGTTAAAGGAAACCAAGGAAGAGCAAATATCACCATGATATCTGACAAGCTCTTCTTTCCTTTCCTAGTTGAGAGAAATGCTTTTCCCTCTGATATTACCGTGGATGAACACAGAATCCAGGAACTTGCAGAACTCCAAAAGTGTCAATATGCCACTGAGTTAACTACATCAGAGCCCAACCTCTTTGTTAGAATATTCAGCATTTGTCATATAAATTAACTAAGAGAAATTCTGCTCAATGCTGAGTGCAACAAGTTTGACAAAACTATAATATATTTGGATATAGATTTTTTTTCTTTGAAAGTAAATGGGAAGAGCATTAAGCATAGAGCTAAAGTAATATAAAGGACAAATGCAATGCTAACATCTACCTAATAACCTTCTCTACTCCAGTAGAAGTGCAGAGAAGGATTCTGGTAAAATTAACCCCAGTCTTTTAAGGAAGGATCTTATTTATCATTTCATTACTGTACTTTATGCTCTTTTACTTGTTTATAGAAAGAATGTATATATGTATATACATGCATGTATATGTCATGCTCACAGGTATTGGTCTCCAAGGTCAGCTTGATACATAAATATTAGGACTGACTCAAAACACTTACAGAGAAACTTATTTTAGGTTTAAAGATTGTTTACTTAGTGTGGCATGAGCTCCATGTTCTAGGGAGGGCATATATTTTTTTATCATTTTATTATCCAGTACAAAATATGTACTGCACATTCTAATTATATTAATCTTAGAGCAATTAATCTCACTAGAAAGAAAAAGTGTAGGTGCACCAAGGCAATGACTGTTCTTTCTGTACAGTGATGAGTGTTAAAAGTGCTGTAAGTTCATTCTGTAATGAGCCTGGTTCAATTAATATTGCCACCTCCATTAAAATAAGAGGCAGGAGTTATGGGTGCACTAAGTATTAGAAATCTAATTCAGGGGCTCTGGATCTTCCTTTACAACTGCTCAGAATCAACTCATTAGATTCTGTCCAGAACTAATCAGGTACCTTTTTTTGCACCTTAAATTTAAAACTTTTGAACACTTCTATAAATATGAGGTCTTTCAGAATGGGACAAAAGAGATTTAAATCAAACTGTATATCAGAGAGATATATAGTTGAAATAAATCCAAACAATTTATTTTAAGTGCTTTTTATAAATCAACATGTATTCCACTGGAAGGAAGTATTATGTAAATGAAACGGTGACTCCTGATTCCTGGTCTCCTCAGACATTAACCTAGATCTTTCCCTTTATCATCTCTGGCCTTACAAAGCTATGGTTTTGTGGGATTTCTCCTGAATTTCTCAAAGATTTTGACATTGTTTCCCTCTCTAGCAGGGTTCTGTGTTCTGAATAGCTGGAGGTGGTCATTATTGCCACTGCCAAGAGAAACAAAAGTACCAACCAATGGAATAAGGCTGTTTTCTCAGGTAATATATCTCTGTCAGCAGAAGGCAATAAAATTTGATAAGGATGCTGTTGCAAAGTAGATTATTGTGATAACAGAGCCTGAATAACTCTTAAAACGGTCTTAATATGCAACCCAAAATGTGAAACACCTGCAGTTTTCTTCTACGTATAATTAAGATTTTATGTTTTAAAAAAAGAAAAGGCAGATATAGAGATATTTCTTAGTATGCAAATTGTGTAGATCAAACTTTAAAAAACCTGATTCTGTCATGCTTCAAACCAAGATTCTCCTGAATATTTTACTTTAAGTCTTTATTCCTTTGCATCTTATCATACAATGATATCGTAAGAAAGAAAAAAAGTACTCCTTAACTTAATCAATTGTCAAAAAGTACTTAATACGTACTTTTTTATTTACAACAAAACAGTTTAGGAGTTGGAATCTTTTAATTTTTTCCCAATATTCAAACTAGAATTTTTTTTAAGCTTTATATTAGAGGTAAGGTACTCAAGTATTAAATCCAATGATTTTTTTTACTCCAAGTGATAACAAAGATTTCCTGTTGCATTGCTTGGTTTGGTGTAGCAAGCCACAGCTCCCTGACCACGGGTTCTCTCTGCCTCTGAGAATCGGCTTGTCACCATGCAATAAAAGTTCCTCTGAGGGCCACATGGAGAGATCCTTCTCACCTCCTTTACCGTTACCGTGTTGCGGGGCCGACAGCTGGCGGGAGCAGGTATGCGAGGCCATCCGAAGGACTACGGAAGAGCGCAACTGCCGCTCTATCCTAAGCAGCCTCGCAGCGCTTTCCGAGAAGGCTACAGCTTGCTAAACAAAACCAAGCAATGCAACAATTTACTAGAATTGTATGAGTCCTGTTTGAACTTTTACATGAATGATCTTTCCTGCCGTTAACTTAATATGTGCAGCTTCTCTAACTAAAATGAAGTATTTCTCAATATTACTTAATTTACACTCAAAATGTTGATTTCAAACACTAGACATAAATTATAACTCTATTCTTGTCTTCCTTTCCTGCAGCCCTATGTTTCTGGATTATCTTTCTGTTTGATTTTCACACCCTTATTGAGAGTTGGACTTGATGATCCTTGTAGGTCCTTTCCAACTCAGAATATTCTGTGAATCTCCGAATCTGTAAATTAAATTTATTTAAAATTGCCTTAAAAGTATGCAATAGATTTTTCACTTTTAGGGTGCTTTAGTACTGCATATATTTTAAATTGCACACTTTCTAGTGCAAATATTTATCTAAGTGGTAGCTCTACTCATAGATTTTTAAAGAATAGCTAAATACGAAATAACTATGCATGCTGTCATAGTGGTTATGCATTTCTAAAAGGCTCAGACCACAAAGTTGTTATCATCATAGTTAGGTTAGATATTATTATATATGTTTTGGATATGGTAGAATAGTCTAGCTTTTATACTGAGAAAGTAAAATATGAAGGTTCAGTTACATGTAAGAAGTAAGGAAGAAACAAAAACTGTGGGTAATAGAGCAGGAAAAATTTTCTTTAGCCCTATTATTTTTTAACCTAATTTCAGGTCTTTTAATCCTTCATGAAAGTTTATAAGAACATCCATTTTCATACACAATGTGTAAAAATTTGGAATAATAAATGCTCTGAACATTAATGTACCATGGTAAAACACAACAATATCTTGGAAATTGTGGAATTGATATAATGGATTCTTGTCTGTGTACGTCTTAGGTAGAGATGAAACTTCTATATATGTTTGCTAATGAGCCAAAAATAAGCTTATAAAGGCAGAAATGAAAAACCCTGACTATACAACCTCATATTTCATAATTCAAATGTATTATTTTCTACACTGAGAAACAGAATTACAGTAGTATTTGATTTGTAAGTACTACATTTTTCTAATTTATCTGAAAACAATTACAGACATAGATGAAGCAGGTAAAGAAGATTTACAGGGATAGAAATAAACTTTAATCTAGAATTAAAGACATAAAAATTAATTACATGGTTTTATTTAAAGTGTATATTTAATTTTAGTCTTTTGTTTTAAGTTTGGGGACTTTAAAAAAAGTCTTTAAAAGTTCATTTTATTACTTTAAAAGTAAATTAATTTAATTAAACTTGATATAAAATGTTTAGTATCCACATAGTAATGAGTATGCCCAATGCTTTCCAGTATAGGAATGTGTCGATCAAAATTTTCAAGCTGAGTTTACCCGAACATGGATTTTCTGATACATTTCCATTAAATATTTCAGCTTTCTGAAAGATTAAAATTTAGTAATTATTTTACTTAATGAAATAAACTAAATGTAGCAGTAGCTTCACATTTGGAATAGGAACTTGAGAACAGAAAGACACTTAGTATCTGGGTCAGGATTTCAGCCATTAAAGCTTCACACAAAAATCCACATTTATGCTTCCCACTGGAAAAAAAGTCCATGTTTCTTTCACTCAATTTTCTCAAGTGTCTCCCTGAATCGTTGTTTTCTCAGGAAAGATTTTCTTTCTCTGCTTTTATTTTGTATCTTTTTATTGTCAAACTGAGTTCACTTACTCAAAGCACAGGAACTTTAATAAATGAATCTTAAATATTCAGCATTAAATATGGATATTTCAATGAGTGAACAAATACTTTAAAAGATCATGGAAATTGTATAGAATCAATTTAACTAATACATTAGAGAAAATGGTAATATATCTGTGAGGAAAAAAAATGCTAAATTCGCTAAGTTTTTCGCTGTAAAATATTGTGACTTTTCTCTTAAAAATAATATTTTTCTTTTTAAAGATAGTGAAATATGTCCTTCATTAAAGTTCTTGGCTAAGTGTGGAAAGATGTCAAAAATTTTGACAGTGGAAAATCAATCATACTAGCTGAAGTGGCAATATTGTGAAAATTTGCATTCAGTCTTAAATATTCATCTGGCAAGCTTTGAAACTACTAAATAAAACTTGAGCTTGGAAATGTGGACTTCCTCTAAATATTAAACTGATTATCATATAGTGTATATTTACCAGTGGCTAAAAATAATCTCTCAAAGTTTCCTTCAGAGGGTTATTGCCGTAGAATTAAGGAGACTCACATATTCAAGCTAACAGCTAGTTAGTCATTCACCTATGGATTATAATTTATGTGCAACTTTCCATCAATCCTTTTTTATGCACTTATGTCTTTATTCTGAAGAGAGAAGCTGGTCAATTTGACATTGAAATGCAGGCTAACACAATCCCCAGTGTCATGTGCAATTAATTATTTATAGTTCCACTTCAAATAGCAGAAAATTGGTCAGTTTAGCATTTGAATTAGGCCTTGGTGTATATAAACACATTTTTCTACATTTAAACTAATGTTATGATGCTAATTCTTATGTTGTCATACAGTGTCTAAAATTTATGCATGCACTGGGCAGGAGCATTTGAAAGCATGAAAGCCATGAAATTAGTTTAACTGGTGATTTGAAAGCCTTGTTTGTTCACCATGCTACGTGTACATGAATTTTTATTACAAGAATAAAAAGTGAGAAAAAGGAAAAGGTCAAGTCATGCTGAACACTGGAAGCTCAGAATCTCACTAAGTCTTTCAAAATGCCCCATGGAAGAGGCAGCTGAAAGTTCAAAAACTTTCACTGTCTGTGTGCAGAAATGCAGCTGTTATGTAGCCATACAGTCTGAACCCACAGCTCTAATTTTTCTTTTATTTATAGCATTTCAAAGATTCATAGAATTACATCATAGGATAGCTTGGGTTGGAAGGAACCATAAAAATTAGCTAGTTCCAACTCCCCTGCATAGGCAGGGACTCCTTCCACTAGACCTGGTTGCTCAGAACCCCATCCAACCTGGCCTCCAACACTTCAAGGGAGGGGGCATCCATGGCTTCTCTGGCAGGGATGGCAACAGGTTCCAGTGCCTCACCACCCTCACAGTAAAGAATTTCTTCCTAACATCTGATCTAAATCTCTCTTTTAGTTTAAAAGCATTCCCTCTTTTCCTAACACTGACCATGTAAATTCATTTCATAGAATTGAAGAATAAGCTGAGTTGGAAGGGACTCGTCAGCATCATTGAGTCCAACTCCTGGCCTTGCGTAGGACATCCCAAGAATCCCACCATGTACCTGAGAGCATTGCCCACATGCTTCTTGAACTTTGTCAGGCTGGTGCTGTGACTGCTTCCCTGGGAAGCTTGTTCCAGTGCCCAACCACCCTCTTCATGAAGAACCTTTTTCTAATATCCAGCTGTCAGACCCTGTCACTGGTTACCAGAGAAGTGATCAGTATATGCCACTCCTCTTCCCCTCACAAGGATGTTGAAGACCACAACAAGTCCTCTCTCCCCTCAGTCTCCTGTTTTCCAGGCTGAACAGACCGAGTGACTTCAGCTGCCCCTCATACAGCTTCCTGTCAAGGCCCCTCACCATCCTCATTGTCCCCCTTCGGATGCTCTCTAATAACTTAATGTCTCTTTAATATTGTGGTGCCCAAAATTGCATGCAGCACTTGAGGTGAGGTCACCCCAGTGCAGAGCAGAGCAGGACAATCCCCTTCCTGGCCTGGCTGGTGATGCTGTGCCTGATGCCCCCCAGGACACGCTTGGCCCTCCTGGCTCCCAGGGCACTGTTGACTCATAGTCAACTTGCCATAGATCAGGACACCAAGGTCCCTATCCATGGCACTGCTTTTCAGCATCTCATTCACCTGTCTGTACATCCAGGGTTGTTCCATCCCAGGTGCAGAATTCAGCACTTTCTTTGTTGAGCTTCATACGGTTGGTAATTGCCCAGTCCTCTAATTTGTTGAGGTCTCTCTGCAAGGTCTCTCTGCCCTTGAGAGAGTCTACAGCTCCTCCCAGTTTAGTGCCATCAGCAATACTAATTTTAGAAATCCATGGTGAGCTAAGGCTAATCCAGTCCAGTTAACCAGTTAAATTACATGAAAGTTAAGAAAGAGGAAGCCAAGATATTTTTCCTGTGCTGTTGATGAACTTTTTAAATCTCACTGAAGTAGAGTGTCATAGAATCATTAACAATCTTATGCAATTAATGAACAATTAGCTTCTAAAATTAAATTGCTGAGAAAACTCTTTGACAGCAGTTGTAACTAATTTTCACTGTTGCTCAGTATTTAGAGATGAAGCACAAAGTTTAGATTAGCACATTTAGAAATGAAGTAGTATTTGGAAGACAGCAACTGGAGGGTTTGGGGTAGATTCCTTGACAGAGCAGTTTAGGTTTTTTCCTAAGGAAATTATTTTGGCAAATGCTGGGAAATGTGTAACTAGTCAGTGAATCTAATGATTTAAAAAACTGCACTAAATGAAATTTAGGATGAAGTTTTACCTGTAGACTTTTTATAACTTTTAAGATGGAAAAAAAAATGCTTTATATGTATTTATATGCATTTATATGGAAAAAAAAAAAGACTTTATACCAGGAAAGGCCTTATTTAACTTCTCTAAAAAATGCATTAAAGATTATACACAGAATTATTATAGGATAATGCATCAATTCCCAAATGCCAGTAATAAAAATGTAAACAGATGCTAAGTGTCCTCGGAATACATCTGAATGTTTAGAGAAACCAGTGTGTTTAAATTAATTTTTTTAAATGCCATTATTACACTTAAAAGAAGACAATATCAAACGAGATATGAACATAGTAAAGAAATTTTTACAAGGGAAATAATGGACTTATGGGAGGCTGCTTATGACATGGACAATTTTGTGTGGTTTTTTAACAGAGAAGAGATAGTTAGCAGGAATTATCTACAATCAAAACACCTGTAAGAGATTATTTTTTGGAAAAGTCAAAAGGAGGGTCTCCAGTGAGACAGTGAAAACATTAAAAGGAAAGTATTGTACTATTGCCTTTGCTCTTCCAGATAATTTTTGAGCTATTAAAGAGGAATTTTGACTATTGAACCAGCAAGATGCTCAGTCATCTGTAGAACTGTAGGAACAATAAGCCAGCTATGGCAGGCACAACAACTATTTCAGTATGGTTTTAATTGTTCTAAGTTTGCATGCAATATATCTACCAAGCTATTGAGCAACTAGACATTGGCTCAAGCTTCAAGAATAATTTTAATAAAAGATATGTTATAAGGGAATTTACAAATACGTAAAAATACACACACACACAAACCTGTTCACTGTATTAAAAATTGACATAGATGTGGCATTTGAGCAGAAAAGTGTCTCAAATTAACAATGAAAAGATCTTTGTAATCATATACATTTTTTATGCTTTTGCCCCATGTGACCATAACTGTTTGTTTACGTATATATATATGCATACAAACACCCACACATATCCATACATGACTGCTTGTATGTATAGATTTTCTATAAATGATGTGTGCACATATGTGTGTACATATATATTTCCATGTATATATCAACATATATGTTATATTAATAAAATTATGTAATAATTTTAGAAGGTATTTTTAATAAATGTCTTTATTTGGTATGTCAGGGCATTTGTAATTGCTCCAGAGTCTAAACAAGTAAGGGTATGGTTTCATTGGTGAATAGTTATTGACTCTGTCCTATGGAAAATTACATTTATTTTATCTGTAACCTGAACTCATACCCACATTTTTATCACAGATAGGAATACCAGGAGTGTCTCTGAGTTCTTCTCTTGTACCTATTAAAGCCTGGAAAATTTCTATCACAACTCAGAGTTATTATGTAGTAAAAATTATATGGTTTTAGAAAGACCTGTTCAAAGTCTGTACTGTTGCTGTTATCCTTCACAAGGGTTTTTTTTGATAAATATTAAGATGTTATGCTGAATAAATGATTCTAATGACTTCATGTTCAATATATTAGTCAAAGTATTGAGAAATTGACTTTGGCTCAACTTTTGAGAACTGTTGGGGTCCCTCCCCTGCCATGGAGCCCTGGGAGAGGGGCCCTGGGGGGAAGACACGGGGTTTCCCTTCCCCCCAGGGCCCCTCTCCCAGGGCTCCATGGCAGGGGAGGGACCCCAACAGAGAACCATTATAAAAATCTAAGAATAAAGTGATTTTCATGGGTCACCTAGTGATTGTTTGACAAGCCAGTATATGACTTGTAGCCAGAAATATTTAGAGGTTAATAAGGCCACAAAGCACACTGGGATTAAGGGATTAAAGATGACTTTATCTTCAGACTTGGCACAGATCTGATTCTGAGCAAGTTACAAATGAACATGACATCCCTTTTGTCTTACTGTGATATCTGGAAAAAGCAGCAGTTGTAATAATCCTTAAGGTCTGGTTTCCCAGACTTGATCTGCTGATCTCCACTCATTCCACCCATATTTGGACTTGGATTTCTTCTGCAGTTTATTTGTCTGAGCACTTTCACTGCTGCTCTGCAACTTAAAATGGAACATGCACACACCTCAGGTAGTTGGATGCATATAACATCATTGCTTTGTCTGTGAAATGCACAGTTCTAGAGAGAGAGACAGAAAACAGTCATGATTCAAAACCATTAAATCATGTAAAATCATTACAACCATTTGCTGGGATAATCCAGCCAAAATAATACAAGCTGGTATCTGAAATACTCTATAAAATTGTAGTTAGTTATTTTCCTTATACTTCAACTACCAATATCATTCTAGAGCTTCATTAGTGATTGAAAAAATTAAAAGGATTATTTTTGTCTGAGGTAATTAAGGTATTTGAAGACTGGCTTTTGTTCTGTTTTTGAAGACTGTTTTTGTTTTACAAGGCATTTAGCATAGATTTTTTTTTTTAAAACCTAGATTTACTAAATTGTCTTTAAAATGCACTCTGTAGAATGACCCAGGAACATTTCTTAAGCAACTTTAATATAAAGTAAAATACAAAGAAAAAATTCTTTTTGAATTCTATAGAACAATCAAGGCAGAAGGAAGGACTGCAATATGCCACGATATTTCTTGACTTGTGAGACTTGTTTTTTTCCTAGCAATAACATAATTTGAAAAGTTTATAATCTCTGGATAAACAGTTTCTGTCATCTAGACACCATATATAGCATGAATACTGTCTTTTAGTCAGTAATAAGCCTGATGTCAGGCTATATTTTCAGCTGTTTTTTGGAGGATCCACACAGCACTTGCTGGACTGATTAAGCTTTGTTTCCATAAAGTTGTTAGTTTTTCTTATATAAGCAGGTATATGCAGTAGACATTCTCAAGCTTCTCAGATTTTATTGTTTAACTTTTTGACAATTTTTCTTTTACCAATATCCTGCTTACATTGCAGATATAAATCCTGAAGAAAGGTTGTTTCAATCCATTACATTCTACTTTTCTCTGGTGGAAGATGAATAAAGTTTTTCTTCTTTTTCTTCCCTCATGTAATTTTGTTGAATCTAGATTCAGTTAGGTATTGTGCTCTATGTGTGTAGATTTATATTATCCACATGATGTGGATTTTATTTTTTTTTATCGGTGTCAGCAACTTTTATCCAGAGCATTCAAGCAGAGGAGTTTGAATGGGAGGGGAGCTCACTACAATATTGCACCTGGGACAGAGTGAAGTGCTTGTCTGATTGTTTACCTTGCACCCTTCTGTTTCTCTAGCACTAAATATAATTTCCTACTGATTGGTGTTTGCTATATATCTCTGGCAGTGAAGGAGCATGTGAAGGTGTTCAGTTTTTCATGTTGTTGTCTAGAGAAGGAAGAAAAATAAGCTGCTCATGCTTGCAAGTGGAAGTGGGGATCAAGTGTGGGGACAGTGTGCTGCCTCCACAGCATGAGTCCTAACTTCAGACAGGCAGAATTATCAAGGAGGAGACCAGGCAATGAGCAGATAGTGTCTCAAGGCATTTTCTGCCTTGTAGGATGTTTTTGCAGGCAGCATAAAATGATGTTCTAGTTTTAAGTCTGGGTTCATTCATTTAAGTGTTTGTACTGATTTTCCTCCATGTCTCTTTTCTAAGCATCGTGGAAAAAATTCCTCAGGAATATTCTGCAAGGTTAATTAGCTGGATACCATATGGTTAGGTTTCTTACTAAATCTATTGCGATTGTTACTATTATTTTTTAGTGTTCCATAACAGTTTATTGACTGAGATGGAATTTTTTTTCACATATATTTTCAGCCAGAAGGAGACTTAAATTTCCAACAATTTGCTGATTAAAGGAAATTCTTTCCAAAATAAGGCAGCTGCAGGACTCAGTGTTTCAGAAATATCTCTCTGAAAATCTCTGTGTCAATTTACAACATATGCACATCCTTAGAGAAACATAACTGGATTTCCTGTTTATAACAACAAGAAACGCGGGGGTTTCTCAAACTGGTGGTTCCATTTTTAATTTTGCAATTTTGTGATTTCAAAATTTAAATATCATCTGAAAGTTGAAAATTGGGTTCAGCAAAATAAAAATGCAATTATTCAGACTATTTTATGTGTTAAAACATAGAGTGTCATTGTTTAAACCCATCTGACAATTAAGCCCCATGCAGCTGCTTGTTCTCTCCCCACGCTGTGTGGGACTGGGGGAAGAATTGGAAAAGTAAGAGATAAAGCTTGTGTTCAATGGGTTCAATAGGCAGGCAATAGTATAAAAGAGAAAGCAAAAACAACGCACACAAGGAAAGCAAAACAAGGATTCCATTCACTGCTTCCCATGGGCAGGCAGGTGTTCAGCCAACCCTAAGAAAGCAGAACTACATCACAGGTAAGTGGCTTTGGAAGATAAATGCCATCACTCTAAGCATCCTTCCTTCCTTCTTCACCCAGCAGTATATGCTGAGCGTGATGGCATAGGGTATGGGATACCCCTTGGGTCAGTTGGGTTCAGCTGTCCCAGCTGTGTGCCCTTTCAACTCCTTGTGCACTCCCCATCCTCCTCACTTGTTACAGCGGGGATTACTGTAACAAGCATATTTCAAACCAGGAGTCCCATGGAAAAGAAGTATATATGGACAGATTCGTGGTAGATGTTTCAGAGAGGTTTATTTCTCCAGCCGCATGGCTGGGGCTCTGCTCAGGAACTCCACAGTCCCGGGACCCCAGGGTCCTTGGCCACACCAGGGAACACAAACCAACCAATGGGGAATGAGACTGAGCAGGGGCAGGGAAACCCCGTGTCTCCCCTCCAGGGCCCCTCTCCCAGGGCTCCATGGCAGGGGAGGAGACCCCAACACTCACTGGTGGGGTGGAGTAAGGAGCAGAAAGGGCCTTGACTCTGTGCAGGCACTGCTCAGCAGTGACTAAAACATCTCTGTATTATCAACGCTGTTTCCAACACAAATCCCAAACATGGCCACATACCATGTACTGTGAAGAAAACTAGCTCTACTCAGCCAAAATAGCACAAAAATTTAACACAGTTTTGAAGTTTAATTCACGTTTATTTGATCCCATCCATCTTTGTGGTACATTGTGCATCTCTTCAGACCTATCACATTACTAATTGAAAAATTGGATATAGTCTGCTGCAGTTAAAAACAATAAGAGTTGGCCAGAACAAAAGGCATATGTATAGAATATCAAACTGTATGCTCTAAAAATATCTCTGTTCTGAAACAAACAAAAAAAAGTTATACACAAACAGATGATTATGGCCAGTATTTAGAGGAAACGTTTTAAAGGCTGAACTTTCCATAGCTCATTCATAGCAGTGTATTGACAAGAATTGACTCATTACTAATTTGGGTACGCCTCAAAAATTGTTTCAAAATTGTGTATGCTCTGTAGCATTAGCACCCAATGAAGGTATAAAACTGCAGAGTCATTTACTCAAATGAATACATGCAATATTTGTAGAAATCCTAATGATGAAGTTTGGGAGCTGTATATGAAAACTCAAGGTGGAAGCAGAATTCAGTTCAATGGAAGATTTTTGCCCAGCAGTTTAGCCACTGACAGCTGTTTTGGCCATCTCTCTGCTTTAAACTAGGTTGGATCAATATGAAATACAAATCCCAGCTCTAAAAAGGGCCTGACATGCATTTATATTAAAGTAGGTGATTCCTTTAAAACTGCAAATCGAAAAGCCAATGTGAAAACTAAATTTTTAATATGACTCTTTCAAAGTGCTGTAAGACCCCAAGGCCTGATTATCAGTTGGATGGGCAGTTTCAGAGAAACAGGTCTGTGTGTGATACAGCTCTCTTAATTTTGGTGTAGAATTGTACCAACATGCATACAGGTGCTAAGTTTTCATTCAATTTTCTCTGTTGCTGATTATCAAAATTTAGTGGTGAGCGTTTCCAAGAGTTCATTTGAAAAATCATATATTTTATGGTCAAGAAAAATTATATCTCCTAAGGGAAAATGGAAAAAAAGTCATCTTTGAATTAGCTTGCAAGGTAGGAATTTTACCACTTGAATTTTTGAGGGAAATGGCTTAAAACCTTAAAATGCTTGTGCTATTCCAGAGAAATTAGGTTAGCATCAGAATTATTACATGCACATCATACGCTCACCGTAATGTGAGGGCGTCTTTTGGGTTGGGTAAGTTATAAACCTGAGACACGACTATCATTGGGCCAAGGTGGTTTTAAAATGAGCTTGCAGTCCTTGATGATTAACTGACTTCTTTAAATGTCTGAATTTTAATTAGAATGATTTGACTGAACTAACATTAGCAGTCCTATGATTCCACTGGCAGAAGAACTTGATTGGTGATAAATTTGGATCTTTATTTAAGTATCCCTAGTTTCATATGGATTAGCAAAGTGTACCTATCTGAACTGGCTTGGATAAAAATTTTCTTTGTAAAAAGAATGAGATAAAACCATGGAATATAACAAAGTGGTTTGTTTTCTATTGATCATTTATAATTTTATACTGTGTTCATGTTAGTTTGCAATAAAAACTCTCTAAGTGAATCATCATCTTCTTAGCTCTGTTTGTCCTTTTGAACCCTTTCTCCTTTTATTTCTGTCCTCTTTTTACTTTTTTAAAAATCTCAAATATTTATAATGACTCTACAGGCTGGAGGCTGTCATTTATAATGACTCTAAAGGCTACACTTTAACCTTTAAAGAACCCTTATCTAGAGAACAAGAAACTAATAGAGGGATTGGTAAACAATGCTATTTAATTATTGTGTCTTACATATTACTTCTGGTCTTCCTTCCTTTTCCAGCTTGATCTATGGAAGACCATGTTGAATCAACCAAATAGAGACATTAAGAAAAAACATATATATTTGTCATTAATAAAGTTACAATGCATTTTCCTTTGTATGTACCTGGCTTTCATATAGCAAATGACCTTCCTGACTATATATTGGATAGAAACATTTGGAAATAAGGACTTACTGACTCAGATATTTTAGTGAGGATGTAATTTTGTTAGCGAATTCTAGTCTGCATAGGAAAAATGTGGAGACTTGAACACTGAATGAAAAAATATTTCCAGATGTTATATGAAGTCACACGTGTCTTTTCCTGAGATGGATGTAAAAATTAAGCAGAAAAACATTGACTTTTTCCATAAAATATTTAGATTATTGCTAACTGAATCATATATAATCAGTTTCTGATAATTTAAGCAGAAAATTTTACAACCCAGAAGGATATACGGTTTATGGTAGATGTGAGAATGTCTGAAAATTGACTTAATTTTCACATTTTATACAATTTTTTAAAATAATTTATTTTCTATGTGGGAGTCATGTCATAAAAATTTGCATTTATGTGCACATGCAGTCTCCACATGAATTCTGAGTCCTGAACTTTTTCTTAACAGGGCATTGGAGACTTCCTGGCCTGTTAATACACTCTTGTTCCCTTTCTATTTTTTTGGATTAGATTAACTGTCTGGGGCTTAAGGAAAATGAGAATTGACACAAAGCTTTACCTGTCTGCAAGGAAAAATAATTTTAAATGAATATTGAGGTCAGTGGAAAATTATTAATTTTATGCTCCAGTTACTTTTATTATTCAAATGTAGTACCCATGCTACTGCAGATATATAAGAAGAAAAAGAAGTGCATATCCATTTTTCTTCCAAAGCTATTTGACTTTTTTTTTATAACTGCAATCTTTGTTTTACATATAAATTAAAATTCAGTTCTCTTGTTATCCATAGCTTAGATTCTTACTCTCATGCAATGCTGTGCACTGCACTTTTCACTGCAATGCTTAGACAGACACTTCAGAGACTTACATTTATTGTCACTCACTGTTCACATCATGTTGCATTGTTAAGCATGAGTGGTTTAGAATAAAGAGCCTAAAATAAGACATGTCACCCAAAAGGAAGAGAAAACCACTCCCTTCATAGCAAAGATGTGAGTGGCAGGTCTTGGAAGGGATATTCTGGGAGTATCCAATTTGCCCTGATTTTGTGCAACATGCACCCCTTCATGGGACACCTCTAAGAGGGTTTCCCCAGAGCCTTAACTGCTGTGGCGAGTGCCCAGGAAAAAGCAGGACTTGCTTGGGAAAAGGCAACATGGAAGGAGGAGATCTGCAGTCAGAGTATTGACTCCCATGCAGTGAAGTAGGTCTGGATCTAGCCTGGAGATTGAAAGAGGCAATCAGTAGGCCAGAAGAGAAATGCAGGAGGGGTTTTTCTGTAATAAATTAAATGAGGGAGGTGGTTCAGCATGAATACTGATTCTTCAGGATTTGTCACTATTGCATGATCATCCAGGCTCCAGACATGTTTTGATTCGTTACCAAAAAGGAGTCAAAGGCCTAGCTTTAAACAACCTAATTAAAACTCATAAGTAGACAAAAATGTGCCACCAGGTGATGTGTATCCTATCTGAAAACCTCTTTATCTTTGAGAAGCCTGCTTTTGTGGACTGAGAGAGCAAATCATTTGCAAGCTAAATATATTTAATTAGATGTTTCCACTGTAAATACTACACTTGACACAAGATAAAACTATTATAGGCTATTAGTTCATCTGCTTCTCCTTTGGCATAAAATGATTGCAGTTGTCAATGAGCAGTAAATGTTCAACCCAACTCAGTATTAAGATACAATAATGTTACATGATAATCTTCAAAGATCTTTAAAAATAATCTTCAATATCAAAAAGCAGAAGGTTAAACTCATTAGGTGTAGTCTGTGTGCTTCATTTCTATGACAAATTTAATGAGTAAAAGAAAGTTCATAAAAGAAATTCTGATAATCAGAGCTTCTGCAAAGAAGCTGAGAAGTTGACTTTTAAAAATACTGATTATTGTGTCTGTCAGTTTATTTTGGTGATACACAGAATACAATGCTTGCCCATCTTTCTTCTGCCAGGATTCCATTCTTTTCCTTTTGTTTCACAACATTCTCTCTGTCCTGATTTCCTGGGAAAGAGCAAATGACTTCAAAAACATATTTACAAGCATATCAGTTCAGCAATGCTCTATTTAGATGTGCTAAATATCAAGCTCACAGTTCAAGTACATTGGAGTATTTAGAATGCCTTTTTAAAAACAGGATTTAAGCTGGTTCTTTAAAATGTATTTGGGTACTTTGCTGTATAAGAAGACTTTTCTATGTCAGGGTTGTAGGAATCAATCTGCAGTTAAATCTCCCCTCTTGCACATAAAGGTATTGTGAAAAGAAATTCCAATATTCCCTGGCCATCTTCCTGCACCTGCCAGGTGACCCAAATTCATAATACTCCAACTGAGAGAGCCATTATATAATATGCTGCTTTCAAAAAAGTGGAAAACACTACTTTCTTGTATTTCTCTGACCTTAAGTTTGGAAATATTTACTTGAAATTACTATGAATTTATTTCTCCTTGCAGTATGAAAGGATAAGGAGGATTTGGCCTTCAATTTGTAACAAAAATTACAAATAAATGATAAGGATAAAATTATTTTCAGAATTACAAAGTTTTTAACCAGCTACTGTGCATAAAATATTACTCTTTGCCTTCTTGATCATTTACTTTAGTGACAGCCAGAACATCCATTGTTGTCACAGCCTGCCTCTGATTTAAAAAGTGTAGCGACACAAAGCAATATGCTTAATAGCTATCTTAAGCAGGTACCTGCAGCTACAAATCAGCTGAAAAAAAACTACAGAAAAACACCTTCAAACACACTCTCCAAACTTTGGCTATCTGAAATGGACAAGAGAAGTAACTTCCAAAGGCTGAAAGAGCCCATGCTATCTATCAGTCATGGAAAGTTCAACCCCAATGGACTTTAGGTATTTTTACTTCAGTATTGGACTACAGGTCCAGAGCAATTCTTCAGCTAATGAGAATATTGTTCTATTAGTATGTTCCAAAGCTTTATAAGTTGGTACTCAGAGATCAGACACTAAAAAGCAAGAACTCTCGAAGTCCAAAAATACACTGCCTGACAATATTCGGTAAAGATTGAAAAGTGTTTTCATTTGTTCTATGTTTATGGTGGCTTATTATTGCCGTTATCACTGTGTGTTGCAGTCAGATTTGTGAAGGATATGCATCTACTGGTTTTTGGTTTTGCTATGGCCAATGTGTTGCTTTTCTAATTTAAGTTACTGCATATGCTGGATTTCATATCCTCTGTCACAGAACAGAGCCATATTATACTAGGTAATGCAGAAACAAAAAATACAAGGAGACATTTTTAAGTTAAGGCTTTAATTTTACTATTTCTCTTACAAATCTGTTTCATAAGAGAGAACAAGTTATAAAATACAAAGATATCAAGTGGAATATGATATATAAATGACAAAAGAAAGACAAAGCAAACAAAATAATGGGGTGAAAAAACAAGAAAATTATAGTTATGGGTTGACCCTGGCTGGCTTCCAGGTGCCCATCAAAGCCACTCCATCACTTTCCTCCTCAGGTGGGCAGGAGACAGAAAATATAAGGAAAGTCTCACGGATCGATATAAAAGCAGGGAAGGATCACTCACCAGCTACTGTCACAGGGAAAACAGACTCAGCTGGGCAAAATTAGTTTAACTTATTGCCAATCAAACCAGAGCAGGGTAATGGGAAATAAAATCTTATAACCTATAACCCCTTCCCTGTACCACTCCCTTCTTCCTGATCTCAAATTCATTCTGCATTTCCTGTCTCTCCTCCTCCACAGTAGCACAAAGGGACAATGCACAATAGCACAATGGGGTTTGTGGTCAGCCCATCCCACGTTGTCTCTGCCGCTCCTTCCTCCTCAGGGAGTGAAGTCCTCACACTCCTTCCCTGGTCCATCATGGGCTCCCTCCCATGGGAACGTGAATACGACTTCTTTCCACAGGTTGCAGTTTTTTCCCGAACTGCTCCAGAACGTGTCTCTTCCATGGACTGCAGTCCCTTAGGAACGGGCTGTTTCAGTGTGGGTCCCCCAAGCAGTCACAAGTCCTGCCACCAAACCTGCTCCAGCATGGACTCCTTGCTGCACCAGTCCACAGGTCCTGCCAAGCACCTGATCCAGCACAGGCTTCCCACTGGGTTGCAGCTACCTTCATGCATCTACCTGCACTAGTATGAGGCCATGCCTCCATTGGCTGCAGGGGGATCTCTGCTTCCCTGTGGACCTCCATGGACCTCACCATGGTCTTCGCCATGGACTGCATGGAATCTCAGCTCCAGCTCCTGGATCACTTCCTCCCCCTACTTCTCCATCAACCCTGACAGCTGCCTGGCTGATTCTCTCACACATTCTACTCCTTTCTGGCTGTCCTGCTGCAGGAGTTTGGGTTTTTTTCCGCTGTCTTGAATACATTATCCCAGAGGTGCTACTCCCATTGCTGATGGGTGTGTCCTTGGCTAGTGGCAGGTGCGTCTTGGAGCCAGCTGGCATTGACTCTGTTAAACATGGGGGAAGCTTCTGGAAGCTTCTCATAGAAGACAACCCTGTAGCCCCCAGGCTCTAAAACTTTGCCACGCAAACGCAATAAAATGATTCTATCAGAAAGCAGAGAGTTTAATAGGAAGGTAGAGTTGCCCACCTGCCCAATTAATTCCAAATCTGATTTTTCAGTGCTGTGTCTCCAATTTATTTTTTGCAAAGAATAATAAAAAAAAGATATTATATGCCTAAGAAATGTCATCTGCAAAATGAACAATCAAACCATTTTAAGAGGGTTTTTTTGTTTTTCTTTTAAGATTAGGAGATCATGCTGTGAAATTTTTCTGTTAGGAGAAAAAAAGGATTTCCCTCTGTAACCTGTACAAAGTTGAATTGCACTCCTGGAGATCTGCCAACCTGGAAATAATTTGAACAGCCAGTGATCCATGTTGTGTGATCTTTACCTCCTCACTCTCTGCCTGCTTTTGTTCTTGGTGTGCATTTTTTCTTTGATCAGATAGTTGCTGCTTGAATAAAGAAGGATGACTAATTGTTTAAAAATATTTTAAACATCTTTCGAAGTACTCCATTATGACAAGTTATGTCAATGCTGCAATACTTCACTTTATCTACTCTCCTATTTTGTTAATGACAAGTGAACTAAATGAGCTACAGTGTTCAATGCAATGCGAAGGGTACTTGATGCACAGCTCCCATTAATGATAAAAAAAGAAAGTTTGGCTCATTTCCTGTATTATGTTAATACTAATGTTTTCAGCCTTTCTTACATCTTTGTAAACATTAGCTGTTAATCCATAGAAGAGCCTTAGGAGGTAGTTTTACCTTTCTATACTATTTAAACCTTTCAAGTCCTGAGCTTGATCTCTAATAAATCTGGCCTGAATTTAGAAGGTCTTCAACACAAAGGAGCATCTTTCAGTAGAAGCAAATTGTTATCTGTAAACTCAGGTTATTTTATTGGAATCCCAAAGTATGGGTTTAGAAGCATAAGTATGTGGACTCTGGAGACGGGAAGGAAAAAAAGTAGCCCAAATATCTAAGTATAAATATTTGAATTCACTCCATCCCTGGATTCTCCTTAACCCTCTGAGCTCCATATATTTCCAACTTAATGCTTAAAAATTATTCCTTCACCATGAGTGAAAACTGAGAGTGAAAAAATAGTTGTGCTTTCTTTTTCTAGTGTTAGTAACCACGTAGCATGGACCAGTATCCAAAACCAAAAAAAATTCATTTGTCCTTTTTTCAGAAATGGCTAGAGGTTGCCACTGTTCTGAGAGTCAATTTTTTGATTTTAATGGAGGGAATTCTGAGAGAAGAGTGAAATAGTTGCCAGTGAAACTCAGTAGATCACTATAGCTTCTAACCATGTACCACCTGTAGAAGCCCAGATAATAAGGAGCTAATGTGTTTGTCTCAAACACCAATGGCCATTGAGCCAGCCAAGGATTGTTGTGTACAAACCTGCTGTGCAAACAGGCAAGGAAAAACAGGCTGTGGCTGGTGAAGGGGCCATGCATAGTACTTTTCTGTGACAAATATCCTTGTTCTAGCTCCTGCAGATAAGCACAACACAGTCCTGTGTAAGTGCAATACTGAGGTGAAGGAGAGGGGGATGAGAACACCAAAGTCCCTGGAAGCCCTCCAACCTATTTCCAAAAAGGTCTAGAAGAATGGGCTGTGCACAATAACTCATTTGCCTGGAAAGCGAGAAACTTTGCCTCTTGGTGGGAAAAACTTACCTATTAAAAAGTATGCCAACAAAGCCTTGGATGTGCCCCCCAGAATGCTGGACACCCTGTTGGCTGGACTGATGTTGGACCCAGACAAGTGATCTCCTTTCCTCTCCTATCTAACCCCTCTCTCTCTTTCCTTTTTTCTTTATACTTTTATTTCTTTCACTACTAGAAGTCAAGGGACCAACTTATTTCCATGCTGTGTGTATAATTTATTGATAAGACTTCATGTTTTCACAGCTTTCTGACTTCTGTTTTTTCTCTTTGATCATAGGTTTCTATGAATCTTGGGTGCTCCCTTCCTCTTAGGAGCAGAACATGACACCACCCACCACCGTATTATCAGCACTCTTGAAACAACTCAGCGAATATAGTGCAAACGTTCTTAAAAGAAATTAAACTGTAGATAGAGGCTATTCTCAGAAACAAGCAGTGATTTTTGAACAAAATGAGACATTAGAGAGGGTTCCATCTTAAAATGGTAAGCATCTATTTCCTGAAAACCTGGTATCCAGTTGGGATCAAACAAGAAAACATATAACAGCTGAAGGGGATTTAAGGAAAGCCATTTGTAATCATTTCAAAGATCTAACATTACCAGATCTTAAAAATCTTAACCTAATTGGTATTTTATTAGTATTCATAGTAATACCAGTAAAATATGTGGGATTTTTTTCTGCCGCTGAATAATGTTGTAGACTGCATTTAGATCTAACGGGCTCAGACTGCCTCATCATTTTTGAATTGGACTGTGCAGGTATTTGCTCTAGTCACATTTTCAGGTCCTTATTAATTGAAGTAGTGAGGAATGGATGTAGTTAACCAGTTGCAGATTGGCCAGTTGAAGAATTCTTCAGAGCATCTCCCAGCTGAAATGATAGCTCTGGTCCAGTTCAGTCAAAAAAAAAATGAACTCCTCTTTTTTGTTTGTCTTAAGTATTCTTTACTTTAGTTCTCCACTGAGTTTCTGAAAACCATCAGTCTCTCAGTAAAAGACTACGGGTGTCAATGTTCTTAGTGGAAGTGGTCCAGCAGACTCCCACCACTTGTCCAAATCCATACTGGCAATTTAGCATGAGATACTCAGGTTGATACCAATTTTAGCAGCAGTATGTGGGTGTCAAAAAAATTGAGGGTGGAAGCTTCTAGTATGAGCAAGGTGGGGCAGACTGTCAATGTCAGATGATGGGAAAAAATCATCCTTGGTAGAGAGGGAATAGTAATCAGACAACTGATTAAGGAGAGAAATAATTATGGAGAGAACTGATTAAGGGAAAGGAAGCCAGCACTCATCAAGGGTAGCATGAGAGACAAGATACTAGAAGATGCCTAAACTGCCAAAAGAAATGTGGGTGTAATTGTCTCTTCTAGCTTCAAGAAATGTTGATTGGGTGAAGTGCAGCACAGCGTGGGTGTTTGAGAAAACTGAAAACTGAGCAAGAGAAAAAGCTAAGGGGCAAAATATGGCAGAGAGATTTCTGAGGCAGAGCAGTATTTGAGAAATATGCAGCAGGTAAGGCTGAAAACAAGACAAGTGACAACACACTGACAAAGCAGAGCAGAGTGGAGGATGGAAAAAACATCCCATCCCAGCACAGAAGAAATGAGAGTCCATCTGAAAGATCGGGAAATTTGTCTTAAAAGATTAACAGTTCAGAGAAAGGGAGGGATTTTGATTCACGCAAGGTCATGCTTTGAAAGTGTTGGTTGCTAACTGCAGAGGTCTGTAGAGGTAGAGGCTCTTTATTGCCTGATCAGTTGTTTTCGAATGAAAAGTTGTCTAAAGAATAGTAACATGTAATGAATGTGATAAAAAATGAAAAATTATACATTTTTTATTTCTTCCTTTTTGCTTCAACTTTTTTCCCTAGATAAATTCCCAGCACTTTGATGGAATATGGTCATGCTGTAGCTCAGACCAAGAAGGGTGTTTGCTTTTCTAATAATGTATTTTTAAAGTATTTTCTCATGATGCAGGGTGGGAAGCACACTCTTTATTAACTTAAAATTGACACTATTCTGCTACCCATTACTTTGCCTTCTTTTTTTCCTATTCTGCATAGCATGCCTGTAAGTAATGATATTCCTCCTTTAGACCTCCTTATATAGCATCAATCAACTTGTGAAGGTCAGAGTATATTTATCTCCCTTGTTCACCATCAGGCCAAACTGGTGGGGACAGCTACCGTGCTTGTAGGGAATTACAAATCAGTTGCAGGAAATACCAATGGGATTTCATGTTATGTTGTCTTAAAGACCAAGTGTGTTTATTATGACCAACACCTTAATACGTGAAACTAAAGGACTTGATAATAATTTATCATTTATTACATTTTGCCAAATTTAACTCTGTCCTTTTTTTTTTTTTTTTTTTTTTTTTTTTTTGTGATTATGTTGGTTTTAATATGCTTGGATGGTTATAATATTGGTTGTTTATAATAATATAATATAACCATGTTGGTTTATTTTGATTTGCAATACTTTGGGGAATATTAACCAAGCTAGGAATGATGAAGCTCTTCAAAATTGAGATTACAGAAACCAAAAAAGTATGCAAGAGCGTTACAGTTGCTACTGTATTTCAAAGACTGTGTTCATCCCTCTCTTCCACTGATGTAAATCAGAAATGGCTTCTTTTTAGTCCGTACATATTTTTTATATGTATATATATAAATACAATTATAACTTATTATAAAACCCATGCAGGTCTTACCTTTATTCTCCATTAATTTGTACTGCATAGGGATGTGCTAATTTTATTCTAAGATCTACTGTAATTATAATGTCTTACAGTGAAAAGTATGGCACTAAGTTTGGAAACACTTCAACTTCAGTTAAAAGAGAAAGAATTTTTCTTTTGATTTTTGTGAATTCAGGAAAACACAGTCCTTTTTTCCCTCTCTCATTTTTGTATTATATACTATGCAAGACAACCACACCAGAGTCCTGTAGGGGAAAAAAAAAATCTGCTTTTAGGGTGTAGAACTATAAAAGGAGACTTCTCCCTCTTCTGCTCAAGTCTGAGATTTGGAAAGTCATACCACCTATCTGAGCTATTCCATTCCCAGCCATTCTTTCTGCCAGACCTCTTCACTTATGGAACACAGTTTCATGTTATAGGGCTTTGCACCAGACCCTGAATAATAAGGCTCTTCTATTTTTTTTTGGATCTTCAAGTCCTGTTTTAATACATAAAATGATACTGAAGGAACTGGAAATGGATGTTTCCATCAAAATTGAAAATTGGTTTCAATAGCAAAGTTTACTTTCCTCATTGTATGCAAAGCAAGTTCTTGGTGGTTAAATTTTTTGGCTCACATGCTAAATTAAGCACAGCAGATAATTCCTCTTCAACTTCTCTCTTTGCCTTTGAGCCTCTACAGCTGCATCTATGCAGCCTGGATACCTAAAAAGCAGTAGACACCACTGCAGAGGCTGGACCTCATTGCTTCTAATTATATGTAGTTAAAGTAGAAATTATTTCAAATTAAGCTCTTTTGGATTCTGGTGTGTTGGTTTTACTACAAAGACACTACGGAGAATATATATCTGACATTTGCACCTGTTGATGATATCACATTAAAGCATGGTTTATGATCAATGTGTTTCCAACTTCAAAGTGAGAAATGGCCTGTATAGAAGACATAGGCCAAAAATATGAACAATTATAGACAAGTCTTAAAATACCATCAGAAGTATTCAGCTCACTTTGTAGAGTTTTGGCTGTCTAACTGGAATTCAAGCGTAGACTAATTGCGTATCATGCACAAAAGATTGCCCTGTACATGGCAAAGACATTGCTAATTTTAAGAGTAAATTGATATAGCAGTTTAACATGCTATATATTAATTTATTCTTTGCCAACAGAAAATTCTTCTTTGCCAGAAACATACAGAGACAGAATAATTTGCAGTTTAAACAAAAATATGTAAATAAATGTGTTGTATAGTCAAGTACTTTTTCTATTCTATCAAAACAAAAATTTCACCAAAACTTATGTCAACTTTGACCCATCTACTGTTTTTTTCCTTTAAGTTATGGTGACTATTCTAAAAAAATGGCAGAATATTTATATTTGATTTTAAAAATGTAGAAAAACTTTACTTAGAATTTCTTCATTATTGTTGCATAGGGAGGGTAAGTTTGGCTAAACAGCATGTTTTTTATATAACTTTCGGACAATGGCAAGTGAAATCTTCCAATGCATGTACTTGATTTCCCTCTCAGACAGAAGCAAACATGCTTATTAACTATAATAACTCTGTGAATCTTTAAGGCTGTCATGTCAGTCTGGATGTATAGTCGGATGTAGATAGCAGAACTTTGACTCAGCATGTCACTTCTTACCTTGCCAAGCATGAGAAATGTGTGTAACGACACTCACAAAATGAAATATTGCCTGACAGTAGCCTGCCTTCCAGATGGAAGAATCCTACTATAAAGCTGCCTTGACAAAAAGTGTATCACTCCTAGGACCTTTCAGATTAGTGGAGTGATACAGCTTTATTATCAGACATTGTTCAGTTCATCATAAACGTCTCACTGCCACTGCACCTTATGTGGGAAAAGGGCTTTATAAAAGCATACTATATTCCAATCTAATTCACAGAATAGCTTTCTTGGTAATTAAGATCCAAGTGTTGTTAAATTTCTAGGGATTTTCTATTACCAATATGAATCACATGATTTTAAATGGCTAGATTATAACAGTTGGTATCAGTGAGTAACAAAAGGAGTGGAAAGGGATCTTTGAAAAGGAATAAATAAGATTTATTTAGAGACTCAATTTATTTGTAAGTGACCACCCCAAGCTGTTTTGAAAAAAATAGATGGAAAGAAGATCTTTATAACTTTTCAGCTGATGGCAGTTTGTCTTTAAATCCACCATTCAAAGCCTGTTCAGTGGCCATAAATATAAGCCCGGAGAACAGAGTTTGCAATAAAATACTTGGTGTTGTTGCACAGAGATGGGAATTTGACAACGAAAATTGTTTTATTCATGCTTTAGATCTTTTGAGGGAAATTATTCACTCTGTCTCTTATTGCATATTCTGTACCAAAGAATATTCATGGATGTTTCCATATGGAGGACCTGGCCAGAAGAATGTCCACAACAATGATGTGAAGGCCAAAATCCACCCTCCTCCCTAGCAGCCATACTGCTTAGCTTCATAAACTCCTCACAGAAACCAAGACTCTGCCTGGCATACTGGAGGAAGGGAGGAGACTTAGCTCCTAAGACTTAAAGTCTTCATGACATGAAGGTACACAGTATGAATGACTCACATGCAGCAAAGCTCTCATTTGAGGAGTCTAAAGTCTGTAATAGTTTGCAGAAATACATGCATGAGACAGCATTTCAACCCAAAACCAGTCCTCTTGAAAAGCTACAAGAGGACTGATCCTACAGTTTTGTAGGATTGCCTGTTTCTGTCCTCCATCCACCCTTTCCTTAGGCATTTATATACATTGATAAAATCCCCCTGAGCCTTCTTTTCTCCAGCTCAAATGGTCCCAGCTCTCTCAGCATTTCTTCACAGGAGATATGCTTCAATTCCTCAGATGTCTTAGTGGCCTTTTGCTGGACTCTCTCTAGTACATCCATCTCTTTTTTGTACTGAGAAGCCCAGAAGTTGTTGCAGTACCCCAGATGTGGTGTCACCAGGGATAACAGAGCTGAAGAATTGCCTCCCTCACCTGCCAGCAGCACTGTCCTTGATGCAGTCCAAGATACTCTTGGTCTTTCTTGGTGAAAGGGCATACTTGCATTATCTCTGCAGAATTATTAGGCTCTCTGATAAATGAATCCTTTAATAAACTGAAAACAAAGAGCTTTTAATTTTAGGTCCAATGATTGTGTTATTTTGTAGTTGGAGAGCTATGTGGAGTTTTTTAAATTTTAATTTTAATTTTTATTTTGTTTTTTAAACTCTAGGAGTACACGTCCACTCCCTGATATTTAGAGATCTCTCAGCCTTCTTATAGGCACCTCATTCTCCTAAAGAGTAAATCACTTCTGTTAAGTTTGATATCCTTTCATACAAAGAAACCAGTTCCCTAGGCTCTTGTGCAGTCCTCTGTACTGCTGTGCCTCTTAACAACCATTCTTATGGTGCTCTAGTGCAGCTCTACACAATCTGGCATTCTTTCCAGGCCTCTCTCTTCCTTCAAAGATCTTCTTCTCATTTGGAAACATTGAAAAAGACAAATCATACAGCTTTAGTCACTTTTCTTGGGGTACTGACTGACCAACTAACCTTGACCAAAATTATGCTGAAGTTTGTTACAACCTCTCAAGCGACTCCTCCCCTCCTGTCACAGCCAACAAATCACAGTCAGTAGAAGAAAAGCTGGCTGACTCTTCAGTCCTTTTAATGCAAAGGGGGATTCTGTAGCGTGAAAGTATCAACCTAATAATTATAAACAACTGGCCAGCCTTTGCCCTAAGCCAGCTAAACCCATATGACCTTCTCTTTTGTTGGTGCTGCTGCTGAAAACAGCAGTTTTCAGCAGAACAGAGAGCTGAGATGGTGAACTCCTCACTAGTTCTTTTCTGTCCTGCCCCTTGGTTAGTTTAAGTAGCTGGTGGTGGCATGATGATTGTATTCATACCTTATCTGCCCAAAATCCAAGGTCTCAACTCAACTAGGAATCCATCTCCCTTCTCTTCACACTTCTGTATTCTCATCCTAACATACCTCTATCAGCCTAAAATTTGTCTGGGTGTCACTAAGGAGGAATTTACTGGTGTCCCATTTGAGATGTACTCACGCTGCCTTGTATTTAGCTAAGGTGAATAATAGATAATGAGGTAGCACAGTCACCACTAGAGAGAGCTCTGATACTAGAATTATGATCAAGCCCTATTTTATCTAAGTTCCTATTGCAGACTTCAGGTGCAGTTGCTTGAATGGATGGAGTGTCAAAAAGGGAAGAGCAATACGAAATAGAAAGAACTGCAGTGTGTTAGGGAAGATTTTAGACTCAATATTATTGGACTGTGATTGGTCTACAGAAAGGAGAGAGAGTTTTTCTAGTTTGGCCTCTTTCCACTTTAATTCAGCAGTTTTTTTGATGTTCCATTTGCAATACTTATTGCTGCTCAGCTGCTCTGCTTCATGGTTTAGGACTTGCTATTGCTTTCAAGAGAATATAGGATGAAAATAGAATACTGGAATTTGGGGGGAAAAAGTGATTTATGAATCACACCATTTATTACTGGTTAGGTACTTCAGGTAAAATGTATGCAATTTTCAGAACTCAGTACATTGATGTAGTTTGACTATTTAAATGGGAAGTATCTTTGAGCAGAGAAAGTACGTGTATTCTTCTTTCATTAACACCAGAAAATAAACATACTGGGGATACCAACAATGTGCAATAATGTTTGTGCCTTTATTATCATAGTCCAATGTATCTATATACATATGAATACTATCAACATGAGGACTGACAATGCTGGAATAAGTAAGGCCAAGTAGGCAATTCCATTGTTTTTATAAATAATGCAGGAAAGGAACCATAATTTGTCCAATATTCTTCTAATAGCCTCTTGAATGTGATCTCTGTTATTCCACCACAATGTAGGAGTAGGGCCAACATGGCAGGCTGTGTCAACAGTATGAGTAAAACAAGGATCAAATAGCCTGTGACAAAGTGACAGAGTAGAAGCCAGTGTTCAAAGCCTGTATTTCAAAGCCATATTCAGCCTCCATTATTTCCATGTGCTTCAGAAGAACATAATCCATCAGATTCGGATCAATCATCTCAGGCAAGGAAGTGTGGCAGCTTCAGAATGTCTCTATCTTTGATCCTAGTTATTTAGTTGGGACTTCATTTTCAAAATACACCTAACCTTCTGCATAAATTTTGTTCTGTGGGACTCGGAGAACAGACACTACCCTTCCACTGTCAGCAATAAAGTGACAGTGCTTTAATTTTCCTTCCAAGAGAGCTAGATGTTCCTTCACCTTCCTCTGTAGGAGTAATCTGCAGTCTGCCCACCACTTCATCACCTCTTTCACCCAACCTGGCCTAGATCACTTCCAGGGATGGGGCATTTACAGCTTCTCTGCGCAATCTGTCCCAGTGCCTCACCACCCTCATCGTAAAGGATTTCTTCCTAATATCTAATCTAAACGCACCTACTTTCAGTTTAAATCAATTACTCTTTGTCCTATCACTATGTGCCCTTGCAAAAAGTCCCTCTTCAACTCTCTGGTAGGCCTCTTTTAGGTACTAGAAGGCTCCTGTAAGGTATCTCTGGAGCTTTCTCTTCTCTGGGCTGAACCACCCCAAGTCTTTCAGCCTGTCTTCATAAGACAGGTGCTCTAGTCTTATGATCATCTTTGTGCACCTGCTCTCGATTCATTCCAACAGGTCCATGTTGTTCTTATCCAGAGCTGGATGCAGTAGTCCAGGTAGGGTCTCATGAGAGTGGAATAGAGGGGGTAAATCTCCTCTCTCACCCTGCTGGCCACAGTGCTTTGGATGCAGCCCAGGACGTGGTTGACCTTCTGGGCTGCAAGTTCACATTGCATCTCATGTTGAGATTTTCGTCAACCAACACTTCCAAGTCCTTCTCCTCCGGGCTGCTCTCTGTCCATTCTCTGCTCAGCTTGTATTTGTGCTTGGGATTGCCCTGACCCAAGTGCAAGACCTTGCAGTTGACCTGTTGAACTTCATGAGGTTTGCATCGACACAACTCTTAACCCTGTCAAGGTCCCTCTGGACGGCATTCCTTCCCTCCAGCTGGTTGGCCACACCACACAGTTTGGTATAATGTCAAACTTGCTGAGGGTGTCATGTTGCTGACAAAAACATTAAACACCACTGGTCCCAACACGTACTCCTGAAGAATGCCACTCATCACCGGTCTCCACCTGGAGAAAGACCTATTGATGGCAACACTTTGTCTGAAATACTCCAGCCACTTCCTTATCCCCTCAGAGGTCCATCCATCATATCCACACCTCTCTGGTTTAGAGACAAGAGTGTTGTGTGGGACAGTGTCAAATAATTTGCACAAGTCCAGGCAGATGACGTCACTCCTCCCTCATCAACCACTTCTGTAATGCTGTCACAGGTCACCAAATTTGTCAACAGGCATGATTTGCCCTTAGTGAAGCCATGTTGGCTGCCACCAATCATCCCCTTATTTTCCATATGCTTTAGCACAGTTTCCAGGAGGATCTGCTCCATGGTCTCGCAGGGCACCAAAGGTGAGACTAGCTCGTCTGTAGTTCCTCTTTGACCCCTTTCTTTTTTTCCCTTTCTAAATATGGGGTTTATGTTTCCCCTTTTCCAGTCAGTTAGAACTTCACCAGACTGCCACAACTTCTCAAATAGGATGGATAGTGGCTTAGCCACTAAAAGAACTTTTAACTTGGGTCATTTCAGAATGTTTCTGTATTTTTATCATATGGGGGTGTGCATGAGGGTTGAATATGTCTTTCTTTTCATCCTTAGCACTGGTATCTTTATTGTTTATTTTGTAATTTTTTTTGAGAACTAGATACTGCAGTTTTTTGATTATGGCCAAACATTGTATTGATGCCTTTTTCAACCTAGAAATGAAACAAAATGTACTTTAGAGATAATTTTAGTATAGAAGGTAATATAAAAGTGGATATTTATTGGAGCTCCAGAGGCAGTTATGGAAGAATGTCCACAAAGGCCCGCCCCAAGGGGCTAAATACAGTTTTACAAGTGTGGCAAATTAGCATAATTGACAAAAAGCACCAATTAGGAGGACAAGTGGTGATGCAATTCCCCCCCAGGTCAATCCCCTTCTCTGGAGCCCCCCCCTAGGAACTAGCTGTACTTTGTTTATGAAAATGTGTCTTGAAGTGTTGTTCTCAACCTTGGTAGCAAGGGAGAACCAAGGGAGGATAGAGGCCCTGGAATTTGTTTTGTCTTTCTGCCGAGGGACAGGTCATGGAAAATTACTGGGAAAACTAGCCACTAATAGAATAGGCTACAAATATATGTGTAAAGAATACAGAGAATATATAAGAAAAATAAAGGCAAAAATCAAAATGACATCAGTATAACTTCAAGTAACTTACAAGTCTGAAGAAGAAAGTTAATTGATTTGTCAGAACTTGTTCCTTGGAAAAATTTCACCAGAGACCTAAACAGAATATAAGATGACAAGCCAGTGGTGAATGTTATCAGTATCTTCCCTGATTTTCACTGGAAAATGTTAGCTCATTTTGGATATTAGATATTGTTTATTTGGATAAATAAATTGACAGAGTTTGGGAGATTTTAAAGTCTAGAAGTAACACTAGTCCTATACCTTTCTCAAAAATTCTGAAATGACAAAATTGTAACCTTACTGACACCATGTATCAGGATGCTTTGAGACTGGAAAATTCAAAGGAAGAATTGGGAATACCTGACTTAAAAATGAGGTTACTAAAGTTTTAGATGCAAGAGGAGATGGTTAAGACAAATATGAAAAATTAGCATAGATGTTTACAAATACATCCAAAAGCAGTCAAGAAGCAAATATGTTACAAAAGACAGAGAGAATGCAAGGCCTGGAAATGCTTTTGATTTAAGAAAACTAAGAAAGTGTTGAGTCTTTTAATTGTGATGGAGGGAGAATGCAATTCAGAGACAGATTTGTTGGGGTGTGGGGGTGTCTGTATTAATTTTTTAGGACCCTGTAGAGGCCAAGAAGATAAAGGCCTAATATGTGGGTCTCAAACAGTGTTAGCTGGATGGCTGTGGAGCCAGCCAAGGATTGTTGGTAACAATCTGTTTTCCTCACTTTGCGGACAAAAGGGAAGAAATGCATGCCACATATCATGGAATAATAGAATCGTTAAGGTTGGAAAAGATCTTTAAGATCATCAAGTCCAACCTTCAACTTACTGCTATGTTCAATCTTGATTGTAATATGTTTTTTGAGTTCAAGACCTTCTCAACTCCTACAGCCTGATGGAAGGTGAGACAGATGAGACCACTGTGAGGTAGGTACAAAAATGGTTGGTAGGATTATGGAATGATCCCAGCTTTGCAAACAACTCAGAAAGTTCACTGTGAAGAAAATGGGGAAAGAGTTGGAAAGGTGTCAGTGGTATATTATAATTAATCTTTCAGCCTCAAACACACCCTCATTTTAACCAAAGATATATTGGAAACCTGAAATAAATGTTTACTTACTATCTGAAGAAGAAGGCAGAATGTTTGAGTGTGTGGAAAGAGGGGAGAGATGACATCTGACAGTCCTCCAGTTGATTAAAGGCTGGTGCAAAGTGGGCAGACGACTGACCAGCAGGCAGGAGGGCCAGTAGGCTGCAGGCACTATTGCTTTCCCTCACAAGCTGCTTGAACTCTGCTTGCAGCTGATGTGAGTGCAGTGGTTTCAACTGTAGTCCCCTGTCGAAATATTTCCATGAAGCCTACCCTTAGAAGTAGATGTACTGCACAGAGGGTGAAAAATATGTAGTGCCTTGGAAAGTACAAACAAAAGTAGCAGGTTTTAAAAATTATGGTGTATCTATCTAAAGAGCATCAGTTTCACAGCTGTAACCATTACCTCTTTATAGCATCTTTTATAAACAGGTCCTTAAAATACTCATGGGTTTCTCTTTGGTAAAAAATGCAAAACAAACCTGAGATTTGAATGGGCTCACTTGAGTCAATAATATTATGCTGATTTAACCCAGCTGAACATCTGTACCAGGATTGTGTATATAGGACTATAACAGTATTCAGTAAAATCAAACACATAACACAGCTTAGCTACTCTAAGCAAGAAATTCATGTCTCTAAAGAGGCTTCAGTATTGTCTAGTGAACTGCAGTGTTTTGAAATATAACTATTGTCATGTATTCTACCTGCTCCACAATCCTCCTTTGTGTAGACTGCCTTTCATATGAAAAATCCCCAGAAATGATATTTGGAAGTGAAGACTTAAGTACTCATTTTTCACATTGCTGGTGTTTTCAAAAGATCAATGACATTGTCTTCATTTATAGCAGGAGAAAATAGTGATTAAAAAAAAATTCTGTTATAATTACATTGAACTAGAATTAAAGACATGAAGATAAAACTAAAGAATAAAATATATTATTAAATATCTCTTTTCAAGGAAGGTTTGGAAAGAGAAAGAGAATGAAGCAAAGGAGTAGTAGAAGGAGTCTGTGTGATGTAAAACCTGAAGTCTCTCACAACATGAGCAAAATTATATTTGAATACAGTAAAACTTTATCTCCATACATTAAAAAAGCAGCAGTCAGTGTCATGAGGGGATGGAATGCACAGTTTGAATGCATTTCCAGTACACATGGAGGAGACTTATAAAAGGGAGAAAAAGGCAGGTGCTGAATCCTGCAGGGAACAAGGAAACCAGGCCCATTTTTGCCTCTGGAAGAGTGTCACACTCTTAGACTAAGCTTTCATTTGGAAGGGACAATATAATCCAAATGCCTGACTAATTAAGGGCTGACCAAGTTAAAGCATGTTATTGAGGGCACTGTCCAAATGCCTGTTAAACACTGACAGGCTTGGGGAATAGAGAACATTTTTAGGAAGTCTCTTTTCTTGATGTGGGTTCCTGTGAGAGGTTTGCAGATTTCCTTGTCAGCCAAACTTTGAAAAGTGAGAAATTCATGGACACCACAGTGGAAGGTGCACATGCAATTTAAAGCTAGTAACTCAGGACTGTTTCTGTGAAAACAGTTCTGTGTTTCCACACAAGTGGAATGCAAACATTTATTTCAAAATAAATAGAGTCAGGGAGGCGGAGACAGGGATAGAGACACTAAAGCATGAGTTTCACAGCTTTAACCATTATCTTTTCACAGAATCTTTTATAAAGAGATAGTAAAATACAGGTCTCACTTCTATAAAAAATGCAAAACGAAGATGAGATTTGAAAAATCTTATTTGACACAGAGGAAGAAGAGCAACAGACAATGAAGATATGTAGGACTAAGGCTTTTCTGCCTAAAAAGAAAATCTTGGGGGGGGAATTAATGGCCAAGTTCTGACAATATTCTATGTTCAAACTCAAGTATCAGATGCTTTCTTAATTGGGTAGATGAAGAAAAAAGAAACCTTTGATGATTTGAACATTTGTAGGACAGATTGTAAAGACAGAAGAATTAATTGCATGTGAATTTCTTAACGTAGATACAAGCTTGTCATTGTATAAACATTTGTTTAAAGTTAGCATTTGGTGTATATTTGAGCAAATCTCATTGTCAGTCCTAGTCTTTACTTTCGGTTTAAGGCAAATTGCTATCCTTTCCAGCATAAGAACAAATGAAGAGCTTCATCCATGCAACTGTGCTTGTATTCAGCTCTCATTTGCCCAGAACAAAAATTTAGGAGGCATTACAAATTAATTGTCTATTTTCTTGATATTGGTTGTCTTTTACAGGTATATTTAACAGCATGATAACGTCAGCTTTTCAAGTCTGAGTAGTAACCAATTCTTATTAAAACTATACATTTGCAAAAGAATCTTTAAAAGCTCAGCTTTAAATGGCAAAGAGAGATTGTGTTGCAGTTAATGGACCTGATTTTTAACCCAATCTCAAGTTAGGCATGGCTTTTTAATATCTGAGTCTAGCAGGTCTATCAATTCTTAAATATTTAGGACTGGCCTGTAGCAAAACTACATGACAAAAAATAGAGGTTGAAAATAGAAGGAAGTACCATAAATCAGTTGATTTGGAACTGAGAAGAAAGGAGGTAAGAGATTCAAAAATAACACCCATTAGTAGGAAAGAGGTCCTGACAAGAATGTACCAGACACTATCTGGCTAGTTCTGAGGCAGCTGATGGTACTGCCAAACCCCATCTATCATGAGAGCAAACAGACATTTATCAAACATGGTGGATTTGTATGACAACACAACTTTTGGTTGTACAAGATGCTGAAGCTTTGGAGATCTGAAACAATAGAAGATGTACAAGCTGTTGAGCAAGTGAAAACTGTGGAGAAGTTTGGAAGAAATATCAAATAATTCATATTTTATGTAAAATAAGCCAGATTTGGAAATTCTCCAGCAAGTCAAAAGATGTGAGAAATCTTCACAAAAACTTCATTATTGCAGTCAATCCTTGTTTTGCTACACATAATTAAAAAAAGACAGAAAAGGGAATATTTCATCTTCATATTATTATTTAAAATGTAAAATTCAGCTCTGTGCTGTAGTTCTTTCCTTTCCAGACATTTTGGATTTTTTTTTTTTCCAAATCAAGTAAAAAATCTGAAATAGTATTTACTGTAGTGACATTTTACTTTCCCAAACTATTTCAAGGCAGAAGAGTCAGGTTTCTAACAAAGTGGTTTTGCCAGCACTCACTGTAGTTCACCTTTATAAAAACATTTTATTGACAGTTGAAGTAAAAACTTAGGCAAGAGGAACATTTAAATACCTTGAATATTGACTGAGACACAATTATTATAAAGTGTGTTTTTTGCTCAATCCACTATTTTGATCCCTATTACTGTCCAGCCTGATTTTATTCAGTGTATTTGTCCTCTGTATAGAATGGAGGGGCAATTATTACACTTGAATATTCAATGTATTTGTCCTCTGTATAGAATGGAGGGGCAATTATTACACTGAATTCATGGAGCATGCTGAACATTGTTAGTGCTCCACCCACCAGACTAACTGATCTATTTCAGTCACTTCTTTCTCTTTGGTCTCCTACAACTAGGGCAGCAGTTTTTTCTGTCACATGCCCATGAAGAAAAAAGGGGGGAGAAAGGAACAGATTTATTGTATCTCTTCAGGTTCTCAGTTGTCTCTCCTTCAGCAGGAATGCCAGAAAGTTGTAAACATATATAAAACCTTTTAGTGTAAGTACAGTCTCTTAATTAAAGCTACTCTCTCTCTTAAATATAGCTCTCTCAATTTTAATCTAGTAACATTTTGCCCTGGTGGCAGGTATCCAGATCCAGCATCACAGTGCAAGATGATTCAATGGCTTTCTAGCCCCACAAGACTCTCTACTTTATCAAAAGTATGGCAGACTAGAAGACAGGAAGTAAAATGATGAGGGAATAATTGAAACACAGGAGCTCGACACACCAAAACCAAGAAAGCTGACTCGATCAGTAAGTCAAAGCTGCTGACTGAAGTAAACCTCAATACCAAATAGCTTGGTATTACTTAAGGGAGTTGTGCAAAAATGGCTAATTGGCAAAGAGGCAGAAAAAAGAAAAATGGATTCTATCTTCAAGAGAGGCAATGAAAAGCACTAATCTTCCTTAAAGACTGTGCTGGATATGCTGTATTGTAGTCTGTTGAAGGCATCATTATTTTTCCTGTTAACTTAAGACTGTATTATTAGTCATTAAACTAAATTAACTAAACACAAAAGTAAAAACTGGGAGATATTTTGCCAAAATGAATGCTAACAGACTGCCCTTTTTTCCTTAGTTCTGACTTTGATTATTTTTGAGTAGTAATATTATGAAAATAAGACTGACAGTCCCATTGATACTTGAAAATATGCTTTTTCTTCTTAACTGCACATTAAATTTTTCCTGAGCTACCTCACGAGATTGGTAATATGATGTGCAGTCTGTTACTGTTCAGCATTTTGACCAGATCAGTAGTATCTGAAAGTCAGTCAGACCTTTGAAGTGCTAAATTACTGGACTGATTCCTGTCCTTGGTAAAGGATAACAGTGCATGTAACTGACATGCTGCTTGGTCTCAAACTGAGTGAATGAGCTTTGGGAACTCTGCAGAAGTTCCTAACTGGTCTCTCCCATCTGGAATGATCTCTGAAGGTTATGCAAAAAACATGTAAAGACACTTCTGTGATTACTGCACATGCCAAGTCTGCTGCAAGGGTATGCAGAAGAACAGTGATTCTCAGATTACCAACCTACAATTTCTCCTGAAAGATAAACTCCTTTCTATTAAGACACATTTCTAATAGATACAAGTTGCCAATCTTCTAAACTAATACAATATCCAGACAAAATAGACTAGTGTACTTCTTTTTTCCAAGGGAAAGTAATTAACATAAATATGGATAAGCCATCCCTCAGTATATATAAAACTTAAGGAGAAATTTGGAAACACGGGGGAATAGAGCATTAAAAGTTTTAGGCACCAGGATGTGTAAGATTATTATCAATACCTACACTTTTATAAAGCATTTATCTACTAACATTCTTATTAGGGATTTGGTACTGATATTGTTAGGCTGAAGAACAGGAGGTAAGAGACAATATAGCATTTTTACCATAAAGGAGGCTGTTCTTGGATCCCAATTTGCCAAGGAAAAAAGCAACAGTACTGATAGCAAAAGAATAAACAAGGTGCCAAAACATGACAGGAAAAAAATCCAGCCATGCTGGACATTCTTAACTGTCAGTTTGGCTTTATTCTGAGCTAAATTCAGGAACAGTAAGTCTTCTATCTCTGAATTAAAGCATTTGATCACATTTTAAAAGCAGGCTTCTACCACCTGTTCTTACACTGATGAGCACCTGCATGATTTCCATTTTACCAAGGGAACTATCAGTATTGCAAAGCAAATCGCAGTGTGAGCGGCGGTGGCATTAATGAATATCAATAGTGGGGGGACTGATGATCCAGCACTAGCATGCCTGCTGCTTTTGGTAATCAGGATTCAGTTCCTTGCTCTGCCACCAACTTCTACAGCATTAACAGAGTTCTATAAGTTAAATCTGTTCAGAAGATGCAGATGGATTAAGTTCAGTCTCATAAAGTTTTAACTGAGAACTCTGGAAGTTCTTGAGAAACAAAAGTTAAGTCTACTAAACTAATATCCATTGCCTTTCAGGAATTGTGTACCATGCCACATTAGAGCAGCCATTCTAGTCCAGAACTGGCTCATATCCTACCATATGATGGCACACTGAGTTCACATCGCAGACTCCAAATAATCTCATACTAGTCCAATTTTTGAGTTAGCATATTTTGAGAAGTGATTTTTCTTCATTTGAGACATGGTAAATCACCCTAACTCACCATCTGAATGCTTCTACTCTTTGGCAAATCAAACAGTAGGAGTCAGGTGACATTTCCCTTAAATCATGCTGTATTAGTTATCCCTGTGATAGCTGATAAATCACTATGAATGACTGCATTACACAGGTGGTTTCTGCGAGTCACCTGAAAGCCTCCACTGCCCTTTAGAAACACCAAAGCTAACACCAATCTGGCTGGTCAAGCTGACACCACTGAAAATTCTTCTCTGATAAAGTCAGATCTGAAGTTAGGCAGCAAGAGGAGACAAAACTGCAGTATTGCCTGTTGCTTCTCTTCAGCCTCAGCCACAACCTTGTCCAATCCACAAGCCCTTTTTTTTGTGTCAGTGAGGAAGCTACAAATACGTGGCCCTGTAGCCCTTTCCTTTCATTTAGACTGAGGTTATACCATCTCTCCTAAGCCTTGTAATGATTGACCCTTGAAAGCGTAGGAGTCCCTTACCTTACAAAAGCAGGGGTTTTTAAACAGATGTAAGGTGATTTGGTACACCAAATACATGGGCAGGAGTTCCATATTGTAAGTCTTTTTTTTGTTTTAGGTAATGATTATACAAAAATGTAAAGAATTTTCTTTCTGATATTTTCCATCAAAACAAACTATAGTAACAGAAACTAGAGAGTTGTACCCCTATGAGAAATAGAATGATATCCTGTTAAAATTGCATATTTATCCTAATTCTCTATAATAGTCAATTGCACCAAAACAATATTAATTTTAAAGCCAGGTGGGGAACACATCTACTGAAATCTGTCATATAATAAAAATCATTTTATCTCAGACTTTTTTCCTTTTGCCTCTTCCCTCAAAGTAGTAGTTTTTAATTTAATTATATATTTCATTAATTTTTTGATGTATTCTTTCTTTAATAAAGGAGGTGTTTTGGGGTTTTTTAAAGATTTATACTTCTCTTTTGTGTGGTAAACTAAAGATTAAATACTAGCAAAAATATTATTCTAATACTTACAGTTGAATATCACATATAACTACAAATCACCTACCTATGTAACAGAAATTTATATATTAGGGAAATAATGTATCCTAAATCCTGTTATGTCAGGCTATTTTTTCACTATAAAAAGAAATCAATAGGAACAGTATATGTGCACTGACAGAGACTACTGGATATGCTACCATGGAGTTAAGAATGCACTAACACTAGAATTAATTAGAAATAATCACAATTCTGATTTAAATTCTGGATTTATACATCTCCTAGTTATTCATCATCATTCACATGTTAGCGTGAAAATTTTTAAGCATCTGAACTGCCTGAATTGACTATTGAAGGCTGATCATATATCACACATGGCACAGCTTGTTTAAGTCAGATGGTACTTTTGTTTTCCATGACTGGAAATATAAGTTACAAGTAATTAAAAAAATAAAGATTAGTTACGAATGGAAAAAGAACACTCTTGCTTTATCCCCCAAAATTCTCATTCAGTTAAACCTTTCCGTAACTGTTTATGTCATTGAGCTTGTTGGGTAAACAGCACAAAATTTGTGAAGGTAAGGCTGTTCACAAGGTCTGTCCATGAAAGCCTTCCTCTCCCCTCCTCTCTCCTCGCCTCTCCTCTACTCTCTTTTGGTCTTGACCTTGAAGTAGGTCTAGTCCAAGTGGTTTTACTAGGAATGTCACTGTAATATCAGATACAGTTCAAGTAGTGGGAAATACTGGGTTTCTGCTGTAGTGGGAAATAATAGGTTAAACAAATGTAGCATACAGATACACAATTGTAAGAAAGAGAAACACATAGAAATGAAAACCTTACAAAAAAAGAGAAAAGCAAAATTCTGAAATGATACATCCAAAAAGGAAAAAAACTCGAGTTTAAAGTACTACATTAGAAGACTAGATAAGACTAAACAAAAACAAAGACAAAAACAGAAACAAAAACAAAAAAAAGGAAACAAAAAAAAAAAAAAGAAAAAAAAAAAGAAAAACTGTCCAGCTAAAACCCCTGCATTGATCAATAAAAACCTTAAAGAGACTTTCATACAGAAGATGCTGGCATTTAAAAATTGGAAAGCTTTTTCAGCTGAGGAGAACAGAAAAATCCATAACAGGTCAAATAGAAGCAGGAAATTAAAAGATCTAAAAAAGAATTTGAAGAGCATCTTTCAAAGGATGCTCAAACTGATAATGAAAAGTTATTAAAATACATCAAATCAGCCAGCTAGGGAATGGGTGGTACTGTTTGATGACAAGAGTTTTAAAAGGGGGAACTCATGAATGATAAGACCATAGCAGAGAAGTTCAGTGAAATACTGCTTTCATTTTTACTGCATGTGCAAGATTCTGAGGAATTTCCCTCACCTTGTAAATTCTTTGTGGCAAATAGATCAGAGGACCTAGAGTAAGGCAGGGAAGCCCAAGAGTCCTGAATATAAAGATTTCATGATGGGCTGGTTCCCTACTCCCTGGCTTTGCGGACCGAAACCACCTACTGCTACCTGTGGCCCTGATCTGACCTGTACTGCTTGGACTTGATGTGTTTGGAGACTGAATTATTAACCCTTGACAGAAAATGGATCTGTTTTATGGGATATATAGGCTGTCCTTTCTCCAGTGGCTGCCTAGGTTAACCTTCCCTCCTTGTCTTTCCCTCACATTCTTCATATTTCTCTTGGAGCAGGTGCTTCAACTAGGACTGCTCATTTGGTCTCTTCCTGGAAAAAGTAGCTTTAATTTCACCAGCATATTGCAACATCACTCTGAGGATTAATTAATTTTTCCTGTGGGTGGCAGTCTACATGCCTGAATATCTTTTTTTTTTTTTTTACTTTCAGTTTCATTGGTTTTGCAGTAACTGGTAAAGCATTAGCTGCTGAAAATTGCACAGAATATCTGAGCAGGGTAAATGAAGTCCCTTAGTGCAATATCTCTACTTATATGTCAAATATAAAGTTTCTCAGCTACAGAATGTCATGATCAAGTTGGTGTCTGCATACCCCCTGCAGCTATAGAGCTTAACACAAAACCTCCATAATGAGCAGGGAAAATAAAATATAAAAATAAATAACCGTGGATAGACCTTGGTAAAGAGAGTTGATTCAATGCCACAGGATGCCACCTTTGTTTGTCTCTGTCTCTTCCCCCTAAGCTGGCATTGGATTGGGAGGACAAACTTCTTACATACAAATGATTTCTGGACATGCAATGCACTTCAGCCCTAGCTACTATGTTAACTAAATTTAGCACTGGCATTGTTAATTTTTCTGAACAGCTCGAAAAAATACGGTTAGATTTTTCCCATGTTTCTAAAATCTCTAGGGGAGCTAATTATAAGAACCACTGTAGCAGAAAGAAAACTCAAGTTATAAATAAGGTAGCTATTATGAAAGAGGAATCTATAGATCAATATGTTTTGTGCAGAGCTTGAGACCGTGATCTGTAGTGCTTCTTTCCCATACACATTTTAGATAGGTCTTATTATCTTATAGTTTTAAAAAAAACAACATTATGATTTTATTTTTCTAAGAATAATGATCTGAGAAGTCACCAGGCACCAACTAGCCAACTCCCGTTTTTGGGAAAGACTGGTCTATCCTTTCCAAAGGACAGGATAATGATAATAGAAACAGGCTGCTTTTTTTTTTTTTTTTTTTTTTTTTCCTGAATTACATGTAGTCAACAAAACATAGTCTTGTGATTGAAGTACTGGATAAGAACCTAGATGATCTACACCCAGTTCCCAGGTTTGCCATAATATTTCTAGACCATTACGGGGAGGTACTTTTTGTGAGATTCAGTTCACTTCCTTTTTCCCAGCTGTAAGATAGACATCAAGGCTCTATCTATTATCACTGGAAATAAAAGCACTTTCAGAGGGCAGCTTCTTCTTTCCTAACAAGCCTAGCTTCTGGATGGCTAAAATTAAAGACATGGTCTTCAGATCTCTATTCCTTAGAGGAAGAGAAATATGGAAGAACATTAAAAACTGGGCAGTCAGAAATATTTTGCACACAGATGAATACTCATTACTTATTTAGCCTGGCTAAACAGACTCTTTGCAGGTTGGCCCCAAGACAGAAGCATGGAAAACTCTCACACGCATGTCACATACAGTGCAAATCCCCCCTGTGGGAATGGAGCACATTGTCTGAGTCTGATAGTATTCCTTTCAGCGGGCATGCAGCTGCGGCTTCCCTCATGGGATGCCAGTTGGTTTGGACTGTCAGATGGACTCCTCTCACTTGCTCACAGACAGCTTTTCTGTGAGAAATCTCTGATAAAAACTAAACCATTTTGAAAACTCGATTCAGAGGAAAAGCAAGAACATCCTTTTCATCCAGCCACACCCTGAACTTTCTCCAGTATTATATGCAAAAGACCATAAAAGATGACTCCACAAGTAAAAATGCAGCTCAGCTTAAAGGTATTCTCTGCTGTGGACTTTTTTGGGCTCATTTAAATTACCAGACTCTTCTCTAATGCTTTATGCAAGCTAGGATAGTAATGATTTTCTTTCAAGCTACTAACTTTCTTCCAAAATCAAAGTGAAGTCACATTTAGCTTCCCATTTTCCTGACTAGGCTTATCCTGCTGAACTAAATGAATTTTCCTGCTTTTTCTCAGATAAGGCATGTAATTACTTGGTAAAATTTAAATGTGATTTGTTTAATTTAATTTATGATTATGGGCTTTTCATAACTACATAAATTTAACTTCTCACATATAATAAAGACTGTATCCTCACAATACCCTTATAAAATACTCTGTATTATGGGCACAAAATGGAGGTATAAAGGGTTTGTCTGGAAATTATATTCTAAGAAGCATAAGCCTGACTTTCATATATGGAAAAATGACCAAACCCAATATTACGGCATTGGTATGGCAGCAAGTCCAACTTTATAAACCTTTTTGAATGAAAGGGTGTGTCAGTTTAAACTGCTCAGATGTAAAATTGCACCTCTATTTTAACCATAGGAGTAGAGCATAATTCAGGTTAGAAAGAAGTTTGGGAGGTCTTTGGTCTCATTACCTACTGAAAGTGGTGGAGTCAGATATGACATCAGAATAGGGTGCTCAGAGCTTTATCCTGCTTGGCCTTGAAAACATCAAAGGCTAGACACTGACAGCTTGTCTTGTCTACATGTTCCAGTCCCTGACAGTCCTCATGGTGCATAACATTTGCTTCATATCAAGTCAAAACCTGTTTTTTCCCAGTTTGTGTGTGCTGTCTCTTGTCCTCCTGCCATTGAGTGCTCTGAAGAGCTTGACTTGGACTTACAATTCAATGTCATTTGTAAAACTAGTAATATATAGAGAAAATTATGCAAAAGTACTGGTAATAACTGAAATATTACTGATGCACTTGTAGAATTCTTGTGGTCAAAACATGCACTGAATGTCTGAAAAACAGGAATGGAGTCAGTGTGTCTTGATTCCAATTGTGTGTCCTATGTATTAATCAATTTGACTACACTGAAAAGAGCTTTTATTGCAGTGTTGAATATGGTTCACCATTGCTTTTCACAGACTATCCTAAGATGAAACCTAAATTAGGAAAGCGTTACTTTTCCCTTCTGTACTCTTATCTTTCTCTCTCTCCATTTACTCTTTTTTCATTGTTGTTTTTGCTGTTGTTCTTTTGTGGTTTTATTCTGTTTTGAAAGTAGTCCATTTCAGAGTCCTTAAAGAGTTTTTCAATACGTACCAATCATTCTCTTTCTATATTATTTGATTTCTCTGCTCTCTGTCTCTAGAGAACATTTTAAAATTTAACCCAGATACCTGTTCCTCCATTATGACCACCTTTTTTTAAAAAAATATTGCCTTGATCTATGTCATAATATGCACACCTGCCTCCTCTCAGTGGTTTAGTGATTGGTTATAAGCACGACTTTCAATTTTTATTTTATTTTTTTTTGTTTTCCACTTGAAGGTGAAAGACACGGTTTTGGTTTATTACCTTTAAAAAAAAAATTCTTCTCAGTGGTAACATTATAATTTAGGTTTATTTTAAATCTCAATGTTGAAATGAGTAATGTAAGTTTTATTGTACAATGTCCCAGTTATTGATTAATATTGGACTGAAACATTTATGCAAGCATCTTTAAGAATGATTATGTCTGAAAACAATAAATAAAATCCTTTTTGGTTTTGTACAGAAATAGCCTGTTTAACATAGAGAAGAGAATGTTCAGGGTGATCTTAATTTTTTACCAAAACCTGAAGAGAGAGGGCAAAGACAGAGCCGGGTTCTTTTCAGCAGTGCCCAGTGGCAGGACCAGGACAGTGGCCACAGACTGAAAGACAGGATCTTTCCTATGAACATCAGAAAACACTTCATCAACATGAGGATGACAGAACATTGGCATACGTTGCTCAGGATGGTTGTGGAGTCTTCATCCTTGGATAGAAAGAATGGACAAAAAGCCATCTGGTCCCGAGAAACCTGCTCTAGATGTTTAAGCAAAGGGTTTGGACTGGGTGACCTCCAGAGGTCCCTTCCAACCTCGCCCATTTGGGCAGGGGGGTAACCATTGAATGATATGTGTCTAAGAATGGTAATTCCATGTGTCAGATTTTTGTCCCTTCTTTAGATGTATTTCCTCAAATTTCAGACAGTGTTGTCACTTTCTTGGTATTTCTGTCTGTCAAAAAATATAATGTTGATAACTCTAGTGAATAAAAATGTCAATAATGTTAGATTATATTTTATTTGTGATTTTCTAGAATTTCTAAACAATGAAATTATTTCAGTTACTATTTCCCAGTGGAATTGCTGAATGTCATGTATATAGTCCTTAAATTACTGGTACTGAAGACTTGAAATTTGCAGCAATTGGAGTTACAGGTACGTATGGATAACGCACATAGAAAGGAAAGGCTGTGGAATATCATTCTCCTTTGGCACAGATTTTAAACACAATTCCTTTCCCTTCTAGTTTTTTGGTGTACATATTTTCTAAAACTGGTATTTTTGAGGAGGTATGCATAGGGTGTTGTGGTTTGACACTGGCCAAATGCCACGCACCTACGAAAAATCATTCATTCTTTTCTGCTATAGCTGAGCACAGCAGGGGAAAAAAATTGAAGGGTTCATGAGTCGACATAAGGATTAGGAGAAAATATTCTAAGGAGAAAATAGGCTTAAATGGTATAAAGAAAATTTATTATTAACAGAATCAGAAGAGGATGATGAGAACTAACATAAACCCTTAAAACACTTTCCTCCCCCCAGCCCGTCCCTCCTTCCCAACGACAGCGCAGGGAGACAAGGCTTGAGGGTTTTTGTTGGTTTCTCACTCTAAATCTTTCTTCAGTTCGCTTAGGGAAAGGAGTTTCTTTTTTCTGCTGTCCCATGGGTTCCTTCCCATGGGAGACAGTTCTCGGTGAACATCTCCAGCGTGGTTTTTATTTTCACGAGTAGAAGTCCTGCCTGACCTGCTGTAACATAAGTCCCTCCCATGTGCAAAACAGTCTTCCTAAAACTGCATGGCATGGGTCATTTTAGTCCATGGACTGTAGCCTTTTAAGTATAAGCTGTTCCAGTTCAGAAGCAAGGGCCCTATTTCTCTGTCTCTGGAATCAGTGGCCTTCTTTGTTTGGGTCTCTCATTAGATTACAGCTTTTTAGCATCCACTCGCTCCAGCATGAGCACTTTTTCTCATGGGCTGCGAGTGGATGTCTGCATCACCTCATGGACTTCATGGATTACAGGGAGATAGTTTGTTTTATTATAGTCCTTACCACAGCTTGCAGAGAGATCTCGACTCTGACACTTGGACCACCTTCTCCCCCTCTTTCCTTCCACTGACCTTGGCGTCACCATGTTGTCTTCCACCATATGTTCTCACTTCCTCTTCTTTCTCCAACTAAAAAGGAAAAAGCTGCTGCTCATAAATATCGTTGCCAAATTCTACCACTCAAAGATTTCTGCAGGAGTTTGCAGGACTGAGAAGCCGATCTCATCTGGGTTCTGTGTCAGGAAATTGCTCGGCACCTTTTTGCCACCGGCCACATGGCCCTGCTGCCACTGTGTGGGCAGTGCCAGCCCCCGCAGCCATGCGGCAGCCACCGCCACTCCTGCCCTTCTGCCCACAGCACGACTGGCTAGGAGTGGCTAGGCAGGCATGGCTTGCTGCAGGCGAAGCCAGGCATGGCCATGGCGCCACATTCCTGTGGCCGTACCCAGCATGACCCCCGGCGGCTGCCTCACCACCCCTCAGTAGAACTGTGTGTGGTTTTTTTTTCTTTCTTAAATATGTCATCGCAGAGGTGTTACAAATTCTGTAATTGGCCCAGCAGCATGTCCATCTTCAGAGCCATCAGGGATTGGCTCTGTCAGACACCGTGGAAGTTTCTAGGGGCTTCTCACAGAAGCCACCTCTGTGGCTTCCCCCCTTCACCAAAAACTAGGCTGTGTTAAATGAACACATAGGGATTGTTTCAGAACAGGGGATACACTTGAAGAGTTTTTACCAGTCATTGATTCCTAACACTTTGCTAACCTGCTTTAATACCGTAGTTTATTAAAATGGAATATAACTTGGATCATTTTGGTCTATACTAGGAACACTGAGACCCAGGATTTTCTGTATACTGTGTGCACATACACATGTGAACATGTTGCTAAATCAAATGAACATTCCTGCTAAATCAAATTTAATACATCATTCCCAGCTGTTACTGTATCCCTTTCCAATTCCTAGAGGACAGATAAGTATCCCTATAGCTGGTCATCCATAATCCTTTGGATTAGGAGTTATGAAAAGACATTTTTGTAATCTATGTAAACTTTCGATTTGATACCTTAGTATCATTATTTGCATGTAATACTGGAATAAAAATACGATAATAAAATACTCCATATTAAATTTATTTTAAATACTTTTTCTATGAAAAATAGACTTCATTTTAGATTTATAAGATCCTGTTTTATTGCCTGCCACTGTCTCAATTTCCTCAATAAAACCATTGTTAACAATATCACACTGTCAGCAAATATTAAAGGCCAATAATTTCAGTTATGAATATCACACATCATGTGACCATAAAATTTGAAATTCAGAATGAAACATCTCTGATTAATTATTCATAAAATTATTGAAAATACGACAATGCAGGTCATCACATTACTAGATACCTATGTCTGGGTAAATAAATTGAGTTCTAAATATATTAACATAGATAAATTACCACAATCCTGACTCTAGCTAATAGGTTGTCCCTTCCTGAAACTTATGCCTTTCAAGATAATTTTGCCTTTGCAAATAATCTTGTGGAAGTTACTGTTTTTAGGATTAGTAACATGATGTACTTACTAAGGAGGAAAGTTCAGATAAACAGAATGGTGGAACAGCTTCTTTCCATTTTCTGCAGGATTAGGAAGCATAGGGGTTAACTCTATTGTTATGTGAAAAATCTCAGCTTTCAAGATCCCCATGCAAATACTTCTCTCATAAATACATATTTGCAAAAGCGTTTGGAACACTATCTCTTTCATCAAACATTATTCTCCTAAATATTCACAGAAAGCAAACAAAAGGGATTGTGAATACTTGCCAGAGCAGATTTACTACATGTAGCTGAACAAGTATTAGTGAATATGGGATTTTTTTTCAGTAATCTTACATATATTGAACTTTTCAGGGTAACTAAGTGACTCTGCTAGGTGTCTCTTATCTTCCTTCACCCTTAAAAAACTCCAACGTGGCTACCTTCCTACCTCCCTTCTTCTCCATCCAAGCTGCCTTTCAAGGTAAACAATATATGTACAGAGTAATAACAGAATGCTTCTTGCTGTTCTTGAGGGATGTGACCGAGATATGCATCTCACAAGTGGGACATGTGTTCCAAGACTGGGACACACTGTCAAATACATGAACCACACAAATTAGAGAAAGCAATGAAACACTTCTTGTTTCAATGACCTAGCCACTATGAATGGTCTTGTCCTAACAGATCTTCTACAGATCTCCTGAGATTCTGAATTCATGGTTCCAGCTTGCATCTCTTGTTAAGTAGTGACCCTGTAAAACCAGCCTTAACCTAGACCTTCATAGTACATATTTTTTTATGCAAACCAGCCATTTCTCCTTACATTTTATTCAAAAGTACTGGAAATATTAAAAAATATTAAAAAGCATATCAATGCTGGTTTGTTTTATAGGGTTTTTTTCTGTGCTTTGGTGCAGTTTGTCTTTTTATTTTCTGTTGTGTCCTGTCTTCAGCAGATGAGTCTTGATTTCCTTAAACTTCACTTTGAAATTATGCCACTTCTAGTGTACATTTTATATTTCTAAAATATCAGATTTCCCTCTGGGCTAAACCTGAACTGTTTATGGACATCTCAAAAATAAATCCTTAACAAGCCAGAAGAATCCTGTAACCTTTCTAATACATGCACTTCAGGAGAAGTGCAAAAAGTTCTCTTACAGAAATGTACTTCACCTGTAGGCCATTGGGATAGTATTCTCTGTTTTGTGTTGTATCAGTCTGGGTGTGATAACAATGACTCAGAATCTAAAACTGTTTCTTCTCTAATCTTTGCAGAGAAGTCCAGGGAAACATAAAATGCTGAATGTCACTCAAGCATTTCCTGAAGCAACATTACGTCTGTACTGTGATTCTAAAGTCCCGTGGCAATGATATTTAAGATGTCCTGACCAAGAATTCCCAAATACCTTTCAGACTCGCATGAATGATCACAAACCTTTGAAGATATTTTCATTTGACTTCTGATCTATATTTAGTAGGTTTAAAAATAACGCTAATAGCTATGAGAGTGAGTGTTCTTTAATTATGTTTCAGAACAATTCCGTATATTCCAGTGTCAATCAGTTGCTCATTTAAACCTGGTGGTAAAACCTCTAATATTGCTCATAATAATTAGTGTACTTCCATGGAGAGACATTTTTACTCTTTCAAGCAGAGCTTTTCAATATATATTTATAAAATTTAGGAAAATACTGTAGACATTTGATTGGGGTTTTACAATTCAAAGTAAAAGACATTTAGTTCAGATGTTTGACAAAGGACCCATTAAATAAGTCAATCATGTCTCTGTGTCAGAGCTGCTGAAGGTCTTGTGTGAATACATGTATTCATATATATATTCCTGCTAGGAAAGTATCAGATATAATTGATAGACCATGATTCAATTATTCACCTCTAAATCTATGTATGATATTGCCACTCAGGTGAGAAACCTACACCTTGGTGGACTGCCTAATTAAGACAGACATCTTTGAGGCTAGTATCTAACAGCTAGGGCTGTAGCAGGCTGGTCTACCTCAGTAAATACCACCCAAACGAGAAACATGCCAGCCCTGTTCCACCGAGGGGGACATGACAAGCAGAGCAAATATTCTCCCAGCCTGGTAATGTGAATTGTAGTGTTTGATGCCCGAGTCAGCAGAAGTAGATAAGCAAGCAGCAAGTAGGATGAAAGATGATTTAAGAGAAGATTTAAGGGTCAGGGAGCTTTGGCCATGAGGGCAATTTGATTGCTTACTCCACCAGGACAGGTGATACTTACTTTTTCTTGCAATTGACCTAGAGAGAAGAGAGAATCTTGTTATCAGAACTGAGAACTGACCTATTGGACTGTGATAATTCTACAGGATATTAAATCTTAATACCTTAATCTAAAAAGAATAGTGTGTTGGAGGGCAAGACATCTAAAGGCTATGAGATTTCATGGTAGATAAAGAGGGTCCAAGGGAGACATTGACAAAAGTAGATACGTAATTGGAAGGTACTACATAAATAAAATAATTTGGGAATAAGGAGTGTTTGAATACTACAAAGTAAGGGCATGGACAGAGCAGGTAGGTGATTGAAGACAAAAGGGGCAAACCAGTGTGAGAGGGAAATGTGAAAATCTGAGGAATTCCTTGTGTTCCTCCTGAGAAAACAATATTTTTTTGTGTTGCGGGTTTGGGGATTTTTATTTTAACTATTTATTGCCTATAAAGACAACTGCAAAATGTCTCTTTTAGAAGCTATGTTCAATGCTTACTGGATTCTAAAAGCAGATCCTGTAAAGGTCCTAATAAAGTCAGTTAATGCAATGACAAAAAGATGGGGATGACAAAAAGACAGGATAATTTTAACATTGCTCTTATAGAATAATTATCTTTGAATCCTTTGCTTTTTTCTCATTGCATATTGGAAAGGTATATTGTAATCTCGAACGTGTTTTTAGGTTGTTATTTTGATGAAAAAACACACTTAAACAATCAAGTGACTGTGAGTCACCACAGATGCATTTCTGTTCATTTCATGACAATGCTGCATAGTGTGGTCCAAAAACTTTTTAATTCTAAGGAGTCTATTTTGGAAACATGCCAGCCAAGTCTGATGCTTCAAGTGTTATTTTAGAACAATCATGAATGCAGATTTAAGAACTAAAGAAATATTAAAGCCAAGGTAACTCAAAATAAGTCTATATACTTTTGAACATATTCTGCATCCAGGTAGTCATTCATGTCTTTTTTTTCCTAATCACCACAAAACATTCACACACATTTTTCTTATTTGTACTTTCTTTTCTTTTAATATTATGGGATTTAGTATTTAACATATCTATCTCAAGAATTTTTCATGGGTCTACTTCTCAAGTTTGTTCAGGTCCCATCCTGTCCTTGTGTTGTGTCAACCTGCATCACTCATCTTTGTGTCATCCTCAAACTTGCTGTAGGTGCATTCGATCCCTCTGCCTATGTAATTAATTTAGATATAAAAGAGCACTGGTCCCAAGTCAGAGCCCTGAGGGACATCATCTGACATCGGTCTCCACCCTGGCATAGAGTCATTGACCAAAACTCTCTGACTGGGTCCATCTGACCAATTCTTTATCTACCAAATAGTCCACCCTTCAAATCCATGACTCTGTTTTAGACATAAGGCTGTCAAATACAACTGTGTTGAAGGCCTTACAGAAGTCTAGGTCAGTGACATTGCTCAGTCTTCCCTTGTTGATGGTTGCTGTCACTCCATACTAGAAGGCCACCAGATTGGTCAGGGATGATTTTCCCTTTGGTAAAATAATGCTGACTGTCTCAGATCACCTCCTTGTTTTGCATGGGCCTTAACACTGCTTCCATGAGGATCTGCTCCGTGATATTCTGAAGCACTTAGTGGAGGATCTACCAATTTGTAGTCCTCTGGGTCTTCCTTTCTACCATTTCTAAAATAGGAACACTGTTTCCCTTTTTCCAGTCACACAGGACTTCACCTGACTACAATGACTTTTCAAATATGATGGAGAGGTGCTTGGCAACATCAGAAAACTCCTTAAAGAGTTGCCAGCTTTGGTCAGCTATGCTGTCCTTAAGGCCAGTTTCCCGAGGGTCTCATCCACTAATTATTTAAAAAACTGGAAGTTTACTCTTCTAAAGTTCAGGGTCCTGACTTTGCTCTGTGCTAGGCCCAATCTCTTTCAGATCACAAACTCCACCAGGGCATGGTCACTACAGCCCAGGATGCCTCCAGTCTTAACCTCTTTAGTGAGCTCATCTGCATTTGTGAGAATGAGATACACTAATGCTTCTTTTCTGGTTGGTTTGTCTAATATCTGGACCAGAAATTTTTTCTCTACACACCCCAGGACTCTCCCGGATTGTTTACAGACAATTGTATTGCTTTCCCAGCAGGCATCCAGGTGGTTGAAATCCCCCATCAGGATGAAAGCTTGTGAGCACAATGCTTCCTGTAGCTGAGGCAAGAAGTTTTGTCAACAGACTCCCCTGGTTAGGTGACATGTTGTAGACCCCAACCACAATGTGCCTTTTGTTGGCTTTGTCCTTGATTTTTACCCATAAACTCTGAACCTGTTCAAGGCTGTTGCTCAGAGATGGCTCTTCACAATCTATCGCTTCCTTAGCAGTACCACTGCCCCTCCTTCCCAGCCTTCCTCTTCCAAAAAGCTTGTAGCCCTCAATCATAGTGTTCCAGTTGTGTGGTTGTTGTGGGTTAGATTTCTTCACGGAATTTTCTTCCCATTTGCTGTAATGCAGATTGCAAATGCACCTCGATTAAGAGACAAAAGATGTGGCTAGTGCCTTGGCATACCGTTGGAATGGGTCTGGGGGTGGGGGGGTGAAGTGGTGTGGCTTTGGCAGTTTGTTAGCAGGGGGTAGTTCAGTCTTTGCCTGGCTTGGAGGGCAGATGATTGTGGTGTTTAGTGTTGGACCTCTCCTTCCCAGAAGACTCACTGCTGCTGCAGAAATTTCTTTGCTGTTTCTCCTTACCCTTGGTAAGCCACTGCTTGCAAGAGTGGCCAATGGACTGGGACTTCTCAATACCCGCCCTTGCTGGGAGAGAGACTGTCTTAGGTTACAATGTAAGATGTAACCAAAAGGTATGTATTCTATTACCATCTATGTAAGCTGTTAAGGTAAGTGAGGCAGTGTTCTTTATCCTCTCTATGACTCATCCCTGATAATTCCCTCTGGAGAGATATCTCTGCTAAATGGGCCATCAAGGCCTCACTGCATGACTCATAAAATTACATCATCCCATTGTGAGATGCTCTGCCCAGGGGGAGGAACCAAGTATTCCTACCTGGATATAATCTGAGGTTTGGAACAGCACAGTCAGCCTTTACCTACTGGATTCCCAGAGAAGAAGAGCTACATAACCACCACTGGACCTTCTGAAGAGGACCAGACCCTTCTACAGGATCACCGCTTCAACAGAACCACATCTATCACTTCAGGAGGACTGCAGCCACCATTTACTCAGACTGCTACCACCACCCTGCCCAACAGGGTGTCCAGTTGTACTCTGACTCTGTCAGTATTTCTGTACTACTGCATTTATTTTAATTTTCCTATTAAATTGTAGTTCTGACTTGGAATTTCTCACCGGTTTGCTTTCAAACTAGTACAGACACCCTCACCATCTGTGTGGGTGCCTCAGGGGAAAACCAGGCCCCTCCCTAACGGTTTGGGGATGATCTGCTTACTAAATGCTTGGTGTTTCCTGGTTCTTTCTCACTGAGAAGTACATCCTTTTCCCCAGCCAAATCTAATTTAAAGCTCTGCTACTAAATCCAGCCAGCTTGCTTCCCAGAACGCTCTTACCCCACCTGGTCAGGTGTGCCCCATAATTACTGATATTTGAAAAGAAAGAGAGATCTTCACATGATGCTTTATTACGGAAATCTACCCTGTGATGAGATAACCAGCCCATCACGTCCACTGATTGTACAAGAAACCTCTAAACCTAAACCTCAGTTAAATTTCTTACAGACATTACTGGGCAGAAAAGTGCAACTTCTGCAGCATGAGTAGGGAGAGCAGTGGGTTATGATAGAAATATGAACTCAAGCTCAGGCTAATTTGAAATTTGTCTCCAAGGTTTTGGAAAGATACATAAATAGAATTTCCACTGGTCAGGGTGCAAACTAAGGGTTTTAAGCTTTCTTATCACAAAATAAGTCTATTTGTGTGGAAATTCCCCATTAAATATTGTGGGTTTTTTGGGGGGATGGTGGTGGTTTTTTGGCTTCTTTTTTTTTTTTTTTAATAAATTCAAAAATTGAGATAAACACTGTTTTGGAGATAATAACTATATTCAGATATGTAAAAGCTGTTGAGGGAAGAACAATTCCAAAGACAAATTATTTTCTGGGAGTTGATAATGGGTTCATCAGATATATGGGCATATACAATGGGTTTTTCAGATATTCATTCTGCAGTGGGGAAGGATTTTGTGGGAGAAGAAAGAGAAAGAGATTGCCTACAGCTTCAGACTCTCTTCTTTTAGTATAGTGTTAGTGCACACATGCTGGCACATGCAAGGAGTATGGTTGTATCAGCATCTGAGAGTGAATGCACACTTGCAAGCATGGGCCAACACATGCTAAAGGAAGGAAATTTGAAATGCATGCAGACATTTGTCCTCAATCTCATACAAATTAAATCCCAAAGAAGAAGCAAAGCTAACAATGACAATCAGCTCCATTTCTCTGTTTAATTTACTTTTGTTTTAAACCTTTTTCCAAGGAACAGTACTTTATTCAATTGTTCAAAAACATGGTTTGGCCAAATTAAATTTTTATTTTGAAGTGGTAAGTTGCCATTTAAAACTTTTCAAGAACATAGTCTTTGGCATACTTGAAGGTGCTTAAAAATTATGAAAGCACAGCTCCCTGATTTTTAAAGAACACATGCAAGCATCCTTTTCTCTTTGTTAAATAAATGCTATAGGACAGCAAACTTCCAAGAGACATATAAGAATTATAAACAATGTTTTCTTTTCATATCTATCCTCTGTCATCTGTTTATCCTCTGCCAATAGGTAATTTAAGGGTTGTGTTGGACCACAAAGATTGTGTTTGAGCTACTCACAAGTACTAATCTACAAATCAGTACCGTGCCAGTATTTTTAAAATTCTCTGGGTATCATGTGCCTAGAATGTCAGCTTTTAAGTATAGATTTTGCATTGCAAATGCATCTGTAAAAGCCATTTGCTGAATGAAAACCCATTCTTAACTTTCTTTTGAAGAGGCTGGAATAAATGAAGAGAGAAAAACTAACAACTGCTATTTGGCTGCTCTGAACAAAACCAAAATGATAATTCAATAAGAAGACTGATTAAAAAGGACAGGAATCAACAACTCCTAGTTCCTGTACTTCAGGCCAGTTCTGATATTGCTGAGATTATTAGGTCATGCAATCAAGGCTCTTGGAGAGGATGCAAATTAAATATTTGTTCTCAGAAAAGGACGAACTTTGTTGTAAAAAGCCTGTGTAGCTCCAGAAACAGGCTGCACGGCAAATTGGTCTGGAAACTCCAATCTGAATATGTAAATTCTTTAACAATATTTTAGGCAAGCTTACAAGAAATCAGCAAGGTTTCCAAAAATTCTATTCTGTCTACACTTAGCATAATTGGTTGAAACAGATCAGAAAACTTCCATGCATTTCCTAAAAATAGCACTTTCTGACAAAAAAACCCCAACAATTAAATTTTTAAAATTCTCAACTAGTTGTAGTGAAGCCAGACCATGTGTCTGCCATTTCACCAATCTCAGACATGTTGGTGTATGGTTTGCAAGTTTGTCAAAATTTTATCCTGCAGCCACACAATTTCAAAAAAAAAAAAAAAAAAGGAAAATAAAGGGGGAAAAAATAGTATTTCCCATTTAAAACAATTTCTTCATAGTTTTTTTGTTAATAGACCATCTATTGTCTACAGCTGTCTGATTAGGTTCACCCAGAAGATACAACCATGGTGAAAGGTGTGTAGAACAGAACAATATTTAAATTATTCTAAGAGCAAGTCACTCTTCTGTCTTTCACCAGAAGACAGCCTTTTGACACTCACATCTTACTACAAATATATCCCTAGGGTTGTTATTTTAAATGCACTAATTTATTAATGGGGTATAATGGACATTGGCTAGTCTCAGCCAATGGCTCAGGTCACCAAATAAGGTTCATGCTGCACTGAGTGATCAAAGGTGACAAAATCAAGAGCAGGTAACCACAAGACCGAGGGTAAACTACATCTTTTAGTTTTCTTGATCTGTTGGTGGTTTAAATCAGACTTTGTAAGTACTTTTTTGTTTTAAAGATTATATTAGGGAGGACTGTAGACTTCTCCAACACACTATTATAATTCTTTCCCTAAAGCACAGGTAAGAGATATCACTAAATAAAACTAGAAGTATTTTTGCTCGTATTGAAACCACAGTGATTACAGAAGTTTTGCACTGTTAATCAGCTTTATGACCCAGGATTTTCACCACAGAAATACACAAATTTCTGTGCTTATGTCCTGTGTTAAATTAACCAGACAGCTCTCTGTTACTTACTGTCATAGTTTAACCTCAGCCGACACCTAGGCTCCACACAGGCACTCATTCACTTCCTCCCAGTGGGATGGGGGAGAGAATCAGAAAGGTAAAAGTATGAAAACTTGTGGATTGAGGCAGAGTTTTATAGGTAAAGCAAAAGCCACACACACAGGCAAAGCAGAACAAGGAATTAGTTCACTACTTTCCATGGGCAGGTGAGTGCTCAGTCATCCCCAGGAAAACTGAGTTCCACCACACATAAAGGTGATTTGGGAAGACAAAACCCATCCCTCCAAATGCCCCTTGCTCCCCCCAAACCCCTTCCAAAGGCTTTGATGATGTGTAAATGCTGCTCAGAAGTGACAAAAGCACCCTATATTACCAACATGGTTTTCAGCACAAATCCAAAACATAGGATCAGGAATGAGGGAGGGTTGGGGAGGAAGGTGTTTTTATGATTTACTTCTCCCTATCATACTCTGATTTTGATTGATAATAGATGCAATTAATTTTCCCCAAGTCAAATTTGTTTTGCCCATGGTGGTGCCTGGTGAGTGATTTCTCCCTGCCCTTATTTCAAGCCATGACCCTTACCTTATATTTTCTCTCCCCTGCCCAGCTGAGGAGGGGAGTGATAGAGCAAAATTGGTGGGGACCTGGCATTCAGCCCAGGCCAAACTGCCATAGATGGACAAATTTACATAATTTTAGAAAAAAATTTGGCACAAAATTAATCAAATACTGGCTTTTTCCCCCTTTGGAAAAGTAAATAAATTAAGCAGAGATGGGCATAATGTTCACAGCCTATTGTAGATATTATTTTTATTCCTGGAGACCAGTACAATGACTTGGGTGATGAATTAGGAGAAGAATATTATTTCAGGAGCGGAAAGGTAGATTAACTAGGCAAGTGCACAGACTATTCTCTTCAGATAGCAGACTGGAGAGATTCATCACAAGTCTTCCCAAGAGGGCAACTAGTGAGAGCCCTACTACAGTAGGAGACATTACTCTGCTATCCTCCGTAGTTTTAATTGTTTATTTCCCTCACCAGTAATAGGTTCTACATTGCTCATTCATTAGCATCTTAACTTTAGACTAATATGATAGCACAGGATAATCTGAAACATGCTTTTGTTCAATATCCCAGAGCAGGTTTGTGTGATGGAGCTGACATTTTATTACAATGACCAGTAAAATTATAGGAATAGAATTGCATGGGAAATAGGAAGCTCACAAAGCATTGTGTAATTTTATTTGATCTTATTTTTGTTAGTGTAAGTTTCTAAAATTGAGCATAAACTAAGTCAAAACCCATGAGTATATTTAGCTCTTGTGTAACAGATAATGCTGTGCATTTTTTTCTTTTTCTCTATGTTTATCCCTGGAAACCATGGATCTAAGTCTAAATTTGGATTTTAGCTTATGGTCCGTGGACCAAGACTAATATTTAGCCAGCCTTTGTATATATCTTCCAAGAGAAGATGTTACCTGTTATTCCTTGAATACTTAGCTTTCTGTGGTGATACTTAGAAACTAATTATTTGTGCCAAAAATTACCTTTAAAGTTTGATACTTTGAAGTGTGGTTGCATGTGAATAGATGGCTTACCTATTATAACAGCTGAGAAGAAAGCAGCTAAATTTTGGGCATTGTGGAGGGCTTAATTTTTCAATTAAGCAGCACTTTGTAAACATGGTGAATTGATTGCTTGTTACTGCATTGCACATTGAATACAGCTTTGGATTCACTGCACTTCATTCATACAGTTATTTGGATATCTTACTCCACAGACTCTCATTCTCATTTTTTCTCTTTCAAACATAAGAGCATCAGTTGTTAGAACATTCAAATGCATATTGCCTTGTGAAAGACTGACAGCACAGTTTTCTGTTCAAAGGGAACTTTGATTTGATGGTTAAAGATTAGACAGCAGGTATTTAAAATATCAGTGATATTGATGATCCTCTAATTTTTGAAAGGATGCATGTGATGATGAGGAACACACAGCTATTGAAAGAGCTTTGCTAAGCCAAGCAACATCTGGTACATCTGCTTGAAAAAGGACATTATTATGAATTGAATGCTCACAAATCCCCTGTTTTTTTCAAGGATTATACTTGAGCTCAACTACATGGTACTAGGACACTAAGAAAAGTAGCAGAATGATTTTTAATCAGCAGTCTGAAACTCCTGAATGACTATTCTAAATGATTGAAGAAAGACAGTAATAGAAAAGCAAATTCATAGATGTTACACAGCAATGTGTGTGTGAAAAGTTTCCAAAGGGTTCTGTGGAATTTGTGACTGAGATTTTTTTTATTTTTGCCTTTCTTTCTTTTTAAATCAACAGATTAAAAGATTCAAAATACCACTGAGCTAAGGTAGATAAAAGTCTGGAACACAAATAACTGATTGACTAGGGGAGGTTTATTAACATCTTGTGAAAATACAAGAAATAGTTTTATGGTATCTAATACCATAATTCTTAGCTTGGAAGTCACTCACTCTCAGTTTAGATCAATACAAGCAGTTAAAACTAAACTTTCTGAAAATAACTTATACCTCTAGCTGAGTAAAGGTGACATTATTCCTGGAAAGTACTATTTTCTATTAGATGTCACTCCAGTCATAATACTCTATATAGAGCTAGCTCTTGACATAAGAGTACAGAATGTGTCTTTGAACTTTAGCGATACATTCCAGTACCAGGAAGAACTCCAGAGAAACTGTCAGAAGGCTGGATATTCAGTGTAGCTTAAATCAGTGGAATTCACAAAATCAGCCAACTGCACTGATTTATACCAAAAAAGGAATGTCCCTTACTTAGAAACAACTTACAGTGCTGACATATATTTCACTGTTCTTGAGGGCTCTGTGTGCACATGCATGTATATTTTTTTACTGTTACTTCTAGCTATTTATAAAATGGTTCTTTGTCTATATGACAGATACTTTTGGTTTTTCCACTGCTCTCTTTAGAAAATAAAGCTGTTCTTAATGAATAATTTTAATTGCGATATCAAACCCACAATTTCTTATTTGATCAAATAATTCCACAGCTATATTGTACTTTACAGTGTCTGACATCTTTATAGGAAAATCAAGACATTACTTAGTCATATGGAAGCTTTTCACAGATTGCTTACTTGTTTATGAAAGACTGAATGATGATTCAACAGACTGTAATCTTTGAGTCAGCCATGAACAAATACCCCCGAAGGGTCCTAAGAGACACCATACGGTGGGAAGTATTTGTCTTTCACATTGGAAACCAAGATTCAGCTGCACTCGGATGAAGGTGGGTTCTATAGTAACCACCACCCCTCATGGTCTTGTCAGGTTCTGCAATAGGTAGATTATAATATGGGGCTACACATTTCCTACTATCTGCCCCTCCCCGCCCTCCTCCCCCCCGCCAATGTAAACACATAAATTCCATCCCTGAGTCACAATTTCACAAATTCTTAAAAATTCCAGTGCAGCCATTGTAAGGGTGAGAGCTATTAATCTTGATTTCCAAAAAAAAAAAAAAAGTTCCATCTGGGATAATCAAGAATTTCATTGTACTTTCATCTGGATGAGACTTAATTTTGTATTTCAAAGCATGATGGCAGATGCTGCTAAGCAGATGGGAGGGGACTTCTCTAAGATGTAGTTAGACTCCAGAGTAGAATTTCACGAGCCATTCATTCAGTAACGGTGTCAATTTAAACAACCTTAACCTTTGCTCCTTCCCACTTACTCATATTGTCATGCTACCTGCTCAGTTGTGGTGGTAGATGTTCTGGGCTGGGAGTCACAGCTGATTTAAAAATAAGACAATGTTTTTCTATTAAGGTTATTTTTCATCTATGTTATTTACTAACTCAGGTTCACTATGTGATACATGCATATTTATAGCTCTGCACATGAAGGGATAATGTGGAAATAGGGCACAGTTGTGAATTCCAAACCTGTTTAAACAAATAGTGCTTAAATTAAAAATAGTGTTCATGGTACTAAATCTGTAGTGGTGATGCAGAGACTTTCAGTCATTTCTTTTTATTAAGATTCAGGCTGTCAGTCACTTAGCAAAATATGGTTAAAGGGGTAATGTTACAGCTGTAATGCAGCTATGATACATGATCTCCCTTCTGAAACTAGAAAGACATTTTAAATAATCAAAGAGCATTTTAGAATTTTCTAGCAACACTGAGTGAGCTAATAAAAGATATTCTCTGTGACCTTGTCTCAAACAATGTCAAACATTGATGGTGGAACAGATTTCAATAGGACTGCTGATGGTAGTAAAGATCTGCAGCTATGCTCATGATTGCACAATTGGTATTTTTTTCACAAAAATTTCCTTCTGAAAATATAAATGTAGATTTTTAGATGTCTGTCTTGTTATTCAGAACTGGCACAAACAAATTTCCAGTGCACAAAAACCTTTTACTTGCAAATATCTTAGGTAATGAGGAAAATTTGAAGGAGAAAATAAAATCAACAAACTAGCCTATACTAAGGTTTAGTTTTTCTTTTTTTTCAGAGGACGTGCCCTATGGCTACTTAATGTTTTTCACATAGTCAAGTAATTTTCTCTCCTTGCAGTCTGTGACCTCCTGCTATAAATTATTTTATTTGCAGGCAACCCTGGTTCCTTTCCCAATTGAATATGGCCAGACAAATATTTTCATAATAAATTTACATGTACATGCAGCAGCAGAAAATCTCTGCTTACACTTTATTTCAAGCAAGCCTTAGCCTGTTTTTTTACAGCTCATGCTTAAAATAAGTTCCTTAAGCAGAAATCAAGCCATAAAGTTTTCTCACTTGGTCTTTGATAATTAGAACATTAATGTCAGATACAGAATGACACCGTCCATCACCTACTGCTAATCATAATTTTAATACAACTAAGGAGAAATTTTATTTCCACCCTTTTTATTATGTGGCATTGTCATACAGTCGATGTAACTCCTTTGTGTTACAAAAAGTAGTAAGAAAACTGAAATACAGTAATTGCAGACTTACAATTGCAGAAGCTCCAGAAGGTATACTTTCTTTCCTCTGTCTTTCAGTCAACAAAAGTAAATGCATGGCAAATAGCTTGTTTTAATGGCTAACTGGACATTATCATTACAGGTACTGTAAAATTAACTTATCTTATCTGTTCTCAGCAGAGTTGCAGAATATGGAAATGTACTAGCTAGACTTTTCAAATCCTTCACAGCACTGTGGTCTCCTTCCCAAAAGAACTATCTCTAGGAGGCTCTACAAAGGCGAAGTAAATCCCTAAGCAGAGATGTAATGTGGCTTGTCAAGTGCATCTGCTGGAGCTACCATTCTCTTTACTGAACCTCTGTTCTTCTTTTTCAAAGCTGTGTGTTGACACTACAAGCATTTACAAAATAAATCCATATGTGAGAAGGATCAAGAATTGTTTTCTGTGAGGCCTGGCCTGTCTTCCTGTTCCCATTTCATTTAGGGCTGCCTTCAAGGCAAGGCTTCTGGCCACAGTACATGGATCACGTTACCTACAGAAAAATCATAAGTGCTGGCTCTGTGAATTTGGTCTGGCCAGCCTGGCTCTGAAGCTGGTGAGCTGCTAAGCTGCCAGAAAGCTCTTTCATATATTGCCTGAAGCAAGAAGGTGTGGCATATTTTGCTGACCCTCCTACATGTTTGTTCTCAAGTACTAAGTACTGCAAAAGACATAGGCTTTGAAGTTCTTCCCTTAGGAAGTCACAACAAACAATTAACTTTTATCACACTCTATAAAGCAAGATACCCAAATTTTATTCAGCTGTCATGGAGAGGTATATTGGTGAATGTGGCAGCTCTTGTCAGGATGTGACAACTCAAAATTAGATTATAATGAACTTTACTTTCATCTACAGGGTTTTATCTGCAGACTTTAAGTCTCATTCTAAAAACTGAGAGCTTCTCGCTTTTTATTTTTTTCCCCTGTAGGATCAACTCTGATTATTTTGCTTTATTGGAGGTGAACAGTTATTATCAGAAAGGGATAACTTGTTTTGGAAAAGAATCCTGCTGATGTGACCTTATGTGGCAGGTAAGAAGCCTCTGCCCTTCCCTGGTTACAGAAAAAGTGCCAGAAAAATACTCACATCCATTTTTTTTCCCCATAGCATTTGATAGGATGGAGTGCTTTTGCACAAATATTATTTGGACAGTGATTTGGCAGGCTAAAACCTCATAGAGGCACCAGTAGTAAAGCTAGTGACAAGCTCATACCGTCACCACTCATACATTGTGCAGAAATTATAGTGTCTCAGCTTGTGATAAGAGCAAATCCATTTACTGACAGTCCTGAAGGAGACTAGCTTTTCAAAGGACACACAGGTGTCAAGGTCATGAGACAATCCATCTCTGTCAAAGAAATAATAGCTATCACTTAAGACATCTTTGGCATCAGGTCTTATGACTCCTGGACTTTGATACAGTTTTATTAGTTCGTGCTGAAATGGTATATATGGACTTATGAGCAAGTGGGCTGTTTTATACAGGAACCTTACAAAGAGCATCCATATTCACCACACTTTTTTCCCCTAGATTGCCACTTTGGATGATAAACCCTGTTGGTAAAGGTGCATAGAAATGGAGCTATTACAGTGACATCTCTTAAACTCTAAAATAGGAGTCAGGAGGTCATTAGTCACTTTCCACTTCCAGGGAAAATGAAATATCTGGTGTTTTATTTTTTCTCCTCATCTGTACAAGGTTATCTTGGGTTAATTTAGTTTCTTGATACATCGAGTAACTGACAAAGGTGAAACTGTAGTTCTGAAGAAACTGCTTAATTTTCCCATGATAAGTGCAATAAGTACATACTGTCCTGTGCTATTTCCAGCATTCCTTAAAAGGATAAGGTGTGACTCAAACTTTTTGCTTGTAGTTGCCACACCAATAATGTAACTGAATAAATTTCCTCCTTTTCTCTCTAACCCTCTCTCATTTTGATTTATTTCCAGTCTTCCTAACTCATTGATACACCCCAAGTTTTAATTTTTTTTCTAAATCTGCATGAAGGTTGGCAGGGTTAGGTTTTTCTTTTGTGCTTTGTTTTTTGAATGACTGTTAATACTACAATGGTATCAAGGTCTACTTTAGTCAGACTTTACCATCTGCATCATATAAATAAACACAAAAATTGTTAAACAAACTGCAGTGTACAGGAGTCAGGTCTTTGTCTTGATGATATACAGTCATATCCCCAGCAGCATATCCTTAATTTAACAAAGTTTCATAATTAAATCATGCAAGCTGGTTCCTCATAAAGGATCATTGGCCTGATTACAATGACAAGTACAATTAACATTTGGGTAATACCTGATTTTTGGTACTGGTATTTCATTACTATCATAGAACTTGCCCACTGTAATGACCCTGACTTTCTGTACTATAGCCATATCTTTTTTGAACCTAAAAGGAGACCTTTCACTTGGATAAATCATCTCAGCCCCATTGGAATTTATTTGTAGACAGACATATTCATTAATTACTATATTAGAAAGTGAATAACTATGTTAATTTAGTTTAAAATGAGGGGTTGCATGAACTTGTAAATTAACAAGATGAAGATTTGCTGAAGAAAACCCTCAATATCTTAGCAGTTTACTCACAGAAGCCCAGTTTTAAAGAAGGAAGGACAGAGAAGGCAGTTCTCCTAAGAGAGTCACATTAGGAGCTGATAACCAGGAGACTTCTTCTATGTATTGCTAGGTTTACTTTTATAAAGACTTCCACATTTTCGCTCCTTATGAAAGATTGTGGAAAATGTCTTGGCGGAATGAATTAAGTAGTTTTTTCCTGATGGAAGTGTCATGGGAAAAGTTGAAGGTTCAACGCTCAGTTCCTTATACTGTGTTTGTGTGAAACATTGGGCATATCAGTTCCTCTGTGACTCCACGCTGCACACATAGACTTCAAGTTGATTGTCTCCTTTTATTCAAGGGTCTCCGTGCTAGGGAGAGATTACAGCTACGACACTGGTCTGCAGAGTCACCCTGTTACTGTTTTGAATTTGTGTTAGCTTCACACTGTATTGACAGAGTCCCAGAGACTGATGGGTAACTAAAAGTTGAAGACATACAAGTATTTTCAGTTCACACTCTTTTTCTTTTAGTTTTGTTTAAACTATATCATGGATATTCAACAAGAACAAGAGGCTCCGAGATTCAATACATTGAGTTTCTACCCAAGTAGCCAGACCGATCAAAGTTTCAGAGAGGGTCTTTATTCTCTTCTTATATGTACAACCCATTAACTGAAAGAATTATCCATGTTTGTACCATTTAATGAAAATTAATGACTATTACGAAAGCTCTAAGAGAGAATAAATACATAAGAGTTTAACAAAATAGTGCTTCCTGCCTTCCTTCTTTCCTTTCATTTGTTGTTTTTAATGAATGCATCTCACAGATACTGAGGAGCTATGATCAATATCACCTGGAGAGTAGTAGATAAAGAAAATGAAACCAACCCAACCTTCAGAGTGGCATTTCTTGACTTTGACCTCAAAAAGTACATGTTATTCCCCACATCCCAGTGCATGTACTAGGTTTTGAAGGAACATAGCAAAAGATTGTGAAAAAAAGTAAAAGTAGGGAGGGAGCATTCAGCAATTTCTTGGCTTTCTGTTTGGCTTCAGTAAGCTAGACTGATTTGTGGAAGCAAAAAATGTAACATTTCTTATTGGCTCTTCTGATGGATAATTTACCTGGGCGAGTTGTTTGCAGTTTATCCTGTGTTACCAAATAATGAACACCAGGAATGCAGACAGCCTTGTGCCTTGGCATGGCTAGGGCAGCAAGTCAGGGGAATGCTGGAAAAGAGAAAGACAGCTAAGATCCCCTGTGCATGTGCATCCAGGGAAAATTCCTGGAGTGCCTACTAGACAATACAGGAGGAACAGGCATGGCAAACAGGAAATGATTATCTGAATGGAGGCAAGAAGGAGGATGCAGGGACACACAGCCAAGATTCACCAGGGAGACAAAAGAAAGTCATTCTAGCTTGCAATAGGAATCTCTAGGTTCCCATCAAGCCCTAAGACTTTCTGGGATGAGAGCAAGGTCACAGGGAAAAGATGCAGAAGACAGAGGAAGGATGTATTTTAAGCTGTGCTCCAGAAAAAAGAACAAAAGAATGAAAGAAAGAGAACAGTACTATGCTCACTTTAAAAACAAAGTCCAAACATGTCAACTTCCAAGCCCTCACTAACTCCAACACAAACTCTTTCTTCCAAGGTACTTCTTTCTGAAGACCTTTCTTATTGGCTAAGTTGGAAAAATACTGATCCTTTCTCATTTCTCATGCTGGTGTGGTGCAAAAATAGACAAACAAAATCAAGATGATTTTCTTAATGCTCACTTTATGAGAAGACCCAACATGAACATCTGAAAAAAAATGCCCCATTGCTTCCAGATATTTTCATGCAGTATATTAAATTCTTTCTCAGAAGAAGCCTTGAAATAAAGTAATAATTTTCTTCTTTCTTCATGAACAAGTATACTTAAATGTCTGGGGGTTCCTAATTTCTTGGATCTTTTTTCAGGACACTCTAAAAGATTGTGTGGGCTTTCTCCAGGGAGCCTGTCCTGAAGATGTGCAAACACAGCCAGTACTGTCATCCTGACACTTTTCATAGCGTTATTGCGAGTCTCAAAACATATGGTGTTTTTCTTAAAGCTTCAGATACCAGGGTAATGACTGTTTGGTGTTTACTTAGGTTATCAGCCATGGAGATTTTAATATTGTGGCATTTCACAGATCTTACTTGTGTGAGGCAGAAACCCATCAAATCCTGATTTTATAAGTGAACAACCAAGGCCATGGAAAGATTAAGAAGTCTAAGGTCACAGAGAAAATCTGATGTACCCAGGTTTTTCCAAGTTCTTTAGGCTATTGTCCAAAACACTGATTCATATTTTATTCAGCTTTCATGTAAGATTAGCAAGCAAACAGAAGACTAGAATAATTTGATCATGCAAAAATGACTGAAAAGGTTACATCTAAAATCTTAAAGTTCTAAAGAGAAATAAGAACAAATATTATTTCTTCTTTTAACACTTAAGAAATTTCATTCCATTTAGGTCTTGAAGTTAGTAATTCTGTTATGCCCTCCAGCATGAGAAAAAGAGGAGTTTTAAAAGAATACCATTCACAGTATTCCTTAAGTTATACCCTTATGATAGAAGACTTGTTGAACTTCATGACCAGATTATAATGATGCAACCAACCACGGCTATATATATATTATTAAAAGCATAATAACTAGGCTGTAGCATGTTCACTGCTCAGGAGGCCAGTAGAAAGAAATGACAGGTTTTGAAGTGATGGACAAGGACATGACAAAAACCATTTCTGTCCTGATTCAGGAGAAAGTGGCCTTTTAAAAGCATTTCTGCTTGAGAACACTGACCTACCAATACAGTGAGTGCCCCTTATATGCTAAAAATGCTCAAATGCAGCAAAGAAAAGAATCACCTGAGGACAGAAAGAAATGTTCCCTGTAAGAAAGGTGATAAAGTTGTTAACTTAGCAATAAGCTTTTGACCCTTTTACTTCAGAAGAAAGGTGTCATATCCAGACTAGATCTATAGTACCCCTTCCCACAGAAAAGATGTCAGTACCCAGAACTCCCCTTTGCAATTTTCCCTTATCCTGAGGTATACAGGGGGAGGAGAGCTGCTCAAGAGTTTGCACAGATCTCAGGGCAGAACTGAAACAGTGATACAGAATTCAATGCTCCAAAATGCAAGAAACTGCATACAAGCTTCCCCTTTGCTTCATTTTCCCATTGCCTTTGAAGACCCAGTAGAAAGCCAGCAGAAGAATAATTTTTGCCCTTCCAAACCAAAGTGAAACAAAGTATGGAAGCACCCTAATTCCAGACTAAAGAACTGAGATCATATGGAAACCCCACTTTTTGCTGACACAGGGGTTCATGTTTTACAGCTGCTTATTATTCATTATTTTCTGGGGTTTTTTTACTGAAGCACATTATCTTTGTCAGCCTTGGCCCTAACTTATTTGATTCCTCAATGAGAAGGCACATTTATTAAAGCACATAAACTTCATTTTACTTAATGTTTTTTCTTCCCTGTTTTCAGAGCCATGTTATGCTGCTGCCCATTCAGAGTTTAATAGCTAGAAGGAATGTATTCTAGCTCTTGATTCCCCAGCCAAGAGTCCTTTAACAGGCTATTTTAGCTGTCCTGGTCAGTAACCTTACCTAAGAAGTAATTTTTAGGCCCCTCTTTCATTCAAATCATTCTTACAAACAGCAGCTACTGAGCAATTTAGACCTCCTAGAGCATACTCTAGGGTTTGCTGTTCACCAAGATGAAATTACAGCACTTTATATCTTTGTTTTCTACCCTTTTATTTTCTCCCTGCATTCAAAGAAAAAAAATCTGGCTGCCCACGAGTAGTGTCCAAAATACTAAAGAAAGCAGGATATTAATTACCATGGCAATGGAAAAAAACCAGGAATCTAGTGTTAGTCTTTGAGCTGGGACAGAACTTACTTGCTGCTGTAACATACATTCATATCAAACTGTGAATTTAATTTCCAATTCTGCTAAAAATGAGTTAGTAAAAGGCAAGGGCAGCATGATTTGCATCGCGGAAAAGCAAAACACTGGAAACTTACAAGCTTCTAGAGAGCAAAACTAACTCTGATGCTTCTGACAAGATAATTTCCTTCCTGATTATGCTTGAGAGATGATAAAAGTTAGAGAAAAATTCTAGAAATGCAGAATTGAAGAAGTACATTTGCTAACTGCTTTGACAGCCTGCTCTCTGATCTTAGAAAATGTGAGCACACTGAGCATGGCAGTGTTGTGATCCGTGTCTTGAGTGCTTTGTATTGCTTGAGAAAATACACTTATGAAAAATAAATTTATACATAGTAACTGTGGAGTACAAACTAGAGTCTGCAAGGCCTGGGCTTTATAAGGGTGTTTAATTTTGACTGAAAGGGGATTACACATAAAATGAAACGAAATGGGAGATCACAGTCAATTATGTGAAGTCTTCTAAAGTCTGTATTTCTTTTCTACCGGGGGAGTAAAAATACTGAGTAAATCTCTAACACTTCCAGCATAACTGCAGCCTTACCTTCTCTAGCATTAGAGGAATCAAAATGCTGTGGCTCTCCCATAGCAAGTGATGAAACTTCTGAATACAGAGAACAGTACAGTTTCTCACGAATATTAGTGCCACTGTGCATTCCCAGCAGATTCAAACTCAAAGAAGTACTGTGTCTCTTGCAAATGTATATCATTGTTACCTTTGATAAGCATAGGGTGTAATCACTGGAGAGGGTTACCCATTTAGACACATAAGTATGTAAGTACAAATATTTATATAAACCTGACATTAAAAATATTCCTCATGTAATATAAGTACTTGCATTGATCACAAAATCCAAGGCCATATAAATTATGTGGCTTTTAAAGTTTATTTGTAGTGCTGCCTCTGGAATTTTTATTTCTTCATTCTCCCTATCTACAAAACTAAGGTCAATCAAAGTCCTCAAGGCCTGGACTGTTTTCCTGTGATGGGATGAAAGGCTCACACATATTTCAATTTCACCCCATTACCGGCTGGAGAGCCATCAGAGGCTGACCAGGTTCTGGTGTTTGGAGGCACTCCCAACGGATTAGTACTTCCAAGAACAGAAGTTTTATGTCATGTATGCATAACTAATTCTTATACAAAATAGTTTTACCAGATTTTGTTCATCTTTCCCAAACCATTATTCCTGACTGTGGTTCTCACACAGCTGCAAACAAACTGTTTCACTGAGAGAAAAATCAGCACTTTTTTTTAATGAGAATGTCCCTATAACTCCTGTTAGTAGTATTCCGTGATAAAACAAGAAAGGGGTTAACTTCCTAAGGTATTTAATATGTCCCTTTTCAATTCTTTTTGTCAAAACAACCATTCTTAAGAATAAGAGAATTTAGTATTCAAATTGATTTTTCCCCCATTCTTTGACTTTGTATAAATTTGCATAATGCTATTCATTATAATTTTCATGTTGACTTTATAACCTGTATGGCCAGGTTCATCAGCTATAGAGTAGATCAATCATTTAAGCCAATTTTGCCTGTCATACTAATTGTTGACAAAGATTAATTGCTTATATTGCAATAATATTGGCAAGTTCTGCCAGAAGTCAAATCTCTCCTATCCCTCCCAGATCCACCTTCAGTACAGCTTGTGGTCTGAGATAATTAATTCTGTGTGCATTTTTACCCTAAAAAATTTAAAAATGGAGAAACATTTTTCATATGCTTCTTGCGTAGAAAAACAACTGCAATCCACTACAATATGTCAAAATGCTACAGCCAAGATGTTCTTCTCTCTCCTGTTAAAACCTGTGGAACAATAACAGAATATATTATGCCTCAGAAAAAATTACTGTAATGTACAATAACATCCCAGGAGGAATGAGTTTTCTATTCCCTGTGTTGGTGAATTGGGAAAACCCTGCTTGAAACAGCTTTATGTCTACAAAACCTCTATTTATCATTCTATTTATGATAAAAAAAGAGCTCTCATAAATAATTCTGCTTGTATTTTCTTGGTAGCAAAAGATTTATTTCTAAGCACCTGAAATTCTGTTAAAAGTTCATACATGTTCTCTCTTTCCCTGGTGACTTCACTGGAGAGACATTGAGAAAGTTTAGGACCAGGTGCCTGCAAAGGAGATCTGTCATGATGTACAGCATCAGGGAGAAATCCTCACTGGTAGGAACCAACTTATCTAACATAATGATCTGAATCCTCAAGCTGGGTTTATTTAGTGGAACTTTCAGACAGAAATGTGGAACATTTTCCTGGGACTGTCTACATTTTTGCAAAACACATTTGGTGATGGAACCTTACTGGCCTGAGTCATTAATAGCTTTGTATGTGGGAGAAATGATTGTTGCTTAGGGGAAGTTACCTAAGGAGGATCCCCTCTGCTTGCAAGTCGGTGAGGGTCTTCAGTAAATTAAAAGAGAGAAGACTGGAAGGTCTTGAACTCTGCAGAGATTTCAGACTTTTTAGTGATCTCAGTTCCAATCTAGGGAATTCTGCTGCTGCCTTCAGCAAAGTTCCCAGGACACTTCAAGCTGATCCTAATTCTCTGTCAGCAATACTCACAGCTTACACAGTTAATGTCAGGTTGAATAAACTGTAGGCAAAGGGTTGAAAGTCATTTGAAACTTTCTTTCCTATGAGAAATCTCTACTTTGCATTCAGAATTAGAACTCTTTTTTCTTTTCCATTTTTTTCTCCTTTTTGGTTTTTTTTTTGGCCTTTTGGGATCTGACCTTTGAACAACTTCTGAGCAGCTTTCTTGAGGGAAATTTGTGGTGTTGTTTTGCTAAAGATATAAAAAACGAACAAGAAAACAACAGCAGACTTAGAAAATTTGGTGCTACAGAGAAATCTGGAGCTAGACTAGGAGAACTCAGCAAGTTCATTAAAACAGTGGATGATACCCACACTACTTGAATCTACTGGAAACCATTAGAATGGTGTGCTTATGAATTAGACACTGGAATGGACATTACAACAAAATAGGGAAGCTTAACTTGTAGTTTAGCTTTTCACTGTGTTTAGAGGATTCACAGCCTATCAAGCCTGATGATTGTCTCCTTGTCTCCAGCAGAGAAACAGGTGGTATTTTTCAAAAGTTGGCATAATTCCAAAATAGGCGTATTGCCAGAGCTGCTGAACTCTGGCGGGAGAGAGTGTGAAACTTAATTAGTTACGAACAACTCTTCCCAATATTCCTACAACTGAGTTCTGTGATGAATTTGTTGTTATTCATAAAGCTGAGTGAAAGTGGGAACTCTTCCATATGGTAAACTTTTATATCTAAAACTGATAGATGAAAGCATTTTTCAATTTTTTCATAAAGAAACAAATATTAAGAATTTTCAGAATAAGGTATCAGAATTTTGCACTGCACATTAACTTTTACAAATCCCATATATTAAAATGGTCAAAAATACAGAAAATCAAATTTAAATATAGAAGTACATTTCCCTAAATAAATTCTTCCAATGACATTGATAAAAATCCATTATATATATTATTTTAGCCATATCTCTTTGGAAATTTGTATTTAAGTGTTTGTGAAAAATCAGACTGACTTGATGTCACACTTTGTAAATAACTCCAGTATTAAATGCTGCAACCTTGAGCAACAACACAGTGTGAATACAGAATGGAACACTCATGTTGCAGCATACTATATACATTTTATTTCAGATACTTTTTGTTCTAATTTAATAGAAGTTGTAGTGTTTTCTAAAGATGAAACTGTGATTACTTTAACGTGGCAAGAAGTCAATGCCATATTTTAGTGAAAAGAATGTCACGTGTTCTAAGCCTTTGTGTTTTCACTGAAGAAGTTATTTCTTTTCTCTTTAGGTCATTAATGATGCTGAGCTAACATGACAAACACAGTACACACTGTATTTCATGACAATCTTATATTAACTTCTGCTTTAGCAAGAAGGCATTTTTAAATGTCTGAGTTAGAGTCAAAACCACAATGCCTTTCTAGGATTTTAAATAATTAATAGAAAAATGTATATCACAAAATTCTGTTGGAGTAGTGGTAGGAAACTTTAAATGTCTGAGAGTAAGATATCTAAGTCTTGGGTTGTCATAAAAATAAGTGGTCTCCTGTTACAGAAAAGGAAGAAAAACAAAAAGCAGACATTGATTTGAACCTACCAAGGGAATACTTCTAAACAAATTTAATTTTTATTCTGCAATAAGATGGATCACTACAGTATGTCTGTTTCTCTCCTCTGATTATATAGCAGGTCTAAAAAAAACCTAGTTCAGATCTAAGCACCTAACTTTTAAATTTTTAGTGAGAACAGATGTATCTTACATATCAATGTATACTAAAAATATCTCTCTTCCAATAACACGGTTTTAAAATTATTGAATTTTTTAACTTAGATTTTTTTTCTATAAACAGGAAAATACATTCTCCTGAGACTTCTTACTTTCAGTTACTTTGAGATATCCATACAGGTTTTTTTTTTATTTAGAGAACACTTGCATAAGATATGGGTATTTTCTCCCTCCCATACAGTTTTTCAAAGTAGCTCATTAAAAACAAATTAGGCTTCAATAAAATACAATTAAAACCAACATCCAACTTTGTAACAAAAGAGACCATTTTGTTTCATATTAGGCAATGCATATTAAAAAAAAAGTAATTTCTGAACAAATAGGAATGAGAATGATTTAAATAGAATAAAGGCAATTCTACATGCATAATGAAATCCAGATTTCAGTCTTAAGTAGAATTATGTATGGCATCCTGACTACTTTTTTTCTGAATTTATCAATTTACGAAATATAGGGATGGTAAGGCAAGGCTGTGGACATTTCTGATAAAGATATGTGTTGAAATATAATGAATGTGGAATTATTTTTTAATCCTCTGCTTAACTGGTTAACTGAAAGCTAATTACATATTTTTCTGAAAGATGCATTTTAGAAAAGTAAATAACTTTTAAATTTTATTTATTTTTACTTGGAAAGGAGTAAAAATCAAAACATAGATAAATCAGGAGATGAAAATAAGCTTCAGGTATTCTTCACCAACTTGTCAATTGTTCATGAACCACACTTTTCACAGTTATTATTGCACAGCCATTTATAGGACAGAAGATGAGCCTTTCTAAAAGTGGCTCATTGAAAAGAGAGCATAAAAGCCTAGGAAAACACCTTGGTAATATAAATTACTTTTCACTTCCACAAATTTCCTTAAGAAACTTAGCAAAAAGGGGTTGCACAGACAGAAATATAGAAAAACTGTTACCTGTGCTTTGCAGAACATTTAATTTTCTCATGTATTATTAATTACAATGTTTTGCAGTTCTATATTGCCTTCATTCTGAGGATTTGAAAGTCCTTTTGCAATTAAGAATGAGCTACTGAATGCAAGAAAATCATATTCTCTAAAATTTCCAGATCAGTAGAATTATTCCAGGATATTTTCTAGCAGTATTTTCTGAAGGTAGCAGTAGGTCAAGAACCACAAACAAATAGTAAATTAAGAATTTTATAGCTTTTACTGGTTTTTATTTTAATCTTACAGGTTGACCTAATTGTGACATTCTGTTTTAAAGAATGATATAAAAAGTTTCCTCTCAGACTGTGGGGGAGGGGAACTAGAGTTGTTAGAAAAACCTTTTATGACAGCAGACTTTGAAACTAACATCTTGTGCAAATGAAAATGTGATTGCACAACTGGCTGTAACAGGCCATACGGGAAAAGAAAACCAAACCAAACCAAACCAGTCGAAAAATGGTAAATAATTTCTCTGACTCCTGAGTCAATACAGCTTAGTTACCAGACATTAAAATGCTTTCAGGTCCCCCACAGCACAGAACATAACAAAAGGGATAGTCTTATGCAAGCAGCTGGAAACAGCAGTAACTCACTAGTAAAATGCAGAAAGCTGAGTTGGCAGGGGCTTTTCTGTTAGTGATGGCTAAAGACTAGAGGGAACACCACTGGATCTTGGTGTCTAATGTTCCCGCTTGTGTGCATACATACACACAGATATATAGATATATATAGATATAAGTATGTGTAAAGGTATATGTAAATTCATTTAAATAAGTCAGTTAAACCCATGCTGGAATATTTCACCAGTTCCTGTGCTGCATAATGCTATAGCACATTTTTCTGTAGCAAACTACATTTTATCATTTGGTAAATTTCCATACATGAACAACTCATGAGCTCAGCCAGCTGTGTAAAACAGGTAGGGGTTTCATTACCATGGGATGATATAAAGTACGCTTCTGTAGGAAGTATCGGGTTTTTAAAATTATCTTTACAAATAATATTTACTTCTATTTGTTATCATGAATTACCTTTGCTAATAGTAGTGATAAACAGACTTACAGGTAATTAATTTTAATATTAATGGCTATTGAGGTTATTGCTATATATTTCTTAAATCCAAAAAATCACTGGATTTCTCAGAAAAGCCTCTGTAGAATAGCACATGGAATTTTATAACTTCCTTGTGTGTTTCAGGAGTATAAAAAAATCTGGCTTTGTATATTTGAATTCTGATGATAATTTATTATGCAATGATACTTTAAGCAATATTCTGGAATATGCAGGAAATCACACTTCTTTTTTGCTTCAATATGAAAGTTCTGTGTTAGGTAAATTCCCATTTGCATTCTCAGCTTCTGTTAGTTCTGGATTTTTGTTGTTGGGTTGTTTGCATTGATGTTGTTGTTGTTGTTTTTGTTATTGTTGTTGTTTTAATTTCTACCACTAGTTCATATTTTGTAAAAAAGCCATGTAGTAGTCTTGCAAAAATAATTATTCCCTCAGGTTTAGGGAATATTATATTTTTCTTCCACTTAAGTCTGTGCGCGTGCATGTTTGTATAAATGTACGTATGAACATTCCAAGACTGTCCAACTCCAAACACAGTTTAGACGTCTCATGGCTTATTTAGGGATGTTAAATATCTTTCCTACTTAGTCTATTTATTATCAAGTGATCTGGTAGTGGCTTTCTGAGGAGTTTCCCTGACATGTTTTGTTATGAATTTTATTGAGGAATCTTTTGAGAAGTTCTGACATTTCTAAAGTTGACGTTGGTATCTGAAATTGGATGTAGAAAAATCCCAGGGTTTTGAGAGGTGTCTTGTCTTTGCCATTAAGCTCAGGTGTGGTTGTGATACAATCAGCTGAATGCCAAGATTTCTTTTTTGTACCTTGTTTTTTCTGGAAAGATGTACCAAACTGACCAAGATAAATTGAATATGAACATCCTAATCTATGGGCTGGGCTGATGCCAATGACCTGGCAACAACAACAATGGCAAATGATGAACTAGAAATACATTGATGACTGGAAGAAGGAAGGCTGAGTGGCTCTGATCAGCCTTTCAGTTCTAATTCACAACCTTAAACAGGGCATGGAGGGAAGCACTGGGACCAAATACAAGGCAGGGAATAAAAGTGGGAAAAACTAATCTCCTCTTCATTACTCATTTGAGTGCTAAATGAAGTAGTGCATCTTGTCCTTCTACCTTACACATTACCAATAACAAAGACAGGTTATAACTGATAATAATTTCTGTAAAATGGAGGCAAGAAGGATGATCTTCACTTCTTTGATGTTATTAAGGCAGGGTTTATTATCACTCAACACAGCATAATTGAGGCTGGAAGGTCATATGGTTTAACCCTCTGCTCACGGTAGGTCTAACCCCAAAGTTAGATCAGGTTGTTCACAACCTCATCCAAGTCAAGGTCTGAATTTCTGAAAAGTTGAAGACACAAATTATGCATATTTATTTTTAACCCTTCTCCTTAATGAACACCTTAATTCAACTCATTGAAAACTCTATATTAAAAGGCTTAAACTGGAAAAGATTAGATTAAGTCAAGAAGACCAAATGAGAATCTGTTGTATTTTGGTTTTTCTGCAAAACCTTAATTCTTTTAGTATCAGGAAACAGCTTTCAGTTACCGACCAGGTGTTGTCTCACAGCTCCCACTTTCACTCTACCTGCTAAGCTCATTCAATGCATAAGATGAATACACAAAGAGAGAAAAATATTTTCACATAAGTAAATTATGTCTGATATTTTCTCACTATCAAGGGAAATGTAATAACTTCTGCTGTCCGAGCTAATTTATTTCATTAAAGTTGTTCTACTTAATAAACAATAGTCAAATATGGAAGCCTTCATTTGCTGCTCATTCTATAAAATAAAAAAGTGAGGCCTTTTCAATGAATTTAAAAGGGACATGTTTATTTCCTTTTTATTTCTACCACTCATATTCCAGATATATTTATATACACACACACATAAAAATATGTATATATTGCATATGTGTGTGCAAGAAAGACTACAAACATCAGAATTATCTTACAAAAATAAAGGAAAATAAGCAGTAAATATATATATAAATATAGATATATAAATATATTAGCAGAAGCAAACATCAGGAGAATTAATGAAAACATTGTGTTCAATCACTCTGGTATAAAGAACACTGCTTTACTTATGCCATGGAGAAATGGTCCACTCGTATTTGAAGGAATACCTATCAATTAATCAAAGTTCAGAAGATCCTAAATACAACTAGGAACAGTAGTTGTCTTTCTTTGCCTTTCCATTTTGACTCACAAACATACTGGAGCTATTTTAAGCCAGAGCATTCATTTCAAGAATAATAGCCCTGATTTTGTGATCAATAAAACATTTTTAGAGACTTTTTTTTTTTTCTGGTAACTTCTTGCCATTGCTGACCAATAAGTTTGCTGTATTTTTACTTCCCCTAGTCTGTGGACCTCTTAGGAGCTTGTTCTTTATTCTTGAGTGTATTTTTTTCCAGCTGCCCCATTACTGAGTCTATGCATTAATTTTTCTTCAGTGCTATGGACAGCCTTTATCATTACCGGCTATGTGAACCTATATCAAAGTGACAGCAACTTAAAACAATTAGTACTTCTTTCTTGAAAATAAGAAACGAATTTCAAACCATCTCCTACCCAGCTGGCAATTACAGTTACAACCTCCAACTGTCTTTAATTTCTGTAACCTGTGGTATGTTTAATGGTTACAGAATAAAATCAAACAAATAAAACCTAGCAACCATGTGTTCAGAAAATAAAATTGGTTTTGAGAACACATGCAATATAAATAGGTGATAGACCCATTTGGGTGTCAAACATGTCCATTAAATGCATTAAGACTTATAAACCTGCTGTAAAAATCTAATTGAAAGATTTTCATCCTTGCAAGTACCAGAAAGATATATAGCATACAACTTGTACTAGTACTAATTAATCTATGCTGTGCTCCAAATTGTTATTTTCACAATAGTTTGAGTTATTAGAAAGTCTCCTCAATTATGAGCAAAGAACTGAAATGAAATCATTTAACTTTGTTTCTTTTCTGCTCACAAATTATACATAAAGGGGCAGCTTGCCTGTTTTATTTCTTCTCACTGACCACCTGCCATCGTTGCCCACTGGATTTTGTACAAATTTTTCTTTCTCAGTGGTGCCCTTTACTTCTGTTCAACAGGACCACATGAATTATTTGTGGCTCACTCTTCAGCCTGTGGAATATACACATAAATGCTAATAGTCTTCAAGGGAATACGTGTTCATTTTACAGAGAAGAAAGGTCTGGAGGAACTGCTGGGGCTTGTCTCATGGTCAGCATGATCAGGAAAGCTTCAAATGGAGCCGGGTGTCAATTTGCTTGATGGGTTAGCCAGTACCTACACTGCTTCTCCCCCCAATATGTTCACTACAGGCTGTTCTCTGTGTCCCATGGTGCAAGGGATGTCATTCTTCTGGGCTAACCCTGCATCCCCCCCTGCATATGATCATGATCATATGGATATGGGAACACCAAATACATGGAATCTTAAAACATGGCGTGTTCCTTTTTGCACAAGTAGAGCATGTTGTTTTCCTTTGGATCCTCAGATCATAAGAGCTTTATGTATTTCCATATGACTATCAGAGGTCAAAATACTTGAAGGTCTTCTGGCTGAGGAAGAAAAAAATGCTGTACCATACCTTTAGTGAATACTACTTTTAGAGTTATCTAGCTTTGCAAGCAACTAAGTACTTCTGCATACCTGTTAGCTCTAAGGAATATAATTCGCTCTGTGCTCCACACACTATTAAATATATGCAGCCTGTGAGTGTTCATTCTGATATATCCATGTCCCACAGATATGACATGTCTGTGTTGCATTATCTTTACCACTCACCAGAGACATTAATTGAATGTGATTCTGGAGTGCTGTTTATGCAAAAGAAAGTTACCTACTCTAGTTTTGGTACCAGGTGATAATCTGTAGGTATTAGGTATATAGTCTGACACGTGGCTCTATTGCTACACTTGGAGTCCTATTCTTTTATGGGCTGAGCAATTAAGTAATTCAGATTAATTACTCAAATATTAACACCAAAACCAGATACTCCTACACAACAGATATGTCAGATGCTTCAGTCCTTAGTATTACCATGAGCATTTCTGCTCACCACCCATCCCACAAGTTGTCATTTCTGACAGCACGGGCAGCTCTTTGCCTAAAGGTATGTTGAACAACATATCATAACCCTCTGAATGTCTGCAGTCCCAAAAACAGGCTTCCTTTAAGAGAATATTTTCAGTTCTTAACACCTCAAATTTCCTTTGATATATGCTTGTTAACTTTGCCTGTTTCACTGCATGATTTTACATTTCAAGAACAAACCAGTTTTCCAATTTCTTTGTTTCCTAAACGTGGAGGTGCTGAACGCATCAGAATCATTTGATGCTGCCAGTATATATTAATGACAAAAATATTTACATTTCTTAATAATGGAAACATATTCACATTTAACACATTAACCTGTTAGAGGCTAAGCAACTTTCTTACTGAACTCACAAATGCAAGCTCCAAAGACTATTTAAAGAAATGGTAATGATTTCATCATAACTATATCAATTTAAAGATTCTTCAAGAATCAAGACTAAAGTTGCTTGGATTTATGTAAAGCTGAATTTCATCTCTGTTAAACATTGATGAAGCTGAAAGCAGAGTAAACATTTTACAGCTATTCAGTGAATATTGTAGTGCAAGTATATGAAACAAGTATATTCAGAGATACTGTGTCACAGGTTTAGACTACACTTTTGCAACTAAGGATTTTACTTACAAAGTTATTGACCCAATGAAAGAAAGACAATAATTTAATTTAGGGTGTAGCCAAGCATAAAAGAGATATATTTTCATCTCAAAATTTCAGAAAAAGGGATGTATAAAAATACACTTAATAGGGCCATCAGTTCTCTCTCTTTCCTATCCAAATGGCAGCCGCCACTATTTATGGTTCTCCAAATACGCATCAAACAGGACAGTGCTTTGAAAAACTCCACTCAAGTTTCTGCATTTAACTGGGTTTTTTTGTTTGTGTAGAAATAACCCATGTTTTCCTCCCCTAGACATCTCAGGTTTTCCCTTGAACTGATAAACAAAAGATCATCACTAACTCTTAATGAAGAGTGTCCCTACATATGGGAAGGGAGTTGGAAGTAGGTGATCTTTAAGAGCCCTTCCAACTCTATGAAGTCAGGAGGAACTTCCATTTTGGAAAAGAAACCCCACAGTTTGTCAACAGTATACTTCTGATAATATGGATTAAAACGTTGTTAAAACTCAGTACTAGTCATCATATATAACTTGTTTTCTTTTTAGTAGTTTTTGAGTGTTTAATTGATATGATAGTTAAAAATAAAAACAGGTCAAAGAGCGCAAGAGGGAAAATCTTCATTTAGGTAAAAATTTATGGGTGAATAAAACCCAAGAATGTGAGTAAAGTGACATTTTCTGCCATGAAAAGAAATCACAAAGTTCTTAATGGACCTGGTTGAGAACGCTTGTTGTTCAACAAATTTATAAATAAGCTAGAAAAGGACACAAAGTGTAGGGACAAAGGCTGCAGCCCAGCTGAAAGGAATTGCAGAAGGACTTCATGAGACTGGAACAAAATGTGTGGTAAAATTCAATGTAAACAAATATAAAGTAATACACATAGAAAAAACCATTTTGGACTTCACATAAAATGATGGTTTCTTGTACTCACCATCACCTTGCAGAAGTGAGGTTATCTCTGATAACCCTGTTAACAGCATGGATTATGATTGATTGGATAGCAAGTGGCATGAAAAGGTCAGTTCACTGCTTGGTAGTTGTCAGAAAAGTGAAGGGGATGCCAGAAAACAATAATAGAGAGCAAACAAGAAAACATTAATATGTCACTGGTATAAATCCATGGTTATCTTGTATCTTGAAATGTTGCATTGCATACTGTGATATTTCAAAAGGGGGATAGAGAACTGGAAAGCTTCACAAGAGCACAGCCACTGCTGTGGCTTCTGTGAATGATTATTCTGGGACACTGCATGTTGGACCAGTGACATCTGAGATGAGTTATGACAATGATCTGTAGGATAATATCTGGCACGGTGAAATTGGAGAGAATTCAGCGGTTCAAAACCTTGAGAGCATCACATGAAGGAAGGAGAAAACATGCTCAAAACGAACACAGGTTCTTCATGCAAAGAGCTGCTGAGACATAGAGCTGTTGGCTGAAATATATTATAGATGTCTAACAGTTGCATGCATTGAAAAGTAAATGGGCAGAAAAAACCTATTTCTGATTACAAAGTCTGTCAGCAGAAAACAGCTGAAGGCAGGGAGGGTGTTCATTTGCTATTTGTTATGCTTGCATCCGATTTTACCCTTGTTTGAAATAGGATACCTAGTTAGATGGTCTTAGGTCACATCTGATACAGAATACTGTTCTAAGGCATGGCAAAAAGTGTGAGTCATGTCTCTGAATTAGCTGTAAGAGATTCACAGACTAGCATCTGAATTATGCTTTTTCTCTCTGAATAATGAAGCTCAAGTGAGTGATTTTCAAGATACATTTTTTAAGCCTCAGCAATTCAAAATATTCCTTTTATTTTACAAAACCAGTAAATTATTATTATTTCAATTAAATATTTGATCAATTATTATTATTTATTATATTATTATCTCTTTAAAAAGGGTGTTGGTATATGTGTGCTATAGAGGCCTGCTTTGTCAGATTTGGCACCTGCCCACCTGGCCCTTTTCAGCAAAGCAAGAGACATTACGCAGCCCCCCAAGTTCCCTAAATATGTCCTTGGTGAGATGTTTCTGCTTTGTTTGGCTTTGATCCTTCCAAGAGAAGCATACTTTCTCTTTTCAACCACATATGTTTTGTTCCTATTACTTTTCTTTCAATAGAAGAAGAGAAACAAGAATGTGGCTAGATTTAGAGCTTGTTATTTGGGGCACCATCTATAAACAAAACTTCACAATTTCACATACAGTTTTAGCTAATCTTAACAATTTATTACGTGTCTGGCTGCTTATCACCTCTCACAATCTCAATAGAAGTCACCAATTAAGGATGCAGTGTTCACAAGAACCCTTTTGTTTTTCAGGATTTCCCTCACTGCTGGATACTGTTGATGGCTCTTTCCACAATTTAATTTTTCTTGGAGTTAGATTTTGGGGTAAAAATTGTATAAGTTTCTGAAATTTCTGTGTAAACCTAGCTGTCTCAGGTATTTAACAGGGATCCCCTCTCTGCTAGGGAAGTGAACTACAGATATGGTATTGGGAATTAGCCCTGAGGCTTGAGCAACTTGTGCAGGGATGCAAGTTGCTGCCAAAGAAGTGCTGAGGTACTCAGGTTTTAGATACGCATTGCTTACACATGCACTCTTTCAGCTTCTGATCCTGATGTGTTGCTTGCTACCTCTGTGCAGATATCACATGGTAGTAATGGGTTGTTAGCATAAGCACTGTGTGATCAATCTGGACACATATATGCAAAGAGACATATCCCAAAACCATTCTTAGAAGTTGATGTAAAAATATATCATGCAAAGTCAATGAATCAGTTATAATTCAAAACCCTGGTGGGGTCTCCTGCCCTAAGGACTGACTGCACTACATGCCTCTCTGAGTCTCTGCTCCTTTTTGGCTCTGGCTTGGCCTAAAGGCCACCCATCACATCTGACACACCTGCAGGTCTCAGGGACAGAATGGCCTCCTCTTTCCACAGGTTTTGAATGTGAAAGAGACAGGAGCCACATGAGGCATCCTTCCTCTCTGCTGCTCTGTCACAGCCTTTTTTAAAAATAAATAAAGTGTGCTTACGATGAAACATAGCTATTGAGACAGGTGTAGTATCTGTCACACTCAAAATGAGCCATAAATCAGAAAAGTCAGGAAGGAAAATTTGATAAGATTTTGGAAGTGATAGTAGAAGAACATGTTATTTTCAATGGCTGAAAAAGACCTTACTCTATTTTAATAGCAGCTGTTGACATTTTAATCTGTGTTTTTATGTACATGGTCAAAACATGTATATGGGTAAAACAAGAGGAACTAGAACTTCAGATCATAGGCTAGCGTAGTTACATCTATGGTTAAAAAAAGTAAAAAAAAAAAGAAAGAAAGAACATGACTGTAACACCAACAGACAAAGTGAACAATTTGTTATAACATGATTCCATGTAGCTCATTGCCCCAGTGAGAAACCTTATGCTTCAACAATATTTCTATATGAATTTTGCCTACTTAGTGTTGAGCTCTTTGGCAGATTATTATAATGCTTTCCAAGGTTATTAATCTGTGGTACAGATACTATTAACAGGCATTTTGAAATTGGAAAAGGAAACATTATATACACTGTCGTTTGACAGAAAAAAATCTTAAGGCTCTATTGGAGGTATTATAACCTATGGATTTACAAATTACTAGGGTTTTCTTTAACTAGACCTTAACCTCTCACTGCCTGCCTTACTGACAGACAAGAGAGACATTACCTGCCATAGAAGTGTTGGAATTTTAACTGTGTCTATTTCTTTATTGGGACTCTTGTATAGGTTATTTTTTAACCTGCTTAGATAGGTACAATAATACAGGGGTCATCACAACTTATATACCAGAAGCTTATGGGGTGCCCCTCGGTAGGGGGAATAAAAGGCTCTTTAATTTAATATCTATATGGCCCATCTTATTAAGCTGTATTTCTTTCTATCTACTACTTCAAGTCCTATTCTTATCTCAGTTACCCATATAAACCTTAGGAGTCATCTCACTAAATATATTGGAATTTTCAGGCATTTATGTCAATGGAAGAAAAAAAGAATTTTTCTCCTACTTTTCAGATCATTGGCACTAAGAAATATAATGACTTCTGTGGTGCTGTAATATTCTGTCATGTCAATGAAATTACTATTTATGGTACATTAAGAATAGTTTCCTTATAGAATAAGCAGAGGATAAAAGTAGTGGGCATACACAGTGATCCACTTTTCTAGATGAAATAACTTAGCTACTTTTCTTCATAAGACATCAAAAAAACCAGTAGTATTGTATATTTTAGTACATCAAAGTACTAATATTTTTCCTGTCTCTATCCAAAAAGAAGCTCTTTCAGCATAGCTTTTTATTTTGTATTTCTGACAAGTAATTAACTACGTGAAGAATTTAATAGAAACTAATTGTTTTTATGTCTTTTTCTTGGGTTGCAAAAACATCGTAGCTATTAACAGCCCATAAGCCTGCAACACTGACCAGTAATCACTGCTATTTCACTGTTATCCATTTCCTTTAGCATTTCAGTCTGAATCATACAAGCTTTCCAGGACCTACTTTAGGCCTTCCTTCCAGACTGAAAGTATCCCAGAATGTTCAACAAGGCTCTTGGAATACCTGAAAATCATTTCAAAAAGGTCAGAAATTTAGAATTTTTAAATAGCAACTGGTTTTGAAAAGTTAAGTCAAAAAAGTCTGTATTTCCCACGTAAAATTACATTCTTCCTGAGTAGCAGCAGAGACAGGGAATTCTAGTCAATATAGTCGCCTACTTTTTATCACTTTAAAATTCATATAATTTTAATATAAGTAAAATTGCAACCATTTTATTCTTTTACTTGAGATTATGCTCAACAAGAAATGCAGCATCTACCATCATAGTCCAACTGTACATCTTTGCTAGAGGGGCTTAGTGGGAGCTTATGTGGCCATGACACCAAGCCTATAATGAAATGAGCTCCTCAGGTGGTGGGAATCTGCATGAACTCTGTTGTTCAAGTGGAGATAGACAAATTTACATCAGTTGAGAGTCTGGCCTATATCTTTTTGTGTCCTTTTGATTTCTTTTTCTCCCACTGTTACTATTTCCGCTCTGACATGTGCACGTTTTATCTTTACGACAATAGTGTGAACTGAATTGTGATGAACAATGCACAGATCCTGTCCAAGCAGTCTTTCCTTCTGATTTATGATCACATTTTCTTCTGAATATTCATCCAAGATTTTTGACAGTGAGGTCAGGTCAAAAGTTGAGGAATGAGTATTTTGACTTATATAGTGTAATGAACTAAGGTCAATTTTGTATTTTAAATAACCTGCAGAATAATAATTTTCTCTTTCAAGCTCAGGTTTTCTACTTTTTGTCACAAAAGTAGCTAACTACTCTGTTTTAATCAATATAATATGCTTTTTCTGGTTGATAAATTACCTCAATAATGCTGTAATTCTTTCAGCATTGAACAAATGGGCAACTCCTTCATTATGCTAGGCATACAGAGAACACACTAAATGCATTAGTAATCATAGTCAGGAAACAGAAATCTTATATCAGTTTTTTGCTGCATGATCTATGCTGGCATAGAAAAATTGACAAGGAAAATGGAGTCTTGCTATAGATTGGTTTAGATTGATACATTCTGTGGTATCTCTTCTGTAGAAGACCTGTATAAACCAGTTCATAATACATATTTTAGATTCAGGAATTAGAAAAGAAAGATAAATCAATAAGGACTGGCAAACAATTGCAAGTGTGCTGATACACCATACTGGTCTTGTAAATAAGGATTCATCTTTGGTAGAATTTTTTTCAGAAATGCACTTGTTCTTTGAAATTTACCCCAAGATATGTAAACCAAAACCCATAAACAACACTGTTTTGAAGATTATATGTTATGATATTTATATATTTACAAATAAGGAAGAATATTTTTTACAATGAGTGTGGCAAGAAAATGAAACCTCAGATTGCCCAGAAAGGGAGTAGATGCCCCATCCCTCAAAACATTTAAGGTCGGATTGGATGGAGCTTTGAGCAACCTGATCTAATTAAAGATCTCCCTGCTCATTGCTGGGAGGTTGGACTACATGGCCTTTAAAAGTCCCTTCCAATCCAAACTATACTATATGTCTATGATTAGAGTATGTAACCCTTATATTTTTCACCAAGTGAATACTTTCTGCTTTTTGAGAGTATTGGGCAACAGAGGATGTTTCTTTGTGATAGGAAAAAGGATCCTTTTTGAGCTGGAAGAAGAGGAAAGTTTCACTTCATGAGGGCAGGAAAAAGGTCGCCAATATAGGGGAAAAAAGAAAAAGCTATATTCTGAGACTGGACAAAGAAATCTGCTTGGTCAAATTCTCCTCATATTGCACTAATATTCCGCCCCACTATAGCACTGCTCAGACATAAGTGATGAAACAGTCTTGCAAAAACATAGTGGTCCAATTTTCATAAAAATTAAAAGCTGCAGAAGTCACAAGTGTGGTTCCCTATGTATACAGCTTTCCTCTGGTACTTATTACACCATGCAGCATCAAAGTGCAATTGTTATAAGCTGCTAACTGTGCAAGACAGTCCTCAGCTGTGGTCTCCACAGCATAGAAGCAATAGCTTGAAATGGAACATGAGACATGAGTGTGTGCTGGCAATGTCACGTTGGCTGTTTCACTGTACCATTTCATTGGTTATAGTCATATTTTATCCACAAATGAAGATCTTGTATGACAAGTGTCATGGTTTAACACAGCTTGAGTTTTAGTTAAGGAGGGCTCCATCAACCACAGAAGTGATTCTTTTGCAAAAAAGTGCTTACAGCTTCCTCTAAACTCGATAGAATCAATCAACTGGCTAGTTTGAATATTGGCAACTTTGTAAGCCACTTAAGAAGCTTGACACGCCTCTGTGATCCACATTTAAGATCATGTGACCAACAGCAAGGGGCAAATTTTAGCTGCAAGGCCCGGGTGAGATTAACTTCCTTAGTGGTGTAAGATTCCTCCAGAACAGATGAAGCCTGCGGACATCAATCCTCCCAGGTCACAGGAAAGGGAAAGGTGAAGGCACGGGAAGAAAACACCATAAAGACACCAAAGTCAGTGAAGAAGGAAGAGCTGAAACCCCGAGAGAGAAGAAAGAGGAGATGCTTCAAATCTAGAAGCTGAAATTCTATTGGTGGTGATGGACTATGATACATCAGAGTACCCGTTGTAATTTCATGACAGCATGGGGGGGTAGAGCATTCAAACTGCAATCATGAGCAAAAGTATCTGTGCTGAAATAAGCAAATGCTGAAGTAGCTGTGATTTGATGAGAAGCTTGAACAGAGAGCGGTGAAAGTGTTGATGAAGACCCTTGCTCCCAGGGAAGAAGACCTCTGTTCCTAGAGATGAAGATGCTCCCAGAGATGGGTGAAGAGAACCTTTGTTTCTGAACAGCTCATCCTTAAAATGGATTAATTAGCTAAAGACTGAACCCTCGAAAGCAGTTGTGGGGAAAGCTGTAAGTCAGGGGAAGGGACTCTCACATGTGAGCAGAGAACCATCCCGGGCGGCTGTCTCGCTGTGACATTGAAGCCACGAGAGAACTGTTTCTTGTGGAGATGTTTCCATAGCATGAGCAAGAGAGACTTCTCTCCCTAAGTGAACTTAAAAAGGTTACTATAGAGGTGGTAACCTGACTGAAAATCTCAAGGACTGTCTTTCTACATTGTCAGTGGGAGAAGGGAGATAGGTGGGGGGAAGAGAAATGTTCTGAAGGTTGAGTCTGATTCAGACTTCTTTATTTTTTTTCCTTTTAGTTCTGTTAATAAACTTCTTTGTATTCTTCTAAGTTTTTTGCCTGCTTTGCTTTCTCCTGATTCTTATCTCACAGAAGAAAAAATAAGTAAGTAATGGATATTTCAAACTAAACCACTACAAGAAGTTAGGAAAGAAAATGTTTTCAATCTTATTTCTTTCATCATAGTAATGTAAAGAACTGCCCAACAGAAGCTGTGAAATGTTAAGAGCCAACTTCCACAGAGCATCTGGGAGCTGTCTATTTGAAATTTCCACTGGTAGCAGATTCAAACATGCTTACCACCTAAATTCTTCAATTAAAGCTAAAACAATTGAGGGAAAGAAAACTGTGTCAGTATGTTTGTCATTCACTCCTGGTTTTAGCAGAACTCTCAGAAGAATTTCTCAGAGGAATTTGGTACCAATCCACATTTCTATATCAATTAATGACATCTGTTTGTAGAGATTGTCAACCTTATAAATGAAGACAAGGGAAAAGGAAATCTACCAGGATGAAAAGAGTTGCAGGATGTGGAAAGTGGAATATGCTGTATGACTGACTCTCAAAATGCCCCTTGAAAATGTAATTGCATTGGAGAGCATATCTGCTCATCCAGAGCGTATACAGCTGAATGTGAAGATCAAATGCAAATCCTTTTGAGTCAATCTGAATCTTCAGACTGAGTTGGTCACTTTACTGCTGGACGATATAAGGGAAATAAAGGGTATAAAAAGATGTGAAAACAGAAGATTAGGTGCAAGCGGTGAATTTCTGTTCTTAGCTACAGTCAGTGAGTGTTCTGCTATGCCCTTCAATGCAGTGTGAAATAAGTTGCAAGCATTTAGCTAAATCTAGCAGCAATTACCAAGATTTTTAGCAAAAAATTGAAAAATGTGTGGAATAGAATGAAAGCTGATTTGATGACTACTTTACTTTTTTAACATAAAGCCCACTGTCTCGCATCAAGTGGAACTATCTGAATGGTTTAATGCTTTGCATACAAATATTGCTTTAGTAAATTAATAGAACATAAATATACAGCCTAATTATGATTGACCTGAAAGTGAATTGAATTTTGAATTAAAAAGAAACCTTAAAAATCAGACTTCTTCCTTCAGTCTCAGCTTCACCCATGGGAAGGAGTAAGTTACACCATTTAATGAACTGGGATTTAGGGAGCAGAATGAAGGATGATATCTTTGGTGTTTCATAAATCCATGTGAAGGGGATTTTTTAAAAATATAGCAGTTTCTACAGAAATTAGTCTATTGAAATCAATGGTGTCCCAAATAAATGCAGAATGCAAAGGAGTCAGCTTGAATCCAACATACAAACTATACTCTTGCCTTGGCACAGCACTGAACCATGATAGTGTTGTTCTGATTGCAGTGTGTGTATCAAAATTTGATACAAAGAAGAAAAGAGGATGGAAGTCTTGGCTCAGAATATTGTGGAAGGGATAAACTCGGTAGAAAGAGCATGTACATATAACAAACAGGCAAAACAAATTAAGAAAATCCTTGCTTAGCGCCTAGACACACCCCTGTTAAAAGTACATCAGCATAATGGGGAATGCAATCATCATGTTACTTTGGAAATCTGCTTCATCTGTAACTCCTAGAAATTACTTCTACATTAGGGTCTCTTTTCCTTTGGACGTCCTTACAACCCAAATGACTGTCAGAGTGAGGTGCCTCTGAAAAAGGGGTGTGAAACATCAGTCTGCAACCTTTAGTAGTAATGACTACTGAAGCGAATCAATGCCAAAATATACCACTTTTACATACAAATATTAAAATTTTTCTCCCATCTTTTTCCGCCCTCTGTGACCCAAGGCAGGGGCATATTATGATACATTTTATGAAGAGTTTTACTTGATACACTCTCTCATTTTGTAATAATTCATAACTTTTTCATCACAAAATTAATTACTCTGTTCTGAGATTTCAGAGCTTGAGAATAAAAGCTGAAAAAAAAGTCTGTTTACATATAGGGATGAAAGTTAGTATTTGGCTTTGGTAAGAAGAAAGGGATGATCTGCACAGACCTGCACATCTGTGTTTGTAAATGTCTAATTCATTTGCATAACTGTTTCAAAAATATTTAATTCACAGCTGCTAATAGAAATTTGACTATCAAGGGCAAGCATCTGAAAATGCATTTTTCTTCTAAGATGCACAAGTATAATCTATGCATTTGGCAATTAATTTGGGTTCTGTATCAGACATTTCCCAGATTTGAAAGGCAAAACTCAGGAAAACAAATGAAATGAATCAAAAAATCCAACCAAGTTTAAGCCCAAGGCTGCTTCATGATGGTTTCAAATAAACTTTAATCAAAGTATGAAGAGTAAAAAAGAAAAGTAAGAGACAAAGCCTCAATCTACTCAACCCTACAACAACTAGGAACCCTATGAAAGTGTGGTTTTTCCCCGCTCTGTGGAAGGAAAATAACTTTGTTCCTAATTGTGAATATGTATAGACAGCACACAGAACATATCATATATTGTCATTAGAGCCATCAAATGACTTGGGTTTGCACGAAAGCCAGGAAGGGAAGACTCGTGATAAAACCTGACTCAGTGGTTCTGTACTGCTTGTACAGTGCTAACACACAGGGAATGTGGCCATAAATCACTGTCCCCTTGTCCCCTTATTAAAAAAGAAAAAATCAAAAATTATGCTACCTGTACTTCTTACAGGAGTATAAAGAATTCTTTAGAACAAACCCATTCTGTATAGACATTTCCAAGAAAAGGTGCATGCAAGAATACCCTATTTCTCCCAGTGATTATGACTCCTGGTTAATTTGAATGAATGTCACTGTGGCAGGTGACCAGCAACCAAAGAGGACAAAGTGAGTTGTCTTAATAACTTACCCTAGATCTGAAGTTTGCCATAAATAGTAAGAGTTTGAAGTAACTTGTCTAGTACATTCAAATTCCTTCTAGCTGACAGTCTCTCCTTAAGTCCAGCTGACACAATTTCTTGTTTCTCCTCCCTCATAGCAGTCAAGATCTCATATTCTGATAATGGTGATGACAAAATAACATGATGCATTTTCTGTACCTCATATCAATCTTTCTAGAGTGTTATTCAAATTTCTACTGCAAACCAATCATGTTACAAATGGATGTTTTCTGTGAAAATGGAATATTTAAGGATTTTTCATTTTATGTGGTTTGTTCTGGTGTTCATCTTGTTTTCAATGACTGCAACATTCAATTACTGTGTAGATTAACTGATCATTCTGCAGGACAAAATACAAATACCTGCCATTCTGACTATTTCAGCTAGGTGACTGTGCAATGTGCATTATTTCACAGAACTTGTTATGGTTGGAGGATGTAGGAGTATGGTGGACCAAAAATAAAAACAGGTTAGGCAGTTAATATTCTGCAGATTCATGTGTTTTGTTGCCTTTTCTCAGCAGTCAAGTTTTTCTCCCAAGGAACTTGGAAAATGCTCAGCTAAAGTTTTCTGAAGGTACATGAATTACATCAACTTGCAAAAAGCTAATGGCATCATGCAGTGTGCCTACCTCTTCTCTCCCACACCTTTTCTCCCAAAAGGACACTGCAGCCAGACATTCTCAGTGAACCTGGGATGGGACAATGCTCTCAGCATCAGCTTGGCACTTACACACTACAGTGAAGATGAGTATCCTTGTGAGTTTAACAGAATCTCTTAAACTCACTGTCTAGGTAGAAGAACAAACAAAAAAATGGGAAAGTTTGCTACAGTGTAAGTCCTCCCTCCCAGCATGAATTCTGTGGTACCACAACACTGACATAAAAACCCCCGCGATTGCATCATTTCATTCCTCACATAGCAAACAAAAGTACATTTAGTGCTAAATCTGGGCTTCCTTTCCAGGTCCTCAGTTCAAACACACCTGAGAATGGGATTTTCTTTCCCTTGAAACATTTCAAATACATTGGGCCAAGATGCTGCTTTGCTCTGAATACAAATCAAGTCTGAATATGAAGAGAAAGGGAAGTTTATGACTCTGCAAGAACAGTTTGCTCTCAAGGCAAATAATAAAAATAAAAAGAGGTGCAAGTTATACAACTCGAAACTTAAAATACTCCAAGAGACATCCAGCAGAACAAGATGGGGTCAGATGCCCTTGGTGTAGAGAAATATATCTGAATGGTTGTTAAATATTACCAGTGAGTTAAAAACACAGAAATATTCAGAGTCTGCTAAAAAGCATAGCTAAACAAGACTTTGTTGAGGGATTTTTTCCTTAAAAATTAGGTGACAAAAGAGAGGGGGAAGTTTTTTGTTATGTTTTGGTTTGAATATTATTTCATTTTATTTTATATAAAGGAATTTTTGTAATTTCTAAAGATAAGGTAAAATGATAATTCTTTGTGTGGAAATTCTCATAAAATAAAAATCGAAAGAAAGAAAAACTAGTGTTTTTCTGTTTAATAAACTATTTGACTGTCATCAAACTGAAAAAAAACCCCCACATTCGAGAACTTACACATGGAATATCACTAAACTTGCTTTCAGCAAGTGAAACATGCTATTACATAAAGTATTTTCAAAATGAAACCTAGGAACTATTTATAATCTAAAAATGTACAAATTAGCTATCAATATGACTAAAGCTCTTGGTGACACACCTATGTCACATTCCAACTTCAGCTTCAGGAGACTATATTAATTTGTTTTGTTAAAATGGGAAGGATCATATAATTTCCCAAATACATGGAATGATGCATGTTCTGAACAATAATGCAGCACCAAGACCATGATCCAAGAGGCTTGGTCTCTATGGTTATTTGGTTATTAGCATTGTTATAATTGCCTGTTAACCACTGCTGAGTTCAAACTGTAGGGCTATCTCAACCTTTGGCACCAGCAGAGGTGTGGACTAGAACTATAATAAGCAAGTATTTGTTCAATAAAGTGGGGTCACAGTGTCCTGTAACCCTGTGGAAAGTAAAAGGTTTGGAGAGTGCTTACCATACTCTTCCACTTCTATGGAATGCTAGCAAGTATTTTGAATTTCGACCTTACATTATTTCTCCATAAACATACAGAAAAAAAAAAATCAAAACATGTTCAAATCATGCCTCTCCTAATAAGACCTGTGTTATGTAAGATTTCTTCTGTCAGGGTATATAATGAATACAAGGCAAGAACTTGTTCAGTTTGTTTCAGCACAACCTGCAAATCTTCTTATTTCTAGAATACATTTACCTGATTAAAATCATATGATATTGAGCTTCTTAACTGTTAGAGGCAAATGTTTCTAAAGTAACAGCTGATTTAAAGAAATAAAATAGTCTTCAGAGTCTGTAAAGGAAAATTCTACATCTAACAGGCAGTTTTCTAGAAACTCAAATTTAGTTTACATAGTACAAAAATGGATTGATGATAATTATATGAGTTGTTAGATCCATCTTCACTGTTTATAACCTGCATTACAGCCAATGATAAACTGCTGATGGCAGAACTCAAGATTTTTAGAACTATCTTTTAGCTCTTATCAAAGTTAATACCGTATCACATACATGTAGGAGCACATTTTTATCAGGTCTAGATGTATGAAAATATGCAGACTTTCAAGTGTATCTCTTGGCTAAACTCATCTCTCATACAATACTTTATAATAAATCTTATGTGACTGGTATTTTATGGCTTCTCGTGGGGATATAATTTTCTTTTAAAAATAACTTGAGTCATTCATTTGAAGTTCCTTGGGGAAAGTGATGCAGTAATCAAAGTGTGGTAACAGTGACTTTCCTCTCAGGGTTTGGCAAAGAAAATAAAGTAAGATTTTGTAGTAGCTGAATAGAAGGTTGGTTTTAGATACTGGAAAAATAATAACTGCCTAGCCTGTGTTGGGTGAAAAGCACACTGAGTAACAGATGCAATAAGACAGAAAAATTGCCTTCGGGTTGCACTTGTAATGATAAAAGACTGGACTGAAACCTTCTGATGTACATGGAAGGCTGCTTTAAAATTCAGATGACTTAAGATCAAATTAGTCTATATTTGCAGAATAGAATACTCCTGAGTGAGAACAGTGCACAAACCATGCAACAGAGTATATCATACTGGGCTCTCTTTTCTTGTACTTCTCTTATTATAAGTGCAAAGTCAGGTGGGGACATTTACCTTCGAGGTCATTGAGAGCTGATAGATAAAATGTGGGTCTCTTCTCACAGGAGAATGAATTGAGTGGAGATAGGGGCTTTTTGATACTGCAGTGTTTTGAAGTGCTAGGAGATTGATAAGACTGTAGGCAAAAGAGGGACACTAGACTCCTGTTCAAGTGTTGCTTCTATATAGTTGGAATTTGGTTTTGATTGTTTTCACCATAATCCTGGTGGGGTTTCATCGTGGTTTTTTTAATATTTTGAGAACAATTTTTAAGAAAATACTGCTTTGAAATTGTGTATTGTGTATTGTGTAATAAATGTCTCGATTATGCCTCATGTCTCACTTTCTGCTCTGGAGTTATGACTGCAGAATCCAGATGCTCTGGAGAACTCCAGACTCTGGTGCATTTGTCAAAATAGGAAGTGCTTCTTTTCAGAGAGCTTGGATATATAATGCTATCTGTGCACCAAAACTGCCCTGGCTGCATTATCACACTTCTCTTTCTTGCTGAAGTGAGAATATATTTTTCAACATGGACCTAAGTCAAGTAATTCTAATATCTGAATTGTACTGGAGTCTAAATATATAATGGAATCAAAGAATGACCAAGGTTGGAAGAAGCCTTTTAAGATTAGAAGTCCAACCATCAACCCAGCACTGCCACTGCCTTAAACCAATAAACTGTATCATAAATAGTGAATAAAGAGTGAATTTTTGTCCATGCTGCATCAAAGGATCTGTCATAATTCCTTTCTTTAATTTCTTTGTTATAGTTTAAGAAAAAGTCAGTGAAATGGTCTGACTTTGGTAAAAACTGTTGTAAACACAGGGTAGAAATGATGTGGTAGGATAGAAGAGGCAGAGGGTGACTTGCAGCAAAGATCTGGGAAACTGCATTTTGAACAGACTGTTGAGAAAAGCAACGAACAGAGGTACAGTCAAGCCTCAGAGGAGATGGAAGATCTGGGTTTACATAGAATTTGCTGCAAACCAGAAAGCCCTTGAGCTGAATGAAAACAAGTCTGAACAGAAAAATTTGTCCAGCAGAAGCACAACAGGAGACAGGCATAGCAACCCATCCAAATCCTTCTTCATCTGTTTTCTTTCATAGTTATTTCAATGATGTCTATTTAAAAATAGTACAGATTACAGTTTCACATCTAATTTTAATAAAATTTGGTTTTTGAATGTAAAGGGATTATTTATTTATTTATTTATTTTAGTTTCAAAAGGATATGGCTTTAATGCTAGAAGCCCAGAAGAATTCCTTCATAGAAAGAAATACTAAGCATGATCTGTGATATCCAATGAAAAAAAAAATAATCTTCCTTTCCCTGTACTGTCTTTAGATTCAAAATTCCTGGATTTCAAGTAGATTTTGCCATATTTTCATGATAGTGACTTTATTCAGGAGTTTCTCTTGCATGGCTTTTTCAATATTTCTGCTGTTTAACCTGAAACTCCATTCATCAGTCTAAGCCAGGATTTATTGTCTTTAAAAACAAGGATTTTTTTACAATTTTTCATGTCCAACACTTCCTCTTGTGTTTACAATTAAAGACACATGCCAAGATATTCCGATTATCTTGGCTCAGGTGTTCATCCTCTAGAAAACTTGTGTTACTCTGGTTTTGCTCCTCAGGATACCACCAGCATCAAGGGTGTGACTGAATGTCTATTCAAAAACACAGAGAGCAGCCTAAATTACACAAAAAGTTACCAGATTGTGGAGGGTACCTTTGAATCAACAACCACCTCCCTTGCTGGTATCCAAATTTTATAACATAACATAACATAACATAACATAACAGCAAATGTTTTGGTATTGATATGAATTAACTGCCTGTGCACTTCTAACCTAGCTTTTATCTTCAAAACTCTAGATATGTAAAGGAAGAGACCTCTTGAAAAGATACCCATAATCTACACGTATTTTCTTGCATAGGTTGCATTATTTTCTCTTACCAAGGAAAAAATCAAAGATATTATTGTTGCCTTCAAGATGCAGTAATTTTGCCTTATGTAGCTATGCATAGTTGGCAACCCAGGCCTACTTTCAATGCTTTATTTGAGGGATCAGAATTCAAACTTAATATCCCTTTTTTTTTCACTCTTGATGTGAAGAGATTTATATTAGAGTATCACACATAACTTACTATTTACTTTTGCTCTGGTGGCATTCCACAATTCAAGAAGCAAAAAGATGGATGTCTTGTGGCCTTGAAGAACTCCTTGTGTAGCTGAAAGTTGAGCTGATCATTCCAGAACTGCCCTAAGCACCAGACAGGATGCTTTGGATTCATTGTAATAGGAAATTACTTTATTTGGTATGATTCAGTTGAAACAAATAGTTTGCCCATCTCTGCATTAAATTCTTAGGAAGCATTTATTAGTGAAAAGTGCTTGTCCCTTGAGTGGAATATGCTGTCCATAATTCTGGAGCTTGGTAGTTCTCTGCACTGGACTTGGCAAAGCACACATCAAATGAACTAAATTGGTTAGCTAAAAAGTGCGTCAGTAAGCAATATTCTCTATTCTTTTTATAATGTAAGCTGTGATTTCTGTATTATCTACTTTTTCCCTGACCTTCATGTATTGCTTGTCTTTTTTAGAACATAAGCTGTTTTAGCCAGGCTCTATGCATTTCTCTATGCATGGCCAGCAATGAATGCATTATAGATACAAGGTCTTTATAAATGCCAGATGACATCTTTAGCTTTCATTTCTGTTAATGCTTTCTTCTTGCTGATGATCGCAATGTCAGAACTCTAATGTAATTTGGAGGAAGGATTTTTTTCCTTTTTTCCCCCTACATTTTTTTTTTTTTTTTAATCTTTTGACTGGTTGGTGTTTGGATGAAGTTATTTGGTGGGGTTTTCTGGTAGTCTTTTTGGTCTTTTCCTTTTGCTCTTAGTGAACAGCTTGAATAAGGTCATGTCTTTTAGCAAAGTGTTATATCAGTAGTTCAGTATATGTGCATATACTGGTCTAAGATGTCTTCAAAGTATTAGAAAAAGCCTCGTGACAAAACTAAAAAAAATTCTCTGATCTCTACTTTTTCCTCGCTTAACAGGCAATACCAAAACAGTACGTTTAGAGGTAGAGCTCAGTTTTACTGAAAGCCCATTGAAAAGTTTCATAAAAGCTTTTGGGTTTGGTTGCTGACAGACCAGATATTGGATGTTTCTCTTCTAGCTAATCTGTTACCAATCTTTCAGATGTAGTGTCAAAAAACTCTTTAAAAGCAATGTTTCTGTCACTTCCATTGTTCATTTCAGCATTCAAAAGGCTGGATAAATGTTACAGAGTATAATGGACATGCCATTTATTAGCATTTAAAGTGAAAAAATTGCATATCCCATACTTTCTATTGTCAAATACTTTAGGAGAAAAGGAAATTATTGTTCAACAAAGAAAAAGACCTAATTTGTATCTAATTCATAACCTAGTACATCAAATATATTTCTGCAAAAATGGTACCTTGTGTCACCTACTGAATTGGATTTGTCAGGTGCTGGACTGACTATAAGTCAGTTATGTCCTCCACAGCATCACATACATCCTTGTTAGTAGCAAATAAATCTCCTACTGAATTGAATATATCTCTAGTTTAGGAAGACCCACAATAAACTGACTGTGTCTCTGGTTGGATGTAGAGTTGGATGTGTTTGTTAGAGGTGCACATTCCTGGTAAATTAAATGTTTGATTTACATCTAACATAACTTTTCTTGAAATATCCATGTTAAGAACAGGACCAATTGTATGAGCAGCTGAAATACATGCATCAACTTACTGCAGCACTCAGATCCACTTTCTAGGAGACACCAGTCATGTGAATGGGGTGAAATCACTGGCAGAAAAAGTTTAGGTCAGCAACAGCTCTATAGCAAGAACCATTAGTTATAGCTGACAATGTGGCTTTAGATGTACAACAGTTTGGCAGGGGGTTCAGGTGTGCAGAGAGCAAGATTCATCAACATGAGAAAAAAAGACAGTAGAGGAGACAACTCTTTCATGTGTACTTGCTTTTGTCTAGATCTTTGATAAAAGACTTCAGTTCTGCAGAGCTTGTCTCTACTTTAAATTTTGCTGCTTTCTTTATGATTGTGTCTCTTTGCATTATTTTACGTAATGCTCAAGGTATGGGAATAGATACAAACAAAACATCCAAACTCTGATTCCTGGGCCAGGAAATGTTTCCAACCTTGTTACTTTGGTTGGCCATCTGCATTTTAAGTAACCTGGAAAAGTGATATGCATTGGAAATGACCGTGTTTTATTTAAAAGGAAGCTTTCAGTACAAGAAGGGGAAAAAATCTGCTACCAGAAAAAAAGTGCTTCCCTAGGAAAAATAACTAACAAAGAGAATAATTATCTCTTTCCCTGAGGAGTTGGAATGGCATTTCCTCTGTGCAGAACTGCAGGTGAGCTCTGCCCAGAGTATAAGTATTGTTGAAAACCAGGTTGAGGTGAAATCATGCAGACGGGGGGGAACAGTAGATCTCCAGATGAATGCAATTAGTGTGCCAGAGGCTTGTGAATACAAACCATGGTAAGTGAAGAAGAAAAGCTAAGGCAACAGTTGGTATGGAGTGACATGCATGGGGTAGCCTTTACCAGAAATCAATGACATACAGTGTTTCCAGGGTGAGTATCTATTGAAAATGTTTTAGAAGCAATAATAATAATTAGCGCTTTCTTAAAGAAACGACAAACCTGCCCATTATCACTGCCTAGCACAGGACATACAGCATGAGTTGCATGAGATATGGATACTGAATAAATGTATTTTTACTTCCTACCCTGGACATACAGCAGTTCAGCTATTACTGCAAATCTTGAATATTATTGTCCTATTTTATCCCTCTTTAAGAATGGCAGGCTGGAAGACCCATAACCCTATAGTATATATAATCTATAATATCTTTTTAATTTTCCCTGATGTCCCACTCTTTAACTACCTAGCCTCCTCTTTTATCTGCAGATATTCAGCTGTGTTTCACTCCCTATACTGATGTAACTGGGTGTGGTAAATTATTGGAGATTTCCTAATGAGATATTTAAGTTCTAGAAATAAAAGAATTTTTTTTTTTACTTCACTGCAAAACTTTTTATATGGAAAATAAATTAATATATTTTTAGAAGACATTCAGGATAGACTTTGTTTCATAATCCTTGCAAAATCCATGATGGCATTTCTCTTTCATTGTTATTTTTCTTAATTGAAAAGCTATTTATAGAAGGCTAGAAAGAATCCTGAAATTTGAGCAAAGATATTTGAAGATTATCCTAACATTTTCCATAATTTTCCATAATTCCATGCTAGATTTGAACTCCATCTCTCAACAGGAATGGAGAGTATTCTTATTCTATTTTGTGATATTCTTCTGAATTTTAAGGTAGGGTTTTTTCAAGGAATAGTTGTTTTTTCCTTAAATCACCTTGTGCTGAAATCATTGATGCTTGAAAGTGGTACAAATGAAATTTTTTATTTAACAGAGACCCTTCAAGCTGTAACTGCTCTCCCGGGTTCAGCAGAGTTTTTCTTCTGTTCTTGCAAAATCTCATCTAATATAAATTGTAAAGTTCAAATTCTGCTGAGTTTGTAAGTAGCTTGTCACTGATGGGGACCTCAGACACATAAGGAGCTGCAATTTATCTGTCTGCAATGTTTGTGATGCAGGCTACAAGCTCCTGCTACCCTTATTCTGCATTTTTCAACACTAACACAAATTAAAAGGAAGTGGGGCTTTTATTGTTATAAGGAATTGCCAGCTCCAACTCTATAGCTTTCCTTCAGGTCCAAAAGCTATTTCTAACTTCAAGGACAAAAGACTGCACTTGATAGCATATCTGATCCAACACCAGGTGATGCTTTGCCTTGTACCACCGGAACTATGATACCATGTACAGCAGAAATCAGTTCCCATTTGAAATTAATCTCCTCTCTCATTGTCCTGGTACCTGCATATATTTTTCATGCGATAACGATTTTTCTCGCAGTACTACTTTCCTACACAATGTACCTCTGCAAATAAAATAGGATTTTCTGCCCTGACCCAATATTTTTCCCCAAATTGTACAAATTAAGATCTGGCTAAGCAGCACACAGAGGTGGGAGAAGATTAGGGAGATGATAAGCCAAGTTTCAAAGTCACTATATATATTATATTTGCACCTTCTATGACTATCATATATGTGCCAGTCACTGTACATAAGTCCACGGAGATATGTCTGTGCAGATAAACTGTCTCATGTATGTATAATTTTAGGTATTTAGGCTCGTAAAATGAATACATACAAAGCCTTGGAATTCAACCTACTACACATGCTTTTTAAAATCAACATAAATCCTATAAGTATATATTATCAAGCTTGTCCCTTAATTTTTGCCTAAATATGCAAACTTATGAGCAAAATAATATATTTAGAAGAATATTTGTAATCTATTTAGTTTCTTGATTAATTCTCTGTCATAAATTTGAATCTCTGATGGATTTAGTCTTTCAAAGTAATATTTCTTTAATAATTATCTAAAATATGCTCAGGTAATCTTTCCATGCACAGGAAAAGGTATAAATAGGACTTTCTCTTTATAGACCTGTGTTGTGATGCTGATATTGATGGCACATCAAATTAAAAACAGGGTAGGGACTTTTTTACCTGTAAAAAAGAAAGGGAGTGTAAAATAAAAAATCAGTATTTCTCTAAAGGAAAGGGTAAAAATAATAGCTAAAAAAGGGTATTAAATAGCTAAAGCCCTGGCCATATTCTCACATGTACTCCATAATTAAATAATTTTCAATCTAAAACCAACCGGGAGCAATACCTCTAGAGGTGATTAAAAGTTCAGGGAATGGTTTCTTTTTTTTTCTTAAGTATTTACATTAATGTCTTCATCATATGAAAAAATATAGACTTTGTAGTGCTTTCAAAATAGCAGTCACCAAGATACTCAGATTCAATATGACCAATTCATAAATCCAAAATATGGTAATAGTAAGACAGCTGCTGGATTTGCTCATGCTAAGCCTCTTAATATTAAAAAAAAAAAAAAAAAAAAAAAAAAAAAGAGAGAGAGAGTAAAGGGGAAGAATTATGAGATTTGGGAAGAATAGAAATTCTCTTTAACATAAGATGGACAAAAAGTCTCAGGACATGATGAATAATAAATTAGAAGCTTGAAGAGCAGATCTAAAAGTGTGAGAGTACAATTGAAAGAGAGTAAGAAAGAGAAGTGCTATTACATTGACATCTGGATAATTTACGGTACAGCTGCTTAGCCTCCAGAGCCAGGAAGCCATTGTTCTGACACCCATGAGGAATGAAATGGGATAAAGCAAAACATTTTTTTAAATGAAGGAAACCTGTACTGATTAAAAGAAGAAACCAAAACAAAAAGGAAAAAAGGAAAACTACAGAATTATATGGCATACTAAATTCAAATATAAGTGGTGCCAAGAAAATTAATCACTGATTCATTTTTCTACTGTAGGGAGATAAGGGAAGTCAGTGAAGTTATCCAGTGTCCCAACTAAAACAACAGAGAACCCTAGTATTTTTCAGGAAATGCATATTTACCTTTTAAAACGTCTTCTATTTGGAGATATGTAACTAAAAGCATAAACAATTTGAAAGTTATACAATCCACAGGACAGGCATAGGCTTACTAACTACACATGAGAGACCAAGAATAATCTCTAAATTAGAACTCTCAAAAAAAAATGGTGTAAAAGAATAGCATTCAATTGCTATGTGATACCATTACCTTCAGTGCATCTATAAGTCTTTCTTAGAAACAGAGTATTAGGTTAGATGGCACTTTGCTGGGATTCAGATGATTTGAACAAGAGTAATAAAGAGTATTCTAATTAATTTTTCTTTGACATAATTTTCAACTGCATAAAATTCTCAAGCAGAAGTTTGCATCTCTTAGCACAGCGATATCCTCTCATTATTCATCATAAAAGTCAATTTTGCTTCTTTTTGCTTCCATCTTTCCTTCATGAGGAAGGGAAAGAAAAAATGTTAATTTTACATAAAGTCTTGTATGCACAAACAGCAGTGTGAAAAAAGCTATACTGTATGCTCATTTGAAATGACATCTGATTTTGTTCCAGTTTAAAAAAAAAAAAAAATATAAGAAAGCCAAGGAGCAGGAAAGTTTTAGAAAAATTTCCTACAGCAATCAAAATGATTAGATATTTATAGAATTAGATTTATTATAATAATGATTTTAATACAAATGTAGCCTTATTTGCCAAAGCACTGAAAAATAGTTGACCATCTCAAGATGCTCTAAAAACAAGGGGAAATACCTCCATAAGCTGAGGTCCACTACAATAATATGGATGACAATAAAAAAGAAACTGAACATTACATTCCTCTTCCTAAATTGTTTTAAATACTGATTTGTATTCCTTAGTAAAGTAAAAAAGGTGGGCAAAACTTTTAGACATAAAAGTATTCTTTTTATGAATGGAAGAAGTATATAAGAAGACGTCTATAAACTTGAAATTTTTCCACAAATGTTTGTGGCCCTGTAGTAACAAATTTAACTGAATGGAGACAAACTATATTACATTTATTTTCTTATCCAGGTTTACAAAGCACTAAAAGAGACAAAACAAATTATTTACACCAGGAAAAGTGTTGCTAAATACATGTGTGTTTTATTCCTCTTCTGAGTGGGTATAAAATGGTACTCCCTGCTATAAAAGAAGCACATTCATATCTTCAACTCAGTTCAGCAGGAATTTTGTCACTGGCTTTGACAGACACACAGGATTAGGTCCAAGACTCTCTGTATTTTCCAAATGCAGATTTCTTCTGGCTAGGCAGAGGCTTTTGCTGTGGTGTAGGCAGAATCCAAAAGAAAAGAATGATAGGTAGCTACATCTCACACTAAATCCCCACATCTCCAGAGCTGTTGACTCATCCTCTGTCTCTTCTGAACGGAATGTTGGTCTGTTTTAGCAAAAATATTTTGGAAGATAATCCTGCTTGGGAACACTGCATGGCCATCCTGTGACGGCCACGTGGAACCCTGTGCATCTGGCCACAGGTGCAACACCATTTCCTTATCTCCATTTGGTGAAGACCAGCATCAGTGCTGTGGAGAAATGAAAATGAATATATTGGATCCAGCAATGCTGCCCATCTTTGTGCAGGCTGGGCATTCCCCACCTGTAATTTTTCCTGTCTGGATGCCCTGAAAACTGCAGGCTCCCATTCCTGCTTAGCCTCTTTCTGATGCCAACATTCTCCCTTCCTGGCTGGGCAGGTGCCAGCTTACCCTGGAGTTATTTGTGGAGGCAAACCTGAATTGTGGTCATCTGCATTTCATTGGAACTGAGGCTTTCAATAATTGCTTTTTTTTTTCAAACACTGCAGCTTAAAATAATTTGCCTAGCAAGTTTATGATGAAGAAGCCAAAAATTCTTAGGACTCATAAATTATTTTCAAGCATCTAACACTTTCGATAGTAATAATATTTTCTTAAAAAACCCAAGCAACCAAAACCACACACACAAACACAAAAGAAACCCCAACACAAAACCAAACCCCAACAAAACCCCAAACATATATTCTACTGGCTTTATGAATGTAGTCTTGTTTCTTGTTAATACTATGAATTCACTAAAGGAAGCCTTCCAGAACTTGATACATCACCCTGTGGCAAATTTTAATTAGCACTGCATATTTACAACATGTGATTAGATACCAAGAGATTTTTGAAAGTTAGCATAAAAAGTTACAATAAAGGTGATAATGATTCTTTTGGAGCGATATTCCTTTTTTCATTTTAGCATTCTTATAAATGTTTAAATAATATAAATTAGGCATCCAAGCCAATTAATTTGTCTTTTTCTCATTTTCAGTGATGTATTTTAATAATACTTTCATGCCTCTAAGCTTCAGAAGGAAGACAGCATGCAATGATCACGAAAAGCAAAACCTGTAAAAGTCCAAAAGGATAATGGAATAAATTCCACAGTTTTGTGCCTTAGTCTCATCCTGTATCATTTCATAAAATAGAGAAAGAGGTTTAAATCTTAAACACATTTAATTTGATAGGGCATGCAAAGCTCATTTTATAATTTGGGTGAAAGATGCATTTTGGTTCATCTTAAATGTTTCACACTAAATTTACTCCATGCATTAAAACCAATATATGATAATTTTGTATTACAATACACAGGGGTAATTAATTTGTGGTCTAGAATATGTACTGAATATTAAAAATTAATTTCTGGTTTTCAATTCTATTTACTCCTCACTGTCTAATCCTTTGTCTGTGTTTGATCTTAAAATATGCTTAATATTGAAGGCATGCAACTACAGAATATTTTTGAGTCACTGAACCTTGAAATGGAGATTGGGTGCATGAGGAAGTTGATTATAAGGAAAGGAAAGGGAATGGGAAAGTGAAACTAACTATTCTCCTTCCTATCATGAGACCCTACCTACAATGCCTGCTTTGTTGAATCCATTCTGAGGCAAATTCATCTATTTAAGGATTGAATTGGTGGTAGTACTGGTGGTGGTAAATGATTATAAAGCATCCATTAAGGAGCAGTATTCTAGATCCTTCCTGTACATATCTACCTAATGCTCAAATATTTTCCCTCTCATCTATCTGTTTCATTGTTTTTCTTGATGCATTTTCATTTAATGTTCTGTGAACAATTTCCTTCTGCAACAGAAATTGCATGCACATGTCCATATTTTATAATCGGAAGAATATTAGATCAGATTGTAGCACACACCTGTAAGCAGAACAAGGAAATACTTCGTTTGGTTTAGATCTTTATATTTGAGACACATCCTTCCTTATTTTCTCTCCTTCCATATTTTGTTTAGGGGAATTTTGGAAGTGAAATATTGGGTCAAATTCCAATATTTTCTAATGCTTCTCCAAGATATAAGCAATGTTACAAACAGGGTAGTCAGCAGAATTGTACTCTTCCTAAGAACTTGGGGGAAAATAAAAGCAAATATTTAGGCTCCTTTAACTAAACAAAAAAATTCAAGTGAGGTGGTGTCAGAGACTGAAATATTATATTTTATGACTTAAACATTTTCTTAAAGGACTTTTAAAACTGTATTACAAAAGCTGCAGAGAAGACGACCACACCCTGACTGAGGCCTTACACTGCTCACTGATGAAGATAAGATAAAGTAACAGCTCAGGGCTGGGGACATTCAAGGAACACAGGAACACTTCCAAGGTGGAGACCACCGCCCCAGGGCTATCAGCTGCCAGTCTCCCACAGACCCCCTGCACCAAAGGGTGGGGGAAGAGAGGCTCTGGGTATCTTGGAAAAACCTCTGGTCAGAGGTGCAGTGACTGCCCATCCTCCACTGTGCAGAGGAGCCCAGCTGAGGGGTCCTCATGGGGGGGTAGGAAGCTTATCCACAGCAGAAGGGGGTGACATGGCCCATCACAGGGGTCCCCAGACCCTGCACCAGAGCCCTGAGATGATGCAACAGACCCTCGGGTTGAAAGGCACAGTGTGTCAAGCCAGCCCCTGCAAGAGAGGCACGTGGGCGTTCCCACCTGGCCCAAAGTGTATATTAATGCACAGAATTCTGTATTCCTGTGGTGTGTGGCGGCGACAGGGGACCCTCACCACCAGCAGACCAGATGGAGGGGAGCAATGAGACATCGCTGGGACCCTCGGATGGGTGATATGCTTCCACTTAACCCCTGTCACCTCTCCCTGTTCCCCCACCCCCCACGCACACTTCTTTTTTCTTTCTCTCTCTCTTTTCTCTTCCCTTCTCTTTGCCTCTTTTATTATTAAATAAAATACATCCATTTTTTGGCATCAACATCTAACCTCGTTTTATTTTAATCTCATTTCTGGGAATATTTTGAACCTTCTAAGTTCTTTCCGGTTTATGCTCAGAGACTTAGCTTGCTTTGCTTTTCTGAGTTTAAACCGGATCATAACAGGTGGGTAAAAAAAAGAATGAAAGGATGATGTAGTCATGGACACTACCATGGTAAAATGACAGTTTATTTTGCTAATGTCATCCTTCATCAGCACAGAAGTTACATTGTCACAAATTGAGTAGAAGATGAAACATTTGTATTAAGGTTTTTCTTTTCAGTACTTTTAGTGCATAAAAATATCTTTAGAAAGCATATATGTATTCTGTCTCCTCCCTACTTTGCAGCATTTTAACATCAGGACAAGAAAGAGGTGTCAGAGTAATGTCTTGGGGTAACTAAACCTGAACTGACCTATGTAGTCCCATTTGGATTTCACATGGGTATTGACTGACTTGTTGCCCTTGATGATCAGTCCTTCTAGAGTAATTCCTTTTCTGTTCATATTTGACCTCTTTATGTTTTAATTCAAAGGACCCCAAGTCAACACATATTTGCTGCCAATTAATCAACATACTTACCAGTTTATGAGCAACTTGCTCCTAATTAAACAGAGGAAATCCCTAAATTCTATGATCATTCAGGGGGTGAAACCTAAACTGCAACCAAATACGCATTTTGGCCACTGTAGCCTGTTGCTACTTCTCTGCAAAACCAGTCTTTCCACTGAAAGTCTAGGCAGAAAATCAGATGTTGTGGCTGTCTTAATTGCTGCATCTTTTACCAGAACACAGCCATTCCCACTATAAGAAACAGCTATCATGTAGTTCAGCACCATGGATCTAGGCTTTTTAAACCTTCTCTCTCCTCACTGTCAAGTTGAAACTCATGTTGCTTTCCCTCTGTATCTTGGAAAGCTGGGGAAGGAGGTGGAGAGCACTAGGGCTGGTTCTGTGTAATTTTCTATGCTGCAGTTGGGTGCCCTGAAGAAAAGCTGTCATATTTACAGATTTATTAACTCATGGCTTCCTCCCTGCATCTTTCAGTGGTTCACTGCTTTGAATCTTTGCCAAGATAACAAACTCCATTTTTTTATATTGGTCATGAAGTTGTGTTGCAGGAAGTTCATGGGAGAGTGAGTGAATCTTACTCAGTAGTGAAATTCACTGGGACTAAATTTACAAGGCAAGGTCATAGTTAATAAGGGAAAAACAAATAGGAAAAAAATCTCCAAACAACCCTCCACCCCCCAAAGCCAACAGACCTGCATTCATAGATTCCACATGGAAAAAATATTTGATTAACAGATGTTGTCAGGTCCTCTATAGATGAAATTACTCACTCTGTATATAGGATAATAATGTAGGAAAGGTCATGGTTAAGAAATGGTACAATAGACAGGCCTTTTGTTTTGCATCCTGATAGAAAAATGAAACTTCAGTCACTGGGTAGCCTAGAAAATATATTAAATAAAATTAGACACCATAACTGACTATGCTATGTTCCAAATATGGAGGCTCTTTTTTGCCCCTCGTCTTAAAATCCCAACATTTGTGAATCTCTGTCTGGACACTGACGTGATTTAAATACCAGTAGATAAACAGACTGAGACCTCAAGGCTATTTTTAAGAGCCATTTTCATAGCCATTTGCATATAGCTTCTTCTTTTTTAAAAAAACTATTCAATAATGAAAAGGAAATTCATCCTGTGTAAAAGCTATTTGTCTTGGGGTGACTTTATGATGTGCATCCCCTGTCGCCTGCTCTATGCCCAGACATGAATCCTGTACCTTTCTTTCCTGCCTTCAAAACTGGGTCCGAGAGAAAAAAGCCAGGTGAACTTTTCAAAGCAGTTTTGTGTTCAAGGACACAGAGAGAGCTGCTGCAGAGCAGAGGCAAGCACCTTCCTGCTTTTCCCATCTTTTGGCTCCTTTTCTCAGAAGAGAGAGACAGAGAGTTAAACTCCTTTGCTTCCCTGGGACTTTGGTTTCTTCTTCTCTTCTGGACTGTTCAACAATACCAGAACACACTGGGAGACCCTACACTGGTTGGCCTGGAGGGGCCCAGGCCGAACGGCCAGCTTCAAAGAGAGAGACCACACCCACAGAAAGGACTCTGAAAATTTACCAGGTTCTCTCCACAGCGAGAGGTTTTATTATTTAACATTATTCTTTTCACGTGCTTGCGTGTGCTTTACTTGTTAAATAAATAGTTCTTTTCCTTTCACTTTCCTCTGAGGAGTTTCTTCCTGAACCTCGTGGGGGAGGGTGGCAGTAACCTGCCTTCTATCAGAGGACATTCATTTCGGATGCTCCTCCGAATTTGTCTCAAATTGGGACACTACTAGATTTAAAAGAAAAAAAAAAAAAGAATTAGCAAGTTCAGGATACCTCTGTGATTTCTATAATGATTTTTTATGATGAATAATAAAACAATTATAATCCTCTAATCCTAACCAACATCCTCCCCAAATTAAACTACATTAATTGTTTTAGTCCAAGTGTAATTTATGCTTTGAGAAATTCTGTCATATTTTATTCGCAGATGAACACATTCTACCAAGCAGAGCAAATAATTAGTCATATGTGGGATCAAAATTCAGACTGTGTCATTAGCTTCTGGTTGATTTTTGACTGAGCACAAGTCCTATGGTTTCATCTAGCTCACATTATGTCATGACTAGAGAAGACCCCTCATGTAAATGTTGTGTTTATGCTTTCAGAATTTTTTTTTTGCAAATAGTAATTATGGCATTATGACCATCTGCTTTAATAAACATTCCATTTACTAGACTTGCTTCTTAGATTGTTTTTTATTTATTCTTGGAAATTTATATTCACTAAAAATTCAGCTTTGGGGACATATTTAACACTTAATGAAGTTAATGGGCTTATCCATATGTTTAAAGTCAAGTACTTTAAGTGCTTTATTGTGTCTGAATTTTAAAGGGGTGGCAAAACCAGTTACAATACATAGGAGGCACTTCTATGTTTGGAACATTTAAAAAGTTCTTTATATTTGTCTTTTCTAATTACAGTTTAAACAATACAATAAGATTAATATTCATATAAAGTCAGAGCCTTGAATTGGCAAGAAGAATTCACAGAAAAGTTGTCTGTGAGCTTTTCAGCAAAGCTTGAATACTATCTCCACCACGATTTGATGATGTTTTTCTTTCTAGTGAGGGTTTATGTCAGTTTTACCTTCTCTCACATATGCAGTATTTTCTATAGACCTACTTATAATATTCAATATTTTTGTCATGTCTCAAAGAAGATATTGATTAAGTATTTATTGCTAATGGAGTGATGTTGCATATAAAGTACATTTCACATTTAAAATCAAATTGCTTTGTATGAATACGTTTATTTGTTGTGGCAACAGTAGAATAATATAAGAATTCAGAAACTGCATCAAATTGGTTTGTGATTCTAAAGGTGCTTAGAGAACATAATTTAGATATTTTCCAGGTGCATGGACTGCCTTTGAAAATGAAATTAAGGAAAAAAAATGTTATTTTACTTTCTAGTTTGCTGGAATTTCAGATATTTCCCTAAATGTCAATGAAAAAGTATTCAGAATAAAATCACTTTTGGTTTTTAATATAGTAAACATACTACCATTGACATTTCAATGACCATAAAGATCCCCACATATTATTTGGAGTCATCATTCTGTAGAGTATTATTAGCAGACAGTATTTTAAAGCAAGAGACGCAGTACCACAATTATATCCAAATTTAAAGATACTAATATGTGATACTTAGGTCTATTTTATGTCATAAACCAAATATCAAAACTAATTCTAATTCAGGTGATGCATATAAATGTTAGTGTTTTACTCCACTAGATATACAAATAATTTAGACTGATGGACAGTGATCATGGAGAATAGATCCCCAATAACCAGAAATCTAAAAGGGAATTGGCAAATAACTGGAATCTTTTTGGTGATAGGCAGAGGTGCTCTTTATGATGAGAAGAAAAACAGACTATCAGAGAGGAGTGCATGTGGTTGGTTTAGGTCTACTCCTTAAATTTGATTTTTTATATTTCAGTGTTTATTAAATTTTTCTGGCAAAGTAAAATTTGTGTCTAACAGCTTTCTTTGCAGAAGTTGCCAAAGAGGGCAAAATGAATTCTCATTAGGCTAAGAATGTATGCCATCCATCTATGTGAGGTTGTAGCTTCACACACCTTTCCACTGCAGCTGGTATAACTTTACATGTGTCTGCCTCTTTCAAACTTCAACTGTTCCATTCTGTCCCGCTGCAGAGAAGCCTCATTTTATGACATCACCGATTTTTTGCAAATTCTTTATTAATTTTTGTTTGTTTTAATTTAAAATGCTTAACTTTGTTGCAGTTTATAGCCCATCCATGTGCTGTTGGGCTGGCTGAAGCAATGAATGCTGTACCGAGTAAAGTGGGAGGAGAGCAAAGAGCTGGATTGAATAAAGAGCACACATGCACTTAGAGCAGGGAGTCCCTCACCCGAGAGAGAATCAGAAGGGAGTTGAGTGAGCAGACATGGCAGACTGCACTGATCTTGTGTACTGCATGGGTGGGCAAGCCTGGGAGGAGCCAGAGTAAGATGTTATTTGGGCTCCCCTTCCTGCCATTGTCTCCCTGTGCTCTGCTCTAGGTGTACACGAGAGCTTTTATCACATAGAGAAACAATACAGTTTGGAGTTTGGTTTCTCCTTCCCAACAGTTTCCAGCCAATGTAATGGCTCAGGCACTCTGCTGGAATTGATTTTGTATTTGAGCCAGACCAAAGGGTTCAGTCATTTTTTTCTAAACAACACTAAATAGCTGATGTGGGCTTGCAGAGTTGTATATATTTTTATGATGGCTTAATAATGCCTTTATTTAAAAATATATTTCATTTAGGCTTCTCTCAGGTGCTTTGATTTACAATTAATATTTGCTTTGAGAACATAATTAGAGTGGTTTCACTTAGGATCTAGGAAAATGAATAGGCTTGAAATATTAAATATTTACTCCTTTTTTCTCCTTAAACCTATAATTTTATGTTTGAATATTTTGTTAGTCAATCTGTTAGGAGGCTTGTTTATTATTGATACATACATATTGAGAAAACACTATGAATGTCAGAAACCGAGAAACTTCTTGGGATATTTCCAGAGAGAGTTTCCAGTGACACACATGTACTCTGAACCAGGTATTTTCTTAGCTGAAAGGAAAAAAGGAAAAAAAAAAGATTAAATGATCCAGTATTTAAAGACTGTGGAGAGAGAAAAAAAAAAACTAATGTAAAAGCCATTAACACTAAGAAGATTTACCTGTTGTGGTAAGTATATTCTCTGTTCCTGGAAATGCTTGCTGGGACAGGATGACTTTGTAGAGCTATGCCCCTGTTTGATCACTAACAATTGATTGTATGCCAGCAACAACTCACAAGTACTGTGGCTTACATTTTGCAGAAAGTCAAAGAGTATAATGTTATGCTGTAAAGAGGGCTATTCCATTTAGCAGAAATTATTACATGATATGTTGTGCAATATTCATAATGGCTTTTTATTGTTTTTAATAAATATAAAAATGAAATCAGTGTTAAAAGTTATAAGCCCTGCTTTTATCAGTTAAATTCAGTAGCTCACCTTTTATAGTCTATGCAAGACTGATCATTATAGATGCATTCAAAATCTGTTTCAACCTAAGCATGTCTGTATAGGTCATGCATATATCAACTTCAAGAAAAAAAAATATTATCATTTCAGTTGCTTCTTGGTTTGGCTGCATGTCAATTTATATGAATTTCCTTTCATTCTCTTTTTTTTTTTTTCTTCAAAGATGTGAGAGCTGTGGAATAATACTGTTTGAATGGGCACTCTAGAAGAACAGGAAGAGCGAAAAGGCATTTGTACAGGCTCAAGGCAGGAGGCCATTGGAGTCAGGTATCTTTTGTTCCTCCTGTCAAGACCGAGATGTGAAGGATGAGACCTCCACTGTTGCTCAGGCACGAGGCACAGCAGCTTGAGTTTGAAACTGACAGTGAAACTGTGGCTTCTATAGAGCGCTGAGGATGGTTTATTTAGAGTCGGTGACTGACTTGACATCAAAAGTTTGGTATCTTCACTGAACCTTGTCTGCATTTTAGCCCTGAGGGGGAAACAGGATTTCATCTTTACTGCTGCAGCCAGTACTTATAAGTAGCAAGCTCTAAGCAATTAATTTGTTTTCTGTGTTCTCCTCTTGAAATGTAAGGAGCCTTGATGCTTTACCAGAGTTTGGATTTGACTGCAGGTCCCAGGAAGCTACAAGTTTGCTAGACTGATCAGAGAGTCTGAAGTTCCCTGGTTGCCTCTCTTCAGAATAAAAAAAACCTAAACAAACATAAGTTGACAAAAAGAAGAAACAGTCTGTATTCTCATTATCTTTAACTCTATAGAATATTACTGATGTTCTTTATCTACAAGCAGGATTTTTATGGGTATCAGGCTACATATAGAAAGGTGTTGATCATAATATTGTGACATTGATTCTTGCTGTCTTCTTGAAACGAATTAGTAGGGAGATCATTTTTTGTCATGTTTTTTCATGCCTATGGTCATTTGACATAAAATCTGTGGGATTTACATGCTGAAAATGTCAAGGTTTCTTGCAAAGTAAAGTTATTAGATGCTGAAGGTCATATTTTTATAGGAATATTAGCAATTATTGACACAGATCTCATAGGCTTTATTTTGTTAACCGTGTTTGCTGAGACCAATGCAGCTGGATGCTTGGTAGCAAAAATGGGGTTTGGAAGCCACTGCCTGGATTTAGACTGAAAGTCTATGACATCTCTCTGCAGCTTGTCTTCGCACTACAGAGGTGTACTGCTTTTTGGAGAAAATTTAGGAAAAAAGAATAAAAAAAATGCATGCAATGAAAAATGTTAATTTTGCTTGCAACTGTGGACCGCTTTTTCTTTTTACTCTATTTCCAAAATAGAGTTGTGGGGTTTTTTTAAATAGCATAGCTGGTTGAATTCTATTCCTTTTGCTATTCAGTTATGTGAGATTTTTTTGATACTTTGAATAGGAACAACAGAAAGTTCAAAATAAGGGAAGTCCTCAGAGTACTCTTTTCCTCCCACTTTGTCACCACGCAGGAACGATGTCAGTTTGAGTGTAAAACAGTCAGGAAGATGGCATAACTGCATCATTTGCCTTGTCTCTATAGCCTTGTTTATAACTGTTGGACAATTTTCTCTGCTTGGCCCAAACAAATGAGCTCTTGGAATGATGACTGCTGACTTTGCCTGCAACTTAAAGCCATTATGCAGTAAAATCTTCACGGTTTCTTCACATTATGAAATAGAGAACAGGAGGCAGCTTTTCTCCTCGGTGGTAGTGTTCTCTCTTTGGGGTCTGCTGCTGAAATTCCTACATGGTATATTTGCTGCTCTGAGTCTTATAAAAATAATATTTCTAATAGTGTGTTTGCCCAAATGTTTTATGAAGCTCTACAGACTTGGAACAAACTTCATTATTGTGTAGAAGAGTGTTTAATTGCTGCTGCTATCTTATGTTTAAAATTCATTTACTTTGCTTGCTATAGAAATCCCTTACCAAAGATTCCATAATACCTTTACTGAGATAATATGCAGAATTCACCTGGAGTTTGCTACACATTTTTCTTCCTAAGATAATATATAGGTACAATTATAAGCCTAATTTGATGGAATCTGTCAATTTTTTTGAAGATAAAAAGTTCCAAATTGTAGTAATCTTATTTATAGCTACATATACATGCAAGTAAATAACTATAGACTAAATAGTCTATTAGTCTGCAACTGTTCAGATATTACCACTGGATGTATTTTCAGAGTTCTAGAGTCTTTTACTAAACATATATTTTACTGGGATAATCAAAATTATGGAAGTCAGATGGAAGCTTGACTCTATTGCATAGCATATATTGGGTGATAAATGAAGTTCTGTTATCTGGAGAAATCTTGAAGAGATAACTTAACTGGTTAAATTTTTGTTCTGATTAGTGTCACAGTCTCATACTACAGGATGCTCATATAACATGTATATGATTTTACATTCCTGGCTTATGAAGATGCTTGTTTGTTGTCAACACTCTCTCAGGATCTTATTTACATTTCCATAAAGCCTTTTTATTTTGATGAAATTCAATAGCATTTAGTATTTTTTTTTTAAAGAGAATGCACTGTACTTGAATTTGAGGTAATACAAAAAATCATGTTGACAATTAAATGCAATAATGAAGTAACCAGGAATTTAAAACTTGCATTGTTCGGCTAAAGATTAGAAAATCCATATTTTATGTTGTTTGTGTTATGTATCTAGGCTAAATTAAACTCAGCAGAGCAGATAAGTCCATTGATGAGGCAATAAAATGCAATCTGAACATGCTGTTTGTCTTACTGTTAGCAGTATGTTAAGTGGAAAATATTGAAATTGGAAAATTAACATTTTAAATGGTGTCATTTCTTTCAAGCTGCTTGTGGTCTTCATTTTAAGCTCTTAGAGATATTGTTCTTTTACTATTTCACTATTTATTTAAATATTCCAACTGGAGGTTGGAACAATTAAACTAGTGGTACAGACACAAAATTAGGCATTTCTGCCTCAAGCAGCATACACTTGAAAAGCTCACTCAAATAGCACTGCAAACACTGACATACTAAATTGTAAGGGCAAAACTAATATTTTATTGAAGTTGTATTGCATTGCAAAGCTTCTGTGCCTTTAGAGACAGACATCTTCTTAGTCAGGTTAGAATCCCTTTTTGAATATCTTTGAATTAAAAAGTTTATGAAGCCAAAAGAATAAAGTAGAACAAAGGCAAGCAAGCTAAGTGAGAAAAGTAAGATGCTATAAACCTGGCCTTGAAAATATATTGAATGAAAAATGAACATATTTGGATCTGCAAGTGATAAAAGTATTTCATTATTATACAATATTTTATTAATATTTAATTTTATTATAATCAAATATCATTATTTTATTGTAATTATGTATCATTATTTATTATAGAAAGTATCTTCCTGAAAGCTGTGCTATAACAAGACTAGCCCATCTCCCTCTACTTCTGAGTTTTTGAGAAGGTAAAAAGCATAAAACCTAGAAGTATAGATGTTGAAGAACTTCAGGAGCTTTTTATTTGAAACCAAAACACCACTAGAACAGAGTAACTGGAATCATAAATAAAAAACTTTAGGTAACTGTATAAATACCATCAATAATGGGATCAAAATAGAAATAACAATTAATGAATCACTGATTGTGACCGGTATCATAGGCAAAGAGTTTATGGTCCTTTAAGGGATAACTTTTTTCCAAAGAATCAGATATGGCAGAAATCTCATGCACTTGTTTCTTGGTATTTCTTGATGAGACTCAAGGCTATTTTTAACAAAAAAAAGGGCTTGCAGCCATGCTTTCTGTATATTAGGCTGTAGACATAGCCTGAGGTAGGGACTTCTTTTTTCCATGATGTTTTTATTGAAATGAGGCTTTAGGATGAGCCAGCTCTCCCTTGCAAAAACCTTCTTTTGCTTTTTGCTCCTTTCCAGTCACTCTCCCCTGACACTAGGGTCCAGTCATTCTGCAAGATTGTGCCCACATCCCAGATAGATTGGGATGATGTGAATATGCTCCTTCTATATCATAAAGCACTAAGGCCCTCGCAATCACCAGCAGTGAGAAAAGTCTGCATGAGTAGAAACAATTGAAAACTCTATGTCTGGAAATGATTGACTTTTTTTTTTTTTTTCTTTTTTACAATCAAGGTATCAGTTACTAAACTTCACTTTGAGTGGGTAGATGGTTTAAGTATTGCCTCTGTCAGTCTCAAGAATGGCCCTGAACCATTGCAAATGAAGCACTGATCATCTGGGGCCTGCTTTAACACCAGCTTCTGTGACAGTTCACATTATCAAAGAGAATATTCACCCATAAAATCTGAAACTGGTGCCTTAATGTATCAAGCAATCTTTTTGTATGTGTGTTATCTTTCAGACTTTCAGCTTCTCCTGGAAATGGGTCAAAGTTTGCATTTGAACACATATAGTGATAACTCTGTGAGTTAACCAGGAGTACAGATTCTGCCAATCTCTTTAATTGTAAGTCTTGTCTGCTTTACAGTTCTTTTCATCTCCTTTGTTACTGTCTTCTTACAGAGACTCACTATTAGTATCTAGAGATGCTAGGTGACATTTAGGAGAGAGGCTCTTCTATAAATGATCAGGTTTGTCTGCTGCAGTGTTGGGCACCAGCCCAATTTTAGAGTGTAAAGTGTTATGTAAATTCATTGCATGAACATCTATCAGAGAAATGCTATTTTCAAAGGCATAAGAGAATAGATTCTCTGTCTTTAAGCATATATGTGTAAGACATGCATCACTAGTCACATTAAATACTAACTGCAGCTTCGAACTTATAATGTTATAGAATATCCTTTGGCCATATATTATTATTCCACAAAACTGCATATGCAAAAAGTTACAATGTAAGTGCAAGATAATGTTTGCCCTCCACTTGGCTGTTTGATTGCTGAGACTACCCAGAATTAAGTCACAGACAAGTGTCACAGTGTGAGGATTCAGCAATGGCTGATTGCTCCGAGCACAGGAGGCACAGTGCATTCTAATGTGCGTTAGATGGATGTGGGTGTTGTGTGGGTAAATGACGAGGTCACTGGAGATCCTGGAGGTCTGACACTCAGCCCAACAGACACATTTGCACTCTGGATGATATCCACAAACTACATTTAAAGCAACAACCAGGTAGTATATTTTTTGCAGTGGAATTTGTTAACATGACTACTAGATGTGTCAAGGTCTATGGGGGAATAATCTGTCATTTTTACTGCCTTCCCTGCTAGATGCTTGTGCCAGAGAGACTATCAAGATGTACTGGCTGTAGTGTGCACCATCTTCTCGTTGTAGAGCTCTGAACAACTGTGACCATGCATTTTCCTTCTACTCTGACACAGGTCACAGCTGTGAAAACACAATTTTAATTTCTAACAGATTTTATGTTATGCATGCTGTGAGAAATGATAAAAATACCTTGAAACAGCAATATTCAGGGTATCTCCTGATGACTCTGATGCACTGGTTATCCTCATGCCATTCATTCCATGTCAACTCTATTTATCGCCTGCTAGCTGAATATAATATTATAGTTCTCCAGAAACTGTATTCTCTCTTCTACTCTAGTGGGACGTAAGTGTTCAATGAAGTGACGAAAAAATGATAGAATAAAAATTTATTTATTGGAATCCCACTGGAATATATTTTGAGAACTGAAACATGAATCTTAATTGCTATTTCTCTAGCTTGTTCTGGAAGCTATGAGGCCATAAAATAATCTCAAAGATTCACAATAAAACAACTATTCCTAGTGCTTTTAACAGGGTTACTCACTGCTGATTGATTCTGTCTACTTGTGAGGGTGACTGAAATAGTTTGAATTAAAAAAAACCCCCTTATACTAATTCATAGAATATCTTTCACTCCTCCTAAATGTGTTCTATTCTTCTTTCTTTCTTCCCTTTAATCTATGACAGTATTCACTGTTAAGATCAGTCTAAAGTAATTTCACCAAAGAAATACTCTGCAAGCAGCTTTCTTCTCCAAAACTTTCCACAGGCATGCTAAGGTTGTAGTCATCTGTAAAAGATGATAGCTTTTGTGTTATGTTCACTTCCCTTTGATTGAAAACCGGTACAGTCCTTGGATTGCAAAGGACTTGGTAAGTGGAATCCTGTCAGAAGGAACGTTCTGACTGGCAGCAGATATTTGAAGTAAGCCCAGTGTCAGCTGAGAGAGTTCAATTTTCCTGTATTCTTGAGCACAGTATAAGAAAATTAAATTCTTTTTTCTCCTTTGCACTTTGTAAGTCTTGCATACCATCGTGCTTTATGAAAGAATATACCTGTATAAAATAATTTGTTGTTTTTACCGCTCTGGAGCTGTTTTTGTGGAGCTTGGTCTCTGGCGCATCCTTTCCACTTTAACAATGCTTACATAGCACTACTTTAAAGGAACGAGTAAAACAGCATGATGCAGCTACAAGAATTAAATGTTTCTCTGTCCCATTCAGAATATTTTCTACAAATTTGGTTTTACTTATTTTCTTAACCTCTGACTAGAATAAAATGACAGATATTTAATGACAGGAGAACTGTCCTTGTAACTTGTCACAAGTTTACTGCTGCAGACTTGCACTACAATAAAAAGTGTGCTTTGCACTGAGGAGTGAATGCAGTCATGTACAGAACAAATAGGAAGGGGAACATAAATGTTAAACCTCTTCCCCACCGCTCCCCAAATAAATGATGGAGTTGTTATTTCTTGAAGAGTGGTAAAGTTTAGATTCTGTAAGGAGGGAATATGCATTAAATTTTATTTAGACAATGATTCAAAAAAGTCATCAATTTCAGATGTAAAATTGCATCAGATTTCTAACTATAAAGTTGTGAGCCTGTCTGCAATCCTTGAATAGGAGAACTTTTTGTCCCAGTCTTCTATGTACCTGCAGAAATTGTAGATGCAAGTCTTGCTTTTGAGTAATCCAGCAACTAAATGAGCAAAACATGCCATTAGTCAGCTACACATTAATTTGTGTGTGGAAATTGCACATGACTACTATTTATTAGTATCTTATACAGCAATAGCAATTCTAACCTCTAGTTCACCACATGCTTTTCAATGTAAAAGCTCCTCTTTTCCTGCTCTTGACAATGTTTTAGATTGAGGTCATGTCTGCTGGAAGTGATATTCTCTATGACTTAGAGCTGATGGCTCCTAAAGATGTAAAGACCATAGGTTTCCTGAGTACAGATGGGTTTTTACAGGGAACTCATTAATTAGGATTAATTATTTGTACCCTGAATGAACAATCCTAGTTTCCATGGATGTGATTATTTAAGTTACATCTTCACATTATTCTGCAACAGTTTTTGTGGAAAATGGGGTTATATTTCCTAAAATGGTTAAGGCTCATGGTCACCAGAAGGCCCTGTGGGAAAGGCCCGGCTGGGGGCTGCACTGTTGGAACGGGCTGAGGGGTAAGAGGCAGTTGTGAGTGAGGAGAGTCGGTTGAGAGACAGTTGGCAGTGAGATTGTGATTGGCTGGAGGAGCGCGTGAACAGCACACGAGCAGCAAGCTGATTGGGTGACCGGATGCGTGGACAGCAGCACTGAAGTTGTGCCAGCCAATGGGTGCCTTTCTGCTGTTAAATTCGGTTTGGTTTCGGTTGTGTTCGGTTGAGATTAAGGGTATAAAGAGGGAGCGATTTTTTTTTTTTTTTTTTGGGCAATAAATGGATCTTCTTTGGCCGTACAAGGCGGTCTGTCGTTTTTGTTCCCCATTGCTACAAATTTTCACAAGATCCTTTTCTTGTGTAGGCTGCCAGCCTCAAAGCTCACTCTGGGCTTTAAAAATTAAGCTGAGTTTCCACCTGACAGCAGCATTAACTAAGACTTTCTGGGCAGTTTCTACCTTGACCTATGTTCCGGTTTGGCCAAATTTAGAAATATATCCTCTGAGAGAAGGCACAACCACCCCTCCCCCCACCAGGTTCGGGAAAAAAAAAAAATTTTCCTCGAAGGAAAGTGAAGAAGATAAAACTATTTATTTAACAAACACAGAGGAAAGGAAAATAATGTTAAATGGTAAAATCTTTCGCTGTAGAGGAAAAACCTGGGAAAGCATTCGAGTCCTCCCTTTGGTCTCCTCGGAGCTGGGGCTTGGCCCACGGCCAGGCCCTCTGTGCCCGGTGGAAAAGTCCTCCCGATGTGCTCTGATGTTACAGCAATCAAGCAATCCAGTAGAAAAGGGAGAAAATCTGAAATTCCAGAGAAGGAAAAGTTCAACTCTCAGCCTCTCTCCGGAGAACAAGAAACTGGAAAAAACTGGCCAAAAGCTGACTGGAAAGCAGCAAGCCGGGTGCTTCCTTGCTCCCCCTGCCCCAGCTGGGAAAAAAACCTGCTATCTTTATGTGACCTTGAACAAGTTTCAAACTGCTTTGAGAAAGTTTTGCTCAGTTTTTTCTTCCCCCTCTCAGGCTCAGTTCAGAGGCATAGAAAGGCCAATAATTAATTTCTGGGCATAGGCAGCGATATGGGATACACATCATAAGGTCACCCCAAGACAACCTACAACTGTGCAATTTCACTTCCAAGCACACGGCATTGCAACCTTGATTTGAAAACCATGAGTTTTTGCAGATATAGCTGAAAACCAGATTTGCCCTCCAGGCTTATTCTTATTGATGATGATGATGATGCCGGAAACATTGAAAAAAATCTATTTAGGGTCATGAAATTTTTCAAATAGTCTTTCAGGAAGCAATTTGAGGCACAAAGACTATAAAAACCACTCAAGTGCCGTCATAAAAAAGAGGCTTTCCATTTTTTTCAGTGAAGGGGCTTGCTTTAAAAACTCTTCCTGCAAGTCTAGCAGGTGATCCCTGCTTTAAGAACAAGCCATCACTGTGCTCTCACCTTGTGCTTCCCATCTCTATAGTAACAAATGGGAAAAACCACCTTAGGCATCTAGATAATAGCTAACCAGCCAAAACTGGGTGGAATAATGATCATTTGTTTGCAGGTAAGGAAAATTCTCCACTAAGCAGACATCAAAGGTAATGCTGACCAAGATGGAAGTCGAGGAGAGATGCCTCTGCATCTGTGGCTCTGGCCTTTGGTGCACCTATATAAATTTTGACTCTGAAGCTTTCCTAGTTATGTTCCTGATAAAATCGACTATATCCCCTGAGTTCCTGATATACATTCCTTAAAAGGTCAAGATCAAACCTGGCAGGCAGTTCAGGCAACATATGAGGGATGTTCTCCAAAAATCTGCTTCCGGTAACAATCCCCCATTACTTTAGGGCTTTCTCACAAATCCAAGGATTTCTGCAGTGGTCTTGGTATTCATCTGCTGCTACTCTGCTTCCTGAACTCTGGCTGCTCCTCATTACACTGTCTTCCAGGGCACATAAGGGCACTGAGGCTGCCACAGGAAGGGAGACAAGTACATGGAAAGAGGATTCCAGTAGAAGGGGTAAGCTACTTGAATTTTCTGAGCAGTAAATTTGTCAAAAGTGGGACTGCAAATGGCATCACTTTAAAAATCAGATTAAAAAATGGTGGGTTTTTAAATTAACCATTTCTTTTGGGAAATGCCAAGTTAGTTAAAACAAACCCAAACCACTCATTTAACTTTTCCTAGATAAGAAAAATGTTTAAAAATGTGTTAACCCCCATTTTTCCTTTACACAGATTTTTATTATATATGGAATAATATATCTTGGTATCTCATTGTGATAATATTTAACACTGAGAAAAACTATCAAGGTTAATATTTTTGTACCGCTTTTCTAGGGATAAGGAAATAGGATCCATTGTAGAGGATCCAATAAAGAAGTGATGTGTTGATGCAAAAAAATGCAGTAAGAAGAAAGGAAAAACAAATACTGTCTGGATAAGACTGATGTGACCAGAGCCCTAAATGTGGTCACTACTGGTTGCCATTCATGATTGACAGTCAAGGTTACCTCAGCAGCTATTAGGATCTTCTGGTGAATATAGATGGCACTGAAGTAATGTTGTTTACTGAGAGTCTGACAGGTTTCAAGGATAAAATACAAAGTGCCACTGATGAAGTAAACTGACAGGGACACCACAATTTCCTTGTCTTTAATTTTTTTCTAATGTGTCGTGATCTGCAAAGTAATATTGACGCTACAGTAGTTCCTAAAATAGATGCCATTATGTTCATTAGATGCTTCACATCTGGATATCACAACCAGTAGCTGTTGTAAGTAGCAGGGGGGAGGGGGGAGGGAAGTAATTTTAATCTTTTCTGGGTTTTCTTGATTAGATATCTTAGACTTCATAAGCATTTATTTAATTCATATTAGCATTTAACAGTCAAATGCCCTCAATGGAGAAAAATTACCCTAGAGGCAGCATAGAAATTAATGGTTATTCTGTGATAGATCTTCTCTCTGACAAGGACTTAAATATTGAAATTCTAATTTATTTATTATGCAGGAACGTGACATTTTATCCCTCCAACCATTTGACAGGAAGACACTATAATTATGCTTTTCCCTGGGTTCCCATTTTCCCCTCTGTACCTTTTGTGAGAGATTATAAGAGCTCAGACTCCCAAACAGGTTTGCCCTTACAGAAGCACGTTTGTAGTAATCTAAGCAAGTACAGTGACTGGTTCTTTCTAGATCATTTCTCCAAGCTGAATTTTTTTTGCCTTCACACACTGTTATGGAGATGACAGATAGCAATGTGTTTTTTAGGGAAAGTGGAGGTGACTTTAATACACTCTGTAGATCTCTGCTTGCTCTATTATTAAGCTCTGATTTGTTCTGAGAGAGAGCACAAAAGGCAGTCACTGTATCAGAGCACTATCTTGCAAAATAGGAGTAGTGGAAATATTGCATGTAGTTGTGGTTCGTTGGAGTAATTTTCTTTAGGAAGATTATGATTACATATTGCAGTCAGAAACTAAGGACAAGGAAACACAACCAACTTGTGGCAGTTACATCATGTATGCAGCCATTCATTTATGCTGTAGGAGACTTTTGATAATATTGTTAGTGGCTTCTAATGTGAGCAGTGTCACATGCTCTGAAAAGGCTGTGCAGCCTTTTCAGTCCCTAAAAACAGCCATCTGCAAACCACTTCTAATATTCTGACATTAACTTGAAATGTCAGTCTTATACATCAGCCTGGTCACTGGAGCTGATATGTATGACTTACTAGCATTTCTGAAAACAAAACTAAAAGCCAAGTAAGAATTTGGAAGAAGACTGGCAAGAAATGGTTGGACTTTAAAAATGTGAATTTTGTAGGGACTTGGGTAAGCATCAGGAAGGTGGAACACAAATATGTGGACACCAGAGTAGCTTCCAAGCTGTCTCCTAGCCCTTGCACACCGCCTGCAGCGAGCACTGAGAGTCCTGGCTGGACATTCAATTGTTTTTTAAAGAGGAGAGTTAGCTCTTTGCTGCCATAGAGAAGAGAGGGATTGCAGGTTTCCCTCCTTTCTCACTTTATTCCTGCAGCAGCAGGGGGAAAAAGGGGCCCCTTCCCCAGAATCCTTAATTGAGAACAAGTCACCCCCTCATTCCACAGCCCCTGCACTGCCTCTGCTAATGCCTCCCAGCCAGCAGAAAAGACAGACCAAGGAAGTGGTGCTTGGTAGAACAGTGTATAGGCAGAGTAGCCCCACAATGTGGCAGCCAAGCCCTTTTCCTAGTGTGCCTTGACCTTTGGCTTAAATTAGCATGGGGCATAAAGCTGGGCATCTTGAACCATACAGGCGAGTGGGGCCTCTCAGATGAATCAGAAAGCACTTGCAGTGTTCTCATGGCCTGACATGGGAGAAATAGATTTCTCCAACTTTTAAAGTCAGGGAATTGCATTTTAGTGGTCTCTCAGGATTCTCCAGTGACCTTCATAGTTTGAGCTTCCAGGACCAATAGTGCACCATCTATTCTGTGTCAGTTTTAATCTAGAATAAGTTTTGTTTTCTTTTCTTTTATAAGGAAATTGATATTTTTGAAGATGACAGGTGGAAAAGCTTAAGTAAAAGGCCTGTTTGTATGAGAGGAAGATGAAGATGGCAGAGAAAAAAATAATTACATTGTTGTTTACAAGACTCAGATCTGCTTTCCTTACAAACTCCTGCCTTCTGATAATATTATTAGGAGCTTTGAATAATCAAAGGTCAGAGGTTCTGTAGCTACAGGCTATTTGTATCTACAGGCACCCAAAGAACCAAGAGTTTGGGGCTGTGTAGCAAATAACAGAAAATGAAACTATATTGCTCTGATGTATAGAAATGCTGCAATTAAATGAGAATACTTTATCTCTTCATACACTGAGAACCCTGAAATATGAAGTTACTTATTAGTGCGGTAAAAATTAAAAAAAACTAAACAAAAAAAAAATAGCCAATTTGATGCTGCTATGCTTTGACATTTTGAGATGTGTAACATCATGATTCTCTTGTTTTTTGGCATTCAATGGTTTCTCAATATTTTAGGATAAATACTGATAAACTGCAGAACAGAGTATCTCAGAAACCGGTTATCAATGTCTGTATTTTCTGCAATTGGCCATATATTTGTTATATGTACCTATTTAATCTTTTTTGTCTATTGAAACCAAATATACATACTCTGGAACAACTCTAAATCTTAATATGGCACCGAAGATCAACACAATGGAGTAGCCCTTCTTCGGGAGACTGTGGTATGTAGGGTACTTATCACTTAAGGCAAGATGCAAATAATTGTGTTCTGGATAGAAGTGAGGAACCCAATTCTGAGTCTTCTGAGTCTTTGTTTATTTGCTTTGGTTTTGTTTGTTTTGGTTTGTTTTATTGCAAATAAGACAGGTTTGTTGGTCAGGCTTTTCTCAATGCTACAATTGCGTATAGACTATTTTGTGAGTAGTGCAGTTGTGAAATTGAGTAGATTCAGGTGGCTTTAAACTGGCATACGTGTATAATGACTGGGACCATTTTTTATGGTCATAGAACTGTCAAAAGTGTGTGACTGGATAAAGAGAGAAATCTACACATAGACATTACAAATACTTATTTGATTTAACACCTGTTTTTTCTAAGGTGTGTACACACCTTAAGCAAAGAAAACAGGCATTAAGCCCTTTCTGGATGTAGATAGGGTTTTTTAGCCATTTTGATTTATTAGTCATATAAGCAATTTCTTTTTTGTGTGTAATAACTATGAAATATCAAATAAAGTAAAGCAACAAGATCAAAGTTGCACATGAAATTTTATGTGATTTTGAGTTTATGTGCATGGAGATCTAGGACTCCTGCTGGCTGTTTTGAGAGAAATATGTCAAATATTTCAGTAATATTTTCAGAAGCATCTCCTTGATTTAAGAGCCTGGAAACTTTTCTAAATATAGCTTAAAATTTTGCCCCAGTGTACCATTACTTGCAGTTGAGTGCCAAAGTATATAATTTAAAATATAGTACTAAGCACTAAATAGAATCCCAGAAACTTTCCTCTGGGCTCATATTATATTAATTGTCTTAAATTCTACTAAATACTAAATCTTACAAAAGACACAGATACAAATCTGATTTCTGTGTTTGAAGTTTAATAAGCTAACTGAGAAAGGACATGTCAGTCCAGGAGAACACTGTAGCAAACAGCCTGGAAACCATTTTCAAATAGTTATTTTTGTTATCTTAGTTATTTGACTGCAGTTGTCTCCAACTTGTCTGCCGCGTGCAGCTAAGAAAGTCAACAATGGGGAACAGGTCAAAGTTTAAAATAACTCTAATTAAGTTAAAATTGTCCAAATATCTATTGATGGTCAATCAGGAATGAAATTGCTATTCTACTAAAAAAAGAAACTAACAAAACTAAAAAGTACTATCTTACTGTTGTGGTAAAATTAGATAAGGTTTTCCTGGAAAATCGTTTTCCAAGTATGTTTGGATGTGGAGTCCAACAATCGCATATTAAAGAGTAATTTATATTTTGTTGCATTTGCAAGCCAGAAAGCCAAACCAATAGAGGCTGCCACTGTGTGTGTGTACACACATACACGTGAGTGCTTCGTGTGTGCTGCTTACCACATCCCACTTTTGTGTGTCTCTGTCAGAGGCAGATTTCCTGCAAGACTTCTGCCATGCTTGAAAGCTTGTCATGGTACAGATCAATCAAACTAAGAATCAGCATTGCCTTAACCATGCAGCTAGGAGATAAGGAGAAAAAATTTTCTTGTTGGTTGAGTCAGCACAGAATTTTTACTGCAGTGCAGAAACGTGTGTTTTCCAGGCTTCAGCTAAGTATCCTCTGTGATTCTTATTTTTTCAAAATGCAGTTGCCTTCAGCACGTGTGTATTAGTTCCATGAAGACCCTGAAAATAATGCCAGCACTTTCTCCATTTAGGGTTTTTTTTGTAAGAAACGATGTCTGTCATAGAGTTTTGCTTATTTTTGCATCTGTTATCTGATGTGAACTCAGTAGCACATGCTGTTATCTCACTGATGATGAGAGAATTCTGTGACAAAGAACACACTAAATACACATCAATTAATAAAAAGGGTTAACTTAAAAGTTTCTGTTTTGGGGCTATGCCTAACTCTGTCATATAAGATGATGGAACCCTGGCAATAGTGTTTTGTACTGGCTATCATTTTAGGAAAACCTGTAGGCAGTAAGCAATCTGGGTCAGGAAACACCATTTTGTCAGTCAGGCAGTGTGACTCAAATTCATTTCTGACTCTAAGCATCTGGAAAAGTAATTTGTTTTCTTGAGGATCTTTTCACTCTGGTGTGAGGACCTGAGACACCTCAGCTTAATTGCCCAAGGTTAGAGAAATTCATCTGCTTTCGTGGCTGTTTAAAAATACAAATAATCTCATTCCTTCCATAGAAAAAATTACCTCTTCTGTTAGTATTATGCACACACAGATTTTTGTGACCTATCATTTGCAACCTTATCCCTTCGCTGCTCAAATATGCCTTGAATATTTGGCAGTCGGATGACTGTAATTTCTTCTGCAATTCCTTTCCAATTCCCTTTAAACCCACACAATATTTTTCCCTGGTAGAATTATCAGAATGCCTTTTTCCACCGCATAAGTCTTGTATTTATAGTCACTTATACTTTTTAGTCTACAAATAAAATTTAAACACCTCTGCAGTGCAATGTTAAGTTTGCTTAGCAGCTTAGAAGAAGAAATACAAATAGCACATTTTAGCAGAAGGTGTAATGAAGCATATACGTGCACATACAGAATTGTTGAAATAATTTTAATTTTATATTATTTTTTCTATTATTTGGTAGTTTGAGGAGATATATTGGATTTGTGTGGCAGGGCTTCTGTGAGAAGCTTCCAGAAGTTTCCCCCCATGTCTGACAGAGCCAATGCCAGACAGCTCCAAAATGGGTGGCATAACATATTCAAGAGAGGAAAATCACCTGTGCAACTGCAGCTGGAGAGAGGCGTGAGAATATGTGAGAGGAACAGCTGTGCAGACACCAAGGTCAGTGTAGAACGAGGGAAAGGAGGTGCTTCAGGTGCCAGAGCAGAGATTCCCCTGCAGACCCTGGAGGACCCCACGCCAGTGAAGTTGGTTGCCCAAAGGAGGCTATGACCCCTTAGGAAGTCCGTGCTGGATCAGGCTCCTGGCAGGAGCCCCACAGAGATAGGAGCAAACACTAGAGCAGGTTTTCTGGCAGGACCTGTGGCCCTATTGGGGATCTACCTCTGCAGCAGTTTGTTTCTGAAGGACTGCAACCCATGGAAGAGACCTGTGCTGGAGCAGTTCATGAAGAACTGCACCCCATGGGGAGGAGTCACGTGGGAGAAGTTTGTGGAGGACTGTCTCCTGTGGGAGGGACCTCAAGCTGGAGCATGTGAAAAATGTGAGGAGTCCTCCCCTGAGGAGAAAGGAGTGGCAGAGGCAAGAGATGATGAACTGACCACAGCCCCCATTCCCTGTCCCTCTGAGCTGCTACAGGGGAGGAAGAAGAGAAAGCACAAATACAGGATGGGCAGGGAATGAATTAAGAGCAGCTTTTAGGAGAAAGACTCAGGGGTGTAGGTTAATGAGAAATTCAGTGTGACTCGGCAATGTGTGTTTGTAGCCCAGAAAGCCACCTGTATCCTGGGCTGCATCCAAAGCAGCATGGCCAGCAGGGTGAGGGATGGGATTCTGCTCCTCTGCTCTGCTCTGGTGAGACCTCACCTGGAGTGCTGCATCCACCTCTGGTGTCCCCTACCTAAGGACATGGACCCCTTGGAGCAAGTCCAGAAAATTAACTCCATCTCAGCCAGACTCTATCCTGGAGAAATACAAAGATCACACTTCAACGGAAACATACTTTTTCATAAGTTCAAATATGATGACACAGGGATGTTATGCTAATTTTAATTTCTATTGCAGAAATATTATTCTTTTGGTTTTATTTCTTTTCTTCTTTTTACATTCCATTTTTTCCTGGATATTATTGTTTGGACTGATTATATCATAGATAAGGTTTTCATACCAAACTATACTACAAAGTGAAGTTGATAAGATTATCTAGGACTTAAAACCACACTTTTCCTGAGGAAATAAGAAGTGGGTGATAAAAATCTTATAAAAATAGTGGAAAAAAGCAGAATGTGCTTTAACTGAAGTCGACAAAAAATGTAGAAAGTTGATATTTGTTGAAGTAGTCGCTAATTTTGAAATTATTGCTCATACTTGGGGTTCACATGGCAAGTTTTTTATTTTCTTGGTTTCTTGTTTTAATTGTAATTTTTAATAGTAAGGATTCTCTGTCACAGTCTATTTCTCATGTAAAAATAGAAGAACTGTTTTCACTATTGCAGTGTTTGTCCTTTATAAAAATAGCCAATTGAAGAGCTCTGTCTGCCTGGAGAGATTTCTTGAATGTTATGATGCTGTCAGAGGAATGCCAGCATAAAATCTTTGAGAAGTCTTGGAAGATGGATTACCTTGAAATTTGCTCTTTGTGTTTTGAATTTTTATCAGAGTATACTGTAGCTTTAATTTAATAATATCATATTTTTGGAATTAGATGGGAGCACAATAGATTCCAGGTGTGCCATGTTTCATTTTTTGTGGGTTTTTTTAAAAGTATCTAGAAATAAAAGAACTGAATCTTTGCCAGGAAAGTGATGCATAGACACACATGGAATTGCTTTCAGCCCCCATTTCCTTCTCCTTTTTCCTTTCCAGCTGAGACAACCCAACCAGCATCCAGCATTTGTCCCCTTACTTCATGCTTTTCTGTTGTAAAAAGATGGTGGGAGAAAGTGCTCATGTAGCTTTGATCTTCCATCCACAGGTGGAGAACTGACATGAAGGAAGGCTGTAGGTAAGGGACATTCCACTAAGATTTGGACCACATGCCCAGACAACCATTCTACAGCATTCCAGAAGAGCAAGAAAAACTGTTCATACCATTCAAGTCCGGGACGGGAGTTCTTACTGGTATTCATAAGATGTATTTTCATCCTGAATATATGTCATGGGTTAGCAAGCATAGTCTCGGAAGTGATGTTCTTGCAAAGGGGTGCTTACAGCTTCCTCTGTGACCTGACAGAACCTATCAGCTGGCCAGTTTGAATATGGACAATTCTCTAAGCCACTTAAAGTTGTGACCGCCTCTGTGATCCACATTGAAGAATAGACAAACACTGGGCAGAGTTTCTCTGTCTCGTTTCTGGTGCTGGGACAGGTGGCTGCGGGCCCCATGCGGGGGCCAGCGGGCCCGGCCCAGGCCCTGCTCGGGCCAGGCCGGGCTGGGCCACGGCCATCCTGGAGCCGATGGGCCCTGTTCCACCTGCAGCCCCCCCCCCCCCCCCCCCCCCAGCTCTGCTACATGCAGATGGAGTGGCCCAGCTCCCCCTCTCCAGTGCGGCCAAGATTGACCTGAAGCTGCACCGCTGTCTGGCAAAAGATCATGTGAGCAACAGTGATAAGCAACATTCCAGCTGCAAGGCCTACGTGAGATTAACCCTCTCAGTGCTGTGAAGAGCTGAAAACCTGAGGGAAGAGAAAGAGGAGATGCTTAAAACTGAAATTCTGTTGTAAAGCTATGATCTATCAGAGTACCCCTTGTAATTTCATGACAATATGGGGGGTGGAGTGTTCAACTTGTACATGTGAGCAAAAACACCTGCGCTGAGATAGGCAGATGCTGACACAGCTGTAATTTCATGAGAAGTTTGAACAGGGAGAGATGGAAGCAATGAGGACTTTGGCTCCAAATGGAAAGGAGAAAACCTCAGTTCCTAGAGATGCTCCCAGAGATAGTCCTAAAGATGAAGATGAGGAAGACCCTTTGCTCCCAGGGAAGGAGAAGGGCCTCTGTTCTTAGAGATGAAATGCTCCCAGAGATGGGTGAAGAGAACTTTTGTTTCTGAACGGCTCAACCTTAAAACTACCCCAGTAATTCAAGAGTGGACCCTCAAAAGCAGTTGTGGGAAAAGCTGCAAGTTGTGGGAAGGGACTCACACACACTCACTGTGAGCAGAGAACCAACCCGGGCGGCTGTCTCCTTGTGATAATGTTTTCATAGCATGGGCAAGAGAGACTCCTCTTCCTAAATGGACTGAACAATATTTGGAAGTGGGTGGCTGTCTCCTTGTGATAATGTTTCCATAGCATGGGCAAGAGAGACTTCTCTTCCTAAATGGACTGAACAAGGTTATTATGGAAGTGGTAAACAGACTGAACATCTGAAGGATTGTCTTTTTACATTGTCAGTGGGAGAAGGGAGAAAGGTGGGGAGGGAGGAGAAGTGTTCTGAAGGTGTGGTATGGATTTTGTTTTCTCTTTCCTTTTTCCTTATTTTAGGTCTATTAATAAACTTCTTTATATTCTTTCAAAGTTGGTGCCTGCTTTGCTTTTCCCCTAATTCTTATCTCACAGAAGGTAAACAGTAATGAGTATTTTGGACCAAACCACTACAATATAGTACAAATTTCATATTTGTAATTGAAACAGAAAGCCAAACCTGTAATTAAAATAAATTAATTATTTCCAAAACCCATTCCCTCCATTTCAGCTCACCATTGGAGGGAAGTGTCACTTTGCTCTTGTTGCCTTAAACTCAAAATGTCTTATAAATTATGTGTTTTGGGAAGTAATTTTTAGGTTGTAACAGGAGTTTTTCAAGCTTCTAACACACTGCAAAAAACCTTGATGGTAATGACTACAAAATTCCGTCAGCAAATATATGTTGAGTCGTTTTATTGTTTAACAATTTTTTGTTCTTTTTCTCATAAATACCAGATGGCAGCTTTGTGCATGAAACCCACAATTAAACTTTCGTGTTCCAGATTGAAAGTTTCTGTCTGAACATATGAGCTTCTGCCTGAGCCTCTCATTGTTTCTGGACACTGATGTTAAGATGGAGGACTCCAGTATCCATAACACAAGACCATATTCATTGAGGTTGGAATTTACTACTTCTTTTCCATTACACCTGCTCTTTGTACACAGATGTGACATCTAATCATACAGTGTCTGCAAAGCGTAAAAATAGTAAAAGAATAGCCAGTGACGGGTTGATAATTTGTTTGAACCTTGAGGTGAAAATTAGTAAGATGTTAACCTGTTGTCATAATAAATGTATTCATGATTAAGTTGAGTTTAAAATTTAGGAGGAGGTCATCCTATGGAAAGCTCTATAGCAGGTATCAGCAGAATCTCTTGGGGTGGCTAAGAGGATCTCTTATTGATCTCCAGGCATGATCTGTTTAATTCTACTAGAATAAAAGTAATGGACAAATGTGGCTTTAGGGGTATGTTAGCATTTCAGGTAAGACTGAAGGAAAATACTGATATTTTTACCCGTGATCTATTATTCCTGAATGTGATAGGCAATATGTGTCTGATGAAATAATCACTGAAAAAGCAAGAGATAGAATCTTTGGTCAAATCTAAAACATCAGTAAATGCTCAATACTAGGAAAGAATAGAAAGTTTGTGTTGAATAGCTGTTTATTCTTCCCTTTATCCTCAAGAAAGTTTGGTACAATGAGTTCTTGATTACAGTGGGAATATATACTGAGTCAAAGAGAATATTTAGTGAAAGCAATTGATGTGCAGATTTGTGTCTCTTTGATGTGGAAGTGGCTTGGCAATTCAAATTAGAGGCATGCAAAGCTTTGGGGTAAGTATATCCCATCTAAACCCACTAATCATCCAACTCACCACTATAAATTGCTTCAGACCTTGAAGGCTAATCATCTAAGTGCTCTTTTTTTTGTCAAGAGAGTAAAAAGGAAGTTTCAGAGGGCAGCTGATCCCATCATCTACTGTGAAACTCAGGAACCTGATTTGAAAACCTTTCAAGGGCACTTGTAATTTCCACCTACTTCTGCTGTGGTCATGGGTGGTCAGGGTGCATGAATTCTCTCTAGAAGCTTCCTCACTTGCTGGTGAAAATATGCTCTGGACTTCAGATATACAAACTACTTATATTTGAATAGATATCTTTGAGATTTTTATACTCTGCAATTAAAATCTGCTTCAAACTTGCTGTCTGTGCCCCAAGTTCAGGAACAACCTGTGACACCATTTTATAAAAGTACTCTTTTTATTTCCTTTCTACTCTTATATTCTACTCTTATAAACTGCCCCCCCCGACACATACACAAAACCCCAACAAAACAGAACAAAAACCAACCAAAACTCCCCAAAACCCCACCAATGAACCAATCAAAAAATGCCATCAACCCAAAAACCAATCAAGCAAAAAAAACCAACCCAAACAAAACCCCCCAAAAACCCCAATACAACTGTCTGCTTCAAGTTTTGTTGCATTTTAATGACAGTGCATATTGTCTTGTTTTTCCTTGTACTTGATTTATTAATGCTTAATAGAATTGTTTGCTAAATATTCTGATATCCATGGTGTCAATTTTCAGCCTTTTTCATTTTTTTTCTTTTTTTAGACAAAAACTATTATGAAGTTTTCAGAGGAAATTGAACACCTGTTTTCTTGTTAACTGTATTTTTAGCAACAAATCATGTAGCATAGAGACAGAACAGTAAGAAGCAGGACTTTCACACTTTTCCCTCCTAACAGTATTCTCATTGTTTAGACATTAATGCTGTACTCAGGGAGATATTAAAAGCAGCAAAATTTGCTACCTGCTTTCTATATTCTAAATCAAATTGATGCTTTTAACAAGATTAACTTTGAATGTGGGGCTTTACTGATTCATTTAAAGCTCTGAAAGAAAGGACTGTCACTAATTTGATTGACTTTAGACACACACACACACACAAAGACTTTAAGCATCTTCAGAATGTATCATTGATGGAGAACCTTGTTCTCTAACTATAGATATATAATACCTGACACTTCCAGAATATGTCACTCCTCAGCAGAGGCATAATTTTAGCCAAACAAAAAAAATAGTGTTCAGTGCAGAAGATGAGCTATCTTCAAGCATAGGAAGGGAAGTAGCCTTTCATTCAAAAGTATATGGACTCCTCTGCTCCCAAACAGCACATCAGTTTTAGCACTGCATTGCCACAACATACCTTTCCAGCTCCTGGTCGGAATCACCACCAGCCTTTTCACAGTACTGACAGACGACCTCTATGAAAAACAGAAAAAAAGTCCCTATTGCTTTTAGCCAGAAAATAAGCTTTCAAGAGCACTAACTCTAGCTCAAATTTGTATGCACACACACATCTGTTTCTGGGAGCAGGAAGACTGATGGTAGCAGAAGCGGCAGAAGGCTGTGCCCGTGAGTCACTTTTATGTGTTAGCCCAAGGAGAACCAAATGATATTGAATTTAAAAGATCAGTTACTACTATACACATCTATAATTAGGTAGATGTTACTAACAAGGAGATAAAGAAGTATTATACAAGTGTACATATGTGTATATATGTACATGTAAGTCGTGACAGGGGTTGAAGTTATGAAAAGGTTTGCCCATTTTGAGGTTGGCTACAGAGTTAATCTTGAAGTGATTGAGAAACCACAGCCGTGACAGCCCCTCATGTACATGTGGGCATGGAAAGGATTGTCACAAAGCTAGTTGAAGCAGTTCTTCAAGTCTCCCTGCACAGCCGCTCTTTTTTTTTTTTCCTGGGTTAGAAAAAAGGTAAAATTAATTTTTCCCTCCTGAGGTCAGGCTATTATGTGACTACAGTTGGGGGAAGAAGTCTATATCTGAGAGGACCATCCCTGCCTGATAAAAAGCATTAAGGTTTTGATGAAATAATTTCAAGTGCTCTCCTCTTCAAGAAACAGTATTAGCTAATTGGCTTCAGTTTGATCTTTGAAAGACATTGGGACTGCTAAGAAGAAGCACATAACCACTGAATCCTTCAACTTTTTCCAGACCTGACTTCTAGCTAACATAAACCAGAGTAATCCTGTTGTCAGAACTGCCAGTATAGCTGGGCTCACGGTATTTTCTTTTATATATATATAAATTTTATTTTACATGTATATATATAATTCTATTTCTTTTGTCAGCTGGGTTGTGATCATCTCAGGTGCCACATTGTGTGTTCTTATCCCAGCCTGACTGCCCACCCCCACGGGTGAAACACGGCGCACAGGAGCGGTTTGTATTTGCGATCCTTTTTGCTCCCAACATTCAGACCTCTTTACACTTTGGAGGCTCCGCGAGCTCCCTCTGGTGGCCATCTGGTCCTGAGCTGCTTTTCCAGGGAACCTGGCACAAGAAATGAAGATATAACTTTGGTAACGAAAGATGGGGATATTTTAATTAAAAATGCTCTGCGGTTATATTGATCATAAGAAAAATCAAGGGAAGAAATGAACACAAAATGCAGTCTAAATATTCCCTGAAGCCTGGAGGCAGGGAGATTTTATTCCTTTGTAGTTAGATTTTGCCTAACCTCTGTTAATGTGGGGAAAACTTTGCTGAAAAGCTGGCAGTACAACTTACTAAGGAAAATGAATGAAGGACTCCAGCTGTGTAGTCAGAGTTGGTTATCTAGCAGGGCCCTCTAAAAAAGCTTGACTGAAGTAGTAGGTTTTATTGAAGTTAAGCATACAAAAATATCTCATTGAGGTTAACACTATGACATTTATTCCCAAATCTATCTAGGTGCTCCACTTCAGCCTTCCAGCTGCTGCAGAAAGATGAGATGGACAAGAGCAAAACACTCATGATGTTAGATAAGATGGCCAATGGCATAAAGGTATCAGTGCTTTGCATTTGGCTACACCAGTTAATCACATTTCTTTAACCCAGCCCTTGAAACTAACGTGGAGTCAGAGCACCATGACACCAACAGAGTTGGTAGTGTTGCCTACCCTACGGTGCCAGTCACTAGAAGCACTTCTTGGTGGGCTGTAAATCCTCCTGTGGTCCCACACAATATGTAATAAAAAGAAACAGTTTAGAAAGTGAAACGTGATGCTGAAGTCACATTTGTCATTTTTCCTTTCCCTGTAAACCAAATTCTCTGAATTACCACAGAACAGGCTGTAAGGAAGCATGTCAATAACCATCAGATTTCTCTGGGTTTACCATGATCTGACCAGAAGAATGAGTTCAGCCCTAGAGAGAGCAAGAAAGATTAGATATGTGTAGACATTTGCATAAAATCACACACACACAAATATAATCTTCTCATTTCTTAAATATTTGATTATTAAACTGTGTCAATAACTTGTGTACATTGAAATACAAGACACACCAATATAAGTATTACCTTGTTGTAACATATTAACTACTTATTTTTAGCACAGATAAAGTGAATCCAGAAAATCATAATGACATCAGGTCCAACACAACCTTTGGCAGGACTAATGCTTTTCTTATTTACTTATTTTTTCCACTAGCACCATATTTTTTAATCTAGCTGACTTTTTCTTTCTCTGACTTAGCAGGTTTTGCTCAGCCCTAGGATTTAGTGCTCTATTTTTAGAATGGTTATTTTCTTATAAAAGATGTAGGCACTTGAAAGGCCTGCTGCTGGATTTCAACACAAAACTTTGGTGGCAGGGTCAGCAGGTGGGATGAAGTCTACAACCTTCAAAGCTGACCTGCAACACAAGGTATACTGCGTAAATGCAAGAGCTCAGATTTCATACTTGAAAATCAGAGGCAGGGTAGACATGGAGCTGGTGATTTGATCATGCTGAGCTTAGATCCTGATGCCAGGTAGGATTAAAGAAGCTTAAACTGCACTGATGAGTCAGACAATGATAGTTTTCAGGGATTCTGGGTGGCTGAAGATTAATAAATATCAGAGCAGTGAGGACTGCTCACTGAGTATATGCTACTGCAGTCTGCATGGGAATATGGAGTCACATGACTGAGGGCTTGGTGCCTTCTTGATGCTGACTGAAGGCCTCTCTGTGCTTGGATTTCATAAGACATGATGCTGCCCTCCCTGCCTTTGCACTGCTTGTTCCTAAAACATGTAAGGGCTGCCATTCCCTTGGTTTTTTTCAAGATGTCTCTGTCTTTGGCTTGTGCCTGCAGAGGCAGTGCTGTATATGGGTGGATGCCTCTGGTGTGATCTCCAATTGCTCAAGGATTTCTGACCTGGCTTGCATCTGGACAGCCACTAATGACCTAGTCTTCATGAATTTATCACTGTTCTTGTTTTTAGACTCCTGATTTGGTCAGCCTTCATGTATTGCATTGCAAAGAGTTACATGGCTTAGTTGTCCTTTTCACAAATGCAGTTTCTTTGGTTTCATTCAAATATTCAAAAATAAAAACCAAGGAATCCAATTCTGATTATTGTTTAGAGTCAAATGCATTTTCCTATTAATAACTACCACATAAATCTTAGATTTCAATCCACTCTTTCATGCAAATGATGCATAATATTAAAGGCGAATGAGTTCATAACCAGTGAACAGATAGCCCTCTAATGCCAGGTTGTAATTTTCTAATGAAGAAATACGGGTGCTTTCACTCTCTGAAGTAATTCCATTGAAACCAATGTTATGAAATACCACGTGAGGAAAAAGTTAGAATGCACACTCATCTTTATTTTGTACTACTCTGCGACTCCAGCCAATACTTATATAAGGGCAGTAATAGATTTTACTGCACCTTAAAAAAATTATATCTCCACATATGTGGATACTTTTTCCTCCGTAGCTCTCAAAGAAATGTTGAGATTATTTTGTTAAATAATATTTTTCTGCCTTTATGGACAGACTTGAATTTACTGGGAGAGTAGAGAGGGCACCAAAGCAAACAGAGCTTTATCTTTCCACACAAATCCATTAAGAAAGTCTTCTGTTTCTCTGTTGAAATACCAAGAGTTATTGGATCTGTGTTGTGCTAGTTTACCTACTGCATTAGAAATTTGTACTGGAAGCAAGAGAATAGGTAGAACCAGAGATCATGCAGTTTTCTCCTGTTTTGGTCTTCACCATGAGCATCTTCACTTGTTAAATCATGATGGAGGGAGGAAGGGAGAAAGAGAAGGACAGATCCTTACTCCCTACATGTGCTTGCTCTGGAATTACAACCATGCCAGACTACAAAAAGAAAAAATGGCTGTCTATTTTTTATCCCAAAGCCTAAAGGTCACACATTGCGGCAAACCTGGGAATTGAGTCTGAGTCTTCCAACCACACATATTCTGCTTTAATCAGAAGAATTTCTTTTGTGTCCCCTGGGCTCTCAGTTTCCTAAGTTTAAATAATACATAAAAATTCATATGAAATCTCAGTGGGATTAATCTTCTAGTACTATAAAAATTTGAACCTGCTTTCCATATGTCTCTTTCATAGATGTTTTGGAGTCTAGTCTCTCACTGTATGTGTTTCAATAGCAAGTAGAAATCATGTACTGTTAAATAGTACAAGCAAGCTGCTCACTCCTTTTATTTCTATTCAGATATTCAAATTCCAAGACCTAAGTGTGTCAGTTTAAAAACAAGAAGGTGCTTAAGTGCTCTGCTGAGTCACACCTTGGTGGCATTCAAGAATTACCTGAAGGGTTTTCAAATAATCTGCCACGCCTGACAGCCTGTGACTCAACTAAGCACAGCAATGGGAACCCTGTGACCCACTTCTGATTCCTCAGTGGCCAGACTCCAAGACCATCATACCACAACTTTTCTCTTTCTCCTTGGACAGACTCATGTGATCAGAAATTTTGTGATGGGAAGATAACATTCCTCTTAATCTTATTCTAACTAACAATTTCATTTATAAACTGCGTTCCTGGCGAATCATAACTGAAGTTGTGCAGTCGAAGTATTATGCAATGGAAAGTAGTTCAGACTGGCAAGGTAGCCTTAAATAAAAAAATACTTCAGAAGGACAGAGCATGTTAAAATCCCACTTAAGTACAAGTCTAGAATCTCTCTAAGTGTTGAGAGAGAAGAAAAGAAATAGCTTGGAAGCATGGAGGATTGAGGCCAATGATTGGCCAATTTTACATCAGAGCTATTAAGACATGAAGCCAATGATGTGGCAAGTCTCTAGGGAGTACACAGAGAAAGAACATTCCAATATCCACCTTGATGTTTTTCCAATAATGCTAAAAGTAATTAAAACAACCTTTAAAAAACCAACAAAAAACCCCACAAAACCCAAACACACACACATGCCCCTCCAACCCCCCCTACCCCCCAAACCACCAACAAAAAACTTTCAAAAAGTTCACAGTTTCTATTTTATGTGCTTGTAGCGGGTTGGGTTTGTAACCAGGTGGAAACACCAATTTAGTGTAGTGGTTTGGTCCAAAATACTCATTACTGTTTACCTTCTGTGAGATAAGAATTAGGAGAAATGCAAAGAAGGCACCAATCTTGAAAGAATAGAAAGAAGTTTATTAACAGACCTAAAAGAAGAAAAAAAAATCCATACCACACCTTCAGAACACTTCTCCTCCCCCCTCACCTTCCTCCCTTCTCCCACTGACAATGTAAAAAGACAATCCTTCAGATGTTCAGTCTGTTTACCACTTCCATAATAACCTTGTTCAGTCCATTTAGGAAGAGAAGTCTCTCTTGCCCATGCTATGGAAACATTATCACAAGGAGACAGCCACCCACTTCCAAATAACTTTGTTCAGTCCATTTAGGAAGAGGAGTCTCTCTGCTCACATGTGAGTCCCTTCCCCCGACTTGCAGCTTTTCCCACAACTGCTTTCGAGGGTCCACTCTTGAAGTTTTTTGGGGTACAATTTTAAGGTTGAGCCGTTCAGAAACAAAAGTTCTCTTCACCCATCTCTGGGAGCATTTCATCTCTAAGAACAGAGGCCCTTCTCCTTCCCTGGGAGCAAAGGGTCTTCTTCATCTTCATCTTTAGGACTATCTCTGGGAGCATCTCTAGGAACTGAGGTTTTCTCCTTTCCCATTTGGAGCCAAAGTCCTCATCGCTTCCATCTCTCCCTGTTCAAACTTCTCATGAAATTACAGCTGTGTCAGCATCTGCCTATCTCAGCACAGGTGTTTTTGCTTACGAGATGAACACTCCACCCCCCATATTGTCATGAAATTACAAGGGGTACTCTGATATATCATAGCTTTACAACAGAATTTCAGCTTTAAGCATCTCCTCTTTCTCTTCCCTCAGGTTTTCAGCTCTTCATAGCACTAAAAGGGTTAATCTCACGTAGGCCTTGCAGCTGGAATGTTGCTTATCATTGTCGGTCACCTGACCTCTGCTGGACAGCGGTGCAGCTTCAGGTCAGTCTTGGCCACAGTGGAGGAGGGGGGGCAGCCGAGCCACTCCAGGTGCCCACAGCAGGGCTGTGGGGGGGTTCCGCAGGTGGAACAGGGCCCATCGGCTCCAGGATGGCCGTGGCCCAGCCCGGCCTGGCCCGAGCAGGGCCTGGGCCGGGCCCCCTGGCCCCCGCACAGGGCCCGCAGCCACCTGTCCCAGCACCAGAAACGAGACAGAGAGCTCTGCCTTGGAGTTTCTATTCTTAAGTGTGGATCACAGAGGTGGTCACAATTTTAAGTGGCTTAAAGAATTGTCCATATTCAAACTGGCCAGCTGATAGGTTCTGTCAGGTCACAGAGGAAGCTGTAAGCACCCCTTTGCAAGAACATCACTTCTGGGACTATGCTTGCTAACCCATGACAGTCCTGGTGAATTGAGTGTAGCAAGGATTTTACCTTTTACGGTACCAATCTGAATATATGCTTACTAGGTCCTTAATAAGGTTGTGGTAAACGTTCTCTGTGAAATTTGTGCTTATGCAAATCTAGTTATTGGCTATGCATGAAGCACTTTCTTCTTATGATAACTTCAAATAAGGGACAATTTGGTAGTTTGTACACACAAACGTGCATGCAAATGCAGCAGGCTTCAGGATGAATTGGTACAGCACTACCTGTACTGTTGCCTGTCAGCATGGGTTTTTCAGAGCAAACATGATGGAAATGAGTGTAAATGTCAAATCGCAGAATGAGACTAGAGCAGTTAAAACTAAAAACATATTTCAAAAAGTATCACAGTGGTTTGTATCAATTCATGTGTCTTTCACAGAATAAAATTATGAAATACAGGTGTTGTAAAGAATCTGAAATTATTTTCTTACTTTAAACTGTAGTTTGAATTGATTTTCTGTGTTACTTTTTGTTTTCAGCGACACCATCTGATGGGAAAATAGATACCTTCTGCACTAAATGAGCAGTTGAATTCCTGTTTATGCACTTTTAAGATGTCTAAACTGACACATGCACGGTGTTCAGCATTTAAAGGCAGTTCATGCTCTGTGTTACTGCATAAATACATGAAATTCAAGATCTCTCCGCACTGCCTTCAACTTTGCCATGAACTAATTGGTCCCATTACAAGCCGTTTAACAGTAGTTGTGAGGAGATTTTGAGATGTCACATTTTAAAAGTAGACCTTTTCCTTCAGTGCTTTCTCATTCAGGGCTTGTGTAGGTGTCAGGTCTGTTCAAAGAGAGAGCCTTACTTATGCAAAATCTGTGTCTATCTGAGATGGGGATTTGACTTTTATGTTCAAATCTGACGCAAAATGGTATAAAGCTGCATGAGTGTGACACTAAGATGTCTTACTAGAAATGACAAATGGTAGGTAAGTTATTGGGGAAGCTGGCTCACGCTCTGCTACCTCATACTCAGCAGTACTTGAGGAAATAGTGCCTTTTGAGATCAGTAGTAGCAAATAAGCCAGTATTTGACAGAAAACATGATGTAAAAGACTGGTCCAAATTATGCCTAATTTAATTTTTTTTTTTCAATTCTGCACTTTGGCAATTATATGAAACAACAATTGGGCCTATGAACTTACTTTTGAAGAGATGACCATTACAGTACTCAGAGATCACTAGACTGAATATGCACAAAGAGATCCAAATATATTCCCTATCTCGTTGTCTTCCTGCCATTATCATGTATATTACCCTCTTAATTGCTTTCTCACAGTTTTGATTATATAAAAATATATTTTGAATACTCTGCTGACTCTTTTTTCAAAAGGGGGTCAGATTTCACATTCAATATGCATATGTTATTTTACATAAAATATGCAGAGTTTTTTCTAGGTTCATATTTTTCATTATACACTGACTAAGTAGTCTGTTTTCCACTTTGATTTCCTTTTCAAGAAGAAAATTGTGGTAGTTAGATGCAATATATATTTTAAAATGATCAGTAGAGCCATAGGTAGACTCTTGTGAATGCAGGCAAAGATGAAGAAGTGGCAGCCTTCTCCTTTCATGTGTTTATTAGGTGAGCTGCTCTGCTACCTGACTTCATATAGACTGTTCTGGCAGCTCAGACTTAAATCTGTGTCTTGATTAAAAAACACTTTAATTTTCATTTGGTTAAAGGAGGGAACTTGTTTAAAAACTGTATCTGTTTCAAGCAGTATAGAAAATTGGCTAATATACTTTATTAGCTGAGGATTTTTTGACAGTGCCTGACATGTGACAATTCTGAAATCATCCTAGCAAGTTGCTGCCGGAAAGAATGTTAATCTGGAAAGCCTATTTATTTTAAGCTGCACATTGTCTAGATTCATAAGAGAATAGATAACCTGGTCTACATAAGTTATAAAATGGAACCACACTATTTCTGAAGATGAAACAGTCTTGAGAAGATCACACTATTGCTTGAAACATTGTCTTGTGTTTCAAGGGATAGACAAAGCTAGGCAGGCCAGCCTTGATCAGTGATTGTATGAAACAAGTGCATAAAAGATTATGTAAACATTTCCTCTTCAGTTTCTTTTGGAGGTGAACACTGACGAGATGTTATCTACTCATGGTCAATTTTGTGATGGATGTTGCAGCTATTGATATTTATCCTTGTATCTTACCATGGAAGAAGCTTTTGGATGATGGGCACAAGGTATTAACAGTGATGATGAAGAGAATCAGTTTTTGTCTTCTTGGTTGTAGGATTCAACCTTGACAAAAGTCTTGAAAAAAATAAACTTGAAAGCCAGAAATACAAAAACAAGGAAAAAAAAAACAAAACAAACCCCTTCTAAATTAGCATCTCAGTGCATCTGATGATTTATAATCCAACACCAGAACTCCAGGGAGAAAATCAGGCCCCAATGGCACACTGACATTTGCAGGGAATGAGAAAAGAGAGTATACTTGAGGAAACTTGTTTAACATAATTTGGAAGCTTGCTGATCAAGAAGAGAACAGGATTTGTATCTATTCCTTGACCATTTATTTACTGAGTATTAAAAGTTGGTTGTAATAATCTTTAATTCTCTGCATGTTATGCACTCACACACTGAAAAATGATGTGACATTTGGAGCTGGTGCTAAGTCCTTCATAATATAACAGACCTTTGAGTTCTTGGGGCAGTGTTCTTCCAAGAGTCTCTTTGATTATCTTTCTATCACTGTCTAAGTTGACAGAGCTACAAATGTTATTGCTAGTCATAAAATTATCCAACCACAATGTCTGTCTACACGACCTGCAGTGGTTGTAAATGCCACAAATTGATTATGCACTGTGGAAAGAAGACTTATCCTTTCATTCCTTCTAGGTTTATTGCCCTTAATTTAATTAACTGTTGCTACATGCTACAGGTTAAAAAGAGAGGCTAATATGTTCCTATTGTATAGCTTCAGACCTAGAGCATCTCTGACAAGTCTCTTTTGGCTCCTAACCTTTTCAGACAAAAAAAAAGAGTGCTGGCTAATAAATCTCTTTTTATATATATCTAAATATATCTATATCTATCTAATAGTTTTCCTATTTCTATTTCAATCTCTCTTTCATCACCTTCTACTCCCTGCTTACAGTTCCCATTTTCTGGCTATGCTATTCTTCTATCTATAGCCAGTTTTCTGTTTGATATGTAAGCATACTGGCTATTACAAATAAATATTTGAGACCTATGTTCAAGTGCATTCCTAACAATAAAGACTTTGCCGGGTGATTTAGTAGTGTTGTTCAGAATTACTACCACATGGGGCTCAGTAATAATCCTTGAACTGTCATTGTTTTTAATAATTGCATCTATGCCATTTAAGCACAAAAGTGACAGTAAGATCTTATATGTGTCTTATGGAGGAACACATGGAACAATGGCAGTATTGGAATTGCTACTACATTTAGTCACTAGACGGAGAAAAATATTGAAACATACTAATTAGTATTGATCATACTAATTGGTTGATCTGGATCCATTCAAACATATTACTGAATTTGTTTATATCTGTACTTGTATGTTAAAAAACTGAAAAAACAGCCATTTCTCCAAGGTTAGTATATCAGGCGCCCTGTGGCAATGAATTTTGTATCACCTTGTGAATGAAAGATGTCACAAAGACCTGGGCTGGAGAGCCTTGCTTAACAATACAGATGCAGGAAAGCGCTTTTAAGACCTTTCTTCAGCCTAAGTGTACCTCTCCCCTCATACATCCACTGTCCCGGTCAGCAGGTGTCTGAGCTAACCACTGAAAGCCTGTACCTTTGAGGTATACTTTTCCTGTGAGATTCTCTATAAAAGATAAAATAGAGAAATAGAAATTTTCTGTAAAGAGATATTATTACCTCAGTATCTGCAGTACTCCCACAACGTTTTCTATTCTCAGGACCAGTGCGGAGGTAATATTATCCATTCATTACAGACACTCAAAAGTTTTAGAGGGATCTGCTCTAGGGATCTCAATATTTCTTAGCATCAGAATATTGCAGCTGCCTACTTACTGGCATTGCATTTTTTTCCCCCTGTATAAACTGTTTTAGTAGTGAACATAACAGACCGCATTAATATTGACTTCAGTGCATTTTTTTAATTACAGAGAAACTAAAATTTTGTTACTGCATATTATCAACAAGTTTCTCCTCTCCTCTCAGGAACAAGTCACCCCTGCCTCAGGGAAGAGTTCCACCTACCACATCCCTGAACTTGTTCCTCCAGCAGAGAGGGGCTTAAAGAATTTGCAGAACCAACCTAGCCCAAATATGAATTAGCCTCTAAAGGATACGAAACCTCAGCAGGGTATATGCCTAGGCTGTTTAGCAGCTAAAAGTAAGTGAAATGTTCTGTTAAATGCAATAGGATAAATGAGGTGGTCTGACAGAAATTTCTCACCAAGAAAGCCAAACTGAAACATCCCTACCATTTCTGTCAGGAGTAACAGAATACCCATAATATGTCACCAGGTAATCACCAGGTAATTGGAAATGCTTTTTCATCCCAGTTTTATGAGCATGTTTCCATTAAAACAGAATTAACAAGACCAAACATATATGTATGAGCAGTTAATGATGTTTTTCTGGGTGGATTATGTGTGCAGACAATGTTCACAGAATCACAGAAACATTTAGGTTGGAAAAGACCTCTAAGATCATTTAGTCCAATCTTTTAATGATCATCTACCTTGTCAACTAGACCATGACACTAAATCCCATGTCTGATTGTGTCTTGGACACCTTCAGGGTTGATGATTTCTCCACCTCTCTGGGCAGCCCTTTCCAATGTTTGACTACCCTTTCCATGCAGAAATTCCTCCTGGTGTCCAGCCTGAGCCTCCCCAGGCACAGTTGGAGGCTATGTTCTCTTGTCCTGTTGGTGGTTGCCTGGTAGAGGGCTGACCCTCACCTTGCTACAGCCTCCTTTCAGTTAGATGTAAAGAGAGATATAAGGTCACCCTGAGCTTCCTTTTCTCCTGGCTAAACAACCCCAGCTCCCTCAGCTGCTCCTCATAGGGTTTACTGCTCAGACCTTCTCCAGCTCCACTGCCCTTCTCTGGACACACTCCAGCTCCTCAATGTCGTTCTTGAATGGAGGCACCCAAAACTGAACACAAGACTCGAGGTGTGGCCTCAACAGTGATGAGTACAGGGGGACAATCACTTCTCAGCAACAGTCCTGCTGGCCACACGATTCCTGATACAAGCCAGGTTGCCCTTGGGCTTCTTGGCCACCTGCTCACACACTGGCTCATGTTCAGCCAGTGGTCGACCAGCACCCACAAGTTCTTCTCCTCTGGGCAACTTTCTAGCCACTCTGCCCCCAGCCTGTAGCACTACAACGGTTCTTGTTACCCAAGTGCAGGACCTGCCACTTGATCTTGTTGAACCTCATATCTCTGACCTTGGCCCATCAATCCAGCCTGAGGATGTTAAATCAGTACAAAACATTATTGAAGAAAAGTTCAACATAATGTGAAACTCCCTTAAGTCTTCATGGTTTTCATGAATGGGTGCATATGTGGTTATATCAAGATGGGTTGTCGTGGGTGAATTCCATTGTGCTAATTCCATTGGGATAACTGGCAGTGGAAGATTCCTTATTCTGTTACATAGAACCACCTGTAATTAGACTCTGGTACAATGGAGCTGCATTAGTTGCCTATTTCTTCTGAAGGTTCAGATTTCAGATATGAACCCTGAACATGAATTAGCTGTCCTCTAGGAAAGTCCTCACAAAAGTTTTCAGATAAGAAGCCTCTAAGATCCTCGCTGAATCCAGCCATTCTGAGAATAATCAAAAGGATGAACAATATATCTTTAGACTTCAATTCCCTGGGCTGTCCATTTGGATGCTGGGCACACAAAGATGCCTTCAAGGTAAGAATTGCAATTACAGAGCTAACAAGCCCCAGTGTACATCATGTTCAGAGAATGCTGCAAAATTTTAAGTAATAGAAGTTCAAAATCAAAGTTATTATCCCATCATTATCCACACTGTAATGTTCCCTTGCCAACAATAAGCCAAGATATTTAAAAAGACTATGCCTAGAGTACTATAAACAGGACACTTTTTATGCATATATAAAAGTGTTATCCAAAGAAAGGAATTAAATAACAACAGTAATATACACTAGAATCACACTCTATCTTTCATAATAATTTTAAAAGTTTATTTCAAAGGTGGTTTGTGTGACTGAGAAGTAACAGACTGTTCAATGAAATTTAAGTTGAACATATTGTATTTTTCATGTAAACTTTTAGGAATTCAAATCACAGAATAATTTTCCTAGGTATACACGAAACGTGTCAGTTAGGGATTAGATGCTTGTCTGGTCTTATTGGATGGGAATTTTTCCTTCTCCCTCTCTTTAAAGATTGGTACCACTAGTCTGCCCCCACTTTTCAGAGTTAATTGTGCTGTTGGAGAAGTATATATGGGCATATATATTGTGCCTATATATAAAGTAGCTATACAAGGGATTTCTGGATCTACAGAGCCATTCACTTTTTTTTTTTTTCATTTTTAATGAAGTGTTTAGTTTGGTGATGACATAGAATTTGATAGTTAAAAATGTGGGGGCAGTTCAATTGGACATGAGTAACTCATAGTAAGATGGCTGATAATGGAGGACAAAGGACTGCTTAATTTTCAGGAATCTATTTAACTGAATATTTTGGCCCTCAAGCCTGAGAGATGCATGCTTAAGAGAGGAAGAAATCAATTAGTTATGATAATATTAATCATTTTAAGAGAAATTGCAACAGAAACAGGATCTAAAAAGTGTGACATAGGGAAAAAGAAAGCTGAAAGGAGGAATGCAGTGTGTGTCTTGATACATGCAATTACATCCCAACAGCACCATGGAGGTTGCAGTGTGATAAATTGTATTCATCACCTGTTATTGATTGTTTCTCCTGTCCTCAGTTCACTAATTCATCTAAGCCATGACCGCTTTCAACATTTCAAAATCTAGACCAGCTTTCCAGGGCCATGCACAGAGATAATATTATCAGTAAAATCAAAACAAACAGATGAAAACTCAATTTTATTTCAGTTAAGATGTCAAGAATTGTGGGTTTGGCATTATTTTGAGCTCTTGGGAAAGTGCGTAATGGATGACAGAAAGTTGGATGCACTGGTAAGAGTAATAAAGCAAGTGTTTGCCTGAATTTGGAAGAGAGGAAAGAAAGGCTGTTTACCTTTAATTTAGATAAATAAAGGTTGTTGGACTGTTCTTCAGACGAGGGAGGCATGGGAAAAGAAATGCCTTTCTATGATTCTACAGATTGTTGCCTCCTTCTTTCTCAATGTTGTACAGTATAGCTGTAGTAGACCATACATTTTGTCCTCATTCAAACAACCTGCATTGCAAAAGGCAAACTGCAACTCTCCTTACTCATTGTGGATTCAGGAAACCAGACGGCAGGCTGCATTTCAAAGAGCTCACTTCCCAGGAGCTGGGATGACTTCAGTACCATGCATGGTTTCACAGAATCACGATATCACAGAATAAGATGAGCTGGAAGGGGCCCACAAGGATAATCAAGTCCAACTCCTGGCCCTGCACAGCACTATCCCCACAAGTCACACCATGTGCCCAAGAGCATTGTCCAAGTTCTTCTTGAACTCTGTCAGGCTTGGTGCTGTGACCACTTCCCTGGGGAGCCTGCTAGAGTGCCCAACCACTCTCTGGGTAAAGAACCTTTTTCTAATATCCTCCTAAGCCTCCTCTGACCAGCTTCAGGCCATTCATTCAGGTTTTGTCACTGGTCACCACAAAGAAAAGATCAGTGCCTGTCCCTCTGCAGCCCCTCATGAGGAAATAAGTGTTTGGTGCTTGAACTTCTAAATTATTTTGTTGGAATCACTGAAACACAGTTAACGGTGGTATTTCTGTGAAGTCTTTCATCTTTGGTGTAGGCAGAGTCAGATTCTTTGCACTAGTACAAATCTCTGCCTGGGTCAGTCCAAAGCCTGTTGTGAGCATGGTTTCTCAGGCCAGAGGAGATTGATGTGTAGACAAGATTTTTCATGGAAAAGATGTTTGCACCTTTCCATCACTCATAAGTAAGGGCCAGAAGAATGCCTTAGTTAGTCGGGTTGGAGCAAGCATTATGGATAGAGCTCATAGAACTCAACATTTCAGTTTTCTGTTTGGATCAAAGGTTGTGAATTAAGCCGGTTTTCTGGATCTAGCTTTATGTATCAACACTCCTCTTCAAGAGACATATATGCTTTCTGTTGAAGTTGGCTTACTTTCAAATGGATCCAATTGAATCAGTACAATGAAGGGTGAGTCCCTGGGTGAGACCCCTGGCTCCAGTTAGCAGGAGGGAAAAACGTATGGGAAGGATGTCTTCTGCAGTGTTCGTCCCATATATATGTGGCAGTAGCAGCAAGAATGACCTTCCTAGACCTATTATCTGTAGAGTAATTGAAGAACAGTAAGGTTACTTTTCAGCCTCCTTAGCAGTCTCCTAGAGCAGCCTGCTATCCCGGACAGTTTTCTGCTTGTCTTCATCAAGAATTGGACTTCTTCTGTAATGTGTCTGTGATCTGAGCAATCTACCCATGGCTTGATAAAGTGTTTAAAAAGCAGAGCTAGTACTGAAGATCTGAACAGTGTTTTCATGAATTTTAGGGAGTGGTCAGGTTGGTAAAGGTAAGCATGTGACTTAATCCTTTGCTGGAGCAGGGCCATAATTACAGACTGAAAAATAATTTTAAAATAAAATTAAAAGGAATTCCATTGGTACAAAATGCGCCTAAATGTATGCTAATACTAGAATTGGCCTCAGAATAAAATGCCATCTCTGGATAACTTTCAGAGCTGCTTGAAAGAGTAGATTCAAATTAAACAGGAAAGCACAGAAGTAGTCACAAACTCAAGGACTTTTCTTGTCTGTAATTTGAAGGAGAACAGCACAACAGCATAAACAGAATTCAGGAGAGGTCTTTGAATGAAAAATTTTAGACACCCAGATCAACTTCTCGTCCATGTGAGTGCAACTTGTGTAGCATGTTTACAAACTTCCAATATTAATTATTACATGTTTGCAACTCCCATTTATATTCAGGTATTTCTTTTATTATATGAAATGGGGGGAAATGTATTTACACCACAAAGGAAAATCTATTAAATCTCTCTAACAATATATATCCTCTCTTAGTAAAGGTGTAAATATTGCTTCAAGTAATTTTTAACTATAAATATCTGATCTTTGTGAGCTTTGAACACTAAACTCCAATCTGGAAAATGAATTTGCAGTGGAATTGAACTTCATTCCCTTTCAGGCTGACACACCTTTGTGAAAAGAATGGGTTTTTATTGTTGCAATTTAGCAATAGTTTTATTGTTAAAATTATATTTTTGAACTGTAATTCTCAATAGGATATGTAATTTATTGCATACAGCAGATTCAAGAAATTACTCGTAGCTTAAGTATCCAATATAACTTGTTTTGATTCCAAAACAAAAAGGAAAAATCATTGTAATCCTTCCCTCCCTTCTTTCTATGCCACTCAAATGACAATTTACAGTCAAGTCTTTATTATTCCAGTCACTTAATTCCCAATAGGAGTTAAAGAATGCAATGGAAAAAGGAAGTTTAGGAGCAAAGTTATTTGTTTGAATTAGACACATATCTAGACCACTTAAGTTGGATTTCCTCAATCTTATGCCAGCTGCCATTTGGAAACAAATAAAGAGAATAGGCCAACATAAAAAGCCAAATAAAATGGTAAGTGAAAAGGAAATGGAACTGCTATAAAACACATATTAAGGAAATGTACTTTGGCAGCCCCAAGGGCCAAATTTCCCCCAAGAAACACACTCCTAGAAACCAAAGCCAGAAACCACAAACAAAATGAAGGAAAACCCAAGCCCCTCAACTTCCCACAGATGGCAAGGTAGCCATTATATCAGAATGTGCTCTTTCTACAAACTGCAAACACCAGATATTAAGAAGACCATAAAATCACAGCAGCATAACATTTATGCAGTTTTACAATTATAAATAACCTTAGCAAGATTGTTTGTTTCATTCAGTGTCATAGCAATGTAATCAGTCAATAGGAGAAAACTTACATAGATTTATTCAGCCTAAGGAGACAAAGGACGATCCAGTACTGAATGTCTAATATAGACTTTCCAGAAAAATATGATAAGACTTTAAATGTATTTTTATGCTACATTATATAACATAACTATTATTCAGGAAAAACTAAGAGAAGTATGAAAAGATATTTCCTGATATAGGTGTGTTTTAAAGATTAATAAATTGAAAGATTAGGTTAAAGCAAGGGCACATTTATTAAGTAATTAAATGTTCATTTATATTACGTGTATTATAAGCAGGCACAAATGCTGAAGAGATGAACAATAGATCTTTAAAAAGCCTCATTATGTTTCAATCTTAGGGCAACAGGAGAAAATTTTCAATCCTATTCCATCTGCTTTTGAGCTTTCCCATCTAAGGTAAGAGATTTAGTCACCTTTATAGACTTTTCAAGATGGCCTTCCAAGAAATGACCACAGAACAACCCTGTACTATCATATTTTGTCCTTGACATTTTCAAGTCAAGACCATTATCCTTGACTTTCCCTAATCTAAAGAAAGTTAAGTAGTGATATATTTCTACTTGGTATATTTTTATCACATCCAATACAGGAATTTTATTTCCTTGCCCTAAATTGCCCTATTCATAACCCTTCTGGAGTAGATTTCTTTTCCCTAAGAATGAAAACAGCTTGGTAGGGTGAGAAGTTGGCATGAAAGAAACTGAATGTTAGCACCAATAATTATAATTGAAAGGTGTTACTTTGATGACAGTTTTCCACTTTCAAGGAGGAAAAATCAATTCTGTGACCAGCTGTTTCTTTCTGAAATATGGTCCTCATATTTTCACTTATGTTTGGATACTGGAGCATGAGAACATCAAGCCAATCTAAGTTCTATCAAAAAAAGACAGAGATAGTTCCAAAAAGTCCTTTGGTAGTGAGAAATGTAGGTGGAGTTTTTCAAACTGAATGAAAACCAAAATATTTTCTTGGTAAAAATTTGATTTTTAATTTTTTTTCAAATTCTCATCATATGGAGCTAGCAGTAGGACAGTGTCTCTATGGAGCACCTCCCTAAATTCTTATTTTTAACATTTTTCAAAGGGAAATCCACTTTCTGGATGTTTCATTTTAGTTCATGTTAAATTTTTTGAATAATTAGGACCAGTGTCAACAAATTCCACACTGTTATGTCTACAAGAGCATAATCAAAACTGGAGTGTAGAATTATCACATGGACCCTTTACCTATTTTCATAGCATACTTTTGGTAAAGAGGTAGCATATAGTCCAAAAGATATTTCATTCCTTCTATGGGGTTTGCAGTATCCATAACTGCTAGCTACAAAATTATAGGTGAACACACATTTCAAGAAGTTCTCAGAGTGCCTTTGAAAAAAAGTGTGCACCTTGGATGGTCATTTAATATGTTAGAACTAGGATTCTGAGACAGAATTATGTGTTCAGTTTTTGTATATTCCTAGTTGGGAGAGGAATATGCATAAGTAATACAAATAAATAGAAGGCGGTAAATTATGTACGTATTAACATTCATTTAATTGTGTATTATTATTAGCAATATATAACTTTTTATTTTTTTGTCTAAACACATAGATTAACAATAAGAAATTTGAGTAAAGCTCAGAAGGGGAAAAAGGGATTTTCATAATAACTTTCCACAGGAATTGTGCTCCTAAGTTTCTTTGACCCAGATTCTCATGAGTATTAAAGTAGGTAAACTTGCACTGAATTAAATTACTTCCATTTTTTTGAAGATTGATGTTTTAGATGCTTTTAAAAACACCCAGAAAGATCACCTCTACCTATACTATTCCCTAGAATTGACTCTAAATGTGATATGCTTACATGTCATGCTCTTAGCCCACCTTGAAACTGCCTCGATTTTTCATGTTATGCACAAAAAATTCAAATTGATGTGTCCTTTCTATACAGCTTTAAAGATTAAGATTTTTATGGATGGCCCACTAAAACTTCCAGATGTTTGATGAAAGAAAGGAATGTGTTGGTTAGTAAATGTTCGGTGCATTCATAGTCATTTTTGACAGGCTGAAGTAGTCTCAATCAGAAGTGAGGTCTGTTTTAATACTACTCAGGTTTCAACTACTTGGTTTGGCTTGGAGGCCTTTATTGAACCTGAAAATGCTGAGTACTTCATGCTTTTGCAATGGATTGACAAACTTGGTATTCCAGCAACAATACGGACAGCCAGTGAATAAAAGTGGGAAGGAGAAAAATGGAATTGGTTCACCCATGTTTTTGTCTACATAATAACTGTTAATTCTAAATGAATAATTAAAACCAAATCTGTATATGTCTAAAGCAGGAAGTTGCTGGAAGTGAGTGTCTAATTTTTTTAAGCTGCTTGGAAAACTTCACCTTAAATTTTTCTTCTCTGTTCAGAATTGCTAGATAAAATAAAAATTCAGGATCAGCAAGCTCAGTGGGGTTTTTTTCCATTTATAAAAAACCTTTCATGTGTTTTAAATGCTAACTTTGTTAGTGCAGTTTTCTACCTATTTCCTGCTTCTTCTTACTAGTGGATGCAGGTCTTATTTGTGTGAAAAAAGATAAATGGCTCTGGCCAAGGGCATTGGGCTGAGGTCTGTAGCAGATTTTGGTCTGTTGCCCAGGACTGGAAATGGATTACCTGAGCAGTGTACAAAACATTCCCAATTAGTACAGTGCATAAACTTTCACTGCAGCAGTAAGATCCACTGCAAATTCACAACTCCACTTTAGAATCTTCTTGTTACTTTGAGGGAAGTAACTACTCATCATTATTTGCTTTTAATGTAATATGGTGTTTTGTATAAAAAAAAAATAGCAACTTAGAATTTTCTGAAAAATGTCAGAAATAAAGAACAGGTATATATACCTTTCCCTGACTTAAACAAAAAGCATATGTCAGAAAATCCTTTTAGTTGATTGCTTAGAAAATGAGAATTGCTCTGGAAAATTTGGACAAATAACTAAAATTTAAAAAAAGAAACCTGTGTGTCAGTATTCCTTTCTGTCAAATAGTTTCATGTGGCTCAGAAAGCTGATACTCTGTTTAGTAAGCACTGTATTTCAGGCAGTTCTTTTTCCAAAATCTGTGTCTGCAATCAGACTTATGGTATCACCTTGGTACCAAGGCTTGCTGTTCACATTATATAGCACTGTCATAACCAGGATTCCTCATCTGCTAAAAGTCCTTGTTGATTCCAGTGGGAGTGCAGGAAGGATAGCCTTCTAGCACAATAATGTGATGTCTGCCTCGCCATTTAGTCATTTATGTCATGTGGGAGAGAGACATATCCAGATTCTTTTCAGCTCTATTTGGTGTTTTCCTTTGCATCTCTGTTTCTTAACCATTAGACTCTATTTTGGTCTATATAACTACAAAAATAAGAGGATCAAAAGATTAGAAGTTTAGTTACTGCATTAACTGTATATTACTATTATTATTTGCTTGGGAGTTTTTTCTTCCTTTTTAACTTTTAATAGTAAGAACATTAAGAAAACTAGACAGTTCTACTCCATGGGTAAACTCAGAATATTTTTAGTAGTATTTTGGTTGTGTATTTCATTGAAGCAAAGACCTTCTAAAACAATTATCACCTGCTCTAAAATCTTTATCACCATTTCTATTCTACTGCACTTTCACACTAAGAAACTAAATTGATTCTGGACTTCATCCAGTCTAATTTTCCAGTAAGTAGCAAACAGTATGTGTCTTTGAGCTTCAGTGAAAAGTGTCTGAATAGGAAGCAATGCAAGTCATCACCAAGACAAACATTGCCAACACTCTTCATATGTTCCAAGAGATAAGATGTCACTGTTCTGCTTTCTGTTTTAGGGACTCTTGTTAGATTTTGAATAAGACAATTATATGATTTTAGCGAGTTCTTCTTCTGTAAAACTTAAAGGAGGCTTTAACTCCATTGAGCAACATCAATTACCTCCTGATATCTGATTTTCATCAGTCCTGGTGCTTATTAGTGTTGTAGCTAGCCCATTACTCCCCCCTCCATTATATTTATTTGCTTGTTTCTTATAAACTACATAAAAATGTAGTACAAAAACTTTACAATCAAAGAATTTAAAAAAAAAAAAATCCATTCCTAAAATCCATGAACTAGTCAAAAACAAAATATCAAGAAGGGGAGGGAGAGGAGAGTTGATTTTCTAGTGATAAACTCATTTAAAGAAAAATGTTACTCATAATTAAGACAAAAAGATAGTGGATCAACTTCACTCTTCTCTGTTAGGAAGATTATATTCAATACCAACTCTGTATTTCACAAGGCACTTTTATGAGAGTTGTTAGTCTCTGTACAAGGATATCTTCCTACACAAAACAAGAAAGAACTAACACAGTAGACTATCATAACCATCTTACAATATGACACTGTAGTTTACAGTTTAACAGCTTCATAATTTGCAGAAGATCTTTCTCATTTTGGCATCTAATTTCCATTGAAATAAAATGTGGAGTTAAGCACCTGTAGTTTAGATAATCATGATAATGTTACACACTTCTTTGTATACTAAAAAAATGCCTGGTGTGGGACTGTGTTTTGCATTGGTTCAGTCCGGGTCTCCCCTCGAGTTTTGTACCTTTGTATTTACCCAGTTTGTATCCCCCCAGTTTGCTGCCAATTACCCCATTTCCCACCTTTGTCTCCTCCCTGGCCCTTGCCAATCGTGCTGGCACCCCTCCCAGGCTTCTAGAAAGTTCTGGCAGGGGCGTCGTGTGGTTGGCTTGGGGAAAAAGATCCCTCCCTTCCTCTCCCATGGTTGGTTCCCTGAAACATCCTTCATTCTGTTTGCCATACCCTTCCCTCCTTTGATTGGTCATCACTGTAATCCCTCCCGTGTTGCCACCCACCCATAAAATCTCCCGCAGGTGCCTCTGGCGCTCGCTCTGAACTGGGCATACGCGTCCGAGGCTCAATAAACTTCCCAGATTTAACCCAGTTCTGAGTCTGCCTCCTCTCTCCACCGCTTGCCTCCATCCCGGCGGTCCTGTGGAAGGACCCACGAGCCAGATCTCTGGTCTCCCGGAGGCTGGCCCCCGCAGCCGACTGCGTCCGGGGCTGACTGGGATCCACTCCCAAGGGACGCAGAGGCAGCCTGGTTTCTTAAGGTTCAAAGTAATTTATCCCATGCCAAATTTAAGCACATTCAGAAATCTTAGTATGTTTGAGCCTCAAGTAAGTTGTCTGCTTTACAAACGCTTTGAGGACACTTCGGATTAATTTAAGGAAGATATATGTACAACACACTTTGCAAAATGCCTATGCCTGATCATTATGCATTGCATCCCATTACTGTTCCAAAAAGGAACAGCATATAAACTATGATTATTGAGGGAAAAAAAAAAAAAAAACAACTTGTTTGGCCTCTATTTGCCTGGGAGAAGAGACCAGTTCCTACTGGCTACACCCTCCTTTCAGGCAGCTGTAGTGAGTGATAAGGTCTCCCCTGAGCCTCCTTCTCTCCAGGCTAAACAACTTCAGCTCCCTCAGCCACTCCTCAATGGATTTACCTTCTAGATACTACATCAGATTTGTTGCCCTTCTCTGGATGCACTCCAGTACCTCAATGTTGTTCTTGAATTGAGGTGCCCAGAACTGGGCACAGTACTTGAGGAGTGGCCTCAACAGTGCTGCGTACATGGGGACAATCACTTCCCTGGTGCTGCTGACCAGGATAATACAAATCAGGTTACCACTGGCCTTTTTGACCACCTAGGCATACAGTGGCTCATGTTCAGCCAGCTCTTAACCAGCTACCTGAGGTCCTCTTCCATTGGGCAGCTTTCCAGCACTCTGTCCCCAGCCTGTAGTGCTGCTTGGGGTTGTTGTGACGCAAGGGCAGGATCTGGAACTTGGCTTTGTTGAACCTCAGGCTGTTGGTCTCGGCCCCTTGATTCAGACTGTCCAGATCCCTCTGCAGACCCTTCCTAACATCCAGCAGATCAACACCCCCTAGCTTGGTGTCATCTCCAAATTTACTGAGGGTACATTCAATCCCCTCATTCAGATCCCCAATAAAGATATTAAACAAGACTGGGCCCTGTAGCGGGGGGAGGGGAGGGGTCCCAGGAGCAGGGGAATCCAGCCAGAGTCACAATACGAACATCGATCTGATTTGAGCATTGTGCTCCCGTTTTTTTGTTCCGTTACACCAAGTTATACTTTTTTCCAAAGCTCACGCCCCTTTCCCATGAGAAGGCCTCTAAGCAGCAGGGGAGCTGACCAGTGTATACCTTTTCCCAAGGCTGTTCAAGGCTGCCAGCTAGCAGGTGCCTTGCAAGCCTGTTTTCAGCCTGAGGCCCTATCAGGGCTACTTCTGCAACAGCCCTGGGATGCCCAAGCCCTCCTGGGGTATCCTATATTCCACAAGGAATCCCTCTACAGGGCCCAAACACTGAGCCCTGGGGAACTGCAATAGTGACTGGACAACAACTGGATGCAGAGCCATTCAGCACCACTCTCTGAGCCTACCCATCCAGCAGGTGTTTAACCCAGTGAACAGTGCCCCTGTGAAAGCTGTGGGCTGGCAGTTTTACCAAGAGAATGCCATGAAAGACAGTATGAAAGGGTTTGCTGAAGTCCATGTAGGCTACATTCTTAGCCTTTCCCTCATCCACCAGGTGGGTCATTTGGTCATAAAAGGAGATCAGGTTGGTCAGGCAGGAGGTGCCCTTCCTAAACCTGTGCTGGCTGGACCTGATGCCTTGTGATCCTCTATGTGATCACACTGAAGATGATCCCGTTCACAACACTGTTGATCACCAAGGCCTGTAGCCAGCCTGCATTTCCCCCGATCTTCCTTCTGTACAGCTTGATCTAAAGCTCACTCCTGGACTTACCTCAGTCACTGTTGCCGCTGCTGCTTGTCCTGCCTCACCTCAGTCTGTTCAGAAGGGATTGTGAATAGCTGTGGTGTCAGAAAATAATTTCTTTAATAGTAACTGTCTCCTAGGTAACCTTGAAAATTTAGTGTAGAAAAATCACGTCTAAACATGAGCTACCCTTGAAACTCTAATCTCATTCAGGAATATGCAGATATAGTATTTCATAATGTTGCAATATTTTGAAAAAAAGTGCATCTCAACTACTGTGAAAGATGCTCTGAAGCAACCTGTTTGACTTCTCATTGTGAGAGAGTTAAGTTGCACATGTACATCATCTTCTGCCTGTAGGTGTGCTGGACAAAAGTCTACTGCTCTAGTTCATCCTGCACTGCCACTGCCACATTGTCTTGAAGATTGCTCCTTTATGGCTTTTACTGGATGAGATGTTTCTGCAATCACTTTCTAGACGATTTCAAACAAAAAATGCCATGTTAGCAAAGATCGCCTTTGAGACTGTTTAAATTAGTCCATCTTGTTTTGTCCCAAATAGAGCAATCACTTGAAAATTCTCAGAAGGATAGAAATTTTTGAGAAGCAGGCAGTTATAAACGACTGAGAAAGCAAAGGCAATGATAACCATTTCTCTGATACCATTTCAACTAGAAGGTGACGTGTCTCAAGCTTCAGGTTATACAAAATACATATATAAATTCGCCTGTTACTAAGATTCTTGATTTCTGTGTCTTTGAGAATTTTAGAAACTAATAGATGCAGTTTGCAAAGATGGGTGTTCTGAGTGGACTCTGAAATGTCATTAAATCAAAGATGTGAAAGGTACCTGGACATACTATCCCAAACAGACACAGGAAAAAACTTGTGGGCAACACCTCCAGCACAGACTGGAGGAATGATTTCACAAAGGGTGTTAGGAGGAAACTAAGCATTTGTGTGGAATTTAATAGAGGATTTGCCATCAAAAAAATCTCTGTCTCAGAACTCAAACTTTACAGAGAAGGTGAGAATGGCAAATTGAGAGAGATACTCTCACCTATAACTAGCAACTAAAACTACAGTAAAAACAAGCAGGGAGTAGCTATCCAAATAGGACTCAAAATGTAATGAATTCTTCTTAGGCTTCAGTACAAATGATGATGCTGAACACAGCAGCAAATGTGCAGTGACTAATGGAAAAGATGAAATTGCAAGGTGGAAAAACTGTGGAAGCAGAATTCAGATAATTAACTTCTGAAATCAGGGTAAATTTTACAATCTTGATTCACGGTATTGTAAGATACCTGGTACATGAAATCTAGTTTACAAACATTTTGAACCAGTCACACATAGAGGAAATGGGGCATGTTGTATTTCTATTCAAGAGTTGTGATGTATAAATGGAGGAAAAAAAAGCGGAAGTGTCAAAGGAAAACAGCAGATATATTTCAATAGCTTTTCCAAGGCATATAAATACTGGGATCCCCTGTATATCAGGAAATTCCTGACTCACAAATTTTGTGAGTTAAAGCAAGAAGTTACAGAAGTATCACTGCTTCCATGTCCTACTCTTTTGCTCTTTCCTAAACACCTGCTTTTGTCTGTCAGTGAGGAGCTCATGAACTAGACAGACTTTTGGTGACACTTTCTACAAGTCTTTTTTTGTTCTGTTGGAAAGTAAGGAAAACTCTTTGTAAAAGCTATATTGGAACAGATTAACCATCAATTTTTGCCTGATGAGACAGCAGATTTTCTAGTATTACAAGACTTAATTCACTTGGATTTCATAGCTCTTTTAGTATTCTAAAGTAAATGGAGATGTTAAGGAAGAAGTGAAGGGGAAAGAGCCATAGATAAAATTCAGATCACCTGATGCAGGAGCATCTCATGCAGGGATAGAAGAGTTCACCGAGGATGGGTCTGGAAGTTAACTTTATTTAATATGTCCGCTAACAAGTTTGGCACATATGTAGGAGTAGGCCAGTGAAATTTGATGGCAGTGAGGTAGGAAGCTTTATTACTAGAGAGGAACATTGGAATATTCTACAAGTAGTCTGACCCTGAGAACTGGAGCCATAGCTCTGGGAAGAAATGTAATAATGCAGAAAGTAAGGCTGTTCAATTGAGAGCTAACACAAATTTGTGCTCTGAACTGCAAGTTCATCAGCTGGAAATGACAGAGGATAAAGATATGGGTGCATCCATCAATCACTAGCAGCTGCAGAAGGATTTTGGAGGCCCTCAGTCAGAGAAAATAATTCCACTAGAAACAGGTAAATATTAGCATAATCTTGCCAGGCATTAGTAAGGCACTGCCTGGAAACACAGTGTTCAGTTCTCATCACCCATACTCAAGAGAGATGAGCACAAAATGAAGCACACATGTAAAAGATGTCATGAAGTATTCAGAGTAATGGAGAAACTACTTCAAACTACTTCATAAGAAGAGAGCAGAAATGAATTTTTGGTTATGATAATCCTCTGTATAAATATTATGTTGAAATAAATGTGAAGAGAGAGACCAATTAACCCAAGGAAAATGTAAATCAGAAGTGAATTCTTTTGATAGGAAGTTTTCCCTTACTATCATCAGCAGTGCTAAATTCTAGATCTAATTTTCAACAACAACAAAAAAACCCTCTGGGTAGTGAAAGGTAGAACTTAATATCTGATTAAGAAAATTTTAGGAGTCAGTTATTTGTGATGTCAAGAGCCTTCAGTCAGTTACTCTAGGAAGCAGCTCCACAGTTGTATTTCTATGTCAGCAGATATGTTGGAGCTGGAATAAACAAACATGTGAAGTGAGATTAGAATGGGAGAATACTGGCCATCTGGAAACCTCAAACACTTTAATAGATAGAAGCTGATTAAGGATTTCACATTAAAAGCTGAAATTTCTTGTCTTAAATGACTTAAATTGAACTGTTCCTTCCAAATTTATTGAAAACATAGATAGTCTCTTACTGGGTCATGGTAAAAACATGGACAGGAAAGCAGTGAATGGCCTTTCCCTTCTGATTTGCAGTGAGACAAGGCTAGAGAGCAAGAAGTTAAATTGCACCAGAAATGTGTTTTTCTTCACACTCCAACAATACAGTAAACTTCAAGTCTTTCTCCCACAAGAACTGTGAAATGACACAGACATGGTCCCAAGAGCCCAACACATATTTTCATAGGATGAGAAAATTCATAAAAAACTGTCTATAAATCATGAGCAAGAAAAAATGTGCATAAGCCTGTTGTAGACTTTCCTAGAAATAAGTCCAACTCATGTAAGCACAGTGCAGTAAAGTATCATTTAACTGATCAATAAATACTTCATACTACCAGTGATTTCAATACTAAATTGTCTCTTTACCTGAAACTACTAAGGTCGTGCAATTAAAAAGGGGCAGACCCAGGTGAAATGCCATATTAATGCTTACAGCATTTTAATAGACTGTAAATCTGTGTTCTTATTTGAATCAGACCTTTAAAGAAGGACACTTTATTGTTGTTTATTCCAAGGAGCTGAGAATAATGTCAGAATTGTTACCTGTTCATGAGGCTTTAACAGAATAATTCAATACAATATCATAAGAGAATAGATTTACATTCAGAAGTATTTTATGTTGCCTTATTTGTACGTTATTAAGGTTAGCAGTAAATGTGAATCAGAAAGCAAATTTTTGACTCAAGAAAGATAACTATTACCACAGCTTTACAGCAATTGACTGACTCACACTGACTGAAGAACTTTTATTTTCCAAAGTACAGGTACAAACTTCTTCATCCCAATTACAAGGGCTGCATATTTGTACAAGTGGATGTTCTCTGTAACAGAGCTGCTCTTGGAGATTTCTTATATCATTACATAGGGGATCCAGCATTTTACAGCATTACGTTACCTAAACCTTTCAGGGAAGTTTTAGACGTGTTAAAAAGTTGAGTGAATACCTACCACAATTTTCACAATCATCAAAGTTCTGAATTTTTTATTGAAAATAAGAGGAAAAGAGAACCAATGTAGGACCAGATTCTTTTGAGCCCGTGTGTCTCAAGAATCCATATCTCAGTTTTTAAAGCAACTTAGATTTCTAAGTTAATTTTAAAAGTATAGACAAATCACATGTTTATGAACTTAGGAAGGTTGAAAGGGGGCTTTTATTTATTTATTTATTTAAATTCCAAATAAATTAAAGGTGTTTCTATCAGGAAAGAGTTCCAGGCTTTTTTTCCAAGTCCCATTCTTAGTGATATTTTTGGTTTTCATTACTGAAGCACTAATGCATAACTCTTTCAAAGACCCATGACAAGATCTTAGGTCTTTCCCTGTTTCATCTAAACCACCCAGACAGAAACATACAGACCTCCCGTACCATTTTCTTTTGTACTCTTTGGATGTTTAAAGGTTAGAGCGGAAACCAACTGCAGATGAAAATTTCAGTATAATGAGTGGTTGAGCTGCACAAGCCTCTGTTCCTAACTTGGAATCCTGGGCAAAGCAGTGTCTTTGGTCACTTACATGCATGTAAAAATCTGACATATAGAAGACTGAGCTGCTTGAAAGGTACCAGAGCTGACATTCCAAAGACATTTTAGCATATTTGAGAATGCTAACTCCTAGTCTTAAAATGTCAGTAAGGTTTCAACCTCTAGGGACCTCAGCTTTGCTGCTGTTGGCAATTTGAATGAAAGTCAGCAATACATACAATGAAGATTCCAGATATAGAGAGGTAAATCAGACTCTCTCTGACCTCTCTGAAGATACTGACAAAAGACCCTATTGTTTTTCTATTGAAATCAATGAAGATTTTTGGCATTGATTGCAGTAGGAACATGATTGATCCCAAAGGTGCTAATTAGTGCTTATTGGGATAATAGTTTTGATATGGACACAAAAGCAGCCTTTTTGTGCTTTACAATGCTAATGAATCTGAAAGGCAAGAAGAGTGCAATAGGGATAAGCCTCAAATAATGTCACTCAGAATGAGACTTTTGTGAATACATTATTTTAATTTTATTTTTACTTCTGATTTGTGACAGCTGTATTCTGAACTGTGTTTAACTGTGCTAGCAAAGGGCTACAATATACTCATCCTTTCTACAGACAGCTGCAATATCTTTTCTCCTGAGAAATGATGACAAAGAACATTATGCCATATGAATTGGAGAGTTAATGAAGATAACTCACTTGGGCTTCCTTAAGTACTACAGAAAACCCTAACATCTATAGTATCATGTGCCAGCTATCACCTGAAATTCCAAGTTTAACACCAGGCTATAGGAAATGTGGCAATACAGAAACAATTTTAGTGCCAGTGTCTTTCAGTGCCTGGCCAGATTTGTGTGTTGTGTTCAACTCACAGTCTCACTTAACTGCTCCATGAGAGCCTATTCTGCTTCTCAATATCTTCTATCCCTTTTCCTGGCCATCATCACACTGGCACAAAAAAAAAAAAAAAAAAAAAAAAGGGAAGGGAGAAGAGAACGGATGCTTATGTTCCCTATATTTAACCGTAGTGATTAATACTGCTGTGACATGGAATATCACAGGTATGTGATAAAACACTGGGACCCAAATGTGTCCTTTTTTAGTCCTGTTTAAGAAAGAAAGCATAGTGAAGCTGCATGAAGCCCATATTTCACATGGTTACAGGCAAATAACATGCCCGGTACAGACTGTGTAAGAGTTCTCTCATCAAAATCACATTAAAGTATGAAGAAGGCAAATGCGGACTAATGGAGAAACAGGAAGTCATCAATAATTATGTGCTTAGCTTTTTTACCTGTGGAGTGCTGAAAGTACTCATAGGAAACCTCAGAGATGAGGTGAGAGAGTCTGTATTAACTTCTACCAGAATCCAGGGACCCAGTCAGTTATGGAGCATGTGAGACAGCCCCACTGAGACAGTGGTTTTCTATATGCTGACAGGGAGCTGAAATTAATGTACCTATTCTGGCCATTGGCAGCATGAGAAAAACCTGGGTATTTTTTATTTACTGTTAGCTTTCACAATTGTATTTTTAACAGTTGGATCTCATGTTCCTGAAATTATATGCAGGACTGCATTCAAGCCTCAGTTATGCCTTTGTAACCCCACTGAATTAAAATAGTATCTCAGGACAGAGTCTAGACCAACATGTCTTTATCAAACACAATCTCACTGAGACCTCTATTTCTAAATGGATTTTTTAGTTAGTAAAGTGAAATAAATGTCCAGTAAATTTCTCAGAAAGCAATTCCCTTTGAAGAGTAAAATAAATATTTATAACAGATTAAACAACCAGCAGTAGCAAGAAAAACAGAAGGTATAATCAGAGATGTGCCAAAGAAGATAAGACTATCTATTTGTTCTTATTAATTTTAAAACCATCTGTGTCAGTCAACATATCAATGTGTTGTTCTGTTATCTCAACAACTTGGTACGGCATCTCTGCTACTACTACAATTTTGCCCTCAGCCTTTTGTTATACAAAATATAACTGAACTGACTATAAGAGAGCTGAACCATAATTAGCAAGTCTAATCTAGAAATATGGGAAGCTGTGAGATTCGCCAGCCCTCCAGCTTTTTTTCTTTACAGTACAGTGATAAGAGCTCTTCCTGGAAGCCTCAGTTGATATAACATTGAAAAGTATGTGCTTTTTTGCTGACTACATTAGGAATGGCAATATTTTTAGTTCTTTGTGGTATTTAAAATGTTTATTTCAAGGTTAATAACAGGCCATTATTTAATTCCTACTACTTACTCCTTTTATTATTTCAGTGATGACTATTAAAATCCATGATTGAGAATGTTCTAGGCAAGCAAATGTTATCAGGAAGACTATACTGTGCTGCTTGAATTTTCATTTAGAATCACTTAGCTTCCTCTAATGCTTCATAGTACCTTTTGCTCTCCTAGTGCCTTATTCTCCCACTGAAGATCTAAGGATTAAGAAATGCACCTCCTGTTAGTATTACTGGAACCTGTATGTTTAAATCTTCCTAAGAATCAATACAAGAAAAGAACTAATTAATCTGTGTTGCTTGAATACCAGCACTCCAAATATTAATTAAGTTTTGAGGCTTGTGAAAAACATGCAACTCATCAAGTAAAACATCCAATTTAATACTGGAGGAGCCTGGGTTGCAGATTTCCTGTTGATATCAGTGGAATGCAGGGCCTAGCCTTGTGGAAAGTGTTTAAAGCCTTCCAGTAGAAAACCCTGAGTTAAGGGACTAATCCCTCTGACAAGAAAAATGTAAAGTCTTCATTTGTTTGGTAGGGGCTGGATCTAGATTCTTCTCTAAAATTTGAGTAGTCTCGTAAACACAACATACAAATAATATCAGGAATAAATCTGAGTACTTGCCTGGTGTGAAAAGAAGACAGTATAAAGAGCAGAGAGGTAACAGTTAAAGATTGATAAATAATATTGCAAAAACAAAGCAAAATGATGCCCTGTGACTTGTCAAAACCAACAACAACATTCTCAGCAGCAAATGATGAGAGTATTGTTGTAACTTATGGACTGAAGCCTCTCAACCGGTTGTACATAGTGATTCCAAGGTGCTGTGATTCAAAAGGCCCTCTTATCCTCTTAGGATAGGTGTCCATGTGTGAAAGCCACATGAGATGAGCCCAAATAGTTCAAGTTGACTGTTCTGCTTGCAGAAGTCTCAGGAATGATGTGCCTTGGTTTCCCCTTCTTCTCCCAAGACACAGTGCCTGCTGCAGAGGGTACAGCAGAGCATGAATACTCTCCAGGTAACAAAAATCTACCTCAGATAAGAAAGTCATCTCTTACAACTCTGGTTCACATAAAGAATCCTAAGTAATTCAACTGAGCTACCTATGCAAATAACTTCATGAGTTGCCAGTGAAGGTTAAGCAACTTAAGACTTTAATTTGCCACATGTCTGATCAATAGCCACCAGCATACCTGGATCATCTGGCTAATTAAGCAAGTTTCTTTTGCTACAATAAACAGGCTGTCTGGAAAAATAATGCAGCATGTTAGTGCTAGAATACATCAGACAATGTCAGGAATTTGGTTTTCTTGCTGTCAGCTAATATTTTTCTCTTGAGTCCTATCTAGTCTTCTGTCTTCCTTCCTTCCTTCCTTCCTCCCTTCCTTCCTCCCTTCCTTCCTCCCTTCTTCCTCCCTCTCTCCCCTCCCTCCCTCCCTCCCTCCCTCCCTCCTTCCTTCCTTTCCTCCTTCCGTCCTTCCTGCCTGCCTGCCTGCCTTCCTTCCTTCCATCCATGCATCCATCCATCCATCCATTGGAATTCACATTCACTTAGTGCAGAAAGTCTTTAAAAAGAAGAAATACTAGGATGATTTCTTTTTTTCTGTGTTAAGTTGTGCTTTTACTAAATGCAGAGTTCACTTAAATTAAGGTAAATGGATATTTTGAATTTTAAAGGCATGTTTTATCAATGCATTAAATACTGGCTGTATATTTGGCGCTGTTAACTGGATTCTGTCACTGAAGCAAAGAGAAAAGCCGTGTACTGAACTTACTTCATCACCAGTTCACAAGTTCATAATCTGACATGACTAGTCAGTGAAGTCCTCTGCCTGTCTATAAATTAATGTGTTCTTAATCTGATATAACAGATGTACCACCATACCCAAGGGTAGCAGAACAACCATTTCACACCTTTCTGTACTTTTAATGTTTCTCATTTGCTTTTATTTTGAAGAAAATTATTTTACCAATGTCAAATCATCATGAGAATACATGGTTTCTTCCTTACTAATAAAGAAATCATGAGGGCCTTTTTTGAATCATGATTTTCATTATTATAATGGCAAACCTGGGGGGTTTTTGTTAATTTTATTTTGTATTAATTTATATTTAACAGGAGAAGTTTAACCTATTTCCCCCTCTTAAATAAACTTGTATGAGATCAATAAAATTTACCTTAAATGATATGTTGGTCTATAAAGTGAAAAATATAGTTTTTAAATAAAATTATTACAATGACAAGCTGGTGCCTAAAAAAGGTGATTAAAATTAGAATTTGTGCTAAGATTTACTTTTAAGATACATCTAATAAATCACTTTCTAGCATTTTCTCTCCCTTGGTTAAAAAGCTACCTGAAACAGATTCAAGAACATAAATTTAAGGCTTCTAAGTTGAGCTAGATGAAACCTACTTAAATGATTTATACATTTCTTTCCTAGGTGATATGGTTAAAATCCTTCTGTGTCTTTGTCTCGCATAACAAAATTGTTTTAATTCCAAGCTTCTCTTAGGAACTAAGTTTCCTTCCATTCACTTTGCTAAGTAAAAATGCCAGTTGTTTGAGCCAGATTTACTCTGTGGAGCATAATTGAAAAGGAAACATTTGGTTCCTCAGTTCCACCTGCTGCTACTTCTGGCAGCTTGGGTATACAATCCATTTCCCAAAATGATCAAGTTTGAAACTAGCTCATTTTTTCCCCCACACTATTCCTGTTGGAAAGCTGTTCTAACATGTTTTTCTGAGGGCTGAAACCTCCTAATATTAATCATAAATACTTTCATGGATAGTTTCCCATTGGTCATTTTGCCAAATATCTTTTCCCCAAATATCTGGTCTGTCTTAACACAGTTCATCCCCTCCTCGCCCCCCCCCCCTCCCTTGCTTTCATTCCATAGCGAGCTTGCCATTTGCCTTCTTGATATCCAGTCTGTTTTTCTGAGGATATTACTTCTCAAAATCCTTGTCTTTCTCTATGCTATTCCAGTCTCTTTTATCCAGCCCTTCAACGTATTTGACTCTCCTTATCACAGGTCATTAAACAGTAGCTAACTAAATTCAGAAGTGTGTCAAATTTGTACACTTTCTTTAGAATCAGAAATATCCTAACATTAATTCATTCTCAGGAAATGCAGTAGAGTGGTGTCTACCTGGAATCTGTGACGGACATTTAGGAAATTCTGTGGTAGAAGTACTTCACCAGTTTTCTGTTCAAAAGAATATAGATAAGAAAACTTCCTTCTTCCCCAAAGCTCAGTCCTTTTAGAAGGAATCATTTAATGAAGAGTAGCTTATCCAGTTGGGGCATCACTTGTGGTTTTGCTGAGGATTGTCATGAAAGGAACAAAGCTTTTAAAGATTTGGCTAGGTCATCCATCTTACATACACAGTCCCCACATATCTGGTGAGCGAGTGTTTTACTTATCAAGATACTGGGGAAATATTTTGTGTTGGGATTTCCCCTTCACACCCTCAAAACAACTGGAGGATTTAAGGCAGGATCTACACACAGTATTTGTTCATTTAATGCCTTCTTTTGATACCATATGTCAGTAAAAACTGACCCTCCATTCCCATGCTGTTGCATACCCTTGCGATGTATTGAAGGAGTCAGTCTTACATATGTGATTTGCTAAACGGAATAAACTGAATGGTACTTGAATGAGGAGTTGTCAGTGGTATAATAGAAGTACGAGTTGCCATTTGCTTTGGAAAAGGGATGCAGGGAAAACATATTGTGAAGGCTTGTGAGAACACCATCAAGGTGAAAGTGAAAAGAAGTCATGAGCCGCTGACAGCTCTATAATTTATGGATATTTTGCGTTCTTATGCAGAGCTCCTAAAGAAGAAAATGTAAAAGGGATTGACCCTGTTTATTTGGGCTGTGATCTTGGTAATAAGATAAATACAAATTTTAAATACTATATTGTTGTCCTGGAGTGATGTGAAGCTGCTTTATTCCTTAACTGTCTGCTTAATGCCCAAGGACGCTGTGCCTTTAAGATGAACCCGAGTGCGGGGCAGCTCAACAGCTGGGCCCAACAGCTCAGGGGCTCCAGGGTCTCGGCGGGGCTCGGGAGAGAGTGCGCTGGGAGTGCAGTGCTGGTTTTTGGGTTTCTTTTGTGTTCCATCTAGCTGGGAAAAGGTTCTGTTGGTTTGTCTTGTTCTTTTTTCCCTTCTCTCCCCTCTTGCGTCACTGCCTCCCTTCCCTCCTTGCCTGCCCAGGGAGCCTGCGGGTTGGCCCCGGCGGGCCCATGGGGTGGCCCCAGCTGGTCCGAGCCCACGTCTCTGTTCCCTCTCCAGGAATTTGTTGTATTTTGAGGGTTTTTTTCCCCTGTTCTACCCTGTTTTGTTTGGTGTTAATAAACAGTTTGTTTTTTCCATTTTCACTTGCTGTGACCCACTTGTCTTATTGGTGGAGGAAAAGGGGAGGACCTTTTCCCTTCAGAGGAGACACTCATTCCGGAGTGTTTCCTCCTGAAGTTTTGTCTCCAAAACCGAGACCATTGTATATCATATTGTCAGCTCAGATTTCTGCGAACAGCCATTTTGTTTGCAGAACACTACTATTTTCTGCCAAACTGGCACTACATGTCATGGCCTATGGAAAATGATGCAATTTCATCTTTTCCAAATGATTTGAAGAAATTAAAGATTGATTTAGCTTGGGATTTTGGGGATTGCTTGTTTGTTTGTGAGGGGAACTTTTGTCTTCAGCCTCAGCATTGGAATAGCATGGTCAGAAAAGGAAATTAATATGGTGGCATGGATTCCATTGAGAAAATGACAAGCACTTTAACCACCTCTGTTTATTGATTAGGATTCCGAAAGGCTGATTAGGAAAACTGTGTGTGTGTGTTAATGAGACAGCTACAGCGAATCCTTTGGGATAAAGACTTTTTCTAGCTTAAAAGTCAATGATGGAAGCAAAAGATATAATTGTAATGCTGGATCTTAATAATGTGGGTACCGTGTCTCACATTATTGTTTCAGCTCTACATTTCTTTTAGTGTTGGTAAATCAGAGAATCCAATACTTTCTAAATAGGCATTTTATGGCAAATAACTGCACGACCAGTTTGCTGTCATTTTGGGAAAGCTTAATCAGATCTTTTCTGTTCTTTACAAATATTTAGGTTCTACCAGAGGACAATCCACTGAAACTAATTTCTGTTTGTGCCTACATGGAAACCAATGATGTGCTAACAAATTACTTTTCTCAGTTTGCTTTTGTGGTTATAACACTGCAAAAACAACTTGTTGCAGTTTAGAATTTGTAAATAATGTGGAAGCCACTAGAAATTTTCATCTAACAAAGGCCTTCTTTTCCCCCAGTTAAATATTTTTCTGTTGTAAGAACAATAAAAGGTATAGAGCCAAGATTGCTTGAAAAGGTGCAAAAATATAATCCCAGGTATCTGGCATCTAAGTGATAGAAAAACTGATATTTCAGAACAGAGGATAGAGATTTCACCCTTACTCCTCTCCTTTTAATTTTATCCCACAGATGGCAAAATTCGCCAAGAAATGTCACTGCACAATGAGAAGAGAAAAGGCCAAAACTGTGAGTAATTTTTTAAAAGTATTGCTCAGTATTTGCCAAGAAGAACATGAGCTAAGGTGAGTGGTTCAAATCACCTGTGATTAAAGATCAGTCATACAGTTGTAGTAAGATAAAAAAAGAAAAAAAAAAAAGGAAGGGAAGGGAAGGGAAGGGAAGGGAAGGGAAGGGAAGGGAAGGGAAGGGAAGGGAAGGGAAGGGAAGGGAAGGGAAGGGAAGGGAAGGGAAGGGAAGGGAAGGGAAGGGAAGGGAAGGGAAGGGAAGGGAAGGGAAGGGAAGGGAAGGGAAGGGAAGGGAAGGGAAGGGAAGGGAAGGGAAGGGAAGGGAAGGGAAGGGAAGGGAAGGGAAGGGAAGGGAAGGGAAGGGAAGGGAAGGGAAATAAGTTTTTAACTGATCCCAAGACAGTCTGGAATCACAAAGCCATCGAATTAAATTCAGGGAGTGAGACTGACTACAATTATGAAAGTTGGACAGAGTGAAAGATGTGAAATGAAAATTAAGTTATGTAATTCTTTTTTAACCTTTCTACATAAAGGGAGAATTCTTCTATGTGCAAAATGGGCAAGCTCATAATATTGTTTGCAAAAGCAGTCACAGGAATAAGAAATGAGTTACAGCTCAGAGTAGTAAACAACTGAATGAGTGAATGATGAGAAATGCTCAGACTCTAAGAAAGCATTGCTAGCTGCTGTGTGGGATTAGAGAATTTTTAATTACATCTATATTGGATAACGCTCTTGAGACTAATCATTATTCAACAGTGTCAGCAAAGTCCAGTCAGATTTGGAAAGGGTAAAACTCCAACTTGAAAACTCTTGTCTGTATGTTAAATTTGGAGGCCAGTGATGTGAACAATATGGTATATGCCTAATGAGGATTGACAGAAATACATCAGCATTAGGAAATACATAGTGTTGAAAGAGACAGCGATAGACAGAACAAAGAATATTTTTTTCCAGGGGAATGCCATTCTCACTGTCCTATGACAATTCTGTGTATGACATTTTGTCACTAAATTGGGTGGATAACTTTTTTCAGGCATATGATGTAGAGTTATCTGTACTTGAAAAGGTGGAGAGACAAAAAGATGTCTCATGACAGAAATATCAGCTGTCTGATGTTAGAACCCCACATGGGGAAGTAACAGGTGTTAGTTACAGACTTATAATTCACTCAACATTTCATAATACATTTGTTTTGCATTTTGGTCACCAAAGAGTGAACTATATTCACACACTAAGTGAAGCTGTTTGAAAAGTATAACCCATGTTGTTAAATCAATACACTACTTTGGAAAGCATGGCAGGTGTCTGGTAAATGCTGAGAGTAACATAAATACCTCAAAACAAAATGCTTATTGCATAGTATTTCTGCCCATTTGACTAAAAAAGGGAAAAAAGGAAACAGCTAAAAAGTTAAGCTGAGAAGGTCTGTATGAATGTCAAAGAGATGAAAGATTTCATTTTGACCATTTGGTCTACATCAAATGGGCCTTCTGAGCTCATTACAAGATAAAGAATGAGCTCCTTTTATCACATAGTGAAATTTTGACCTTAAAGTAACTTTTGAAAGCTTTTTCTCCTTTGCCTGTAGGGAAAAATTATTGAAAGGATATGCTATGCTAAGTATGGCCAGGCATCTCTGTCATGACAAGATAAATTTTTAAGATCTCTTTAAGAGTCACATATTTGTGAATTTTAATTCATATTGATTGATGCGTCAAGTGCTTGAGATTGTAAATGTTTCAGAGTTTGTATGAGAGATACTGTTTTCAAGGGTCTGAGAACCACCTACAGTTGACATGATAACATAAGGAAAAATGTGGGGTAGAGAGAGGCAGAGGATTAGTCATGAACATGTATTGTAGAGGCATTTTCTTTGATACTTCAAAATATAGCAATGATTTGAATGCAAAAAGGCCATTAAACTGTGTTCCCTGATTGTTTTACTTTAGATCTTGCCTTTGTTTTCATAAAGATGCCTATACATAAAGGACCTTTAAAGTGATGTATTTTTCATGTTTTTTATTCAGAACAATCTCTCTTCTACAAATTGGAACCAGAGCCTTTACATCCCTACTGTTAGTAATATTCAGGTTTAGCAATTATTTCAAGCAGTATGACTAAATATTACTCAGTCAAGGTTTCTTTTTCTATGAATCTGTTTGCTGCTGCATACCTATTTCACAACTAAATATCATTATAGGAGTGAATTATATTAATATGTGTGGAACTGTCAGAATAACGTTGTTAGGATAACCTTTACAAATGATTTCTTCTTCAAGTGCTTCCCAGTTGCCGTTCTCCTAATTGCTGACCATTCTGTAATACTTTCATTCCCCTGCCCGTCATAATTCTGATCTTACCACCCTAATGAACATTTTAACTTTTTAAACTATGAAATAGGATTACCAAGAAATAATGTAGACTACCTACTATAGAGTAGCAATCTCTATTTGATCTTGCATTAGAACCATGTATGTAAGATCGCACACTTGCCTAAATTCACTTTCTAAAAGAGCGTTTGCTTTTCTGACATCTGAAATAGGAAGATTTTATAGAAAAGGCCGCAGCATAAAGGCCTTTAAAAACACCACTAGATACCTATCTTCCTGTCAAGGACGCTGAACATCTTTTTAAGTCTGAACCTATTTCTTTATCGATAAATAAGTATTGACTATTATTCCATCTAAAGCCACCCTGTTTATTAAAAAAGAAAAAAATAGAAGCTCAGTGATGCATCTTGTAAATATTTTAACTCCAGATGGATAAGAAGTACATTTTTTAAAATTTACTTCTTAATCTATGCACTAATTTTAATCTCCAGAAGGCAGTTTCAGACATTGCCACATATACTTTTTGGTAAAATATAATCACTTTTTCCAGCACATGTCCTTAGAAAGTACAGCCTCATCTAAACTAGAGATGAGAATAGCAACAGAGGCAGGTGGCAAAAGAGTACTCTGTCCATACAATATATCCTGTTTCAATCACAAAAGCATTGCCTGCACAGAGCACAATGCCCATACACCATAGTCTGTGTGGTGTCAACTTATCCTTTCATGTTTGGCAGAGTTTTCTAGTGCAAATGCATAATGGTTATGCCTTATAGCATCTGTTGTCTCCCATTCTTGATTTTAGTTATGCATTAGAGGCAGAGGGTTTATAAGGTTTTCAAAAGCTGTAATCTTCTGCTGTATACTGCCACTGAGAATATCATGACTATGACAACCTTTCAATACAAGATTTAGCTATGTTTTACTGTTCTTAAATTGCTATTTCTTTCTGCCAATAAGTTTTAAATCAGTGTGTTTCTTATAGTGATGGAATGTGCTGCAAGCATGCAAACTAAAAGTCTAACCTTTTGAGAGTCAAACATCTTCAGTTTACATTTTTAGTAGTAATTCCTTTATCTGTTGGGCCAAAGAAATACAATATCTAGGATTTTTTTTTTGGTGGGAGATTTTTTTGTTTGGTTTGGTTTGGTTATTTTTTTGTTGTTATTGCTCTTTTTTATTCCCACGGTGCTGAGCACATGCATCTTCCATTTTCAGTTTCATTCAAATTCTGCATTTCATTAACATTTTTCACCTCTTGAAACATTCAAATGTATTTGAATGTCATTGGCCATCAGAAGTAGCACACACAGAATGAGGTTAAGTGAAGATCCAGCCCAGTGTTTTTCCCTGTTCTCTTAACATGGTTGATGGATGATGTGAAAACCAGAAGGAATTCCCTTAGCTGTAATGACAACATCCAAAAGTTCCACTGGAACATCCTTCAGCAGTGCCCCTCAGCAGTCAGAAAGACCTAATATTGCAAATTATTACTTTGGGTAAAATAACATCCATTTATGTTCCAAATATATATATATATATAAACTTTAATACTAAAGTTATATTTTAAAGCAAAAAAATCTATCCCTATTTCTTTTGTGCTAAACTCGCCTTTCCAAAGTTTCTCTGCATCCCAAGACTGAGTGTTTTGTTATAAAGCGATGAGAATTTGGGGAGGTTAAGTCAGCATTCTGAGGTCTCTGTTGGGAGAAAAGTGACATTAGGGCTGAGGCTTCTTTCTCCTCTTTGCCAATACTCACATGACTCCTCCTCCGCCTTGGGTCTGCTCTGTTTGATTTTTATGCATTCTGTTAACCTGGTCTGTCTACATGCCCTTTCATTTTACTGTTTTTAAATTATTCAGTTTATTCGTTCTCTTTTTTATCTCTAAAGACATGTTCTTACCTGAACACATCCAAGTTGCATTCCTGTAGTGACCTTTGACAACTGTGTGTTTCCAGTAAAAGACCTTTTAGTATCACTCTGTGTCTGTGCTCTTCCATACCATATTTTTCTGAAGTCATTCAATCTTGTTATTATATAAATTAAAGCTAAACTAAAATAAATTTGAACAGTAGGGTTGTGGGTTGAACCTGAGTTGATGGACAGTCTTTTAGACTAATGACGCTTCTCACAATTTACATATTTAAACCGCGCGGAAAGGTGGGAATTGCCTTTCGTTCCAGCTCGCCTGCCGGAAGGTGGGGGGCCTCCAAGCCTCCAGGCCCCACAGGGTCAGGCTGTGGCCCCTGCCCCCCTCCTTTCCCAACGCCACAGCACGGACCCTGGGTCACCGGGCAGGGAACTGTCCCAGAGCCCAGGCAACTAAAACCAGCCATGGACTGCTCACAGCTAAAACCAGCCATGGACTGCTCACAGCTAAAACCAGCCATGGACTGCCACACAGCTGAACCCATCCAGCGCAGCTTCCTGGGACCGACAGGTCCTTATCCTCTCCTCTCCATGCAGGGCCGGTGGAGTCAGCGGGAGCCGGCAGAGCCTCCTGTCTGCAGCCAGCACACTTCGTGCTGAACTGAAGAAGACACCACACAGCCAGCAGCACAAAGGAGCGAGGCTTTCCCCACCGTAAAGGCTGAACAAGAACACCCTTCAACATGGCAGCTTCAGAGTCAGAGAGAAAGAGAAGTGAGTCCCGTGGGATGGAGCTGGAAATGGAGATTGGAGAAAAGAGGGCGGTGCCGCATTTCTCGCATGTAGCTTAAAAAAACTTCTTGCATGCCGTGGTAAGAAACTGTAATACCACAAACTGTTTGTCTCTTTAATCCATTTGAAGTACATGGGGGGATGAAAAATTCACGTGTGGCCCGTGAAAATTGTGAAGAGTGTCTATGCCAGGCTACATAGAAGCAGTGAGAGGCTTTTAGAGACTTGTGGTGAAGAAAGCCTTTGTGTTCAGGCCAAAATAACTCATCCTTAAGAAGATTAATAACCCCATGTGATGGCCCATGTTTGGCAGTGTGAAGGAACTGTGAGATTTTTCATGGGAGAGATGTTTTACACCACAGCAGATTGTTTCTTTCTGAGTGGGTCTGCTGTTGGTAGCAGTTTGGGAACCATGTGAAGCAGAAGAAACCCCTTTTTTTCTTGAGCATAAGAAAGAGACTTTTCAAGAACTGCAACACTGACTAAAATCCCATGTTCTGTTATCCTTTGTGTGAGTTGGGTAAAAGGAGGAAATTGCTGGGGGGGGGGGGGGGGGGAAGGGGTTTGCTTTAATTTCTTGTTATTTCTCTTTACTTTTAAATCTTTTAGTAATAAAACTCTTTCTTTGTACTGCAACTGTTTAAGTTTTGTGCCTGCTTTGCTTTCTCCTAATTGTTATCTCACAGAAGGGAAATAAGTAAGTAATGGATATTTTGAACCAAAACCACTACACTTAATTGGTGTTTCCGCCCGGTTTACGAACTGAACCCGCTACAAGTAGTTATCTGATTGCCAGATAAGTTGCTATCACAACTGAACAAAAAAAGCCTAGACAGCTCTAGAGAGTCTGCTCTTGTCAGACCAACAAAAATCTTGTGGTCTCTAAGAAATAGTAGCAAAATAACATTTTACTGGGCTACAGTTTGCCTGCTTCAGCTGTTTCTGGACCTTGTAATATTCTCAAAAGATTTACACTATAGTTTCAATCATCCTTTTTGCATTATGAACCAATTGTACTGGGAAGCAAAGCAACTTTAACGGGAAATCTGGGTGGTGCCGCACGCTCAATTTTTAAGACATTTGTTTATTCAGAAGACCTGGAAAGGTAAGAAAACCATCGTTGTATTAATTGCACTTGGAAAACTGAGAGATTTCTAACATTTCATCATCACCTTTTATAGCCGAAAACCGTAGCCCCACAGATAAATTTGTGACTCCATTGATGTGTCTAGAATTTGCTGCAGTCACAGCCATCATGGTTAGAAGCTGTCCTGATGGCAATAACATGGAAATGGAAAGTGCATGTTATTTTCAGGTGTGTCGTGGGGTATAGTGACTTTTTGCTTGGATTGAACCATATTTGATGGGCAAAATACAAGCTTCGCCTCAGCATTTTCCAGTCACTTTGTATTTCCCTTTTCAGCACTACAGCCCTAGTGGGTCCTACAGTTAAAGATCACCCGGCATTTTACACAGAACAAAAGTGCTGCTACTGAGGGCATGAATCCCGGAAAGAAGAGAGGCATTGTGAAGTTGAGCCTAAGTTTTACATAGAAATCTAGCTCTATAGAAAGAGTTTTCTATAAAAGACCTACACAATGTAATAAGAATTAAACAAACCTTTTTAGCACAACCAAACTGGAAGCTAAGGGTAACATCTTTTGTTAGACCAGCCAATAAAAACTGGAAAACATGCATCTTTCAGAAGCTCTTCTGCAGTTATAATTTTATACTACTTTTTCTAGTAACCTACAGGATGTCATCAAAGAGCATCCTACATAACTAGTGCTATTGGATACTCAGGACTTATCCCTACAGAAGTAATCAATCATGGGTAAATCTGCAGGATTTACTCTGAAGTATGACTGCATAAGCAAAAATTAATTTTCGAACTGAAAAAATGCAGCACCATCAGTAAGAATGTAATTATTTTATAATCATGTTGTAAAAAAAATGTTAACTATAAACATTTTTAAAATGAAGAAAGAATTAGTGAACAGCAAAGTGCTCTTCAGTTATTAAGCTTCCTTTCAGACATTTTCATCATGTAGAGTAAGATAATGACTAAAAAAGTTACCAGTATTAAAATATCACAGTGCAAATAAGAGTGCCATTAATAGTCTTATTAATGAATTTCTGTGTCTCTTTAAGTATAATGGACCCATTAAGGCTAAAACTTAATAATGCTTATGACAATGTCATCACTAAAACAGTTTTTTGCTACACTTCTATTTGTAAATACACAAGTCTGAGAACAGTTTCCTTTCCTTGCCTTTTCTCAATCATCAGTGTTAGGTGAGGTTAAGTTTTCAATGCTGAGCTGCAGAAAGTTGAACACAACAGTTTTAAGAGGAACACTCCCCAAGCCATACCCCATGCCCTGGGCGCAGCAGTGGGTCTGCACTGCCCTTTGTATGCTTGAGTGGAATGATTAAATCCCACAGGTCTAAGAGAAAGAAGCAAAGATCACAGCCAGAAAATAAGAGGAGAACTGTGGAAAAAAGAGGGGATTGTGTTGAGAAGAAGAGTGGGAAATCACACACAAAGAAAAGTAGAGATTAAAAATTAACAATAAGAAGGAATTGGAGGAGATAAATAAGAAGAATATGAGAGGAGTAGCATAATGCTAAGCCAATAGAGTAAATGTTCAGAAAATCTGCTGACATTTTGAATTAAGACCAAATCAATTATCTTATATTTTTCTAAAATGTCAAGGCGCACCTTAGTTGATAAACTCAATTTTCAAAAAAAACCATTAATGACTGCAAGTACTACTGTCTTTATTATAGACTTATCTTCTGGGCTACCTTCTTTTCCTCATTTCAAAAAGATCTCTTAGTTCCTTAAGTTTGTGGGTAAGATTTAACCTTGGGTGAAAAAATAAAGAAAGTGTATGTCATGAGAGTGATATAGTATGCTAAGTGACAATGTTACCCCACAATTTTTTTTCTGAAAACTGTCCTTAGTTTACCCCTACTTTTTCTATTATACACATTTGAGACTTTGTTGTGCTTGAACTTAAACTTCTACATCCTGTCTTTTTAGAAAGGAGATAGCTTCTGGGTCAATGAACTGTGTGATGTCAGAGCTCAGGTGTGGTCTCCGTTGCCAATCTTTCCACAGACTATGAATTCAAGGGCCGCTACCTGTTGCTGTACTGCAGTTTCAAATTAGTTTTTATTTTGGAGAAAAATCTAAGTATTAATTACTGACTGTATCAACAGCATTACTGACAGAAAATCGAAACAAAATTCTTAGTATGGCTTTACAAAGTAGATTAACTACAGGGGAGAGCATAAGACAGGCAAATAAATTGTACCACTCTCAGAATAACTCCCTTTGGGTCCATTGACCAGACTGAGACCACATTTGCATTCGTCCCATTGGATTAAAAATATTGAATTGTGGAAATAAGTTCTTTGCTTCAAAAGTAGAGTTTTTTTATTAATATTCTTTCTTACAACAGGAGAATAAATTGTGCAGTAGAATCTCAAGGGTTTTGATTTTAAAATTTCAAAAAGTCTTGAATAATGACTCTGGATATAGTGCCGAAATATATAGAATTAAATGGACCATGAATGTTTTTTGTAAAATAAATTCTGTTCTTCAGAATTTAATACGTATTTCTAACCTGTGCAATACATAAACAATTATTTAGTGGCTTAAGTATGTTTAGTCGTGTGTTCTTTTAAAATGTACTGGCATGATTTTTTTGTACCTTTACTGATGTCCAGGTGGTGTCATTTTAATTTTCTTTTTAGTTGGATACACCTCACCCCAACTGCTCAAATTATAAAAATTAATTTTAAATGTCTCTCTGAGATCTTTGATATTCCAACAAATGCAGCTGAGACAGGTCGGTAGATCTGGGTTGTATTTGTATTCATTGTCCATGTAGGCCTGGAAACTCAAGAAATCTTCAAATATAAGGAGAGTTTTTTTGCCTGAGCATACTTGAGTGATGCTCAGTGTAAGACCGAGGTCAGCTGAGTTATGCTCATCTTGCTGTGAGTCTAGTTCCACAGGAATAGTTGTGGAAGAGGAATTTCAAATATGAAAAAAAGAGAAGTTTTCATCTGAGCTATGCAAGAACAAAAGCATCTCATGGCACTGTTGATCATACTGGTCTAATTAAACATGGCACTTCATTCTGCCTTGTGAAATTCTCCTGTTCTTCTTGTGTAAGATCACTGTCCTTCTGATGTACTGCTGAGAAATGCAAGGCAGACCTCATCAGGAGGGTTCAATGAAGGAAAGAATATTCAAACAGTGAAATATCTACCTTGGATTATATCCCAATTGGATATTACATTAGTCTAAATTTATTTCACTCTCATATTATCTTATTTGAGACATTAGAGGGTAATGAAAGCTAATGTCAATTAGTTAAATCCTTGTTATGTTCCATCTAACAGTTGTCTGTGAATTGCATGGTATAAGAAATAGGCAGTAGCACATTTTCTAATTAATGAAATACTGCTTTGGGAGGAGTAAGGGAAGTGAGATGCTGTTTCAGATTTCCTTTAATTGTTTATAAATCAAAAAGTGTGGTTATTTACCTATGACTTTGTAGTTGAGAATCCATTATCTCATATGAAAATATATTCAGTTTAGTGCAATCAAGTTTCCCTTTTCTTAAAAAATAGTTAAGATTTTTTTCTTAGAGGTAAACAATGGCAAAGATCTATTGCAAGATTTTCTCTTGTGAACTGCCAAAAGAGATCCCCTTTATCAATCTCAGTCATGACAACCTCCTCCTCTTCTTAAATCTAGACACTCAGGTTCTACGCTTGCCCTTTCCAGACCTTTTCTAAGTTTGTGTTTTTTCTAAGTTTGAGCTTGACTAAACCACATTTGACCTGCCTACCTGGATTCCCTGTCTATGAAATCTCATAAGTAATAGTACCTATATCAGAAGGACGCCTCTGAAGATATGGAAGAGGTGATAAAAAATGTAACACTTTTAAATATTTAATATAACAAAAAGCATTCTCATTCTAAGATGCTCCGATGGTCAGTCAGTATGAGCTAGACATCCAGTTCCACTTTTAAGGCAATTGTTACCTCCAGACACTTCTGGCTGACCTTCATGTCCTCTGCAGGGATGTATGCTGTGATGAACTGGGTTTTCCACCTACAACAGCAAAAGTCAGGCCTAAGTCCGGCCCCTCACATGATGAGTGCAAAGGATTGCCCTTTGTCCTTGACACTGGAAGTAGCTAACTGCACCTGGCTAAAACATTATTTAATGCCTTTCAAGGATGCATCTAGAGTCTAAACACAGCTCCAGCTCTGAGAATGGCTGCATGGTATCTGTGGGGCAGAAGAAAGGCAAGCTGTAAACAACAAAGGTGTGTAGCAGGATGCCTGCCTTAGCTACCTGCCAAGAAATCTTTGAAGGCATTAGGCAGCTGCTGAAATACTTTTAATGGGAGTTATTTTTAACTTTTATTGCTGAGAACTCATCTGTCCCACTGAGTTTCATTTCTTTTGTGACATTGAGCTTCTTTAAAACTGTAAACAATGAAAGCACAATTTTCTTTGTGCTCTGAAAGTACTCCTTTCCACAGAATATTAGATGTTCAAGAACATAAATAATCTTTTCCATAAAATCTAAGCAGAAATATCTTTCTATTGAATATTTTGTTTACATTTTTGTCAACAGGGAGTAAATTTTCAGTGCACCACTTGAAATTTTGTAGATGATTCAACTTGCCTTAATTTTAAAAAGAGTTCGTGACTTGCCATTGAGGTACCAGATGAAAGCTAAGTCTTGCATGTGACCTAAGGCACCACCTGAGTATCTATTCTTTCATAATTTTACCAAAGTATCCAGTATCTGTATCATTATTGGCAATAGAGTAACATTTATTTTAAAAGTAAAAAAAAAAAATCAATAAATGTTGCAGAGTACAGCTGTGGATAAGAGAGTGAGTGCATGCTTTGTTGAAAACTGACAGGACACTGCTAAAAATGTGTTGTGTGACACAGATACTGGCATTTTCATATGAAAAAGCATTTTTGCTCAAATATAGCAAAATGAAAAATAGTCACTGTTCATCATCCCCTATTTAAAGCTCGTTCTCCTCCTTTTTGCATATAGGTTTGTCAATGCCGGCACATGTTAATGTCTCCTGCTAAGGGATAGAGATAATCTAAAATTTTAGGGTAAGAAGTTTTTTGTTGAGAGGCTGTTGTGATTTAGGAATTATAGTCTCTAATTTAGTGTTCCCCCTGAAACCACTCCAAGCCATGCGCCACTCACTCACACCTCCTTCCCCCTCCACTCCCCTTGTGGAGGGCTGGAGACAATTCAAGGCATAAGATCATGGGTTGAGATAAGAACAATTTACTGGAAACAGCAATGAGATAAGAAAACAAGAGTAACAGCAACAATACTAATGACAGAAGGTACAAGAAAGAAGTAAATGATTCACACAGAAATCCCCTGACAATACTGGAATGCTCCCTCCTCCAGCCTGCAACACCCTTCCCCTATCACCAGAAAATAAAGTGAGATGGTATAGAATAACCTCCAGGTCCCCGCAATACCCCCTCCTGGCTAGTGCAAAAATTGACCATATCCTGGCCAGAACCAGGACAGAACCGTGCTCTTGGGATATTAAAATGTGGTGTTCTCATTTCTCCTGACCTTTTGCATTGTAATGTTGGGAGCGTCACACTCAACTGCATTTGAAAGGGGTTTTGCAGGAGTTACATTCTTTACTATCCTTCCTGTCTATCGCCAGTCCTCTACCTTTCCCATATCCCCTTTTGTAAACTGTGCCACTGACCTCCATGCAAGGAATTTTAAGATCTCTTAGTTAGAAGCTATGTATAAGAGATAGCATAACTAATAAGATTAACATTTTGATTGCATTGAAGAAGACACAAGCTAAACCAATGTAGCATTACATCAAAAAGGTGACAGCTTGTCTGTATCCGTTCAGTAATTCCACTGGCAGTGCTAAGATGTATCATTGTAGGGTATGCCCAGCCTCTGCCCTGGTGGGAGGCCTGCTGAAATAGGGAGATTGCATAACCTCCCAGCAAGATCCCCTTGGAAAAGGCAGCCACATTTTCAGTTACGGTGAGAGAGGACACAGACCCATGATCCTCTTGGAGAACCTATGCAAGATCCTTTGTAACCCATTGGCTTTAACCCTCTCACACCCACCCCTGTATCCCTATAAGATCTAGCCCTCTGCCCCAGTGGGATCAGAGAGCTCGTCCCTGGCCTCCCCTCGCAGGGTGCAGACTGATGAAGCTGCCCCGTGTGGAACTGCTATACAGGCCTCTCATCTCTCTCTTCCTGGTCTGGCCTGGGCTTTGCCTCACAGGACAAGAGCTGAAATCACTCTTGCTGAATCACTAAAGAGCTGATAGCCTGCTGAGACAGGCACCCCCTGTGAAGGCACCCTGGCGGCCGAGGGATCGGCACAGACCTCTGAGGGACTGTTCCTTGCGGGACACTCTCTCTGGAGCTGTCACAGCTTCCTGGGTCTGAGCCACAGACCCCATCCTGGCTCCTTCATATCATTACGTAAGGCAGCAGGCATGCTTGCTGAAAGCTTTTTCAACGTCCACCTTCTAGGTCTGAATTTATTTATATCAATGGAGTTACACTGATATTGAACATAAATTTTTCATTGATGGTGACTAAAGCTTCAGATTTAGAAAATTGTTGTTTGGTTACAGTGCAGGGGCTTGATTTAGGTTCTGATTGTGAGGCCGATTCTGTTTCCACTGAAAGCGAAGGTGAAATTTAGTATTTCTGGACTGAATGGCATGCTTTGCTAAGATACTCTGGGTGTCGCAGGAGGGACTGGGAGGTATGTGGAATATAAATCAGCTGTACATTTTCATATTTTGCATCCAACTGCCCACTGGGAAATGGTTTTATATGCATAAACTAACTTCCAAAGGGCCTTCATGCTGCACATTAGGGGATTTACAAAATCAAAAAAGATAGAAAAATGCTTCAAAAAAAACCATAAAAGCAAGGAAGAAACTTTGTATCCCTAAAGATTCAACCTTTAGGAAGATTTGGGACCAGAAAATTACATAGAAAATTCTGTTTTTCATTTCTGCCTCTGCAGTTTAGAAGAGGTGTGATACTGCCAAACAAACAGCTCAGAAGGAGAGTTGAACAATCAAGGAAACTGCAAAAAGCTAAGCCTGCTTAAATTATGCTGTATTTTGTACAATATTATTAGTTTGCATACACAGACTCTAGGTCTATTTCAGAAGCTTCTTCAAGGATAAGGAATAGTATCCCTAGAAACGGTGACTTTTTAAAATTAGATTTGAAAGATTTGATTATATAGAAGAATATACACGATAGACTAAAATAAATGTGTGGATTTTGATTTCATGTCTGTGTATACATATAAAGAGGGCATCACAACAGTTGAAGATTGTTCTTTCTTCACTTCTTTCCCCACCTGGCTGTGTTTAAATTACAAGGTTATCACTGCAATAATCTCAGCTTCAAATATCTGAGAAAAAACTCAACATTTACATTTTTATAGATTTTAGATATAACTCAAAACAAACAAATTACAGTATTAAAGGATGATTGAAAAGTTAAGATGCTGTGCTGTAATATCGTATGTTGCACAGAATCAGCCTGCCTTTTGTGAGAAAAGAAAAAAAGAAAAGAGAAAAGAGAAAAAAGAGAGAGGGAGAGGAGAGGGAGAGGAGAGGGAGAGGAGAGGGAGAGGAGAGGGAGAGGAGAGGGAGAAGAGAGGGAGAGGAGAGGGAGAGGAGAGGGAGAGGAGAGGAGAGGAGAGGAGAGGAGAGGAGAGGAGAGGAGAGGAGAGGAGAGGAGAGGAGAGGAGAGGAGAGGAGAGGAGAGGAGAGGAGAGGAGAGGAGAGGAGAGGAGAGGAGAGGAGAGGAGAGGAGAGGAGAGGAGAGGAGAGGAGAGGAGAGGAGAGGAGAGGAGAGAAGAGGAAGAGAAGAGGAGAGAAGAGGAAGAGAAAGAGAAAGAGAAGAGGAAGAGAAAGAGAAGAGGAAGAGAAAGAGAGAAAAAAGAAGAAGAGGAAGAGAGAGAAAGAAGAAGAGGAAGAGAAAAAGAAGAGGAAGAGAAAAAGAGAAAAAGAAAAGAGAAAAGAAAAGAGAAAAAAGAGAAAAGAAAAGAAAAGAAACCCTACAGGATAAAATTCCTTGTAAACCACTAACCCTTTATGAAAAAGTCCTGTCAAGTCAAAACTGTGACAAGAACACTTCTCAAACAGCTACTTTGGGTTGTCATAGTACAGGATATCTGCTTGGGATTATTTTACAAAGTGAAAAAACTTAGAGAGAAACCAAAACACCTTCACAGGCTGTTGCGTTAATGCAATAGCAGACGCAGCTCTGCAAGGAGCACAACATTTCCTTCCTCTGAGATTCCAAGGACTTTCACATGCTGTGAAATATGGTGGGACCAAAAGGTGGTTAACACTAAATGTTAACTACTAAATGAAACTGGACCCTAATTTTCCAGTTAATTCCCAGATTTTTTTCCAAGAATGTGTAAATGACTGGGCCCCCATATATCCCACTGAGCAGAAGCACCAGACTTAAGAGTGTAGTTGCCTCCAGCCTTATCTAGGCTATAGAGCTGTTAAGCACTACTGGAAATTAGGTCATAGATGCCTGAATTCCCCCTGGCAGTGTCCCTTGTCTTTCCATGGCTCTCACAGGGAACGTAGGGCTTCATTGTCCTCAAGCTCAGCATCCACAGTTGGAAGAGAGAACTGTAAATTATTTCTTTTGTAGTGGACTGACTGTTCACTAAGAGCAGAGAGAGGAGCTCAGTTTGTTATTCCCCAGGAGGGAGAAAAAGCCCTTTCACCAGTGCTTGCTCTTGATTATACAAAAAAACCGTCTCCTCTCTGAGCAGCATAGGTTGGAATATGGAAAAATCTCACACTTCATGCAACAGCTTCCCTTGCCACCTGTAGGCAAAGTTAATAGTGATTGCACATTTTCTAGAAGTGCTTCCTTAGAGGCTGGCGGATGCTGTGCTGCTGATAACAGCAATGGGCCTACAACTCTTCGAGGTGTTACTGGTGAAGGAGTACCCACAATGGGCACCTTGTGAAGAGACAGACACCTAAGGGAGTCTTATCCCTACTACACTGTATGGTTGCATTTGAATTCATACAGGAAACACTCAATATGTTATTCACACTAATGCACATCCCAAGTGCCTCTGTTCTGCTCCCAGGAATAAGGAACTCCCACAACTAAGTAGCAAATTGCAGTCATATGTACACCTATTTTCAGAACATAGTGAGAGGGGAAAATACTGATACACTTGAAGTTATATCATTGATCACAAAACTTGCTTTGATTTTGTGGCCACTAAAATCAGTTCCAAGTATCAGATTCTCAGACTAAAGTTTCCTTCAAGGGGTAATAAAGCAGAGAGGGTAGGGATGGTTATAATGGGTATGTTCCCCCTTACATTATAATGACAGGCTTACATGGTGTATTCCTCAGACACATGAAATTAATGGGGACAATTAAGAAAATATCTTCAACGCTCAATAACTTTAATTTTTTAAAAATATTTTTGGTCATGGTTTCATATGGCTTTGCATAATTGCAAAAAATACCCAACCTCTTTCAGTTGTTTGGCTATTTCAATGACTAGATCTTCCCTTCACTTGCACTTAACCCATTCCAGGAACTTCAGAAATGTTATTCATTACACTAAATGCATGTGAAACCGTGACTGCAGCACTCAATTCTGAATTTCAGTTGTTACGTTTCTGTTTGAAATCAGCTTTTCCGTCTTAATCCTATTATGCTGTATTCCCTTTTGCTTCTTCCTTTTATCTGTTATTAAGACCCTTGGCTGATTTTATATAGCTTTTATTTTTACCAGTCTTGTTGTAGTCATAGTATACTTTTGACTTTGATGCCTGTTTGCTTTTGAGTGTAAGGTGCAGAAAGACAAAGAGTTACATCTGAGTAACACTTGCTACTTTTTAAATCTGGAATGAGACTAATGTATTAGACACACCACCTAATTTTGGACTTCTAAATTTCCAGTGTCTAAATTTTGTGGCCCCAGTTAAGAAGGCCACATTTCTGTACTTTCTGTATGATAAATGATTGGTAAGAAGGACAAATGGCTAAAAACTTTAAATATATTGCAACTGAAAAAAATTAGAAGATGCAGAGCTCATCCAGAGAATCTTAGTTTAGTATTACTAAGCAATGAATATTTGGTTACTTGGCTATTTCAGCATTTGTCTTCTACACTTTCTTAGGACAAAAGAACATTATATAAAAACATCTATCAAACCACTGAAGAAGTATTGATTAGAATGAAAAGAACCAGGAAAAATTAATTCATTAGTATCAGATTTTTTTTTTTTTTTTTTATAATAATAACAAGAACATTGTGGTAACAGGAACTATTTAATTTTGTGTCAATGTTAATTTTAGGGTCTAGCTCCCTGCTAGAGGGATGTAGTGGCCCCTACCATTCTGGGTTTTCCATGTCCTACTTCTCTTTACAGAGCTGTCTGTCTCTAATGCAATCTCCTATGATGCTCTGTGGCCTTTCTTGCTACCATCACTACACAGTCCATTGTATCCTCTGTATCCGTTGTATCACTGCAGGCCCAAAGTTCCAGAGTTTCCATGGGACTAGTGTCAGGGTATATTTTACAATCATTAGGGCAAGGCCTTTCTGCACTCTCCAAATCTTTAGTCATGTAAAATAAAGCACATGTAATGAGGTTAAAGGATTTCTGTAGAGATTTTTTCATAAAACAGAACCTTTATATACTTTCTAATGCACATAAACGATCACAGAGGAAAATATAAATACAGAAAATAAAATTTTAATGGATTTTAATATTTATAACAACAACAATTTTCTGGTTGGTACTTTCTTATAAGCTGCTGCCTTTTATCCCAAAGAACTGAGGTGATATATACTTTAGAGAAACATCTTCCTATACACGCTTAAAGGTGCCATTGAGGTCAGTTCCCTTCATTAATTAAAAAACAACAAAATAAAAATTATCCAATTTTAGGCATGAAAATCAAAGCTTATTCTTGTGTGGGGAGAAAAAAAATCTCACTTACCTAAAATTTTTGATTTTTTGGATATCTACTGGGATAGAGTTAAAATTCAAACTTTCAGATTAAATATTTCCTTAAAAATTAGGTCTTTTCCCACTAATGTTCATTGTAGAATTCTTACCAGTTCAGTGGAAGTGGAAATAAACTAATGCTGCACATATTTAACCTGAACTTTCTACAAGTTAAACTCTTGAGAAGAGCTCAGCTGGGAGAAGAAAAAAATTATTGATTTTATAAGAATTTCAACTTGAAATTTCAACACTTTTAATGCAGTTTCAAGCAACTTCAATATTGTTTGAAAACTTTCAAAAAGAAAACTTATTTTTTATTTTAAAAGTTACTTATTTTTAACAGTTTAAGCAAGACTGTGGGAGCTTTTAAGGACTTTTATTGGAAACAGACCTTTTCATGAATCAGGTGCCTTTTGTTTCAGTGGGACTGAGTATCAAATGTTTTAAAAATAATTAAGTGAAATTTCTCAGATTTTAAAATATGCTTTTGGCATATCATATAATTATTTTAGAAGACAAAGCAGTAAACCAGTAGAACTCCAGACTCATTTTCTTAGGAACAGCAGATATATACTTTGTTTAAAAACAGATGTACTTTCTTGAGAAAAAAGAAAAAAATCCCAGCTTGTTCATCAATTTTGCATGTTTTGCAACTTTTGTTACAGAAGCTACCCTTACTCTATAGATGAAAATGTGGAAGAGGCATATTGCATGGTCTCTGAACTCTGAATGATCCATTAAATAAGTGCTTTTAATCTCTTGACAGAAGGAGAGAATATAAAATTTGACAATGTGCTTCAGTCTCAAACCCAGCATGTTGCTGACCTGCTTCAGAAACATAGGAGTGGCCACCCAGAAAGTTGTGTCTCCCAGAATGTCAGCGTGGAGCCAAGATGCTCTCTGGTTCACCACAGCTACTTGCTAAGAAAAGAGCAGCAGATCTGGACCTACCCATCATCCCGGCAAGAAGCATGTGGGAAAATGCAAGGGAAGATGGAGCACCTCTTCATTCCTGAATACAATTATTGTAGTCCGAGTGAGGTCTGATGCAGTGAGAATGTGGATATGAGGTGGAAAATACTCCAATACTCTGTGATAATTTCTGGTTTATTTTGATGAAGCTCAAAACACGTGAGTCACAGAAAAATGTTTGTTTCTCATCCAAAAACTGTTTTTTGGAGGAGTGATTCTCAGTGGGAAAAGGTCCAGTCTTTGTTTCTGTGCAGTTTGACAGGAAGCACTCATAGCCTGGCTTTGCAAAATCTGCTAAAACCACTTGGTAGAATATTAATCTGTTTCAAAACGTGACATGTTATACTAAATCAACCAGAAAATTATTCTGGTTCCAATGTCATTGGAAATACCTGTTCTTTCAGCTTAACACAAGCTTATGTTTCATGGAATTTAAGCAAGTCCTCACCAGCAGGAACATTGTTGAACACATTGCTGAGTTATTGTTTAATTTAAAACATGCAGTTTAATGCTTTGACTATTAAGTATTAAGTAAAGATTACTCGTCTCCTTATTCCCCTGCTTAGCCACAGTCAGGGCAGGAGGTTAGCAGGAAATTAGCAGCCAGACTGACCAGGAAGACTTTCAGTATTGTCCTGCCTATTTTGAAGAAGGCTCCTGCAATTCCCCACTGTCTCACACTGCACAGGAGAAAAGAGTGAAGAATAAATGCTGCCAAAAGAAAGGAAAACTGAAAGGAACCACTTCAGATCTTCACAGCATTGCCTATATATTGCAACTGTATGTGTTTGTTCCCTTTCTGGCAAAAGTGCTGGTGGTCCCTCTGAAAATGCTGCATGGGGTGTGGACACTTGAATGAGAAGGAGGTTGCAAGGACAGGATGAGTGAGCCCTGCAAGCCAGCCATATGTTTTCTTCCAGTGCATAGTTCCCTCTTGGAACTCAATGCCTGTTTTATTAGATTCAAATCTTCTTGGGGGTGAAACTTTGCTCCAAAGATTAAAATCATAAGCTTCTGAAAAGCATACTTGGACATTTATCAGGAAAATAGAGAAGAGGAGGTAAGGAAAAGCAATGGAGAGTCAGGTCCAAGAAGGCATGATGTGGGGATACACAGGAGCAGAAGAAAAACATGACAGGAATTCAGCTGTGAAGGAAAGGAGATGAAATCAAAAGACAATTGTAGAGAATAATAGAGAAGTTTATAATTCCTACAGCATTTTCTTTCTCTGAATATTAGAGTGAATACTCAACTCTGTTTTCCTTTACTGTCACAAAGCACTGCGAAGTGCATCAGCAAGGTATAATTCACATAGCAGAGAGGAAAGTGTAGGAATCATGTCTATGCAAATGCAGTAGCATGCAAACAAGTGTAGACAGCTGTATGCTGTCCATGGTTTTGTGTGAAATCAGGTTTAATGCAGAAGCTCTAAAGCCAAGGGATATATTTCCTATAGGATAACCCTGTACTTAGGACAATTTGGCTTCTAGGCCAGGTCAGAGGGTGGGAGCACAACTCTGTCTTATTTATAGAGGTAACACATCAGTGTGAGAAAGAGCTGGGGGACCACACTCTTGCATCTCACAGGACTGCATTCTTTCTCTCTTCCACAGGGAGGTATAGCCAAGGGATGACTTGCAAGTACTTTAGTTCAAGTCACAGAGGCCTACGCATGTCACATGGAAAATCAAAAGAGTCACAGGAAATGTTCCGTTGCATTGGAAAAAAAACTCTACTAGGGAGAGTAATATAGAAGAATTCAGTGTTTTAACTTGTTGCAGGATAAATCTTGTTAATCAATATGGAAGACAATATGCATCCACATACTACAGTATACATTTTAGTTATTACTTTGCTCATTAAAAAAAAAAAAAATAAAAACCCTAAGCAATTGTATTAAACCAGCAGTACTGCTTTGCTACATGTAAGGTGAGATTGTCAAGCCAGCTGCTCAGGGTAAGGAAAAGCTGCAATGAAGATTACCAGTGTTCCTTTTGAACATCTGTATTGGAATTAATTACATAATCATACAGCATTTTTTTTCACAAAACTCCTGCCTTATTCAGTGCACAGCATGAATATAGCTCACTGAATGGGTAACTTCAATATTTCAAATATAGGGAGCTTTCAATATTCAAGTGATTGATTCCAAATACTTAAAAATTGGTTTGGTTTGCATACAAATTGATCCTGAATTAGGCAATGGTCATGTCCATGATGAAAACACTTCAGTTAAATGACACATAGAGAAAGCTTAATTGATACTTTATGGTTTCTCAGCAGATGTCTACATTCAAATGGAATTAATGTAAAAGAATTTGCTAGAAAGATGTAGGTGCTGTATCTGAATAAATCATTTGCATTTATTCAAATGAAGCTATATGCAGTAGGAGGTGGTGGTTATACCAGCAAGTGTAACTTTATTCTTGTCTCTCTTTTTCATATTGTGCATTAAAATGAATCCAAAATGGGACTGATTTCCTCTATATTATGTCAACATCGTGCTGATGCAACTCTCTTAATTTCAGTCTTTTACCACCTAACTGCCTGCTATAGCAATAAAAGGCTGTCTACACATATACACTCTGTATTTATTTTCCTATAATTTGTTCTTATAGAAAGAATACAATCATAAGAGGATTCTGTAGGGCTAAGAGTTTGACTTCTAAGTAAAAAGTGGGGCACAGCTAAACAAATGGAGAAAGCAGAAGAGTGAAATTTTGTATGTGGGTTCTAATATGATTATGAGTGCCAGTTCATTTTCCCTCTCTTACAGTCAGAGTGTGCATTTACTTCATGTCCTTGTAATGCATTCTGTCTTTGTAATCCTATTCTCTCCATTTACAAAAGCCATCATGGTGCTATGAAGAACATGATGCAGAAAAATACATGCAGATTAGATATCAGTATGTGAAATAAAATGCTGCCGGTTCTTTTTATCCTTTCTGCAATTTAATCCAAATGCTGTGACTAAGTTACTGTGGTTAAGATTAATGGGTAAAATATTTTCCCACAAGGAACCACCACTTTTCTCCATTTAATTACGAGATGTTAAGAAAAGAACAAGTAGTTATTCTTCTGTGTACTCACCTGTGCCTTTTAGCTAATTACAGACAACTGCTCAGTGATTTCATGCAGCTTTTGCTGTGATGTTGCAGGATTCTTGATGTTAAAAATGATGAGTCTCTATAACATAGTCTAGCATGATGTCATACACTGGTAGTCATTATGTCAGCCATGTGTGCCCCTTCGAACAGGGACTTTGTCTAACAGGTGGAATCTGTATTGGTTTACAGTCTCTTGCTCCCTGCTGCTTGCATATGCGAGACTGGGAACAGAAGAGAGACTCGAAGTCCCAGACAGCACAAGAGAATATATAACTCAGATGCCCCTTAAACTATGAGGGCAAGTCCATAATTTTTAAGGGTTTTACAAAGTTAAACTTTCTGTAAAAAAGAATAAGAGACTTTCAAATGCATGGTTGGGGAACATCAAAACTTCTATACTGTACTGGAAAAAGGGGAATCCTTTGTGGCATTTCTGCACTGCTAGAGCAGCACAAATGAGTCATGACAAGTTTAAGCGTCCTGTTCACTTTGTAGAGATATAAATGATTCACATATCTGAAGACAGGGGAGAGTTGGACTATTGACATTTTAAAGGCAGATTATTTTCATCCAATGAGATGTGGAAAAGGGAGCCTCAAAGATACTCATTTGATTAATTTCTTGGGATTAAGAGCAAACTTTCAGTTTGGCACCTATCCTACAGTCTCTACTATTTCAGCAATGTATTTGAAGTTACTATTTTGTGTTTGATAGGTTCCCCCCCCCCAGTCTAGCAAAGACAGTACCAGTAGGTTAAAGTCTTTGAATTGAATTAGCCAGCCACACACTCCTACTGATGTGTAGTGGGACAAACTTCCAATTTTTTTCATGTTGTGAATCCAAACCCAAAATTACAACTTCAGTCAGGATTGTAAATTAAGAGCTGCAGTTCTTTCATAAAATACTTACAGGTTTAGCAGATAGAAAAGAACTGTGGTAGACACTCTAAATCACTAGTTTTCATTTCAATCTGTGTTTATGAAAATGTCACAGAAGATGTTAAAATCTATGCAAGGATTAATAATTTTAATTTTAGTTTATTTTTTAGTTCTGTGATTGCAAATATTTTGTTGAAGTTAATACTGTAAATATGTTATTTTAATTGTAGCACTATTGCACTTGGGATTAGTGCTACTTATGGTAGTGAATCCTCATGTTTCATAGTTTTGTCCAGTAGCCTTCCTATGGATATTTACAACTGTGTCAACAATATTAAAATCTCATGATTTAGGGTTTTTGATTTGTAATGATGATCTGTGCTTATGTTTACAGTGACAAATCATGTTACCTACTAGGTCCAGAAAAGAGCCAGTGCTGAGAGCACAATGTCCCTGCCATGCGTGCTTCAGCACTCAGTTTGGGACTTGCTCTAGTCAGATTCCATGGATAGGATTACCAGAAGAAGTGAACATTCTCCAGGGACATATCTTCAGGTACAGTTTCATCAAAAATTAATCCAACATCTTTCCATGATATGAACTAAAATTAAATAAATTGGAATGATCAGGGGAAAACTTCTAATACAGTTAATTTTAGAACATAAAGTGAAGCCAATAATACTCGTTGCCATCACTCTTTTACAAAGTATGTAAAAATGCGTAAACCACTATAACTTCCGTGAAAATAGCAGAAATCACCCAACTGTAAGTCTTTAATCTGCAATTAAAATTGATCACAAAGTCAAAGATTCTTTCTATTTTTTTTTAAATTTTTTTATTTTTGCATACGTTTGAAAAAAATGTGAAAAAATTTGCTCTTGGGAATCTCCTAGTTTCCCTGTTGAAAAACAATAATGAAAATAAACAAGATTGATAGCTTGTCTTTTTGAAAATCAACAAATTTTGAATGATACATTTGTAAGAAACACAATTTTTTCCATAAAAATTACTTCTCATTTTACTTTTGTCCTTTTTAAATAAGAGCACATATAGAGATTTACAAGCATTGTTCCTAATTCCTTTAAGGGAGGTATGTCCTGTTACTTCATGCAAGACTAAGGTTGTGATTGCTGTAAATTTAGATTGGAAATGTATATATTGGAATTGGGGCCTCCCATGTCCACTGTGAATTCAAAAGCTAGTGAAAAGGATTAATTCCTCCTTGGCCTGTGAGTGACATACAAATTTTCCTGAAAAGTTTCCCAGAAAATTAAATACTCCCGCACGTAAAAAATTTCAGTATAGTTTCTTCCTTTCAGTAATCAGCTGGTACTATCTGCTAAATTTGATCCAAGTGTTCTAACTGGATTACCTGATGTAAAGTGCCTTTCTTGCAAATAAGCCTTTTGAGAATCTGTTCACAGTCATGTCAGGTAAGCTTTTCCCTTTGCTTCTTCAACTTTTTTTTGATTGAATCACTGACATTTGTATTCCAGTAATATATATTTCCTGCCACAGAGACAGGGCCCCCTCAATGCAGGCACCCAGAATGAGAGATATGGCCTGTATGGTTTATTAATTGGCTGGATAAATGATGGGAGGTGGGACCTTGCCTAAGGTGATAACAGGGGTCACTCACTGAGACAGCACTGGAAGCTTTTACTCATTATACCGAACTCCAGTGTCACAGTGATGGACCTCCCAACAGCACTTAAAATGCACAGTCATTCAAGCTGGGGAAACAGAAATTATACACATTACTTAAACACATATTCCCTTGCCAGCATTTCATTCTTTGTTTCTTTTTAATCAGAAGAAATATCCTTTAGGGCTTACGTAGCAAAAATTTCTTTCTGTTCCTTCAACTAATTCCTTTATATTTGTCCTATTTTGGCAAAACACAGAGAAATAAGGTAAATCATTCTTCCAGCCTGTTATACACACATACTTTGATACGGCAGATAAAATCAAACAGCTAAGAAACAATTCCAGCATCTTCTTAACAGGGCTAGAATTACAGGCAGGCAATAAGGCTCTATTATTTGTATTTAATGGGAATTAACCTGTTCTTGGTCATACACAGACCTCCTAAGCTTTGTCATGCTTAATGAGGTGTTCTCTTTTCACAGTTTTTTCCCCACTCTATAGAAATATTATAATCATTACTGTTAACTGACATGACTCTCAGGAAATGTGTTCTTGATATCTCACATATGAGCTCTCCTAAGCTTTAGATGCTGACTATCTAACTGGATTTCTCAGACTAGGCGTAAAAAATATAGACACATTTCCTCTCTTGCTTAATTGTTATTTTGTTTAAAAAATCATCAAATATGTTTCTTTCTGTCAGTCTATATGGAAACAGTGGAAGGAGATTAAAAAATTAAGTCTTTCTATTCATACTGTTGCTTGTGAAAAGAGAACCTTTCACGTACTGTATTCTGTGACAAAATGGATTATGACAAAACATGGCATCGTGCTTTGCTGGGAAAATGTGTCATTTGTTTGGCTTTAATCACATTGAGGAGCAATTGTCACAAGTGTCTTCCATATGAAATTTTTCCTTATCCCATTTGGCTAAGATTAAATGTCAATGCAAGGGCAGCTAAATAAAGCAGAATAGCAGATATTTCTGTAGCTATTCCTATTGCTGTTAATGGAGTTTAACATCAGATCAATAAAGAGAGGAAAGTGATTTGAATATTGCTTTCCAGTGACTGTGAAATATTTTTAATGCAATGCCACATATGTTAAACTCCTAAGCATCTTACCTGCTGGGTAAATGCTGATTGCTGTGAACTTTTCCTAAAATGCAAAATGTATGGATAAAATAGGTCACTTTCACAATCTTTGGGCAACATTCTCAGTACTGTGAAGAATTCTGTCCTTCACCTAGCAGAGCAACAATTTTACCTAATTGTTAACCGAATTTCTAAAGTGAATGTTTCATTCTGCTGCCCTTTGTCTTAAGACAGCAAGCAGACCAGAGTGTTATGATGAAGTTACAAATAATAAAATTAATAAACCCTCATTTTTTATTTTGTAAGATGGGCTTGAGCTCATTCATTCTCAGAATTACAAAAATGGTAAAAGGATGATACTTTACTATTGACCAAAATAATAGCTATGCCTTGAGATTTGTCATATTTCTACTTACCTTCTATTCATGATGTGCATTTGGATTGCTGTAAATCATTACACTGTATAAACACTTTTCTGTCAGGTTATTGAAATTAAGTTGTCTGATGTCAGAGACTGAAATATTATAGTTTATGACTTAAACATTTTCATGAATTTAAAACTGTGTTACAAAAGCTGCAGTGAAGACTCCCACACCCTGGATGGGGCCCTGACTGAGGCCTGACACTGCTCGCTGATGAAGATAAGATAAAGTAACAACTCAGGGCTGGGGACATTCACTGAGCACAGGCTTAACACCTCCAAAGGTGGAGACCACAGCCCCAGGGCTATCAGCTGCCAGGCTCGCACAGACCCTCCACCAAAGGGTGGGGGGGAGGAGAGGCTTTGGGTACCTTGGAAAAGCCTCTGGTCAGACACACAATGACTGCCCATCCTCCACTGTGCAGAGGAGCCCAGCTGAGGGGTCCTCACATGGGGGGGGGGGAAGCCTTATCCACAGCAGAAGGGGGTGACATGGCCCATCACAGGGGCCCCACTCAAAGGGGTCCCAGACCCTGCGTTAGAGCACCAGAGATGATGCAACAGACTCTCAGCGTTGCAGTTTCAAGCTAGCCCCTGCAAGGGAGACACATGGGCATTCCCACCTGGCCCACAACATATATTAATCCACGGGATTCTGTACTCGTGGTGGTGAAACATAGATTTAGAAGAAACATAAAGATCTTAATTATAGGCTAGCTGTGTTGAAATTAGTTAGAACAGGAAGGAATTTGGGCCCAGCTAGAGTTAATTAAAATAGTTGAGAGAGCTGGACCTGGAATGGGTCTTAAGATGTTGGTAACTGATTACCAAATAACTGATAATCTGTCATTTGTATGTTTGCTTAGCTGTGCTTAGAACGAGGACTAGAAACATTGATAAGTTGGTGTAGGGAACAAGGACAATTACCAATTTCCTCCCTTGGTGGGAACCCGTTCAAAAGTCACGCAAGAGGAAACTTAGAGGTCACTAAAGTAATTAGGATTGTTAAAGTTCAGAAAGGCAAAAAGGTCAAAATGAGGAAGATGAGCGTACTTCATCTTTTTAAGACCACTGACCCAATTCAAGACCATCGACTCAATTCAGAACACACACTATGCATGCTTAGTGACATTTAAGCTCATTTCCATGCAAAGCGAAGAATGGGAGTGTTAACGTTATGAGTATGCATTTGTATTTTGGATATTCATAATATTTGGAAATAAAAGGTATTGTGTTTGCTTGGATCGGGGCCCTGCGTCTTAGGGAGCTATCCCACGCAGTGCCTGACGCCAAATAAAACATACACTTTCTAACTCTAAACTGTTAGAGAGTTTTTGTCCATCTCAGTTGGATATCGATATTAGATTGATATTCATATTTTGGTAAATCAGTGGTGTGTGGTGGCGTGGCGCTGGGTGTGGCGGGTGTGGCAGTGTGGCCATGGTGGCAACGAGGGACCCTCACCACCAGAAGACCAGATGGAGGGGAGCAACAAGACGTAATTGGGACCCTTGGATGGGTGATGTTAGAAACGGGAGCGCACTCCTGGTTCTAAAGTGATTTCAGCTTTTATTATGTGGCCTAAAGCATAGGGGTCCGTGGGTAGAGTGCATGCCAATGGTCCAGGGAAGGTAGAGCAGGAGGACTCCCGGTCAGCAATGAGCGTGGATGTTGCAGAGCTGGTGCTGGATCTTCTTCTTCAGAGAAGGGATGTTCCCGATGTTCAAGGTCAAGTGGCACGCCTCACTGACCTGGATGCCTGCTTTTTATATTGGTTTTTGTCCCTTTGGATTGGTCTCTGGATCCTTCATTTGCATGAAGGTTAAGGTGCTGATTGGTTCTTAAGGGTTTCGTCCAGGATGGCTTGTTGCTTGGGGGGGGCGTGCACTTTACTTAGGTGTAATGCAGTACCCCTTTTATAATATAATAACCAAACCTTTTAACAGTACATGCATTATTAACATAATAATTATTAACTATTTAACAACAGTATTATTATTAACAGTTTCTAACCTATTTTTGACAGGTGATATGCTTCCACCTAACCCCTGTCACCTCTCCCTTCCCCCCCAGCCGCCCCCGACACTTCTTTGTTCCATTTCTTTCTGTCTTTCTTTCTTTTCTCTTCCCTTCTCTTTGCCGCTTTTACTATTAAATAAAATGCATCCATTTTTTTGCATCAACATCTAACCTCATTTGGTTTTAATCTTGTTTCTGGGAATATTTTGAACCTTCTAAGTTCTTTCTGGTTTATGCACAGAGACTTAGCTTTCTTTGCTTTTCTGGGTTTAAACCAGATCGTAACATCTGGTCTGGAGAAAAATTATTTGTTTCAGGTCACCTCATTCTGTCTGTCTAAATGAGACAGAGATCCAGATATATTGTCTAACACAGAGAGTGACATTTACCCTATAGCTAAACTTGTCAAATGAGTTCATAAAAGCATAAACGAAGTTGTTTGTGGGAAGCAGAATGTGCTTCCATCTTCTGTTGTCATGTCATTCCTGAATAATGGATTTCCTGTTTAGTTCTGGGGGTCAATTTGTAGATTTAGAAATAAAGGGTGAATAGTATCTGCTGTGTGGATGAAAAAGTGTCCTTCCCTTCCCTTCCCTTCCCTTCCCTTCCCTTCCCTTCCCTTCCCTTCCCTTCCCTTCCCTTCCCTTCCCTTCCCTTCCCTTCCCTTCCCTTCCCTTCCCTTCCCTTCCCTTCCCTTCCCTTCCCTTCCCTTCCCTTCCCTTCCCTTCCCTTCCCTTCCCTTCCCTTCCCTTCCCTTCCCTTCCCTTCCCTTCCCTTCCCTTCCCTTCCCTTCCCTTCCCTTCCCTTCCCTTCCCTTCCCTTCCCTTCCCTTCCCTTCCCTTCCCTTCCCTTCCCTTCCCTTCCCTTCCCTTCCCTTCCCTTCCCTTCCCTTCCCTTCCCTTCCCTTCCCTTCCCTTCCCCTTTTTCTTTTCTCTTCGATTTTATTTTCTTGCCTTTCCTTGCCTTTTGCCTTTTGCCTTTTGCCTTTTGCCTTTTGCCTTTTCCCTTTTGCCTTTTGCCTTTTGCCTTTTCTTTCTTGACAGTTATAAGCCAAGGTAATTATAGTTCACTATTCAGACACAAAACATGTTTTCATTTCAAGTCTTAAATATTATTTGTACTGCAAGATTCCCTTATGTGTAGGCACTGACTCATTCAAAATTGAATTGATTTAAAAATAAAGCTAGAAATTCATTTTGTGAGAGTGTCGTAATAGAAAACCAGTCTGAAATATGATTTGTTGCATAGAAAGGATTCTACCCATCAAAAAAAAAAAATCATTGCCTTAGTGCTTTCAAATGCCAGTAAAGGGTAAATTTAGTTTAAAAAGTTGCTAAATGATTCAGACATTCTTTAAAAATTTCCATTTTTTTCAATTTCTACACTGATTTTCCCAAAGAATTCACCATCATTTTGAAAAAAAAAAAAAATGTTGGTTTTATGGGCAGTGTTATTTTTCTTGATTTCCACTTTTTCTGTCAGGGCATCTCAGTCCTTGTGACCCCAGTCCTGGTCAGGTGTATGGGTGAACTATTTAGCTCTAAAGTCACTTATGACAGCAGAGGGTGACTAATCAGCAGATATGGATTATCACCCTAGCAACAGCAGTACAACACTTATGGAAGCATCCACGGAACAGGTGATAAACTGGAATTATCTCTGAATTATTGGCACTTGAGCAGGTAGCAGTGGAAAACAGGATGGCTTCAGTGTACGCAGGCAGGAAGCCCAGAGCACAGGAAATATGTAGCTCAGAAGCTCAGACACAAAGGTTTTGGCTTTTGCATCCAGTGATAGCATCCTACAGGTTATGCCCAGCCCTTCACTCATCCAAAACACTCAAACCTTATGTTCGGATTGCCTAACTGAAGAACTAAGACACCCAAAGAGTTAACCAGGCTACTCAACCACTGCAACAGATTTCTTTCCACTAGAAGAAAGACATTTTCTACAGTAAGGATTTTTCCTTTGAAGGGGGCTGCAAAGGCTTTTGCAAGAAATAAGAACTTTTGCTGCTTAACTTCTACTTTAGGTGCAGGGCACATTTCCTTGATTTTATCTTGGATATTATACACATGGTGTAGGTGTGTGTACACATCATGTTCAAAGGAAAATCCAGATCTCTCTCTATACACTGGATAGGAGTGAAAAAAGTTACTTGCATCTCTTCATACAGTACTGAGAAGCGTTCAGCTGCTACAATGAAAAATGCAGTAAAAGAATCAGAATAGGGTATGAAGGGTACTCAGACAACTTTCCCACCTGACAAGTTTGCTTTCTCTGAGTGACCCCAGAATACTCTCTACTCTGAAGCATGTGAGAAAAGAATAGTGGAGTCTTTTGGCACATAGGTGGGAGAAGGCTGTGTCGCATAAAGTGTTACACAGCCTGCAATTCCTTCTTTTTGTAGAGCAAGAACAAAGAATAATAGGTCTAGCTTGTGTGTCTTGACAGACTGGAGCTCATGGGCTTCCTGCCAAAGGGTTAATTGCTGCTGTTTGGTCCTTGGTTTCAAAGACAGAAATGGCCATCTTTCAATAGTAGATGTTTCCAAGCTTCAGAAAAAGTAGTCAACTGTAGGGAGAAAAGCTATTGTGAATAAAACACGAAAATAACAGCTGTGATACAATCTTCCTCTTAGCTGAGCATTTAGTTTGAGGTGGGTTTTTTTTTTTATTTCTTTTCAGTTTTAATTCTGAGAGGGATTTCTATGGAAGATTGTTTTCAAAAGAAGGTATTATTCCACTACCGTGCACATTTAGATGCACGTGCCACTGAGCTTTTGAAGGACTCTAAGAGCATATTATGAGAAAAAAATGTTAGCAATTGCTCATGGAAAAAATCTGACAGTAAGGTCAAGTGAGCCACAAAGGAGGTGGCATTTGCCGATTAAGCTCTTGCTACAGCATGAAACAAGGTGACCAAGAAAAACACGCAGCATTTACGGATTTCGTCAAATTTTTTTACGGCAAGAGTGTACTTTTATGTGTGCTAAAGAATGGAAATGAATTTTAATGCTTATCAGGCACTTAGGCTATCTTATATGAAACCACATTTGGCAACTCCTCCTGCAGCTGTTGCAAACAAGTCCAGCCAATCATCAGTACTTGTGTGTTTCATTCATCCCTCTGTAAGAGAAATAGAGAAGCAATAGACTCAGAACATTTGGAAATTCAGTTTTAACAAAGTGGATGATTTTCTTTGCAGAGCCAAGTCTTTTAGTTTGTTGTTGTTGGGTTTTTATAATAATTTCACCAGTGGAATTGGATTGAGATTGCTGCCTTCACAACTACAGAAAGCAAAACAAAACTGTTTTCCAAGCTTCTAACAAAACCTCTGTGCTTCACCAATGTCTTCTAATGGAGAAAAAGTGTTTGTACAGCCCATTTTGAGTTCTGCAACCAAAGCTGTCAAAACCACACCTGTATGTTTTCATCCAATGTGATCTGGTGGCATGTTGTTAACTCCAAGTGCCACATCAGGTAGCAGGAGTAGTATCTGGTATACAACTACTTATTTCCACCAGTATGCCAGCAATTCATGGGGTACTCAAAAATACTGTGATGTAGCTAACAATATTTTTATTAGTTAAAATAATTATGATAACGGTTTCTTTAGCAAATTTTCTAACTTTCACTATACATTTGGTAAAATTCAGCATTTTGTGTCTGCTTTATTGAATTGTTAGCTGCATCTATATGAAGGATGTACAGGAAACTATCATTCTGATAGGCAATATTTGACATGCTGTTTAGATACCACTGATGATGACACATGTTTCAGGAGACATTAATTTTTTATACTTGTTGACCCTTACCATTCATGAAAAGTGACAAGTGCCTATGTCAAAAATTACAATCTGATTAACTAGTAGCAATTAACTCATCAGATGCGTGATAGTCTCCCTTGTCATCTGCACAGTACTTTCAAGTGTGTACTTCTGATCATTCCTCTCCTTGTAGTTATTCAGGTGGACTCAGTCATTCAGGTGCTTAGCTATTTCCCCTAGAGTCTATTGCCATAAGTCTGAAACAAATTCTTTAAAAATACCAGAATGTCAATATGATCTACTTACATTTTTGGCATTTTGATTATTTTGCCAAAAATCTGTCATGATGGCTGCTGTTGTTTTTCCAGAAAGGAAGAAGCTGTTCAATTTCTTGGTTTGGTTTGGTTTGGTTTGGTTTGGTTTGGTTTGGTTTCACTTGGTTTGGTTTTCTGGGGGATTGGGCTGCAGGCCACATACATGTTTATCAGGTCCTGGGTATTAGATTGGACAAAACTGGATAATGATACACGCATCCCAAAAGTGTGTGCAAAATGCTGACATTTCTTTTCCTCAGAGAAAACGCTGTTGAAACTTGAATGATCAGATGTTCTTTATACATTCTTCTTTCTGGTCACATTTTCGAAACAAGATGGAATAGAATATGTTGCAACTTATTTGTAGTAGGGTTTTAGTAGCCTTTAGTACGTTTTCCCTTTTAGTTATACAGTTTCTGTTCTTCGTCATAGCTGCAAACATCATAGCTCATACATTTCACCAATAAGAGCTCTAAATTCTGTATAGCAATGTCATAGGATGCATTCTCATCCCTTTTTGATGATGCATAGATGACTGTAGTGGTTTGGTTCAAAATATCCATTACTTACTTATTTCCCTTCTGTGAGATAAGAATTTGGAGAAAGCAAAGCAGGCACAAAACTTAAAAGAATATAAAGAAGTTTATTAACAGAACTAAAAGAAAGAGGAAAAAAACTCAGACTAAACCTTCAGAACACTTCTCTTCCCCCCACCTATCTCCCTTCTCCCACTGACAACGTAAAAAGACGACCCTTGAGATTTTTCAGTCAGCTCACCACCTCTATAATAATCTTTTTCAATTCACTTAGGGAGAGGAGTCTCTCTTGCTCATGCTATGGAGACATCTCCACAAGAAACAGTTCTCTCGTGGCTTCAATGTCACAGCGAGACAGCTACCTGAGATGTTTCTCTGCTCACATGTGAGTGTCCCTTCCCCCAACTTACAGCTTTCCCCACAACTGCTTTCGAGAGTCCAATCTTGAGCTAATTGGGTACCATTTTAAGGATGAGCTGTTCAGAAACAAAGGTTCTCTCTTCACCTACCTCTGGGAGCATCTTCATCTCTAGGAACAGAGGTCTTCTTCTTCCCTGGGAGCAAGGGTCTTCATCAACTCTTTCATCTCTCTCTGTTCAAGCTTCTCATCAAATCACAGCTACTTCAACATTTGCTTATTACAGCACAAGTATTTTTGCTCACAGTTGTAGTTTGAACACTCCACCCCCCCATGCTTTCATGAAATTACAATGGGTACTCTGATGTATCATAGTCCACCACCATAGCTTTACAACAGAATTTCAGCTTCTAGATTTGAAGCATCTCCTCTTTCTCCTTTCTCGGGGTTTCAGCTCTTCCTTCTTCACTGACTTTGATGTCTTTATGGTGTTTCCTTCCCGTGCCCTCACCCTTCCTTTTCTTTTGAGTTGGGAGAGGATTAATGTCTGCAGGCTTCATCTGTTCTGGAGGAAACTTGCAACACTAAAAGGGTTAATCTCACCTGGGCCCAGCAGCCGGAATTCGCTGATCGCTGTTGGTTACGTGATCTTTGCCGGGCATCGGCCTCAGATGAATCTCAGCCACACTGAGTGAGGGCCGGCCTGGCCAAGCCGCACCGCAGGGCTGCCTGCACGGAGCAGGGCCGTGGATACAACAGAGCCACACAGCTCTGGGGTGGCTGTCTCCTGGCTGGCCCGGCCCTCACTGAGGGGGCTGCGCCGGGTGTCCAGCGAGCAGAAGCGGCTGAGATCTCAGCCAAGCCGCGCCACTGCCGACCCTGCCGGGCCGCGCTGGGGCCCCCAGTAACCTGTCCAAAAGCCGGAAGCAAGAGAGCTTTCCCAGGGTTTGTTCATTCTTAAATGTGGATCACAGAGGCGTGTCAAACTCCTTAAGTGGCTTAAAAAGTTGCCAATATTCAAACTAGCCAGTTGATTGGTTCTGTTGGGTCTGGAGGAAGCTGTAAGCACCTCTTTGCAAAGAATCACTTCTGTGGCTGATGGAGACCTCTTTAACTAAAAACCCAACCTATGCTAAACCATGACAAGGACTTAGAGAGGATGTGGAGGCATTTTTTAGTAAGGGACTATCACGTACAACTACATGGGAGTAGCAGTGCTGGCCAGGCACCACTGATTAATTGATTTTGGAATGAAGATGATGTCTTAGGGAACCTAGATAGCTGTGAGCTCTAAGTAAATTCTCCCAGCTTCAGTAGTTTTGTATTACTGAATGTTGGTTTTTATTTTTTTTTCCTTGAAGAAGTGATTTTGCCAATTTTCTAATTTATCTGTTTTTATAATTGAAAAATTGTACGCATCAGTGATACTTAATGCTTCCTCTTCACTTCAGATGACAAAATAAACCATAAAGATAAGAAAATTTAAGCATTTTGAAGTATTTGATCTATTTCCTACGGTACCTAAAGGAAAAACATAAAGGAATACTGAGATGCAGACGAAAAGGTGCAAAACAAAGAAACTGTGAAAAGTAATGGAACGTAACTCAACTTTCCCTTTTATTTTTTTCCGTCTGAATCCTTTCTTGTTGTCCTAGTGGTATTTGATAGTCAGAAGGCATCTTCCACCTCTGACGAATCCAGAAAACATCAGCATATGCTGTGCTCAGATTACGCTATACTGACTGACCTACTTGGTTTTGCCTTCAAGTTTTGGTTAAGGCCTGCATTTCTGCACTGTCAGTTGTGTGAGTGATGCACGTTAGTTCTCCTCCTTTTCCACAATCATCCGTCTGCAACCTGCAGTAAACTCTATTCCTGTGCTGCTATGATACCATGGGTATGTATCACTGTCTTGCTTGTTTCCAGTAATATGCCAAAGATAGAAGATTAATAAGAACATCAGAATAAGCGCTAATATGCCGTATACATATTGTCCTAGTCCCATTTGTCCATCATTATATTTCTACTTACTCCCAAAACAGCAAACATCTTGGACACATTGCTGACAAATGGAGCAGATAGTATAAAGATACAATTCTGAGCAGTCTGCCCGAACCTTTACACACTGACTGACAGCTGCTTTGTTACTGCAAGCTAACATAAAATGTGAATGCCATGAAGCCACCAGCGTCATCTCACTGCTTTCCATTGCACTGGGTCTGCTGCTCACCCTGCCATATCCTTGCTTCAGAAAGCTCCCAGGCCTTGCATTTCCTTAAATAGAGGAGAGAATGTCCATGTTGTCTTGACGATTAGTATATCTGCCTAAAAGCATTATTACATTTCTGAGAAGGTTATTATTTGCCCTGAGTCGGTAAGCCAACCTGCAGGGCTGACTCTGCAGCTGTCATAACTCTGAAATCAGCTGTATTGTATTTAGTTACCTTGTGGAGTAATTAATGTGTGGAGTCTGCTAATGGCTCTTCTCAGATTCTTATACTCATATCTCCTGTAAATATTCTACATGACAATCAACCTTTTCTAGTGATTTTCAGCTCTGTGTGTGTGTGTGTGTTTGTGTGAAAATCTTGCAGGTCCAGGCCTCCACTTTTGCACTTAAGCTCACCAGATCTCACCAACTCTTTGAATGTACAGATCCAGCTATAAATCATCCATATTTGTGGGAAATTATAGGACCTGTCTTTGAGGTTGTGGTACAGCTCTCCCTGTTTTCTGATTTGACTTAAGAAAAGGCAAAATGTTTGCTATGAGAGACAAGGGAGCAGACTGATATGTGCTGTAGACCTTTCTTAAAAAAAAACCAAACCAAAACAAAAGTCTTAATCATACATTTAAAGACAAGGTGTCTGCAAAGAGAGGAACAGTATTCTCTTTTAATTTTTGCCTATGAATTATATCTAACTGGGATACCACAGAGGTGGAGACTAATGGAAGTCACTACAGAGTGACTAAGATCTTACAACAGGGGCTACAGGGAGAGCAGGTTACTGGTTTAATGTGGAGAAGGTGTCAGAATACACCAGGTTTTATAAAGGACTTTAAATGTGAAATAGAAGCTGGTAAAATAAAAGGTTTTATTTAAGGCTAACAATGAGTCCATTACAGATATTGAAAATTTAAATTTGTTTTGACTAGATTTGTCAGAATCTGCAGCTGTGAATCTTTCTTTCTTCGTCTTTAGATAGTCAGGTAGTTCTTGCCATATATTTCGTTATGCATTCATCTACTTCACTTTTTTTTCCTGTAGGCAACTTATTTTTGTTTCAGTTGGTTTGCTTGTTTCTCTGACAGCAGCAGCAGTGCTTTCAGAGGTTTCTAGGTATCCGTTGAACAAAACCTGTCACTATACAAAAAAATTAAGATCTTTTCTGTATCTCACATCTAGTTCCCATCCTTTTTGACATTGCTAAACAGTCTCTTCCAGTGATGTTTATCTTTGAAATTCATTAACATACTTCTGCAACATAAATTTCTTTTTATTGTGAAAGCTGAAGAGTATATCAAATGAAACAGCCTTTGAAAACCCTTCTCAGGAAATCTCTGTCTACAAAGTATTCAAAACATTTTTTTCATTGTGAAATGCCCTACTCTGAGTTGATCACTACAGCATTAATACTGGGAAACAGAACTAAAAGCATTGCTGACAAAACTGATAATTTTTCTTTTTTTTTTCCATTTTTCTTTTCTTTTCCTTTCTTTTCTTTTCTTTTCTTTTCTTTTCTTTTCTTTTCTTTTCTTTTCTTTTCTTTTCTTTTCTTTTCTTTTCTTTTCTTTTCTTTTCTTTTCTTTTCTTTTCTTTTCTTTTCTTTTCTTTTCTTTTTTCCTCAGAGAAGGCAAAGGGTCAGATTTTCAAAATTTAGTTTTTTAGTTTCAGCTTACTTCTATCCTTCCAGCTTGTGTGGAAGAGAAATTAAGACATGAGAAAACATTCTTCAGAATCTTGCTTTAAGGTATTTAGGTTAAGAACTGTGTTCTACAGTGAATTCATACAATGCATAACACAATAGAGTTAATTATTTGAGACCTCCAGGTGCTATTGTGTTATAAACACTCATCTACTCAGCAAACTAATTTAGTCTCTTCCACGGACTGCAGATGCCTCTTGTACAGACATGTGGAGCATTGATACATCACGCCTTAAATGTTACACTATGATACAATTTCAGGGAAAGGTGTATAGGGATTTTTGGTGCATTCCTAGTGCAGAATTTCCTTCCTTAGCAGTGTCTCTTTCCTACAGTATTGACTAGGAAACATAATTTAAACTGTATTACAGATTCCCAAGTACCTCAATTTCCTAACCTCCAGTGCATATATCTGGTGGACACAGGAGTGACAATGACATGTATAATAAACAAAGGAGAAGTGACCTGTTTGGATTTCCTCCAGTGTGACTCTTGAGTAAACTCATAAATGCTGTTCAGTTTATGTAGCTGAGAGAGGGCAATAACTGCCTGAAAATACTGGGATAATGGAAAAGCTAATACAAAAAAAACATGTTAGAACTGAATTAAAAAAAAATAATTAGATTTAGGACACAAAATTGGCTATACTTAAATTTTCAAATATTGTAGGCTAGTAAGAACAGATGTGAAGGCAAGAAAGTTGGTGCTGGGGATCTGATTTCTGCACTATACATATTTCAGGACATTTTTCCTTCAGACCAGCTCTGGACTGCTTGCATAGGCTGAATTCCCTCTTGCAGATGGAGTGTATTTGTTTTGCTGCTAAAGAACACATTCCAGTTCCTCCAAATTCCTTCATCCAAAAGGAATCTAGTTTGTGTGCTTTGAGACCAATCTGTGATGCAAACTAAAAGATAGCACCGGGTCCAGATGGAGATATTCTTAGATCAGCAGACGATACAAATTAAAACCCTAGGCAGGTATATCAAAACTGATTACATTCAACCTAATATGCAAGTTGTGTTGTTAATTGTTATTTTAGTAATATTGTATGGGTTTTAAGGGGTTATATGTCAGAGGGATGAACTCTGTGGGAGGAGGTTATGGGCCGCCCTTTGACAGGCACAGCTACATCTGGCTCCACAATGGACATAATTGAAATTGGCAAGAAATTAAATTAATTTTCCACACATTGAGTCTGTTTTGCCCATGAAGGTAATTGGTAAGTGATATTCCTATCTTTATCTTGACCTGTGAGCTTTCTTATCCTTTTTTCTCCCCCTGTACCCCCTGAGAAGGAGGAGAGAGTGAGCAGCTGGGTGTGTATTTGGCTCTTTACAAAGGCTAACCTACCACAATTATATATAATTATTCTGTCTCATTTGCACTGGGTAAAATGCAGAGAAAAACAGTAAGGAAGAAGAAATAAAAGGTAGGCAGTTCTCTGCTATGAAGGGCTTAACAGATATTGTTTTAACATAATATGTTTTAATAGGCTTTACTCTTTAATAGGTAAGCTAAAGATGTGACATCCAAAAGAATGATCACTTTAGGCAATAGACGGTCATGGTGAAGGAGTGTTTAACTGACATTTCAAAACTGAAGTTACAAGTAGGCCTATTGGGGTGTGTCTTGGTTTGAAAGACAGGTGTCTGCTAAGGAAGGCAGAAGCCTCCCTTGAAGTGGCAGATGTAACCCCTTTCCCTCCGAGTTATTATAATTTTGAAATCAAGGGCCTTTAGGCAAAGATGTGGGAAATAGGAATAACAGTTCTTTACTATATATATATATATATATATATATATATATATATATGTATATGTATATGTATATAACCAGTCAAACAAACAGCAATAACTCTGGCAGTACCAGCAAACAATCACAAACCCAGTGCCAGCCTTCTCGGCTGTCGGGCCCTTTCCCCTCGGGTGCAGTTCCGCTCGCAGCCGGCAGGGGCGCTGGCGGCTCCCGGTGAGCAGGGCAGGTGCGATGGTTCCCCCGCGGCTGCAGGGGGCGCTCCGGAGCGAGCTCGGGAAACACGCGGGCAATGGCGGCCTGGGATCCCGGGAAGGGATGGGACAAAGGCTTCACAAACCCCTGGGCAGCCGATCCCGGACTCTCAGGAACAGCAGGCTGGAACGGCAGGCTAGAGCAGCAGGCTGGAGCGGCAGGCTGGAGCGGCAGGGATGAGCACAAATCCTGGGTGGCAGAGGCGATGTATCCAAGCAGGGAGCCGCCCGAAGATCTGGGCAGGCAGGGCGAGCAGGGCTACAACGTAGCGAAGGCTCAAAGCGACAGAGGGGCAGGGCGGCCACGGCCCGGCCTCCAGCAGGGCAGGGAAGGCGGCTCTGGGATCCCGGTGTTGTTTCCAGCAGAAAGAAAAGCGGCCGAAAAAGAAGCAGCAGCTCCTCTCTCTCCCAACGAGGAGAGCAAACTGACCACACACCCAAGTGAAACAAAAGGACAAGCCAGGTCTTTTGTTTTCTCTTAAGTACCCAGCGATTTATTGTCTTAGTAACAGAATGGGGGAAAATTCCTTCAACAGAAAAAAAAATAGACCTCTTAAAACCCCAACAGGGTGACAGCCAGGAAAGACACTTATTGGCATAGCTATGTAATGACATTAGATTAAATATGAAGTCATGTGGTGTGTTAACCCTTTCACTCTAGCATGAAGAAGTTGCTCGCCGTGGAAGGTTCTTTAGATTTCTGAGTCATCTCCTCAGCAGTTATACAGATGTGACTGGTACCTTGCCAGGTTGTTTCTCCTCCAAACAAACCCCTGCAGTCCTGCAGTCCTGCTAAATGACATTGTCCTTGCATCTGCTTCTCCACTGCTCAGCTAATTCAGCCTCTGCCACATTTAGAGGCCAGGTCTTTTGTTTTCCAGGGACCACATGAGCTTTATAGGAGCTGGACAGCTTTCTTCAGCACTACAGTAAGCACAGGTGTTAAAAATCTTGAGGGTAAGAAAGAAACATCTTCCCAGAGCTGGTCAAGATCAAGATGGGGAGGACACAGGTCCTCGAGAGTTAGAGACACATGGAAACATACCGGAAGAGCCCAACCTATCTCACCCTAGGTGTGCTCTGTCAGTATTTGTTGAGACATCAAGGAAGAGCTTGATCCTCAAAACATGTTATTAGTGAGAGAAACATAGATGACTGGTAGAGCCTGAGAGTCAGATCCTGAAGACAGCATCTGCTTTGTGCCCCAAGGTTGGTGCAGGAGGGACAGATAGGAAATTCATGCAGAAATACTGTTCTGAAGATGGTGCTCAAAAACCTGTGTCCTTCCAAGCCTTCAAGCCAGACTTTTTCCATGGATCAAAAACAGAGATCAGGAGATTTCACTGAGTCTGTTGGTGAGAAAAGATTTCTAGTGAATGTCCACAAAGCTGCCAAATGGTCAGGATCACTTTGAATTACTTCAGAGCACTCTTCTTGAAGAAGATTTCTCCGAGATGCAGCCACCCTCAGGCCATACTGAACAAATGACAATGCATTTGACATTCCCTGTGTAGGAAGAGCATGACTGATTGCCTCCTTCTGTTACTCTGACACTTACAGTGGCTTTTTTCTTTCAAAGCTGGTGCCTTGCCAGTGATGAACAGTAAATCAGGCTGCAGAGGCTGGTCCCTTCTAAGAGAAGACTCCAGCTACCACCTGATCATCTGGGGCAATTTCCTGAAAGGCCTGTCACTGGTTAAGCAGGATGTCTTTCTCTCAGGGACGCTACAGTGATTGTTGATGGCAAAAAAGAGAAAGAGCCAAGAGACTTGCAATTCCCTGTGTGTCATTCAAAGGACAGAAACAATCAAGTGCTTAAAATGACTGTCATGGACCTGCTCAACATTGCTGCAAATATCAGCCTTCCTAAGCAGCAGATTTTGTGTGCACGCTAATAGGCTGCCGCAGACAAGGCTCCTGGGAGAAGTCAGACTGGACCATATATCTGCTAGGAGAGCCTGTTAGACAGATAGAGGACATAGACTGTAGGATAGCTGGAGAGGTCAAGTTACTCCAAGTGAAACACAGAGGGGGCACAGATAATGAGAGCCAGAGATGGGCTAAGGCAATGCAGATGCAACTGTCTCAAGCTGCTTAGCTGGCAAAGCTGGATTTGAACTTGGCACTGCTGCTGAAGTAGCAGTATAGAATTGGCCTACAGTGCTCCAGGGAGCTTCTGCAATTGAACAGAAAGGGAATGGTGGGTGAAATTTGAGCAGATTTTTCTATTTGATACCTTCTCTAGAGGATGCTCCATCATGCCTGCCAGAGCTGGTTTATGCCTGTGTTTCATAGCAATATAAGAGCAAAGAAAATGCTGCTGATTGCAGCACTTGGCAAGTAAGTCCTAAATACTTCCCAGGGAAGAAAATCCCCAGGTCCTTTTAGGATGTCTTCACTTGCATTTAAAGATACTCTAAGTTGAACACAGTGTAAAGATAGCTACAGGAACTGTTAACAATTTAAGGGAATGCACCTAATCTAAGATTGGTAAGCAAATGAAATGTCCTCACTCTTGCTTACAAGTAAGAGAAACATGAACTTTAAATGGGCACACAAATATATTCTGCAGTCTCTGAGACCTTTGTCTGGGACATAGATTTTATTTAGTGGATCAAGGGAAAATTTCTTGGTGGAACCTCTCTTTCATAGATGGTTTGCAGCAAGCTGGAAGCACAATGAACCCCCCGACACCATTCAATCTGCAGGAATTCTAGGCATCCCTATAGAGCATGTGCTGCTCAAAACAGTCCCTCTCCCCTTGTCCCCTTAAAACAGGAGGTAGCCCTCAGTTAGTTTATCTCGTTTGTTTCTTCCTAGATAAAGATAAGACCCAAAGAAAACAGAATTTAGTTTGGAAATTACCTTAGTAACCTGCAGAAAGTTTTGCTCCAACCCCCTCCCAACCTCTCCCTCTAGCTCCTGTTTGTGTATTTGCCAGCAGGTACATGCTGCTCCCCTGGGTCCTCCAGCCCAGTGTCTGGTCGTCTAGGGTGGGCAGGGGGAGGTATTCAAGGATTTTCACTAAAGGCACCTTAATGATCCAGAGAAGTTGACTAGGAAATGGCCTGAACTCCCTCTGTAGTCAGAGAGAGATGCTTCCATGGAGAGCAATTCAGGTCACCTTGGTTAGGTTCTTGCTCTGAATTACCCTTTGGAGGAGCCCATCTATCTTCATTAGTTACACAGGGAATCTAGGAAGCCTATCATGCTAATGTAAGTGCTGAACTGTGGTGCCTGAAGTGAGTCACTATGAAAACCTCCCTTCTTCGAGCTCCTGGAATCTTGTGTTCCACTGCTGAAAATATATAAGGCTTCACTTATTAGGGAAGAAAATTCAGAAAGAATTTTCTATCTTTTTTTTTTGCACTTGACTTTAAAACAAAATCCCTTTCACATTTTTTTAAAATATTCTATTTTAAAAAATGAATGTATAGCTTTCCCACACACTCATGGCAATATGCAAAATCACTGCTATTAGTGAGGGCATCACAGCTTCATTCCTATTATCGCCTTTCATTTTCCCATGTGTCTGAGCTCCATAGTTACTCAAACTGTCATATATATTATTTATTAACACAGAAAGGCATTAAAATGCAATTTCTTAATCTATTTGTTTCTTTCCTAATTGCACACTATTTAATACTCAGAGAATTTCAGCAATGGCCAGCTTGGTTTTCCTCAGTTGTATAGATGCAGGAGTTTATATTTAACTATTTTTTAATTTAATTATTTTCTTGGTTTTATTTATGTGAACTTTGTTCACTATTTCTTTCCACTTTTAATCTATTAGCTGTTTATATCCTCTCATTGCTTAGCATGCATTTAGTCTCTTGATTGATTTTTTGCTTAAATATTTTGAAAAGTGTTTCCTCTGAAAGGAGAAACATTATGTGTGACATTTCTTTAACTTTTTACAGATGCCCTGATTTAAGTGTATTTACAATAATTCTCCTTTCTTCCTGATTTAAGTGTTAAAAACCATTGTCTTCAGACTTCTCTGTATAGTTATCAGAATTGTACGTCGCATGTAATACTAATGCATTAATATATAAATGGAAAAACTCAGGTTGCCATAATTCATAGAATTTTCAAACTATTCATTTCATTCTTCTCCCTGGTCTTTGGTCTAAAAGTTGGGGGACCTGTTTTGCTTTTCTTTGTCTTAACAAGCTTTCAAGATGGAAAATGGATCATCTGACAACCACTCTCATGACTTTACAGCTACATTTATAATAGGGCTGGCACATCACCTTGGTGCCTCATCCATTTTCACATTTTTTCCAAGGATGGTAAATGAGCCAGAAGCATTTAAGGAACACTGTCTAGGAAAGCTTTGCACAATATTCCCTGTACTCAGCAAGATTTGTGACATTGATTTCAGTGGTCTTTGGGCCAAGATGTATCTCTTCGCTTTGAAGTTAGCAGAATAATGTATTTGGGAAACAGGGCTTCTTCTAGGTCAATCATTGTTTGAGAATTTTGAATGAAAATTTTACACAAAGCATGTTGTAGCTTGATATCACAATAAAAACAAACAATTAGTGAATGAGAGATGTTTGAGCAGATGCAGGAATGACAGAGTTTTTCATTCCTTCCTGTGAAATAGTAGAAACTTAATGTCATATGTAGGCCTAAATGTCAGGCAATTTTAGGGACTCTAAGATGCTAATACTGGGTGGCCTTGCCAGGACTAGCGCAACCATCCTGGGTCATCACCCCACAACTATTGAATTGCATGAAAGTCTTTTTGTATGATTCTGTACAACAAGCTGGATTGCTATGATGCTGCTATACAAATCCATTGGCACGTTAATAGAAAAATTCAGACTATTGTGCTGTTTGACCCAGATTTAACAGAAATGGCTGTTACAATGGCGTGAGAAGCGCAAACCCAACAAATCTGTTACAATAAATACACAATGAAAACAGAGTTTCTAACTGTAGTGTCTCCTTACAAAAGACAGTAGGGTAAAAATATCAGTGTAATTTTCTGTTCTTGTTTCTGGACCTCAGAGCATCTTCAGCTCTCAGTAATTCCTTTGCTCTCAGTTTTACGGAACTGAAAAATGTGTGCTTTATATAAAGATAGGAAAATTTAGCTCAGACTTCTATCTTTTTAAAATTTTATTTCAAAGAGCAAACCAAATTATTTTCCTTTTTTTTTTTAATACATCCCATATTATTAGTTAGAGGGAAATTATATTTTTGTTTAATATTTTAGCAAAAAAATAGTACAAATGGGAATTTGTGATAAGACAAAACAACTTATTTCACTATATAATAGTGTTTTTTACAAGTTTATTTCTACAAAATTTGTTGTAAAAGGGGTAAAGGAAACTTATGGGTTTTCCATGATCAAAAATGAAAAATATCAGCCATGTCTAAATGCCTGTTCCTTTGGGAATACTCTCAGGTAAATGAATAAACGGACATTAAGCAGATGACAATCAGTGATTGACTTTTTGTCTGGATATTGTTTAACGGAAATAAATTGGTGATCAATTTCACTTTTTTCTGTCATATTTGTTGCTCTGAATCTTTGGTAAAGAATTGTCTCATTACATCAAAAGTTCATCCCATTGGAGGAGTAGTTGAAGAACACAGGCATAGCATTTATATGCAATGACATCAACAAGACCAAGACATTTCAATGAGCTGAGGATATGGTCACGGCCTGTGTTCTGCGCTATTGTATAGCACACAAAATGAGAAAGTCAGAATACAGTTCATGTAGAATGTCTCAATTGTTTTTATAATTGAAAATTTTGATGGCAATGTAATAATTTATGATATCAAGTAGGAAAACATTATCTAGTTTATGTCTAGGAAACATAACTGAAGTAGATAAAATGCAGAAATGGAACAGAGTAAAGAATATAACACTAAGAATCCTTTACCTATATGGTCACTTTCTTCAGTCCATGAAGACAAATTTGCTTGGTTTATAGTGGCTAGAAAGAGTCAGTGGAGAATATCACAGACGAAATTGAAATTCCTCTGATGAAGGTGGTAGAACTTTCTCCAACAGATATCCTTTGCACCCATGGTATTGAGGCATGGCCAGGAAAGGCTTGAAAACACAGAATATGGAAGGCCCAAGTGATGGCTTAGGATTTGCTCCTTACTTAAGAGTTCTGATGGAGTCTAAAAAGCTGCATTAATGAAGACCACAAAGAAATAGATATGCAGAATATACCCAAATGTGGCAGGCTCTGTTTATTTTCTAACTCAAACTTCAGCAGTGTACAAGTTTTCATTAGCTGTGTAACTAATAGTTTCAAAATAATTCAATAGAATGAACCTTTCTAAAGGCTGGTGGGATTCGTTAAAGCCAGGATAATGTCTTTTACCCATTACATCTCTGTGATTTGCTGGCTTTGTCTATTTCAGACAGTGTTGAAATTTCTAACAATACATATAAACCAGAAATAATATTGTTTTGGCTTTAAAGTTACTGCACAAAGAGTGATCATGATATTTGATGGGTAATTTAGCTTTGGTTATTCTTCTACCAGGATTTCTTTAGCCTGTGGAGGTTCATAATGCTCCAGGAAACGTGTCTTTTCATTTTCTGAAGAAAATATACTGATGAATGCTCTGATAGATAAATGTGTGCCTTGTGTATTGTTAGCCCCAGGATGTCTTGAAGAAGATATCCATCTCAATGGGCCTGTTCCTGGGAGACAGGTATAATTAACAATGGAATATATAAATCAACCAATAAGCTCACTACTCTAAGGAAAGCAAATTTCTTTTTGTTGTTTTTTGAGCTTGGTTTTCAAAATGTTAATTTTTATAATAACTTTGAAAGAAAATGTCAGGTGAGATTTACACAAAAACCCTCTCTTTATTTTTTTCTTAATGAGGTTATGGACCCAATCCATCTCCCAATGCATCCTTTCAGAGTGTTGCTTTGGCAACCTTACCCAGAAAGATTATTTAAAAAATGTAATACTATTCAGTAATCTGTCAGATATATCTACAGAAAACTCAAAGTCATTGCCATCATCTTCTTCTTACCTTCTTTGCAACCATATTCCCTCCAGTTTTCTTACTCATTCCTTTGCAGATGAATTTGAACTTAATGTTCCTGCACTTTGAACTGGATGTATATAAATTTAGGCTGAAATGAAAAGCCACTTTATAAAACTCAGGGGCCGGTCAGAGATGGATCACATCCGATCAGGCAGCTGCCAGTTCACGTTTCTGTGCAGGAGGACACATGAACACCACATATAGCGCACCATTTTTGTTCATTGAAATTATGTATTGGAAACTTTTCAAATTATCTCTTGCCTTACAGCTATTCCTGTGTATCTGCCCCTGTAATGCAGACAGTGCTCTAAGGGAAGCTTGGAAGAATGGTGTCACCTGGATTAACTGCAGAGTCAGGTATCTGGTAACAGCGTACAACTGGTGTGAGGAAAAGAGAACCTTATTTTCAAAGAGTATCGTCGTATCTTACAGTTTACTTCCAAGATTTTGGCCTAGACAAGTGCATAATTCTGATAAAGTCTAAAATCTAATGTTTTCCATATAAAATTAGATATTTTTTCAACAATCTGCTGAGTTTTCAATTGCCTGTGGTTTTAATCTCAAACCAAGACTGGAACTTCTAGCAGGCCTGTGTGCCATAGCTTATTGAGTACTCTTTCCACGAGACATTCAGGTGATTTATAAATGCCATCTGAAGTATCCAAAGAAATCTATTTCTTTGTTGCTGCTGAGATTTGCACCCAAAGACCTAGAGAAAAAAATTCAGAATGATAATTTACATAGATTAGGGTCATGAAAGTTTTTGTAACCTTATTTAATGCAGTTCTCTCACGTAATTAGAATACATTAAAAAATGGTATTTGATGAAATATTCAGGGGCCAGGAAAAATAATCATGTGGTCTGGAGGATTTAGATCATGACAATGTTTGCTGAAACATATTTGGAAATACGAGATTTTTATTTTTTGTTAAATTCCTGATGTCACTGTAGGGCTCAAATATGTATAAAGTGTTCATCCAGCAGTATGACTAAAATGACAGTTTGTTAAAGTACGTTATGTTTCCTTTTTTTCATCTCATGACAGGTAATTGGGATATTTACTACACTGATGTGACTGTTGATTTGTACCACCTAAACAAAAAAAATATAACATTGCAAAATTTTACAGTTACCTCATCAATGACAAAATCTGTGGGAGGAAAGAGCAAAAGGGCAGGGTTGAATGAAAGCAATTAAAATATCATAGGATACATGCTTATACCTGGTTATTTTTCTCAAGTCAGAATAGTCACAGTCTCTTTTAACAACTTTTGACTAGCTAACTTTTCCTGTGACTCAATTAGCTGAATCTCAATAACTAAACATAGAGAAAACTCAGAGGAATGTAACCTCACTGTGCTAAGAAAAATCACCATGGCCAAATAAACCCTCGCCACAAGAGGAGCCACATGTGATGTCTCCCTTCCTTTCAGAGAAGATAGGAACTAGTGGCAGGACTTTGCGATGTTCTTGTCACACTATTTTTGAAGGAAAAAAAAGAGACCTTTTAACATCTGAGTCAACTGAAAAATAAGCTATGTATTCTTAGTAATAAGTGTGCTTCAAATGGCTTCAACAGATGTCGTATGCCTCTTCATGCCAAAGACAATTTGAGATCCTCAGATGAAAAACTGAATGCTATCTACAGTTTGTCCAGAGAATTACTGTTATTGAGGAAACAATTTGTGTTTTGTAAATACATATTTATAGCATAATTGATGTCTCTGGTAAATAATATATGATATGTTAATATAATTAATTTCCACCATTCATTTCTAAATTAGCTAAATATGTATTTAACAAACTTAGTTCTGAAAAGAGCTTAATCACCCATGGGCAAAAGGAAGATTAAAATTGAAACAACAGGATAAATTATGACTTGTTGTCAAAACAAACTGAAACAAAATCCAATTTATAATTTTCCTTGCTAAAGGAACCGTCATTTTATGTCTGCACAGAAAGCATGAAAAAATCCTTGGGCTTATGAAACAACAAAAGCCAAGAATCTAAACTATAATTTTCAAGGAAAAATAAAGATATAAAGAAGGCTATGTCTCCTAGATCAAACCATGAAGTATCTGGGAAAAGTGCAAAGAAGGGCGACCTGCCATTAGCTTTTTGTCACAGGCCATCTGAGCAACTCTGTGCGTAGAACTATCTAGTATAAAGAGAGAAATATTTAATTACTATATTAATGTTTTATCATTGATTCAGTAAATTAAAACAAAGCATTGGTTGTTATACGGAAAGCCAGTCAAACTACTTTCTCATAGATAAAGAAAGACAATTTTTTCTTTTGTGGGGAGGAAAATCAGTTCAAGAGAAGCAAGAGTAGATTTCAGTGGCAAGACGAATCTCTTCTGGGAATATCGTTTACGTTGGTGGACTTGGCTAGAAGACATACTAAGTCATCCTACAAAAAGTGTACTCGAATGTGATTCTAGGATGGAGCAGCTTGGAATGCAAAATTTATTAAATAAGCAAAATCAAGACTAGGAAAGAAGAAAGTCTGTAATATTAAAATATTTACATTTTATTACGGCATCAAGTATTACCTCTTGAGTTGCAGAAAATATGCCTGTCTTTAATCACTAATATGCTTTGGATTACTTATTTCCCTATTTACTAATTATTGCATTTGCTTTGCATAACACAAATGTATTACACGACATGACAGAGCCAGGCATCTCAGTGAAGAGTTGAAAATGAGAAACAGCAATCCACTTAATACTGTTTCTCAAAAGAACGAAGGAGTGGGATCTCTAAATGCAGGTGGATGGAGAAGAAGCAGATGGTAGCTGTAAAACAGTTCTCGATGAATACTACACACTGTTTTAAGCTTCCAAGAATTGTTGTTAGGCAAGAGAGATGTCTAAGATCAGTGAATGATGAGTAAATTGGACAACTAAAGATGAACAGAACTCAGACAGGGAGAGTCAAAATAGTAACAACGATAACTAACAATTATAGTAACAAAAAATATAAAATTTTTGGAGAAAGGAATGAAAAACTCTTCATTGGAAAAAAAATTCTGCATCACCTAAAAGTGTTTTAGCATTTATATTTTTTAATTCTTTTCTACTGTCCTTTCATGGAGTTATAATAAGTTTGCAAAGCCTTCAGACAACCTCCCCTAAAAAGCTGCTATCAATATTCTAAATGAACAGCCCATGTGTTGGCCAAAAGAGAAGCTACCCCATAGTATCATCCAGTGCCCAGTAAACCCAGTTTAACTTAGCATTCATTCCTGCTTATGCAAAATGCAATATGCAGTAAACTCACATATAAACCAGATCTGAAGGTTATTTACTCTTGCTGCCCAATTAATAATCCTAATAAATTAGTATTCCTGTTTGTAGAAGCTAGCCATGTTAACCTATACATTAGCATTCAGGATCCCATTCCCCTCAGGATAAAATATGGTGTGTGCAGATGGCATTCAAAAGTTGTGGGCATGGTTTCAGCTCTGGGTTGGGGATGGTGGCCCTCACTCTACCAGGACACAATTAGATTGTCCGGGTGAAACAGATACCACTATGGAGTAAAAAACCCCTCACATTTAAAGCTATTCTCTGGACTTCAGTAAAGCTGGAGTAGCATCTAATCTTGTGCTGCCACTCTCCAATGTGGGGTGCATTTTTACCTAAGTTGCTGGTCAAACTTCAGACACGGTCAGAGGGAAGTCACTGAACAAATGATAAATCAAAAAATTAACCTTGTTAATGACCTGTTTCCTACTGTCCTGGGGTGACGTTATGAAGCCGCTTTATTCCCTAACTCTCTGCTCAATGCCCAAGGATTCTGTGCCTTTGGGATGGACCCGGGGGCGGGGCCAGAGCCGCTGACAGGAGGGGGCAGTTGAACGGTTCAGCCCAAGGGCTCCAGGGTCTGGGCAGGGCTCGGGAGGGAGTGTGCTGGGAGCGCTGTGCTGCTTTTTGGGTTTCTTTTGTGTTCCGGATAGCTGGGAAAAAGTTCTGTTGTTTTTTTCTCTTGTTCTTTTTTCCCTATCCTTCCCCTTACCTCACTGCCTCTCTTCCTTACTCACCGGTCTGGGGACCCTGCGGGGGTGGCCCCGGAGGGCCCACGGGGTGCCCCTGGCTGGTCCGAGCCTGCGTGTCTGTTCCCTCTCCGGGAATTTGTTGTATTTTGAGGGTTTTTTTAATCCTGTTCTACCCTGTTTTGTTCGTATGTTAATAAACAGTTTGGTTTCTTTTTCCCACTTCCACTCCTTGTGACCCATTTGTCTCATTGATGGAGGAAAAAGGGAGGAACACTCATTCCAGAGTGTTTCCTCCTGAAGTTTTGTCTCAAAAACTGAGACATAAATTTGGCGCCCAACATGGGCACAGTGTCCTTGGGCATTAAGCAGACAATTAAGAAATAAAGCAGCTTCATAACATCACCCCTGGACACCTACCGACCTGGATGAATGTTGGACTGATGATCTTTGAGATCTTTTCCAACCTCAATGACTCTCTGGTTCTATTCCATGATTCTATAAAGTGTGTGTGCATGCTCCCAGTTTTAAAGAGAGACAAGTGCCAGATTTCTTCTTCTGCTGTTCAGGATTTGTGACAAACTCTGTTATTGACAAAGATTTGGTAAAGTCACTGAAAGATTTGCGACCATGCCACATCAAGTGATTTTTTACATTCCTACGATATAATTTTACATTCCTGTAGTGGTTTGGTCCAAAATACTCATTACCGTTTACCTTCTGTGAGATAAGAATTAGGAGAAATGCAGAGCAGGCACCAAACTTGAAAGAATATAAAGAAGTTTATTAACAGACCTAAAAGAAGAAAAAACAATCCATATCACACCTTCAGAACACTTCTCCTCCCCCCCCACCTTCCTCCCTTCTCCCACTGACAATGTAAAAAGACAATCCTTCAGATGTTCAGTCTGTTTACCACTTCCATAATAACCTTGTTCAGTCCATTTAGGAAGAGAAGTCTCTCTTGCCCATGCTATGAAAACATTATCACAAGGAGACAGCCACCCACTTCCAAATAACTTTGTTCAGTCCATTTAGGAAGAGGAGTCTCTCTGCTCACATGTGAGTCCCTTCCCCCAACTTTCAGCTTTTTCCACAACTGCTTTCGAGGGTCCACTCTTGAAGTTTTTTGGGGTACAATTTTAAGGTTGAGCCGTTCAGAAACAAAAGTTCTCTTCACCCATCTCTGGGAGCATTTCATCTCTAAGAACAGAGGCCCTTCTCCTTCCCTGGGAGCAAAGGGTCTTCCTCATCTTCATCTTTAGGACTATCTCTGGGAGCATCTCTAGGAACTGAGGTTTTCTCCTTTCCCATTTGGAGCCAAAGTCCTCATTGCTTCCATCTCTCCCTGTTCAAACTTCTCATGAAATTACAACTGTGTCAGCATCTGCCTATCTCAGCACAGGTGCTTTTGCTTACGATATGCCTTCATGAAATTACAAGGGGTACTCTGATACATCATAGCTTTACAACAGAATTTCAGCTTTAAACATCTCCTCTTTCTCTTCCCTCAGGTTTTCAGCTCTTCACAGCACTAAAAGGGTTAATCTCAGGTAGGCCTTGCAGCTGGAATGTTGCTTATCACTGTTGGTCACCTGACCTCTGTCAGACAGCGGTGCAGCTTCAGCTCAATCTAGGCTGCAGTGGAGAGGGGGGCAGCCAAGCCAATCCAGCTTCCCACAGCCCTGCTGTGGGAGGGTTCTGCGGGTGGAACAGGGCCCATCAGCTCCAGGATGGCCATGGCCCAGCCTGGCTTGGCCCGAGCAGGGCCTGGGCTGGGCCCGCTGGCCCCTGCACGGGGCCCGCAGCCACCTGTCCCAGCACCAGAAACGAGAGAGAGAGCTCTGCCTCGGAATTTCCTATTCTTAAGTGTGGATCACAGAGGCGGTCACAATTTTAAGTGGCTTAAAGAATTGTCCATATTCAAACTGGCCACTGATAGGTTCTGTTAGGTCACAGAGGAAGTTGTAAGCACCCTTTTGCAAGAACATCACTTCCGGGACTATGCTTGCTAACCCATGACAATTCCCTATGATTTACGGAAAAGAAAAACACTTTACACTCTTTCTCCATATCCTTCCCTAAAACTCCTCCTACACATCTTCTGGATGCCTAAGAAACACACCTGCTTGGTGTGGTGATTGGCATGCACCGACCCTGCCTTGCCATAGTGCTAACACACAAACTCCATTGTCCATTTCCATGATTCAAGTGCTCTGTTACCCCATGTCCACCATGTCTCCCACTCCATCTTAAACGCATCAATGGGCCTCCCGCATGCCGGCAGCAATTGCTGCTCCTTGTTGTGACTGAAGTGCCCTCATGCCCTCCCAGTGCTGCCCCAACTCCACTGGGTGCAGAAGGTACACTGGGCTGCAAAAGGGAATTGGTTGTACTCTGTATATTTCAGAGATGCCTTGGTCCATAGATATCCATGCCACAGTAGATAAGGATGTTATGAAGAGACTGGAAAATGGATATTTTTTTAACAGCCTGCACAGTTGAACTGGGTTGAATTATGTCACAGCTTTGTTCTGTTTACACAGTCCCAAGGGAAATTGAGATCTTGGTCTTCAGCTGGGGCTCCTCAGATTGACAGAAACAATAAAAAACACATAATAAAGCTGCAATTTATAGTCTCTTGTTTTAAATTATAAATTCTCTTAAGGGAAGATTGCACATTCTGTGGTTCATGGCACACTGGTCTAACCTGTTTCATCCTCGAGGGTGATGGGGTGAAGTGCTTTTTTTATCTCATTTTAAAGCTCAACATCAATCTCTCTAAGGTTTTCCTTTATTTTAGGTTTGTTGAAATGTCTGTCAAATTTTTAGGGTTTTTTCTGAAAGTGAAGATTAAGAGAAATAGAAAAAAACCAAATTCACCTTCAGAAAATGAAAAGCTTTCAATATTTTCTTTGCATCTCAAACTCACCCCTACCTTTGCTTCAGACCAAAAAAAAAGAAATTCCATTTTTCATTTGCACCATATTGCCAGAAGCAACTATTTCTGCAAACATTTTTGTAGCTGACCAAAGAAATACATGTTGATGAAATGCATTCCTTAGAGATTTCCTCAGTATCACAAGAACGTCTGTAGCAGAGTAGAAACAGAAGTGTAAAGTGCTGGCTGCAATTCCCACTTGCACTTTTATCAAAAAAAGGGAAAAAAAACCCCAAATCACCAATCTCTTATTCCCCTGGATACAAATCATTTGCTTGTTATTTTTGAAACTTTTCTTATTTCAGCCATTTTGGAGACTGAATGTCTTTGTATTGAATGAACTTTTCAGATTCAGGTCAAGGTTTTTTTTCCAAAGTGCTGTTTTCTATTCTCTTAAGTAATACATTCAGACAAGATACAGCCTCTGAAAGCCCTTTTGCAATGTGATTGAAATATTTTTAGTCATTAAAATATTTTGCCTTATGAGTGAAGGAAATGTCTGGTATATTGTTGTGTTAGATTTATATATTTACTATATATTTTACTATATTTATATATTTTATTTTAGTGCTTGGGATATACAACATTTTCTGCTTTGCTTCTTAACTTTTCCAAGAAGTAATAAAATATATGCTTCAGCTTACTCCATTGCATCCCTAAAGAAAAATGTCCAGATACTAATGACCAATGCAATTATTCAGACTACCTGCAGTATAAAATATAACGACAGAATCTAGTTATTGACAATTAATTTGTGTCCATTTTCTGATTGAACTAAAAAAACCTGCTCCTATAATAGAGATAATATGACCAGGAAATCTTCATGGATAAACATTTTTACATGCTTTCTAAAAGTATTATTTTTTTTCTTTGGGCTTTGTGGCAATCTGGATACCATAGGAATTGGTTTGGTTTTGATTTGTTTTGATTAGTCTGTCATCACTAATGGAAAGTAGAAAGTAGAAGCAGGTTTCAGGGTGTTACAATCACATTTGTCTTTCCTCCCTTTCATTAAGTGTTAATAAATGTGAATGTGACTTATGGTTAAAGATAGCAAAGACTGGACACCCCCCCCCAGTTGCAGCCAAGGGAGGAAGCATAAACAGGGACTGGCTGTCCACTTGCTTCAATAGAAGAGCACAAAATGTGAACTCTTGAGGTCCCAGCAGGGCAGGTAGGTGGAAGGTGCAATATTGGATACCTGGCAGAGGAAAAAACACTGAGGTCCTGATGGAAACTTTATACTGAAGAACATATTGGGAAAATACTGTATGTACTCTGTTGTTGAGGAATTGTAATTGTATCTCTTGAGGATAATTAAGCAATTGTTTTTGTTTAAATACAAGAAAAATTTAAAAAAAAATAACGATGCATTGGAAAGGATCCTATGACTATTAGCAATTCTACAAGGAGCCTGCAAAGATCTGTTATGAGCCAATTCCCTAAATAAAGTTGTACCGGTGTGAGTTCTGAGAGAAGTTATATGGGGCATCTTAACCCAGCTTCCAGTCTATCTCCCAGCCCAGCTCTGCTGCCTTAAGGTGTCCCCTGAGCTTGGGTCTATGAGTGCTCACATTCCAGGATTGCCACAAGATGATGTTGAGACTCATTCTGATCTCATCACCAAGGGGACTTCACTTCCATGTACAGAATTTGTTCTGTCTCTGGCATCCCTGCTTCCACCCAGTTTAACCCTTTCTGCAGGTGGGCTGTCACAAATTATCACTGCTGAGCAGGTATAATTTTAAATTCCCCTTCACCATGTAAATGCAACTATTCCCACTGACTGAGGGAAATAAAGCTGTTTATACTTTTTCAGGTATTGAACACAAACTCTGGATGAGCTTCTGCCCTAGTAGTGCAGAGACACTCTACCACACAAGAATCCCTGCATCCCTGTGGTCTCTGTCTCCACTACTTTCTTCGTGAGAATGGATGCAATACTCTGAAAACAAGGGTGACACCATAGCTGGCAAAGGGAGAAGGAGGAAGCATCCACTTCTGCAGGGAGCTCAGAGAGTGATGGCCATGCTCTCTTTAGACAGACATGTATGGCCCATTCACACCACTGTACAGATATACCAGACACACCAGGTAAAATCTCATTCTCCATGGCAGTAGCTACAAGAGCAGCTCAGTAGCCTTGCTTAGCCTCAAATATAGCACCAAACGCCCCATTCGGACTCCAAGAAAAGAGAATTTTTGAGCAGAGACTTGAGACATACCTCTCTCTCAACAAAAGGGACATAATTTTGGTAGAAACTTTTTTCCCCTCATAAATGTTAGTATGGGTTCATTCACAAATATGTCCACTCCAGAAAGAATTCCTACCTGCAACTCACCCCTGAACTACCTCCTACAATCAATCTGATGGAAAGCAAAGAAGGGATGGGTATTCCCAGCTGACTTCCCTGTCAGACTGAAATGATGGCAGACACAGCTTGGGTTTGATCCCAGGTGCTGAGCAGGTGGATCACAAGTAAATCACTGCATTCATCTCCTTCACAGCTCTTATAGCTCAGTACAACTCCGTAAAAAGAGAAAATATCCCACATTTTCAAGATGCTGTTCTAAAGATGATACCCATAATAGAAACCTTGTAGTCATGAAAAAAACTACTCAATACCAATAGTTATGTGGAACAGTACAAATCCCATAAACTAGGAATTCAACCACGATATCCAATGCTTTCCAATATGACCTGGACTTGCACTATACTATTGAGGTAAGGGAATAAGGGGCTTAATTGTCAAACTTGCTGACCACCTACTAAGAAGTGCTGAGTATCTGGTATTTACTGACTCCTACAGGAATATATGCTAACATAGAAATCCATAGAATAGATTTCTGATGATGCCAAATAATTTAACATAAGACTGTTTCTATATCATATAGAACTTTAAAGATATCTCTTGAGTTCTGTCTCATTTTGTACTAAACAAAATAAAATACTTGTGAAAAGCTGATTTTTTTGGGTGTGTATGACAAGGGTAGGTGGAGTAAAATGTTTTTAAAAGCAATGAACACATTTAATTAACTTCACCATGTTTACACATTTTACTTTAGATCTCTCGGTCAAAATTTTTGTCAAAATACGTAATCCCTTCTCTTTAAATTTAGCTTTATGTTTTGTAATTCCTGCATCAATGTTTTCTTAGCCATTCTTAAAAGAAGATACTTGAATTGTCCATTTTTTTTGTTGTTGTTGTCTTCTTTTAAGTTTTTTTCTGTATATTTGTCTTGCGTGTGTTACAAGTGTCTCCCGATGTCCTGCTTTCTTTCTTCCTTTCTTTTCTATGACTGTCCTTTAATGCTCATGTTCTGAACTAGACTTTTATAATTACGAAATAATGATGACCTTCTCTTTTCCTGGCTTGAAAGCAGTGAGCTGTGTAGATTGACAAGTTAGCAAAGCCATTGAAATTTAACTCACTTGAAACAGTAAAAAAACTTGCTTTGGGTTTACCTCTGATTGATTAATCAGGGAAGGGTCAAACAGTTTTTAATATAACCATAATAAAACTTTTACAGGTGAAGTAATGGCTCAGAATAAATTTCTGAAATATCTGTCGCCTCCTTTCCCAGTGGAATCAAGCCAGGGTCTCCGCTTAGCCTAAAAAAATTCTAAGTGCTTTACCTTTGACATCTGGGTGCTACTTTCAACTGAATGTGGATTTTTTTCAGATTTTGTTTTACTTTGTCTTTAATTTCAGGGGAGAAAAGCCAGAACTTTTCAGCTGACTGCATTTGTTACATCAGCAAACATTAAAACACTGCAGCTTCTTTACTGCAACCTGTTAACCAGTCTTTAAAGACAAAATGGAACTGTGGCAGAATTAATTTTAGTTTTTGTGCTTTATTGCACAGCAACTAGAAATGGAACTATGTTAGTGTTTATTGCCTGTTTTGTTGTGTATTTAAGGGCTTGTTAACATGTCACATGTGTGCACAGGATTTTCTGATTTAGGCAGATATAAAAGTGTAGGTTGTTGGACGGCTGCTTTTGCTATTTTCATGGCTTCCTTCACCTTATTAAAAATATATGAGGTTGACACACAGGCTGAAATCTTCATGCAGCTGGCACACAGCCCTTTTTGTGAACTGAGAGAAATGGGAACTGCAGGAATGTTTCGCCAGCGGACAATGACCAGTGCTCCCAGGGGCTCAGTTTTGGAATGGCATTCAAACCAGAAAAACACCAGCCGTGATTTACTAATGTCAAACTTGAGGAGCTCCTTATTGCATCCTCTGCAGCTAAAGGGGCTCTGACATGACTCTGGTACCTTGTTCCTGCCACTGTTGGCAGGATAAGGTAAAGGCTGAAGGAAAAATATGACAAAAACTACACTATGCTTTTTTATGATATTTCATTAAAAATATGATTTTAGATTAAAAGAGTTTTTTAGTTCTTTGTTATGCTTTTATTAAAGAAAGGCAGTAGGAGAAGGAGGGAGGAGTCAGGCAAAAATGGAAAGAAGTGAAGCTGTATTTATGTGTGTAAAGATGGGGAGTTTTCAGAACAGTAACACTGTTTTTCACATTCTTTCAAGAAGTTGCAACTGTGAAAATAGATGTTCAGTGGAGAAAACAAACAAGAATTCATTATTGTGCTAAGTCTGATGTACTTCTATATTAACCCTTTTTTGAAGCAGTCTGTGATCAACAATAACAGAATAGATAAAACATTTTTTAACTTAGATATGCTGGCCCACTTCCCAAATTAGAAGAAAGACTATAGGCAGATGACTAGTTTATATGACTTTGAATTCCAAAATTATTTATCTGAATTATTCACTGGGGGTTTAGGCCAATTCCCCTTAACTTACTTTCTGTTTATATCAGCTGTGGATTTTTCTGATGAAAAAAGGAACAGTTCACATATTCTTCTCTATAAAAGAAAAGGTGATAAACTCATAATAGCTTTCAGTGAGAAAGAGTAGTTTTTCTGTGTTTTTCATAGCCTTTAAACACAGTTCCCAATCCTTATTTCATCACTACTTTTTTCTCATAAGACTGTACCCCTCAGACACCATGATTCAAGTAGAGGTAGGTCTGTGGCTGGAAAGGGAAGACGAAAGTAAGACAAAAGAAGGAAGCACACCTAGCATTTATAAAATTTACCAATAAAATGTTATCAGAGAAGTAGTTCCAGATCTTGTGGTATTGAGTATTAAATGGTATGGTATAATTTTGTTTAGTTTCTTAATTCACTTTACCTAATAGTCTGCTCCAATAAGACAAAAACCACCTCCAGATAACCAAACAAAACACACTGTTATAAAATGAAAAAACTTAAAATTAATTATAAGAAAAGAAGAAGTGTCTGGTTTTCAGAAAAAAAAAATAAAAGATTTTTCATCTTTGTGGGCAATACAATCGATGCAAATGTGAAATTTCTCCACAGCCAAATTCTAGCAACACTTTTAACACTGTATTTATATCAGCAGATGCCAAGAACCACTCTTTTCCTAGCTAATAGAGGAAAGTGGAAGATAAAAAATGAAACGGTCCACATGCTGCAAGATGCCTTGTTTCTTGCCCTTAATATCACATTGAACTGAATATGAGGATGGCTTCTTTGGCACAGCTCATCAACAGTTGAATACATTAATTTTGCCTCCAAAAAGAGTGTAACCTTTGTCACCCAATCTTTCATGGCTAGCCTTGCTACCTGTGAGTTAGATAAGTCATCCAAGTTACCATTTCTTTTTGTAGGTGCTGGTTTACAGAAAATGAGAACAGAGCTTAACTGCTTAGTGAGAAATTTTTGTAAACCTTAATGTTGTTTTTCCTGGAAGAAAGAGGTTGGAAGTGTGACTTTATTCTGAATACCTAATTTCAACTTCTAGTGTAACTTGCACATTATGGGGTCAATACATTATTGTATGAATGGATTTTTACTCCACTGAAGCCACTCAGTACAACTGTAAAAACATCTTGGAGTACATCAGAGATAGCTTCAGCCACCCTTCCCTTCCACCTATGTGATTGTGACTTTCCAGTACCTAAAGGAGGCTACAAGAAAGCTGGAGAGAGAATTTTTATGAGTGCATGTAGTGACAGGACAAGAGGGAAGGGCTTCAAACTGAAAAAAAGTTTAAATTAGATATCAGGAAGAAATTACCTTGAGGGTTGTGAGGCACATGAACAGGTTTCCCAGAGAATCACTTTATGCCACAGTCCTGCAGGTGTTCAAGGCCAGGTTGGATGGGGTTCTGAGCAACCTAATCTAGTGGAAGGTATCCCTGACCATGGCAGGGGGTTGGAAGTAGATGGTCTTTAAAGTCCCTTCCAATGCAAGCCTTCCTATGACTCTATGATAATGAGATGCTGAGAGTGCCATTCAACATACTGAATGAAGGTGTCTGAATTGAAGTTCTCTGTATATTATCAAGTCCCTGAGGCCCCTTTGCAACTCTCAGACTCAGTCAGCAGTGTCAAGAGCAGACTGGAAATGCCTTACAAAAAGTTGCGTTCTGGGTGACATCATTCTCGATATTGCAAAACCAAACCTGGATGATTTTCCATTGCTTTTCAACCCTTTGTTTAGACTGAAAGTGAGGTAAACAAAATTAATTTTTTTAGCCAGGTCCAGCTCTGAAGAGAACATCCTTAAACCTCTTTCTTTTAACAGCCTTAGGACTCCTTTGAACTTTTATGACTTATAAAATATTTTGGTTGGCACCAACATTGCATTGAGGTGGGTATAATATGTACTGCTGTCTCTTGAATCTTTCAGCTCTTAAACATAACAAAATGCTTCAGGGCCAGTGTCAGGGCAGGAAAAACAGAACTATGCAAAATCCACATCCCAGGTTCACACAGACGTTTTGCTCGAATAATTCATGTCTCATTTCCACCACTAGAGTAACAGAAAGGGTTGTATCATCTACATTATAAAAGCAGTGCCGTATCAAATTCTCTACCTTATTCTTTTTTCCTATGGGAAAAGTGGTAAACACACTCTGCTTAGCTTTGTTCACCTCATGACATGCTGCTTGTAGTGGTATTAAACATATTCTTGGGTGATATTTAAATGCTACTTAGTTTTGCTTTTTTTAATGGTTTTTACTTATTTTACAGTAGATTTTTTTTATCTGAGACAGCATCTTTATTTAAATGTCATACCCCTAGTAATTGCTCGTATTTTTACGTTACCTTGAGGATAAAAAACCCCTTTCTCTTAAGCGATACATAATTATGTATTGCTCACAATGATTGATGGTTTGTTGAGTGCAGGATCATTAAATAGTACCCTGAATATTACAACATAGCAAGTCCCACCAAATCTCAAGGTTTCAGGAGCTGTCACACAGATTAGTAATTTTGTATTATAATCATAAAGGCCTCCCAAAATGATTTAAGCAATAGTAAAAGAAAACACATTCTTCACTTGCAGAATAGAGGCAACTTGATCACTGTAATTGTGGGAAAAGCAATAAGATATCACAAGGGAAAATAATCTGGAGACAGTTCAGATTTCTTCTACTCATTTTCTGGATGTCTTTTAATGTTATTTGATATGACCTCTAAGTCAGAGCAGTTCTATTAAATGAAGTAAAACTGTGCATGCATCAAACCTTTAGGAAGATAACCTTTTCCAGAACTTCTTCAAAGAGGAGCACTTTGAGCACACAGCAGCTAAAGATATACAGCTGCACCTTTTCACCTCAGGAGTCTGCCCACAAGGAACAGGATGGCATAGTGAGCCAACAGCAAACCTTACCTCTGATCAGGTTAGATCACTGATGTCCCTGCTCTCTGGTAAGTGTGAAGATCTTCCCAAACTGTCTAGCTTTGGGATAGAAATAGTTTATTGTGGTGAAGAACTCTCCTCATCCTGTTCCTTCTTCTCCCTCCCCTCATCCCCTCTGCTCCATATTCACATACTCATGATGATACACTGCATAAGGGAAAAAAAAATGTTCTGGACAATAGTATTCCCAGACAATGTGGAAGGGTTGGACAAGATCTTCTGCGATGCCAAGATGAGAGTCATTTGCAGATCGTAGGGGCTTAGCTCACAGATACCAGGTGGGAATTATTTATATTATTCTTGTGCAAAAACAATCAGAGAGTGATAGGCATCTTATAATTTGATCAAAATGACAGAAAAGACTAGGGCAACACTTCATAAAAATATGTAACCAAAGACATGTAAAATGGACACTTGCACTACTTTGTTAAGGAAACTTCCCAGTCTGACCATTGCTGAGACTCCCAGACAGTGACACTACTAAGGCCAGGGGTTTTCACTGCTGCAACCACATCCCCTTCAGACAGGGCGGCTCCAGTGATTGACAGGTGCCCTGCTTGACTCTCCTTACACCTCACTCATACAGCCAAACCAGGTTTCCTTACTGGATCCACCCCAGATTTCCCATTGCAGAGTCTCAGATGTCCAGTTCCATAAAGCAATTTATTCATGGCACATTAACACCGAAACAGCCCCAGATGTTTTGTACCAACAAAGCAACAGCTGAGCTTTTTTACCCTCAAAGTGTGCCCACAGGAAATTCTCACTCTTCCTGTGGATCCTCCACTCCTGCCAAGTCTCCTAGTGTCCATCCACCTGGCTGCCACCACCTGTCTTTGTGCCCTTTGTCAACCAAAGTGTTGGCAGTTCACAGCCACTTGTCTGGGGCTCCCACCCAGAGCTCAACCTGCATCTCAATTTTCATCTTGCAAACCAAGCACCAGATGTATTCCTCAACACCTTGCACAGGCAATAGTGTTTAGCAGGCACGGTTGTGTATTCAACTTAAAATAAGCTAGAACAATCCACCAAAACTGTTTTCTCTGATTTGCATGCAGAAGAGCTATTCCATTTAATGAGACTCACTCACACAGAACTGTAGGAAATGAAAAAACTAAATCAGGCCCCTTGACAAGTCTAGAGAATTAAAATTCAAACCTGCTAATATAAAGACAATACTATCATACACTTCAAATTAATACTTTGTAAGTAAAAATATAGCACAGGAAACCAGAGCTAGATCAAACATTCCAGTGAAAATATTTTTGACTTTTCTGAACAGGAAGTGTCAATTTTAAATACATAACTTTTTTTTCCCCATTAGAATATGATAGTTTTGATGGCTCTAGCAAAAGATGGAAAAGAAATTTAGCCATGTTTTTGGCAATGACAGAGTTTGCCACACAAAGAAAGTGGTTCAACCGTGGTACAAAGCCTTAAAGCTGACCTGCTGCAAAAAGGGAAGATCTTCAAGACCTTTATACCTCCAAATATTTGAAAGATTTGGAAGAGAGAAAACCATCATATGAGTCAGTTCCATCCCCAAATTTTTGACTTGGATGATATTATATAGTAAGTGATTAAAAAACCTTTTTTTCATGTGTAATTGCATAGCCCATCATCAGCTGAAGTAAACAAGCAGTGGACAATAGTATCTGTCTCTTCAAGTCTGCAAGAGCTTTAACTAATGGGAAGGATGCCAGTATGACAGGGATGCTTGTTCTCTAAAGAGCTGGAGAGAGGAATTCTTTGCACTGGAAATTTTTGCTGATTTAAAGGCTCAGTTATCTCCTCTATTCACTCACACTATGCAAGAGACTGGGGAAGGAGCTCTGAAGAACAAAGCAAGAAGAAGTGTCTTGAGTTATTTTGCCCAACATCTTTTTCCAGTAGAAAGAATCTTACATTATTGTGGCTCCTTTGATTTGTCAGATGACCTTAGATTAAAACAGAGACATGGTGAGTCTAAGGGACCAGAATGTTTCTGACCACTACGCAGTGATGGTTTCATATGTTTTGCTTTGAGCAGATTTGCTTGTTTCCATTGCCATTGACACTAATAATATTGCCTTTAAGACATGAAGTGAATCACTGCCACAAGTGTGAGCTATATTGCAGCACTGCCCTGCCTTGCAGTATTATGCACTTTGCTGTGCATTTCATTCCCATGGTTCCTCTGATGATGTTACTGCGCACAGATGTAGTGGAGCAGCAGGGAGTAGTTGCACACTACACACACCATGGCAGTAAAACACACTCACCTCTCCACCACACTGTTGGTATACACACTGGAGAAAAGATATAACACATGATCTACTTCTAGTCCTGGGACTGCCATACTGTGGCTTGGGACTGCTGATGGTGGCCAGCAGCAGGGGTAGGTCAATGCGTGATGGGATCATTTTGAAATCACTACAGAAAAATGGAAATGCTAAATAGCAATTGCAGTGTTCCTATTCAGCTAGTAATGAATAGCACCTGCTGGGGATATAATGTGTGTGGTCATATGCACTAGTGTACTTTCTGCCAAGCACTTCCATGTACACTACTTCTTGAATGAAATCATTTTTCTGCCTTATGAAGACGAACTAATTGTTGCTATGGTAGTAAACACTAGAGGATGAAATTATTAGAATTTAGATAAGTGTGCTGATTTTGGCTGCGGTAGAGTTAATTTTCTTCACAGTAGCATGGGAATGTGTTTTAGATTTGTGCTGGAAACAGTGTTCATAATTCAGGCATTTTTTCTTTACTGCTGAGCAGTACTTGCACAGAGCTGATACATTTTCTGCTTCTCATCTCACCCTGCCAGTGAGGAACCTGGGGATGCACAGGCAATGGGGAGGGGACACAGCTGGGACAGCTGGCCCCAAATGACCAAAGGGACATTCCATACTATATGACATCATGCTCAGGATGTAAAGAGGGGAAGAAGAAAGGCGGGGGGAACACATTTGGAGTGATGGAGTTTGTATTCCCAAGTGATTGTTACACATGATGGAGCTGCTTTCCTGGGGATGGCTGAACACCTGTCTGTGCATGGGAAGTTGTGAAGGAATTCCTTGCTTTTCCTTGATTTTATGTGCAGCTACTGCTTTCCCCATTAAACTTTCTTTATCTCAACACTGTCTTTATCTTTTCCTCTTCTGATCTGTCCCCATCCCACTGTGAGTGAGAGGCTGGTGGGGCTTAGTTGCTGACGGGTTAAACCACAACCATCAGTCTAAGTTTTTTTAATTTAAGTCAGGTTTTTTTAGCCATGGTGTGTGAAAGTAGATTTTTGTGTACTGCAAAAATCCCCACAGAGACTGAATCCATCAAAAACTTCTCAGTAGCTGATTTGTGAATAATTTTGTATCTCAGTATCACAGTCCTATCAACAGAGATATTTCAGTTAAAACATTATTGCAGATTTTTAATGATTTTCCTGTTAGGAGTGAAAGGCCTGACTTTTTAATCAGTGTGGAATTTCCATTTGAAGCAACAACCACTGTGTGCAAGGAAAAATCTTACTTTGCTCTGCAGCTGAATACAAAATAAGCCATTTAAAAATAATATAAGGTAGCTGGTTGTAAGTCTTTATTTATATATTGACAGTGCTCTGAAGACATTGCAAGTTATAAATCCTTCAAACATGGTTAGGCTTGCCCCTAATAAAAAATAGATGAGGGAGCAAAATTAAGGCAATAGTAATGGTCTTCTGAGCATGCTAATCATATGGATCATTTTATTGGGACCAGCATCCTCATAATTTCTAAATCACTCACTTAAGTTTTAAATCTACCACTGCAATTATTTTCAAAGCAATCACAACAGTTTTAAATCTAGTGTGACAAATAACATGATTTCTTGGGAGTTTCACAAATCATCTTGATCTGGCTGTTCAGCATTTCTTTCAGGCACTTCTCATCTTTTCAGCTCAGGACCTTAACCAAATAAGAATTTTTGCATGTATATTTCCTTCCTTTCCTACTTCCCATCAGTTCTCCATCACCATTAGAGGCAATTCAAATGAAAACATTGTCTTATTTTTCAGGACATTTGATAGTTATAGACTTCTCTTCATCTTTCTCCTCACAAAGGTTGCCTAACAGGGTGTTATTGTTTTCTGTCATTTTACTGAAATAGATCTTTATAGGTACCATTCCCAGAAGATGATTTTCCTAATAATATACAAATATTAATATTCAAAGCATCTTTCAGTTTTGCCCTCACTTAATATTGATGTACACAGAGGAAAAGCCAATGAGCAGTGCTCAAATTACTTGTTATGTTCTTAATTTCTTGTGACCTTTCTCAAAATGGCTTCATGACCCTAAAAGAATCCTGGAGACAGGATACATGTTTTCTGATAGTGTGAGCATATGTTACAAATCCATTTTTGAAATCCATGCATTTTTTATTTGTCATGGCAACAGCTAAATAACTTACTTTATGGTAACAACTCAACAATCTTCTACAAATTCTAAACTGTTACTAACCCAAATTATTGGTATTTCAAATTTGCAGTGTATGCTCCAATTCAACAAGATAGTTAAACACATGAATAGTTTTATGCACTTGAGCAGTTCCTGCTGACCAGATTAAAATAATTTTGCAGTATTTGATTGCTTAAATATCTTTATGAATTGGAGTCTAAACGTACTGCTGAAACATATATGCTTTTTGTAGAAATGCCTGTCTTTTAAAACTGTATTTTTAAATGACAAATACTGGGTTGGGACTCCAAGCTGGTACCTGTGTTTGGAGCAATTTTTTTTGGAGCTCAAGCTGGTGCTTCTCACACTCTGTGCCATTGTGTTCAAAACACTTCAATTATTTTATTTAAAAATTACATCAGCAATACAAATGCTGAGATTTTAAATCACTCAAGATAGTCTTCATAGGTATAACTGAGTAGGTTAGATAATTTTCTGTTTACTTCCTGATTACATGGTCTCTTTTAATGATACCTTTTAATCAGCAAACATAAGGAATAATCAAGAGAAACATATATGTGATAGAGCAAGCAAAAAGCAGCAGGATGTTTTTCACACTGGAGTGTGAAAAACAACAAAAGACAATAAAAGATGGTTGTTAGGAATGTGCTCCGGCAGTTTCTCCTCATTGCCTACTAACAACGAAAACCAAGAACCTGCAATAATATATAAAGCGAATCTTGTCTTGTTCTAAAACATTCTGAATTATTAAAATTCTGTGTTTAACTAATTTTACTCTAAATTCCTTTGTATGAAAATTTTGAAGAAAAAGTTTCTCTTTAGCCTTTGAGGCTTCTTGTGTCATTCTTTACAGCACCTTGGCACAACAGCAACCAGTTCTGCAATTGGAATTTGGTAGCATCCTAAGAACTAATTTTTCATATCCTGTGGAGCATAGAAGGATACTGGCAATTCTAGTTCACATTAGATGAGATAAGGATATTTTTAATTTTTCAGTGACCTAGTCCCTAAAATAAACAAAAATCTATGAACAAAATAAGAGAATAAAGGAAAAAAAAAAAAAAAAAAGGACTATGGAAGCCCCATCCTCATGGAATATTTATTTTTATAGATGCAAAGACAAATTTCAGCCTATTATTGAAAACTATTTCCCGGTGGTATTTCTTGTCAAAATTCATGTGTTTCTACAAACAGAGGAGATAGCAGAAGTTTTGATTGACAGGAAATCTCCAGCTCCTTGGAACTACAATACTTCTACAGAAGCAGTAAAAATAAAGGAATTATATGCCTCATTCGGAGATCAGAAGTGTTTCATACTCAAATACATTGTATGCCATTGTCAAATAGTATTATGGAAATAAATAAAAGTTTGACTGGCAAGCTGAATATTTATAGCATTTTCCCCCCTCTTATTTACACTACTTTCCACGTATGAATTTGGCTACTGTGAGGTCAGAAATACATTCTTCCCTTTGAGGCTGACCTTGAGCTGTGAAATTATGGACGGATGGAAAAGAACAGCAAAACTGAGCCAGAAATAATGCAAGGGACACAAAACAACCCCTCACAGATATTTGGAAAATAGGAGTTCTCTAATATTATGAAAAGATAATACACAGGAGGATAGTAGAAAGGAAAGCACTTTTCAAGTGCATTAGAGGTATCAAACTTGATTTTAACTGGCATAAGCTGCACAAGTGGCAAGACAGGCTCACAGCTCATGTATTTGAAGAGAACAAATGTCAGGCTATCAAAACACAATGCGAGCAAGGAAAAAATGGTAACTGCTCACAGTATCATTGATTTAGAGACTTGCATATACTGCCAAATACTGAAACAAACTGTAACAGACAAAACTATAGATTTAATTTTCAGTTGTCTGTCATCTGGCAAAAATCACAGAAACCTAAGCAGCGATTCTTGGCTAAATCGGATCCTTAAAAATAAGACCTAAGTCTACAAACCCCTCATCTTTGCATTTGGGACATTTTTTCTGCCAAGAAAACAGGGATTTTACTGAATGTCACTGGGTGAGTTTTTACCTGCTCAGGCTCCAGAGAAAACTTATCCAATTTGTTTCTTATGTAGATTAAAACAAGAAGTGAGGATACGGAGTGCTGGGGGAAGGGGTGGAGTGAGGGTGTGTTCTGATCATGCTGGAAATGAAAAAATTAAGAATGTCTATGCTAAATTGGACTAAAAATCTGTTTAGGCCACTATCTCCAGCAGGGATTGATGGCATATGTCTAGGGAAAAGCAGAATAGGACAAGCTTATAGCAACATTCCTCCATTCTGTTATCCCAGCCTCCAAGAGTTCATAGCTCAGGGATTGCAAAGCCCAGGTGTGGTATCTTTGTATGTAAGAAAATGAAAGCAGCTAAACTAATGAAATATCTGAGCAATGCACCCTCTGCCTAAAGAATCCAAAGCAGTTGTGATTAAGGTAGAAGAGATTTAACACTTGGTTTTTTCTATGGATAGTGTCCTGCAGGTCTGCACTGCTACCATTTTAAACTTAGTTCATAGGTCATTACACTACATTTACAAGAGTAACTTCAGGGAAGATGCATTTCAGCTATATGACAATCACAGATACAGACTACACAATCTGCAGTGCTTCACTATTTTAAAATATACTCAAAGTAGGAAAAAACATTGAAACATCATCTTGCTTCAATGAAAAAAAAATAACAGCATCATGTATTTTGTGCAGTTGAAAACTGGCTTTCTGAGTTAGTTTCTCTGGTGAAGGACCAATTATTTTCAAAGTTCTTCTCCGGGCAATATTTTGTCTTGTCTTTAATGTCAGTGTTTGCTTAAATTATGATCAAACAGAGAAAACTATTTTCTATCTACAGAGTATCTAAGACACATATGTAACTTTGGAACACTCACCTCAAGAATAAGGAAAAATTAAAAGAAACAAAAAAAAGAGGAAAACCAGAAGTACGCATAGAACGGATTTCATCAACATTATATTAGACCTGGGGAATAACATACAGCTGTTTTGTATCTACTGCTTTTCTGAATTCATGCCTATGTCACTGAAGTGGTTACAAGAGGATACTTTTTTTTTTTCACGTAAGAAGCAGTTCATTATGATCCATAGGAAGGAGATAAAGATGGTGCATTTTTGGCTTTTTAAAAAAATTTATTAGAATCATGAAATCATAGAATGGTTTGGACTGGAAATGATCCTAAAGATTATTGTTTTCCAACCCCCCTGGCATTGCTTAAAGCCCCATCCTATCTGGCCTTGAGTACTTCCTGGGATGGGATATCCAACTTCTCTGAGCAACCTGTTCCAGTGCCTCACCACTCTTGCAGAAAAGAATTTCTTCTGAATATCTAATTGAAACCTACTCTCTTTCAGTTTAAATCCATTACTGGTGTCCTATCACTACAGGACCTTGTAGAAGGTCCCTCTCTATCTTGACCTGCTGCTCGCGCTTCTTTTGATGCAGCCCAGGACACAGTTGAGTTTCTGGGCTGCCAGCGCACACTGTCAGCTCATCTTGAGTTTCTTGTCAACAAACACCCTGAATTATTTTGTGCATTTATTCCTGATAGAAAGTATTCTTAATAGTTAATATGAAGTAGAAGTACAGTTTATATTCTTATGATATACCTTATGACTTTTTCAGGCAAACCATGCAAACATTAAGGATGGTTATAGAATAAAAAGGAAAAGCTTGTGCAGAAATTCCAAAATGAAGAACACAAAAACTCAACAATGCTTAGGCAGAAACTTCTAGCTTTCTGTGACTCACAGTAACTGTGAATCCTCTATCTGAACAACAGAAAATAACATTATCAGCACCTTACACATTGCAATAGAAGATTTCTTTGAAACTCTCTTTTGATTATGATGTTATTTCTCTATTATACCCAAAAACCCAAGAACATGGCACATTTTACCTGTTCAGAATAGCCTTCTATGTTCTTTTTTCTGAAAAAACATTAATGCTCTTTTTCCTTTCCTTCTGTTAAATGATTTAGAGGTCCCCTTCAATAAAGTCATTAAGCATTTCTTTTCTAAAAGAAGGTGGACTAGTTTAGTGTTTTTATGGTATGTAGGTACCATTGATTCTAGCATGTTGTGAAGGCAAGTGTAGGCAAGTGTACATAGAAGGAGGTCGATGCAATTGCCTTGCTTTACTTTACTATTAAGTAATATAAGTTGCAGAAATGCAAGCTGATTAACCAAATTATTCAAAAGGAAAACACTCTCATTCCCTTCAACAGTGTGCATGGAAGCGATAAAACAAGCAAACACTTGTGTAACTTTATATAGCCTGGTAGACTAAAAGAAATATCTTGGCAGCAGGTGGTGGATGCAATGAAGATATAGCAATGAACATAAAGAGAATTGGTGAGCAACAATTAGTAAGAAAAGTACACTGTTTCCCCATTTGGTACTTTGTTACTTATGCAACCACATATAGGGAAGTCGTTATCATACCAGCAGTCACGTATTTCTTTCCTGAAGATGAAAGAAGGATATCTGAAATTTTGCATGCAAAGATTTTTTTTTTTTTTTACTATTAGAATGTAGATAGGAAAAAGCAAATATGCGTGTACTCATTCTGGAAAGAAATTATACTGCGCAGGTGATGAAATGTTAAGGAAAATGTATTTTCATTTTCCTGTTTAGGAGTGTGATTCTGTGATATGCCTATGTAAAACAGTCTCATTAGCCAGCCTGAATATTTGATAGGAAAACCTAGTTAGCTGAAGTCTAGATTCAGAAATTAAGAGTTAGGCATAGTTATACAAAATTCTGCAGGACTAGGGACAGGTAGTTTCCATACACAACAATATTTCCATGTTGTATTATCTGACTCTGATTATAGCAAAAGCCCTAAACCTGCCAGTTTGCCAGATTTTATGTCTCCAGTTGTTTTCAAAGATATAATTATTGACTGTGCATCTTCGCTTATAAGGATTTCCAGTGCTGTGCATAAACATGGTGGGATTGCTTTAGCTTGCAAACAGCATCAATGCAAAACAAATAAGAAAACACAATACAACCTATCCTTGGTTTATTTTACAGAGTGATTATGTAAGGCATAGTCCACAGCCACATGGTACCTGTTAAACGTTTAATCTTGTTAAATCATGAAAAATTGGCATGATACTTGAGCATAACCCATCCCCATCCATATTATTTGCAAAGCTGAGATCAGTTTTTTATCAGTCTGCAGCCACTGCATTATCTAGCTTTCTTAATGATCCTGATTTCTTATGGCGACATGCCTGGTTATATTTCCACACAGGACACACCTATAACTATCCAGCTGAAGACTAAATGGGTGAAAATTGCACGTGGAGGAGCTGTAAGGTGTAAATTAGTTATGGTAAAATGCCTAAACTTACACCATCTGAGTTTCTGCAACAGCTTATTTCTAGATGGATTTCCAGATATTCCTAGACATAAGGGATGAGTGTAAGAACTTGAAAACTTAATTATGATCAAGTTAGTACACAATCTTCTGTCTTATGCAGAGGCACCAAATTGTCCCTGATTGCCAAAAGTCATCTTGCTACACTACTGCATTTGACAAAACAATATAAAGGACAACAAGGGAGTGAGTAGAAGCACTGAACTTGTTAATTCATAAACAGAATCCAGTATCCACATCTGCTACAGCTTGTCATTTATCCTTTCTCATCTGTGACAGCTAGTCTAACATTTTAGCAAGTAATTTCTATTTATCACAAGTTCCAATCCCAGATAGAAATAGGGACTTTTCCTCAAAAGAGAGTAAGAAGCACAAAAGTAATCTAGCCATTTTGCCCATATATACTGTTCTCATGACATCTATGTCATAGTCCTTGTCAGCTATGCAGAAGAGCAATGTGATTCTGCTTACAGGTTCCTATTTAATAACACCTAATTTAGGAAAAAAAAAAGAGATTACTATGTAGGAGGACTAGTGAAATTTCTAGTGATTTTATTTTGCTATAAAAGAAGCCTAGTAAACCAGCAAAGTTAAAAAAGATGTGTACTATGCCATCTCCTTTTTTACTATTTCAGTCGAGTCTTGTACATGAATTAGAAGGAAACTGGAAGCAGGGCCAAAGGTTCCCAAACTGCATCGTCATTTCCCCAAGAACTAGAAACATGTTTCTGTTACAGAGACTTTTTCAGTAGATTTCTTTCCCCACACGACCTTAATTGAATTTTCACAAGGACTGTTCCTGTTTTCAATGACTCTTCACGGTTTTAGATACTCCTATGTACAATGGTGTTGAACTCACACCACCATTTTTTGTCGGTTCATGTCTTCTGTTGGGTTTGAATTATGTACTCCAGGATATAAGGCCAGGGTGCTTCACCTATACTCAATATTTATTGAACAAGGATTCTCACTAGAATTTAGTGATGAAGTCTTCTGTTTAGTTTGCAACAGTTAACCTGCTATCCAGATGTGAAGGAGAGAAGGTTGCTGACTTGGCTTTTCTTGGTCCACTGTCATGATACTTCATTATATTCCTGTAAGAAATCCTTGTGCTCTTGTAAAGGCAGGTTTTCCTTAAAGGTTAAATGTCCCTTTTCCTGACAGATTTTCTATAAGTATAATGTTACAGTGGCTTAATGATTCTAGTTCAGCTTTGCAACAGGGAAAGCTTAGACAGGTGTCTCTAGAGAAAAATCCTCTAAAAATATGCTTGCAGAAATGTTGTACTAAGTGTTGAAAATTGGTTAAATTACTTGCAGTAGGTGGGGGCACATAATTCTGTTTGCTTCTTTTCCAAATCCTATGACTAATGTTCACCTTCATAAAAGTTATTCTTGCTTTGGGAGCCACTGCTGTTCATCTTTACTTCTTCCGGCACTTTATAAGCACTTAGTAGTAAATCATCTGGACCCAACTACCTGATCTCATGTATTGGTTCATCAACCTCTTTCTTTGCAATGTTAAATCATTTGTAAAGTTAAATTTTAAAAAATGAGGGAAATTATGCTGAATTCATGAACATATAACTAAATTAACTCCAAGAAAGAAATTCAGCTGGCAAAGGTGAGTGATATATATTTGTTTTAAATTGGTTTTGTCAGAATATTCTATTAAATTAAATACAAAAGTTACAATTTAATGACATGATTTCATTCTGTCTATTTAAAAGGCTTGATTCATTAATTATTTAAAGCAGATATTATCTAGCTTGAAATGAATGTGCAATTAAATCTATCTCTAAGTCGATTTGTATTATGCACAGCAAAATTCAAGGCTGGCTAAATATCTTGTTTATTATTTTGAATGGGCTGCAGCCAGGTATGTCAGGAACCTGTAACAAACCCATTGAAAAAAACACTGTTTCCTCACCTCCCAAAACCTCATGAAAGCAATATTTAACCTCTGGCCTAACATTTTCCAGATCTGGAAGCATTCCTATTAAGGAACTGGGCAACCTGGGGGCAGAGTTTGGCCCATTGTCTTTGCATTTCCTACCTGCTGCCTATTAAGTATATAATTAAGCTGTCTGTGGCTTTTATTTTGCAAATGTGCATTCATCCAATATGTGAACGGGGAGGGGAAGCCTCAGACCATTCTTCTTAGTCTTCAATTTTCCCATTAGGATGTACTCAGAAAGGAAATTAAATTGGTGCTGTGCTGATGATTTATTGCAGGAAGGAACGCAGTTTACACAGAGAAAAGTGCAATTTTAATTTTACACAGTTCACTAATAGCATATTTATATGTTCTGCCTATAGGTATTGCAGTAAAGATGACAGTGTGGTTTTGTCTTCTAATAGGGGGAAAACACAAAGCTTATTTTCACTTTTAATATATAATTCTTATGTATTTTTTGTACAATAAAAATGAGTTTTCTAATTTATTTGTATTATTAATTCAAAGAAATCTACACTTTTAAAAGCTTAGAGGCTGTTTGCATATGACACTGACATATATCTAACCATATTTTAAAATACACTCGCACACATGAGCACAATTACAGTAAGAGTTCAAAAAGTTTATTATGCATTTTTAAATCACATAAGTAGTTTTCCAAAGTCACCTAAATGATGCTGCCTGCAATCAACCCTTTGGAGCTGGCAAGTTAGGAACTCCTGCTGTTCATGCTAATGAATTTTGCATTATTATCTCAATTCAGATGATGCCGATTTGTGAATCAAAATGTTAATTAATTAGATAAACAATATACACCATTGACTTGCATTAGACTTGTGTAATCTCTATGTCATGTTACCACCCACTTATTTAACCCCTGGGTTAGAAATACACTATTTCCTTTAGGATGGGACAGAAACTTGTTGTCAGGAACTGTTATCTAAGAGATATGGAAAGTCTAAATGCCCTGTTACAATTTAAATATAACCAAATTAATTTTTTTTTTTTAATTATCTGAGAAGTTATTGCACTGTCTTGTGTGAGACAACTCTACATGAATCTCGTGGAAGAGATTTGATATTTCCTCTTTTTACATCATATTCTTAGTAATTTGGAGTTAACTTTACTAGATAGCATATGATAGCATATGCTATTTGAGGTGGGACACTATGAGCTTTTTTCCAGAGTCTATTCTCCTTCTGATTCCAGGTGCTTAAATTTATCCTCTATAGAAAGGGAAGAGAAAAGTACTTGCATAGTTAGTAAGCCTTTTCTAGTTCACATTTTCAGAAAAGAAAGCACTTGGAATTACATATAATGATTTCTGGAAGAATGGGATGTAATTATTTCTTCACTTCAAAAGACATTGCAAGGTTTTGAATCAATACTATCTAAACCATTTTTTTCTGATGAACGAATCTGTTTGCTACCATGTTGGTCACATCTAGTGCTGTAGTAGATATAAATGATCATTAAAAGGAAAAAAAAATCCACAAATACAAATTTAAGAGTTTATAATTACATAAAAAATATCATATGGAAGCATAATTTTAGTGAATAGTAATTACTATACACTCTCAGTAAAAATGAAAAGAGCTGACTGGAATTCTTATAGACACAATCACTTGGCAAGGTAAAGGCATATTAGAGCTGGTTATCTACCTCTTCACTTTAAATTTTACTTGCCAAAAAAATCTCTTTTGTGGTAGTGGGGGCGGTTTTCTTTCTTGTCTGAGAATAGCATGACATAATGAAAGAAAAATACCTATTGGTTTTGGAGATGTTTCTTCAGTAATTTTTTTTTTCATTATTGATTATTCATTCTTGATGACAAAATGGGACAAGAAAAAAAAAAAAAAATGTGGAGAAGAAAAGCAAAGTTTTTCCATTCCTCAAATCTTAATGCCTGAATTTCTCCAAACCAGTTAATGTGGTGTGTTCAAAATCTCTGCAGTCAAATAACTTAAACATTTTTTTTTCCTATTTCCTTTTGATTTGCTCTTTATGTCAACATTCTGTGCAGAAGTGGATGAAAGGCCTTACAAATGGACAGGTAGAAGAACAATTTCTAATGAAGATGGATGTGTTGTTACTGCTGTGTAGCAGAGCATTAAACTTTCTGACACAGGTTGAAGTCACCACATTACACAGAGCATAAAGAGATGTGCAGTGATGGGAAGAAAAAGGTAAGTAAAAGAAGATCTGATTAAACACTGAAAAATACTATTCTGATACATGCATTTGAATACTGAATGAAACAGCACAACCTTAGAATATTTTCTTTAATTTTGGTCACCTGTATCCCTTCTGGTTTATATTAGTCACTCAGGTGTGGTATTCCTCTAATACTCTCTAATATTACTCAATTTCTCTTGGCATTTTGCCCATTTACTATGATTTACTACTGCATAAATAGAGCAATAAGGCTGAAATATTGGGGGTTTTAATAAATACATATTTTATTTTAATAGTGTTTTTTACTGAGCTAGCCAGTTTTTATGGTTACAAGTGTTCTTGTTTAACTGAAAAACCAATCCTCCATGCATTTAAACAGCTCAGACTTTGCAATATTTTCAGGAAGATCTGCCTCAAAGTGGTACTGTATCATTATTACTCCTAGTTTAAATAGATTGCTCAAAGTTAGCAAAAGCACTTTCAGAGTTTTCTTTGTTGTATTGGTCTTCCTGTACAAACTAACAGGAAGGAGGAGCAAGGGACCTTCGAAAAGGAGAGATGCTGTCTGCTACATAAGCAGTAAAACATAAATGGGAGGGAATCTGGAGAAGATGAGGAAAACATTAGGAAGCAAGACTAAGAATCAATGATAAGTAAAGAGAGAGATTTTGAAGATAATAAATAAGCAATTAATTATGAGAACAGTGGGAGCTACCTTCTAGTTTTATACTGATTTTTAGCATCAGCTATTGTAGAGCAAGAAAGCAACACATACTCACAGTCAAGGGATCTGCTTGAGACCAGATGGTTGCCCAAATCTTTATCTGTTAATCAATAAGACAAAAAATAAAGTTCCAAGGCCACTAAAGTAACAGTGTGTTTTATTAGATTTCACAGAAAAAAAGTGTCACACGACTTCATGTTGCTTTTACGTTTAGTGTTTTGCTTAAAGAAATTAAAATAAAATCACTTGCTCCATAAATAGATGTTACAGACTGCTTTGTGAAACTAACATTTTTCAAAGTCATGAAGAAAGCTGAAAAAAATGTTAATATTCATGTTGAGAGACCACATTTTTCTTTCAACAATGGCCTTTCTTTTATCCTCTTTTTTTCTATGAAAGTACATATTTTCTCCTTTTCTCTCTCTGAAGTACTTGTGAAAGTCTAATAATGATGTTCCAGAACGTTTTATAGAGACCACAAAGTGAGAAAATACTATGTTATGTAAATGCCCATTGCTGCCGTAGGTATTTCAGGGATGATGATTTATTTCTTCCTAAAGTTCAGAAAAGAGGCATGTGAGTGGCATGTGCATAGCTGTGGATTCCACCCCAGTTAAGGGGTACCTTATCACTCACATTGCACATTATGGTTGTCGTTAAATGACTGCACACCTCCACACTGAACCTGGGGTAATGTTCTCCCCAGCAACCAGGCTGTATGTTTTCTTAGTTTTGTGTATCAACAAACCCAGGGATTTTTGTTTTAAGTCTTTCATAAGAGCTGAGAGATTTTAACCTCTGCTTTAACTCAAATAGGAAATAAATTTAATCTGACATCTACAGAGACAAACCTCTTATCCAATACACAAGAAAAAAGTCCTGGCACAGAGATCAAGTACGATTTTCCATACTCCTCCTTCTCCTTGCTAAAAGCGGTATTCCCACATGCATGGTTATAATTACAATACATGAGCATCTCATCCAATCCTTTCTATCCTTGCCAGACTTTTTTGGGGGGTTAGGGGGAACCAACCTATTGTACCATTTGTACAGGTGCATGGAAAGTTTTTTAGTATTTTCTGTGGAGCTAATGACACAGAAGTTGCATAATAGACCGTTGCTCACCAAAGACTGCTGAGTCTTCATTTATCAGATCATGTGGAAGTCTGTCCCTTGCAGACAACTGCTGTCAACTCTTGGACCTCTTTCAGACCTTTGTGCAGGTTCTCCACACATCAAAAATTTCTGTTGTTTTCCCTATTTTCACTTATGTTTTCAAGCTTCATCTAAAATTTGTAATTTTAAGTGGACTCTCCGTATCCTCTAGTAATTCTAGTAATTGCCACTGTATTCCTATTTCAGCCTTTTTTTTTTTTTTCCTGGCCTAGTAGTGTTTGGAAGTCTGTAGTACCTTTGAGCAACAGATAATTTCTGTTGTGGCAGATATTTCTGCTTATTTGGGGCATACCTACCTGACCAAACTCTGTCTTTGCTTTGGTTTGGAAGTACATGAGACAAGTTCTGTTAGAAGGAGGATAACCATGCCAGCACAAAGATTTTCTCATAGAAATAAGTCCTTCTGAGGAGTTAATTGGTTGCTACTGTAACACTTGCAATTTCAATAAACATTTTGGTACCCAGTGGATCTTATTCATCTCTCAGCCTACTCAGAACAATGTTAACAGTAGTTTGAAATTTATCTATTAAATTGTTATCCTTCATCATTGGTGCACTGCTACCTATGCAGAAAGTGACAAACAATGAAAGATAAAATGTGTGGGTGGCTTGTTTTGTGGCTGTGCACAGTCCTTAACAAAATCACTGCCTGGCATGATGTTTGTTCAATATTTTCTTCATAAAAATATATTTTCTTTATATTTTCAAAGGAATCAAAGTGATCTGTTGATTTTTATAGAAGCTCTAGAGATTACTTTGGTGCTGATGATCTGCATCAGGCAGGAGAGGTCTTTTTGTTCAAAGTAAGGGAAGAAAAAAGAGGCAGTTGCGCAACTTAATTTACTATATCATAAGGTAGTTATCTAAAACAGGCCGGGTGAGCCCAGACCTATTTCTCCCATTTATTAAAACACAAATTCTAAGTAGCTGTCTGAGAGATAAATGTATTGTGTAGAATCTAGCATGAGGTAGCCCAAACTTCCTTGGGCTGGGAGTGTTAGATTTCATATGTTTTTGGCAAGGTATTCTTTCGTACATAGAGCAAATGTTTTCACATAAACAAATGTTCTGTTTGATTATTTTTTAATGTTTTTAAAATTTTCTTTTAGAGTTTGAACTTGACTTCTTCAGCTTAATTTTTTCCCCTTACTTATTTTCCTTTTTTGGTATTTCTCTGTGTTGGTCTCATGTCATGACGGTAGTTATAAGCCGTACATAGAAATTTTGAAAGTAGTCCATTATCATTGTATGGTTTGACCATGTCTTAGAGGACTTCCTTTTTGTGACTTAATTCTGTTAATTTTAATTCAGTTTCTTCCACTTTTCCTGTTTTGTTTAGGTTTTTTCTACTATCATGTAAATTCTTCAATTCTATCTAATATTGTTTCAGCCCTATTGGTAATATAATTGTGATCAATATGACACTAATCCCATTTGACATTTTTGTCACCAATTTTTTCCTCTAAAGTGAAAATGGACTGTTTTTAACTAAGTTTGCTGCATGATACAGCACATAGGTCATCATCCTAATTCTATCCAATATACTCTGACACATCATTTCATTATTCCCTTCTGCTGCATTTTGGATCTGTTTTTTTTGTCATTCCATATTTGTCCTGGTGTTAATTCCTTACCCACTTTTACCCACATACACAAACAGTAAAGACATAATATTTAGGACTCTGGGATTTCCTTTCTTCCCTTTTGCAACAACAACAACAATGTGCTAGTTAGTTTTCACTGGGGCAACCTAACAGATTTTGCCAATAAAATGGCTTTTTACTCTCCAGTTTTCTTCTCTGCCATTAAAAAGCAATAAATTTAGAACCAATAAAAGCAAATGCTCCTTTACACAGCATATAATCAACCTGTGAAATTCATCCTCACAGGAGGCCATCAAGTCTAATACCCTGGTTGAATGTTAAAAAGATGTGGGCTAACTATATGAACACTAACAACATTTGTAGCTATGCATGCCAAAATGAATAATAAGGGTAAACCAAATATCATGCTTCAGGGCATAAATTGATTAGCTGCAGGTGACAGGATGGATTCCTACTCTTTTTTGTAGGAAAATTTGTGCAATTGCTAAGAGGTCTTTTTGAAGAGGCTATAAAGCAACGTTGAAGGGGGTTGGTTGCATTTTGGGGTTGGATTTTTTGATTTTGTTTTTGTGGGGGTTTCTTAATTTGGTTGGTTTTAATTTGGTTTCATCTTCTCTTAAAGATTTCATATTGCTTTCAATGTAAGAACCTTGTAGGAAATGGTAGGGTAAAGCAGCCCCTGCTTCCTCAGAGACTTAATTGAGGAAAGAGACTTTCTTGAACTTTTTCTCTATGAAGGCAGTGAATACTACAGTGGGAGAAGTTTCCTATTAATGAATTGCCACAGTATCTTTCTTCAGATCTGCCTTTTATACTCACCTATATCTTGATGCCACTCACAGTGATCAAGCAAGTGATGTGCAACACATCAGCATTTTTATATTTACCTACTTTGATAATGTCTCAGTTATCTTTCCTTTACTCTAGTTTTACTTCTTCTTCTACCTAAATTGTAAGGTTTTGGGGTGGGTTTTTTTTTAGACTGGGATCATTTTATTGTTGTGTGAATGCAGTAAGTACCAAACTAGAGTCCTGATTACAGTAAGCTAATATCCTAATTATGATAAGAGATGAAAACCAAATGATCCAATGCTATATTGTGGATCTTTGTACAAACCTTTTGCCTAATTATTCCTTTCCTTGGAAAACTGCAGTATCTAAAAAAAAATCTTATCTGACAATGATCTTCTATACAGCCGTGTCATTTTTAGCTTACAGATTTACTTTTTTTCTTCCAAATATTGGCCTATGTAAACCAATAGCTTGAGCTTTCAGGACAGTGATTTTCCTTACATTTGAATCACAAATATGTTATAGTCTTGAGTAAGTTCAAAATTAAAATGATGTGCTTACTGCTGTATCAGACTTTCTTGCCTAACAGACAAAGCCACTTTCTTTTTTTTTCTCATTTGTAACCATGGATTATCCTAAATTTCTGCAGATTCCTTCAATGATGTGAAGAGGAACAACCTAGACCAAAATAAGATAAGCTTTCAGACTCCTTTAGAAAATCTCATGGAAAAGCTCAAGTCAATGTTGATAGTCAGTTAAGATGGGTGGCCAGTTCCCATGTGACTCTTTCAAAATTCTCCCTGAATTTTTAATAGGGAGTATTTGTAGTTTTAATGAGCTCTAAAGAAAATAGGCTGTGTCAGCTGCACTTCCCAATAAACTCTGGGGAAACAAAGCTTGATGTGAAGTGAAATAGAGTCAACATGAACAGAGTATGGTTGGTATGCAGTGTTAGTGTCTACAATATTTCTGCCTAAATAGAAGTCTCTAGTCAGCTGTTTCAGCTGATGGGAAGCTTCAAGTTTTATCATTTATTAAACAATGACATTGTATAAAAAATCATTGGCAAATAACTAGCTACAAGATAAACTAATGTAATTTGTATAATAAGTTAATGTTTAGCCTCTTGCTATAAAAGAAAAAAAGGGAAGGGAAGAGTTGTCATCTAGGGCACAGGTTCACTATATGCATAAGTCCATCTTATAAAAACACTGTGATCTGCAGTCTTAGATTTTAAGATATTGTTCACTGGGTGTTTAATTTTAAAAGCATTTTTCTGAGGAACTCCTCTGTAGACATGTGCTTCAGTGTGCATTTAAAATTTCAGCTAAGATCTGAGAGGAGATGCTCATGCATTATCTAACAAGCAGCGTGATCAAAATACAATAATTAATACATAATATGACTTGTAAAACATAAATGAAAATGAACCAGAGGGAGGAACTTGCCAACCTTTAAGCAAGGCTAACCTATTTATATAACAAATGCCTGCAATATTTTTCATGAGTCATTCTTTCCACTCTGACTGAGAATACATAATAACCTTTTGTTGTTCTGTACCCGAGGTCATTTACTTCTCAGAAAAAATGTATGCACATACATATAAACATAGACAAACACATATACATAATATATATATTTATAAAAAGGATATTCTTAATATAAAATCATTCTAAAGACTACATTTTCAAGTAAGAAATGCAAATGTTAATACCAGTCATTAGTATATGGAGATTGTTTGGTTTGCTGAATGAAAAAACTATAGTTAAAACGGTGATTGTTGTTTCCTATTCCTGTGTCAATTCCTTTTCCCCCATTTATAGAATCCTTTATCAAACAGTGCAAAAAATTAACATCAAACTAAGCTCATTTCATTGTTGCCTAATTTATGTCGAACCAGAAAAATGCCACCAAAATTTAAAAAACCCAGAACAATGGAAAGAAGTGGGCTTTTTAAGATTTAAATCATTATACCAGTCTGCCCAAGAATTAGATGATTACATGCTTGAGTTTGTTTTTTCTTGATGAAAAATTTCAAGACCTGAATTGTAGGAGAAGTTAAGCACCCCTAAATCATTACATTAACAAAGGAATCCTTCTACAAAGGAATCCTTCAAAGACGAGGAAATGAATTGAAATAATCTGACTCCTAGAAGCAATTATTTCTTAGAAGAAATATGAAAGGGTAGAAAAACAGTTACCTGTTTGCCTCATAGCCTCTCTTTGAATACCCTGATAATGTTAATAAAATATTACTGTCTGCATTTAACATTCAACCCTAGTTTATTAGGTGAAAAAGACATATCATCTTATGACACTGCCTCTGGAGGTTCTGATTTAAATGTCACCTGCTAAAAGATTCTCATAATGTTACCCATTCTCAGGGGGCCTCTTTTTTATAGGGAATACAGGTGAAATCAACCATGCTACCCAAACTGATAGAAAGTTATATTATAAACCAGGTTATGTAATTTAGTATACAAGTCCAGTATGAAATTTTCTTTATATAACAGTCTTGCACTCTTCTTAATTGCTAATCTAACTTCTAGTCCACACTGAATACACACTGAGTGGCATACTACTAAATGCTTATTTTCATATTGCATATATCAAAGCACATGAAATGTGATACTACAGAGATCTCTGTCATCTCAAATGAAGTAATTTGAAAACAGTAAAAGAGCAGGAGAGAATAATTTTAAAAATCCCTGCAAATCTGTTGAAGGCGTTAGTAGTGCCAAAGATCTGATTTTCTGTTCTCATCCATTTAATTTGTATGCTTAAGCAAAACTGTTTAGTGAGAGGCTGAAGTGCATTTGGTAGATCAATACTCCATTGATGTTGATATTTGTCAGCATTTCTTTAGCTGATGATTTATAGTATGCCAGAAGCATTTATAGAATACTTAACTCTTTGTCATGTCTCAATTTTCTCTATGCAGGAAATGCTTATTCTTTATTACACTGCATTTTTAAAAAAATAAAGGACATGCCACAGTAGATACTTTATATGTGTGATTAAAACAGAGTTATAGTACTGCTAGGAGTTATTAGGTTGATGTTACTTGGTCTAAAACCTTGCTAAGCTAGATTAAAAACCTACTCTTCCTAAATGAAAAAAAGGAATCTCTTTTTAGCCAATACAACAGTACTTATAAGAGTAGAAATAATTTCTATCTTTGAATCCAGATTTTTTTTAATAACATAAAAATAATTGAAAATATGGATTCTTTGAAGTTGAATAGCTGATGCTGCTGAAATTAAATCTGAGTGCAAAGTTTTTCCCAAGATCTGCTAAGAAAAAGTCTCGGAACAAGGAAGTTGTCACCTTCTGTCATAAAAATATGTATTGCAACCTTTTAATAGAGAAATGCAATTTGTAACTTATAACTGATAATAAGGGTTAAAATACCTGACTAAAAATAATGCCTAGCTCTTACATAGCTTTTTCATCAGAAACCTAAGAAAACCTACAGCCTTTTTCAGCTATTGTGAATCTAAGATGCATAAAGATGAAGCAAATTCTTCAAATTAGGATCTTGGGCATGTCAGATTTAACAGCAGAAGATGTGCTCCTGCTTGATGGCACAATATCCAGCTGGAGCCAGTCCCTAGTGTTGTACCCCTGGAGTCAATGTCAAGGCCAATACTGTTTAACATCTTCATTAATGACCTGGATGATGGAACAGAGTGCACCCTAAGCAGGTTTGCAAATGACAGAAGCTGGGAGAAATGGAAAATAAATCAAATGGATGGAAGTGCTCCTGTTCCTATCTGGATTATTTTGTCCAGGTCTGGTCTCTGCAGTACAAGAAGAAAACCTACTGGATCGATTCCAGCAAAGGAACATGAAGATGATTAAGGGACAGCAGCTAAGGCTGAGAGAGCTGGGACTGCTCAGCCTGGAGGAGAAAAGATTCAGGAGGGAACTTATTAAAGAATTTAAATACCTGATAAAGTGAATGGAGACAGACTCTTATAAGCAGTGACCACCGAAAGGACAAGAGGCAACAGCCACAAATTGAAATATAAGAAATTCCACTTGAATATGTGAAAACAATAATTGAAGGGTGATTAAACATTGGTCAGATTGCCCAGACAGGTTGTGGAGTGTCTGTCCTTGTAGATACTGAAAACCCAGCTGGGCACAGTACTGATCAACCTGCTTTAGAAGACCCTGTATGAACAGTAAGGATGGACCACTTGATCTTCAGATGTCCCTTTCAACCTCAACAAGTCTCTGAACCCTAGTTCTCTGACACCTGTCCTGAGTAGATGACCACAAGCAATAAGCTTATTTTCCTTCTTTATTTTCATCTAGAGATTGAAAATCCTTCATCAGTGAATATACACTAGTGTAAAAGTGAAGTAATGCAGTGATAAAGTATATAGCAACTTAAAGCAATGCTCTCGATGCAACAGACAATTATTTTGAACTCAGAAGATATTTGTTTGCTGCTAAGGTAGCAAAGACAGACCAACTGTTACAGAGCTGCAGTGTACCAATTAACAAATAGACACAGAAATATCGATATTATCTAAAATCATTTGTTTTACAAGGGTTTTGACATGCTTCATAGTGAAACAAATAACGTTTAATATTTTATTCATGGATTAGTATAATATATTTCTAAGTAAAAATCAATACTGTGTTTTTATTAAGAACAACATTGTACTTCCCAGCAGAGAAATGAAATGCACCGTAAGGAATTGCAAAATGAGGAAAGAAATTGATAGCTAGTGCTAAACCATATCACTACAGACAGATAAATAGTTCTTATTTGTATGTATTTATACATGTGCCCCCCCTTTTTTTTTCTTTCGCTTTCTGGACACTTCTTCCAGCGAAGGACTGGTCCTAAAATCATCTGAGAGCTTAATTTACAGATAACAACACTTGCATCTTTACGATACATTTTCTGAGATCCCTGAAACAAGCACACCTCAGCAAAGAGTGTGGAGTGCATAGACACACACGGGACATCTGTTTCAGAGAAGCAATCAATATAAAAGAGAATCAATGCCTTTACTACTGACAACCAAACGTGGGTTTTGAAGAAGTTCTGTCTCAAAGGCAAGGATGTCAGGCTCATTCAGAAGGATGATTATGAAGGACAGGTCTCATGATTTAACTCCAGGTGGCAACCAATCCCCACACAGCTGGTCACTCCAGCACAGTGGGAAGGGAGATAATTGGAGGGGTAAAAGTGAAAAAACATGTGGGTTGGGACACAGACAGTTTAATAGATAAAGGTGTCACATCCAATCGGGCTTTGATGAGTATTTTTGTATGTAAATCACCCTCTATTTGTATACTTTTGTTATTAGTATTGTTGCTGTTATTGTTCATTTTCTTATCTGATTGCTGTTTCCAGTAAATTGTTCTTATCTTAACCTGCAATTTTTACCTTTTTGTACCTCCAGTTCTCAGCTCCATCCCTGGAGCAAGAAGGGGGAGTGAAAGGGGCGGGGTGAGAGTGAGCAATTGACATATGGTTTGGGAGAGTCTCGGTGGTGGGGAGACGCTAAACTAAGGAGCGACATTCCTAAATCAAAACACTTGGGAAGACAAACCATCATGCCAAATGTACCCTGCTTCCTCCTTCCCACATTTCTATACACTGAGGTGTTTATTTGCCATGGCCTGTTTTTTTGGTAGCAGGGGAGAGCCACAGAGGTAGCTTCTGTGAGAAGCTGCTAGAAGCTTCCATCATATCCGACAGAGCCAATCTCTGATGTCTTTGAAGATGGACATGCTGCTGGCCCAATTAGAGAAGTTGGTAATGCCTCTGTGATGACATATTTAAGAAGAAAATCAAAACAGCACACGCGCAGTTTTTCCAGGGGTGGCAAGGTGCCACTGCTGGGGCCATCCTGGTGTGTTTCAATGCACTGTGGCTGCCGCCATCTCTGTGCAGCCTGCGGCGAGCCTTGCCTGCCTGGCCAGTCCTAGCCAGCTGTGCTCGGGGCAGAAGGGCAGGGGTGGTGGCAGCGGCTTTTCCTTCCCGGCACCCTGCATGAGGAGAGGCGTTAAATAATGCCAGTGCCGTGGCGGCCACCATTGCCCCCTTGGCCGATGGCAAAAATATGACAAGTGACTCCCTGATGCAGAATCTAAATGAGATCAACCTCTCAGCACTGTGGGATCCTGCAGGAGTCTTTGAATTGGTGGAACTTGTTGGCAATGGTACCTACGGGCAACAATTTTTTCCTTTAGTCAGAGAAGAGAAGGAAGTGAAGACATGTGAGGGAGAGCAACATGGAGGCACCAAGGTCAGTGGAAAAAGAGGGGGAGGATGTGCTCCAAGCTCTGAAACCGAGATTCCTCTCCAAGCCATGGTGAGGACCGTGGTGAAACAAACTGTCTCCTGTTATCCATGATGTCCACAGGGGATGCAGAAATCCACTCAAAGCCCATGGGAAAAGTGCTCACGCCAGAGCAGGTGGATGCCAGAGAAAGGTGTGATCCAGTTGTCAGAGACTGAAATATTGTAGTTTATGACTTAAACATTTTCATGAAGGACTTTTAAAACTGTGTTACAAAAGCTGCAGAGAAGACTACTGCACCCTGAACGGGGCCCTGACTGAGGCCTTACATGGCTGCCTGATGAAGATAAGATAAAGTAACAACTCAGGACTGGGGACATTCAGGGAGCACAGGCTTAACACCTCCAAAGGTGGAGACCACAGCCCCAGGGCTATCAGCTGCCAGGCTCGATCAGACCCTCCACCAAAGGGTGGGGGGAGGACAGGCTTTGGGTATCTTGGAAAAGCCTCTGGTCAGACGCACAATGACTGCCCATCCTCCACTGTGCAGAGGAGCCCAGCTGAGGGGTCCTCACATGGGGGGGGGGGAAACCTTATCCACAGCAGAAGGGGGTGACATGGCCCATCACAGGGGCCCCACTCAAAGGGGTCCCAGACCCTGCACCAGAGCCCCAGAGATGATGCAACAGACCCTCAGTGCTGCAGGGGACAGTGTCAAGCTAGGCCCTGCAAGGGAGATGTGGGCATTCCCACCCGGCCCAAAGTGTACATTAATCCATGGGATTCTGCACTCTTTGGCGTGTGGCGGCATGGCCGCGGTGGCGTGGCCACGGCAGCAACGGGGGACCCTCACCACCAGCAGACCAGATGGAGGGGAGCAACGAGACGTCATCGGGACCCTCGGATGGGTGATCTGCTTCCACCTAACCAACCCCTGCTGATCAACCACTGTCACCTCTCCCTGTCCCCCCACCCCCCACGCACACTTCTTCGTTCCATTTCTTTCTTTCTTTCTTTTCTCTTCCCTTCTCTTTGCCTCTTTTACTATTAAATAAAATACAGCAATTTTTTGGCAACAACATCTAACCTCATTTGGTTTTAATCTCATTTCTGGGAATATTTTGAACCTTCTAAGTTCTTTCTGGTCTATGCACAGAGACTTAGCTTTCTTTGCTTTGGGATTAAACTGGATCGTAACACCAGTGGAAGACCCGAATAGACAGAGACATCCCTTGCTTCTGGAGATAGAGAAAGAGAGTCCCTGCCTTCAAACTAGACCAGTCTATCCTTAAAAATCTGCACCCCGTGGATGAGTGAGGCATGCCACAGCAGTTCTGGAAAGACTGTTAGCCTGTGGGAGGGACCCCACGGCATAGCAGAGGAAAGATTCCTCTCCCTGAGGCAACAGAAGATGATCTTGAGTGACAAACTGACCAAAACCCCCATGCCCTGTCTCCCTGAGCTGTCAGTGGAGGGAGGGGCTTGGGGGAAAAAAGATGTTTTAAAGGCCTATTTTGCTTCTCATTATCCTCCTCTGACTCTGTAAATAATAAATTTACTTTATACCTTTAAATTTGAAACCTGTTTTGCCCTCATAGTGTTTTCTCCCAGTCCTCATCACAACTCATGAGCCCTTTGTTAATTTTTTTCTCTCTCCTCTGCCCAGCTGAGAGCAAGAGAAAGTGACTGAATGACTTTCGTGGGTGCCTGGCATTTGGCCAGTGCCAAACCACAACAACTGAGCATGATGCTATGCAGTACACAGTGTCCCTTGGATCAGTTGAGGTCAGCTGTCCCAGCTGCATCCCCTCTCAACATGTTGTGCACCCTCAGCCTCCTCACTGGGAGGGATGGGGTGAGGACCAGAAAGGGCCTTGGCTTTGTCTAAGAACTGCTCAGCAATGACAAACACAGTCCTGTGTTGCCAACACTGTTTCCAGCACAAATCCAAAACATAGTTCCAAGCTAGCTACTATAAAGAAAATTAACTCTACCTCAGCCAAAGCCATCACAACAGGGAAGCTTTTGTGGTCATTCCAACTCTCTCTCCAGTACAAACCTTCACCTTAACAAAGGTTCATTTGTTAATGTAGAAACAAAAGTGAAGAGGGATGATGAAAAACATTCTGAACAGCTTGATAAAAAGTGGGAAAGAATAGGGGAAACAAATGCCTTCCTAAAATACTTCTCTTGAAATATGTATGAAATGAAAGGACTTGATTAGTGAAATTGAAAACTGCAGATGAGAATATCACACAGCTTTTCAGTTGCACTTAAAAGAGCTGAGGAGTTGGGTAGAAGGAGAGAATCTTTTTAGGACAGTGAAATAGCATTACAAATTTATTGTTATAAAATGAGGAAAAAAGATCAATTAAAAAATCAGAGTCTGCTATTGTCAACAATTAAGTCAGGAAAGCTGTGCAGGAAATGTCAAAATATAACTCTCCTTTTTAAATTTAGGACATATCTGTCTTTTCATTTTGAATAGGAACTGTAGTTTATTAAACATGTCTAATTTTTGAGATAATAATAAACATTTGACAAAGAGCATTAAGACTTTTGAAGATGGGCACCTTACTTTCTCTTTTAAACCATCCACCATGACCTGGTGCCTGATCAGTCTTTGATTTCTGTTCCTCAAAAAAAGCCTGATCCCTCCAAGTATTGTATTTCCCAGGCACTGTTGCCCCTTCAAACCCAGTTACTGGAAACTCCTTTACCTACTTCCTAGGTAATGAAAAATAAGGCTTTGATTGACTGCAACCTCTCTTCCCTCCCACTTTGTGAAATTAGGTTCAGAAAGAAACTTTCGAAATGGGATATCTCCCATTTTTAGGACCCTAGAAGAGGTGAGAAAGTTGTGGCTATTGCTGTTAAATTGGTCCTGGCATATATGTTAAAAACTTATCGGTTAAAAAAAAATTAAAAATAAAAAATCTCAGACATAGATGTCTGTGCAACTAATTGTACTGACAAAGTGGTGAATCCTGCCATTCCACATGCTAAATATTTGAACTTCATCCACCCATATTTGTCAATCATCCAAATCTTTACTTTTTTACTCCCTGCAGGAAGTTTTGTATGGTGCCCAAAGAGCATAAGGGGATGATTTTTCTGCACTAATCCAGAAAGAATAGCCTGTGCTCCTCCATGCAACCCTCTGAATCAGCTCCAGGGTGTTCATTCTTCAACTGGTTCAGTAGCTTTAGCACTGTGAAATAAGCTCTTCATCACTGTTTAGACTCTTCTTTCCTCTTTACAGTGTCCTGTAGATTCATTCTACACAGAGCACACAAACAAACAAAAGAAAGTGTGAAAAAAATTTAGAACCCATATGAACATTCTTTACCCTGTGAAGACAGCACTTTCTCACTGACAAAAGTTTGTGTGTGGTTCCCTAGAGAGGATAGTATAGAGTGACCCTTTCATAATAATGTTCTTTTTTTTTTTAATTCCATTTGCCCTGTCCATGCATTAATATTGCTTAATTATCATTAACTAGAGATTGCATTTCAGCAAATGCAAGAAAGTCAACAGATGCCTTTATAGGTATGGAACACTATAATTCAGGTATACTAAAGTATTGAGACCTTGGTTGCTGAATTTTTTCTTTTCTGTTCTCTCTGATTAAGGGAACAAAATTCTTCAAAGTCATTGGCTGAAGTGTCTCAAGGTAACATTTTGAAGTCTTAGATGAGACTGAAGCACATTTTCATATTTATGTATTGAAGTAAAAAAAAAAAAAAAAAATCTTTGTCCTGAGAAGTTTACAGCCTAAATAGATAGGACAAAGCCTTTAAAGAAAATAGGAATAGAAAAGGGAAGGAATTTCATAAAACTGCATCCGCTTTCAAAGCTCAACTTTCCTACAAGATTAATAGACATCATTTGTGATTAGAAGAAACAACTATATGCCATCATTCAGGCCTCACAGAGCATAGTAAGAAGCTCTTGGTTCTGTGAAAATAAGCATAGAGACTGAGGATGAAGAAGGTGTGTCAAGGAAAAGATCAGGGAAAAATTGGCACCAAGGTCTTCCATGACACTTCTTTAGAGAATTTAAGCACATTTTCAGGATTTCAAAAGTGTCCCAAGCCATTAGAACTTTGAAAAATTGTGTTTGTGACAAGCAGCTCCCACAGCATGCTTTTCAATACTGACAAATACTTTCCATAAGTTTAATCTTTCAGATCTCTTGCCTTTTAAGATGCCACAGGATGTTAAAATTTTCTATTTTGAGATATTTAAGAGGAGAGTGAACATGTTCAAGGAAGATAAATCCAGTTTGAATGGGCAAATACAGGAAACCAATGTTCCCAAAGTCCTGGAACATAAATTGAAAGAACCAATATAGCAAGAAATATAGTCTAAAACTACAGATCTGGAGAGAGACATTTCCAAAGAAGTATCGAGCTCAGCAATAGAAGCACAGAGGACCTGGCTCTGAGAAAATGCTAAAGTCAAAATAAGAGCTTTAGGTTCGAGTGTCACGAGATAAGACATTTTCTTTGGTAATTTGTTTGTTCTTACACTCAAGGAAACAGCATTTAATCTTGAAAATTTAAAAAACAATGACAACAACCAAACCAACCAACCAAAACAAAACACAAAACAAAACAAACAAACAAAAAACCAAAAAATCCCAAAATAAAACCAACCCAGCAGCAAAAAAACCCTCTAAAAACTAAACCCCTCCAAATAAACCACCAAATCAAACAAACCCCCCTCCCAAAGAATGTATCAAAGGTATCTGGCAAATAATCACCTTCTTGCACTCATACTCACAACTCAAAATTTTTACTTAATATTACTCTTTCTGCTATGTGATCTTAGCCATGCATCAGATCTCTACATTATCCATACGAAGAACAAGTAAATAAGCCTTAAAACGTAATATACAATATAAAAATTGTCACAGCTTATAATAAACTCTTGCCTGGTGTTGTTCTAGAAACCCTACTGCGTCAGGCAAGGAGTTTATTTTTATATGTGTATGCTTATTTTGAATACTGACAACATAGCACAAGAGCAAGATATGTCAATTCTTAATGTATGTTCAGCAGCTTAAATAGACATTTTTATGTTAGTGTGCCACACAAGTGATTTTCATTCCTGATGAAGCCTAACTAATCCGAGCACTCTAGGACTGTGTCACACTTTCAGGCTAATAAATGCTCAGTTATTGCGAAAGGCTGGTCGTCAATACAAGAATATAGTTAGCTACTAAGTTTTCTTCAAGCATGTAAACACTTGGGGGATAAATCAAAACCAAAAAAAATCCACCACAGAAAATATATTTACTAGGCATCTTTAAACAGGAAGAATAGCAAGGGTGATTCTGGAAAACACATCTCCACTGAAGTGAAGGAAGCTTTCCATGTTCTGCCTCCCAGTCCACAGTCAGAAAGCAGGGTTTGGCAGAAGGCAGCCTTGTCTAGACTGGTGTGTCATTCAGAAGAACCATGCAACTGACTGCTACTCTGTTCTACTCCACAGTTTTATACCAGGCATTTTGAGGTTAGTGCTGCTGTTCCTCTCTCACTTGCTGGTACTGCAAGCCAGCCACAGTCTGCCAGTGTAATTTGCAAACTACCAACAACAAATTTTGGTCAAGTGGTGTCCCAGGGTCATGGTACGGTTCCTGGTACAGGAAAACCAGTGGGATTCAGAGAGGTAGACTGGGACACAAATGTAATCTTCCTTGGTAAACCCCAGCTGTAGTGTCATTTTCATGGCAACTGACTGAGGCTCATTACATGACCTGTCAGAAGCTTCCTGAGTGTTTCTGGACCACCACTGTTTGATTGAGGGGAGTTGTTCATTGCTAAAGGCCTTTGCTCTGGCGCATGTGTTGTTCTGCCTGCCTGCTGTTTTGTAACATCATTAAATTTCATTTCATATTTCACAGATATATTAATCTGTCCTTCCAGAAGCAGCCTTAGAATTATATTTGCCACAGAAGAGTACAGAGACCCAGCTTTTAGTATGGAGATGGCACACATTATCAAAATTATATCTATTAATAAATATCCTTGTTCCATACCTTTCTTTTCATAATGGAAACTTGTACTGAGATTTTCTAGGATGTTCATACTCAGCCCATTTTCTGTAAATTCATGTCAGCCTTATGGATTTAACTAGTTGCCCAGCATGATAAGGGCATCACTTGGAGAAAGTTGATTACATTGATTATATACTGGGATGGTTTTGCAAAATAAAACAAAAATTTCATTTGTTTGGTTTGTAAGTTCAGTTAAATCACTGTTTAAAATGTGTGATTAATTTAAAGGCATACGGATGGATGAATCATGGTCCTCTTCAATGTTTTGTGTTGTGTATTACAGACCAAAGTCATGTTTCTTTGGAGTATACCTAAGGACAGAATTTGGCTTTTACAATGCACTTTTGGGCAGTCAGGCATTTAACCTAAGGACTGTGTTGTCAGAAAAGTTGTTTGATAGTGGGAATTTTTATGAACAGATTATACAAGACTCTTTGATAACATTTCTCACAAAGACCCTGTAAATCAGACACAACAGCCTTACTGAAGTGAACGGAGTTAGATAATCATAAAAATGGTGTAAATAAAGGGAAAATTAGAGCCATCAAATTTAAATACTGACTTCCAACATCAGATTTTAAGAGGTTATTAGCCTTAAATTTTCCAGTGAGAGTCTGCTCTTTCTCACAGTGAATGTGAGACATTATAGACATAGCCATAATTCTGAAAAGAGGCTATTGTATCTACTAACACACACACAATTTAATGCAGCCCTGTGAATACAGTATTGTCCACTTCTACTTGCCCACTTGGAACACATATTTCGCTATTTTATTTCACTTCTCACCATGCTATCCACCCTTTTCTTACTGTTCTGTTTGTTCTGCTCTGAGTTGCTAAGTCATCCATAAATAATAACTCTCTTTGCCACAAGTCCAGTGAGTTTTTGCTTATTCCTTTGCATACCTAAGTTTCTTAGGCCCACCTCAAGTTCTTAATATTTCTAGGCCCTGAATTAAGCTTCCACAAGAGGAGATTGCTCTATTTTCAGGAAACCCAGTGAATATTTTTCTTAATGCAGGCTAAATTGATTCACAGCTGAAAAAAGTGTACTTCTACTAGTTTTTACCATCCCTAATGTATTTGTTTATTGCAGATGTTTTATTCTGAGTCACATCAAAACCACAGGATTGAAGTTGTTGTAACCTGCATTTATCAGAATAAATGAGTTTTTTTCCTTATCTAGTGATTATTTTAGCTCAAGCTGTGACAATTCTGAAGAGAATGATTACACATATATTAGCCAAAAAATAATAATAATTTATTTTAGAGGTCCTGCAAAACAGTCTTCCACGTAATTTTTTTCCTGCCTGACAGTAACTCATTATTTTGTTACTGTGAGTTTGCTGAGAATGTGTGTGGATTTCATATAAACATCCAGCCATTTGTGTAGTCTCCTAATTATTTTCTGATTTTCTAGGAAGAAAACCAAGCAATTGTAGATTTGGAGCAAATGCACGTGGCTCCATTATTCATTATTTTAAGCTGGTTAGTTTTGTGAGTCTGGGGAGTTTTCAGAGCTTAAAATAAAGAGAAGGAAGCAATGAGATATTCTGTTCAATGATGACTCATTTATTCAAAAGACCGTGACAAAAATAATGTATGTATGGTTGACAGAAACTCTGCCATTTGCAAAGTTGACTTGAGGTACAAAATAAAAAGAGGTTTACAGTAATGTTACAGCCTCTTTATAGTGCATTAGCATTGTAAATATGTCCAGACAGAATTATATCTTCTGTTTATGCCATATTCTACATTCTGATTAATAAGCGTAATTACTTATATAGTCCTTTTCCTTCAGTAAAAACTCAGATTAACAGAGAAGATGCACAGTTTAGAGGTCAAGGAACAGAAAATTCTGGTAGTAGTAGTAGCAGCAGTGGGAGAACTAGTAGTAATAGTACTGTTTTTCCAAAAATACCCCTGCAGCTATTTTCTTAAACTTCAGGTACTTCATATCTCTGGGGTACTGGAAGAGTGTGGAAATTTTAGAGGTAAGATTTCTGATTTAAATTCTGCCTTACATTGGAAATTCCTGTAGCCAGTGGGCATATTCTAACCATACAAGCAATCTGTTTGCAAGGTATTATTTATCAGCATGTCAAAGTTAGAATAGGAAATACCTTATAGATACTCAGTTTAATAATATGACTGTGTCCTGTTTGCAGAAGTCGAACAGCACAGAGGACATATACAAAATGAATAACAACTAACAAAGACATTCTTTTATGGGCAGCAATGGCATCCCACTCAAACTCACAAACCTAAGATTGACAAAGCCCCAAACCAACCAAAGCAAATGTTGTGGTTTAACCCCAGTCAGCAACCGAGCCTCACCCAGCAGCTCGTTCACTCCCCAACAATAAAATCAGAGAGACAATTGGAAGGATAAAAGCTAGAAAACTTGTGTGTTGAGATAAAAAGTTTCATAGGGAAAGCAAAAGCTGTGCACACAAACAAATCAAAACAAGGAATTACTTCACTGTTTTCCATGGGCAGACAGGTTTTTGGCCATCTCCAGGACAGCAGGGCCCCATCATTTGTAAAAGGTGACTTGGGAAGACAAACACTGCCACTTCAAATGTTTCACCCTTCCTCCTTCCCCCCACTTCATGTACTGAGCATGACATCATATGGTCTGGAATATCCCTTTGATCTGTTGGAGTCAACTGTCCTGGCTGTGTCTCCTCCCATGCACACCCAGCCTCCTTGCCAGCATGACAGTACGAAAAGCAGAAAAAGCCTTTTGTAGATTCTCAATTAGAATTGTAGATTCTAATATTTCTCAAATCATAAAAAACAAGTCAAAACATTTTCAAGGTCCTTAGAGTGCAAATTCAACTATGAAAACTACAAGAAATTTCTGCAAGTTATGACCTACAGTGAGCTGTTCAACCATGAACATCAAACATGACTTGTATCTATTTAGGTTTCAATATAGCATACAGGCATCAGAAACAATTCCTGGGATAGAGTATGGAGTATAATAGAAAAATGACTACAGAAATATTCCTCCTAAGCTATGCAACTTGTATGGCCAAGCCTTCACAAGAGGCTAGGGTTTTACAAAACCATAACCATCTGAAAATAGCTCGAGAGTAGGAAATGTCTGTACCTACATAGTTACTAGTTCCATGTCTAATACAGGGATCAGTTCAGATTTTTCATTTAGTCTGTATTTTGCAATGGTTATGTGAAAGACACACAAACAATGTAAACTGCTGGTGCAGTCAGGCAGAATACTAAAGGATAAATATTATAGTTTTCTGCTCTCATAGGCAGGTTTACAAGCAATTCCCTTTCAAAACCAGAGTTGGATTGCATTACTTAACATGCATTTTGCTCTGAGAAGTCACTGTGAAAATGCTTCTTTGAAGATTTACCGCTTAATCATTCCTGGATCAAATGTGCAGTTATCAAGTTAGATGTCCAAGTTAATCCTGAATAACTCACCAAGTCGTGGCATACAGTTTGTTCCCTTTTACATATTCTCTCATTGGTACTCATGAAACTATGTAGAATTAATGAAAAGAAATACCAAATTTTTTTCCAATGGTTATATACAAGAAGAACCGTTCTTCTCACACTTTTTAATGTACAAGACTAAAGAAATAACATATTAACAGAGAAAATACATCTAGCATAGGAAAGAAAAAAAATTAATTACTTTTAAAAATAATATTTTCAGTCAAATTTTTATTCTCTGCTAAATTTCGTAAGTAGATGATTGTATTGTGTGCATGTGATATTGCAGAGACCTTGAATACTACCAATCCTATAGGAGTGGATATAAGAAGACCTATATAAAATAAAAGCAAAATCTATGGACAGCACACAGTGATGTGGATGCATAAAAAGTGAAGGATGCAGACAATAAAGTCTAATCCAAGGCAAGTTTTCAATCAAAAATATCACCTCCCTAACCAACCTTCTGTTGATGTAAACCTATAGAAGCTCTACTGACATCAGAAAAGCTTGGTTTTCCCACATGTTTTGGACAGCCCAAATTATCTTTCATGATCCCTGATGCAGTTAATATATAACAATAATTATCAGCAAGAAGATTAGTTGGAACTATGAAGTTTTCTCAAACACTTCTGCATCAAAATTTCGTACCAGAATTTTAAATGCAGACTATGCTGTAGAAACAACCAATCAACAAAAAAACCCAACAAAACCCAACCCAAAAAATTTCAACCAACTAAGCAACCAAAACCCCCAAAACCCAACAAATCTGAGTATTAATTTCAAGTCAGAGACATAAAGTTTTGTATGGAGACAATAAAATCGGTGATAGCAATTTCATTTGATATATTCTAACTATGGTAGAAATGAACTATCAAATCTGTTTATAGAACTCTAAAGCCCCCATATATAAGTTTTGGGGCAGAGGTAATAATATGAATTATTTAGTAAAAAATGAACAGTTCAATAAGAGATGAACACTTCAACTTCTTGAAAAAATAAAAAGCTGTGGGAGTCTGTCATAAATGAACTATGAACAAATTTTTCATGGGCAAAAGAAGATATTACATATTCAGAAAAAATTTTATAAAATCAATACTATACACTAAAATTGAGGAAAACAGGGAAATTGGATGTGAAGGTGATGTAGTACACAGGAACAAGTTTAACATAAAGCTACTTGTGACAAAAAAAAGAGACAATTTCAGGAAGACATCTTCAACAGATTTTGCTCATAATCTCATTGCGGTGACAAGAAATGACAAGGGATGACAAGAAATAATATTTCCCCTTTAGAAATTCACATTGTTTTGACTGAAAAATAAGACACTGTTCAGATATGTGTAGATACCCTGGAAATCTTCAAGACCAGGTTGGGTGGGCTTTGAGCAATGCACTCCAGTGAAAGGTCTCCCTACCCGTGGAGGGGGGGTTGGAACTCAGAAGACTTGTACCTTACAATCCAGGCCATTCTGTGATTCTGTGAGTCTATGAAACTTTACTATCTATGAACAATGCGGACTCAACCATAACATGCATTTCCTCAATTGCTTCTTTTTGTAAGGTAGTTTTTAAGTGGCTTTGAGGTTTCTGTTGGTTTGTTTTGTTTTCTGTTCAAAAGAGATATCTGCTAAACAAAATCTCCAAGTTGAGGGCTCCTAAGCAATACAGAAAACTATTTTCTGTAATTTAATTTTCATCTATGTCATCAATAATTGTACCTTATTAATCTTACCATTACAAACCTTACACTTCTGTGCCTTTGAGGTACATCAGGTTTTAATTTGCAGTGATAGGGTTTTAACAAATTATTGTATATCTCATTTTCCATGAAGAAGCTGCTGTCTGCTTTTGTAGTAGAACCCCTTACTAATTGTCAGCCTGATTCTGCAGTCGGACTTGTATCCACAAAGAGTGTTAGTTGATTTCAAAAGGCTTTGTTTATTAAGTTGCACTGCTGTATCAGGGTTGCATATACTTTTAACTTACATTTTTGTTCAAGAGGGAAAGAGGAGAGAATCCTAATAATTACCTGGTCAGTTTTTCTATTTCCAGATTTGTATTTGTGTCTTTCAAATGTCCCATGATATGCATTAAATGTTTCTTTTATTGATAGCAGAATGTAATCCCAAAATGGGTAAACAATATAATTCTTCATCAGAATTCTCATTCAGATGGGTGCTGAAGTATTAATAACAAATATAACAACAGCAGTCAAAGGCAGAATTATTTCTGGCTTTCATTTCTCCACTTTTCTCCCCTTTCACATGGAAGGAAAGACATTGTTAGGACATGAGGAAATAAAGAGCAAAAATTAATAGCAGAAGATTAAGAAAATTAGTTATTCCAGTGTACAGATAACCAGGCCAGTAAGGAAGAGACATATGTTGAGAAGTGGTACAATATTAACCAGGAATAGGTTAACTCAACACTTTTATATTCAAAATCACATTAAATATTTGTGAAACATAATTTCAAGAATGAAGATGCTAAGTGTTGAAAAGTTCAGGTGTTTAAATGACGTAGATGTCATACCAGTTACTTGGTGTACAGGTCACACAGGTCAATAAGTCATAGTGCAGCAGGATAGATGAGTAACTTGTTTGATGGGCAGAGTGCATTCAGCACAACAGCATTTCTATGGGACTGCAGAAGGAAAGGCAGTGTAACGCCAAAGACTGTTCCTTGATGAAGGGAAAACCTATAAAGTGCGAACGTGTCTGTTACCCTACAAAAGAAAGCTCGCTGGCTAATATGGTGATATCATTCTTCTGAAGATATGAGACATGTAGGTATTTCTTCAGACACATTTTAATCCTATAAGTGTCTCCACCTACATCTACAACGTACCCTGTTACATGTCTTAGTGACCCATTGTGCAACAGACAACAACAGAAGCAGCTTGTGAGAACATTTTTTCAACTTTAGCCTGAACTGTGAGGCAACCACAAGAGTGTGGTCAAACATGGGAACAGGCTACCTAGAGAAGTGGGCCCCAAACCTGTGAGTGTTCAAGAGGCATTGGGACAGTGCCCTTAATAACATACTTTAGTTTTTGATCAACCCTGAACTGGTCAGGCAGTTGGACTTAGATGATTGTTATAGGATCTCTCAAACTGAAATCTCTTATCTCTCCTCTCCTCTCCTCTCCTCTCCTCTCCTCTCCTCTCCTCTCCTCTCCTCTCCTCTCCTCTCCTCTCCTCTCCTCTCCTCTCCTCTCCTCTCCTCTCCTCTCCTCTCCTCTCCTCTCCTCTCCTCTCCTCTCCTCTCCTCTCCTCTCCTCTCCTCTCCTCTCCTCTCCTCTCCTCTCCTCTCCTCTCCTCTCCTCTCCTCTCCTCTCCTCTCCTCTCCTCTCCTCTCCTCTCCTCTCCTCTCCTCTCCTCTCCTCTCCTCTCCTCTCCTCTCCTCTCCTCTCCTCTCCTCTCCTCTCCTCTCCTCTCCTCTCCTCTCCTCTCCTCTCCTCTCCTCTCCTCTCCTCTCCTCTCCTCTCCTCTCCTCTCCTCTCCTCTCCTCTCCTCTCCTCTCCTCTCCTCTCCTCTCCTCTCCTCTCCTCTCCTCTCCTCTCCTCTCCTCTCCTCTCCTCTCCTCTCCTCTCCTCTCCTCTCCTCTCCTCTCCTCTCCTCTCCTCTCCTCTCCTCTCCTCTCCTCTCCTCTCCTCTCCTCTCCTCTCCTCTCCTCTCCTCTCCTCTCCTCTCCTCTCCTCTCCTCTCCCTCTCCTCTCCTCTCCTCTCCTCTCCTCTCCTCTCCTCTCCCTCTCCTCTCCTCTCCTCTCCTCTCCTCTCCTCTCCTCTCCCTCTCCTCTCCTCTCCTCTCCCTCTCCTCTCCTCTCCTCTCCTCTCCTCTCCTCTCCTCTCCTCTCCTCTCCTCTCCTCTCCTCTCCTCTCCTCTCCTCTCCTCTCCTCTCCTCTCCTCTCCTCTCCTCTCCTCTCCTCTCCTCTCCTCTCCTCATCATTCTAAATTGTCTGATTCCTCACTTGCCATACTGAGGGAAACAAATTAGAGGTGAAAGAAGACAAATAAGTTGAACTAATGTAAAAGAAAAGGTAATCTGTTCTGTAATTGTACATTCAAATGAATAAAATAAAAAGTGCTAGAACCAAAAGAAAAGAAAAAGAAGAAGAAAAAAAGCATTTATCCCACTTTTTACAAAAACAACTGTTTTTGCTTTATTTGGGATAATTTTAACCACCCAGAAAAGCAGTTAAAATGAAGTTGTAGATTCAGATGTTTTGCAAAATCAGGAGGTAGATGCTTTCATTAAACACCTCAGGAGTCATGAGAATGTATCACAAGTTTTTCAAGTTGTGAGGGAGACACTTTCACATACCTATTGCCACAAGATTTCTTGAAAGTGAGTTGTTCTCCAGCACTCCTGCTTATGCTATTCCTCCTGGTAAAAATATATAAATCTTTACTAAACAAAAGAGGAAGCACAGCAAATAACTTGATACATTGGTAGGTAGGGAGTTTACCAGGAAAACTGGAAATTTACAACTCAGCCCCTCCTTTAAAGAATACTAAAGTACATTATGAGACTGGATAAAATCCTGATACTGATGCAAACATTGTTATTCAAATTCCTAATGAAACTTTGATTTTCAGCAAGCCAGTCAATTTTTTGCTGTGTATTCATAACTCTGTTTGACCTTAAAATGTTTAAAGAGATAAAAACAATGATGCAGGGATAAGAATTGTTTAAGAAATTCATCTGAATATAAGTGTAGATATGTTTACTGATACCCTGGACTTACTGCAAGTGGAAACTTTCCAAAGTGACTATATCAAAATAAAAGCTCTCACAAAGATGATTTGTAAATCAGAAGATGATTTACAATTCATACACTTGAATTTCTAATAGCAATAATCCCTACAAATCTGATACTTAAATTTTTAATGAAATTGCATAATAACTTCTTTTATTTGTGATCTGCTTTTATGATCATCCATACCTGACTTGCTTTAATATTTTGATGGAAAGATTTAACAGTACTTAGGAAACCTCAGACCTTGTTTGTTGCTTATCATTTTTTCATTGCCACCCTTTTCCTAAAGGCTATCTCCCTGAGCTATAGTAATCCTGTGGCAACTCCAACTTCACTTTAATACAAAACCAGAGATCTAATTATCATTTACTATGGTTTATGAGTAATAGATGGGGAGATTCAAACTACCACCCAATCACTTGTTGATTCTGCTGGGGTACTTGCTCAGTCTCTTATTTGGGTTGCAACCTACTCCAGCATCTACCTCTTGAAAAGAGGTTCTACCTATTGAAAAGAACAGATTTAAAATCTTAATTTGATCATCATGAAAGATTGTAGTCAACCTTTCTCTACTATCCTAGTTATTAGCAAGCAATTTCTTAAAGCACTTCAAAACTAAGTAAGTAGTCTCAAAGAGGTTCAACGCATTTTGCTAATACACAAGAATAGCAAACTGCTATTATTTAGCAAACTGCTAAATAATACCACCTCCCACCATATTAGCAATCATATTGTATGTGATGACACGTGTTCCTGCAGAAACCTTGGGCTTACTGGTGGTGGGGGAAGGAGAGTTCAGTGTGTATGCATGGAAATTTCACATTGCCCTAAACCATTCCAGACTGGGGGAACAATCCCCACCCACACTCATTAGCAGAGGCTCAAAATGAGATTAGCCCCACCTCTGGCATGCTTTATTGAGCCCCGATTTTCCAGTTCTTCAGAACTGCCAGTTTATCTAGCAGCCAATCCCATTAGATATTTCTAAACTGTGAGAGGAATTAGCTGGAGCTCTTAACAAATTGTTCCTGTCATCTACTATCAAGTTTCCCATTATCATTGACAGCAGGAACAACCCATGGCCAATACCCATTTGCACTTCCATCTGAGAGAAAAAGTTCCCCCTGAAAACCTCATTTAAGCTAAAATACACATTTTGTTCAGCTGAACTACACCAGCTCAGGATACACCCATCCATCATGAAAACTGCAGAGAGAAATTATTTTTTGGTCCTAGAATGGTGACTAAAGCAAATTTTACCAGAAAAAAATCAGCTTAGGATTCTCTTTCTACATTAAAAATTGGTAGATCATAAATTACTATGGGTTGAAAGAAACATGTTCCAGCAATTTATCAAAATAACCACTTTGACCAATGTTTAGTAAAAGTGCTTTGATATTCAGGAAAAGCTTTGCTCCAAACTTTCATGCACACCTTCAAAAAACCTAGTCCATCATTGGCAGGATGGCTTGGTAGCCTGACCTTCTGCCAGTAAAACATAGGGCCATGCAGAACAGAGCAGACAGACTCCCTGGTGGTGCTTGAGAAACATACTCAGGAGTTGTCTGTGGACATCCAAGTCAACATCAGCCCACTGATGTGCTGAGTGAAATTCCTGCAGGACAGATCACATCTTCTAGAGCCCAGCAACATTCTCAGATGCCATTTATTCATACAGATCTAGATGTTGAGCCATCAAGTAAAGTGGTCACTTGAAAACTTTAATTTTACTTCTGTATCTCTAATGTTGTGGGTTTTATCTTTTTGGTTTGGTTTGGTAACAACAAACATTTGCTAATGAGCCTGAATTCTGAAAGAGTTCAAATTTTCTGAAGATGTTCAAATACAAGGGGACATTGTTCAGTGTGGCTGAACAGAGTGCAAAATAGAAACTATTCTATAGCATAACATCAGTATGGATTTTTTTTACCTGTGGGTACGTTTGTCTTGCATACCATTTTATAGCCTAAGCTTTGTTAAAAATTTCTTTTTCCATTTTCTCCTATAATGTTAACGACTAAACAATATAAATATTACTTTTTGGCACATCCAAAGCCTTATATTATTTTTCTATCTATATGTTTTTTAATTTTTTTCCCTATCATTGATATCTTCCCTTAATACAATACTTTGAGAAATCAATGAAAATTTGTCCTGAAAACATATGGAAACATTTAAAGAGGGATGTCTAGAAAAAAGGGATGTCTACTAATTAGTATTCAGTTTTCATTTATGGAGCATTATCTTCTCAAAAATAAATATTAGTTTCAATTCTAAACCGAATCAGCAATTTGTAATGGTTCAGAATTTTTTATCTGCATAGCTCCAAGAAAAGGAAAGAGGAAAGGTATCTTTAATTTTGCTTTGAAAATGGCCAAAGCTATTTTAAATTAAATTTTATGTGAAGTCATGGTACCCAGACCTTCAGGGTTAAGGAACCACAGAGTCTTCCATTTAACTAATCAGAGATCACATTTCATGACACTACCCACATAACACAATTGTCTGACCACTTCTCACACAAGAGGAACTGCCCCCATTTATAGGTTTGGGTAATGACAGAAATAGGAACAGTTTATGTGGCTTGAAGATCTCTTCATCTTCAAATCTGAAGGGACAGAGAAGAAAAGAATCTGACAGTGGGCAATGAACCCACAGAAGTGCCATGGCAAGATAAATTCACAGTCTATAGTTACATCCACAGCAAAGGCATTCTTCCAAATTGCTCCAATAGCCAGTAATCAATCAGACATCACCTAAGACACTGGCAAATGTCTTTTCTGTCTGTCATACAGTGTTTCCAAGTTAGATGAGTTAGTTTTGGTCAGCTACCTGCTGCAAGTCAGCTGAGATCTGTCTGAGAGATTAAAGCTCCCTCACTGAAAGTCTGGATTTTCAACCACCATCCTGCTTTGTCCCATACCCTCCGTGCTCTGATCCTTGACTGGCTCTTTTGTATTTCTCCTCCAGTCAAACGGTGACACCTTTATAATAGGACAGACCATGGGTGATGGAGTGATACTGTACATCAGGAAATCCAGGAGCCAGGAAAAGCTGTACTTTCATTGCTTTGGAACCTAATTTTTATCATTGCAGACGGTTTATTCTTGCCTTGGTCTCTTGAAACTGTGGAGTCAATGAAAGTCTTGCTGTGACTAAGATGATCCATCTTTGCTCCTGTGAGTAGCAGTTAATGAAAAAGTAAGATAGCAATCTATAAAAAAAGTTGAGGAATATTACTCATTATGATTAACCATTGTTTCTTTGTCAGGTTTCCATCTCTACTAAATGTTGCCAGCAGATATGAATGGGAGCATTAAGGTCAAAATCAGATGATATCTGAGTTCTGATTGAAAAAAACTAATGCTTTTCATCTTCCTACTATTGCACAGAATAAAATCTTGTAAGGCACAGAAAAAACCAGTTCAGAATGCAGCAATCAGGCTGACTTCTAAATGCATAATGTAGATGATATTGAGGTGAATACCCAAAAGGAAACTTGAATAAGCTAGTTCTGGTATTTAGATATTTACTGATTCCAAACTGTCTTTATGAAAACTGCAATTTAGAGAGCATAGAAGTTTAATTCAGTATTCCTTGGAAGACAAAAGTAGAGAAGCGTGGTATCATTTGCCTGATTTATTCTGCTCCTTTCTTCAAGAACACTGTATTTTATTCTCTTGAGAAGCCTTGTGTCTTTCAGAAAACCAGACCGTGAAGTTAACCAGGTATTGTCAATGAACCATCACCTTGCAACTGGAAATTAATTTGATGAGCTGATTCCTGGTGACACAGCTTTTAAGATACAGGTAATGCAAATGGATAATCTATATGCTTGTCAATAGTTTTGGAAAGCTTATTTGTCATCACCCCAAAGTTTAGAAGCAGGCCAGCTAAAGTTTTCTCATCAGTGAATGGCATTTTGCCAAACAGTGGCATGGTGTAAGGATTAAAACACTCCCAGATCCTGATCCTGATCCAGATTATAATAGTTTTAAAAGTCAGCAGCATTCAGTTTCATTATTTTGTTCAAAAACATTTAGATATTTGCAATTAATAAATCACAGTTTCTTGGAGCTACCAAAACCTACAACAGAGAACATAACTCATTACATACATTTTATGAGATTCAGATCTTGCTTTATATTTGTGGTTTTTTGTAGTCAGTGAAAAGAGGCAATTGGAAATTGTTTCTAATGGTCCTGACCTTGTCTTGATCTGTGCAGGGGTAAAGTGAAATGAAGACCTCTGTTCCTAAATGTTGTTTAGAAGAAGGTGTTTCCAAATGCAGAATCAATTGCTGCATCACCCTTTCACGGTAGTTAAATGATACTGTAAGAATCAAATACAGATGATGCTCTTTGTCCTTGAGATGTGACAGCTCCTTCAACTTCAGGTAACTTTATGGCTGCTCTAATGTGTACCTGAAGATATATTTGATTTAAATTACTTTAGAATAATGGGTCAGAAAGAGCACTTAAATGCCTTCCTCACTCAGCTGTCTCAGCTAGTTAATCGCAGCCAAGATTCCTGTGAGGAGGATTGATGCCTCACTTAAAAAGGAAGGAAAAGCAGGAAGATGTTTCTGCAAGGGGCCTAGTGTGAATTAAAAGTCTCAACTATAATCAGATCCAGTAAAAATGTTCTCCATGTTCAAAGATGTTTGGATCAAAGCGTTACTTTTCCCGGTGTTTCTGTCCAATCAATCATTGCTCATGTGATGCAAAACCTATATGTCATCACAAAATTCAATGACATCTTTTTCCTCTGAAATTTAGACCTCTTTTCCTAGATCTTACACTGGACAGCGACCTTTCTTTGAAGACATGAATGCTTTGCTTTGAACGTATCCTAGTGGGTTTTCTATTTGGTTTGAATTCTTTGGTTCTGTCTGGTTTGCTTTTTTTTCCCTGTGTGAAATCTGTAGGAATGCAAATGAAATGGGAACTATTGAGCAATGTATTGACTCTTCTCATATTCCTTCCAGCCAGGTGTCAGTCATTATACTTGAGTACAACATAAGTGTGTGTATGTGCACCGTTTCCACTGGATTCCATGGGTACCTTTTTATACCCTCAGTTATTATGCTCTTCTGCTGGCTGTGCTTTATCCAGAGCTTAAGTAAATTTAGGACTAAGCTTCAATTTTGCATTCAAAGAGACCCAAGTATAAAGTTATGACTAGCTTATTCAGACTAATTTTCAGTGGATACTCATATTCCCATTTTTAAATGCAAAAGAATAGATGAATAGTCACCTTCGGCTCCAGACTCCAGGTCTCTGTAGCTTCTTGTATAATTTATACTCAAGGGTACTTTGTACTCCTTGAAGAGCCAAGAAACTTCCAAGTGCAGTTAAACCGAGCCAGTTAAACACTGCCTTTCTGCTGGATGTCTCCCTCACCTCCTTGCACATCAAATGATTAATATCCTTTTACCCCACCTCTACTTTCTGCTTTTTTCTTGCCAGGTATTCCTAGTTCTTCATTCTCCTAATGTTTCCACATTAATGTTCTCTTCTTCTTTACCCAATCCTCCTGAAAATAAGCAATGGCTTGTTCCCTTTCTTTTTTTCATTCAGAATTATATTCTAATGATGGTGAATCTCGACATTAGTCAGACACTGAAAATTACATTATCTTATACTGATGAATAGTTTTTAATATGGGTAAGAAGAAAGATAAATCCTGGAAGACTTTCACCTTTGACAAATGCTATTTCAGGTAAGGAAGATGTTACATGAACCAACCATAGCCAATTCCCAAAACAGTTTACTTGAGAAAATTTCACAGCTGGGTGGAAAATGGAATCCCTGTCCTTTGGGAAATTTTACTGTTCGATATTTGTTTTGCAGCCAGCATATATCTCCTTGTTAACAGCCAAAGGCAAGACCATCCATTTAATGTATTTGTGGAGTTGATGGGTCAAGATGACGAGGACAGGAGATTACTTGATGCTCCCAAGGAAGAAAAGTATTTGGAGAACCATAATGCACTGATCCTAAATGTTCCAAACCCTTTCCTGGGGCTACAATACAACACTTAGGGTAGAAACCAAGCACTGCTTATTTTGCACCGAATGCATAGCTCTTTTTGTCCAGGTGGCAAGAGAGAAAGGCACAAAAATGATGCTCCTGCAGCAATTAGTAGTGGTCTCTAAGATGAAAAGGAGGTCCAAGTTTGCTTCTATACCCAACAGTTGCAGTAAAAATAAGAACCCTAACCCTTTACCATGCTCTGCCCCATATATCTTCTACTTTACCTTGTATGTCAGAACTAATGCTCCCTCCCCTACTCTTTTGGGAACACCAAAAGTTCAGTCTTTTCTCTGGGATCCCAGCCCAAATGAATAACACAGAGCTTACTTAAGGGTTTGTCCACATATCTAATGTTACTTTCCATGCACATCAATACCAGACTGGGACTGAAGACAGAAAAAGGAAACCTTACAGCACTAAAAGTTGTTAATTATCTATATAAGTATCAAAGACCCAGGTTTATTACTGGACATGTGAATGACTAGATAGCTTATGTAAATTTAATTTTGCATTTGTGTGAAAATAATTGGTTGGACATTTTCAGATCACACAACCCTAAGGGACCAATGCTAATCTCAAATGAATAATTTCCAGTGTGACAAATCTTTACTATCTTGTTGCTGTCATTACAAAAAACAGTTGCAAGAGAACTGTTCACTCATCACCTGAGATTCCCTTTTCTCTGAAAAATGTGCCAGGAGTTACTTCTATGGGTGTAATACATCCATCTAAATTTCTATAAAATGCAACTGATTGAAAAAGTATACTTAATTGAAAGAAATAATTTTAAACCAAGTGTCTATATGATGAAGTAATCTCTTCTCTGCTTCTGTATCTATTTCTTTCCAAAGACAACATTAAAAGAACCTATAACTTTTTCAGTTTTTATAAGTTTGACTATTTTTTTCCGCATGAGTCACAAACTGATTTGTCACGGAAACTTCAGGAAAACTTAAGAGGTCTTTAAGATGTGTGGTATTCCTAGAAACCAGTGCTCCAATGACAATACTGGTTCTGAGGAGTCCCAGGAAAAAACTTTCCACAAAATTCTGCAGACAGTACCATACCATGTTGTACAGACAAGTCATTTCTTAAGGACAGGGAGGAAGAGGTGTATATTGGAATACTTAGAAGAAATGCAGTAAGAATCATGGAGTAGAAGGATGAAAATTTCATTAAAATTAATGTTCTAACAATGTGATTCAGCAGAACTGAGATGAAGAAAATGTATTCTGCCTAACATAAGATAACAGCTGGTCTACCTGCTAGCCCTATTTTTTATGTACTTGCTGCCACTTAAGATGTCAACCACTTTGAAAGGTTGATGAAAATGACAGGGGAGAGAGACAAATGACACATAGCTTGGCAAGTCAGAATGCTATTCTAAAAGCTAGAATGGGCAGGACAGACTAGTGGAGAAAGAAAAGGTAAACACAACACAAAAAGAGGGAAAAAGAAATAAATTTCATTGTCCAAGAAATTACAGAGTCAAAAAATGTAACTTTGAGAAAAGAACTATATTTTTAAAGTACAGCTTACTCTCAAATTTCTGTTGTCTGCTAATTCAAAGCATTAGCTCATATTCTGGAGCTGCTCACCAAAAAAAAGAAAAATAAATAGAGAAATTTATTTTTAAAAATTTAAAGCTGAGATTCACTCCTTCTGTTTATTAAAGAAAACAGAGTTTATAAAAAGGAGGGCTGAAGGGATGGGCAAAAGTCCAGTAAAAGAAGGCGGAGATGCAAGAAAATTTTTCTATCATTAATGTTAATGAATTCCAGCATTGCCATTCTGGAGCTGGGTTGTTTATGTTTTAGGGGTTTCTTTGGTCGGTATTTCGGTTGGCTGGTCAATTGCAATATTTTGTGGGGGTTTCTTGTTTTTGTGGGGCAAAGGCTAACCTAAGGGTAAAGAATTTTATTTTTCTGTTTCTGCATTAAAGACTGTTTGAAATGGAACAGATAAAGGATACAAAGGACATTGTGAAAAAATAGTAATTGAAAGCTGACCAGAGTTTTACATAAGGCTACAGAGCTAAGAGCTTTCTGAGATAGCATGTTGTTGAAAAGACATGGAATTTTTGCTTCAGCTACAGACCAAGTATGAAGTTTAACAAGACAAAGTGCTGGATTCTGCACTTGGCACGGGGCAACACTGGATGTACATACACACTGGGAAATGAGATGCTGGAAAGCGGTGCTACAGGAAGGTACCTGGCGGTCCTGGCTGATGACAAGATGTATATGAGTCAGCAGGGCCTTGGCAGCCAGAAGAGCAACCCTGTGCTGGGGAGCATCAGGCACAGCATCACCAGCAGAGAAAGCGAGGGGATTGTCCTGCTCTGCTCTGCATTGGGGTGGCCTCACCTTGAGTGCTGGGGGCAGTTTTGGGTGCCATAATGTAAGAAAGATATTAAACTATTGGAGAGTATCCAAAGGAGGGCAACAAAGATGGTCAAGGGCCTTGGGTGGAAACCATATGAGGAGCAGATGAGGTCACTTGGTCTGTTCAGCCTGGAGGAGGCTGAGGGGAGACCTCATTGCAGTTACAACTTCCTCATGAGGGAAAGAGGAGGGGTAGACACTGATCTCTTCTCTGTGGTGACCAGTGATAGGACCTGAGGGAATGGCCTGAAGCTGAGTCACGGGAGGTTTAGTTTGGATATTAGAAAAAGGTTCTTCCTCCAAGGGTGGTTGGGCACTGGAACAGCTCCCCAGGGAAGTCGTCACAGCATCAGCCTGACAGAGTTCAAGAAGCATTTGGGCAATGCTCACATTGGGCACATGGTGTGACTTTTGGGGATGGTGCTGTGCAGGGCCAGGAGCTGGACTTCAATGATCCTTGTGGGTCCCTTTTATGTGCAACAAAATTGAAATCTTTAAATCAACCCATTCAATGACAGCTGTATATTTCCCAGAAAGACCTAAAGGAATGTGTTTTACATCCTACTTCATATGCTACTCTCTGATCACTGGAGACCAACTGAATACTGAATTACTTTGGATCAAATAAAACATTTTACCTTTGACCTCCATACAAGCTAAAATATACTGTACAAAGTAGAGTGGCACCAGAGAGCAAGGATCTAGCCGGGACATAAAGAACAAGTTTACTCTATTTTCCTAACTTTCACAGTATGGCACAAAAGCACAAAGGAGCAAATATCTTCATGGAGAGCTCACTAGAGTCCTTGGCAAGACTTCTCCTCCAGAAAATAGAAGCAGATGTGTTCACCCCATGATGCTATATAATTGCTCTGAAAGATACTATGAACAGAAAGTCTCCATATAAAATGTATTTTTGATGACCCACAACCACAGAGTAGAAAAAGTAGTTTGCCTAGGGATAGAGAATAAAATTCATGAAGACACCCAAGTGATTTAGAAGCAGAAGTTGGGCCCAGATTCCAAAACTGGAGTGTTTGTAAGCTCAAATCCTCAGGGGAACATAGGACTTAATATAGGATTCAGTAAACTCAGTGATGCCTCAACTAGATTTCTACCAGTATCTGAGCTAGTCAATTTAAAGTTGGCTCATCTGTGGTTGCAAGACTACCCTAAGTGTTATTGACTCAAATGCCTAATTAATTTATGAAAATGGGACTTGGGACTCTTAGCTGGCTTAGACCCTTTGGAAACGTCTTGGGTATGAATCAGCCTTACAAGGCCCAAAGTGTCTTTAACTACTATTGCCATCAGAGAGAAGTGGAAGTATCAGAAGAAAACCAGCAAAACACAAGTGTGAGAGTTAACAGAATGAAGAGAAAGAGGTTTTTTTTATGCAGCATAAAATTTATTTCTGTACAATGTTAAATTTTTAATAAAAGACAAGATTGATTTCATCATATATTTATCTACAGGTGGACTTGATGATCTTAAAGGTCTTTTCCAAGCTAAATGTTTCTATGATTTTATGACTCTATCTATAGATACAGTGATTATACATGGTGTTTTTATATTTCTATGCATATTGTATATGTCTACATACATTATATATGTCTACGTACATTATTGATACTGCTAAGTACGACATGACAAACCAAGTGGTTAATCAGGTATAACTCCAATGTACCTGTGCCAGGAACCCATGCATATAATGATTAATTGAATAAATACCACATATAGAGTAATCTCCCTTCAGAATACTCCCAGGAACCCTAGATAATGAATTGTTTATTCATCACATTTTGCTGTGTACATTGTCAAGTAAAAGAATTTTTTTCAAAATATGTCTGTACTATCAAAAGGTATCTGTTCTTGTACAGTTACTACATATTGTTTAGCCTTGTCAACAAAGAGATCAAATCAGAGAAATACAGTTGCTAATATAGAACCAACTTCATGAGAAACAATTAAATAACAGAGTATGTCGTGGTTGTCATGTTCTGAATACATAAGATTTTTCAGAGCAAGAATATTTATAGTTTGCTCCATTATTAACCTGTAGCAATCATATGTAAGGATCATTTTAAAAATTTTTCCATTTAATTTATGGCGAATACTATATCCTGAAGTTACTTCATCTGATCTATTGAAAGCATCACTTCAGCTTAATGATAAGAGTTTTCTATCATGGCAAGGCAAAGAACCTCTTGAGAAAGTCAACTCTCTTCTTTCGGAATTTCTTGACAAGCTTTAGTAAAACACAAGTTCTGAGTGATGCTTGGATCTCTTTTTCTAATTTGTATAACCACTTACCCAACAAGTTTTTGTTCTCAGCTGCTCCATCTTATATACTCTCCATCTGAAATTATTTCACAATATTTGGTGCAAAATATTTTGGTTTACTACTTGGATACCTGTAGAGTAACCCTTTTCTAGATTTTGAATTAACTTTCTGATCCTTAAAGCTGCATTGGCTTTATTAGTGAGGGACATAATAATGTATTATTTGGAATGGTGATTTCCCACAGTCTGCAGTAATGACTTCTGGTTTGCTTTTACTGAAGTAGGGACATATCTTTTAATTCTTTTATTTCAGTTTGGTATCTTTGAGACTGAAATGTACTTGCCTGGGCTCATTTAAGGTGAAGAGTCCCTTCAGTATTCACATTATTACTTTTGTCACTTTCTTCTTTTTAATCTGTCTTGCAAGGAACTCATATATTAATTTTTCTTTCAGTTAAAATGGCACAGGTCTGATAATGCCCTAATTACCTAAACTGTTATTTCTCCCTCTGGCCTCACAAACTGTATTAAATGATGTTTCTTTTGGGGGAGTCCAGCAATGACATTCTGAGTAATGCCTTAAGCAATGGATCTCAAACTGGATTTAGTATACATTGAGTAAGACGTGTGGTATAGCAAATTATTTATTACTGACTGTTGGACGTAAGTTTTGAGAATTAATATTTAAGGAATGGATAGTATGTTTATTATATTGAGGGTTGCAGAACATCAATTATATTTCTTTCCAGTAATGAAGTGGTATTTGTTTGACATAAGTTAATTATTTAGTCAGGTTTAAAAGAATAATTATATAATCTCTGTAAACAAGCTTTGTTAATTAAAACAAATAGATGGAAAGCTTCACACACACAAAAAAATTGATGGATTTTTATTTTTTAACTACCTCTTTCTTTCCTAAATATTTTACTACCAGAAATTTTGAATTTCATGACTTCTGCAAGGGACTCCAAATTAAGCTGTGTCAAAATATATTTTTATCCATAAATTTGTACCCAATACACTTTCAACAAGGGATATATTAGGTATCATAATTTCAAGATACAGTTCTTTGCAGGGTGTAGGTTTGGGTTTTTTTTATCTTCCACTGAAATAAATCTGAAATAAACTAATAAATAAAAAGTTTCATTTGTGTATGAATTTTTTAAGTATACACTTCAGAGAAAGTTTAATTCCAAAGTTATGGTTGCTTAGTAATTTCAAATGATGCACCAAAATACATCATATTGGTTGATAATTTTGTTTGCGGATATTTTTTTAGTAGTCTGACACTACACTTCAATTTTTCATAGATTTAAAATTTCCTGACTGTCTTTTATATCATCTCACTTTTACATGACAAGTCTTGCAAAAATATATTAAAGTATTTCACATAGATATTTAATGAGTGTTTCAAAAAATGTTAACTACTGGCAGTACAATGGAGCTGATTGTTCATCATCTTGCTCCTTCTGCACTCATTGGCCTTTGCAAAGAGAAGGTAAGCAAACATAAAACAAGGCAAAGTATTTTGTTACTCTACCCTACTGCTCATAGGTGTACTTAAAAGAGGAAATAAAAGTGACCCCAGTCACTACAGAATATATCTGTTTTCTTCTACTCCCTAGTCCTGGTTGCCAGATTGATCACATGAACTAATGTGTAATTTTAATTCTTGTAGTTCTGACAGGAAGAAGACTTCCAAAGTTTAATACTGTTTATATTCTTGAACTGATACACGTGTATGATATTAAATTGACCTGTTATTCTTCTGTTTTGATTGGGTAGCCAGTCCACTTCTTTTTCTATAAGTTACTATAATAAGGCTATAAACAATGCAGGAGTCAAGTGACCACCCAATCAAAGTATAAAATATTGAAAAGGTCAAAAGAGTGCAGCTAACTACTAAGATTCATTGAATATAGATTAGACATTAAACTCCTGATATCTCATTCCCTTGACTGAGTAGTAATGAGAATGGAAAATGGCAGAAAATTAATCCCTTCTCATTAAAAAGCTTGTAATGAGAATGTGGAACTTAGTAGTAATATAACCTATTCTCATTACAGTCTTCAGGAAAGGGTCTTAGTGGTCTTCTCAGATGTCATAGCAGTGATCTTTTTCTCCTTAATAAAATGGTACAGTAAATGTGGCTACATTACATACTACTCTTTTGCATAGGTTTTCTGAACTGCACAATTGCCCTAAAGTGACAAAACCTTTTTCATTCATTGACACTGGAATTTCTGCTGTACCTACACTTTATATTAATGTGAAGATACGTCTGTGTCAGATGTATTTTCAATGCTGCCTAAACCAGGTAGATGCCCACATCCTACTGAATTTCAATGTTGCTTGCATACCGAGGTTCCTTAGAGCATTTTGCAGTCTAGCTTGAGAGAAAATTAATAACCCAGTGATAATTATCCAAATAAATATATGCACACAGTGGCTAATGATTGCAGATTATCAGTGGGATAAATACCAGAATCAGGCTTACATACCTACACACAAACAAATTTCTGACAGAAAAGGACACATGTATATCTATTTTCCACATTAAATTCATCTGTGCTCATAACATATAATTTATCACAGTGAATTTTTCTGTGTCCTTGACTTTGAGGTGCTTCCAGACTTTTGCCTAATAGTATTTAGACTGTGAGACTAGGAAAAGTAAAATCAAGCAAAATAATCCAACTGAACAAAACTTTGAGTTCTGTGAAAAGGTACGTATAAAAGACCATATTTTGATAGAAGTATAAGTTAATGTTCATTTTTGTTCTCAGTAACTGAACACAAGTCAAGGAAAAAAGAGTAAATTTATTTCTGATACTGAAAAATGCATGTCAGAGCAGTCTGGTTATGAAATATGAGGAGGAAAACGTATATCACATAGTTTTTAATTAGGTTATCAGAATGACCTGTTTGCTACTCCATGAAAGTGATGGGATGCATTTGTTCTGATATGGAGAGCAATCCTTGCACACTGGCTCTGCATAGGAGTGCATCCTGGCAGATGGCCCCTCAACTCACATCTCCCGTTCTGGGATCCATGTAACAAGTCTGGTTATTTATCCAGTGAGGCTTCTCTATTGTGAATTTTACATGACCACATTGGGAATGAAACCAACCACAGTGCTCCTTTGCAACCTAGTAAATCCCTGATGCCGTGAGAAGGGGTTGTTGTAAAATGTGTAAGGTTGTAATGAACTAGAGAGAGAAGGTCTTCCGTAGGAGAAGAAATTCCCAACCCACTCATCTGCATACAGACACACTTGCAAATTCACACATATTCTACTAGATCTATAAAAACTCACATGCCAACCAAAGAAGCCAAACTGAAGGTCTTTCCATGCAAGCTCCAGCCCACTTTGTGCAGTGGGAAATGATGACATGCAACTCTGTGGCTGCTCCAAATACCCTTGACAGCTGAAGGTTGCAGAACTACCTGCAGGCAACCCAGGGAAAGCATCTGCAACACCACAGCAACCTGGCTTGTCTAAATTATGCTGGTGGAATCTCTGGTTCTTGAAACATTCTACAACCTGGAAAGTTGTACTAGTTTGAAAACAAACCAGTGGGAGGCACCAAGTCAGAATAACAATTTAATGGGGAAGTTAAAGAAAAGGAAAGAAAAAAACCTAAAAGAAAACACTGGTTCAAACTGACAGAGTCAAGATACAATCTGAGTCCCTGTTAGGCAGGGTGGTGGTAGCAGTCTGCTAGAATGGTGGCTGCAGTCCTCTGAAGTGGTGATCCTGTAGAAAAAAAGGATCTGCTGTTCCTCAGAAGGTCCAGTGGTGGCTGTGTAGCTCCTGTCCTCTGGAAATCCTGTGGAAAGGTGTTGTCTCTGGTGTTCAGAATGTCAGATTATATCCAGGATGGGATGCTTGGTTCCTCCCTCTGGGTGGAGCATCTCACAATGGGGTAATGAGTCATGAGGCCAAGTGTTGATTAGGCTCATTAACAGAAGATAGTCCGGAGGGAGTTATCTCTGAGTCATGCGGCAGGACAATGATGGGCCATTAACAGCAAGATAGTCTGGGGGGAGGAGGCAAGGAAACACTGCCCCACCTGATCTCAACACCTCATGAGGATGGGGATAGAATATACTGCAACCCAGGACAAAAGTATAAAAGGGCTCTTCCCTCACCTCTTCCATCTGATCTGTCTGTACAAGTGTGCAGAACAACTATCAACCTACGTGTATTTCCTTGAAGTGGTTGTTGAGTATGTACAATTATACACATGCTCATCTAGACATGCACATTCTTATGCATCCTCTCCAGGAATTCCGAATGGATTTGTTTTTCTCTTAAAATGATAATGAAAATGCCTTTGTTTTATTTGCCATTTTTTGCAAAGTTATTGCTGACTTCTACAAGCAATCTGCTCTTCCTAATTTTTAATGCTATTAATTTATTGAAGTTTTGTGTCAATTTCTTTAGCTAAATATTTTAAGATATGCCAGTTAATTTCATTCAGTATCTATAAAAAAATAACTTTGACATTTAGGTGTTACCTAGGATGAAAGAATTGCATTGCAGATCCAAAAAGGACCAGGTACACTGCAGATTTCTATTCACATTAAGGAATCCTGGAAGGAATACTGTCTCAATGAAGCCAAATTCTCTCCAGTGTCCTTGTGCAGCCTACAGAGACACACAGCTTAGAGCAGATCAGTGTCACTAGCAAACAATCAACCTCGTAGAATCAGCAAACCTACCAGCACCTAAGACCAACACCATAGATACTTAATATCTATAAAATTCCTAAGACTTTGCTGAAAAGACCCACTTACTTGCAGCAAATTTTTATCTCTATACCAAAAACTCACTAGCATAAAGATACGTGCTCTTTAGCAATCTACCAATTTCTTATCCCACAAAAATTTCATAGGTTTTGGTAAATGTCTATGGAATACTTTCCCAGATGCAAAATTTTATTTAATATTTTTCTTTTGAATTCCTGAGAATTAAACTGCAGATTTCACAGTATCCTCTGTAATGGGCCAATGTGATTTCTCAGCTTGTCTCCAAATACTCTCTTTCCAATATGTATTTTTAAATCATTCTTATTCCGTCCTTCTTTATGTAGAGTCTATGAGAATCCATCTATAGGACCAAAATTTTCCACATCATTTGATATCATGAGGTGCCCGCCAGAAGTGACTGTTTTCCAGATATGCTCATCTGTGCAGTCAAGGCCTTGGTGGAAGGGAGGAGAGAATAACTCTTTCCATTGTTTAATTTCCACTCCAATAATCACAAATAGTAGCCATCCTCTCTGAATCTTCAGTCTTTGCAGTATCTTACTCTTGCTTCACGAGGTATTTAATTTTTTGTTTTCTTCTGAATGACCCTATTCTTGAGAATTCAAGGTATCAAAATTTGCATGGACAATGGGGGCCATTAAAGATTTTCTTACTTTGTGAAAGTTTAGCATAACGGTTGTGCCCTTCACCCATTAACCCACTTGTGCAAAATCAATTAAACATCCTGACTCATGCGGCCAACAGCTCCAAAATTTTATTGTTGTTTGAAAAGTACAGATCCATAATTCAATGTCCTTTGCAACCATAGTTCCTGACCCAACTGTGTGAAATATTGACAGTGGTCAATAGAAGTACATTGCTTTTGAGTGATTGTGAAGCTTTAGAGCCTCCCTCCTGAATCACAATTGGACTATTTTTAGTATTAGTATAGGAGAAGTATTTTTAAGTACATTTACAAATCCAAAATTAATAGTTAAAATTTTAAAAAAAGTTCAATATCAAGTTAGAATCTATTAAATGGGAACGACTTCTGTGCAGCTGTTTGCAGAGATAGAACATATTTAAGACATACTGTGTTAGCAGATGCCCTAATGGCTAATACCATTGGGGGTGACTCAAAGAACACAGTGATGAAAAAATTCTTCTGGATACTTGAATTTGTGCTTCTTGGGAAGAGAAAAAAGAAAAGTTGGTAGACTGAAAAGAGTTTGTCACAAATTGCTTGATGACTTGTACTTATCCAGACTTTGACTATTGCATATTTCCATCCTTCTCCAATAAGGCATGCTTACCTCAGCAGACTGACTCAAGCAGGATTTAAGCAGGATTTATGCATGTGCTTAATTGTGGACAGAGTTAAAAACACCTTCATGAACACCAATAATTTTAAGCAAGAAAGTATATTTTGTTTTCAATTTGGGCCCAAAAATGAGAAGAACATACCTAAAATGCAGAGTCCAAAATGCAGTACAATCTCTTTTGTACCTGTAGTAGAACAAGGACGATGTCTGGATCTTCACCACCACCACCAAAGAAAACCTTTAACAGAGTTGATGAACAAAAATTAAATCCAAAAATATACCATGTGATTAAGTTACCCCATGTGCCTCGTCTGATAAAAAGTCTTAAACAAATGAACATTACTGAATTGATCTTCAAGTCAAACCTTTAAAAAGAATATGCTAAAATTCTATTTTTGGGACTGGTATAAACATACATTTATACCACTGCATATTGAAATAGAGTTTCTTGGAACTTTTTCTCATCAATTATCTCTTACAGATTAGTCTATGATGCATAGACACAAAAGCTGGTATTGTTATAAAAAAAAATTACTACTCCAGGAAACTGACCTTCTTGATAAAATCTAAACTATTTTCTCTCTTTTGTGAAAAAATGTCAAGAGTTAAGTGAACCTGATGTACTAAGGTGAGCAATTTGACAGGAGAAAAATAGGTGGGGGTGAAGAAAAAGGCAAACTGTGATTGTCCTGCTCCCCCACTTCTCTGATTGCTGACTAGAAACTATCCTTATAAAGGATAATGGAAAGTTACTCTCCAGTCTCAAAACTGGGACCTTTAGTTGAGTAAATTGTTGTATAACACAAATATATATTTCACTAAAATTAATTTTATGCCCTGTCACCACTAAATTGTTGTTGATTAAGCAAAACTTAGAATAAAGCATGTATTAAATGAGGAACCTTAGGCATTTGGCTAAAAACAGCATTAGCTTCTCGCAGGCTACTAATTCTTACTGTGAAAAAGGTCAGTACAATGACATTAGTAAAACAGCAATATTTCTCAGCCTCCTACTTTGTCTACCATGTATAAAATCAAGAAAATTGTACACCATTCTTTGGCCAGCATAAGAGCATGAACTGTGAAAGAAAGCTGGGTTGGAAAAAAAGATTAAAGTATTTGAAATGAATAAAAACAAAAACAAACAAACAAACAAAAATAAACAAACTTCTGGACAATCTTATTTCATCCTCAGGGTCAAATTATCCTGTCCAGGAATGAGCTGATCTGAAGAAAAAGTCTGAGCATGCCATGGATGACTTTGGATTCTACATGTTGACAAAGTGTCTACTTTCTAGTCTCTAGGACCTCTGGTATCATATTGTTTATTATCTGCCTACTTGTGGATCAAATAGAAAAGGTCACTTGCATTAGTCAAAAGGTCTGTAATGCTCTCAGGAGTCAGAAATGATCTGAAATTATATACTTGTTCTTTATAAAACTATTTCTTAATAGGCAGCAACACACGGTTGGAGCAGAATATCATTTAGATATTACTACTTTATATGCTATGCACAGTTACAATGCACTACCCTGCCAAATGATTTGGAAATTCTTACTGTAATTCTTTGAATTACAATAAACCACACACCTTCATGAGTGTGTGGTGCAGTCACTTGTCCTGAATATTTTAAAATGTGCTACATAATTTTAACTCGGCTTTCAAGTAATGCAGCTGTTCTAGCCATGCAAAGATAATTCTCTTAGAAAAAGTTTATTTGAGCTATACTACCACTCAGGTATCATTCAGAGACACCTTACAAATAGTCCATTGACTCTTCTCTAAGCTCTAGTTCCTGAGGCATCAGAACGAACCAGATGCAGACAGGTGATATTGGGGGCCTGGTGATAGAGACTTCATATCTTTGGATTTTCAAGTTTTCTCAAAATTTTTCATATGCACTCAGCAAATACTACATTCTCAAGTTTCTTGCCTGCTGTAAGTAAGATGTGGGTGATAACTTTTTGCTATTTACTCTCCTTAAACTGAGAACAATTGTTGTACACTGCCTCGTATGGGACAAGATGTGGGGTTATGGTCCCATCTGCTCTTCCACATGTGCAAGAGATGCCTGAAGGCCTGGACAATAGCCCAGAAGAGAATGTTAACACACTCCCTGTCACATATCTGGTTGATGCTTGGTCTTTGTGTCTTTTATTTCCATTGACTGATGGAAAGGTACATTACTAACCCTGCTTTGCTGGAAGGGCTGCATTATACACGTCAACCCAAGTATTAATGTTTTCTCTATATAAATAGAAAAAGTACATCTCTATTGCCTGCACCCCTGGAAGCATTCTTTGAGCAGAATTTGGAAATTTAGATTAAAGGAAAAAAATGTCGTACTAAAAAGCCAGCCTACAGCTAACAGCCTTGTCCTATGCCATGGGATTTTCTGAGACACAAAGTTCAATGACAATAGAATACAGTACTACAACATTTACAGTTTCTTTAGGGGGTTACTATGCATGATGTGAACAGGTCATCCAAAGAGACCTTTTCCACAGGAATTCTTTTATATTACTATTATTATTACTATTATTATTATTATTGTTATTACTGTGAATCTGTAATGATTGCTTTGCTGCTGTATTTTTCCCACTCTGACTCCCAGGTATAGAAATGACAAAACGCTTCAACAGATGAAAGGCTGTCCTTAAGTTATTTCCAGCTCAGTAAGAAGAGGCAAGTTCAAGACAACTCACAAGAAAGCCTATCTTTTAGCAATTTATAGCTGTATTGTGCACAGTCTGAATCTTCTGAGCAGGATCTTCGGGCCACTCTCCTTTTGTCCATTCTGAGTATATCTCCTTGCTCGTCATTCTTTTTTTGTCTTTTTTTCCCCTTTTCCAACTTTTTTCTTTAAACAAAGGTAGCTGCAGGCTGCTCCTCTAGTTTCACTAGGGCTTTAGACTTCAGTATTAGGTTGGGTCTGTGAACTCTCTGTTGTGTTAAAAACCATGAGACAAATCCTAGTTCCCTTACAGCCCATGAGAATTTTGCCTTTGACTTCAACAGGACATGATGATATAGAGATGCTTTGTGCAAAGATCCAGGAAAGGGGGACTTTCTTTTTCTCTCCATTTAACTCTTTGGCAGTTGATATTTTTGGTCTTTGGATATACAAGTTTGAAATAATAAAATTATATAACTCTATAGTGTTGACTCTCTCACATATGTTTATTAATCTACTCTGCTGATGGGGGTGAAGATCACTAGCTATACTTAACAAACATCAAAACTAAATGAAAGATGCATTTACCTAAGATCGTCATAGTGACTGCTAAAAGGAAAAGGAGATAAGATCAGGGTTTCTCATTTCAAGACCAGAAGCTTACCCTAAGGAACCAGAGTAGCAGCCTGAGAGAGGCATATTTACTGAAGGTTCTTTCATTGTGTTAATTTAGTTAGTGAAAAAAAATTTGGTAGCTTATGCTCTGAAACAGGAGTCAAACTACTACTTCTGTGTCCAACTCTCATAAAACATGTCTCATATTGCAGCAATCAAGGACTAAACATATCTAAATTTCACTCAAGTATCAGGTTCACAATTGAACTCAACAGGTCATAACTATCAATAATTTATCAGATGTAACTAATGCAGAAACCCCTTTAATATAGTCAGGCTTAAGTTTCTGCATGGATCAGAAGTGAGTCAATGGCTCAATTAAACTGAAGTGCCTAAATACCACAGCAATAAAATGCTGCTCTGATTAATCCTGTGTCTAGTGGAAGCTCAGAATTTTGAAAACTGAAGGCTTGCTACTGTAAGGGACCCCCAAAATTTGAATATTTGTAGATTCATCAACATCAGAAGTGCTGCTGCAGGTGCTAGAACTGACTATCCACTAGCTAACCAGTACTAGCTAACACGGTTCTGTAAACACTAACCAGTTCTGTAAACACACTAATAAACCCTAACAGCAAGTATATATTGCATCTTTCTGAGCAATGAGCACCATGTCTCTGCTCAGAGCTGCCTTGTACTGTTGTCAGCTTTCCACTTATCTGTCCTCTACCTTACCCTCTGTTTTGAAAAAAATCAGTTGAAGATGCTCAAAGTTATGGTTTTCCAGTCCAGTATTGCAGAGCAAAAGAGGAGATCACATTTTAAATGCACACAAAGTTTTGAGAGAATTCTGTTCCTTGTGCAGTTTCTATGCCACTCCAGAAGGGCTTCAGGGAAAAAAAAAAAAGGTAAGCATATTACTTCTGGTTTATTTTTATTGAGTTTATATCCAGTGAATGATACCAGCATGGTTTTCATTGGTTTCTATGAATTTTGTAGTAGAGAAAAGTTCATGCATTTGGGAGCATAAGATAAGCATTGACAGAAGTACAGAAGAGTATGTGACAGTGTGGTTACGATGTTAAAAACCGTAATTTACGGTATTGATTGACTGTTGCCGTGACTCACCACAGCTATGCTGGCTGCACACAGTGTGCAGCTGCCAGTATCACACCATCTTTTGTTCCTATGAGTACCTAGCCTTAATGCAATACTGTACTGAGATGTTAGGAAAAGAACAGTAAGCACACATATATTAGGAATACAGGTAGAGATTTTACAGAGAGGGTGAGCCAGTGGGTCAGATTTTGCCATTGGCTATTCACCTGTAACAACCACAGTGAGTGAAGAAACTGCAGAGCTGAGGTTATGAATCTCATAATAATCATGGTTTGGCTTGCTTATCTGTACATACCATTTTATATTGCTGCTACACTTTCAGCCTGCACATTTCCAACTATAAAAAATAAGCCTGACTGAAAAAAGTTAATTTCTTAAATCCTCATGTGAGCATGTAAATGTGGGTCCTGTCTTACATACCTGTGAAGGAAATGCAGTCCTCACTTATTTAAATAAGACATTAGGATGCTTACTTGTTGGGGTCCCTCCCCTTCCATGGAGCCCTGGGAGATGGGCCCTGGGGGGGAGACACGGGGTTTCCCTGCCCCTGGTCAGTCTCATTCCCCATTGGTTGGTTTGTGTTCCTTGGTGTGGCCAAGGGCCCTGGGGTCCCATGACTGCGGGGTTCCTGAGCTGAGCCCCGGCCATGCGGCTGGAGAAATAAACATCTCTGAAACATCTACCACGAAGCTGTCCATATATACTTCGCTTTCCATGGGACTCCTGGTTCGAAATATACTTGTTGCAGTAATCCCCGCTGCAACAAACTGGTGGAGGAATGCGAGCAAGATACCGATCCCTGAGGAAGATTCGTGAGTAAAATAACCACTCTAGACCTCTCCCTTCTCATCTTGGTTTGGATATTCTCTCTGGACTATGGAAGAATCATGGGAAATGGGGCTCTCTGAGCCACAGAAAGAAATGTACCTAGAAGTTAAAGGAATCCTGGAACAACAAAACAAAAAAGTAATGCAACCGGGAGATCTAGAACATTTCTTCACCTGGCTTTTCAAAAGGTTCTCCTGTATTTCTCAAGACTTACTTTTTGATATCGAACCTCCTGTATCTTGTGAGGGGTGTTTCTGGGATGAGATCTGGGATAAAGTATGGGATCAAAGAGAAGCTTTCCGTGCATACCTTATAATCAGGGAAGCTCTTGAGGAGCATTTATATGGTCCCATTACCCCTAAAGCAGAGGATCATACTAATCCCATGGCCGAGCCCGTGCGGCCGCCATCCCAGGAACACATGACTGCAGCCATGCCGGTGGAGGTGCCTGTGCTGGATGCGCCCGGCCCCCTCGGGAGCGCGCGCCTTATCGCGGACCCCATCCCTGTCTCGGGGTCCCCGGCCACGCGGCCGCGAGTGAGGGAGCGCTGCCGCAGGCGCCGCGGGTGCCGTGGGCCACGAGCAGCCAGGAACCAGCATCGGCGTGGCAGGCAGCTCTGAGCACACGGCTCGGAGAGCCCTGCGGAGGGAGAAGCGGCGGTTTCCACAGCGACACGAGAAGCCGCGCAGTGCAGCGCCGAGCCGGAACGGGGCCGCACCCAAAGCAGCGTGGAGTTTGTGGAGCGGAACCACTCACAGGGCACGGAGCCAGCGGCGATGGCAACGCGGGGCCGCGCAGAGCCCAGACACGCCGGAGCAGCGCCGCTCGGAGAGCGCGGAGCAGCCGCAACGCGGGGGCCCGGCCGAGACGTCGGAGTCGGCGAGGCGGCGGCCACGCGGGACCAGCAGCCACGACGAACACGCAAGCATGTGATAGGAGGAGTTGTAGCCATGAAAGTCACAGGAACTGTGAAATGGTACAGTGTAAAAAACAACTATGGATTTATAACACGAGATGATACAGGGGGAGATCTATTCATTCATAGAACTGCCATTAAAAGGAATAACCCTAAAAATTACCTGCAAAGTGTAGGAGATGGAGAAGTTATACAATTTGATATAGTGCAAGGAAAGAAGGGTTTACAAGCAGCAAATGTTACTGGGCCTGGAGATATTCCAGTCAAAGGCAGCCATCATGCACAAAATTATAAACCATATCCATCCCAGCAATTTCCCTACCCACAGCCTACTTCCCCCTTTTACCCTATACCCAATATGAACCCCTTCCTAAGTTTACCCTATCCCCAGTTTATTCTTAATCCGTTTTTCACCCCATGGCTTCCCTATACAATTCCCTTTCCCTACAATTCCTCTCCAATGCCGAGGGGGGGATGAAAAGGGGGAGGGAAGAAATTCAACCCTCTCCTGCCTCAGTTTCCCCACAAAGCATGCCCGGAGGGTTCTGTCTCCCTTCTGTCAGCCCTAAGATGTTCCAGAGAATCTGTTTGGACATTTAAAGACTCAGGAGGGTGGCTTGTTTTGTCTTGAAACTGTTCTTGTTATGTTTATCCAGTTGTTTTCATTCTCCTTTTATTAAAATAAAATGGGTGAGATGTTGGGGTCCCTCCCCTGCCATGGAGCCCTGGGAGACTGGCCCTGGGGGAGACACGGGGTTTCCCTGCCCCTGGTCACCTTTGTTTCCCATTGGTTGGTTTGTGTTCCCCGGGGTGGCCAAGGACCCTGGGGTCCCGGGACTGCGGGGTTCCTGAGCTGAGCCCCGGCCATGCGGCTGGAGAAATAAACATCTCTGAAACATCTACCACGAATCTGTCCATATATACTTCTTTTCCTCGGGACTCCTGGTTTGAAATATACTTGTTGCAGTAATCCCCGCTGTAACACTTACTGAAAAAAAAGCTGTGACAAACAACCTAGGAAGAAATATTGATATGTTCTTAGATGTAATCGTACAATCCCTCTACAAGTCTTAAGTTCCTCCTGGTTTGCCCTGGTGGATGACAACTTCATGTTCTTGAAATCATAAGACACTGCATACCCCCATGGTGGGCAGACTCTATTTTACAGCATAACAAAGAACAAGGACAGACCAGGTGTAACACACAATGCAGGCTCCTTTGCAATGCTGCAGATTCCCTCTGACTTTGGAGAAAATGAAACAGTATGGCAGGTGTGTATAAGTCCCCTACACTTCAGGCACCGATGGAGGAAAACTGAAGGAGCACCTAGGAGAGACTGGAATACTAAAATTCTTGTACTTTAGTCAATAAACATATATTTACATTTGTTTGGTCTCCAAATTCTGCTTGAGTAAGATTAGTAACAAGATTGCAATCAAAAATCTTAATGGTTGATTGAACTTCAATTTCACTCAGAGAAAGTCAAGATAAGTTATAGCATGAAAGTGCTTTATTGACTCTGTAATGGACAAAGATCAGACTGTCCATGCTAAGTAAGAATGACTAAGAAAATATTTCTGATGTTGTGGATCTCCAAAGTAATAAAGAATTGCCTCCAGACTTACAAGAGAACAAATTGTCTTGCAACAAGTTGTCATGATTCCTGCCTTCCTTTTTTAAGAAACAACTTGGGGTGGAGGTTGAAAAAAAGACACAGCCGTAAAATAAGTCTCTTGTGCAGATTTTTGCAGCTTTCCTTCCATAGCAAAGTTAAAACAACTTAATTACATTAACAAGTACATACCACTACAATATATGTTATATTCTTATGTTAAGTGCATTTTTGTAGTTCAAGGGAAATAATCAAGACTTATCCATGGTACCTTCAGTGCAACCATCGTATAAATCATCATGGCTTCTCTGAGCCTTCAACAGAAGAGTTCTGGCACTTGGCTGAGTTTGAATCACCAACAAGAAGAAGCTGTTTAGGACTTGTAGGAACCCAGAGTGCAGAGAATGTTTCTCTGCCTGTTTTGAAGAATTTTACCCCCTGAACAACACTGTTTTTGACCTCCGTCCTTGGAAAAAACTGCCTACTTTTAGAGAAGAACTAGAAGCTACACTAGTGTAAATTAGGTGATAGACTACTATGTAAGATTGTCTCAGGGTGAAAAATTTAGAGATTTTGGGTTTGTTAATGTAGTAAATAGATAAAAGCAAAAAACATCAAAATGGAGGATTGTTGTTGTTCTCCAAACCTTCTTCTTCTTCTACTACTACTCCACATTCTGCAGTAAAAGTAGTTTGGCATGATTGGACAAAGAATTCCGCAGTTCCTGGCTGTGCTACTAAATAATTGGCAGAAAAGTAAAAATAATGTACATTTTTAGTAACGATTGGTTAATTTACCTTTAAAAAGGCCATGTAATCTTGATAATTCGGCTTTCTCCTGCATTCTCTGCTCTGTGCTATGTCTGGATCACACTAGTGACTCTTTTTCTTTGATAAGACTTAATAAACAACTATCAAGAAGCAGCGAAGGCTGAGAGTCCCATTTGTCTCTTGAACTCCCAGCAAGGACTTTAAAAATCTCTCCCACCAGGAGAGGTATAACTATGGCATGATCAGTGTCAAGGACTCAAGTATGAGAAATAAAGACAGGCATGTACCATAAGCAGGTGAGCAAATGAGAAAGAAACACTGAAAGTATTAAGTAACTTGTTCAGTTTTGAAATCTCAAGTCTACAGCTACTTTTGCTTTACTTTAATGGGAGAGAGTTCTGCTTGTGTGTCTGACTGCAAAATCAACAATTCTTTAGTCCTATTTCCCATGAAGGAATTGAGCATGACAGTCAAATATTTGGAGGTGTGGAGGCAAAATATCAAAACTGAATACACATTTCTGAGTATAACTTTTGTGTATTTCTAAAGACAAGCAGTCATGATTTTTGTACACAAAGGTGGCAGGTTGGAGTATATACTCTATATTGTGAAGACATCATAGTTACAGGGTTTTCTAAAATAATAATTAAACTCTTAAAGTAAATGGAATAAATTAGGTGACAGAATGGAAGGTATCAGCACCAGGTTATTTTGGAACACTGGTTGGTGTAAAATAAAAATAAAATTTAAAAAATCCCCAATTTGAAAATGTTTGGACTTTGTGATGAAACCATCACAGACGTTTTTCCTGGCCACTCAATGCAAGTCTGAACCTAGACTTTCAAAGTAAACAGAGTCCTGATATCTGCCTCTTGCATTATCTCCTTCACAGTCCTTTATTCCATCCCTCTGAGGATGAATATTTTCAGGCTTTGTCTTATTCCCACTATGTGAAGAGCTTTGTGGAACAGCTTTTCAAGTAACATTTCAAAGAACAGAGCTCTAATGATTTCATTAACATAATGTCTGTTCACAGATTTAACTGTAACTGAGCCAATGCATTGCCATTGCAGTGAGGTTTAACAGAATTCATTAAACCTGTATGTGTTCATTTATTACTCCTTAACTTAAATTTTAATGTAAGAAATGCACAGGATATTAATTTACTTACAAATTTGACAATTTTCATATGTAAACATTTTCAGAAGGATTGTATATATGTATTTTTTTAGAAAAACAGTCTTTAAAGAGAATTGGTTGGTACTGCACATTTTTCATAATAACATATGAAAATCTAATGAAAATGAGGAAGATGATTGGCAAAATTACCTTTATTTTCTGTATCAAGTCTGTAGAGTGAATAGCTAAGAATTATGCTCTCTTCTATTTTATTAACAAGTACAGTTTAGTCATTCGTTTATTTATTTTATGACTAATAACTAGGATGATTAAATAAAAAGAAAAAAAACAAAGAAAAATTCATTACATTTTAAAAAAGGCATCACTACTTTCTTACTGAAACTGGACTTCACTTGCGGTAGAAATCATACCAAAGGTGGCAAAGAAACCCATTTTTGTTATTGCAGTTGTTCTAACTAGAGAGTAGATAAGAACTTCAATTGAAGGCTTTAAATTGCTTCAGATGCTTTTTGCATTATAATTGCTTACATAAGTGGCTGGTAGAAGCATTACCTTAATTCTGCGCTCCTTTTTTTACCCCTACACATTTCTAAATCGTACCAGTTTCTAGTAATCATTCCTTCACAAATACTCATATCAAGATCTTTAGAAAAGTACTAAAACCAACCTTGAACACATAAGAGGGTTAGCTAGCATCCGGGTAGCCCCTGGTAGCATGGTAGTTCAAGCCCCATGTGGCTTTCTTTCTGTAAAGTCAAAACACACTACCTGGTATCTGATTTAACATGGCGTAAAGACCAATCTTCCCATTTTTAATATTTTTAATGATTTTCTAAAGCCTTCCATTGTATGCCACAAGGAGGTTGGTTTTTTTTTTTTCTAATTTTGGCAAATATTCTCTGAACTTTACATTGTTCCAATGGATCAATGGACCCACCCACAGCCACCAGCACCCTGCAGCAGCTGCTGTGTGTCAGCCTCCTTCAGCTGCTGGCTGTAATGCACTACCTCTTGCTGTGCAATATCCTTGCTGAGCAGGTCAGGAACATGCTGAAAGGGTCTTGTGTCCTTTTGATGGTAGTGCACACTGCAGCAGTTTAATGGTTTTTGCTATCCTCTTACTACACCATCTCTTAATCCATAAATGTCCACTCTAACTCTTTCCCTTCTGCAGTCATTTAGGACTCCTTTTTCCACAAAATCCTGCTCATGCAGAACTTTGTGAAAAAAAGGGATCTCAACAAAAATCTCCTTTGAATCAATCTAGTTGAAAAAGGTTCTTGAAAAAACTCATTTTCCCCTTTTTACCTGATTTCTTTCTGAAGCTCACTTTATAATTGCTTCTCACAATAAGGTATTATTTTTCTCTTTAGAGCTCAGAATCAAATTTTTTTCTCATTCACACATGGGATAGATTTATGTTAAAACTAGCTAAAGAACTTTTCAAAATTTCAACTGGGCTTAAAATGAACTTTATCAATTTGGCCCCTACATTTCCCACATCTTTTCATCACAATTTTACAGGTTCCTTTTTTATGTTCCTTCATATTCAAGATATTTGCAATAGTCATGTGGTCTTGTTTGCAGGGTATCATGGCTGAATGGAGCTAATACTGTTCAATCTGTGCAATGAGAATCTCAGCAACTAGAGAAGAAAGTAGAAATCATCATCAGTTTCTCATAGTGTAGCATCTCATTGCAAACTACTCATGCCTTTACAGTAGGAAAATACTTTTCTGAAAATTCCAGATAGAATCTTGACATCCTCATTATTCTAAATGTCACAAATCCTAGTGGCTTATGTAGACAAATGCTGTCCTGCTTCTAATGCTTGTGGTCCTCCTGCTATTGCTACCATGAGCATTTCTGGGAGGTCGTGTATCCTGCAGCTTAGGAAAACAGTTCTGCCAAGTCTACAAGATGGCCACTGATGCTCAAAGTCCTCAGGGCTGAGACCCCTCAGTCATGCTTTGTCCAAACTTGGTTTTTGCCTCCTGGACCTTTGTTTTGGCACACTTAGCTGCAACAGCAATTTCTCCAATGAGCAGAATGCAGGAGAGAGTGGGGATGGGGTGGAGAGGTTGACAATGAAGACACCAGAGTTAGAAACAGCTCACTAAAGGGCAGATAAAGAAATGCAACCATGGGAGCTGGGTAAAACATATCTAAAGGTAACAAAGAGGACAGCAAACAAGTACTGAACATATCTAACCCACACTGTATACAGGAAATTTCAATGTGACATGGACTTGCAGACCAAGGAAGACAAGGGTGTAAAGCACTTTAGAGAACATACAAATTAGCCCCATGTGGACACTATAGTGAGGAAAAGGATGCCATTTTGATCGATTTCACACTTTTTTCTGAAGAAAAAAATAAATCAACATCATCACTGTCCTCCTGGTGAACAGTCTGGTACCCTGTCAGAGCCTGCTAAATAAATCCCCCTTCCACCTCCAGCCAGACTAAAGTTGCTCACCTTAGGATTCAGAGGGTTCTGTATGGATAACTGTAGACCAGAGAAATGAAATAGATGCTCAAAAAAGTGCATATAAAATTTTTAATTGTATTGTACTTATTTATTGTTGTTAAGCCTTTTTCTGTAATAGTTTCTTTATTTTTTTCTCTTTTTCTTTCCATAAACTAATTAGATCTTTACAAACATTTAATTAATTAGGCTTTTAAGATTTCAATTTCACTAAAAATAAATTCTTAGCTTTGCATGTAAAGTGTGTTTCTGTTTTGTCAATACAATATTTTGAGTATAATGGGCTATCTGATTAAAGTAGAAATATTCAACCAGAGAGTTATATCTGAACTACTCACCTTAAGCTTCCTTTAGAAGCAATAAAAATCTATCCATGATCAATGAAGTCAAAGACATAATTAATCTTAAAGCAAATATTTAAATTATATTCTGTTTCCAGTGATTATAAAGGGGTTTTCATATTGTAGCTTTGACAAAACATTTACACTGAGGTCTTCTGAAGTTAAAGATGAGTTTCATTGTGTTTATTGTGTTTAGTACATGAAAGTTATCACAGCTTTTGTTTGTATATCGTGTCAGAAGCTTTTACTTCAGTTCACATTCAGCCCAACAAAAAGAGTATAGCTTTGAAGTTACTAATACCATGTTGCAGGGATTGAAGTAATCACACTGCTTCAGTATTTTGATCAGTAGCCAAAAGAAAAAAAAAAAAACAAACCAACCCACTGTGAGCCTTTATCTGCCATATACACCACCACAGTCTCTGGAAGCCGTGTACCCATATAAGTAAACCTGGCAAGGCTGATCTTTTCCATGTTCATGACACCCTTTTCTCTCAAACTTTCCTGCAGTCATTTAATTCTTACAAGAGCATGTCTCAGAAAGTTAAATCATCAAGTGTAATCAGAGTATGATTGTTTACTGTGATGCTATGGGAATATTTAGTAGGAAAAGGTCTGCTCTAATGTTCAGTATAACACAGCAGGAAAGGAAGATGGTCACCCAATCTGATATTATCTGTGCCCTTTTCCAGCCTCCTTAGCAGCAGAGCTATGAAGCAGTCTTATGGTCTCCCCATTCAAAAAACACACAAAAAATTATCATTCAATTGAGTGTGACACTTCTCATCTCTCAAGATTTTATTTCAGTAAGCGAGGTTTTCAAACCCCAAAGATAAATAACAAACTGCAATTTCAAAGTTAAAAGTAAATGTGTAATATACCAAATATTTACAAAAAGATAATTGGTAATTCTACTCAGCTGTCCCTTCAAGAAGTAAATTAATCTGGATCCCGTACATACTAAAGCAATCAGCATCCTTTCCAAACAGGACCAACAAGAGAACACTGCAATTACTAAGCGTGGGCACAGCCTTGATTTATAATGAACCATGAAGTAAAATACCTTATATACATGAACAAAAACCATAAAGATCAAATCTTGAAGTGATTTGATCTTTAAATTTCCTTGTGATGCTTCTGAACAAGTGACTCAGGCCTTTGACTGAAAAACTTTTCATATACAAAGGACTTTTTCCTTACTTTCACTGCCTTGGTTTAAGTAACCAATAAGTGTTCCTTGCTTTTCATTAGCTAATGAAAAACTAATATAAAAATATTGGTGAGAAGTACTTTGAAACTGCTTATAAGTTGGAAATATCTAGCCTTATATGTATTTTATTATCAATTTGTTGCACCAAGTTATAGAGGGTGTTTTATTTCTACTGGTTAATTAGACTAAAAATCTTCTATGGGCAAAAGGAACATACCCAAGAATTATATTGTTAGTCTGATTAAATCTTAACACAATAACCACAGAATTATTAATACTGTCCTTATAGTGATCCTAATTCTGATAATTCGAGGTAAATACTGTTTCAGTCATACACGCACACAATGCCTACCTCCTTTCTTTGCCATTCTGCTGACCTTCCATACCCACTTTAGCTCCAGAGTTAAATGATGGCTTCAGCTGGAGCAAGATGACAAAATGTCCTGTGTCCTGTGCTGGGAGGAGTATGACACTGACACTGATGATTTTGTCTCCTTCATCATAGGGTCCACTTGGGACAATTGTTATATATTTACTAATATGCTCTGCACTGTGTTTTTTTCTTCTACAGCTCCCTTTTACATCCAAATTTTTTATATATGGTAGTGTGTTTATATTATTTCCTTTAGTTACCCCTGAAGTTGTGCTGGTTCCCAAGGTGACCTTTCTTGGATATGTGGTAATCATCTGAATGGAGCTGTTACAGCCGAGTCTCCCCCTCTTACCCTCCTCTGCCCCCCTTACCAAGTCCTGCCCATACTTCTCTACATAGCATTTTTACCCAGGATCATGAGTAGCTCATTTGCACAGAAAAACTGCTTATTATTACAACCTCTATGCTATACGTCCATAAATATGTATTAAAAGTATGTATGTTTGTGTGTTTTAGTAACATATATACACCATAGGGTTCTACAGAAGTTTAAGTATAGGAGGTAGGAGTCCCCCAGTCATTAGATAATTATTTTTAGATACACAAACTAAAACATGGATCCAGAAAGGCCCAGAGATGTCCCAATATAGTCCAACAAACACTGAATCATGCAATATGAGGTTAATGTGGTCTGTTATTTTCAATGGCAGCAACACATTTACTGCACTACAAGGTTATAAATTATTCTAAAACAAAACTAAAAATTAGTTAGGGGGATATAATTTCAAAGAATTATCTTGGGCAGTATTGAGGCCATGTTAGAAAGAAAGACCATTTATGGAGTTATAAAGTATAGCTTTCCAGTAAGAAAAAGAAGATCTGTGCATGAATAAGTAAAGATCAATATTCTAAGCAAACTCTCACTGATAAAAGAGTTGGGCTTGTATGAGACAGGGTGGAAAACCATGAGGTTGTAGACATGGAACACTGGTACTTTCTGTTGATGAAGAGGATAGCATAAATTCCTTCTTCATGCCACCAGGCACAGAACAAAACAGAACAGGGCTCATTCAAAGGAAGATGTTAGCGTTACATATATATATATATATATATATATATATAACCACATAAAATTTTCATAATTAAGGATGGGAAGCAAAGTAAATTGCCTGAGAAGGTTGTAAAGTGCCATTTCTGAATAGAGAAGCAGTCCAGAATAAGCTGGGGAAACATAATTAGATAACAACATATCACAGTACTCCTTGGACATAGATGCTGGAGTTAGCAGTCTTTAGGAATCCTTCTAGTTTTTCTCTCAGATTCAGGAAAGAAAATAATTAAATTGTTGGCACCCACCAACATTCGGTATTCCACTGTAAAAGACTACTAAGACTTTGGTTAGTATTTGTTGCAGCGGGGATTACTGCAACAAGTATATTTCAAACCAGGAGTCCCATGGAAAGCGAAGTATATATGGACAGATTCGTGGTAGATGTTTCAGAGATGTTTATTTCTCCAGCCGCATGGCCGGGGCTCAGCTCAGGAACTCCGCAGTCATGGGACCCGAGGGTCCTTGGCCACCCCGGGGAACACAAACCAACCAATGGGGAATGAGACTGACCAGGGGCAGGGAGACCCCGTGCCTCCCCCCCAGGGCCCCTCTCCCAGGGCTCCATGGCAGGGGGAGGGACCCCAAGTATTGCTTATTTCCTCTGATATATTGACCTAAAGTGGTGATGGTTCTTGCTGTTTTTAGTCGTGAAGAGCTTAAGTAGTGACAGCACAAAAGTGCTATACTCATTGTGGTTTTTCACTACAGCTCTGCATAATCACCATATGCCCAGTTCTTATCTCACCAGCAGTGCTTTAGTTCTAGTAATGGGACTGATTCCAAAGTATATACTCTTGGCACTCTGTAAGCAGATCCTGTGATTTTAAGCATACATGGAGATTCAATCTGCTCTGAAATAAAATTCACATTATTTTGCCAGCATTTTTTTTTTTTATGAGAACATATCGTTGCAAAGCTTATGAATCTTAGAATTTCATCCATACAAGCATGTATGCAACTGTGAAACAAACATTTACTGGACAGATATCCAAAGGGCTTGTGTCTTTATATGAATTCTTGAAAAGATGTTGAGTGGAATGACATTTTCCAGAGAATTATTGCATTCAAAACATAATTAAGTCACAAATAAATACAAGGCTCATTTTTTTCCAGTCAAATTGATACTAACAGAACTACCATACATAAATACACATACGAACATCTGCTTATGCCAGGCAGGAACAAATGTCTACTCTTCACTCTGAAAAATCAATCTAGAAAATCTAAGGCTAAAAAATTAAGCTAAAGCATATCATCTTACATGTTAGTGTTATGACAAAATATGATGAATCATAGTATGCTTCTGAACTTTCAGAGTACTTGGGGGGTTTATGTATGTCACATCGTTAAAAAATCAAATTTGTACTCCAAATATAATTTCAAGTGCACCATTAGTATATAAAACTCTCCTTCTTTCGTAATCAATTGCTTTCTTAAGAAGAAGAAAAGTTCAGTGGTTAGAAATGCTTACCCCAGGCAGAGGGTGGTTTGGTGGTTAGCTGCTGACAATGTTTGTTGAAGCACTTACTATATTACTTCAGGGTTTGAGTGTGATCTTCTCCTTCATGGAAAAGCTGGGTGTGTTAATATACCCTGCAGTGATGTTAAAAGGTTTAAAGTGGTAATGCTGTCAAACTACTTACGTACTTGAATGTCACCACATTCAAAGCTTTAAAGCACAGTTACAGCTTGAGAAATGGTTATAAAACCCCCATATTCCTACACAGTAGATCTATTCCCCATATGCACATGATGTATATCTGCTTATTTTACTGAATGAAATGAAGGTTTTGTTATGTTTGCACTGCGAAACCAAGACAGCTCTGAAAGATTGCACAGGATTTCACTCTGGCTCATATATCACCATCAAATTTGACAGATGAATTCCAGCTGCAGAATATTTATTACTGATGATGATGTAGAAGAGAGGAAGAACAGATTCCTAGTTTAATTTGCCCAGTAGGCAGTTATTAAAATTAATCTTTTGACTCTCTCTCTCACACACACAACCCCCAAACAAATAAAAATAAGTAAAACCCCAAAAAACCAAAAAAGCAATCAGGCAATCATTACAAGACAGTGGAGAATATTTTCTAATATAGAAAATATAGAATAGACCCACTAATTTTGGTCTTGAATGTCATATTTATGCAGAAGAACAAAATTGGGGAGCTCAAGTCCTCTGACAGTCAGTGACAAAAGGTAGTTGTCTGTCTCAGAGAAATAGGGAATATGTGCATTTTGTAAATGTGAGATTTTGAGTTAGATATTTATAACAACCTAAAATGTAGGATGTGAATTTATACCAATGTTACTCTCCATCACTTTAACAGTCTTTTTCTGAAGTAACAACACTCTTATGAATGTATATGGGGGAACTTTCTTAAGCATAACCTTCTTTACCAAGAGGACTGACACTTTTTCTCTATACTCCATGGCATTAGTTTCTGAAGCTTTTTTTTTAGGCAGTAGCACATATTATTTCAATAACTAACTATCTACTTACCTACCTACCCATAATTTGCAATTCCTTCCTAGAAACTGTAGCAGGAAAAATCACTCTGCCAAAATAGTTTTACTGGAGTTAAGATTGTTTACTGCTGTTGCCTGTTTATTCCTGCATGGTTAACACCATGACCAGCTAAAGGGAGATAAAGGATATGGATGCTGTGCATGTCACCTGCAGCTATTTCTGAAACTCTGGGCAATGCTGTTCAATGCAAGTTTCAATACATGTTTGTGTAGGTCCCTCAAATCTGGGACCTTGATGTACCACTGGCTTTTGTTCATTTTTGAAGTAAAACCCCGAATTTTATACCTCTGTGCCTTAAAAAGAATGGTGATATATTTCATTATCAGGAACCATGGCAAATCAGTAGCTCACTGTAGAAAAAAACCCCTTAAGTTATATGTATATAGTCTGCTTTTCAACTCTCCTTAATGTGACAAAGTGCAGCAAGTTTTTCTTGGACTGATGCAATCCACAGCTGAGACCCAAGGACTTTGTTCTTCCAGCTACTTCATTTCTAACCAGTACCACTAAATGTGATATGAAATGAGATTAGATAAGAAAGCTACATAAGGCAATGACTCTTCCTTTTCTCTTTTTAGTCAGAAAAGAGAGACACTTGCTCAATATAAGCTTCCCTCTTAAGAACTTATGTGTCAAATTTCAAGCTCAAAAGAAATAAAGCATACGAAAAAAGACTGTAGAAAACAAACCTTAGGAACAAACCAATGTGTATACTTAAGCAGCATCAGTTGCTTTATCTTATGCTGCTTCTGTGAAGATGTAATTACAGCATCTGGAATTCAGGCTGTTTTCAGTTTAAGGCCAATCTGCTGGTCTTTGGAGGGTTTTGTGAGATCAGATCTATCTCCCAGACATCAGTTCTCACAGTGACCACAAGATCCCAGCAATAATGTTTTCTCACTAGAACCAATAAATCTGTTGTGCTGCAGGAGGAGGTTTGTGAATATGGATCACAGAATTTTCACAGGTGCTTTGCTGAGAAATGACCTTTTATTGCTTTCAGCACTAAATACAAAATTAATTTCTTTCAGCTGACACTAAATACAAAATTCATTTCTTTCAGCTGAGTTTTCTTCCATCAATTCTTCACACATGTAAATCCAATAACCCCCACCCTTTACCTCCAAAAAGAATCAATCTGTTTCTCCCAAAGGATATAAAATAAAAAGGATTGTTAATTTCTGTTTTAAAATATTAGAAAGGTTTTACAGGGATCAGGACTTAAAAAGCATGAAGATTTAAAAAAAAAGGACACTGAAACAAAGGCTAGAATCATTCACAAAATTTAGATGAAACTATATGTTTTCATAATGAATACCAGAAAAAAATATGTGGCCGATGACTATTCAATGATCTTTATTTCTTCCTTTTCTTTTCATTTTTTCAGTAGGCATCTGACTTTTCTACTCACATTTTATAGATAAGCAATGCACAATGTGATACATGAGGGAAATTCAGTGGTTTATCTGTGGAAACCTGTTAGCTCATACTTGACAAAATGTCCAGTAAAATTTTAAAAGCCAAATTCCAAAATGTAGAGGCCATTTCTTACTCTCCTTATTGGGTATTTCAGGGCAATACTGAATCTTGTGTGTCAAAATATGTACTAGACACTTGAAAAAACAGGAAATAATGTTCACACAATTCAATATGGAAAAGAAGATTAAAAATGTTTCCAGCAAGCTGATATACCTGAGAAATTTATCCTAAATCCTGTATACAAGTTACATCACACCTTTCTTGCAGAGGTCTCTTTCCCTGTTTCTGATTCTTGCCCAAAGCATCCCTTTTTGTATGGCACCATCCTTTAGATGAAAAGGCATGCTTGTTTTCTATGGTGTCCTAATTTCTCTTTTGAAGTACATTCTGAGGCTACAGAAGGGCTTATCTAGAAAACATCAGGCAATCTATAGAAAATATCAGGAGAATGTTCTCCTGATTTTGTTAGTAGCTCTGAAACTAGTGGAGTGCACCCGTCAAAAATTTTTGACAGATGGCTGGTGACATCAAGTTACTCTGGGGCTCTATCAACTCTGGCAGCCACCATGTAATTTTTCATTGCTAAAATCAGCTGTTAGGAGCTTGGCCCTCCATTTAAAAAATTATCCTGTCTTTGGATAGAATCAACAAGAAAAAAAGTAAGGTCACAATTTTTCTTAAGTTATTGAGGATAACATTAATTGTGAGTACAGTTAACTTCATTTTCATATTCGCTTGTATACATATTCCACACATATGTCATCTTAAAAAACACCCCCAGTGTCAGAAAATAAAAGCAGATGACAGACATGCAGAAAAAGTCACCTCTTCTGTGTAAATTCAGTGTTGTGTTTTGATTACTTGGTCAATACTTACACATGATCCCAGTCTTCCTCTCTGCAAAGATGGATCACATTCAGGAAAGTAATGAGGTGTTCAAATTTTTTTTATCTTCTTTTTCTGTAAAGTATAGCCTTAGGTCTTGTTTGCACTGTATTATTCAAAATGGCTTTGAAGCCATTTGTTTAGACTTCTCTGTGATGCCCATGACTATGCTTTATGAACTGCAATGCCTTTAGTTTTACAACTGCCTATAAAGTATGACTGCAATATTATTCTCATTTTACACTGGTTAGCTAAAGTACCAAGATTAAGAACCACTGATTTGGGGAACTCGCTGTCTGGGATGACTCAGACTTGAGTGCTTTGCCTGCTCACCTTGCTTGAATCTCACCTCCCAAAGACTGCAGCCTCCACATCAGTCCATCAGCACCAGATGCTTTGCGATTTGGGGAGCTCCTACTACCAAGTTCCAAAAACAGGTCTTAGAGAAATGGGAAAGGTCATTAGTCAGCACTCTAAAAATTTATTTTAAGCAGCTTGCCTGCAAAAATTCTGCAGCAGTATCAGGGACAGAAATAGAAATCAGCTTTTCAATGACCTCATCAGGAGGTAACCTTTGTAGCTTTGCCTCATGCATGGTACAAGTCCCAGCTTCTGTAAGAGAGACGCAGGGGGTCCTGAGGAAGCAGCCTCCCTCATGCTCCAAGCACTTCATTCCCAAAGCCCAGTCTGCCCTCTTTGAGATTGAAGCTGGGTCCTGTGCTATCAAAGAGCACAGAGACGTGTCATTAAGTACATAATGGCATCTGTGCTGGAACAGACCAAAGGTCACTCAGTGTCATGTCTAACAATGGTTAATAGAGGTTGCTTAAAGGAAGACTGCAAGAAACAGTTGAAACATGGACTGACATAACTTTCTACCTTGCAAAAACAAGAAGCTTAAGATTTCTCCCATCTGTACCTTCTTCTCTTGCTTTTTTTTTTTTTTTTTAAGACAGAAGTTGCATCCAGGCTAGTGCATTTAATGGCCACAAATGGGCATTCATGAAATAAAGCTGCCTAACTAATGTCTAAAGATTTTTGTTTCCTGCACAAGATCTTAGAGCAAAAACCTTGATAATTGAGAACTATAACAAATATATTTATCCAAAAGAGCCTACAGATCTGTTTAGCACACTTTCTTTGTGGGCTAGAACAGAACATTTGAAACCCTTGTGTTCAGAAGAGAAATTATCCAGAACCCTACACATTAAAGGATGAGTGCTTTAACCCAAATGTACAAATCAAGCCATGTGTAACCTAAGACATTGAATGTGTCAGGCAGGCTGTTTGAGTGTATAGACTGTTCTGGCACCCCAGCTCCCATTACAGGGAGGAGTTTCTCTGATATACACTGCCTACAGGAATAACTCTTGAATAATATCTTTTACAGTTCCCAGCTAACACAAGGTGTTCACAAATATTCAAGGGGCATTACAGACTTGGAAGCAGATGGTACCAAGAAAGCTTTGCTAATACTGCTTGATACACCTGAATGCCCAGTACGAATCGTCCTGCCTACTTTCTCCCTTTGTATAAATACACACATTTACAATTATGTGGGTATTTTTAAAGAAAGAGTGAATTTTTATCTGAAACAAAACCAGAAGATGTTAAAAATTCTTTAAAAATAATACATATATATTAAGTCTCCTCTGCAGATATACTAACCACCTTTTCACCACATGCTGAAATGTTGAGGGCTTTACCTTAAATTTCTTTCATGGAGTCTATGGAGGTTGTTAAAACACCAAAGTCCAAACATCTAAAGAATATTAAACTCATGATTAGAAAAGTTCTGCTATGCAACCTTGAAGCAGTTATATCTTGCTGGTAGATTGGAGTAGTAGCCATGCACCAAAACCATAGAGGTATCAGTTAAATGAACCACAATTCAAGGAAATTATAAATGACTGACCTTTGTCAGGTAGTCATAAAAAGGAAGAGCAATTATACATCACCCCCAAAAGTTTTGTTTTAAAATCTCAGAAGCTGTTCAGTCCACTATAATTATCCTAACTTATCAGCAGTAAAATGTTTAGTGGGACAACTCAGGGAAGCAGAATCTATGAGAGAAATTATGCAGTTAATAGGGAATTGCTCAAGTTGTAATTTACTAAATATTGTTGCAGATTCCTTGTGTCAGGTTGCAATAAAAGGAAGATGTTACTAAATTAATTTATACTGGTTAATTAACTCCTAGATAATAACTAACTATACTTTTATGCAGTGCAAATCCAATATTTTAAGCTAGACACCTGAGGTTAGACATCCAAAATCTCATAATACCAGCTGCTGTACAGATCTTTAGCTTATGCATGGACTTAGATGGCTGAAAGCAGGCAGCCACATTTGAATATTGCTTTGTCACAACACTGCTGTACTGATTCAACAATTAATACAATCTGTTGCTTCATTTTGATCAGCCCCTGTATATCTGAGATATTTGATAAAAAATTTGTTCCCTGAAAACTGAAAGTAAGGATGAAAAATGAAAACTGGGCTGTATGTGGGTCATTATAAACACTGCCAAAGAGTACAGAGCAGCATAGTGCATAGGTTTATTTGAGCGGCAGATATTTACTTGAGAGTGCTGGACATTCTTCAATAATGCATATCACCTCAAGCTAGGAAAATGTGACTAGCTAAAGGCTGGGATGCAAATGTTGCTGTATAAGCCTTTTCTTCCTTTCTTCAGTCCTTTATTTACAGTGGGAAGTGGGGCAGAGGGAGATGGGGGGAAAGAATTTATGAGAAAAAGCTTGGTGTGCTACATTTGCTGTCTGGACTTGCTCCTGCTGTTCGCCTTTAAAGTGGCCTTACATGGCTGTTTCTCTAAGAATAAATAAATAAAAATAAGTAAAAACCCCACATTTTCAAAGAATTTTTTTTTTTAAAGAGTTGCCAGATTTTTATAACCAGCTATGGAAAAGCAGCAGGAACAAAAGTCACACCTGCACCCTAGATTCAAAGAGAATCCAAACCAAGTTATAGCTAATAGGTGAATAGGTCAGTTTTGCTTTTTTTTTGGCAATCTATTTTCCTGTACATTATCCTTCCAAAGTCTGGAAGAAAAAAGCCCTGATAAAAATATTTTTTTAAATCCTTCAGGTAACTGGTTGTAACCATGGATTTTTAATACTAAGACTATACAAGAGACAAAGTGAAGCCACTCAGTGAAACTGATACTACTGAGGATTACACTTAAGGTTTTTCATGTTGTTCCTCTGACGTGTGGCATTCCTAGGAAGGACAGTGCCATGCCAGAAAACCTCAGTTAGGCCCTGACAACACCCTTGTAGGAACTGGGCACAAAAAGTAATGATACTGTGCTACACTAAGAGGGCCATTTTAGTGAGCGACCACTGATGAGTTAGACTTAGAACCAATGCATTAGCTTTCATCTGTGAATTCCAGAGTTCTTTGGGCAGAGTTATCATCCTTAACTCAAATCTGGATAAAGGACTTCTAATTCTATGCAGCGTTCCCAATGAAGCAGGGAAAGTCAATGCCAGAACAAGGACCAGAGCTGAGCTCCTCTGACTTTATGCCTGATAGGATTTAACCAGCTGGCTGGACTGTGGGGTTTTGCCAAAACATAAAACTGCATTTTGACATGAGAGAGTTCACTGAGGGGAAGAAATTCACACTGTTGCTTGGTGTTTCCTGATACCTCCTGGGCGTTTCAGATAAGTTTAGGAAAGTGTAATGCTGGGGGTGGAGGCTGGCCCTTTATTTCATTTGTTGGTCAGTGACAGACAGAAAAATCTGTATGATTTCAAAAAAGCCCTCAGTAGTCACAGTGCTAAATTCACCCTGCTCTCTGCCCTGCATCCTTCCTGTGAGCTGCTGGTGGAAGGCATTTCTCTGCAAGCATCACTTTGTGGTTTTCCGGGACAGGGATGGAGCCGTCTTTTTTCATGATGTGGAAGGGTAGTTGCAGCTGCATGGCAACTTTTAACTTCCTTATAGCTCTTCGCAGTACCTGCAGAAATGAGACCAGTGTGTTCAGAAGAAAAGTCCATCTTTCTTTATTTTGTGCTTTCACAGTCCTTTATAATTTACTAAATGCTCCCCAGGGGTCAACTTGTGTAGCAGTGCTGTGCATTATGTGGTAACTATCATCGCAGTACTTACACCAGCACTGGAGAGAATTACAGCTGAAATGCTCCCTTTGGTTTTATAGTACAGAGCAGTGCCCTCTGCAATTCCTCCAACTTTACAGTACAAAGAACTAGAATGACTCACTGTCCTACTTCAGATTCAAGAGAAAGCAGACTTTTGCCTTGCTATTAAGGAAAGAAAAAAAAAGAGAAAAAAAGCTTTCAGGCATCTCCTGTTCCAGCTGTAAAGATGTGGCAGGCAATGTAAATTGAGCATTCTTGGCAGGTAGCTTCTTCCTAATGTTTATGGGTCAGGTTGTCAGATGTGAACAGCAGGGTCAGCCAACTTCTTTCCCACAATAAGTGACATACATTTTTACTTGTAGAAATCTAAGTGGTTTTGTGCTCTGGTCACCTTATCCCTGTTTTTGTCTACCAAACAAAATTTTAAATGAACTTTTAAATGATATTTTAAATTAACTTCTATCAGATGGGTGACTAGATGCAAAAGACTTTTTTTTTTTTTTCTGCTTCAGGTGCTGTGCCAATAATTCAGATTTTCTTAGCATTACCTTGCAATAATACAAACTGGGCACCACTGAATATATTTACTGCTTATGTATATAATTGAAAACAATTAAAACAATTAAAAACATCCCGTAGATGGGAGTTTCTGAAGGAGCCTGTATGGAGGTGTGAAATCAAAGTTCATTTTTTTCTCCAACTTGAAATTGTTTCTTCAGTTTCTTCTGAAATGATATAATTTCAGACTATTAGGAGTGCAAGACACCACTTGAATTCATGGTGAAACACCAATGATACGACATCTCTCCTGGCACCAAGAGGAAAAGCTTTTTAAAGAGATAAGTTTTTCTTCCAAAACCCTAACAAAATCTTCCTGAGACAAATAATTATATATTTTTTAATCTAAGAGAGACAGCAGAGAGAATCACTTGATCTCAGTAACAGAAGAATCATTTTCCCAAATACTTCCTCTGTTACCAAATCTTAATATCATGCATTTGCGGAGAAAATTCACACAGAAATTACAAGAGTTGTCCCTTCAGTGGCTGGTATCTCATTCCAAATTAGCCCATATTATGTTACTCAGCAATAAAAAAATTCACAGAGAATCACTCCTAGATCACCGAGTCCAACCCATGCCCTAACACCACCTCAACTAAACCATGGCACCGAGTGCCACATCCAATCTTTTTTTAAACACATCCAGGGATGGTGACTCCACCACCTCCCTGGACAGATTATTCCAGTACTTCACCACTCTTTCAGTAAAAAACTTATTCCTAACATCTGACCTAAATTTCCCTTGGTGCAGCTTGAAACTGCGTCCTCTTGTTCTGTCAGTTGCTGCCTGGAGAAAGAGACCAATCCCCATGTGACTACAGCCACCTTTCAGGAAGTTGCAGAGAGTGATAAGGTCACCTCTGAGTCTCCTTTTCTCCAGGCTAAACAACCCCAACTCCCTCACTCGTTCCTCATAGGGCTTGTGTTCCAAGCCCCTCACCAGCCTTGTTGCCCTCCTTTGGATGCGTTCAAACGTCTCAACATCCTTCCTGAACTGAGGGGCCCAGAACTGGACACAGCACTCAAGGTGTGGCCTTTACCAGTGTCAAGTACTGGGGAAGAATGACTTCCCTGGTCCTGCTGGCCACACTATTCCTGATACAGGCCAGGATTCCATTGACCTTTTTCCCCACCAGGGCACACTGCTGGCTCATATTCAGTCGGCTGTCAACCAGTACCCCAGGTCCCTTTCCGCCTGGCTGCTGTCCAGCCACACTGTCCGCAGCCTATAGTGTTGCAGGGGCGTTTTGTGGCCAAAATGCTGGACTCGGCACTTGGACTTGTTAAACTTCATCTTATTGGACTCTGCCCATCTATCCAGCCGTTCCAGATCTCTTTTCAGAGCCCTCCTACCTTCTAACAGATTGACAAACGCTCCCAGCTTTCTCAAAAAATATTATTTCTGTAAGGATTTATTTTGATTTTTCTTAGATTTCTCTATCTATATTACATCTTATGTTTTTCATCCCTTTAAGTGATTATATTAGTATAGATGAATGTGAATGTCTTGGACACTTATTTTATGGAAGAATGGACAGAACCATGGAAATCTAATGAGTGCATTGGTGCCTAAGCATATGGACCTTGTGCCTAAATGGCACCTTAGGATATCCTGACCCATGTCTAGCTGCACTCTCAAACAGATTTAAGATCACCCTCAGCTCTGTTGTGAATCTGCCAACCCCATGCCAACACCAGGATAGTCTAGGAAACCTAATAATACCAGTAGATACCTTTAGGATATGGAGCTGGGTTGCTCTCCTATTCCAGAGAAGTATCAAAGACCCAAGTATTGCCAGTAAAACATGGCTTAAGAGCTGTTACTTTCATAACTCCTGTACCTAGAGTGCAATGGAAGCAACAAGAATGAAGTACAAAATACCTTCTGGTTCTCCTTTTAAAATACATCTCACATAGTCAGAGGAAAGCCCACTGTGACACAAGCTGGGTCCCAGAATTAGAGAATTATCTTGGACAGACATCATTTGCTCTTCCAAATGCTGTATTAATTAAATTATCTTGTAATCTTCTGGAGTGGCAGCAAAAAGCTGCTGTTGTGGCAACCATAGAGCTGTCCCTCATGAACAGGCTCATGCTGAAAAATTCAGTTTACAATAGCTTCTTCTAAATAGCTCAGATACCTGGCTTTAACTGGTATTACAATTTTCAGAATAATTGTAACATTTTATTTGTGTGACTACAGAGAAAAATATAAATATTTCAACAGAGGGATGAAGCCAGTTTCCATTTAGATCAATGAATATTCTCAGGTTTTTCTTCTGAAATTATAGCAAGCCCTTGATAAAAAAAAAAAAAATACTTAAATTGAATATGGAATGGTACTATTCTACAGAAGGCAAAAGTGACCTTTTTTTTTGTTAAAATGCCTGTATCTGCAGGTTTCTTCCATTTTCAACAGATGCATTAGCATCAGATTTCTATTTTGTACTTAATGTCATAATATGATATTAAACCCCCCAACCCTGGTTCCCCATTATGCTGAGCTGTACTTGCATAATTATTCTTCAGGCTTCACTTAATTATATGCCCCACCATGTGTTACTTTTCAACATCCTAAGTGGTACCACCTTACTGCTAAGAATATTAAACAGTGAAAGGCAACATTCTTTTGTTTGGTTACACAGCATGCTGTTTCTGATTTTGGTCTCCTCTCATAGATCCCCCCTCCCATCTTCTGAATTATATCCTTTACAAGGGTTTCAAAGAAGGGTACTTACAGTCATACTTGCTCTAAAATGTTAGGGTTTGCGTGGTTTTTTGTATTTTCTGTATCCCAGATATTCCCTCGTTATTCAGAAAGAAATCTAAAAATAAAAAAAATAATGGAAGAGAAGAATGAAAAAAAGAGAAAATTTGAAAGAAACTACAGAGATTCAGAAGTTTTATTTTGGGTCATATTTTTTTTAACCCTGTCAAAATGACAAGCTAGTAATCAAGGTGAAAAATGAAGCATTGGAAAAACTACTTATCTGCAAATGGTATTTCTTAGATACTTAACATTGTGTTTACCTAAAAGAATGAAAATGCTTAAGAATAAATGAAGAAAAACAGATAATGATTAAAAAGATATCAGAGTTCTTGATCCAGTTAAATTGAATCACAGAATCACAGAATCAATTAGGTTGGAAAAGACCTCTGAGATCATTGAGTCCAATCTATGACCTAACACCTTCAAGTCAAGTAAACCATGGTTATAAGTGACATGTCCAGTCTTTCCTTAAACATGTCCAGGGATGGTGGCTCCACCACCTCCCTGGGCAGTCCATTCCAGTCCACCCAATGGTGGATGTGAGTTCTAATCAAGCCTTTTACATCCCAAAAGTTTTTTCATTATAATCCAAAACCACAGAACCTTTTGACCACACAAGTGTTAAGCATTGACAGTTTGACTAACCAACCCAGAAATGCTATTTTTAAATGTGTGGTTTTTTCTGAGAATAATTTTAAAGAGTTTGATTTTAAGTAACACATTGGCAATGTCCAAGCAAGTGAAACAGATGGGATTTTTATATAGTCAACAATCTTCTACATCATCCAGAGGAACTGTGAACCCTAGGCCACTGAAGTAAAAAAAAGTCTCCCATTAGTTAAATCAGCTTTTGTGTCAAACTGAAAATGAGGAGATATTAGGAATGTCACAAAGACAGGAAGCTATTTTAATAGATTAGCCCAAATAAAGTTCATTTTGCTTTAATTTATGACTTATTTTGTTTCACAATATTCCAAATCATAATCTTAAAACATAACCTCTCAAAAAACAAACAAACTAAACCAAACCAACCAACCAAAAATAAAAAAGCCCAAATTAAATCTTACTGATAAATCATCCTGAAAAACAAAGTAACCTATCAATCATTTCCAATCAACAAATCCTAACATTTAATCACAAGCATATTCACACTTCAACATGGATCCACTTCTGTCTTTAAGCTTCTAATTAATAATTGTGTTGTCAAAATGCAGAATCATGAATAGTCCTTAAGGCTTTTCCTGTATAGAAGATGATGAATACTCATACTTAGCCAATCAAAAGTTCATTTAGTGGTTAAAGAATATTTGTCCTTAAAGTAGAATCCTTGAATTATAAAATTATTATGGTTGGAAAAAGCCATTAAGATCATCATCGAGTCCAACCATTAACCCAGCCCTGCCAAGTCTACTAAACCATGTCCCCAGGTAGGTTTAAACATTCAAAATTACAGGCTTTTTGTCATTTTAAATATCATTTTGAATGTTAAAGAAAGTGAATATCTAATTAATGATTATTGAAAAAAACACTTCTCTCTAGGCTGTGGACTGCTGTTCCATGTATCTTAGTACAATGGATTTACTGTACCAGGGTGGATATTATGGGGCAAATTATGTCACCCATACTCATACTTCATACCAAGGATGTAACCTGCTTTACGGAGTGTGGATGCATGAAAAAACAGTGGAACACATTCTTACTGATTCACTGGATAACGAAGACTTATAAATATATCTATAAAATGAGGTAAAAATCAGATTGTTTCTAAGGTGAGTATGTCAAATACGGGACAGTTTCTTTCTGCCAAAGCTCAGATGAATATTAGTATTCAATGGGTTTCTGCTTACCAGCTACCTTGGAATGAAGAACTTTCCCATTTTGCAATGAGCTTCCAGTCCCTCTTGGCTTCTCGGTCCTGCATTGTGAAGGACCTCCCAGTTATCAAATTTACTTGAAAACTGTTGTCTCATAGGCAGGCAAATGCAGTAAAATAATATCCAAAGGCAAATGCTGACAGACTTCCTTTTTGCCTCTCCAGAAAATTCCTTTCACAGGCTGAAACTGCTATGGTAGCTGTTTCACTGAACCATATAAAAATTAAAACAAAATAAATCTTTGTAGTTAAAATGATGAAAGTGAACTATTTGCTGAGAAAAAAAAAATGAGTAATTTTGTATGCAAATAGCTGAAGCTTTGCCAGTGTTTTTCACCATCTTCTCTCTGAAGTTTTTCAATGTGTTGACAAAGCATTATAGTAGGCATTTAGCATAGTCGTTGGCTTACCTCAAAGGGATATGCAATATCCATTGTTGACACAAACAGCCTGTTTTATTTTGAAATTTTTATATCTGCTCTCATCAGCAGCATAATGAAAGATTACAGTTTTATTAAATCAGAGCTCTCTCCCTTTTCAAGCTAAATGTACTTCACTGCATTGGTTTATGAAGTATGCTTTTGTTTCTTTGTTGTTTTTAAAATTTTTTTTAAAATGCACGAAGTTATTTGGGGAATAGCTAAAAGGGATTGAATTCTTTAGCTGAAAAGTTTTGTACTTGCCTCATGTTTCCTGGATAAATAATCACAAATAGTTATCTTGTCCTAGCTGATAACAGACAGATAATGATCAAATGGTACTTTCCACAGACTGTCTTGTTTAGGAGTTGCACCGACTCTCTCAGTTTCCAGTGCCCCAGCTTGCTAGGAAAAGTTGCAGTCATCTGTTCCTATCCTCAGCGATCTCCTTCCTTAAAGAACTGTCCACAAGAGGGCTAGGCATAGCATAGATTAAAAACACAAAACAAAATTCCTTAAAAATTTAATGAAGACCGCAGTGTCATCATTTAATTTTGATATGGACTGGGATTTTTCTGAATGCAACAGTTATAGTAGGCAGAAATTCATAAGACTGTAATACGGCTAAATTTGTACAACTTGTGGATGTTCATAAAGCTTAACTGACAATTGAAAATTACAACATTGCAAAGATGACCACAGAGCAGCATTTTTCATAAAGACTTATTTGAATAAGATTTTGCTTCAAAACCAAACAATCAGATAACAGATACTATGAAACAACAGAAGAAGTATTTTCAAGTGCTAAATAAGGAACTTTTCTTGCAAGAAAACAGTTTTTCCCCGAGGCTACTCTCTACCTTCATGATTCATTGTAAACCTTCAAAATTGGAAGAAAAAAACCCACGAAACAAAAATAACACACTAAAAAACCACCAGTGTAACACCTATTCTGCTTTCTTTGTTGCTATTTCAGTGTGCAGTTATAGCCAACATGCCTATGTCAGTGAAGACAGGGGAAAAAATAGAAATTAACAAAGTGAAAAATATAAATTCACCAGGAAGTATCCCTTTGTTACACCTTTAACAAAATTAAATATTCTGTTTGAGCCGTATCAGAACACCTTTTCTTTCATCAAACTGACAGGTCTTTAGGAATCAAGCAAATTTTGGAGCCAACTCTATACACAAAAGAAAATATAATTCTTTAGTGGACAAAGTGTTGCTTGCTTTAGCACTGTTCAAAGAAGGGGATGAAGTTTTCTATCTGATGAGGCTGATAGCTGTCTCCAGCCCTCCCCATATTTTTGAACATAGTGAGCACACCCCTCACCAACAGCACTCTAAATAACATGGACAAAACAGCCTAGTTACTGTCCTGCTCTCCAGTGTGCCTTTCTTCCAAGAAATACACCTAACTTCTAATTTGTTTGGGACCAACACCGTCAGGGATACCAAGAGATAAAAAAGGGAGAAATCAAACTGAAATTTCAGTGAAGGTTGAATTCAGAGAAATTGCAGTCAATATGCATAATTCGGACAGTATAAAATCCTACCATAGCATTTCTGCATCTAATTTTTTTGTTTGATTTTCTAAAAAGCTCTCATCATATGATTCTAAGCAACTTAGGAACTCCAGGTTTTAAAAACTTAAGTCAGAATGAATGTATCATATGGCAAAGTTACTTCTACACTATTCTGGGTATGAACCAACTGGGTTAAAAAAAAAGGATTGAAAAAACCAAGCAGGGTCATAAGAAGAGTAATACAGCATCAAGGTTTTCTGCATAGAAACCTTAGTTTCATATGTTTTCCATAAACTCAGGGTACAGACTGTGCTTAAAACAGCTTTTTTTTTTTTTTTTTTTTTTTTTTTTTGCTTTTCTCTAATAAAAGCCAAAAAAAACCCCAGGAAAAAAGCATTTGGATTGATGCCTAAATTCTCATTTTAAGGTTCTGTGAGCTTTCCTCCCAGCTACCTAATGGTAGACAGAGACAATGGTAAAGAGAGAGCTATAAAATATTCTACTACATGTAAAAAGCTGTACTGAAAGACCACTTTTAAAGTTTCAAATCAAGTACTCAAGAGACAGCAAAACAAGAGTTAAACTGCCTCCCTTCATATGCAAAATCATGTAGTCTTTAAATATACCATGACACAGGGATTTTTTCTAGATCCTCCCCCTACCTCATTATGGGTATGTGAACAATGGGATTAAAGTAATCAGAAGGTCTTCAACATTTTGCTTATTTTTATTTTTCAGTGTGTGTCCCTAGGCCTCACCCATGCACACCACTCAAACACTGAGCTGAAGACAGAATTATTCATTTCCTTCTGGGCTTCCCTATGGTGATCATCATGCAAAGCTCTGAGAGCTCCTGAAGGTTAATTTGTCTAACAAAACCTCTCTGAAGTGACAAGGTAATATATTCCACTTTACAGACAGGCAGCAGAGACACATAGACAACAGTCAGTGCTGAGCTACCCAGGGTCCAGGTTGTGGGATTTTGTCACATTTTATAATAATCTGCATTTTCAATCACAATATCCATTCACTTTAATTGCAGCTGTGACTGCTCTGTTCTTCATCTGCACCATCAGGGTCCTGAGGTGGGCTTTAAGAAATGAGAAGCACACTGTTATTGACCCTATGTGAAACATCTGATGGAAGGGACTGTGGAAAGTCACTTGGGAACTCTGATGGTCAGAGACAGATTCTGCTTCTAGAAAGAACTTAACTGCCCTGAGAGGAAGGCATCCATTCTCTTCCAGTGCATGTAAAGCATAAATACCACATACAACAGCATCCTTTACTTTCCCAGCCGAAGCAAGAATCCATTCTTAGACTAGCAGAACTTTGTCTATTGAGTGAAGTATGATTCTGGGTTAAAAATACGAGGGGTTCATCTGAAGTAGATCATAATTGCCTGGGAATGAAAGCAATGCATTAAGATAATGGACAAACTTCATTATGACATTTTCTAACTTTCAACCCTTTCATTGATGCCTCATCCTGTTGTAGGATCTTTCTTTTCTCTTGCTTTTCTCCTGTTTCTCCAGATACTAATTGCATGGGGGGTTATGCAGCTAGTCCCTTTGCATGTCTGTTCTCTCTGTGAAAATGTCATATATGTGCTAAGTCAGCACAGGGCTCTGAGGAATTTAGGCACAATGAATGAGTACAGACTTCTAAAGGATGTGAGCTGCTATTGAGCATATGCAACCCATATTTATTCACATCTTTGAATATGGCCAAATGTGCAGGAATTTTCACAAGAGTGAAATTTCCAAACACAAATGATACCTCTATAAAATATGATGTTTCTCATCTGAACAGGAAGAGTGTAACAGTATTCCAAATAAAAAATCGTAGAAGTAAAGGAGAACTTATTTCTAACCTTTATTATAATCCTCTCCTCTTCCACTGCTGGTTTCATAGATAGTTGATATACATTTGAATAAGTGCAGAAAACCCAAAGGCTACCACCACCACTTGAAAACCTGAAAGACAGAGCTAGCATAGAAACATCACAGTCCAAATGTATAGTTTCACAAAGTATGGCTCTATGAACTATGAGTATGGCTTGTGTTTATGCAGAGCAGTAATCAGAACAAGCAATATTATGGATGTAACAAAAAGCATCACTTGGCAAGTATTCTTCAGACTGGCAAGTGTCTCAAATGTTACTAGTTTTGAAGGATTCTACATTTATTCGCTGTCATGAATAAGGTTATTATGTTGCTTTCATTGTGAAATAGCTGTCAATTGTATTAAAATTTCGGGGAGCCCACAGTGACATCATATACAGATGTGAGAAATTCTTGTCCCCAAAGTACTTAAGACATAAAAATTTGTTTAGATTTTCTCTCTTTAAAGATCACAAATTCTCTGAGCATAGACAAGGCTCTCATTGGTTTGGGTACTCGTAAGTCTATGTGTGTGCTGTCTCCTTAAACTGAATAGATATGCAATTGCGTAAGAAGTCCCTGATACTCTCAGGTTTGAAAGTCAACCCTGCACAAATTCTTTTCCAAATTATTACCGAAATACTTACTATTGAGTTATGCTGCTTCTTCTGATATATAGTGACATACTATTGAAAAGAGACAACAGTGATATGCTGGAAAAAGCTCATATGAGCACTTGGGTTAAAAAAACCAAAGAACAATCCTCAGTGAAGAGAATCAAACTCCATTTCAACTTTTATAAATCACAGATTTCATCAAAAAATACAAAATCTCCCTTGAAATGGTAAAAAAATCTTTGAAATAATGATGGAAAAGAAAAGGTGAAAATATCAAACATTCAAAATAACATTAAAAAGTATAAAAAAGTAATTTTTTGATTTAATTTTTAATTTAGCTTGTTGGATAGCAACACAGTCATGGTCTCAATCATCAGCTGATCTGTTTCCTGCAGGGCAAGGTAGCCCATACTAGTCCATGTCTTTAAGCACTCCAACCTTATTGCTGATTAGCAGAACAATAACTTTCATTTCTAACCTTTATTGAACTTGGCATTACAACCTTCATAATCCTTTTTTTGCTTAACAGTTAGAACAGATACATGGACCTGGGATCTGTAAGAGTGGGCAGAGTGATAAACATGCAGAGCCATTCATGATTTTGAAGGAGCTTTTGAACTGGAACATGTACTGAACTAGTAATAAGATACAGAGAGATCCACATAATTCAGCTCCAAGATATCATAAATGGGTCTTCCATTATTACATTTCATTGGCATGTTTGAAAAGTCATTCCCCTGTGCATGGATGTTTTCTCTCTGACCTGAGAGGATGTCCAGTGATGTCTCATCTGTTAGAATAATTGAGAGGGAGGAAAAAGGCATCAGGAAGATCACATGGTCCATATAATTCGTGTCATAAAGCATAACTGATACTTCTCACTTAAATTAGACTACATGAAAACTCTTTTAAGAGCACAAAAGGCAGAAATTTCACACAAGGTAACCAGACACATTCAGTGCCCAGATTCATACAGCATGGTTGATTGCGGAGAAGTCACACCCATCAGAGTGAAATTTAACATTGATAACACAAGGTGGATAATTTCTGCTTTCTGTTTGAAGTATTTCACAGAATCATATGGCTTGTTGCAGCACATGAATAAAATAAAAACAATAAACATGTAACCAAGTGTTAGGATTCTTTCCATTAAATAAATTTCCTGATACATACTCTGTTCTGATATTTTAATTACCATATATATTTTTTTGTATGTCCCTGGGACAGTAATTTAAGATTTCATTAGTTCCATTGACTACAAGGTATTTGGGAGAATTGTTCTTGCTTCTAAATTACAATTTGAAAAAATTAAATTTACTTATCAAATGTCTCAAATTGGAATAGGCAAATAAAAGAGAAAAAAAGTGATCTATTTCTGTTTTCTGCTTTCCTTCTAAACCAGGTGATATTGCTTAGATTCTTTTTCCTCATGTCTAATTTACATTTAACTTGGCTGCTGATAAAATGTCTCTAATTTGTAATTTCAACTGATTACTGATGACGTACATGGGTTTGAAGTGAATCCTATAATCAGCCTTCATTTTCAGGAGTGACTTAGGATTTTGGCTACCCATCTGAAAAGGAACTGATTTCTTTTATAGAAATTATTGAAACATTCACCATCTGAACCTGTAAAGACCTCTACAGTGTGTGTGTAATCATTGAATCACCAACAAACCTTGGCTATTTCAGATAATTTATGTCTACCACCTTAAAAGACTGGTGCTTTTCTTTTGTTTAACAGGCTTTCTTTGGTTTTGAGTATATCCATCATGACCTCCTTTAAGTAATTAAAACTCTGTGCTAATAGGAAATCTTTCAAGTAACACAAATGTTTTCCCATTTGGGGGATCATTTTAATAATTTAAATTATATTTGATTTATTGTATTAATTTTTCACTCAGAATTTTTGCTAAGCTTAAGTTATGACATGACTGGAATAGGCTATTGCCATGGAGAAATGGCTCCTTCTTTTCATAAATAAAAATGGGAACTCATGCAATTATGAAAAAAAAAAAAAGGAAGCTAAAATGGTAGAAAAAAAGATTGTTCTCCAGTCAGATATCATCAGTTCTGTGAAAGAGATCTCTGCAGCTATGTCAGATGTCTTGTATGCATGCAATAATTTGGCTTGTGCAGTGAGTAAGGTGAAAGTTGCATCTTGTACCATTGTGCAACTGCTGCACTCCCATTGCCAAGAATGACAGAACCTGTCCTGTTCCAGAAAAACGTACTGCCTGTGCAGATAAAATACTCTTAATTTGCTACTGGCTTGTTGCTTTTTTTAGTTTGTGATTAGCAGTTAAGTTCAGCTGTTTGGCAGGCTGAGTGACTATCAGGTGCTCTTTTCAATTTGTATTTAGTCTTTGTCTCAGCCTTCAGAAGGTATTTGGTGACTGCTTAGTGCAACAAGCACTTTCTAGATGGCTTCCTACTACAAGCAGCAGGGCGATTTCAGCCAGAGAACTTCTCTCAGTACAAATGTGTTTCAGGGTATTTTGAATACCTAACACTGTCAAGATTAGTCTCTTATCTGAACGTTCTTAATATACATAGGCAGAAAACAGGGAACAAGGAAGGAAGCATTCACTGCAGGAGGAAGCATTCTTTAATATACTATAAACAGCTTCTCTGGTGTGCATACATACATATATTAATGTGAGTAATCCGTAAGGTATGAAAATCCGTTTTTATCTAGCTAAATATTTTTCTGTAGAAACATGTATAATGTAACCTAAGCACACTCTAAGTATCATCCTCTTTATCTGTCTTTGATGACAAAATGAAGTAATTTTAATGTAAGATGCTAGAAGCATAGTTATTTGGAGCAGGCAATAGCAACTGCGACAGGATTACTGATTACTGAGTAACTATTTTCCCCTCAGACCCTGTAAGAGGGAAAGAAAAAGGAGAAAACAGAAACAGCTTAACTCACCAAAAATCAAACCACTGCATTGCCCTCTTAGCCACTGAGTGTTTTGGGATGTAAGATTGAAGATTACATCAGTACAATAAAAGCTCCCTGCTCTGTCATAAGCTGTACACTATTCAAAAAAAAAAAAAACAAAAACAAACAAAAAACCCAAAACACCCAAAGAAACAAAAAAAAAAAAAACAACCCAAAACCAAAGAAGCACACCAAAAATCCTGCAGATTTACCCCAGCATCAGAACCAGTAGAAGTTAGAACAGGTAGAGGGTGTAGAGTATGGGGAGGGAGAGGGAAGGGTTAAAGGCATTATCGCAGCCATTAGAAGGAAAAGTTGAAGCAATACAAGCACAGTAGACTTCTCTTCTTCCCCCCCTCCCCCCCTCCTTTTCTTTCCCCTACTCCTCTCTTCCCAAGCTGGATCAGTGAGTAGGGAGGGCAGTCATCACGCCATCCTAAGCAGCAAGAGCTGACGTTGGACGAAGCTGCCAGGTAGCTGAAAAAAGGCACAGAAGGCAGCTGATACCCACTTTTCAACGGTTTGTGGTTTTTTTAGTCTGTATCTGGACTTCAAGCAACACAGCGCCTGAGACAGCTCATCTGAACCACACTGTATTGCAATACTCGCTCTTCTCAAAGAAAAAGACTCCACTGAGCAGCAGAATGCTGCCAGTGTCGCAGCTAGAGCTACAATACAGAGCCTTTTTGTAACATAGCAAATTTCTTTCTGTTCATATATTTGAAATACATACATACACTTATATATCAGTTCTTTCTCTTTTGAGGGCACCTTTGGCTTTTTTTTTTTTTTTTTTTACCCTGATGTGACTTCTTCATCTTGGAATGATGGGGATCTTTCTAGCTTATATTGGATTCATTTTCTTTTCAGTTATGTATATTCAACAAGGACTTTCTACCCAAGGTAAGATCACTTATTGTCAAATACGAGTGTGTGGTTTGCTATGCTAAAACAGACTGAGTACAGAATTGGGGTGGGGAGGGGGGAAAGGAAAGGAAGAAAGGGGAAAAGAAGGAAAACAACCAAAATGTGTAAGAGATGAGGACACCGAGCATCAGGTTTACACTTGGTTTGCACAGACAAAATTGTCTGTAAATAGGAAAAGAAGTGAGAAGTTTCCCCAAAGTAGAAATATAACAGGCTTGCTTTACTTGAATGCAAAGAGGGGAATAACAGGCACCTTGCAGAAGAGTGAAGGGGCGCTGGGGAATGGACATGCATGTGTTTGGGTTGTGCATGTTGTTACATAGGCATGTTTGCAAACAATAAGCACCTACCCGTGCATGCATAATTATTGCATTCAGACCAAGTACCGGCTGGCTAAACCTACTGCTTCTCTTAAAATATTGCAGTCTCCTTCCGTGCTGCGTTCCCCTTCCTCTCATTATCCTGCAGTCTTCAGTCAGACCTTCATTCCTATTTCGTGACTATGTGCATTTCTACCACTCTCCCTCCACCAAAAAAAAAAAAAAAAAAAAGGGGAGAAAAAACCAAAATCGACTTCTCTGAATACCTCCCCCCACCCCCGTCGCCCTCCTCCCTCCCTCTCCGCCGAAAGGCGCGCCTTGCATTTCAAGCAGCCCCGGCGCTGCAGGAGCCGGTTGTTTGGGACCCCGGGGCTGCGGCGCCGCCGTCAGCACCACGGACAGATCGCGCCGGGCCACCCCCGCGCCCGCTGCCCCATCCCGGTCCTGCGCCGGCTGCCCCCTCCCACCGCCCCCTGCCCGCTGCTCCCTGCTCGCCCTCCCCTTCCCGCAGCTCCCCGCGGCTTTGCGCTTGGCGGTGCCACCGGGGGGAATGCTGGCAGTATTCCCCTCCGCGTCCCCACGCCGCTCACGCGTACTGACCAGGAGGGCAGAGGTGGAACAAACCGAGAAAAAAAAAACCAAAAAAACCCCCAAACAAACTTACTAGCCCCGAACACACACAAAAATGCACGGTCCTTTTGCCAGTTTAACTCGGTGACTAGCAAGCGCTGGCTGGTGGGGGTGGGGGTCAGAAAAAGGGGCACGGTGGAATATAAAGCTAGCAGCTTCGAAAGTATTTGTTGCCAGGTACAAATGTAAGGGGAAAGAGAAGTAACACTGCTTACCAAATTATCCCAACAATTCCAGGCTGGCTAGGAAGACTGGATAAAGAGAGGGGAAGAGGGGAGGAGACAATGAGCAATATTTCTTTCGCATCACATTTCCTTCACATAATAATATGCTCTAGTCAATCTCTAACAATTCATAACAGAAAGCGACATTGCAGAGTCTTTCCAAATTTTCCTCTTCTTGAAACATGGCATTTATTTATTAGATTGTTTGTCTGCAGTCCCCCTCACTTGACTATCATGATTCATTACGTTGTACAATTTTCAAGTAAGTTATAAGAAAGGATGAGAAGGAAGTAAAGCCTGAGACTTAAAGAATTACTGATGTCTTGGACTATGCCTATCAGCATTAGCTTTTATACCTAGAAGTGGTAAACTGAAATGGGTAGATCCTGTTTGTTGAAGGACTGAGATACAAATATGAAGGTTGGTTCTAGAAAGTGTCTGCTGGGACTGAGAAACAGAAGGTGAATTGATTTTTGCTCTGATTATGCAAGCAGAGGTTCTGAGAATCTGAGTAAGGAACTCAGGCAAAGCCTTTGAAAAGGACATTTGACAAGTGATTGTAACACTCACTCAGAAGAGTACCCAGAGGTGCCTGTGCCAACAGCTGCTTCGGCTGGCTGTGCAACGTTTAACAATTTACAGGTCTACAGCTCAGCCCTACATAATACAATAAATCAGTCCGATTTTTTTCCTCTCCTAAATTGGTCTTGTACAAAATCCCTCAGTGAGTCTGGTGAAATACTGCATTCTGCCCAAGGGTATTCGGACCTAATTATGTGAAACTTCACTAGCTCATGGGAGCAAGCAGGGGGATCTATAGCATTTCCCATGAGCAGAACTGAGAGTGTAAAGAGGGTGGATTTGTGCATAAGGGAGGAAAAACATACCTGGGTGTGAGAATACCCAGGGGAGATAATGTGTGGGAAACTCGGGGGGAAAAAAAATTGAAAAGAGGGGGAATAAGAAAAGAAAACAGAATTTAAAAAGGGGGTGGGGGAGAGGAAAGAATAAAAAAGGCAACACAAGAAGCAGACCATAAACGATCAGTAGGTAGCAGGAGATCCCACTATGTTATGCATTTGTTTTACAGCAAAATTCACAGAGTTTCCCCGAAATGTCACGGCCACTGAAGGGCAGAACGTGGAGATGTCTTGTGCTTTCCAAAGTGGCTCTACTTCGGTGTACCTTGAGATCCAGTGGTGGTTTCTGCGGGCGGCTGAGGACCAAGAGGCTGGAGCTGAGGTGACAGGCACTCAGGTACTGATCCTCTGCCATGGGGTCCTAAAACCATCTGGAGAATGCTACAGAAAGGATGGAGAGGAAAGGAGAGAAGGAGAGAAAGGGAGACCAGAGGAAAGGAGCTGAGAGAGGTTCTGTACCTCCCTAGGAACTTAATTTTGACTGTGAAATAACAGAACAGGGACCTGCAGAGGAAAATGCCCATCTCAGGGGTTGGTGCCTTTGGTGCTGTCACTTCCATGATGCAGCCAGGGCTGTTCATAAAACCACACAGGTTTTCCAAAGTCTATTCCTCCCCACACTTTTCTTTTTTATTATTATTATTTTTCCCTATTTCATTTTCCCTTGGAAAGCAGCTGTTCAAAGATTGCTCCTTGTGGGAATTTTGTATTTCCCAAGAGGCAAGATCCTACACGTGCCTCCCAATTTCCAGCTAGCTCAGTCGAGTTGGCAGTCGTAACTCCGTACGCAGCTGCCACAGGAGGGCACACCCTTGGAGGGGGCGGGGGAGGCAGGGGGGAACCAATGCCCCTAAAGAAGTAAAAAACCAAAATCAGTCAACAGCGTGATTTCATCCTTCTGAGCGGGACAGGAGGGGCCGCTCACACTGCCATCCGGGGACGCTCCTTCCTGTGGCCGCAGTCACGTCGTCACCGGGCTCGGCATTCAGCCGCTCCGAAGAGACGCCCAAGCGAGGCGGGAGGGTGGCGGGTCCGGTGGTCCATGCCCCTCGGGCGCCCGTGCCGGCTGTCCCCGGCTGTTCCCGGCTGTTCCCGGCTGTTCCCGGCTGTCCCTGGCTGTTCCCGGCTGTCCCCGGCTGTTCCCTGGCTGTCCCCGGCGCGGCCCGCAGGTGGCAGGCGCGGCGCGCCGCTCCACGGGCTCGGCGGCGGGGCGGGAGGGGGCGCGGAGTGGGGCGCGGGGCCAGAGACCCACGGCGGCGCTCCTTTCCCTGCAGGTGGAGCTCCTGCCCGAGCGGGACCTGGACAGCGACGGCACGAAGATCAGCGTAAGTGTCGCCGCAGGGCGCGGGCAGCCCCCGCCGGCCTGGGGTTCCTTCCCCCGTCAGGGCCCACCCAGCCTCGGATCGCCGAGTCCGTCCTGCCCCTCATCCTCTCCTCTCCCCACCCGCACGGCAGACTGCGGGAAGCTGGCATCCCGCAGCTCAGTGGTTGGACTCGAGGATCTTAGAGGTCTTTTCCAACCTAAATAGTTGATTCTATAAATCTGTTTCTACTTCTTTGACGCCCCCGGCAGAGGGAGTCAGGACAGCCTTGCCCCATGCAGCCCCCCACACCCCTGGACATGGAGGCATCTACCGGCGTGGCCGAGGCAAAGACCATTGGCACACCCTGTTTGCACCCTGTGAAGAATTCAGTCTGCACCCATCCTTGTATTTCGTGTTTTCATTTACTCTGGGTAACTGCTGAGTCTCCCTTAGCACTCCAAAGTTGGTTTTAAGGCTGAATTTTGTCCATGAAGCTGCACTTTCCTTTAGCGGTGTGTGCAACTGCTTAAATGGGTGTTGTCTCAGGTCCATACCCGCAGGCAAAAAAAAAGCTCAGAAAGGCTTTGGACAAAACCTCCCCATTGGGAGTAATCTCAAATCCTGGCCGCTGAGACTCTGTTTTACAAAAGGGAAATTCTGACACCGGAGTTACCAATCTGCTGCTTGGAGATTAAACCAGGATCTTATCTCAACAGAATTATAAGCAGCATTGCTCCATTCCCCCTCCAGTTGTTCCCTGCAGGGAAAGGATGCCTTCCACAGCAGCCCCATGTCCTGAGTCAGGGACAGCCAGAAGGCTGCTTCTGACCTCAGAAAGCTCAGACCCTCCTCCCTCAGCATCCCAAGAAATGTCTGGTGGTGGGATGATGGTGTGGTGCTCACTGCAGTGGAAAGACACAGATACTTAGCAGATACTGCAGCATGAATATTCCCTTTGAGCCCAGAGGGGTTTTCCCTTTGCCTGGCACAATCGCTTTGGAAGTGATTTTTAGCTGCAGACAAGGCTTTAAGTAGCAGCAAAGCTTAAAACCAGCAACAAATAAAGGGGAATGATTTCTGACAAATCCTTTACTCTGCTGCTTTTTGATGCCTACAAATAACAAACCAAGTAATTGCATCAGGTCAAAGTGCAGCTAAGTATAGCTGAAGGGCATTTATAAATGAGAACTCATATATGCTGTGTTCAATACAATACATATTCTGGCCATATTTATGTTTTCTGTGATACTTCTCACCATCGACTAGAAACTATTTGTGTCATGGACCATATCTTCAGTTGCATTTGTAGACTATCTTACAAATGAGGCTCACATGTGGTCCTTGGATACTATTCCACTAGACATAGGGCTAGCAGATAATTCATTCCTTATCAATACTGGCTCCTTTGGAATCCCTGTAGTAATACATAGGAACTGAGACACAACATAGGTTGTAAAGCTTGTCTCATCTTTGAAGTTACAAATCTCTTTCATTATGTATAATAATAATAATAATAATAATAATTGATGATGGGGTATTTATAGTGTTCCTGTAAGCTTGCATAAAACACTTATTTTATATTTGTAATTTAAAAAGTCAACATTATGTAGATGTCTAAATCTACTTTTTACAAACATAGCCTTTTTTTTTTAAAGCATACACAGCTCCATTAGTACTACTGTAAATTATCATCATGAAGAGAAAACGTTTAAGAGCATTTAGGAAATATATTCAAAAATGCTAAATATGTGCTGAAATACACTGTTTCTATCTGTTCTAAATGATAAACCAGCACAAACAGAAAACATGCATCTGTGCTGACTGCAACAATTTCTAAATTTCAAATGCAAAAGTCAAAACAAATTCTGTTTTTCATCAGGGCTCTGCAACACTGTTAACTTTGTGGCTTTTGCATAGGAGCAAATGAAGGCACAATATGACCTATGAATCCTCTTTCTGTTCCTATGAATCTTCTTTAATCCTTTTGCTGAACATGAATTGTTCAGTAGAGATATATTATTATTATTGAATTCGTTTTAAATAACTATGCAGCACTTTTTGTGCAATTAATATTGCATACATTATGCCTGTAAGTATGTAATCCATACTTTCAACTCAGTTTGCCAAGTATAAATTCAGAGCTGGGTACAACACAACAGGCTATTAAGTCCATCCAGTATCTTAAAGCAATGACATATTCACAAGTATTGCTCTTCAATTTATCAAGAAGGCAGAATAGGTGCCTTGCCAACACTGGTGACTACAGCAGGCCAAGCTAGCAGAAGTAATATGTCGTACAATCCCCACTAACGTGTCTAGCTTCAATCTAACAGTTCTCTATTTTTGTGATCCACCATGTATTCATCATCTTGATGTCTCCTTATTGGCTGTCATTGATGACACAAAAGCAACCTTTGCATCCATGTTTATGTAACTTTGGAAGTTAACCAGGTTCAGAAGTTCTTCAAAGCTGAAGATTTATATCCCACTGAATACCTTTTAACAGGCTTCCTGTGAGGCAACAGATATTAATTCAGAGAGAGAGTAATAGAAAATTAATTAAATATAAATTCTCTAAAGTGATGAACATACAGAAAGGAATCTATGTTAACTTTTTCCAATGCATCTTAATACCTATCACACATTTCTGAATGTATAATTTACTCGTGTATTTTAATTATCTAAAATAAAAATATATTATGTTGCCCTCAGACATTAAAAATAATTAAAAATAAATCAGGAGCCTTATTTTAGCTGACAGCTCTTAAAACGATTCTGAATATGTGCTTCTAATAAGTACACAGATAAACAAGACAAAACAAACAACCTGACACAAGACGTCTTGTTACTATTAACACAAAAAGATACCAAGAGTTTAGACACACTTGAAGGAGACAAACTGAATGTAAAATATACAGTTTCAATGTAGTGAATAGTACAAGTTAATCTAATAAATAGTTATTAACATAGTTTAAATCTTGGCAAACATCTCCAGCAAAATTGTTAATGCGCTAGTTCAGAAACTGAATTATTCAGTAAAGCCCACTAACTGGAAAGGTTTAACCAATAAAGTGCACAGATACCAGGTTTACATAAGAAAGCTCATTAAGAATGTTCATGATCGTAAGCAATTAATTGGAATGCGCATGGTAGTTTGGTTTTTTTGTCTGAGGCTAATTAGATTTCAGAGCAAACCATCCAAGCAGATTTGGAAACAAGACGTCAGGCATCCTCATAGATACAATTAGCCATATTCATCCTTGATGTAACTTCCCTGCAGTAAGCACAATCACACCATTGAGTAATTGGGTTCTATGTCCATAGAGTTTTCCCAAAGGAAGAAGAATTCATGACAACGTTCTTTCCTTTGTTCTTTTTTTTCCCTGGAAAATTTGCAGACAGTGAAAGTACAAGGGAATGATATCTCCCACAAGCTGCAGATTTCAAAAGTGAGGAAAAAGGATGAAGGCTTGTATGAGTGCAGGGTGACCGATGCCAACTATGGAGACCTTCAGGAATATAAGGCCCAGGCATTTCTCAAAGTCAATGCTAACAGCCACTCTCGGCGAATGCAAGCCTTTGAGGCATCTCCAATGTGGTTGCAAGACATGAAACCTCGTAAAAACATCTCAGCAGCCGTCCCAAGTAGCATCCACAATTCTGCCAATCAGCGTGTGCGTACCACCTCCAGCCCCGAAGCAGCAGCCAAAATCCCCAAACAAAGTCCACAATCAGGTATGGTAAAGCATTTTGAGCTTTCATTTGATTGCTTACCAGCATGTAAAAGGAGGTTAAATCAACAAGGTAACCAGGAATTGTGACTAGGAAGAGTGTGGTGCTCATTTATTCCTCCTTCTCTCTGGTTCTCTTCTTCGTGCTATCTCTTTACTTCCTAAAATCTGAAGAATAAATTTTTGAGCAGAAGAAGCAAAAGTCCTTAAACTTCTGTATGTGGATTTTATCTCTGCTGGTTTTACCCACCTAAGGCTAGCTCTCAAATCAAAGCTTAGCTTTCCTTGTAGTGTGTGTGAAGAGACAGGGGCATGTTAGTGAATGACTCATCTCATTTTAAGATGTCTGTGCATGATAAATTAAATAAAACATCATCCAGATGTGATCCTTCCCAAGTTATTTTACACCAGTCACCTAACTCATATCTTCAACGTTTGTTAAAATTAATCTACTTTTACTGTCAATTCTATTTTCATAAGGACCTTGACTTCTAAATCTTAGCAGACCTTAGACACACCAGATAGTTTCTTTGTTGTGTAGGCTTTAGAAAGACCATGGGTGTGTCAGAGAATGTGTGTTTATCATCTTCAGGTGCTTGATCATTGGCTTTGAATCAAGGGTTAAAATGGCAATGCCTCCATTGTCTGTCATGTAGAAATTAAAATTCTATACATTTTATTGGGGGGATTTTTTTCAGCACTGTATACATAACCTATAATCAATATCAGTCTTCATCTTCTACACTGATACTGTAAAATTCACAGTTATGGAAAGGTACACAAATATACAGGAGGTGCAGTTCTATATGATGGCAAAAGAGGATGGACAGGATAAAAATTTGAGATGTTGTAAATGATTAAATATCCTCTGAAAAACAAACTGTGCAAGTTTAAGGGTTTCTGAGTTACTTCTATTTACACCAAGGGCCAATGTAAGGCACAAAATCACAACCACCTTAAAATATGTAAGGGAAGCTAATTAGCTTTGATGCATCATTTTTCTGCTAGTGTGTTATTAAATCAAAAACTGTGAATACAACAAGTTTCATAGCACACCTATTGTGAAATCACTTTCAAGTTACAGGCAAGAAAAGTTAGAAAGACTTTTTTATAAGGAAAATACATTTCCTTACAGATTGGAACAATATGATCATTCATATAAAATTTCTTATTGCTGTTAAAATGTTGGTGCATCTACTATCATTATTTTGCCTCTGTATACACTTTTTAATATTTATGTAAAAGTTACATTCAGTTTTTTTTCCCTGAAATTGAGCCATTTTCATTTTTTAGCTCTTCCAAAAAATGTCTAAGCTGTTAGAAGAAAAGAAATATTTCACTTGATTTAAAACCACCATTCCACCATGGCTTTCCTTTCAGATAAATGCATATACTTCTTATTTTCCATTGGACTCATACATTTCAAAGCAGCAGACTTTTTCTTAAAGTGAAAATTCTGTGGTTTTTTCCATCCTATGTGAAATTTATTAAAATAGTCAGAGGTTTATGAAATATGTAGCAACAGACTATACTGCATTGCGGCCAAAGTGTGAACAAAACAGCTAATCCACTAAATCATTTTGGATATATAATTGACTTTATAGTATTGTTTATGTCTTTAGTCCAAGCAATGTCTTGACTGATTACTGGATATTTGTTACTTGAGAGCTTGTAGGTTATTACACAGAAAGGTCTCTGTTAAAAAAAAAAAAAAAAAAAAGAAAAAAAACCAAAAATGAGTCTTTAATTTTTTACTTGAGCAAAGATTAATTTAGATCAAGTACAGACAATCCCAATCCTGAATAATTTAAAAATTGAACAGATAAAATGTAAGTTAGTTTATCAGTTCATTTTTTTATGACAAAGCACAGACAAATGCTGCATTCATCAGAGGTGTAGCTTATCTACTGAAGAAATAAAAGTGTACCAGGAATCACACTTAATGCTTAATTTCAATTTAATGGTCACTTGCTACACAAATTATTGGTGATATTTTTGACATCAGTTATTTTAAACATATCAGATGTTTTAAACATCAGTTCAGCTGTTGAGATCCAAGATTTGCTTTCTTAACTTGAGAATATCTTGGCCTGACTCTTTCAGCTATAGTGAGATTCAGATTTTCATTCCATTTTACAGTTGTTCTACAGTAATAGAAATACAGTGGACAAGTGGGGAGTTTTAGCTTTATCTAACTTAGAGGAGCAACGTCAGCTGAGGGAGGGGAGATGTCAGTTCTGAGACCTCAAAGAAAACAGAAAGGAGGTGTCACGGACATTAATAGTGCACCTTTTTATGACACAAAATCAACACATCCTCCTTACTTTATCAAATGAAAAGGTCTTCCCCTCTTTAACAACGTGCTAGCCATATTTATGCATGCACAAGACTGCTGTGTGATTTCATTATATGTAAGCAATGTATCCATCCAGCCTAGAACATAGAAACATGTTTGAATACAAATGTATCGTGATTAAGTACATATTTTTACTTGAAGGAGGTACAGGTTGTGATGTTTGTTCATGTTGAGTAAAACATTGACTGCAGCAATGCTGCTTGAAGAGAAAAGTACTATTAACCATAGGTAATTGTATTAAATATTCTCTAGTATTAGAGAGTTGGTACGTGGTTGTTGGCCATATTTATTGCCATGCTCACAGATTATTGTGAAATACATCTACAACAATGGGAAACATGACACTGTGAAATTGTTGGGAATTCTGTATTCAGCTACTGCTGAAGGACTCAGCTACTAATACATGAAAAACTGATTCTGATTATATAAATAGTTTTACCCAAATTTTATTTTTAAAAGGTAGGTAGCATTCTACTTGGCTCCTTCTATCCTGGAGTACACTGCAGAATTTCTTTTATTTCTTGACAATAGATATTTACTATGTAGCTCTATAAAAGCAGTTTACAGTCAGTACCATTCTAAAACATCAGCACGTCCCAGCTGAATAGATATTTCTGCTATTCTCCTACTTTGCTCAAAAGTAAGAATATCTGTGATAACTGTCAGGGAGCTATATAGCCATGGCTGACAAAGTGCTATGAGGTCCATTTAGTATTTTGCACTGCTCTGAAAAATATTATGTGAGTGTAAAAAAAAAATATTTATTACTGTAAGCAAAATGGAGATTCAATACAGGAAGAAATAGCTAATGAGAACATCTCCCACAGAGAATCTTCATATAATGTACTAAGAAGCATTAAATGACTACCCCAAAGTCAAAAAAGTCAGGACAGCAGAAGTCAAAGCCAACACAGCTTGACCCTTTCATTTCATAATTATGGGCTGCAGCAAATGAGGTAACCCATCACAGTTTAAAGGGAATCTAAGTAATTTGACAGAGTAATCTGCATATATCCAGAAAATGTCCTATGTAGGTGGAGTGACAGACATTTTTTTTTCCTGCATAATTCATAACAACCTTAGTCCAAAGGTAAAAGCACAGAGTTATGACAAAGCTTTGTAATTCTAAGGAATGCTTCAATTAAATGGGGCCCAAGAACAAAAATGAATTCAGGTGAAAGGAAGCTAAATAATCTCCAAGCTGCAGCAAATGTCATTGTTTCATGGATACAAATCTAAACTCTGCTGTCTGCATTCAAATCACTCAACATTTATAGCAATAAAATCAGCTGAAGCATTTGTTGCACTGAGAATGACTATATCCCCCAAACTCCTCCTGTTCTGCCAATGCTCTGTTAAAGCGCTCAAAGCCATTAGTTGCTTTTCAGACTCAAGAAGATCAGTCTCAGAGAATTACAAATGAAGAAGTGACAATTAGGTCAATTTTCTCACTGCTTATATACAGACTCTGCACATTTCTAGCAACTTTTCATTCTTTCATGAAGTAACAGATCCATCTATTAAGCTATCTACATGCCAGAAATTCCTATGATGATGGCAGAATTCCAGCGAGTGACTTGAAAAGGAGCTCAAAGGCAAAGGTGGTATTTATGTGGGCCCAATGACCTGGATTCTTGGCATCATAAATCACACTGAGAAGCTGATCATCAGGCATGAATGCAAAAAAAAGGATGAAAACTTTTTTCTTCAGTCTGTTGATACTGATAAACTGAGGACATTACCCCTGTCTCCATTTTTATCTAGAGAATCTAGGAATGTTTTACCATCAACCTATTTTAAACACAAATTTTATGTCCAGTTTGGAATCTTTTAGGATATAAACCAGCTTATGTGTTGGGTTTTTAAATTCTTTTTAATTTATGTTCCATCTCCTCTTAAAGCAATGGAACAAAATGTCTGCTCTAGCCTCCGTTAAGGTGACAGCCACCATTAGTGCTTTCTTCACTAAGAGAATCTTTGGCTTTCATAGTTGCTGTTTTAGAAACTGAGTACCCATAATGTCGGGAGGCACCAACCATTACTTTGATTGTGGCATAGCAATAAGTCAAGTTTCTGTTTCCTTTGTACTTCATGAAAGCAAAAGCCAAGCGACCATTTTGTTCTTATTGTTCTGAACCTTATTCTGCTGTTGTCAGGAATACTTGCAAAAATTGCAATCTCTGCTTTTACTTGAAATTGACACTTTGATTCCCTCTTCATGAAAAGATGCTGCTCTACTTTTTTCAGCTTCTCGAAATAATGTAATCAATTCAAACCATGTTAGTTGATGTAGCCCTAATAACTAGTTAGTTCCTGACCTTGATACTGTAAATATCTTCTGAGAAGTGTCAATATGTTCCAAATGAATTCATTGACAAAGCAAGGTCTTTACAGCAGCTAACCCCCCACCCTTTTGTTTTTTAAGGCCAGGATTTCCAGTGCAGAATCAACTCACTAATGCCTTATGTTTCTTTTAAAAACCCCAGATCTTAATTTCTTATATGTGCATATTTATTGATAGAACAAAATGCATATGAGTACTTAAACTCCTGTTCCTAATGCTTAGTTCACCTAGACCCAGAACAGCTTCACTGAAACTCGTATTTCTATAAAAATGATGGTGTTTGTATGCTGCATTAATTCTTTGTCTCTTATGAAGCTAGTCAAGAAACAGTGAGAACAGACACAGCTGAAACTAAATGTACAAAGCCCAAGAAAATAATTTTACCCTTTACCCATCTACATTGTAATTTATATAATGCACATGTGCACCGAGATCTTTCCTATTCTTTTTGTAACATTACCGGTGTGTGTCACTGTCTGTCTTTGCTACATATGCACTTAATCATATGTCTTCCTTTCTTTTAGCTGCTTAAAAGTAAACCTTTCAGACTAACCTCACCTTTAGAACAAAATTCACATGCAAAGATCTGGTAGGAGACCACTCAAGAGTTCCCTGAGTAGCAGAATCACAGTAGTTCTGTTCTACATGCCTGATACAAATTTCTTTGATAAAAAACCACTAGAAAGATTGCAGGTGGGACACACATTCAGTAAACAAAGAGAAGAAAATAAAGGAAGAAGAGAAAAAAAAAAAAAAGGGTGGGGAAAGATGTGTATGATTTGTTTGTCAGCTCACTCAAATTGCTTTCCATTGCTTCACAATCAGACAGATTGCACTTGGTCATCTGTGAATTCTGTGAATTCTGGTCTTCAGAGATTGCAGCGTATGTGACAGGGTCTGCTCTTGAAATAACTGATGGGATTTCCTTGCTTCAGAATACAACCCATTTGTTACTTGACAGATATACAGCAAAGCAGAGGATATATTTCACTTTTTTTCTGATGAGAAGCAAAAGTTTCCCATCTATGGTGCCCTGCTTCATTATGAAAATCCTTTGCATCACAAAAAATGGAAAAGAATGGGTGCAATTATCTGCTGGCTGGAACGGATACAACTCTGCTGAAGTCTAAAGGGTGTAATTCATCTAAAATAGCAAAAAATTTGGCTAAAGGATGAGGATGAAGAGGAATTCTCTTCTACTTATAATGTGAGAGTGAATTATATGAAGAATAGAAGTTTTGCCCTGCTTGTGCCACCTGAAGAAGTTTAGGACAGTGAAGGTTTCTGGGAACTGAAGGAAGGGAAGGAAAACACCTGAAAACTGCTCTATTCAGCTCACAGATTCAGGGGAAAGGGCATTCTTGATGGTGGGTTTTGTTGGTCCATTTTTTTTCTATGTGGTTTTTCTTCACCTCTGATCAACTTTTTTCTAGTGTTTCTCTTTGAAACCTTAGCCTAGACTAGCTAGAAAGCTCAACAATTTCAGTATCTTCTTATTTTCTGGAGACGGATTTTATATTTGATTAGACAATTCAAAAGCTTCAAAGATATTCCAGAAACTGTTACTATCTTTACACTACAGTAATAATCAATTAATCCTTCTTTGTTGATGATAAAGCTGGATGGTGTTTGAAGAGCAACTAATGATCTTGCTGCCTGCCTTGAGAAGAGAAAACTGCTTCAAACTCTGTTTTACCCTATCATAAGGAAGTTGCCACTGTACTTTTTGGCAGTGCAAATTGTTATCCTGTCTGTGTGTGGGTGTTCTGGTCAGATCCGCCTCACTGAAGTTTGTTCCCCCACCTACTCATGAATGCTACTATCTTGGAAAAAAACTGCCTAATTTTCTGTGAATAAAAATGTGAAAGTTAGTTGCACAGCTGCATTTGCAGTGCTTCAAACATTCAATCTGTATGTTCATCAACCAACAAAAACACAAAGAATAAATCTGGATGCTACTTCTGCTGCCATTCCTATTTCTACTGCTGTTATTACCTCTGCTGCTGTTGTTTCCTGTGGCACTGACTGAGGATTTCGGCCACCAAATCACAGCCACAGGGCTATAAGGATTATAAAAATGACCTCAAGAAGACTACAGAAGATGGTGTATCCATCTCCAGTTCATTCTGTGACACTGAAAGAAAGAGTTGAAAAGACAAGATGTTTTGTCAAGGAGGAACAATAAATCAGTCATAAAGCCAAGAACTAGCTGTAGGTCTCACAGGGAGCTATAAATTCAGAGTGTGCAAGGCCCTTTAGTAGAATTATAATATTAGAAAATATGACTACATAGGTTTGTGCCTGTCTGAAGGACTGCCAAAATAACAGGTCAGCTACCTATTTTATACTTTCCTGAAGTATTACCATACATTCAATATCTACTATTCAGTGACCATCTTTTACCTGAAGAGGCTTTGAATATTGATTAATGATATTTCATGGTTATGACTGATCCCACATCTCAGATGTATTTGGCACAAATACTTTGAGCTTCATTCTTAAAATCCACCATTTTCAAACTAGTGTGCTGTGGTTGTAGGGGTGATACCATATAGTTTTTTTATTTGCAGCACAGAAATAACAAGGGTGAAGTCTTTGGATTATGAACACTGATTTAGCTCTTGCAGTTTAAAATGCTGCCACTAAAAGTATTTGTCTTGCTCCAATCAGAAGTTATTGCCCCAAATCTGGATGGCAGGAGGAAATAAATGTCTGCTGCTCAGCTTTCCCAGTTCACAGTGTCAAGCCTCTATACTGTCATAAAGGCATTGATGACAGCTGATAAACTAAAACAGAGCTCTTAAATTGAGATAGATGAAGAGATAGCATGGGTTTGCTTGTATCACTCCTACTGTTGGGGGTTTAATTTCCATAAGAGGGGGAGGCAGAGAGATGGAGGCAGGATCATTTAAACTGCTCCAGCTAAACCCATTAAGAACTTGTGAGTCATAGCTCTTAGACAGAGGCACCTTCTGTTAGTCAGAGGCATTGTTCTAATCTCTATAACAACTGCACTATCCACCAGGCAAACAAAGGATCAGAGGAATGGTCCCTGCCTCAAAACTCTTACCATCTAGGAATCAGAAGAAAGCACACTCATCCAGTGGAAACTTAGCTGAATTCCATGAAAATAGGTCTTATATAAATGATATAAACAGGAGACCAGGTTGACTGTATGTCAAGCATGAGCCTAAGTGTCAGGTGTGAAAAACGAGAAAAGGGACTGCATGTCACATACTGAAATATTTACAAAAAATGATAATTTTCATTCTGTCTGTGTTCTAATAACCCTTTTTGTATATATTTATCATGACAGTGCTGTTGAAGAAGATAGTGTAATACTAAGTATCACCCACCTAAATTTTCTTTACAATAGATGAAAGAATTAACGAGATGCAAAAAGCAAAGGGGAAAAAAGACAAGTGCAATTCTCTTCTTCTTCAAACTCCTGCTGTTACTTGATGGTATCTTTCAAAAATTGCTCCATTACAGGTTATTTAAATGTAGCATATATCAAATATGCACACATTTATAGATACATTATAAAAATGCTGAGCAATTTGTGTTGGAATCATGTTTAATTACAACAGCACAAGCCAGTTACTAAAAAAAGAGTCAATTGAATAATTTTTGTTAACAGCCTAAATTCCACCTTCATTCAGTATAGGGTATAACTATATGAAAGCATAGGATGAAGATGAGTTACCACAGGAGAGTCAGAACAAACTGCATTCTTCTGCTTTAGAACAGCCATTTCATACAGATAAATACAAATGCACCAGTTTATATTTTTTCTGTCATGCATTAAAAAAAGTCTAAGATATGTTTTATCCATGGTTTTGAGAGATAGGATGAAAGAGAAGGATGAGAGAGAAAGGTGCCCAGTGCTGATAAGAGCAGTTAAAAAAACCTGCTTCCAGTTCTGAAACAATACCAATTATTGACTGCATTTGCTTGAGCTTGCACCCTCAGCTTTGAACTACTGCAAGAGGCACTGCTTCCTGGACTGCTTCTCACACAAGTTTTATTTAAATTGCGAACACTGAAATTTCATAGACTATGTGCAAACACCTCTTTTAGCAACCATTTTTCCAATAAGCACTCTCTCACTGAAATAGAAACAGCTGAAGTCAATGCATTACTTATACATGTGAAGAGATTTTAAAACTTTGCAAGTTCAAACACCAGCTAAAGAAAGGAAGAGAATTAGGATATCTGCTACAAATGGCTGATGATTGGACATTTGTGACTGGGAGTCCCAGGTAGCCAGACTGTCATCCTCCTGAGAAAGTCAGGGAAGTTTGAGAAATGGGCTAAATCAAGTACACTGTCTAGTTACTCTTTCTGAAAAGCTGTGTTCAAACTCAACACTCAGTTTTGGCTATTTTCATCAGAAAACTACAAACATCTATAAATGTAGATGAACTGCCCATTTTAATTATATGTTTAAGGATCTCTCACCTCCCTCCTGTCTGTTCAAGGGAAAAAGATGACAGGGTTGAATCATTTTGATGATCTCATTTTCATCTTTGAGAATGACATTAGAGATTATCTTTGCTTCTTCAGAGTGCGTGATGGCCCAATTAGGAAGCCTGGCTCTACTCATGAGGTTAAAGAATGAGATATGAACAAGAGCACTTTTTAAAGAATTAAACACGGAATGATGAGTCTCAGATATGTCTAGTAGAAAGACAAAAATGACAAGAATTAAATGTTTCTCTAGGTAGGAGTTAATGTCAGGAATGATGTAGAGAGTGATCTGAATATAAATCCCAGGTTTGCTCACACCAGTATACCCTTAATTCTACTTGTGTCCATCTTGGCATTGTGCAAATGCAGAGGTCGTTCAAAGTCCCACTCTTCTTCCTTTCTCCTTTCATACTATCTGTTGTCCTCATGGTTTTAATATGGCTTGTTCTGGACCACTGCCTGAAGCCAAGTATCATTTTTCCTACGTGCTACCAATACTTGAAGTCTCCTCTAGTTTTTTATCTTCCAAGTATTTCCATCTCAAGTTTGTACTAGAACATGACTCGAGGTGTAGCTGGCAGCAGAGTAAAGGCTGTGACCTGCCATAACCCAGAAAGAGTTCTGGAAGTTATTATGGTTCACATTTCTGGAAGAATTCTCTCCTCTATTCAGGGTTGGAAAGTTGTGACTTTTCTTGCCCTATGACAAGATTGAACACCTCTGGGTGCCTTACCTAGTAAAAGCTAAGGATTAGCCATCCATCTAGAATTCCATCTCTCTTTCTCATCTGCTCTTCTGGGCATCACTAAGAGAAAAGTAACAGACATCAGATGAACAGAGCTACATGCTGAATGCAAAGTCTAGGTAGACTTCAGGGAAATTCAATACTTAACCTGTTCTAAATTTCTTCTGGTGTGTAAGATAAATTCATTTGCCCTCTGCAGTATGTGATGTGAAATCACACTATTTTAAGCTGATTACTGTACAGCCAATGGAGAAAGATGTAGTGAAAGCCTAGGCAAAAGGATCTTCATTGAAAATGAATGATACCTACTGCTCATCTTCATTCAGTCATTCAGTTCCCCAAAATCAAACACAGATGACTGAGCCCTAAAATGCACTTGAGAAGTCATTCCCCCAAAGAGGGAAAGGGGGACCTTACATTTGTGGGTAAGAAAATTTCTTCCTGTGTGTGGGTATATTTACCCCATCAGTATAAAAGAGATAACACAATTGTGATTTATGCAATTCAGAGGAATAAGAATGATAGCAATTGGTAGGCCAGAGGGGAAGAATCTATTTATTGAAAACCTGCGTGAGACATATTCAAATAAAACTTCAAATAAAATCAGCCATACTTGGTTTTACCTATCTTTATGGACATAAAAACTGCAAATATCCTCCATGTAATCTTATGGTTAATTTATGTCCCAGTAAAATTAAGCCAGATATCACGTGAACTTTTACTTACTTTATATGGAAATAGTGCAAAATTATGATTTCATATGGGTTCAGCTGTGGTTCAACTGGGGCTGACGAGAAGAATATTTCAAATCTAACAATATAAAGCAAAGCTAAGTGTTACAAAACAGCAGACCAGGCACTTAAAAGATGGAAAACCTCAGCAAAAATTCCTGAAAAATGAAACTTCTAGGGTTTCAACACCTCTGTGATTTCAGAAATCAGTAGAAAGACCAAATTAACTCACACCCAGCACAGCCTAAATATATGTCTCTGAAATATATGTATTGATATTTTGCCCTCATATAATACATACAGAGAATCTGGGATGAACTTTTGTGTGACTGGCTGTATTTGACTTGTATTGGTCAGAACAAAACCAGGACTCCATTAAGGCATTAGTCTTTCCTGTGATGAGTGGGTTACTACCTAAAAGAAAATCAAGAATACCCTAAATAAACTTATATGTTTAGTAAAACACCAAAGAAATGCTGTTGAATTTTCATATTCCTTCTGTTATTTGTATGAGAATACACTGTGCATTGTACACATAACTGTAAGGAGACAGTTTTCAGAGGCTCTGACAGGTACTGAGGCTCAGAATGCTGGAAGCTATTACCTCCCAGAGAAATCCTAAACCTTAGAAAGCACAAGGAATGCCAAACTTGCTAAACTTCAATTCTGGCAGATATAAACTGTTTGAGACCCAGAGTGGTTTACCATGTAAGGTACTCTTAGAAATAGAAGATGCTAAAATTTTAATTCCTGAGGCAGCTGCTTAGTTTACAGTTCAGTGTTTCATCCAGCTGTGAAAAATAAATGGGCAAAGTCATTCAACCATCCCTGCTTGCATCCCCAAATCCCATGTATCAGACACAAATTTTGTCAATATCTTAGTGAAGGCAAGGGATCATAGTCATTCAGGCATGCAATGAGTAACTACCTTTTTGACCAGTTGCATTTTACTAAGAATTTATAACTTCTGATGGCTTTATTTTATACTTAGATGCTCTATAAGTAATTTCATTAACAGAACAAAATTGATGTTCAGCTGTGGGGTCCATACACTATGAGCCATGAAATACAAGCATTTGGAACAGACTTCTTTTTTCAAATTTTAAACACTAGGGTCATATTTATTTATCAGTATTTTTTTTTTCTTTGTGTTCCTAACATTTAAGTAAACCATAAATTTGAATAAAACACAGTTTCAAACACTTTAATGGCATGAACAAATCTTTCATGCTGTTGCACAAAAACTTACCATCACATGCCTTTGGCAATACAGCATTTGTTTACAGGATAAGGCTAAGTATTTCAGGGACATTTGCCCTTTTGGATATTTGTTAGTAGAAGGAAATGAAAGACTACTAATGGGGAGCTATATGACAACAGAAAAATTTAACTGGTTCCCAGTGTCTGACAGGTGAAACTGTGAGAATGTCTGACCCACACATCAAGAGAAGTTTAACTAATAATAATATAAGCATACATTACACTGCAGTTCTTCTTTTGAGTGACTGTCTTTGAGGATTACATAATTGCGGTCCAGATTTACCCAGTGTTGTTGACCTGCAATAAAATTTCTTTTAGCTCTCATTATGTTAATTAGAAAATAATGCTTGAAATGGTGGGATAATGAGTAATCGATTTAGGAAATCCATAGCCAGATAGACAGGGTTTAACCTATATTGCTTTGCTCACGGTTCAGGTGATATTATTCAAGTCCTAGTCATAATAGTATACTAAAAACACATCTGTATGGAAAGTCTGAATTTGGATATGGTGGAATTGAGTCTCGGATTTATGCACCCTATGACTTCCAGATTCTAAGGCAAAATAGAAATTTATGAATAGTTTTTGTCACTTTTTTTTTTTCAAGATGAAAAACAAAATAATAAAATACGACCAAAATGAAAGAACAGAAATAGGAAAAAAATCTGAAAATGCTGCTTTCAATTTTGCTATTTTCTTATTCTATCTTTGTAGCTTTCACTCTCTCAAAATCTAAACAAATACTTGGGTTCATAAAAGAAAAAATGCAGTTCTTTTTCACGTCTCAAAAAGAAAAATGAGCCCTGAGCATACTTAAACTTCAATTTCATTTCATAAAGCATCACTGAAAAGATGAGAGCACACCTAATAGCCATATATGTCACTGTATATTGCAAGTCAATTGTACGTGGGCTGATATATTACCAAAAATTTCTCTGTTTTGATTAGACAGCATTTTGAAAACTATTATACCAGATTAAGATCTACTAACCAGTTCCCAAAACCTTGAAGAGGACACTGTCTATACAGTTTTTTCCAAAAATCCTAATAGCCTCTTTCTTCCCATAGAAACTGAAATTGTTTTAGTTGTTATTTCCCCTAATTTTTTCTGATGTGTTCAGAATTGCTTTACCTTGCAGTAGCTGCATGTACTCTAACCTAAATCCCCTGCAAGATAAACAATCTTGCTCTTTTGAGAACACGCATGTAGAACATGTGAAGTGAATTGGAGGGAAGTCATGATTTATGCAGAAACTGAACATTATAAATACAAAGGTTCTGTTTATGCATTATATATTACCCCTTAATTTGAGGATCTGCAGATTTTCTTATTGAAAAAAGCAAAATGGAAACAAAAATCAGAGAATATTTGGTCTGCAAATACGGTGCTGCTTTTTCCACTGTGACATATTTTAAGTTAAACTTATGTCATACTTTATTCTCTTCTGCACATTACAGCTTTAAAATTCTCAAATTGTAACATCATTAATTGTTGTAAAAACTCTTTTAAAATACATTAATGAGATTCTTCGAAGTTGCATTATAGATATTTTGTGCAGATAAAATATATCACCAAAGACTTCATTAGAGTTGTAGTGAGACATATTTCCTTGGTTCAATCAAAAAGAAAAACTTTTAAATGGAATAAAACAAGTGAAAATAATTCAGTACAACAGGAAATGATCTAACACTAACAAAGATTCTAACTGAGTTTTGCTAACCTCATTAAGGAAGGAAAAGCCTTCATAAAAATCTGTTCAATGACAAATTTTACACAGAGAGAAAACAAAGTCATGCTACAGTAAAACCAAAACCAGAAATTCAACTCGGGTTCAAGGCTGTAAATACTATATGTGTGAGAAAAATCCACAGGAAAAAGTTGCAGCAAATTTGCTTGTGTGTTTGCTTGTTTGCAATACAGAACAAGTGTCCTGAGAAGCACCCCAAACTACAGCAGTGTAGTACAAGTAACATTATCAGACGGGCAAGAGAAAAGTAGGCTTCCCACTCCTGTCTTCTTTCAGTAGAAACTAAGCTCAGAGTTCCCTTGGACTTCTCTTGGAAAGATATTACTAATGTCTTTGAGACAAGTTTTCATGTAAAAGTTAATATTTGTTTAGCAACTCAGTTCACACATGTATAATTGAAATATCACCATTGTCTAGATGGTCTTGTGTATGTGACAGAGGACTGAGAGTGTTTTATGGCAACCACTATATATGTAACATCTCACGCCACATATTTACCACAGTAAGCAGTGTTTATCTAGAATCTGAGATTTAGTTTAATCCCCATTTCAAGAGGGAAAAAAATTACTAAAGACAGGAACAGAAGTACTTCTTGCTGCATTTATAGTTGGCAGATACAGAGAACGGTGTTACATCTGAAAATTTTAAAAAACCAACACTTGCCTGGAGTTCTTTTTGCTTTCATTGTGTCTATTCTTTATGATAAGAAAAATGTGCTTTTAGGGGCTGCAGTGAAATCTGTCATTCAGTTTAATATTAAGTTCTTTACAAAAATATCTTATGCATGATTAATAGATTTTTAAAAAAATAAACATTTATTACAAGTTCAGCATTATCATGGACTGCTTATAACACCATTGTTACCTTGTTATAGGACTGATGGCTCTAACCATCGATAATATTTATCCTTTTCAAATATACAACACAAATTTTATTAATCATGCATCAACCTGTTATAATCTGAACCCCTACTTATACTGCTACCAAATTACATTTACAGTTTTGACCTCAAGTAATTAGTTTCAAATTCTGAATGTATTTCTAGATGATACAGGGAGTTATCAAGCACTGAGGCTTGGCATGTAAGACATCTAAATACTTCTGTCCTTGGTGTGTGAACATTTCAGTTTAATTAGTCTAGCCCCAAATGGTTTTATTCTGTTGGATATTAAATATGAAGTCATGGGTTTAGAAATAATTATTTGGACTATTGTTTTAATAGCTTTTTAGAATGAAAACAAAGTTTGGGAAAATACAAATTCTCAAAAATAAATAGTCCAAACCTTTTCACATTCTGTTTCCCCCTTGTAAATAGCACAGCCATTTGCCTGTATCTCTTCCAGTTTACAAGAAAACACTCTTTAGCCACCAGATGACTTTATTTTTTTAGCAGTCAATGATGCAATGCTGGAAATGATTTTGTAAAGAACACTTTGAGGTGGAAAGTGTTTGGCTTTGTTCCTCTTGTTTTATGGTTTCACTGGGTAATATTGTTTAAAAAGACAGACAAGAAAAAAAGCAAAGCAAAACAAAAAAACCTCCCTGGGACTGAAATACTTTGTATGTGTTGTTATTTGCAGTGCATGCCAAGACATTCATGGGCACCAGAGCCAACCTGGCGAGCTAATTAAATAAATAAATGTATATGTTTAAAACAGCCTTATAAGGAGCATTGGAAATCTGCAAGATGAGCGAATATCTTATAACTTCTTCCGCAGGTGCGAGGATAGCTACAAGCCATGGACTTTCTGTCCTGCTTCTTGTTTGTGGCTTTGTGAAGGGTGCTTTGCTTTAATCTAAAAGTGCTGACTTTTTCCAATATCACTTTCTCTTCTTAAAGCAAAGAGCAAATCGCCTGTAAAATCCACGGAGCGGACAGCAAAGTTGACCCTAACCTCCAACCACCACTCTGCACCCAATGTACTCTAAATCTCTACACAAGGAGCACCTTCTTCAGGAAGTACAAACAAAATTACTAAATAAATAAAATAAAATAAAATAAAATATAATAAATATTATAAAAAAGAAGAGGATACCACATGTTTTCTTGATATATCTTATTTTCTTTGGCGTATCACTGATATTTTATTTGAAGAGAACTGGTGTGATGTAATCAAACGTTTTGTAACAGCAAGACCTAGTTTCCTTTTCTTTCGGCAAGGAGAAGCCTCATCCTTGACTTCTCAGGGGTTGGCCTGCGAGTCCTCACTATTACAGAATTAACCATGGATGACATTTGGTTTCCTACGCTGAAAGAACCGTTCCAGCCTGGAAGCAAAAAGAGGCCAAATAATGAAACAAACCATAGTGATTTAACATAAATAAAATACACACAAACTTTATAAAAAAGCCTTTTTTTTTTTTTTTTTTTCCTTTTTTTTGCATGAGGAATAGGGAGGAGAAAATATATTCTACAAAGCAGCTCAGCAGACTAGGGGATGTTGTTTCTGAAAAACATAGGAGGATATTTTTCTTTTGAGTTTTTTTTGCTTTTTTCTTTTTAATATATTATTCTTTTTTCCCTGCGAGGTTTTTTCCTGTCTTTCTGTTTGTTTCTTGTTCAATAGTGGCAAGTATCAACTTAGGCCAACCCCTGATAACTGTGTGGAGGTTTATATATATACATCCTTTTTTTTGTGCGTGCGTTCTATATTTCAGTGTGTTTTCTCTAATTTTGCAATTCCTGTATATGCAAAACTACTTAAATTCTGTAAATTGCTTACAGTCTGTGTGATATAACTTCAGAGTAGACATACTTTGGTCCTCATGCGAGCAGTTTTTAATATTATCTATATGTCGTGCCACCAAGAAACATCTTTATTTCCTTTTTTGACTAAACATCACTTTTTAGTTTGTAATTCAGTAATGTGTGGATTTTGTAATGCATATTTTCACTTTGACTGGTTTGACCCCCTTCAGCCCTCCGTTTACTCTGTAAATGCACATTAAAATTTGTTATGGTCTCTAGACAATGAATTATTTTAGTTTGTATGTTGTGTTGAAGTTCATGATGCTGAAAGCTCTTTGAACTTGTGATGTTTATAGAAGATAAGTGATTCAATCACTAGAGACTGTAAAATGCAGGTTTGCAGTCAAATACTGCACATAAAGGAAGGTTAGAAACAGACAAATAAACCAGAATATGTCTTTAAGGATGTTCTTTTGGTAAAGAGTTTTAGGAAAGTGAATTTATTACACTGATAAAATATATTTGCATCCCAGCTCCTTCTACATGGCCAAAGAAGTGTCTTTCTTTGCTTTTTCTGGAAGTGGATTGTCATTAGTCATTGATATTCTTAATTAAAATACTTTTTGTCTGTGAACTGAATGTGAGAATTTTGCTGTTCAATGATGTAATATGCGTTACATGAATTACATTCATTAATGCAGGAAGGAAAAATTGCTACCATTTGCAGCTGCAATCAGGAAGGTTTTTTTCTTTTTCCCGTCTTTCCACTGATGCTGAAAAATTCACACCCTTTCATTTATCAGCACAGACAATCACATACACCACATGCTTATTATGATCTATTTATAGCAGCATTAAGTAGCTGCAGTGTGGTCAGCTGTGTGATTTCTCCTCACTTTGTAAGTACTGCAGAAGAAATTTTAAAAGTATGTTTAATATCTCACCAGTATGTGGTCTACAGGCCTAACATTTTATTTCAAAATGCTCATAAGTCTGATGTCTTCCCCCGTTACTTTCAAAGGATAAAGAACAAATAAAGGCATAAAATCAACGTTTTGTAAACCTAATGCTTTGGAAGGGGTTAACATATTTGTGCAGATCTAATTTCCCATACATTCTGTAGTATAAGCTTGACTGAAAATAGTCAGTCTTTCCTTGGTTTTAGAAAAGTCTTAGCAGGAATAAAGATAGTAGAAGTTTGGCATTATACAAACAAATCAGGAGTAACCATCAGGAGAAAAAGGTCAAAATTTCTTTTATTTCAACATAAAATTTATGACCCACTCAGAATGTTGTGTATTGAGAAGGTTTTTCTCCACAGTTGTAACAGTTTATCAGCCTACTGTCAAAAAAATAAAAAACTGTCCCCATTAAAATGTTCTGAATCAAACTTAATATTGTGGATCAGAGAGGACACAAAGAGGAAAAAAACCAGTCAAGGGTCAGAGCTTTTTTGAAGTCTCACTTTCTGAACACACTGTGGAACCAGACTTTGAGAGCTCTGGAGAAAAAGCTACATTTTCCCTGTGAAATGGATTACTGGATGATGTGAGAATTTCCTGCCTGGAGCTTGGAAACTTCAGTTTCCATTGGTCTTAGCTGGAACCAAATGCTTAATGTCACATGTGTTTTGTTTGTTTACTGTATCCATATATCTTGTATGAATATTCCATGTATGCACAGTCATAAAGACTACCCATCATGACATGTGGCATTTGACAAAGCAGTTTAGCCTCACATTGCTAAAGTTGTTACTATGTTAAACTGATACTGTGTTTTGCTTTATGCTGTTAGCTGCTTGGATATAAATCACCATGTACTAGGAATTCAGATTAAAGAATGAGCTGAAATTAAAAGCAGAATTCTAGACCACTTGGATTAGTGTGATGCAAGCCAGAAGACATTACCATATTGTGAACTGCTATTGTTCAACTGTGTCAACAAAAAAAGAGGACAAAAGAAATCTGTGGGGCTTTTGGAAAACCTTTACATTTTCCATGAGATGCTAAGGGGACACAGAAATTGTCCTCCTTCCCCTCTCAGGACAACACTCCGAAATTCTTCAGATGAGGCTAATCTAGTCCTTCTGGTTGCAGATCTAGAACTCAGCTTTAGTTTCTGCCAATCTGTGTGGATGCAGCAGCAACATCTCCTAATAGGAGCAAGTATTGCATTTCTAAATTCTATACTGGGTCTTAATAGCTGTTCTTCAAATTGAGAATCTGCCTGGACCTCCTAGAATTTCTTAAAATAGAAGTTAAGATACAGTAGCCCCCATTTTTTCTAAGAATTTTGTTATGAATAATATTTGGCTTAGGAATGGAACTACTACCATTTTCTGTCATGTGCAGTTCTAGTTTGTATTTAACACAAATAGTTTAAAAAAAAAAAGTGGCTTAATTAAATCCTGAAAAGCTCCATGTTGAGTTGGGTATCTAGAAGGGCAATTTGCATCTAGCAGTGGTAACATCTCTCAACTCAATGTCCTTAACCTTTTTTACAAAAAGAGTCCAGTTTTGAGGTGGTCTTTTACATGACTCATGCTTCTCAAATTGTGTCCCCAAAGCCCCATTGCATATGTGACTTTCTTCAGATCATTCCAACAGGTTTTGTTTTTAATAGAAGAATAAGCATGGGTGAGTACAAAACTCTTTTGTATTTCAAGGTATATGCCAACTACACTCACACACTTTGAGATCCGATGTATCATCAGGCTAAAAGAAACATGTTCCAGTCCCATGAGATGTCAATGACATCCTTTGTATTGCCTGGAAAAAAGACCCATGGCATTTTGGTGCAACTATCAGGGATTAGTACTGCAATAGAGGCTGTCTCAAAAATTCTCCTTTTCAATGGGTTACCAATACCCTTTTAAGCTCTGGAACTTCATGCCTTGAAGTTGCTGCATAACATGTTTGAACTTCTCTTTCTTAATTGTATTTGCTAGACTTTGCAAAGGAATTTGTGGAGCAAGAGGAGGGCTCAGACCATGGATTTAAAAAAGCTTGGCAGACTAATTTAAGATTGACAGTTCCTCCAGATCTCCTATTAAGAAAGGTACTAGAAAATTTGAATGGTAAACACTGAATCTATCAGAAGTAATTTTTATTTATTTTTCATTCTCAATATTGAATGTTTATATTGCAGCACTACCTGAAGGCAAAGATCAGAAGTAGGTATAAACATGAGACACCATGGCAAAAGCAATACGACTTGGGAAGTTCGTACTTTTCATGTAATTCAGTGCTACTATGATTCAAGATCAGAACAGACCCTAGAACAGGTTTTTTTCACATTCATTCTTTAAAGTACTTTTGCTTCATTCAAATAAAATGAGGAAGCAGTGACCAGTGCAAAAATCTGAATGCTTGCCAAATATTTTTCAGTGTTAAACATTTAACTTCTAGTGATCTTTAATTTCTAATGATCTTAACTTCTGATGATCTCAAGTGATGTCATCATTCAAGTCATTATTAAAAAAAAAAACCAACAAAAAAAACCTCTCCCCCCAAAAAACCCCAAACCAGCACTGCTGTCAATCTTCAATTCCTTCCACCAAAAAAAAAAAAGGAAAAAAAAAAAAAGAAAAACAAAAAGAAAACAATTGTCATTTGCAGGGTATGGGAACATTTGTCTATGATATTACTATTGGTAAATGTCAAATGTTGTTTGTAGAGCTAAAAGCATTAGGAACCAAGAATGGGATCTTCATACTTTGTAATATAAATTTTTAAAGGTTAATCTTCCATGATTAGCTAAACTAAACAATGATAAGCACATAGTAAATTGATTAATGCAACTCACCATAAATGCCTTCAATCTTTTGTTCTGAGCTTCCTAAATGTTGATATATTTGATTTCACAGTCATAAAGTTTGCACATACATTAACATAGTTGAAAGATTATACATAATTTTTCTAGTGCTATTCATCCAAACAATACAAGAAGAAAGATAAATTTGTCTGTAACAATGAATTACAATCAATTGGTGGAGATACTTGCAAAGAAACCAAAGTGTGCTTTCTTGAGAGTCAAATTTAATGGCAATCTTATTTAATTTCTCCTTTTTGTGCTGTTCTTTTTTTGCCAACATTTCAATCTAAAACAATACTGTATATCTTATTACTCCTTACAAGGTGATGGGATAAAGTAATGTCACCTTTGTTATGAAAAATCTAGGGGGAAAACACCAATCTTTTCATTTAGCAGCAATCTAAACTCTCACTGTTTACAGTGTCCTATCACCTCAAAATATTTTGAGATTATATATATATATATATATGTATATATATATATATAAGATTTGATTTCCAACTCTATCATGTTGATGGTAGAGATGGCCTTCAGATGGGAGCAAATGAATTTTTCAATTATTGAAATGCTCCTTTACATTGATATTTCAGCACAGAAAGAGGTCTTATGTGTATATCAGAGTATTTACTGAGTGACAGCTCATAAGGAAGCCAAAATATACGTAACAGACTATTAATTACTTGTTTTTATATGCCATGAACTTGAAAAACAAGAGAGAAGATTGCATCTGACAACAAGCTGCTTAAAATAAACCATTTCATTTAAACCTTGGAAGAAGCAAATTCCTTATTAAAATGACTTGTATAACTTTAACCTTTTAAAATATATGGGGTTTAGATTTTTAAGAAAAGTTATATATATTATATATAATATCCTTACATATAAAATCGAGAAAGAAGAAAATAATCACTTCTTTTTCTACTTCTGATAGAAGATTATGTTCATTGCTGCTGATTGTCTCCAATACCAAATTATTTAAAAGATCCTTTAAATCACTGGAAACCATACTTTTGAAAAAAAATAGGTTCCAATCTTTCTGATCATCCACAATACACTTTAGTTTTTGGATGTTAACCAGCACTGGTTCAGGTTTTCAAAATGTTGTTTTTTCATCATAATAGAAAAGAAGGAATCCACACTTTATTAAAAATAAATGTCAACATGTTTACTAAACCACCTTAATGTCTTTTTATTTGGTGATTCGGGCACAAGATGTATTATTTTTGTTCATATATTTAATCTGCTCAGTGGGGCTAAGCACTGAAAAAAAGACAGGGGAAGGTGGTTCCTAGTTTTTCCACCTACTAATTGAAATCCTGTGTAAGAGAGAAAACAGAGGTGTGAACCTTTCTCTTTCCCTGCAACAGCCAACAATGAAGAACCTTCACAGGGACTAACAAAAAAAATCACTGCTATAAAAAATGACAGTGATAGTTCAACTTTGCAACAAGGTGAAACACAATGAAATTGAATGCAATTTCTTTAGCAAAATGCAAAGCTTTTTCTTCCAAAACTATTAGTCTCCCCACAGATACGAAAGAAGGTCTTGCAGTTAGGACTTTGAACAGGGAAAGGTTTTGTCCACCTTTTGTGACTGCACAATGGTAACCCCAAAGAGACTCAGGTGTCTCCCTTTCACCATCTCTGTCTGACGTGTGATTAGTAATCATGAGGGTACTCAGGGGAGGAATATATAGTACAAAATAATACGTTTCTATACTTATACCTTTTTTTTACTACTTTTAACACAAAAATCTTTTTGTATCACTTAGTTAACTTTATTTTAAAAAGTAAGGAAATGCTTACATAATTCATAAGCATTGGAGATTGTTGGGGTTTTATTTCTAAATAGTTCTCAGCATTCAAGATAACAGAACAGGCTTTAAAAGTCTCCCAGTAGTATTCGAAAGCTTTTTATGTGTCAGAACTACTTGCATTAATGGAAAAAAGCCCAAAAACCCAAAAACAAAACTCCTCATCTGGAGCTCCTTCTAGGCAAGAATGAAAATGCTGAGGAAAGGAGGTGACCAGAAGAAAGCTCTTGGAGTGATTCCAGTGATAGTGATCTGACCTTTATCCTTAACCTATCTAGTAAACTTCCTGGATGTAGCAAGGGAGTAAATTTTGAAAGAACCTCTGATGTACATGGAGCAGCAGAAATAATGAATGCTATTCTGCTGTAATTCTTGTACAAACCACAGGACCTACTGAGTTTACATGAGCACTGGGCACAGGGGCAGAATATCTGTCATTGTCTGGATTCTAGAAATACCAGTGCCTGGGGCTGCTAGATATAGGCTGCTCCCACCTCTGGACAGGATTTGTGCAACTAGATAAGTTGTTTCCTTTCTAAAGCTCCCAACCCATAGGACAAATAAAATATAGAATATTGAAAAATAGCAAATATTGAACAAAATTCCGCAGAAGTCTCCCTTACTCTCTGTGTTTGTGATTGACACTGCTAATATAGAAGTCCAACAAAACCACTCTCCTCAACAATAAACTCCACAGATGGACTTGGAGAATACTGTATGACCTGAACTTTACATCCCAACTTTATTTCTTTCAATTTTGAAAGGTATGTCAACGTTGAAATAGAATATAAGTAAATAGAAAGAAGCCAAATAACACATTGTGCCAAAATCCTCAGAAAAAAATATTAAATATGAATTACCAAGTATATCTAATATGAAACCAAACTCTTTTATTAGACACTTTAAAGAGTCACTGATTTATAGTCAGGAAATTTAAAGATAAATCTGGGAATTATGCTCTATTATGCATTTTGTTTGAAAAAATAGAAAACTTAGAGCTGCTTGCAAAATTAAATGCTATTTAGTACGGTTATTTATAAAGGTAAACAATCTAGGTATTTAAGCCATTTGTCATGAAAATGTACACAGGACACAGAATTATAGAGACAGACCTGCTAATGGTAATGCAGTTCCTTTTCTCAGCAGATGGATGAAGCAGATGGAAGACCTGTGTTTTCTTCACACTTTTCCTACTGATCAGTAGTTGTCAGCAACAATGTAAATTCTATTCTGGAAATATATATCTGCAGTGATTTTTTTTTCTTATTAGCCACATTTTTTTTCATCAGACTAGGCTTTTGGTAGTCCTTGGAAATATGTAACACAAAAAAACACCTCAGCAGTTTTATGAAAGTATGTGGGCCTTCAAGTATATTTACTGGACAAATACAATCAGGTTTTCCTTAGGAAAAGAAAGACAAAATATTATACTGTAAGATGAATTTGTTATAAACAAGTCATATTTGAGACACTGTTCAGAAAGATTTGCCATCACATATGCCAGAAAGGAGGATCTACTTGAAACATTCCTGTTGCAAAATTCTAAAATACACTGTTTTTCCTCACTTTTTTGTGGATTGTTCTATTGGTAGTCCGTTTTCTGTTTCAAAAATTAAGATATTAAACTGTACAACATTGCTGAAGTGGATGAGAAGCACTTGTACAATCTGTTTCACCAGGTCATCTTTGAAGGCTCTGACTTCCTAGCTGTAAGATGGTAACAAACAAGTGGAGTGGCAGAAATGTTTTAAAATAATCACAGCTGTCTCTGGCCCTCCAAAAAAAAGAAAGAAAGCAACTCAGCCATCAAGGGGGAATTTCAAAGGAACACCATTTAGGAAGCTGACGCAAGATCTGCTAGTGAACCAGCATACAAAGTTCCTAGCACTGTAATAATTTGTTTCTGTACTAACTGCAGGTATTCTGGAGAAAGACGAATGTACTCCATGTGTCAGAATCAATGAGAACACCATTGTAGTGGTTAATGGGTAAACAAGCAGAAAATATATTATGACATATATGAAACAAGCTACATAATAAACTCTGAAAGTAATAAAATGACATGACATATGTTTGTGTTGTATGCTGCTGAAGAAAACTACCTGCAGGTTTACACTCATTATTCCTGACAACACTGATACCAGAATGTGGCAGTGAGATAAAGCTCTAACTCAAAATGAAGCTGTGATGGCTGAAATCACTGTATCCCAAGAACTGTATGGGTACTAAAGATAAATAGTAAAATTCTAAGTGAAACTGGACACTTGATAATCAAACCTACAGATCCAGAAGAGTTTTTTAAAAGGCTTGTGTGATTGTGTAGCAAGCAGGACTGGGGAACTGTTCATCGCCCTGTGCTTGGCACTGGTGAGGCTGTGCCTCAAATCTCTGTGTTCAGTTTTGGACCTCTCACTACAAGAAAGATATTTAGGTGCTCGAACGTGTCCAGGGAAGGGCCACCAAGCTGGTGAAGGGCCTGGAACACAAGTCCAGAGGAGCAGCTGAGGGAGTTGGGGTTGTTTAGCCTGGAGAAAAGGAGGCTTAGGAAGGACCTGATTGCTCTCTACAGGTACCTGAAAAGAGGCTGCAGTAAGGTGGGGGTCAGTCTCTTCTACCAAGCAACAAGCAACAAGATGAGAGGAAATTACCTCAATTTGTGCTGGAGGACATTTAGTTTGGATATAAGGAAAAATTATCTTACCAAAAGGGTTATCAAACACTGGAACAGGCCACCCAGAGAAATGGTTGAGTCACCCTCCCTAGAGGTATTTAAAAGACATTTAGATTTTTCATCTAGGGATATGATTTAGTAGTGGATTTGACTTGTTAAGTCAATGGCTGGACTCGATGATCTTAAAGGTCCTTTCCAAACTAAATTATTCTATGATTCTGTGAATAAAAATCTCTGTGTTTCAAAACTAAAGATAAGAAACACCTACTGCTGGTGAGGAATAAAATAACCCTTAGACATATAATTCCATGTGCAAATTTTTCCAGGAGGATAGTTATGCTTATCTCTGAGAAGCATATGGATATGGCTACCACTGAACACTAGATACTGAATAAGGTGGACCCCATTGCATTCTGCAAAATTGGACACTGCAGAGATTTCAGAGACTTTCTGACTGGGAACATAGAAAGGACAATGGCAATTGCTAAGAGTGTAATGCTGTACTATGTCTTTTTAAACTTCCCTTCCAACAAAGTCTTGTTTCAAAATTTTCAAATTTTTCACACTCTAGCTCCTATTTCCTTTTGAATAGAACTGTGAAAAACAATATGTTTCTTCACAGCCTTCTCTGTAGAAGCTTTTAAGCTTCAAAAGGAAGACTTTGGTGGTTTATGATCAATTTACTGACAGCAATTCTTAGTGGGAAGAAAGGTAGATGTGGTAGTTACTTCAATATATCACAAGTAGAGCATTAGCACTAGCACTTTAAGGCAGAGTAACTGAAACTTTTATTTTAAAATTCATAAGATGTTGTAATGAATTTGATTGACAATATTATTTTGCTCTGGTTGGAGGTACAAGCATAGAATTGTCACATGCCAAGAAAAAGTGTCAATTTAGCCTAAGATATTGGGCCATTCTGCTGATTACATAGAACCCTATTTAGGAGAAACACACCTTGCATTGATTTGTAAACTGACTTCTGTCCTCATTAAACAGCACATATTTTAGGAGAAATAACCAGTCTAGCCTTAATGCAGTTACAACAATCTTTCTACTGATTCATTTGAGCAAGAGGGAATGGGACATGTATGAAAATGAAGGAGTGTAGAAAGTAATACATAAAAATTAAACACATGTAGATAGGCATAAAAATCACCATCACTACTGGCTTATGTTTTTCTGGAAGGATCTACCATAGAAACATATTTTTCCCTTTTCCTCGCCTGCCCCCTTAATTTTCTGGTTTCTTCTCATGCATCTATTGTAAAGAAATGTATAAATATGATGTGCTCAATTATTAATCATGTATCATTCAAGCCTGGCAAGCAGCTTCAGAAATAAAAATGCAGAGAAGACTTAAAATTATATCCCGCTTCAGGAGTTTTACCTAAAAATAGCTGGTTCCTGTATGAGCCACATCCTGTTGATTTTTATCACTGAAGTACCAGGCTGGAATTCTAAGTATTCACATACTGTAAGACATACTTGCTTTTAAAAAAAAAGTTGAATAAGTCAAGCTAACTCAATTCAAACTCAGGTACTTTCCTCTTCTGCAGTGGTGCAGAGAACCTACAGCAGAGCAGAGACAAAAAGTGAGAAGTAAAGAATGGCAGGAGGAAACCACTATGTGCTGACTGTAACTCTCACATACACACATACACACATACACACATTCCCCAACCCTGCATGGTGCATTGCCTCGCTGTAGGGATGGAGTGCAACCTGTGGCAATAACAAGGAGGAAAGAGGAATTTGGGATGAAGTTGAGTATGGAAAAAAGGGGAGGAAACCTTTTTCTCTAAGTATGTAAATGTTTGGTTTACTGTCCTTTTCCTTCCAATACTCAAATAAGTAATTCCATACTTATTTTCATTGACAATAAATTTATTCATCACAAATAAATTCTGTTTTGCTGACAATTATATTAAGTGACCTTTCTGACTCCGTATTGATCTAAAATGTTTCTCATTCCTGCTTTTTCCTCTTCTTCCCCTGTCCTGCTGAGGAGGAGGAGGAGGCAGAGAGTAGCTGAGTGTGAAATCGGCTGCCAGCTGGGACCAACCCATCATACCTCTCATTTTTCTGGAAAAGGAGAGTAAAAAAGAGAAGAAAAAAATTAAAGTCTTCTCACATATTCTTAGTTGAAGAATATGTGGGATGACATGTCTGACTTTTCTTTAATTTCAACAAATCTTTTCTGGTTTTTTCTAAGTTCTTGAGTGCATTGTTGGATCTCAGAGGCAAGTGACTCAAAGGCATGTGTAAGACACTTCATAAGCTTTATTTCCTTGCCTGGTTGATTCCAGGAAAATGTAGGAATTGTTTAAGCAGCCCAGGAATTTGCATTCAAATGCAATTTCAGTTTTATGTAATTCCCATTCTGTCAGCAAGAAAACAGGCAACCTCCTCCTTCATCAGTCAGAATTTTAGACCAGACAGCTCTAGACCACACAAAGAGAAGATGTCTCAGGTTCCGGGTTCTTGTTTCCTTACCTTCAGTTACAACAACCTGAGGAGAAAAAAATAGTTCTTTTCACCCTGCTACAACATCTCTGTAATTTCTCAAGAGAGTTGCGGGTGTTAAAATATACAAGGTTAAATATCAGAAGGTCTATAATGAAGGTTAGTTAACAAACTGGTCATCTGTGAAACTCAGCCTTCATAAGGAACAATCACAGAAGCAAACTAACAATGTGTATCCAAATGTCCTTGCCATGTACTCGCCATGAGTGGACTACCACAAACAAGTTATTTTTTCTTCCCTGATCACTGCCTGCTGATAAACATGATGGTTCTTTCCAGCTTCCTTCTCTGTATTGCTTTGCTTCTGGGTGATTTGTTGCTGGATCTTCTGAATGCTTATTTATTCATGCTTTTATTTTTCATTGCAGTTTTTTGTGTCTCTTGTAAGAAGGAAGAAAAGGAAAAGGGAAGAAGAAGATTTGATGTGTTTCTTTACTAGAAATATTTGGCCCCAGATGGAAATGAGTAGGGTTCTTTGCATCTGGAGCTGGGGTCAGAAGGCAGACAGTGGCAGGTCAGCGAGAGAAATTAAGACTATTTTTCTTTAAAACACTTAAAAAATGGGAGAGTAGCAGTATCAAAGAAGCCTTCCAAGGACTAAGATTTGGTGAGCAGGGAGATCCAAACCAGACAGAGGATGAAGCCTTTTATCAGTGAGGGAATATTGTCAATATAAAACAATCCCTTCATTAGATTTCATGAGAAGAGGAAAGATACGAGAAAGAACAACAATGTTTCTAGTATTTAAAACAATAATTACTAAACCCTAAAAATATCAAAATAGTCAACAAAGGGCATTCGGAAGAAATAGGAAACTAATGCATTTAGAATTTGGCCTTGAAACACAAATTCTCATGTCTTTGAATGACTACTTGTGGCACAGTTTTCCCTCGGCTAGCTAAGGGACTTCAGCAGTGATAAAAGAAAATTTTTAGCTGGTAGGAGGTTTTTCAGTGTTAAATTCTTCTCTTAGAATTTGTTCTAAAGCTGATTTTGTAGTGACAAATGGCAGGCATTGTAAATTGCCTCCCATACTGCTATAACAGGAGGTTCAGCTTTTCTTCAGAGTCATTCTGAGCAGTGATAATGATGGCCTTAAAGAGCATAGGGGGGAAATCACTAAAACAGCCTCAGACCAACAAGGGTGAAAATGTATGAAAAGAAGGTGTTGAGACTGTAGAACAGCGAAAGAAAATGTCTGGTCTGTAGTGAAGGGACAAAACCCAGAAAAGAAGGAAAAATCTGATTACAACAAACCTATTACAAATGGTTTAGAAGAGCAGGAATATTAAACACAAAATATTCCATTTTATCTGATGAGAAATTTGATTAACTCTACAATCAACTGCCTCTGCACTTAACTCTGTTCTGTGGCCCTGATTAAACTATGTAACACCAAAGGAAAAGAGAGATAAAGAGAAAGAACTCTTCATCACTTGCTCAATTCTGCATGGTAAAGGAACAGAAATTATAATGTTAAACTCTACATACAACCAACAAAATCAACAGAAGTGTATTGATCTGGCTAAACCTCTATGAATATGTCACATCTCTCTCCAATTATTCTATTTGGTGAATGCTAAATTGGTAATCACACCATACAATTAATTACTTTAAGTTTTACCACACATTAGAAAACTTTAGTACTTTATATATATGTTTTTATTTCATTAGAAAATGTCTCTCTGATTTTTGTATACTGACCTATGAACTGACTTGTCACTTTTCCTTGTGGAAAAGAAAAAAATGAAAGGAGAAATGAGAGAGGATAATAAAACAACAAGCGGCATACAGTAAGATGGACAGAAATTGTTCACTTTCTTTTCCAATGAAGGAAACAGGAGGTGTCAAATTGAGCCAGTAGGAACACATTTCAAGATAAATAAAAGTAGGTGCAAAAGACCTTGTAAAAACTGATGTGGGTCCAAGAAGTTCATGTAGGTTGGTTGATTGGGAGACTGAAATGGTTTATGGAAGAGAAATTTGTGGTGGGTTGCAAATTAATAGGACTGCATAGACTCAGGAGATTTTCAATGTGAAAATAGCTGGAGCATGAAATTAGCATTACACAGAAGTGTCATTTTATAACCTTGTCCTGCTCTTCCTTTTTCAAGCCATTCACTTGTGGATGTTGAGAGATACAGAACACAACCTGGCCTTTGGCTTGGGCCACTACAGCTGTTAAGAAAGTATTAGGTTCTATAACTACTGTCACTCATTGATGCCTTCAAGTGAAACTGTAAATGTGTCTTCAAATTTATTTGACTCCATGAATGTAATATAGTCTAAATAACTAATCTGTGAATTTTGAAAACCTTTTTAATAACCTGCAAGCTTAACTTCTATTCCTACTGATTTCTTAAGGCATATTTATCACATTTTGTATGTATTATCCACAACCTCTATTGTGACCATATTTCCTCCCCGTTTCTTCTGACAAAGTTTTCCACTTCTACCACTCAGTTTCTAAGAGTTTCTGATCTGTATGCATTGGGTTTTACAACGGAGCCGAAATAACATCCTGTTCTGCTTTTTTTTCTTCTACCTGTAAACTGAGAATTGGCAGTACTTTTCCAGTAAGGTATTAGCTTTCATTTGTGAACAGTTTTTCTTGGCTTCAAATTCTCTTTTTAATCCTGTTCCCTGCATTATTTAGAATAAGTTTTAGATAGGTAACTGAGAGGAGAAACTTGTCAGTCTCTACAAAGACAGCAAAAAGTAGAAAAATATTTTAAAGATTTGATGGCCCCTGAAAAATTCTGCAGGCAAAATTTTAAAAATAAAGTTTTATCTCAATTTTAAAAGTTTTATTTCCATAATTTTATCTCCCAACAGCAAGCAGTGCTGTACCTGGCTTGTTTAGAAGATATATCCTTGGTCAAGATTAATCTCTTGCTGGAGATACAAATCAAGCTAGCTACCTTGCTCGTTCTTTCACTTATGCAGTCCTAATGTACTTTATAAACTGTACATCAGAATCACTTTATCTTACACTGAATTTTATTCACATCTCAGCTGAAACATAACTGTCTAGAAACATTCTGCAACCCCTTCACAGCAGTTTAAAGCAGAAGAGATCAACACATTAAGGTGAAAATGCAAGGATAAGTTTTCAAATGTACACAAACTAAGTAGCTTAATTAGTGTAACGATCAGTATACTATCTTTACACTTAAGGAGAGCACCAAGGAAAAATTATTGATCTATAATGGGCAGAAGTCTTAATTTTATTTGACATTTTACTTTCATGACTTAACATTCAGTAAACAGGTCATTTTTTAAGAGCAAACATTTACCACTCATTTATAAGATATCATACTTATTTTCCTCTTCCAGGTTAGAGAATTGTTACGGTATTAAGATACTGCCCTATGGTAACTCTGAAAATACTTACTCATTCTGGTAATAGTGCTACAGCACCAGTTCCAAAACAAACCTAGCTTTCAACATTAAGCATTGGAGTGGTGATGCCATGAAGATTTTTTGCCTTTTCTTTTATACCCCTGTTATACCTTTTTTTACAGCTTCTGTATTCTTAGTGCTTTTCCCCTACGTTCTCTGACTTGTCTGTCAAGCTGAGAGACTAAACATTTTAGAAGCTTCGTTGCTAGGGATCAGTGTGCCTCAGACCCCAAGGTCCTCTCCAGAACACATTTTGTAAACTGAGATAGAACCATCCAGGGGAAGGCTCCTTGGGGAGGGGGGCTCACTTGAGCCTCTCATTGGGGAATCTTTGATAGATACGCTAATTAGTAAAACCTATAATGTTATACCAGATCTTTAGGGGGTGGGCATTTTTTTGCGGGGTGCATTTCGATGCATATGACCTGGACATGTGCACCTAAGGATCCTTAAATAAATACCAAGGTAAAGTCCCTTTTCCCCTTCTAACTGTGTATGACTCTTGATTTTAAGACCAGGAAAAGGCATCAGTGGCAGGCAAGACTTGTTTCCATCAGTGTCTCCCGAATTCTAAGATCAGGATGAGTGCATATTTCTTTAATATTAAATTAGTAAATAACTTATAGCCTTGCTTTATACAGTGCTGTATAAAACTACATGCTCTTTACTAGCAACATCCTACTGCATATATGAAAACTCAGGGTTGCCGTCCTTGCTTACTTCTAAATATTGAGGAATTCAAAGCATTTGTAATACCAGCATACTGTTAATAGAAATCAGTTAGGTTTACTGCATGGAAAAACAGCTATAACAATTTGCTCTTCCATCTTAAAAAACAGACAAGATTTTACATAAAATAAACCTAAAACATTGGAGTATTTATTAAAATGATTTAGTATTTCAGACTCCAAGAGAAAAAAAATCTTACTTCAAAACCCATCATCCAGAAACACTACAATCAACACAGTTTAGTTCTGCTTTCTAATTTGTGCAATACTAAGGCTTAATAGCACGTATCCATTGACTGCTCTAAATGTATCTTTTCTTACTGTATCTATCTACATCTACAGCAAGACTAGAAATGGTCCAATGAAAAGAGTGTGCACTATACAGTGAAGGCTTCTCTAAGTAATTATTTACCCTCAGAACTTTGATAGCTCAAAGCCCATTTTCCACTGTGTTCTTTTTGTTCATCACTGATTTACTGAATGTGACCAGAGAGTCTCTTTCATTAGAGGCTTTAAGCAGCAGATTAGACAAACAGTTATCAGAAAATTTGTTGTACAATTTGTCCTGAATGGGAACAGCAAAATGAATTTGGTGGCTCTCAATGTCCCTTCATCCTACATGCTAGGCTTTTACAAAATTTAACAACAAACTCAAAAGTGAGAGAAGACTTTGACATTTTTGAGCATGAACAAATGCCTTGTCATATCAATGATAGCTTTTTCAGTAAGTTCCAAACCATATAGGATTAAGCAACACAACACTGGTAACTCTAATCCATATTTTTACAGTCTCTAATATCTTTTATCATTAGAACATAAGTTGAAAAAATTATGATTATAATAGATATTGCAAATACATTTGAAAGTGTATTTGGACACACATATTAAAAGTATCAGACAGCAATGTGTAATCTAAGTTGTCAAATATGTTTTGAACACTATGTTTATAGCCCAGAGAGCAGCTCAATGATTTGTAGAAGGGCAGACATCTGGATCATTATGGTATCTGTATGAACAAAAAATAGAGAGTTGATTTCACAGCCATTTTTGACCTCTCTGGCTAATTTCAATCTGACTATGCAAAAACTCTTCCCCAAGCAGACAACAGCATTGTACCCATGTCAATTATTGTAGGCAGTCAATGTATGGCTGCTGAATAAGTGATTCAGTCCTTACAGAATTGGTATTTAGATCTGGCATCTGTTTTTCTTGGCGTCTTTCTCTGCTGATTCTGCCAGCTTCTTAATCTGAGTCTCTTGCTTTCTCTTACATACATAGACATTTTTCCATTGCCTCTCAATTTTCTGCAGCAAGCAACAAGTTGACCTGTCTTCTGTTCTGTGATCCTGTTTTGTTCAGACACAGTGTGCAACACATTCTATAATCCTATCAAGGATATTTCAACCTTTAGCACATTGTTTGATTTTGGTTCCCCTCTCCATTTCTCCATACCCAAAGGACTCTGAGACAAAATGGAGAAAGATCTGAATGCACCATAAAAGGTAGAACACGTGAAGTAACTATAGGAATTTTTCCTCCCAAGTACATATTCCTTAAACATATCAGAAAAAAAGTGCTAGGACACCACAAAAGACATTCAAAACCTGAAGTTTCAAAATGAAAAAAGGCTGCAGAGGCATCAAAAGTCTTGCTGATAACAGATTTCTAATAGGGTTTTCACGGCCAATTCATCACTTCCTTCTCTTTAATTGAGAGGCAGTAGAGACCTTTTCATCTCTGTGTATCCTGAGAACATTAACAGCTATCAAACTTAGACCCACAGCTGCCTAAACATTTACAGGCAATGTCAAATCTAGCTACGGTACAGAACAATATGAGGCAAAGCAGTGTATACTGTAATAGAGTATATTACTATATTACATAGTGTACATATTATATAGTGTAACTCAATATAGTGTAGTACTGCTTAAGAGTGCCCAGGATCCTTTGTTAATCCACCCATATTCAAGCACAGTAATTTAAAATGCAAACACATTGATATCGGCCAAGGTCAGAGACAAAAGGCAGGACTAAAAATGCCTCAGCTATCGCCCTGAAGGGCATTTCTAATGTTAATCCAGAAATCTAATTAGGCAGCCTGACCAAAAAAAAATCCCACTCGAAAAACTAGTGAAGGTCACTAAATTGAATAGATTCCAGCTACCATGTGGAACAACACTAATCATATGGAGCTGTATTCACTGTTCACTTTAGCATTACCAAGCAAAATATTTGCATGTAATGTAAACAGAAAGAGAAGATAGTGCAAAATTAAGTGCTTGGAAATGGAAAACAGAAGAACAATTGGAAATGATGGCCAATATGACCAACATTTCCTACACAGATGTACATGCAGGTGGCTCACAGACATGAGTAGATGAGCTCAGAACACATTTTTGGGAGGGGCTTTGAAGAGGGTTGAAAGCCTGCTTTCTGTGATAACAAGAAGATGGAAAAGAAGTTCTAGAGGCATCTGTTTTGCAAGGATCTTGTGTAATATTTATTCCGGTGCTATGGATCTCTTGCTATCACTACCAGTGGCAACAAAAAGGCACTTGGAGGAAAACAGAATCTTAAAAAAGGGAGGTGTTTCTAAAGAAATATTTTATTGCTACTTATTTGGCATTGCTTCAAGAAAGGTCACAAAGCTCTTGAAAATAGGATTAAGTTTCTGTGAACCTTTCTATAATGTCAGGGCAAAAATTAAAGGAAACCTTGACCTTTCTGATTCTTATGGAGACTTCAGAAAATTACCTCCTCATTTCAGTGCATACTTGCCTCCTGGACTTTTATCAAAGAAGAAGAAGGAAAAAAAAAAAGCCAACAAACTCATAATCACCTCAGGTATATAGAGTATATTTTCTTATCTTCCCTGTAGTATTGACAAAGTTCCACCTAATCAGTTGCTTACCCATCAGTCACTTTCAAAAGTCCCTTCCAATTTATGGCATATTATTGATTCATGAAGTACAAGGGCCTGTTGTGCCAACTGGAATTTCTTCTACTCGGCTGCACAATTAAACACCACTACTTTTCCATGTGCAAATAAAAGGATTATTTTTTTCATTCTTTCTAATTTTTTGGAGTTTTTCTCTCATATTTAGAAAATATGATCTTCGTTAATTTCAAAACTTGATGACATTTGAAGTGCCACACCATTCACTTTAAGATCTGAAAGTAAAGTAGCAAGGCTGACTTTGGGAACCAACAATTGAACTCTTAAAGTCTGTGTGAGGTTTTCTACTTGACACACAAATGAAGAGAGCCTCTGCAGATGTCTGCTTCACACAACCACATGTAGTAAAGGTGTGGTTTTCCCCTCCTCTCGTTCCCCAGGCAAAATGAACTTTCGTTTTTTGCAACATTTCTTTGTGTGACTGGCACCCGTTGCTCCAGACCCCTGGTAACATCCTGCCAAGGATCCCCAGAGAAACCCGTCTGTCCACATAGTGTATCTGTCTGCTACACCTCATCTTTGAATACTATTGGCCATAAATTCCAACATTTAATAGAACAATTTACAATAATTAGGGCATGCTTTTAGAGAAAAGTGGAACTTTGGAGAGGTTGGTAAGAGAGGAGAATAAAGTAGACACATAGGCCATTTGGCTCGATAGACTCAAGAATTTTCTTCCATCTGCCAAGATAGCAGTTAAATAAATTCCTGACAGCATATGTCAGCAAAATTTTCCAGGGCTTTTACATTACCTTTAATAAAAACATTTTTAAGAGTCATGCCATTATTTCTTACCCTCCAAATGAGTTATTATTGACTTTTACTGACTATGAGCAATCTTAGTAACATTTCAAATACTAGGATAATATTTATTTTATTAGCCAGCACTACTTTTTCCTATTTTTCTACTGGATATCACCTTAAAGGAAATGAAACAGGTAAAAACAATATGCAGAGAATTCTTTTTGAGAATCCAAATCATATTCAGATGACTGCACTCAAAAGAAATAGCTGTGAATTTAGGGGAGAATTACTGATCTCTTCAAATCTTTCTTTGCTGTCTTATGTATACTCCCAACACTGTGATTCTGTACTGAATAATACTGATAAATTCTGTACTGAAATCATATTAGCCTTTCACAGGCAGTATACGGACGAGAAAGAAAGAAAGAAGGAGAGTTTTCCTCTGTTTCCATGTTCTGATTTCTTTGGGATGAACTCTTGAACTCCACCACCAGTGCTATTCATTAAAAATCAAGATTAATTAATGAGAAGACCAGTTTGCTTCACCTTGGCTAACATTCATAGACCAATATGGTTCTTCTGATGTTTATGAAAGCTTCATATTAAAAATATAATTCCATTTAAAGAACTCAGAATTCCAGAAATATACAAAGTTTGCTCTGCCAAGTCTCCATTTGTAATTAAAGGGAGTTAAACAGTGCTCATTCAAACAAAAGGGATTTTCTTATAACTGATTTGTAGCAATATGTGACAGCAATGAGTGGAATTCTTTTTACCCATAAAAATATCCTACATCTTATTTATAATATGTTTGTAATACTTCGTGTTATTTTTTTGCTGTGGTTTACACAAAAGCAGTTTGTCAAATTGATATTATGGTCTGTGAGTCCCAAGCCTAGTTCTCAGCTATAACCAGGAGCAACTCTGAATCCATTTTAACAATATCAAATTACAACCTTAGGATCTCATTCTTTTTTAATAATTTAGAGTTTAGAGTGAGACACTCTCCTGGAAGGGCCAGGTTGATTTCAAGTTCTGATTTGCTTCTGTCATCTCTGTCTTTTTGTGGGCTTGAAAGATTACAACACCTAGATGCTCAGTTGACAACATCACTGTAAGCAAAACCTCTTCTGTTTTGATTTTATAGTTTGGATTTTGCAGATACTCAAGATTTTGATAACATTGACTGCATATACTGGCATTAGCTGAGCCAGTTTATGAGCCTACCTATGACTGTACATTATAAAGCAGTTACCATGGGCAAGTTCTGCTGAGTTGCAGGCATTTACAACCTTCCACATAACCCATCAGATCCTTTTTTTTAACAATGAAGTATATGTCTCTTCTGTCAGTTTACAAATACAGCTATTTGATTTTTTATGTTACTGAAGTTATATTATTCGTCTTAGGCCATCCCAACCCTTAGGACACTCTATATCTTGCATATTCTGCCACCAGATCTATAACATGTGTTCTCTAATCATTCCTTTCTACATCTGATATTTATCTCTCGCTTACATCATGCTCAAAGTATTGCTTTGTTTTTACTCCCTTGGATTTAAATATTTTAACTTGATTAATTGAACTGGTATTTTGCTGCTAAATCTGAACAATTAAAATCAAGCACAGCAGGAACAATATTCACTTTTTTTTCCTGGTGTTCTTGAACTTCAACAAGTCCTACTGCAACTGCAAGTTAGCTAGTATGCTTCTCTTGCTGCCTTTTAATAATGTGCTAACATTCCAGGAGTTTTACTCAACAGACTCTTAGGACAAAAAGTCCACTGTATTTTCACCAAAGCTTTCTGCCTTTCTTCTGAAACTGTGAAGAGCTCTTCTGTGCTGCTTTATGAAAAAGGAAGCACCATGAACCACAGGTAAAGTAGAATAATTATTTATTTGAAGCAACTGCCTACAGATACTATAGTAGAAGGATATCCCCACTTCTTCTGCTGCTTTTATTGCTTCCGAATTTCTAAGGAAATTGAATGCAATTGGGTTATAAAAGTGAGTGTGGTATTTCCTGAACAGAAGCATAAATGGAAAAAGCAAGAGATTTGCTTAGCTGTTAGCTGAACTCTAAATTTATTATTTTAACTAGTTATAAGGAGTTTGGGATCTATAGATATGTTTAACTTAAAAGAGGTTGTGTTCTATTGCAACAGAAGTAGCAAAATATTCAACTGTTTTCTATATTTTGATACAGCAATAACCCTCCACAGAAATTCTTAACCAGATCATATGTAAAAAAAAAAAGGCACATAAGCTATGGCACCTGTCAGTGCCATTTTGGAGGAGGGCTTGGGAGAGATAACCAGGCTATTGTTTGTGGACCTACAACCACAGAAACCTGGAAGTAAGACATAGCTAAAGAAATTCAATCTAGAGTCTATGTGGGAGATTTTCACTCATGGATAGTGGATGGTGAAAAAAGGATTAAATTTCTTGAAAGAGATTATTTGGTTATTTGATATTGGCATGGAATTTGCATAGGAAATTATTCAAATTTGTAAATGGGAAAAGACATCAATTTGCACCCAATCTGTAAAAATTCAGAACTGTTTTATAATTTTAACACATCTACTCTACTCATTCTAGCAGAACAATGAAAGACAGTATGAAAGATAGAAAATGAAATTGAATTTTTCTTGGTCAACTGTTGTATGGTGAACTTTCTGTTGACGTCACGTGCAAATCCATCGCAGTCACTCTTGAATAGTAATTATAGGAACACAAGGCTGAGCAGATAATCTTTAAAGAAAAAAAAAAAGAATACATGAGAGGATATAAAATAATTTATCCTACTATTTGAGTAGTAGGCCAGTACCCAGTATGTCACACCATTATCCCTCAGGAGTAGTGCTATGTCCAGTACAGTCATAGTGAATATCCAATGTATATCCAGCTTTATGCAAAGCAGAGGCTATAGAACAATTCACTAGATTGCTTTTTCCCTTCCCCAAGTTCTTCATGATCTCAAGCATTTAAAGACATTTAAACACTTCAGACAAAGAAAAAGTTTAGACGCAGAAGCACAAAGTGTTTTCATAACTTTTTTTTCTAAAAGCTTTGCATGTAATTTATATATTTGCTTAAAACTACTCTTCTGCTAATCAGTTGCATCCATAGACAACATTTCCTCTTTCTTTGTTGCAAATGATTTGACTATGAATTACAGCTCTGACACATTCTATTCAATGTGACAACATTCTTAATTCTAGAGACAAGAAGCTCTGGCAGTCTTCTGATGATCTATTCATACGAGGTTCTTTTACATACTTTTGCATTTTTACTGTGAAGAAAAATTAACTCTTTGAATTGGGAGTATGAACTCTCAAAGAATCTTCCCCTCAAGAGTTAGGTTCCCCAAACTCTGATTCTTATCCTGGTAATTCTCTTCTTTTGGAAGAATTTCCAATATTTTATAGAAGACACCCCAGTCTGAATGGATACACTGGTATGCAGGAAGCACCATCCTACCCAGAGTCCGCTAAATGTGTTCATGATCGTCAACAGCATTCTGTTATGGGTAAGTAGCTAAATGAGTATCTCCTTCTCAGATCCCATACTCCCCTTGTTATCACCAACGTATTCAACCGTATTCCACTTAATTCTGTAGAACAGAAGGAAAAATTTATTTTGTGGTTGACAATTTTGCCTGTTTTTCTAGGGAGAAAACTCCATCTTGATGTTCCATTAACAACTGCAATATGAGATGGAAATTTTTACTAAGAAATATAAACTTCTTTCAGATTTTTATTACTGCTCTTATAGGCTTCCCTTTTAGAAAAACAACACAATTTGCTGCTAACAGCTGCCTGAATATGAATCACAACCACTAACCAAATGAAAAAGGCTGTGTAAAATTAGTTAACTGTTTCTGCACAGATAAGGGATAAATCACAGTGCAACTGCAATGTCTTAGGACCCCTCATGATGGTGTGTTTTCCCATTCAGAAATTCGGTAAAAATCAATAGTTATTACATATATGCAAGGTATATTAATTAATATACTGCATTTGTCTTGAAAGTTCAACATACTTACACAAGGCAGAAAGATCTAAAATGTTCTCTAAAGCTTCTCTGTCTGTTGTTCCACAGCTATCTAATGGTTCCATGGTTTAATTAACACTTATGATCTAGCAGCAAAAACTAGTTTTCAGTTTTTCAAGATGATTGTGTATATGAGGTAAAATGAATATATAAGTAAAAATCAGTTCACCTCTAAGGGTTGTGAAGAGAAGATGCAATGTCTTGCCTTTCGCCCACAAAAAAATCAGCTTCATATACTGCACAGCACAGAAAAAAACTGTGTTATTCCTCTGTAGTTGACAGATCTTCATCATGTCAATTAGCATTGGAGGGATGTGCAGATGACAGTACGTATCTCTGAATGTATAGGAAGAAAACAACACAGATGGGTCCACATGTAAATCATGAAAGTGAACTCACAGCCATCAGTCAACAAGCAAATATATCCTGCAGTGCCAATATACTCTTAGTGATACTGAGAAGGAGTACAACTCTCACAACAATTTCCTCAAAGTCAGCAGAACAAGTTGTGGATCAAAACAGAATACAATACAAATGTGGGGAGTCAATAAGTTACAGAAAAAAAAAAAAAAAAAGGGTTTTGGCTCAGAAATGAAAGTTTTAGAGTATTATGCAACTTTATTGAAATATGTTATCACATCCAAGCAAGTATCCTGAAAAAAACTTTTAAAAAATTCCCTCACACATGTTTTCAGTGTCATGATTCAAAGCAATCTTCACTTAAATCAGAAGATAAGTAGGATACTGTCTAGATCAGCAATCACAACTGCCAGAGTGCCAAGGAATGGAAGGTCATTGGGCAAGTTCTCCAATGTGCAGCATATGCTGTGGTCATGAAAGCTTAAGCCTCATGACCTGCTATGAACACAAGCTGTTCCCAGCTAGTGTTCAATAATTTGCTGTATCATTTACAGTAAATATTAAAACAACCAACACAGTATGAAATTGTGTCCACCTGCTTTCTAAGACATAATTGCATATTTGCTAATAGAACAGGCATTAGCAAAGAATCTGTAACAGATTTTATTGAGAAATTCTAGAAGCATTTAAGCTTAAGAATTAAATTAGAATTTAAAGCTTAAGAAATATATTTTTTGGAAGTGTTAGTCAGCCTTTTCTATAAAAATTTTATTTCACATACAAATCATGGGAGTTTTGTCATTGTCTCTAAAATAAGTAAAATCTCACCCTACTTTAACAACTTCTTAGTTATTAGACCATAGGGAATTCAAAACTGCTTTTCTCCTCATGCATAAAATCTTCAATAATCTATAAAACACTTTTTTCCTGTATACTGTAGCCTTTTGACATGAATACCTGTGTTTCAGAAGCACTGATTTCACCAGTTTGGATTGAGCCGTATGCTTCCTTCTGGTGCTTCTAGTTTGTTTCTTACATGACTAGATCTTAACAAAGTGATTCTGACAGGAAGACCATTGTATGTCAAATAGTTAGTGATTTATATAACTGTTTGAATTACCAAAAAGAGGATTTGCATCCACAGACAAGATCTTCACTGCGTGTAATGCAAAAACACATTTAGGGTCAATCCAAAGGTGCATGAAAGCAGGGGTCCCAGCCTCTGAAGTCATACAAGATTTACTTGCCATCTGCATTCCTCTTTTCACTCTATCTTATTAAAATAGCTATGTTATTGAGCCATTTGTTGTCAGACCTTTCTTACTGAGATCCAGAAAGAAGCCTGCACCATCTTTTTCTTTCACACACACTCTTATCGTTGCCTTGGTACAAAACTATCTCTCAGGGCTACTCTTGATTCATCTGACTTTTATATTTTGCTGTTCTTCAAACAAAAATTGATTTTCAGAATGCTATGAGGCTGATTAACCTTTTCCCCCAAGAGGACAGCCAAAATTGCTATAGTTGCAGATCTTTAGTTCTGAGGTAATTTACTCTCAGAGACAACAGTTTGAAGACTCTTTTAACTTTTGGTGAAAATAACATTTATTACTACAGTATTGCTGAGGGGCGAATACATATTCTAACTTAACCTGGTTCACAGAGAATCTGCAAAGACAACCTGGTTGAGAAAATGCTTAGTTAAATAGAGAAAGTCTTGACAGCCTAGAAGGTAACACTTTCGATAGTCAATGGTCAGATGACAAAAAGATAAGGCAGTATTATGGAATTCAACTTTCAAAATAAACTATTAACTGGTCATTAAAAAGCATGTTGTTTTGTTCCCTCACTTTGAGCAGAAGGAAGATAGCTAAGGTATCCAGTCTCTGACATACCCTTGCAAAATGTATAGCTGACAAAGTTTAGGAAGGCTGGAGAATGAAGACTGCTGAGCAAAATCTAACAGCAGACTCCTTCAGATTAACCTAGAACTCCATTAAGAGGGTTCCTTGGTTAGCAAAAAACATTTCAAAAGAATTATTATTTGAGGAACTTCACAATCAATCATGCTGATAGATGGTTTCATTTGTCTGAGAGAGGACTGTTTCAGTACTGTGACGGGGAAAAAAAGGAACAACAGCAAATTCGGCTGTGAGCCACTTGGCACAGTGGTTCAGCATATGCTGCTTTGCATCACAGTTTTGGAAGGACAGAAAGCTCTTAGAAAAGTAAGTGGACAGAATCAATCTCATACGAGGCAGCCAAAGGCATAAGTGCCATTTTCATCTGAAGATTTCTTCATTAAAAAAACCTGATTCTCCCCATTAAGCAGCAGTCTTTGCTAATAAATGTAACTCATTTTGTTCAAGTATTCATGGAGTAATATTGAAGTGGTGGATTTCCTTACTGAGAATGTCCTGAACAAGTAAGTACTGAATTAACTGCACTTACAGACTGGGCCATGAACTCTTGCACATAGAAGGATTCAGAATCAAGCTACAACTCAACTACACAGTTTCCATTCAGTGCAAATGATGATGGTCTTTAGAGAGCAGATATTCCTCATCTGACAATCTGCTCCATGGCCACTGTAATGCTAATGACACTGGTCTTTAATGAAGCCAGTGCTGCTACAGGATTCATCAGAGTGATGAAGGTCAGCTACATCACTCTCAACATGCCTCTTACCAGCACAGGACCTGAAGGGGAAAAACTAATGGCTCATTTGTGGCACAGATGTACCTGCAGGAAAACGTTCCTCTGGTTATTTATGGTTGGATAAAGTCATTTACAGAGTCTCAGTGGAGCCAAAGGGCCATAACCAGACTTGAGAATCTATTTTCTTTTTTAATCTCCACAGGAAGTTCCATATACTGTAACTACATTGCATTCATGGAATGTTCCCCTCAAAGGAAAAGCTGTTTCATCCAAACATATTATTTGAAAGAGGTTTTTTGGATGGGGTTTTCTACAGAATATTTCCCACTAGAAATTCAGGGTGAAATGAAAAATTGGCATGTGTTCAGTGTAATCTAGCCATTTAGCTGGGGCAAAAGAAAGCAGGAAGTATAAAGGAGAATGACAGAAAAGAGACAGTTAACCAGTGCCTTCAGTAGTCATCAGAAATACCTGACAAACATACAGTTTAATGTTAATTTTACTCAAGAAAAATATTCTAATGTATAAAAAGGTATTTTTGAAACAATTTTCCATCAGAAGAAAGGGGGTTCTGTATTTTCACTTTTGAACAGATTGAGGACAAAAAATCTCAACGCTTCCCATGTGACAAAACTCCTTTTACAGATAATTTCTTCCAATGACTGGCAAGGATTTCTCTTTGATGACTGTAAGCAGAAGTTAATCAGAACAAAAGACTATGTGAACCTTTAGATGGACAAAGCTGAGGTATTTCAGAAGATGCAATGCAAAGACAGAAACAGAAGTCAGCATACAAATGAAGTGCAGGGTTGGGAAGCAACTGAAAAAAGATGGTTAAAGCTTAAGTAAAGTCTTCCTGCTAGTGGTCTCGAGTATTTTTTCTATCTTAACCCTCCAAACATAATTTATTAAGGATTCTTGTTACAGCTACATGGTAGTCCTAGTACATGATTTAATAATCTTTAAAAAATTTGTTGCTTAACTTTCACAAGGCTTTTTTTCCCACTACTTGAAGAGTGAAAAATGATCATTCTTTAGATAGTTTCATACATTTAGAACACTTTCTGCACACACGTGCATCAACATTGAATTATTCCATCTTCATATTGTTTGTCATGCACAAAACAGAACATCACTTTTCAATTACCAGATCTGTAAAATATCTGTCTCAAAAACATTTTACACAAATTTTACATTTAATCACCCCATCATAAAGTGAATCACCATTTCTTCAGTGACCCCATCATAAGGTTTATACTAAGAAATAAAATATTCTTTCTGATTTCAGTATCAGTTCTGCATTAGCCTTCCCTAAAAAGTCAAGATAGATCCTGACATTTGTGCCATTTTATATAAGGAAAGGATTTTCATCTTATTTCCCAAATTCTGTAATTTAAAACACTGTTCAAATCCTGTGTTATGTTGTCTTAGTTGCTAATCCTTTGGTCTTAACAGAATAATATAAACTCATAAATAAAATAATTTTGCTTTTCTACTATATAGTCAATCAACTTAGTCAGAAAGTACTAAGCAGATCTATAGTCACCATGCTCCCCCAAAACAAAACAACCACAAAATACAACAAACAAAACCAAGCAAACAAACAGAAAGAAACAAAAATTTTCATAAACAGGATAGATGTGTGCATAAAACAGAGGAACCAATAGTTACTATTTCACATGTAGCACATATGTTCATGACAAACACTTTCATTCTCTACATAATTTCAGTAAATCCTGCAGGCTATTGTGATTTTTTCATAACAGTGATTAGATTAACCCACTGCAAAAATCACAAGTAACTTACAGAAATTTTTTGAACATTTGCATGCAGTTCTGAAATTTATGATTGTGTTTAAATTTATTAATTATTTACTTATGCATTCAAAAATAAAATATGGAAGTTTTTAAATTGTTAATGATGACAAGAAAAAGTTAAAAAAAGTCAGATCTGGATCTCCTCCGTCAATGTAAACAGTAAGAAACTTCTACATGATTACAATACCACCCTTAAGTCATGATACTTTTCAGAAGAATGTATATTCATACCAGGAAAATCAATTGTTCATTTCCTATCAGATATAGCTTTTTAAACTTAATTTCCTAGTGGAAACCACCATGGTAAATGACAGTTTACAGAGCCATGAAACAGGCAGAAGAAGCATGCTGAGCATGTTAAAGAATAAGTGAGTTTTTGTAACCATTCTTTGTGCGATTTATATGATATCATATGGTCTACTACTTCAAAAAAATGAAGGTTCAGTGGCCTACTTTTAAATACAGATTTGAAAATCATAATGCAAAGCATAAAATAATAATTAGTATATTTATTCATGGGTTCTTTTTAGAATCTTGCACGATGTTACAATTGTTCAGCATGTGACATTTTGACACAAAGGCATGATAGACTCCTCAAATCCATAAAATGAAAATGCACTTGCTTAAAGTAGAATACATATTTATACAGAAAGATGAAGAGTCAAGATACAAACTGTGCCTGTTCACCTATACTTATTTTAGCCCTATCTCAAAATACACTAACAAGTGAAGCAATCCAGCTGCTAGTGAACAGCTGTGAGTTCCACAAACTGTCTCTGGACTTACTAACTGGAATAAAATATTGCCTACACTGCTTCTAAACAAAAATGTAGGGGAGTGCAATTTAAATTTAACAACGTGGCTTTTCTGTAAGCACACTAAAGCATACTCTAGTCACAGAATAACCTTCAATGAAACCAATAAGCATTAAAAATTTAAATAGCTTCCAGGATTGGGGACACAGAATTTACTACAGGGTACCGACAGCCTCAATTTGGCAAGGCCAGAGTGTTTTGCTGAATAAGGAGATCAAAATATGCATAAAGTTTAGCTGTAAAATATTTTACCAAGTATGGCCCATAATGAAGAATTAAGTGAAAATCAAGTATGTTTCTAATCTATCAAATGTATTTTTTGCTTGAAGTTAACTAAACTTCTTTCACACATGTTTTTAATGGCACAGACTTTTAAATTTTATTTCTTCCCTTGCAATATGTTCAACCATTCAATAGACTACGGTTTTAATATTTGGTTCATGTCTTGTAAATTGATCTATGAAAAATCAAAAAGTGTTCAAGAGATCAGTTGTAGCCTAAACAAAAATCAAATATTAGCTCCTGAAGAGCATTAGCTGGGGTTTTCTACAATATAAATTATTACCTGTACTATTGAATTCCTTATAAGAAATATATTGAGAAAATACTTGCACCTTTCAAGTTTCCCTGGACAGCTTTTATGAAATCTAGTTCTTAGTCCACCAAGTCCTTCATCCTTATTTAAAATGAATATGGATTTTAACACAAGTTCACAGATAGCTACCTAGAAAATTTTAGCATGCTTTGGACATAATTCAAAAAACATTATTCTCAGAAGCATTTGCAATTCTGGCTGGATACTCCTTGAGAAGTACACACACAGAAAGGTGAAAAGATTAGGCTCTGTCACGATGGATGTGTCAGAGTCTCCATTACCCAGATCAAATTTAGCTATAGTTTGCATAAGGAAGAAGAGTGATTTACCTTGGGTCAAAGATTCAGTGCTCCATAAAAGGGTACAATTTTCAGTGACCTTATCTATGGCTGTCACTTGTCACTGTAGGGATCAATTTAACTTTACAGCATCCAAAGCATTTTTTATTCCTTTTTGCTGCCACAGCACAACTCAACACAATTATTTCATGGAGTGCTCTTAAGTTCCCAGTGGGCACTTAAGACTGAGGGTAATTGTGTAGTAGAATATAGTCTGACTGGCTGCAGCCTACTGGCTTTCTTGCACTTCAGAAAAAAAACACATCAAAACAAACCAAACCCCCAGCATCCAAAAACCTCCTTCACTCTTCTACTCTTCAAAGCATGATGATAGGGGACTTAATGATTTTTCTAATAGAGCAAAAAAAAGGGAGGGGGAGGATAATGTGAATATCTAAGGAATGCTAACAAAATTCAGAAAAAGAAAAAATTGGCCACAAGCATTCAGTACAAATTGAATTAACTGCATGCAGAGTAAAGACTGATTTGAACTCACTCATAAAAGCAGCATAAAGGAGAAATCTAGGTCTTCAGACAAGAAGTTCTGATGTAAGATTAAATGCTATACAAGGTTATACCATCCAAAGGCTCAGGTTTTAATATGTGTTTGTCTTTAGCTCACCTGGTAAATCTGGCAAACAGAATTAGTTATGCAAGCCATCCACTCAACATCGCCTCAAAATCAAACAGAATAAGTAGTTACAGCACTTCTTCATTATATGCTTTTTAAAAAAGTTTTTTCCTATTTAATATTTTTATTGCATACAGGTGGTATACAGCATCATGCTGGTATGCAACAGCAAACTGAATGTGTTTTATAAAAACAGTTATAGAACAAATATTTTTCAGTACTTAATAGCATTGTCATCCACCTCGTTTTCAACTTAAAAAGTCAGATTTCAAGGGGAAGCTGAAGGAGAGGTGATAGACCCTTTCACTCTAAAAAAACCCCTACATAAGAGTTCCTGCTGTTTCTGCTTTGAAATTAGTTAGAGGGGGGGGCTAAATGCTAATAAATTATTCAGTAAAATGTGCACAATTAAATGCCATTTACAGTATTTTAAACATTATTTTCAAGCTTTCTTTTAAGGAGGTGTAGTCACGGAAAAACAGGGCTAGCAAGCTATTTCACCATATGAACATTTAATGCTTTAAAATTATTGCCTTCAAAGGGAGGCAGTAGCTCTAAATAAGACAATATGCTGTTTTATCTGATTTGATTTTAAACCTCAAGGTCTATATATATTCATGCTGCACCCAGAAATTTTGCAAACACGCATTTATTTCCCACATTCAGTGAGGCTGCTCAAGCCTTTAACTACGTATTTATATGGTTTTTGAGGAAAACATGTAAATCGTCCATCTACTGATAGGTGACAGGAAAATTAAAGGAAATAATTGCTGCTTTAGTGTATATATATATATATTTGTTTATTTTTTTCTACTCAACCCCCAGTTCAGAGACTTTAACCAATTCAAGGACTTGAGTGGGTATGGAAGGTGTGCTGCAGAGACAGCCGGTCTCTGAATCAGCAGGTTACACATCACTGTACTGCAATCTAGATGAACTTTCAAGATTAAGGCATTTCTCTCTTACTTACAAGAATAACTCATGTACTGATTGCGGTGTTTTAAAGTACATTGTCTAGTCTTTAATTATCTAATTATGGCATATGTTTTGAGATAAACCTGAAAGTACAAATAATGGGGTATTTCTATCTAAAGGTCCAGCTCTTCTGTTTGGGGCTGAGAACAATCTCCCTTACAGCAATTACTCTGGCTAAACCTTGTTTAGAGAGATAGATGACCAAGACCATTAAAACCGTTCTTAATCTTATGGGTAGAATTACAAGCAAAATAGTGAATTTTCAATCCTGATTATAGAGTGTGTATTTCAGTACTGATTATTGAAAGAGTTAGAAAATTATAATGCTTCTTTTGAGCTTCAAATCACTACAGCTGTGCATAAATCTTTGCCAAATATAAGAAACACACAATTTCTTTCCTATATATATGTTACTTGAAGAATACTGGAAATATTATGATTTGGTGTGTACACTGTAAAAAAAATTTCATGTTAATTACAGGAGTTCCAAATGGTGTCTGCTTTTCTATCATTAAAATACTAAAACTTCAGTAAGAGTAAATACACAGGCTTGTAAATACAGATTGGTCAATTCCATGTTTTAAAGGAAAAACTTCATAGTTTTTGCCTTATTTATTTTTAAGATGTTTTAAATAAGGAAAATTTTCTAAAAGCAATCATCGTTGTGGCTTTTATGGTATATCAAATATTCCCCAGAAGACTGTTTTACATGTGAAATATATCAAAAAATATCAGTTTCATAAATGCAAGAGCCACCTTTATCAGAAGGTAAGTAAGGAATATGAATGCCATGGCTAAGGAAACAAAACCTGCTTGGTACTAAATTTATTTCATTCCAACAAAAGAAATTCAGGAAAACTTCAAAAAGACAAACAAACAGACAAACAAAAACAAGCCACAGGCTTTAAAAATGTGTAAAAGAGTTCTGTCTCTTCATAATATAAAAAGAGCAGCCTGTGAATCCTTTACTGGAATTCAGAAATTGCGTTCTCTCCCTCCAGCTGCCCTACAGAGAGGGCCATATGACCCCGTAGCCCACTAAATACAGTATTGCTAAGAATAGGCCATAAGTGTTATACTGATGTTGCAAGGCCTCAGACCTGAGCTTTGTCAGGATTACTCTGTACTTTTCTTGGCCTGCCTGGAACTTTGTTTTAGCTTGTTTAGCTATAGCAGCCTGACTAGGTGGCTATGACTAGTTTGCTTTATTTTAGCATAACTTTGTATCGTATAACTGTAATCCTGTACAAACTCTTGCAACAAGTAGTTATTCTGTGTAGAACAAAGTATTAATGACTCTAGCATGATGGTGTAATGTAGAGAAACACAGGCTTGGTATGACAGCGGAGGCTTTAAAAGCAGGTTGTAAACTTTGCATGCAATGTAGAGGAGCACTGGCATGGGATGGTAAGAGAAGTGACCCAGGGTTGGCTCTAGAGAGCCCAGACCTATAAACTTAACTATGGACAATTAAAGGAATGCAGGGTAACAAGGAAAACAACAACAAGTATCCAGCATATTCAAAATACTTTGTATATAGCAAATTCAGCTTTAACATGGACCTACAGACCTGCAAAGAAAGAGCAAAGCTTGCAGAATGTGTTAGAAGAAGGTAAAAATGACCCTAAGCAGCTCCTACAGTGAGGAGGAGGCAATTACCATTAACATCATATTGCTCTTGTAATGCACTCAGGATCCTGAAAACTTGCATATCCAACTGAAGATGTCAACTGTGAGAACCCAAGGAGCAGTGGAAGGGTGAACATAAATGCAAGGAAAGAAGTAGATAAAAAGAAGACCATGCTTAATAATTTTACTTTATTACTATTACTGATTTTTCTACAATACAGGAGGGTTTCTGCATTTGTTTTTTCTTTATTTTTCTGTCACAAATTTGAAGCAATGAATATTCTTTAAATAGCTATTTAAGATTTCAATTATACAAAGAAAAATTATTGGCCTTACATATGTAAGATTTGTTTACTTTTTGCCCTTAGGAAGACAGAAACTTAAATTTAGACTCCTGAAAAATTGTACTGAAAGATTTTTTTAGTGTCTCAACACAAGGAAATAACCTTCTAGTTCAGTCAAACTCATGCAACCTGATGTTCATTTGGAACAGTTTCCCCCACAATCTTCCACAAACTGTTTTTCCTTCTACATACCCTATTTTCCTGTTTGTATGTACCAACCTTTAAATTTAAAAAGAATCCACAGGGGTCTATAGATTTGTTCAGCCATTTAAAGAAAAAAGATTTTTATGCTTTGTTGTCACTTTTAAGATATTTAATCCTAACAGAATATGATTTGAATAACACTTTTAATTTCAGCTTCAATTAACATAGAATGGGAAAAATATTTGATATAATTCATTTATTTCTATAACAATCTGCTCTGACAAGACTGCATTATACTTCAGGCTACCATCTGGAGCATCTGTACACATATCTCTTAAACTGTGAAGTGGGCAATGTATCAGCACAAAGTGCATGCTACAACAACAGAGTGATATTGAGATCCTTCAGAAGGATCATCCCTTCTCAAATGAAAATACCTTTAGCCAAAATTTTGCAGATGCCCTTTCCAAAAAAAAAAAAGAAAAAGGAGTATATACCCCACACATCACCAGAACATATGGGCTGCTACCTGCAAAACAGCAACATGTAAGTAAAAACATTAGAAGAGACTACATAGAACATGGTTTCTCCATGGAAATATTTCTACAGGACAAGCAGCCTATAGGCAGAGTAGGTTGCAGATATTTTAGCACCAGGTAACAAATATCAAAGCTGAAGGTATCCATAAAGCTACTAATTTTCACTTTTTCGCACACGTATCACAGCTACTTCAAGCAGATCTGGAAATCTGAAAGACTATGGGGTTTGATTGAAACAAGTGCTATTTCCTTACTAGCTATGCTACTTCAGCAAAATGGTAAAACTGAGCTGAATCATCATGCAAATCTGTGAGAAGCTTTAAAATACTAGCATCAAAATGAATACACATTTTATATTTATTCATAAAGCCAAGAGACTAAAAATCTGAATATTACTTATGTCTGCTGAACTTTACACTACAGAGCAAGAATTCTAATATTAAAACTTTAAAAATAAAACCCAAACCTAGTATGAGGTACAGTCACAACTATTTGGAATAGAATTGGCTTTCATTTATATCACATTATTATAATGTGCAGAGAGCACACATTTCCTGATAGAGCTGTTAATTATGTTCATGTTCCAGTACAAGACACATGCACAGGATGTTTCATTAAAAAGTAGCATGTAAGAGAAACTGTTTGCATCAGAATTCTAGCTGCAGAGGACCTTAAAAATATCTACAACTGCACTTTCAGCTTCACATTCAGTTTTCAATCTCCTATAAACCAAAATGCCTGAACATTAACATGAAATATTACCACTCTTCTGAAACCCATCAACCACCTTTTCTCACAAGAGGATAAATGGGGTAGAAGCTACACAAACACATTCAAGTGCTGTTCCAAAACAGAGTAGTGCATGCAACCAGCAGGCTCCAGAGAAGCTCGGCAGCATTCAAAACATGCAAAAAAACTGATAAACACCCTCAGCCTTCTAAATGTCAGAGAGCATCCAGGCACAGCTCCAGAGACAAGATATCCTGGTTGAAGATACTGCTTCAGAAAACAATTCAGAGACCTGTCTTCCTCCTAAAGCTGATCCACAGAATTCCTTCTTCACTAAATGTACAAAGAGATAACCCTTCCGTGCCTTTTCTTCTTGGAAGTTGTGTGTTGCCTGAATAGGCTCTGCTTCAGTAGGGAAATATGTCTAGAAGATTCAAGATAAGCATCCTCCATTGCTGCAAATAGTTGGTCCAAAAACTGTGACTGACCAGAAGGCACTATGGTTACGCTGCAACATGTCAAAGGTTGTGCTTGCATACTCAAGAGCTGAGCAGGCTGGAAACAATGAGGCTGCATACATCTGGTCTCAATCGACCCCAAATCTCTTAGTCTACTACTTCCCATCTGCTATAAGCTCCACTGAATACTCAAAATGAAGACTCAAGAGAGTTCAGCAGAGGAAAAAGAGAGAAAGGGTACCCAAAAAAAAAATTAAAGGTAGGAAAATAAATTAATGTAAGAACAATTAGGAGGTCAGTTAACAATTTTTTTGGATCAAAATTATGGCAAAATTATAATTTTGGTTCCAGGAAATTTAATTAAAATGTGGTGAGATTTGATGTAGATGAGTTTTCATCTACAGGAGGACTCAGTACTTCGGTAACCCTAAGGACAAGAAGCCTAAGGACATCTATGGATTATATTTCCTGGTAAGTTTATTATATGCATTAAGGGAAAAAAAGGAAAAAGGAAATGGCTCAGAAAATTGTAATTCTCCAAAACGTATGGAGAACCCTATTCTTTCTAACAAGTGACTTATTTTCTATGTCTGAAATGTCTTCAGTTCATAATTTACTTTAGGGATTAGAAATTTTTAAAAGTTCAAATGAGTCCCAGTTGTCATGTTATGCCAATGTAATGACATTGTTATGTGTAATATATCATCAAACTGACAATTTTGTAGTACAAAGGGGAATGAAAGATAATGGATTACAATGAAGGACCTTGAAAAGGTAGGTTTCAGAGTTTAAGGATTTCAGCTTAGGAAGAAATCCTTTCTCAGGGTTGTTCATCTCATTATTTTATTTTCTCCTTCATTTAGGCTTAAAACGTTGGTAACAATCTAATGACTACCAAATGTTTCCAACAACTGTATTTTAAATAGTGGCCTTGCTTCACAGCATTCTATACTGCTGCCAATAGCCTGGCAAAGTCTCTGAAAATTACAGACATTAAAAATGGCCATTCCCTATATATAATGCTCTGGCCATTGTCCATTTTTTTAATATTAAATGAACGAAATCCAATAAATGATTTTTCCTCAGGCTCAAGACATTCTTTCTCCTTAGAATTTATGTGAAACCAGTATGCATGATAAAGAAGAAACTAAAATACATTTTACTGATAGTGGCATGTACCAAAATCATAACAGAGCACTGTAGATGCATAAATTCTCTAAATACCTTGTGAAAATATGTCTCTCCTTTTATTTGATTATATACATACACAGGCATATATCTTTAACAAAAGTAGAACAGCTACAAAAAGGAAGGAAAGACATAGACTGCAAAATAGCCCATAGCCTTGTGGCAGCTTCCTGCTGCAATTAGAGCTGGGGCTTGTACCAGACTTTCCCACATATCAACTGCATATTCTAGCAATTCTGAGTTAGTTGCTCAATTTTTCAATCTGAAAATGCTCCAATTGAAATGCTCATAAAGGAGAAGTTGATTCTTATTTTTAAACATCTTCATAACTTTGGATATTGGAAAAGTACCTGGAGGCAAACTGGGCCATCTCTGAAAACACTGAATCCATCCATAGAATAGCATAAGCTGGTAGAGCTTCACTCGCTTTAAGAAAACTGCTCACTCCATGCAGATGAGACTGAGAATACATCCAAAGTTCTTCCCCTTATCATAATTTCATGCAATTTGAGGTCATTGTTCCTCAGGTATCAGTACTGGGACCCGTGCTGTTTAATACCTTTTTCAGCAACACAGAGAGTGGGATTGAGTGCAAGTTTGATGATGACACCAAGGTGTGTGGTCTGTTTGACACCGGGGAAGGGATGCCATCCAGATGGGCCTTGACAGGCTTCAGAGGTGGGCCATGAGAACCTCATGAAGTTAAACAAGGCCAAGTGCAAGGTGCTGCATTTGGATCGGAGAAATTCCAAGCTCAAATAGAGTTTGGGCAGAGAACGGATGGATTGAGTGAAGCCCAGAGAAGAAGGACTTGTGGGTGTTGGTTGATGAGAAGCTCAATATGAGCTGGCAATATGTGTTTTCAGCCCAGAAAGCCAAACATGTCCATGGTGGCATCAACAGTAGCATGGCTAGCAGGGTGAGGGAGGTGTTCTTCTCCCTCTCCTCTGCTCTCCTGAGACCCCACCTGGAGTGCTGCATCTAGATCTGGGTTTCCCAGCAAAAGAAGGATGTGAACCTGCTGAAGTGAGTTCAGAGGCGGGCCACGAAAGATGATCAGAGGGCTGGAACCCCTCATCTATGAGGACAGGCTGAGAGAGTTGGGGTTGTTCAGCCTGGAGAAGAGCAGGCTCCAAGGAGACCATACAGCACCTTCCAGCACCTAAAGGGAACATACAAGAAGGCTGGAGGGACTTGTCACAAGGACATGTAGTGATAAAACAAGGGGTGATGGCTTTAAACTAAAAGAGAGTAGGTTTAGATAGATATTAGGAAGAAATACGTTACTGTGAGGGTACTGGAACAGGTTCCCTAGAAAAGCTGTGGATGCCCCATACCTGAAAGTGTTCAAGGCCAGCTTGGATAGGGATTTGAGACACCTGGTCTAGTGGAAACTCTCCCTGCCTGTAGCAGAGGGGTTGGGAGGAGATGATCTTTACGGTCCCTTCCAAACAAAAGCATTCTATGATTCCATGATCAAAGACTTTGCATGTCCAAATTCTAACGGCTGCAAAAAGCCTGAAAAACTAAATACATCTCTGAAATGCCACTTGTATTGTGTGTAGGTGGCAAGATTTGAGCAACATGAGGGCTACAGGGATGGCTTCTTTGGCAGGAGATCAGAAGAAGTCTTGTCCCAGACACAGCTGGTTTCAGCCTTCTCCACAAAGGACCCACAACTGGGCAAAGTGGACGCTGTTGGCCATTTGTGCAGTTCCTCTGGGATAGCATATTTAAAGAGAGCGGAGAAAGGAGAGAGTGTGAGAAACAATCCTACAAGCATCAATGTCTGACAAGGAGTGTGAGGATGGCATACTTTGCAACCCTTGCTGGAGCAATTTATTTCCCTGCAGCCCATGTACTTGACCACACTGGAATAAATATCCATCTTGCAGCCCTCGAAGGACTCCGCTCTGGAATGTTGTTGTTTATTTCCCTTTAAGATTAAGATATAAAAGAACGTATGTTTTGTGTGTATATTTTCAGATTCCCAGACCTACCATTTTTTAGTCATTATGCACCACCATGATAAAGGTTGCTTTCTAATGCAAGCTTCATAATGGTTTTGAGTTAAATTCTTGTATTTCCTGGAGTTCTGAGTGCCACAGATCTATAGCACAAGTTTATGAAGATTTACTTGCTATCAAATATCATAAACTAATTCAAAGATTTATAAATTAGGAGATCAGAGGATTGGACTCAGATCAAACAAGGCAATAACACTATTTTGATATGCCTTTTATGAAGAATTATCCTTAGATTTTTCACACTCTTTTTGTATTGTTCAATAACAATTTCTGTACATGGATGCACAAATGTGAATATGTATAGATAAATAAAATAAATGCTTGAATGTTTATATGCATAAAAAATATGCACACATATCTAGCCCTTGAGAGAGCATGCTGTGCATCTGACTCTCAGATTACAGGAAACACATTTGATTATTTACATGTACAAAGCTATATTTGGTAGTACATATTAAGTTTTTATAGTTAAGTGAGGCTCAGCTGGGAGGTTATTCTGAATGCTAAGATGCCATTGGAGAATGTTACTTCTCTGACAATAAAGAGATTGACTCTTGATTCGTAGTGCTGCATCATTCACTCTTGTCACTTTTTAGCTAATGGAGATTACTTGGGAGCTCAAGACTGTTCCCTGAGTCAGATTGTTTCAGCCAACTCAGCCCACCTCTGTTAGTTCCTGTCATTAAACAAAACTCTAATTCTGTCTGGTCCAAACCAGCAGAACCTATTCAAAGTCAGAAGATTGCTTTATTGGCGTACAGGTGTCTTCTCTCTCCCTTTTAGTCTGCCGAATACCTCCCCCAAAAAAACTTAACCAACAGATACGCATTTGATTTTATCAACAGCTGGTATACTTCTTGAAGAAAAAGTATGTTAGAATCTTTGCTAACTTTCAATTGCCATTCCACCACTACAGTGGAAGTATTGGGAGGCAACAAAACTGTGTAGAAAATGTTAACTCTTTAGCAGTTGGGTACTGCTTATAAATTTAAGTCTATGCCACCACATAAAAAATACACAATTGCCAAGAACTCAATTTATCTCAGCAAGAATGTGCTTTACCACATTTTGTGCATATCACTTTATCATAAGTGGATTTCCATTTCTCAAAGTTTTAGTTGTCAATAGCACAACACTATTCCCACAGAAGAAAAATATGACCCCCTGTTTTTTATTGTCACATGAATAAATCATGCCAAAGATTGACATGCTCACAGAAATGTGTGATTTCTTTTGTTTTGTTTTGTTTTTATTTTGGCAGCTGTGCACACTTGTTTATTTCCTGAGGTGAAAATTTGGTCAGGGCATGTGGCAATCTATTAACCCCCTGCTTTTGTGACACCATGCTCCCTCTCTTGCTCTCCCTTGCCCTTAGCCTTGGCCACTCCCTCAGGCTCTCCCTATTGATTTCTGTACCCCAACCCCACCCATGTACCACCCTTGAGCCCCTGACAAAAACCCCCCCATGCCCAGACCTCATGAGGTCTCTCTGACAAAAACCCCCCATGCCCAGACCTCACAAGGTCTCTCTGCCTCTGGGGATCGTGGGGACAAGATGTGAATAAAGCCCTCATGGAAGATCCTTCTCGCCTCCTTCGCCATCACTGGTTGTAGCACTGATAGCTGCCAGAGCAAGGTCACGATTGTCCAAAATGGACTCCAGGATGCAACCAGATTGCATTGCCCTAAGCATCCCCGCTGAGCTCTCAGGAAGCTCCAGCCTGCTAAGCTAAATCTAGCAGTTACAACAAGGGTAGAAGGAATTTGATTAGGGTAAGTCAGAATGGGGGAAAATAACTGAGGAAAAAGACATAAAAGGCTTATGAAAACATGGAAAGAAAGCAAATAGGGAAAATGGAGGGCTGATGGTGTAAAGAGCCTGAAGGAGAGAATGGTACAGAACTAAATCAAGCAGCAAATCAACATAAAAGAACAAATGTCCAAATTAAAAACTCTGAAAGTCACCTGGAATTGATGGCACCCGTCTCCATTATTGCCACCATATTCTGCTGTCATGGGTTAGCAAGCATAGTCCCGGAAGGGATGTCCTTGCTAAGGGGTGCTTAAAGCTTCCTCTGTGACCTGACAGAACCAATCAGCTGGCCAGTTTGAATATGGACAATTCTTTAAGCCACTTAAAGTTGTGAACACCTCTGTGATCCACACTTAAGAATAGACAAACACCGGGCAGAGTCTCTCCATCTCATTTCTGGTGCTGGGACAGGTGGCTGTGGGCCCCATGCGGGGGCCAGCGGGCCCGGCCCAGGCCCTGCTCGGGCCAGGCCGGGCTGGGCCACGGCCATCCTGGAGCCGATGGACCCTGTTCCACCTGTGGAACCCCCCCACAGCCCTGCTGTGGGCAGACGGAGCAGCTCGGCTCCCCCCCCCCCCCCCCTTCCACTGCAATAAGCCACATTCCAGCTGCAAGGCCTAGGTGACATTAACCATTTTAGTGCTGTGAAGAGCTGAAAACCTGAGGGAAGAGAAAGAGGAGATGCTTAAAGCTGAAATTCTGTTGTGAAGCTATGATATATCAGAGTATCCCATTGTAATTTCATGAAGATATGGGGGGTGGAGTGTTCAGTTCAACTTGTAAGCAAAAGCACCTGCGCTGAGATAGGCAGATGCTGACGCAGCTGTAATTTCATGAGAAGTTTGAACAGGGAGAGATGGAAGCGATGAGGACTTTAGCTCCAAATGGGAAAGGAGAAAACCTCAGTTCCTAGAGATGCTCCCAGAGATAGTCCTAAAGATGAAGATGAGGAAGACCCTTTGCTCCCAGGGAAGGAGAAGGGCCTCTGTTCTTAGAGATGAAATGCTCCCAGAGATGGGTGAAGAGAACTTTTGTTTCTGAACGGCTCATCCTTAAAATTGTACCCCATAAAACTTCAAGAGTGGACCCTCGAAAGCAGTTGTGGGAAAAGCTGAAAGTTGGGGGAAGGGACTCAACGTGAGCAGAGAGACTCCTCTTCCTAAATGGACTGAACAAAGTTATTTGGAAGTGGGCGGCTGTCTCGTTGTGATAATGTTTTCATAGCATGAACAAGAGAGACTCCTCTTCCTAAATGGACAGAACAAGGTCATTATGGAAGTGGTAAACAGACTGAACATCTTAAGGGTTGTCTTTTTACATTGTCAGTGGGAGAAGGGAGGAAGGTGCGGGGAGGAGAAGAGTTTTGAAGGTGTGGTATGATTTTTTTTCCTTCTTTTAGGTCTGTTATTAAACTCCTTTATATTCTTTCAATGCCTGCTTTGCATTTCTCCTAATTCTTATCTCACAGAAGGTAAACAGTAATGAGTATTTTAGACCAAACCACTACATCTGCTCACATCATTTGAATAAAGACAGAGTATCTGTAGATACAAAAATGCTGCTAGCAAGTATTTTCTTGCTATTTTCTAAGTCTGTGAGAGACTTTTCTCTCTCGCAGAAGAGGTAGCAGAGTTATGTAAACAACCAAGCCACCTGCAACCTTGAAAAGTCTTGTTTATGGTATAGTAGAAAAATATTTTGACAATGGATGTTTTAGGATTTTAGCCAATCACCCCAAGGGGTGGCTGATCCTTTGTCCAATTAGACTATGAAGAAAAAAGTCTATAAAAGAGTTTGTAAAATAATTAAATAAATCAATCTTGCTGCACAATTCCTGCCTGCTAGATCTTCTCTCCTCCTCCTCCCTATGGCTGCAGGACACGGTGATATACCATAGGAACCAGGCCTGCGGTAATAAGTATCTGTTGCAGTTTTCTGGGTATTGGATACAGAGGCAGCAAATTGAGCTCTAAAGCTATGCAACAATTTTGGTTCAGTCCCATGTTCAATAATAGTTCAGTCACAATCACAGCCCTATTTTGTTCAAAACGTACTATTGATTTCCCAACCGAGTATTTGCAGAACCAGGTATTGCTTGTCTGTTGAGACCAGATGCAACAATATCTAGGTACTGCTTGTGACAAACTGGTTTTTGGCTACAAACTCTCCCGCTCTTGTTAGTGATTTGAAGAAATTTTTTTTGCATATACATATGATCATGCAAGTGCACGGGTTTCATTCAACCTGTTTTGTACACGTAATTTTGAGATACTCTACTCAGAGAGGTCAGGCCCTGAGAGTACCTGCAGTATTCCTGCTATTACGTATCCCATTATATCTGGTCCTGTTTAGCAATAGCCTACCCTGGAGTAAAACTAAAGAGTTCTGTTCTAAATAAAATTTGCAGTAATGAAAAGATATCCCTGAAGTCCTGATAAAAATTTGATAAATAAGCAATACACCAAAAAAACCAAGCAAACTACTTAGTTGTTTAATGAATAAAATAAAATCTATTTAATGACATTGATAATATTTTCCCACTGCAGTATAATGTGAAGTAACTAAGAGATTTTCATTTAATATAATATGCTACAATAACTATACAGTTCTGATTAATACCAAACAGGGACTAAATTATGAATGTATTAATAATAATGTTCTCTTCATGAAATCCTATAGCATTTTTTTAGTTCCCTAAGAATGTCCCAGAATACATCAGAACTCCCTAGTTACCCAATGATGTGTAGAGATGATACATTCTGTGTAATTTTTTTTTAGCAAATTAGTACTTACTAAAAATGAAATGAATGAAACAAAGAATTAGAATTTAGGAAAATAGTATTCGCTAAATTGGATGCAAAAAGGGAGGATGCCAGGGAGAAAACAACACTGGGATATGTTTTCTGTCATTTCTTCAGCCATTCAACACATATTTTCTGGATCAGTGAAAATGGATAACACCTTTTCACAGATGCATGTTAACTTCCTGTTCTCTCTAAAGCTTGTGGTGTACTTTTGCAGGAAGACAGCATGACTGATCAACTGTTTTCCATGTGTGGTATTTGGTTACCGATATTTTCTCAACTAAGACGGAAAACAAAGTAAGACTGGCTTGGTAGAGCAGCTTTGCACTGACTATTCATTACTCACTAACATCATTACCAGGGAATAAAAGGTAAATTCAGGGAATGGAAAGTACCACCCAAACCTCTGAGGTCCTGAAAACTCTATTTCCCCCCCTTGGCTCCTGAGAGAGGAAGAGTGCCAAAAGAGAACAAAGCAAGGTCAGCAATTAAATGAAGCATCCGTGCAAGCTCTTGAGAGGTAGCATAATATAAGGAACAGTTGCAGTCTCACCAATTAAAGATAACTTGAGGTCATACTTACTAAACCATACAAAATGGGCTGAAAGACTAATGACTCAAATCAGCATACACAAACTTAGATTTTAAAATGGTTGTCTTTACTGCTGTGACAGCTGCTTTATAGACTATTGCATTGTTAAATGGATCAGTATTCCTTTGATGCTGTGGAAAACCTGACATACACTCATAATTGGAGACTGACTAAGTAAAAATTAAATACAGAACTCATTTAGGTTACTGCTCTCTTTCTTTAAGGACTTCACTGTGAGCTGGTTAACTTCCAGACCGATAAGGGAATATAATTACCTGTTACTTTTCTGAGTGAGTTATTCCCTGCTATGGGCATGAAAGAGAATGGAGAAAGTAGATGCAGCAAATCCATTGCTTTTTCCACAACATAAACAATCAGAAAACAGTCAAATGCATAGTGAAAAGGGAGTAGGGAGAGGAAATCTTTTAATCAAAGGAAAAACCCTTTATAAGACCAGTCATTCTTTCCAAGAAACAAACTCAAAGTGGTGATGCAGACAGGGAAAAAAAAAATTGGTTTTGGTATTCAAAACTGTTCTCAGTATTCACTGGCAACATGCAGAAGAAGAAGGCTTAAATTGCTGTCCAGAAGTTTTAGGACAGACACAAGAAATACTACTTTTGCAGAGGACATTTCTGCCTTACAGATGTATTTGAGTTCTTTTAACAAGTAAACAAGCACACAACAGCAAATTTGGTGAGTTTGGTCAGCTTAAATTTCCACAGGGTGTCAAAACCTTTAAAAAATACTAAGCTGTTGCAGGATAATGAAGATGTGCCCTCTTGAACAAATAACTAGTAGAAGGTGGGCTGACAAAATACAGGAGCCAAAAGCCAGTTTTCACAAAGCAAGAACTGAAAGCCCACTGAATTCTGCAGTCAAGAATATTTATAAAATGATGATAAAAATCTGGCGAATAGAGAGAGGATTAAAGCTGGCATTATGTTATTCAAGGTCATAAAAATAATGGTTGAAGGTGAACAGATCTAGAAGAACCTTTCAAGAATGGGCAGTATGATGGCAGATGAAACTCAACAACTGCTGTCTGCTTAAAAAGCATTAATGCATGCAAACTGATTCAGATGCTCCACCCAAACTTTTTGTTTTCCCTTTAGCCCTTGCTGCATCACCATAAAACTAATGCTCTCTGCCAATATCTAAAACATGTAGGTACTTCTGGTAAACAAGAATAAAGAGATTAAAGAGATGAGCCTTTAAAAACAAGGGTTTTCTTTCCTGACACCCTCAGTTTGACAGACTAACTACTTTCCTGCTATGAATGCAGCCCAAATCCTTGTACAGACCGCTGCCTCTGTAGACAGAGTGACTCCATTTTTATATCATCCTCTCCTTCAGTTGCTAGGGCTGAGGGAAGCCAAATATCTATAGTTTATGCATATGCCCTAAAGTATTAGAGAGAATGTTCAGAAAGGAGAAAAAGAATTGCAAAAATAAGAACAAGAAATGGACATAAAAGTGTAACTATTTTTCAAAATCACCTAGTAGTTCTGTTTGGAATACACTGTCTAATTACATATAAAAATATTAATTAAATACAGAAATATGTTGTCCTCTTAATTACTGAATACTCCTTGAAAAGCAAACCCAGTGTTTAAGTGTAAAAATATAAACATTTAAAAGAATATTTATGCAAATTATTGCAAGAAAGGAAACCCCACAGTTAAGCTCTTCCTGGTTGAACAGGATAATCTAGCAATGTTAACAGGAAAGAAATGCAGATAGAAAGAAAAACCTAAAGCATTTATCTGTAGTGGAAAAAATTTTAGTTGATGAAAATGTTATTTAAATGAAAGATTTAAATTTGAAACTATTACCTTTTAAATAACTTTTTCAAATATATCTTGATTTAGGCTTGTACAAAACAGCAAGAATTTGAAGCATTCTGATTTCAATGGTTTGATTTAGGAGGAAACAGTTGCAGTGAATTATTAAAATTTACTGTAAGCACTTGAATAAATTAATATAGATTTGTTTTGATAGCAGCAGTTGAATTTTGGCAGGGATTATAAGGATATGCTGATTTGCTTCTATAAGAGCTAATGCTGATTCATTTGAGATCTTCACAAGACCTTTTATATAATCTTTCTTGAGTATTATATTTTTTTCCTCCAATGCAGTATAGTTTATTTTAACTAGGAATGGATGATGCAATCTGGTAAGATCATATTCCATACAAAGTTGAACCTTGAAGGCTTTCTCCTTGTATTTTTTCATTACTGAAATTATGTCCATGTTCTGCTAGGTTCTCTGTTTCTGTTAGGACAGAAAGGGCAACTGTCAAAGATGGTTGTGATGGCACGCGCTCCCCACATCCTTTCCGTGTTCCACACTATGACTTCAGAAATGTTCATTAGGCCTTAGCCTGGACAAATAGCACCTGGACTAAGCTCCTGTTGAGCCTCTCAGAAACACTGTCTGCTCCCAGGAACTGTGAGCAGTTAGTGCTGTCTAACAAGTTCTTGTTTATTAACAGCTTTGGTAACTTAATTTTCTTGCCTGAATAAACACCCAAGTGGAACAACATTTTTGTTATTGAACTTTCCAAGAAAGTTACCCACCCAAATTGCTGCCAGGGTTGAAAATTACTATGACTAAATCCAATGTTCTTGCAACCATATGAACAGCAGTTCTAAGTGAAACCCTCTGAGCTCTCCTGCGACCAGCAAGCTCCCTCTGAGTGGGGCCTCTCAGAGACAGCAAACTCTCAGGATTGCTGTACTCGGAGGACTGAACAATGCTGATGGAGCCTGAGCTGACACCTCCACTCCTTGAGGCTCTACCTTTTGCCCATTTTGAAGATGCGAAAATATGACTACCTCACTGAATTTGAGGCGAATTTTTCACCGATATCTATCTCATGCATGCTCCTTTAGGTCTGTGTGGGTGTGACTGTGAATATGCAATAGAAAATGTATTATGAATGTTGCTCTTAGATTCTTCAGTAAGCTGGATTCCCAAGTAAGATAGGCCTATAAACGAGTTATTGTTGTGCTTATAGTAAATTCTATAAAATCTTTTTGTTAAATTATTTAAAATAGGTTATAAAAGTAGTACTTGTTACGTTGAAGTGCTGTTAAAACCTTTAGGCCTAAACTATTGGTGAAGTCCAGGGCTATGTTTGGCAAGGAGGTCTACTCTGAACCTTGTGACTCAATGAGAGTCTCTCTTTTATTCCTTTTTATCCTTACCCTTTTCCTTCCTTATCTTTTTTACATCCCCAAACTCCACACAGATAATTTTCGGCTGATTTTAGTTTTAGATTGATTGATTTTTCTCTGTGTGCTTTAACCATCTAGTAAGCAGTAGAGTGAATTTTGCAACAGATTTTGCCACTCTTTAGTACTAAACCTGGTTTTGCTGATACATTTGCTGACCCTTTGAACAACCTAAGACGCTCACTTGCAACAAATGGTCAGAGAGATTATTCACTCCACTCTAGTGTAAATGAGTAAATACTGGAAATATTGCAAGGAAAGATGAACCTCAAAATTGTGGTGGTTTCTCCAACACAAGAATTCAGGTAAGTCAGTATTAATTTAGAATGGAATTTCTTCTACAAGAAACGTATGACTAGTGTCTTTGGAAACACCAATTGCTTTTCAAAAAAGCAGCTTCTAATTGCATGGTACATGTTATAACAGACAAGAAAACCTAAGCAAAATCATTACTTCGCAAGTTGAGCTTTCAGCTTGAGGTGTGAGGCTGAAAGGTGTTATTTTTCTCTAGTTATTATTAAGGAAAGGTATGGAAGATCTCATCATGACAGAATAATAGAAATGTTACCTGCTAAATGACTAACTTTCACACAGTTTCTGAGTTTTGATGTGAACTTTTGCAGCCTGTGTGAAGACACCTTAATGAAATATGACCTGAGCGTATCTCTGTACTTTAGCAAGTAATAACATGTGCTAGAGACAGGAGAGCATGCTACAGACCAGCACTAATCATGACTTTCTTTGGTGTCAAATAATTCCTACACACAAACACACCATGCACCAAACTTAACATCTATCACAGGAACAGAGGTAATGTGAAGACACTAAGAAAGAAGAGAAAATTTAAAGATACATTTGATCCAAGAGAGAATGATGCTGTTCGAAAATAGCAGGCAGAGTAACAGCCATGGCATACAGACTTCACAGAAAAGTAGTGACTTTCCCCTGGAAAATTATATATAAAGCATACTGCCAGTATATAATGAGGTACAGAGTTTTACAAGACTAGAACACTGTGATATTTTTCAGAGCGAGGGTTTATAATTTTTATTCCGCACTACTGAAAACATTAATTTAACTACTGCATAGAATACATTTATTTGTCAAATTATCATTGTTATTTCAAATGTCATTCTTACACACATAGCAGTTAAACGTTTTTCTGGAAACAGTCAGAATTAGGAGAAGAAGAGGGACTGGGGATGATATCATAGAACCATAGAATACTTTGTATTGGAAGGAACCTTTAAAGGTCATCCAATCCCCATATAATGAGCAAGGACATCTTCAACTAAATCCGGTTTCTTAGCACCTCACCTAGCTTAATCTTGAATGTTTCCAGGGATGGGAAATTCGCACCTCCTTTGGGCAACTTCTTTCAGTGTTTCACCACCATCATGATAAAAAATTTTGTGTATATTCATATTTATTTGCTATAATGGAAACTTGAATGTCTTTATGTTTTGAAAAACTAGAAGACCTATTCTCCCTTTAAATTCACAGTGCAACCTTACTGTGGTGTATCCTGCATTTTTCTCTAGAGTTCTTCCCCAACCTTCTCTATCTTCACTAAAGAGAAAAAATGAATAAAATTCCTAAACAAGAAAAGCAGATAACACCAGCAATTCTGTATAGTAAAACATAAATTGTTAAAAAACTCGCCACTTCAGCACCAAAATACTGCAATCTATTATGTTTTCAAACAGTTATGGCTTTTTTAACACTATCAATCAGATTAGTTCATGATACTTTGCAGGCTTATCAGGTACATATGGATACATAAGATGACTTTTTACGCTCATTTCTTTTTCCAGTTTTGCCTAGATTCCAGCAACTTACGCTTTTGAGATGGATTTTCTGGATTCACAACAAAAGGATTTTCTCATTAGCAAGATACCTGTCTGACCTTCAGAGCTGTGTCGGCAGCTTCCTCCTAGCCTCTTGTTGGTCTATTCAGCCTGCAGTCTTTTGGGACAATGATGAGCTCCATATTTCTTGAGTACAAAATAGCAAAATAAGGTGCTGCTCTCAGTTGGAGTTTAAATACAATTGTAACACAAGTAATAAAAATAATAAATCCCAACTGATTATATAGACCATATTAAAGGCTATTAAACTGGGCAAACTTTGACTTGTTCTAATCTTCAGTGGCAGATTATTCTATATAGCAATCTCCATAACATATGCTTGTCAGAGGCTCTCATATGATTTCCCCTGGATTTATACCTTTTAGCTTTCCAAAGAAAACCTATTAGAGCTACCAGTATGGAAAAAGCGGGATTAATCTTTACCACAATTCTCGCCATCCTATACTCGAAAAGAAAACATTATGCTGTTTCACAATAATAAATTTTCCTTGAAAATCCTTCTTTAAAAATCCATGACATGCTAAGTTCTCCAAACTGATTGAATCTTGGGGCATGAACTGCAGGAATGAAAAGACATTACTTTTTTTTCATTTTTATTTGTTAGAGCAAACACGAGAGAAGCAAGTATTTAAACATTTTTAACTTACCTTAAATTGAACTTCCAGTTTCTTCAAAGGGACAAAGTATGCATAACAAAAGTAAAGTCTACCTGAAGATATGTAAAAACAAAAGATTTGGATTCTCTTGAGTGTCTTAATATTGCTTCAAAATGCCATAGAATAAAATCAAATTATGCTTTGTTGTAGCACTGGTCCAACGAGAATTTAGGAAAGAAAAAAAAGCATGTAATATTTTTACTTAACACAGTTAATTGCAGCTTTCCCCAATAATATATTTTCCTAGATTACTTTAACCACTGTTTATTTCATGGATCAAGCAGGGTAGCAATGCTATTATTTTTCCTCACACACAATTATGCTATGGTTTTCAAACCATACGTATGTTGTCTTACCTCTCCTTTTTTAATTTTTCTAGTTCCCCCATTATACATCATTACTTCTGTTATTTACTTCAATTTTATTCTTAGTTTATGCTTAGAATGAAATTTATGTCACCTAAGTTTTGCTAATCAAATGTCCAATCTTATTAAGTTTTCCAGCATAATTAGCCAGGAAAAGTCACTTCCAAGGAGCATTTCATCCCCTGCCAAGATGGGAATCTTCCTCAAGTTTTAATTTGCTCCACTTGTGACACTGTGGCTTTGGCTCTATCACTTCAGGTAATTTACATTAGCACAGCTGCAGTCTTACCATCACTTCTGCCCTTTTCCCCCACCTCCTCCCTTCAGCAAACAAACAGGTTTGAGGAAACCGATCACCAGAGAACAAACTACAAGGCACAGATGTGTGGGGAACATGGCTGCCTGAGTTTTGCCTAGCTTTTAAGGCACTGATTTTTACTTGTAAATTAACTTCAGTTCTTGAAAATCGCTCCAGGCCAGGTCTTGAAAGGACCTCATCTCTTCAGATCTTCAGAAGTAATTCTAGGCTGGTAAGCATTCTTTTGCCAATTTTTTTGAGTGTTCATTTTCTAGAAAACTGTGAAATAGTGTCCTGATGGCCTTCCAAGAGTGGCTAACTCCACTTTAATCTGTTCCTGATTCTTGTTTTGTGCCTCTAGAACAGAAAACACATCCAAACTGTTAGTATTAATCATTTGCTAAAGTAGAATACCTTTCTAACTGTGTATTAATCATTTGCTAAAGTAGAATACCTTTCTAACTGCTTGTAAAAATGATGGTGCTCATACATTGTTCCAGCATACAATTTGTAGCATAAATTGCAGGAAGTTATTTTATTGATACTTATAGACAAATAAGACTATCAGGGGAGTCCAACATTTTACCTTGTTATGCAATGAGATGTCACTAATAATGTTGTAAAATATCTGTTGCTCTATCGATTCTAAGACTTTTTAGCTTCAGAGAAATATTTTTGAGGCATTTTTGCAGATGCAAGAACAAAGTAGAAGATAAGCACACTTACTTTTCAATGGAAAAAAATTATCTACAACATGAGAAAGACTTTACCAATTTTGTCTCTCCAGAGGCTTGTAATCATAGATAAGATTACTAACATCAGTAGGTATTAATTTCAAGTGAAGAAAGGTGTTTTCTCTTTTGGTGATGAAGTCAAGGTAGTCTAGTTTGCAAGACTAACAGCACTAGCAGAGCCAGTAGCAGTCCTAAAAAGAAGGCAAATTTGTCTACAAATAAACTCACACACAACAGAACTGCACTTCCTCCAACTCCCTACAATACCCTTACCAGTCAAGACACAGATCTTGACTCCAAAAAATACAGATTCAAGAAGAACATGAGAACATTGCCTGAACTGATGTTGACTGCTGCAAGATGTGCAGCAATCAATGCTCACATCTGTGTCCCAGATGTGCTGGTTTTGGCGGGGGTACCGCTAATTTTCTTCACAATGCCTAGCATGGAGCTGTATTTTGGATTTTTGCTGAACAAAATGATGATGATACAGAGATGTTTTTCCTATTACTGAGCAGGGCTTACACAGAGCCAAGGTACTTCCCACCATTTGTACTGTCACACTAGTGAGGAGACTGGGGGTGCATGGGAAACTGGGAGGAGGCACAGCTGGGTCAGGTGACCCCAACTGAGCAAAGGGATATTCCAGACCATATGACATCATGCTCAGTATATAAAATGGGGAGAAGAAAGAGAGAGGGGGTTGTTTGGATGGAATTTGTTTCCCCGAGACATTGCTGCATGTGATGGGGCCCCACTTTCTCAGGGACGGCTGAACACCTGCCTGCCATGGGAAGTGGTGAATGAATTGCCTGCTTTTCTCTGCTTGTGTGCACAGCTTGTGCTTTCTCTATTAAACTGTCTTTATCCCGACCCATGAGTTTTCTAGCTCTTACACTTCTGATTCTCTCCCAGATGCCACTGGTGGGGGAATGAGACCAGCTGCATGAGACTTGATTGCTTGCTGGGGCTCAACCATGAGAGTCCTTTTTGGCATCCAGTGCAGGGGCACAAAGTGTTCAAGATAAAGACAGATTTATAGTCTAAATTTCTCTCCAAGACTTAACTAGGGCATTTTTGTTGCTACATTCTTAATTTTTTTTTTCTGCTATCCATGCATGACTGACCTACATGACTCAGAGACTCATCTCAGAAGCAGATTTTGTCAGCTAATAAACTGAAGTCCCTTCTTCAGTTCTAGACTTTGAAAATTAAACCATTAGGACAATCACTGTGCATCTGTGTTTGTGAATAGGCAGATGTTGGCTTATATGTAAAAATTACATTCTCAAGTTTGAATCAGTGATCTTACACCAGCTTTTACCATCCTTAAGGAATGTTCACATAAAGTTATTTTTTACTTATGGTACAGCTAGATTAACAATTTAACCTTGCATTATTGAAAAAACCAGCATTTGGGTAATGTCATTTTCCTTATTTTCTGAGAATGAGAAAAGTATGTAGAAAATCAAATTATTTTAAAAATCCTTAAAAAAAGGACATGGGAGAGCATTTTTCTATTGCTCCTCCTTGTTATGCATTACTTTGTCTACATCATTCATAATTGTTTAAATGGTAAATGGAATTAACAATGAGTTCAGATATGTGTTAAGTAGTCTGAGAATCTTTCTTCTTCTGGTTAGTGTGTTTCATATGTAACCTCTGTAAAGATGAGAAAATACTAGTGTCTTGCTTTCCTAATGGGTAACAGAGATAAATGAAACTCAGAAATATTGGAGCTTAATGTCATATTCTATATGCAAACCCTTCACAAAGAAGCTGCAGATGAAATTGTCGTAGGAAACTCAACCTACCCAAGAGCAGGTGGAGTACTATTGAAGCATATCTCTTATGCAGGATGTGGAAAATATGCAATTATGCTACAAATCTCTCCTCACTTAAGGATGTTTCATCAATAAACTTACACATCTTGGTATCTATCCAGAAAGAACCCCAAACAACCCTTCTACAAGAAGATGCTTTTGTGTACTGCCACAGATGGGAGAGCATGTTCTCCACAGTCAAAACACCTCCTACAATCATCTTTTAGCTTGTGAATATAAAAATGGTAGAAGATGAATGTAGCCTCTAAGGAAGCTAGCAGAAGGAAGAAAATTATCAAATCAGATGTTTATTTTTTGTCATATGTTTATGAATAGGAGAAGTGTGAAAGAAGCAGCTGTAAGTAAAAAGTAAAAATAAAAAGAAGGGAAGATATTTAAAACATTTTAGTTCACATTTATTAAAGAAAAATCTAGCAAAACCTACAGAAAGCTGAAGGTCTATTTTGAACCAGTTCTGTATAAGTATTCTGATAACGAGGCCTTGTTTTTTTTAGTCCATCCTGTAAACACTGTTGTGTTTGCTATTTGTGGCTTAGCTTTCCAGATTGGATGCGCACATTTACAAATTTCTGGCTTGTGCATATACATCTTGCTAACGTTTCAGTGAGTGGTATTTCAAGGATTAGGTGTGCTCTCAACTTTTTGTGCCCAGGTCAGTCTCTGGCCTGAAGACAGTTGAATATTAACTGAAAAATGACTTTTTGATAACTGAAACACAGAAGTATGTATTTAAAAGGTAAATGAAACAAAAGGGTCTCTTTTCTGGAAAGGGGTGACAATGGTGTCAGATGAAATTGAAAATCCGCTAAAAAGTTCAGAGCAACTATGGGTTGGTCTTGTAACCATGACAAAAGGGTGCAAAGGAGCAGTGAAGAGTCCCCAGGAACAGAATGCTATAAATTCTTACCTATTTGAGAACTTATTGTTCAAAGAGATTCAAGCAGAAACCGTAATAGAGTATAAAGTGAAGCAATAAGTTGGTGATAGCTGGTAGTATGAAAATATAACCTAGAGTTATCTTAGATGGTTATAATACTAAATAACCACAACCTCAGGGAAATTTGTATATGTAAATGATAATATAATGAACTGGACCAAGGTCAGCATTAGGAATTTTGTCATAGGCATGAGTGATCAAGCATAGGTGTCCAATCACTGTTTGTGAAAGAAGCCTGCTCTAAAGGCAACTGGAGTTTAATGCTGGGGGCTGGACTGAACCACAGCAGTAGATGTGGCGGTAACTGTACTGCCTCTGGAAACCAATTGTGTTTTTGAAAGGCACTTTCTTTTCTCACTTACCATTTTCATATTTCTTGCAGGGATGAGTGAAAGAGATACTACCACCAGTCTAATATTCCTGAAGGAGCAGTCAGGTGATGTTCCAAGCCCCTTCTACCTGAATGCTCAAATAACCTGCTTCTTTTGTCTTTTAGACTGCCTAGGGAGCTGTTCCCTACATCTCCCATTCACTGCAGAAAATCTCTTTATTCCTCCCAAAGCTTTCCCAGTTTGTTTACCACATATCTCTGAGTTTCAGGTTTTTTTCTGCTTTGACTCTCCTGACCATACTAAAGTTACCATTTTCTTTCCCTTCAATTCTCCCACCTACTCCTTTTTGCCCATTTCCATGTTCCCTAGAACAGACCTTCCGTAACAGCCAAAGTTGCTGAGCTGTCCTTGCTTGTTCTGCCTCAGCCACCTCCATTGCTGGCAGAGCCCATAGCATTGCACCTCCACTAGCAGGTACCTATTTTTTCCTGGGCACCACAGCTGGTGCACCCCAATCTTCTTCCAAATTTGAGCCATGGACTCATGCTCTGAAAGGCATGGTAGAAATTTCAGACTGTGGAAACCTCCTCAGGTGACATTCTGAGGGCAGAAAGAATGACACACACGGAAAAAAAAGAGGGTGTTTTTTGACGTGCCCTTCTTCCTGCTTTATCAGTTAATTGAAGTGCTATAGATATCATTTTGCAGCAGGTTCAGGTCCCTCTTGACTCAAAGTAGACATATTGGCTATCAGTCTTTGCTCCTTACTCTTTCCTGCCACTGTTTGGCCATTGCTAAGAAAATAAAAAATAGCAGCTAGACATTTACTGCTTCTATCCCATTTTCTCCTCCTTGTAGAAGGCCATGCAAGGAGACCACTGATAATTTACTCTCTTCTAGGATAAAGACACTGAACCGCAGTCTGGCCGGGTACACTTAATATTGGAGCGTTTCACAAAGGATTTAGAACAATACATTTTAATTAATCACTCTCCAGAGTTTCAGCTGGAATTAATACTACACACAGCTACATTTAGAATTATTTTTAAATCAAGTGTACCAATGTACCATTTCCCCCTCACTCACTCAGTCTTTGAATTTGGCAATAAAGCTGGATGAATTTTTGCCAAGGTGATTCATTTTATCCAGACCTCTAATTATATTTGGACAATTAAGGAGAGAGATGGGGGCAGTTCAACAAGTCAAGAGGATTTTATAAATAAAAATTTGTCTAGTATAATGGAAAGCATTAGGTACCAAGTAAAATGATATAAATAGAGAGCTAATGTTTGCTGAAGAAAAATAAAAACAAAAAACTGACCTTTCTGCAATTGTGTAGGTTGATTTGCTGGATGCAAAAATGCAGAATCTGGAATGAAACAGGAGTGTGATTTCGGAGTCATAAAATCCAAGCAGACAGAATAAGTAAATTCTGCTATTCCAAGACAACACCTTGAGCCCAATGCATACAGAGAGACCACACTGGTCTTTAACTATTCAGCTATTTCCCATTATGCTATTTTAGCTGGGTTCCAGTTACATAGTACATTTGGCTGCATTTGGTAAGGATGATCAAGGAGCTTTGATAATCATTAGTTGGTTTAAGTCAACATAACAGTGAACTCTGATTTAATCTCTATTTATGTTTAATCTTCTCTTTATTCTATGAACAAAATATCTGTGTTGTGAAACATTGTGAGTTTTTTGCTATAATAAATTTTATCTCTGTTAAGAATTAATATACAGTCCCCATTGCAAGAAATCAGAGCAGAACTCTGTACAGACTGAGCCATACATTCTTTAAGAAAGTAAAACAGTACTGAAAATCAGCAGGTATTTAGATTTACAGAGGGTGCACAATTTTATATTTGTCTTTTAAAAGATGAAACATGAATAATCACCACTTAGCTTTCTTTCAAGCACTTACTCCAAACAAGCAATGCTAGAATAACAATTCACTTCCTTGACTTTATTGGTGCAGCACCACAAATCAAGTGTAATATTGTCAAAATGACCTGAGAAAACATTTTTATATATTTTTTTCTGATGTTGTGAGTGATGATTATCCATATTATCCTTGAACCATTCATTTTCACCAAAGGACATTTGAAGGCAAGTCTAATCATTTTCTGAGTCATATTTAAAATAACTGTGAGGCTGATTTTCCATTGTCCTGAAGAGTGTAGTCATTTCAGTGGTGCAGAATGGTCCCACTTCAGCAATCTACTTAAAGTACACGCCTGACTAAGTGTGTGAATCGTCCCATTGATTTCAAAGGGAGTATTTATATCTTTAATGAGAGGCACACTTGGAAAAGACAGACTGAATCAGACCTGGAGCAGGACTCAGTCTTTCTCCAGCTTGCATACTGGCACTTCTGACCATGCACCCACCTATTTGAAACACCTGCCTAGGCTGAGTGAAAGGGTGAGCAAGCTGCTCGTTCCAGGTCCCAAACACAATACCCCAATCTACAGTGGGCTTCCAGACAGATGCAGTGCTCTCTTAGGCAGAGGACCAACACTACTCTAACTGGTGGTATGTGTATGCTAACTCAGCCCTATACAACATCATTGTATAAAACCTCTAAATGCACAAAATTGTGCAAAAGAAGTCAGCTGGATTAATAGCAAAATGAAAGAAAAATTGCAATATTTTACATGCATAGTTTACATAATGTAACACAAGAATTATTAGTAAGATGTAGAAACAGCTCAAGTATGACTAGTCTTATGTCTTTGGAACACTGTTTCCATGTTCAGAGCAGGATTATTCTGTATCTTCAACCAAGGTTCCTGGGGATGCTAAAGCTAACCACCATTATGTACCTTAAACAGACTGAATTGTATATCAGATCATTTTGTATTCCAAATTTGTGTGTAATCAGTTGTGTTCACTAAATTTAGATGCTAGTAATTCTTACATGATATACACAAAGAGCAAAGACATATAAGGGGTTGGTAGATGAAGGAGGTTTAAAGGTATTCTAACAAATGAGTCTCTAATAAACCATACTAATAGCATTATACAGTTTTATTTGCTCCATAGTTTAGTTACACTTCTTTTAGTTACTTCTTACAGGTTCTTTAATTTCATTTCCTATGTAGCAGAACATAGATGGAAAGAGCTGTTAAAACAAAACTGTATTAAATTTCCAAGCTTTTAAATTATATATTTTTTTAAATTAACTTTTAAATACTCTTCTTGTAAACATTTTAGAATTCTAGGTACACAAATGATTTCTTAAATAGAAGCTCTCTTTACCTCTCCACATCATGAAGATGCACTAGTGTACACAGATCTAACAAATAGCTTTGACATTCTCAGCTCTTTTAATATTACTCTCCACAATCCCATCTCTCTTTCATCGCTTTTTCCACCACGCAAAGACATTTTGCTGCTTTTATGTCATGACCTCAGCCCCGCAGAACTGAAAACAGGGAAACCATAGGTTGTCTGTGGATTGTCTAGGGAAGGATCTCTGCCTCCATCTATTGGTGAACTGCTAGAAGAGAGCAAGAAGGCCTTACTCCTTTCCTTACTTCCTCCATTCTCAGTCGGAGTTTTCTGCACAGAAGTCCGCTGGGCCCATATTTACCCTTTTTCCCACACCTGTGCCATAGAAAAATGAAGTGAAGATGAAGTGGGACCTTCTGGACGAACTGGAAATGTTCTCCATCTGCTGTGTCCTAGATCTATCAACCTTATTGCCAGGCAGGCAAAATCAACCAAAGAACGTGTCCCATGGCACAGTCCAGTCACCAGTATTGCTGAGGGACAACAGGCGGTGTCCCTGGGACCAAAATCACAACTAAAGGCAACATCACAGCAACTTACCACACAGAGACAACAGTGCCACTTACAGTATGCCTCTAATTGTAACAGTCTGCTGGGAGATGGACAGAAAGCAATGTTCCCCATAGACCTACCCCAAGCAAAGTAACTGAAGATATTTAATATTCCCAGTTTTTTAAGTGGGAGCACAAGTCATTGCATTGAATTCAAGAACTGCTAGAAATTTAATCCTCGCTCTTCTTGTTCAAACCTTACACCAACACAATATTGGCACACGTGAAATCAGAAGGTCAATACTATTTATTTCTTAGTAGCATGCATAATCACTTCACTACATTGCCTTTTCTCATATTGACTCTTCTTGTATTATTGTCTCTTATTGTCTACCTTCTTAATATTTCTCTATTAATTTTCTTAAATATCTTCTGTTTTCTATGTCTTTTCTCCATATTCAGCTTTATTTATTCCACTTCAATTGCTATTTTCCCATCTCCATCAGTATTTCCTTCAATATTGTAATCACTTGCCTATCACTTTACTTTCTCTCCTCAACCCACTGCTGGTATCTTTTGTTTTCTTCTTCTTGGCATTAGTTATCTGCTGTTTCAAGAATCTCCCTTCACACCTTTTCTCCTTTGAATCCCTCCCAATATATCTTCACTTGTTGGGCCACCATGTTTACTTCAAACTGTCACTCACAAAGGCAGTAGAAATCTTTCTATTGCCAGTGAAAGAACTCTCTCAGAAGTCTTCATGTGGTATATGGATCTGTATTCAAGCTAGTACTACACACTAAATTAGACAGAACATTCCTACCATCTGTTCAGAGTAGCTGTAAAGAGTTGCACAGACGCCGGTTTGACTGCACAGCAACAAATTTTATTGGTCTTGGTAACCCCAGAGATTGAACTACACAGTGAGCACCATCTACTGGCATCCAATTATTTATACATGTATGTAGATATAAGGCATTTCTCTATTCTTGAACTGAGAAATATTTATTTTTTAAAGAATTCTATTTTTTTAGCAGATCTGCAATTAGTTTTCTGTTCAGATCACTGCATGGTAATAGCTACAGTTCTGGCTGGAAGGGAAAAAACCCTAGATGTTTAAAATATATTATTTTAAATTAATGTAAACACACATGCAATTTAACACACACAGTTTGTAGACAAATACACATACACACACACATATTAGTGGTAATCTTGGCTTTAAATAATCTCCTCTTTGCTTTTATGCTAGGAAGCCTACCTAAAGGAAAAAAAAATCCTTAATCCTACAGTAATAACAGCAGATATTGCAGCATGAATATATTTTATTGATATTCTGACAATCTCTTAACTACAAAAAGACTCTGAAGAAGGAGAGATTTTGAAGTACAAATTTAATTTGGACAAGTATTTGGTACATATACATCAAAGGAAGAGCTGGACAGGAGTTTTCTAATCAGAATGATTTTGTAAGAAATGCACTTTTCACAGGCTCAGAATGTTCTGAAGGAAGCTTTGATTTTGTTCTGAGCCTTATATTTTCTGTGAGTAAAAACCAAGAAGCTACTGTGAAAAAAGGAATCTATTGTATTTCATTTTCTTCAGATTCAAATATTATTTCATGCCATTCAATTAGCATGGCTTAACATCAAAATGACTTCACCAGTTATACTTCATTACATAATAGGAGTGGTAGAATTTGAATTTGATGATGTTTGGGGTCTGTTTATTTTCAGTTGGTATTGTTTCACTCTGCAGACAGTTTGTTTAATTTTTATTTTAACAGTAGGAATATACAAGAGTTTTAGTCCAATTTAACTAATGGAAAAGTTAGAAAATACTCTTATTTAGATGCTGTGCTTTCCAGAAATACAGAGTTTGCACAGAATAAAGACTTCCCTTTCAGTTTCTTGCATAAGGAAGGCTGTCTGGACAATTTCCATACTATGCTAGTTAACTGAGCATGCCCAAGAACTTTCCTCAAGTACAAGTTGCATGGAGTAGCTTGTTGGATTTATGGTATTCAAAAATTATGATCAAATTCTCTTATTCTCCACCACTGGGATTGCTGCAGGAAGCTGAACATTGGGAACAGCCCTTGGAGTGATATAAACCTCAAGCTGTGCCAAGAAACTGTTTAGGATTCGCTATTTCTATTTAGAAAAAATAGGAATAGTTTGATGGAATAGACAATCATATTTCAGTGCCTAGAAATGCTTGTTGATTAATCTACTAGCATAGACACAGCCTTAGAGTAGAGGTTTAAAAAGTGAAACCAATCCTAGTGACAGGCTGATTGAGATATATTTCCCAAAGCTGCATGTTATGCCACAGGAAGCCTGGAACCTCATATAAGGTGCACTAATTGTATCATTTAAGGCACACAGGGGAGACCTACAGGGTTGTTGTACAGCGTCAACGAAAAATTACATCGTTGTGCTTGACATCATTGACGTGTACATGCCAACCATCAAATTAATTCAGAGCAGTGACTTTGGACTTTATAAATATGTATCACAAAAGAAATACATTCAAGGATATTCTCCTGATATTCACCACCAGCTAAACTGTGAGTTTCAATCTATTTCAGCATATCATCTAATTTCAAGAGATAATAATACATATCAAACCTACTCAGTTAAAATTCTGGTAATAACACACTGGCTTAACTAAAAACTTTTACATACTTTTAAATGGGTGATAGCACTGAAGCATACCTAACCTTAAGTTAGACAAAAGAATTCTATGTATTTTAACATAATATCTGATCCAGAACAATAATGGCCACAGTTTGGAAATAAAATCAGCACAGCACATAAATATAACCACGGCCTAGCTTTCTCAGCATTTGTTTCTGGATGAAGACAGTATTTCCAGAGCAAAGATTAGGTTTCCTCCCTAACGGCCAGTTATCTACTGAACCCTAGAAGACTTCTGTGGGACAATATGCACAAGGACATTCGGACTAGCCTTGTGTTACCCTTACAGTTGCAGTCTTGCAGCTATTCTTCCCCCCTGAATTGAGATAATGAGTTAAGCTTGCATCCTCTCCTGGCATTCTATCCTTACTAAATTTTCCTCAACATAAAATATTCTTTTAAGCAAAATATTTTGTTGGTCTAAAAAGCTATTTAATTATACTGCATTATACTGGATGAATGCAAATGAATTATCAAAAATGCTACTGAGATTTAGCAGCAAATTTCTATACAGCTCTATTACTTGTGCCAAAAGTAATGAAGACTTTCCATTTTCAATTTTAAGTTTACAAAGGGAAAACACAAATGGGCATATATATTTTATACCATACCATACCTTTCTCAATTAGCTAGTGAGAAAAAGCCTTCCTCAGACTGATAGTTCTTCTGAAGATTCTCTTTCCATGCTTCCACATAAGACTCTATGTGTGCTTTTAACTTGATCTGTGCATGCACCTCAAAGCTATGGCAAGGCACATTTTAAAAACTGCAATAGTATATACATCAATATTTAAACACATTAGATACTCTTGAACTTTTACCTTGAGCAGTTTTTTTCAATTTGCATAAAAATGTATTTCTTTAAAGCCTGAGAAGAGACTGGAACATGAAGATGCACACTCTAAAAACAGGCATGCTTAACGCTTACTTTAAAGAACATTTTAGCTAGATAAAAAATTTCAAGTTCAGGACTTGAACTAAATGCAATATTAAGGACAAGTGCCTCAGTAAGTGAATACATACAAGAAGCAGAAAGCAAGGAGAATTATTTTATGGAAGTTTAACCTTCTAAATTCCCTCAAAACATTTTGCAGCATTGCAAATCTTTTAATTTGAAAACTGCATTTTTCAGTTTTCTTTCAAAGTTTCTGAATGAAGAAGAAGATTTTCTGTGAATATGAAAAATTAAAATCAGTTGAGAAGCCCTCCACCTGCACCCCAGGGGCACCATTACCTTAGCTAATAAAGTCTCTTAATGCTCAGGTATCTTGATGAAATGCCTCAGCATCAAGAGGATAAATTCTACTTCTAGCCCTACTGCTTGCCAGAATTATGCAGGCTACTCCCGGCACCTCCTTGTCATTTCTTAATCTACACCTTGTCATCTCTACTTGGACTGAAGTGGCTCAGGAAATGCTAGATTTCTGGGGAATGACAGTGTATAAATAATTTCTCAGGAATCTTAGACATAAAAAAAAGCTCCTTGGTATTACCCATAAGAAATGACTGCAAACTTCAATATTACTTGATATAAAATTCTCATGTAGTATCACAAAACAAAATAGATATGTATCATCAGGCATATATTGTTAAAAGGGAGAATCTGACTAGTTTTGTAAAACTGCTTTTACAGCTACCATCATTCCAAATCTCCCTCAAGTTTTATTGCCAACACACTCAGCAATAGACTTGTGCTTCCTGTTGGAAGTTATGAGACACCACCACCGGAGGTACCTTTCATACCTCAAGACTGATAGTACAGATTCTAAGTTTTATTTTCAATAAACTAAAGATGGCTGCTGAGTTAACTTTTCCACTTCAAAAACCCACAGAAGACAGTAACTTGTGAGAAAAATTTATTTCACTACTGATGTAGGCATACTTCAGATGTAGCTGGAAAAGAATCAATACAAGAACCACAATTAAAAATTCCAGTTGTATTACACAAAGCTGTGCTTACAACATTGTTAAGCTATGCTTAACTCACTATATCTGGGGTTTCTACAAGCTGATGAAAATTTGAGGCTGTTTACAGAATAAAGAACTCAAACAATCCACGCCAGATGCATTTAAACTGCAGGTCAATATGAAGTAACAAGATGTACAATGCCTAAGTGCCCCTTAACCTCTCAGGGTAGTGACATTAGAAATTTACCTAACACCAGCAATTGTCTCGAGGCCGTAAACTGGCAATAGCATTGCAAAATATTATCTTGATATTTTTCTCTTTGGAGGACAGTGTGATCAGGTAAAGGTTTAAAAATTATCTTCTACATTGCAAAAATGTAAACCTGCCAGAAAAGAGAGACGTTTCTTTCCATTTTAATGTATTGCTTAAAATACAATTATTCTCAGGCTTGTAAATCAGCTAGAGGACCCCCCAGGTTATTTCATGGGAAATCCAGGTCTGTACTCCACAATAAAAATAAGCACATGAGACAAATGAACAGCCTAAAACCAGATTTTTTTATTATTATTAATATTAGGTTTAGTGACTAGTCTGATTCTGCATAACGTGACATTCAAATTTACTTCTTTGATCTAGAGGTCTGTTATCTCACCATGGAAGCTGGATCCAGAACAAGTTTATTAGCTAGTTTGGTCAATTTATTTGCAGACAGAGGACAGTTCCCCATAGTTTTTCTAACTATTATGCAGCACTTAGGATCCAAATCAAAGGGCTTTCATTATATTCAGAACACGCATTATCTCAGCATTACAAATTGTCGCTGATACTCAATGTCTCCTTATTTTCATCTCTCTCCATTTTGTAACAAACTTGGTACCTAACTTAATTTTCTTTGCTTCAGGGTTTGAAAGCTACTTATTATAATGTGGCTGTTCTCAGCCAAATGCTGCTAATACTCTCTGTAACCGAATTTCTCTGATAAAGTGAGACTTACACATTTTGGACTGGAATTTGTCATTGTTAGGAGTGAATTTTAAAGTAATTTGAGTCCTTAATGCTATTAGAAAACCAGGGCAATTAGAGGTCTAATTAACTTCGACGATTTGTGGCTTAGATCTTAGGGATACAACTTTTTCTAAATGGCAGGGACAGGGTTTCGAAGTTTTTTTACTAAAGTCTGTCACAGTCCAGGTGTTCAGATTGAACTTTTTTGAGCAACCACAAGTATCCAGCTGTCAGGTAATCTTTTCTTAATGAAACCTTATACATAAAAATAAGTATGAAAATCACTCCTATATGTCAAATTAGAATGGCAAAACCCCAAAGCATACATTTATAACATGTGGATTTACTTGAGTGTGAAAGGAAAAATCTGAATTCACATTCTGGATATGTTTGCTGAACAGCTTCCTACCATAAGTGCAGGTACTGTTTAAACACCCTAAGTTTTAGAATAAATATCAACTTGATCTGTCTTTTTTAGCACATGAATGTACAAGGCTTAAGCGAATACAGGATTTTTGACAGCACTTTGAAAGAAATTAAAAGTGACATGGAGGTGTAGGTAGGCTTCACCATTGGTGATGCCAGTCAGAATCTAAGATACCTGAAAAATATGCAGGAAGGTCATAAGCAAATGGATGAATCCAGAATAAATTAAAACATGCAATCCTACCATGTCCTAAACAAAACAGAAGAGATGGAACAAATATTTATATGTCTTATCTATCTTTTTGATTGAAACTAATTTGTTTACTGTAAATTAGATGATTGAATATAAGAACCTAGGGAAATTTGCTTGAGGAACCTCACATGTACATAGCACTAACCAAAATGTAATTAATTCTATAACACAAACCCTAAGAAATCATAACCACTACAAAGCACATTTGGAAGTGATAGCACATCTTTCAAAGAGTGCAAGTACAACATCAGTAGAAGAAAAAAAATCAAAGCTCAAAATGCAACCTTTTAGTTTAAAAATCTCTCCTGCTATGTCCTCTTGCCATCACGGGTGTTGAAGATCCAACCCTGATTGTGTCCTGTAGGACACTGCAGACTTGGAGGGAGACCTTTATTACAGTCAATTCAGGGACCTTTTTTCAAAGTTGCATCTGCTTAGCATAGCTCATGCTATCCCTAGTCTGGCTTTCAGTCCCCAGTCTGCAAAAGTTTCTTGATATCCATGAAGTTCAGGCTTCAGACTGCAAATAGAAATTCTTCTTTAGCCTTACCCTCTCAATTCTTCAGTATTTTGCATATTGAGCAATGTCAGTAGCTTCTAAAAGAAGAGTAATTTCCCATCTCCTTCCAGAGGGTTTTAATGGACTCTCTAAAAGAAATAGGAGCAAACAAAATCAAAGGGATAATAGGACCATAAGCCACTTTTAACATGAGTCCTGACCCTATATACCCCTGCATAGCATCAATTTGTAATTAAACCACTCAGTTGGAGCAGTATCTATTACTGGTCGATATGAACAACTCTAGTACTGTATTTTCTTCTTACCATGTGCCAAATGGATAGGATGGACTGTGTCATGTAAATTCAGATTCTTTTTTTATTACTCTGTATGCTTCAAGGGCTGAGTGCATCACACTAAGTGGCATTCTTTTCCTGCACAACACTGTCAAATATTTTAGCGTCCACAATTATTACAATCCCATTTTTATAAACTGAAAGCCTGTTCTAAGACACTGGAATTCCTTTCCACACCTCAGGATAAATTCTCCAGTCTTTTACCCCAAACAGGATACCTTGTCCATGAGTTCCCAAGTGGCTGGCAAGGGATACCTTCACAGGTATTGACCAGACAACAGATTGAACCTGCATATCTGAGCCTGCATAAACTGCCCCATGTTGCTCAGATTATGTGCAGAAGTACCAGGTAGAAAATGCTGCCTTGAACATAGCCTAACTTAAGGTCAACGACAGCTCTTGCTTAAGCAGGTACAAGTCCGAGCCAGAGGGCAAAGGTGGTGAGTCCTGGTGCTGTGTGCCAGGCAGGAGATGGAGCACACCACGGTGCTCACAGCCCCCACAAAACAGCTCAGCTGCTCAGCACTGAGCACTGCTGGGATAGAGCAGCAAACAACACTGCCACTGCTCCCAAATGGGAGGACTGTCTCTCAGCACAAGATTCCTCCTTCCCCTGGTTCTAACAGGGAAAGAGTCTCAGTGGTGAGGAGCACAGAGATGCTGGTGTCTCTAGGAAAAGAGGAGTGTTGCCAGTCAGGCCCTGGCCTCAGCTGTCAGTGCTGCTTTGTTCATGGGTTGAAATGCAATTGCTCCAGCACTGCTCTTCTCTGCTCCTGGGAAGGTCACACAACGAGCTGCAGTTTCAATTAGAGCCCTGCTACAAGCAATCTCTTCCCAGGCCTGGAACAACAATATAGCCCTAATGCACCCCAACTACCACTTGCTTCCCATCTGAGAGGATGCTGGGAATACCTTCTGCTCTGTCTCCAACACCTCTTTGTCCACTATGCAAATCAGAACAGGAAGGCACTTTTGACATTTTCCTTCTTGGGGCAGGTCAGTGGCTGCACAAAGCCTAAATGTGCCCCGACTGCAGAGAGGTCTACCTCTGTGTTCCTGGGTAAAGCAATGAATAAGTCAGTTACCAGAAACTGGAACAGATCTGACCAGGTCATACCCTGTTTCTGCTCTTCACCCTGAATCTCTGGTCTCTGTGTCACTGTATAGTCAGATAGCACATGTATGTCCATTGATGATTAAACTTTTTTCATAAGGCACCAGCATGACTCACAGTTATAAATCCTATTATAAGGATTCAGTAAAAGATAAAAATCTGTGCACCCTCAGCCCCACTTGAAACTATTGCAGCTCTACGCTTTTCAAAATGTAACCCACAATACAAGCTTAAATCACAGCAATTCATTTTAAAGTACTGGGTTTGAGTGATTATTTTACCCACTTGAAGAACCGGCCAAAAAATATTTAAACTTATTGCTACAAATGCCGTTGTGACAAAAACCTTACACACTGTAGAAACATGTAATTCAATAACCAAATTGGTAGAAAGTTTTCTTTGTCCCTCTGTAAAATTCTCTCCCACAGGTAAAAGGAGGTTAAATTGCATAATGCAATACTGCCTACCAGCTCTGAGACATGAATAGTGTATAAGTTTACATCATTGTCCAGAATCAGTAGAATAGTACAGAAGATTTTTACTCCTCTTTCCCTCCAACATTTATTTTTCAATTTAACCACAAAATATTAAAAATAATAGTTTCCGGCAAGTTCAACTAAGAAATAAGAGTCAGAATTATAAAATTCATGGATTGTATGAGAATTTATTAGAATTTTCTGTTTCTCCATGGGAAGAATAAAATGAACTATGCCATGCATATATTTGATTCATATTGTATGGCTATATTAAGAAAGAGTGATCTTGCAGAAATTTAAGAAATTTATATTTAAACAATGATGCACAAAACTAACAACATATGAAAGACTTTTAGAAATTCCAAATCCATAGCAGATTACTTCATATCTTTTCCTCTGGCTTTCCCTTATAATTTTAAAAGTTCTCTATTCTCCCAGACTACCTTATAAGCTTTGTTTAATTGATTTTGTAGGCAATCAGATATTACAGAATTGTTACAGGGAAATTCCTTCTAGAAAAGGTGTACATAACCAGCAAAAGTGACTTTGCTGCTTTGATTGAAATAATGTTGTAAGTGCACAGCTATTGCCTCTGGCTAACAAGCAACACAAGCAAAGATAAAGCATTACATGGTGCCAAAACATGAATCAGTATTTTTCTAAAAAGTATGACAACATTTTAAGCTCATGATCCAAAAAAATTCGATAAAACTCTCCTATTAACTCCAACTGAATAAGAAACAATTTCATTATTAGCAAAATCATATTCAAGTCTAATACCTGAGCTAAACACGTACTTGTCTTCAGCTAAGTTAGCTGCCAGCACAATACTCTTAATATTCTTCAGGAATTGTATAATTGGAGAAACCAAGTGCATTTGTGTTTTAAACTTGAAACTTACGTAACATTAAAAAAACCCTTTCCATAATTAACATCAATTTTAAAGTCACCTAAGCAAAAAATTCAGTTTTCAAACATTTGCTCTTTTTATTACTGCACTAGTTGTCTGAACAATAGCAGACATTATACAATTTAAGTAGTGTAACTGGAAGTATTATGTTGGGGTCTTGTGAGTCAAGCATACAGAACAAAATTTTCCTTATGAATTTCATGGCAACATTTCATGACAAATCATGCTGAGAAGTAATTGTGACAGAAGGGAGGTACTGAAAGATAATCTTCTATCCTGGCAGGGCAGTAAAAGGGTAGACATAGTGAATCAACATTTTGTGTTAATGATGTCTAAGACAGCAAAAAACTAGGCTTAATAGATGTAACAGGTATGACTATACCATTTTGTACAAGGATAATCAAGAATAACATCCTAATGCAGTGGTGGGAATCTGATACAGAATCTTAGGGCCAGACCGAAATAAGATCTGATAGTGCATATGTTATCAAAGAGACTAATACTGGAACTGCTTCACTATGAGAGATTATATGCACAAATTACTAATGGAATTTCCTCACCAGTTTATCACAGGGCCAAATTCCTGGAAGGATGCAAGAACTGACTGTTAATTGCCCTTGACAATATTTTTATCATGACTTTGACAGATGAGTAATACATGCCAGAAGGACAAGTGAGTTGACCCTGTAGTTGTGACTTCATTCCTTGAGAGAAACCCCGATGAATAGATTTATCCCTTTAGCCCAGGCTCTCAATTACAAACCAGAAGGTGAAAATCTAGGAGATGAAATCAGTGACAAGAGCTGGACAGAGAAAGAAAGGGACTTCAGGAGTCAAGAAATTCAGAGCTGAGAAGTGTTTGTCTCTTTATCTTAGTTTTTCATTAACAGATAGGAACAAAACTGCTGGATTAACATGGTTGCTGATGGGGGAGGTGCAAAGAATATAAACTTCCAGAAAAAAACCTTAAAGTAAACTACTCCTAAGCAAAAGTGTCTGTCTGATACTAACACAGAAAAGATGAATTTGCTAAAGTCTGCACCAGCAACTAGAATCACTTCCTAGTACCAGTGTCAGATAATAAAAAGCATGCCATCACACCTGAACTTGGAGAAACATAGGAAAACCTGTGAGATTTTGGAGTCTTTTACTTAAACATTGTGTCCATTAGGCCCACATTTGAGGAATGTTAATATATTTTGAATCATTCTCTCTCTGCGGTCCTCGCTGCCCAGTAGTGTCTGACCAGCAATTTTAGTGACTCCATGCTGAATCTTTACAGCTGGAACTACTCTTTAACTTTCCACAAGATATCAAGCACTAACCATATATTTTGGGAACAGAAGTTACAGTCTCTACTCCCATCTCTGATGATGAACTTTCAACTGTCCAGCGGTTCTGAAAGGAATAACTTGGTCCATTGTTTATTCCTGGTACAGCTGGTTCAAACACACTTGAAATAATTTTACAACAATGTTCTGCAATGTCTAAGATTTCCCTTTGATGTAGCATGCAACAGTATTAAGGGGTTTCTTCCCCCACTTCTTCCAGTGTTCATAAATAGTCTATGTATCTAGGAAAAATAGATTAATATTTGATTTGGCTTCTATTTTTTTTCCCTCTCCCTCTTCTGAGATTACTTTTTTCCTATTAAAAATTCCAGGAGTCTCAAACTCTGCCAGTCATCTTTCACTAGTATTTAATTTTTTGAACATTCAAAAGCCAACATTTTATTATTTTGGTTTCATTTTAATTTGTTTCAAACTTGAGGAAGTATGTTTTTTTTAATTTTACTTTGCCATCTTGTATGTTACCAAAAAAAAAAAAAACAACAGACTAATAGATGCAATGACGTTAAGGCTACATGTCCCCAGGTTTGGCCAAAAGTGAGTATGACAGTAAATATACACAAACTTGCACTTCATGTACTACCCATATGTGGATACATGCACATACACAGCTGGGCACACAGCAAATGTTATTTTACCAAAACACATAGGAAAAGAAAAGTAACACTCCCACAAATGCAAACAGCACAGATGGGCCAGTCCTGTTCCTCCTCTCCATCTGTGCAGTACTCAAGTCAGCTACTGAAATATATGCACAGAAGTGAGCAAACAGTATGGATCACTCCAGTATCTGGCCTTGGGCACTCATGTCTATCCAGTAGCTTCCTCCAGATATCTTGAGTCTCCCTGGCCACTCCCACCAGGACATACAAGAACCTGAGATTTGCAGCCTCGCTGCAGCTGATGGTACTTGGATTTCTTCTCATTACACACACATACATACACAGTACATTTACACTCCCTTCCCTCAACAATTCTCTCCAGTAAGTTGTTCAGACTGATGATCTTTGCTATTGCTGACCTTCAGGTCCCCTTGTCTTTCTGGGAGCTGTTTTGGATTTATGGTCCCTGGAGCAGCTATCTCTCACATCTGTCTCTTCATTATTTCACTAGTGCTGTGCAAACCTGGAGTATTTCACCCAGGAAAAGAAGAATAGGCTTCAAAAAGAAGACATGACACAGTGCAATCCCAACCACAGGGCATAAGTGGATAGCTGGCTAGCCATCTGCTTAGAGTAAACTGGTTGTAACATTTTCTTTTCTGTCTATTCATGTGATTGTTCATGTGCATGTTTTCTTGTGCTTGTTCCTTCTTGATCTACCTTTAGTCGTCCCTTTCACTGCCTTTATTCCTCCACCTAAGAACCCCACAATCAGTTTCCCACTTAAAATATCCTATAGTAGGTTTTACACATTCCCCAAATCTCTTTCAGCCCCATACTGACTACTGTATCAGTAGCTCACTGCAGTCGTCAAGGCATTCCAGGAAAGGAATTTCTCTGACGGAACCCTCTTGGTGGGGTCGCAGTGGGGAATGGGGCTGACTGCTTTCCTGTGATAACCTTAGGAGAAATGTGCGAGCATTCCTTCTAATTTCTAATGTATCTGATCATCTGATCCTCAGTGGATCTTTTCCTTTGTTTATTATGACCAGACACTAGACATACAACCCACTAAAAGCTAAAAGCATTTTAAAATAATTGTACAGTTGGAAATATCAGTCAGAGAATTACTGAGAGAAAAAAAGCCATTGTCTTCAGCCTTCCGAGAGAAGTCAAAATGTAAATACCAGAAAAACTTCTGTTTTCATTTAGTTGCCTCTGACTGAGTATAAGAAGCAAAAATTTTCCAGTTTTCCATGAATATCAAACCCAGGTATTGCCTGGCCTAGATTAGTAAACAAAGCCTATTAGATTTGGATTTTTTCCTCAACAAAAACTTAATTGAGTTTGCTTTGGGGAAATTTATTTAAAGGAAATTTACACTCACATCCTTTTCTCTTTCTCAAGGAAGTTCAACATTCAAAAGCAAAAAAATGAGTCTACTTCTCCCACAGCAAGAAAATTGCTGGAACAAGCAATAACCAAGCATATACTTCCTATCTTTCACACATTTTAAAGCCACTGACCAGTTTAAAAAAAAAAATTCTATATAAAAGGGCAAAATTATCCATGATATAAATTGTCCTAAGTCATGTGGCATCTGTCCATGAACTGAGTGCCATCTCGGAAAGGACACATTCCACACTTAAGCAGTACTTAAGTACTGGAGGTGGAGGACATAGGGAGAGGCTACTCTTTGCTCAGCCGTTTTTACCTTCCTGACAACTTCCCCACTGTGGTATTTTTGTCCTTTCAGATGTAGTTCAGCAACTGGTGCAAGAACTTTAAGCAGCTGATGGAGTAATAAATGGTTTGTCTGAAAAGGTTCTCTGGAGGTCACATAATTTGATTTCTGCTTTAAGAGAAACTTTACACAACACTAGGTCAGATCAGTCATGGCTTTGACTACTGGAGTCTTGGAAATCTCCAAGGAAGTTCCATGACATCTCTAGGTAAACTGACATAATGTTATATGTATATATATATGTATATATAGATATGTATATATGTGTGTATATATATATGTGTACTCCCATCCCCTTCAACTTGGCTAGTAAAGGATAGTATCTAATATGCCAACAGCTATTTCCAAGTTCTCCTGCCATTACTGAGAAAGATTTGTCTGGGACCTTTGTAACGCCTCTTCAAGTAGCTGCCAATTACCCTTAAATAAAAACTGAATCAGCTTCAAAAAAGTCCAGCCTTCTCAGATTCTTATTCTAGTTCATGTTTCTTGGTTCTGATTATTTTGATTTTTCCACCACTGGACCTGTTGGTTTTCTCAACAGGTTTTTGAACTGGGAGATTAAAAGGCATAGGAAGTATTGCATATGCAGCCTCAGTGACACCGAACAAAAAGAGATAATAACTTATTTTGATCTGTTAGCCACAACAATGTAGCTCAGTATGCAGTCTGTCTTCTCCAGTGAGCACTGTCCACTCACATTCAGTTCAAACTCCAGTACTTTTCTGCAGGGCTGCTAACTCACCAGTCAGTCCCAGTCTGCAGCTGCATGGGGTCACGATGCCGCAGGTGTAAAACTTTGCATTTCTCCTTCTTGAACTACATGAGATTTCCAATGTCCTGATCAACCTGCTGCTGTTCATGTGTTAAGATAAAAGTATATTAGAAAAAAAAAAAAAAGACCACCAAACCACACACAAACCCACTTCATTTTTTTTCCTTCTCATGCCCAATTCAAAATATCAGACTAAATTTCTCTTGGTGTCTATGCAGAAGACCTGTGGTGTAGTCAGAGCAGCTGGCCAGGAAGGGTTGCTGTGTAATCAGCTTGCAGCCCCATATCTGGACGTTCAACATAATGAGCATTCTGCATCGATCTACCATAGCATTTCAATTGCTAAATATCTCACTGACTTTATTGACACATCCCTGATGCCTGTAGCATCTTGCTGTGGCAAAGCTTTCTGCTATGCACTATACCAGTTCTTTGGGTAGAATAAATTCTAATTTTGGTGCCCACATCTCACTGAAAATCAATGGTGAGCAAACTCTAAATAGAGTATGGTCACTTAAATAACTCTGGCAATTTAGTTCTTATTAAAAGGGGTGTGGTCAACAGCTCCATATCCTGATGAACATCGGTATCAAGCTGTGGACCTGATGAAGTCCAGAGGATGGTAATGGAGATAGTTAGAGGCATGGAACACCTCCCCTATATGGAAAGGCTGAAAGACTTGGGGTTGTTCAGCCTGGAGAAGAAAAGGCTCCAGGGACACCTTATACCAGACTTCCAGTACCTACAGGGAGCCTGTAAGAAAGATGGGGGCAAACAAACACAACTCAGAAAAATCACAGAATTACTTGAAACCTTCTGCTGAAGAGGGAAATATCGTCTGTATGCAGGCAGCATCCAACAGAGCCAATTTCAAAGCAAAATACATTATTATTTTTATCATGTTGTAGAAAAAAAAGGGGATTTTGTCATGTTATTAGGGATAAGTTTTAAGAGTCTCCACATCATTTTACCTTAGTATCAGCCTTATTAAAAGTCTCATATCTTCTTGTATTAATTTTAAATCCCATTCAAGTATAGGACTCATGGTATAAATTAACTTTATAGAATGAGAAAGATTTAAACTCGTAATATTATTCTCGGATAATTCTTATATCAGCAAAAGTATTTTAATTCCTTTCTCTTCTTGTAACTTCCTTAGAGACTCCACTCATACCCTTGATCTATGAAATAGTACAGTAAAACACCATGATTTGCCTCTTAGAAGACCTGTGTATTTCCCATTTTTACTGGTTTGTAAGTTGTAGCCTCATGATTCTTTATTGAATGTGGATGATTGAATTTTTAGTGCAGAAAGAAGTTCAGAGCGACATAAATTGATGCCTCATACTTCGTGTTTTTCACAACTTTACAGGATCTAATGTATCTCTGCTCTGCCCTTCCTTCCAACTGTGACCTGGCATATCTCTCAATTCATATCTTTAGTTATATGACTTGCAAGGATAGAAAACCCACTGCTCTGACAGCGCTTCTAAATGATGTGAACCATACAGTCATGTGCCAAACTTGCAATTTCAACCTCAGCAATGGCTCAAGCAGGTGAAATGTCAGGAAACAAACTCTGCTTAATCTTCTGTTATTGTATCCCCAAGCTTCCTTTAATATGGTTTAGTATTGTTTGGTACTGCATAAAGTGGAGATGATGGAAAGGGATCAATTAATGGTTTGCACAGGAATTACTTAATATTAATGAAATTTGCCAAGATGTATAGATTACAATAATTCGGATGGAGAATAATAGCTTACGGTACATTTTTTCAGAATCCTGCCTCCAAGATTTGATATTGATGATAATACACAGTGCAACCCTTAGATGGCAAACCTGGAAAATAGATACTTTTTCAGTTCAATTGTGTCCTAGCTGAGCCACAAATTATGCTTAAGCCTTGTCACTGATATCAGCTATGCTAAAATAAATCAATTTCTGAATATCACCATGCCCCACAAAGTTCTTTCTTTCATGGTCTTGTGAACAAGTGAATGACTACAGATTTCCGCATGGAAATGAAGCCCTTTGGAATGGCAGCATTTATAGTGAAAGCAGACTTAATTCTTGATGAGTCAAATTTGAACTGTATTTATAGGTTAAATAAAAATTTGAGATTCTGTATTGAACTCAAGGAATATTTGTGTTCCTTTTTACTTGAACAGCTGAGAGAAAAATGACTGAATAGGCTTTTTTCTTTCACATTTTGCTTAAATACAACCTGGGAAAAAAACACAGGAATTTTGCCATTTTAATACCCCTTCTTAAACAGACCTTAAATCATTTAGTAAGAAGCATTCTATGGTCTCTCCTTTTGCATGCATTATCTTTCAACATAAATGAGACGTCACCTTTAAGGGTCAATTATTGCACTGTGTTACTATAGCAACTCCCAGGAAAAGTCTATTAAACAACCTTCAACAAAAATCCACTCTACTTCATTTATAAACACTCTATAAATTAAGCAAAAGGTCTTCTTATTTTAGTTGTTAAATACCTGATTTTAACAACTGTATAAAGCAATAAAAGATCTTTGCTTGTATCATGAGACTAATGCTGCCTATAGAGCTCAGGGGAAGGACAGCCAAGGATGGAGTTAGGGCAACATTCAGATGAAAGAATAATTCTTCGTTAAACCATGTGATTAAAGACCTCTTTGAACTTAACCTATTCTGTAAGTTAAAATGGCCACATTTCCAGTCATGGAAAACTGACACAGTTTCACTGAATTCAATGGAGCAAAGCCGATTTACACCTGCCGAGGCCCTTCATATTGTATGAGATGAATAGTACATTCGTTCAGGATGAGAGAACTTTTTGATCATACTCTCTGAAGTGAATGGGCAACTCTGAAAGCAAGAAGATGGCAAATGTTTAAATCAATATTAACCCAAGTAAAATTGAATTTGGTTCATAACATTTTTCCATTGAATCTTCAAGATGAAGTCGCCGTCCTGGCATTGATAGGTGCACGTCTACACACTCAATTATCAGAATGTGGTCTAAAATATTTTACGTCAAGGCCTTTTGTTGAATACATATTTAAAAAAAAAAAACCCAAACAACTACTTATTTTATATTTTACATGGAATTTATTATAATTAGGCTGGAACCAACATTCTTTCTAATTGGTATTAGGACACATTTTTATGCCTTGCTGCTAAAAATATCTTTCCTCTGAAAAAAAATCTGTTAGGAAGAGGGATTCAGGATTTTAATTCCAAACACATAGTACATCAATTACAAATTTTGGGTTGGTTTCCAAACTGCTGGCAGTACAAGTTCAATGGAGAATCTTCCAACACTACTTTCAGTGGCCTAGGAAAACAGAAGCATATACACACATACAGATGTCAAAAGTGATTAGGCCAGATTCTCTGCACTCTGTCTTTTCAATTTTGAGCTTTCTTCTCCTCTTAGATATAGTGGAATGATAGCTAAAATAAGAAAAATAGAGCTGGGAGGATACTCAGGAACCTTTCCATTTTCACCTTCTGCCTGAAATTGTTTGCAATATTTATCTCCACTTTTATCATGTTCTTTCTTACCTGTATTGGTTTTACCTAAAAGTAGCTGAGAGATGACAAGTTGTTTTTCTCTTTTGAATACAGTGTCGCAGATAGAGAGATGGATGGAGTGAGTAACAGTACAACTTCAAAACTTCATTAGCAATGTATTTTCTACTTTAGTGAGAAATTGATGCAAAATTTTTGGGCACCAAAATAGGCAGGTGGTTGTCACCAGAGTAGCCAGTAAGAAGAAGGTTTTACATTCACAAGGTTTTATACATTAAGAAAGACAAGGGATCTGACATGAGTTCTTAATAAACACGATAGCACTATATAATGGGGTCAGCAACAATGAATGGAGAGAATGCTTTCTGCAGTTTAGACAGATATGGTAGTTTTCCCAATGTAGTATTGGTTTCTCCTACTATTGTTATTAAGTCAAAATCTTCTAGCTGCCATGAAACCTTTTAATCAGACTACACCAATGTCTCACTGCTAAAACCCTATTGGAAAAAAATGAAATTCAGAATTAAATGACAGGGATTTTGTTCTAAAAGTTTAGTTGTAAACTAGATGAAATTTAAGAAGCTAAAGACTCTAAACCATTAAACAGTCTTAGAGCTGAGAGCCTAGCTCCTTCAAATTCCATCCAATTTCTGTACTTTCTGAAGGCATTGCAACTGGCAATAATAAAAAGCAAAAAATTTGAACTGAATCAATTTAATAATTCCATGAACCACAAACAAATGAGGATTGGCTTCCTCTGTGTCATACAGTTAGTCTTCCATATTATTTAATTTTTAGTCAGCTTGTTATGTAAGTAAGTTTCTCATTTGGTAAGCTCACTCACTTCTCTCTCTCTCTCTCTCTCACTTCACACCTACCCTGGTGGGATGGTGGGGAGAATCAGGGTAAAAAAGTAATACTTGTGGGTTGAGATAAGAAGAGTTCAATAATTAAAAAAAGGTAAAATAACAGCAGTACTAATAATAACAAGGGATGCGGAATAAAATTTCTCACCACCTGTTGAGCAAGGTCCAGCTTGGTCCCAAGACAAGATCAGCCCCTTCCAGGTAACTGTCCACAGTTTATATTTTGGGCATGATGTCCTATGCTATGGAATGTCCCTTTGGCTAGTTCAGGTCAGTCTCTTGTGCACCTCCTCACTGGCAGAGCATGAGACACTGAAAAATACTTGATTTAGGTAAATTACTGCTCAGCAACAACTAAAACATGAAAGCGTTTTCAACATTTTCGTACTAAATCCAAAACACAGCACTGTACCAGCTAGTAAGAAGAAAATTAACTCTGTCACAGTTGAAACCAGGATAAAGCACTAAGGTCCTTCAGCAGCACCTTTGTCGAAGCTTCTCTGACAGCCCTTTACTTTAATAAAATGTGCTGGAACTTAGCCTTCAGGACCTTTTTCCCTTGTTCAACTTCATCCTGAAATACATGGTGAATTCAGAAGTTAGAGGAGAATGGATACAGAAGTGGATACATGAATTCAGAAGTTACAGAAGAATAAGTTCCATGTAACAAAGAGAGTGGAACAAAATTCATTTATCCAGGAAATTTTGCTATATTAACATATTTTCCTAGATATGTCCAAAGATTTAAAAAAATATGGTCATATTTTCATTTTTAAATGCAGTCTTCTGGAATTTCATCCCATGGAAAGTTTTTCTTCTGTTTCAAGAGAAAATTTTAAAAGTATATGCATGTTCAGAACATTTCTAGGGAATATGAATGCCATAGTTTCCACAGTCCTTTCTACAAGAAAGATCCTTCTACAGCAATTCTTGCTACAGCAATTCTTTTACATGTTGTTTTACTTAAACCAAATTGTTTCTCTTTTAAGTTCATCTTCTTAGTCTAAACTTCATTATTTTCTATGTAACGCAATAACAACATTATCTCTATAGCCTTACTATTTCCTGTTAAATTCAAAATACGAAGCAAAACATTTTTCTGGAGTGAGAGCATTATTCAGATTTATGCTAACCAGACCAACCGCAGTGGAAGCTGTAGAGAGAACATCTTTAACCTAAGTGAAAGAAATGAAGAGCCAAGAAACAAAGTAAGTGAGAAGAAAAAAAGGAAACCGAAACACAAGAGAATTGAAGAATAGGATAACCATTGTTTTTTTTCCAAGATGATTGGTAAGCAGATGAAGACTTCAATACTATTAAAAAAAAACAAAACAAAACAAAACAGGAGGGGACTGGGACAAAAAATACGGAGTTTCCCACAAACTATTTGCTGAAATTCCAAATCACAGGTAGTATCTCTAGTCTTCATAGCCCAAGTGAGTTCTATGATTATCCTATATAACTCAATTTAAAAACCACAGTGTGCCACAAAGAAACTCCAAACAACAAAGGTATCAAAACTCAAAAAACCCCAAAACCAAAAACAAACAAACAAAAAGACCAAAAACCACAAAAACAAACAAAAAACCCACCCTCCTTCCCCCAAATAACAACACTCCCACCAAAACTGGTAATTTTATTGCTGCAGTAAAATTCAAGTACTAGAAGCCCAAGTGTTCCTCCATAATCTTCAGGTTGGCACATATGTGAATTTCTGTGGGAGTCCTGTCTCATTCAGAAATTTGTCAAAAATTAATTATGTTTAGGTAATTAGAAATTATGACAACACCCATGTGTATACTTTGAAACTGAAAGTCACTCTGGCAATCCTAATTCCCTTAGCTGTTAGCATTGCTATTAGCAGATCTTACCTTTGCTGCATGGTGTCATCTATTAAATCAAAGCTATACTCCAAAGTACACCTTCTATTCCTGTGCTGGCAAGTTAGGCAAATGTTTCAGCATGCAAAACTTGTTGTTCATATCACACTTTAAAGGACTAGTACTTATTTACCACAATCTGTATTTTAAATACTTTCAAATTTTCAGGCTATTCTAATAGTGTCTTTCCCTCTTATATTCAAGGAGGTACATTAAAAAAAATATTACTTTTATATGGCCCAGTAACCATGTTTGAAACAGTTCCTTATTATGTGTAAGATAAATGCTTAGCAGAGAGAGTTTATTAAAATTAAATACTTACATTATAAAAAGAAAGTTGCTTAATAGGAGAACAGATGGCTAATGGGCTGTGACTAGCCACAAATGGATTGTGAATATTACAGTAAGAATCTATCAACAGATAGGAAAATGATTCTGGACAAGGACTGATTGCCTGGAGTCAGAACACAATCTAATTTTAAACCCTTTCATTTTGATTTTTATTTTTTTTTTTCTTTCAAATAATGCGAACAATATGATGGAGTCACTTTGCTGGAAACAGCTGAACAGAACTGACAAATTCATAATCCTTCAGACCATGAAATCCCAATTGGTCCAATCACAGATACATTTATCATGCCTGTAGAGATATTATTATAGTTACAAGTTATAGCCTTTCCCACTGTGATAACTACTCCTTTGAAATTGGCCAGTTTTTCAAAATAATCCACTCAAATTTCTTCAGAAGACCCAGCACAATAATTTTTTAATCAGAAAGCTCTTTTGTAATTTAATTTTTCTTCTTAAAAATGCACTCGAGAAGCACTCTAATAGAGCTTTAAACATAAAATAGTCCACCCAAAGGCTTTGTTCTCTGTGTCTGTTTTGACAGTTTTTTGCACCCAAAGGTCAAAGGAAATGTAATGACTAAATCCACACATGACCACTATTTGCATAAAGAGCTTTCTTCTAGACAATGAACACCAGTCTGCTTTGTTCCTATAAATTTTTGTAAGGATTTAAAATGTTGGCACAGGAAACCCAACTACTTTCTTTATTCTTTCTCTCTGTTCTTAGAATCAGCATAAGATACAAAAGCTGCCCAGGACAATATAGTACCAGAAAATTGCACTAAGTTAAAGAGCTATATTAATTATAAATATTTATATGAATTTATTTAAGCCTAATTGGAATGAATAATTCCTGGTCCTTGTTCAGAAGCTGCCTTTCACTTTAGAGGTGTAATAAATGTTAATACTCTTCTAGTACACAGATAAAGACAAGAGTTTCTGTAATAGAAATAAATCAGAAGTAATTTCTCTTTGGACTAAATACTATATAGCAGAGGAATATCCCATCTTCAATTACAGAATTCCAGCGATGGGGAATCCACCAAAACCATATTTAATCAATTATTCACAGTTAAAATGTACCTCATGATATTTATATTTCACTTCTACTCTGTCTAACTTCCAAACATGGGCATTCACAATAATTTCTTTCTATCTAAAATATCAGTTCATTTGTTCACACTGAGCTACCTGTAGACCGATCACCATGCAGTTCTCTCTCAGAAATAAAACAGGCAGTTTGAGCTCAACAAATTGCCCTTTTTTTTTCTTTTTAACTAATGCCTTTTCTCTTTACCTTCTAAATTTTCAGTGCAGTTCTTTTGAGGCACAGACACAAAACATCACAAGCAGGATACACAGAGAAATTTTCTTATTTAACATTCCCTAATATTTATTGCTTTTTAAAAGAAACAGTTTCATAGCATAAACTACTGTTCTCCTAAACATCTGATTATCTTCAGAGTTGTTTTGCTTTGTTTTTTGTTAAGTATTCACACCTATATTTTGTAAATAGGTCCTGTAAAAGTTTTTGAATTATATAACTTTATACTAGGGTGTAGTTCCACTGCATCCCATTCTGCACATTTCATAGTCCAGAGAAAATATATTAAAACCAATCTTTTTGTTATTTTATCAAATTCTGTTCACACCTATTTCCCCATGTCCAAAATTTGGGTAACATACAACTACAGATATCTAATGCAAAAAAAGTCCTTAATTATAACAACATGTTTTAGAATTTGAAATTTGAAGTTAAAATACTGAATTAAGAAATTTTTCTTTAAATTCCTTGCCCTCAAAACTCCAATTTGTCTTGTGTGTCACCAGTACTACAATGTGAACTGTCAAGAGACTAAGTTTTCTCTTTCTTTAAATCATAGAAGATCACTAATTGCATTTTATGCTGCTACCCTGCACAATCAGAAAATGGGTGTTAAAATGAAGATGTAATAATGCAGCTTGAGTGCTTGTACCTATCACATCAGCTGAAACTTATTTCTTCCAGGGTCTGCAAAGTCCAGTCTAGCAATCAGTGTTGAAGTTTTAAAGACTTTCTATTGATTGAAGCACAAAATTATAGTTTGGTAGTTTGCTCACAACAAAAAACCCACAAGAAAACAAATAAACCAACCAACCAACCAATTTTGTGAATATCATGTATATCAATAGATTGGATCTTTTTTCCCCACCAAAAGTGAGAAATAGTGCATCTGATTAAGTAAATGATGATCCAGAAATGTTATGACTTCCTTTGAATTTATGTCTGCTAGCTGGTATCTTTTATTTTTTAAACTGATTCTAATTATTCCTTACATTCCTATGAAAATATTAGACACCCTGCTGTTCAGGTCTGTCAGCAACCAAACAAAATCTCATGAACACAGACAAATGCTCAGCTCCAAATAAATGACAAATCACACAGTTCTACTCAGTTGACTGATGGATGAAAGCCTTTTGGAAGAAAGAACTTGGGCTATTTTGAAAGTCTAGATAATTCAAGCCTTCTCATATATATTTGATACCTGCCTAGTTAATCACAGACAGAATAGTATTTCCTATCCACTAAGCAATGCAATCTAGTTTGTATAATTATATTTGTTCTTTTAATATTCATTCCAGGGAAACTGCTATTCTATGTCCTTCATCTTAGAACCCTTCTCATTTCAATGAAATTATCAAGAGGTGCTTTTCCACATATTGTTAAATGTAGTTCTCAGGTAGAGTTCTCCTATACTTACAAACATCCAAAAAGTACTACATGGTTTGCCCATGGTTAGCAAAGCTGCAAAGAGAAGATTTCTGTGAAGGCCAGCTGACAAACAAGATGCTGAACTTTATTATCCAGAATGTTCCAACACTAATTGAAGGTAGCATTTAACAATCAAACTGCTTCTAATGTTCAAAAACAACCTGTGCTTCTTCATGCTTATCCATGGGTTTAAGCTAAAAGTTTTTACACCCATTGTGTCAATGATCTCTTTCTTACAAAGAGTAAAAGCACATTCTCATGAGTATTGCAGAGCTGCTCTCAAAGCAGGAGCCTTATGTGAAGTATGGGATGGAGGAGAGAGCACCTCCTTTTGAAGACTTAAGGGTGAATCGTGTGCCCTTCTCAGCTCATTTTTCTGAGGCAGCACAGTGGGAGAGGATTAATAAAACCTAGCTCCTCCAAACTTTCTCTTTGATATTCTAAGCTGCTTACTGTAAGAACCTTAGGAGTAGTCTTACTCTCCTTGATCTTCTGTGCTCTGCCCCCAGATGCACATGCTCAAATAACAGATAAGCAAAACTTTGGCCATAAAAATACCTCAAACTTGCAACTAGCTTGACTTTTTCTCACTTAAAACTCTCTCAATAGGGACACAGAGTTCAGATTAGTAGTTGCTTCCAGTCTGCTTTCTTCTATGGCTGCAGGTGATTGCTACAGCAGAAGCTGAAGAGGATGTCTCCAAGTCATAGAGTAGGACAACTCTGACTGAAATATAAAAAGAAGACCAGGGGTTACAAGTAGACAATTAGCTTCCCTTTGTACACCTGACATTGGCCAGAAATCATGAGAGAACAGATTTCTGCTGTTGATGCTAGGTGCCATTCCCTGCTCAGAATTACTGTAATGAAGAAATACTTCAGACACACAGGGCAGCATAAAGGACAATTGTGATAGTAATATGAGTTTGGTTTTGGCGGGGGTATTTTTTGTTTGGTTGGTTTTGGGTTTTTGTTTTTTTTTGTTTTGTTTTGTTTTGTTTTGTTTTGTGTTTTGTTTTTTAATAAAAGCTCTTAGGTCATGTATATTCCTGCTTTCAGTATGTAAGAGTGTATCTGGCTAGTTTTTCTGGATTTACTGGTTCCAAACTACTATCTGTGTTTTTTACCAAACACATCTGCATGAATAAACTTTAGGAGGACTTTAACTCAATCTCTCTGATCCCTATAGGTTGAATTTTGTTCCTACTTCATAAAAAGAACTAGCACTTTCTCAGAATGTTGCTCCAGAATTTTGACTTCTCAAACAAGGTAAAATGCCTTCCATTGCTTTATGTCCAAAACCTCTCAACACAAAATATTGGCTCCTTTGCACTGTGGAGAGAGACCCAAATTAACTGTTTTAAATTAAATTCACATAATCTGATGCTCCATCTCCCTTCCTTATTCTTTTGTGACCTGTTTTATTCTGTTGACTGAATGCTGAAGCTGGTGCTGGAGGTCCCAATCTGCTAGAGAAGAAAGAGGACTTCATCATTCTCAGTATTTTGCACCTCAGGGCTCTATGTGATTTTCACTCTGTACATCTTTTCAGTTTTATAGCACACTGTGTGATTGCTTTCCAAGGAGCTTCATGTATTAATCACTGTCAACTAGTACAGAAAATCAGGTCATCTTTTCTGTCTAGATATATTGGGTGCACCATAGATTTCTTTTTATTGTAGCTCCACAAGCTGCTTTTGTTATCAAGTCCCACAAAGCCTGTGAAACTTTTGCTAAAGGATAGTCAAGGAAAGTTGGTTTGATAACTGTTTCTCTCTCCACAGTTCTTTGAAAACTAAAAGAGTTTTAATTCAGTAAAAGTGTTATTAAATTCTTCATTTTAATCACATCACAATAGTTTGTTCTGCATGTGTGTCCACCCATATGAATTTGTTGTGCAGAACTCTTGTTCATCTCTTATATAAACTTTAGTAGGCACATTTGTTCCAGTCAGTTGATAAATATTTCGACAGATGAATGCCAATACTTTAGCATAAAGGTGGGAAAATTAATTGAAACCTCACAGGTGGTACAATGCCAGTGACAGATGCAAAAGTGACATTGAGTAGGAAGGGGATAAAGAAGACAAATACAGCATTTTACACTGCATGATTTTGTTTTCAGTTTTGATTGCATGTTTCCTAAAAATCCAATAAGCTAATTATATATCCATGTAATTCAATACAGTTACTTTAATTAGGTCAGCAAAAAAAGTAAATCAGTAAGTGTAGCCAAAGGATCCATTATTCAAAAATCTATATTTAGCTTATTTTATTTTTCAGGTTCAGAATTGGTGTCAAATCCATTTTCAGCCAATACCACTTGCAACAATTTTGATTTCTGCAGTACAAAAGTTCTCCAGGTGCAATAACCACTCTTCTTAGCATTAGAATATAATCCTGGCTACACTTTTCATTAGTGAGCACATCACACGTCATATAAATATCTGAAGTCTCTTTCTTATTATATGAAACTATTTGAGATATATAGACTTCATTCTGAAAAGTCTGTTTAACTTGGAGATGCTGGATAGCTGTAATATTCTATGACATATCTTAAACTAGCAGATGTCTTCTGGGACTATTACCTTCACCCGTTCATTTCCATCTGGTAGAATTAAAAGATAATATCACAGTCCAAAGTAATTTGTTTTTATAGTACAGTGGAAAAAATGTGGTCTGGTTTCTGAGAGCTGTTTTGGGGTGGGTTTTTGCTATCGTTGTTTGAGGGTTTTTCAGTAGAAATACTCTGAACAAAGAAGTAAATATTTGAAACTGTTTAACATGTAGCGGACCATTTAAGATGCTGAGGAGAAGTACTATTCCATCCCCTATTGAGCAGCTTTTGTTGTTACTGCCTAGGTTCCTCTGATAATTTTTTTTCAGCTCATGGTCCTGTCATGTGTATGTTGTTTCAGAATGGCTTCTCAGATTTTACTTTTTTTTTTTTTTTTTTAATTAGAATGATTGTTCTGTCAAAACTATGACTTTTGCATGTGTTTTTCTCTTCAGTCAGTCAAGTATTATCTTTTACTAAACATTTTCCTATTACACTTTGGAAAGAAGAGTCCATTGCTCTATGTGAGATGTAAATGTTGGAATCCTTTAATGACTCCCAGATCCATTTTGATTTAGTATATGCATTGCATTAGCACTGGCATTGCAGCTCAGAAGACCTTACTAATAAACTACATTACTTTCGGATTGCATGATTTAATGATTATCTTTTTGCTGTGTCAGCAACTGGCATATATCAAAGTGACAAAATAAAGGATAAAAAGGATAAGTATGAAAAACAATCTCAGTATCTTGAAGACTGTGGCATGCTATACAAAATCAAGAATGCTGCAGTTCATGAAAAGCAAGGGAGCTTTTAGCGTAAGAGAAATACATGGTTGTGAACACTTTTCCTTTTGACACATGGAATTAAAAGAACAACAGTGCCGCTGAGTTTCAGCTTTAACCTCCAGCTAAAACTTGCAGCTGCCTAATTCCCACTCCTACCTCTCTACAAATCCACACAATGTTCACTGTGCAAGTCACTTTTTCATTTCCAGTACCGAAGCACCTAAGTGATTAATTTATTTTCACTACCTAGAACCTGGTAAAAAAATCAGACAGGAGCAAAATGTTACCATTCTTGCTTCATCTATGTGGTTTTTTCCTCCCCACTGCCTTTGCTAGAGGCTGCATATGTGAAAATTATCAGCCTGTTACTTTAGAGCTACAGGTTATCCTGCACAGACTTCAGATTCTTTAGTCACTCCTTTTTTAAAGATATTTCATCTGTCTGTCACCTTGATAATTTTTCACATGCCTCTTGAATTTCCTGTATCACTGAAGATGAAAATATCTCTACAAGTACAGTCTCTAATCTCTACCTCTGGTGAATGTCTGTCTACCCTTTCTGCCAAAATTCAGCTCTAGGTATAAGGTGCAGCAGGATTACTGTTACTCCTAAATTTATTTTGGATGAATAACATTTCAGAATGTATTCCTGCCAAACGGTTATCTGTGAATTCTGATTAGCATCCACTTCATATATCATTTGAGTCTGTTACAGTCCTCAACTATTGTAGTTTGACTTCAGTTTCCAATTTTAGTGGCTCCTGGGACTTTTTATTTCTTTTTTCCTCTAACAAGGTGTTTGTTCTGTCTCCTTTGTGTCAATCAAAACAATTGTCCTCCCACTAATGTTTGTATTAGATAGCTTTTACCAGCTTCTTATTCCTTTTATTTATTAAAAAAAAATTACTTTTATTCTCTTTACTTACTTACTAATAGCTGTATTTAGTGTAAAAAATCTTGGGGGACTAGGGGTTTTTTCGAGTTGCATCTTGAAAGTTTAACCATAAAAGGAGATGAAGATTAGAAGAAGGACCTATATTTTTATTCTATTATTGTTTTCCTCTCTATAGTAAAAGTATAGTAAACAAAATCTGGGTACCTCCACTTTCTATAACAAATATATTTCAAAAAGTTAAGGCATTCTCAGGATAGTACAATATAATTTTTGTAATAAAAGGACTAAAATAGGCTTCTATGATCTTACCCAAAGTATAATGTTCCAGGAACAATTTTTTCAGCTTTACCCCCTGAATTGAAGATGTTCTGTTTATATCATGATGACACTCATAGCACAAGGAGCAAACAAGTCAGTTTCATAATTTAGATCAGAATGCAAGCCTGTTCATATAAGTGTATTGAAAACACCAGAGGGGAAATCGCTATCAGGTGTTTTCTGATGCTGACAGAAAATCAAATGGTGTAGGATGCTTTGTATCCTAACAAGGCTGTTGAAAACAAACACTGATTGACTGACCTACCACTTCTGCTTGGAACTTCTTCCAAAAAACTTACAAGAAGGTTTTGGGAAAATATAATAGTATTATATCAAACAGATGGTATGTTTTTTTTAAATCCCCAAAAATCCAACTCCTGCTAAAAGTCAGTTGAAAAGCTTTTTTAAAGTGTAAGCAAGAGCAGGATGAAATCCAGACTGATGACTTGGTTTTCTATACATTTTAAAAATATTTTGCAGTGTGAAAAGAATTTTTATTAAACTCAAGACATTTAAAGCTGGAAGCGACAAAAACAACATTATTTTGATAGTGGTTAATTACACAATCCAGATTTATAGCAATCTATCTGTTTAGAAGAGCATGTCTACTACAACCTAGTAAATTGTCCTCTAGTAAAGTGAAAACGTGGTAATCTACATACTTATCTCCTAAACCTGGTTCATATTCTGCTATACATTCCTCTGAAAGGATGTTTAACATTTCCCTAACACTTACAGTTTTATAAGTGATAAGTCATATTATTTTTTTATTATTACTATTTTTTAAATTTTTTTTCCAATCATTTTTATTACTTATCCTGGTGAAATGGCAATCGCTCAGATTTACGGCACGTCTAACCTAAGCATGGCAGGAGTGACCTGTTTGGTCTAGATGTTCTGATGGATCTAGGCTTCTGTTTTGTTTTCTTTTTTTTTTTTTCTATTTGACTGTGATATTTACAATCCCAGCACTGTTGTCATATTGTGTTAGGCGCCATAGACAAATGTCTCTAGCTCAGGGCAGATCACCTGGCAACCTTAGTAATCTTTCCCTTGCACAAAGTTCCACTAAAGACTGTTGACAAAGCATATTTCCTTTAAACTTTAAGTTTTACATTTTCTTCTTACAAAGTCTTGGCTCTTCCATTCCTTCTCAGTCCTATTGGGCATAGGTTCCTGCCTAATGCATGTATGTTGTAGCTTAGTGCTCATCTTAAATGCAGGGCTTTTTTTCACATTTACGCAAATTACTGCAACTAACATTCCAGTGAGAGGGACCTTCTGCTTCTTTCCATGATTTGGTGTAACTTTCAGCTTTTGGAGTTATAATCCGAGCTGTTTTTTGATTTTTGGATCTTCACATTGATTATTATTTTGCTAGGCTTCTTGTAAACATAGACACAGTTTATACCTGAATCTGTTTCGTCTGGATTAGTCACTGTTGCCTGTTAAAAAAAATGTATTTCTCAGTCCCTCACTGAATACAATGATATTGTCTGACAATTTTTGGAACTGGCAAGTGCCAGCAGTAGAAGAGACCTTTTAGTGCCAAATACCAAGGCAGTGATAAACTACTTCAGGGGAAGACAGCGACATCTTGGGTTCTATTAACTGGTTTCTATGCAGAATCTAGCTGTGTCTCAAAGGCAACAGATCCTATTTCCTTTATAATTTGTAACCTAGAAAGAGCTACCACTCCTAATACCCATGTCTCAAGTTACTACAGATCCTAGTGTTAGATCCCTGTTCAGCCTTCCATTTCCTGCCTTTGGCAATTGCATCATAGGATCCTCTTAAAAGCGAACAGAAGCAATACAAACAATTCTGGACTTGAAATTGCACTATAAAGAAGAGCTTTAGCAAAGAGGTAGGAAGAATAAGAAATCCTAGTCTTTATAATACTGAAATCAAGTGCATCTTAAACACAAGTGGCTTTCCAATCCTGATCTGTAGGTGTGTAGTGTAATTGCACCCTCTTAATACCATCTCAAAACCTGGGCTAAGGCAGTTTCTAAAATGGGAAAAATAAGCAAATAGTTGGAACAGTGACAGCAGTAGAATAAAAACTCATTCTGCACTACTTTTTAAAACAGAGCCACAGGAAATGTGTTCAAGGGGTAATTAATTACTTTAAAACAAAGCTTCACTTAAGTCATAGTTCAGCATGATGCTGAGCTATGAAGCTACCCCCACCCTCCTCATACTTAGTCTAGTGAATCTTGCCATTCTTAGAGGTCATTTAGAGGTGTTGAATAAATATTTGGAGGCACTGAATACTACCACAGAAAAAAACAGCTCAGCAGGAGATAATGCAGGTTCATCCTTGCTCTCATTGAGAGCAGCCCTGCTGAGAAGAACTTGGAGGTGCTGCTTGATAAAAAGTGAACAAACACCCATTATTCCAAGATGAAGCTGAAGAAAAACAGGAATGTTTTTGAGGGTTGAACACTGACTGGTTTTAGTCACTTACCTTTATACTGGGAATAGGCAGGAACAGGTCTGATTATTTCTGCTTCAAGAAGAATGTGAATGAACCAGGAAATCACCACTGAATTTAAGAAGTCGTCTTTGCAACATCTCTGAGGAATAAAAGGCTTCATTTAAGACACTTTCCAGTTAATGTTTTTAATGCATTCATTAATAAGATATGAGACTTTGTATTAAAAGAAGTCTAGTTAACTCAAATGTGTAATACTCAGAACCAGGCTGAGAAGGTAGTGCATTACTAGTACCAGCACAAGTCATATATATATCCAAGCATTTAACAAGCTGATAAAGTGCAGTGAGATATTGTCATACCTAACCATTAACTTTCTAGTACCTATGATCAAAGGCACTGGTAAAATTTCCTATGGGTATTTCATCTTATTTAAGCTTGTACATTGTTACAGCCTGACAAATCCCATTCTGTTCTGCTCTCAGAGCCAAATTCAATTCTAAACCCTTCCATCTTATCCTTCACATCAAAAGTTTATACAGAATGAGGCTGAAGAACCCTCAGTAACCCTAATCAATACCTACCTTATATATTTTGGTTAGATATATCATGATGCTTTCTTGGAGGACTCTTAACACCTACTGGCAACACTGGCTAATAATACTGTCATGAAACTCATTATTCAGACTAGCATAAATCAAATAAAAAGTAGAGTTTTTTGTCTACTTAAAATAGTACAGCTAGATTAATTGATTCTAATACTGATTCGTGTGCTACCTGTATAAAGACTTTCTTCAGAAGATTAATTTCCAGAAATCCCAATTCCAATGCACACATAAAGATTTCAGTGATTCAAAACAAATATATTTACTACTGTTTCATTACAGAATGTGTGGAAGATCAGTCTTCCAAGGAATGTTTTGCGTTTTTACCTTCATTTTTAACACATGTAGTTCATACATGTGCCAAAAAACGCCACGTCTTCATGACCAGAAGACTTTCCTGATATTTTATATATATGTTTTGAAAAAAAACCTTACATCCAATATTACATCAAGACACACCAACATCAGGTCAGAGAAATTTTTAATTAATTTCTTCAATTTGTGCAGTTTTTATCACTTTTAATAGTCAAGTCACAAAGAAGGAAAGCTTTTCGTTCTGGTTGTACTTTGGTCACACTATTCAGGTCATTTCTATATGTAAAGTCCAGAGAACATGCCAAGTATCCTTCAGCATGATGTTTTCAAGAAGACATTTATAGATCCACTAGTACCATAAGGTAATATAGAAAAAGGTATGAGATGTGCTCAAAAATAAGAGCAAGATGATAAGAGGATAGCAACTTAACAGATGAGAAAAACTTCCAGACATTCGTTTGCATTTCCATCTTTTCTTTAGATAACCTAGTAGAGAATAAAATTATAGAAAACATCACATGGAAGAAGGAGGCAGCTCTTTCAAAAAGTAGAGGTATGAAAAAATGTGTAGTGGCAGAATAGCCCAATTGTATTTATTTAACATTTCTTGGTGGGATAACATTAACAGGGTATTTTTTAATAGCTTAAAGTATTTAAAAATATCAATAATAAGAGATGTATTTTGCTCCTAGACAGGGTTATGATGGTATACAACCTGAATTTTTGCGGATGGCATTCCTGATTTTATTTCCACAATACAGTATAATACCTTAATTATTTAAAACCTTTGCCTGTGATAGACTAATCTCTTTGGAATGGGTTTTCTGGAGTCACTGTTTCCTTAGATCTCCCAGCTTTTACTTGGGAATGAACTTATTAGCAAGTAACATTACAAGAATTTGGGTTCTTTCTTGCAGTAATGATGAGTCTTTCCTGTTTAAACTTAGACTTTAAAGCTTAGAAAGAATTCTTTTATGATTTTGAGGGGACAAGTTTAATAAAACATCACCTTTTCTGGGCCTAGTGTATTTGATTTGTGATAATGTCCTACAAACAGAAGAATTATTTCTGGTGAACACCTAAATTACAGGTAATATGTCAGTGAACAGGATTGGAAGTTCCACAGGGTTCTAAACTGGACAAATGGAAAGTAAACCCACAGATAAATAAATTCTATCATCTATAAAACGTGGACTCTACTTCAGTCGTGAGTAATGCCACTGAAGTTAATTGGGGAGCTGCTTCTGGAAAATCATTATCTGACATGCACTTCAAAGATTAATTTTGGAAAAGAGCATTACACAAACAGTCTGCTCTGCTGTCTAATAGCCTGTGCATTTATACTGTAAACTTGGATAGCCTCTGACAGGGTCTCCTCTGGAAATAAGAGTTGGCTCTTTCCTATTTATTCTCCCACTGACATCTACTGTATTGAAAAATAGCTTTAGCTTGAGTCCATATTTATTCTGTCTGTGATCTGAGCTTCTATAGAGAGCTTGATCTTTCGTCTGTATTTTTTTCCTATACTTGATGATTTCAGAACACCTAGCAGAGCAAGTAGATGCTTCAGAAAGAAATGTCATGTGAAAACAGGTGTCCAAAAAAAGAAAGAAAACAGTGCAAAGTTCCTAATGAGGTTTGATTAATGACTTGAATTTTCCATCTGTATAAACAATTCCTACTTTTAAGATTATGAGCTAATATACCCTGTGGTTGTTTGGCACTACAAATTCTAAAAGAATACATTTACAAGGACTTTTTTTTTTTTTACTTGACTAAATTTACTAAAACCCCAGTTTTGTACATGGTATGGATGCAGGAGCCCAGGTCTTGGCAGTGAGGAGCTGCAGGGCAGGCCTCTGTAAGGAGTGTCTAGCACTGCTCTATGCTGGACACAGCTAATTCCAGTCACCTCTGTAACAAACCCAGTGCAGGACATAACTGAGCCCATCAACGCCAGGTGTGGTGTCTTGGGGAAAATATATGCAAGAAAGGGCAGAAAATGCCACATGCTGAGAGGAGGAGAGAACAAAAATTGTGAGATAACACCCTACAAAGCCCAAGGTCAGAGAATAAGGAGGGACTCCAGGAGACAAAACTAAGATTGCTTTCCAGTGTGTGGAAAGGACCCCATGATGGGTCCAGTGAACATTTCCTCAGGGAACTGTGGCCCCTGGAAGACAGACACTGGAGCAGGAAAAAAGCGTGAAGAGTAGGAATGCCAGAGAGAAGCCGTTATGAACTGACAGCAGCCCCCTGTGCTTTTCCAGAGGCAGAAGGGGAAGAGAGGGTAGGAAGAGAGGTTAAGAATGAAGGCATGAACATAAGTCTGGGCAAAAGGGAGGAAAGACATTTTATCTTTGATTCTTACCATCCCCAAACTCTTTTATTTGGCAAAAAGTTAAATTAATTTCCCCCAAGTGAAATCTGCTTTGCCTCTGACAGTAAGTAATAAGCCATCACCCTGATTTTATCTTGACCCACAAGATTTTTCATCATACTTTATCCTCCTGTCTTGTTGAGTAGGGAAGATGAGTGACCTGGTGGGAGTTTGATCTTTAACCAAGGTTATCCCAGCAAGCACACGCACTACGTTCCCTTTCAGGAAACATGATACTAAGTAACTTTTTCTAAAAATGTTTTTAACCACCAGATACATGTTCTGGACTCATCTTGCTAGAAAACTAACGCAGTTCTGGTGCTGGTGGCACGAGCTCTGGCGTGCCCTCGATCAGAGCGAGTCCAGCTGCCTTCTGTGCATTGCAGAAATGACTTTGGCATCAGGATAGGCGCTGGCTGGGCACGCTCGCTGGATTCTTTGCAGAGGGAACACAGCAGGAACTGATGATCTGGGCTCCCGTTAGTTCGGAGATAAAGGAAGAGAGAGGTGGTTCTGGTCTGGCTTCTAATAGGTTTATTGTCAGAAGTTTAGCAACCAGAACACGGCAATGATCTTAATCTGGGATCTCGCCGAGAGGCTTTTCCTCAGTTTTATAGGGGGTTTGAAAACCGTGGGGAAAGGGGAAAACAACCAATGAGTTACAAGCCAGGGGGAGGATACAATTCAACAAGGACCAATGGGGGAAACCGAGAGGCGGGAGGCATAACAAAGAACCAATGAACAACCGAGTAACTGAGAATTTTCCCGAACAGGGGGAGGGAGCTTGAACCCGGGTGCCGCCCGGGGGTGTGTGGCTTAAGCTTCTGAGCCACCTCTCGACCCACCCTCTGCGTCTGTGTCTTCCACCGAATGGTCCGGGGTTGATTGGCATCTCACTGCCACAGCCCCGCAGTGGGCTGGGGCATAGAAACAGAAAACTATGCCTGAACAAATTTCTTCTTGCTTTTTGTCAAGAAACAAATTAACAAAGATTATTAGTTCTGTACCGTAAGTATAAGAAATCTGATAACATCTTTTTTGTCTGTTTCTGAGTCTAAAATAAATGGATTATTTTAGTTTCACTCAGTCTAAAATGTATAAGCAAAGTTCCTTTGAACTGTATAGGGGTGCTTTGCTCAATATTGCCTAAAGTTACTTTAGATTAAAAAGCGTTTGAAGTTCCACAGGATTGGATCCATGCTCTCTCTTTTGATGAGAGCATATCCTTCACCAGCATCTATTACCTTACTGAATACTTATTTCTAGCATTTTGCATGAGTTATGATAATGTCTTCTAGTAAGTAACACAAAAAATTGTCTTGTTCTCTAGATTTATTTGGCTTAAAACATGTACCATTAAAGAAAGAATAACTGTACATATACAATACTGATTTCTGTTACGAATCATTTGTCACGTTGCCAAGACCAGAGACCTGCTACCTGAAGTATGCTAATTTCACAGAACTATGTCCCTGATTATTATCAGCTAAATAAGCTGTTCCTTTAAAGCTTTCCATTTTCATTTTATTATTCACTCAACATAATTTTTACTTTCCTTGATAAATCTATAAAATATTTAAAAAAATTCTCAGTTAGTTAATGTTTAAATTCGCTGAATAAGTGAACCATGGATTGCAGTATGCCATTTTTACAATGTAATAGTGAAAATTATAAACAGAGAACTAAATTTTTATAGATGTAGCTCCCCCTATTTCATTCCTTAAGTGGTTTTTTTTTATCTTTTGAACTGGTTGATTTTGTCAGACACTCATATTTTCTTGGTTCTAGTTAAGAGGTGAAGACACAAGGATCTTTTCTGACAATTGAGATATCTAGCCACTAGGATAATATAAACACATATTTAAGGAAACAAAAAGTACTACAGTAAAAGTTACCATTTTAATTGTGGCAGATTTAGATTTTAGCAAAGCATTTTCAATCCTTAATAATAACTATGTGCCTTCCAGCTAATAATGATGTTGCTAAATTTAGAATATAGTGTTGGGGTTTTAGTTTAGTTTTTTTCCTGTTAAAGGAATTTTCTCCCATATGCATGTTGCTAGGGGACAAATAGCTGTACTTAAGACAAAAAGGGGAGTGGGGCGGGCCTGGCTACTCCTTTGTCTACACCTGGGTGTGGGGGCAGTTCGCTCTGAGCATCCGGAGAGAGAAGCTGCAGAGAAAGGAGCTGCTGCTTCTTCTTTTTGGCCGTTCTTCTCTTCCTGCTGGAAACAACGCCGGGACCCCAAAAGCCGCTTTCCCTGCCCTGCTGGAGGCCGAGCTGTGGCTGCCCTGCCCCGCTGCTGCTTCGAGCTTTCGCTACGCTGTAGCCCTGCTCGCCCTGCCTGCCTGGGCATCCGTGGGGTTCTCCCATCTGGATACATCTCGCCTGCCACCCGGGATTTGCGTTCGTCCCTGCCGCTCTAGCCTGCCGCTTTAGCCTGCTGCTCCTGCCTGCCGTTTCCAGCCTGCTGCCCCTGAGAGTCCGGGATCGGCTGCCCAGGGGTTTGTGAAGCCTTTGTCCCATCCCTTCCCGGGATTCCAGGGCACGGGTGCCGCGTGTTTCCCGAGCTCGCTCCGGAGCGCCCCCTGCAGCCGCGGGGGAACCATCGCACCTGCCCTGCTCACCGGGAGCCGCCAGCGCCCCTGCCGGCTGCGAGCGGAACTGCACCCGAGGGGAAAGGGCCCGACAGCCGAGAAGGCTGGCACTGGGTTTGTGTGTGCTGTTACTGCCAGAGTTGTTGTTGTTTTGTTTGACTGGTTATATACATATATATATATATATATATATATATATATATATATATATAGTAAAGAACTGTTATTCCTATTTCCCACATCTTTGCCTAAAGGCCCTTGATTTCAAAATATAATAACTTGGAGGGAAAAAGGGGTTATATCTGCCACTTCAAGGGGGGCTTCTGCCTTCCTTAGCAGACACCTGTCTTTCAAAACCAAGACATATAGATACAATTTTTTTGTCAAGTAGAATTCATTTCTATTTGAGGACCACTGGGAGCCCTAATAGAGACTAGAACAGTTCCAGTCTTTAGACTGTTCTGGCCATTACTGTGGAAGAACTTAAATGAGTAATTTGCATACTTGTCAATATCTGAGAGGTAAATATGCATGCCTGTTTTGGAAACCTGACATGGTTCAGAAGGAAAACACAAGTTTGGTAGCTTCTAGATCTAAATTCCAGCTTCACTTCTATTAAATGAGATTTAGATTCTACATTACCTGCACATTTCAGTTGCCTAAATCTTCCTTCATGCAGTTGCTTTATATCATATTTTTATTTTGTTATTTTTCAATAACTGTGATGAAAAAGGATATCAGTACATTTAGTACTGTATCTTTATTACCTGCCTAATGGACAAAGCTTTAAAAAGATCAGTTAAAGTGAAACATTCACAGTCTTGTGAAGTTACTTAGGATAGGTCTCATTTTAGCTCCATAAGCTTCAATAAAGTTCATTGAAGCTGTCTAGTAATGATTAATGATTAAAGAAATTATGATGTTGGAAAGCCATACCTGAGAGAATAATCTATAAGGCATACTTACAGGGGCATGACTAGCAGGAGATCTAAACAAATGGTGAAGCTAGCAAAGTGGTGAAAGGATATCTAGACTTATGTATGGCAATGTCAGCAAGGCTGCATCCACATACCTATTTAATATGGAGGCTACAGAGGCTCAAATTTTAAGTGTCCCATCATCTTATGGGATACTCAAACCAAGCTAAACAACAAATACTTGCTACTCACAACATGGAAAAGCTAATAACAGAAAAGATGTAATGGGTCAAAGTCCAATCTTATAATATTATCACATCACTTAATTCTTTTGTTATCTGTATTTAAGTTGAATTTTCTTACATACATTACTCTCTCCTTTATGATGGCTGTTTCAAAACCTCCTTGTTTCTCATTAACACTCCAGCCCAGCTACAATAATCGGTAGTTTATACCGTTTTGTTCCAACAGCTTTTTTGTTTTAATAGCTATTTTGCACCTTCAGTATTAGACTCTATTTCAGCACAGATTTACAGAAAACACTAAACTTCTCTCTCAGCCAGTGTTTTGATAGCTCTTCAGTCTTTGCTTAAATCCACCACTGCTTAAATCTTCAAAAATAGGCTGTGTCTCTGCCTTTTCGCAACTACTGGCTCCCCCTTCAGAAAGGATGGTCAGACTTTTTCAAGTGAAGTCTAATCACTGCCTTGCACAGTACTTATCCTTATAAAATAAAGATATAAAGATGTTATTTCTAGACACATGAAGATCTTCTTTCCACATGTTTGCAGCTGTTTCTTTATAATAGTGAAGCTTACGCATCCCTCAAGTATTTCAAGCACTCTTGGTTTTCATGTCATTCAGTTCTTCCAATATCATATTCTGAAGGTCTCAGTAATGACAGTACTACCATATGGAAGGAGGGCTTCGGTGGATCGATGATGCATTTATTCCACAGGGTCCCTCTTGGACACGCTCAGGCAGCGCTCTCCCAGCACCTACACGTGCACATGATCTCACCTTCCCAGGTGGTCGCGAACAGCCGCTCACACCCACAGTCTGTGCACGAACCGGAGACAGAGAGGCGAGAGGGGTTCTCTGCATCCAGTTCCAAGGTGTTTAATGGCAACACCCCGAAGGGAATAGATGTAAGAACAAACAACTCAAAAGCCCGCGCCAGTTTTATCCCGAAAACTCCCAAAGGCGGGCAGAGCATCCAAAACCAATAGTCTGAGGGCTAGGGGGTAGAGGCAAGGTTGAATGACGTAACAGGGGCCAATGGGAAAAGGGATGGGAGGGAGGAGAGGGCCAGTGGCCAGCAGAATTTAGACATAGGGAGAACTTTCTAGCACACTGTTGTAGGGGAAGATCACTTTTAGGGTAACTTGGGGGGTGTAAAGTGGACTTAGCCACTGCAACACTACCAAGTTCTTTTCTGTAGATCAACATCTACTTCTCTTGCCCTGGAACCAGGACAATCTATTGAAAATAACTGCTTGCATTTCTGCTTTATAATGCTTTCTAGAAGACTGACACACACCCAAGAATGCCCAGCCTCTTGAGGATTGAAACAATGCACCACAGTATGAATTCTGAATTCAAGCTCTTGCTCCAAGTCTTTTGGAGGGGGAATCAAAACACACCCTAAAATGGTACCAAACATTTGTCTGATATCTTAGGAAGGTAAGACTTTTTGATCACTTTTCTTAAATTAGCCAGAATGTTAATACTGTTTTCTCCTCTGTACTAAAAATACTTTGTCAATGGTAGTCTAGAATCTTCTTGGTCTTTTTGTAACAAAAGGGAAATATTATATCAGATAGGGCTCTGTGAAAATACTTAGTTGTGTTTGATGGTTTAATTTCCAGACTTAACCAGTATCTTTGTTAGTGCTCACTGAATCACATACATAAACCAGCTTGGGCCAGCAATACCTTAGTTGTCTTTATAGTGCATTCCATTGCGAAGTACAGACACATCCAAACCGATATTCCCCTTAAAACAGATCTAAATTAGAGAAATTATATGTTTAATATAACTGACAAATTTCAAATGTTTTACCAAAATACCAGGTTCTTTAACTTTTCCATGATTCTTCTACTTTGATGTCAGTAACTTCTACATTCTATGTGCTTTTAAACATTAGACTGACAAAAAATTGTGTGGTTTTGTTCCTAATTCCTCGTATTTCTTCAGCAATTTTGATTTGTTATGGGTTTTTTTTTAGTTTCCTATATCCTTTCATAATACTTTAATACAATACTTAAAAAAAAAAAAGCAAAAACCCCCAAAACAATGTTAAATAAATGCAGTCAACATACAACAACTATCTATTATTTTTAACACTTTAATAAAAGTATTGAACAGTCATCTGTGGGGATGCTCATCTGATTGCCCTTCCTCTTATCCACCTTACTTGGTAAAGAGAAAAGGCAACAGAAACAATAAAGTTATATTAGAGTTGAGATTGCTTTAGTTTCTAGAAGTCTTTCTGTCAAGTGGGATGAATTAAAAAAATAAAAACAAAGTGACTATCTCCAGCATGATGAAAAAACCCCATATTCTCAAAATTCACTTCTTCCTATCAGACTCTCACTGATAAGGCAACACCAAAATAAAATTTAATTGAGACCAAAAATGTATACAGTTCATACTACTATTACTAAATAAAGAGACTCCAAATCTTAGTCCCAGAGGAAAAAGCACAAAATATAGTGGCACCTTCATTGCTTTCTTATAATCAGTTTTCAAAATATAAAATTCAATATTTGTGTACCTTATGGTGATTAACACATTCACACCAATTTTCTGCTTCTTCCCTGCAGATACATTGTAGCAATGAGCCTATTATTGTTCATTTGACTAACTACACATCCAGCTATTACAGATCACTTTGAAGTTTTCATAAAGTAGGAGAGAGAACATTATTTTAAAGTACTTTCAGTGCCTGCCAGTTTGATAAATACATGCATTTACTGTCATAAATACAGGCAAGGTTTAGAAAATGAGGGATATTATAAAACGTGTTGCTACTTTTTGGCAATTTTTTTGACAGTTTTACTCAAAGTATATGTGTCAGACTACGACTGAGGTGTTTTACACAGGTATTAGAGGTTCCTAGAGAAACAATACTTATTAACCTTAAATATACTCATAAAAATACAAGTCCATACTTTTAAGAATGAGATGGAAATTTTTTTTTATTTTCTGTAGAATAAAAGTTGATTATACTACTTGGGTTTTCTTTGGTTTAAAACCAGATGGTATCGCCATTTGCATCTACTTAATTTCAACTTTGAACTGTCCATTACATTAATGTGCTTGCTTCTTTTTTCCCAAGTCACCTTTAGTTCTTTTTCATTCCTCAGTCATATTTCCATCTTGATATTCAATATGCAGTACAAGGCTAATCTCAATTCCCTAGTTCTGAAGGGAGAAAATTAATTCTGTGTTACACACGTGTTTTCTCTATACAGTTATTTGGTTTTACCTTTGCACTGTTGAAGTGTGGAGGATTTTTGTCGGCTTGTCTTTGCTCCTTCACTTTTCTGGCTTTCTGTTTTGTACAAAGGGAAATCTAGTTTCCATCAATTGGAATTTGTATCTAGAATCTACTTTCTACCAATTTGGAATCTTTTTTCCTGATATGAGAGGCAGAATGAAGAAGTGTAAAGCAAAAAGTTTAAAACCAATTTATGTTATACTATTATTCCACTTAGAAGATAATCAAACTTTAAAGAAACCCCAAATAATTATTATTTTTACAATTGAGGAACAGTCATAGTTTTTAAAAAGTCATTTTAAAAGTGACAAATTTTCATTACCCTTTGCTGGGAAGATATTTTGTTCTCTCTTGCAGATTAGACTGGTCTGAGCACAGTGATTTCAAAAAGTGTCCCAGCTGAAAGACTCAAGACCTTTTGTTGCATTTCTCAGGTGAAAATTCTGTGTGTTCTGCGTGAAAACAGGTGAATTCCTTATAGGTCATACAAGTCCTCTGTTACTGGCAAGTATTTGACATCTCCTTGGCTCCCAGTTCTCTACTGAGAAAGCAGTTTCTAGCTTTTTTTCCTTCTATTTTCATGTTTCCATAAAAAATTACAGAGAAAAATTTTCTTCCTTTGCTTCCCTCACTGTATTTACGTGATAAAAAGTCCTTTATGTTCTACTGGGTAAATTGTGAAATTTCATGACTGTTCAAATATGTAGTTAATTGCAGATAACAATGACTTAAAAGCATTTTTTCTAATTTACGGTCAGCTCAAACAATTCCTTGATAGATATTTTATTTACGTATACTACCTGCAAATAGGAAATAAACTTTTTTTTTTAAGAAATAAATAAATTGAGGTCTATACCTAAAATTTACAAAAGCCTAATAATTATAGTGTCAAGGCATCAGTTTGGTCCATAACCCACACGTGGTGTTTTGATGTTGAAGTGCATGAAGTGAACAGATTAGAAGGAAGATTGCCTACTGTTTGGAGAGTCCTGAAAATATCTGCGCCTGGTAGGAAATGTGAGGAACAAAATGTTCCTCTTCAGAACAACTTGTCTTGATTTAGTATTTTAGAGTGTGAGGTTTAATTAAAGAAAAAAATCTTCAATGACTAATTGCTATTGACACCTAAATATATTCTTACTTAGTAAATAACTGACTAAAACCAGCTTTTAAAAAACACCTATTTTTTACAGCATTCCAAGGCACTGAATGCATCTCCCAGCAGGAGCTGATGTTTTAATAATATAACACTGTACCTCCTATAAAGAAGAGTAATGTCAGGAAGCATTGTAGAAAAAATAATTTATTGAGACTTGAAAAGCAGTGTACCAATAGATTCAGATAAATCTGACTTCCACTTAGGTTTTTAAGGCAAGTTTTACTTTCTTTCAGATCAATTGAGCCTCTCTTAATCACTTTTTTTACAAGACAAAATCAGAACCAACCTTTTAATGGTACTGTGATGCTAGTTCCATTACTGTGTTCAGATAATACAGAATACTCCTCCAACCAGGATTTGCAAATAAAGTGAAAGTGCATTTGGTTATTTATTTTATATTTATATATAAGTATATAATATTTACAACTGTCCAGTTGCAATATATTCTTCTTTGATAATTATTTCAATTTCACTTTATCTTACAGCAGCCAGTGGACATCTTTCTTTATTAAGAAATTCAAACACTTAAAAAACTTAGTATGTCCACATTGACAATGAAGATGGACCTAGGCAAAAATAATGTGGAGGCTGCACACTGTTCCTCTGATCTGCTCTGTATATTTGTTATCCGATACCACCTGTTACCAGCATGGCTGTAATCAATAAACTCCACAATTACAAGTTATCCCACTTTTTGAACATAGAATTATTTGAATAACTCTTGTCTTTATGTAACAATATTTTTTGGTTGTCTTTACAAATCCTTTAATGTGCAATATTAAAATTCCACTCAGTCTGTGAATGAAAGCAGATAAGTAATTTTCTCTCAGGAATAAACTATTTAGGTAGATTAAAAGCAGCACATTTACCTGTATATATATATGAAATAGCAAATGTACACATGCTAATAGCCCTTTTTAATAGGTATAGTTAAAGAGAGAACATGAAGCAGGGGAAGAAGACGGAGAGACAGTCAGCATTGTTTAAAATTTGCAGTCCATCTGCAGTGCATTTCCTGTGCAGGCTCAACAACACAAAACAAAGGAGCACACCTGATCAGCATGTGTTGCTTCTTCTGCTCTAGTGTGGTGTTCAGCTTGCCTTATTCACAAGTTGATAAACAAGCTTGGTGTGCTGATTTTGTCTGGGATAGAGTTAATTTTCTTCACAGTGGCTGGTATGGGGCTGTGTTTTGGATTTGTTCTGAACACAATTTTGATAATTTAAATGTGTTTTTGTTATTTGTGTAAGCTTAGCAAGGCTTACACAGAGCCAAAGCCTTTTCTGCTTTTCATATGGCCATGCTGGCAAGGAAGTTGGGTGTGCATGGGAGGAGACACTGCCAGGACAGCGGACCCCAACTGACCATAGGGATATTCCATTCCATATGACATCATGCAGTACATAAAGTGGAGGAAGAAGAAAGAAGTGAAGGAATGTTTGGAGTGATGGCATTTGTTTTCCCAAGTTGCCATTACATAAGATGGGGCCCTGCCGTCCTGGAGATGGCTGAAAACTCACCTGCCCATGGGAAGTGGTGAATTCATTCCTTGTTTCACTTTTCCTGTGTGCACAGCTTTCATTTTCCCTATTAAACTGTCTTTATCTGAACCCATGAGCCTTATGTCTTTCACACTCCCAATTTTCTCCCCAGTCCTACTGGTGGGGGAGTGACCAAGCAGCTGTGTGGAGCTTCGTTCCTGGCTGGGGTGAAACTGCAACATTTGGGTATCTGTGAGCTGTCAACCCTGCTGTCATTTCCATCAGCCCATGACAGCCTGTGAAGGCTCAGCAAGTTAAGACTCACAGGTGCTGGTAGAGCTCTCTTGAGAACTTCCCACTAGCAATGCCCCCTCCAATGTGGGGTCTTCCCCCCCTCCAATGTGGGGTCCCCCCCATAGGAGACGATCCTACAGAAACTTCTCCAGTGGATGTCCAATCCACATATAACAGTTCTCCACAAAATGCTGCAATGTGGGTCACTCTTCCATGGAGTCCATTCCTTCAAGAACAGCCTGTTCCGGTGTGGGATGCCCACAGGGTCAAAAGCCCTACCAGCAAACCTGCTCCAGTGTGGGTTTCTCTCTCTATGGGTCCACAGGTCCCTGCTAGGATCCTGCCCAGCTCTGGTCTTCCACAAGGTCACAACCTCCTCTCAGGCATCCACCTGCTCTGGTGTGGTATCCTCCCCAGGCTGCAGGTGGGTCTCTGCATCCCTCTGTGGGCTGCAGGGGCACAGCTGCCTCTCTGTGTCTGCAGGGGAATCTCAGCTCTGGTGCCTGAAGCACTTCCTGCCCCTCCTTCTTCACTGACCTGAGCTGTTCCTTTCACACATTCTTACTTCACTCTTCTCTGGCCATAATTACATCTGCACAATAACTTTTATATTTTCTTGTATGTTATCACAGAGGTGTTGCCACCGTTTCTGGTTGGCCCAGCCTCGGCCAGCAGCATGTTTGTCTAGGAGCCAGCTGTCATGGGCTCTGCTAGACACGGAGGAAGCTTCTGGCAGCTTCTCACAGAATCCACTCCTGTATCCCCTCCACTACCAAAACTGGGCCATGCAAACCCAGCACAGAGGTGCATAAGAAGAGACATGGTATGCAGAAAAGATAAAACCTTCTTTTTTTACTTATCAGAACAGAATTAAGACACACCACTTTTTTCCATTGTTTGTAGCATTTAGCTGAGATTTATCATGCAGAATTAACCTAGACAGCAATCAAATATTCTTGTATTTCTTAAAAGAATCTTAAAATAAATATGCTGATACAGGGGCTTAGATTTTAGGGGTTAATTGCTGATTGTGGGTATTGCTAGTATTGCAAAACTTTGCAGCTGCTTGCTAAACAATGTATATTGCTTGCTCAACATTTGTTATGCTGGCCAGGCAAAGGGGAAGGATGTATGGGAGGATAAGGGTAGGATGCCAGACCATCGATAAGAGGAAGAAACCGTGACCAGAGATCCTGCTTTTGGACCCTTGAACTGGCTTAAACCAGCTTTGGGGTTTGGACTTGGACCAGGAACTCAGAGACCATGTGCAAGTAAGCAAGGTGAAGAGTTCAAATCTGAGGAAGACTACTTACTTCATCGGAGTAAGACTTCAGCCCGGAGATCCCGGCCCACAACCACCAGGCGGCACTGTGCAGAAGTAATAAAATGCTAATGATGTTCGAGCTAATTATAATATGAAGCAGGGACAGGTGATGAATATGTATAGGCGTATTGTGTAGCCTGATGCATATGTAACTTGTAACCAGATATATACCAAGCCAAGTACCACAGAGGGCACTCATGGTTTTTGGGGGCTACCTGCCATGCGTCCAGCACTGCAATAAACACCTACTTTACAAAGTGGAGTCTTACTGCAAATCAATACACACAGAATAATTTTAGTAATGAACTGTTTTGTTAAGCACAGACTCCAGTGTTGTAAATTGTGACCTTCAAGGGCAATGGCCTAAAAGTGATTAATTGATACACAGACAGTGATATAGCTCATTTCTGAAATAAATATAGAGGAATGTAAACAACAATTACATTACCTGGCGAGTTCCTTTAACTGTACCATCTACCTGCTTCCCGCATTCTGCCTCCAACCTCTTCTAGTGTTTGCTTGATCATGGCACTGCTGGCAGCATGACAGCAAACAAAGCTGACCTCTTTTCAGAAGGCAAATTGGTTGTGTTCCGACAGCAAACAGTGAGAGGGTGGCCATTTTTATGAGTGGCTAATCTTCATAGGCTTTGGTGTTTTTTTTCCGTGAAGGTCTTTTTTGCTGTCACAAAAAAATCTAGTTATCATAATCAATAGCTCCCTAGTTAGCTGTGTTTTGATTTAAGAAACAGTGCTCTGAGCCTTCTTTCTCACAAGTTCTGTACAGACATGTATTTTTAAAAATACATGCAAAAATGCAAAGAAAATTCTAAGTACATATGAAAGCATGCAAAATTTCACAGTGAAAGGCTATTATTTGAAGGAAAATCAGTAATTTTATGTTTAATTTTCAAGTATGATGAATCAAGAATTAGGATTATCCATGCAGTTATAAGAAGCTTACTTAATATAAACAATTTTGGGGGCTGTATCTTATCAGACAGTAAAAGTTAAAACTGTTTAGAATGCCTGTTTCTTATAAAAGCATGGGTTAAAATGGGATGTCTTTTAAAAATTAAATGTATGTAAACAGGTTAGCCTTAAATATTTGTCAAATAGTTTGTGAAAATTAATTTGCACTTTGAACACATACTGAGCTTTCTGCTATTCAAAGAAAACTTTCCTTATGTTTACATTTCTGAAGCTCTCACAACTTATCAGAAGGCAAATTTACAGTAAAATAACTTAAAGCTTTAGACATCTTGGCAGTTTATGGAGTCAGAAAGATGACAGAGTAATGAGCTTTTAAGAATCTAATCTGAGGCAGGAGGAAGATTCATCATTTATCTTAGACTTTTGAGAGTGATTCTTCACTGATATATCTTGTGATTAAAAAATTTGCGCTGTTAAAGAGTAAGAAAAAGTTTTGTGTTCTTGCTTTCTCTTTTTTTTTTTTTCTGTAAGACATTGAATCATTGATTACATTGGAAAGAACTTGCTCAAACACCCACCAGCTCTTACATTTCCCATTCTGACACGTAAATTATATAAGAGCTGTTCTCACCGCTACTTAAGGTTGGCCCAATTTCTTATACAATATCTCAGAATTGCTTTATTGAGAAGAAATGGGAGATGAAGTTAAAGAGATTTTGTTTACAAAGCAAACTGATGAGTTTTCCTCCAGAAGCAAGGAAGCTCATGGGTTCATTAGGAAGTCAAGGCAAGCAGCAGCAGTGGCTATCAGAAAGCCCTGTGACACTTGTACTATGGCAGCTCTCCAGGTCTCCCATCCTGTTTGATGCCAAATTAACATTGCAAAGGTCATTACCCAGCTCTACAATCATATAATAACAGGGTAACTGTGTCTGGTTTGATGATTCAGATGCCATTGACTGATGAGAAACTGAGGAAGAACAATAGATCAGAGAGGAGTTTCTCAGGAAGTAAGAAATTTAGATTATGAACTGTAGAAAATGGTCACAAATGGAACAGGAGAGGGAAGGCACGTTTTTCTGATATCTTAGAATTTCTTTCTTCACTTTTTTTCTAGAAAAGAAACCATAGTGGAGACCATGGACCAAAGGAGGAATGTGACTGATATGAGAGACAAGTTAGATCTAGACAGTGCAGTGGCATGGCAATTACCAGGGAAAAAAGTTATGCTGGCTATAACTGTTTGAGTTAATTTCTTTATATTCTTTCACTAGAAAGATCTCCTAGCTTGAGAGAAAGACTTCTGATGCTACATTTCACTTTAACAAGGTGTGTTTTAATCACATGTATCAGTTTCTTATTTTTGTGGCTGACAAGAAAGTTATTTGTGACAGTATTACACATTGGAACTTCTCACACCATACAGAAGCATCAAGGGAATACATTCCGTACAGCTAACACCTAAATAACTAATCATGAGCTATAAGGATGCACAGAACTTTAACTTCTTGCTGCTAGAATCTTATAAATTCAATAGAATTTTTTTTTAAATAAGATAGCTGTAGGTAAAAGACAGGAAAAAAAAAGAAAAGAAGGAAATTATTTGCATCTTATTAAGATTAAGGGGTAGATTTAGTAAGCAGTATGCCATGTTTTCCTGCTACACCCTTATTTCAAGGTACAGCATGATAAGAAAGACAAATCCTCATTCTTTGAATAGTAAAGGTATACAATGTATGTATTATTTTTTTCTTTCTTTTCCATAATTCTATGGAAATTAGAGTTTAAGTATTGGTAAGCAAGTTGTCCTCTGAAACAAAAACAGAGAAAAAAAGGAAAGATAAATTCTCGTGGGTTTAATAAACATGATATAAAACATTAATTACTTTAGAAGTAATTTAATTTAAAATATTTGTATTTTCATTTTGAATAAACAGATGTCTTTACTCACTGTCACTATTCTGAGAAAATTAGACAGAAATACTGAAAGTTAAAGACGGTGTATATGAGAGCAAGTTAAAATACAGCATAATAGGAACAGAGCTTTGCACCATGTAGCTCTTGCAATACACTGGCTGAGTTACAATGAGTAAAGTGAATCTGGTTTTTTTGCCTAGTTGTCTTCAACAAAAGTTTACAGTATTTGAAAAAAAGAGCATGACTCCAATCTGCTTTGAGAATAAAGCTCACAATATAACAATTTGTTAACTTTGTTTTGTATTCATCAGCTCCCTTTCACTACATGTTCATCAGCTGTGCAGTGTCTTTCTGGCTTCAGTAGTATGGATCTCGGATGTACAGGTACTATTTGCTGCATTGTGATACACTTTAAAAAACTGCCTGAGCAGGTGTATGGTTGCTTGGGTTCTTGTGTGACCACAGCAGATAGGAACTGTAAAAACCACAGAAGTGTCTTAAATACTCTGCCTGAAATCTTCTTAGAGAGCCAATACTGAAAATAAAGGAGAACAGAAAAGCCACAATGACGACAGCATGTGAGGCATCTCTGTTTCTTGAAGACACAAACAACAGGACTGAAAACTAGTGCTAGCAACCTCAGTTTGGAGACTAAAATAATGCAATAATCTGAACCATGGCCTGGGATCTCATATTCAGACTCCATACCACAGCTTGGTAAACATATACAAGGAGATCTTACATTTCTTTATCTATCATAGAAATCCAATTTTTTGTTAAAAAAAATATTTTTAACCTTCTTTAAATGCAAATGAGTATCAAATATATTTCATGTTCAGAAGCCGTCATGTGGTTTAAATCTTACAGGAATTGTTTTTTACTGGTAATTATAAGCTTATATAATTTTTTATAATATGTAACATTTTTGTGTCCTTCAACTCCATCTATCTTGCCTCTCACAATTTAGCAGGTACCTGTTTCAGAAGACAGTACATATATTCAATGACTAGCAACTAATATGTCCAGTCTAAGATAAAATTTTGTCTGTCAGTGGTTTAAATTGCCAACAGAACTCTCATTTAAACAAATGAAAAGTTGTAATATAGAATAATCAAATTCTTCATAGTTTATCAGAATTATAAATTGCTTTACCAAGGCGTAAAATAAATTTCAGCAAACTGTCCATAAAATTAAGTTGTGCTTCACTTAAAAACAATCTGTAACCTGATAGGAACAAAATTCATATTATCTACCTGTTCCTGCCTGTCAGCCTAGGGCATAGAGCACAAATCCAAGGACCATGAGATAATCAACACCAGGAAGATGTATCTGACAGCAGTGAATATCTGGTATGTTAACTCATTTTTCTGATTAAAAGATAGGTGTTTTCTAAAGTCTTAGTTAAAGCTAGGAATATTTCTCGTTGTTTATATATACCTCTTGCCTTTGGATTTCTCCCTTTTCAAATATGTGAAAACGTAATTTCTTTTTCTTGATGATCCATTTCCAGGCCTGTGCTCCTTCTCCATTTTTGTGCTTCAAGAAGATGGAAGTAACTCACACTTTCAGGGCACCTTAACTCTGAATAACATACTTGGGCCAAATGATCTTCGTAACTCTTACCTAAGGAAACACTATATTAACTGCATATAAAGAGTGCAGTATTCCCAGTTCTCCTTCCATGTATACTGTTTTGGGTACACAAGGCCTTGCAGAAATATTCACTGATAATAATTATTTGTTTCATTAGGATAGAATTATTATGGGTATTAGTTGGATGGAATAGTCACCACCACTGACAGATATCTTTAAGTTAGCTATTTAACTCTACTGATCTCAATCTGGTATCAGTACCCTCTACCTTCTACATATCTCCTGGAGGAATAGTTGTGATGATCTACTTTATTTTAACACTCAAACCCATTTTGCTATTATTTCCATCAGTTAATAAACATCCTTAATTTTCCACGGAGATTTAGGCTTTTGGGTTTCCCCTTTTCACTGGGTGAAACTACTCTGCAAATCAGATAAATGTTCAGTCTGAATACTCTGGTTAATCATGTTAACATTTTGTGACGCTAAAAAACCCCACTATGCTAGAGGGGAGCTTGAAAAAAACCTCCAGTACCTTTATTTCAGTGTTATGAAATTGGCCATCCTTTAAACATACACACACCTGAAAGATATGTCATGAGTCAGTAAGGGCTATATTTTGACATTGTTTTTTACTAAATAAATTAGTAATAAACACAGGGACATCGGAATAGGTACTGATTTAAATGCTAGTTAAGACCAAGACTAGTAAAATCTTAAACATCACACTTTATTAACAGTCACATTTTTTGTATTGTATGACAAAGCCGATGTCAATAGAAAGCCCAGGCAAATTAATTAAGACTTGTTTCTGACTTATGGCCAAGTATAAGATCAAACATATAATCTACACATCCCCAGGCAGGTCTTTCATGAGAGGTCTACATAAAATAGCAATGAAGAGTTCAGGGTGATAGTCTAGTTTAGGAGGAAAGAAATCATATTCATAATACAAAGACAAAAACCTTCTGTTGCAAACTTACTATTTTGGTAAAGAATGTGCAGATTTCTGTCAGAAGGTATTAGAGAGATTTTTCACCACTAGAAGCAGCTCTGAGGAAGGTCCATGACTGCACAGTAAACACACTGAAATAGTTCAAGAGATGTGATAAATGCAATTTTATTATGACTTTGATTTATCATAAAGATACCATCACAGCATACACAATAGTATTGATGTCCTCTCAACAGACAAGAGTTCAGCTGCAAAATCACGTGATGGGCTCTATTTGCATTAGCATTGTAGTAACTGACAGTATAAACCCCTGTATCTGCACAACTCACACTTGTCCTCCGCTGCAATCTGATACTGGCTTAAACCAGTAAGACACTGTTGTCTTCTCCCAAATATCTGTTATACTGCACTTTTTCCTACTCATCAGATATGCTCTCCTCCAGCTCCAACCATCAGCTTTCACAGACAAACAGCACTGCATATCCCTGCACATTTCCAGTATCATGCACCCACCGTCAGGTAACTTAACTGTCAAATTTTTACTGTTAATTTTGCACTTGTCCAGTCTTAAAGGAACTCTCAGGAACTGGACCCAAGAGAATCTTTCTTCAGTTAAGGCAAGTGAAACATAATCATTTCATTAAGCTTATTTTCCTTTACTCAAAGTACACACTTAGATGTTTCTAGCTGTGATTGAAACAATGCCACTGTTCTGGAGACTAAAATGACCTCTGGCTCAGGGCTGAGTTCTGTTTGGTTTCTATTTTATAAGGTCAAACCTAGGGGAAAATTTCCAGCTGTTGAAAGACAGAATATTTATCATCTAACTGTGTAGGAGTTTCGCACTGAGACACTTGGTAGTGATCATGGCAGTGATGAATCAGGGGGTAGATGTGTCAGAAACAAAAGTTCATAACTTCTGCTGTCAAAGCAGTTGTTATAATTCATAATCACAGACGATTCTTGTTAAATGTTCATGTTTTAGGTAGCTTTAAAATAAAATTTAGGGAAAAAAAACAACAACAAAACTGCCAAAAACCCCACCTTCCCCTATTTTTATTTTTTTCTTCATTTTTAGTAGCCATTTTTGATTTGCATATCTTCATAAGAAAACTAATAGGTGAGAGTATTTCCCTGGCCTGGCACATTTACTATGTAAAATATTTAGCAGAGCTGGAATAACAGAATAGGGTTATTATTAAATTGACTTCCTAGCTAACCCCTAATCCCTTTCTTTCTTCCAGGTCACAAGATTTTGTAAATGGCAGGTTTTAATCCAGTATGGCCCTTGTTTTAAACTAAAATTACTAGTTATTACATAAATCCTAATATCACAGCTTTTTTTGGTGCCATTTGTATAGCATTTGTGAATCCCATGGCACAGCTCTATAATAAACATTTGTGTATTTTAAATGGCAATTTAACAGATTTTTGCAGCATCAGCTGCTCTTTTCTCCCCTCTGCTTCTCAGTGTTTTGCTACCACTCTCCAGCACAGAATCCAAATGAGGTAACAGCCTTTTCCTGTTTGAATCTCACCCTACAACATAAACACTGCCACCAATATTCTGGCGATTACCTAGTTCCGCATAGAAAATTATGCACAATTTAATCTAATTCAGTTGCTGTTTATATTGCTTAAAAGCTATTCTTTAAAGCATTCAAGAAAAAACCACCATCTTTAGGAACTAATTCAGTTTGCTAGTAATGTAGCAATACTACTGTAGAAACTCTTATGGGTAAGGTTGCAAAACAGTAGTCAAATAACTAATTTTCAGAAGGCTTTACAACAGGCTTATTTCTGTGGGGACATTTGTTTGTTCTGACTGAGCATGAATTAACCTTTCAGTTGTGATGGCATATAAGGAAAAAATTAAAACTATTAATCCCATAGCCCAAGCTAATCAGAGTTAATATTCAGTCTGGGAAGCATTGTATCTCTATTTAGCATGAAAATAAATGTTTTAGCTTATTTTTGTTTCTCTAGGCACATCTCAATTCTAATATATTTCAGTCAGACTCTTTTCCTTTACCCTTCAGACCTGTATTTTTGTGAGCTAATTTCTTTGGTATTTTCAATGCTATACAAGAAATCACTGCAGTTAGGTTTAAATAAGACTGCATAAAGGAAAAGATAAATGGTTATAGACAGCCATACTGCTTTGTGAAGTACTGAACTGTGCTATAGGTTGACATATCCTTAAAACTGCTGCTAAATCATGAAGGCTCAAAAGTCAGAACAGATTATTGAAACGTTCTTAAGTGGATTTTTGACACCATTTTTACTTGAGCTATGAGGATATACTACAGCATAAGGTGACATTCAGAAGTGGTTTTTGACATGAAATACATTACTACTTGTCAGAGTATGCAATGGAGATCATAGTATGTATAGACTTTTCATATATTACATGATAGATAATGGACTCTTTGAAAGCATTTTATGATGTAGTACATTAACCTATAACGTAAAATATGACTATATGCATTTTTAAGTTATTGCATACTTCATTAATAAATTATTAAATACTTTGAACTACTGAGATGATGACGTGTAGATTTCTAACTAATTTTCTATTAATAAGGCAAATTTTTTTGTTTTACTGATCAAATAACCTCGAAGTAGCTGAAAAATACTGGTTTTTTATTTCATTCCTCTATTCCTGAATTTTCAGTAGCCATTCCATATTCTACTTTGTGACCTGTGCATGTATGTTTAACAGTTTACTAAAATAATTATTATTTAAGTCAGCCATGTTCCTTGTCCTAACATGCGATGTCCTGAGCCACTGCAACATTTCAAAAAAATCGCGTTTTCCTTCCAGCTGCTGTTGGGCTAAGCACTCCATTTTCATTTCTTCAGAGTGGGTTGTATATAGTTTTCAAACCTGGTGGGAGGAGACAGGCCACTCTACATCCCTGATCCTTTTTCCCTTTGTTTCTATATATCATCAACAGCTGAAGTCTACAGAGGTTAAAATCCAAACTAAACTTCTGTTTAATAATTTAAGCCACATTAACAGAACAGAGACAAATATCTACAATAATAAAATCTACAACCATAAAATCTACAAGTAAGAGAAAGCTTTCTTGAGCAGCCAAGATGAATCTTTAGAGGCTTCAGAGGGTTTTGAAGAGTGATTTGCTACTAGCTAGGTCTTTTCAAGGCACTTCTTACTAGCACTAATTGAAATCTGAGCCACTAAAATTTTTACTTTTGAAAGGTGGGGATTTTCTTTCCTGTTTAGCTACAGTTCTTTTTAAATAGATGAAAGTTCATTCCCTTGAATTTGCTGATCAACAAACATTTTTTTTATTAAAAAGTAAATATATACACCTTATTTTAAACAGTTGTTGCATTGAAATGCCTAAGACTTCTGTTTCTGCCGAAGTCATACTGTAATTCCTTTTGATTTAAATGATACATGTCCAATTTCTTTTCAATAAAGTTGAACTTACCATCACAGCTTCATTTATTTAGCTTGTGCTGGTATGATCTCTACTCAGTAATATCTTTCCTTCAGGAAAATATGCTTCCATGCAATATATGTTGCATACCTGAATTTAGAAACACGTTATAATTAACAAGAGAAGGACAGAGCCGCAACTGACAAAGCTCATTTTATAAGTGATCATAAATACAGGTAAAAATCTTATCATGGTATTGCTCACATAGTGCAGTTGAGGATACTTAACAAAAAAAGTTAATGGAACTCATAACCTTTAATCTTAGAAGAAATTTATTTTATGATGATGAAATGCTAATAACTCAATGACTTCAAAAACACATGATAGAACCAAGCAATTCTACTTAAATCCTATTTTGACAGAGATTTTTTTGATGCTAAACACCCATTAAACACCAATAGGATTAGAGAATTTTACACTTTGAAACTCCTTTGAAAATCCTTACTGCTCTCACAGTACATAACTTGTGATTACTACAGGCAGTGTAAATTTAAGATTTTATTCTTTCAAATGGTGAGTTAATGGGAATCAAATGGGAAAATATACTTCAAAGGACAATTATAGTTTACTTCACTCCTCAGAAGAAAACAGGTGTCTCATGCAGAGGATGAATTAGTACTGAGCACAATGATTGAAGGATCTTCACTGAAGAATTTTGAAGAGGAATTTCCAGAGGAGAACCAGGCTTGATAGAGTCAATGAACAAGTACTCCCTTTGCATTCAGGTTTTCCAGATACCCTCTAGACAAATAGCATGACCCTTAGCTGTTATTCCAGAAGGATACACTTCTGCCAGCCCTGAGATAACCTTTCAAATCATCTGCTGTGAGAGTACACAGGGAAAAGAGCTGCTGCCATTAACTGCCATCTTTGACAAAACTCGGCTGGGGAGAGCCTGAGTCAAGAAAAGCAAGAAGTGAAGGAGAGATGGAAGTCATGGTGGAGGGATTGAAAATGTGTTCTTGCTTCATTTACAGATCTGCAGTTTTAGAATAGGTTCATTTCCCTGGGCATTGGTGAGAACAAACAAGACTTGTAAGGGAGTTTATCAGAGCTGACTGACCCCAAAGCTTTTGTCTACACGAAAGAGAAGAGACAAGTTATAGATACTGGATACTCCCACCTGTGGGGACCAAGGCACCAGTCTGGTGGCTTGACCCAAGCTAGCATCTCAGGTTCAAGTCTTTACCAGGGCTAAGTTCAAAGATGCTGCAGAGGGACTGCTGAGACTTGTCTGCCTCCTTGATGTATTGCTTTTCCATTTGAGCACTGTTTGTACTGCTAAGGGTAATGCAAAGCATATTGAGAACAACCACAAATCTCTGAGGGCAAGGATGAAAGGTGTGAGGGAGACCATGTTGTGTCTGCTCAAGCCTGTCACTGAGGTAAAAGACTAGAGCAGAATTCGTCTCATCTAGCAGGTCAACAGCTGTCTGTGTGTGTGCCTCGTGTCACAGTCAGAGCTTTGGCTGTGGGATCCTTTTTGTACCCTTGCAGCAAACACCAACTGCTAGGCTCTTCGTAGTGGTTCACAGTAGCAGGATGAGAGGCAAAGAGCACAAGTTCAAACATCAGAAATTCTGATTAGGTATTAGAAAAACATTATGTTATGCTGGTGGTATACTGGAACACATTGCTTAGAGCAGTGGTGGAATCTCAGTCCTTGGAGGCTGGTCTGTGCACAGCCTTGAGCAGCCTTATCTAATTAGATCTGTTCTGAGCAGACTGTTTGACTTATGAAGGGTCTTTCCAATCTCCATGATTCTAAATGAAGGCTGATGGGCACCAGCTCTGCACACTAAAAATTACTAGCTTTCCCTACTGGTTATTTAAAGGGACCTCAGAAGACTTGCTCAGATGCTTTTATTATGGATACCTAGGACAAGGTTAGATGAATCTGAACCCTAATTTCTATTTTGCTGCTGTTTGAAACCCATAGGAATTTAGGCACCTGAAAGCCTTAGTTTGCCTTTGATATTTTATAAGTTCGAACCTTATTAAAAATAATTTTTGAGACAGAAAGCTTCTCTTTATAGTCCTCACAGTATTTCTAAAGTATAACATATTTTTTTTTACCCTATCACTGTACAAATTATTCACCATTTCTTTGATGAATGAGAAAGGCAGCTTTTTTTCACCTGAGTCTGAGGAACAGTTACACCTCAATATCTGTAAGGTTGTGTCACTTAATCACTAGAAACAATTACAGAACCAATTCCTCTTGTAGCAGAACATCTCTGTGTTAAAGCCCTCACTGGAATACTTAAATTCTTATTCTGTGCACTTGTGTCCTAATGATTATTCATATGAATAAAATCATTGATTCAGTTAACTTTATTGAATTAGTGACTATTACTGTGCTGGAATTCTTGAGTGGTACAATGTCTGCTTCATATAATAACTTTTACAATATCCTTTTGAGATTTTTGATGCTGATAATTCTTCTAAGTTGCTTTATATACAGAATAACAGAGAGGAAAATGTGAGCAGAAAAACGTAAGACAAGAGAGGCAGGGGTGACTGTCTTTTTCCTAAAAGCAAGATAAAAGGTTCTTAAGAACTGAACTGACATTTACAGAAACAGACCTTTTGGGAGTATTACCTGACCAAAATTTGTCAACCTTACATTACAAAAATCATCTTTCAGTTGCACGCTACATCCCTTTTTCAATTATGTAATTCTTTGAATCATTATGCATTTCTATTAAAAAGAAAGTATAGATGCTAAACTGAGTGGTACTGTTTATGAATAAATAAAATAGAAAAATACATTTCCTAATTCCTGTTTTACTGCTGAAACTAGTAAGAATTTAGGCATCTATTCCTCACAGGAATTTGAGGTCTGGTTCTACCTGATGTAAAATCTAAAGGTCTGACGAAGGTCCCTAGAGTAACCACTTCCAAAAATGAAACCAAGTTAAAAAAAAATTGTTAGCAAGAGATCTGTTGCTCCAGCTTGTAAGCATGAGCCTAAATCTGGACTTGTTAAAAGTTCTTTGTACAAGATGTGAAGAAAAGTCTATTTTGGCAAAGAAATTAATGCTAATGTTTTCACCTGAGCATTTCTTATCACCCTAGTAACCAGGCTTCACGTGTTCTATCACCCCAGAGCCCACAAGTGTACTCCAAGATTAAATAGAGGTTCCTTACAAAATTCCTTCACAGGTGTGGCCTGATTGCACATGGGCACTGCAAGAAAGTGTCCATGTCACCACACTTTATGCCAATAGCTGAAACAAGGGAAGAGAGCAGAAAAATACACGGACAGAAAAGAGTAGGAGAATTGGGATGTAGAAGTAAATCAGAGATGGAATCATAAGGCTCAATTTAAAAATCAAGAATTTGAATTAAGATAGATAAAAGAGACAAAGGTGAACATGAAAGACTGAAGAGGTCTCATCGATGATACTGAAACACAGACTCAGGGAAGTGATAAGATGTCTCCATGGAAACTGCAGGCAAAATCCTCTAGAGACTGGTAGAGATCAAGGCCAGACCAACTGTAAAAGGAGCAGAGAGTTAAGGCTGTTTATGGAGAATATGAACTACTACAGATCATGAGAGTGGGTCTGTAGGTAGGTAAGAACATGAAGAACCAGTCTAGGAAAAGGCTGTGGAAAAGGAATCTGAGCAGGTATAAATAAACAATGTATCCAGGAAAAGATGGTGGAGTCTTTTGTCAAGAAATCCTTTCTGAAAGATGTCTGCTAATTATTCATTCTTCTTTCACTGGGTGCCTGGTTTTTATATATATGGGATTACCCATATGTATGATATGATCATCACCTCAGATTTTTCACTTATAATCCTGAAATATCTCACAAAATATTTGTAGATTTTTTCTCATTGGTAACTCTGAACTTCAATTCATACTCTCTAGGACCTGGTTTAAAAACCAGCATACCTCAGACTAGAAGCAGTATAAATTCTTTAGTGGTAACAGGAGGGAAGGGGAGGAGAAAGGAAAGAAAAGGGAATGGGTGGGAAAGGGAAAGGGAAAGGGAAAGGGAAAGGGAAAGGAAAAGGGAAAGGGAAAGGAAAAGGAAAAAGGAAAAGGAAAAGGAAAAGGAAAAGGAAAAGGAAAAGGGAAGATGACTGATGAAAATATTATTTTGAGGCATACACACAATTACAGATTCATTATTCAAAGTGGTGTTTGAATAGCAGAGGAAGGGAAGAAAAACAGTATTGAACAGCTACTCTACTTAGTGAGCCTACTGTATCCTATGTATGGTATCAGACAGATTTTCTGTAGACAAATATACTCTATAGCCATATAATTAAAACCTATTTTATATTGTACAACATATATAAAAGACCACATTAAGTTTGCACAAGAAAACTTAATCCTCACATGTTCTAGAGCATGAAATCAGCTTTAACAATATTCTTTATATATTTTATGTGTGCAGAAGACATGAAAAACATGTTACATTTTATTTCATTTAAACTTGAGTTCACTCCAAGTAGAATTCTATGCATGAAGCTTCCCGTTATGCTATTTAAAATAGAAGGTTTTCATGAAATATTTGGTTTGAATGTCAGTGAAATACATTTTTAAATCACCTACTATTCTCCAGGCAAATAGTTTTTTTACAAGCAAACAAAAGAAACTGAGCTCCTTCTTGAAAATTTTCAGCATCGGTTATTTTCCTCTTGGAAGACAGTCCCAAACCTTTGCTATTTAGATCACAGAAACTGTCTCTAATTTTTCAGAATTAGTTTTCTTTCACCCATCTGTTGTGATGCTGACCATCTTTTTGTTCAATTAATTTTTTCTCTTTCTCAGGCTGAATTCCAGTCTGTATGTATATGTATAGCAACTTTATTCTTCTGTACCTTCATTTAGATACTTTCAATACACCAAGTTCCTTTAGACCTATCATAAAACCTATCATAAAAGCCTCTCCACACTGTAATCCTTGTCCCTCATATCCACTGTTTGACCATTTCCCTGTCTGAATAAAGATATTTCAAACCTAGGTCTTGATTAAATACAAGAGTAAATACAAATGGTGTAGTTCTTCTTCCTAGTGGCACAGCTTCAATGAGAGAGAGAGATGATGTCCTCCCCCAGAACAAAAGGTTTTATACTTACTGTGGAAGCCAATGTCTTGAGTCTGCAGGTTTCTCTTGGTCCAAGTGGTTTGTCCTTACAACAAATCCCCTTCTCTCCTCCCCGACAGTTTTTTCAATGAAGACCTACACAAAAGAATAAACAGCTTTAAAAGAAGGTGACTACTACAGTGCTTCATCTGTGTCCCAGGTCCAATGCTATTTGTATGAGATAGACTTGCTTTAAAATCATGGACCAGATCAGGCCCATTAATGGTCTGAGAAACAAAAAAATAAAAATACTAAGTAGCAAACAGAAGTTCCGAGAGTGCTTGTTTCTTCATATGCTCAGGAGCAGGACTGTGAGCATCCAGAGAACATTGCCATCAAAAGAGGGGTGCTCAATGAACAGAGACTGAATCTGATCATTTCTGAAATGCAGTTTTGGCACTTCAATTCTGCCTGATCTGAGTGGCTGAGTTTCATGTTAATTGAAGCTGAATTCTGTATTTTTTCATGTTGCATTTCAAAGACCTGGATGTAGAATTTGGGCTCTTAAAACACAGTACATTATGAGCATTTCAGCCTTGGGTAATTATTTAAACTATGGGATAACTCTCATTTTTTACAGAATGTTATAAACTAGACTTTGCACTATTTTCAGGGGAATTCATTACCTGCCAAGCTACAATCTTTTCTAAGCATCTGAAGTGGGTGGGGTGTTTTGTCGATTTTTTTTGTTTGGTTGGTTTTTTTGTGTTTTGGTTGGTTGGTCTTCTTTGTTTGTTTCTTTTTGGATTGGACAAACACAGATATTAATCTATTGGCAAGATAATCTGTTATGAGAAAGACTCTAAAACTTGATTTGCTTTTTACAAACCTAAGTGATTGAAAAACCAAATGACAGTTCTGGAACCAGGAGTGCTATCAGGTGGAAAGAATTATCCGATTCTATCTTCCATAGGTTATTGACTAGAAAGTATCTAAACTATCTGGTCTGAACTCACTGATAAAGAGAAAACCACATAGTAACAGCAAAAACATTACATATCACCTTTAGGGTCATTATAAACATAGAGCTGTATACAGACAGCGACACAATTAGTTTTGTAACATCCTGCCCAAACACTTCAAAGATGAGTTTGAGTCACCATATTCTCCAGTTCACAAAGAAGAGAAAAAATTACTTTTAAGACCTCTACCGAAATACTCTGCATAAAGGAATGTGGGCACAATTACCTTTTATGGACCAACTGCTTTCATTCTCTTCAATGATGCAAAAGCAACTGCAAAATCACTCTGACTAACTTGTTAGCCATCTTTACTGCTCTGCTGTGACACTAAGGTGCTGTAAAGCAGCTGGAATTTACTGAACATGAATAGGGTTTTGTATTTCCAGGAGTCACATCCAAGTTAATCAGTAACAGGTGATGTCTTTACTAAAAAAAAAAAAAAAAAAAAGACACAAAAAAAAAAGCAAACGCAAAATACAAATTGATGATATTCTAACTAGCTGTAACAAGATCACTCTCCTAAAAAGTTATGTTTTAGGTTTAAACAAACAAAGAAAACCAGAAAAAAAAAAAAGAGGAGTAGCAAGAGCGTTTTGTGTAATTCTGACCCCTCTAGTAATGTAAAACATGTCCATCCACGACAATGATCAGGTCTAACAAATAGGTAACTATCAGAAAAACTGCAGTATTACATGCTCATTTGAAAAAAAAAAAAAAAAAAGTAATGTGCAGAAATGTGTGATCTTGGAAAAATGTAATTATATGAATCCTTGGTTTGGATTATTAATTCCTTGGTGTGAAAGACTTGATATCAAATGATATTTATTTTCCTTTTGGCTGTTTCAGCAATTTACAGAGAGTGCTTATAGAAACTGAGGGTTAAAAACCTTGCATTATCCTACCCACAGACAAATTCTTCATGGATTTTCTGATGATAAGAAATCATTTGGTTACTCATTCTCTTTTCATGTATATGCATTTCTTCTGGTGCATGTATAAGAAAATCAAATAAATAATGGATTCATTAGCAGAGTTTTGACCCAGACCTAAACATCACAATTTAATGTATTTTTTGTAGTCTAAATTAGGACCCTGCTATGGGATATGGCTTCCTGTGTATTAGACACTATGGAAGTAGGCAAGAAAGGGAAAGGGAAGCTGTATATCAGCTGTATATTGGTGTGATAAAATTTTGTATCAGCAAGACAGAGAAGAAGCCACTAAACAGTGAAGCACTTTTACAGATATACTCAAAACAGTGCACAGGATAAACAGCCTGTGTGTTTGGTGTCACTTGTTGCCATAAACTTGCATATCCTTTATTGATTCACATAGGAAGCATGGCTGCCTGAGAGTCTGAAAAAGAAGGTTGATTCGTCTGGAGCTCCCCAAGCCTCTTCATATCATCAAGTTACTAGAAAAAATGTTTGACTGATGAAGGACCTTCACTTTCCAGGTGGACCTCATTGAATATTCATGCTGAAAAATGGTGCAAAGTAGAGTCCCTAAATATCCTCAACGTGTAAGAAAATTAAAGAAAGACAGAATTATACATTTTCTTGGTGTCAACTCTATCAGAGTAGATAATTTTAACTAGACTAGTAAGGTTTTCTTCCATTAGTCCCTTAGCAAATTACATTGAAGACAGAGATGCCAATCGGTAAGAACATCCATGCAGTACATCACAGATGATGATGTATCAGCTGTCTGCAGTAAGAAGTAATCATTGCACTGTGATTAGAAAACAGAATAACGACCCTGTTCATAATGGTGCCTCAGTCATAAGGGATGACAACCATTAGTTTCTGTGGTGCTACAGGACATTTGGCAGTAATGACTGCACAGAACATCAGTAAGAGATCAGCTGCATGAATGAGTGGTTGTGTCAGTGCTTGATTTATTCTTTTTTAAACACTCTTACATGGCAGCCCAGGAATGCCTGAAGAAACAAGTGTCAGGAGGAAGGGGTGGTAGATAAGGAGCCCAGAAACAATGAACAGTCTTGAAGAGATTCATCAAGCTAGATATGCAAACATCTCAAAGATGCAGAGGTCACTGAAGTGCAGAAGCCTAGGAAGAAGTGCACTAACAGCTTAAGGGGGAGTCACTGTGTTTCTTGAAGCCAATCAAAATTATTGCCAAACATCTGGCAGCTGATGGCAGCTTAAACTTCACCCAGTAGCCATGTCCATGAAATTAGCTCAAAAAAGAATAACTTGGAAAAAGAGGAAATAAAAAATTAAACAGATAAACGAAGTCTGCAAGGCTCAGGACTCAGAAGCATACTGGTTCCTCCTGATTGAAATATTTTCTTACAGTGTATATACCGTGTATTTAAACTGTGACCCTGGCCTGGAGATATTGTTTGTTTCCCAGACCCTACTGGACTGCAGAGACATGACATTTTCACCCCTGGGGCGAGTAAAGCAGCTGAGCTTGTTTCTTCCTTCTTTTATTTTGTTTTTCATTTGCATTTCACATAATAAAAAATGCAAAGTGCTCCCTTTCCAGAATACTATGGCTCTTATTAAGCTCAGCCTATCTCGGTTTTTTGAGATTGACTGACTGCTTTTAAACTTCTGTATCTGTGTGGTAGTTTTTGCCTTTGTTAGAACTTTTTTTTCCTTCTTTTATTTTTCATTTTAATTTCCAAAGCACCCCCTTATTATGATCCAACAAAGTCTAGTATTTCTGGTTAAAAGTATTTTATGACCAGACCCATTGCTGGCTGGTGATATACTTCAGGTGTCTCTTCTGTAAATGAGTGGGACAGTTGAAAAGATAAACAGAGCAATTTGATAGAGATCTGTTATAATTTGACTGGTATTCTGAGGAGTGCAAGCAAAACTGCTGGCCTCAAAGTACAAAATGACAATATATCACACCAAAAACAAAACAAAAACCTGCAACCTATTAAATATAATTATTAGTTTCTCTAATAAGTCTAAATGGACAAGTCAGGTTTTCACTAGTTTTGTGACTGAGGATTATTTATTTTCTTATAATTATCTGAAGGCTCTATCTAAAGTGAATTGTTTTTGGAGTAATTGTTCTGGGGGAAAAAATATCACTGTTAGAATGGGGAGAAGCTTCTTACATAGCTTTTGCACTGGTCCTGTCATTTATCATTAGTACAGTCCCTAAGTTCACTTAATTCACAACCTTTGCTACTTAAGCTGTACATGAGGTCCTGGAGATTTGCTGATCAGGAGAAACCTCACTAGTATTAAACATATCTGTTCAGAGAGGTTTAAATAAGACATAATGTTCATGTAAAAAGAATGCTGAGGGTCTGACAAATCCAAAGCGTGCAAATACTACTTAATTTTTAATCACTGATTGCTAAATTTCATTTATGACTGAGTGGCCATTGATTTAATTGCAATATTATAAGTGGTCCTTGTTCAGAAAAGGCACTGGGATATGCCCTGAAGAATGTGTTGCTAAACATAAGATTAGCTAGCCTGTGAAGCCTCAGCAGAAAAGCCATTAATTTGTGAAAATGGGGCTCGGATTGCAATTATTTTCAGTCTTTCTTGATAAAGGTGACTTCCCTGAGACTCCTCTATCTTCATAATGTGCCTCAATCCAGTCATTATAATAATGCATTTTCAAATTGAAAGGATGTTGAATTCTCAACTGAGCTCCTGCATTTGTAATCAAATATATTATTATCACTGACTTAAGAGCATTTTGCTTGGATGCTGTGTAGATGCACAATCAGAAGGGAAATTCTGTGTGTTATAAGTTTAGGAAAAAAATATCTGTTCTTTTGTGTTCAGGATATAATGTAGTGTGTCTGTGTAGACATATGAAAATGAAAATCTTCTGAATCTCCTTAAAGGAGAAAAGGGTAAGTCTTGTAAAGAGCATTATAATGCAATCTCTAGCTGTTTTCCTGTTGAAATATATGAATTTAAAATAGTGTAAATTATATTGTTAAATATACATTTGAAGACTATTTGAAGACACTGTTTTGGCTGCAACAAACTTGCTAATCTAGTTTTAAAAACCACAACACCATATTTCTAGCTTCAGAAGATAGTTGACATTGCTCAGGCAAAATAAATTCAGCTACAGATAGATTTTTCAATAACCTTCTTTCATCTTAGTCTAAGAGCATTCAAAACCTACTAAGCCCAGTTCACACTGGAAAAAAAAAAGAGGAATGAATTTTCTTCCTGCAACACAAAAAGAAATTTTTTTGAAGCATGTATACAGAGAAATGGCCATTTCAGGGGTGCTTAACAGGATTTCAGTTGAATAACAGACAACATGGGGAGCACATGGCTGGCTACATTACAAAAATTACAAAAAGGAGTAATTACAAAATTACAAAAAGGAGTAATTTTATCTGCAATTATAAGTCAAAAACAAGACTATGCTTTGCAATCCATTCTTCATTTTTTTTATCCCCACTAATGTGCCCCACATATTTCTTACTCCTGAGGAGAAATGCAAGCTTTACCCTCCATTGCCATCTGTAGCCTTGAAACGAAATGAGGGGAGGTAGGGAGGTGGATGGTAGCAATTCTGGTTGGTTGGTTCACAATCTCTACTACATGAGATTTTGTGTCAGACATTACAGTTAACTCTTGCAATATCACCTTCCATAGCCTTGTCTACTTTTCTATTTTTATAATGCTCTCCACATTTCCTCACCAGCATCACAACTGAATACAGAGAAGTGAAATTACAGCTCCAAGGTTTGCTAAGAAAAGGTAAGAAACTAGTTTAACATTGTGAAACAAAACTTTCTCCATATCACACAAAGCTATGGATAATAGTTATTTACTGGAAGAGTAATGGACATGTTGTACCTTTTTATTATAGCTAAAAATAAAATTGCAGAACCTATGATAAAAAGAGAAAGAAATTCTATGACAAATATTTAAGTTAATCCATAAAATGCTTACTTGTTGAATCAGTTTGTCACTGTTAGTAGATACTGAATATTAATTCAGGGATTAATCAAAGAGGAGAAAAACCATAGAGTTTTCAGTCAGATATTTATACGACTGACATGTTGGTCATTCAGACTGAACCATTTCTGTAAGATTGGTTGTAAATGGCTTCCAAAAATTACACCAGATTGTCAAATACTGATAATTGGGTTTAGGCATCCTGTATTTTAAAACAACCTGAATATAAATTCTCCATTGAAACAAAGAATCAAGGCAGGGTAGAGGGAAGATGCTCAGGGCAAGATAGCAGACATTTGAACAGGAAAATGGTAGGGAAAAAAACACTGCAGTGTCTTGGCAACACGCCTAGTTATAAGCCTAAACGAACATTCATTCAAAATGTCATGGTTATTAAGACAATAATAAAGCAGTTTAACTGATGTGAATAAGTGGGAAACAAGATCATTGCCACTAAGTATTTTGCTTGCAACTCTATCTGTCCCATCATGTCAAAAGGATTATATGCAAAACTTATGACTGCCTTTCTTTCTAAAATATTCAGTCCTACTGCCATTAATACGCAGAGAGCTCCTCATAATAACTTCTTAACACCGGTGTGAGTGGTGAAGGATTACATTGGGCATCAGCTCCATCCTATCTAAATACATGGTTAGGTTCTTCTAGGAACCCATCATCTGCTGCTCTTGTTACAATTGAAATAAGATCCCATTTCATAATACTGTACCACCAGAATCAAGAAATAAAACATGCAAATAAAACATCCTTAGAGTTATTCTGAGAAACCCAGTTCCACTGCTGTCTACTGAATAGCAATGGACAAACACTTCAGAAAAAGAGTGGTCATTTTAGGCTGGAAGATGATGCTTGCAGAAGAACCAGTGTTGATTTGGTCATACCTTACTTTAGAGTGAAAGTCAATCCAGACCAAACAGACCTAGGTGTGCTTCCTGACTGAAAGTCCAACAGTCCAAAGACATATCCACAACACCTGCATCATTTGATGCACAGCCAAAATTAATTGCATCACAACTGCTTGCCACCCAGCATTTCTGATCCCAGAATCACAGGGATGGTGGAAAAGGTCTTTGCTAAAAGTGGAAAGGGGGAAACTTAAGCATTGTTTAAAGGCCTTATGAGGCTCATTTAGTGTTAAGGACGGATTTGAAGAACTCTCCCCTAGACTTATGTTCTTAACTAAGAAAATTAAGCTGAATTTCAATGAAAAAAAGCAAATGAGAAGAATAGTTGGAAGGTTGAAAACCCAAATGTTCAGAATAATTTTTACTCTGATGATATTTGAAACAGTATATATATATGTATATATATGATATTGAAAATTTATTCAAGAATCAAGAAAACATGTTCATTGATTGAGTTTCTGAAAAACATACATGTTACAGCGGGGATTACTGTAACACGCATATATCAAACCAGGAGTCCCGAGGAAAAGAAGTATATATGGACAGATTCGTGGTAGATGTTTCAGAGAGGTTTATTTCTCCAGCCGCATGGCCGGGGCTCAGCTCAGGAACTCTGCAGTCACGGGGCCCAAGGGTCCTTGGCCACCCCGGGGAACACAAACCAACCAATGGGGAATGAGACTGACCAGGGGCAGGGAAACCCCGTGCCTCCCCCGCAGGGCCCCTCTCCCAGGGCTCCATGGCAGGGGAGGGACCCCAACACATACATATATGAGAGATTCATTTGGACTAATCAAATAATAAATCCTCAAGTTTCACACATTACTAGGAATAAAACAAATTCCCCCAACCTCTACAGAGTATGATCCAAATATGGTCCACTATGGTCCAAATATGGTCCACTAAAATTCATCTAATATGTCTTCTCCTCCTTCTCCTTCTCCTTCTCCTTCTCCTTCTCCTTCTCCTTCTCCTTCTCCTCTACTTGCTCTTTCTTCTCCTTCACTACGACTGTCATTATCATCATTGAACAACTAATAATATCTGTATATAGGGAGGGATTGTAAAATCTGAAAGCTAAGAGAATTAATGTGTACTTGTTTATGGTGACATAATTTGTTGCATTATTCTTCCAATTTTTGCTAACACAGAAAACATTTAAGAGTGCATACTCACTGAGATTGTTTTTCTCTAAACTATGCTACTCAATAATGGATTGAATAGCAAAGAAATAGAGAACAGGCAATGGATAGGACTTTGAAACTGATGTTCTAAGCCTCTAGATTTTCAGACCCAAATTTTCATACATTATCTTCCATCAGTACTGAGGCAGAAAAATGGAGCTGGCTAAGGACTGAGCACTGTTACAAAGAAACATCCTAGACTGCCTGCTAGCAAGTGACTTACTTCCCGAAATGCGGGGTGACTAGAAAGTAAGGTCAAAAAGTCAATGAAAACTACTGAGAGCTCTCACTGAACACAGTAAAATACAAAGAAATATGTCACTTTGTCTGGACACTAAATATAAAAAATAAACTTAATTTTACACTATATTTTTTAAATGTAAACATTGGTATGAATCTTTTTCTTCCTTCTAGCCTGATATTTTGTATATTTCTGGCTAAACCCCTTTGCAAGACTTTTGCTCCTATCAAGATGTAGATGTCTTCACTAGTGCAGACAGAATTGTGATGATAGCACTCTGCAGTGCTGCAGACAGCCAATCTGTATAATCTCTGCTTTAACATGGTTTAGCTCAGGCAGCTTTTCCTAATCCACGTTCTGAGTCTGGCTAAATATTGGAACAAGAGAAATGTTATATTGTTTGAGTTTGGAAAGACAGATGGAGCTTTTGCATTTGTTGCATATTGAAATCTAGCACAGAACTATATCTTCTGGTAGCTGTAAGGTATCTGCTGAATAAGTTGAAGGGGGAAAAACAGGCGTGGAGCAGAACTTTTAAATCACTTCAGTTTTGTGCTTCCTGTAACGGCTCATGTTCCTTATCTACTAGGGCAAGAGCATTAAAAACCTCTAACAGACTCAGTCTAGTCAAGAAGACACTTTAAGTTTGAAAGAACATGGAAAATCATTTTCATATCAGATTGTGAAATAGCTAATACATCAGCATAGCCTGAAAAGAATAAAAGAAAAAAATGCCTTCACACTTCTTGTTTCTTATTCAGGGCATGTTTGATAGAGGAAATCTGGCTTTTTTTCTGTGTTTCAAATGTATTTCCTCACCATCTTGAGCTACTATAGTCACCAAAGATATAGCTACACCTATATGTTTGATTCCACTGTTTACAGTTTGTGTGTTACCCCTTTTCACGTTAAGTCTTGTGAAACTAGTGATTCCTATATCGGAAGAAATGTACAACAGGGACTCAATTCTAAAGACTTAGGCATGCAGGCAAAGATGATGTTATCCCATGGATATTTAACCTAATGTTTCTGGTAGTTTCTCCATTTTCTTCTTCCCCATCCCCTTGCCTGTCCATAGAAAATCTGATTGAACAGTACACCAAAGGGTCCATTATATCACCTGTACCCTAAGGCAAAACTAATCATGCCAAGGTCATTTCTGATAAATCTGGATGTTGTGTGGTCTTTGAAACTTCTCATAAAGACACTGTAATCTTTAAATAGTCTTTTTGATCTCTAAATAATCTCTGACATATTCCTGCATATCTAACATAATATCTAACATTCTCTTGCTGCAATTACTTTTGTCCCAAAGATTTTGAGAAATGATTACTGTCCTTGGCTTTAAAAAAAACTTTAATTAACAGACTACCATCATATCTCCTTTGGATTATTTCCTCCAGTTCTTTCCCCTTTGTTCTTTACAATTTTCCCTGCCAGCCCCATTCTCTAGACTTCTGACAACACGGTTATACTGACTTCCACTGAGATATATCCATTTCATTATTTCCCAAAACGTGATGACCAGAATGGGGTCAAATACTCATTGAGTATTACAATATTTGATAATGTAGAAGTCCTTCAACTGACAAACAATACTCTTATTAATTCTCCCTAGTATAATCTCTTTTTTTGATGACAGAATTTGACAGCAGCTTGTGACTCATGAAAGCACTGGATGCAGCTGATTATTCCTTTCTAAGTTTCGAATTGAATTTAACACCAAAAACATTTTAATTGTTCAGTGTGTTAGGTATCAGCCTGCTTCTATAGAAGAAGTGAATTTCCTAAGATCATGCTCCAGGTAAGTATGAGCTCACAAGTCCCTAACTTAATTTACTGGCCATCATGAAGCAACTTTCATAGAAGGATAAAAATATGAAAGATGTTTATGTTCTTGCAAGTGTGACTCAAGTATATATCTAAGAAGAAAGAGAAGGTAGAGATATTATAGTTGCTGAAAATGCTTTGCTGTGATCTCTCATTAGACATCAGTGAATCTGCAAGCACCAGATATGATCACCCGTTCATTCAAAATATCTCAATGTTTTGAATACACAGAAAAAAGTACAGGAAAAAATCAGATTTGGTTAGTTCTGGTGCTCACTGATTTAATATATACTTGCAATATTATGATTTTTATACTTCTGGTTTACTTATGTTGAGCTTTGTTGACACTGACATGAACTGTTGTCCAAGATATGATTTCTAAATTTGTCTGGGTGGAGATAGTTTTCTTCCTTTTGCTCTTATCCTGAGCCCCCCTCACCCTGTCCCACTGAGAGTTTAGGTGCCAGACAGACTTCTTCCACAGCACTACAATATTTGTGAATCTTAAATGCTGTTTGGACAACTTGAATGTTGATATCTCTGGAAAAATTAATTAATTTTTAATACCTGTTATAATGCAAGTATTTCTGTCACCAACCACATTCCTGTAACTTACATGAATTTGAATTTTATTCATGCGTTATCTTCTGCCATTGTGGATTTACTCCAAGGGCTATTTAAGGTCTCCTTTTTAGACCTATTTTACGAAGTTTACTCTGCTTTGGAAAGTTCTGTGGAATTCTATGCCATGTATAAGGGAACTATAAAAATTTAATCCACAGGTAATGGGAAATCAATGTTGGTATCATTAAGCTGAACTTGTAAACACAGAACTTTAATATGGATGTGAAATATATTGAGAGCTGAAAACATACAGGTAAATAAGGACATAAATACTTAGAGCTGGCTGTGGCACGTATGGTATTTTGTTAAGAAAGAAGGAATATAAATGCTAAACTTTGAACTGTTGCTTGATTCCCTTCTTTAAATAAACAAAATCCCCAGCAAGTTAAGAACACCATTATCCAGAATGATGGAAATTAATAAATAGAAACTGAATATCTCACAAATATTCAACTCTCATTAATCAAACAGTTTCCCACACTTTATAATTGGATTTTGTTATGAGCTTACTCTTTAAAATATAGAACCCCGTTCCAAAAGAAGTACTAATGCCTAGATAATTCCTGATGTGAATTAACAAAAAGTAGACGATTTCTGCTGAGTAATTATTGGAATTAGTCTTTTCTAAGGCTAAAACTGCATTACACAGAAAGTAACAATATATTGCAAATATACAGTAGAAATATCAACTGCTGGGAGACAAGATCTTTCTGGGTCAGGAATAATGTCCTTGCAAAGACAGAAGAGGGTAAAGCAATGGTACTGAAATTATTTGTTGGTTAATTTTTCCTTACATTATTAAAAAAAATGACCCTATGCAACAAAATGCTACTGATATCGAATTAAATAGAAGTGTGAGGTCAAAAAATATTGGGAGATATTTGATTATTTAACAATTGTATTTTCCTTCCCAGTATTATCCAAATGAACACAGTGATTGTGAAAGAACATTGAGTCCCAATGACTAAGGGCTGTATACATTAAAGTAATATTAGTACAAGGACCAGTTGAAACTTTTATAAAAACTGCTTCACTGTACATCTGAATATGAAAAGAAGTTGTTTCTTCTGTAACTTGTGTTCACTGATATACTTTTAATAACTTTCTTTGCTTTTTAAATTTTTTTAAAATTCCCTATTAAAATACAGCTGTTCAGGTTTTATGACAAAAAAGTCAACATGTCTCTCAACAATGAATTTAAAATATGTCACTAGTAGTTAACTCAGAGTGCTGGTGTGTCAGCTAACATCAAATTTAGTGCCATTCACAATAAGATTTTTATAGGCCTTTAGCAACACTGGTTTTTTTCCCATTTAAGTACATTTTGAATTTAACTCTGATCCATTTTCTTCATGCTTTCCGCTCACTGAAATACTTTGCAAATCTGTTTTTCTTGTAAAGCACTGTTATTTCCCTGGTTTCCTCTAGAACACAGTGGAGAGAAATAGCTCTGATACATGGCACTCTGTAATACATAGTCTATTCAGCTACAGAAAGTCTGTTCCATTTGGCAATTATTCCTTAGAAGCTGCATCTTAATAAGAACTTAACTATAAGAAAATAAGTGGCGTGTAATTGTTAGATACCTTCATTCTTCATTCACCTACTCTGAAGCCTAATGTGCATGGAATCCTAGACAGGGATGGTGCTAACCTCAGAGACCCCCAACACTTCCCCATTTACTCAGGAGTCAGACACTGTTCTTTAGCAATCATATTTTAAACTATTCCTTGTCACATGACAGCATCCAAAATAGGCATCATCGAATCCCAGAAAAAGCAATAAACTTGGTCCAGTTTTCCCCATCCATGTGGAATTCCTAGTGCTTTGTGCTGTTAAGACATGTGAATCCAGTAGAAACATTGGTATTATGCATTTAAATAGATAGAAGCATTCTGAATCTAGTCTTTTCCACAAAGTTACACAACTTCAGAAAGGAAGTGTCTTTTGCCCAGCTTAATAACCATGCTGTTTGCCTCTTTTCTAACATAACTTTAAAGTCTTGTTGCTGAAGCATAAAAAGAAATAAGAATTTCTGCAAGTACTTAGGCTTAAAGGCATGATTGCTTTTTTAACAAGTGTGCTTTAGTGAGTTTGGGAATCCATGCAAGTATATGGGAAAGCTTCCACACTTGTAAGCAGTATTTTGTACATCAGCACTATGAGCTTAAACTGGTGCCAAATGTAGTACAGTGTAGCGCAGTCTAGTCTAGCCTACTACAGCCATAGAATCAAATGTTCATTCTCTAGTAAAATATTAAACCTAAAAAAACAAAGCAAGCATATACTGGCAACTTCTGCACTGTTGGTACAGGCAGCAGATGCTATTTTTTTCCGATGCCCAAGGCAAATTAAGTGTACAGTGATGGGCTCTCACCTATTTAGCTACAGGGGTCCAACAGCTGTACTCACTGATCTAGCTAATAAAGGAAATGAGGAAGAAGAAAAATTATGGTCTCAACTATATCTGGATTGCTCACTGAAATATGCAGATAAATATTGTTGAAATAACTTTTGGTCACTGCAGTTACATAATTTTGAGACATTGGATTATTTATAATTTATTTTTAAAATATTATTTTTTATAAAATACTTTATATGGATTCCAGAATTTTACCATGTGAAGCAAAATAATCAGACTAAACTGTATTTTCAGGGGAGCTTTGAATGGCACAAAAATTGGGGTGACACAGAAAGGTAAACACACAGAAAATAAGTCCAAACAGGTATGCTCCAGACATGTGCAAAGATGGTTTCCCTTCCAAAAAGAAGTTAGTATCTTCTGCTTCTCTGCCAGTGCTCACTAACAGATTTAAATTATAATTGAATACTTACTTTTATAACACCTGGCAGAGGTCAGGTAATTAAAGTATTTTTTCAGGAAGAAATTAAATAAATTTTAAGTTAAATTAGAGGCTTATCTAAAAGTAGCTGGCAAAAAATGCTAAATATCACATAAGTAAAAATTCTCTTTTGGAAAAATTGGGAGCAGAAGAGTTTAAGATTCTAAGAATTAGCTCCTCTCTTAATTGATACATTCTTTCTTTTTTGTTTTTAATTTCAGTTGAAGAATCTAGTATGGCACCCTCAAAAAAACAAAAAAGATGAGCAAATAGATGCCTAATGTAAAAAAGCTGTTTCAAATCTGTCTGTAGTTGGCTGAAAAGAATATTTTCCAGAGTAAATCATCCTATCCTAAGAGACAAATAGGTGCTGCCTCTTCCAAGGCAACTCATACCTGACACTGACCAGGGCACTTGAACTGAAAGGTAAACTGAGCGTCTAACTATTAGGTATTTGAAGGTGGTCAAAATATATCCCACTCTGAAGTTCTATGGAAAAAGTTTTCTTTACAAATCTGGAGAGTAACTAGCTGCTGACAAAGTTTCTAACTCAGGTTTTCCATCAAGCACTTCTGATAAGCAATCCATATTCAGGTGCATGAGTGATCCTTTAGAGCTGCTCATTTTCTTTCCTGTTAACTAATGGAAGTATCTTGACAATAAGCTTAAAGTAAATGCCACCTTTTGGTGACTAGATGGGGGTGAAAGGAATTCAATTTTAAGTGCTATTAGGACATAAATCCTTTAAAACTCATGGCTGTGTAATTGTCAGAGGGGCTAAATTTCATAATATTCTTTTTTTTTTTTTTTTTTTTTTTAGTATCAATACCACTCTTTGCATTGTTTCTTTGTTATTTAACATAATGGGAGCCAGATGCTGTCTGAAGGCATCACTGTTTTTGGTCTTCTTCTAAAAGTAAAGTGCCTTCTTGTTACTGGTCAGTGTGTGCAGAGAGGACAGAGCTGACAGAGTACTAGAGAAACCCTATTACCTTGTAGTGAAAAATGCTGTGGCAATACTTGCCTTATTACGAAAAATAGCTTATTATATGCCTATTGGGAATATGGTATGAAGATAAATGTGCTGAGGATAAAAGTTAGAATACATTAGATAAGAGTGCTTTTATGATGAGGAATATGGCATCTTCTCTACACGTAAGTGAATTTTGCAAAATTTAACCTTGAAGTTTAAGGGTGATAACTACAGAAAAGATGTAAGGGTAACTAAGGGTAACACACATTCAATAAAGCAAGAAGACAAAATATATGTTGTTATATCAACTCTCAACATGCATGTTTTTTCCATTTACATCATTGGCAATTTCACATGTTTTGTATAGACAGAAAAGTTTAAGGTAAGCAATCCCCTAAAAGCAAAGCAATTAAAAGTTTTACTTGAAATAAAAATTCCATCTTTGGCACACTGCATTGTGTATAGGTTTAACAGCACAGATGGTATACTACTTTATATCCTTCTTTTTTGTTGTTATCTACAATAGTTAATTGAAATATGTTCTTCGTTTGCTTTAATAGAGGGGGGGAAGAATTCATGTGTGTTTGTCTCTTTAATGAAATAAACTATTTTCAGTACAGGATTCATAGAAAATGTTTTTGGTAATTGTAAAAGACAGCTGTCATGATCATGCTGAAGCTATGATTCAGAGACACTAGGTAAGACATTTATGTCAATTAGATTGTATGTATTGTCTTGGCACATTATATTCATGGTGTTGTTTAAAGTCTATTATTTCACAGCTCATTGGTTTGCCAAAAAGAAAAAAACCCGCAAAATATTTTCCACTTTTGAAAAGAACTTAAACTCCAAAAGTATTGGTTATTCAAACAATAACTCTTAGCAATTGAAGCAAGGACAGATTTTATCTTTGAAATATCTCTATCCTTTTTTTGGGTCTCGTTGTGATGGAATTTGGTATGTGTTATGTTATAGTTTCACACCAGTGAAACAAGAAATTTTCTTACAAATCTTGCTTACTCGCTGGCCTTGCTCTGATCGTGGGTCAAAGAAGTCAGATCTTGCTATATTTTTGTGTAATAACAGAATTGATGCCTTATAAGTATGTAAGACCTCTTGAAACATTTGAAGACAGTTTTATCCTCCCACTAAATAATAAAAATTCTTATTAACCATAAATTATTAATATAGACAGATTCTCATATTATTTCCTTCCTTCTCAAACTGAATTTTGAATATTACAAAAATTTTGCTTCAGGGATTTTCAGGGAGGTCATGCAAGGAGTTTAATACATATATGTGATGTGAATATAATTAACTACCTCCTAAAATGGGAAAAAGAAACCCCAAGCTTCTCCAACTGAATTTCTATTGTTTTATTTCTAACTTTCTCCAGGATATTTATATTTTGCAAGATTTATGGATTTTTACTATTACGAAAATCCGCAAACATTTGGTGGTTCTTCAATGCTAACAGAGAAATCCTTATCTTCTGAACTTCTGAGCTGCGTGTCTTGCTAGAAAACGCTATTGTCGATCTTCATCAAATAAAAAATGTAAGTCAAACTTACACATGTAGTTAATCCACCACATAAAATTGCAAATGCATGAAACATTTCTGGTTTGATGTGGCACCTTTTCTGTTTTGTTTAAAATTTGCTTGAAGGCTTTCATACCTGTATTTTTATGCAAAACTATGGCTTCAGAAAAAAAAAAAAACTACAATATTGATAAATATTTGAAAGTAGTTTTCTACACTCTTACGTTTTTGGAAAGCAGTAAACATAATAAAACTGTATATTCAAGTAATATCTTAATTTTTCTGTTCCAGTTTCCATTACCTGTAAAATGAAAAAAAGCTACTATTTTTATTGTATGTTTTTCTTTCTATTCAGATGCCTCTAAAATATTTAACTTTGGCCCTGAATCTGAAAACACTTCTTCTTATGATAGTATATGCAATACAGCTCACGAGAACAAAATATGATGAAACTACAGAGTAACAGAACCTGAATCAAAGGCTCTGACAGTATTTGCTAATAAGCATGCTCCAGGTATCAGCAGAAACTCAGAGGAATTATGACTCTAATTACAATACTATGAAAGTATTTTTTCCTGTTTAACAGTTGTCCTGCAATGCTTCCATGAGTCAATTGTTAAAAATCAATGCTTATTTCCTTGTGGTGGCCTATTGTATTTTTAATTGAATCCAGATTTAAAAATAAATAACAAACACTATCTCTATTCATGTTCATGAAATAAACAATCCCAGCTATGGCATTCTTACTAGAACACTAACATTACATTTGGAATATGAGGCCATTTATTTTTGGTTCTCTGCCTAAAATATTGGGAAAATAGACATGGTTGATTTCTATTTTGCACAAGATTTATCTCTAATTTAAGACTGAATAACTTCCTTGAGGTTAGAAATGGATAACTTCAGTATAGTAAATAAAATTTGTATCATCCAAAGCTTCTTTCTCTTTCTGGAAATCCTTTGCTTTTTATCTCCTCGATATTTTAAGCAGCATGTGTTTTTATATGTTTTCATAACAGTTCCTTTAAGTTTTCTCTTAAATTGGAGCTTTTTTATTTTCCCTTAGAACTGGTAATGGTAGACATTTCATGAAAAAGGAAATTATCATAAAATTTCTGGTCCACCTTCCTATACTTAAGAGTGCCTTGTTTTCTTCTGTGTTCTAAATAAAAAAAAGTCACTAGGTCAAGACATGAACTTGTTAGTTAAATTCTGTCCTAAGGCAGATTTTTATTAGTAGAATAGGGGTCATATTAACTGTAAACATCATCATTAATCACAAAAATAATATTAAAAATTTCAGTGATGTTAATACTTCAATTTTTCTGAACTTAAATATCTATAGATTTTCAGTTTCTAATCAGAGTTTTTATTGTTAGACCAATTCTTAAGTCTTCAAAAATTAGACCAGACTGGCTTCTTAGGGTTTTTTTCTGATGAGTCTTTCATCAGGACTCTTTGTACAGCCAGGATTGAACTAGAACTCTGTAACTAGTTTAAGTCCTTTAAAAAAGAAAAAATTGTGTTGTTCAGAGTTTGCTATATGAGAGTTGAGATTTGAGTAGTAAGCTAATTCCAGTAGATAACAAATGCAGTGTGTGAAGAAACTAGCCTTAGGGATTTTCTTTATTGTGCTATTGGCATTCAAAGTCATGTAAACAATTACCTATTTCAGCTGAATATCATCTAACATATGGATCTAATAGCTTTATGCCCATTTTAAATCTAATCAGTCTTCAACTTGGCTGTCATTAGGTGTGAAAAAAAAAACAGATTTGAAGCAAAACAAAATAATTCAGGTCTGAAAGGACATTCAAGGAAAAACTTGTGGTATTTGCTAGAGAAAGACGAGTATTTTTGGCTCCATTAGCAGTGCTTCTAAAGGGCCACCACACATTCCACTTAAAAACAGAGTTTAATTGCTAAAACTAGTGTGTTTGCAAGGGTGCTGTTACCACTGAAGGATTTCACTTCAATGGAAACATACCCTGGTTTTCCTTCCCCATCCAGACTCAGTTTATATTCTGGTGCAAACCTGCCAGGTGGATGGTAGCAAATGGGTTTGAGAAGAAGTGGCCAAGATAAAATATACTGGGTTCGCAGACATATTAAAGACTTTCAGACTGATAAAAACACGTCCATTTAATTAATGAAGGCATTGTTGTCTCTGCCTGAAAGATAGACAGGCAAATTACAAATATTTGTGCTGAACCTTGCTTTTTTTTTCTATCAGGAACAAATAACTTTCTCTTTGTGATAATTTTTCTTTTTTTTTAAGAGTATGAATTTTAAATTTTATTCACTACTCTGATCACGATCAGGGAGGGTTCAGTAAAGTAGCAGAGAGAATTCTATGTAGCACTTTCTAAACTAGATAAACACTAACAACCAAGTGTTTAACAAAGCCTGCGTAATGTCCTGAGAGAAGCACAGAAGGTGTATTGTCTTTAGAAAATGAGAGGCTATATCCTGCTAGTAAGGATTAACTTTTGCAGCTGTAACCTGTGCGTAGTCTCAGTGAGGCTGCTTAATTTTAAAGGAAGTTCTATTTGTAAAGTTAAACTGTCAAGCAGAACTGTAGAGGGACTGGAATGATCCAAAACTTATGTTGCAGAAAATAAGTAAAAGTGCGTGCTGGCATATTTGTGAAATGAAAACTTTTTCTTAATCCTGAGTTTTTCATAGTAGTTCTTGGAAAATTGGTCTTTCAACTCTAAGTATTCAGAGAGTCTAATTCTGGTTCATCAGATTTATGGCAGAACTTTTGCCGGTTTGATGGTCACCAGAACCTGGTCCACAGCTACAAACAGTGGTCACATGAGGAAAATATAGTAATGGCCTTCTTTTGCCTGTTCAACTTAGCTTTGCAGAAATCTTCTAAGATGAAATAATTCTGTTCTCTTCTCTGTTGGAAAAATATTTAAGCCAATTTCTCTCACCTTCCAGAAGAATATCCCCACTCTTTCCTTAGTTTCTGAAGTAATTCGGTTCATCAAACACAAGTTTTATATGTGTAGGGGCAAAGCGGGGTAAAAGGGAAGAGGGAGATTTACTTCTGCAAACTGGTTCAAAATGTATAGAATCTGGCTTCTGGAAGATTTCATTATGCTGTCTATAGTCCTTATGGATACCATGGAAATGCCACCCATAATCATGGACACACAAACTAAAGAGATCCTGACTCATGCATTTTCCTCCATGGTAAATTTTTAATGACACTCTCTAAAGTATCTCTAAAGTTTCAAGCAATAATTTCACTGAGATACAGACGGAAATTTATTTTGTCATGCATTCAAATATACATAAATCCATTTTCTATTCCAGATTATGTGTGTATATTTATTTTCACACATATGAAGGACACCAGAATTCGATAGAAATTTTTTCAGGATCAAAACATAGTCCTACATATGACTGAAAAATGACTTGAATGCCTAAAAAGCCTTAAATGCTGGGATACCCACATGCCCCTGCAATTTCAGGGGAGTTAAAGGTTATAGGAATACCAGTGTTGCTTCTGGATGACAAAAAACCATCTTGATTCCAGAGTTACTTTGTGACAAGCCCCAAACCACTTGCACTCCTTAAAGCTGTAATTTTGCACACAGTTTTGTCTAGCCTGATCCCAAGTGCAGTGGTACATGGTCAGCAGAAGTACCAGAGACTGTTGTACCTCTAAGAAACTGATTAAAAAAATATTAAAAGGTTCTGACATAAGATTGTGAATGATGTCACATGGTTTTAAACACCCTTTTGAGTAGCATTTGTGAACTAAAAATCCAACCTCTTGCTTAAGCCAGAGAAGGGGAAAAAAAACCCAAATAAATGTTATTATAATTTTTATGTTCTAAGCATAGTGCTTATGTTTCCATTCTGCACTTTTTTGTCTTGAAACAAAAAGCAGACTTTTTAAATTAGGCATACCAAACTGTATGTAGTTTTGTGCAGAAAGAGTTTGAAGTTACATTTATAAAAAATGTCTTTAAAGATACATTTGCAGTGGGATGAGGAATTAATCAAATTTCCCAGATATCTTGGATCTTGTGAGTGGTTAGGTCACCTTTCAAGGTTATGCTTTATCTTGATTTCTGAGACTACTTACTTACCACTTCCACTCTGCAATCAATGGTACCTCTCTCGATCCATCCTCCTATCAACTGAAAAATAGCATAGTGGAAGAAGTATGCAAAGACAAATGTTGCCACAAATGCTTATCTTTATAAGAAGAATAAAAGAACTTTTATGGATTAAGCTCTGGTAAAAATAAATGCTTCAAAAATATCTTGGCTTTGCAACTAAAGCAAATAATGCTTCTTATGAATGAAGTAATGATTCTTAGTACCAGTGCAGGACAGAAAGTCCGCAGCAGTATCTGTCATTTCTAATTCAAGTTTTTTAGTCAGCTAAGCATGTAATCAGGGTGCGACAAGGTCCAGTTTCTCCCCATGGGCTTTAGGACAGGAACACTGGAAGCTCCCTGTGGCCAGCCAGGGCCCATACCACCACCCCATCCAGATGACAGGCAGCCAGGGAGCGCCAGGACAGCCCCAGACCCAGAGATTTTTCAAGTCCCTGGGTTATGGGCCAAGGATGGGGCATAATGCTGGCAACTGAAGATGCCTGATGCAGCACTGGTAATGGCCCTAGGGTCTGAAATAGGCCCTTGGACTGTGGGCCAGGGGCAGAAGAAACAGAGACACCAGGACGGTAGCTCCTAGCGCGTCCTCAGGGCCCGGACAGAGGGATAGTGATGGTCAAAGCCACAAAGCCTACTCAGAGCAAAGGGAGCATGTAGGAGAAGATAATGTTTATATGAAAGTGTGCTATTTGCAAACTTAGAAAGCTTGTTTATTTTTCCTCCAAGGCTACATTTACTGTTTACTTCTTCACAAACTACTTTGTTCCTCAAGACATTACATTTTTTTTCGTTAAACAGCTTCATTTAAAAAATATATAACACTATCTTTTGTACCACGCTGCTTAAATTATTTACTATCAGTGTAGATTATTGAAATGCAAGAAAAAGCTTATTTTCAGAGAAATGAAACAACTATTAGCAGTAAATTGGACTTCATTACATTTTCATAAGTCTTGATTTAAGATGATTATAAAATTAAAACATCGTTGTTATAAATGCAAATGTCTCCTTTCTAGTTTATTTTATTATTACTTTACTTTTACAGCCTTCAGTCTTGTAAGAAAGTTGTATGGTTAGTAAATAGTTTTTACAAAACACACGATGTTTCTTTTACATACAGTCAATAAGAATATAGGACACCTGCTGGTTCAATTATTTTATATAATTATGTTGTTGTCAGAATTTCTTTTGGCTGGATTCAGTTGTTATGCAACTTAATGTCAGAAACTGTAATGAATTCACTGTTTGATTATCACAAATGAACTAAAAAACCGCAAATGATTTAGACTTCTAAGAGTTCCATTTGGCAGCTGCTAGAAAGACATTTAAGTAGAAAATCCCCCCTTAATCTTTACTCTTTTACACATCGTCAAGAATATGACTAGTAATTTCACAACTACCAAATGAAATAGTGTCTCACTAGTGTATTTTCCTGGTGTCTTTAAAAAACCTTAAGTAAAATCAAGTTCCATTCAGTGAATTTATGTCATATTTTCTGAAATCAGCGGCCCTGTCAGTACATCAGTCTGTTGTCCTCTCTGTCATGTCATTTTGCTATCTTTGCTAAGGAGTAGCAGCAGATGTAGCATCTTTTCTAGGACTGCATGCAGACAGGTTGGCCGTTCCACTTAAAAGCTTTTAAACAGAGCACAGTACAAATGTACGCCACCCATACCTCAGCAATCTCATCTTAACCCAATTGTCAGTTCTCACAAAACCTCCATGAACATAGTTTTTTGGGGATTTCTTTAACATGGTGCAGTCAAACTTTTTTGCAAATTAGGTGAAGTAAATCACAGAGTGAAATGACACAGGCTAAGATGTTTGTGATAATACTGTGGTTTATGAACCTTGTTTCCTTAGACATCTCAGTTAAAAATCTCTTCATGTTTTTTCAAGTAAACTTATCATACAAAATAAAACTGCATTCATGACCATAAAGTGAAATAAAACCTACATTAACTGTGATACAGAAAATATTAATAGTATGTGTGTAATAGAAATTTTCTCCCTTTTTCTTTGTTTTTCTTTCTTTCTTTGCCATATTTATGCTTTTGTACATCTGTGATTAGCTAGCAAGTTAAGTTCACTTTTGTGATGTCCAGATGAATGGCATTTTATGTACACGTATTGTGTATATATATATATACAAATATATAAATACAAAAAATATATTTTATATATATATACAAATATATATATGTGTGAGTATGTGTGGTATATTTTAAATTCAGAGAGACACATGCTTCAAATACTGGATGCAAGCACGTCTTCAATGTCAACTGGTATTGCTGACAGAACACTTGTGATAACTGTTTCAAATTTCCATTTCATCTTAGCATATGCCCAATTGGGATGGAGATGCTGCAATGAGCATGAGATAAGGGAAATACTCTAGAATATTAAAAATGGGGTTTTTTATTCCTCTTGGCTCTGATACCTTCCAGGGATGGGGCACCTGCAAATTCTCTGAGATGTTCCAGTGTCTCACCACCCTAACAGCAAAGAAATTTTTCCCAATATCTACTCTAAATATACTCTCTTCCAGTTTAAATCTCTTACTCCGCATTCTATCACTATACTCCTTGATAAAATATCCTTTCTCATCTTTCCTGTAGGACTCCTTTAGGTACTGCAAAACTTCCATAAGGTCTCCCCAGAGCCTTCTCTTCTCGAGGCTGAACAACTCCAACTCTCTCAGTCTGTCTTCATTGGAGCAGGACTCTAGATTCTAATCAGGCTCATGGCCCTCCTCTGCACATGAGCAGCTCCATGTATTTCTTATTCTGGAGACCTCAGAGCTGAGCAAGTACTTGAAGAGGGGCCAAATGAGAACAGAGTGGAAGAATTACCTCCCTCAGCCTCAGGCTGTCAGTGATCCTTCTGGTGCCCATTCTAGCCCAGGAAATGGGTAGCCTTTTGGTCTGCAAGTGCACATTTTCAGGTCATGTTGAGCTTCTCATTCGCCAACACCCCCAAGTCCTTCTCCTCAGAGTTTCTCTCAATCCGTTCTCTGACCAGACTATTAGTGGATGGAATCATCCCAATCCATGTGCAGGACCTTGCACTTGTTCTTGCTGAACTTCATGAGTTTTGTGTGGGCCAATTTTCAAGCCTGCCCAGGTCTCTCTGGATGGCATCCATTCACTCCAATGTGATGACTGCACCACATAGCTTGGTGTCATCAGAAAACTTGCTGAGGGTGCACTCAATTCCACTGTCCATGTCCCCAGAAAAGATGTGAAATAATACTGGTCCCAGTGTGGACCCCTGAGGAGCACCACTCATCACTGGTCTCTGTCTGGCCATTGAGCCCTTGACAGCAACTTTTTGAGTACAACTTCCAGCCAATTCTTACTCATCCATCCATCAAATCTATGTTTCTTTATTTTAGAGATTGATGTTGTTCAGAACAGTGTCAAATGCTTTTCACAAGTACCAGTAGATGATGTTAGTCATTCTTCTCTTATTCACCAAGGCTGCAACCCCACTGTAGAAAGCCACCATATTTTTCAGGCATGATTTGCCTTTAGTGAAGCCGTATTGGCAGTCACCAGTCACCTCCTTGTTTTCCATGGGTCTTGACATCATTTCCAGGAGGATCTTCTCCATCCTCTTGCCAGGCACAGATCAATCTCTGGGTCTTCCTTACTTCCTGTATTAAAAATGGGAGCTATGTTTCCTCTTTATATGTATGTGTATGTATAGGTATATGTATATGTGTATGCATATGCATATGCATATGTATATGTATATGTATATTTTATATATATAAAGTCTTTATTCATGCACACACATGCACACTACTATAGAAAACTTATATTTATTTAAAAATTGTGTAATTATCAGTGTTAGAAAAATACTTGCTTGCCCTTGAAAGTGCTGTTACTTCAAAGCTCTGCAGTATACTAAGAAGAAAATCCTTTTTATACATATAATGGAAATTTCAAACATACAAAAAAGTTTCAAGGGAGTTGGTTAGTATATGATTTTCTTTGATGTGTTTTGGGTGGGAAGTGTTGTTTTTTTCCTTGAACCTGTGAAGAAACACTTCATGGATTTCTTCAATATCACTTTAAACACATATTTTTTTATGAAGGAAAAAACCCCCTAAGGTAATAATCCAAAAAAAAAGAAAAAAAACCAAAAAGAAAAGTGATATTTTCAATTGCTACATGAATTGTTGTATAAACATGCAAACTTTTGCCCCAGACAAGTATTATAAATTAAAGATTTCACTGCACATGGATTAATTATGCAGGTTTTCTAATTATGATAAACTTAGTTACAGAATGAAATGTCATAAAACACTCAAGGGCATTTAATCCAATCTTTATGGTGTAGAGAGAGCAATAACTGTTTATATCAAATATTGTCAGTACAAAGATAGTTAAATTTGACATATAAAATATGATGGGAGCTCAGAAATGTGACACTTCTAGATTTCTTTTAGGCTGGAAATACACTGAAATGTCCAGAGTCCCTGAGGCATATCAATAGCAAGTTTGAAACAAAAAGAAAGATTCTCACACTTTACATTACTGCAGGAGTCGAAGAGAAAATCAGAGCTTTTCTGGTATGAATTACCCCTGGTTTTCCTAATTAGGTTCATCCAGTTCTAGAAATGCCTCTTAGGAAGAGCTTTAAAGGTTTCTAATAAAGGTCATGTACTCTACATATATTTATCCATTCTTTGAACAGAATATTTACCTACTTAATATAATCTAAATGTTCCTTAATAATGCTTTATGTTTGCTTCACTAAGCCTGCTTGTTGAACCATTCCACAGCCAAAATTATTCTCTGTAGGGAAAATGTATCTTCTAATGCATTATTCTGCTCTCCCCAGCTTTGATGTCTATTCTAATATGTCCTCATTGATCAATTTAACCTCTATAAAACTTTTATCTATATATTTGCATTTTGGGGGCTTATTTTACATTTGTCATGCATGATTACCAAAGGTATTTAGTCTCTTGCTCAAGAAGATAGTACTAGGAAATTATCCACACCTCTGACAATAATATGCATTAGTTATTTGCCTACAGCATTCACTGACTAGATGATTTGAGGTGTATATATGTGAAATCTATATTCATACATGGAAGGTCTATATAGTCATGTAAACTTGGTCCTTCTAGTTACTGAAATTTAGAGATCCAGAACTAAGTTTTGAAAAGTAGTTAGTATTATCTCTTTTTTATTTACAAACCAGGTAATCAGCCTGATTTTCAAATTTTATTTAAACTAATTAACTCTCTGATTCACCAGATGTGGTAATAGAAAGTGGGATAAATATTATGTACTGTAATAACGTCAATCTTCATTTGAGGCTAAGGAATAAAACATATGAAGTACATGTTGTGACTAGCTGTACCCTAAGATGGTCATAAAGTACAAGTGACCTAAACAACTAAGATTCACTGAGAACATTTCACTGAGAAATTATCCAGTTATCTAGCAGGAATTCTTAGTTTAGGCCTTTTACCAATTGATCGTTGCAGTAGTATCATTGCAGTAGTATTCTAGCTAGACACCTGTCTTTAGTAACTGAAGAATCTTATTGGAGAAAGGGATATTGATTGAACAAGTTTTTTTTATATAATTTTTAAAAATGTATTGAGGTTTTATTGAAGACCAACAGTTTCTATGAGAGTTTAGAAATCTTGAGAGAAATAGAATAAATCATAAGATAGTTTTCTTATTATTTTCAAAAACATATAATTCAGATTTTATATGTACATCAAAAACAATGACAGTAAATGTACTTGAAAGCTGCATGGGAGGAAAAAGAAGTTTTACATTATGTATCAGTAATAAAATCATATCTGCGATGATTTTTCTAATTACCCACAATGCGGACAACATTACGAGAACAGGATCTCTACCTATGTTGACAAGATAGTCCTTATTGACATTTAAAATTGAAATAAACCAGTCATAAAGAGTTGAAAATCATAGTAGAATGCAGGTAAATCACATATTTAGAAGATAAAAAAACCCCACCAAACAACTTGTTTAAAATCAGATAGATAGATATGAATTATATAGATAAATATAGATACAGATTATATAGATATACCTAGATCTAGATAGATATAGATCTAGATAGATATAGATATAGATATAGCTGATATAGATAGATGATATAGATATAAATATAGATATAGATACAGATGTATCCATTTTGGCCTCAAAAATATAAGTCCTTCCCATACTAAAGCTAATAAGTTACATGCCTTGATTTCTCACTTGTTCTGTTTCTTTTATATATGTATCTAATTGGTATTTCTAGGAAAAAAAGACAACAATTTATGACTACTAATATGTTTTATTTAGATGAATATCATGCTATTATTAATTCAGATATTGAAAGTTAAATAATCTTAACCTGTCCAAAGCTGATATTTTATATATGCAGTACATGACTTCTCATTATAATAATTTATATCCTGCAAGAAAGCTTACTCACTGGACTATTTTGTGCTTATACACTTTCAAACTGTCACTGCTTGTAGCAATTTGGAAATAATGCAACAATTTTGTCAAAAGTTTACCGTGTTTCAATTTAATAAAACAAACTCTGTGGATCTATGTAAGAACAGCTCATGTAGCTGTTCATGTGTGCATTGCCACAATACCAAAGCCCAAAGATCAAGAATATCAAACTGAAGTTGGAAAGTGAGATAAAAATCTGCAGCCCTACAAAAGACATGCTGTTGAACAAATGAGGGTGTTAGTCAAATGAGAATTGTGTGTCTACCAGAGTATGTGATTAGAATATGCTTTTTACTTGGGTACAACAACTGAATGAGTTTCTGCTTTTAGATGCTTTCTTACTCAGCAAAATAAATAGGATACGCATGTAGTACGTATGGGGTACAATAACCATCCCCAGCAAACCTACAGTATGTTGGGTTAGTACCAAGAATCCTGCCTTGTTGGGTGTCTCAGTACACATCAGCTAATCCTGATAGTTACCTGCTCATGGGGTACTATCCCACAACGGGGGAAAAAGCCTCTCATCCAAAATCTAGAGGTGGATCTATATTATTTGAGCAAAAGCTAATTGATTCGGCTTACATTGACCGGAGGCTGAGAGAGGCACACATAACAACCACATCCTATGAATCTGAAACAATATGTTATGTAAGCACTGATGTCGTCTACTTCTAGGTGTTTGCTGTGAAACTTATGCATATTTTGTACCTGTATGTAGCAATTCACATGTATGAATTATTCTGTTGATAAGACAAAGAAGGTCTACAGTTCTCTTTGGTCATTTATGATTCTCAGTTATGTTTATCTAATACTTAAATGTGATTTTAGTGACTACCCTTTCTGTAAAGTTAAAATAGTGGGGTTTTTTTCCATTTTTAGAGTAATTACATATTTCTATCATTTTATATGTAGTGAGCTTTATTATACAAGATATTCAAGTATATTTGTCCTAAAAACAAGTGTGATCAAGAAATTAGAATGTGGTAGAATATTAACTTCAAGAGTTCCTGAATCTTCTTATAGCCAGAAGTGAAGGATCTCAGCCTTTTCATTATTCCTGAAGAACAGGTATACTCCCTAATATTCCTTTAAAGGTAAGGTGGCAGGTAGAAGGGGGAGAAGTATAATAGAAATATGCTTGTATCACCATAGAGATGGGTAGAACTGAAACATAACATCTCACACATTTGCAAAAAAAAAGTTTCCTGCCTTCTTAAGGAGCTGTCAGTACAGTCATTGAAGCAACTGATTTCTAGAAAAGTAGTATCTTGTCTGAGATTAAATTTTCTTTTTTTTCTTGCTACTAAAAAAGGTGAAAAAATATCACTTTCAGAAGAAACACAAGTCAAGCTTTACTTTCATCTGGGAGGCAAAACAGAGAACACTGCCCATCTTGAAATTCAAAATTACTCATCCTGCTAAGAAAGCACATGTCATTATATCAATCACTGTTTGTAATAATTATAGCTTTTACATTATGTTGGTTATGACACCTGAGTTTCTTGTAAAAAAAAAAAAAAGAGAAAGCTGGAAAATGTGAATTGAAGCAAGCATATTCTAAATTGTCTGAATGCGAAGTTTAAAACCATTTTTTTTTAGAAGTGATATTAAAGTGAGCTTGATCACCTCTCTAAAAATTACATCTAAGTTACTGAAAAGGTCAGATCTGGTCATATTTCAAAGATGTCTGCATTGATAACGAAAAACAAAGCATGTATTTATATTTGGTGTATTTCTCTAATAACATTTTCTGCAGCACATTACCAGCTCTTAAGCTTCTCCCATATATCTCAACTGCTTTACTAGCCTTACACTACTGGGTGAAGACTCTGCAGAAACTTGTGTCCCTCTGGCAATTCCTGTCCTAGAATCATAGACCTATTTAGGCTGAAAAAGAACTCTAAGGTCATCAAGTCCAACTGTTAATCCAGCACTGCCAAGTCCACCCTAAAACATCTCTCTAAGGGCCACATCTACATCTCTTTTAATTACCTCCAGGGGTGGTGATTCAACCCCTTCCCTGGGCAGCCTGTTTCAAAGAATGGTAATCCTTTTAGTGAAGAAATTTATCCTGATATTAAATTTAAACCTCCCCTGGCAAAACTATACTTGTTCTATCACTTTTTATGTCAAAAAAGAGACCAACACCTACCTCACTACAACCTCTTTTCAGGTAGTTGTAGGGTGGTAGATTGACAGCAGGTACGCACAAAAGTTGCTCTGTCACTCCGCAGCTGGACAGGGGAGAAAAAATATGTCAAAAGGCTTGTGGGTCAAGATAAGGATACTCATCAGTTACTGTCACGAGCAAAAAGAGTCAATGTGGGGAAATAAATTTAATTTATTGCCAATCAATTCAGAGGAGGATAATGAGATGTATACTTAAAGCTTGGCAACACCTTCTCTCCCACCCTTCTCTTCTTCCTGGGCTCAACTTCGCCCTCAGTTTTCTGTATCCTTCTCTGCCTTCAGCAGTGCAGTGGGATGGGGAATGGGGGCTGTGGTCAGTTCATCACATTTGGTCTCTGGTCCAGACCCTTCACCATCTCTGTTGCCCTTTTCTGGACTCACTCCAGCACCTCAATGTCCTTTTAGTGAGGGGCTCAAAACTGAACACTGGACTTAAGCTGTGGCCTCACCAGTGCCCAGTACAGAGGGACAATCACTGCCCTGGTCCTGCCAGATACAGTGATTTTGATACAAGCCAGGATGCCATTGGCCTTCTCTGCCACCTGGGCAAGCTCTGGCTCATGTTCAGATGCTGTTGATGAACAACCCCAGGTCTTTTTCTGCTGGGCTGCTTTCCAGCCAGTCCGCTGCAAGCCTAAAGCATTATACAGGATTGTTGTGACCCCAGGGCAGGACCTGGCACTCACTAAAATTGAGCTGCAAACAATTAATGAAAAATACAAAAAAGAGCATTCCTTAGAAATACTGGTTCAGTTGGCTGTATCATGATTTTGTCTTGTTACTATGCTACTACAGATGATAATGCAGTGAGGAGACACAAAGGCAAATATCAGAAGTCCCATACAGTTTATTTAAGCCATTTTTATTTCCAGGTATGGATTGCAATGGAAGATTTCAGATTTTAAGACAACAAACAAAAGTGACTAAAGATCTTTTGTGTAGTGCTGAAGCTACTGGTACAGTTCTAGCAGAGGAGAAAAAAAAATCTTTATGCTGTATCTGGTATATTATGAATAAAACATTAATGGAAGCCCCAGGGCTGTTTTAGTTCAGATGATACTATAATATATGACAAACTGAGCACAGCAACAAGAATTATCATAGAACATAAAAGCATGGTTTGATTTTTTAGGTCCACTCTCTATTGAACATTTCTTTCAGTGTGTTTTGTACTCTTGTGTTTGCTACTGCATGGAGAAGCACCTGCTGCTAGCAAAATGGGTCAGAAAAAATTGGTGAATTCTCCAGAGTGACATCCCATGTGTTGTTTTGAGGGGCTTTGTGAGAAGCTTCTCTACAGGACAAGAACAGAGACAACAATTAAAGGCTACTGAGACTAACAAAAGAATAAGTTGGTCAAGACTGAACCAGACCACATTTCTAAGAAATAAGCAGAGATGAAAGATCAAGCCAATGGTGACAGATAACTAGACCTAATTTCCCTGGAAGAAGATAACCCTCAGAAGATGATAGAGTTATTCATAGGTTCCATCAAACTTCAGAATCTCATATATTAACTAAGCCAGTGTATTTATGAAACTACAAAAAGACAAGTGCTGTTAGAAACTGCAGCTGAGGTTATGACCTCAGGTCAGACTTTGCTGCAACTTGGCAATGGCAGGCACATGGTCTCCTGGGGCATCAGGCTGCTGATCAATTTGTCTTGGAAAGTGGCCAGGAGTATGGTGAAGAAACCAGTGCCATACTGGCAATAAAAAAAAGGTTAACAAGGTTGCCTAACACTGAAGGAAATCTAAACGAAAACTTGAACTGAAAGAGCATTTAGAAAACTTAGAAAAATGGATTAGCTTTGGAGAAGTAAAGAACAGGAAGAGAGAAAAGCAAGTGACAATGGATAGTTAGAATGGTTTATGTATACTCTGGAAAAAAGTATCACAGTGCAAGCATGTGCAGGTATGACCTGGGCACCAGGTTTTACTATTTACAAATGCTAACCTGACTGTAAGTATGTTCTTCCTTGTGACTGAATTCTCAAGTCACTTAATGAAAGGCTTTTTGCTGAATTTGATGCACGTCATGGAACTGCAAATTTGTTATAGATTTCTTCCTTAAAGGTCAAGTTAACAAGTGTTAATTCTCATACAACTATTTTGCATATAGAACAGGAGAAAAAGAGAGGAGAAATTATATTACTACAGCACCAATGCATAAAACACTTGTTTGCATACATTTGAACCAAGATAAAAATACTGTGTTTTGATAGGTCACGTTCCTTCCAAAGTAGAGAAACACTTAAAGCAGGATAAAAGCAACTGTGGGGATTTTCAAAGTTATTCTGTACACAACTAACCCCGATCCTATTGAAAAATTACCACTGTTTCAGGAAATGCCAAATTACATCAATTCTCAGTACATTTTAGAAGAAAGAATTTAAGTCTTCTACGGTGTATCTTACTGACACAGTTTTACACTACCACAGTTTAACAAAAGCCAGCCATCTAAGATGTGCATTTCAGTCTCCACCACTGAGAAAAATTGAAGCTTATCAGAGTTTCTTGGCTCTTTCTGAACTAGTCATTTATATTTTGAAACAATACCATTCATCTCTGAGAAATTGCCCTGTCTAATTTCAGTAGCAAAATCTCCTTTCAGCAAAAGCTCCATACTGTAGTAGTAATGGTCCTTCTTCAGCGAATGTAACTGTTGCGGGTTGGGTTTGTAACCAGGCAGAAACACCTATTTAGTGTAGTGGTTTGGTCCAAAATATTCATTACTGTTTATCTTCTGTGAGATAAGAATTAGGAGAAATGCAAAGCAGGCACCAAACTTGAAAGAATATAAAGAAGTTTATTAACAGACCTAAAAGAAGAAAAAAAACATTATACCACCTTCAGAACTCTCCTCTTCCCCCACCTTCCTCCCTTCTCCCACTGACAATGTAAAAAGACAACCCTTAAGATGTTCAGTCTGTTTACCACTTCCATAATAACCTTGTTCAGTCCATTTAGGAAGAGGAGTCTCTCTTGCTCATGCTATGAAAACATTATCACAACGAGACAGCCGCCCACTTCCAAATATTGTTCAGTCCATTTAGGAAGAGGAGTCTCTCTGCTCACATGTGAGTCCCTTCCACCAACTTGCAGCTTTTCCCGCAACTGCTTTTGAGGGTCCACTCTTGAAGTTTTTTGGGGTACAATTTTAAGGTTGAGCCGTTCAGAAACAAAAAACAGAGGCCCTTCTTCTTCCCTGGGAGCAAAGGGTCTTCCTCATCTTCATCATTAGGACTATCTCTGGGAGCATCTCTAGGGACTGAGGTTTTCTCCTTTCCTGTTTGGAGCAAAAGTCCTCATCTGGTCCATCTCTCCCTGTCCAAACTTCTCATGAAATTACAGCTGCGTCAGCATCTGCCTATCTCAGCGCAGGTGCTTTTGCTTACGAGTTGAACACTCCACCCCCCATATCTTCATGAAATTGCAACAGGATACTCTGATATATCATAGCTTCACAACAGAATTTCAGCTTTAAGCATCTCCTCTCTCTCTTCCCTCAGGTTTTCAGCTCTTCACAGCACTAAAAGGGTTAATCTCACCTAGGCCTTGCAGCTTTGCAGCTGGAATGTTGAATTTTCTTATCACAGTGGAGAGGGGGGAGAGCCGAGCTGCTCCAGCTGCCCACAGCAAGGCAGTGGGGGGGTTCCATGGCTGGAACAGGTCCATGGCTCCAGGATGGCCGTGGCCCGGCCCAGCCTGGCCCAAGCAGGGCCTGGCCGGGCCCGCTGGCCCCCACACGGGGCCCGCAGCCACCTGTGCCAGTGCCGGAAACGAGAGAGAGCTTGGAGGGGGAGTTTGCCTATTCTTAAATGTGGATCACAGAGGTGTTCACAACTTTAAGTGGCTTAGAGAATTGTCCATATTCAAACTGGCCAGCTGATAGGTTCTATCAGTTCCCAGAGGAAACTGTAAGCACCCCTTAGCAAGGACATCCCTTCCGGGACTATGCTTGCTAACCTATGACAGTAACCCTTTTCCATTACTACCATTGCAACTTTGAAAATCCTTTATGCCTTCAACAAGCACAACAAAAATCAATATAGACCCTTTTCTTTAAAATATAGAGTAAAAAGTGGGACCAGTTGTAAAAATACAAGTGTATTGCTTATCACTTGCCGACTTTGCAATTATTAAAATTGCTCTATCACTTACAATATTTGCACTAGTGAGAAGAGAGAATGGAAAGAAATCAAATTATGTAACAGCATATTGGTTATTTCTCTGCTTTCTGGAGAATTTGAAGCTGCTTTATTTTAAATATTTACCTGGAGAGGGGTTATATTAATGGCCCATCTAAAGGGTGGAGAGGCCCTTTGGAGAGATCTGGACAGACTAAAAAGATGAGCAATCACCAACCATATGAAATTTAACAAGAGAAAGTTCTGGATTCTGCACCTGGGATGGTGCAACCCTGGATGTATGGGCAGACTGGGGAATGCAATGCTGGAAAGAAGTGCCATGGAAAGGGATGTGAGGGACCTGGTTGATGGCGAGTTGAACATGAGTCGGCAGTGCCCTGGCAGCCAGGAGGGCCAAGTGTGTCCTGGGGTGCATCAGGCACAGCATCGCCAGCCAGGCAAGGGAGGTGCAGGGGCAGTGGTAGGTTTACCTTGAGCCCTGTGTGTGGTATTGGGTGCCACAATAGAAGAAGGGTGCAAAGCTATTAGAGAGCATCCAAAGAAGGGTGACCAAAATGATGGAAAGCCTCAAGGGCAAGACTTGTGGGGAACAGCTGATGTAACTTGCTTTGTTCATCTTGGAAAAGAAGAGGTTGAGGGGCATCTTCATGCAGTGTACGACTTCCATTGATGGAAGAGGGAGGCCAGGCATTAATCTCCTCTCTCTGGTGACCAGCAATAGAACACAAGCAAATCAAATGAGACTGCATCAGTGGAACTTCAGATGGGACCTTAGGAAAAGGTTCTTCACTGAGACTATGGTTGTTTACAGGAGCTGTCTCCCTGGGGAAGTAGTCAGAGTAGCCAGATCCTGAGAAGCACTTGGACAATACTTTTAGTCATATGGTTTAGTTTTAGACAGTCCTGAGAGGACAAAGAAGTTGGATGCCTATGGATCCCTTCCAACTTAAGATATTCTGTGGTTCTAAGATTCTAACGGACAGTTATTTTTTTCCTTTGACTGTGTGATGAAAGAGTTTAGATTGTGTCATTGCAATTGCTTTTCATGGCCTATAAACTGTTTGGATGACTATGCAACTACATAGAGTCTTATTGAAGCAGCTGGGATATTTTGCTCATATAAATGAGAAAAAAAAAGTTCTTTACAACTAGCCCTCACTAGAGTTCAAATCAAGCAGAGCAGCAGTTGTGATGGGGCAATCAAACCCACCACATTTTGAGTATCTAGCAAGAGAATTTCATTTTGGATAATGTAGCTAGGAAAATGAGATGCAAATTTGGAAATGAAACTTGTTAGAAGTAAGGAAACATGGGTTTAAATTATAATATAGAAAAACCCCAACATTTGAAAACATAATGGGCTTGTTAGGAAACTTTCACTGTCTCTATGACAGTAAGTCAGGCAAAAGATGATTTGGCAGTAACTTCTAGATGTAGACATGAAACAAATCAGGAAGTGTTGTTACTCCCTGACTCTACAGGGGTAGCAATGTTGCAATAAATTGATGCACCCATTATTGATATTGCTCTTTTCCAAAGGTGTGATGTAGTTTATCATAAGATGCAGTCACATTTCAGACTGGGTTGCTGTCTTGGGGTGACTTTATGATGTTGTATCCCATATCACCTGCCTCATGCCCAGATATGAATCTTGTGCCTTTCTGTGCCTTTAAACTGAGCCCGAGAGGGGGGAGAGGAAAAAAACGGAGAGAACATTTCAAAGCAGTTGTTCAAGGACACAGATACACACTCCCCTGTGTTCTCCTGCTACAACAGCAAGAACGGAGGAAGCACCCCTCTTGATTTTCAGCCAGCTTTTGGCTCCTCTTCTCTGGAGGGAGACAGAGAGTTGAACTTTGTTTTACTGGGACTTCGGTTTTTCCCTTCTTCCCTTCTGGACTGTTTCAATATCAGAACACATCAGGAGAATTTTCCACCAAGGCCCCAGAGGTGGGCCCACACTGACCCAGCTCTGAGGACGAGGAGAGACCACACCTACAGAAGGACTCTGAAAATCTTCCCAGGTTTCTCTCCACAGCGAGAGGTTTTATTATTCAGCATTATTATCCTTTTCCTGTGTGTTTGCTAAATAAATAGGTTTTTTATCTCTTTCACTTTCCTCCAAGGAAATTTTTTTTTTCCTGAACCTGGTGGGGGAGGGATAGTTGTAACCTGCCTTCTGTCAGAGGATATTTTCCTCCAAATTTGTCTCAAGCTGGCACAGGTGCCCTGTAACATCTCAAATTCCCTGGCAGAAACCCAGCTACAGGAGAGTTGTTTTCTTAATGCTTGCTTACTCCATCCACTTGAAGCACCAGTTCAATAAAATGGAACTATGCTGCTCCATCTCCTGTTAGATATCCAGTTCACAATTTATACTGACATAGTTAACCTGTATGTTTGTAGACATACAGCATCTTAATAAACCAGAAGACACAGGAATAGAAAAGTCCTAAAAACATTAGAAGGCAGTTATACCTTTCTCTATTATCTGTTTTGTGTTCAGTTAGTGTATCACTAACTTTTCCCCAATGCATGCTATTTAGGTTATTTCTGCTTCATAATTATTTTATGATTCTGAAATACATATATATGCATTAGAAAGAATAAAGTGTGTTTAAAATTTTAGTTCAGCTCCATGATTCCTGTCAAAATACCGTGTTTTTAAAACAGGGAGAGAGAAAGTAGTCAAAACACATTTGCCAAAATGAACATATTTCTAGCTTTAGAAAACAGTGCAGATTTTGGCCAGCTCAGCATGAGAAACTTTACACCATATGTCCAGGTCTCATTTAGAATTAATATTGATCTTATTTGGAATAACAATCATGAGAACTATCAAGCCCCCTGTTACTCGGTAACACAATATCTATCTTTGGGTTGTAAGGGTTTTTTTTTCCCCTTTTTCTTCCAACTTAGTACTTTGAATCTGCTTCACTTAAAAAGATCTCCTTGAATTTTTAGACTTGTTCACTCAGTGAAATTATGAAGTGTTAACTTTACAAATATCCTATCAAATTCCAAATATAGCTTTTCCTTATATTAATATGCAACACATTTTAATCAATTCTTGTGTTGATAATGTTGCATAAAGAAGCAGCATACTCCAACACTGCAGAAAATCAAAAGCCTTTTTTTAAACCTGCAAATTAGATGCTCTACACAGACCCAATACAGATAAACTTCCAAAGTTCAGATTGAATCCAAGTCCTATTACACAATGGCAGTAGTCAGAATACCAATCAGAGCAACTGCTGGAAAAGGAGTGTTTGTAGTGTCCACATCTTTGCAGAGTGTCTAAAGCAAATTCCCTCATGCTGTTGTCACTGAGCTGTTACAGTGAGAATCACCAGATGGTTAATCAATCCCAAAATGCCCTTCAGGAGCTACAACAGCTGTGTATGGTCAGCACGAGTAAACTCATCCAGAGTAAATGGGAACTGGGACCTGTGCAGCATGGAAACACAACGGTTTCCTTTCCCTGGTACAATTAAATGAGTTTGCAAACATTTCTTACAGCTTGAACTTTCCAGAATAAATTCAGTAAGATTTCCATGACAGTCTTGTGTAAACAGTCTACATATAGCAAATCCAAAATCAATTTATTAGTGGGGACAGTGTTAAATAAATTGAATTATTCCAGGCTGAGCAAAAGGTACCATCTGCAAATTACAGATAACAGCCCTGCAGCTGAAGATCTTAGGAAATAGTTGCAAATTTTGAATAATTTATTCACCAGCACTTCTATGTACCCCCAAATACTGGTATACATATTTGGATTTGAAAGGGTGGGAAAAACACCCCCATTATTAGACAATCCACATCCCATTCTACAAACCTCCCCCTTCCCTCCCCACTGATACATAGATATTTCTGATGCATAAAGCACAGAGTTCACACTCTTTCATACTCTGGCATCACACACTAGGACAACAGAATACATCAGAAGAAGCAGTATGTGCTTAGAAAACAAAATATTATTTACCGTAAAATATTCAAAAGCATGTTAAAGTTATTGTTCCAGTAAATATAATCAATTCACTTCTATTTTGACTTTTAGGTGCTCTTTTATGTATAGATGTAAGACTGTGCTTTCGTGTATAAGTATTTTAAATGAACATGGTATGCTGGTTTTGGCTGGGGTAGAGTTAATTTTCTTCACATTGGCTGGTATGGGGCTGTGTTTTGGATTTGTGCTGAACACAGGGTTGATAATATAGAGAGGTTTTTGTTATTGCTGAGCAGGGCTTACTCAGAGCCAAGGTCTTTTCTGCTTTTCATATGGCCACACTGGTGAGAGGGCTGGAGGTTGCAAAGAGACACAACCAGGACAGGTGACCCAAACTGACCAAAGGGTTATCCAATTGTTATGGTTGGAAGGGACGTCTGGAGATCATCCAGTTCAACCCCCGTGCCAAGCCAGGGTCACCTGGAGCAGCTTACACAGGAACTCACGCAGGTGTGTTTGGAATGTCTCCAGGGAAGGATAGTCCATGAGTTCCCTGGGCAGCCTATTCCAGTGTTCTGCCACCCTCAATGTAAAGAATTTGTTCCACATGTTAAGCTGGAACTTGTATTTTGATTTTTGGCCTTCAATTTGTTCTGCTTTTGAACCTCTATGACATACAGGATTATTTCCTCACAGAAGTATTTTAAATTATTTTTTAAAAATTCTATTATTTGTATATTGTATACAATGAACTTCCTTTCTTTTTTGAGACATATTATTTTGCAGACTCTCATTGTTTACTGTTGAGTCCTTCTATGACACTCTCAATGTTATCACATTGCTCTCAAAAGTTATGCTTTTGGGAAAGAAAAAGTCTCACAGTTTGCTCTGTGGAACTGTTCTCCACACTGTCTTTACGCTCCATAGATGTTTCTTGTCCTGAGCTTCACTGGTAGTGAATCCTCAGCCAAGCCCTCATTTATATTTAGCTACTTCAGTGTTTTCTCTTAAGTCAGTTTTCCCAACCCCCTGATTGTTTTATGCTATGTTAAAACAGCTATATTTGGCTTTTCTGGGGCTCCTCTACCTGGAGAGAATGACTCATTCTTTTTATGTCCTTACAAGTGTATGTCAACTGTATAACAATCTATGGATATATTTTTCAAGCAGAAGTAAACATATTCTTTCAGCATTATAAAACAAGGTATAAAGTTGCAATATGGAGCTTTATTTTATTCCTGGATAGCTTATTTAAGAAATAATAAAAAAGAACTTAGTACCCTGTATAAGAATGGTTCTATGTCTCAAGGGTTTATCCCTCAGCCTGTTTTAATATATATGGAGACAAAGAGAATTAACAGTACTCTCTTTATATTTATGTTTTCAATTAGCAGCAATTTTCAAAAAGTGGCAACTTTCATAGAGTACTTAATGGATACTCTTTAAACTGGCTTCTGAAAACAGAAAGTGTGTCTCATTTGGAACTGTTGACACATATATCAAAGCAAAAAAAGTAAACCAAAAAGTCATGTAAAAGGAAAAACAAGAAACCAATCAAACAACCAAAAAAAAACCCCCACTAGCCTCACAACCACAAGGAAAATTTGAATATCAAAATACTAAAATTTATACTATAAACTCCTGTTGCTGATACAATTTGTAAAAATGATTGGTTTGTTTTTGGTAGAACAGAAGGCTGGTCTTCATCCTGGAATTCCAAAAATTAATTGAAGAGAAAGAAGAGAATTGAGAAAGAATAGTTTAGAAAAAGCAAACTGGATGCATATACTAGAGTTGTATTGAGAGTACTAGATGTACTTATGTTCTTACAGTGATTTCTTTGCCAAGAACATATGGGAAAAAATTGAAAGTCCATCAAACACCATTTTTCTCTCCATTCTAGTAAACATTATGAGCTACTTTTTTATTATTGAGATAGCCTGCAGAAGAGAGACTACTCACAAAACAGAGAAATAAAGAATATTCTGCCATCACTAAAGCTGGTCAGAAGTGGATGACTTTAAAAGGGGAAGGTAGCATGGAAAACACTCAGGTTTTCTGATGACTGAATAGTTGCCTTTGGTTTAACAGCACTGAAGTATGTTGCCTTATAGAAACTGTAAGTGTTCTATTCTAGATATGTGTTCTGTTCATCCATGTTAGGTAAAAATCCCTGAGCAAAGCACATTTCCTATCATAGAGAGTTTACTCTTGTAGGGTTTGTAATACAGGGATGTAATTCAAATCCTGACCTTTACAAAAAGAGAAGAATAATTAGATACCTGTCTTCTATCTTAAAATAAAAAGTTAATAATAATGCTGTTCCATGTTGTTCTAAACTCAGGGTTTTTGGTAGGGAGAGGGGAAAAAATACCCCCTGCCACAGAATTCTTGTATTTCAGCCTGACATTTTTTGAAGGAAAAACCTGTCCTAAGGGAAGAGAAATCTTTTACTTACAAAAATGAACAGCACACCAACTCCAAACGTTTGGTGGGAAAAAAACCCCTATTCTCAATTTTAGCAAAGAAAATATGCATAGGCATATAATAACTATGGGCTGCAAATGTTTAATTAAGATGAGCTCAGTAAGTAAACAAGAACCCATAGATGATGCATGAAGTGCTAGAGTCTGAGGTTTGCCAGCAAAATAAGTAATCAAAAACATGGCCCTTCATTTTTTTCTTTTAGATTTCTCGTTTTCCCATTTTCCAAGTCTTCAAAAGGCAGTTACAGCTGTCAAAACATAAACCAGAATTTTCTAGTTGGAAAACACTGCTTTACATAAAACCAAAGATCTTTTCTTGAAGAAACTCGTCTTCAACTGTTAATTTAAGCACAAATATATCATGCTAGACAGAAAAAAACTCACTGTTTTTAGTCTGTTAGATTTGTTTTTGTTGTTTGGATTCACTTTTACTTGGGAGGATAGAACACATGGAATTACAATTGTACCAAAACACTGGAAAAGTAATTGGATCAAAAACATCAGAAAAGCAATGCTTTCAAGCTTTGAGGTAGGACAGAGCTGGAAAACAATTTTGTAACTTAGCTGTCTTGAAACTAAACAATTATGCTTGTCTTCTGTTGCAACTGCTAGATTTTGTTTAGCAGGCTGTAGCTTCCTGAGAGCTCAGTGAGATTTCTTAGGGCAATGCGACCCAGTCGCATCCTGTAGTCCATTTCGGACGATCCCGTGATCTTGGTCCAGCCACCTATCAGTGCTACAGCCAGTGATGACGAAGGAAGTGAGAAGGGTCTCCCATGAGGGCTTGAGAGGACTTTATTCACATCTTGTCCCCGCGATCCCCAGAGGCAGAGAGACCTCCTGGTCTGGGCACAGGGGGATTTTGTCAGATCTCAGGGGTGGTACCTGGGCAGGGTTGGGGTACAGGAACCAATAGGGAGCCTGAGGGAGTGGCCAAGGCTAAGGGCAGGGAGGAGCAGGAAGGGGAACACGGCATCACAAAAAGCAGTGGGTTAACAGGCTACCACAGCCTTCATCTATGTTGGAAAGAAAAGACAGTCTTTGGAGTTCTGAATACCCAAAAACGGTTCTAGATACAAAACAAGATCTAAACCAAGAACCAACAATCTTCATAGTGATCACATCTGACAGGCTCATGAAAATATGTGGTTTTCATATGGAATATATTTCTTCCAACACCAGTAGGAAGTATGTCTGTTTAATCAAAACCACATGTTTCAGCAAAATGACTAAAGTTTTGGAGGAATGTGGGACAACACCCCTCAATGAAATCTTCACAAAGAAGACTGACAGCTGCTGCAGTAGATGAACCTCCATAAGTTTCATTTTTCAACATCATTGACTCTTTTGCGTATAATTCTCATTGCACAATTATGTTAAAAATATGTATCTTTGCTAACAGCTAATCTTCTCCTTTTACTTTAGAGGAAAACTTGAAGTTGTCATCAACAAAATACTATAATTAAATTTCATTCTCCATTTTGAATTTTTGACACATGCTTGAGAGTTATCATTATAGATATGTCAGTGATTCCTTCCAGTTTTACCACTAAAACTGACCTTTGTATTAAGTCTAGAGGAAAACAGAACGCCAATATCTGCTCCCACAGATAGCCAAGATAAGCAGCCCAGCCATCTGACTACTGCTTATTACCTCATTTTTCACTTTATCATTCTATCAGAACACATCTGTTTCTTTTGCTTTATAGTTCTATTGTAACCTGTTAGATTTTGATAACACTTTTTTTATTGTTTTCTTGGACCAAATTAACAATAGAGATCCTGATTGGTAAACAATGTTTCTGATGGAAGAAGCATCCACTGACACTCATATGATAAATGAAAGGTCTATTTTCCTTTCTCTTTAACATCAGAATAAACACACACCCAAGAAAATTAAAAGGTTGTTAATTCAAGTACTGAATTAATAAAAGGGTTTTCTTGTTGTTTGTTTTTAAAAATACATAGGGAAAAACTAGACATTTGAATACTTTCTGCTTTATCAGGTTAGTCTCAGATTATTTTCAGGGCAGAACTGCTGGATAGTTTTGAGATCTTTGCTAAGCATAAATCTAGGAACAGAATATTTACTTCAATTTATTTTTATGAGTACTTCATCAAATTTTGTAAAGCTTACTTCAGATAATTGATTTTCATTGAAAACATGAAGTATTTTATTTCAAGAGACAAAATGCATCATCTTGGTAAAATATTTTTTCCTTGATTCTTTTTATCTAACTTATCTGCTAGAGAAGAATTATTTTGTAATAGTTCACACACCAAGTCTTCACTGAAGGTGCTGTATTCACATCAACCTGGATTTTTGTTCCCAAATTTGGGAGCCCAGCACTACTGGTAAAGACAGAGGTGAAGAATGTTTGTAAAACTCTGCATTTTCAGTGCTGTTGGGAACAAATTCCCCTCTCCCATCTGTTAGCAGGCCAATATTTTCCTTCTGCTTCTGCTTGTTGTTTGCATCCTTGAAGAACCCTTTCTTGTAGAAACCTCTTGAAGAACCCTTTGAGATTGACATCTCTGACTAATTTTAATTCAAGATGAATCCTAACTTCATGTTTGCGGGCTCTGGAAATTCCTTGTAGTTCTCAACAGGTACTTGTCTGCTCTCCCATCTCTGGTACACTTCTCTTTTGGGTTTCAGCAGACTCAGAAGCTCACAGTTAAGTCAAAGGTATCTCTTGCTCCATTTCTTCTAAAGATGACCTATTACTGCTGTCCTAGGCCCAATCACCGTGTCCTGCAGCCATAGGGAGGAGGAGAGAAGATCCAGCAGGCAGGAATTGTGCAGCAAGATTGATTTATTTTATTATTTTACAAACTCTTTTATAGACTTTTTTCTTCATAGTCTAATTGGACAAAGGATGAGCCACCCCTTGGGGTGATTGGTAAAATCCTAAAACATCCATTGTCGAAATATTTTTCTACTATACCATAAACAAGACTTTTCAAGGCTGCAGGTATTTGGTTGTTTACATAACTCTGCTACCTCTTCTGTGTGAGAGAAAAGTCTCTCACGGGCTTAGAAAATAGCAAGAAAATACTTGCTAGCAGCATTTTTGTATCTACAATGACCAACAGTTTTTGTGCTTCCAGAAGTGTTCTGCAAAAACTCCCAGCACTTGCTAGCTGCTTCATAGTCTATGGAAGGTTCATTCCCACAGAATCCTTCTCAGCTGAGCTCTGAGCAAGATGAAGCTTGCTCTTCTAAATCTATAATCTTTGTCTTAGTTCTCACCTTCAGTGTGCTCAGCAGGATCCCAAATTCCACAGCATAGTGATCACTGCAGCCAAGGCCATGATGAATAGACACAGTACAAAGCAAGTTTTCTTGGTTTGTGAGTAGGAAGTCCAGTGGCGACTCATTCCTCATTGGCACATCTAACACGTGTATGAGGAAGCAGAGCTCTACACATTCCAGGAACTTGGTGGATGACGTGATTTTTCTGGGTAGTGGAAATCACCATAAGAACCAGGTTCTGTTGAACCGAAACTTGTTTAAGTGACCCAATTATTACTTTGTAGGGCTTATCATGGTTTGAAAGCAGATGCCTACTGTAAGATCCCCCTCTTATCTTGACCCAGAGACATCCAATAGGGGTTTTACAATTGCCTCAGTTTACTTATAGACACTTTAAGGCTCTCCTTAACATAGAGCATGATTCCTCATTGTCCTCCTCCTCTTCTTCCCTGTCTCTCTTTATGAAGCAGCCTAAAGCCATCCACCATGATCCACCAGTCATGTGAGTTGTCCCAACATGTTTCAGTTATTCTTATGATATCATAACTTTCTGACAAGGCATGGAGCTCCAATTCCTCCTGTTCATTCCCCAGGTTTCATGAAAGGCCACCACTTGAGGTAGTTGATCTTCTGGTTCTCATATTGAGAGTCAGCTAGGAACAGCTATTGCTGCTCTGGTTGGCCTGGCTTATTTCCCAGTAGGAGATTTGCTGCTTTGGATTTGTCCCGTCCCACTCAGTGGATTTAGGGGAAAGTAGTTGCATATACTGTGGGGGGTATGTGGGAGAAAAAACCAAATTTCTCAGGCACTTCAATGAAAAACAACTGTTACTTGCAAACTTTAGAACATCCAGATAGAATAAAACATTTTGCAACTTTGGAACATCCAGATAGAATAAGGCACTTGGAAAGGCTTTGACTGGATTTTTTCATCAAGTTTACAATATATTTCAAGAAGAATTAGGGGGGGAGAGAGAGAGAAGATTAATGAAGTTAATTACTCATGATATTGAGTGATTTATACAGAGTTGATACATAAGAAATACTGAACATGAATTGTCATGTAAATTTTTTAAAATAAAAATCTTTATTCCAGAAAATATAGTGGTTGACTATAAATTATAAAATTATATTCTGTACTACACCTAATGTGATGCTTTTTTACTTCCTAGGTGCCAGCAGGTATAGTTGTTTCTTGTTTTGAAGTCAAAGATTAATAGCAGTCAGCTTCTTATCTGTAAAGCACATCAGAAGAGCTTATTTTAGTGTCACTCCTGCACTTTTCCCCACAGAGAACATGGCCTTGAAGATGGAAGAATGAAGAAGAAAAGGAGCAAAAAGAAAAACTTCTGGTTCTTAAGAACACTTCTCAGATCTCTCACGCATATAAGGATGGCTTTCTGGCTTCTGCTAAAGAAAAAAAAAGGTTGGTTCTTCCCTTAAAAATAAACGTACAAATGTTATTAAAATTGCTCATGTCTGTTATTTTTCCAGTTAAGATCTTTTCACTTTGCAGTAAACAGGATGCATCTTCAAATATCACTTACAATTTTGTCCATTGAACTTAGAAGCCCATGCTTCTTTTTCCCTGTTACCATACACTATTATCACTAACCTTTCGCCTTATTTTATTGCATTATATATAGAATTGAAGGGCAAGTGAAAATTTGAATGAAATTTCTGTATTAATGTAATTAATAGCATAGCCTTAGTTTACAACATATAAACATCACACACTAGTTACCTATTTTTCTGGAATAAATGCACCTTCTCCCAACAGATTTCCCTGAGAAAATTTAGCTCATACAAAGTTCACAGAGTCTTGTAAGATGGGAGTCCATTCCTTTAATGTCCACTTATTTTAGACCTGAGTTACAAGCATCTGAATAATACAGGGGTAAAGGTTTGCAATAAAGCCACAATACATTAAAGAAATACTCATCCCAGGGCTATTAATCAGTAAGTGGTAGCAGCCCAGAAAAGTAAGAGAGAAAATTAAACTGCCATAAATGAAAGATAATAGATGTCTGACAATGTCATGTTCCATTAAGTGATTTACCCAGCACACTCTCACTAGCCCTGCAACCTCTGGCATCGATTTCCATAGCAACAAATGGCAGTGTTTCCATCTGGAGCACATCCAGCAACTGGGAGAACAAACTCTAACGGCGGAGTTCAAGAAAAAAAAATCCTTTATAGAAGTCTAAGTGTATACTTTACAAGAAATAATGACATGCTGGACATGCCTGTTTTGTGCAAAAGTTTCTGTCATGCCTAATTGTGTTTTGTCCAGTTCCTGTTTATAGCTGGGAAGGAGCATATACTGAGAAAACACCTACTAGCCTAGGACACAGGCAAGCTGCAAAGTTAATCATGGAGGAAGATGTATTATGCCACATCATTATTTCTGAACCTAGTACCAATAGTAATTCCTCTTTTGCATCAAGGACCACCCTCCACAGTGAAATTATTGGATGACCCACAGCATCTCCCAGAAACTTCATACGTAGCACTTCCTACCATCTGGCAAACTTGCACACAGGTCATAGGCAGCCTAGTACTAACACTGCTCAAGGTAAGGAATGTAGTATCTTTTATTTCTGAGTCACACAAGATATTTCTTTACAGCTCCGAAGTATAGGAGTTTGTCTTTACCTTATAGCATGAAGACTGCAATTCTTATTTGTCCTGGTGGTCCCAAGCTCAATCCTAATTACAATAAATTGTTAGCTTTCTGCACACAGCAAGTATGTAAGCAATTACATTGGATATTTTTATCATTTATTATAGTAGTTTCCAAAGACTTAAAGACTCTTGTCAACCAGGAAAACCTACAAAATAAACAAAAGAAAATATTTCCATTCTTTGTGAAATCTCAGGTTATTTTGAGATTTCTGAAGAGTGTTTGTTGATTCATTATTATGAGATAGTATATTGTGTTTGTAATTCATCAGGTACTGCTACAAGCATTATCTTGGATCTTTCTGCTTCTCTGCACTATTCTGTCAGCTGCACTTTGATGTGGCAAGAAGTGATGTAGACCGGTGTATCTAAATAGAGTAGATATTTTTCAAACACACACCAATATTTCTTTCAACAATAACAATGATCTTCTTTGCCAGACGCTGCTGCAAAGAGTAAAGCCTCTGATATTTGCTTCCTGACCTTACTTCAGTGATCGTGACTATGGCACCCAGAGATGAACAGTTTTCAATAAAAAATGGGCAGAGTTTCTGTGGCTAATGCACACCAAAGAGACACAGCAGGCTAACAACAGATTCCCCAGGCTAACACTGAGATCTCTTCACAAACAGAAAAGAATAGTAAATATTGCAGGAGAAATCTTTTAGCAGGTGTCTGCCCTGTTGATTTAACTTGGCCTCTTTGGGGGTTTAAAACTGAAAAGAAGAACAAAGCTGTGAGTTGGGGAAAATTCAGCTTTTGAGGTACAATGCTTAGGGTGTAATCCCATAGTGCTTTTCCTAAACAGAGCAAAGGGCAGTTAGAGCATTAGGGATTATGGAAGTCACTGAGGAAGATCAAGTTTTCAAAATGCACGTAAGATAAAAGACATGTGTTTCTGGAAAATGAGTTGTTTCTTGCTGCTCTTTTGTTTCACAGAGGTGGAAGAGTTTCTTCCTCTGCTGAGTTACACTCAGTTGATGAAATTCATATGTGTGGCTGGGGAAATATATAGAAAACTTGGTCTCTCTTAGTGTACGGCCTGCAATCGTCAGGAGACTTCCATTACACACTTAATTTAGATGCTAAGGAATTGTACTCTCCATTATTTTACTAATGATTTGTAGCCATTTTGGTAGAACCATGTGGTCTTTAATTTCAAAAATACCTCATTGGACTTTTCCTTTACAGACTGCATACAGTTATTCTTTCTTTTAAAAAAGATTCAACACTTTCCAGTTTACCATTTTATATTGATAGACCAACTTTCCTCTCTACCTTAAATAAAAACCCTTTATGTTATATAAGATGCTCTCACTTCAAACAAAGAGGCCATTTAATACTGAAGCTTTTAGTATCTTCTGCAAACTTGCTTAGTATCCCTTCCAGTCCCATGTCCAAGTAATTTATGAAGATTTTGAAGAGCACAGGGCCGAGGATGGAGTCACGTGGAACCGTACTAGTGACAGGTCACCAGTCTGATGTCACCCCACTCACTGTAACCCTTTGTGCCTGACCTGTCACCTATCCATGGTGTGTTTATCCAGCTGTGTTTTTGGACATTTTTTCCAGAAGGATCCTGTGAGATACACTATTGAAAGCTTTACTGAAATCCAAAAATATTACATCATCTGGCTTCCCTTGATCAACCAGGTGTTCTACCCTTTCATAAAAGGAAATTAGGTTTGATAAGCAGGCCTTTCCTCTCACAAAGCTGTGCTGGCTGTGAACGATGAGTGTGTTGCCTTTCAGGTGTTATTCAATACCCCCCAGAATGATCTTCTCCATAACCTTACCAGGCAGGAAGTGAGACTTACCGTCCTGTAGTTGATGGGGTCATCCTTCTTGCCCTTTTTGAAAACTGGGATACTGTTAGCCAGTTTCCAGTAACCGGGACCTTTCCAGATTCCCCAGACTATTCAAAAATTGCTAAGAGGGAGAGTGATGTTGGCCAGCTCTTGAAGTATTCTCAGATGAATCATATCAGGACACATAGAATTACAGGGATCCAGGTGGAGCAGCAGATCTCTTGCAACTTCAGGGTCAGCTGGTAGTTTCTCACTCTCACAGCCATGGTTCTCTAACTCACGGTGCTGAGAACCCCTTAGGCCATCATCAGTGCTGAAAACAGAGGCAAAGAAGACACTGAACATCTCCACCTTGTCTATTTCCCTGTTTGTGAGACGACTGTCCTCATCCTGGGAGATGTAATTTCTGCACTGCCTTTTGCCATTAATATATTTAAACCCCTCTTTTTGTTACATCCCACATCCCACAGTTCTGGCCAGCTTCAACTCCAGTGGAGCTTTGGCCATGTGAATTTTCTCCCTGTGGCAAGCAGCATCTCTGTATTCCTCCCACATCACCTGTCCTTACTTCTACTGGGCATACACTTTCCTTTTTTGCCTTACTTCCAAGAGAAGATCCCGGTTCAGCCAAGCCAGCATTCTGTCTTGTCTGTTTGACTTCTGAAATTCTTGGATTCCCTGTGGCTGTAGGAGGTGGTGCTTAAAAAGTGACCAGAACTGATGGATTTCAGCACCTTCAAAAACATTTTCCCAGAGAACCTTACTCACTTCTTCCCTGAGCAGCCTGGAGTCTGCTCTCCTTATGTCCAGGATTGAAATTTTGCCGTCACTTTTCCTCCTGTCAACAGAGATTTTGAACTTAATCGCTTTGTGCTTGCTGTGGCCAAAATGGTCACCAATCTCCACTTCAGTCTGTTGACAAGCAACAAATCAATCAGTGCATCTTTCCTAGTCAGGTCTCTGAGTGCCTGTGCCATTAAGTTGTCATCCAGGTGTTTTAGGAATCTTCTGAATCTGTTTGTTGTCGTGTGACAGTCGGCAATGGAAGAGACAGGTCAGATTGCTTGGGTGCAAGAAACCGATTTTATTGATACAGAGCTGAGTATTTATACCTTTTCAGCAGTAACTGAAAATAGATCCTTATATAAGAAGCAATCACTATAACAACCATATCTATGTTTCTTATTAATATTGCAAAACTACAAGCTAGCACTAACCAGCACAGGTACATACCAAGCATGCCATTCCCTTATACTAGCTATTTCCTGGTAGGCCGTACTGCCTGCCATGGTTTGCGGCCTAGCAGCGTTAGCGCGTCCACTTCTGACATGAGTTTAACAGTGCTCTCACTTCTGCTTTCTAGCTGTATCTCCACAGTTTGTGACAGCTGTGATGCTCCCAGTCAATTTCCAGCAAGTTGAAATCCCTCATAAGGAACAAGGGCAGTTGATTTAGAGGTGACTCTTAGTTCCTCAAGGAATAATTCTTTGGCATCATTGTCCTGGCTAGGTGGTCTATAGTAGACTCCCACAGTGACATCCATTTGTCTGTCCCTTAATTATTACCAAGAGGCTCTCAGCCGTGTCTTTCACAACTGTAAGCTCCATATGTTCCAGCCCTTCCATCACATTACAACACATCCCTGCCTTGTCTGCTCTGCCTATCCCTCCTGAAGAACCTTTAACCATCCAACATGACCCTCCAGTAACTGGACACATCACACCGAGTTTCACTTGTGCCCATAACGTCAAAACTCTGAGACTGGAAAAAAAGTTTTAAGCTCCTCTTGTTGGTTTCTTCAAGCTGTCGTGAGTGGGAGAGTTTCAAATATTGCTAATATTGATATAATACATTTGGCCATTTATAGTCATAATTTTTCCCCTCCATCTTAGTCTTTTCATCTAATCATCAGATTAATCTGATATACAGTATTGTTGTACTTGGACATAAATAAGCCTGAGAATTGTTAATAAATTGGGCATGAGGTTTGACATATTATTTCTATTGCCATATTTCACATTCTGTTACTTCTGGCGTTCTAGGTGCTATGATGTGCAAACCACATCCACTCAAGCCTGCAGCAAAAGTTGCCTAAAAATTGCTAATACTCACAGTGGAAGTAGAAACTCATGGTTCTTTTTTCTCATATCTAGGACAGAAAAGTATTTTTCCAGAGAGATCTGAAAAGAAGATGGGACTTTACTTCTGAAGTAGAACTACCACATTCTATGATGATGGGAGAGTGGGGGAAATGGAAATTAAAAGACTATGGACAGTACAGCATCTTGAACACATCACAACAAATAAATGTACTCCAAATCATGGGTATTTAATCTCACAGCATTTGTAAGCCTTCCAGCTATGAAGTTATTATAAAAGAAAAAGAAGAAATACACCTTTGAATGTATTTTTCAACCCAAAGAGTTCAGTGATACAAAAAGCCACAAACTGGTCACCTTTTAAGTGGTTCTTGAAGAACAGTTACAAATCCAAAGACTCACCAGGAGAAAAGACACTTAAATTCATAAAGAATTCTTACCTGCTGCTGAGACCAGTTGCAAGCAGAATGCCACTCTGCAGAAGCAAAATTATCACTTTTTTTCCCTTTAGTAAACATAAGACACTGAAAGCTGCATCAAGAGGATTTGTGTAGAGATGTGAATTGACTGTTCAAAAGAAATGAAAAAAAAAAAGCTTGTTATATGTTTTAGCATTTAGGGAATCAGTGACTTTTTAAACTTCCCACTGTGATGGTATAAACATGCTGTCTTTAATGCTGCCAAAGCTTATTGAAGCCCTGGGTAGGTAACTTCACAATACTGCACACACCATGAAATTACATTTAAGAAAATTAGGGTCGAGTTTAATTACTTGTATGCACTTTTGATGAGCATATGTTCTGTTTAAGGATGTGGCTTGCAGAGGTCCTGACATTCGATCAAATGAATTTGCTCACATGTTGTTAATTTCCTTTTGAAATTAATTTAAATGATGATGATTCCTTACATTTCTGGGGGAAAAAAAATCACAATGATTCAGTGAAGCTGCAGAAAAAAAGAAAAATATTTCTCTTATGTACAAAGCATGCAAGAAAATTCCACAGCCATGATATATCTCTGTTTATGCACAATCCTGGACAAGAAGGAAAAAAAACCAAACAAGCCCCACACATCCAACAGCTGCACAATTTTCTTCCTTTTTCGTATTTCATATAAAATAACCAGACCAATTTTACAAAATAACCTGGGAAAACATGATGATATTTGCTACTTGGTTTATACATAAGCATATTATTTTTTTAAATAAATGCATTCTACTGTCTTGTCTTTTCACCACACCCCTAAACAGAGAAGTTCTCTTGTCCAACTGCAGTTCAGACAACATGTCCCCAGTTAAATGCCTTGTTATGCTTGTTGCTAGCTGACAAAATCAAGAGACTTCTTGTTCAATGCATGCTACAAAATTCTGCTATGCCTTCAAATGCAATATTGAGATGACTATTCGTCTATTAGGGCTGAAATTCAATAATGAGGAGCTGCACCTTTCTTATTAATATTCATTCTGTAGCTTCCTCAGGGTGTTTTCCATAAGAAACCAACATTGCTTGTGCTTATTTCCTCTGAAATATTAACACAAGTTAAGGATCAATGCTCTATTCAGAGATCTCCTAAGAAGAAGGATGTTTCACTGACCACTGGCATGCAGCAGTGGCTAACAAAACAAGCAGAGTTTTTCTTGGACCTGTTAGTTGTTCCTTAAAGTCTCCCAAGAGTGAAAATACAAGTTGCACCAACAGCTCAGAATCGTGTGCCCTCTTCTTTTTAAAGGAAGCTGCAACTATGAAAACATGGTGCATCTGTACATAGTTATTGCAAAAATTACTGCCTTTTTTAGTTCAAAGTTAGGCTGAAAAAATACACAAGTATGAAGAACTGTTCTTGACAAATGGTTTTCTTATGAAATTAATGAGTACAAATAAAATAACAGAATGCTGAAGAAATAAGTGTTAAAGTTAGAGGAAAAATATTCTACTATTAATAAAGTACTACTTTATTAAGACATAAAGAAAAGAGGAGGGGAGACAGGGAGGGAGAAGACTAGAGGTAGGAGGGAAAAACAAAGTAATAACACATTTTAATTGTACAGTGTGGATCCTTTCTGCCTCTTGGGAAGGCAGACATTAAAGAATGTGTTCTTAAATCAAGTTTACCAAGTATAACACAGTCTCTGTATGGCTGTCATTGTTTTAATTTAAAAAGCAAACAGTAGGAGGAAAAAAAAAGTCAACTCCACTAGTGATTTTTCATCTCCCACCTTGTATTTTCATGGCTTAAACTGATCACGGTAATGAAAATGTACACAGGATGCAGTGTTTATTTTAAACTTACTGTTACCTCAATAGCCCAGTTCAGGAGGTAGAAGGGCAAATGAGGAGAATGGGGAAAAAAACCTAACAGAACAAAAAGAAGGCTGGGAAAGAAAGACTATAGGACATCCTTGTCATCAAAGGAGTACTGGTTCTACTTTCTACCTATAAACTGGTGATAAGTGATACCATTCCATGTCTTCACTGTACCAAAAATAATACTACATTAGAGATAGCTTCACAATCCCAATAAACCACCTTTCACACATTTCTTTCCCACCTAAGTGACCCCAAAGTAGTGTAACTCTAGGGCATTAATTCTGTAGCACAGCATTTTATACATCACTTCATCAGGAGACTAATAAAGGAATGTGAGATATCATGCTGACTACCGAAGTACTACAGGTTATCTGAGGAAAGATATTACACCTGCAACCATAACCCAGCAGTTGTCTGCTCTCTCCTTGCCATTCCATCTCTGGTTCCGTGCATCTGACAACCAGGGAAAGAAGAAAAATTTACACTCTTTTTTTCACACAGCTGCAATTTATACAGCCTTAACTCCTTCAAAAGGTCATATTCCCCAGCTCTCACTCCTCCAAATCATCATGTTTCTTGTAAAACTATTGCTCCTTCTCACCAGAGGGTTCAAAAAAATCTTCTACTTACTCACCATTTTCCTTGCTAATCTGAGTTCTCTTGTCACGTTTTCTGTAGATTGAATGTATATTCCAGGTCCTTAAATTTTCATAATTAGAGTTTTGGGAAACCTTAGCCCATCCAGAAAAGGCAATGGATGCATTTGCTGACTATCTTATTTTCTTAAAATTTCATTGTTTTAAAGAGCAGCATTAGGATTGGAGTTTCAAAAGACACTTAAAAATATGCTAATCTAAAGAGGACTGGTCATTTGCCTTCATGTCAAAGTAAATATTTTTCTTTCTTTCTTTCTCTCTCTCTCTCTCATTCTAAGAAAATTATGTTTTATTTCGTGGCTTTTCAGTAGAACAGCTGGATTCCAGGACATGAAGTTGTTTTATTAGCAGTAATATAAATATTTTTTTCTAAATTTCTTGGTGAAGTAATAAGCAAGGAAAACATGGAGACCTAAACATATTAGTACCTCATAGATGTCTGATTTACAACCACTTTTTATTTTTTTTTTTGCCAACAATGTTGGAAAAGTGGAAGCTGTTAATATGTGGGTTCTCCATTAAACCATGTATAATTTAAAGCAGAAAAAGTGAAATGTATGTCCCCACACATGTAGCACACCTGATTGGATGAATCAGCTGAAGGAAAGCATGTTGAATCTCTTCAGTGTACTTATACTAGCCTAAGCCATCACATTACTTTCAAACTACAAAATATGACTAAGAACTGACTCTGTTTGGACAAGCTGTGACCCAAACTGACCAGATTTCCCAGCACTCATTTCCATAGAGCGTGTCTACACCTATGGTAAATATGATGTGCATCAGTAAATTGAAGGGAACTTACCAATAGTGGTCCCTTTGTGGTCAGCCTGTTTAATGATGCCTCCTTATCTGTTCTATCTTGTATTGCCTCTTTCTTTTTGTAAAGGAGATGTTAGTATTTTGTTGCACTTCACCTTAGTGAGTGTGAATTACCACAGATTTTGGGAGAACTGCAAAACTATATAGCAAAGACCTATAATGATGACACACAACTAACTCTTCCTTGCCCTGTAAAATCCTCTCAGCTGGACTTTATGCCTTAGAATATGTTGCTGTGACTCAAATGAAAAGTACATCAAAGCAATATATGTAGCATGTAGATAGCATTTCACTATATTGAGCAATACTAAAAGGTTTTAAAAGCTATTTCATAGCAGTGAAAGAGTCTTAATAGGAGCCAATGGAAAGCTTATTTCAGAAGATAGATTTTGTTTGATCTTTGTGCCAAATGCTCTATGCTGTTTGGGACATATACTTCTAGCCCTTTCTAAATAAAATACTTATAACATATAAATCTAATTTACAGTTTATCAATTCAATTCTTCCGTAAAATTATTTTCTATTTCATATCCTTACAGAAATTTTACCTTTAGTAAATATTTAAGACACATTTATTGATACTGAAATTACAGAGAAATTTGACATTTATCAATATAAATAAACTGTATACATGCCCCTGGAGTCAGAGGGAAATGTATTTAATGCCTTAAATCACAGAAAAAAACAAAAACAAAAACAAAAAAACAAACCAAACAAACTTAGACGTTTGTGGAGAGGTTTTTTTAATTAATTGGATCAGTGCAAGTCAAATTAGCAATGGCAGATTATACTGGGAATTATTTGGAAGGGAACAGAACAGAAAAAGAACATAATTCTGGCTGGTAAATACCTGGTAAGCCTACATAACTTATTCACTATGTAGTTCTCATCCTTCCCACTAATTAGAAAAGAACAAATTAACCAAGTCAAGAAAAAAGAGAGGATATTATATGGAAAAAATTCATTAATATGCATTAGACTAAGACTTTTAGCTTGAAATAGAAAAAAGAGGACAAATATGATTGAGGTCTACAAAATCATGCTTTGTTTGCAGGAGGTAAAGAGGAAACGACTATCATACAGAGGTATAATATTTGCCCTTCCTCCCAGCATAAGTACTCATGAGAAGCCATTAAAATTATCTGGCAAAATATTTAAACTGAAGCAAAAGAGAAGTACTTTTAATAATGCACTAATGGTAGAACTCACTGCATGAGCAAATTTTGGAAACTGAAAGTTTATACGGGGATTAGACACTTGAATGAAAAGCAGGTCCATTCATGACCAATAAGCTTTCTAATCTGCATTTAATCTTTGCCTCCACAAGTCCCTAAACCACTGGCTGCCAAAAGCTGGGAATATATACCCAGAGAAGAGATTACTCTACACATCACTGGTGTCTTCTACTCTTTCCCTAAACAGCTGCCACTGGCTTCTACCAGGAATGGGTTGCTGAGCTAGCTGAATCTTTGGTCTCATCCACTATGGCAGTATCTCAGTCTCATAGCTCTAGATGGTGACATATGAATTGATTCAACTCATTTAACCTGCTCTTGAACCTAAATGGCTGCATTAAAATAGCTCACGTTCCCACACACTAAAAATTCTAGTTCTCATAGAATTTAAGCCTCGTGTTCAAACTATGTCCTTCCAGGAGTACCAGGCCAATGCTCAGAGTGTCAACATGGATGGCCAAATTATCAAAATTTAAATCCTGAACTATGAAAAACAGTAAAAACCGCAAAGCACGCAAAGAAAAAGCTAGTGTCACTTGGTTTTCCAAAGAAAATTTCTTGGTGTAAATGGCTATTCAGCATCCCACTGGCTGGGTCCAGCTTTGAAAGAAGATGCCTGCAGATAGCACAAATTTGCCTCAGTTGAATACAAGTTTGCAAACTTTGTTGCTTTTCTTTTATTTTTTCTTACAACAAAGACACACAATTTTACAATATCTGCTATTATACTTCATAGCACCTACTTTTAAGAGATTAATGTGCAATGTGCTATTAAAACAAGAAAAAAAAAAGGAAAGGGAAACAGAATGTTCTTATTAAAATACTTCAGTCCATCTGGCCAAAGTTAGTATGTGTTCAGTCATAAGGTGAGCTACAGATTTGAGGGGTTTGATACCAGTTTGAAGGGATGACTCTGCACTCTTGACTATTGTCACTTACTTCTTGCTATATCTCTTCAAATTGAATTGTAATCTTCTGAGGCAAGTCCATTTCGTGTAAGACAAATATAAGGTCTTCTGATTTGACACTGGTTTATGTAAACCTTAGAGCTGGTGGGTAACATTCAGAAAAAATATTCCCCCATCATTTTATATGTATAAAATCTAGATTAAAATTAATTTCTAATTTATCATGGTTGCACATCATAAATTTCAAATAGACTGTGTCGGTGTCAACATTATCAATGCTCTCAGCATTAATTGCCAACAGGCAGGTGGGCTGAGAGGCATTCAGAACACCTGAGGTTGGTAGTCTTCAAGGCTGAAGCTTTGCAGCTTGCAAGAGGACTCCTTTATGCTTAACCAGCAAGGCTGGGCTGGAGGGAGTTTCCATGAGTGTTGAAAGTGCCTTCACAGCCAAGTGATCAGCTGCATCAAAAGGAGGGACCTTTTCTGCATCACTGTTTTCCAGTTTTCCCTCTGTGTTTCAAGCTTTTTCCCAAAGGTGTTTGTGACTCAGTTTTAACTTCAGGTATAATTGCTGCACTTGTCTTGGCCGTTACCAAACAGACTGAACTTCATTCCTTCGTCATGAGTGATTGTCTTACACTTTCCACCTAAAGTTTAACTTTCTGCACGAGTTTTCCCCCAAAGCACTGCTGAAGCTTGCTGACTTTATCCAGAGCACTGTGCAGCTGCACTCTAGCAGGGAAGTGCTGTTGTTATAATTTGGGGGTTAAGATGCTGGAACTCATGTTGGTAGTCAGCAAATGCCAGAATATATGAAGGATACTGCTTAATGGGGGTAAGGATGTGTTCTTTCCATTGGGCTTCAAAGACTTTTCCTATGCATTTGTGAACAGTGAGCTCTCAAAGCAAAAGACACGCATTCAGCATCAACTTAAAGCTCCTGCAGTTAGGCACTCAAGCAATCAAAAATGAATTAAAAATAAGCAAAATATACATATGGAGAGTGACAAGTGCTAAGATATATCACAATAACAGCCTCTCATGAATATACCAGTAATTACATTCTGTTTTCAAGAACATTTGTGTTGATGAACATCCTTCTATATATTGGATAACTAAATTTGTTGGCTTGTTTAAACATGTATTTATGGCACCTGTTTTGTTACTTGGCCATTGAATTTTTTACTTAGAGGGAAGTACAAGGAACTGACAACATTCAAATCACTGAAGTTTAGAATTAAGTTGCTAAAAATGAATGTTTGACATGGTTGCATAAAAAAAAATACCAGGACAAGCTGTCTTTGTCACACAACAGAGGCAATCAGTTCCCAAGCTGCTGAAATAAATCAAAATTTCAGCCAGCTGTCAGGCTATTAAACTGATTCTGACAGAATCAGGGATCAGGACAGCCACATAAGCAGGTGAAGTCCAAGTGTTTGCCTGGTCCCAGATGTCTGTAAACTTTATCCACAGTTAGAGTCAGGCTAAGAGTCAGAAAGTATTTGTCTGGCCTCTGTAGACTGGCAGCAGGAAGACACAAAATCTGCTTGTTGAGGTCTAAACACCAAGGGCTGCTAAAGATAACTTAAAAATTAGGTGTTTCTGCACTTCCTCAGATGGGAGATTGAAGAAGATATTTCAGGAGATCACGGTCTCAGGGAATGATGGGAAATCAGAAAGAGGGCTTTGTAAAATCCTAAGAAAATGCCATTCTTTTATTCAGCCCCATTGCAAAATATCATTCCTTGTCAAGTTTAAAAGCATCATCTCTCACACTGTTTGGTCATATTAAAGTAACCTTTGAGCTAGAAAAGTTCAAGTCATCAGCATATATGTTTGGACCATATGGAGTTAGGCCTTTTTTGGTCAAAGTTCTTTAATATATAGATATGGAAAAGGATCAGGGAAAGACCACAGAAACAAGGTTACTGAATCCTTTTTGTTTCATTTGTCTCGGAAAGTCTAGCAACCAGAACTCTTGGTGTCCTGATATGTACAAAGAAACATAAGAGTTGAAAAAACACACAATCCCTTTTGCTGTTATTTGCCTGATTTCAAGGAAAATACATCCAGCATTCAAATTCCCATTTGATTATCCTACAGCTTTTAAAATCCTCCTTTTCCCAATGTTTTCTATTTTTTTCCATGGCTGTCAGTCTGGGGGCACTGCTTTACTCATATAATAATTGTATTATCCACCAGTTCAAACCCCAGTATTATTTCCCTTAACTCTTCTGTGTCAGAGAACTTTTGCAAAACATGGTGAATTAATGGTGCTGTAATTGTAAGGAGGAGAATGACAGTGGATTTTTATCAGTGAATCTGAAGAAGCAAGCAGCAAATGTCTATTACATGAGTAAAAAAGTCTCATACATGAGTTAATGTAGTTGTTTGAAGTGAAAATTACGTTAGACTTATGTTCCTTAAAGATCTCTTATCTACTCTTCAGACAAAAGTTTTAGGGACATTCATATGATAGAATTATTTCAGAACACACAGAACACTAATAAGAGTAGGAAGAAATCAAGTTAACACTCAGATCCATCATAAATGTAGAGTACACAAGCTGCATGTGTACTCCACTGGCAGAAAACTCCACACAAGTGTCCGATTGCTCCTGCGTACCTGGGAACTGCAGGTGGATGAATGTGTAGCTTGCTCCATTTTATTACTTCTTTAGTGCTATGCATCCCTTCAATACCTCTGGACTTGGTTTCTGAGACTCGCAGTATGCAAAAAGCTCAATAAAACTCAAACATTTTGTTGAGTTCTTCAGTTCTTTACTCTCTTACCTTCTTAAATTCTCTTTGACCAGGATGTTTGGAAGCCTGGATTCTTTAGCCACTGAATGTTATTAGATTAATTTGAGGAATTATTTTTCTGTCCTTTATTCCCTCCCTGAATGCATTGTGTTGGGAATATAATATCCCAGAAAAAATACAGGGATATCCCAATATCCCAAGATAGACTCTAAACTGGGAAGCATTTCGGACCACTGTATATCCTTCTAGTATAATAGGGGAACATTTGATGATGTATTCTGTCCTCTGTGCAATGTGCTTGTTTCCTATGAACTCAGAGAAAAACACAAGGGGATCAGTACCGGGAAATCAGATCATGCTGACTTGAGCAAGGTCTTAGGTAAATGCCTAGCGTCAGGCAAGCAGGTATAATCTCTGAAGACTCAATTATGTGCTCAAATGTTTTGCAGAATTAGGTTCACAATGAAATGAAGAGAGTTTAGTTCCCTTTTCCTGTTCTTGCAGAGAAGTCTGAGAAGATACTCTAGGAGAAAGGCAGTTCAATGAAAAAATAATTTACCTTTATAATTGCTAATATTTCTTTCAGGTTTCTGATAAACAAAATCCTGTAATTTTTGAATATTAATAGGGAAATCAAGGTATTTCCTCTCTGGAACACAGAGTATAAAATAACTTTTAATTTTTTAATATTTTGGAACATGATTTAAAAGCTACTTAAACTTTGGTATCATTCATTTTTACTGTAATACAGAGGGAGTGATGTTCAATTGCTAGTCAGATTGACCATTAAACTGCTTGTTGAGTAGGAAATAGGTTTGCTGTGTTATTTTGGCTTCTTTTTGAGTGAAAAATACTCAGTTATATATGTGGGAATGAATACATTTTGTCTGTGTAGTTTAGTTTCCCTTAAGAGTTTCAAAGTCTGAGTCAATTTGGTGCAGTTCCAACACAAATGCTCAAATTCAAAGGGGTTTTATTGGTCGTTTCCCTTCTTTCCTATTCTAACAAGGGGAACAAAATACTGAAATCTGCAAATCTTAACATCTGTCACTGAAACTCAGTTTTTTGACATGAAAAAAATGAGGTTTGAGGTTTTTAATAAGAGCTCTTTAAGGGTATACTGCAGTACTCCTTCAGGGAGATATTGCAATGACTGGGCAGACAACACCTGATTCTGACCCATATTTCTGGCCTGACCTCAGACTTGCCTCCTCATCCCAAACACATCCAGTGGCCTGAGCTCCAGACTGAGCCTGCTGGCCTCCATCTGGGTCTGTTGGTGGTGTTTGAAAGAAGCCATCCATCTCGATTACATCAGGCCATCATCGCTGCAAAGGAGGTTCTGGTCTTTTCAGCAAATGTAAAACACGGCATAAAATATGCCATTAAGACCAAGGAAACACCTTTTTCTTCACTGCCCACACCCTCCTTTTGATTTCTTTTTGCCTGCATTACAGAATCATTTGCCTGTTTCCACCCTCTTTCCTCCCCTTCCACTGGCCACTGATACATGCCAAAGAAACTGATTCTACTATTGGTTTTGCTGAGGACAGACCCTGCACTCCTACCTTTCTGTCCTCCTCACCTGGTTTTTATGCCTGTTTCTGGCCATGCTTCTCATCCCCATGGGTAATCTGACAGCAACAATTGGAGGTAAATGAGCCTATTTAAGTTCCTTTTGGAAACTTGAGAAAGCAAAGTGTTTATAACTTTCTTTGCTCCACTGAGTTCAGACACTTGCTGTAAAATTAATAGCTGGTGTCAGAGCTAAAAATAACTGCACTTTTTAAAATAGGCATGCCCCATCTTGACATTCTTCATTTTTAAGGTGTATTACATTTTGTTTGAGAGATAACAACCTTTATTAAGATACAATGGCACTAAGGTGATGCTATTTTTTACTCTTTTTTCTTGGATCTTTCTGCCATGATACAGAGATTTCATTACTTTTCCACACAACAACAATATGTAAATATATATATACATGTAAATATTTTTATAAAAACATATAAATAAATAAATAAATATTTACAATGTTTGTATTTTCCAGAAATATCCCTAATTAAAAAATAACTTCACAAAATTCTCTAGCTTCACCCCTGGTAAGAGCTTAATGTGATTTCACAGCCTTCAGGGAGACCTGTGAGAAATGAGATGCTTGATCCCCTCCTTGCACAAGCTCAGCCATGGGGATGGGTGGGAAAAATCAAATGAACAAAGAGTGCTCCCAGCTGAGAAAAAATGTATGGAGACAGAGGGTAGGAAAATATAAAATTAAAAGTGTTCTGTGTTTCTATCAAGAGAAGGAAAGTGTGAAGAAGAAGATCAAAACATGTGCAGCCAGTCCTGAAAGGGACTCAGAGTGTTAATTTTCACTGAGATCAGTATGAACAGTTCATCATCTCACTTCAACAGAGCGGGGGCTTATTCCCTCTCAAGTCCGAGCGGAGGGAAGCTTCTCTCACTACAGTTCATTTTCAGGTCTGTTCCTGGCTTTTTGGAAGTCCAGACCAGCCACTATGACCTGTTACAGCATAAACCATGTGGGGCAGGAAAGGGGGTATCGCTTATGGCAGGATCTATCCCAGAAGTTACAATTGAGTCACATTCTTCCTCTATCAGTATTTTGTTTTCACAAATATTGCAGCATATCACTGCCCTCTAATTCACACATGCTCCTTCTTCTTCCTAGATGATAATTAGATATGGGCATGAGTGTCTTTGTATTAGTTTTCTTTCTATAAGTAAACAGTGCCTTACATCAAAAAAAAGTGTAGAAATAAGAGTACTACAAACCAGACTAAGACGTTTTGTTTGTTTTTCTCCAGAGAAGCTTAGAAAATATTAGTACAAACTTTCTCATCTTCAGGACAACAATAACATTCTGGAGGACCTTTTTTATTTTCAGATTCAATTAGCTGGTTCACTGACTCATGAATTTTGCATGTCTAAATGATGCATCTTGATTTTGACCAATCTTAATTTGTGTTAAGTGAGAAATATAAACCAACCAGAATGCAATAAAAAGTTTCAAATTAAAAAAAGCAAAAACCAAAAAGCAAACCCAACAAAACATTTAGAAAATGATGAAACTATTTAAAGAAATGAGACATGAAACTAATGAAGTTTTTTTCCTATTATCTTTGGTGAATCTTTTTTTTTGCCTGAATTGCTGTAAATGTTCTTAACTGTAGAATTACCCTTTCTTACAAGAAAAAAAGATAATCTGTCAGCATACTTGTGTTCTACTGACTTTTCCCATAGTATGTTATCACTATTAAGTTATTCACTAAGTGATTTAGCAAATACTTATCATGATTCCCTCTCATTCTATGTATGTCTCTGATCAAGATATTTTATATTTTTTAGATAACAGCTTCACACAGGCAAAACTCCCAAAACACAAAAACCCATGAACAATGCTAAAGGTTTACGGAAAAATAAACAATGTGCTTTGGATAGCACCTCAAAACATTAGATTGTTGTATGTTCTTGTATTTTCTCAATCTACTGTCTTTTAGGGCTTATCTTCTTTAAGAAGTTCCTCTTCATGCTCCTGAACTTCATCTTCTTGGACTCAATAATGACCTAGTATTCAGCTTGATGCTCTTGATCCAACTTCATTTATCTTGCTTGAGTAATCAATCATTTTGTCAGTAATATACAGAAGAGGTCATCCCTGCACTACTCACCAGAAGCTATGCATTATCACCAGTTTCTTCAATCAGCAAACAAGATTGTTGGCAGGGCTACTGTGACAACAGATGTTTTTGAGAGTTCTTAAGCAAAGGTCTTAGTCACAGAGTTATAGCTTCACATCATTATTTGTGAGTGTATTTCTATGTGGATAACCTAAACAGTCTAGTGTCTATGTCTGGCAATTTGTCACCTATCCCAAAGGGGACCACAATATCACTGAAATGATAACGCTGAACACTGTAAAAAAAAAGAAAAAAAAAGTCAGGGTTAAGTAAAGGGAAATATCCATTCTCTGGTAGCAGGTGACCATCCTTCAGTCTCCGTAAGCCTGTTGTCAGAGTACAGCCAGCCAGCTTGTGAGCACATTTGGATACTAGCCTAAATATTCCTTTACCTACCGCCTTCACATTCCAATAATATCTAAGCTTTTTCTTCTTGCTCATTTTACAGTGGATACACACAACTGGAGAAAAAAGCATTTATGTCATTAATTCTGCTGTTCTGCCCTGTTCTCAGCCATGCTCTTCACTGCAGCCATTAGGCTGAAACTCACTGTTCACACTTGTCTGCTATGTAACTAAGTATCCCAATTTTATCCGAAACCAAAATCATTTCAATGGCCAAAAATTGAATAGCATGTGGACTTGGAGCTATTTCAGGAGTCATCTTTATGATTTATTATACCACAGTGCCTTCTTACTGCTGCAGCTCAGGAATGGTATGAATGAATCAGTTGGATTAGTGACAAGTACCAATGTCTGTGCCCCTTTTAGAGCAAGGAATAGGTAAATAAACAATGTGTAAACATACCCGCAACTGCAATGGGACACTGACTAAATGCAGAATGGCAGGAGCTAACCATTGCCACAATAACCGTATGTCTTTCTCTCCAAGGAAATTTTTACGTTAACTTTTATTCTTTTCCAAAACTTTTTTGTCTTTAATTGCTAAAAAAAGGCTATAAAATCAATTTAACTGAACTGTGTACTCATTTGTCTATAGCAGTCTGATGAGTAATCCAGTAATTGTGGTAGAATTTTAAAAAAATTGGAGACTAATTTCCTGTCATACAGAGCCAGATAACTTTTGTGAAAACATTGCTATTGGAAGAACTCATCATAATAGTCCTCTTTTGCTTATATTTCTCCCTAGAAAACACTGAAATAAAAGAAGTGGAAGGCGGAAAGTGATTTACCAAAATATGAGTATCGATCTAATATTGATATCCAACTGAGATGGACAAAAACTCTAACAGTTTAGAGTTAGAAAGTGTATGTTTTATTTGGTGCCAGGCACTGAGTGGGATAGCTCCCTAAGACGCAGGGCCCCGATCCAAGCAAACACAAAGCTTTTTATTTCCAAAAATTATGAATATCCAAAATACAAATGCATATTCATAACATTAACACCTCCCATTCTCCACTTCATATGGAAATGAGCTTACATGTCGTTAAGCATGCATAGTGTGTGTTCTGAATTGAGTCAGTGGTCTTGAATTGGTCAGTGGTCTCGAAAAAGATGAAGTACGCTCATCTTCCTCATTTTGACCTTTTTGCCTTTCTGAGCTTTAACAATCCTAATTACTTTAGTGACCTGTAAGTTTCCTCTTGCGTGACTTTTGAACGGGTTCCCACCAAGGGAGGAAATTGGTAATTGTCCTTGTTCCCTACACCAACTTATCAATGTTTCTAGTCCTCGTTCTAAGCACAGCTAAGCAAACATACAAATGACAGATTATCAGTTATTTGGTAATCAGTTACCAACATCTTAAAACCTGTTTCAGGTCCAGCTCTCTTAACTATTTTAATTAACTCTAGCTGGGACCAAAGTCCTTCCTATTCCAGCTAATTTCAACACAGCTAGCCTATAGCTAAGATCTTTATGTTTCTTCTAAATCTATGTTTCAAAAGAAGAAAGAGAAAAGGTGAAAGGGGGAAACAGGAAGGAAGAAGGAAGAAAGGAATAAGGAAAAGGAAAAAAAAAAGAATACATAAAATATATTATGTCATGCAGCTCCAAAATTTTTAAGGACATTTTTGGTTTCATTTAGACAAATCCAAAGATAACACTTCTGGCTGTAAAAGTCTACAAACTAAAGATTAGAATGTGAAAAAACCAAATGGAGAAAGCTCTTATACAAGATATAAGGTTAGTATCTCCCAGTATTGTACAGCCAGTCTTATATTTAGGCAAATATGTGTAAATTAAGATTTTCCCTTTAATATATAGCTGCCAAAAGTAATGGTTAGATATAATTGCAGTCTCCATCAATTGTGTACTCCATCCATGTGTTAGAACTCATGCAATAATATAGCATTGAACAGAAAGAAAAAATTCACAATTCGGCTTTAAAGACACACTAGATCCTAAAGTATGATCCTATTCTGTCCATTATGTAAAATATTTTGCTGGAGTTTCTGGATAACAGCAGTTAGAGTGACGTGAAAAACATTAGGTAGCTGCTTTATGCAAGAAGGATATAAAAATTTGGCCCATTCAATTTTGCACCAACCAAACTGTTACAAAATGGTGTTCTTTTATTCCATAAACTCTAAAGTGAGCAACTCTAAAGAGGGCTGAAATATTTCTGCTTACCATCACATTCTGCCTATACAAATTACTGTCAGATGTAAAGCTATGCTGAAAATTTCTTGCCAGTTTTGGTATTCTCTATTTTATTATCACTTGCAAGGTATCTTGTCAGATCATCTAAGTCTGCTGAAGACTGCTTCAACCTAAAATAGAGTTTATTGCATCACTTATCTAGTCAATGGAAATGTCTAGTAGATGATGGCCAAGGTTGTCACCTAAATCTGAAACAGTATTTAGACCTTTTTATTAAAAATATGCATTATTATTATTATTAACCTCATTCTGCTTTGTTTTTCTGCTGGAAATAGCATATGAGAGTTAAATATGAGCCAGAAATACTTCCCCATGGACTGTCAAAGCCTAGAATATGAGGGGGATAATGTGTATATCTCAAACAGCAGTGCCCAGATGGCTGTGGAGCTAACCAAGGATTGTTGCTAATAACAGAGTGTGAGGAAGAACAGGATGTGGCTGGAGAGGGAGATCATATAGAGGTAGGGCAGCCCTTTTCCGGGACAGATGTCCTTCTTCTGGCTCCTGGAGACAAGCATAGCAGAGTAGAGTGCCAGTGCACAAATGATGTTGACACATGGGTATAGACTGTATGGGAGGATCAAGACCACCAAAGACCCTCAAAGCCCTCACCCAAAGTCTAGAAGAATGGACGGAGCATGATAACTCATTTGCAAAGAAAGTGAAAAACTTATCTCCAGGGTAAGGAAAACTTCTCAAAAAAAGTACCCTCTTGAAGCCTGGGCATGCACACACCCCAGGGCCCAGATCCGTCACCTGGATCAACTCTGGAGCCAGAACTGATCTCCCTCTTTCTCCCTTTCTTCCTTTCTTTCTATTTCACACTCTTATTAATCTCTCCTGTTCTCTTTTTCCTTTCAACTTACCCCTTTATCCAAAACCCACTTCCATGTGCTTATGCTGATGCCTACAGATTTTTAGCTTTTCATGTATTCTTCATGTATTTGCAGCTTTGCAGAGTGTTAAATGCCTAGGTATAACTTCTAGTACTTTTCCAGCTTTTCTTTCCCATAGTGAACAAACGCTTATTGATGCATTCTTAAAGTTTTGTTTAGTCTTGCTTGTAAGTTCACCAAGGACATTTTATTTTGCACCATATAATCATAGACAGAATAAATGTAGGGTAGGAGACTGGGGGAAGAGCTTCAATGGGGCAGAACCCAGTGGGGAGGCTACCTAACCAACTGCTCCTCTAATTGGACAACATTGGCTAGATATTCTCACTGCCCGATCTTATAAAATTGTACAGATCTAATTCTGAGCACTGTTTTTCACCACATTGTGCACCTGAAGTCTTTCTAGTAAAGGTTTTCTTTTATATTATCAGTCTAATGTTGTCTGGAAAAGTTTGAGTTTTATTTCCAGGCAACAGTGCTAGAAGATCAAGGACTAACTCATACCAATTTCCATTTCAAGTGTGTAATTTACTAATAAAACTTTGTAAACATTTTCACACCTTCTGAATTTTGAAGTTCTTTTCAACCAAGAGCATCTGTAAATCTTGTGTTCTCTCTTCCCATTAAGGGTGGGATGCTGCATGTACATAGACATGTTGAAAATAAGCTGGAAAACTACAGGAAACAAATGGAAGGGAAATAAATGTTAGCACCTTCTTCAATGTTTAATATAACATCCTTTTTTGTTGTTACAAGGCATAAGAGCATACTTGATTTAATTCATATAAAGAAAAGTCTGTGCAGGGAGTTGAAGTAGGGCTGGTCTGACAGAAAAAAGACACCTTGATTTTGTAAAGGATTATAAACATGGTTTGGTGAACTGAACTGACCAGATAAAATACATTTTTATTGAAAATGTCTTTCATTTTTTTTTGCACAAAGCAACTCCCTTGATCAGGAACTTTTGATAAAATGCTTTATACCATGGATTTTTCTCTCTGTGTTATTAATCCCAAATGCTTTCAATATGTAAAATCTATTTCATTTTCAGCTGTTGGTCAAAACTACAAGCTATTTAGTAAAAGAAATTTGAAATTCCTTACATTTTTCAGCCACTGTTTTGGCTGATATCTTCTCCCTCTCTGTTTCTCCAGGGAAAATCTTTTGATTTCTCAGTGCTCAGTTTATATGCTAGTCCATTCCCAGCAGAGCATTTTATTTTCAAATCGAACATAATGTGGAAATCCACAAGCTAGGTCCTAAGGTCCCAGAGCAGCACTATGATGAGACTGCACCTCAGTAAATGAAAAAGACTTTGTTAGGCCAACCATACAGGGTTGTTTCTAGTGTAATACTAATTTTGGAGCCTGGAAGTTAGGCATTGGTATGGCAAGCACAGGTAAGCCCTGGCAAACCCTTCTTTGGATCAAGTCTGTATCTGCCTAGTTGAATATTAGACACTCATATATTAGAGATAAGATGTTTGCAATCATGTCACATTGGGTTTATATGGAAAATCTGGAAACTAAAAGCAGGAGATCGCAGGAGAGCTTTACAAAATAGGATGACTGATTCAATGAGCAATGATTTTCAGTGAGGTCTGAGCTGTTCTTTTATCAGAAAAAGATGTGAGTAACAAAGATTTTGCAAAGTATGTTTAATTCTTTCAAAAGGCATTGCTACACTTATCAATAAATAAGAGATATGACAACTTTACTACCTAGGTGTCCTTAGGAAGTCTCATGGAGAAATTAACTCTATTCTCTTGCAAGTAATTTGACACAGTTCTAGTTTGCACACATCATAAAGGAAAAGCAAAGACACTTCTAGATATGACACCTGATATGCTATATTATAAAAGACCTCCTTAGTAAATTATTCAAGGGATATTAACTTTAAACACCTTCTCTACTGAATGTCCAAATAAATTTAATATTATCAAGGTGATTAATTCACTCTCAACAATAGCCATAAATTAATTCAAAGGCACATAAAATGAGTAGAAAGCCAGAAGTAATGTTAGTTATACTGAATTGCCATCCTGGAATTAGCAACAAACTGTGCTGTCTCACATTGTCATTATATAGCTCATGAGTGACCTGCTTAAAAAGCATTTCAAGTCAGTAGTTTTGGTATCTATCTTTTAAAAATAAAAATAAATATTATAATCTTGTATTGGTTAATTTTCTAAATTATTTCAGTAATGCTTTTAATAGGCCCCATGGCATTATCACTTGAAAAGATAGTTAATTATAAAGTGCTCTGAGTTACTATTGACCACAGTTTTTCACTTTGTTTGATACTTTAGATTTTTAGACGTTGTTTTTGGTCATAACACATGAGATAATTTTCAGTTATTGTGTTGACACTATTTCATGCTGATTTCAGTATTTTCTGACCCTTTATGTTCCTGTCAGTGTCTAGGGCCTAGACCCATTAAGAACTTCTACAAGCAGCCTTTACTCACAAAATATCAGGAACAGGTTCAAACAACAAAACACCCAACAGAGGTACTGCACAAGGCTCAGAATGTTGGGTAAACACTTCTAAAAGAACAGCCATGGAAGTGACAGTCCCTGCTCCTTATCCAGCACAAGAGTCTGGATTCTGTGCCAATGAGTCACCCATACTGAATAGGTAATGCTTTGTTAACAAGGCTTCTCTGCTTCACTCTCACAAGCATAGTTGGCCTTTGGTCAGAAATGCTACATTTGGCACTCTGCTTCACACTTAAATCCCTGGATATTTAAGTTTCTGTCTGTGATTCCTGATGGACTTTTGAAGAGAAAGCAGACTGCATCTTTAAATTTAGAATGTTTGGTTATTATAAGAGATGAACAGATGGATGAGAACAAAGGTGCATTAAATACCATCATATTTTTGATATTGTGTGGAAAATTTTAAACAGAAGGTAATATTTATGCATGCAATAACAATCAATCAGCAACAGTATCAGAGGGGAGTGGGCTGCATTAGAAATAGTGGCTTTTTTTCTATTTACATTCAAATTGTGTAGAGGGAACTTAACACAAAAAGACTGAAGTAGTCCATAACTAGGGAGAGTAATCCAAGGTATCCTTTTAATTAACCTTACTTTAATCTTAGACATCCAGGCTAAGAAGAACGTATAGGTTCCAAAGCAGAGACGAATTGTTCCACCATAAAATAAGTTTTCTCTGACTGCCAAAACTATCAGAGTAACGTGGTAATAAAGCAATTAGTATTGCAATAAATTTTGCTTTTGCTATTGATAACAATACAAGCACAGTATCAAGGAACAACTTTTCTTACTCATTTGATGGAATACATGCAACACTTTTACATTTCCAAGAAAAGAGACAGAAAGAAGCAAAATGTCTTTAAGTCTGCCATTAGTTCTTCACAATCATAGATTTTACCAGGATTTAACTTTATTCATACACTCTGCTTTTCCAGCTATCTTACTGTGTAGAGCTACTGCAGCTTCTCAACACCTCTGGCAGGAAGAGAACATGGGGTAGCAACCTCCACCATCTTTCCAACAGATACCAGATACCACTAAAGAGATATCAGATATCTTTCAAGAATTCTGTTAATAATGGCTAAAGAGAACCTTTCTAAGAAACTGCTGCCCATAATAAGTGTTCTATTCCCTTTTTTAAGCGCAGGAGTTTTTATTAAGTCCTGCCTAAGGTCACATTATCAGTCTTCCATGTAAAGGAATAAGCTGGTCAAATTTTTGGCTATAAGAGCAGTTGTTCATCTAACTCATTATGTGTGGTGTAGGATACTTCCCAAAAACTACTTTAACATAGTAAAATATGCTAAATAAGATTCAAGGAAAAAAAAAAACCAAAACAGTCCTGGGTTACAAATGAGCTCCTTGTTATTTCCTATTCTGAAAAACACACATATGATAGAATGGGTTATAAACATCCTTATTTCAAAGTTCGTATATTTCTGTCCAGTCAAGCCAGATAAATACAGCTCAGGGTGGTTTTTTTTTTGTATGCAGATAAGTTATGACAGAAAAATGTACTTTGCATAAAGATAGGGAAACAAACATGAACATATATAATTTCATTGTTTAAAGTACAATTATTTGGTTTGGTTTTCACTGTTTTATGTAGACTGTTCAAACAGGTTTTTGGAAAGGATTTTTTTGCTACAGGAATTTAAAGGCAAATTAAGAAACACAACAAGAACAAACACAACTTTTGGCAGAAAATATTTACTTCAGCATGCTGTGGTTCTGTTTCAAATACATTGAATTTGTCAGTTACATATTTGTAATTTTTTTCTTTCAAATATTTTTGGTATATCTGTGTTGGGGCTTAACCCCAGCCAGTAATAGCCTCATGCAGTTGTGCAGTCTCCTTCCCCTCACTGGGATTGAGAGGATAATAGCAAAAGAAAAGTCAGAAAACTCTTTGTGGGTTGAGATAAAAGCAGTTTAATAAGGAAAGCCAAAGCCATGCACACAGTCAAAGCACACAAGGAATTAACTCACAACTTCCCATGGGAGACAGGTGTTCAGCTGTTCCCAGGAAAGAGGCACTCCATCACACTAGCCATGACTTAGGAAAAAAACCACCATCATTCTGAACATCACCCTCTTCCTTCTTATTGTCCCCCTGAGTATGAGTCCATATGGTATGGAATTTCCCTGTGGTCAGTGGGTGTCATCTGTCCTGCCTGTGTCTCCTCCCAACTTCCTGAGCATCCCCAGCCTCTTCACCAGTGGGGTGGGGTGAAGAGCAGAAAAGACCTTGACTCTGTATAAACGCTGCTCAGCAGTAATGAAAATGTCTCTGTATTGTCATCACTGTTTCCAGAACAAATCCAAAACATGGTCCCATACCAGTTACTAAGAAGAAAATTGACTCTACCCTAGCCCAAACTAGCACAACCTTACATCACCTATCATTTTGAGCATGTGCAATGTTCCTCTACTGCACCACAGAGATCATCTGCTGAATATGTTTCTATAATAGAAAAAAGTTTCATAATTTATCTTTTAATTGCTAGATTTCAGTAATAAAGTCTTTCCTTTTGTGATGCATTATAACTCAAGTGCATTCAGCATATTTTATCTGCATCTGTTTCATAAATTTTATAACAAAGTAATCTTACCTAAACAAATGTGTGAATGAAATCACATATTTCAAAAAGAAATACAAAAGACAGAAGCGTCTTTGTTTTGATTGACTTTCTTCCTGTGAATCCCTATACCTGTCTACCACAAAGACGAAATTCTCGGGCAGCTTCCCCTCCATCATCCCCAAAGTTGTTATGGGTCTGATGCAGAAGTACAGCAGCTTCTTTCCTAGTGCAGCGTAGAGTATGAGTCCTCTAATTCTCCTGCTTTTGGCTTACCATTTTTATTCCATGGTAAATCAAATAGCTTAAGAACTGAAATACCTCGGAAGCAGCTAAGTCAAGTGTCATTATTGTTTACTAGGATTGATTGAAGTTTTTCATTAGCCTTTTCTGTTTTTCTTGGGTTTGGCCTGGTGTTTTTTTTCACCCCACAAAAGCTGGCTTTCTAACAATTGGTCACTATCTTTCCATGGAAAATGCTGGTATTATCCTGAAATCATAAACATGCAAATATTCTCTAGTGCTCATTTATTTATTTTATGGGAACTGCACAGACCATATTGCCATCTTTACTCTGCACAAAATCCCTATTTTTCATGACATGGCTTTTGAAATTATTTTTTGCCTCCTTTAATGGAGAGAGGTTCTATAGCACAGAAAATATGCTAATGGAAAACCAAGTCTATAGGGGAGAAGGAACACAAACACTAGCTCCCTATGGAATACTATAACGACACATAAAAATCTAAGTACTTGCAGAACTGTTTGAAATCTTTACATTCAAAAAGCCTATCTCTTTTTGTTTGACTACTATGTAAGATTTTTTTTTTTCCAGCTTACTGTACATTTATATGATTTAATGAGCATCTGAACTCCTAGACACATTGTTGGTAAAAGACTTCATTTGGACTGGTGTTTGTTAGTAAGGGGTGTGTAACATTTTCTTTTTCATGTTGCTTATGTTATTAACACTTCATAGGATATGGTGAGACAACCTATCTTTCAGCGAAGAGTTACTGGGAAAAAAAATGGGCTCTTACTTCATTTTAAATACTTACCTATGCTTTTGAATATATTGAAGGCTTAAATTGCTTGGGCTGTTCTTTAAATCCATATTAAAAAATGTCTTAAATCACAAAGAGAATAGAAATATATTTATCCTTGCAAATGTGCAAACGTTTGTCTAGCACGGTAATTAAAAAAAAGCTAAGAAAATGAACCTTCCTCTCTTGAAAGACAAAAATACTTTGTTGGAACCACATTATTACAAATCCATCATGTTTGTACCATTTTTAGAATCATTAAATGTGTATTATATCAGTGCTATGGTGTGCTGGTTTGGCCAAATTTAGAAATATATCCTCTGAGAGAAGGCAGGTCACAACCATCCCTTCCCTCCACCAGGTCTGGGAAAAAATAAATCTTCCTTGAAGGAAAGTGAAAGAGATAAAAACTATTTATTTAACAAACACATGGGAAAAAGATAATAATGCTGAATAATAAAATCTATCGCTGTAGAGAAAAAACCTGGGAAAATATTAGAGTCATCCCTTTTGGTGTCCCTTCTCCTCAGAGCTGGGACTTGGCGCAGGACCAGGCCCTCTATGCTTGGTGGAAAGTCCTCCCCATGTGTTCTGATGTTGAAGCAGTCCAGCAGAGAAGAAAGGAAAAAATAGGAGTCCCAGGAAAACAAAGTTCAACTCTCCAGAGGAAAAGGAGCTGAAAAAAATTGGTCTAAAAACTGGCTGGAAAAGAGAACAAGCTGGGTGTTTCCCTCCACTCTCTCTCTCCTGCCGCGGCTGAAATGCAGACCGCTTTTTATCTCTGTGTCCTTGGAACATGATAACAAACTGTAAACTGCTTTGAAGAAGTTTTGCTCAGTTTAAAGGCATGGAAAGGCACAAAATTAATTTCTGGGCATAGGGCAGTGACATGGGATACACATCATAAAGTCACCCCAAGGCATATGGTTACTAGTAGTTTGGGGTTTTTTTCTTAGTATAGTACTGAAGTATTTTTAAAAACTGAAAATATCTATTTTAGATCAAGACAAAAATTTAATTGGAACTTGAAATGCATTCTCAAGTTTAATCATTAAATAGTCTTGCAATAAATACCAATTGAGCCAAAGACTCATCCACCTGAATTCAAGAATACTGAAATAGTGGGATTCCATCATACGCTTCTTATTGCTCTTCATTATTTCATTGTATACCCATTAAAAGTATTGAAACTCTGTAGAGACAAAATTTTGAAGGATATGAAAATACAACAGGGACCATAAAGTGACAGTTCTCTGGGACATTTGTGCCATTTGTGGGTAGATATTTTGTTCATCATTTAGTTTAGTGATGCCCTGATTTAAATTAGGGCCTGGTGAACTACCCTCCCCTCCCAGCAAAAATTTGAAGGGATCGCTTTCCAATGTAAGTACTTCCCTATTGACATGTGAGAAGAAAGACGTCACTTCAAAACCATGAATATTCCTCTATCAAAGTAGATTAAGGACTTAAAAATGTTTTCATCTGAATTCTGTATTTGAAAGCAGATTGGGATGGTTAGGCTGAGCTACCCTACACCACAGATAATAAGTAAATCAAATTCTGTGGAAGAACACAGGTGTTGTCCTACTTCTAGCAAGTATTAGCTATTTCTAATTCAGTGTGCATATTTAAAAATAGGAGTCAATAACAGCTAATGCATTTGCAGAATCAAAAATAAGAATGGTTTCAAATATTAGGAATAAGAGTCATTTTTAATGTACTGTTGTATTGCCTTAATCTTTTTTGAGACAGTTAAAATTAATCTTTTTAGTATGGTGATTTCATAGGTGATCTGGATTAATGTTTACCATTAGTAGACACCAGCATCTGGGAATTTCTGGTTTGGGAATACATGCCCTTATTTAGATAACCTATACATTTACATTTCTTATTAAGTATCTTTTCAAAAATCAGTATAGCAATTAAAGCATATGATAGTGTAATCTTTAGTAATTGGCAATTGATCTTCATTTGCAAGAAAAATACTAATAGGCTTTCTTTTTTATTACAGCTCTAGCTGGACAAACACTGTGCAAGGAATATGAAAGCCCCAGGCAAATTTCAAGGATAATTTTTATTACATCCATTTGAAAAGAAAAGAAATGAATGGTTTGTTCATCATATATACAAATACTAGCAAAAGACCTTCCTTACTAGCTTGGTAACTCATGCACACCAAACTGTTTTCCTCTGCTCCAGTAGATATCATCCATGTACGTTCATTTAAATTTCAATCATTTTAAAGGTTAATTTTCTTTATTTGCTTTATAATGTTGAATTACAGGGCTAAAGGCACATTGAATTCCTAAAAAAAAAAAAAAAAAAAGGTCAAAAGAGAACATAATAAATTTATTTTTTCATATTCCAAAGCAGAAAATGATAAAATTAACTCATAGCAATTTCCAAACCTGAAGAGAGCTCAGGCATCTCTACTTCTTATTCCTATAGGACCTATAAATTTATATGAACTGTTAACTGACTCACACAGGAAGAGACCAGATGGGTTTGGATTGTTTAATTTGTTGGAGGAAAGCTGAAAGAGGAACTAACTGTAAATATGCCCTGAAGTGAGTACATGGGAAGGAAAGGAACTCAGATCTAGCTTACTACTCTTTTCATTGCTAACTATAATGGTCTTACCCTCGGGCAATACGGTTCTGTGACTTGTATATTGATACAGTGTTATGTCCTGATCCTTCTTTATCTCTCAGTAGATCACTTCCATTTACATTTAAAATCTCTTCTTCAAATTCAAAAACTAGAATCTACAGAAACTGTAAAGATGCCTATTTTTAAACTGTCATCCAGAAGGCTGATGATTAGTACAGATAAACAGCAACAGAAATCAGAAAATATTTGCAAGTTCTCTAGTTTCCAGAGCTCTATTCAAGGAGAGAATCATGTTGATGAAATTATACCTGACCACTCAAGAAATGATACTTTCTATTAAGTAAATAATTCAGCTGTGTTTTATTCCATTTAAACAACCCCACAAAGTGTATTTATTGTAAGACTATTTAATGAATAAACTTGAAAATGTATTTCAATTTCTAACTTTTTGTCTTATTCTAAAATAGATATTTTCAGTTTTTAAAAATACTTCAATACTATATTAAGAAAAAAACCCTAAAATCAAACTTAAAAACAAACAAAGAGACAACACATCATTACTCATAAAAATTATTATTTTTGGCAAATGCAAACATCTGCAGCTTTTCTGGAATCTATCACTGACTTTGTTTTGTCAGCCTGAAAAACGAGACGTACGCTTCTTATTCTGATCCTAATTAGGACAAAATGAGGAAAGTACTACAATAAAAGAAAGTAAAAGTAGGACATTTTTCAATTATTTTATTTTATTTTAAGAGCTAAAGGAGATTTCTGAGAGAATAAGTCCAAAATAGCAGCTGATATAACTGTGTTTGGTCATGTGGGGAAGTACCTCATACTGATTTTAATATCCCTGAAACCATTATGCCTCTCATTCAGAATATCTCTCTCAATGTTGTCTCCCACCTCCTTTGGCTGTGTTTGTGACTGGAAGGTGAGGACCATTTACCTCTATTGGTATGGTGCATGCCTACAGGAAAAAGGTACCATACCATCCACAGAAAATTAGATTAATTGCTGAGTATTTCACTTCAGAGTTCAGCTCCATGATCCTTGTGGGTCCCTTCCAAGTCAGAATTATCAGTGATTCTGTGATAGTGAATCCTGTGACATTTCCCCTGTGATTTAGAGATATGCGTCAAAAACCAGAAGCATTTTACATGGAGTCATGCAGAAATTAAGTAATAAGATTATCTCATAGATTCCATTTGATAAGATATCATTGACTTATTAACTGATCTTCATGAATGGGAATATTATTAAGAAAAAACAACTTAAAATATTGAAACTATTTTTTTCAATGATTTAACCAGGTAAGGTAACGGAACAGTTTATACTGAATACTATCACACAGCACTTACAGGACAGCCAGGGCATCAGACCCAGCCAGCATGGGTTTATGAAGAGTAGGTCATGCCTGACCAACCTGATCTCCTCTTATGACCAAGTGACCCGTCTGGTAGATGCAGGAAAGGCTGTGGACGTTGTCTATTTGGACTTCAGCAAGACCTTTGACACTGTCTCCCATAGCGTACTCCTGGAAAAGCTGGTAGCCCATGGCTTGGACAGGAGCACTCTGCTGGATCAGGAACTGGCTGGATGGCCGGGCATAGGCAGTGCTGGTGAACGGTGCTGCATCCAGCTGGCAGCCAGTCACCAGTGGTGTCCCTCAGGGGTCTGTACTGGGACCAGTTCTGTTCAACATTTATATTGATGACATGGATGAGGGTATTGAGTCTTTCATTAGTAAATTTGCAGATGACACTAAGCTAGGAGCTTGTGTCGATCTATTGGAAGGAAGGAGGGCTCTGCAGAGAGACCTGGGTCGATTGGATGGATGGATGGGCAAAGCCCAACAGAATGACGTTTAATAAGTCTAAGTGCCAAGTTCTGCATTTTGGTCACAAAAATCCCCAACAACCTTACAAGCTGAGGACAGTGTGGCTGGACAGTGTCCGGGCAGAAAGGGACCTGGGGGTACTGGTCCACAGCCGACTGAATATGAGACAGCAGTGTGCCCTGGTGGGCAAGAACACCAATGGCATCCTGGCCTGTATCAGGAATAGTGTGGCCAGCAGGAGCAGGGTGGTCATTCTTCCCCTGTGCTCAGCACTGGTAAGGCCACATCTTGAGTGCTGTGCCCAGTTCTGGGCCTCTCAGTTTAGGAAGGACATTGAGATGCTTGAGTGTATCCAGAGGAGGGCAACAAGGTTGGTGAGGGGCTTGGAACACAAGCCCTATGAGGAACAACTGAGGGAACTGGCATTGTTTAGCCTGGAGAAAAGGAGACTCAGAGGTGACCTTATCACTCTCTGCAACTTCCTGAAAGGAGGTTGTTGACAGGCAGGGGTTGGTCTCTTCCACCAAGCAGCAACTGACAGAACGAGAGGACACAGTCTCAAGCTGTGTCAAGGAAGGTATAGGTTGGATATTAGGAAAAAGTTTTTCATGGAAAGAATAATAAAGTACTGGAATGGTCTACCCAGGGAGGTGGTAGAGTCACCATCTCTGGATGTGTTTAAAAAAAGACTGGACATGGCACTTGGTGCCATAGTCTAGTTGAGGAGTTAGGACATGGGTTGGACTCAATGATCTTGGATGTCTCTTCCAACCTCGTTATTCTGTGATTCTGATTCTGTGAACAATGGTGTGGGTGAGAGTAGATCAGGTCAACTGCAGTACATCTGTGACTAAACCACACTCTGAAAGTTAGCTTTTAAAAGAATATACAAGTGGATTTGTAGTTAAGAGAAGTAGAAGGAACATGATGTAAGTCTAGTGACTTGCTGAGAACAACATTTTAAAAGTAAGGGAAAACATTTGCACATAAACTCATCTCTGTCAGCTTACAGCAAAGATGTCTTACCAACTCTTGTAGAGCTTAGCTACTGTTGCATAAGTACGAAACAACTGGCATCATCTGGCTCTATTTTATCACAGAAACAGGACACTTTCTAAGCATATTAGCTGAAATTATATCCTGAACATTTGTTCTTTCCACCAAGTCAGTGAGTCAGAGTGAGTTTTATTAGCAGTGAAAGAGATTACAGCAGGTATGGAAAATCTTCCTTGATCTTACAGAGATCAAAAAGAAATTATTTATTTATTTATTTATTTACTTACTTATTTATTTATTCACCGTTGATTACTACATCTCTGAATATTTTCCTGACTAAGAGAACAAGAAAGACAAGCCCTCATTATGCTGATTTATTTGTGGAAAATGTAATGTGACAAGACTTGTTTATTTTACCATATCTGTTTTTCCTTACTGTACAGTCAAATATATCCTCCAGTTAGATTTTTCTTTGAAGTTGTGTGATAGACCTGAATGTCACTTCAATGACAATGTCTTTTAACAATGCATTTTTTTAAGTTCACCAAAAAAATATGTTGTTTTGTTACAGACAATCAGAAAAATTATATATGCACTGCATATTTGGCATTTGGTAGCACAGCACACAGTCATATTCATGTATCATCAGCTGATGGACTTCAAATACTACATCTATCTTTTAAGGGAACAAATATATACATGAGCTTTCTATCTACAATAAATTCAGATACGATTTGGATCATCGCTAAATGAGTGATGAAGTTGTATGTTGAGAAACACGTTGTTTGTTCATCAAAGGTTTGAAATGCTGTCTTATGTTTGAGGAGTCCCAATCTCACCTTTCTGGGTAAAGTAGGGAACCTCAACAGAAAGTCAGATTCAGATCAGTCAATATGAATGGGATTTGAATAAAGAAAATAAAATTTGGCAGCTGGTTAAATAAGATATTCCCTTCTTTCAGCAAATCCTTAAATCTTAATCCTTACCTCTTAAAGGTAAGAAACAGGTATCTATATATTTAAATCATTACCCATAATGAATAACTGCAAAATATATTTTGCAAAAATTGGCAAAATAGTGGATGAGTAAACAAATAGATGGAAAGACAGAAAAAAAAAGATATTGTAAAACTCTTGAGTTTAAAATGATGTTCACAGAAATTTTAGCAAATGCCTAAACTATGCCGGAAGGGTAAGTGTTGGGTTCTCCTCCCCCGCTGTGTAGCCCTGGGAGAGGGGCCCTGAGGGCACAGACATGGGGTTTCCCTGCCCCTGCTCAGCCTCGTTCCCATGGGTTGGTTTGTGTTCCCTGCGCGGGCAGAAGGACCCTTGGTCCGTGACTAACAGTTCCTGGGCAGAGCCCCGGCCATGCGGCTGGAGAAATAAACATCTCTCTGAAACAGCTATCAAGAATCTGTCTGTCCATATACATTTCCTTTCCACGGGACTTCTGGTTTGATATATGTATGTTGCAGTATCCCCACTGCAACAGGTAAGCTTATGCCATTTAACTCCTCAAAGTTTTATATCTCAAACTCATTACTTAGGAACCTTATGTAACAGTTCAGCAATAAGAAAATACCCTGTAGTGAAATTATTTAACCAGTGTGATTCAGCTAAGGAAACCTAAAGAAAATAAAAACCTACTTAATACCTGCAGTCTAACTTCTTGCTTTTGTCTTTCTAATTTTACTTATTTATTTATTTGTTCATTTAAAAGCAACCACACTTTGGGTGTACATTAGGGACCCAGCCTAAGAGAACTCTCTATTTTAGCTTTCTGGTTGGACTACAAGTTAGTTGGCTCTACAGTTTTTCCATTTGCGGAAGGCAGAGATCAGACTTTTTCAGAGTCTCAGGAACAAATTAATCTTCAGCTGTTCCATATATTTTGTGGCAAACATAACTACTATTAATTATCAAGAGACCCTGGACCAGTTGGAGAAAATGTTCTCAATGCCTTAGGAGACTATATAATCTAGTCATGATTAAATTAATTATTTAGCTTAATCAGTCCGATATATCTTTTAAGAGCACATTTCACCTTAATTTCCCTAATTTACTTGTCTAGGCAGGTAAATTAGGAGCTATGTCCTCTTTCTTTAGTCATCAGAATCTGTGCTGGTTAAATTGGTCAAGATATTTCTCCCACAGATGCATAGACCTTTACCCTCCAAAACTTCAGCCAAACTGTGTTTCAATGCTGTATCAGAATCAAGTTGCAAGCCCAGTTCCTTGACCAAATAAATCAGGCAGCCAAACCTATTCCCACTGAGTAAAACCCAACCTGAGACTCACAGATAGAGTAGCACTTAAATTGTCTATATAAAACTTTCTGTCCCTTGTCACTTGCCTTTGTCCTTGAGAGAGGTGATCCAGTTTGTTTTCCAACAGCTATTAAGAATACAACCGGTGTTAAGATGAGGCTTGCTGATCAGCATGCGTGATGGGAACATTTGTCCCACAACTGTGGAAATGCAGGAGAAAGCTAGAGCTTAGGCTAGAGATCAGGGAGGAGGCATGAAGGAAGGAGGGAAGACTGGAAACTGGTGTCTTGAGTGCCCACCTTAGTCATTGGGGCATGCATACATTGTCCTAAAAACCACATTCCTCTGATATTGCTTCAGCTTCCAAACATTATGGATGAAGCCAGAAGCAAGAAACACTGTCCCAAATCCAAAACTTTACAATAGGGTTACTTTTGCATGCCTTTGTTAGTGTGGAAACCATGAAAACATGTAAACATATTTCTCAAAGACTTGCTAACTGCTTTCCGTACATGGGTAGCCAGTCCACACAAACCAGACCCTGTGCGAGTTCAGGGATATCATCTGCAATTGAACAGCCATGGTCATCATTTTCCCCAAAGAGCAGTAAGTTCAGAGCTGGACCAAACATGAATTCATCTGAAATAACAGAATTTCTAGAAGGCTGTGAGTAGCTAATGGGACTGTACGTCGTCAGGTGAGAGAAAGTCTATACTATGAATTTGATGGCCATCGGTGACACTAATTTAGGATCCATAAATACCTTTAACAAGTTTCCAGGGCCTGTTCCAGGCACCAAAATCATGTACCAAAGTCATATGACAGCTTAGCCTCAGTTCATACTTCAGCCTAAACAAATCCAACAGCCTTTACTTCTGCAACTGCTGTTCAAAATTGTCTGCATGCAGCAGACAATCTGTCCCACACGTCCTCTTCCACATACACACTGCCCTACATGCCTCCTCTGCATTCCTGGATGTTAACTCAAAATTATTTCCTCTTTTCACAAAACAGTGCAATAATTTCCTTTCACTTTCAGTCCTCATTTCTGATGAGTGCTTCCAGGCACTTGAAAATGTGCCCCTTCAGTCAGACTTCTCTATGACATCAGGCCTCTGGAAATCTCAAACTCCAGTAGCAGAACCCTGCAGTCTAGGAGCCTTCTGGGATATCTTCTGGAAAACCTGCTATACTTTTGCAGTCTCTAAAATATATACCTCTCTTAAAATCTACTGCTCTCAAATGTCCAGGAGGAAGTAGCAGACATTAGTGAAAGTGAAGAGTCCCACTGGGACTGGCACTGTCCCACCATTGTGATGGATGGTCAGTAAGGGTAACTAACTTCAAACAACCCCTTTCCTAAGAGTGTAAGATGCAGGTATGTAAGAAAAAACAGTCTGCTGGCCCACTAGGCTCACTGGAGATAGAAGATGCTGAGTAGCTGCTCATATAACAAAGTGAAAGGTAACCTATGCATAGTCTTCTGAAATAGAAGACTGTGGGCAATTTTAGGAGGAAACAAGGGACTTATTAAAATAGTAGAAACAGCAGGAAGAAGAAATGGTGCAATCTTGAATTTTTTAAAGTTACTTTGTGCTCTGCAAAAATCTCTGAGAAGGATATGTAGAGAAGGATGTGCCAAGAATTATTGTTCTGATCTAGTGGAAGGTCTTCCCTCCAGTAACAGTACCATTTCAAAGGAAACAGCAAAAATCAACTGGGTTCATTCATGGTAGTCTTGCACTGGGGTTACAGCTCCTTTTTTACCTTGATAACTTGGACAGGATTTTAAGTCAGTAAAGCATTGAAGAGATATTTCTAGCACTTTTCATGCAAAAGCACTCCAAAAGAGCAAGAGGCCTTTAAATTTAAAAAATACCAGACTGATTGAAACATAAATAGAACATCTAACTTTTTGAAAAAATGTCACATGCAATAGATATACAAATATTATATAAAGAATTCACTGTCAGTGAAGACATGTATTTGCTTCCAGGAGCAATTTCAGTATACTTAATGGCTTTCTGAGCCCCACCAAACCCATAAACTCCCTCTGGTCCACATGATAAAAGGAATGTATGTCCTCCAGGTCATCCCTGGAATGTTCTTTTCATACTTGGTGTTTCCTATGGGAGAAACAATATCTGTCTCTGTTTACAGCAGTGCACTTGACTCGTTTTTCTTTAAGAAACAGCACACAATGGAGGAACCAGAAAATAAAATAGATGCTGTTCCATGGTCACTACTGTGACCATGATATCTTTGCAGTGAGGAGAAACATGATGACTGCTGGACAGGATTTGCCATTAGCAATGTAGAGGAGGCTGTCTTCTCTGAGCGGCCAGTGCTTCCTTGTGAGATTGTTTCCTGTCTTTCTGAATTTGTGCCAGCTGTGGAGTTGTCTATCTCTTTTGGTTTTGGTCTTGCAAGTCAGAGTGTTTGAAGAGTTATTTTTTGCACCTCTGAATTGGGCAGAGTCAAAATCTCAGTGGTTATAGGATTGCTTAGGAACAGCATGACCTTCTATCATGAGCAATGTCATATGATATTTGTATTTGTGTTGTATTTGTAGACATTGCTCTGTTCTCTGGCTCTCTGCAGCACCACTAAAGTGCTGAGTGCATTGGTAAAGCACTCACTGTGATGATGGAGTTGAACAATCTGATCATGACGCCTCCTGTTTCCACTTCCCACTTTTCTCCAAAGCCAGCTGCTGCTGAGAGATGTGAAGTCCTAAGAAGAAGCAAATTAAATTACAGCAGCCAGGTTTGTGGAAAAAATTTCAGCACAGGCTCCCTTTGAGCCCTGCCTGAGGGTTGATGCCCAAGGGACACAACTGATGGCAAGGAGATTATGAGACTGAGTCTGCACAGTCAGATGTGTCTCACCTTAATAGTATGTTCACCTTTTTTTAGTTTGGTCTGAACACTGCAATGTTTGATCTGCAGGAATGAAATACTATTTGGGGACCTGTGGCTGGAAGTCAAAATGCATTTAAGGTGAGAGGAACACATGACTGCAGTCAAGGACCTCTATAAAAAATAGTTGTGTCTCTATTGCTTTTGATGGGCTCTAAGAATATTTTATCTTTTTTTCTATGGATTAAATGACAAGCTTATGTACTCAAGACCTGCTTCTCTCATTCTGAGGAAAAAATAATGAAAACTGAAAGCTGAAAGTGATAACAAAACATAAATTGCATTATGAAGTTTAATTTTAACATTACTTAGACTGATCTAGAACATTCATAACACTAGAAACAGAAATACAGGAGACTGACTCATTGGGTTAATATAAAATCTGGTGTAAAATTCACACTGAATACAAACAATCAAGTCGAAATCTCTAACACCATAACAAGGAAAAGCCAAATTTGTTGTGGTATTTTTCTGTGTTGTACTTGGAAGGTTGAAATTTTATTTAAAGACAATAATGAAGACACAAAAGCATTACCATGTCACCAAACAAAAATAAATACTCTGGGACTGCCTTAAGCTTCATTAAAACAAATGTCAATACAGTCAGTCCAAGCTTTACAAAGTATGCTCAAGTAAGTGAGGAAAAAGCATAAATGAACTGGAGAAGCACTGTAAAGAAGAGCTAATTCAGAAAAGTGTGTGGAGAATCAGTAAAGTGTTGTGTTAATATGTCTAGAAGATGTGCTGCACAACAGAACAGCTCATTTCCTTACAGAGGATATCTGCAGAGCTCTCCATCTGTGCTGCACAATGTCCCCTCCCATCTGAAATCTCATCTTTTAATATTCATATTTTCAAGATGTTTTTGTAGGTCTGGTAACAATGGAAGAATTAAAAATGTTTTCTTCTCTCCCCTTGTACATGATACCTCTGTTTTTTTGTTCTTCTCTTATAACCTTCTCAGCTGCTCATCTAAAAAGTTTACTGAGCGAAAAATTTTAAAGCCAATGAAAATATATGATCATGGTACCACAAGGGCCAGGTCCCAACACGTCATCCTAGACAGGAGCAGGGCAGTAAAGGGTACTGGGGCAGCCCTAGCCCCAGGCACTGAGCATGTCACTGGGATGGGAAACCAGTCAAGGCTAGGCTGCGATGTGGGCCCAAAAGTGGTCCTGGCTCAGTGGCACCCACAGCCAGGAAGAGCAGAGCTGCGGGGAGCTGGAGACTGGTGCTGCTGTGATGTCACTGAGGCAAGAGCTCATTTCCTGAGAGGGGTGAAACGGGGTCCTGGGCCGTGGGCAGGGTTAGGAAGCCCTACGGGACAGGGACAATAGGTCCTACAGTGTCCTCACGGCCTCTAAGTACACATTCATTGTACAGAAACATTGCAATGTTAGAAATAACTCTTTTCATGCCATTCCAAGTGCATCTGAACATAAGCACTAGTTTCCCAGACAATTAGGTCTTCTCTAGGAACATTATTCTTAATAAGAAGCTTCCCAGTGGTTTTCAAAAAGCTTCAGCTTCCTGTGGAGTATTGTGTTATCCTTCCTAATACCTGCACTACAATCTCAGAACTATGAAAAGTGATTTGCAATTCATTAGTTTTATCACCTCTTCAAAAAAGGGTTGATTTAGAGATCAAAGAGAGATCTGAAATCCCAAACATCTGATAAAACTAAAACTAATGCTATGTTAGAAGATAAGGACTGGCTCCAACATAGGACACCCTATGCACATCATAAGCAGCTGACAGAGAAAGTCTAAAAGAGGTTGTGATGATAATGAGGTGGCAAGGGAAAACTCACTTAATCCTCTCACTTTAAGGTGTCAAGAACTAAAAGCTTTTTTATACTTTTTCCTATTCCAGCTCCTTTGGACTAGTGTTTTGATGTTGAAATGGGGGATGTAAAGAAAGGGAAATAAGGACATCATCCTTTTATCTTTCATGGGATGATGCAAATCAGAGAAAATGTTTACATGTCAGTATTTCTTTCTGATAGACCAGTATGAAATATTATTTTATATCATATTTTAAGTCCAAGTAAGAAATTTATATGATGATACATGATCCCCCAAAAAAAGGGTGTGGAAGGATGCATTTTCACCCAGAAAGCTCAAGATATATTGGATATATTGGATAATATATATAATTGGATATATTAACTGCATATGGATGGAGCTCTTGAAGAAATGATTTTCTGTAAATCAGTGAAATGATAAGATGTCATAAGAAACCTGAAGAGCATGAACAGCATTTGGCACATGAATGGCTTATAAGACTTCATTGACTAAACATCAACATGAGGATAAAGGCATCAGCAAACTCCATCATCAGCAGTATTGTAGTTCTCTAGAATTCTTTAGCAACTGAAAATGGTCTCTAATTAGTGAATAAATAACAACTATGAATATGCAACAGAAAGTATACCAACAAAATTAAGGGTTGCCTCTTATTGATTGTTTGATCCCTAGTGTAAACTTCCCCAATAATTTTTTTCGAAGTAGATAACGCCTACAGGACAAAGAGAGGTATATGCACTGAGGTACATGGGCAGGGTGAGATACACATGGATCTCATACTGAGATAGTGACACATGCACTGAGATAGATGCATGCAGTTTATGCATAGCTGCATAACCTTTGTTCCAGTAGGCAGAGTTTATTCTTGATGTTCTGTTCATTTGAGGTTCTGACAGGAAACCAAATGAATGTCAGAGAAGGCACTAGAAGATGTCCTCAAATCACATCATTAATGTTGTCTAACATACCAGGAAATCCTTATTGGCATGTTTATTGATAATCTTCTGAAATCTGCAACAGTCAGAGAATACACACCACACACTTTCCTATTGGCAAGAAAGTCTATGAAAAAAGGGAATGTATTCCTTTGGATTTTGTAGTTGGTTGGCACTTTCACACAGTTAGACAACGCATTCAGAAGATCCAGAAACTACATTTTGTGGAGGGATGAAAAAGTTGTTTTTGTTGAAAGCAGTCCCATAACTACATGACTGGCATCTCTGAAGAAGCATCATATACATGTTATTGCTCATGATAAAATCAGAAATTGGGAACAGTGAAGGCACTCTGTGAGACAGATCAGTATTGAAACCTTGATGTGGTATAGGTTGAAAAATATATTACTGGATGATAAAGTTATCACACAGCATGTACAGACCACAGTAAAAGGCCACATGTGAAAGAAGATTAAGCACTGAAGTACTGAGGTTTTTTTAGTTATTGCAAGCTGTTCTGGTGTTTACTGTTTGCCTAAACATATGTGTAAGGATACATCGTGCCTACTCACAGCATGTTCTGCTATTTTCTCTTTATCTTAGGCATCAATCAACTTTGAAGCTTTTTCCTTTGTCATAATACAAACACACTCTCCAAGTTTTATATGACATCTGTGTTCCAGTAAAAAACTACAGAGTTTTTATTTGGGCATATATTTCTGTATCCATACACATACACACATAGGGACCATGTCGATGATCAGAGAGGGCTGGAGCACATCTCCTGTGAAAACAGGCGGAGAGAACTTGGGGTTAATTAGCCTGGAGTAGAGAAGGCTCAAGGAAGACACTATAGGAGCCTTCCAGTATCTGAAGAGGGGCCTACAAGAGACCTGGAGAGGGGCTTTTTACAAGGGCATGTAGTGATAGAACAAGGGGGAATTGTTTTAAAATGGACATGAGTAGGCTTAGATTAGATATCAGAAATAAATTCTTTATTGTGAGTGTGGCTGGGCACTAAAACATATTGCCCAGAGAAGCTGTGAATGCCCCATCCCGGGAAGTGTTCAAGGCCAAGTTGGATGGGACTTTGAGCAACCTGGTCTAGTGGAAGGTATCCTGGCCCATTTCCGGGGGTAGGAATTAGATGGTCTCTAAGGTCCCTTCCAACCGAAACCATTCTGTGATTCTATGATTTCATGATCTTCATAAAGTGAAGTAAACAGAACTGTTGAGAAGTACTTCAGACAGCTCAAACAGGTCTTACTATTACTACATCAAGAAAAAGAAATCTGTTGCCATAAAATCATTTCACATTTAAAGTAAAGGCCAAAAAATCCCAACAGTGAAAATTCTACATTAAAATGAAAGAATGCCCGAATATTTGCATTATAACTGTCTTTCTTCAGCACTGGAAATTAAGGACGTTTCCTGCAAGTTATTTGAGGTGTTCATACAGCCGTGCCACATTATTTCCTTACTCACTTAGCTTTTTAGGCTTCATAAACCCTTATCTTGAATGTCCAAATTGGGATTTCTCATGCTTGTAAAGTTGAAGATATTTTCTTCTGTTTCTATTCTTTCATCCATTTACATATTTACATCCAATGATGATGCATTTACTTCACGAAATGGACAGAGTAGCTCAGGCTACATGGTCTAGTGCTCTCCTTTTAGACAAATGAAATGGTTATGAAAACCAAAAATTTTATTTCCTTGAATAAAAAAATTCCCTTTCCCATAATGGAGTGATCAACTACTGATAAGTGTGAGCTTCATTTCCTACAGAGTGAGTTCATTTCCCTGTTCCTTCAATACCATTTCAAAGTCCAAGTAAACTTTATAACAATCAGACAGCTTTTTGAGCTATAATGACATACTTCTAAACTAGAATCACTATTGGTGTGTTCTTAAGAACATCAAACTCTCCCCAAAGCTGGCAAAGTTAGATTTACCAGTTCTACCTGCACTGAAATGCAAACATGTTAGTTCTGCCCTACAATGTATTATTGGATGAACTGCTGATGTTGAAAGACTGTCTCCTGAAAAATGAGTAGGTCCATTCAGTACACCACATATGCCTTCTCACCGGATTGGGATGGAAATGAAAAGCATACCAGCCTGGTGGTACAATCCTGTTAGTAGATCTAAGCCTTCTCCTTGCACTTAAGCCATGCTGCAGCTGTCTGATACTGCTTCTCCTGCCTTTTACTGCTCTGTGTTACTGTCTAGCCTGGACATTTGACAATACTTTTAAACTGTTCAAGTTAATCTAATTAGATACATACTTTTCACAGCATCCCCAGAATGCTTCCTTGATAACTTTCTAGATAAGTTTTTATTAAACTGCATTAACGTTGTACTTTTCAGGCAGATGTCTTTTATTTGTAGCTCCGCACTCACCATTCAGAGCCGAGAAACATTCTGTGGGCAGAAACAGAAGCTCTGAATAATCTTAATCTTTAAAATTATATTGTAACATCAAAGAATTTTCTGTGGCTGATACATGGTAGCACATTATTTAGACTGGGCTTTGTCCTCAAACAGTAGAGCCTTTTAATAGGTGTCCAGAATTTGTATTATTTAGCCATGAAAGGAAGGTGAACTGGCATGTCTTTGGAAGGAATATGAGGAAAACAAGAGAGATTTTTTTTTCAAAGTGGGCATACCTTGACAAGTTCTCTATTTCTCTGGTCTGAAGAGTTATATCTATTATTTTTTCCAACTTAAACAATTCTCATATATATCACTTTCCTCATTGCATTCTTAAAATTATTCTGGTCTTGGACAATTTGTTGTCTCTTAGCATTCACTGCAGAGAATTCTTCATGGAAGAAATAAATGTTCATGAAACCAAGGTGATAAGTATGGAGTTATTTGTACAAAACTAACAATTCTCAGTGTTTTATGGTTTTTGTGCTTGTAATTGTTTTATAGATCTAATTTTCATTTTTTATTATGCATTCTGCTCTACATTTGGGTCTTGGAAAGTTGAGAAAATTAAGGAAATATTTCTCAAAAGTGTAAAATCTTTCATTTCAGAAATAATATTGTAAATACTGCTACTGTATTATGCAGTTCCCAGCAGATGATTTTACAGGATGAGTTTCGTTTTGTAGAAACAACTCGAAATATCAATTGGTAGTTTACTTCTATTCTTACCCAGTACAAGGTGACTTCCATTAAGAAAATGGAAAAGTACATTTTTATTACTGTGGCATTGTAATTCTGGTACAGTTTTTCACTTAACTTTAAGAAAATATAATTATATTTGATGATATAATAATCAGCACCAGATGTGTCAAATGCCTTTGATTAGAGAATGAAAGCTATAATCCCTGTTGTTTTCTGTGAGTTTATATTAGACTGCAATCATAACAATTTAAGGTGTAACATCACCCATTGCAGCGGCTTTTCTGAAGCTAAATTATGCTGTGACTCTAATGAGACTGTGAATACTAATACAGGTACCTACTGCTGCAAAGCAAACCTTGAGGGCCTTAACTTTGTTTAGCTAATAAAAAACAAGAATATTCAGTATGGGTCAAATGAACATGTTATTTTCTGAAGCTTTCTCAAAACAGCAGAATTTGTAAGGCAAAATCTAACCAAGAGATTTATCTACCTCTAGAGCTGCACTGTTAATGACAGATGTTGAATACACATATTAATTTTCTACAGTTCACACAGTGCAGGACTTTTTTCTTTATCCCAGCAGTTTTCTCTTCTTTCAAAATTCAAGTTTTTCACCACGTTGAAAGTTTCCCTTAAAAGAAAAAAATATTCTTTCGGATGTCCTTTCTTTCATTCTTCCTTCTTTACAGAAAAGGCAAGGAAAGAATATATCTTAAGCTATTTAAAATATTTCCCTTATTTATCAGGAACATAGTTTGCACTTATTTGGGTATGTGGGTATTACGTATAGAAAGCCAAAAACCTAATCAAGGTGAAAGAACCACACTGATTTTTGGAGCTGAGCATTTTTGTCACATATTTATTATCTTCCCTTCTTTTTGTCAGCTTTTTGTAAACACGGTAAATGCATTAATCAGACTGTGCATGGATTTCATAAGCATTGCTGCATTTCATGTTCTATTAATAGATTACATATTTCCCATGCACAATACTGATTATGAAAAAATCTTAGAGCTGAAAAGGTTGTTTCATCCAAGGTTAAATTACATTTGGATTGTGTATTGAGTTTGCATGGCCTGGGTTTTGGTAGCAGGAGCTACAGGGGTGGCTTCTGTGAGAAGCTGCCAGAAGCTCCCCCATGTCTGACAGAGCCAATCCGTGACAGTGCCAAAGATGGATGTGTCACTGGTCAAGGCAGGGCAAATTTTAGAAGTGGTGGTAATGCCTCTGTGATAACATAGTAAAGAAGAAAGACAAAGTTATAGCAGAGTTGTAATTCTGGCCAGAGAAGAGTGGGGTGAGAACATGCAAAAGGAAAACTCTGCAGACACCAAGGTCAGTGGAGAAGGAGTGAGAGGAGGTTCTCCAGGCACCTGAGCTGGGATTCCCCTGCAGCCTGTGGTGAAGACCATAGTGAGGTAGCTGTGCCCCTGCAGCCCTTGGAGATCAACAGGGATGCAGAAATCTACTCACAGCTCATAGAGCACTCCCACACTGGAGCAGGTGGATGCCTGAGAGGAGGCTGTCACCCCACCAGAGGCCCGTGGAGGCACCCACTGTAGCAGCCTGTCCTTGAAGGACTGCACCCCATGGAAGAGTGACCCACACTACAGCAGTTTTTGGGAGAGTGTTGCCCTTCAGATGTACTTACATAGGAGAAATTCGTGGAGAACTGTCACCCATGGAAGGGACCTTGTGGTGGAGCAGGGGAATGACTCCTCTCCCTGGGCAGTGGGAGAAAAAAACCTGTGATGAATTGACCCATTCCCTGTCTCCCTGCACTTCTGATGGAAGAGGTAGAACTGGGAAGAAGGGAGGATGGAAGAGGTGTTTTTAAGGTTTTATTTTACTTCTTACTATCCTACTCAAAATTTCCATACACATTTACAGATGAATATGAAAATCTGTTGCTGGAAGATTGTATTAGTAGAATTAGTACTATGTTTTTGTCTTCAGTTTGCCATTTTTAAGGTACACCAACAAGGTTCATAATGTCGTTTTTTCAAAGCTTGAAAATGCAATCTTTAAATTATGGCTGCTGTCTGAATACTTTTGTGTTTCTTTCTGGCCTGATCCAAGCCACGGACACTATGTCCTTACCAGGAAGCACAAACAAAACAAAAGACATATGTTTATTTAATATAATGAAGTGTCTGTAATGTTTTTAATGTTTTATCAATAAACACTGTAATTAATTTGACTAAAAGTACATGTCTAAATGTCTCCACATGCTTTTTCTGTAAGTTTTCATTCAGTTGAAAGATTGTCACTGTCAGAAAAAAAAACAAACCAAAAACGTCTTGACTCATGTTTCATTCTGTACTGACAGTCAAGTTCATGGATGAAATGTATGATACTGCCCTGGACTCAGACAACCCTAGAAGCTTAGCATACCACTAATTAAACTACTGTCAATGAATAATTCTGAAAGTAGCCACAGGAAAGTGTCTGAGATCAATTGCCTCTAGATTTAATAACTTAATAGAAATTGATGATGCATGTCTTAGGTATCTCCCAGATAGTGATGTAGTCAAGCCACTCTTGTAAAAGACCATGTCTAATCCATACCTTTCTGACTTAAACATTTTGTCATGCTAGAGTTCCCATTGCTCCTCAGTACCTTTTTTACTGTTTTGCTGAGACAGAAGGCATTCATTTTAGCAGGCTGCAGCATCGGCAAATCAGGCCTTATGATATATTGAAACACATCAAGACCATCCAAAAAAAGCAACACGTGAGAGGATTTAAAATGGTAAAATATATATTTTTTTTTTGTCAGAAAAAGATTGATAAAACCCATACTTTGGTAAGGTGAAGTTTTCAATAATACTTTCAAAAAGAGAAGTATTCTTAAAATATTTATGTCAATAAATTCAATAATTTCCTTTACTTTTTATGAACACAGCACATAATAAATGTCAAAAAATTACAGATTTTTCTAGTAATTGATACATGTTGTTATTACTGTAACAAAATTATGATCTTATTAAGTGTTTCAATTACATATTTTGAATACAATTGTAATATGCCAACGTTCCTAAAGATCTGTATATAATTACTACATGGTCTAAAGAAGGCCAAATGAAAGTGACATTTGAGTCAACAGAGCAGAACAGTGAACTAACCCATCTGGAAAAAAAACCTCTGTGAGGAAAATTTGCAGGAGAATCAAATTATACTGTGCTGCAAAAATGTTAAGATTTCCAGAGATATTTTTTCTCTCCTTTCTAAAATATTGGCAAACCGACATTAAGAAATTCTACTTTCAGTTTTATGTATCACATAGTTTTTCTTTTCTTCTATTACATGGCCAGTGGTTCAGTTATTTTCATAAGCAGTCCTTTTTCATTGTGATATAAGTAGACAATTAGCAGCAGCGCTCCCCAGTGTGTTTCATGATATTCTCATTGTCAGTGTCCTGAATTGATTCAGGAGTTAAATTATTGCTTTGAATAAACACTTTCAGGGGTCTTATTTTCCCAATTCTATTTATATATTTTTAAGTCTAAAAGGTTCTTTTAAAAGGTATCCAAGCAGTATCTATGAAACCAGCATAAAACCAAAAGATTCCAAGGTCTTTTTTCTAATTAGGAAATCTTGCAGTAATCCAACTAATTGATTTAAGTGCAAACATATGAATTCCAAAATGAAGCTAAATAAGTCTTAAGAGTTGATGGTCCCTTGGTAATACAAAAAAGGGTCAGCACAATTTCATGGCAACTACCCAATTATGTGATTGGAAACAAGCTTTGAGTGATGTTCACACAGAAAGTAAAGAATCCTTATTTCTCTCTGCTGCAAAACTGCATCTATCTTTTACAAATACGGGTTTTTTTCTCAGAAAACAGTCTGATATTCTGGAAAATATTTTAAATTTTATTTTAAAATTAAGTTTAATAATATCTTTATTTTTTAAAATTATCAAAATGTTTTTCTTTATTATTATATATTATTATACCATGATAATATATTATATTAATACCATTATACTGTTATATACTATTTAATGCTATTATGTTATAATATATTAAATTATGTTATATTATAAATAGTATAAAATAACAATGTTAATATTAATATTAATATATTATGAAGAAATAGTTTTAATTATTAGGAAACATAAAATTAGAAGGACCATTTTTTATTCTTTTTTCTTCTTTTTTTCCTGCTCTTCTTTCACTCCACACTACAATTTTTCATATCAAAACAAGACCACTCTCAAATACAGTTGTAGTTATTGATACATCTTGTCTTGGTCCTTTTAAGTTCATACATTTTCAAATCATTTCAAGAAATAAGACAATTAATGATCTAATTAGATTCCAATTTATTTAGGCTGTGTCTCTCTTTTCACGTACATTGAAAATCATTCATTGTTAGGATTTAACTACTTATATTCTAGTGTAACATGCTTGAGGTAGCCATTGAAACAATTAACATGCATCTGAAAAACAGTCTAATAGTAGCTTCCATAGATTTTATTGCTCTGTCTCCCTTCTCACAATCATCCTCTACCTCCACCTTTTTCCAAAACAGGAGGGCAAAAGGGACAACTTACAGGACCAAAAGATCATGGTTTCATTTTGCCTTAGGTTGTAGCACTAGAATACAGAAAAGACTAAGTGATTTCAGCTAAAACAGAAAGAAACCTGAAGCTTTGTCAAATTTCTAATTTTAGAGCTGAACTGGAGCTCAAGGTGCTGAAATAAGGTACTAATAAAAAAAACCAGTTTACTTCTGGCCAGTACCACAGAAACTGGTTAACAGTTCATCAAGAAACTATCTAAAATGGAATAAGCCCTCCAAAAACAAGACATAGTTTGAGCTGTTCTTTGACATCTTGAAGACAAAGGGAGAAATTACTTTGTAGAGTGGAAGAGACTGGTAGTAGGAGTAGAGTACAAATCATCCCCTCAAGGAAATGCAAGTATTGGAATAAAAATATTGGAACTGCAAATTTTGAGAAACATCAAATGGGGAAATATTGTCATGTGAAGGTCTTAATCCAAAGGCATGTGTAACACAGTTTTAAACAGTACTAAACCATACTATGAAAGCAGAAAAAGCATCTGCCTCCATCATTTAGAATTTCATTATCTGATACGGAGTGACTCCAAGGCAAATATAGATTATCATTGTGAAATCTGAGAGGGCATCTTATGCTTTGCTGTATATAAAGGAATGGAAAACCTACCCTGCTCCCATTTTAAAAAGATGTCTGAACAGGATGTAGAGTCATCTATACACTGAGCATCACTACACATATGCAAATTTTTGGTGCATTCAAATTTAAGTTGCTTTCATCTAACTGTAGGCATTAAATTGAGATGCCTGGCTTCCACAGGGTCTCCCTATCAGTGGAGAGGAGAAAGCATTTCCTCTAGGTAATTCAGGCCATCACTCTCGTAATGTGGAAGTACACAGATTAGAGGGATACCTTAGGGTGATGAGGATCCTCTGAAGTACTTCATACTTGAGGTTAGTATCTGAGGGTTGTGTTTTAAACAGAATTTATATAAAGCCTGAAGCAGCTTGGTCTGATTTAATTCACTGAGCAACTCATATAATACACACTGTATATTTAAGAAATGTGCAACATTTATGCAGTCCTTTTGACTAGCATTAGAATATTCTGATAATTCATAGATTAAAAAATAACTTATTTTCACAGATCTTCTCTCCCTGCACTACCAATTCATAATGCTTGAGGGGTTCATGGCAATACACCAAGAATTCTTACCTTTCTGGAGCAAAGTCTTCCTGGTTTGCATAATGGATTCTGTCCATTGCAGTGCCTGTGTCTAGTCATCCATCTTTTCAGTTGTAGACATCCCCTGCCTGAGCACCAGAAGGCAGAAATTATTCGACTTCTCTTTCAAGAAAACCTCTGGCTTTTGCACTCGTGTACAACCTCCTTTTTTGACTTGACTTTCAGTCTCTCACAGATAAATGTGCTTACAATTCTCTTAAATCACAAAAATTAAGACAGAGGTAATGATGAAAACCTGTCAGAAGAATTATCCTTACATATGTTTTCCATCCGTTGATAACCACTCCAGATGTTTTGATCAAGTATTGCGACACATACCAGCTTGCTTTTTACAAGAAAGTAAAGAGTAGGAGTCAGAATTAGTATGCAAGTACTGCTAAGAGGAAAGATACTTGTGCAAAAAGTTGTGTTTGTTGTTTTTTGTTTAACAGCAGGCACACATTTTAGAGGCTCCAAAGCGGTATAAAGTGAGGAGCTTGCAAAGGTAGCATACATATCCACCTGACTGTATACCTATCCTAGGCAAAGGGTGCTGCAGCTTGGCCAGTTCTGGCAGACAATAAGTGCACATGATTGGAAGCCAGAAATCTCCATTTCAGTGCATGAATTCCCTGTCCTACAGCCATTAGAAAATTCTTTTATTTTTTTGCTTTCATCACCATCCATTTATGAAAGATAACATCACAATAATTTCCTGAAGCACAAGATGGTATTTCTTAACAACCTGTATCCTCATTAAAGTCTTTCTGTATTGACACATTTTTTACTTTTGATGTTCCCTTTTTCAGAACAATGGGAAAAATGAATAGAAAAACCCCATGTGTTTAGATTTCAAAGATGAAGTAAGTTGGATCTTGATTTCAGTCCATAAGAGAATTCTGGCCCATGAATCTTTAGAAAGATTATAATATAAATAGAAGCTAGATAATTTCTCCTATCAAAATAATTATCATGTCCTCCGTAATTACAGTTTGTCAGCATCAGATGTCATAATAAGAGCTAAAGAAAATCATAATGTCCGTTTATCCATCCATCCATGTGCTTCTATTTTCTACGTATTGTGCATTTCTAGTAAAAACTGCAATAATAGTTATTGTCACTTAGCTTCTGCCTTGATTCAAATACTTTTGAAACAACAGAAAAAAGATAATATCTTTAAGCATTACAATGAGTATCTCAAAGAAAAAAAATTACATAAAGAAGGAAAGACAACAAAAGGATCCAAAAAGTGACTTGTAGCTTTTGTTTGTTTGTTTGTTTGTTTGTTTGTTTGGGGTTTGGTGGGGGGAGTGTTTGGGGGTTTTTTTGTACCAGTATATTTTGGACTTGGTCACTGGAGCATCTTTACAAGGTTGCCCATGGTGAAGTCTAAATCAGGGAAAGGGGTAAGTTGTACTAATGAACCACAACACTTTGTTGTAGTTTTGTTGCATTTCACTGGAGCCCAGTGAGAGTTTTGTAAGGGGTCTGGGTCTTCTCAGAGCAAGAGGTCTCAGAGAGGGTGCACAGTCCCCAGAGTTCCCTCTTCTCTTCAGTCCAAGGAATGACTGTGCCCAGTGTAGATACACGTGGAGTAGTTTTTGTCAAATCCTCACATTTCCACTTGTGTACACACCACAAGACAGAACTCAGCACCCTCTATAAAACTGCTCAACATGTGCACAGCTGGACCTGTTGCCATGGCTACACTGTTGTTCAGTGTTACAGACAAGGGATTCAAATTTCCACCAGTAAATGCAACCGTCAATTGTTCCACTACCTATGGTGTAAACATACCCTGGAGTCGTGGATACCAGGCTGCAATCTACCAGCCACCTGTGGTTTACAGATACCCATTAAAGACTGTAGACAAAAAAAAAAGCACAATCTGTCAAGCCTGTACTCACATGAGACATAAATTGCTCCCTTCAAATACACAGAGGAAGTATTTCTAGCTGTGCTCCTCCTGCTTGAAAGAAAATAGCTGTGTAACTCATGGCTAATCCTGAGGAAGTTACTTAATCCTACTGTACATCTACTTTCCAGTCTGCTGAATGGTTTGAAATGACAAGGATTATCTATATCAGAAAAAAATGCTGTAAACTAGCATTCATTAATGCTACAAAATAGTTTGAGATTATTAGATAAAAGGTGCTAATATTTTGATATTTTTCTGTCTTGCATTATATTAAAATGGTAATCATTTATAATTGAAACAGAAAAAACAAATATGGACAAAACTTAAATGCATGAAAATATAAACATGGAATACAAATAAACAGCTATAAAAATGTCGTTTAGAAGAATTGATTGAGTCATGAAAAGGCACAATATGCTTGTAAAAATATTTTTAAAACAGTAGGAACCTCATTTGGCTGCATTTCCGCAGTAATACCTGTTGGTGGCTTGGTAGGAAAAAGATATTTTTCCTTAAAAAAAAAACCAGCTAAAAAATAAAAAGCCCTCAAATATGCATTTCAGAGGAAAACAAAAGTGAAACATCTGTATAATGTGGAACTGCATCTAAAATTAGATAAGAAAAACAATCTCTTGCAAAAGTATTAACAATGCAACATGCTGTTAGAGCAGGTTTATGATACAACCTGAATGGTTTTTAAAATACATTTCAAGGTTTTCAGGTAGTGGATGACTCTGTAAAGCTCTAAGCCACTTGGCCTGAGCACAAAGGTGATTCTAATTTTAGCTCTGGCATTTAGAAAAAAGTTGATTATAAATATGATATTTGAACATAAAGGGCAGAGATGGAAAACTTACCAGAAATTTAAGATAAATACTTGAACTTTTTTTGAAAAAGAAGTTTTGAACAATACTTTACTCTTAGTAATTATAGTTGTGTGACTCACAGCAGTAAAATTCCCCATTGCTTCTAAAATTTATCGCTAAAGTCTAATAGGCTTTTTAAAGATTTCTACCAATACAGACATAAAAATATACATAATAACAAATATTTTTGAGAGATCAGAAGTTGTTAATGTTCAATAAAACCTCTCAAGAGACAGTTTTTCAGGATTAATACAAGAAATATATTTTCATCCTGAAACATACCATTAAGCTGTATATGTACTCCAGATTAGAAAAAATATTTGTAATTATGATAATGAGCAAATCAATACTACAGCTGAGAGCCAGTTTCAGACTATTTGTGGGAATGAGACTGTATGTGGGAGCTGGATGATTTAAACACAACATTTTAAATAGCACCATATGCATAGAGTTCATCTATCAATAATAAACCTCTGGTTATGCAACAAAGGAACAGATTCTCCCTCCCTTTCTTTCCATGAAACTGCTTTATAAGTTCTGAAAACTAATTATCAACCATTGTGTATTAACACAGGAAAAAGACAGAGATGTCATTTACCTGGAATACTCACTGAAAAAATTTAAATACTCACTGTTTTGAAAATTAAGGAAAATCTAGTTTTTCTTAGTACCTGAGAAGGAAAACTAGCAGCAACTATTTCCCAAATTAGCACTGTGACATAACCGCCTTTTACATGAGTACCTCTACATTTACAGATTTAAATTTACAGCTGTAGGCAGTTTCAGTCAAAGCAAAATCTGATGAGAACACCACAGGTAGCGTGTCACCTTTAAGCCAGCTGATATGAATAACCACCGAAGGGGCGGTGTGTTTGTTCAACTAAAATCTATCTAAATCTATTGTAAACTAAGTCACTAGTCAGGCAATTAATAAAATGACTGGTTTTCAGAAGGGCTGAACATTAACAAATCTTTCAAAGAATACTGAGCTTAAGATAACCAAGCATGAATATCTTAAATACTGCATTATGTTTCTCCTCTACTTCAGGCTTCTAGTGTGAGAGCTGGGTATATGATTTACATATCCACAAAGAAATGGTGATTCCTATGATTGAAGCTGACTATTCATAGGTGCCTAATTTAATAAGAGATCTGTATTTACTAAATCACAGGGGCTGAGAAAGCCCTAGTGGAGATATGAAAAGGCTCTCACATTTAATGAAGAATGGTTTGGATAAGACTGCTGATCACTATTCAAAATAAGGGAGGATTTACTGCAGTGATGAGAACAAAAATAAAGTTATGTAGAAGGAAAACACTTTTGAGAAACACTTTTTAGCAGATTCTATTCAAACTGGCAAAGTAAGGCATAAGCAAATAATTTGAATTTATATCAAACCTCTACCTCAAGTATTGCTGGTTAAATAATTATCTCTATAAAGAATTAATAGCTTTTTATGGCCCTTAACACACTTTGTAGCAACATAGCTATAGTTATACATCTATATTAATATATTCTGTAATATTCCTCAGACACCTATACTGGCTAATGTTTCCTATCATTTCATGTGCTAGCATTGGACACAAGTTCCCTCATCTTTTTGAACTGATAGATTTTTGAGATTAAGTAAGTTTAAACACTTAGATATCATTTTATTGATCCTGAGTTTGTGGCAGTCATATATATTTCCTATTCATATTTTCAAAATGTTACACAGATTACTGTTAGTTTACCAGACACAGATAAAAACTGTACACAAAAGTACAGCTATATAAATAGCACAGGGTAGTCTGAGAAGGTGTTTTGGCATATTTTCTCTTTAATGGCCATTGCTACTGCTTTTATAATGTAGCAGGATAGAGGGGAAAGATGCAGGAAACTTGCACGATCATCCAGGCCAGTACTGTGGTCATTATTTTTTTATTACTTTTGAATCTGTACTCGGTCAGCTAAAATAAAAGTCTAGCTGCAATGAAGTTCAGTAAACACTCTCTTCTTATTTTTGTCATCTTTCTTCATTCAAGTACAAAAATGTGAAAATGGGCTAGGTTTGTCCACCACACTGGTCAGTTCAAGATCTTGCCAAATCCAAAATTAAATTCAGTTCACTTCTCTGGAGAAGACTGATTGACCTGGTGTGACATTTTTTTATCACATATCTACATTGTGAAAAGTACTAATCCAAGTTCAAGATTCCTTATCACCTTCACAGCCTTCTATCTGACAGGAAGATATATAGAGGCAAGCACTGGGTAGCTAGGGTAAAATATGAAGATATTGATTTTTCAGGTTGTAGCAGATTAAGTAACCTGTAAAACCCAAAATTCATCAGGAACAAAAAAGGTTCAGGTCAAGTGCCCTCATGTCTTCAATCTGAGTTGTTATTTTTGGATGATTAAGAGGAAAACATTTTTATTTCTTCAAAAGGCTATATATTTATTGCCTTTCTCTAAAAGCTGGAGCACTAGGGGTTGATAATACATCTTTTTACGGACTGTAGCAAATACATGTCGCTGTTGGGGCGGCCATAACACAGACAGACAGTGCCTCGGATAAAGTGCAAAAAGCCATTTATTAAACAAAGCAGGTTCTTTTATACACCTTGTGTATGTTATCATTTGTGTTACAGATTCATTGGCTGCTAAACTACTACAATAGACTTACTGGCTACTATTAACTAAAACATATAGTCATTGGCTGCCTATGGCATAAGCATTCAAGCATTCAGGAAAATAACAGCTGCAGTTATGTTGCTGTTTTTCTCCTTCTATTGTTTAACTTTCATGCTTCTGTTTATACTATATACTCATGGATAAAAATTAACTGCTTTTCTTCTCACAGGCTTTTCTCATGAATGGAAGTTAATCATGTCCAAATTAAGGTCTGTGAAGCCTGCAAACCTGCTGTCGGCCTCAACAAATACGTACAAAAAGATCCACTGAATCTAAAGCTAAAGTCAACTGTTTCTATATAAGGAGAGGAAACTTCCTGCCACCTTTTCGGTTTTCTGGAAAATGGTACCCACATGTTCAACACAAAATCAGATTTATTATTAAAAAAGTGGTTCTTGACAAAAATCCTTATGTCTGGTGTTTCTGATATTCCTTAGGTATGGTCACTCCTCTCTTATTGCCGAAACAGAGGGAAAACTGAATTCTCAGGAATCACAAGGGCAATGACACTTTGCCATTGTTCTTCCCCTTTCATAAAAAATGTTTTTTCTTGCAATAGCAGGGAAATGGGGCCCAGGATGATGTTCTTGTGACGTGGATTTAAAGGCCAACCCTGAGCAGAGATGATTTAGAGCTATCCAGAAGGCAATTACCAGCAGAACGAAGGAAAAATCTTTTTCTCCATTTCTATGATGAACTTCAAAAAAAAGTCTTTGATTAATCCTCCAAACAGACATATCTCTCTCAATAATTTTGAACAGTAATCGTAGAGATGAAATTTTGATGTATATAATACCTAGCATTATTTTGATGCCCTCTTTTCTTCTTATAGTTATGTCATTCCAAAATAATTTGCAAGGAAAACAAAGTATATTTCCTATATAAAAGCTTACATTGCTTTCAATATTTTGTTGAAACCTTGTTGCAATTTTCAAATCTTGGAATGATTAACACATTATAAAGCTCTATGAAGTCAGCAGAGCTGTTTTTCAAAGATGCATTTTATATTATATGACTGTAGAAAGTAAATTCAGAGGGAGAAATGTGAAGGGTAAAAATAGTCTACAATTGAACTCAGTTTGAGATGAAAGAAAAGAAGTTAGTAATTGTGCCAGCTGCAAAATCAAAGCAAAAAAGAAGTTGGATTTGGGCTGATGGTCAAGAATTCTGCATCACGCAGAAGAATATAAGATCAGGAGGAGGTAAAGCTAATTAAATTATGGGGAAGGGAGGCAGAAGTGAGGATCAGGCACATGGATTCAATGAACTGATGCACAATCTAAAATCTTGCTGAGAAGAAAAAATAATCAGTAAAATAATCTCGTGTAATAAAACCCCAGACTCACTAGGGTCAAACTTCCATTCTCATCCAGGTATTATTACTGATCTTCTCTGAGAGACTATTGACACTGTTACTGGGCTGGCAGCTGAAGTGTACTGACATTTCCAAGGAAAAAGGTATCAGACTGTCAAGCTGCAAACCTGGATGTGATCTTTCTCAGAAAGCAGCGTTCTGGTAAGCACGACAGCAGGCTGAACATGTGAAAAAACGTTCAACTCTAGATCTTGTTTAAAATATCAAATCAGTCTTCATTTCAACACACAGCCTATATTGCTCTCTATTGCCTCTCCGTCGAGCTCTGCTCATCACAGATTCTTCCTCTTTTCCGCTGAGATTTCTGCAGTGTCCTCTTCCACACAAACCTTGTCATTTTGGAGAAAAAAAAAAGGTCCTCATAGTAAAAGTAGGGCATTATTTTGGACTCTTTTATCATTTTATCAGGAAAATGTGAAGACCCTTAAAGGGGTAGAATGCAATTTCTAATTATGACATTTATCCAAATCTTTGGATGGCTTCTCTTTCCTGTTCAATGCAGTATTTTTGATAGACTTGCAATACATCACAGAATGAAGAAGAGGGAGAAGAAAAATGTTTCATACATTCAGACAATCTGTTTGAAATATTTTGGAATCACTTGTTCTATTTTACTTTGTAATTACTTAGTACCATGTAGCTTTTCTCTTTTTACTGTTGACTGGCTACAGTGGGTTTGTGTGTGTGAACTGTGTGTGAACTCTGCTGTGAACTGTAAAAAAGAACCCTCCAGACAATTGCCCATATTTAAAAACAAACAAAACATGCATTAAGCAAAGCATAAAAAGTGCTGTGGCAATCCAGTAGTGTCTAGAGAATGGGACAATATAGGCATCCACTCCTGAATGTCAGATTTGGAGCTTCTAGGTATTTTTCAGATACAGCTGAATGTGCAGAAATACAACAGTCAGATGGAGCTTAATAAAAAGGCAGAGTGCAAACTAGGTGGTGGGGAATAAATCAGCTGTTCTCAGGTCAACACACAAGTGATGGAAATCTTCCAGCCAGGAAATTTTCTGACATGAAATGGTTAAATACAGGATTGCTGTCTGAGCCCTATGAAAGGGATGAGACAATCCAAGCCATATTTAAAGAAAAGTCAAGAATATCTCCATGAAGGATGTATGAAGATATTTTGTACATGAAAATGAGAGAGACCTTATTGTGGATGTTTAAGCTGGAAGAGCACAGCTTATAAGCAAAGTCGGCAAAACGTTCATTTTCTGTTTCTTTTTTCTGTTCTCATATGGAGTCAGTTGTGCAATTAAGTACCATAAAAAAAGTATATTAAGTAGCATAAAAAATATTTCCCCTAGACTGCTGCACAAAAATCAGTCAACATGAAATCAGAGAACCATTTGGGATTAATGGGAGGAGACTTTGGCTGATGTTGTTCTTGCTAGTATTTTCATCAGCTGCTCAGAATAAGGATAAAAGATTAAACTGTTGCCTGCATTCTGTTTACCTCAATATGGACTTAATAATTTATGTACCAATTTTGGCTTAAATTTTTGGGGGCTTTCAAAGATATTAGAATACATAAAAATATTTTTCATTGAAAATTTTTCAGCTAGTAACAATGGCAAGCTGTTCATTTATTTAACTGGCTTTCATATATGTGTGATTTCTTTGAAAAACCTTTTGTCTCTTTTGGGTTGAGGTAAGAAAGCATTTGGGAAAACAGTATCTGAGAGAAAGAGTTGGTCAGAAAGCACCAAAGAGATCAAATGTTCATTAATAATAAAAGAATCTCAACATCTTCAGTGGAGATAAGGAGTTCTCTACAATGCCCTATGAAATGTTTGCCTATGCAAGATAAGAAACTTCACCTCAAAATAAACTTTACCGTCAGTTGCCAAAAACTTGTTAATTTCAGTGTGCCAAATGTGATTGCCTGTGTTTAGGAACCGTATATCTGGAGTATAACTGGTAATTTGGGTGGAAGATGGGTGTTCAGACTGGCTTTGTTTTAAAATTATACCACCCTCCTTTTTCCCAACCTCCTACCCTAAATCTTAATGTTTTATTTCTAGAAAAGATTGACAAGTCAGTGCTTCCACATTGCTGACATGATAAGTTATATAATCCATAAACTAAAATATAATTAAAACATCACAACAAAAGAAGCAGTATTTTAAAAATAAAATTGCAGGTATTTTAATTCTTAGAGTAGAATTCTCTTTGTATTGCAGAGATTATAGTTTAAACCTGTGCAGTTGCATTAAGTTCTGTTTTTATGGAAACATTAATTTGAATTGCATTTCTCTTTTGATGTTCCTGATACCAAGAACTCAATTGTTTGAAAGAATTCTTAGGCACATATTTCTTGGTTGATAAAAGACATATTGTGTCTTTTGTAGGTTCTTTAAAATACTGAGCAGAAATATCGGCAGAACTTGCTTGATTCTCTTCCCGCTACTATTAATAAGACATCTGAAATATCTCCCCACAAGTTTAATGTGAATAAATGGTTACTGATGGACATTATGAGAGGATAAGGAAAGACAGAGGCACTAATTAAGAAATTAGACATTCCACAGTGACATTGCCACAAACCTTATGTCTTGTCTAACTGAACTTGTAGGATTCATCAGGACTATCTCATTGATATGCCAGTTGGATGTTTCATGTTTAACTACACCATGCTAAAGGCAGTCCATAATATCTTGAGCACTTAGCTATAGCTAAAGGAAAACTCTCCTATCCTCTACAAAATGACACCAAAATTGTCACTCTCTAGGTTCACAATGACAGTGGGTATTTAGCTACATGAATTTTTCTGGCTTACCATCTGTCATCATGTTCTGTGCTTTCACTGGCACATAAAAGCTCATTAGTCCACATCAGCAAGTGTTGCTTTGAAGAACAAATTAAAATACACCAAAAGTTATGCAGTTCTTTAATTGCCTCCCTGGAATGCATCCAAATTAAAATATGTTTGCATGGATAAAAATGATAAGAGAAATCTCCAAGGGACAACAGAACAGCCCCATGCTATTTGATTAAGGTTGGAGGACCTCATTCAATTGGGACACAAAGCACCTCAAATCCTGTGTTCAGTTTTGGGCCCCCAACTACAAGAAGGACATTGAGGTGCTGAAGCAAGTCCAGCTGGGGAAAGGTCTGGAGCACAATTCTTATGACAATCATCCGTGGGAACTGGGGCTGTTTAGCCTGGAGAAAAAGACACTCTGGAACGACCTTATCACTCTCTACAACCACCTGAAAGGGGGCTGTAGACAGGTGGGGATCTACTTCTTTTCCCAGGCAACCAGTGACAGAACAAGAAGAAATGGCCTGAAGTTGTGCCAGGGAAGGTTTAAATTGAATAATTGGGAAAACATATTCACCAAAATGGTTATCAAGCATTGACACATGTTGCTCAGGGAAGCTGTTGACTCACCTGGAGGTATTTAAAAAATGTGTAGGTGTGGAACTGAGAGACATGGTTTAGTAGTTGAAATGGCAGTGCCAGGATAATGGTTGGGCCTGATGATCTTAAAAGCCTTTTCCAACATAAATAATTCTATGATTCTATATTGTTAACACTATGAGAATACACGTGGTGTTTACAAATGCATACGTGCTTGCACTCCATTTTACTTCCCTGCCCTAATGTAGGAACCAATGTCTGTTACAGCTTCACAGCTCTTACATAATGCTCACCTGTAACTACCCTTTGCTGTAGAAATAAACTTACAAAAAGAAGAGATGAGAGTAGATTGAGGGCCAAAAGACTGTGGTAAACCAGCACTTTTTTCTAAGGCTTATTTATTTCTTATTGAATGGATTTCACAATATTTAAGCCCTATGTTTAGTTCACCTACTTAGAGGAGCACAAATAATCGTACGGTTTTAACAAGGTTACAGTTAATTTTTTAAAGTGTTATATTTTCTGCTGGCCAAGTAGACTCAAAGAACCTAAACCACATAGCAAAAAAATAAAAAAAAAGGCAAGACAAATAAGGAATTTGTTCTGCCTAAATGTTACACTTCTAAAGAAACTACATAGACAGTGTGTTACATAAATTATACGTGCATATATTTTTAAATACAAGGAACATAAGATTTCTATGGAGAGAGGCATAATACAATACTCACCTAATTCATTCATCCCTTTGTTTTTCATCTAACATGTATTACCAGTATTAATCTTTTCTCATTTTCTATTTTATTCCAGCACCATGAAATAACTACAATAATTGCAGTTGGGCCCGCATTTTAGAAAGCAAATTGTTGAAAATGCTTTTTTGTTTGTTAACCATGCAAGTTCATAAGATGCAAAATTATTATAGCTCAATCTCCTTTTTTTAAAGTCTGTCAAAGATGTAAAAAAAAAACCCACAATAAACCTAGAAATTATTTTCACCAGAAGTTCAATTAGAAATAATTTAATTTCTAGGAGGAAGACAGAAATTTTACAGAGTGAAACCTATCTGGACCAAAAAGTTTATATATGTATAAAATACGTATGTGTTCCTGTGTGTGTGTGTGTGTGTATTTCTTCCCCTTCCCCAAGGCATTCAGTGTTTGCCATGCAAACATATGCAGATTGTCACTGTACATTTATACAAGTGTTGTCATCTCTGTGGTTTGCCTAAGTATGCCTTTATTGGTTCTATGATGTTCTTGAAATCCAGACGTAGAAGAAATACTTCTGTTCCCCAGAACCACCAGCATAAAATATTTTAAGAGCAGGGCTTTCAGCTGCTGTTAGCAGTCAGTGCAGAAAGCAACACCACACCTGATCTGCAACTGGAACACAATGATCAAGCATATGTTCCTGCAAATATTTAGTATTTTATACTGGATAACTACAAATGACTTAATTTAATGTCAAGATGGCTTTTCCTAATTTTCCAGTACTTTAAGGTATAAATTTTGACTATATCCCTTCAAACAATGTTTTGACAAGCATCTGTGCTAACACTTATGCAAAATCCACTATCCATGCAATTTAGGTGTTAGGCATTCCTACTTTTTTGAAACAGCTTCAAGGATGTGTAATTTGCTCAGCTTTACTGTGTATAGCAATTAATTCTTCCTTTTTTTTCCTTTCCTTCATAATTGCTTTCTCTGTGTACGTGCAGGGGTTTAAATATTCATCTAAAAACAGGACATTAACTTATTTCATTCAGCCTTCACATTTGGATCTCAGTGGTAGAATAGATGCAAGATCCAAATGTTTTAAGGGCTTCCAGAACATATTAGAAACAGATTTGATTAGGCTGCAGTGGTCATGATATGGATGATACAAGTGAAGCGTGATATAAACAAAAGCATAATGGTAATGCTGATTATGCCAAAACCTTCTACTGTTTGACCCCTCCTGGCTTTTGTTGGTTTTATGACATTCCATTGGTTCATATCCACCTCTTGAAATGTCAACAATGTACTTTAAATTTTAAAAATGCTATTAACTCTCCACTGAAAATATGGAATATGACTCTCTTATTCGGTCTGTTGCAGTTTGCTACTAGCTCACTTCAGATTAGTTCTCATTACTAGCTGGGCTGTGAAAGATACTCATTTAGCACCATATGCTCAAGAGGACATAAGTCATAAGATTAAATTCTGCTGCCTCCTCTTGGCCAGCAGTTCATTATAACAGACCTTGTTTGCATGCATCACCATGTGCTCTTGCCAGAAATGGGGCAGTAGCATTTTGTGGTTTATCTGCCAAAACCCCAAAATAAGTAATTTCAATTCTCTTGGTTAGCTCCAGGTTCACAGCATTGATGCAATGATAATAAAGATAAAAGGCTCTGATAACTTTGCAGGGATCAATGGCAATAGGGCTTTCAAGCTGCATAGAAATAGAAAAGAAACTCCCAGAGTAAGTGAAAAAAATCTTGAAGTCATATATTTTTGGCCTCTTTAACCCTAACCAGATCCATTTGATAAATCAATATTTTCAAAATGAAACTCTACATGATCTTCAACCAGCTGTGGTTTATATACACACATTAGGGGTATTTTTCAACAATGAATTACACACTAAGTACATTTAAAATTCTTTTTTAAGGATGAGGCCAGTTTTCTTATAAAGTTGGACAGCTGTGTATTTATTTGGCACATTTCAGTGAAGCTGAAGGAGATAAATGAAGTCATGGAAGCAGTAACCATGGTCTGTCCAGGCAATAAATCCTGCTTCTCAGCAGGACAAAATAGCCCAGGGAGAGTTATTCTAACATGGTCATACTGTTTCAAGAACCTGAGCTAGCTCATTAAAGTGTAGTAATGGTACAGGTTCACGGTACTGCAACATCACTGGTGGACTCAGTCTTCGACTGCAGACTACTCAGTCCAAAGGAGGATAGAACTGATTTTCACTGAGAGTTTCTTACACAGATATTATTGTTGTCCTGTGTTTTTCAGCTTAGCCATCAAAATAATCATTCCCTTCAGCACTAAGAACCTTATTAGATCTGTCATATTTTAAATCATGCTTCCACCCCTGTGCTTCTACAACTTCTTACTGGAAGCTTCTCAAAGCAGCTTTGAGGTGGCTGTGTACGTGCTCCACAATGAAAGGACCCTTATAAATGCCTTCAGTGTGTGTTGAAAACTTACTATTATATTAATTTAAATTCAGAAAATCAATACCTACTTGTTCCTCACACACACAAAAAAAAAAAAACAACAAACCAAACAAACAGAACAAAAACAAACCAAAAACAATCAAACAAACAAAAAAAAAAAAAACCAAAAAACCAAAAACCTAGGAACAGCAGAGAGACACCTAACTAACATATTAAACCAAATTTTAAAGAGGAACATATTTAATCTCCCCAGAGCAAGGTAGCAAAGATCATCCTTGTTTTACAAATAAAGAACCTACAGTTCATTTGAAGCCAGAGAGAACTGCCCAGCCTCGCACCTTGAGCGTCAGGCACATGGAGCTTGCCCTCAGGTTTGCAGTCCTCTGAGGTGAGAAGCATCCCTCACACACCCAGACAGCCAGTACCACAGCTTCTCAGCTGCCTGCTTGGTGCACACATGTCCTCCATGCCTGCGGGCCACAAATGGCAGGAGCCACAGCACTCCACATTAGCCACAGTGTGTATTGTCTGAGTCACATACTGGGCCCTACGAAGAAAAATCCTCTTCTGTTAATGTGTAGGTCTGAGCTGCAATAAAAGCTGTGTTCTCCCCTCAACACCACTGCACGACTCAGAGCACAGCACCATCCCACACTTTGGAAAGAAATAAGAGTATCTGACTTCAGGACATGGCAAAGCCGCACTGTACCCATGAGGAAGGTAAGAACTAGTTCCAGGAATCCTGAAACAGTTTCCTAAGAAAGCAATCTATTATTGTTAATGCTGGGATCGTTTCTATTGTTTTTATTACAATTTCTTTACCATAAATATGGATAGAACCCCACATTTTGACATGTAACAGGAACACATTTTAAATGCAACAAATTACTATGTAAAAGTCTTTATGTGACTCCTCTTACAATAGCCTAATGCAATTAAGGATAGGTTTTTATCCTATGAGAATTTTAAAGCAAATGGCAGCAAAATAAGACTGTCATTTGGAGAGTAATATAACAATAAGCTTGTCCCATTTTTTCAAAGACAGAAAGCAGTATTTTGAAGTTATACAGAAAAATGACAAAGCAAAATTAGTTTTACATTCTTAAAATAAAAAAGCAAAACCAACTAGCCTTAAAATTAAATATTTTTAATATTAATAAAAAAAAGGAAAAAACAAAACATGAAAAAAACCAACCAACCCAACAAACAAACTAAAGAAAAAAAAAAAACAAACCAGAAAAAGAACAAAAGAAAAAGGGAAGGAAGTACCTCTAGGTATTTTAAAAGATGGCACTGGCATTCATTACATTTCACTAGTATTCGAGTGCATCAGACAAACTTTCACATTTCTTGGATGTTGTTTGTTTCAAAGTCATAACTTACAACAGTTTTATTAAACAGTATTCTGGTTGATTAAAATAAATAAGTAACATGTTGGCAAAAATCCTACTGTTGGGGTCCCTTCCCCTGCCATGTGGTCCTGGGAGAGCGGCCCCAGGGGGGAGACACGGGGTTTCCCTGCCCCTGGTCAGCCTCGTTCCCCATTGGTTGTTTTGTGTTCCCCTGCACGGGCAAGGACCCTCGGGTCCCGTGATTGAGCAGTTCCTCAGCAGATCCTCAGCCATGCAGCTGGAGAAATAAACATCTCTGAAAATATCTACCAAGAATCAGTCTATATCTTCTTTTCCATGGGCCTTGTTGTCTGATACACATGTTGCAGTATCCCCATTGCAACATCCTACTTACAAATATTTCTGTGAAGTGAGTCATATGCAAAGTGGAAGTCAGATTTTTCAATGTAAACAGCTGGGGACAGGAAGATTTTCTCAGACAAAACAAAGGGGGTAAACTAAAAGGGGGTACCACTAAGTGTGGTACCAAACAATAAGACAAGAGGCAACAGGCAGAAACTGATGCATGGGAAGTTCCACCTGAATACGAGAAAGAACTTTACTGTGCAGATGACTGAGCACTGGAATAGGATGCTCAGAGAGGTTGTGGAATCTCCCTCACTGGAGATCTTCAGGAACTGTCTGGATATGATTCTGTCTAGGATGACCCTGCCCTAGCAGGAAGGTTGATCCCTTCCAATCTTACCCAATCTGTCTTCTGTGAAAAAAAAAAAAAATTCAAAATGTTGCCCAAGAAAAATGAGAGGATTTTAGAAAAGAGATTGTACTGCACAGGAAAAATTACATGATGACTCATAATGACATGAAGGACATCAACATAATTAATGCAAAGACAGTCTGCAAACACCCTTAATCCTCCAGTATGTATTAAGCCTGAAGAAAAGGAATCACTGTTGCAGAAAATGCATAAGCTTTAGTCTATATCTATACTGTCCTTGACACTTGTTCTGAGATTCTTGGTTATTACCAGTTCAAATGGTATTGCTGAGGATGTGCAGAAGCTTTATGCTATAGGATAGTAAACATTTTAACCAATTTAGTTTAATCTTATTTCGTTTGTGCAAATCATCCTGCAACAAATATTAACTCCTTTGCAATTATTGAGTATGACTTTTTAAAAGTGCTATGCAAATAAGATTTCAATCTGGCAAATATTACAAAACACCCACTTCAGTATTGCCTGTAATAATATGCCTGGATGAATAAATGCAGGTCTATACAGATAGCTATTTATTATACGTAGGCTAGTTCACATTTTACCTTGACCTCATGTTGATGTCTCTGCTAAAACCAAATATATTTTTCCTCTCACCATAAAGGAAACTGAAGAGAAACAGCTGCTATGGAGATATTGCATGATAGATCACTAAACTGGAATTTATCCAAACCTGGGTAACCACCTTCTTAAATCGGAATACTATTTCTCCTACTTGATCAAATGACTGAAATCTCAGCTAAACTGAAGAGACAAAACTGATACTACAGAGTAAAAATGACTACTCTCATCTGGAGTTAACTTAAACTTCATTTAAAAAATATTCTGAATAACAACTCATCTTCTTCCACTCATGCCAGTAGCACTTCAGTCAGAAACATTCTAGAAAAACAAACAATATGAAAGTGATTAAATGTAAAAAAAGCATTCTCAATTTTTTCTCCAGCTTTAAAGAAACTTCTGTAGACTTCTTTTAAACAGGGCATTAACATCTCAGAACAAACTTACTTTTAATCACTAATAGTATGATTTGGGTTGAAAATTGGAACAGAGAGATGAAAAGGAAAACTCATTCCATTACTCATTTCCCAGTTTGAGGAATCATGTCTCTAATTTAAATGCAAAGTCTTAATAATGTACTCATGGAACTCAATATTGCAATGTCAAAATTTTCCAATAGTTATCTTTAAACAGGAACACTACTTTTTTGTCTATCATTAGCATAGGAAATAATTATGGAAATACCATTGGTTATACTGTAGGCAATTACCCTATGATAATAGTTATCACTGCATATTTTGGATTTTTGTTTGAAGAAAAGTGTTAATGTTGTTTCTTCATATTTTACATACAAATAAATATGTACTAAACATCTTCAGCAACTGAGAACTGTGGTGGAAAAGAGCAATGGACAGGACACTTTCTGGTGTGTTTTGATCTCAAAGATTCAGCATAAGCACCTGTGTTTCTGCCAGCAGTCTCAAAAAATAGCAATGGACTCATTTGGCAAGTGATGTTAATTGCATTCTCTTTGAGTTCAGGAACTTGGAGAGCATTTCTATGTTTTAAATTAAGCCTCCTCACCAGGGACCAACTTCAGAAATGGATTGAAGGCATTGGAATGATATAAATGGATACCTTATTCTGACTCATTAATATGCATATTACACTAATCTAAACTCCCTTTATATTCTCTTTAGATTTCCCCAGGCAATTCTATAATTTTTTCCTCTCGTTTTCATAAATTTATCAATATGTTACATCCCACTCCTTAACTTTGTCCAATGTATTCACATGAAAAAGAGCGAGAATGTGTTTAATTTCTAGGCTGAAAAGTAGATGAGTAGGAAAAGGGACCCAAAGGAACAAAAAAGCAATAGGTAAATTATATAATTACATTATGTGTCATCTAGTTGAATTTGTACTAGTTTCTAAGTGTACTGGCAACTTCCATATGCATTCTTTTAAACGTTAGTAAATGGAATGGATGAAATTATGCTAAAGACCTCTAAATGAACAGAAATCTAGTAACTGAATTTTTAAGTCACATTAATACATTAAAATCATTGAAAAATTTCAAACCCATTACATTTCAGAAGATAACCTCAGAATACTTTAATATAATCTCTTGCCTTAACTCTGGCTGCGTTCTAAAGGACATGTTGATTACCCGCATAATATATTAGACTTGCAAGAATGCGGCATTCCATCTGGTTGCCCTTGAGAAAGAAATTACAGACTGTCTACAGGGGAGGGCAGAACATACCTGCAAAATATTTATAAGTTAATGTGAAATGAATCTGTTAGTCTTTTGACACCAATATAGTAGTTGTTAAATTTGGGTGTGGGTAGCAGGCAGATAGGTAGATTCAGAGAAATTAAAACTATTGGGAATTATTAAACGTATGGCCATATAGAGACATGTACATGGAGGCTGAGAAAGCATTTAGAAAATTTTTGCTATATCCTTGCCCTCTTCTTGTTACTTTTTTTTAGTCATCTGTGTATCGCCACTGTCAGAGGTGAAATACCAAAGAAAATTAATGAGGTTTTAGTCTGACCACTAGCACCAGAGCTTCTCTTACAGGTTTTGAAACTTTGCACCATTCCAGTTGCATACATCATCATATCCATGTTCTCTTCAACAGAATAGACAAGAGGAAAAACAAAGCAGTAGAGAAGAAAATTCAAATAGGCTTTATTAAAAGGAAGGCTAAATACCATGGATGCCAGCTAGTATTATGACAATTTGTTTAACTGTGAGCCAATCTAAATGAAAGTGAAAATCAATCAGAATCATAGAGTCATAGAATGGTTTGAGTTGGAAGGGACCTTAAAGATTGACTACTTCCAAATCCCTAGCCATAGGCAGGGATACCTTGCACTAAAGTACATTGCCCAAAGCCCCATCCTACCTGTCCTTGAACACTTCCAGGTATGGGACAGCCACAATTTTTCTGGGTAACCTGTTCCAGTGCCTCACCCTCAAAGTAAAGAATTTCCTCCTAATATCCAACTTTAACCCACTCTCAGTTTAAAGCCATTCCCCCTTTCCCTATCACTATGTGTCCTTGCTTATTTTCCCTCCCAAGTTTTCTTGTAGGCTTCCTTTAAGTATCGGAAGTCTTCTCTAAGTTGTCCCCAGAGACTTCTTTTCCGCACACTGAACATTCCCAACTTTTGCAGGCTTTCTTCATAGTAGAGGTGCTTCAGGCCCCTGATCACCTTTGTGGCCCAACTGTGGACTTGCTGCAACAGGTCGATATCCTTCCTGTGTTGAGGACCCCAGAGCTGGGATGCAGCACTCCATGTGGAAAACTAAGTATCATGTTACATTTTTCTAACTCATTCAAAAACAGAGCATTCAATTATTAAGTATAATCCTAGTTCTAAACCCTGAAGAGGGCCCACATGTGGTACACACATTTGAACAGAGATATATCATATATATGTGTGTTAGCATATATATAATATATACCAGCAAGTGTGTGCATGTGTAGGGTGTTGAAGTCAATTGCTAGAATATAAGCAGTAAATGTTTTAAGATCTGGCTTTGAAATTTCATATTTATGAAAAATAAACTGCATATTCTCTTCTTCTTAAGATGAAAATGCTTTGACAAAGTTTTCAATGAATCCCACTTGATCAGAATAGTGCACCCATAACTGACCTCAAGTGAACTATTAGGAAGGGAGTCATTGTCCTGACAAAACAGCAAGTGTGTCCTAATTTTTTGTTCTGTTTTTAAAGATACTTCTGAAATTATACCCCCAAATGTCTCGTTGCCTAGACAAGAGGCACACAGTCTATTTGGCTATGAATTACTTCTTTGAAAACGCTTAGTTTTTGTATGGGTCTCTAATGAAACTCAACATTCTGTTTCTGTCTGGAAACATCTGTTCTCTGGATGAGAAAAAACCTGAAGAACTTTTATATTTCTCTTAAAGAAAGGATTCTGTCCTGCTAAACTACCATTCAATGCATTGTAACCAAAAGAGGCTGTTGAACTTGTACATTAATGGATTTATAGACCTTGTCAGGATCATAAAGATGAAGAGAAATCCCTCGATTATTTTACGTGTATTTCTCATTGCCCTTCATCAGCAAAGTTATTGTGATGGAGATTAAATAGTCTTGACCATATTTGTGTTTGTGATCTTTATATAGCATATTGATATCTCCCAAAAGTTTCAAAAGCATTTAGAAATCTCACTGATCTTCCTGGATAAGCTAACTTCAATCTTAAAATTTATCAGTAATGAAGAATGAGATTTAAACAAAAAAGTTATTGGAAAGGGAGCTAGCAATAATTTGCACCTAACTGTCTTCAAAATAAGTAGTGCAATGAGTTTAAAATCACACAATCACAGATTGTTTCAAAAGGGATAAACAGAAAAGAAAGTAAGTTTTCTATGACAAAAAATAGAAAAGGTTCCTGTTATTCTGATGAATAAAACATTAGTTTAATTCAGTGCTTTATAAGAAGCAGAGTTACAGTATTATTCACTAAAGTAAATTTCCACTAAACTCTTGTTTCGAATATGTAAAAGCCAAAAGTTCAGCAGGAAGTTGAATCAGTCACTCTCTCCTACCTTTCTCTGCAGTCATCCATGAAAGGAATTGCAGGCCCAGAGTCACCCCCCCATCATACCCTGAACTTCGTTATTCCCATGGCCATTCCAACAATAGTCCTCTAGCACCAAACCAGAGTGATAGACATGACCAAAAGATGGTACAACTCACCAGTGGGCTGCACTGTCCATTGAGGAGCCTCTCTCTCACTCTGCAGTGCCCATAGACAATAATCATAGGGCAACCAGGCTTCTAGCTTGGACCTCTGCATGAAGTGCCGGAAGAGAATACAGGGTGAGGACAACAGTGCCTCAGGACAGGAAAGGCTACCTGTAACCCCAAAGAACCACGCTTTTATCTCTCCCCACAAAAGTACCAGATTTTGTTTTGCACAAAGATCAGACTGAGAAGCTAAAACTGCTGGCAAGTGCAGGAGCAATTAGCCATACCACAAGTGTTCTCAGGACACAAATGGAGCAATCTTAAATTACTCTGTTGACACCTGATAGGGAATTTTATATATATAAGTGGAAAATTATTCATCTAAGTCAAAATTTGCATATGAAGAGTACAGGATACTTTTTTTCCCCTCCCAAATGCCTTTATCTGTACACTTAACTTTATGTCATAATCTGTGTGCATTCCCATTACTTGATAAAAGGAGAGGTTTTTAGAGGTCCAAAGAGGACTCCTGTTGACTTTCAATGTAAATCGGGTACTTTTTATTATCTCCCACAAGATCTATAAATGTCCTCACTTGTTCTGTACTTTAAAGAATATAGGGTTCCCCAGGCATTGGGTCATTAACTTAAGTGTTCTCTTTTCTTGCTCTAGATAAAGGGTCATGGCTAGTTAATGTGGGTATTTTTAAGAAACATCATTAAACATTCATCATGACTTATTAAAAGAGCCAGAAGCAAAATAATATATCTGATGCAAAAGATGTCCAACTTTCTACATGTGCAAGAATGGCTAAACTAAGCTTGACTACTTTAAAAGTCTATGATTCTGATTTTCATTATTATGTGTAGGATTCCTTCCTCCACAGACTGGTAGGCACGAATTATCTACAGTCTCAGGCCTCCCCTCCCAAGTAAGCAGAGGACAACAGAGTTCTGCAGTGATTTGCCCTTTTCCAAAACAAATACTGAATTTTGAACTGGTTTCATGGCAAAAGCAATTCACAGCTGCAAGATCTGTTAGAATACTGTAGAGCTGATACTGCATGAGCATTAAAGTTTCTACTTCCAACAAATTAAAGGCTGTAGATGATTTGCATATGCCTTTTCTGCATAGTCTTTCCCACCCCCAACCTTTTTTCTTTTCTTTCTTCCTGTGGACCAGTTTCAAATGCTCAGTCAATCAGCAAGTATTGAGAACTGGATGATTTTTTGCTCTTAAAATTCAGCTGTTCCCCACAGCAAGGCAGAGGACAGGTGCCTTTACACTGTTAGATTACTGCATAGGGTGCTCTGTCACTTTCCATATTTCAATCCATGCTGCAGCCCTAGAAAATAAATTATTAGGAACAAACAATCTAACAGAATTCAAGAGTTCAGCAAGTGCTTCCTTCTAGTTAAAATTTATTATTGTTATTGCTCAATTAATGATGTCTCTACATTTTGCAAAGCTCAAGGTTCTGCATGCAAAACAAAGACTCAGGAGAATCTACACTGAAATATTGCTGAATCTTATTTTAAAGATACTGTTCAGGTATAAGTCTGAATCTTATCTATTCTAATAAAAACAGGGTCCATATTTGTTTAAGAAAAAGAATAGTAATCATGAATCAGACCAAACAGCCATCTTCCACACACAAATATATCAGGATAGGGAATCCACTGATTTGAGTAACACAGTTCAATGTGCTCTCAGATGTCATATAAGATTATAATACTCATTAGAGTAATAACAGTCTGGTTTGTTCTGCAATGAAGAAGCACCCTAGGAGGTGGTATAACTTGCCAGCAATTCTGTTACATTACTCCCAAATGATATATAAGCTGCTAAGTAGAGTAGTTTATTAAACATTTTAAAAAGCTGTTGCCAATGTGAAGCTATAAACTGAAGATTAAATTGTAAATATTTAGTATGCATGACACTAGTGCAAAAGACACATGGTATAAATAAACAGTATTTGATTACTGAAATTACGGCATTGGGGCGAGACTGGACAACATTTAACCTGGAGCTCTACTCCTCTTTCTACTACAATAAATTCAGTTGCTCTAAGAGATTTTTCTTCCTTGTTTTTTTTTCTTTTTTTTTTTTTTTTCATAATTAATTACTTCCAAACCCCCCTAGATATCAGGTTTTATTTTGGAGCTAGTCAAACTATATCACAGTGTAAATGTAGCTCTTATCTTCTGTTTGCATATTATTAATTAATAAGTTCTGATTTCTGTGGATATTTTTGACAAGTAAATGTTTCCAAGTAGTTTATTAATATAAATACCATCTTCTGATAGTCCATGAAATGTCAGATTTGACAGTTCAGTATTGACTGCTTTTGGTCATATGATTTTGTTTTTCTCCTATCTTGGAATTTTTAAATATTTGAAAGTAGGACGATGTGGACTGACATATTAAACCCCAAACAGTCAAGCACATCTTCTACTGAGTTTCTTATTAGGTTAATATTTGCTCCAGTCATCTTTACACTTTGAAATCCTTGAAATTTTGATAATTCTAAAACAATGTATAAAAAATACCCAAAACTATTATTCTTTGAGAAAATGTTTGTGAAGCTCTTATCTTAATTTGATTAGTTCTTTCCTACACAAAATATCGTCTTTTGATGTCTGAATATTTCTCTCTCAATATCTGCCTCATGTAGGCAGAGGATCTTCAGATTTCTCTGCCACAAACTGCTATGTTGCAAGGGAGGGAAGATTTGCCTTAGGGTGGGATATGAGCCTAGGTTAAATAAGGCATTGGTTCAACTCAGATAATTTCAGCCACCCTGTGCAGGTCTTTAATCTTCCTTTCTCCACGTGCATTACATCACATCAATACTCATTGAAGACCATCACGACTTCTAGCTTCAAGTTTAGAGTTCTTCCCTATAGAAATGAAAGCATAAGCAAAAGATAAGGTGCATGATTGTGATTTACCCCAATCAGAATTTGGAAGAAGGTCAGAAGAATATACTATTGCACAGGCAATTGCAGACAGACTGTTCAAATGAAACCTATCACCTCAAAAAAAAAAAAAAAAACAAAAAAAAAGACAAACCACAAAAGAACCAAAACAAACCAAACAACAATAGCAACAAAAAACAACAAGCAAAAATCCTCTACTATTTAGTTGGGATATTTAGCATGGGTTGATGCTCAGGTGGGGAATCTTATTATCAGCTAGTTGGTCAATGTCTGTCCAGGTAGTGATGGGAGTCCATTTTAATGGTTCTTAGCCTTACCAGAGGCGACTTCCCAAACTGTTACTTCTACTATATTTTTATAAGCAAGCTGAGCTGTGATCCTATGCGACCACTCCAGTAAATGCATGATCCATTTCTATTGATTAACTTAAATTATAACAAAAATATTTTAACTTTCTGTGTGCAAAAGACTGTTCCATGTGAGCATGTCTGCAAGTACAAAAGCAATTTATGCAAAGTATTGACAAGCAGTTTTCCCATGTACTGTCTGGGTAATTCTACAGCAGGAATTGCCTAGGGAAGTCTCTGCAACAGCCAGGTCCTGCACCCAGGGTATAAATCAGCATGTTTAAGCATATAAATTATGCCTATCAATTGGCTTCTGGACAGCAGGAGATGCCTGGGGAGAATCTACAGGACTGTTTAAAATTCCCATGTCAAGTACCCTCTGTAACCACCCACAGTTCCTCAAGAAGCCAGCCACAAATTTGATCAGTGACTCTGTCTCAAGTTAGCCTGTTGTTTCATTGGTGTGAACAGCTGGAGAACACCTGGGCCACCCAAGGAAGTGATGAGAATGCACACTGCGTATGCACCTGAGCACAGTCCTGACAGCCAACTGCAGCTGTATCTTCAACTTCCACTGTGTTTTCAGTAAAATAAACTCCACATACTTTTCCACAATATATGTTTGGGGACTGGGGGCACAGGTTCAACTTAATTCCCTTAGGTGACTGTCATACTTCATTTAGAAATTTTAGTCCTTTGAGAATAAATGCCGACACCTACATGGGATGAACCAGTTTCTATGTGACTTTTGATTCAGCATCTTTAATCTAAGAATGGAAGAATACTAGAAATGAAGCAAATTTTTTTGCTCTGAAAGTTTACAGAAATTTTTCTGCCCTTTTCCTCCATTTCTCAACATTTTCTCATTTACTGTTGCTGAGAGCATGAGGGTAGAAGAATTCTATACTTCTATATGTGGTATAAACCACAATTGTGAAGGCAACTGTTGGCTACAGTTTACAAAAGAGTGAAGGAAGTGAATAAATAATTCAAGATGTACCATTCTTACATGACTTTGAGCAGCTCTAGACACTGAGTATTTCCTGCTGGAGTGCTTTGGCTCTTTGGAAATTCAGGTTAGCTATAGAGGTGCCAGTGCAGAAAATGCAAATTAAAAAATGCAAATTAAAAAAAAAGGCATTAGGTACTTCTCTGAAGTTCTTACATACTAGTTGTTGTTTCCCAGCTTTATTTCTATTTGCTCTCATTTAGATAATTTCTCTTTCTCTTAATCTCTATAAAACCTTTCTGACATAAAGCATTTCTCAGCTTATTTCTATCTACATCAAGTTTTTTTTGTTGTTGTTTTGCATTTTGACACATAGCTCCAGATAAATACTCATGATCAAAGTCAAATTATCTTGTATACCAACTCCTGGTAGTTGAAACTGAGATTATTTCAATTAATAATAAATAATATCAAATTGGAGATGGAATTTTGAAGGTTTCCAACAGAAATCTTCCCATTTCATATGAAAATCTGTTTATCATCTGGGAAACTTTTACTAGTTAATTTAGCTTATCCAAATACAGTAAGTCAAATAACTGTTTTTTTTTTTTCTTTCCAAGATAAAGAAAAGTTGCTTACAATGAGATGTATTTATTGCACACTCAGATGACCTTATAATAGGCCAACCTGTAGACTTGCAAAAATATGTCCCCATAATACCACAAGCATATCTTTAATTCGATATTTGACATTCTTTGCAGTGATACCATGAACTTAAAATAGTAATGTGTTTTGTAACAGACTAAATAATGAGTCACAATATGCTATTTCCTCACAAGCAAGTTTTAGAAAAAAAAGTAGGGGATCCAGCACAAGCTGGAGTTTAATGCTCTTTAAAAAAATCCTCCATCTTTTCGAAGAGACACATCACTGATGGCATATTTCTGAGGCAGAAGATGGGAAGTGACAAATTCAACATTTGACTTGCTTGCTAACTTTGAAAAGAGTAAGTTGAAGTGGCTGTACCACTTCCATCCTCTGAAGCTAATATTTTCAGTTTAGATGTGAAAAATTTCAATATTTACTGGGCCTGGGAATGTCTTCCAGTTGAGAAACCTAAGAAACATCTAACAAACTCCATTCTGAAATATGTAATAGATTAGAATTAAAGACTTTCACTCAAGGGATGGAAGTCATATGTTTGAAAGCCTTGTGCAGGGCTAGGCAGAAAAAAAAAATGGGCACATCACATCACTTTGCATGAGAAAGGCAATATTGCCCCCATCATGGACTTTCCAATGTAAAAGTGAGCCAAATTAGACATCCACCAGTAAGTAAAAAAATATTGTCTGTGTCCAGGCTCTTCAGTACTTGTGCCCTACAGTGCCATCTTGCATTGGGGACCTGGAGCCTCTGCCACGGCTACGGGAAGTTGTGAACACATATGGACGTGATCCAGGAAGCCTACTAGAAAGCAAGACATATGCCTTACAAATCCAGTCACTCTACAGAGTTCAGGTACTTTATGCAGGTTACTGAAAGGTGAATCCCTCCCCATGGGATTTAATATCCAGATCCTTTCCTTGGCAAATATGTCCAGCCCACACCTTTGTTCTGTTAAAGGGCACAGGTATAACTGTGTACAGGAGGAGCAGAGGTAAAGAAATAGGTATTATCAAACATTTTGTGGACTGCGCTGGGCAGACATTTGTACCTATGTATTAAAATACAAATTGCACACTTACCTCTGCCTTCATGAAACACTGTAACTCTTGACATGGAACCCCCCCTGCCCCCCGTATTCTAGTTAATGTATTAATTTATTAATTTAAGGATTATTAAAAAAACTATTCCTGAAAATATTGTGAGTAATAGTTACAAGCTTTTAAAATATATTTATACAGAATTATCTAGGCCTTGGATATTTTCAAGATAGTGTCAATGCAGTCCGCCTTTAGAGTTCTGTCCTTCAGACAGTACCCCAAATTTCTTTGTATAAACATACAAAACAGTAAAATGATTACAGCACTTATTACAATAAACAGCTACATAAAAATCACCACTTGGCTGAATTTTGAGTCTGGAACAATCATCAAAGGTAACAGCTGCATAGTGTGCAGAATAAAGCATATATAGTATACATGGATACAAATAATTTTCAGCTAACTTTTTATGATGTGCCTCTAAACAGTGTTTGTGTCTGAATTTGTAATTCGTGTACTGAACAGATGGAATAAACTGAAATACTGGAGTGCCCAAAAATTGATTCATGCCACCTCGTGAACGCACACCGGAATACAATTTGCTCACCAGAGCCTTGTCTTGGTGGATAATGTCCCTCATGAACAGAGAAAAGAAGTAAAGGAAGGAAAGTTTTATAAGCCTGGTCTCTATTAAGGGCCATGTTCAAGGAAACAGCTGCTTCATTGATCAACTTTAAATGCCAGAGTGTTTGATAATCATAATGCCAAGCACCCAGAAAGAAATTTAAATGTTTCCCAGAAAGACCAAAAAGTTTTGACAGCTGTAAACATTCTCACAAGAATGAATATATCTGTATCTTTTGTTCAGTTTCTCAGCAACAACTACAGACACCTTCAATGCCCCTGGATGATATTTCAAAGAAGAACCTATTTAGTCAGTACAGAGAGGCTGAGGTCTACTGTGACAGATATTTAAAAATATATTGTTGTTTAAATCAGTGAAAAGAACTTGACATTCCCGTTGCTCTGTCCATGTGAAAGCACAGATGTGACTAAGAAGGTCTGGGCTCTGTTCTTGCTACAGCACTGAAAGAGACATTTGCTGTTGGCACTCCACATTTCAGTCTTCCCATGCATAAAATGTGGATAATAAATTATACTTTTCCCGATAGCTATGAGACCTAGCTCACTAGCACCTGAGCGCATGCCATGGTCTGCTGGAATATCCAGTAAAAACTACCAGTAATTAGTATTAGTTGTCCATAGCAGTTAGATTATCAACAACAAAAAAGACCAATTCCGTCATTCTGTGTTGCTCAAAATCTTCTAGTAAGCCAAGAATAGTTACAAATCCATCCTGCAAGCTGGTTTTTACAGTTGCATATTGTGTCCAAACATTTGTGCAAGTCTTCTGGCTACAGCTGATACATCACTTAGAAAGACAAATGTCCTAAATAATGGCAATGCAATGCTTTCTTTCTTGAGAAACCACTAAAATTCATTTATTTCAAGTTCTGTGACTCCCTGATTTGCAACAGAAGAGAGGTTATAGTCCTTGACAGTAGCGTTAAAGGCATTGATCACTGTCTTTGAGTCAGGCTTCAGTATGCTTGCAGATAGAACTCAGTCCTGTACTCCTTGGTATATGTGAATTTTGTATACATTTGAATGTTGACTAAAAACATACAAAAGTGTGAGAAATGAGACAACTCTTAAAAAGATTAATTTATTGAAAACAGAAAAATTGAAAAATTACAGAAATCAGAAAAATATAAAAATTTGGGATCCTATGGCTCAGTAGATGGTATGCCCCAGGAGCGCAGGGATATGAGATCTTCTGGCTGAGACAGCACTAGACCTCAGGTAGAGAAAAAAAACTTGCAGTGCTGGGTTGACTTAAAAAATTACTAAAAGCCCCTTAAAAGGGGTAAGGCTTTTAATGCCCAGCACCGACGTCTCCCACAGCTAGTCTGGAGAGAGCAAGAGGGGAAGAGAGAAGAGGGCCCGCCTCTCGGCTTCGTCCTTTTTATAGTTTTTGCTCCGCCCCCACTCCGCCCATAGCCCGCCCACAGCCCGCCCCTTCGGTCCAAGGCGATTGGTGCTTTCCCTTTGATGGATCATCTCCCTCCACCAATGGTTCATCGTTGTCAAGGGGGGAGGGGGGGGTGGTATCAGTTAGAGATAAGGGAATACAATACTTTCATTAAAATTCAGGTATTCAGGTTGCCATGGGACTTGCCTGCAGAGTAATGGCTCTGTAGCTAAAAATAGCTGCTGGCTATTAAGACTGGGTGGGGGTTTTGGCCTTGGAATCAAAATGCAAGTGAAACACCTACAAAAAGTATTAAAATACATCCAACACACCTCAAAACACTTGTAAAAGTATACAGCAAACACAGGAAAGGTAACTCTTATGGTGTACCAGTGGTTTGTAGCTTGAAAAGGGGCAAGTTTGTGATTTTTTTACTGGGAAAAATTTTAACTGGGAAGGGTGCAACTCTATTAATAAACTTTAAACAAATGGAAACACTGATAATGGAACTGGATTTTTGTACCTGGGCTGATGGGTTAATTGTAACATTCAATTTAAAAATAATTAACTCAAAATTAATTACTTAAAGCACTTAATATGCAAAGACCAAGCACAAATAGGGATTTCATGTATGACAAAAGCATGTATATTTAATATTATAATGTAAAATGGACAAGTATGTGTGACATTTCAAGTCTTTCGCTGAATTAGTGGAAGTGGAGACCCTACCATTTGTAGTAAGTGAAAAAGCTGTATCTGCCACTCAAGTTTTTGTCTTGGAAATGTTTCGGGCTTGGGTTTTTGTTTTGTCTTTTTCTTAATAAAAATCACTGCAGGTCAGCTTCTAATCCCATTCAAAGAATGACAAATACTAGATGGACTATAAGAATTTGGGATTTTGCCCACTAGCTATCTCTATACCGGGCTTTCTGCGGCTTCTGTGCCGTGGCACAGGGTGCAACGATATTCCAAGAGCGTCGCCTTAGTGAACCTGCTTTGCAGGATCAGCCACACGCACTCACACACGCGTGCACACACAAACGCACGGATAGCTTCAGTAATATGCATCGATGGCAAAGAGGCAGGAAGGGTCCCCGTGTGGGTTTCCACGGGAGCTCTTTAATGCATCCTCATGGTGAAAGGTTCCAGAGGCAAAGACAGAGAACAATGCAGAGCTCATGTTTAAGTATGGGAGCAGAGAGAGCACCAGAGACCAATGATCTGAGGGCACAGGGGTGGTACAAAGGTGGGACTAGGGAATGGGAGCCAGCGGGGAAGCTCTGGGGGAGTGGCAAGGGGCAGAGGCCAATGGGGGGAACCTGGAATGGAGAACTTTCTAGGGCATGAGACATGTAAGGTAGCAATGGGGCTGGGCGGCCAACAGCCAGCCAGGAATGTAGAACTGGGGTACATTACCATAACAGAACAAAGCATTCTGGGAGAGGCTTCTTTTCTCACGATGACCGAGGCATAAGTCTCTGGTACTAGGGACTGTCTTACTCTTTGTCCTTTGTACCACAGGCTAACTGGCTGCCACAACTAGCTTTGTTCTGTCTCATATTCCAGGTTCTCAAGAGGGTTGGAAACATGGCAGACAGCACAGTTTAGCTGAATATCTGAAAAGGGAGAACATTTTCTATATGACGCTGTGTAACCCCAGCCAACAACTAAGTGCTACGTAGCCTTTCATTCACTTTCCCCCACAGCTGGATGAGGCTGAGAATCAGAAGTGTAAAAGCAAGAAAATATGCAGTTGAACTAAGAACAGATTAATAATTGAAATATAAACCATAATCAAATATAGAACAGAATAAAATAAAATAAAAGGGGGGGAGGCAAAACAGGAAAGGAGAGAGAAGGGAGGAGGTCAAGGGAGAGCTGGAGTATGAACCAGCCCTTTTTCTCAGGCTTGAAGCAGATACATAAAATAATGGAAGATTCACAGCAGAAAGCAAGACCACTTAGCACATTGTAACGAAAAATTGTTTCTCAAAGAAAAATATCATAACAGATGGCAAACTCTGTGTGCTATAGTTTGTTAAAAAGTAATAAAAAAGTAAGTAGGATGAAATAGACAGCTTAAAACAAGAAAAAAACTACTTCTATTAGCAGAAAAGGATAATTAGGGATGCTTAAGGATCAGAAAAATATAAAATGAGTAGAAAGATCAACTTTATTGAAAATAAGTCCAATTAGAATGGAGTCCTTCACAACAATTATAAAGAAACTAGCCTCTCAGCAAGGAAACTAGAATATACTGTAAGTATTTTATATACATCGATAATATTTTTTTTTTCCACATGAAATACAGGATACATAGGAATATATGCTTAAAATACATTACAGCAATTTAGATGGCAAAGATTTTTTTTCCAAGACACGTGAAGCAATGCAAATTGATGTTCTATTTAAAACCGCTGGCCATTATTGCTTCGATAAATAATAAATCAACAATTTGCCAACGACTTCAGCATGCACAAAGCTAATGCACAATTCATAGACTAGCTGATGCATGACTCTCTGTGCTTGAATTTTGAAAGATACATTTACATGCCAAAGAATATACTATGCAGCTGAAAAGAAGGAAATGCAGAAGTTATGTAAAAGTTTAGAAGGATTCAGAAAAGCGTTGAACCAGAGAGATTAGAACACTTAGGAAAAAATAAGTTCAAAGGACCATATCTTGCTCTTCAACCTTTCACCAAAAGAGATGAGAAACACTGTCCTTGTGAGCAGGCTGTTCCAGATTTTTGCACTCAGGATTTGTTACAACATCCCTCTCTGGGTCATGACAATGGTCACTGTCAGCAGCAGCTCAATGCCTTGGCTTCACTAATTTGGTAGGGCTATGGCTGTGACATTCTCATCCCTCTACAGGGACCAAGGCCAGGTGGATCACAGAGCCCCCAGCCCTGCTCTAGTCCTGTCTCTGCTAGACTTTCAAAGAAGAGTCGGCACTGTAAAAAGACAGAGCCATGAATCTACCTCACCTCTGAAATGACACAAGAGATTGATTCAGAGAGAGCACAGCTGGCAGAATGTAGGTAGGCCCCTTTCCTACTGATTATCTGCTAAAAATTTCTCTTAAGAAGTGATTTATTATATTTTTTATTTTTATTTTTACTGGAGATACAATATGAACTTCATGGGACAATGAAAAGAGGAATCTTTGGCCTATTTAGTCACCACTTAATATGTTGGCAGTTTTTTGAGGGTTTTTTCCCCTAGTCTTATGACTCAAGGAGTAATTTTTAAAGAAGTAATATGCAAAAGAGGAAAGGGACATGCAAAATAAATTAGGGATGTTTATTTTATTTTGAGATGGTACAATGAAAATATCTACACTTATAGAAGGCATAAAAGAAAAATACTTAGAGCTCCCTCTTAAGAAACATTTTTCTGGCTAGCAATTTTTGCATAGATGGGACTAGATTGGAACAAGCATGTTTTAATCTGAATCTCTTTACACATTTTTTAAGTGTGTCATAATATAATCATTAAGAAAGGGAAAAGTTTTTTTCTTGCTTGAAACTCATGGGCCTTTGCTTCGCCCAAGCCTGTGTTTAAAAACCTGACACATTAGTTATGAATAGAATCATAGAATCATAGAATTGTTTAGGTTGGAAAAGACCCTCAAGAACATTGAGTCCAATTGTTAACCCAGTACTTCTAAGTCTACGGCTAAACCATGTCGCTTAAATACCTCTGGGGATGATTCCTCCACCACATCCGTGCTCAGTCTGCACTAATGCCTGACAACCCTTTTCATTAATTTTTTTTTCCTATTCTCCAATCTAAACCTCTTGTTGTGCAGCTTGTGGCCATTTCCACTGGTCCCGTCACTTGTTACCTGGGAGAAGAGACTGACCCCTACCTGGCTACAACCTCCTTTCAGGCAGTTGTAGAGAGTGATAAGATCCTCTCTGAGCCTCCTTTTCTAGAGACTAAACAACCCCAGCTCACTCAGCCCCTCCTCATCAGACTTGTCCTCCAGCCCTTCAGCAGCTTTGTTGTCCTTCTCAGGTCACACTCCAGAACCTTAATGCCTTTCTTGCAGTGAGGGGCTCACAATAGAACGCAGGTTTTGAGTTCCAGCCTCACCAGTCCTGAGCACAGGGGAAAAATTATTCTGCTGGTCCTGCTGGCCGCACTATTTTTGATACAAACCAGGATGCAATTGGCCTTCTTGGCCACCTGGGCACACCCTGGTTCGTGTTCAGACAGTTTTCAACAAACACCCGAAGGTCCTTTTCCAATGGGCTGATTTCCAGCCACTCTGTCCCCAGCCTGTAGCACTGCATGGGATGGTTGTGACCCAAGGGCAGGATCTAACACTTGGCCTTGTTGAATCTCATTCAATTGGCCTCAGCCCATTGATCCAGCCTTTCCAGATCCCTCTGTAGAACCTTCCTATCCTCCAGCAGATAAACACCCCCACCCAATTCAGTGTTTTCTGCAAACTTACTGAGGGTGCACTTGACCCACTCATCCAGATTGTTGCCAAAGGTATTAAACAGAGCTGGCCCTGGAGAATACCACTACTGATGAGCCATCAGGTGGATGTGTCACCATTCACCACCACTCTCTGGGCCTGGCCATCCAGCCAGTTTTTAACCCAGCAAACAATGCACCTGTCCAACCACTGAGCAGAAAGTTTCTCCAGGAAAATGCTGTAAGAAAGGGTGTCAAAGGCATTACTGAAGTCCAAGTAGACAACATCTACCATCCTTCCCTCATCCACGGAGCAGATTACTTTGCCATACAAAGAGATCACTTTGGTCAAGCAGGAGCTGTTTATCAGGCTCATGCTGGTTGGTCCTGATCCTCTTGTCCCGTATGTGCTGCATGATGGCACTCAATATGATCTGCTCTGTTACTTTCTTTGGCACTGAGGTCAGAGTGACAGGCCTGTAGTTCCCTGGATCCTCCTTCTGACCCTTCTTGCAGATAGGTGCCACACTGGCTAGCCTTCCATCATCTGAGACCTCCCTGGCTAGCCAGGACTGCTAGTAAATGATTGAAAGTGGATCAGTGAGCACGTCGACTGGTTCCCTCAGTACCCATGAGTGGATCCCATCCAGTTCCACAGGCTTGTGTGTGTCTAAGAGGTGTAGCAGGTCCCTGACCACTTTCCCTCAGATTATGGGGTATCTATTTGCTCCCTGTACCTGCCTTCCAGCTCAGAGTACTGGATACTCTGAGAATTGGTCTTGTTATTAAAGACTGAGGTAAAGAAGGCATTAAGTACCTCAGTCTTTTCTTCAGCCATTGTCACTACATTTCTCCTTGCATCCAGTAGAAGATGTAGATTCTCTTTATCACTCATTTTATTCCTGATGAATTTACAAAAAGTTTACAGTGTCTTTTACTGCAGTATCAGGATTAAGCTCTAGTTTGGCTTTGACCATTCTAATTTTCTCCCTGCATAATCTCATGATAACCTTATAGCCCTGCTGAGTTGCCTGCTGTTTCCTCACTTCCTTCTTCCTTTTACTCCAAGTCCCAGCCAAAGCTCTCTGTTCAGACAGGCCTTTCTTCTTCCCCTACAGCTCATCTTCCAGCACACGGGGACAGCCTGCTCCTGTGTCTTTAAGGTACGTCCTGTACCTTTTTGAGGAATATCTAGTGTTCCAGGACTCTTTTACCTTTCAGGACTGCCTCGCAAGGGACTCTCAACTATCGTCCTGAAAAGGCAGTCTGCCTTCTGGAAATCCGGTGTGGCATTTCTGCTCAACCCCCTCCTTACTTCTCCAAGAACCCAAAACCCTACCATTTCGTGATTGTATATATTTTAGTTTATTTCTTTTTGAGGTAAGGAAAAAAAAAGGCACCTGATGCCAATGACACATCAGAAAACAGGGGGAAAAAAAGAGATTCTATAGATTAAAATGGTAATGTCTCCAGTTATATGCTGCATAAATGCGTACAGAACAGATGAAAAAGACAGCAGCCCTTGAGGCACACGATTTAACCCGATCATCTCTAAATACTACTTACTGAACTACAACCTCTGTATAGACAGTCATGATTGACAAAAGTGACTGTTTTTCAACAAAGTCAGTGAAAAGGGGCTAGCCTGGGATAGCAAGTGGTTACTTGGGAATCATTTGGTTTAGGTGCAAGTTACTGCTCCTGTTCAAGAGCAGATGCAGTCAGGGTCATCCTGAAGAGGTAATTGTCCACTTCCACTGTCTTCTGTTCCATTCTTTCCTCTATCAAAACACCTTTTGCTTGAGAAGTCTCCTACTATAAACTATTTGTGCATAGCAAATGGTCTTGATTTTGATGAGCTGCTGTTGTGTATCATTGAGGAAGTGTTCTGATAATTCTCAGCTCTGAATATTTTCAGTATCAAGAAAGCAGCTGCAGTTTGAAAAGACTTTTTCATCAAATACGCATAACCTGTACAGTCAGAACAAGTTTCTTGACAACTGATGAGAATCAAAGTTCTGATTTTCATCACAATTACCTGTATCTTAGTTATAGGGTTATTTGGCATTCACAGTGGTAATGAGTCAAACAATTTCTCATAGATACCACTAAAACTCACATTACTATGCAGAAAGCATAATTTGATTGACACTGCCACAACTTGTGTTTTACAGCAGCAGTTAATCTGTTCTGTGCTGCACCTACATCAAACAACATCTTTAATGGCTCATAAATTATAAATGTTGAAAAAAGTAGCATGAAGGCAGAGCAGGAAATGCAGTTAAAAAGAGCACTACATTGGTAAACAGTGGTAGATAACAGCATGCTTACTACGTTTCCAGACAGAAGGTTTCAGGTATCCAACAAAGGCAAGGGACTGGTATCCATTTATGTATTTTATGCATGGAATATTCATTTTTTCCTAAATTACCACTGTGCCAAAGCAATATAAAAAGTATTCTAAGATTTTTTAAAATAACAGTGGTAACCATCAACTTGTCTCATGAGACCAAGCAGAGGAGTTAATGTAGAGAGGTTTTTCAGCTCAAAACCCAAGAATTTATATGCATAAGTCATATTGATTATTATAGTCTTAGTAGGTTAATAGGACTGTAATTTTGGCTTACTCTCTATGCTGTTATCAATGGAAAGTAGTATGCAGGTTGTATTGCTCAGCAAATAAACAAGAAAAAAATTCAGAAGGATAATAAAAGCAAGAGCTAGGGTTTTATTGAGAGTTTCAGTTGAGATTTTTGGAGATGGATGAATTACAAATGTAGCTGTTCTAAACTAAATCGTTAAAAATGATGCCCTATTTCTTACCACTATACAGTTTTGTTCTCATAGCCATGCTATAATAGTCAGCTGCATATATTTTTTTTTTTTACTTTTTTTTTTTTTTAACTACAACACTATTTCTTGAGGATTCAATGTCCTAATGTATGCCAGGATAAATGTCCGTGTTCTTGGATGACTGAACACAGACAGCAGAACTGTTTATATGATCTTCATATAAACCTAGGATCACTTGCTCTGGAGTTTGATCAGTGTGTGCCAGGGAAGTGACTCCCATTTATGGCACTTTGATGTTATACCAGGGATCATACCAGAGTTGCTCAGAGTTACCTCACAAAGGAGAGGAAAATAAGTTGGGTTGTTTTTTACATCAATGTTCTACATATTCTGCAGGACAGCAGGGAAATAAATGGTGTAGTCTATGCAGTGCATTTACTTGAATCATAATTTGTATTTAGGATCAGGCTATCCCAGTTTATATTAAAATGGTATTAGAAAGAAGGAAAAGCATCAACCTCTATACCTGTAAACAAAACACTGCAATTTCAAGAGCACATAAAAAAACACAGCACAAGTAGCTGGCTCCTTTGGACTCATCTCTGTAACAGAGAGATTCTGAGTTATTAATGAAAAACAAGATTCCTAAGTATACATCAGTATTTTAAATAGTCTTGCACTAGAAATATTACACATAGTAATGATTATTCTAAGACTTAAAAAAACCCCCAGTTTCTAAAGAGGGATTTAATTTGCTTAAATGAGAAGCTTAACAAAGACAAATAATTGTATATCAGATTCTTCATGTCAGTCCTAACAGGTCACTTCTTAGTTTAAGGGATCACCTCCAGATAAATTCAATTTAACAAGTCAATTTTTAAGTGTCCAATTAGGACCCCTCCTTCCCTTACTTTCAGCAATTATTTCATTGATTGTATAAGACAGTTCTTGCCCTTGAAGCAATAGGTACTTGGATTCTTTTGAAGCAAAGATAGGTATATATAATACCACAAGAATAATTTTCCTAATGCTATGCTCTGTGATTCAAAATCTCATGTCTTGAAGAATTATGTAATTTATGCAAATCTTATTTTAAATTTATTTAATTTATTAAATTTTAATTTATTAAATTTTATTAAATTTATTTAACTTTATTAAATTACAGTCTGCAAAGCCTGTGAAAGAAATAAGTCAAGAGTTAATTTTCTTCAGTTATCTGGAATTTGCTAAACATGTTTTTTTTTAGTTATTTTTATAAAGATCTATGTGACAGTAGTCCTTGCAACATGTTCACAATACCCTTCAGGAAGGCATTGTTGAAGCAGAATACATTCATTATTTCTTCTTAATCCATGGGGTTCAAATAGTAGAATAATCAGCAGAAGAAAAAGTGAGGGCTTTTCCTCTTTAAAAACTAAATAACTAATGGCTATATGTCTTCTTTCCTATTAATATTATCCTTTGGTAATGTACAATATTTTCAGCAAATAGAGTATACTCTCTCTCCATTCCTTTTCCAAGGAAGAAACAACACAAATCCCAAAAACACATTATTGCCAGTAAGTTAATATTTTTTTTCTGTGTTTCTTGCATGATCTACTTTTTTGAAATTTAATTTTATCAGGGAATTTATCTGAAGATTAAAACTACATTCAAATTAAAACCCATAATTTTACATAGAGGTAAGAGCAGTAGGTTTATTCTACAGTTAACTAGCAATAAGGTAAAAAATGCAGTGCAATATTACTACTATTACTAGGGGCATGGCTTTAAAAACCATTAAGGTGTATCTAGATTTAATGAGGTGAGAAAAAGTGTTTCTGGTATTGGTCTAGCACCCATAAAGAGACAAAAGGGAAAGTTTTCTTTGCTGCCAAGGCAATAGCCAACTACATTATAAACATGCACTTACTGAATACACACTCCATTTAGAAGAATGCTAAGTCCTGGACACATTCAAATATAGATCTATAAAACCAAGGTAGTGTGGTTTCTTACCTAAATTTTATGTGCAATTTTTAGATTAAGGGGCATTCTGTTTACAGACTTACTATAGGGTAGAACTAAAAAGACACAGCTATTACCAGTTAATCTTTGCAATACATGGAATATTACAGTGAAATGACAGACAGATAGTCAGATTCATAAACGAAGAAACATATTGCAAATACATACACATATATATATGTATATTTCTTATGTAAACACCAAGATATACAATATATCTAGAAAATGAAGTTTGGCAGTGAAAACTTCTGACACTGTACATACCGATGTATACGTGTATTTTTATATTTACAAAATGCAGTTTCTTTTTTAAAAGTTAGTATGACTTTACAATACCAGCTAAACTAAATTTTACCCCATAAAACAAGCAATTAAGAAGCAAAATGGCAATTATGAACAAAGACATTATTTTTCCCACTGATTCTAGAAATGTCTTATGCATGAGTCCTACAAAACATAACACAGGTGTTCTACAGACACTTCAAACTGATCCCCATCAATATAAAATCTAAATCTGTCTGTGTAAATCTGTGTAAATCTGTCTGACTTTCACTATGTCCCTGCTACATATCCATATTGTCTTTGTGCTTTGCACACTCCCTCTCAGCTTATGAATTGGTGCATTAAAGATACGAAAATATGGTGTGAGGAAAACTCATTATATATTCTTTAGTTAGAAAGAAAATCACATTCCTATCTGATCTTTACATTACACATTGGAAATACCACTGGGGCCAACAGGATATATTGTAAAGAAATCCACTGCTAACCAGTCAGTCTGTACGCCTGGTGAGCTTCTCCAGATTTTACCACATTTTTGATGAACAATATTGGATGTTGCAACTTGAGTTTCCATTCAGCTCAGCACAGCATCCCTCCTGACCTAGCACAAAGACTCTCAGTTGACAGTTCACAGACCACAGGCTATGGAAAATCATTCACCACAGAGTATGCTTATTACAGCTTTTTTTCCCAAACTAGTTTGCAAGTAGTAATGGCCACAAACAGCACATTGGCATGTTAAGATAAAACATAGGTAAAAGTTTCCTTACTAGCAGCATAGTATAGCATTGAACCAGTTTCAGAGGTGAAGAATGTCCATCTTGCATATTTCCAAGACTTGGAAGGATGTAGACACATCTGAACTAATCTAAGATTGGAAAGCTGGAGAGGAGTTTGGACTAATGACTTCCAGAGCATCCTTTGACCTTTTGTGGTTGTCTGAAAACTGTGTGATGACCCTATTTTTGATCTATTTAGACAGACTGAAAACACAGGAATAAGATTGGCAGATTATACACTTATTGGAGTAGACTTTATTCTTCTGATGATTGAAAGGGACTTTATTAATCAATTTACAGCTCCTGCAATGTTGACATTAGCAATGAATTCACAGTACAGTGAGAACAATGACAAGACTGCCATTCTGCACTCCTAAGAGAAGATCTAACTTGAAATGTGGGAAATAAGAGATTAAGGCCCATATCCATTACAGATTTTCTACCTAATTTATATATACCTTACGTCATGCCTCCAGACATTCCACCTGAAGATATCTTGTGATTGGCTTCTTCCATTTTCAGGTATCCTAGGTGTAGTCCTTCTTGGTGGTGAATGACAACACAACTGATTTCACAAGGATGGTGCACTTTCAAACATGTTTAGTACATCCACTTATCTCTAAATCCTATGGTCCATTTAAATTTGGCCAACTTGTATAGCTGTCACAATAGCAACTGGTTGCCCATCTCTCTGGTACCAGCATTAAACTGGTACAGAAATGTCTGAGGAAGGGCACTGATCTCACAACAGTCACTATATACGCAGCAAATACTCAAACTATAATCACCAGCTGTAGATGGAAGAGGAGAAATCCTATTTGTCCAGACAAAATGCTGTATTGGGTTTTTTTTTTTATGTCATACCTTTTGGAATCTGTTAGGCAATTGCAGAAGAGAAATTATTTTCAGAATCATTATAAACATCAGACTGTGAACAGCTGGGCATTTAGACCAGTTCTGGTATTAGTGTTACTCTCCTGAAAGAAGAGTTACCTTCCCAGAGGAAGTCGATAAAGATTTTAATGATAAGTAAATTGATTTTGTTTGTGCTAGGTATTGCAACAGTGCTAAAATGTTAAATCAAAACAAGAAACTGTGTATAGCATATCTTCTCAATTGCTCCTGGATTTTACAGTTCAATATATTAAAATAGGTGTGTTTTGATACCTTCAACCTACATAAACATAGCTTTACTTTTCTGTCATAATAACATGTAGAAAAACTACTAGATTTCCATTTTCATCATTTCTTACTGGCACATCATTAAGTTTGTTATCCTAAGCTGCAAATAGCTAAAGAATTTATTAGACCTCATCAGACCATTAGAAAAGAGTGACTTTTTCCTCCTTGAACTTTTTTTTTTTAATTATTTGTGACTTGTAGTATTTTATCTCTACTGTCCAATATGGTTTAACTTTCTTTTCAAAATGCATGCTTTTCTGTTTTAATGGCACTCATGCTTTTGCTTCTGATGCTATATTGTCTGTCAAAGGCATAGCATTAAAAAGTTACCTCTTAAGATGGCATTGCAACTCAGGTGAAGATTAAAGAGCTTGACTTTTGAAATATTCAATTACTCATCAATGTTTGTGAGCCAATAATTTGCCCCAGTATCATCAGCAATCACACGTGTTACCTACCTTCTTTATTTTTCAGCTGACAAATTACCCAATGTTTGCACATGAAGTAATGCTGCAGAAACTACATCGATTTTCAATCCACAACATTTTGACTAGAAATAAGGACATATATTGCATTTGCCTTTCTTTGCTGTCCCATGTAGCCCCCTTGGGGTTTCTTAGGTAAAGGGGATTTTGAAAGAGAACATTTGTCCTAGCCAGCTGGAGCCAAGAAAGTGTCGTAAACCATGCACATTAAATGACATAATGCTCCATTCTATGTGATCTCTCCAGCAGATAACACAGATAACACTTGTTTTCCACTATGCCACAGTCTGCACTTTTTTTTATGCACACAGGCTTCCTACTACTTCAAACAGTATCAGGAGACAGGGGAAGCAGATTGCAAGAGACACCTGATGCAAAACTCAGTGTAGCTGAGTGTACTACTCTAAGTTTCCTGCAAAATATAAGAGCAAGGGCTTAAATCTTGAGTAGATAAATCTTTAACAGGTTAAATTCTCATGAGTTTGACTTAAATTATTTTTAAAATCTCAAAGCTGAAAAAATAGGATTTTTTCTTAATGAGTTACTTCTCTCATGTGGCAAGGAAAGGTATATTGCACAAAACATAGATCAGATCACTCAACACAAGTAAACCAAGATCCAAGGAGCTAAAAGAACTGGCACTGGAATACTGTATTGAAAAAGAACATTTGATAGAACATAGCTATAAGTAACCATGTTCTGTGAACTGAAATCTTGATAAAGTATGTTATTTGGTTAATAAAAACATTAAGAACTGGTTTTATTTAAAACCAGATAGAAGTTAGCTCCAAGCGGCCACTTACCTCCCCCTGTCCCTCCAATGAGAAATGGACAAAAAGGCAGAGATTATGGGTTGAGATAATGATTTACTAGAAAACCAGTAATGAGATAAGGAAACAAATACTAAAAGCAACAATAGTAATAACAGCTGTGTTTAAAAGTGGGTGATTTCATGGAAAAAATGCTCATACAAGTCCAACTGACCCAATGCTTCCGCAGCCAGCAACATGTGGCTTCCTTAGACAAAGGAGAAAATGGCAGATGTTACCACAGCCAGTGTTTCTTTCCTCCAAGACAACAAAGAATAATGTCATAAATATCATCCATACTCACACTTCTTCCCCAAGCCTGAAATGAAGAAAAACAGTGATGGACAAACCCTCCAAGCTGAAACATCTTCACCATGTCACCCCACGGCTCTGTACTCAGTTTTGCTCCCCAGATAAAAAAGGGAACAAAAGTAGGGGTGGTTCCACATCACATTCCCTTTTTCTTCCACCAGAAGCCATGTCCCCCAGTGATGATGTGCATAATATAGAATAAATAACAGAGACACGACCACATGGATCCAGGCTCCACACCCCCTCGCAGGAACTGTGACAAAATTAACTCTGTCCTAGCTAAAACTAGGACAAGAGCTCAGTATGGTTGCACTTTGATAATATAGCATTTCATCTGAGTTACATTCTTTAATAATAGAACCAATGACAAAAATTGTTCTTTTTAAATTCCTGGACACCTTACACAGAAATCCACCATTGTAAAGAATAGACACTGCAGAAACTGAAGCAAATGTAACAGATACTCAATTAATTTAATTTTCTCTACAATGCAGGACACTGTCTGAAAAGGCAGTAATATACATGCTCCTATTACTTCTTGAAATCTGTATCTCTGTGTCTGCAGTCATCAACAATGCTATTGCAGACTGAAAGGATAAACTTTGGAGTGATACTGAGAGAGACTTACCTAGGTGTAGCATTAAAACTTGCTGCTTTCCTAGACATTTCCTCAAATATTCTGACAAATCATTTATGACAATTAAAATTTTTACCTGGCATAGCACTTCAGCACTTTAGTCCAAACCCCATTTTGCTAGCAGTGTCAGGAGACTGCAGAGGCCTGCCTCTATTTGCTTACAACCTAAATATAAAATAACACATATACAGATAGTTGAGGGATTGTCATATCACTAAGAAAATATTAGCCAGCATAACGGCAAACAGAACACCACTTATAGAATAATTATTATTCAGTGTTAGCTTAGCATTTTGGACGGGTGCTAAGGGCTTCCTGCCATTTCTTTTCCTTCAAACAGAGCTCTTGCTATTACTGCAATTCAGCAGCATTTAGGAAGTGCATTTTGCCCTTAAACCCAAATTGAACATTAGCATTTTCCAACATTACCCTCTTATATGTTCCAGTATGAAGTGAAGCCAAAGTAGGTTCAAGGGATGAGGGAATCCAGCTCATAAAATGTTAATTATTGCTCCTATAAAAATGTTAATTAACTCCACTCTAAAATGCCAACAGAAATACAAGTATCATCTTCATTGTGAACTTGGAACTACTGGTGGTCTGATATGTCCTGCAGAGGAATAGTGGTATTTACCAAACAGAAAGCAAAAAAGGATTGTATCAGTTATAAAAATGAAGAATACATTTCTGACTTAGAACCATGTATGTAAAAAAAGTAAATCTCAGAATACTGAGAAGCAGGCTTCCTCTCTCACTTCCCCTGAACAAGTTGCTGAGCAGTCAGTGCAGCAACTGCACACACCAGAGAAACATTATTCCTACCTGAAGCTAATCATTTCAGAGCAGATCTCTCAGCAGCCATTGAAGAAACAACCAGGCATACAGGCTCCTGTTCATTTCCTGTTACTCAGTTAGCCACCTTCTCCTTGAAGTTTCACTTTTCCTGTTGATATTTATCATGATTTGATCAGTGGCATGACCCACAGGATACCAAGGTACTCCAGTGATTAATCAGTGCAACTCCTTTAGTCCATGAATGGTGTGAGAGTTTGTGACAGATGTGCTTGACCCTTTGCTGTTCCGGCTGACTAAAGAGCAACAAACCTCACACCCTGCTGTGAACCTGTGAGCTGGAAAGTTCCTGTCTCACATACAAGGGAGTCAAGGTGCATGGAAAAATATTTTGTAACTTGGCTTTGAAGCCCCAAAAATGCAAGATAACCAAAGTACAAAACAAGAGTGTAGAGCTAAAATAAAGACATCTAACTTGTCTATATTATTTACTAGCAGCAAACTACTTCACTCTATATATATTCCCATCAGGATGAGCACGCTTTTGAGCTCTCCCTGAAATACAACAGGCTGGTTACTGTCCCCTTGAGTAGGGATGACTCACAAGGTTTGAGATCCCTTACCTGAAACTAAGAGATCTTTCCTTGTCCAAGAAGGAAAAATACCTTTTCTCACAACAGATCTTTGGTAAGTGAGTGATAATGCTGAATTAATGCTAAGGACACATTACCAATCCAGGTAGCTACTCAATATTAATTACTATAAAGTTTGTACAGATATTTCCATGAGATGTAAACCATTGTCCAAGTCTGAGACTGAGATTGGACCTAGCTGTACCTAGGCTGTCTAAGGAGTTTAAAAAGCAATGGGGTCCATTTTGAGCCTCATGACTCAAAGGAATGGTTTTCCTTATCCTTTGCATCTCTGGTCTCTGTTTGAAACTTGATTCTGACTCAATGTGCCTTTGTGTGTTTATTCCATGCAGTAATTAATAGGTGAACCTCGCTGTCAAACTTAATTGAACCTTGGTAAAACAGTGACAAACTTTGCTGAATTCCACTGAATGTATTGAACTCTGTTAAATTATTATTTTACCTCAATAAGACATATTACTGCTTCTCTCTTTAGAGTGATGTGCCTTTTATTCATCTGTAACAAATTGGGATTGTCAAAAGTATGGCAAGTAGCATCACAGATTATTTATGGAGTCATGAAATAAACCTGAGCCCCAACTTCTCAAAAAAATGTGCTTGTGATAATTGGCATGATTGGGAAGCTGTGGAAGAGCAGCCAAAAGTGACCAGGGAGCATATAAAGGATGGAAAAGGAAAAGGAATTATTTGTAAAATGCTAGGTACCCATTTAGAAGCTGCTTATCAGGATAGGAAGAATAATACTAAAAAGGAGGAAGACCAAAAAAAAGGAAATTGAAGACAAAAAGGCAGCTGCGTTAATACTGTATTTGAAAATTGAACAGTTGCAGAAACAGTTACAGGAAGAAAGGTAAAAAGAATAAAAGTTAGAAGAAAAGGTCAAGATTATGCTTATGGAGGCTCCCTATCAACCTGACACTGTGCAGATTAGGAAATTATTAGTATCCCCTGAACTGTGGGATGGGAATTTATAGGGTGACATCAATGATAGCAACCAGGGGGAAGATCATTCTTTGTTTTCTAAAGCCAGACCCATCATTAAAATAGAACAGCCTGATGGACCTCAGGGTGGTGCTCTGTGATACACTGTGTGAGTCACTCCAGGATCTGTTACCATGGACAAATTTACAATAAAAATATGACAAAAAGGTGAAATAGAAACATAGTATTTGTGGCAATGTTGCTAAATGTCACCTCCTGAATAATGCTGAGTAGACATGAAGCAAATATTTGGTGTCAGGACCTCTCTTAAATATAGGACCCAACCCTGAATATGGGGTGCCATTCTGTCATCAACAGAGTAGCTTACTGGGCTGGGGAAATAGATGCTATGGAGCAAGGTGAACCCACAAAATGTCTTAATGAGCTCTCCTACAGCCATCACAAAATTTGCCTGCATACAAGACATACATAAACAAGAACCCAGTGAGACCCTATTATCTTCTACAACTGGTTATGTGATGCTAAAACTACTACTTAGAGGTGTCCTAGCAGTTCTTAAACCTACTTCTTTGCAAAACAGCATGAAATTAAAAGAGACTCAGAACACAATGAGGGATTAGGTGATAATGATCCCTGCAAACAACACCCTACCTGGGTAGAATTAATGCATTGGAGTAATTGATGTGGGCCCACAGGGAGCCCTGTGAGTTGAACATTCTTTGCAAAAGATGGAGCTTGATGCCCCACCTTCTGATCAAAGAAAACATCTGATAGCATTATGGTCAGGAGAACCTGTCACAGTAAATTTACCATGAAGCAGAGCCGTAGCTGTTAGTCTAACTAAACCTTGTGGTCTACTTACTTAGAAAGCTACTGAGAGTAGTGGTGCAAAACATAGAATCCATGCATTGTAGATTTTTCTTTCTTTATACCATGGTAACCTGTCCAGAAAAACCTGAGACCAGTCTATTTTAACCTACTTGCTCCACATCAATCATCAGTCAAGAGATCGGCCACTTTTGTGGCAGTACAGACGACACAATCACACAATATTCTGAGGGACCCATAAGGATCACTAAGTTCAGCTCTGAAGTGTCAGGAGATATTACTGTATCCCACAGCCATAGGGAGGAGAGGAGAGAAGATCCAGCAGGCAGGAATTGTGCAGCAAGATTGATTTATTTATTTATTTTACAAACTCTTTTATAGACTTTTTTCTTCATGGTCTAATTGGACAAAGGATCAGCCACCCCTTGGGGGTGATTGGCTAGAATCCTAAAACATCCATTGACAAAATATTTTTCTACTGTACCATAAACATAGTTTTACAAGGTTGCAGGTGTTCATAGTTTACAGAACTTCTGCAAATATCTTCGTGAGAGAGAAAAGTCTCTCATGGGCTTAGAAAGAAGCAAGAAAAATTCTTGCTAGCAGCATTTTTGTATCTACAAGGAGATGCAGTACCGAATGCAGTAATCAAACAACAAATGGTAACCTCTGCCTTAACATGTATAGTAAAGATCAACCTATCCAAAATCAATCAGCGGGCAGCAAGAATAAAGGCATCCATCTGATCACACACATCAACCTTACATTTTGCCTAAGTGTCAGTTGTCTGTATCCAGGAATCTGGATTGCAGACACTAAGATTTGCATTATAGATGGAGAAACTGCCCTACAATATGATCATGATACTGCTGAAGGACCTATTAATCTTGTCTTTTTATACAGCTGCACACAGGTAACAATACCAGGTAAACCAAACAAGGGATGGCAACGCCCAAGAGGAATGGGGCCATTCGGATTCATTAGGGGAGTTTGTGTGCCAATTAACATATAAAAACTAACATAATAAAAATCATGGTTCAGGTGCCACAGTGGGTGCTGGGAAGTTTAACATTTCTCTTACTCCCACAACACTACTACACCAACAGCCACACCTACTGCCTATCAATCTACTTCCTACCATATTACTCCCAGAATCAATAAAATCTTGTCCCCACAAATTACTGAAATTAGAGTTATGCAATTAAATACACAGGCCAACAGTGAGTGTTGTTTAATGCATCAAGCTCCCTCAAATGAGTGAAACTACAAATACAGATCAATATCTCAGCAATTAAACCTACCTGTTCACTATTCTTAAGTATGTCCCATTCAGGATGGCTAGAGTGGTTGCATGGATCAACCCTCACCTCTCCAAAACAATCAAGAAGAGATGTGACTGGTATCCAAGGAGTAGGATTAGGAGTATGAAACAGCATGAATGCTGAAGTTTTAACCAACAAATAAGCTCTGCAACAAGTAATTTACACAAGTTAGAACATCCATAACAATTTTTGCTATTGCATTGGGAACTAACCAATGCCTCTTATCTGATGTATTTTCCCAATGGGAAAGAAAGAAAGGGACCACCAACTAATTGCAAATGCACTATGTGCAACCCAAGTTAATGTCTGTCTTGCTCTTCTTTGTTTTCAGGTTCAGCTGCGGGTACAATCTACTGTGGCAGCAATTGTAGGAAAAGGTGAAGAGAGCACCTTACCCACTGAAAGAGGTAATCTGGGATAATGCAACTGCGTTTGAAAAGTGATTCAAATCCTGGTGGTGTCTAGACAATTTTACGTATTACTCTACTGACAGTAAATCCACAACTTTCAGTATAAATATCCAATGCTTTGGTACATACTACATCCCACATTATTGGGTTGAAATTAAATCATAATGGAACTGCACTCTGTACAATCGAACATGGAGTATGGGCTCAACAAAAGGGAAAAAAGTAGCAGATTGTTGATGTTGATATATGTGTTGAACGAGAACAAGGATTTGTGAAAGCAATGCTATTAAAGCCTAAGACATTTGTCTTGACACTGAACAAGTATTTGCCATTTTGAGATATATCCTGACACAACCTCTGAAACTGTACTTGTGTATATTGGAAATGGGAATCCTCTGTGATTTTATATTTCTAGGCAATATCACTGTAGATAGAAGCAATCACTCAAATATTTGTAAATTTAATTTTTCTGAAATTATGGGCTGTGACTTTAACTATTCAGTTCCAGCCATTTCTCATCAATTTTTGCAATCTATATTGGATCAAGATTTACTACCTAACTCCATTGGAATGAATCTTGCATTGTTAAGAAAGCTATTACAGCATGATGATCTCCTCATTGCAGAAAAAAAAAGTTCAAGAAAATGGACAAAGAATATGGATTACTGCTCATTATGAAGCAAAATAAATATGTTGTCTTCTGAAGAGTGCAAAAGATGGAAAACACAATTGGTGGGATAACTTATTCAGATCGTCACTAAAAGCAACAAGAAATTTGCTTCTAAGCCTTCATCCAGTTTTGATTTTGTTAGCTCTAACAATAAGCTGCTTTTTACTTACAATCTTTCCATGCAAAGTTTTGGTACTTAAGAAAGCAAATACTCCATGTTCACCACGTGAAATCAAGCAATAGTGTAAAAAACCCATAAAATTCATAGTAATATTTTACACATAAAGCTGTTTTCTTATCATGGATGCTCAAGTGTGTCAACAGGATATATCAAGTGTTTATAGCATAGAGACAAGAGGTGACCATATCAGGACACAATGACATAAAAATTGACTGTAGTCAGGGGCGAAGTGTGATATATACACTTTACCCCTCACTGCACATTCTAACTCAATGTTCCTTTGTGTTTCTTCCGTGCAGTAATTAATAAGGTGAACCTTGCCATCAAACTTTATGAACCGTGGTAAACCACTGCTAATCTTTGTTAAATTCCATTGATTATATTGAACTCTGTGAAAGTATTGCCTCAATAAAACTTATTGCTGCTTCTCTATTTTGCTTGAGGTGCCTTTCACTCATCCACAACAGAGTTGTAAGACACCAACGTAACCATGAGCCAGCAACCAATTGAGATCCTGGAATTTTTAGTTACACTTATCCCTGGTAGTAGCAGATGAAGAGTCAGACAACTTTCAAGACAAGTGCAGCATCTACTTCATATCCTGGGCATCTGAAATTAATTGATGCTTTTCCAATAACTTTGGTGAGGGCAGAAGCAGACCACTAGAAATATGAAAATAATGGTGTCTCAGCAGATGATTTTTTTTCTTTGTTTTTTTTTTTTTTTCATGAAAATTGTAAAAAGAAAGAAGACAGGAAGGAATAAAAATAAATAAAGAAACAATGAATAAAATATATTTAAGCAATTCTATTAAGTTTTAAAAAAAGTAAAAAGGATTATTTACCAAAATCAATCAGATTTGCAGCATATTCCAGCGAAATATTATACTTAAACAGTTCAGAGAAAAAAAGCTTCATTCATTATTTTAGGCTAACAAAAGGGAAACATTGGGAAATATCTGACTCACAACACTTAAAAGAAAAATTATGATAATCAGTTGCACTAATAACATCCTACTAAATGCTTTAACTTTCAATAGATGCTCTTGTTTCAAGGAGATTCTAAAACAAAAAGTAATTACAGAAATGCTCCTTATTCAAATGAGGCAAAAGATCATCTGTATAAAGTGGTGCAAAATGTAATTAATATCTGGCTCTTGCTCTTTACTTAGTCTTCTTTTTTTTTCTGCATTTCATTCTGATTCATTTTTAAGAAGACACTAATTTGAAAAACTGAAAAGCATTCTCTCACAACATGTAGAAATAACTTTCATTCTCTTCTTGACAGCACCAGGCAGAGATGTTGACACCCTGAATATGTCATTGGGTATCAAGAGAAATAGGCAGTAGACAAGCTGTAGAGAAAATATATTTATTGCTACTTTGTCATGGCTTGTTCATTGAGTACATGGAAGTGGTTCTGTATCACACCTTCCTATTTAAAAGCAAAACTGTTTACTGCTTTAACTGGTGATGTTGTGGCTGCCACTGCCTTGAAGATTTCCTACTGGGTGGGCAGACCACCACTTCAAATATTAGCTTTTCTAGTACAGGGAATAGAGGTCTATTAGCCCTCATATCTTCCTGCTGAAGAAGAATGAACCACCTGCTTGTGTCAGATCAAAGATGTAGATAGAAAATTTCACTTCCCATCTGTCATCCTGATACATTTCATATGGAATGAATAATAATTTAAAAAACTGTTATTGGTGTTTGCCTTTTTTTTTCAGGTCACATATTTCAGCATGACAAATTTCCTTGTGTTTGGTTTTGAATGGAAATATAAGTGCATAGTCAGATTCAAAATGGTTTATCTGCACACATTAACAATGACTTAAAACATGTTCTTCCCTTAAAGATGAGGCACACTGAAGCTTGAAGCTTGTATACCTTTATAGTTTACCTCCTGTATACAACCTTTGAAAATAAAGTCTCACATTTAATTATAGACACATTAATTGCTAGAGAACTACAAATGGACACAGTTCTAAGAAAGCAGTCTCAAGAGAAGCACCTTCTTCAAAATCAGACTGGACTCAAGTACTCCAGCATATTACCTGCTCAAGGAAAACTAGATCTTGTACTCAATGAAGAAAGAAAAGAACAGGTATAATTAGAGAGCAAGACTAGTAGAGTATCTATCAAAGTAGAGACAGACACCAGCACAGAGTTACATATGGTCTGATTGATTGTGAAGCAGCAGCTTGGACTAGACAGTGAAGGATGGAGACAGCAGAAAGGGGAAACAGGAGGGAAAGCAGAAGAAAAGACGTACTAAAAGCTAGTGTTTGACCAAATGAATGGAGTGGAAGAAAACAGAATGTGAAGAAAAAAGGAGTGGCCACAATGGCTTTCTGGAAAGCCAGAAAGAATACCAGTTTGGAACTTTGGATGAAAGGATGAATTTCAAAGGTCTCTTTCCCTTATTGGAAAATATCCAACTTAATATTGGCAATTTCTTCCCATGTAAATGAGCTCTTTTGAGAGAATAATCATTGCTAGTTATGCCTTACAAAATATAATTGTTGAAACATAAAACTTTCGGCTCATTAGAGTTATGTGTGTTTTGTCATGATTTTAAATAGGAAACTGAAACACTAATGTGCTGGCTGACTTTGAATTATAATGCCAATTAGACAAAGCAGACAGCTAAACTCCATTTCTATAAATGTGACTACAGGAGAGAATGAATTCTCTGCTGGTATTAAAGACAAAATTCAGAGAACTACCAGGCTGACCCAGCTAGCATTTATTGTACTCTTTATTGCACAAAGGAAAAATACTTGCAGGTTCTTTAAACCGTGAACAAAATGAGCAAATCTGGGACAAATTAGCCAACTATATCATTAAAACGAATCATCAACTTGACTCCCATCTGCTTGCATTGTATAGATGGAAATAAAAAGAGCAATTCTGCCATCCATTTTTCTTGGGTTCCAAATAAGTCCAGAGAGTCCTATACTGAGTCAGACAAAAACAAACGCATAGTTTTTAAAAATAGTTACTGGTGTGCATTTAGCACTTTGTGGGCCCTATGAAACGCATTCACAGCAGTATTCATTCAAGTGTTTTAATTACTGTAATATCTGCTGTAGCAGTAGTCATATAGTACAACTTTGAACTTAACCTATGGGTAAAGCCTCAGGAATAGCCCTGATTATCTGGGCTGTGCAGCTTTTGTCAAAAGTCCTTGAAAGTTTGCACAACATTTTTCCGTAAATCTTTTTACGGTGAAATAAAATGGGCTAATGTGTAAATTCTTTAGAGTCTGAAGGCTAAAGAAAAGCTAAGTCATTACAGTAAAGTAAAACAAATGTCATTTTGAGGCAGGACTAATTAACATGGAGATTTAATGCTCAATACCTGAGTTACATATGTCTAAAAAGATCCCACCTTCTCTTTATTAAGTATGGGATTACCTAACTAGTGCTAGTTTACAAACTAATCCTGAGTTTGATTCCATGCACTACATCCAGAATTCCCTTCAAAATTAGAGCACATTCTTAAATGTGTAAAAAAATCTGTGGACTTGCAATACTTACAAAAATTTTTCAAGTTTCTGAATGTGCAGCCAACTGGTTGTATTGCTTTGATCATCTTGATACAGTTGAAGTAGTTTGTTACTGCCCACATCATACTTCTGAGATCTTCTCCCTTTCTTCAGCTAAATATCCCTGGAAGCAGCCAAACCTTTGCATGCTCAGCTTTTTATTTATCTACAAGCATATCGGAAGCAGTATGTGCTAGCAAACAAGAAATATCACTCAAGTATAGAAATCAGAAACAGATTTTCAAAAAAGAAAATGCAGGAAACAGAACAGATTACTCTTTGTTCTAAGACTGATCCTAGGATAAAACTCCTAAAATTTTGAAGCCTAGATACTAAACAGATTACAATTTTGACAGACTTATCTTTGCTCCTTTCTAACTCTGTCACCTTCCAACAAAACTGAGGAATGCTGCAGTTAGGCTAGTCAGCAGGTTTGTAGCAGGAAAGATGTATATAATTAATATAATTTAGGCAGATGAGATTTCAGTATAAAAGAGCTACTACTATAACCAGTACCCCAGTATTTTTTTTTTTTCTTGTGGGATATTTTTTGTGTAAAAAACACCATTCCATTGCTACTGATGCCAAGTCCTACAGCAACTCTGTAGCTGTCTGGAGAAGTTTCTTTAACCACAACTACTGGAAAACAAGTTTCTTGATGGCCTTATGACAGGCTTTCCTGTAAAAGAGAACTTGATGATTACCACAGGGGCAAGAGCTGCAAAGCCCCTGAAAGCCCAGTGTCCAAGATCAGTCAGAGGAGGTGCTGGAAAGCATGGCTGCTTCTCTCCCCTCCCTACAAACCACAAACTGGACTGCCATTCTTCACTCTGAGTGGGGTATTGGACACGCTTAAAAATTACCCAGGAAAAAATGTGTGGTCTTTTAGCTGTGTGTGCTCCAGATCAGTTATCTTGTACAGTGCAGCTGAAATACTGAAGCATAGAAGGAGAGAACAGACAATATCAAAAGGTGTTGCAAGGTCCTACGTCCCCATGTCTCAGAGACTGTTGCAGTGGGAAGTGATCTGAGAAATCTAAAGTCAAGGCAGTAAGGGGGCATAGAAGGGTCTCAAAAAGACAGACCAGAGCACTGGCATAGATTTAGGTGGCATCCAAGGGTTGGTCACATAGCAGTCACAATGAGGGACTATACACTTGGTCAGGAAACAGGCTTTTCAGAAAAAAACAGAGAAAGACAAGCTACTTTCTCCTTTAATTTTTGGATTACAAAATCTCATCCAAACTCCTCATTAAATTATTGTATCACAACAATAAAAAGTCACTTTTTACATAATTTTATTTATTCATAACAAATTCCTTGTGTGGAAGTTTTCTTTGAGGTGAGAGCAGCAAAAACATACAGATACACAGATAATAAATACTGAAATATTTTTCCCACCCTGAACTGGTTTAATCAAACATTGATATTTGCAACTTAGAAATTTCCTCTGTTCATGTAATCTTTGATATTTTTTTCCTATAATAATTACTAGTCTTTTATATACTCTTTACTTTTACAGTGCTATTTCATCAGCTTTGCTTCTGTGATATCCTTATTTTTCAATTAGTTTCCCTTTTCTTTTCCTTATTTAATTTTAGATTTTGCTGCAGAGTATAAAATGCAGAATGAGTACAGGTCACAATAACGTCCATGAAGAAGAAATAAAATTAAATAGAAACATTTATATATTACATTAAACAAAGATTTCTTTGCTTATTCAGCAGTGCTTTATCCTAACAACAACACTAAAAATGGTAATGTTATCCATGTGATCAACAGAATAGACCTATAAAAGCAGTTATATTAGATATACACCAAAAGATATTACAACAGTTGTGCACTAAAAATTCTGGGGATAATAAAGCTCTCAGTGGCAACTGCCTAACTTGCTTGGTCAGGCAATAACAACAATTTTAGATTAATTTTTGAGTTGCAAGGAAAGGGGACAAAACCCCTTTTTTGTGATTTTTATTTAACATTCAATAATATTCCACCATATTCTTAGTAACCGAGAGACAGCTATAGACTACACAGACATAAATATTTGATATTCGAAATGCATCAGCCAGTTTTCAAATATGTATAATTTTTAAGTGAAGCTTTATTGTTTTAGAAAGTTGAAGGAACAGAACACAAAAGTTTCTGGCTCTTGTATTTGACAATCCAGTTACTAAGCAGTGTGTCTAGACTAGGATTCTATAGATGCCTGGTAATAACTCAGTCATTACATTTTTAAGCACAAACATTCAGCTAGAAGCATCTCATTGCTGAAATCATAACAGCTGCCAAGAAAACAGGTCAAGAAGAGGAAAAGTGGAGCAGGGAACAAGGTGCTATAGCCAGCCTATTCTCTAGGAATAAACTGAAGGCAAGCAAGGAAAATCTATCTACAAAGTGATCTTGCTTTGTTCTTCAGATGATCTCTCCTTTATTCCTGAGCTCCTGAATAGAGAGATCTTCCTACAGGAGGAAACATATATGTGATTGAACTGATGGATCTCGTCAAGGCTGCCTCCCTTCAAGCAGCAGAGATGCAAAAACTACCAGACCTCTCAGGGCTGATATGTGCACTCAACGCAGTCTTTCTCCGCCAGGGGATGCTTGTCCTGAACAACATGAATATAAGCCATTCCATGCCATCTACCCCCAAGGCTTGTTCACTCCCTGGTGCCTTCACAAAGATAACTTTTACTTTTCTGTGAGAGTGCATGATTTAATACCTGTCTCTAGGAGTTTCATCTATTAGATCAATTTCCTAAGTTCAAGCTCCAGTGAAGAATGTGAAAGGGATATGAAATTGATGAAAGCGTGCAAGTTTGTCAGAGCTTTGCTTAACTATGACCATATAGTTTTGCAATTTTCTGAATTAAGCTCTAGCTGATTTACAGTCCACCCCATTTTCTTGTGTATTTTTTTACTTTGGTATAATTAATTATACCAAAAGACATTTGGATGAACAAGAAAGTGTCCACTTAATACCTGCCTGACTTTTCTTCCTGTAATTCAAAATTTGCCATTGATAAGAACCTGTTTATTTTTTCAGACATTTGTATAATTTATCAATGAAGAAATATTTTTCTGGCATGTCAATTCATATATTATCCTGGTGGAAAATGGTCTACTTTATGCTTAAGCAATCTTCTGAAGCTTTGACATTGCTACTAATGCAAGGCACCAGATCTCACTTAACTATCCTCTGCAGCTGTAATTAAGTACTTCCAAATGTTTTGCTTAATTGCATTCCTTTATGTTCTGAGTGATGTTTTGCACTTTTCCTTCAGTTACGAATTGCATTTATAGCTTCCAGTAATCCCATTTATCATTGCAATTTGCTTAGCTTGAAATGTGCTACATTAATTAGTTCTTTTCAAGTCTTTTGCAAGAAATGTCAGGAGATCATTAATTCTATATGGGCAATTTATTATTGCTTAAGAGAATTACATATTGCAGTCTGTTGCTTCCTTTTAGGAACTTCTTTTAGTACTTCTCTGTGTAAAAATTATCTTACATGATCACCTTTCATAAACCCTCCCTAGTGAGTAACTTTGTAAATTTTATGGTTATAAAAGGCTCCCAAGCATTCAGCAACCATTCCAAACAAATAGCATTAAGGTTTTGGGGTTTTTTTTGTAAACTGTTATTCTAAAATGAGTTCATAAAGCCATATATATCTTAGGAATAAGTAATTTCCATGATTTATTAGTATGTAACATAATAATGATGAAGTTGCACCGTGCAAAGAAACACAGGGAACCAACAGTGGAATTGTTCTTTGTACAGTTATTAAGCTGTAGAAGAGAAGATTGATTTTTTTTTTTTTTTCCTTGAAATAAAACAAGAATACAAACCTGGTTCTTCATTCTCTTGGGTTTCATTATTGTGTCCTGGTATAAGAGTTTACCACTTGTTCACATGCTTGATTTCAAACACATCAGTTGTCACACTGAGCTTAGTGTCTTTAAGCATAGGAGTAAGTCTTAGTAAGATCACAGTGTTATTCATGACATGTTGACTCCCATCCAGGGGAATTTCTGAAGCCATCTGTTCCCCTCCTGAAAGAAGATGAGAAAGATCAAGTATTCTAAAAACCCTAGAAAAAACTCAACTCCTGAATCTACTGACATTCATACTGTTATAATTCAATAGGAAACCTAGTAACTGGTGGAATAATGTGAATACTAAGTTTCAAAGTCAAGGTGGTAATTAGACAGGAATAGTACTACCTGTTTAAGGAAGATTAACAGGAGTTATGGCTTTCAGCTTACACTGCAAATTTGAAGTGGAAGGAGTTTCAATTGTTTGGGAAATTAGCAGAGCACAAACTCACGCTTCTCATAATAGAAAAGGCACATATTCCCTTCTAACATGCCTGTTTAGATGCCCTTGACCATGCCCTATGACAGTGAATTAACTAGTTTCTGTTCTATCAGTCTGCTCCAAAAGGAAACACACTTTTCTGAGGGGTTTTTTTGTTTGCTTGTTGGTTTTCTGGGTTTTTTTTTCATTAATATGAAAAGAAATTAACACAACTGTAAGTGTCAATAAATACATCTTTGTTCTTTTACTTGTTTTTGTTAATATAATAACTAAAAGCTGGTTGTTTGCCTGTAAGTAAGAGAAAGCTTTAAAGCAGAAACTTATAAAAAAACATTCATAACCTCTATTATCAATCCCTTTGAATTATTATTTGAAACACAATGACATTACAGTGCATAAATTACTTTTAAATGAGCCACCAGGGAAAGAACATGTTCCCTTGGGACAAATGTTATGATTCAGTTTAAATACTTTAGATTTCACAGCCTAGAAACGAGGCAACTAATCACTTCCCATAACGCAATCATCTCTTGTGAAAATAACAATAATGATATTATAAAAACAAACAATTCTTGTGAAAAACATACATGTTAAAGGTATCTTTCAAGTTTCGAAGTTATCTAGAAGTCTATATTCCTTTTTAAGTCTAAGCAGGGCTGTGGAGTTTATTCATCTTACTGGACTCATTAATAAGAAAATCAGTATTTACCATCTTTAAGAATCTTGACCTCTTTCTTCACCTGGATAGGCAATAGGACTATATCATACATTTTGTGGATCAGAAGGAGACTTTCTGAGTTGGTCTTGGTTTTGCAATATGAGTGTTGTCACATTATGACAAAACTTGAAGACACAACATACAGATTATACAGTTTGGAATATGATGTATTTACTGGATTTCACTTTAGCTGGTATGAAAGAAAATCTAATTTTTTTGAGACATCAATTATTAAAATGTAAGTATGAATAACAAATTTCACCATGATCTATGCATGATCGTTCAGATAACAGCCCAAATTCTGGATGACAGTGAAAACTGTCTCCACAAATTTTTTCATATCTCATTTGCTTCATAAAGAACAAAATCCTCTGTAACATTTAACTGGAATTCTTCAGAAGTAAGCCTGGAATGGGATGAAAACTAGGAAAATACTATGAAAGAGATTCTGACTAGGAAAGAAAATTGGTCTTTATATAAGAAACAGAGCAAAGGATTAATGAATTAATCAAATACCAGAGTATGATGAAATAATAATTCAACACAGAGTCCCTGGTCCTACTCCCCAGGCTCTTCTTACTCATAAAAATAGAAAATTGCTTAGATTAGGACCGACTTATTTAGTTCTTACTTTGCATTTTCTTTTCAGGTTATTACTGTCTGTAACATAGTGCCCTTGTAGGGACCTCTTGTCTTTTTCCTGTGAGATAGAGAGAGAAGCAGAAGGCTAAGCAACAATAGGATATTCCAATTACTACTGTCTATACACAGTATCTAGCAATAATAGAATATTATTATGCTTTTCTTTCTATCTATTTAAAGAACAGATAAGATCAGCATCTCTGCAGAGGGTTTCCAAGCAGATAGGTTTTTTTTCAGAGTAGAGTTAAAAACTACATGACCTCCTGGGGGCCCTTTCTAAACCTGAACTTTTATGATTATATCAACCCTTGAAGACCTATAGATTGTGCCTTGTTCAAAGTGGAATATTCTCTCATCACTTGGACAATGCTTGGGTAATAGCTTAAATTATAGCTACCTTTTTATATTAATACACCCAGCACTCTTCTTGACCTTTAGATACTTTGCCATTATCCTCTCTGGAATGAGAAACAGTTTAACATCCTTCTGCCTCAGCAGTATGCCATTGCCATTTGAAATTTTTCATAGAAATAATTAACAGAAATTTAAGGAAAGAAAGTCACCAACATGTATTTTGCTGCGATTTACAGTTAACATTGCAATACTTATGTGTTTTAATGGCAACACAGAAAACCGAGGTAATATAAATCCTTCCAGTCAAGAAAATTGCTGATTACTAGTGTTTCTGGTGTATGCTGCTTGTTCAAGATTAAAGGGTTTGCAGTCATATTACTGGCTAATCTTGTTTCTTTTTTATGCTTAAAGCTGTACATATGGAATGGCAGTTGCAACTATCAGTATGTATAAAGAGCCTCCAGTAAAATTTCTAAACACACACATGCTTCACAAACCACCACCATCAGCTTCCAGACTACCACTGATCCACATGCTGGAAAAAGGCTACTTCTTTCCACTGACTTAAAAAAATATATACATCCTAATTTGAACAAGTAAATTCTTTGACTGAAAATAAACACTGTCAGTGCTGTCCTAAATGCTCATAGTGTTTTAAGAATTACCAGCAATAGAGTATCTAACTTAAAATGTAAGTATTCTGTATGGACCTTGTATAGCACATTTCCTTAAACCGTTTCCCAGCACCATAACAGGGTAATATTTCAATTTAGATTTAAAAGAATTAGAAATGCTCAGTGTTCAGAAATGATGATTTTTCCATCTAAGTATATCTTAATACTACAATTTAGCTTGTGGAAAAAGTACTGCAGTATTACAAAGAATTTATGCAGAGTAGTGTGTTTGTATTTTCATTACTATACAACACAGTTCAGTATTTTCACTACTCTCTTACAACACCAGCTAGATTCTGTTTAAATAAACAAGTGCTTTAGTGCCTCAAAGCACTAGGCATATTTTGACCCGGATACTGCTCTGAGTTCCTTTCTGGAATAACACAGGAACTTTCTTCTCCCATCTATTTACATACTCAAACAAGACAAGGTTGACTGAAAAGATAGGTATTGTAGAAAGAATATATTTTTTTTTCTTCAATCTTTCTGGTCTTCAGAATAGTAAGTATCAGCTGAGAATGGCTTTGCAAACTGCAGATATAGCAAGAAGGAGGATCCTGAAGGCTACAGGCCTGTTATTCTCATGTCAGTGGCTGGTAAAGTTATGAAGAAGCAGTTTATTCTGGGAGGTATTGAAACACCTGTGTTCAGTCATTGGTCACAGTCTTCATGAGAGGAAAGTCCTGCTTATCAAACCTAATTTCCTTTTATGACAAGGTAACCCACCTGGCCGATAAAGGGAAGCCGGATGATGTAATCTTTCTGGATTTCAGTAAAGCTTTTACTAGAGTCTCTCACAGGATCTGTCTGGACAAAATGTCCAGCAGAGGTTCAGCAAGGCCCTGTGCTCTTCAACATCTTCATAAAAGACTTGGACATGGGACTGGAAGGGGTACCCATCAAATCTGCAGATGATGTAAAACTGGGAGGAGCTGTTGAATAACATGTAGGTAGGGAGGCCCTGCAGAGACACCCTGACAAATTAGAGGGCTATGCAGTCACCAACCATATAAAGTTGAACAAAGGAAGAGCCAGATTCTGCACCTGGGATGGGGCAACCCTGGGCATATGGACAGACTGGGGAATGAGATGCTGGAAAGCAGCTCTGTGCAAAGGGACCTGGGGTCCTGGTGGATGGCAAGTTGACCATGAGTCAGCAGTGCCCTGGCAGCCAGGAGGGCCAAGTGTGTCCTGGGGTGCATCAGGCACAGCATCAGCAGCCAGGCAAGGGAGGGGATTTTCCTGTTCTGCTCTGCACTGGGGCAGCCTCACCTCGAGTGCTGGGGGCAGTTTTGGGCACCACAGCTTAAGAAAGACATTAAACTTTCAGGCAGTGTCCACAGGAGGGCAACAAAGATGGTGAAGGGCCTTGAGGGGAAGCTGTATGAGGAGGAGCTGAGGTCCCTTGGTCAGCCTGAGGGGAGGAGACTGAGGGGAGACCTCATTGCAGTCTTCAACATCCTCATGAGGGGAAGAGGAGTGGCAGACACTGATCTCATCTCTGTGGTGACCAGGATAGGACTCGAGGGAACAGCCTGAAGCTGTGTCAAGGGGAGGTTTGTGTCAGATACTAGGAGAAAGATTAATCATCAAGAGGGTGGTTGGGCACTGGAACAACTCCCCAGGGAAGTGGTCACAGCACCAGCCTGACAGAGTTCAAGAAGTGTTTGGACAATACTCTCAGGCACATGGTGTGACTCTTGGGGATGGTGCTGTGCAAGGGCTGTAGTTGGACTTGATGATCCTTTAGATCCCTTCCAACTCACCATATTCTGTGATTCTGTGAAATTAAGTCTCAGGCACTATAAATGCACTGGCCATACCTGAAAGTCACCCTCAGCTTGAAAACCTTTTCAATTTGTCAGTTCACATCGAGAAGCCACATTGATTTAAACAATCTTTTAGTTCAGCACACCTTTTTTTACATAGCTATTATCACAGACAATAATAATTTAGATATTTTATAGCAATTTAACTATAATGAACTTCTCTCTTCTTAGTTAGATATAGGAATTATGACAATACAGATATGCATAATGTCTAAGATGTAAATGATATCATCAGCACCTCTCAGCCTTCTAGCAAAGTGACAAGAAATGTTGAACAATTACAAATTTCAGCACTGTGCTTTTGAACTTACACTAAGGGAGGACAGAAAGATAGCATATAGATAATATATAAACTGTGTGTATGTATGCAAACAAATCTTTCTTGTTTAGGAACATGAGGGTAGTATAGGATTTTGGGGGTCTACTTCCTGTGTCAGAGACTGATACGCTTTGTTTAGGAGATGCTTTGTTAGTTTGATGATAAGTGATACAGTCTAGATGTGTGGAAAATTAATGCATTAGAATATCAGTAATCTTTGCAGATCAGAGTAATATATTTTTATTATAAATTATATATATTATAATTTAATGGCCATTAAATCCTCATAAATATCTTAAAATAACAGTCCATTAAGGGAAATTGGGGAAAACTCTTTGGGGAAAACTGCTTCTGTATTTACACATCACCTCTTAGAAAGAGGAATTCATTCTTTCTTTGCCTCTTTAGGAACTGGTGATATATGATTATTAAAATGACAGAATTTTCAAAATGGAATCAGCAGCAAGTAATAACAAAATGTGGAGGGGTTCAGAAAGACTAGTGACATTGCAAGTCTGGTGACATTGTTATCTATTTAATCTATGATACAACATAAGCCAGTAGTTATTCATCTGCAAATAGGGAAATCAGGCTACACTTATGAACAGGAGAACTGATTGTTTCTTGGAAATCTGTAGTTCAGAAAAGATCCTGGGGGCTATAGCAGACAAGCCACTGAACACAGAGTCAAGTGCAGTACTGCGGGAAACAATGTTAATGACATATAACCAAGACAGTGGGTAAGACTAAAACCCTATGTGGAACCAGCACTCAAATTGTTAATAGGTTCCACACTACAAATAAACTGTTCAAAAGACAAAAAGTAGTCTAAAGTTAGTTACTTAAGGATGTCGTTCTGTATGGCAGGAAAATACCTCTAACTTTAAAGACGACTAGAAAATTACGTTTCACAGGGGAATCTTGGGTATAAAAGTGCTCCTAACTGTGTTACAGAAGTAGCTAGAACCCTCAAACAGACAAATTAAAATGAAACAAAAACTTATATATGCTTTATAAAAATACATGTGATTAGTTATTAGAAAAAAATAGCAAAGGAAAATTAAGATGTGACATCATGATGGATGTGTTCTAGAATAAATACAAGTGATCTTCATATCTGGCACAATATACTAGATTCAGCCTGTGACCACCAGGTAAATCTCAACTATTTATTAGTTATTCAGGCTGTCATACTAGATTAGTCGTATCTAAGTTTTCCAGCAAGGTCAGAAACATAATTTGGTCAATGTCAGGAAGGCATGCACTGTCACCACATTTAAGGAAGTAATAAAGCTATTAGATAGCGCCCAAAGATGGTGAGGGGTCTGAAGGGGAAGCCGTATGAGGTATGACTGAGGATACTTGGTGTCCTCATCCTGGAGAAGGGAACACTGAGGGGAGATCTCATTGAAGTCTACAATTTTCTTGTGAGGGGAAGAGGAGGGACAGGCACTGATCTCTTCTGTCTGCTGACCAGTAACAAGACCCCAGGGAATGGCCTGAAGTTGTGTCAGGGGAGGTTTAGGTTGGATATTAGAAAAAGGTTCTTCACCCAGAAAGTGATGAGGCACAGGAACAGCTCCCCAGGGATGTGGTCACAGCACCAGCCTGAGAGAGTTCAAGAACATTTAGACAGACCAAGACAGCTTTTTGTCTAAAATTTAATTTTAACTTCAATTATACTCTTATATAAATTAAGTGATAATGATTGAGAATTTCTGACCTTCCTTGTGACTTATTTAGTCTCAACAGAAGACTTGATGGCCTCTTGAAAAGTAAGTACTTATAAGTAGTAAAAAGTACATACCGATGCCCAGGGATGGCTCTTGTCCAGTTCCACAGATGATAAATCTGGAGTATGCATTCCGTAATTGGACATAATTTCTTGGGATCAACATGCACTTAAGTAGTTTCACCATGGCAATCTTACAGAAAGCTCCCTCTGATCAGCCATTGCGTAGACAGAATCGTAGGTGTCAACTTTAGCAAATGTTAAACAAAAGGCCAGAGCCTTTGCAGTGGTGTTGGAACATGAACTTGTACAACAGAAGTCCTAGAGTTGATGGCTGGCTTCCATGGCTTAGGAATGGTATTCCCCAATATAGTGTTCACCCTGAAACACTCCAAACCACATTCTGTTTGGTCCTTCCCTTCCCTTTGCCCTGCAGTGGGCTGGAAAGGAAAATTGGAGGCAAAAGAGGTAAAGACCACAGGTTGAGATCTGAACAATTTATTGAAAACAATGGTGAAATAAGACAATGGACAGTAACAGTAGTGATACTAATGACAGAGTATACAGGAAAAAAGGCGTATGATTCACACATGATTGCTCACACCTGAAAATACCTGACTGCTCCCTTCATCACACTACACCACCCAGAAGGGAGCCTTTCCCCTTCCCCAGAAAATGATGTGGGGTTCCTGCCATGCCTCTGGTTCCTGCCATGCCCCATCTTGGCTACTGCAAAAATTAACATTGTCCTGGCTGGAACCACGACCCTGACAAAACAAAATAGAGAAAAACAACAAAATAATCCCACTTTGCTCATTTAGTTGTTTTGTTACACATGTCATGCATGGGTTCAAAAATTAACCTTTTTCCTTGTAAATTCATCTTTGAAAAAATAAGTGAAGAAAAATGTATATTGCTTTAAAATCCATTCAGAAATAGAATCAAGGAAGGAAAAAAAAAACTTCTTTATTTGGAGATCAGTGATTGTCCCAGAAGCAAAACATATAGATGGAACACAGCCTTTAATTATGGTGCAAAACTAAATCAATCTAATACTGGAAAACAATCTGTTGTGTTCAAAAAAAGTTTTATAAGACTTTCAAAATTACAGTTACATTAAAATTAGCCCTGATCTCAAAAAATATTTTGCTTCACAGAAATATAATAACATTTGCATAATGCATTTTAGCATACTCTTTCACACTATATTATTTTAAAATATTTCAAGACAAAGCTTTGATGGCAAATTAAATTTTCACAACATTTCACATCTTGCTTTGCAACATCTACAGACTCTTTAGCACTGTAGAATAAAGATCTCCTTCTTAAAGAGTTTTTCTGAAAATACATTCCTATACTATGTCATCTTTTATTAATGTTGTAGGCACACCACAGAAAGTTAGGGACTGCTAGGGATTAATGTTATAGTATTTAAAAAATGTGTCAGTTATAAGAGCTCAGTTGATGCATTCATAACTTAAAAACAGCAATTAATTTTTTTTTCCAATATCTAAAGATTAAGCAGCTTCCGAAACCTGTGAATCGTTTTCAAAATTATAATCTTTGATACCTGAAAAGGGAATGTGGAGTAGAAGGAAGAAAGTTGTTTACACAGTTTTTCAATAAGGAGGTGTTCTTTCAGAAACTGGTGCAGTGGATAATGCATGAAATTACATAGAATAATTTAGGTTAGAAAAGACCCTTAAGATTATTGAGCCCAAATTTTAATCCAGCACTTGCAAGTGCACCATTAAACCAAGTCTTTAGGTGCCACAACTGCATGTCTTTTAAATACCTCCAGGGACAGTGACTCAACCACTTCCCTGGGCAGCCTGCACTGCATTCCAGCAGACATCTGAACTTTGAAGACCTGCATGAGAACAAAGACTTCATCTGCCTGTTCATCCTCAGTGTGTGGTCTATAACACACTCCCACCATTCTCAGGCACATTCATGGTCTCTAACACATCAATAAAACTTGTGGTTTTGCTGCCACATGAATCTCCTTCCCCTACCTCCACTGAGATGACAAAGAGGCCTGAGACCAAAGGACTTGGCTAGAAAATCATACCTCAAACATAGGCATGTCCAGACCTATCTCTTGAGACCTTGGGTTTTTTTCCCTTTCCCTCTTCAAATCTAGTTTAAAGTTTTTCAATGAGCCCTGCTAACTCCTGCAGAAAGTTACTTTTTTTCCCATCTGTCAGCAATAGGTCAGGTGCTGTGTAGACTGATCCATGACCAAAAACCCCAAAATTCTGCTGGCGGACACCAGGCTCAGAGACCGGTATTTGTCTGCTGGTTTGTCCTGTTTATTCCCTCATCGTTCCCTGCAACTGGAAGGATAGTGGAAGACACATACCCACAAATATCATTTCCCCTGGTTATTGCTCACAGAGACTTTTGTAGCTATTTTGAGAGTCACTAAGGTGGATCAGTATTGAGATACTGTCTCAAGATCTGACCTACAACTTAGAAGAATATATGAGCAAACTTAAAAGATGGCATGTGCTGGGGTGGATATAAAAAAATTGAAAACATGATTCGTATCTGGAAATCTGTATCTCAAACATATCATATTTAAATCTGGATATGCAAACAACTGGAAAAGGGGTGTTAATAAGTACAGACCCTACAAGCATGTAAGCAAGTAAACTGCAAGATATAATGGCTAAGCCCAGGCACATTCAGATCAGAAGCAAGACTGACCTTTTAAATTAAGTAATGAATTTTTTATTTCTGAGCAATCTCTAGGATTTCATCCCAAAAGGCATAAGAAAAGTGAATTTGTTATGACTTTTAAAACATCTCCTAGGAGATGTAACCAGAAGTTACAGGTTAGAGATAGGAATAGCTGGGTGAGAGACCACGATACTGGACTGCGTGATCTAAGGGGTCCTTCTGACCCTGAATGTAATGAGTTTGTAAAAAGTGTGCATTTTGCTCCACCAAACAGTAATAGCCAAAATACTTTTGTCAAAAGCATACTAAAAATACAATTAGGCTGCAGATTTCAGCCATGAAAGAATTTGTTTCAATTGAGCATGCTCAATTGAAATGCTGACAATAAGTGAGTACAGCTAACAGGTGCTCCTATAATTAACAGCACATTCTGAATGAAAGATGAAATAATTTGGAGCAGTATCACCTTCCATTGCAATTTTCACAGATCTTAGGCAACTAAAATAACCATTTTGGTTAAAATTGCACGATGTTCTTGTTTTAATTTACTTGTAAGTGTACTCATGGGACTGTCCTCTTTATCCAGCTCATGCATTGACATTTGACTGTATTGCTGAGTTTTACACATGTTGCTTCCCTTTTCATAAGCTGTTCCTGAACTAGATGGGGGAAGGCAAATGAGGAAAGAAAGCATATTACACTTGAATATGATAAATGATATTTCAATCTTTACTGCATACTAAATGCTTTTAAACTATATAAGGTTTAGATGTTCTGGTTGGTTTTTGTTTTGTTTTGTTTTGTTTTTTAATTCTAGTGCTATTACTCTGCTCTTTATAAGTTTCTTTTACTAAAGTAAGAGGGAAGTGGTATAAATATGTTTATAAATGCACGTAGGTGCAGACACTGTTGGGAATTCAGTTAAAATCTATATTTTAACACTTAGGAGAAGAAGCAAAAAGGCAACAAGAGGAGTAAAATGAGTTTCTTCTTGCTGCTTCACAGGGATTTGATGAACTTGACTTTTCCCAAGAACAGGGCAAAGACATCAAATAGGTGTATTAAAATACAAATACTCAAGGGACTCAAAGGACCAAAACACACTTGAACACAAAAGAAAAGATAGTACTTGTCATTAATTAACTACAGGACTAGCTGAATACATTAAAAAAAAAAAAAAATCTCTTTTTAGAAAAGTCTGAAAAACTAAAATGTGAAGTAGAGAGAACTGCAAGAGCTCGAGAAGTTTTCATGTCCTAAAAGTGGTCAAGCATGATATTCTTTCTCAGCAGAAACACAACTATAGTTATTCTATTATTTCATTTCTTCTTCTCTCCCAGCCCCAAAATGGTGACTGAATTTCAAACCTTTGTAAAATCTACATTTCAACTCATATACAAAACCCAGACATAAACCATAACATAAATGTTGACATAAACCAAACCTGGACTGCATGTCTGATACTGAGACTTTTGGAACCAGTGTTAGTCATAGGATGTAAGTGCTCACATCACAACATTTCTAGTACTGGGAAAGGGGCAACACTGTGGAACTACAGATTAAAGGGATGCCTAGAGATACAAAACTAGAGCCAGCACTTGAATTCTGCTGTGACACAGGTAACTTGGGCACTCAGGCAGCAGCTTAAATTAAAAAATACACGGAAGCTTGTGAAGGGTCTTGCAAGGGAAAGCTTTACCGGCATTAAAAGGAAAAAGAATCTAGTTATCTTTAATAATGTATAATGAAATGTGAAATTTGTATAAAATTTATCTTGCTACTGAGCTCCAAATCTGTGAGAGACGAATAAGCTCCAAATGTTGTGTTAAGATCAAGTCTCTGTGTCAGGACTAAATCTAATGGAAAATTCATTTTAATACTTTTGTCTATATTAAAGGAACTTTCTCAGTCTACAATCAGGTCTAAAATCACAATAATACCTTTTCTTCCGACCACCATTTTGATAACAAGTATTATTCTATGTAGCAACTCCAGCTTTGCATACAGGTGTCCATGAAGAATGGTGAAATGCATTCTCTTCTTTTTTGTCTACTGCTTTGAAACTGGGATTAATATATTCTGATATCCCATCTCTCTAAAGTCATTATAAGCAATAGAATTTGACACATCCTGCACCCCAAGACAAATCAGATTTTTTTATTTTTCCTACCTTTTGGAATTATACCTTACAAAATGGGCAAAGGGATCCCTTACAGTATGCAAACAGGCCCAGATATGACAGCATTACCAGCTAAACCGTGAAGAATCAAATCTTTTAATTCAAAGTTACTCTTTTTACCTCAATTGATTCACTCCAGTGTGACTAACACAGAGTCTGTCCCAAAGAAAATCTTATCAGGTTTGATAGCCACAACTAACAAACCATCCCTCTAATCCACATTTAGTAAATATGCTTTATGATTCCTTGGTTCATTGGTTCTTTGAATTCAATAGTAAGTTGCCCAGCAACTGTCAATAATATCTTTCGTCTAGATTTTTTAGATTGCTAGTTTATGGCAAATTTTATGAAAAATTGCCATCATACAAGTGACTTATTTTGCTGAGCTAATGATTACAGACTGCAATTGCTATTACAGGTAGTGAAATAACAGTGTCCGTAAGCATTTAATGACAGTTTTCGGTATATTTCACTAGACTCTACTAAAAATGAATGCTCTTAGGCCCTTACAGTTATTATTCTTTTGATAATAGCATATACCTCTCATGTCAAAGAATGGTTATGGTAACATGCATATGATAATGTCTAAATTCAATGTGCAATGACCAGGTTGATCCTGAAGCTGGTAATGGTGTCCCTCTGCAGGACCAGACCAGACAAGAGTGGGACAGAGAGTGAGAGGGAGAGAGGGAGGAAGGGAGACTGGGAGAGAGGAAGAGAGGGTGGAAGGGACAGGATGTGGACTCAGCTCTCAACTCTTGTTACTGCCTCCTAGCAAGAGCAGAACTAACTAGGTGAGCTTCCTTCTCTGTGCACTTTTGGTCTAAAACCAAGTACATCACTCTAAATCAAGGCAGATTATTTAACCTAGTTTTAAAGCACAGGAATAGCCTCCATCCGCAGGCAGCATTAGCGTTAGTAGGTACAGGTTCACAAGCAGCACCATCCCTCAGCTCAGGCAGGAGATAGCTTCTGCAGAACCTTTTATCTCTGTTGCTGGAAGTCCTGTGAGGCTCAGGGACATAATGGAGAAGTAACAGTGATGTGGGCCTTTAAGCATGTTACCTGAGCAAAAGCACAGTGATTCCCTACACGAGCACAGGTTCCAGAAACAGCCTGACCTTTCCATACAGTCATCTCTACACAATTTATTGGTGAGGAAACTGCTGTGTCCCACCAGCTTGATTTTTGACCTGACATATAATCTGGACCAAGAGCAGCAAAAACCCCTAAAACCTGAAATATATTATTTCAATGAGCACCATTTGCTTGAGATTATGTCTTTCATTCTCTGATATTTAGTTGACCACAAGCAAGAAACAGCATGTGAATAAATTTTATCCCAATGGGATGCATACGGAATATGTTACCAGAGCTATTAGGCTAAATTATGTAACTGGAAAATATAGACATACTGTATGGTAGCTACCCTTCCTCAGGCAACCTCCTACAGCCAGAGCTTGTTAGTTCTTGTTGATTGGCTTTGGCAGGATACTTCTTTCCAGCTTTTTCCTTTCTTTTATCTTCAACTACAACCAAGCTGCTAAGACCAAACTACTAATATCACATTATTAATGCAGTAATACACTTTCTCCAGTTAAGATCTGATTTTGAATTGTTCAAAAAGAATATTATTACAGAATTTTTAAATTCAGTTAGTAGCTGAAGATACTAAAATGGTTTTAAAAGGAAACAGAAGTTTTCAGCACATTTTAAACACTTTCTTAGCCTACATAAAGGAAATAGAAAGACCAGAAGGAAAGTGACAGCAAAACTGAATATACACAACCCATCAAAACCCAGAACACAAGACCAATGTTTAGGTGATTAAATGCTAATTAGACAATTAAAATAATTTTAGATAAAAACAACAGATTGCATTACTGGGAGCTGCTAAGAAGATTTTGGTTCATCAGCAGTTCCAGAGCTATGACTGGAAAACAAAAAAACCCAGAGGCAGTAATAGCTAGGATAGAAACCATCCTTCTGCAACAAATCTGAGAAATAGGACAAAGAAGGGCAGCAAATACTCTGTTCTGCTTTTCTTTTTCTTTTTTTTTTTTTTTTCCCAGTCTTAGTACTCTTAAACCCTGGAGTCAGCAGCTACTTCCCAGTGAAACTTGCACCTCACAAGACCATCACAAAGCTGGCCTTGTTCTCCCTGTAGTAAGATGGAAGATGGGCATGGGGAGAGAGGCATGCTGAAGGGCAGGAAAAGGTCTGGCAAAGATGGTGCAAGTTGATATTTACTATGTTCCTTTCTACAGAGTTTTAGATGCCATAATAAGGGATAATATTTGAGAAAACTACGGAGCTTTTTGCACCATGAAAAATCAGAGGCTTATTCAATTTTGTTTCAAAATGCTTAAATTCAACTCTAAATCCTCTTCAGTACCTTTTCCAGTTCTCATCTATCTTATTTTGGCTTCCCAGGCACTTACTGAGCATGCAAGCAAATGGTGCATGTATGTCTAATGAGCCTAGTGAGTTTCCTGAAGCAAAGAAAGGATCTTGGAGGCAGGAATGCAGAGGAACATGGGAGAAGTCTGAATACTAAATAATTAAGAAATGGGATAGGAAGGGCAGGGTAGATTATGAAAAGAAGAGAACTTCCTACAGACTTCTTAATCCTACAGTGGTGTATATCTGCAGTAAATATCAGCAGCACCATACAAAGCCTTAGATGTAAATTTGTATTTATTACGGTAAAGTAAACCTGATGTCACTCCTGCTATATCTATCACTTCTATTTCCACCATTTGTTTTTCTTCCAGTATCACAAGATAGTTCTTTTTTTCTGACTTTGTTATATTTATAGATTGTTATGTCATTGGGGTTTTTATAGCTATTTTGTCCTAAAAAATCTTCTGAGTCACCATCCCTGGGGAGGTGTGGTGCTTCATGACATGATTTAGTGATGGACTTGGCAGTGCTGGGTTTATGGTTCAACTTGATCATCTTGGGGGTCTTTTTCAAACTAAATTATTTTATAATTCTATGATTTTCTGCCAGTACAAAAGCTGTGGATCAGTCAGAATGATCTCTATTCAAAATATGACAAGCTTCCCCTCATAACAGTAATCTGAGATTAACTCAGTGAGAGCCTGGTGTTAATAATGTCATGGGTTTGAACCCTCTATGGGCCACTCGTTTAAGAGCTGAACTCGATGTTCCTTCTGGGTCCCTTCGAACTCAGGCTGCTGTGTGATTCTGTAAATATCATTAAGCTGTATTTGTGAAGAAATGATTTTCAACTTTTTTTCAGTTTATGGATCTCTAAATATTTTCCAAGAAAACTGTGGAATTTAATTCTGCAAATTTAATGCAAAGACAACTTTGAACATGTTCTACAGATTTCCATGTACCACAGATAAAAGACTGAGAATCTCAGACTTACACCCTAGCAAAGTAGATCCATAAATCTGACCACCAAAGGGTGTTTCCATTAATTTTTGTACAAGATTTCCATTTCTGCAGAAGCTACTGCCACTTCTACATCCAGTCCAGAACATGTTTTTTTCAGGTATCTCTTTCACAGAAGAGCTAAATGCAGTGAAAATAAATGTTAAAAAGAAGGAAGCATTGTAGCCTTCCAGTAAAGCAGTAACTACTTGCATACAATTTTGCCACTATAATTACTTGCCATAATTGAATTGTGCTTATCATGGAATGGTTTGGATTGAAAGGAACCTTAAGGATCCTCTAGTCCTAATCTCCCTGCCATTGACAGAGACACTTTCCACTGCACCAGGCTGTTCAAAGTCCTATCCAACCTGACATTGAACATTTCTGGGGATGGGGCATTCACAACTTCTCTGGCTAGCAACCTTTTCCAGAGACTCATGACCCTCACAGTAAAGAATTTCTTCCTAATATCTAAATCTCTTTTAGTTTGAAACCATTTCCCTTGTTCGTCTCGCTACAAACTCTTTTGAAATGTTCCTCTCCAGCTCTCTTGTAGGTCCCCTTCAGGTACTGAAAGGGGCTATAAGGTCTCCCTGGAGTCTTCTCTTTTCTAGGCTGAACAACACCAACCCTCTCAGTCTGTTTTCTCCACAAAAAACAAGGCATAATTTGCAAAAAAGATTAGATGTTTGCAGTTCTTTTTATTAAAAGTAAATTCTTTGACGTGAAGGACTGCTGAAAAGATGACCAGATGGTGCTTTGTACAACCAGGCTGGATTTGGTTAATAGCCAAAATGGCTAGCAGCTTACGGCAAGGTTCTTAGATTTGTACTTTCTCTTATCGGCAGAGCATATCAGTGTCACCTCAGCTGATGGGACAGCCATTTAGAATAGTTGTCTCTCATGTCAGCATGCACAGTGTCTGTGCCTGAAGTATAAACAGTTCTTTAAAAATTCAGGGAAGGAAAATCTAAGAAAAACAACGAGCAGGAATATTTTTGACAGAAATTAACAAATGAACACAGACTAGAGAGCTTCCTGCTGTGTCCCAAAGGCCAGATCACTTAACCTTTGCAGTGCTTGGGCTTTTAGCTTTAGAGAAGCCTAGAAGAAGGTAGAAGGTAGCTGTACCAAGAAACCCCACTGTGTCCAAGAAGGGAATTATTCATGCTGCATATGATAGGACTTCAGACATATGGCATGACCTTCTCAACAGAATTACAAAGCAATAGCTTAGAATTCAACAAATAATCTACCAAACTTCCTGTAGAAATTGTGCCTTTGAACATGTAGGGATATAGAAATATTAGGATGAAGAAATTCTAAAATATAATCTACACACTTAAAAACAGTCTATGTGCATTCAGCATCATGCCTGCTTTTTTTGATGACAGAAGCTATTTTTCACCTTTTAGCTCAGAAGAACCAAACCAGACAGAATAGAAATGGAACTTTATTCCTTCCTTCAATTCAATTCAATTTAAAAGTCAATTAAGTTCAAAGCAACAGATTCAAGATTCCCCCATGGAAATCATTTTAAGGCAGGGATGGCAGTGTTGAGTGAATTTGTAGCACAGGAGAGATCAATAACTGAATGAGGTGACAATCCATGAATGCAACACAATAAAAAAAGAAAGATGAAACTAAAATCGGTGGGTACTTGGTGGGATGGAAAGACAGGTCTTCAGGAAGCTGTACTTAGACAGGCCCTCATACTAAGCTACATGAGTTTCACTGGAGCTGAAAGCATTCCCTTATGTTAAACATTGTCACACTGAGAAACTGTGTACACACAGATAAGCAAGCAAAGGAGGACTGGATGTGGCAGCTCAAGAAATGTGAAAGCTACCATTAGTGTCTTTGCTACACAGTGGAGCAAACATAATTAAAGCTTAGGTGGTCATACTGATCATAGGCCTGTCATACCTTTCTCCCTTAACTTTTGATTTTGTTGGCCAATTTTATCTGTGTTTGTATTGGTTTTGCATGGCCTCAGTTTTGGTGGTGGGGGGGGGGGGTGAAGTAGGTTACAGGGGTGGCTCCTGTGAGAAGCTGCTAGAAGCTTCTTCCATGTCCAGCAGAGCCAATCCCTGCTGGATGGATGGATGTGCCACCGGCCAAGGCTGGGACAATTAGAAATGCTGGTAACACCTCTGTGATATCATATTTAAGAAGAAAAATAAACAAAAAGTTGTTGTGCAGTTGTAATTCCAGCCAGAGAAGAGAGGAGTGAGAACACATGAGAAGAAAAGCCCTGAAGACACCAAGGTCAGTGAAGGAGGGAGAAGAGGTTATCCAAGCACCGGAGCTGACATTCCTCTGCAGCCTGTGGTGCAGACAGACTGTGGTGAAGCAGCTGTGCCCCCTGCAGCCCATGGAGATCCATGGGGGTGCAGAGATCCACCGGCAGCCTGCAGAGAGCTGTTGCTCGTGAGATGGACTCAGGTTGGAGAAGTTCATGGAAAAATGTCTCCCGTGGGAGGAACCCCACAGTGCAGCAGAGGAACGACTCCTTCTCCCTGAGCAGCAGGAGAAGATTTGGGTGATGAATTGACCAAAACCCCCATGTCCCTTGTCTGCCTGCACTACTGGGGAAGCAGGTATAGAGCTGGGAAGGTGGAAGGGGTGGGGGGAAGGTGTTCTAAAGGGCTTATTTTACTTCTCATTATCCTTCTCTGATTTGGTTAGTAATAAATTCACTTCGTATCTCTAGGTTGAATCTGTTTTGCTCATGATGGCATTTGATGAGCAATCTCTCCTAGTCCTTATCTCAACCCATGAGACCTTTGTTATATTTCCTTCCTTTGTTCAGCTGCAGAGGGGAGCAAGTGAGTGGCTTTGGTGGGTGCCTGACATCTGGCCTGGGTCAACCCACAACAATGTTTGATACAAGGACAGACCTTTAAAAGTCCTTGTTAGCATCAGGGGAAAAACAAAAGAAACCAAAAACAGGTAGTCTAGAAGGTACTCCAAAGGAAAAAGCAAGTAGTAGCCTAAGCCCAACAAAAATTATTTGACAATATGGAGTCTTCATGCAAGATAGAAAGACTGGCTTTTTAAGCCCTTCCAGTTTTAAACTATTTACATCCTAAATTAATATGAAAAAAATATATCTTCCTTTTAATATGTAAAAGTATGCAGATACCTACACCACCATGTCTTAAAAAATTAGCCATGATAAAGTCTTTGAAAAAACATGGTTTTCTTACAACTACAGATACTGTGCTATTTTGCACTTTAATTCAATGACTAGTTGTGTTCAATATATCCTAAAACCCCCACATGTAATATACATCTAACTAAAGAAATAATACAGACATGTTTTCAGATGGTAAACACCTTCAGATTTATAGGTACTCTGTTGCATTTTTGCTCATATACATCACATGTCTTTATTTGTCTCATTAATTATAAGCTTGTTGTAAAAGGACAAAAACATTACATGGGATGAAAATAAACTTCACCGCCAATGTTTAATTGCATCATAAAACCAAACATGTAAAAAAGTTGAAGAATTTTCATAATAAAACATAGAGTTTTAGTTCTGAATCTTACTTTAATTAACATAATTAAATCTAGTAGCTCCTTTTAGAAATACTGTACTTCAGCTGAAAAAGGATCTTAATCTAAAGTTTAGAAATACTGCAGACAGTACTACATCTGCACTAAAGCCAAATGACACCAAAAATGCATCCCAATCAGAAGTATTATTGGCTTGTGTTCCTGGCCAAATTCCAGTTTAGAGTTTATGCTCTTTTTATGTGTCTTTCAATATACAAAAATCTTAAAGGCATATGTGTCTCGTCACTCATATTTATACCTGATGTACATATGCCTGCTCTCTGTGCAGGCATAAAATGCATCTGCAGTGTGGGGTTTTCCCCCCTGTTTACCTAGAACAGATATTTGGTAGATTGAAATAATCTTGCAACACAAAATCCACAAGCATGTACATGCAGTTGACTTTAAACTGTACTTCATAATTTCCTTAGCAGGAAGAGCAACCAAATGAATTGTTCTCCCTGCTCCTTAACTTTTCGTTTTCTGAGCCTTGTGCCATGGCGCACTTTGTATTACCACTGCAAGATCTCTTATTGTGCTAGGCTGGCTTCCCACTTTGCAAGTTCAGGAAGCCCCGACAAGCTGTAGCACCATGCCAGTGTATGGAAACATGCCTTCTTCCTAAAGAAGCCTCTGGCTGTGGGTAACACTCCATCATATAATCCGCCATACAGTTAGGTTCCCATCAGGTGGAGTACATTGGGGAAGAGGATGTAATTAACATTTTTCCATGCAATATATTCTGTATAAATGAGGTAGCATCAAAAAATTCAGTGTGGGGGAAGAAGAGGTGATACTCTAGAGATCATGTGATGTTCCCTAATGATCAGAGATTATGAAGTGATGAATAATTCAAGTTCATGGTTTTTGCTCAAATCAAATGCAAGTTGCTCATCTGCTGCACAGAACTGGGTTGTCAGTGCTCTATTAGGTCTCCATTATGGACTGCTGTGCTTGATGAACTAATCAGAGCACTGTAAAATGACTCTAGTGGTCCCTGATTATCAAATGATGCTAAAATGAATTCACAGATGAATGGACAAAAGTCAATAAAAATGTTTTCATCAGAATGTTACTTGTTTCACCACAATCAAATAATCTGACTACTTACAGCATGAAGAACATTTCTTGAAAACACATGCTTAAAACTGATCATGTGAAAATAAATTTGAGCCTCACACATGGAATATGTTATAAGCAATCACCAGATTAGATAGATTTAACAGTTAATAATCACAGACTTTGCAGAGTTTTGGTGACTTTAGCTTTGCATGCTGCTTATGCTAGTATTTTCATTTTTATATTGTATTATTTAATTCTATTTTTGATAATGGAGAGTCTTATCTACATTTAAATAATAGACTAAAGAAAAGAAAAAAATATCAGTTTGACCATAATAATATAATAAATACATTTTATGGCTGTATTACAATGCAGAGGTCATGACTTTTTTCCCTCACAACACAGCCATACTTTCTAATGCAATGGATAGTAGCAAATGCATAGTAAATACCATCATCTTGAGAAAGACTGAAACCTAGTAAGTTTTGTCTTCCATTATTGTCATGAGTGATGCAAAGTGTGTGGTTTGTTTGCCTAAACAGTGTGAATTTAAGATGCTGAATTACTTCTAAGCCTCGTGATTGTTTATGCATCAGGACAGCCACCTTTGTTTTGCAGGAAAACAGACATATCATAAAATTAACTATTTATCATATCAGGAAGGGCACTTCTGCCATATCACTTTCTTTGTGTCCTTCAGTTTTGCATTTCCTTTCTTTACAAAACACCAAAAACCTAAAATTCCCAAGTCACCAGTGCAGTGGTACGTCCAGAAGACTGTGGAATGAAGAATTGGCTATCCACATGCTTGGTTTCTTAGCTATATAGAGTTCACATTGAATAGTCTATGAGCACTTATTAAGCAGCTATTGCAGAGTGTTCATGGTTACTCAAGTGTGTGCCTCTGTATGAAGGATACCATGAAACGGCTCCACGCAATAAGTAACCAATGTAAAAATAATCAGTGCAGCGTTAATTAAGGTGCATGTTTTCAATATGCATTCAGTCATAATTATACGTAATAGTGCATTTTCTTGTCCACTTGAAATATTATATGCACTTGTTTGGGAACTCTATTGAGATAAGGGTGTGGGGGAATATTGCACAGTGGCTTCTCCAAGTGCACATTCTGGATTTGGCTGCTATCCTGCTATCAGTAACCAATGAACCTGTGTAGCAAAACCCTACAAGAGTACAGGAAGACTTTGAGCTGGGGACGGGAACTCTGCACAGTGTGCCATGGTCCACATAGTGCAGCATGTCCGATGCTGCAGCAGGGGTTCCTAGCATTAGATGAGTTATAACACTGCTATTGCTTTTTCTATAGTTTCCATCTTTTACTCCATAATTCAGTTTACCAGTTTAGAGTGATAGTGCTTCTCTTACTGAGATCCTAAAAAACCTGACACCTGCTCAGTACAAAATAATTAGAAGTAAGTGTTAAATAAAACAAGTATTGAATGAAAACAGATAGAAGTATAAAAAGGTCATGATCAGATATGAAAGCAACTGGCTTTTTCTTTTGTTTTGTGACTTGCAGTCTTTATTTCAAAAATTCGTGTAAGGAATAGGAAGCTATATTTTACATTTGGGCTCCTGAATGTGTAATAAGGCTATTTTTTGCATTCTACCCTACAGTAATGTATATTTAATTGTTGTTGGTTTTCAGTTGTGGAACTTCAAATAGATACCAAATATTGAATTCTTATACATAACCCACCTGATACTGAACTAGTAGGAGGCCCCAGCCAGAAGTTTCTGCCCAAACTGAATGAGTGTCTCCAAAGATTGGCACCCGGCTTTGAAAAACATACTTGGATTGTTCTGAATTTCACATTTACTATCTTTGAGTGCATCAGGTTTTTGTTTAACCAGCATATACCCTCAGAAGGTTAAAAAGGAAAATACCAGACAAAGCCAGAAACCATAGTTAGGAAGATCACACAAAACACTGGGTTAATTTTGAATTAGTTTTTTTTTTTCCTGCCTTGTACACCATTACCAGAAAGGATGTCACAGTCATGGATTAGAATATAAATGAGTCAACTATAAACCTCTACTTTGGTATGTCAGATAATTTGTCTGTCATCTGAACTTTGAACCATGCTTTGAACCACATTTACCCTTACTCACATTTATATATACTGCAATTTACTTTAAAACACACTATTTAAAATATCCTGCAAGCTTCCCAGCATTTCTGTGCTTTGTAAATAAAAGCCTTTATGCTAATAGCAAAAAGAAGGCCAATATATTTTATTTTCCCATTAATGACTGAACTTTTTGGTCAAATAAGCTATATCCTGCTTCCACTTCAGTGAATCCACTTTCTTCTTGATTAGGAAGATGTGTCAGATGTTTTCAAAGACTTAAGAGAACATTTATTCAGGCTATCCCTCTACTTAAAATAATGCAAGCTATTTCTTTCTACATTAGCCTAAAACATACATAAGATGAAGAAATCATACTTAGTTATTTCTCAGCTTTTACAATACTGCCATTAGCAAAACCTAACAGGTAAAAATTGGTGGCAGCCACTTCTGTCTTAATGGAGACATATGGACAAAACCTAACTCAGCCCTATACTCTACAGTGTAACTCAGCTACATTAACAGTTTTTCATGGGTCAGTCAGCTGGCTATGTCATGGGTGAAATCAAAGCCATATAACAAGCTCACAGAAGAGGCAAAGCAGAACATAGCCATCCTAAAGACAAGAGCACAGTGGGAAAAGGAGAAGGATGAAGAATGCGAGTCCTGGAAAACCAGACCTGTTCCTGCCTGCTGGCCCTGAATAGAGAACCATGAGTGGGGGATGTTTTCCCTTGTTGGTCTGCTCCCAGAGCTCTCAACAAGAAAGTTAACTTTTCAAGGCTCTGGCAGGGAAAAAGCAAGCAATTCTGGTTTTCTGCCCTAAGAACTTCCTCATGTCAGTCATTCTGACAGATGGCTCTAGTCAGACTATTGTATCTACCAAACTGGACAAAAAGATTATCACCATTCATGCTGGAGCTGCGGATTTGTATTGAATTTCTAGCTGACTGATCTGCATAACTGGACTCCAGATTTAAACTGGGTTAGATTTCCTTTTTACCTGTTTCATGTGAAGAATATAAAAAACCCCAACTATCATAAATTGTCTGCAAGTAAACCCATTACTAAATTTACACATCACTAGAATAATAAAATTGAACAAAAGTAGATAATAAAATACAACAATAATATTAACCCTATGAGCTCATGCCATCCCTTCAAAAAAGCTGCAGTGTCTATAATCAGCCTCTACTTCAGACTGTCACATATTAAAGAGAACCTGCAGGTACATGTGAAGGGTTAAAACAGAAACTGTCCTTGTATGCACAGCATGCACCACCACATATCTTTATATTCCAGTCTGCAGCAGGGACAAAGGAAAGCAGTTATTCTTAAACCATAAGTAATAGTTATGAAGTAGGATGCAGAGTGATTAATCAAACTTGCCACAGCTCTCTTAGATTTGGGCCCTATACTCCAAAGAAATCTCCATCTGTCTCACTCTAACCTTTCCCATGAATACAGAATGATCTGGGTAGACTCGTAGCTGCAGTCTCCAGGCACAAGGCTGAGTTTAAACCTAATACTATAAGAAAACACTCTAATGAAATTTGCCAAGTACTACCAAAACTATTTTGCAGATAGGAAGTGTATGTGATTTTACTTTAGCTGAGTTTGCAGCTTTCCAGTATGTTCCCACAAATGTTCAAACAGCTGAATACGGAGTGCTGACTAATCAATAAATGCTTATCCTGAATCATGCTGGATAATGGATTTAAAATTGTATTTATCTTTGAAGTTTACTGGTTCTAATTTAGACTTCAAGAAGGACTTAAGAGCCTTTTTTCCTCACTCTTTCCATTAGGTATAATTAAAAGCTCTACCACTTACTAGATTTCCCAACCACTGACTTTATGTAAATATTTCCAGAAACCAGACTTGTCCAAAGAGAGAAGAAAAAGATTAAAATATCACATGAATTTTCAAGCAACCTTTTATTTTCTGATATCATGGCAGTTTTCAGATTTACATTAATCCCACATTCAGAATTTACAAGCAGAAAGTATTTAGAAAGACGGTTTTGAGCTATTATCTGTGGTTATATTTTCAAGCCATTTTTCAGGTAAGTCTGTAAAATGAACTAGCATATCAAAAATTTCTCTCTACATCTTCCCAGTTCTACAAGACTCAAAGGCAGATGATTCCTCAAAGTTGTGGCTGTGGGCCTGTATCACTCTCTTAATTGCCATTTTTAAAAAGTTAGCAAATCTCTAAATTTCCTAGTATTGAGGAAAAGCTGGAAAATTACCTGTTTAGCCTTTTATGAGAAATAAAAGAAATAACACAAAATAAAACCTGTTTCCCCCCAGTTTTTCTAAACTGCAAAATGGCCTTATGACTTTCAGCAGGATGACAAGCAATCATCTGGAGCGATACCAAGCTGGCAAGTAGAGATTCTGGCCAGCTGGCAAAGAGCACGACTGGCTCCTGCCCAGCTTGCCTGCTGCCCAGCTCCTGCCTTCCTGACAGCTTCCACCATTCTCCCCCAGCCAAATGCCTTATCCTCTTGCTGGCTGCTTGGTTTGCCACGGTTCTGAGCTCTGTCTGTCCGGCTGGCGGGTAGAAAGGCTTGAGCTTGCTCTCCAGCTCCCCAGATGCACAGGCACCCATCTGGTGTTTGGGATCTCCAAGAGAGAAATGGGCCAAAATGGGCCATTAACTTTTGTCAGAGATTCCAGACTGCTGACATTTAATTCCAACGTAAAACAAACCAAAGACTCCACAACTCAGGATCGCCTATAAATGGGCAATTCCCTTTTTCCTCTCATCAGCTCTGACTGAAGACTAAACAGCACAGAAACAGACCTGAGTGCTTTTCCATTTTCAGTAGTATCCTAGTCCATGCAAAGTTCAGTAAGACCTTCTTTGGAATAACACTAGGTTAAAATAGAGGTGTAAGAAAATTATTTATGGAGGTCCATATTCTACATCTCTTTATGGGAAGGCAATGTGCAAAACACATGATAAACAATAATGAATAACCTGTGAGTGTACTCTCCTGTTTCAAAGAAAAGAAAAAAGAAATTAAAGAAATAAAATTAAAGCCCCAAAGATCTCAGATTAAACCTTAGATGGAAAGAAGGTGCAGTATAAAAAGAGGCTCAGATGTTTGTGTTGAAAGCCTTTTCTTCAAATTAAGTCTTCAGAATCTTACCTGTGTATCAAAGCATGCAAAACCAGCTTTCAGTAGTCTCAGTCTCTCTCTCTCTCTCTCTCTCTATATATATATATTTATACATTATGTATATAATTTTGAAAAAAAAAGGTGACAATTCTACTGACTGACCTGGCTGGGTTTCCCTCTACAGTGGTGAAGATATCCAACCATACCGGTAGGTGTATGTATTTAACATTGCATCATGCATGACTCCTTCCAGGGTTAAAAAAACAAGTAGAATGGAATGTAGACTAGAATATAGTAGAAGTTTTGTGTTTCTGCAACATGATGTTCTTGAGCAATAAGAAACACCCCGTGCAAGAAGTAGGTCTTGTATTCTTTCTGCTTGAACCCCCTCCCACTGCTACCACCCAAAAAAAGCAGTGGTGACAGTTTGTGCAAGAAACGATTTTCACTGACAACAAGCAAAACCCAGGAGACCTATATCTAAAAGATCCTAGATGCACCAAGCCATCCTACTTCAATTCAGTGTTACCTTCTTAAGGAAATTAATTAATTCCTTCAATGAACAGAGGACATTATTTAGGGAAAAGAAAGATCATGAAAGTTACTCACAAAGGCAAGGAGAAAATGCAAGGCTTCAATCAGCCTTCAGAGAAAAGGATCTATAACTTTTTATCCATGTTTTGAGCCATGTTAAAATCTCCATTCCCTTTCCCTGCCCTCTCTATTACAGCACTGAAGTATGGATTCTTGGAGATTTTGGGATTGGTTTAGTTATTTCAGTACTCATAACCCATACTAGCAATGAATATTTACAAGAAAGGCATAAAATAATTTTCTTAGGCATTAAATAATCTTACAGTTTATTCAAAAGCCTAGATCAAACTGGATCCACAAAACAGACACATTCTTAAGACTGAGTCTAATAAAAACTATGAGGAAAGGTACAGCTTTATTAATCATACTCTTCCTTGGATGAGTTTAGAAATTGTTAAGAACATGAAGAAGTACATATGAAACCTTCATATGTACTCCCTTTCAGCAAAACTGCCATAGGTTTATTTCATTATTGACTCTGAACATTTTAGTGAGAAATGAGTGGGGCTGATCCAATTCCTTATGGACCCTCACACAGCTCAGGCCTAGGACAAAGAAAAAGGAGCAAGGATGAAGGAGGCTGCCAGGGAAAGAATTTTTCATTTTCAGATCTTATTTCCATCAAGCACAGGATTGGATGAGACAGAATTGGATGAAATATAATCACGCAATGTCACTTTCTACATTTATTAAGCAATGCTGGGAAATAAATATATTAAGTAGCAAGGCATAGTCCTGTTTACTAGGCTGTGGAATATGAAGCCATGGAGAAAACCATCATTTATTCTAAACAAAGAAAAAATACTTTTTAATAGATTAAGTACATTTTTACTCTAGAAAATGTGGAATTCAGAACTTATGAGGATAAACATCCTGTGTTTTCAGTTATGTGAATAATATATAAGAGTACTCAGCTAAACTCATCTCTTCCTATTGCCTTGGAAATCTGTTACATGAGCTAACGGATGTCTTATTAGCTGAAAATGGGTGTGTGGCACATCTTTCCATTTTTAGGTGAAACTGACATTTCAATGCATAACCACACTGCATAGTGTAACAGTGTGACATGCTGAAATGATAAAATGCCAGCTCTCAGATGCAGAATTGAAGAAAGAAAAAATTGCTTTGAGCTAGAAAAAATGTTAGATTATACAGCAATTGTCCCCTTTCCCTCTTCTCCCAACTTCCTTCCTCCCCAAAAAAAGAAATCAATGATTTTTATTCTGAAGATATTCAGCAGTGCCACCATGAATGTTTTTACAGGCACCTGAGAGATTCTTGCACCATTGTTTCTGGTAAGTAATGAAATGTTTGCTTGACGTATTGAAAATTTTAGCCTGTTTTTCTATGCATTTTTTTTTATTCCTTATTTTTAATCTAGCAGCTCTCCTATTTTCCAACCACAGAATGATTTTCAAACACCCATCCTTCTTGCTAGATCAACACAGGCACTGACACTGACAGTTTGCAGATTTTCCTTTTAAACTTCATAAGCCAGCTAGACCACTTTCCATGGCAACATGAATCACCAAGTTGAAAGTTTGGAAATTACTGTGTTGAACAGAATTTAGAAGCCAAAAGAAAAGCCCATTTTCAGCCCAATTCAGGCTAATATTATAATGAATAAACAAGGACGAGAATAGTATTGATGTTAGCTTTACCGTGAAACTTCCAAAATTTTTTTTTTCAACTTCTCTTAGGCCGCAGTTAAGGTCTGTTTTCTTCAGCAGTGTATGATTAGGACCAGCACACATGAACAGTCTTAACTTACTGTGCAAGGAGCTAGTGAAAGATATCAGTACATGGCAGATAGCCAACATTTACAGAATGGATTACTTTCATGTTTAATGTAAAAATCTCATTTTTTGTCCAGCTTCAAAAAATGCATTTTATAGTTCTGGAAGTTATTTATTTGTTCAAAGATGGGACTAAAACAACAACACTGCATGAAACTTCTGCAAAGTCATATATATTTCCACTTTTTCCTTGGGGGGAAAAAAAACCCCAACACCTTCCTAAATTTGATACACAGTCTTCACAAAGAATGTTTTATACACCAAACAGCTGTCCCAGCACTTTCTCACAACAAAATTGCAGTGCCATGGACAAAGGAAGCTCTCAAAGTAAAGCAGTTTAGACCAGAGGAGTATCTGTAAAAACAAGGAATTAGTTGGATTTTGTCCAAACAAGGCTGTAGTAAAAAGACAAGGTCTAGCATACTTTGTGGATCCATGGAGTTGTATGGCTTGTCCCTTCCATGGAGCACTATTTGCTCAAAAGGACTCTATGAAAGAACCACAAAAAAATAAAAGTGATGATATTTACTTGCTTCCGATGAATCTGTAACTCAGATGACAAGTACAACACAGTTTTTAAGTTTAATGTGCTTTCAAATTTCTGCATGTTATCATTTTTATACCAGATTGTATTACCAGATATATGATACATATGGGTCTGGAGAGGTTTAGGTTAGATATTAAGAAAAGATTCTTCACCCAGAGTCTGGACAGGCCTGGTACAGGCTCCCCAGGGCAGTGGTCACAGGACCAGCCTGACAGAGTTCAAGAAGTGTTTGGACAATGTTCTCAGGCACGTGGTGTGACTCTTGGGGTGTCCTGTGCAGGGCAGGAGTTAACTTCAAGGGCCCTTGTGGGTCCCTTCCAACTCAGTATATTCTATGATTCTATGTTTAGGAGGTCAGCAGGAGGGGAAGAATAGGGGAAAGCGTGCTCATGACGAGCATATTTCTTCAATTTACCATTATTTAAAACAGTCAAAGTTCTACTTTTTGCTAACATATTTTGGAAAAACTTGAATCATTAACTGATTTTCCAAATAGTTTTCAATACTATTGACATGTTTCATTCATATTGGTTAGTCACCTTCCAGAAAGAATAATTTCAATTTCTGAAGCTATGAGACATTTTAAGAAAATAGGCATTTCTAAATATACATGCACACATATATGCACACATAAATATGTATTTATATGTATATAAGTCAAAAGAAAAAAATTAAAAAGCTGAATGAGAATGTGATCTTAGTTTTATCACATTTGTTACTATTAGCTCAAAGCAATTCAGACATTTTTCCCATTTTCTTTTATTTTTGTTGCATTTTAGAAGTATAAACTAGATTTGAAATTGCAGAATTTTCAAATAGAAAACCCAGTTCTGTTCTGTTCTAAATATTTATCTTACTGTATTGGTTTGTGCCTTTGTGATCAACAATAACTCATTCATTTTCCTTGCCTTCCTTATTGCACATTGTTTCAGTACATATGCAATTAAAATTCCATTTGCAGGACACGAGGTATCATACTCTCAACTGAAATCCATAATCTGAAGGAAGGCCTGAGGAAAATGACTCTGGTGTGTTGGTTTACAAGAAGCTCAGCAGGACCCAGAAATGTGCACTCCCAGCCCAGAAGGCCAATCATGTCCTGGGCTGCATCCAAAGCAGTTGGCCAGCAGAGCGAGAGAGGGGATTTTGACCCTCTATTCCACCCGAGTGAGACCCTACCTGGAGTGCTGCATCCAGACCTGGGGTCCTCTGTACAGGATAGACATGGACCTCTTGGAGGGAGTCTAGAGGAGGCTGCAGAAATGATCAGAGAACTGAAGCCCACCTGGAGTTGGGTTGTTCAGACTGAAGAAGAGGAGTCTCCAGGGAGACGTTATTGCAGCCTTCCAGTATCTGAAAGGGCTAGAAGAAGGAGAGAGAGGGACTTTTTACAAGAGCCTGTAGTGATAGGGCAAAGGGATTTGTTTTAATCTGAGAGTAGATTTAGGTTTGATTGTGGGAGACAGAGGAGTAGAAACTCCTTCAATTAAATGAGGTTTAGATTTACAACCCTGGAAGAGGCTAGGTCTGGCTTAATTGACAGAGATTTATAGATCTTAAGCAAAAGAATCACAAGCCTGTGTTCCTATAGTAATAGGTAAATGGGTGCTTTTGGCGAAGGGGTTTAAATATAATAATGTGATTTTATATAGTTTAAGTTAAGAATTTAGATGTTATAATAGAAGTCTCTGTGTGGACGTGACATGACAAGTTATTGGTTAAGACACAACCGCACTGCAGTGAAAAGTAGCACAGGTGATAGGTCATAAATCCAAAACAAAGTGTCATTTTAAATGCCTGTTGGATTACAAAGTTATAAATTACGATGTAACTCTAAATCTTGTGACTTTTGCCGTTATTCTGAGGTATTGTAAAATCTTCTGCTTCGAGACTGATGCGTTTTGTTATTTTAAGCAATAAATCCAATTAATCGTGTAGCGTCATCTCTCGAAATTAATTAATCTGATGGGTGGAGCACGCTACTTCAACATTTGATATTACGAAGCAATTCTTTACTGTGAGGGATGTAAGGCACTGGAAAAGGTTGCCCACAGAGGTTGGGGTTGCCACATCCTGGAAGTGCTCAAGGCCAGGTTGAATGGGGCTTTGAGCACCCTGGTGTAGTGGAAGGTATCTGTAGATGATCCTTCAGGTCCCTTCCAACCCAAACCATTCCATACATTCTACGATCTTTAAATGTTTTACAGAAACATCATCCAGAAATGTACTCATTGCTATTCACATTTCCTAAGGACATTATTGTTCAAGTCACTAGCAACTAGACATCTATTGTTCTAATAAATAAAACAAACCAACAAAGTGCTGCATCTGAGTTGTCACCCATACTACAATCAAAATGACAATAACTGCATGACAATACAGACAATAGTCTCAATATCTTGGAAGTTATAGTTACTTTTTTCTAGTTTGAGGGAAGCTTATCTGACCTGTCACAGCCATTTATATAGTTCATCTGTTCAGAGGTACAATGCTCTGAGATCACGTATGGTAGTTTTGTAATTTTCTTTTATATTTTGCAAAGGATTACCGTATGACCCCCTAGCAAATTCACCATTTCCTCCTTTCATTCAGATTACTTTTGCATTTTCTTCTTTGTCCTCCCTTCAACAGGTCTTCACTGACATGGTTTTTACAGTAGGACAATCTAGGGTAGTTAAATTTCAGGAGAAAGATAATTGAATTGTAATGAGCAAGTGGGATCAGCAGAGATCACTTCAGGTGGTAAAACAAGACTTTTTCACTTTGAAGCTAGCAATGCTGAAGTTAAAGTGAACTATTTGAGTTCCAAATTTCTATGAAAATAAGAAAAAAACTGAATTCCTGCTCTTTGGACACCTGTATTACAACAGCTAGTAAGGGTCATCATTACTTATGATGATATATGCCTACATACAGATGTTTCCTGTGCTCCTATGAAACACAGCATGTGGAACAACATGAATTCCAGTTCTGACAATCTTTATTTCTAGTGCCAGATATATTAAGTGTATTTCTGCAATTACAGAAACATTACTGAATATTGAAATGTGTGCATACTCAGACACTCTAGTGCTTTCCCAGCATTCAGTCTAGGATGTTTAGGTTATATGGCATAAGGATGCCATATTTAGATAGAACAACTGAGCATGTTTTGCAGTTGGTTTCTTTTATAAAAGTGGGGCCTTGTCTCGCTTCCCAGCTTTGTAATTTTTTTCCCACACATTTTTACTACTTTGGCTCTTCTTCAGATGCCTCAAGTAAGCCTAAAGAAAATTATTTGCTCTCCTCCTCCCACCCACTGTCAGCTTAGTGAGATAAACTGGCATGAATACTAAGTACTCCAGAAGCATAAAGGAGCTGTAAAGAAAAAAAGTGCCAAGGCAAGAAGACAGTTTGGTCAGGGTTGAGAAGGGAAGAGCAGGATGTAGGGCAGTTCTACCTGTTGTGCAGGGAAGTTTTTACACTGGTTAAGCTTTCCTTATCTCAACACCCTACATACATGCATATAAAAGTTATCCAGGTCTTATCCAAACAAAGACAATGGCAATTGCAACTATTTGATGTATCTAAAATTAAGTCACTTGCACCTGTGGTTTTAGGTAGCTGTGACTTACTAACACCTTCTCATATACACTGCAATTGTTTTAAAGTACTGATAAAGCAGTCTGGTGCACTGCTGTTCCCTACAACAAAGATTATCATTCTTTCCATCTGTAGAGAAAGAGAAAGGGATACATTCAGACAAGCTTTTAAGCAGAATTCATTATGGCACTTGAAATGACCTTTGAAAATCGTTAGTGAACCAGTTATCAACACTTCAAGTTTCATTTCTCTCAACACATCTGGCATATCTTTTTTTTTTTTTTCCTACAAATAACTTTGCTAATTATCATTAAAAACATTTACTCTGAAGTGTAAAATTCTATACAGCTGATTAGGAGGCATGTCAGTCCAGTGTGTCTTTTTCCTTCCAATTCTGACACTCAGACATTTGCAGTATGACCCTATACCCTGAATATGTCAGTAAAAGACACATATGTGAAGAAATGTTTTCCTATTAGCATTGATTGAGAAGTTTCCTTGCAGCTAGTATCATTGCCCTATCCCAGATATTAATTCTCCTGCATTACACCACTCAGACTGGTGATGTTAATTGTTTATACGCTAAGACAAAGAAATACTTCAGCCATTGAGAATAGTTATGCTGAGGCTTCTTAGCTTTATTATAGAGCCTGTAAATCTTCTAACTCTAAATGCACGCAATACCACAGAAATATTTCAGAGCAGATCCTCTGCAGCAGTAAATCAATAGAGCTCTACTGAAATCAATGGAGCCAGCGTGATTTACAGTAGCTCAAGGTCTGCCCTTTCGATTGCGCCCAATGATATAAGAGACTCAAGAGGGTTATTATAGTAATATTCAGGAATATATTTTCCAGTAAATTACAGTTCTTTAAAGATAGACTGAGGAAACACGCATGGGCATTGCACTATGACACTGCTGTAGCAGAGGATTAGCAGGGGGGCATGGTTCTTCTCTCAGAATTTAGCTACCTGTAGGTAGGCACCAAACTAGCACGAGAACTAACCTGGGTCTTGTTCCTGCTACAGTCCATCAAGATACCTTGCCCAGTTCTGCCTACTTGTATGAACATAAAAAAATGCTTGGGGAAATCAATTTCCCCTCATTGCAAATGAACCCACTGTGTACAGCAGACATGCAACTCCCAGGCTGACAGAGGAGTCCTATCATGAGCCAAGGTGCTGAGCTTCTTCTGCCTCTGTCCTTGCTAGAGGCAAAGAAAGGCAGCGATGATCTTTCCTTATCAATCTCTACAGGTCTAAACTTTTGTTCTGATTGGCAGTGCAGGGAATCCTTAACTTCAACACTATAAGTGCCTAAAGCCAGCAAGTTCAGCCAGCCAGTGACTTGAGAAATTTGTATAAACTGTTTTTTGGATAAGCACAGAGGATTAGGAGACTTAGAAACTTGTATTATTTCACTCTTAAAACCCCTGTAAACCTGGAATAACTTTAGACTCAAGTAGACTCTGTTATGTAATCATATTTGCATTTTAGTTAAATATTTCTGCTTTTGAAGATTTCTTAACTACCTACTTACTGCTTTCAGAATATGCCCCGGCAAACTAAATGCACAGGTGAATACAGTTGAGAGGTGGCACTGTAACATGTTCTCAAGGCTCCCTGTTCATTCTTCATATAGCTTTATTCCTTAGAGGCACATATGAGCCAAACATATTACTGCAGGTACTCTTCTTAGGAAGGTTGCCAAATGGTTTTAAGTGACTGTATGCTTGCTTTGCTGTCCAGGGCATGTCGTTCTTGTGGCTGATCAAATGACCAGAGGTCATCTTAAAATCTCCATTATAAAAGGCTTTAAAATATATTAAATAGAGAAGTATGACATAAAATGTGCCCACAGTACTGCAAAATTACCATGGTGACGTTTTTTGATTTAGTTTTGTTGTTTTTTTCCCTGTAACATTAACACAACTGAACTGAGTTGGACACATAAGAAAAAATATGAGAAAAGAGATAAAATTTTTCATATAGCTGGAAAAAGAAAACAAAGACCCTCTGTCAAGCACAGAATCTCCATGCTAGATCTTGACAATATATGTTATAAAAACAAAAAAAAAAAACTATAAGGATTTTTTCTATTTGTTGTTGACTAGAAATGGACAACATAAAAATAACAAGGAGAATTAATTTAGAAGACCTTCAGCTCAGGTCAATGCACTGCTTTTGTAAGCCAACACTTAGCACTCTATAAACTTACAGGTGACTTTGGAACCTTGTTTTTGTAAACAGTTTGGCTGTTTATATATTTGTAATAAAATAAGGGATTATTTCCTCCTTTGTTAATGAGCCTTCCACATCTCTTACCACACAACTTGACAAGATTAGGGATTGGAGAGACAATGTTTAATTACTTTCACAAGCTGTTTAATGTTTGCAAAGGCTGCTTAGAACCGTGGATGAAAAGAGAATAATTATCACTTAATTATATAATCTTTAAGAAAACAAGAACATGTTTCATCTTTGAACCATATGTATGCCAGATAACACAATACTCTTGGGCTCAAAAAACCCTCAGAAATCACTTATAGTTGAATATCTGGTATCTGTTGTATCAGTTCATTGCATTATTGCAAGTGCACTAGAACAAAAAGACTATGTGCAAGTTCTGTGATATGCTCTGTTACAACTTCATTTTTTTGGTAAGTAAGTACTTTGGACAGGAAAAAAAAAAATAGTCATGGAGAAGAGGAACAGAATTTGCACCTAAAGTTACCAATGGGAAAATAAGTTACATTGTTTTAGTGGCTAAAGAAGCAATTAGATATTCTCTGTTATTTCTTACACTGATTCAAAATCAAAATCCCTGTTATATTCTTCAGTATCATTTTGAAGAAGACATTAACAGACATTCACTGATGTGTGTCTTTTAAAGCTCAGGAGACAGGAACATAAAGAAATAACTATTTAATATATTGCTAATTGCTAAGGTTCAGTCTTTACTTTGGACAGAGATATGTAAACATTAATTCATAAATTCAAATTTTCAGGGAAATAATTTTCAATAAAATATATAATTCTAGTACAAGACTGTACCTTGAAAAATCTGCCCTAACAGACCTTCTTTAAAACAGGACCTCTGTAGCATTGACAAGGCTGTACTTCTTTAGTTGTGATTATACTCTAAAAAAATTTAGTCTGTGGGAGGTTTTTCTATCTAAATACAGAGATTTTAGCCTTATTAATGAACAAAAGCAGAAAACTGCTTGAACTGGAGAAAGAGGAGGAAAAAATTCAGTATTTCCCAGACAGGACATAATTTGCTTAATTCGAGTCACCTTAAGGATTACTATAAATACTATTTTTTGGTTTTGGGGTTTTTTGCTAATATGCCTTAAGGCGTGTTAACTCCATTCTAGAAACTAACTTAAAAAAATTTAAGATACATTTGTACCTTTATGAGAACTAAAAACAAAATTTCATGACTCTATTACAGAATAAGCTAAAATCTAAAAGCTGTGAATCTTGGCACATATTTCTGGCATGAACACGGTCTTTAATATATAAAAACACAGGTATATATTTAACTATAAAGTGAGTGATAGTGCACATTCATATGGTAGTAAATAACTACATTATGTTGTGATATGTTGACCCCAGCCAGCAACCAGACACCTCCACAGCCACTTGCTCACTACTCCACTTGCTCCAGCAGGACAGGGGAGAGAATAGGAGGAGAGAAAGAAGAAAAACTTAAGGGACTAAAAAAAGTAATTTACAAATGTAGGAAAGATGGTGGGTGGGTTTGCAAAGGCAAAACCCCTCCTACAAGCAGACCGATGCCCAGTCTGTCTCTGAGAAATGGACATATTGGAAGACAAAACCCCAACCCTCCTTACCCTGATTTATTGCTGGGTGTGATGTTATATGGCATGGAATATTCCTCTGGATAATTTGTTCCCCACCCATCTTCTTTACCCTCCTCCATCCCACTGGGAGCAAATTTTTCAATTTCTCTGTGTTCCTTTTCTTTTGCCTTTAGGCCCACACATGAATATCGTGATCTGTTCCTGTTAGGATTGAGGAAAAACATACAACTGGTTTACTCTTTCTTTATCAACCCTCCCAAAGGCATGCCCCAGGAGCATATGGTGGAGCATCTGGAGTTCTCTCTCTGCCTCTGCTCCTTAGCAGTCCATGGTACTCAAACTGGTGAAGACATTCGCTTTCTCAATTGTAGGGGTTTGGGGTGGTTTTTCTCTTTTCCATTAATATATGTTCTTTGGAATATGCTTCCTCTTTCTTTGCTGGAAAATCCATTACTGCTGTGAATAAAATTTTTTATAGCACAAGAAACACTGGATTTCTTCATTTATGCATGGAGTCAGATTTTTTTTAATTAAAGACAATATATACATTTCTTTATGAAGTGCAACCTTTGCGTCCAGGAGGTTCACTAGCAAAGCCTGCAATACTGCTATTTGCATGGTATCAGTGGGAGGCTGTCTTTCACAGCTATGTTCACACTGGTAGGCATTCAAAATCGCACACATAACTACCTTATGTCTTCACTCTCATTTTCTGATAGCACTCTTATTTTACCAGCAATCTTACAGACATAAGTACATCTGCAAAAGTGGCTGTGAGTTTCCCCCCATCTCTAGTTACATTCTGAGTCATTCAGTCTCCTGGTTTCTAAAAATATATTTTTGCTGCATCATAATCATTACCTTTCATACTGATAAGACGCTCTACAGTTTTTTCCTTGCCCTCCATTCCTGAGTAATTTTCATGGATCAGGACAGAAAGCATACATGCTGTTGGGGTTTACTCATCCCAGCCAAGTATTCTTAAATAATATACTCTGTCAAGACTTTCAAATTCTGCTTAGACATTCTTGAGATGCTTCCACTTGCTTTACAGACAACTAACAATACTCCAGACCCTTCTGTCAGTCATTCCTATTGAAAGAGCAGACACATCTCTGAAGTGATGGGAATATTACTTTCCCAAATTGAACATACAAATGTAAATTCACATACCTTGACAGAAATTTAACTCTTCCACCAGGCAGTGCTGTATTTTCTGAATGCTTGATGAGTATCTTCTTGCATTGCTATATAATTTTTACAGTAAAAATAAAACAAAACCCCAAGTTACCAAGAAGATTATTTTGTTACCCTATTCCTCAGTCTTCACCACCAAACCCCTCCAAAAAAAAGAAAAAAAGATAAAAAAAAGAGAAAAATACCTTGTAAACTTGCAAGTTAGTCCATAAATATGAGAGCTTTGGGTCCTCTTGCTCACTATAGCCTACAAAAGCCTTATACCTCTGTACACCTGAAAATATTGCAGACAGCCATAGATCTTTATACTTTAACAAAGCAAATAGCTAACTTTAAAGTTAGGTGTATTCACATCAAAAGAACATTAGATGTACTAGACCAGACAGAGGTCTAGCTGGCTTGGTATTCCATCTCAAATCCTGATCACAAGTAGATGGTTAAAACAGAAAAGAACCAGAACCAATGAAGGACATTTCCCATTTATATGTATGCCCTGCCAAATATTTTCCATACAATGCACTTACACAGTAGGATGTATATTTAGTAGTTCTATGAAATACATAGTATCAATTCATATTTAATATCCTTAAATGGCTTTATCTATCATGCTTTTGTCCAGTAATTTCTGGGTCTAGGTATCCTTTCACTATCTACAACACTCTCTGGCAATGAGCTCTACATGTCTACCACCCACTGTGTGAAGAACAATCTCCTCTGTTTTGTCTGAGTCTAACTCATCCTAGTTCTGTTTCATTACCCAAATCTCAACTTATTTTAAGGAGTCTAAACTAAGATTTATTGTTTTGCTATGTATGTGCAGTTAGGGTCCTTCATTATTATCTATCAACCCATCTGATGCCGAGAATCCATTCATTTAACCCCTGTTGGTGAAACTGTTTTGTGAGGAATAGATGTAAATGAAATTATGACTAACTGTTCCATTTCTGAGCCCAGGATTCATGCCCCATTCTGTGGTACCTGCATTGCTTGAGAGCAAGCACCAGCAGCTGGGAATGCCGGGAAGATAAAAACAAAGCCTCAGATGCCTCCAGATATATCATAGATGTCCAACATTTCCTGTGTCTTATACCACAGATCTGTTGTTTAGATGTGCAGTGTAAAAATACGCAGTTCCCACACACAACTTGCAGTCACATAAACAGCTTGGGGGGTGCAGCTAAGGATATGAACTACATTTGTCCAACTGTATCTTAATGTGACATCAAAATCATGGGAATCCTGGGTTAATCTACACAACAGGAATTGAAAATCTATAAAACTGAGTTCCTTCAAGAAGAAACTTCTGAAAACATAACAGTCCAAACTGCTGAATAAACACAGGCATCATCAAATCTATATCAGAGCTTTCTCAAAGGAATAAAAGTAAATATTTTATAAAATGCATCCAGAGGATATGCGGCATCTACAAATAAAATTCCAGCTCAGATTTGGGGACATAAAAATTATACTGCAGCAAAGGTCTTAGCCCCTTAGAAAATAAGGCCTAAAAACTTTCCAGCTATGATGAAACAATGCCTTATTTGTCGCTAATGCATTCATCATAAAATAACCATACTCAACTTTGAGAATATAGCTGTGTAATTAGCTATGAAAGAAAACCATTTTCAAGTTCTGACAGCTACAAGTCCAAGAACACTATAAATGAAATATTTTATTATCTTGCTTTGTTGATCCCAAAATATTGCAATGTATAAAATATAACTGTACATATCTTTCCAGAAGTGAACCTTTCATTATTTCTTTCAGTTGGCAACTATAACAACTTTGCAGACTATGTTGCTGCCCTCTAACAAACAGCAGGTTTTACTATTCCTTTAAAGTTGACCCTTTCAGAGAATGAGTATCAAAATTGAGTTTACCAGTAATATAGCTAACCTACAATGAGTCAAATTCCAGCTCAGAGTACAAGATGTCTTCTGAGATCAACTCCCGCAAAGTGAAATAATTAGAAATTAGTCAAGATATTCTTAAATCAGACTACATTTATAAACAGTCATCTTTTTTTCTTCTTCATAAGTATACAAAAAATCAATAGAAAAACATAATCTAGATCTATGTTTCTCCATAATAAAAATACTTTTTACAAATGTAGTACCAGATATTTTTTGGTTAGTCAGTGAAATAATAAAGACATTGACAAAAAAACCCTTGTGAAGGCTGTAAAACGCAGAAACATAATTCTGTCTATAAAAGTACTTTTACATTGATCCTTGAATTGGAATTACTTTGGAGGATATTCCAGAGACATATTATTCTCTACTTGACCTATTCTCCTAGTAAGCTTTCATTCTTGGCCAGAGTTAGAGATACGACAGGCTTCGGTCTGACACAGCCAGACATTCTTAGAGCATCCTTCTGAAATTCTTCAATTCATTGGTATCCCACACTGAAGCAATTACAAAATTTAATAGAATAACTTCAAAAATACTGAGCTTATTCCCAATCAAGAAATTCCTTTCCCATCTTATGATAAGAAATGCCTTCTTTTGGAACCTCCTTCTTGCACAAGAACCGGCAGAGTATCTGCTTCATACCTGATGTTCTTGTAGCTCTTGATATTTTCTGACCTGAGATTAGTTTGAAAGGAAAGCAGGCAGATATCTTCCTCTTTCCTCTCTATTTCATATCAGAATAACCTTATTCTTTCAAAGAATTTTTTGTTTTATAACAAGAGATGATAACATGGTGAAAAGGAATGAGATAAAAGTCTCTTGACTGTTGAATGAATGAGGGGAAAAAAAGAGGCAAAAAGGGAATCTGAACCTGAGAATACCTGAGGGGAAGTTACTGAACTTACTCCCTTGTCTTAATGAATCCAATTTTTCTTCCATCTTAAACTTATGAAGCCATTCATGTCAGAATTGGCACAGGCATCCCTGAACAGAGCTTCAGATGTCAGCCTCTTTCTTGCCCCTTCAGGATGTTCTTTTTCCCAAAAGCTTCAGGCTTTTGACACATATGTCATGTAAGAGCTTAAACAGCAAATCCCTCCTTCAGCCCTGACAAGACTGGAAAAGGTCAACTTACTACATACTTCGTGGGACAGGAGGAAATAAGTTAAACCTGTTTTTTCTTAGTCATCTTCTTTGAGAGCATTGGAGGACTCTTCAGTCTTTTTCTTCCTGCCCTTTGAACCTTTGCCATGGGGATCCTCTTGGAGCTGGGTGCTTGTTTCTTTTTTCTTTATTAAATATTTTCCTCTGTGATCTAATATATACTTTTCCCAGTCATTGTTTTGTACCCTTCAGGAGAATGAGAGAGACTTTCTCTACAGAAGCAAGAGATCTTCTTTTTCCCTTTGTATTTTTCAGATAGAAGACAAAGAGGTAGCAATGACAAATATACACATGCAGCAATCATTACTCTGTGTGTCTTTGTACACACAGACACACACACAGAGGTTATCTCTATTCTGAGATTCCTTAAATCACCCCAATTTGTCTACACCAATGAAAAATTAATCTTTCTCCTATTCATTACTTCATAATTGAGTGCAAACTGCTACAAAATCATAATAGAATCATAATAACAATAAAATCAGAATAACAATCACAATATTATAGCTGCTTTGAGACAATTTGAATACTTTCACACAAATGATACCTTACACCTGGGAATGCATTTCAGGATGTCCTGTGGTGCTTTTTTTTGGGAGGAACCTGCAACGAGGGCCAGGAAGGGCAAGAAAACTGGTATTATTTACTGCACGCAGTCATGTGCACACCCTTCTCTTTTCTCAGCAGATTGTTTGACAACATTCTTGTCACTGTTGAGGGAGCCACATTTGAAATTTGTATTGACCATTCTGATGGTCTTTGCTATTTTATTGCAACGGTGTCTGAGAGAACACGCTCAAGAGAAATTGTTTTTTTCAGACAACTTCAAAACAAAATTTGACAAGCTGCTATTGAAGAGTAGCAATTTTTACAACAAATGCTAAAATCAGTTCTTCCATCTCTGTCCTATTCAATTTTCCTCAAGCCACAGCATGCAACTAGAAAGATGGCAGTGTAAAAATAGGTCAGCATATGGAAAATCTCATTTACTGAAACTGAGTGCATGCACTACTTGATCAATGGGCAGCTGTGTAAGAAGACAAAAGTATAGTAGGAACAAGTATAAGACTGTATTTTCTCCTCTATAAACAATGGAAAAAATGGACATCTGAAATGAAATCCACTTAACCTAGAAAAATGAGCATCAGCCTCTAACTTTATTCACTTCATCTAGAAATATCAATTTTCAGAACGGAATCTAAACAGCCAAAGGTATCTAAAAGAATAACAAAGGCATCCTCAAAAGCCATAAACCATTTACCTGATTCTAAGAGTTCTGTGCACTGTTGCATGAAAGATCCCAGTTCATGTGCCCTGAGCACTTCCTAGTTTTTTTGTTTTAATGAAAACTGTGGATTATTTAAGGTGTGGAGGAGAAAAATCATTTTTACCTAGTGCAGAATTCTTCGTTTCTTTGTTATATACAAAGGAAATTAATAAACCATCCTAAGAATCTCCCAACTACCTTCAAACACAGAATTTTTTCTAATGCTGTTTCAATTTTTCCCTTTTGCAAACTTGAGAGCCTGATTTGTGCTGGTATCATTACAAAACAATTCTGGCAAGACAGTAAAGAAGTTCTGTTTTCTTACATAAACTAGTTACAGAAAGTCATAGAGAAATAAAATCTGTAGCTGCACATAGATACAGCTAATAGCTTCGTATGGGAAAAATCTTGACAGTCTCTGTGCAACCAGCTCCCACTCAGGGATCTATATTTTCTTCTCACCATCAAGCAGAAATATTCCACAGATATCAGAGTGATGTCATACAATTTCACCCAATCATTGTGGAATAGCTGTCTCTAAAACAATCTAGCATAATATTTTCATTCTACATAGTAATTAAATTTAATAGTGCAAAAAAACCCAACCCAAAACAAAATAAACAGACAAACAAACCCCCAACCCCTGTAGAAATGCCATGCACTTGAAAATAAATTTAAGCTGATTATTTTTCAGCATATCATTCTGCAATATATTTTTGCAGAAAATGAATCTTACTCTGCATTAACTCAATTACTTTTTATCAGTTACTTTTGTTAGCTGTTCCTTGTAGAAAATATGTTACTATCTCAAAAGACATCTTTTACCTTTAATAAACATTGATAACTCAGTTAAGTACCTTTTAACAAAATGATTGCTTTGAAATGAAATACGTTATTTTCTGGTAATGGTTTTATATATTCCTTTAAAATTTATTTGAAAATATTTGAAAAATTACATTGAAAAAAGTTCAGATGAGTCTTTAGCACTTAGATTGTCTCTTCCAAAAGAGATTTATAAGCAAGTTAGAACTGATCTGAAACAGTGTCACCAAGTCAGAAGCTTTCTGGTTCAGCTTCAAATTAAGCATTTATCACAGAAGTCTAGACAACCCCTGGACAGGGAAAGTATTTTAAGCCCTAAACCTGCATCCCTGCCTATTTCCATTGCCACAGAAAAAACCTGAAGATGTTACTGTATCAAACTCTTAACTCTAAAAATCTGAAACCAGGCTCAAGACCATGTACCAAAGGCAATAGACATGTAAACACATTAGTTTTAGATCAAGATATAAATATTTTAAGGAAAAGAGGATAATTTATCCCTCTTAAGATCTTTTTCCTCTTAGTTCTTGTAATGTCCTGACCTGCTTGGTGAGTTCAGGGGAAGGTAGTTTCATGTACTCTGGCCAGTGTGCAGGAGGAACAAAAAAATTCTCAGGCAGTTCAACAACAAAAGTTTTACTTGCAAACTTCAGAATATTCAAGTAGAACAAGCTACTTGGCTAATTTTAAAATGACTTCCAGACAAAGTAAGGCATTTCACAAATTTTAACGTAGCAAACTTTAACTTATCCTGATAGAACAAGGCACTTACTAAGGCATTGACTGAAGTTTTTTCAGTCTGGCTTACAATATATTTTGAGAAGAAGTAGTTAGGAGAGAGAAAAAGAGAAAGGAAAATAAGACAAAAAGGTATATAGTCACCACCCTAGGACCCAGCGTGGTCTCAGATGCTTTTAAATCCAGGCTATCTGAGCGTACCACTCGACACCTGTCACTGTCATTTTATTTGCTCTTGTCCACTGAGTCTTCCCCACAGGCACATGCCTGCTCTTTAAGGTGTCCCACAGGACCCCCATGGTCAGCTGGCACTATTTTGGGCCTTACCAAGAGGTCAGTCAGCAATTTAGGGGCAGGCCATGAGGTCAGCCACTGCCATTTTGGTGTGGACCAGTGTCTGACTAAGGCTCAAGGGGGCAGAGTGGAACAGTGCACATTAGTGATATTCCATGGGAAAAACCCTGTGGCTGCAGTAGTATAATGGATGGTTGTAGGCTCTTCAGGAAAGATAGGCAGGACCGATGAGGTGGAGAGGAAGTGTTATACATAAAGGAGGGGTTGGACTGTACAGGACTCACAGTGTGGAATGGTTGAGAGTCTCTAGGTAAGGAGTGGAAAAGCTACCAAAGTGGGCAATCACCAACCTATGAAATTTAACAAGAACAAATGCCAGATTTTGTGCTTGGGGGACAGCGTAATGCTGGATGTATGTATAGACTGAGAACAAAAAGCTGGACTGCAGCCTTACCGAAGGGAATCTGGTGATTGATTCCAAGTTCAATATGAATCAACAATGTGGCCTGGTGTTCAAAGTGATCAACCAAATTCTGGCGTGCATTAAGTACAGTATAACTAAACAACCTTCACCCAGAGGGTGATGAAGATGAGAAAGAAGGGCCCACACAACCCTTTAAATTCATCAAATGAACTGTTTATGGCTTGGAGATCTTGAGGGTGAGTTTGTGGGATGTCCACAGAGTTGTCTCCCAGCTGATGTTGGGTGCAGAGGCTGCTCTGATGTTAGGGAACTGGCCAGGCACTGCTCTGACAGCCATTTGTGTGATCTCATGGAAAATAGCCCAGGTATGCTAGGGTCGTGAAAGATCAGCCTTGTCACTGGTAGGTCCACATCCATCAGTTCTTCATCTTCAGGTGGGTTGGCCTCTGTGGGCTCCATGTCCTTTCACGTCAGATTGGCACTCATGGAATCATCATTCTTTGGTGGGTTAATATGCATGGGCCTCACACAACTCCTTCATTGTTTGACACAACATGGCCCCTCACTGTTCCTTGGTAGATCCATATTCATGGACTCCACACCATCAGTCACACGGCAATCGTTCACATGGATGGTGCTTCTCCTCCATCAATCCTCTGGCATACTGACACACCTGGGCCCCATGCTGCTCTCCAGTAGAGGTACATGCATTTAATTCACACCATTGGTCCCATGAGCAATCACAAATATTCTCACGCTATTTTGGGTGGTGTTCCTCCTCCTCCAATTCCACTTTCTCCTCTTGGGAAGTGGCTTTCTCCTTTGTGTTTCTCCCAGGAACTACCTCTCCTGTCCCATGGCCCTTGGGCATAGGGACTGTGCTCCACCTCCCCTAATGAGCCCTGGGCTCTAGATTTATCCCATGCCCTAGACAAGATGCTAGTAACAACCTTCCAGGAGGGTTGGGATCATCAGTGACCCTCCCCTCTTCCCTGGCACTCTGCAAGGGGCACACCCATCTGCGCTGGACAGTGGCTGAGAGGGGTCAAAGCATCCTTACATCCCACTGACAGGAAAAGGACGCTCAGTCAGCCTGCACAAGGTCTCTGTCAGTACTCCACAGAAGAACTGCCTGTTGCTATGTGTTGCACAGACTCTTCTTCCCTGTCCCCCAGCCCTGTCCATGGAGTGTGGGGAGCTGCCTTTTCTTCTGCGCAGAGGAAAGGGGAGGGCCTAGGATCTTTTGAGTGGCTGTGCCAGCATGTTGCAAGGACTCTGTTGGAGGCCATGGAAAGAGGACCTTGGAATGTGGAGAGGGTGATGGTTAAATCTGAGGTGCACCCTTGCTCCTTTTGTTCTTATAAAGAGCAAAGCTTCTCATAACTTTATTGGTCTTCCTCATTCCAAGGAAGATTTCGCACATATTGTTGGAAGAATTAGAAGCAGCTCCTGAACTGCAGCATTCTGGCAGGTTTCCAGGAATAAACTCTTGCCCTTCTCATCTGCTAGAAGATTGCTCAAAAGCACACAAAGAACAAGGTGACATCAGTGACTAGCCAACACAACTTCATGAAGGACAAATTGTGCTGGGAACAACATGAGCCATGCTTTGAGGAGGTGATGGTCCTAGTGGGATGGTGGTAGAGCAGTGACTGTGTGGGGGGTTGACCCTGGCTGGATGCCAGGTACCCACCAAAATTGCTCTATCCCTCCCCTGCAACTGGACAGGGTAGAGAAAATATAATGAAAGATTCATGAGATGAGATGAGATGAGATGAGATGAGATGAGATGAGATGAGATGAGATGAGATAGATCATTCATTGACTAAGGGGCAAGGATTGTCACAGGCAAAATAGACTCAACTTGGGGAAATTAACTGAATTTATCAGCAATCAAATCAGAGTATAATAATGACGAGTGAACCAAATCTTAAAAACACCTTTCCCCCACCCTGCCCTCCTTCCCAGTCTCTATCTCCTTCCCACTGGGAGCACAGGGACATGGGGAATGGGGGTTATGGTCAGTTCATCACAGGTCATTTGTGTTGCTGCTCAGGGAAAGGAGTCCTTCCCCTGCTCCATTGTTGGGTCCCTCCCATGGGAGACAGTTCTTCATGAATTTCTTCAGCAGGAGTCCTTCCCACAGGCTGCTGTACTTCATGAGCTGCTCTTATGAGGGTCCCTTTCCACAGGATGCAGTCCTTCACAAACAGCCTGCTCCAATGTGGGTCACCCACAGGGTCACAAGTCCTGCCAGAAAAACTGCCCTAGCCTGGGCTCCTCTCCATGCATTCAAAGTTCCCTGCCAGAAGCCTGCTCCAGCATGGGCTTCCCAAGGAAGTGGTAATGGCCTCAGGCTTGTCAGTGTTCAAGAAGCACTGGGACAATGCTGTAAGATGCATGGTTTAACTTTTAGGTTGCCCTGTGTGAAGTCAGGAGTTGGACTTGATGATCTTTGTAGGTCCCTTTTGACACAGGATCTTCTGTGATTCTATTCTGTGATTCTATACCTCTTTTTTGCATTTTTCTCCCCGTTTTTGCTATTCTTTTGATGACGTTAAACATCACTTCAGGAACCCTGAGGAAGACTAAAATAATGAACAGATCTATTTGAACTATTATACAAAACAAAAAGATTATATGCAATTCACCTTGAAAGTAGAAGCCATTATTATTCTTTTTCATGGCTATTTAAAAAGTTTTTTTTAAAAAAATAGGAAGCTGCTGAAGTAGTATTTTCACCTTTAGACATTGTCCTAAAGAATGTGCTATGTTTGAAAAATCGTCAGAAATTCTATTTTCCACTTTCATTGTGAAATTAAGAGAGCTTTTGCATTTTGAACTCTACCCACGCACTGCAGCAGCAGTCCCCTGGATTGTTCTGAGCCTTAAATAGGTGTGCTTTGGAGAAAGTAGAAGGAAAAAAATCCTTCAAAAGATCTCACACTAATGACATTCTAAACTTTTAAGAAGTTTTCTTTCCATATTTATTGAAGCCAGGCATTTAATTTTGTACTCATGGGTCCCAATGTATTCATGGTTTCCTACAGGAGATTTGGATATTTCTTTCCTTGGATAATTCTGGCTTTAATTATCTATTATCCTAGCAGCCTGAACCTTTTTGTGAGCATATATTATTAGTTGGTGGCAGTGCTCAAATGTTATCTGACATTGGCAAAGAACAATCTCTGGGCCTAGCTTTTCTTCATACATGCCAGTATGTGAATCAATAATAGCTCTTCAGAACTCAAAAAGTCTACCCCAGAGTGAGATTGGAGTAATGAGGGAAAAATCAGACTCCCCAGTTTGAAATTGTCTTATTAGAGAAACTAGTTTGTACTTAAAAGTGAAAAGTTTTATTTTTTTTACCACATATGTGAAAACTGTGAGTTTGCTGGTGAGGGTGAACAAGGCCAAATATAGTCATACTCCTACCAAAAGGGATGTTGTGGATTCATGACTTCATCTAAGTGCAAACCATGTGCCACACTGGACAGTATAGTATTTAACCTGTCAGCAAGTCCCAGCTGAGAGGTCACCAGAACTTTGCATATTGTAGCTTCATTTCTAAAACATTTCATGTCATATCTCAGTTAGAAATCTTTCAAAACTTAGTGGAGGCACAGCACTCAGGAAAGCTTGTCTTTATCCTTGCACTGTATACACCCATGCCCTTGTAGCAAAGCAGGCTGTTTTTTCAGTGAAGGGGCACTTCCCTAGGAGGGAAGAGGCACTCTGCACACCTGGTGAGTGGTGTGCAGTAATGCACTTTTAGTGCATTAGTCCCCTACCTTGTCTGAAACTGTATGGCTTCCCAGCTTCACAGAAGTCCACAGACCTGCTGCAGGATCATAGGATGGGCAGTTTGGAAGATTTCCAAATTGTGATTCAGTTGTGCGTGTTGAAGGTCTTTCCTGTTTCTCAAGCCTAGTCTACATCTAATCTGTAGGGAATACTTAGAGGACAAGCTTTTTTAATTTGCTGCAGTTTGGTCATGTACATGTCCAAGCATGTATGGTTTCTAGTAATACTGAGCAACAGAACTCCTAAAATCACCAAGGTTCCTTCAAGTCATTAGTCACTTATGAAGAACTGGCCAATAAGACTGAGAGCAGGGCAGGCTGTCTCTTCCCTTCAATCTTTACTTCATCTCTCTTACAGGTCACACACTCCTGCTCTATAAAGGATATTTCTATAGAAATAAAGGGTTTTAACCAGCACAGTGAACTACATGCAAATTCAATAAAATACGTTACAGCTTATCTTCATGTCCAAATCTTTATGAGTTAACATAAGCATATGCACATTTTTTAACCTTCTTACATTTTTCACTGCCAATGAACCACTGATCCTTCAGGACCTTTTCCCTGTGTTCATTTTAATACCACTGAATTTTAAGTGCCTAGAATAATATACAGAGAGCTTGTACATATTTATGATCTATTCTGTTAAGCCTTAAAAATGTGGCATCTTAAAAATGCAGTGGAAACTTAAATTTCAGATTTATTATAGAAAAACTCTTCTCCTCATTTTGTGTTCTACATTAATTGAATTCATTACGAGATTTCTGGGTTTAGACATAAAAAAGTTGCACGTAAGTATGAAAACACAGTGGTTGCACAAGCTTAATACCACGAAATTAATGTGGAAATGCTCTCATTGTTTCCTCTGGTTTTGGCCCCTTTTTAACTGATGGCAGTTAAGACAAATCACAGCCAGTCATTAGAAGTGTAAATAAGCATCCTATTGAAAAGTATTAAGGCACCACTCCCTACCTTTCTTTGCGATAACCCAAGCCATCAAAAGCCCACTTGCTGTGTGCTTGATCTCATAATGAAACTGCGTTTTAAAATTAATCACAGGAATCCATGCTATTCTGTTTTCCACAGTGTTAATTCATTAAAGTCTGGGATTAAGTTGTGTAAAGTATAGAACACCATGGCTCTGAATTAACCTATGAAAAAGATAAATGTTGCAAGGGATATGGAATGAAAAATTGACTTTGGGTCTCAATTAAACTCAATATCACGTAACTTCATTATAAAATTTTGCCTCTCTCCTTCTCCACAAAATGGCTCTATTCAGGCACTATTTAGCTATATACTTATCAGAAAAAAATAAAAGAAAAGAAAAACCAGAAAAAGTAAAACACTAATAAAAAATAACAGCTTCTTGTGGTATGAGGACTGTTTGGAAAAATGTAGGTCATCTGTAAAAAAGCAATTCTGCATCTGGAAAATCCATACTAGTTAAGGAATTGAAGAAAATATTTGAAAAAGATCTCAGAAAGCACAAATTGTGTGCGTTTATATAAAAGATTTTTAAAAAGCTTTAGACTTTATTGAATTGAGATTAAAAAAAGCAATAATGAAAGTAACAAACATTTACTGAAGTAACTTTTCATACTTATAAACATTTTGGAGGTAACACTGGAATAAATCAGCTGTGTACTTATACAGCACACATCACCTTTGAGCAGAGGAACTCATTGCAGGAATAGTGAGGACCAAATCTATAAATAGATTCAAACACATCGATCACATGCCATGGACATATCCACTGGGAGTGTTAAGTACAGTAACCCAGGGAACCTCCAAGATAAATCACTGCCTGCCAAGACCTTAAAAAGTGTGCCAAGGGATGCTTGCGCACGAGGGATACACCTACACCTGCTAGAAGACACTGCCAGAGACAGCATATTGGCCCAAATTAATATTTGCTGTGACTTGTTCTATGATTCTCTGAATAGTAAAACATAAATCAGATTTATATTTCAGAATTCCTTCTAGGTTTTATGTTTTATATTTTGAGTGTAGCAAGTAAGGCAAAATGAAATAATTGCATTTGACAACCAATCTTGATAGAAAAGAGATTTCTAGGGATTAGAGTGATTAACTCTTTTAAACACCATTTGGGCAAGTGAGTTTAGTAAATTTTGATTGTATCCACATTTGGAAGATAAAACCATAGCACAGACAAAAGTCCTGTTGGTTATTTGGAACCCCAGAGAGCCATCCAAATGAGGTAGATAAGCCCATGTTGAAATGACAGGTGGTTAGAATAGCCATAATCTCTCAGTGTTTACAGAACACTTTTATCTTTTTCTCTGATTTATTCATTAAGATAGCTTGTTGAACAATCAGAAGGCAGATTCAATATGTAACGAATACAAGGGAAATACATTTTGCCTTCTTCAGTCATTACAGTTCATGTGTACCTTGAACTTATGAAAGACAAGTTTGTAAGGGGATAAAACAGCAAACAAGAACAAAATATTGTGCACTAAACAAAATCATATTGGATCTCTTTATCCTAGTGTACAGTAAGAGTTGTGATTTTCAGCTTTTCTTTGGCATAAATCTAGTAGATAAGTCCAGCTATAAATTAGTAACTAACTTTCACTGAAGTGGCTAGTTGATAAAGTTTCCGAATTCATTCATGTAAAAAGTGTGAAGAAAAAACCAAAAAAACCTATAAAAAGATACAGCTTGAGGAAATGGAATTTCTCCTGAATTTGGAGCAGAATACAGGGAGCTTGGCACTTTCATATTAGAGATTGTGCCATTTCAGTAATAAATAACATTGACATTATGCCTTTCAGCAGGAAGAAATCTATTAGCATATGATGAAATGCAGTCAAGCTAGAGCAGCATAATAAGTTATTATTTAAAATTTAAGGCACTTTAGCTATCTGTGCATACATTTGCAAAGATAAAGCATGCTAGCTTAAACTTCATCAGTAGAGGTTTTCTTTAAACCCTCCACCTCACACATTTATGGGCACATATCATCTTACTGCTATTCTATGGTATTTAGATGATCAGCTGTGGCTTCTTAAAAAGAGCTACCCCTTTAAGTGCTGAATTAAACCATAATCTGTCAAAGGGCACCAGAATTTGGGTCCAGGCCTCCTAATTTATTACACTGAATTTGAATTTGAGAAAATTAATGCTGGCTAAGAAATATACTGAGTTCATAAACTAAACAGAATAACACAGGTTGGGAAATTCATACATACACAATATTAAGAGAGAGAGAGAATGATGTATCTGTGTCTCAGTTTTCTTCAGAAGGAAACACTCCGGAATGAGTGTTCCTCCCCTTTTCCTCCGTCAATGAGACAAATGGGTCACAAGGAGTGAAAGTGGGAAATAGAAACGAAACTGTTTATTAACATATGAAGAAAACAGGGTAGAACAGGATAAAAAAAACCCCCTCAAAATACAACAAATACAAATGCAACAAATTCCTGGAGAGGGAACAGAGACATGGGCTCGGACCTGCTGGGGCCACCCTGCAGCTCTCCGGACCAGTGAGGAGGGAAGGGAGGCAGTGAGGCAAGGGGAAGGAAAGGGAAGGGAAAAAAGAACAAGAAAAAAGACCAACAGAACCTTTTCCCAGCTAGCTGGAACACAAAAGAAACCCAAAAAGCAGCACAGCGCTCCCAGCACACTCCCTCCCGAGCCCTGCCCAGACCCTGGAGCCCTTGGGCTGAACCGTTCAACTGCCCCCTCCTGTCAGCGGCTCTGGCCCCGCCCCCGGGTCCATCCCAAAGGCACAGAATCCTTGGGCATTGAGCAGAGAGTTAGGGAATAAAGCGGCTTCATAACGTCACCCCAGGACAATCTGTTAGTCATGGTCAAACTGTGAGCAAGACTGATCTGTTCAATTCAACCAGCTGAATGATGCAAATTGTTTCTGAAGTATCAAACACCTTGCAGGAAGAAGCTGCTTTTCAAGATTTTGGGTTTCTCTTTGGAAGTGAGGTACCCTGCTTTCTTCACTGAGTTGTAGAGGACCGTCTGATGTAAAGGACTTGTAGACACTTTACAAAAACAAAAGAAGTGTTGAAAAGACTCTCTCCACTAGTAATCAATGGGAAATTGTTATCAATGTATTTAAGAATTTCGGTCAAATGTTGTTTAATTTCTGTAAACTACCTAACAACAAAAACTATTCTTAGTCTTGTTAAATTCTCTGAAAAAGTAAATATTGTGTTCGAAGTGTATATATATTTAGTGCTGAAAAATATTAATGTCTAAATAATCACTTTTAATCACCTTGAAACTGGGAAAAAAGTGACAAAACAAATTATAGGGATGCAGATTTTTAATACTTGTCAGCAACTGCTTCAGCTCTCCATATTCATTAATATAACACTAGGAAAAAACTCCATGTTCTTATTTCTTTCAACAGATACGTGTCAAAATCATGTCCTCAGCTGGTGAATACCTGTCATAGTTGTGTGGGTTCATCTTAGGGGACACAGAGTTTCTCAGCATTCCATTTTGAAAATTATATTTTGCAATCCTTAGCAATATTACTGGTGACACTGAAAACAGCTGCTGCAGGTCATGCAGTTGGGGAGTTTTAAGGGTTTCTGCTTTCCCGCTGTCTAACATTTTTGTTCTTTATTTCAACAGCCATGAAAAGGGATAACATCTCAGGGCATGAATATAAAAAAGGGTCAGCTAACAAGGGTAACATATACACTTCTAGGTCATCACAATGCCAAAATAATCTTTCTTTATGCACAGTGTCTTGCATGACAAAACAAACCAGATACTTAGCTGAAACATTGCAAACTTAAGGCAAAATGAAGTTGTGTCTAAATTTTCAAAACCACAGACGACATGTGAATTGAGGGAAACTCTGATGGAACTAAATATTCATACAGGATGGGATTTTTTATGCAGAGAAAACCTGAAGGAACCTTAATTTAGAGACAGAAAACAAAATGGTACATGCAAGGCCATTCAAGTACCAGAATTAGGTGCTGGTCATAGAAACTGTGCAGGCTATTGTTACTGTCTCTCTGTATGCTCGTGCATAACTGTAAGGCAAAATATACTTTTGAAATAAGCAAGATCCTTGAAAGTGTTACATTAAGCCAAGACAGAGAGGGAAAACCTCGGAGGTTACTAGAAAAGAAAAAGACAATGCATAAGTTGACTTAGAAGTGCTCATTTCATTAAAAATTGAAAAAAAGATGTTTTCTCTTGGTAACAACAATATCAATAAAAAGCCCACAAAAAAACTTCAAACAGATTTCTGCTGTGATATAAATAATTTCAATTCAGAATTCTGAGCAACTTGATAAAAAAAATAAAAAAGAAGACAGGTGATTGGGGAGTCTAAAGGAGACAAAGAAGATCCTTATAATCCATCAAATATAGCTACTTTCTACCCAAAATCAAGAGTCACTAGTTAGTTCCCTGCCCCTCCCCATCTTTAGAAGACATTGAGGAAGCTCAGGAAAGGTGATTTTTGTTTGTTTGGTTGGTTGGTTGGTTGGTTTGGGTTTTTGTTGTTGTTGTTTGTGGGGGTTTTTAATGTTGCTTTTGTTTTTTGGGTTTTTTTGGTGGGGGAGGTTGGTGGTTTTTTTTGTTTTTTTTTTTTTTTTGTTTGTTTGTTTTGTTTTTCTGTTGTTGTTGTGCTTGCTTGTTGTTGTTTTGTTTTGGTTTTTTTTCCCCCCAGCAGTGTTTTTCTAATTAGCTGGCGTTTTTCCTTAGGATATTGTTGATGAGCAGTAGTATTCCTCCTTGCTGTGCAATCTGGAAAGCAAAAACACAGTTTACATGGATGCTATTGAGAAATTCAGCCCTTTAGCCACTCCTTTTTTTGGTTGATACATTCCATGTGCTCTGGCCAGAAACACGGTTATCTCAGTGAGCTTTCTGCCATTATTGTCCTGAAGACTTAAACCAAATTCTGCAGTCTAAAAGAAGCAGACTTGCCAGCCAATATTTAAATTAAGCCTGATAAGCAATTTCCATGCAGTGTCATTTTTACAGAGTATCCCAAATCCCTATCACTCTAATGAAGGTCTCTGCTGACAGCTATGCCGTTGCTCGAGATTTACGATATCAATGAAGTCAGAACCTAAAGGTGTGTCATGGTATTAATATTTCTGAGTTACTATTCTAAAACACAATACAATTTAATTAATTTGTTCTGGTTTGGCCAAATTCAGAAATATATCCACTGAGAGAAGGCACAACCACCCCTCCCCCACCAGATTCAGGAAAAAAATATGTCACCCCAAGACATATGTTTACAAGATGTTCACTTAGACGATAATTCTACAGAAGACTGTGTCTTTTCAGATGGACCTTCAATGAACTTTTTTGATTTGCATAGGGTAAGTGATGTGTAATCAAGATCCCTTCAAGGACCTTCAATAAAAGTACAATTTAATTTTAATAATACTTCTGAAGTGATGTTGGAACTCCTTAAGATATATGTAAACAATATCTGCAAATTTACATTTATTTTCATACAAATTAGAACTATATCTGAAAAAGCTCATCAAAATCAAAGGGAATCATCCTATCTACTTCAACTGCAGCCCTAAAATTTTTTCCATACAGCAACTACTATAAGTACAACATGAAATAAAGGTAGGAATAAGAGAGATCTAAAAACAACTTTTCAAGAAGTTTTTTCACTTGCTGTGATCTCATGATTGCCAAAATGGGATAAAAATAGTTCTGCGGTTATATTTTTCATGAACTTCTGGCAAAAAATACTCTGTAACAATGGCATGAAATTCACTTTGGTACAAATGATTGCATTTTTCATATAGTGTATTTGTGTTCCAGAAAGTGAGTGCGCGGAAGAAGGATCCATATAGCTTCAGTCATGCAGAATTTCAGTACCTAGCCTGGTTAACAAAACTGATTATCAAAAGCTCCTCTGTTTAGGGAGAGAAGAAATATGTATCTACACAAGGACATTTGTCACCCCACTGACAGAACCATATATTACACACCTAAGATTAATTTAAACACTTGAGGTAAATGTTTACAACTAATTTATTCAAGATGTGTTTTCCTTAAAGAGACACAAGAGAAACAGCCTTGTTTAACAAATGGCTCATCAGGTCTGTTTCAGAAGTCTGCTTTGGGGTAAAGCAATTCATAGCTTGTTTTTTGTTGACTAGATTGGTGGTCATTGACTATGGAAAGAGTTCAGGGTGAATACGTGCAACAGAGACAGGAACATCAGTCATAGGAATCCTACCTCTCACTTAAATACCTCAATGTAAGAAATATCTGGCTTTTTTCTAATTAATTCATGTTTATAAATCAGCTCAACTATAATAACTGTTGTAACCACTGGACTCTGCCTAGCAGGCTGCTGCTCCCTGAGAGCTCAGCGAGGCTTTCCTAGGGCCATGCGATCAGTCGCATCCCAGAGTCCATTTGGGACAGCCCTGCGATCCGGCAGCCGGCAGCGTTACAACGCAGTGGTGGTAAAGAAGGCAGAGAAGGGTCTCTCTTGTCCCCATGATGTTCAGAGGTAGAAAGAGCGTGTTCTGAGTGCGGCGTGGTTTTGTCAGGGGCCCGGGGGCGGTCCCTGGGCAAGGTTGGGGTACAGAAGCAAACAGGGAGAAACCGAGGGAGTGGCCAAGGCCAGGGAAGGAACAAGGGGAACATTCAGAATCACGGGTTAACAGGCCACCACAAATAACCACCAGTCTTAAATTGCTTTAAAACATGTAATCTTCAAAATCAATATGCTTATTATTTGGTGCTGTGTGAGTCAGCTATATTTTTTTTTCATCTAGTAGTTCTGTTGGTTTTATGCTAAAAATGAGCAATGACAGCAAAGACTTTAGCACAGATCCAACTTGATGTGCAAATGAAGACAAGAAATTCAATCTTTTATCTGGCCTTTTCACAGACTTTAACGAATTTATTCAGAGTTACTTAAGGCCTAAATTCTACCAATGATTCTACCACCAAATAATGTAAAGCTAGGGTGACTGAGAGATATGGAAGAAAAAGAGAAACAGAAGATATGCAAGAAAGTATTTATTTGGTTTAGACACAAAAAGTTATAAAAACTGAAAAGCTTGAGAAATCAAACATAACTTTGTTTCAGGTTGATAACATCAGTATATATCTGCTGAAAAATTCAATCCAGTGTTATGAAAAAGGAAGGTATACTACCCTGTATGTAGTAGCTGTGGCTTCTCAATGTCCAGAGATTTATGTTTCATTATTTTAATTTCTCAGATATTTCAAGCAGCAAATACAGCTTTTAGAACTCAGTCTTCTCCATACATTTTATTTTAATCCACTTAAAAGTGGGCTAGATTTTCAGCTAGTGTTCACTGGCAGACTACAACAAATGGTTTAAAGCTTTGCTGATTTATACCTGTTGAAAGATATGACAAATTATATTTTCAGAGAAAAAAATACAGAGATTCCTGATGATACATCCTTGCCCTGTTATAAAAATCAATGGTTTATCATGTTCAGACATGACAGTAAATCAACATTTTAAAAAATATTGCCTTATATCAACTTCAAAACTGCATGCTCCTAAGTTGTTAATTAACAATTTAACAGCAGAGAAGGACAGTGCAGTTGGATAAAAACATTTCATCATTTGAATCTGACAACTTTGTGCTTTCAAGACCTAGGCAATACATGAAGAAATATATGGGCTTCCAGTCTGCATGGAAACCCATATAAAGGCTTGGATATCATACTTTTCTCAGCTTCTATAACATCTTTTGTTCAACACCATTTATTAATGATTTGATTAGGCTAAGGAGAGACAAATCACCAATTTGTAACAGCAGTGGATCATGATCATGACTCACTAGCTGTAGTTGGCCCTGGTGCCTTGGGAGCTTAGTATTTCTTCATCCCCTAAAGGAATGAAGGACCAGCATCTGAACTCTGACTACGTATCTATGGGCTCTCTCTGAAAATGCAGGCATAATACTTTACAAAACATTGGGGTTTGTTTTGAGGGGTTTTATTTGCTCTCCAAAGATTTCTTTACATTTTCAGTTTTGTGGTTAGGAATAGTATAATACCAAGTTTCTCATGAAGACTTTCCATTTTTTATGCTATCATAGTTTCTATTTTTTACAAGTTTCCATAATTTGATAATGTAGCTGATTCAGTCCCCAAATGGTGCACTTATTCTTTATTTAATACCTAAATAGATTTTTTTCCCTTAATGAAAAAATAAAAAAAGGCAAAATTTGTGTCCCCATCATTTCCTTGCATTCATGTGAATGCACAAGATCAGAGTTTGTGAAATTAGCAAGTTAGAGATGTTTAATATATGTTTTCATGAAGAGTGAGTGGGTACCAAAGCTGAATAAATCCCATTTTACTTCCTAACTACAAAAGTGATATTTTTAAAATCACTTCAGACTGACAATGTGGCAGTTACAAAGCTATGAAGTAAGAAAACAACTAAGTTTCCAAGTCTCAGACACATAACAGGATATTCACACATGCAGGCTGATCTGCCTTTTTGACTTTTAGCATGGAATGACAGGCATGCTGCTGGCCTGCATTTTCACTCCTGATATCCCCAAAATGCCAGAGAGCTCAGATATTGCTATTTCCCTTTTGATTTTGACAGACAAAAATCATCTGGAAGGAGAATGTGTGTGCAGACATAGATGGGACAGAAGCTGAGAAATGCTTAATATCAGCCCAGACTTCTCTGCACAGTAAACTGATCAGCTTCTTTCACTGGTCATTCTCACCTGCTTCTGTCCTCTACTGACCACAAGGTACATTTGCCCCAGTTCTCCACCCAGCTCTGACTCTTGCCCAGCTACTGGTACTTTTCTTCTGGAGCTTGCCAAGGACATTTTATCTTCTTTTCTTGACACTATGGCATTTCCCCCACCATTCCCATTCATTGCATGACATATTAGTCATCTAGGACAAAATTGTCATTGTCAAATGTTTATGACTGGACCTCCGCCAGGTATCTCTAGGTGTCCCTAAAACATCTACATACACATGCTGAAAATATCAATGCAGTGTCATCCTCTCCCTCCTGTCTCTGCTAACTCATCCTAACAAGCAGTAACCATTTTCCCCATCAGTTATTCAAAAATTATCTTAAAATCATCCATTTTAATTTCTATGCCCCTCAGATAGCCCTCAGCTACTTCTAATATATTATTTAGTTCATATCCACACACTCCGCATAATTCCTTATTCTTCCCTTGGTATTTTACTAACATGTACTGTATTCCTCATTAGCATAGCACTGCTCAAATCCAAATAAAACGGTTGTATATTAGTATTTAGCTAAATTTTACATCCTTAGATATCTTACTTAAAATGTTTCAAAGATTAAAGTTTTAGTGTACAGACATAAGTTGTGCCAATTCCCAATGCCTGACTCTGAGAGATCTTCACTGACTCCAGTTCTTGTAAATCTTCTCAAAAGTTGTGTGTACTCAGTCTAGGGAAAGACGGGGACAGGGAGATGGACAGAAATTCAGTCAATTAGAGTTTGTAGAATTGGGCTGAGTTGACAGCACATGGTTAGACTGTTCAATTTGAGGAAGGGAAGATGTAGTCCAATTGGTACCTGACATCTGATTGTCAGAAAGTTGACACTCTTCCTTTTGTCAAGGTTGAGTAAATTTAATATGAAGCAAGTAACAACAGGTATTTATACTTTAACTAGACTGCCTAGAGCTCAGTTTTTATAAATAATCTGAACATTGCATTAGTGAGTGCATAAAGCAATTCCCATCATAATGATATATAGTCTATACAAGAAAGGAGCAAACTTAATATTTGCTGAATTTTTGTTCGATTAAAGAGCAGACAGAACCCTCAAACTCCACTTTATTTGGTGACTGCAGTTGAAGTACATGTAAAAAGGAAACATTTTAATTTAATTTATTTGTGACCAAGGCATTTGATTTAGCTTTTGCATCTGTAAAGAGGAGGGTAGGAATAGTGTGACTCTACCAAAATTGTGCTGGATTTCACCTATGTAAAATAAAGTGGTTTAACTGACTAGGGACTGTCTCCAAACTTCCTTTGCTCTGTGTAATCTCACAGTACTCCTATTTCCTATTTCTTATGTTAACATTTAGCTGCAATCAGAAATCTGGAGTAATTCCATTATTTACTTTAATTCTGTTAGCAGTACAATTGCAGAATTTCAGTTCCGTCCTTTATAAGAGAATAAACCACAGACATCTGTCTCTGATTTGATTTCATTTTACCCCACCTAAAGGTTATGATTTCCTTAAATTTAAGATTAAAGGTGTTTTTTGGTGAAGTTTTTTGTTTATAAATTAAAAAAACATATTTATATACTTATATTTTAGCAAAGCTCAAACTACAGAAGAGATAAATTTCCTTAAAAGCACTGAGCAGCAGGAAACTGATTTAACTGGTCTTTATTAAATAACTAAATCTTCTCAGGATTCTGCTTTTCTTGGACGGTTTAGAAAGTGGAAAGAGGTTAGGGGTGTTTTTTTGGTTTGGTTTGGTTTAGTTTGTTTGGTTTTGTTTGGTTTTTTGAAGGGAGGTTTTATGGATCTATGGATTACATTAGAATCTGCTGGATTCTAATGTAAGTTAATCTAAATTTTCTTGAGTCAGGTCTCAAACCCTTTGTATTAGAGGAGACTCCACCATTACTGAAAGAAGAGCTGTTATGTTGTTAATTGAGTTTTGGGACATTTCTGTTTCCTTCACAAGACATCCCTGCAATGGGCACTTGTCCCAGAGACTGGAAGTTCATTTCAGACGCAAGTTGAAACAGCAAAATTGATAGACAGCTCTTTTACCTTAAATGCTGTCTTTGGTATGAAAAGGGGAGCAGGCTACAAATTAAAGTGTTTCAGCCTCCTTGGCTTGATGGCTGTACTAGTAATTTTCAAATTACTCATGTGTGTGCATGTGTATGTGTGAGACAGAGAGGGGGAGAGACAGACAAACATGGAGAGCAACTGGAAGCTTCTCGATTAAAATAAAACCCCAACAGTCTTATTCTCACATCAGGTAAGCAACGGGAAAAATAGTAGAAACTCAATCTATCTTACAAAATGCCAATTGTTTTAAATTACTGTTTTTCTACACTGTGGTAATAACCTGGCATTAGCAGGTTCAGCAGTTGTTTCCAATACTGACAACCACAAAATCTGTATAAAGAGATTTTGTCCCCTATTGCTCAGTGTCTGTATGGTGAGTAGAGCAGCTGACACCTGCATGTAAGCCAATTTATAGCTTCCAAGTAAATTTTTAGACTGTCATCCCAAAGCTACCTTATTCAGCAAAACAACCTCTCTCAGGCTCTGGAACATGAGACTTAAAGTTCCATCAGTCTCTTTCAGTAATTTTCATGGGTATGCTATCCTGTCAGGTTATCAGCACACAAGCAAAGCTTATATTTTCCTCTCTTAGACAATTCTTAATATATGAGCATGTCACCTCCCAGTTCTCTCAAAGTGTCAGAAAAGAAGGGGAGAAATAACAAAGTAAAGACTAATAATTCAGCAATACAAGAAAATCTGCTTATGGTAGTATAATTTACTTTAGCTAATGTAATTTCATGGTGTTGCTATTGGCTCTGAGAAATTTCTCTCCAACTCATCATCTTCTGAAAACCTGAAACCTAGCTAAATTACTTTTTTCCCAAGAAGTGAAAGTTCATACTTGGCATTGGAGTAAGACTAATCATGATGTCAGTAAAATAAGTAACAATACGTCTAATAGGCAAAATCCTAAAAATGAATAACTTGTCTACTTTGAAGAAACATTGAAATGTGATATTAATACAATAAAGCTTCCCTACAGTTTCCACTCACAGGTTATCCTCTTCCCCCCCACCTTCTGCCGAACCTTCTAACATGCACTACAAATCTGTGTACTATATATGATACAATTTTTCTGATTGTCACTCTCTGAAAAATTGTTACAAGATTACTGTCTTCAATCTTTATTTTTACTGATTTCAGCCCATGAAAAATAGAAAATCAGATTTTGGCCTTAAGGAAAGTTTTTTAAGTACTATCCTTGCACTGGTGAAATGGTGCACCTCATGTAATTTCTACAAATGTTGGTATTTTTCTTTAATTATATTTTAGTCTTTCTTGTATATGTAGCATGTCATACAACAAAATAAAGCTACAGTAATAAAACACAAATACTGGTTTATTACTGTGAAAAAAATATATTATCTATCAAACAAGAACCTATGCACTCTGTCAGCTGCACCAAAATAGACTTGGTTCATAGGGCAATTATGCCTAAGAAATTATTTAAGAATCTGTTCTTGCCTTGGTTGTTAATTACCACTGCCCAGCTGAAATGCCACAACTGACTGAATGAACACTCCCTGTCATTTACATCTAGTTTAGATTAAAAAGACTTCCTAAAATCACTGTTGGAAGCAGTTTGAAACTCTTGATTAGGGTTAATCTCATAGACTTCACAGTAAGACAGTTTAAAAGTGCTTATAAATATAGGATAGGTGGTCGCTGCTAATTAGGTAAAGAAAAATAATTCAGGTCTTTTGTAACTTCAGTAGGCTTCTATATCCCATAATATACCCTCATACCAACCCTACTACAGCACTGACGTGCTGCTTGAAGACTCTTTGGCCTTGAGAAACATAGTCAGTTTCTTGCTCTAATATACATAACAATAAAATAAGACCCAGAGAAAGATCCCCATGGTAAGACCTTGGCCCACACCTGCATATCATTGTAAATATAATTTCAAAGATTCCAGGCAAGAAATATGAAATAAGACAATTGCTTTGGAAAAGTTCAGCAGTGTTACATAGTGCCTGCATCTCATGGCATATGCTGGTTATAAACTCTTTCAGGTGAAATAAAATGCATGTAAAAAGCCACACAGAAAAGCAAAGTTGTGTGATTCAATTTTAAATACAGTGAAATAAGAGGTAAGTTCAGCTTTGAGGTCAAGTAACAGCTTCCAAAGCTTTTATTGGTATTTTCTACCACTAATAAGCTAACAGGAACAAATTTCCGGAAGCAATACAACAAAAATTACAACCCAAAGACTGGTATCTTTCACAAGGATTATCCAGATTCATAATCACAGCAGGAATCACCTATCTTATGCCAAATCTCAGAGACTCTCAATTCTACTGTGTCCATTCTGTAGTGAAATTTCTAATGAAAAAGATCCAGGATTGAAAGTGAAGAATAAGTTAAGCAGGTTTTTGGTGCAATATAGCAGCAAAACTAAATCAACACAGACTACATTTATTATATTTCTAAGAAATCTACCTGGTTGTTGTGGTTTGATGCAGCTAAGCATCAAGCACACAAAGTCCATCAACTTGGGTTGAACCCACTACGCTGGTTCAGTTGCTACGTAGTGCTAAATGGAGTGATAACTGAAGAACTCGTAGCTAGTCCCTTGCGGAGCTAAGTGTGAAGAATTGCACGCCTGAATCATAGCAAGTCTACACCTGATGTAATTAGTTCTGCACCTCCTAAGTGTGGCCCTCAAATGAATGTGACTGCACAGACTGTACAGAAATCTGTGACTTAGAAAGCATCTCTTCCCAGTGTGGTGGTGTTCTGCAGAGAGATCCACTTGATGGCTCAGTGTCAGCTCAAGGACATAAAAGGTAGCACAAGATGACTGTCCTGTGAAGATATGCTAGGATACTTGTCATAGAAGAAAGAAGCATTTCCAGAAGTAAAAATGAAAATTATCTGCTCCATTTGTTAAAAAAAAGGGAGCCAACAGTAACAAAAACCTTCAAGGTAAAATACAGTGTATACAGTGTAAAATACAGTATACAGTGTAAATGGAAAAGAAGTTATTTTTCTAGGCTTTATTTTCATTTTAGGAGGTTTCACAATAGAGCAGTTCTATTGATTTTACTGCTCTATAAAGGAATAATCAAGCTTTTCAGCAGATAGATGATCCTGAACAAAATTCTCATAGCTGATTAATGCTGAAATTTGGGGAGTTTTATTCTATGATTACCTCCTGGCAACCCCTCTGAACTTTTAGAATATTGGCTAGATTCTATTTCTGCCTAAGATCATTCATAATTATACTTTTTTAAGGAAAATACACAGAGAAATAAAGATGACGAGGGAGAAAAAGAATGCCACTCCAGGACATTTCTCAAAAGACTACAGTATCTGTGTAAATGAAAAAAAGCAGTTGAAGGCAAGGTCTGTGGAAGTAAACAAGAGAAAGAAAGGGTGCTCAAAGACAAAGCAGAAAAGCTATCTTGCTGGAAAAAATCATAACTTACCTTTAATTTGCTCCAGTATATTGGGAAAAAACCTAACAGGAAAACCCATTGTTTTTTTCCTATGGCAAATAATGAAAATATACTAGAAATAAGGTCTCATGAGGAGACATCTTTGAAGAAAAATTCCAGAACATTTTGAGGTCAAATAGTATTTCTCTAACATTTCAAATAGGCCAACTTCCCCATGTAGACAAGCATATAATTACAGTTGGCACCAATCAGTAAACAATAGTACACTGGGTTTTTTTTTTCTTTTGACATGTGGAACAGAGGCTTCATATCAAAAAACAGGCTAGCTTTAAGCAATGAGCAGTTCCAAATTCATAACAAACAAACGGTGCATTTCAAAAAAAGCTGTACCTTCCCAAGATCAAACAAAGGACTAACTGAATCACAAAAAAACCAAGTTTTTATCTTATCTTTTTAACTCCCTCATGGTAAAAGAATAGAACAGACAACACTTTCTTTCACAGACAGACAAGGGAAGAATAAAGCTACCCAACTTCAAAACAGGACTTTGGAGGAATTTCAGCAAAGTATCTAATAGTGAAGCTGTGAAAAGCCTTCTACAAGTGTGTGAAGTCCCCTGGCACGTTTTGTCTGAGTTACTGCTTCTTTCTGAGCATATCACTCACAAGCTGCATGGAGATCTGTCTGGACACATCTGAAGGGCTCAGCTCTATAGTACTCCTACTTTGTGCCCTCCTCACTAAACTCCACAGCAGAGGAGCTGGATGAAGTACCTTCACTGGAGTAAGTAGTCTCTTCAGCAGACAGTTCTGGGCCATGAATGAGATATGATACAAAATCTGCTTTTTTGTTTTTTAAACCCCCAACATGACTGCCTGCTTAGCTGATGAGGTAGATTATCTGGAGAAGAGTAAAGAGCAGGTTTCCAAAGCAAAGGATTAATGACACACCCAGAGGCCTGCATGAAAAATGTTGGGAGGAGTGTGCAGAAAGCCAGATAGCTTGAGAAAGGGAAAGCCAGAATCTGAGAATAGACAGAAGGAGAAAACATCCCTTTTTTGCTGTGGCACTCTGCTCTCCATAGACTTGTTAGTCAGAAGGGGTGGGCTGGAGAGGAAGGGTAATTAGAGATAAGACATGGCAGCTAGCTTTATTACTACAAGTCAGAAAAGCTTCATTAGTCCTGCAGTCAGGTTTAATTAGATGTTCTAAGCATCCCAACTCCACCATTTATTTCTGTATGGAACATCAGGCCCAGTGATTTGTTTATATGGCAGGCATGTGACCAGTCAGGGGAATAAACTAAGTCTTGCGAATCCTAGATTAGCATGAAAGCACTGACACATCATCTTGAAGTGAAGTCCAACTCTCCCCCCACTGAACATGCCTTTTTTAATTTTAATTTTCTACACTACCAAATGGGGACTAAAACTATCCTGTTTCTGTCAGTTAGGAGAGGAACTGTAATACTTAAAAATTAAATAAATCAGAGAAAACAAGTTCAAAGCTGAACACATCTCGAGATAATATCACAGCAACTTCATGTGAGCACAAGATTATAAAAGTTCATGCTATCAGCATCATCAGGTATCTATAGCAATATTCATGGCATGCCATCTGACCTCTGGTTCAAAAAGATGGCTGGCTGGTTCCTCCTCACTGTGCAACTCCATTACAATCTCTTCTCTGCTGACACTTCACCTTTGTCAGCAGGTCATTTTCATCTGAGCTATTTAATCAAACTGTTTTCTTGATGGTGTTCTGACATACCAGACTGTCAAACACATTGCTGGGATAAGGTCCCCTAATGAACCATGACCTCATTAACATGACATATGGTGCCCAAACCAGAGTCTACGGCTAGACTTAAATTCCCTTGAAGCTGTAATTGTAAAAAACCCAAGTCCAAGAATTTGTTCCACTCAGTTAGCATTGCAGAAGGCACCATTCTTTCACTGCCTGGAGCACACTACCACAACGAGATGAATTAGTGTTTAGCTGGTTCATTTAGCCAAACAAATACTTTGACTGTAGAAGATACTGTCAACACATTAATTCCATTAAAGACTGTTTTGATTGTTAATTATTGCCAAGTACGAGATAATATTTTCTTTTAAATTTCACACAGTCTCCAGTGTGAATAAGGTGTCAGTGTCATGCCTGTGACCCTGATACCATTAACAGCCACTGTGAAAACCCTGGTTTGCTTCTGGTTCAGTAGGCAATGGGTCACCAGAACTGTTGCACTATAATCAAGCCTGGTTACACTCAGCACATTATCTTCACTTCACCAAACACTCCTTGGTAAACTGACCACTTCTCCTTCAGCCAGATATTTCCCAAGACCAGTTACAGGCTGTCATTATGTTATCCCCCTAAGTTGGAGTAATTTCAACGCAGCTGAAGAGCTGTGCCTCATCATGTTATGTTCAGACACAGAGCTTGTCCTACGCACTTTGATTTCAAGTCTTGCTTACACCCCGTAGATTAAGCACCTGATATTTCTTGGTTAGGGAAAGAAGTGCATCCAAGGTGTGGTTCTTCCCAAGACACCAGTCATGAAGATTCTCTGATCTATTTTTAATTTCTCCTTTAAAGTACAGAGGACATCAGTGGAAGCAAATTTACCTCTTTTATGCTTCCTGGTCTCAGACGTGTGTGTACATACAGCATCACAACGAAACTCAAATTTTCCTTTATATTCCTGTTGTGGTCCTTACAACCTCTTTACTTTTCTACTAAAGTTAAACGTGGTTTCACAAAAATCATCCTGGTTCAGTCTGATAAAATGCTCATTCCTGATGTCCCAACCTTCTAATCTTTTTTTTTGGTTGGATTTTTTTGGCTTAGTTTTCTTTTTTGTTGTTGTTATTGTTTGTTTGTCTGCTAGGGGGGTGTAGGCTTGTCAAGGAGTGAAGATTCATTTTAACATTTCTTAACATGAACATTTAATCTAGTTCTTCAGAATGCTTTAAAACTAAATTTACAGTTATTTATATTAAACATGCAAAATGGCAAAACCCATTTTTGGATCATATAAAATAATGTGTCTGTTCATCTGAAGTAATTTGACCATTGGTGTTTTTGTGCTGCTGATGAAAAACAATAATTGGTAATTAAATCTCATAATTTCATTTTAACACCCTCCCCAAAATGAGCTATTGTAGTCATTCTCAGCCCAATTTCTTCCAGACTTCGATAAACAGAAAAACATTCAAATTTCCTCAACATTTCACATATTATACAAAGAGACATGCCTGCAAGTTTATACACTGTATGAACTGCATATACAGGTTACAATTTTTTTTATGTACAGCTTCACTCATTTGCATTTTATGTAAAATCCTCTTCCTGTTTGAAATTTATATGTTAACTTATATGTGAGCTCCAAGCCAGTCTTGCAAACCAGATAAGTCGTACTAAACTTCAGGCTACCTCTTGTACCATCTTCCCTAATCTAACGTCAAATCCTGTGGATTTTTTTTTCCCCTAACACAGGCAAGATCAATTAAATGACTAACCTTATATCTGCAAAATAAAGTGGGAAAAATAATGTATGTGAAAGCTAAAATGATTTTTTTTTTTTGCAATAAGAGTATACACAGACTAGTTTTCCTGAGTGATACTTGATGAAAAACTTCCATGCAATAAAAAGCAGATTTTTTTTTTTTTTTTAATTTTTTTTATTTTTTGTGGTAAATAGCATGTAGAGTAAAATGTGAATGGGGATTTTTCTGGTATTTTTTTCTTCCCATTCCACAGGTCATCTTTCCATCTTTTCTTCCAATGTGCATTCATGAGTAACCATGAGCTATTTACAGTCGAAAGGAGAGTGTATGCCTTTCAAATTTCAGCAGGTTTTCATTTTTTCAACACATTACATAAAACAATGCAATTCAATAAAACCCAGTGAATCTTGACCTGGCACACTTATCTCAGCCTTACTTGTTGCTCCTGAGGGGGGGGAAAAAAGCTTTTGTAATCACGTTGGGGTTTGGGATTATCTTTTCTCTCCTCCCTCATCCGTTTGAGCCTCTTGGAATGGTGGTACAAGAATCTGACTTCTGGAATTTTATTGTTACTATTTTTATGATTATTATTATTACTATTGTTGTTGTTACTATTATTATTATAATTATTATTACTATTGTTGCTGTTGCTTTTGCTGTTGTTGTTATTGTTGCTTGGGATGGTGGTACCAGAATCTAACTTCTGATTTATTATAATTATTATTATTGTCATTATTATTATTATGGCATTGTTGTTGCTGCTGCTGCTGCAGCTGTTGTTATTGTTACTTTCAGAGACTTTGATGGTAACAGCTATATTTCTGGGAGCTTTGAGTCAGAACAAGGTCCTGCTAATACAGTGCATAATGTTGAGCCTACTAAATGTGGTCTCCAGTTCTTTAACTGCCTGGATTCCTCCGACAGGGCTCTTGCTTCAGTTTTCTTTCGCATGCCCATCCTCCTTCTAATATGAAAGCAACAGCATCCTATAAAGGATTTTGAAATAACTGAAGTTAAAATTTACTGTGAATTCTACCTTTTAAACCTTTCCACCCATGCCCTCAGAATCTTATGGAGCCATTCATCTGAAAAACTTTCTAAAATCTCTCACTTTTTTACCTGAATGCCACAGACCAAATAAATGTCCTGTTTGTGCCCTTAGGAGCTATATCTGTGTACTATTTTTCTCCTGGTCTTCAGATGAAGAGAGACTGGAGAAAAGATAGCAAGAAAGGATTGCTTTTTTACTTTTCTTCCTTACCTCTTTTATCTGTTTGTCCATGCCTCCTTTCTTTATGCCCTGTGTCTTCCATCACAGTCTGACCCTGTGAAGATACCAATAATGAAGAGTTTTTGTTAGAAGATAAGAACTAGTATTTTATATACAGCCTAAAACTGGTCAGATGAACAGCAGTTTTTCTGTGCCCCATAAGGCAAAGTTAAAGTGAAAACAGTGGTTTGCTCTTACATGTAACAAGGGCCCTAAGACAGGAATCATGAGCTAGTCTAAATATTTTGCTGTGAAGACTTTTCAATGTGGGAAACTCATAACACATCAAAGTGACAGTTTTTCCCTTAAAAGAAAATGAACAACTGGGTTGATATCCTAAAATCTAAAATAACTGCAGAGATTCTAACCTAAAACCCATTGCAGAAATGGTAGGAGATAAAAGAGTTTCAGTAAATGGAAACCATGAAACCCAGTAATTCTGAATTAATACAGATGTTTTAGCCAGAAGTTCTCTGGCAGTCATTTACAAGAGTCCCAGTGAGTGTGAAATCAATGTCTAAGATAAAAGAAATTAAAAAAAAATATGCTGGCTTGAATACAAGGTGTGCAGTGATGTTAGCTTACTTTTAAACCTGGTTTGCTACATAAGCTCTGAAGACTGTGAACTCTCTGACTCTCTTGGTACATGTGCATGTGTGCACGCACTTGCATGTTGCTGGCTCTCTCCCCACTCTGAAGCCTCTTAGCAAATTTCAGTCAAAACAGATAAGCAAATGAGGTTCCAAAGATATGAAGTTCTCTCAAGTTTGGCAAAAGAATGCAAGAAAACCCCTAACTGGAGGAGAAGCTGAAGGCCATCCTTCTGAGGCACCATGGAAAGACATTACAAGAATGTCTCAAGCGCAGTAATACGGCTGAGAGTGCTCTCCCTGTACGGGGTATCAGAAAACCTAGCCATATGAGGCTGAGAGATAAGCAGCAACCAGCCTTCATTAGCTTTGGGATTAAAACTACTTCATTTTTTTGTTATAACAGAAAGTATGAGTATCTTTAAATAACACTGGAGTGTAGGTACTCTATGGGCCGAGGGCTATACAAACATTCCGAAAAGCATTTCTCCTGCCATAGGGAGGTTGCCATTTCCCTCACCGAGATCAGAGAAAAACTATAATGTTTCAAAATCAACCCAGACACCTGTGGGAGATTCTCAGGTGCACCTTTCACAAAGATTGCACTGGACATTTGGGTGAGAATACTGCTCAGATCCCTAGAGCCAGCCCAGAGGTACACACTGAACAGGAGGCTGCTTTAATCCCCTCCTGGCTGTGCACAGTAACTGCTAATGCAGTGGAGTCAGCTGAAGTCTGATAAGCTTAGTAGCTGATATGGTGCCTGCGCCTTATCAATAAGTAGTTTTGATAACTCTAAGTCACCAGAACCCCCAAGAGAGAGGGTATCAGTAACAGTCATATAATGATAATTTCTTTCCCTTTCATTCCTTTAGTAAAAGCCAAGACATTCAAAGAGATCACAACAAAGCTGTACACTGTAGCTATGTAATTATTTTGGAGGTTTTTCTAATTGAAGTTTTTTCAAACTTTATTGACTGAATTGTAGTCTATAAAAAGGGAATAAAAATAGCACAACCACACACTGTAGATTGTATTGGAAGTCAGATCACAGCAACACCTAGGATTCTATGCACACAAAGTTTTTGTTTCTCTTTTAATAGATAAAACACATGGACAGATGGGTTTGCATTTTCTATGTGCTTGTTACACAGTTTACATATTTTTTTATCCTATTATTTATGCAGTGTAAAAAATATTCACAGATTTTATTTCTATAAATATTATCTATTAAAATGCTGTGGATATGGGATAGGAAAAATAAACTTAGTCCTACATCCTCAGCTGACATAAACAGCTACACCTATGTATCTAAATCACCTAATGTAAATTAAGGTAATTTCCATTACGTGAATTTGTTCATAATACACAACACTTTTTTTTAAAGGGATTAAGTGCCTCATGTAAAGTGGTAAAAGCTTCTTAAAACCATGTCTATGCAGTGTTCAGAGAAGCTCTATGTTAGAGGAACTTGCACTAGCAAGAAATCATTCTGCTTACGGATGACTGTTTAAATTATTAATATGTACATATAACCATGATTAAATTGAGCATACTGGGAGAAATCTTGGCCTTTCTAGAGTATGTGGAATTTTCTTCAACTGCCTTTGGTAGTCCAGACCCTGACCTTCATTAAGGATGATGATGTGTCAGTACATCTGGATTCACAGCTGCAATATAAAGAAAATAATGTGAATTGATAGTAGTGTCTTCTGACCCAATTGGTACTTATCTCTCTAACAGAAATATGCATGTATGTGTTACATTAGGAATTAAATTATTATTGATCTGCAACATTTACTATGCTTTGAAGCAAGCTAATTAGTTTTAGAGGTATTAACTTGTACTAGAAAGTTAAATTGTTATCTACGTGTTTAAGAATTATTGGCATTTATTCATAGCCATCACAGAAAAACAGGGCACAAAAATGCTGCTTTCAATCAAGCCAATTCACCATAATTATTTCCTGGTTGACAAGCTGCCTGATTACAATTTATACTTTATCTTGCTAATTTATGGAAGATCTTTTAAAAGTGAATTTTTTACCTTCCAGTGTATAAGAAGGTGATGGTAACCCTAATTCACAGGTTTCTTCTGCCAGTGATGTCCTAATTGGCTTTGGAATCTTCTTATGTTATTTGACAATCCACTGGTTTGGTTTGACAATTTTGGTTGGTTGATTAGGGTTTTTTTTTCATGGTGTCTCATGGTATTCTTTTTGGTTTTTCTTCACAAAATCACTTTCTTTTCTTTGCTCAGCATGCAGAACATAAGAATACCAGCAAATTGGATCATTAGGAAAAAAATAAGAATACTTTATCATTAAAAAGTACTATTTCCTTACACATTTTTTTCAGAATATAAGAATTACTTACATTTGAAGATAAGGCAAAACTTCTTGATCTAATAATTCCAGACTTTTTGATTCAAATGCCAAAAATGACTGTTAAGATATTATTTATAACATCTTTCATAGATAAGGAAAGAGCATCCACACAGTAATACCAAGGAAACAGTAACAAAGTAGAAGAAAACAGCTGAAATAAGAAAATTAACCCTCCACCTCTGTTCTCCAAGTGTTTATGTTTTCTTCTCTGTCCATTTCATATGGATAAATAGTTGTGCATACACTCCCGGTCACTTCAGTGAGACCATGATTTTAACCTCAGGCTCCAGTCCAGAAAAGAATTCAAGTGTTTTGAGTCTTACCAAAACCAATGTTGGATTACTCACAGACCTAAAAAGCGTGTGTTTAAGCTTCTGCCTGAATCACCTACAGTGTTTATACCCACCTAGGTGTTGTAAATAGGCATTGAGAAGTCAGGTAAAATGTCAATCATTAGAGCAGTACTGCTCTCTTAGTATTAAGATCATACCGTAGAAGGCTTTAACCTTGGTAAATTAAGCCATCTGAGAGAGTTTTCCATACCCAAGTGCCTGCCTTAATTCCCTCTCCTGTCACAGCATACTCATATAATGACTATAACTCAAGATGAAACACAGCAAAGTGCTGATTTCTCCCCCTATCTCAGTGCCTTGATTTCCATGCAAAAGAAAAGGGATAATCAAAGGGAAAAAAACAGAACAGACATCAATTTCAAAGAGACCCTCAGACTCCAGATTACCTGGGAAACACCATGGCACATTGCAGAAAGTCCAGGTGAAAACGTATTTCTCTTGTTCTATCCAGCTCTAGAATGGCTTAGTTTGCTAAGAGCAGTCACTTCGCACTCAGCAAGGGAGACTCCACTTTAGTATGGGGACTTAATCTCCTCTCAAAGAGGTACATGATTCTACAAAATATCTTCTAGCTACCAACATCTGAAATTTTTTATTTCCACATGCACAGTGCAACATTTTGATTCTGTAATGGGACACTAAGTCGTTTAGAGCAGTAAAGCAAGATTATCCACCTCTTCTTATAAGTCTTTCCTCAGAGATAACCCAAAAATCCAGATTTTATTAAAATGTGAAGTATAATTCTAGCATGCTTACATTTTAAATATGGAAACTTCTAAGCAACATGATGAGAGAGAATATGGGGAAGTGAGGCAGGTTTAGAATCAGTTCTCCCTGGGGCCAGCATGTCCTTCCAGTTGAGTACTTGCTGCTAAGCTTTGCTTCAGTAAAATCTGTGATTTCCTGAAGAGCAAACAACATTGTTCATTTTCTGGGGGGCAGCCAAGACTGTTGTAGGCAGAAAAGCTCCCAAGGTGCCACAAGATTAGCAGGTAGAAAAGATACAGAGGCAAATCCCCACACAGAAGCTGGAGCAGAGGTCCAGACAACTGAACATGATGGACAAGGATCTCCCTAGAAGCCAGAGGATGCTGTGTAATCTCCTTGCTACCAGGCATTTTGGGAAAATGTGGTCACTCTTCTCTTGAAGTTACATAACACAATAGTGAAAATACAAAGAAAAACAAATACAACCCATCCCAGGTTTCCTGGAAAAGTGATAACAGTATGTATTGGCCATGGTGGTCTGTAAGATTGGGACAATTTCCCCCCTAATTAATCTGCCAATGGTGGGTGAAAATAGCATAGGTTCATCACAAGGAAAAGAGGTACTATCTACGCTGGCAATGGCACAATAACTGGATTAGGATACTGAGAGACAACAACACGAGTGGAGATTGTGAGAAAGAGACAGGAAAAAAGTTGAGATTATCATAATAGACAAGATGAAAATACTGTATAAGGAAGCTGTACACAGAGGAGAGGGATATTTCGTGTGGGGGCTGGGGACACCTTTCCCACAACTGAGCAGCAAACAAGAGGTAGGAATGGAGAAATATTTTACTGTTAAAAAGCATTTCCCAAAGAACAGGAAGTACCTGAGACTCTCAACTTACAATATTCCTACTTCAACTTACCTTGCAAAATGTATGCTTCATCTGACTAGGTAAATAACCTGCCTTTACAGAGGATGATGACTTTTAAAGCTATCTGCATATTTACTCTTTTAGCTTGACTGGCAGATATCAAAATGTACAATGAATTGGAAAATTTACACTGAGTATACTGTGGAGCATTTTCAGAATTTCACTGGTTTGAAAATTATATTCTGTTTGTTTTTATTGAAGAGATTGGAAATTACAGAACAAGATCAATGTAAAATTATACACTAAAGATATGCTATAGCTGTCTGACAAAATACTTGCAAAAGAAAGGAAAGGTCAGATAAATGTGACCTACATACAGCTTTAGCTCAATTTCCTTAACATTTTACAAATGTTCAAAAGGAGACAAACATGTTAATGAATTCAGAGCAGGTGAAAAGCACAGTCTAAAAATTTTAAGTGGGTAAGACATTATAGTAATATGTCACAATTGTCTTCAAAGGCAAATCTTATTTTTATAGTCAAATACAAAACCAGTAATTTTTCAGGAAAGCATTAGCTTTTCTTTGGTGTGGGTGTGTGTGTGTGTATTAAAATCAGCAAAGAATGAAGTATTATGAAACAATGAAGTTTAAATGAAGTTAAGTTCAGATTTGGGCTTAATGATATAATCCAAAGATCAATTAAAAGGAAGCTCAAAATCAGAATGCAAATCAGTAATAATTAACAAATATGCAATATTGATAATGTAGGTAGCTTTAAAATGGTTTGTGTAAATAATTCAGATTTGAGCTCAGAAACATATTGTGCCTGAGATAAAACTCACCCTAATTTAAAAACATGCATATTAAAACCGCCATCAGCATTTTATATTTGTTAAATACAAAATTTGTTTCTCTTAAAAAAAATAGAAAAATTTCAAACTACTTTTTTGTATGAAAGTGTCAGAGCTCATGAAATTTAGAGAAGTGTCCCCAGCTAAAACTCTTCCCAAAACTCCAGAAATATCAGAGGTCTTTTTGTCACTCACCATGATCATTTTTTTAAATAGAAAATTGAGTCAGAAAACTTTTTAGTTTTATGACTTACACAAGCTTAGTGGAAATACATCGCATACGAAAGTTAAGGACTGCCTTGATGGTTACCTTTTTTTCCATTTTTTTTTAAATGTGTATGCATGAAGAGGTCAAGGGTTTTTCAAGGAACAAATGGAAACAGTGTAACAGCTTTAACAGAAATATTGAGGAAAAGAGTGTGCAACTTTTATGAGCAGCCCAAGCATTATTCAATTTTTAATGGCTGAACAGTTTTAAAACACATTTGGCTTCACATTATACAGTATAAGCAAAACCCTGTTCATTTCCCCTTTTTCCTGTATGAAATGACACTTTGTACTTCTAAGTGACTTTATGTAAGACAATTTGTGAGAATGGGAACTTGAAAAGGCAACAGATTTTCCTCAAAATTGTATGGTTTTACTGTTAACAGCCAATAAAAGAAGCTGGGCAAGCTCAACATAAAAATACATCTCTTATAAACTTGTGACAATTCCTGAAAAAGTAGTAAACTGCAAGAGCAAGAAGAACATTAAGAAGAGAACAACAAATAGAAATATCCTCTAAAGCACATTGACTTGGTACTGAAATGAAAAGCCAGGATTCCTCTTTCCCACATCCAAGAGCTCTTCTCCACCACACGTGCAGGTACCAACCCATCCTTAGAGGTGCAACCTTTCTGTCCTGTGCAGCACCGTATGAGCTTCACAACTCAGCACTGGAAGTGTCCAGTCTGTCTTTTGCGGGGCTGGGATTTCTCTTACCACAAGTTTAGAGAGCAGCAATAAACTGGCATTGCCATTCAAACTCCAAGTGCTGCAGAGCCACAGGGAATAGGAACAGAGCAATCAGGTGAAACAGCATGTCCTAAGAAGGAGCTATAAATAAGAACTCTACAGGTCTGACAGGGCTAGCACTAGAAGTGCTGATAGTGACTCTGTAGTAAGACTAAAAGCATAACTGAAGGAAGAGTGACAAATTTAAGATGACATGAGTGGGAAAAAAGATTATATGCAATGAGGTTGCTCTCCTACCCACTTTCACTGCTCAAAAGGATCAAGAAGGGAAGATAAGAAGCATTTCATAAGAGTTACAAGATATTTTTACAAGGATATATCATTTTCTATAAGAAAAACTGGTATTGTTCTGTCCCTTCCCATTCAGAGCTGAATTTAAATGCTTTCAAATTTCTAGCCTCATTTGAAATGCAGTAGAGATCTATAGACTTATTACTGTCGTACACCATGACATTGCAAAATATGCTAGCACTTCCTAGGGAGGCCTACCTACCTCATTGTGAGGCTGTACTTAATTTACTGCCTCTTATCAGCTACAAATCTCATTTGTCACCATAGTTCTTAAGGTTCCTGCCTTCCACTGAGATTGCTCCACTTTCCCACAGTCTGCATTTTCAAGAGATGAATCTCATTTTCTCATCTTCCTGCCCACCTTTCTAATATTCCCCAAACCTTTTTATTATGTTCTGTCCTTTAATGTTATTTTCAATGACTCTCAAGTTAATATTAGTATTCAGCCATTCCATTCAAAATCTGCTGGTTTTTCCCAATAATTCAAAAAGATATTAAATAATAATTATTAATATGAGATTTTGAAGAAGTTCGACATCATTTCCAACAGCCTTTCTCTTGCCTCTGCCTATTGTTACCAGTATGCAAAAATTAGAAAACTCTTCATAGTTAAGCCAGGGTCATTTGAAATAGAGATACCATCTAAATAGTAATGTGTATGAAAGGAAAAAAAAAAACCTAAAGAAAACAGTAGAGTTTTATAAAGCATTTGAGGAAAAAACTCAAGGTATTTCCTCTTTAATTAAAAAGCTGCTGCTGCTCTTATCCAAGAAGCTAAATAAGCAGGAAACCTACAGCACAAGTGTAGAGGAGGGATTTAGTACTAACTAACTAAAATCATATCACAGCCATATACATACTGTATTCATTATAATAGAATAAAAGCTCAATTCCTCCCTTATCTTCTCTCACTCAGGGAGAAACTGCTACTTTCCAATAATGCAAAAGAATGAAAGGTATTACATTTGAACATAGATCCAAGCCACATACTATGACCCCCTTCCCAGGCAAACCTGGAGAAGCCCAAAGGGGTTCTGGCAAGATGCTTAGATTCCCATTTCCCAACACCTACAGACTGGACTAAACTACCTGCCAGTGTATATTCTCCCTCACACAAGTCAGCTATGAAGTTTTTTATCCCACGCCTTCTGGGTACACGCAAACTCTGTTTGGGTTAAGGGACTGCAATTGCATGATGTTTCGTATCATCATATATCCAGGACCATGTCTATTATACCAGCTAGCTTAAAGGGGGGAAGATATATTAGACATGTTAATTCCCCTGACAAAACTACAGCTGATGTAACTTGGAGCAAATCAGTGCTTAAGCTTCAATTTTCTTAGAAAACTGACAGTCACTTTCCCAACATTGATGGGGTAACATTACGCGTACCAAATCTATATTGCATACTATTCTACCAGGGGTTTTTTTCAGGTTTTGAGTTATCACTCTTCCATTTGCTGCTGTTTTGCTCTTCATAGAAGGTGTCAGTGAGGATTACCACTTGCATCTCTGCTTGCGATATCGTTGAAATGTGATGGTGTAAGGATTTATCCCATTTGTGCAACACTTTAATGATTGTCCTAAATGCTGCCCTCTGCAATCCATCTCTGCCAGACATAACTGACAAGATAAGTACAGAGCAGCAGTCCTAGTGATGCCTGGGACTGCCTCTTCAGTGCAGTAGGAAAAAAAAGCAATTATTGTGAACTAGACAAATAAATTCTGCAAAAAAATTCACATTGAGTTCTTTTGGTTGGTCAGTTGTTTGAGTTCCTTTTTTTTTTCCTTTTTACTCAGCCAGTAGCTTAGGAAAAACAAATGAGCTAAACCCAAAAGCAAAATCCTCCACAACTCATCTGTTTTCAATACAAGTTTTGAATATTTACACATATGCTTTGCTCCTAAATGCCAGCTTTTGGCTCAAAGATAATTTTTTAAAGCCAGACTGTAAATACACATTCAAGAAGAGAAATGCTGGAGAACCTTCTTTCCAGCCTCACAGCATCCTAAGCATTGTGAGGAAATGTCAATTGAAGCAGGAATTACTGCATTAATCCAAAATTTGGTGATAAAGCAAAATAAGCATTCAAATAGCCATGATGATAGCACTACTGGCTTTACCTTTCAGATTAATTTTTTTGTAATTGTTTTGAATATCAAAAGAAGACTTCCATTTACTTCTTTCAGGGTTGTGAATGCTTGTTAAAAACAGACAGTAACTGCTCTTAATTGCAATGAGAAGGGAAGGGGTAGATGGACCAGTATTTCAGGCTTAGAGAATAAGTACAGTGTTAGGTGCACAGTGTCATCTAGAGGCCAATAAAAGCTCTTCCTAATAAGCTTCACAGCGAGGGCCTGAGGTTTTTTTCCCTTGCTCTGATAACCAACAGTTACATCTCCTTGGCTGGTCACATAAATTATCTCTACAAATATCTTGAACGGGAGGCCCATTGTGGTCATTCTGAAAGTCTGCATCAACACCACAGACGAGTGCAGGAACGCTTCACTGCCAGGTACACACAAGTGGCTGGACTGTGTGTGACCAACCTCAGGAACTCTTTTCTCCTTAGATCTCCACAAATAGTTTTGAGCACAGGGATCAGCCACTGTTTGTCACCATGAATAGGCAAAAATGATTGCATTTGAACAAATTTGTACTGACTGAGTTGGATACCAGTGCAGTTTAAACTTTAAATTCACATCATCTTCTCCATTTTTCCAGGAAAACCAACATTCAGTAAATAGGACATAGTAAACCTAGATAGAAATACTCCATCATTATTGTTATGAAAGATGCAAGAGAAAAAAAACACCTTTTTTTGAAAACAGCTGGAATATGTTCTAACAGAGGAATCTTAATTTACTAACCAAATGAGAACATGAAATATTTGTATCATCCCCAGTACTAGTATATGACAACCTATAGAAAAAGCTAAATTTTCAGTCTGTATGTAAGAGGATATACCCACATGTTTGCATGCTGTATTCTATTGTTTCCAGAAGAATGATCCCCACTTTAATACACACAAAAAAAGCACAGCCCATCTGACAACTGCCTGAGATGCAGTTAGGGGGAGTGTTTACTGCAAACAGAGTCTAGACAGATTAGTATCACACAAAGAGGAAAAAAACATTGGCATAAAGGAAGTTATGCACGTAAAAATACTTCAGGCTTGGTACTGGTTTGGTACAAACCTTGTCTGGTTTCTGCTTAAAAAAAAACCCAAACAAACCAACAATCCAGTTGGCAGTATGTTATAAAAGGGTGTGCAGACTCATTCAGGGGAAGTACAGCTAGTACTGACTCCATCAGACTGAGAGAGAGAGAGAGAAAAAGTGGTGGAGCACTGCACTGAATCAGAAAAACCTCTTAATGCATCTGTACATCCTTGCAAGGAAAGAGGGGGTGGTGAGTCAGGCACATTTTTATTCCTTCTTAGCACAGAATAATCACAACTGCTGCACCCTAAGGATGCAGTTCACCTGTAATGAATGAATGAATGAAGTCTGGTACATGGTGGTCAAATCCACATTTATGAGAGAAGGTATCTAGTGACAAAAGAGTGTAGTTAATCTGGGAATTCGGCACCCTGTGAGAACTAAGATTTTCTTTTTTCTCAGTAGCAAGAATATAGTTCCTTTTATCTTAGTTAAAGTTCAGTTTCTCCTTCAACCTAAAATAAGCATTACCAACCCTATGCCTTCTTGCAACTTGTATGAAATTTATTTACATATTCTTTTTTTAATCCTAATAGCATCTGCAATAGTTGAAAATAAGTGGCAATTAAAATTTAAGTATGTATATTTCCATTTTTTTTTTTTGGTCTTCAATTCAAACCAACTGGAAAGCAGAACAAAAAGTGGGAGAAAAAGAAATTGCAAGTAATTTATCTTCTATTTTCCCTTCTATTTAGAGTGCACTTAATGTGGGTGTCTGCAGGAATTGTCTGGGCTGGAAGAGGAAAGCACCTAACTTGTCTGCTAATACTAACTTGTAGTTCAACAACTAAGTCCAGTGTTGATACAAATATAAATATTGAACATATACTATTTTTTATGCCTTAAAAGATGTGTCTATAGTAGAAAAATTATCTAATTCCTAAAAACATTTAGAAGTAATAGGAGTTACCAGAAATAATAGAAATATATATTCCATCATAGAGCATGGAAGCAAGAAGCATCCAGAACATTAGTCTTCCCCCACATCTCCAAAAGTACAATGAATTTTAATGTAAAGTGTTAGAATTTAAGAATAAAAGTGCTGAATAGAATTATTTATACAAGTAAAGATTGCACAGCCAGTACTTCACTGAAAACCCACGCATCCCAGGACTGAAATGGGTCTTAAGAAAGGACAGTGAATTTATTCTATATAAAGGAACATATCTTTTATTTCAGAGAGGATTCCTTCGTTTCTTAAATTTGGTACCTTTAGGCTCCTACTTCACAAATTTAAAGTACAAACTCCATAGCCTGGTAGTTTATAAAACAGTAACTCTCTAACATTAATGCGATGTCACATTAAACAAACTAGGGTACTTTTCCCGTTTTTTAGTGTTTATACATTCATTTTAAAATGATGTTTTGATTGACTCCTATGCATTGAACAGAGATTTTTTTTTCATTTCTGTCCCCTCAGACAGTGAGGCCAGGGCACAGTTAAAGACTAGCAGGAGGGCAGTATTTAAACTAAGTCACTAGTTGGAAAAGTGTCTTGACTAGGAGTACTAGGTCTCTTCCCATAGAAATAGACTTCTCACTGATGATTTATCAATTAAACCCAAAGAGAATCCATGGCACACAGAATGAGAGATTTTCACAGGCAGCAAGATTCACATCTTGGGTTTTATTAAACATATGATTTTTTGCCAATAGCTTCTTCTATAACCCTAGACAGCAAATGCTGCTGAGAATTCAGCTTGCACCGATATGACAAATACAGTGATCACATAGTTTTTCAGTATTTTTTAAGCAACATTCAGAAAAGAAAAACAAAAGCTACTTAAAGCATAGAGATTAAATCAGGGTGTGCACAGATAAATTTCTTTTATCTACCAAAAGATCAATTCAGAGAGATGATTAATTGTTGCATGTAAAGGGCATTGAGGAAACATTACTAGAAAATATTTCCATTCCAAACAGATCTATTTGTCAGCTCTTCAAGCAGACTATTATGTGCAGCAGGTAATTGAAAGTAAAATAATAAGATTCACAGAATACCTGATAGTTCTATTTTATATCTGAACACTTAGGGGTTTCCAATACCCATAATATTGTGTCTACAGTATGCAATCAATCAGCAGCATTCTCACTTGGTCATCCAGATATTTTAAAAATCATTCACCACATTCTGAATAATTTATAGTGTCAGAGTAGAATTCCAATCAGACATAGATGCTGCAGTTCATAGACTAGGGTATTTATTTCAACTGTATAAAAAGTCCAGTTTACATTAATATGCTAAGCTAAAATTACAGGGGCAAAGACAGTTCAGATGTCTCTGCTTTATGGGTATAACACAGCACAGATCAGAGGAAGGCAACTGAAAGTAGTCAAGTTCTTAAGACAAAACAGGTATAAAAACAACCAGCTGGAAACTGAGTGATTTCAGATTAGTTTCCAAATAATGGAAAGGAAAGAATTACCTTAAGTAAACAGAAGGCAGTACACAGGCTGGATGGATTGCAACTACATTAAGAAAATCCCCTGAATCCCTTGCTGGACAAAAACACTAACACATATTCCCCCTCACTATTCCAACACTATGTTGACACTTATATTGAAGTAATGGGATGGTGGTCAAAAAATAGTTATTTGAAATTCAAAGTGAGTGGCAAAATAACTGTTGTTTGATTGACTGAAGATTTTTAACTTGAAATAACTATGATTAGCAATTTTTGTAAAATTATTTTCCTATCATGTCAGATTGTCATGGTTTAACCCCAGCCAGCAATCAAGCACAAGCACTGACTTGCTCATTCCCCCACCAGTAGGATCAGGGTGAGAATTGGAAAGGCAAAAACTGGAAAACGCATGGGTTGAGATAAAGTCAGTTTAACAGGGAAAGCAAAAGCTGCACACACAAGCAAGGCAAATCAAGGAATTAATTCACTGCTTCCCAAGGACAGGCAGGTGTGTCAGAAAGGAGGACAGGATGCCAAGTGCAGACACTGTGTATGTCAGTGCTAACCACAGCACTCCTATCTAAACTTTTTCAAACTCAAAAAGTGTAATGCTTTCCTTATTTGTTGCTTGACATAGAACTTACTCTCACTGTCAATGCACATCTTGCTCTCCAGAGAGGTAAAATGGCTTCTTACAGCATTGATCTGTGTTTTGTAGCTGCTTTTGGGGAAAGAAGATTAAATATAAAATGCTTTTAGTAATGAAAAAAAAAAACCCACCAACTTTTCTCTTTACTGTCTGCCAGATCCTGAATCATTCCTTGTACAGCAGGGATGGTTTCAATCACAGAATGAAACATTCTCAGCTAAACCTTGTTCCTGAAAATGTGTTTTTTTCATTTTTCCATGAAATTATACTGTTACCCTTCCTCACGGCTGTGATAGATATAAAGAACAACACCACTGTCCTTTTCCTAAATTTCACAGAAAATCACGGTTATGAAATTTCTATTAATTTTGTTTGCCCTCAAAAAGTCAAAATTTGCTTTTAAGTTTTTCATCTCTGGGCTCCACTATAGCTCTCTAATATGATTGCCCTTTTCATGTGCAGAGTAATTCAGAACAAAAATATTATAGCTCTACACAAGTCCATGAATTTAAAACTCCCTCTGTTCTCTGAGGTGGAGATCTACTTGTTTTCCAATATATTCTGACACTGACGCAATAAAAACCCCCCATCAAACCTGTGCAAATTGCAGCTTTGTAAGTCTCTAATAAATTCTATATACTCAGCTGTGGGAGTTTTTGGGGATTTCTTTTTTTTTTTACTAAATCGAAATATTATAAATGGTTAATTGCTCTTTAATTAACTTTATTTTGCAGGATTTAATTCTTTTATTACTCCTCTATCATACATCTTTTATTTAGAAGATGCTTCAAACACATGTATCAAGGTTTTTTTCTACAGTTGAAGAGAGAATGGTAATTTAAAGTTGAGCATTGACTTCATGCTATAAGATGTTATGATAGAAAAAATATTTTCTTATCAGCTACCTGTGACATTTGACAAAAATTCTATAAGATTTTTTTTGTAGTTGAATACTCTTGAAAATTTATTTTTTCCACAAGTGCATGTCAAGTCAGATCTTAGCAACTGTACAGACTGTATTAGAACAAAATGAAAGTGAATGTTGGAAGTGATCACAACTGAAGCCATCTTCTAACATGTTTTAAAAGTTTAGTGGATTTTGTTGTTACTGATTTTGTTTTCTTTTAATATTTTGAGGCATATGTAAGCAAAAGACACTGCATAATGGCTATAATTTTAATTTTATTTAGTCTTTCCACCATATCTTGAAAAGCCGCTTGATCTTACAGTTTTGCTTGCCAGAGAGAGATGAAGGTTGTGAAATATCTCTTGCTGTTTTTTCTAATCTGTTAATATCTATCTAGTTTTTTTCAAAGACCATCTCTCTTTAAGAAAACACAAATATTAATATTGTGTGTTTTGATGAAGCTGGGCTCTCAGGAAAAAGAAAAAAAAAGCCACAGACAAGCTGTGATATTATGTTGCAACTTTCCTGTTCCTATACTCATTCTGTTGTGCCAACAGACTTCAGCAACAAGCAGAAAGTGTGAGAGAGACATCCCGGAATACCATCTCTTCAGTTTGCAGAGGCTTTTTTTCTCATTATCTGAAACATCATCAGTATTGTAAAACTGAAATTCTAGCAGCACTAAATGCTTTGAATGCATGTCTCAAGTCTGTGTTCTTTGATACCTACTCTCAACACTCTTGAACTAGAAGGTACACTCCTCAACTTAGAGATGTGAAAACAAGATTGAGATTGTGTATGTAAGCACTAAATTAGTATTTATTCAAACAAATCTGCTTTCTGAAACATTGCACTCTCTTAGCTACCTATCTAAATCAAAGCCAAGCCCTTTTTTGCCTAGAGATACCAAAATGTTTATACTTGCCCTTATCCCTATTTCCTGTAGAGTTTACCATTGATTTTCATTTGCCATCCAGTGTCTGCTTTTCATAACTCATAATTTATAACCACCTCTGTGAAACTTAGTTTTTTATAACATACTATATATTTAATATGAGAGAAATGCTTTTACTCCTACTACTATTTCCAACAAGGACATTAAGTTTTTATTCCGGGTGTATCAGAATGCATTGCTGACAAGCAGAAAGGCACCAATAAATTATTCAGGTCATTCTAAGTGAATGCCAATAAAATCTTCATATACAACAGCATTTATTTTGGAATTTAGCATTTGAAGCATTACTCTAGCTTTAAGCATTACTTTTTTGTATAATGGATTCACTTTTCCTCCCCTTTTCTGCATAGGTAGATCTAGGTGCATTTAACTATCATGAAAGATGAACCAGAAATAATAATAAAAAAAAAAAAAAAAAAAACAACCAAAAAACCAAAAAACAACATCATCATCCTTTTCATTCTCTAAAAATAACTGATGAGGAGTCTTCTGCACAAAGCACTGCTGAGAAGTACTTAATCTCTCCAGAATACCAAGACATGAAGACATTGCATGGCCCATTAAAATAAGGTTGCTTCTCCTTTGCATTCTCCATATTTTTCAAATATATAACTATTTGGGGTCATGATATCATGGACATTAAAGCTTGCCTTCAGATTATTCTACTTCACTGTAGAGCACAAGACGTGTTTGCTGGTGAGTGGTGAAAGTCAAACATTGCATTTTGAAGAAAGGGCAAAAAGGAATTAAATTAATTGTTCAAGGATATGATCATAGAATATTCCTGTGTTCACAAATAGGAATAGATTATTTGGCAGATGAATAATAGAAAACAAAATGTATATGATGAGTCCAATTTCCTGTATAGACATCATCACTACATTCATGGTCTGTTTCTTGAGTTTGTTATTCTGCAACGTGACACAGACATGAAGACATGGGCCTGACTTAGGTCTTTGTGGTCAGCCTTGCCCTCAGACTCCCTGTATGTGATGCACTACCATTGCAGAAAGAAAATTCATACTTGGAAATTGAAAGTTCAACAATCCTCAGGTACCAACTTTCTAAGGATCTGTGCTTTTGTTCTGGATGATGTTTTTGGATATACATACTGATAAAAAGAAAAAATATATGCACATGTTATCAAATTAGGGCTTAACTTCAGAAGCAAAAAGAGATGCCTATAAAGGAAGAATAAAATTATTAATATTAGTCTGATTATAACCTCTCTGCATCCTCTGAAAACCCAGTTTTATACTTGCTCAGTAAGAAGATTAAATTTTCAAAAGCTTCCTGAAATACTGAGTGTGATATTGATCTTCAATGTGTGCTTTAGGACTAATTTTTCAGTATTTCATAGATCCAGTGTTTGATTTCTAAGTGTTCAGAAATATATTTTAAAAAATAGTAATGGAATAGTGGACCAGGCATAACATGCGATGCCAAAGACCCAGAAAAATATTTATATCTCCTCTGAGATAACAGAAATCATCGTATTTTAAATATGAGAATCGATAATTACACACTACAAGACTAGACTCTAATAATACTTCAGAACAAGTGTTGCTCCATGAGCAAGTACAATAAGAAAAATCACTTCACATTTGAAACAAAGGTGCATCTAAAATGCTTCTTTGGCTCCTAGTTTTCATGACTGATGGTCTGGCTTGACTCTCCAAAGCAAATGTTGATGGCTTGCTACAGCCTTTGATTCACATGTGTTTCTGCTTGTGTTTGTCTTACTTGTGGTTTCTAACAGACACACCACTCCCTATTTTCAATCCCAGAGAACTGACCTAAGCTCAAAAATTCATTCTAAATTCTGGCATTAACATTACTGAGTGCGGCCTTCTTCTTACCCCACCAAGCACCCATCAGTTCAAATTTTGGTTTTTTGTTTGTTTTTCACCACTGGAACTGGGGGTAAAGGGGGAAGAAAAACTTTCTTATCTTGTACTATATCATTAGAAATATCTTTTGTTTTCTATAAATGACTTTCTCTCCATTTCCAGGAGAATCTACAGTATCTATGCTGTTACAAATGCTGTGTTCTGTCCCTAATTATTTGTTGAGCAGGAAATTCTTAAAAATCAGTGAAACTCTTATTACAACAGTTCTGATAAAAGTTCTCATAAAAACTTCATTGCCTTAAAAGGGAAGATATTTGCTTCTGAGACTCTCTTGCTGGCAATGTTTTAGCTACTCAAAACACTGCACTGACTCTAAAGTGTAGGTGGTAATCCACCGGGAACCTTCTCTGTGCCTCCCCAAGAGTATATCATATTCTAGCTATAAAAAACCACTCTGTTTTAAACTATATGTATTTTGAGAGTTGTTTGAAAACAACAACATAAAAGTTTAATGGCCATTGCATTTCATTGATTCTTTCTACATACATCCTTACTATTTAACGTTATACCTCGAATTACTTATTTTTAATGAAATTAAAGTATGTAAAAAAATTATTCTGGAATAAGAATACACAAAGTTACTTCTGGTCTTTCATATTTCAGTGAAGAAACATAGCCTCACTAATATTCATTTACTTATTTTTCAATTCAGGTTCTAATTTCCATCCATTTTAGCAGTCTTCTCTCCTAGTTCAAGTATTTCAAAGCTGAGTATCTGGATGTTAAAACTCTCCATTTGAGAGATGCATGGAATGTCTATGTAGCACCGCAAAATATCAACAATGGACAATCAGCATTGAGCTACAAGAGGTGAGGAAGAATATTACATATTACTTTGGCTTAACTTCTGTGAATCAGTTAGTGGAGAGTATCCCACAGACTTGTTCAACATCCTCAAGTACCTACTATCATTTAAGGCAATGTGCACTTCTTTTGCTAAAAAAACAGTCACATCAGTTTAAGAGATGGTTGCCATTTCTTGACCCTAATTCTGAAAACATTTTTACTGCATTTTATTTCTGGGTGGTTTTTCATCTACAAGGAAAGTAGTCCTGATTACCATGAATGTTGTTGTAATAACAACATTTATATCTGGATCTTCAGTTTTTGTTAAAATGACAGGAGAAGCAGCTTTGAACTGTATCACCATATACCCTTTTTTTGACTTTTTCTCTGTTCAAAAAAAAAAAAAAAAAAAAAAAAAAAATTATGAGGTAACAGAAAATTTGAGTCCCTAATCTCTACATTTATAAGGTTTCTCAGACACGGTAAAATTTCTTGAGAGCACTGTATGTGTTTTCACATTAAATCTCTGACCTTTATGAGGTTTCCCTGCCACAATTAATTTTTTACTGTGGAAAAAAATTATTAAATCACTTATTCTTAGAAATAAAGGCTTTAAAATTCTCTCTCTACCCCTCGCCTCCCCCCCTCCAAATAGTTTACTTTCTTAGTCTTGCATTTCTCAGACTTTATGTTGTAACGCAACATTATTCCTGCATGATCAGTCTCATATTTTTAATTGTTATTTCAAAGAACACCCCAAAAAGCTCAGCAGTTAGATTCACAATGTACTGACTACTCAGGGTAGTCAGATGTCCAAAATAGCAGCTTTCCAATGCAAATGATAGTAGAGTGATCAAAGTGATCCATAAATCTCTTTTCCCACTTTTCATAATTTTTTACCGTTAAAAGAAGCTTTCAAGAAATCTTTTTTCATAGCTGTACTTACACCTTCAATAGCTTGTAATGGAGGAAGGTAATGGGAACAGCATAATTGCTAGAATCAAGAAAGAACAAGTCTCATACTGCATTGTTCAGTCAAGTGGATGAACAAATGAAGATAGATAATGATGAATTAACTCTATCGTGGTGCTGAATTCCTTTCAGCACTCCAACCAGTATTTCACAAAACCTTACACTTTTTCACTACATAGGGACAGGAGCTACAGTGTCACAACAAAACAACCAGCATTTACAGATGACAGTCACAACAGGTAACTGGAAAGTGCCATTAGACTACCCAGCTGAATCAAAAAGGCAGGGAAAAGGAGGGAGCCACTAGGCTGTCTGTTCTGAGACTCAAAACAGGAATATTCATACTGATACTGGCAACAGAATAGGAAATGTTGTGTTTGTCAGCTAGGAACACACAGTGCTGCATCAAGAAGAGAATTGTTAAGCTGCTGATTTTCTCCTCTTTGGGAAGGAGAGGAAGATAACAGGCTTCCTGTGTGACTTTCAGGGGACTATTTGGGGTATTGGCTAATACACAGCAAAAATTCTTAATTCATATTTAGAGCCTTTAGTTGTAAGCATAATTTATGCATTAAAATGAGATAACTTTATTTATCAAAAATTAGTCTATGTGATTGCTTCTTTTTTCTTCCTTTTTTTTAAGATAAAGAAGAAAACAAGTGATAGATAACACTCCCCTTGTTAGAAGAACACATGCAATAAGTGTACAGATTAACTCACTTATTTGGCTGAGCAGTGAAGAGCAGCAATTTGTCTCCAGCCAAGTGTATTTAAAGTATATGGAATTTCTGCAACACAGTGAGAAAGAAACCACAGGGAAAACAATTCTTTTGAGGTACCTCATTCCTTCACACTGAGTCCAATGGCCAATGTAACAATGGAACTCACAGAGTGTGCTGTGTCCATCTCTGGGGTCCCCAAGACAGAAAGGACACGGACCTGTCAGAGCGAGTCCAGAGGGCCAGTAAGATGATCAGAGGTATGGAGCACTTCTCCTATGAAGTCAGGCTGAGAGAGCTGGGGTTGTTCAGCCTAGGGAAGAGAAACCCCGGGGAGATTTTAGAGCACCCAGTAACTAAGGGGAGGTCTACAGGAAAGCTGGAGACAGACTTTTCACAAGGGAATGTAGTGATACAACAGTAGCAAATGACTTTAAATAGAAAGAGGGCCGATTTATATTAGATATTAGAAAGAAATTATTCACTGTGGGGGTGATGAGGCACTGTAACAGTTTGCCCAGGAAAGGTGTGGATGCTGCATCTCTGGAAGTGTTCAAGGCCAGTTTGGATGGAGCTCTGAGCAACCTGGTGTAGTGGAAGGTGTCCCTGCCCATGGTAGGGGGGTTAGAAGTAGATGATCTTTAAGTAGATGATCCCTTCCAACTCAAACCATTCTGTGATTCTAAATATCTGAGATTATGCAGTCTGCTTTTTTCCTAGGTAATTGCAAAAGAAAACAAAAAAGAAAGATGACCTTTTAATAATTAATGTAGTTATTGTTGCAGTTGGCGATTTGAAGTGTATCAAAAGACTTTGATGATATATACTCACCATTATTTGCGATGACAGCTTTGTATCACAGTGCCTCTGCAAAAGAAAAAGTTACCTTCATTGCCTTAAGCCATAAACCAAGAAAAGTCCAGTTAATGACTAAAAATAGCAATACAGCACAGTCAAAACACTTTTTTTTCTACAGTCTGTTTGCTGCAGACAGATACAATGAAGGAGTTGATTGTATTTTCTCATCTGGAGACATGACCTTTCCAGTCCAGTTCTGATACAAGTTACTAAAGACATAATAAACTCTGCTTTTCCCCACCCCCCTAAACTCTTAGCCTAAAATATCGCAGCTGGCACTGGATCCCCTTGAACTAACCCAGCTCAAGCCCTCCTTCTGCTGGAAGGAACAGCAGCCACCAGAGTAAGGACCCATTGCCAAGTGTGGATTTGGTCATGTTTGGCTAATGGTTTGGCTAAGGTGTCTGCTGAGGTTAATTCGTTGGCCAAATTTGTCATGTGGAAAAATTGTGGATGTTAAAAGTTCCGTGTTTTCACTAATTAAAATTAAGGTGAAGATTTTGGTGGTAGTGGCGTTTTTGTTGTTTGTTGTTTTGATGAACTACTGGTACTATCATGCATACATCTTAATGAATTTATTAAGGACCTGACAAAGCATTTACATGAATAACTCCAACTGAGTTTTCCATATACAGCAACTAACATTTGGAACCACCAGACACTTTGGCCCAGGGATCAACTCATCAGTGCTGACCCAACTGAGAACAAAAGCCTTGAATTTTTTTTTCTTGTTTCTATCCTAACAAGCGTAACAGGAATTTTCTCTATAAATCACATTTAAGCACTTGGGGACACAGATTAATTCAGTAAGCTGTCTGCATGAGGAATTACCACAACAGTCAGTACACATTGCTTCATGAGGGTGTGCAGATCATCTTTCGTGATTTTCACTGTCACCATCTAGATACCCATGGGGTCAGATTCTGAGCTAATATCAAAGTTAAAAAACAGTTGCTGTTGTAGCTGCCAAGGAATTCAGTCTTGAGCTTACTAGTGATTCTAACTTATATAATGACTTAATTCTTTGAGAGTTCATAAACATGTTTTCTTTCAAATATTTGCTCAAGGAAATACATAAAAGTACCTGTGGCAAAAAAATAATTAAGAATAAAAAGGTAAATATAGAAGATTTAACTGCCTAATGTACCTTCACATGCATATTTTAAAAATGGTTGTGAAGCAGATTTAACTTCAAATTATTAAACAAAAAGGAATTATCAAGTCTGTAGGAGTAATTGAATTGGCTCAATTATTAGTAAAACAGTCAGAAGAAAATAATCTTCCTCATTCTACTGAATTGACTAAATTGGCAAATGAGCTGAAGAACTGGTAAAGTTGAACAGGTTTCAAAAATCCTCTGGTGCTTGTAGAGATCAGGATTTATTTGCTTATTTTCAAATAACCTGTGTCTAGATCCAGTAATTACAGGAAACACCCTCAAAATCATAGGGAAAAACAGCCAACAAGATGCTCTGAAGAAAGAAAACAAAAGCATACTTTTTCAAAAAGTGACTTCACAGCCCTCCAATGCGAACAAACATCTAAAGTTAAACAGCTAGCTGCTCGTATAAGTACCCTGGAAAAAAATGCAACTTGGTTTCAAACATTCCAGGTGCTGTCTGTTTGTTTCATAATTTTCAGCTCTGACCACTCACACTGGCTTTCATTTCTCTTTGCAAATGAGAAGAACTAATCACACAGTTAAAATTTCAGCAGCTGTAGTAGGAGCAGCAAAACTAGATCTTGTTTACAGGAGGATATGTTATCTCCTGGCCTTCATTTCCTTTTAGAAGAAGAGCAGAATGCAGGAGGGGAGCTTTCCCAGACAGAGCTCTGCCTCTTTGTAAACACAGTGCTGCTGAATTTCGGCAGCGCTGCCTACAAAGGTTAAAACTGAATACCATCCTCCCTCCAATTTTAGGTGTTTTTTTAAATCTTTTTTTTTAAACTCTTCCAGAAAGCTTTTCCATTCACTCAGTCCCGGAGCTTCAATGCCAGCTGTGCCATGAAACACTACAATTTGAAAGCTGTGGGTACAGACACCTGTGCCTTCCATGTCAGTGTATCCAAGGGACACAACAAAAGTTCTGGGGAGGAAATGGTTTGGTACTCCCAAGTCATGGGTTACAGAAAATAGGTTGGCAATTTGCCCAAGAGACCAAATAGAATCTCTCTGCTCCTTGCCACAGTCTGCAGAAAGGCATGAGCTTGTTTGTTGTAAGAATAGAAATAAAAACTCAAATGTAGTCTCCCATTGCCATCTCAAAATTACTTGAATGAACTTAACCATGTATCATCTTCCAATATTAGACATGAGAAAAATTCCACACAAATGGTAACGAGATAAAAAGTGTATTTTTTCCATTCCATCATAAAGCAGTAGATTAATGTGTTACATAAGCATTGCAGGAGACAGGTGAACTATAGAATAAGCTGCATGATATTAAAAAATTGCCAAGGGAGAAAGGTATATTGAAAAATAAAGTGAGTGAAATCAGTGTTAAATGCTGCCCATGGAATATAGAGGGATGATGAATTGCACTTCTTTCATTACAGCTCTCCTATGATATTCAGATAAGAAATAAAGTTTCCAACCCTAGTAATTGGAATGTTTGCAAGACACTAAAAGAAGATTCAGAGATTTCATTTCCTCTTCTTCCTGCACTGCCATGCTCTGAGAAGGGCTCATCCCTAGAGAAGTGCAGATAGTATTGTTGACAACACCATCTTTAAAAGAGATTTGTGGTCTCACCTGCTTACAAAATAGGAAAAATTGGTGTAATTTCAAGGTCCTTTCCAGCCACAGGCAATATACAAATACTTGCCCTGCTGCCCTTGTGCTTACCAGTAGCCCTGTCACCAAAGACAGCAGGGAAAACCCTTGTCTGCATGTCTGATATAAGAACTCTGGTCATATCAACCACTCTCACTCATTTTTCATTACTAAGTCCCAAATCTAAATTAATTCTTTTTAGTATATTATTAGCATTGAGTTTTCATAACAGGGCTACATAGTTACAATTGGCAATATTTTTCAGAATTTCAGAAACAGAGAAACCTCATGAATTCTCTCTTACTTTAAAGCTGGATTGGTTTTAGATGTCACATGTTTAGAAGTTACGTCTCTCTGTTTCTGTTGCACCAAATCTCATCACAGCCTGACCTCTGAAAGCAGTTCAGAGAAGTTATTTTATTATTATTGTTATTATTATTATTATTATTATTATTATGAAAAGAGACACATAAATGTATCCACTACCTCTAACCACTCACAATTTTTGCAGACTTGATATGTCCACACAGAATATGGAAAATTAACAGTTTTTTTAATTATAGGAACCATATCAGCCAAAGCTTTGAAGTACAGTTAAGTATAATTCCCCTCCATCACTTAAAAGAGCACTACAATTAACATCTGTAAATACAACCAAAAAGCTTTAAATTCCAAAAGAACAAAGCTTTATTTAAAGACTAATGTAAAATAACAATGAGTTTTTTAAACTGAGAAATCTCAAGTGTCTTGTTCAGACAGCCTAGAACTACATGGGGGATAATTGTCCCTGCTCTGGCACACTAGGTCCTTGCCAGTGGGTCCTTACTTCCTGGCTTGATTTTAGATGAATCAACAACTTCAAGTTGCAGCAAATGCACCACAGTCCTCTCCTGTCCTTAGAAAGGTTATTTTCCTTGATTGTGATAACTGGCTTCCTAATACTCAGCAGTCCCTTTTCCTCAGTCTGAGAAATTTCTCAGTCCACGGGCTTCCAGACCTTTCTGAGGAGGCTGTTCTCCACAGCCTCTGAAGACCTCTCTCTTCCTTACTAATTGTTTCCATAGGAGAAATCCCACCTTCCTTCATAGGCACTGACATCTTTAATTTTAATTTTTAATTTAAAAAGGCATATCATATGAACAGCAAATTAAGCATAAAGTGTCCATTTTTCAGCGTCCATAAGACAAAAGGCTTGTATATTCCCATATATTGCTATTACTGAGTTCCATCCAGAGTCTGAGACTTTTTTCTTTTAAGACCTTGCAGAATACCCTGTCTTGACTTTCATCTTCAAGACTTTTTGCCCCCTTGAAGCACAGGTGCATGTTGAATTCCCAATCCCCCAATTAATCTCTGCTTCAGGCTCAGGCTGGTTCATGGTCATAGAATATTAGAATCATTAGGGTTGTAAAATACCTCCAAGATCGTCAAGTCCATCTTTCAACCAAATACCACCATGTCCACTAGAGCATATTGCAAAGTGAGTAACGCTCACCATAGAAAATGATCCCGCTTCCTAAATGCCTGAAAATCTCTCATTCCAAAACAACATTTTGATTGCTGTATCAATCCATTGTTTTTTTTAATACTCATCACACAGATAAAAAGCACCTTGCAAGTTGCTTTTTCATTACGTTAGTTTTGGAAAGTCATCTTTTGAGAAGTAAGAGATAATGAGTGATAGCTGCAACAAAAAGAAACTTCCTACTACATCCTTTTGATTTTCAAATATACATCTATATGTTGCAGTATACACTTCTTTTAAAAATCAGCTCAATGCATTTGTTGACTAAGTGCAAATTTTACTAATAATTTAACAAAAGTATGAAGCTGGGAAGTTTGAGTTAATGGTGTTGAGCATTTCAGTGAGATCCTTCTTTTTTAAATTGTTGTCTATTACATAAGGATATCCAGTAAAACATGAAAATAATTGTATATTATCTCCTGGCCTTCCCAAGCCAGTATTTGCATGTCCATTAATGCTACTGTAGATTGGATTTCAAGGTGGAGGCCAGTACAGTTGGCAGCAGATCAAGAACTAGGAATTGACTCAAGAGCTGGGTGATAGCACCTGCCCTGATACAGTGACATCTGTAATACATAGAACACAGTACTCTTTTTGGGGTGCTGAAAAGGAGTTAAAGCACAAGATAAAATTGTGAGAACATCTAAAGAACGTAAAGCAAAGTAGACCATACATAGGTCTCCACGTTTGGTTCGATAGGAGAGTTTCTGAGGTGTTTTCTGAGAGACCTGACTATGAAAAGAACCAGATGGACTGTTTGAGGAAAGCATGGAACATATTAAAGTATAGGAAAAATGAAAAGAAAATTGTAACCAAGCTAGGAATGGACAAAGTCCCTCTATTGTTTTCATTAGTGATGTAGAGCTTCTGTCATGACTGTCAACCAAAGATGGGCCGCAGCATCCAGACCTTGTCGGAATCATTAGATGACCAGGGATTTATTTGAAGTCAGAAGTCCTCATACTACAGTAGTCCAGTTTTACAGAGCAACTTCAGTGAAGTCAAAGACTCATAATAAGCACCAAGCTGCCACAGCACAGTGGAGAAATGTCCCTCGCATTCTTACAGTTGGGCAGGTGGGGGAACTACTGTGTTGCAGAATGGAGAAAGTCGGTTTGATGTGTGGGCTTTGGCACATGGTGAGCATTTTCGCAAGGAAGTATTTTACTGTAATTTAACTTTTATTGTAAGGCATGACATATCCTTTCCAGCTAATTGCTCTATTTCAGCTTTTAAAATGAACAGCTCTTTTTCTCTTATGTTTCAGCTCATATATTGTAATGATATTACTGCTACTGTTAAAGGTGACCTGGAAATGATTTTAAATTATTTTCTTCTTGCTTCTTCATTCATTTACAATGAATAAAAAGGTCTAAGAGATTCTAGACTATTTCTAAAGCATATCCCCTCCCTCTGCTCTACTGCCCCTTTCTATTTTTATTTTATATATGTCATCTCTCATATTCCAGCTTTACTCATGTTAGAAGTGCACATGATATATCCCTAACAGCCATTTTAAGTTGAAGAAGTAAAAAAGATTTTTAGGACAAGACTCAGCTGTGTTACATGATGTGCTATACAGATTCTAACGAGTGTTGTGCTACTCTGGGGAACTATCTGGCCTTCATCACTTCTGCACTGGATCTAAGCTCTGCAGCCATTCCACTCACTTGTTAGATTCTTCATTTTGTGATTGACAGTTTTGTATGGATCTGCCTTAGAGAGAGGCCAAAAGGCAAGAGATGCTGTCAGAAGACTTACAAGCCTTTGCTGAAGGGTAGGCAAATAGAGCACCCATGTATTAAGGTATCAATGTTCAAATAGAACTCCCCAGCCTCCCAAACTCCAATTCATACCACAAGATAATACTTGTGAGCCTTATTAAGATTTATGCTTTTAGGTAAGAGATTCGGATTAATTTCAAAAGAGAAGTGGTGAATTCTAACTCAGCAGGGGAAAAAAAAATCCAGAATCCATAGTTTTAAAAAGACTGCTATGCAAGGACATTCTCTCACCCAGAGCCAGGTCAGAGAAGCAGCTGCATCTGGGAACGGTGAGTACTCCTTAATCTTTCATTTTATGTGTGGAATAAAGAGATCAAACCAACTTTTAGAACACCTGAGCAACAGTTTTGTTCGGCAAAGAAGAATGGTGTTCTCTCTTCCATATCGGTTAAACTGAAGCATTTACAAGATGTAAAGTCCCTACTGGGAGCATAATGTGAAAATCCACTCAGTGTGTGTGTTTCTTTAGGAACTTTAAAGTGCTAGCAACTTGATTAATTTAGCTTCTCTTTTCCCTTCAACCCTAAAAGATGAGAACATTCTGAAATGCACAGTGAAAAATCTTGATACAGAAAGGATTTAACTCTGTGCAAAATCAAACCAGATGACTTTTTTCATAGAGAACTATGCATGCTGTAATCATGGGGTATCACAAGAGCATGAGGCTGCTGCAGTCAAGGATAATTTGAAACCCACAGGTAGGCAAAGATCAAAACACACCTTCAGTTCTATAGAGGTGTTGCAGAGATGAGTGGACAAACAGGTTAAATAAACCACTGGATTTCTGATGTGATTGGTGTATTCATTATGGTTGGCTTCAGCAGTACAAAAACATGTAACCAAGAGAAATAAGAAAGGTTTGTTGTTCTCAGAAGAAATTGCTGCAGCCTGTTCCCAAGTGTCAGACTTATTCTACTAAAATCTGTATTTTAATCTCAAAGAAACTATTTGAGCAGCAGAAAACTCAAAATAAGCAAAACACCCATTATATGGATCACTATCGATAAAATTAAGATGATTAGCTCAAGAAAAGGTCCTATCAATTTCTAATGAGTTTATACTGTCATAATACAGCTTAAATCGTGAACCCTCCACAACATCCCTCTTGATATTTTCTGAAGGAAAAGGAAGGCTTTAGTAAGGCTTTTGACTCTGTCCCATAACATATTCATGGACCATGTGCTGAAGCATAGGTTAGATAACTGTACAATGAGATGGCCTGAAATCATCTGAACCATAAATATGATTCCTCTTTTCCAAAATACAAGAACAGTTAAAAAATAATTCCTATGGAGTGAAATTTAAAAGTAAGCTATGGGTCATCAAAATGTTTCATTTCCCACAAAAAGAAAAAAGGCACCCATGATTTTAAACTAGACTCTTAAAAACCATGCACCTCTTTAAAGTCAATCTAAGGTTCAGTCCAAGGAGAGAAAACTGAGAGTTCACCTCATAAAATAATAAAGTTTGAAGGTTAATAAGTATTTAGAATTTTTAATACAATTAAATATCTAATTTAAAAAAATTCTGATAATCTTTATCTTTATAGTCTGCGATCTTAAATATGATACCATGTATCTATAAAAAACATTTTACAATAAATCTAGGAGTCTTCTAGAGACTAAAGTGAGTTGTAAATTAGAAATTTAGTGATTTAAGAGTTCTTAATTGGTTAAAAAATTAGAAGCAGAACAAACTCCCTCCACTTCCATAAACTTATTAGCTTCTACTAGACAGGTTTCCCTACCGTTAACAAAAAGAATAGTAATTTTTATTTTTAATGACCACTCGTAAATATCACTTACTATAAAAATATTAAAAGATCAGAAAATCTTCTTATGAGACATATTTATGGAATTTCCTGGAGGTGGTGAATTCTGTAAACAATTACACACCGATATGGACCTTTTTTTACTTCAGAGCCCCAGGAAAGGGAAATGGGTTCACAACAAAGACTAAAAAACTAAGAAAACAGTTTTTACAACCATTGAGGGAAGTGTTACTAGTTTGTTGTTCATGTTTAATTAGTTTTCCAAATGCTTTAGTCAAAATCTAGATAGTCCTCCATCATTGTTAAAATCTAGTCTTTCCTCAAAGTATTTGCAGGATAACTGATGGCACAGATCATTTGTCATCAAAGGCATACGATTAGACACAAAAATAAAATGCTGACAAAACATACTTCAACAGCAATTCTCAGAATGGCAAGTGTATAATAGAACTTTTAAAGCACTTTTTTTTTTTTTAATCTTCCTCTACATAGACCATGTTTTCTTACTGACACTGGTAATATGACTTTCAGACAGACCAGGAGTGCATTATACAAACTGTGACTGGAAACATGGCAAGTTTTTGTTTGTTGGAGTATTTTCATCTGTCTATTTTTGACAAGGTCAAAAACCTCCTTTAATTCAAATTTACACTTGGCTGATGATGAAAAGTAGCTTTATGTGTTGACATAAAATAACCCACAGTATCAAGTAATAAACATTTGAAAGCATTCCTACTAATAACTGAATTCAGCACAGCAACTGAGCAGAAATATCCATCTTCATCAAAAACTGTGCTTCCAAAGTGTTCTGCTAATCACTTGTAAGCACTGAACACACAACTCACTGAAGTCTCATTCTATTGTTTGCATTTCAGATGAACAATAATTCAAACAAACAAGGAGACATTTTAGAAAGTGTTGCAGAACAAATCTTTAGAACTCTCCCTTCTTAAAAATACCCAAACCAACTGAACAACAAAAAAATGAAAACTAGCAAACAAAAAACCCCCAAAGTAGAAACCAATTATGAAAAACACACACACAGAAGTAGCTCCTTTTCTTAATTCCCACCCTAACTAATGTCTGTCAAGAAAAGTTACAGAAGCACTGTATTTTGTGGTGAGTGAGCCATGGAAAACCAGGAGTGAAAAAGTTTAAATCCTTCCAAATCAGCACTTACAAATCAGAAATGCCACAAGCACAGGTAAACTAAGCTATCAATCTCTGCTCCTGCTGACAGAAATTCTCTCCTTGTCGCAGAATTTTTGAAGGGGTTCCCATATGATTCCTCTAGACTCTTACCTAGGTATGTCCAGTAATGTAATTTCTAAGAGCAAGTAGAGCATAAAGCTCCTGACAAGGTGGTGTTAGAAAGTGAGCTAATGTCTTCGCGTCACTGAACATAAGTACTAAATATTTTTTGGGTTTGTGTCTCTGAAAGCAGCAACCAATTGTATGACAATGCAATTGATATTCTCTATCAGAATATGTCTGTGTACACTTTGTTTTCATATCTGAACTCAAACTAATGTTACTCTATGAATGCACAAGAAGAATAATCTGTCTCAAGTATTAAAAAGAACATGCCCTTGGATGTTGTTCTATTCCTTTCCTATTTATCTGATCTAGCAAAGGCTTTCATAGAAGTGATATTCTTTTACTAGAATTCATTAATAAATTATTCAACTGACATCTGAAATCCCAACAACAATCATTTGCATGACAGAAAACTCACACTGGCAGCACTTCTTTTTCAACAAGGTCAAAAATCTCCATCAGTTAGTTCTACATCAAGTCTAGCTCGTGAAGCATTAGGGCTGTATACTTTTATGGTAGAAATCCTTCATTAACAAAGAATAACCATTTTGTTGTACATGTACGAGTGATGCAAAATATGCATTGAAGGTGACATATGAAGAAAAAGAAGAGCAACAGAAAACTCTTTCCCTTACTGCTTCTGAAAGATGGACTTTTCCTATGTCCTCTGAGGCACTGTCATTGGCTTTATATGACAGTTCTATTGGGAAAAAAAATCACCAAATACCATTTTTACCTTACCTTTAATATTACTTTCATAACCATTAAATCAACAGATTAGTATTAATAAATCTGGAACTAGGTCTTGCAGTCTCAATTTACTTTTCACTACTTAGTTCTTTTAGCTGAGTGTAGACTCTTGGCTAAGCATGTCCTTTGATGCCTAAACCAAACATACCTTGTAGACCCACAAATTGAAAGTTCAAAGTCAAACCATGGATTCTGACATTCACCAGAGCTGATAAAAACAACTGAGAAGGGTTTGAAATATTTCCACACTAGGATTTTTCTGAAAGACCTCTTCTGTTTTTATAGCACTTTCTTTGCTTCCCTAACCCTTCTTTCCCTTGTCACTTAGCTGCTGAAAAAAGATGCATTTCAGAGATGGGAAAGATAAAGCAGGCGGAATAGAAGGACAAAATTAAATATTTTGAATCCTATAAAGTACTCTAGAAACCATCTCTATCTCATTCTGAAGTGAAAAGAAACAGTAAAGTAGAATTCAATGCTAGTCCTATATGAACCTATACAGGGTTCTTTCCCTTTTGTAGTGTAATTAATGAAATCTTCTCTTTGATACATTCTTCTCCATAAAACAGCTGCACAAGTTTTAGACTTCTTGTTCATTTAGTGTATAACAGTCAGAATTATGTAAAAGAGAGGCTGGGAGAAGCAAATGAGAAAAGCAAAAATGCCCAAGCTCTGTAGTGTTTCTATCAGAGCACTGCTAAACCAGTCTCAAGTACTCTCCCAAATTCACTGATGTTAAATTTTTTACAGACTTTTTATCCTTATCTAGGAAAATCATAAAAGAATGAATTCTTTTCTTGAAGGGGACTCATAAGTGACACCTTAACTCTATCACACAGTGAATCACAAACAGAGCTATGAATCCCTAAAGTACAAGTAATTCTCTATTTTACATTCCACTCACTGTGCAACACATCCCACTAAAGCCTGCCTCTAGGTTAGCCCACCAACTATTTTCAAGTCCCAGATATTACGGATATTTGAGTGTATGTGGAATGAGGTCTTAAAAAATTCTACATTATTAATCATTACATTAGTAACTTTTAATCAAGGAACTCATCAAGAAAGTAGGACAAGGCCAGTCCGGTGAACCTGATGCTGATTATCATACAGATGTGTTATCATGCACTTTCTCAAAAGGTTTTGTTTGGATTTGAGAGCAAAATTATTTCTAGTATCAAACTATGTGTGTCCTTTTTTTCCTGTTCGAGGCTCAAGCTAGCAACTGTGATTAGAAAATGAAATGCAAATACTTCTGAAGAAATAAGATGAAGAGAACAATTCCATGATTTGTCATTGCCATCAACAGGCCTACACAGTAAAGTGCAATTACTGTGGATGAGGCGAGGAAGGCTAGGTACGAGTGAGGATCTTTGCCAGGCAAAATTTCTGTTCACGTAATTTCATTCTACTATGCATAGAGACCCTTCAGATCAAAAGAGTCTCACATCTAGAAGGACAAAGTTCTAACGTGCTATCAAACTGCAGATAAAAATTAGATAAAATAAGACATCTGCTTTCTAACCTAACAAACTGGTTATTTCCTGGTTTTCAGTGTTGCACAGCAGCGTAACCTGGGTTATGACTCAGGTGAAGAGCTTCTAAGCTGCAAGCAAGTGTGGTGAGAAAACAAATACAGTAAATCCCCATTAGGTAAGAAAAGCAAAATTAAAGACAGAAGAAAGAGAGGATTCCAGAGGTAAAATTAATACAAATGTGCAAAACGCTAAGGAAAAAAGCAGGTAATTGGAAAACTGCACCTTATCAGCAGTGCTGTTCAGCCTATTGCACCAATCATAGGATGGGATCAAGGGGACCAATCTTCCCCTCTGGCTGATGACTGCTAGGCTAACCCAACTCATGACAGGACTTAGTGGAGGGTGGCTCGCATATTAATAATTTACCGGTATCTCATAAATTCCTATGATGTAATAATTAATTGGTTACCTATTATATCAGCTGAAAATTTCTACTTTGTATTCTTTAACAGTGCAAAACTGCTTTTTAAGGAATGAAAATAGGAAGGGTAAGAATAAATGAGTTGCAGTTGTGATTTCTACCTACCCATCTGTGAAGCTGCCTAATGCGAGCTTGCTTAAATATGCTGGTGTCAATAGCACTTCATGGTTTGAACAATGACATTGAAAACTCAGCTTCAGTACCACAAAAACTAGAAGCCTTGGTACATACGGTGGTAGCTTCACTTGGAAATTTATTTTCTCTTTTAAACTGCTGGAAATACATTCAATTCTTCAATTACAATATACACGGGAATTCATGGTAAGGCAAAAGGCTGTATGCTGAGAGAATCACAAGAAAAGTAACAAGTTCAAATGAGTCTTTCAACATCCACATGTTGTTGCCTCTTTCAGATACATCATAGGAGTGGGGAAAAAGTAAACTCACCAAAACCAGTCCCAGACACTTGGCTACCCACCTTACCCAATATTTTTTTTATATTCCAGAAACATAGTCCACCAAACAAAAACTTTTCCAAGTATCATCAGTATTTTTTATTTAGAAATTTGGAAGGTGCTGAGAACTGTAATGCTTGGCCCAGAAACCTTTGTCACTCATTCAAAAGAAGAGAAATCCATTTTAGAAAGCAGAAAATTGGTGGAAACCACAGATTTGTGGACCTCCTTCTACATCTGTTTGACTAGAATTGCTCCAGACAGAAACCTGCAATTTGAGTATTTTGCTCTACCCCCTTCACCAGTACTTGAGCCTCTGCTGTTAAAAGTTCTTAGCATCTACAGAAGTCAGTCTCCCTCACTTTTGGGGTGAAAGCTCCTCTGACACCCTTTCATTTCCTAAGACAAGGCACAGGGGACCACCTTATAGTCCTGATGCAAAACATGACATAAATCTTCCTCCTCTATTTCCTGTTTTTTCTCTATTCCCCTTTATCCCTAGTGCTCCTCTCATCTTAAAGTAAAACTGCAAGATAACAGAAGAACAAAGAAAACAACTTTAGCTTTTCAGTTAGTGCTTTCATTCCTCCTCCTCCTTTTCCCCTCCCTGCCCTTTGGATGTTTAAACAGTTGCATGTTCTGCTCAACTCTGTTGTCTGTTACCTCTGTCTCTCACTGCCACTGAACTTCATGCCAGGAAAAAATCAGCTCATAGACATGGAAGTCTGAAAATATACATAGACCATTTTTACCTCATTTTGGTCTACAGTACTTTGACTCTTTAGAGACACAAAACCCTCTTGCTCCAAACGTAAATCTTAGAGGATATGAACAGGTTGTTCTTCTGCCTTTCAGATAAAGTATCATTAAGTACAAAAAATTACAAGGTCTGTATTCCTCCCATCTTTTTTCTCAGGGCTCTAAGTGTTTCTCAAGATAAAGCAATAAAGTTTTATTCTTTTTGCAATTTGTTTTTGGTCTGCTGAGACAAAATATTTGCAATATTTACTGCAGATTAGCTGAAACAACATGGTCTAAATAAAGACTATTTCACAGCAGTCTATTACAAAGAGGGACTATTTAAACTATTTTAAGTGCTACACCGTTATTCTCAAGTATTCACTTTTTACAGAAACCAAGCTAACAATCTGCATAGATATCAACTTATAAAACCCTACCTAAAGGAGCACAGAGCTAATTTTGTCACAGTATCTCACCATAAAGGTCAAAATTGCCTGACACAAATTAGAAAATAACATATTTTCCACCAGTCAGACAATGAAATAGTCTTCAGAAAGCAACTGGAGCACCCCGTTGCTGCCTGTTCCGAGCTTCCCCTCCCCAAGACACTTGCCTCTGCCATGTGTTCTGAACATCTTTATTCTAAGCGCGGGCAAAACCAAATGTAACTCAAACTCTTTAGCAGTGTCTGATTGGCCAGTCACCCCGGGTCTGCCCCCAGTCCTCCCCTTTCCCCTTCTCCAAATAAAAGAGAAGATCAAGGGAGGCCCTGCCCTCTTTTGGCTCTGCTACCCTTTCTGCGAACATCTCTTGTTGTCTGTTTATTTTGAAAGCTTCTAACTGTGGGAAATTGAGCAAGCAGAGAGCTGTATTTCTCCCTCTTTGCTTCTGCTGGCGGTATTTGCTTTGCAGCTGATACAGTTACTGATTTTAGAGCTACTGAAATGCTGGATTGCCCGTGCTACCTCTCTGGGTTGCTCAAGGCTTTCTAAGGCATTGAAATACAAGTGCTAGCCGGTAAAAAGCTGAAAAGATACCTCCTCAACCCATCAAGTCATATTTCCAAAAAATCACAGTTACTCTGAATTCTTTATGTAGAAGAAGTGATTTATAGGTTGTTTTCATCTGAGTTGTCAAACATGAAAACAATATACTTGCAAAACTCTAAAAGGCTGTGGAAGACTAATGTGGTTGTTAAGGATAAAAAAGGTAGATATTAAGATGTGGAAGAAAGAAGAGATACTTCCACATCCCTTCCTCTACACAGACTCCAATACAGTCAGAACACATTTACATTTAAATGTACAGCATGTCACATATCCAGCATACTAAACCATTTTAAATCACTGTCCCAACACCATTTTTCTAATGACATAGCCTTCCCTTTGACTTAACCTGCCTTCTGATTATCTATATATGCATCCAATTTCTGAATTGCCATTGAAGTGTTTTTATATCAAGCTTCAGCTCCTTCCCTGGGTCTCAAGTGTAAAAATCCATACTCTCCATTACAAGCCTCACAGATGTTCCACAGTTCTTGCTTGCCTCCATCCATCCATCCATCCATCCATCCATCCATCCATCCATCCATCCATCCACAATCCAAGATTGGTTTATTCCTCATTGCCTAGCAAGTTTCTTGCATCAAGGCAGAAATCTGACACTGTCCTTGCAAATGAGGACACTGATCTTCATTTTCATAGCCTCTGTGTAGATGGAGACTTTATAGACCAGGATTACCTTGCACAAGCTTGTCTTCCAAACCCAGTCACCCATCACTGCCTTGCATGACTGGCACAGCTAGCTTCCTCCAAGGAAGAGAAAGCATTTCTTTGACAAAGATACTGGTGTCACTGCTAAGATGAACCCACAGTATGGCTCCCACTGAATACCCCATTCAGACATCAGCTGACATCACCAACAAGTCACAGCTTTTAGTGCTCAGCTTCTACTCCCCTGGTACCAAGTAGGCAAAATAAAATGGCTGCAAAAAATATGTTTTTCCTGGGGAGTATGAACAAAAAGCAACAAAAACAGAGAATGAAGAACCAAGAGATACTGATTGAAGAGCAAAAGAAGCAGAAAGGCCAAAATCAGATTTGTCCTGGTGTTGCTCGTGCCACTTCAAATCATAGTCCAGATTTCCTGCACACAGAGTATCTACAGTTGTTGTTATCTCTTACTCTGTTCCCCAAGATTATTCTCCAAGATAGCTAGGAGTATTTCAGAATAAAAACTGAAACTTGAACTCTCTCTCTTCACAAGCTAGCATTTATCCTCACAGACTGACAGATTGCCTAGAAATGTAGATGTACAATGTACAAAGCCAACTCATGTAAAAATTAACATGCTATGCATAACCCAAAGGGACATGTCATAACATCACCCATAACCAACAGTCAGAAGAATAATGCATTAGTTGTAATGTTTTATGGAAGAAGTGACTAGTAAGTTACTGAGGGAGCACTGTGTATGGTAATGTAAGAATATGTATTTCAGTGCAATGTTTGGTGTAGGGAAGAAAAAAGCATGGGCGCAAAGCAGCACCCTTGCATCCCTCTCACTTCAGGAAAATTCAAGTTTAAAACAATATTCTGTGTTGAATACCAAGTAGATGAGCCTCTGAACTGGAAAAACATTCTTTCTGCATATAAGATTTCAAAATAGTCATAGGAAGCAATACAGATTTTAGATGCTCATTTCACAATTTGTACTGCCAGGGCCTCGAAGGTCTTTTAGTTGTTTGTTTCTAAACTAAAAATGAATCCACTTTTTATATATAGTCAGTTTATATATATATATATATATATATATAAAACACATATATATATAATATATATAATCCACTAAATATATATAGTCAGTGAATTCTCCTCCTGACTTAAGTCAATTTCCTTTAGAGTCAGACATTATTTCCTGTAGATGTCTCTGGGAGCCAGCTGTATGCTTTAGGAAATAGCATCAGGGGTTACCTGATATCTCAAGACACAAAGCAGCCGAGTGATAAATCTCTACAAATGGAGACAGTTGCTCTACTGCAGAAGCAAAGGCCAAGTTTAACACTAAAAATCCAGTCAGCAGCCACATTATTTTCTATTCTGCAATCCCACAGCCTTGCTATCTTTCTTCCCAAACATGTAAGACCACTGAAGAACAGAACAAAAAAGTCATGTATATCATCTTTGCAACTGCAACTTAGGGATGCTACTTTCACCTTTCTGACTTTCAATTTACTCACTTGGAAAAAAGTAGGAGAAATAAACACTTACTAAACAACCAGTTCATAACAGAAATAGACATTTATGAGAGCTTCTAAAATTGTGTGATTTTCTAACTTGAAACTTAGATCAAATTTGACCTGAACTAAGCTGAGTTACAGGCAATGCCATAAACCTACTTGTTCAGAATGCCACTGCTGCTAGTATCACTACAAGTGAAAAGATTAAAAAAAGGTTTTATTTTTTCTCCCTGGAATTAGCTCATGAGTAGCTCATGTTAGACCACAGGTCTTAGATAAAACTGAAATTAGGGCCCATGAATCAGTGAAAAGCTCTTTTGCTAAATCTTGAAAAGTAGTGTTTTCTCTATTGAAAGAAAAGCCTTTGTCATCACTACATGGTAATTTACATCCAGACAGCCTAAAATGTAATTGCTCTAAACACTTCAATAAGAAACAAGTACTTCATGCAATGGCTTATTTAAGAAGAATTTACTTAAATTCCTCAGACACTATAGTGCATGAACATCAGTTTCTCACCTATGGCAGTTATTTTACTTTGTTTCATTCTAATAGATGGCTGGTTTCTCCTAGAAGAAAGGTCTTTTTTGGTGTTGCTTTTTTTTTCTTAATTCACTTTGGAACTATTTATCTCTCCTTTAATTCACATACAGATACTGGCCATTTCTTGAAATACAATTTATCTGATTTTGTTGAATTATCAGTAACTCATGTAGCCATCCCAGTAATCTGTGAAATGGGTGATCTTCATTGAATATGAGGAGAGCTAGGGGGAATGGAGATTTTTACCACCTAGGTAAACAGGAAACTAGCAATGCCATGGAATCATTTTACAGTGTAGCTTTGAGTAGATTGGTCTACTTTGGAAACAATAAATGTTCCTTTGTGAAGAGAGTACTGAAATTACCTTTTGAAAAATATTACTTCCAGAGAAAATTGGACTACAATGCTTACAGTGAAATATTTTATGAATGGGTCAAAAAAAATTCTTGACTTTAAAAATCAGTCCTAGAAGTACAGTTAAATTAAAAGGGATTCTTTGGGGAGTTATTCTGAGCATTTTTCCCCCCCCCAGTCATTCCAGCATAAACATGGCATTATGAGTGGATTAGGTGAGCTTTCTTTTGCAGTTAAATAAATAAGCATAACAATGTCCAGTTGCCTTTGGACAGAAGACAAACTCTTCTGTATCAGGTTCGTACATACACAGGAAGTGATTAGGTCCCCACCTACGCCATCTTTCACCCTAAGCTCTAGCTGGTAGACCATTCTAAAGCTTGTTTATTGCAGAAAAGGCAGTGAAGCAAATATGTGATTAACTAGATCCATAGCATGAGAGGTATCATAAGGACATACTTAAGTAACATTCTGAAAACCTAAAAAATATTGTTCATTGAAAGAAAATAAAGCATATTAAATAAAGACATTTCTAATCCATCCCTTTTTTAATAGAAACGACCAAGATTTCCAGGAAGCCAGACCTTTTCACAATGACACCAAAGCCAAAAGTCTTATATTAGTCAATAAAAGCAAGACCAGATGCAATTATGTCATTTGTAGCTGGTATGTTACACCACACTCTGGTAACCTTTGGCTGTTACCTAAATAAAACATTGCTTTGGTTCCATGAGATTCAGGCTTCAGGGAACATCCTGTGAACAGGTCCAATATGCATAAATCTAACCAACAAGTAATACCAAACTCTAAAAAGGAGTGTCAAAACGTTAAACTATGAAATTCTATACCTTACTTAATTCTATTGACACTATCGTTGCTATAGACTATGAATCAAATCTTTTGTGGCCACAATATTTACAAAACAGACAACTGAATGAAAGGCTGAGGGACACCTGGAATATAAGTTTCCTTTCGCAGTTGAAGGGAAAAATCCTTACAACAGATGTTGTGCCTTTTAATACTGGCCAGTGAAATAAAGTATAAAATATTGTATGCACCAAAATATTTTCAACATTTGTGGCATGATACTAACAAAAATACAACTTAATATTTCATAGAAGACATTTTCTAAAGATTTGAGCTACAGCTTCTTACAGGATCAGAATAATGGCTCAGGACTAGGCTGATTGCAAAAAAAAATGACTCCAACTATTTTAGAAGCCGTTTGGGATACATTCAGTATCTATAAAAGAAAGCCAAGGAGTTTCACACATCTTACATCAAGTGTGTGTTCATGTCGAACCAGAGCAAATAAACAGATGCCTCCCTTAATTTAATCCACTTTAAGAAGCATGTGGTATGGTAGGGGCTGTGTTTTTTCCCCCATAACTACTTCAGTTACAATATTTGAATAAGTAATGTATTGTTCCTGCTCTAGCATAACAATTGCCTTTAGTTTTGTGTCAGTATTTATCAAACATATCTTTTGGTGATCTAACTATATTGATGGATTCAAACCAAGTGGGTAAATTTAAAACCTGGATGATGTCCCAGTGTGGTGTTCTTTGGTATTGTCCATGTCCTTTATCAGCATTGAGGCATATACTTCTACATCTTTCTCATGTACTTTCATGTTAACTAATAATAATGATTTTCTCCTTAGGTAATCCACTGAGGTAACCTGATTTAGCAAATCATTTTTCCATCCCTTTAAACTGAACAAGAATTTGAGGAGGAAGAGAAACAAACCCTAAAACCATCATCAACATTATCATTACCAACTCCCACCTACATCTGACTTTGACCTTGCACTGAAAGAGCTTCCTGTGGGCAGATAAGGATCACCAAGACTTTTTGTGAGCTCCTTTACATGCAAGCTCTAAATCTTCCTCTATAACATCCTTAAAACCATTCTGGAATATTTCTATATTCTGTAAGCACAAATTCTGAAGTCACACAGCTATGAGGATAATATACTAAAGTATATCTTTTCCTCAGTAGGCAAGCCCCATTGACCTCATTGTTCCCTATCTCCTTTTGAATCCTTCAATCTGAGGATAGGTCTGCCAGTGCTACTGAAATCTGGAACTATTTCTGCTCAACACAAAGTTAAATGAGACCATTCCCTGGGTGAATGAAAATATGCTTCACATAATAAAGTTCTTGGGTAAACTGAAAACCCTTGTTACAAATCAATTAAGAAACACCAAACACTTGGGGCTACTGAGTGTAGGGGCATATACACGTTATTGCTAAGCCCAGATTTAAAACTCTGATAATATTAATAAAATAATTTTGTTTCTTCTGCAAAATAAGAATATATGACTAAAAACAAAGAATAGACCTGAAGGCATTATCCTATTTTAGATGTCTGATAGTCCTAAATAATTGTGTCCCTTGCAATATTATTGTGTGGCAGCAAAATGCAAAAAATAAAATCAGTGAAAGTGGGAGACACTACAGATTGCTAATGTTCACGATTAAAGGAATCCTGCTGTAATAAATGCATCCCCATATTCAATGAGTAACAAGCACAACAGAGTTAAAACTGCCCTACGTTGATTCTACCCTGAAGGTAAACCAACTACATTGCAATGCTATAAATGCCTGCCTGGAAACAATTGCTGTCTGGAAGCCAAAGCCACTGCATTCTAGGGACTAGAATTCAGTTTAGCTTGAAGAGACAAAGGCTGAATACAAATTTTACACTGCTGGAGATCAGTACTGAGTAGAGACAGCCATGTGCACTTTCGTTAATACAAAAAGAGGAGGGAGGAACTGTGAAGGCTTGTAGAAAACCTTACATCTATTATAGGATATACAACATGAAAAGAAAAAAAATCCGTAAGCCACCACATGATATTTGTCAGTTGAAAATAAAAATCCTGGACTTGTTTTGATATTTGCCCAGAAACATGATGTCTTAGGTGACCTAAAAAACCTGTGTATTCTGTATCTTTCCTATGCCAAATTGCCCCAGATTATCACTGTCTTGTCTCTTCAAAACCCAACAACGTGGGAAATGAACTTTTGTGCACTACCTGGGATTTATTGAGGGGAGGTGCACTGTGTCCCTTTAAAAAGGGAATGGACATGAGGCTCTGTCCACTTTGTGAGTCACAACCCAGAAAGCTGCATTTCGCGCTCCAAATTACTTTGGGGTGGATTTCACAATACCTTCACTGCCTGCTGGGGGAACCGACTCCACAAGTTTTTCCAGCTGCTGCCTGCAGCCACAGAGCCATGCCAGAAAAGTCGGACCCTCTGTCCACGAGTTCCAGCTGCTGCCACAGTTCCAGCTGCCTGCCATTCTTGCCAAGGAAAGCTTGGACCTGCAACTTGCTGGGAAGTCTCTTCCAGCAATATCAGCAGCATTGGAGCCTTTTGGAGTTTTTCCCTGGTTTTGTTTTGTCCCTATCCCCCACTGGTTGTTGTTTGCAGGAGGAGAGAGTCATGTAACCCGAAAGGCTCAGCTGCTGTGCTGTTTTTCCTTTCTCTCTCTCTACCACATGGTCCAGAGAAGGGGGTCTCTGCCATATTGTGTTTGTCTTCTGGTCCACGCAGTCTGCTATGGCTGCTGCCATGCTGGGAGGAGGGAGCTTCTGCGCCTTGTCGTTTTCTTTGGTCCCAGGGTGACCACAGGACTCCTTGGGATCTAATTGTGATTTTAAACAGAAATCAGACCCATGTCTAAAGGAGTTTTCTTGTGGCTCAGATAGTATATTATCATATCATATCAATGGTCCTTCTCTGCAGAACTGCTCTCCAGCAGGTCAGTACCCAGCCTGTGCTATTTGGGGTTATTCCTCCCCATGTGCAGTACCCTGCACTTGCCTTTGTTGAACTCCGTTAGGTTTCTCTCTGCCCAACTCTCCAGCCGAAATATATCAGTGCAAATTTCTGTATCTATATCAACATTCTTACTCTCAATTCAGAAGATCTTAAACTGAGCTAATCTGATATGATGATAGAAATGCTTCCAGATGGAATTGCCAACACACCTTTAAGACTGTAACTGCATCAGCAGAGTAGTACCAGTCCATTTCCAGAGGAGACAAACAATAACATCTGTTAAACAAATCTAGGTCCATGGAATTTCTCAAGAATGAGACTTTAATCTTAATCTTGTCAAACCTGCTGAGGGGCTGTGTAGGGCTTTCCTTCGCTGCTGTAGACTTCTGGGAAGACAGTCAAGTTCCTATTTTCTTAACAAGAAAAAAACCCCAGAGGATACTGTGTTTTCTACATGCACTTTACTCTTCATTTATCTTTCCAGAAGATAATCGTATCTTTGTCTTGTTTTGGAATGGGAATTAAAACAAATATCAGATGTTTATATTAGAAGAGTATCTTTAAAAAAGTTAGATTTTAAGTACTAGTGATACCCCAGCAAAATATTATTACAAAGGTAATAAGGTATGTTATAGTTATAATACATTAAGTTACAGTATTATTTAAATAAATCAAATATATTTTTCATCAGACATATGGCATGTATATTGTTGAATAAGAAACAGTTCTTCACCTGGGGAGCTATTCAGCAAATCAGAAAGTTTCGGCTTTTTTTTTATCCAGTTTTAGATAATATATGTGCATGCCTGCTGAAATGAGCTAAATCATAAATGGTTCCTCCAAGGTAGAGGGTTTTTTCTGTAAATTGCCTGTATTTTCTAAAATTCCCCATTAGTTTCCATTATTTTGGTAAACCACTTAGGACACAAGTCTGCAAATAGAAAGTCAAACATAAAATTATAAATAATGTAGTGTCTGCATTACATGCAGACTTAAACAACATTAATACCACCAATCTCTTCTTAGAATATTTAAAGCAATTTGTAGCAATAAAAATTAAAGTGAGAAAGAAATTAACCAGCTTAGCAGTGGGTTCTGTAAGAAGGAATAATATTGCAACAATAATCTCTTCAAGATAAAGTTTAAATATTAATAACAATAGCTACCCCAATGACTATGTATTTCCTCATTAGTACAGTATGAAGGTAGCTGCGAAATTCCAAAACTAGAAGCTTCACATGGGATTCGGCAGGTGAATCTTGACAGAATGTCACATTTAATGCTAATCAATAAACATTTGCTTTCAAATTTAACCATTAAGGACCACTTAAAAGCTCAAGAACTTTGAAATCAACATTACTAGAGGTCTCAATTAATGACACCAAAAAGAATTCTGCAATAAACATTGCCAATGCAGAAGAAGAAAGTCTTCAAATATTTAAATTATTTTCAGGTTCTGAAATCTCAAACAGTAGAGGAAGTAGAGATCAGAGTATTTTACTTATCTGAAAAAAAATCTGACATAATAAAAACATAATCTTCTGCCTTAAGGTCCAAAGTCAATTCATGTCACTGGCAGCTTTCCCTTATGATTTTGGGGATCTTTGGAACAGATCTGAATGAGGCTAAATCCTTCTTTTTCTAACATAATCTATGCAGACCACCACAACACAAAGCTAACTGGACACAGCGGACATTATGTGAGTGTAAATGATGAATATACAACAGTTAAAAAAAAAAAAAAAAGTTTTAACCTAAATGAAAGTTTGGAGCAATCTTCCTAGAACAGCTCTAAGCAGTTTTACTTCAGGAAAAGAAGGTACCAGCATATGCTGTAAAAATAGGAAAGAACAAAAAATAGGAAGGCAGAAAATAAAAAGAAGAGGCACATGTTTCTGTGAATGTATCTGGGTGAAAGAGGTGGGACTGCACAGTATGTATTTGTAGATTAGGTTATTAGAAGCATATGAAATATTTAGAAGCAATGAATTTAAATGCTATTTCTATATTAGGGCAAATTAAATGTTGAATTTTTGAGACAGTTTAATGAAGTTGTATCTAGTTCTTTGTCATATTCATTTTTCAGAATACTTTTTTCTCATCTCCTTGCAGTCTAGATGTTATGCTGAATGAACACTGTCCTGACCAAAGAAATTAGCTATAAAATTTAGTTATGAAACACAGGTATCAATTACCACTGTGCTCAAACCCAGCAGCTAGCTCAATTTTATCATACTGCAAAAATTCCTACAGTGCCAGGAATGGCATATGTTTATTATCCTAATGATGAACTATTAACAAGATTATTCACATCATCTAATATTTTATGTGAGGTTCCTAACTTAATCAAAATACCCACATAATCTTCCAAGATTAATTCTCTCATTATAGCAGAAATAATCCAGCTTGGGTACCCTGAACAAGCTGATTTTCACTTCCAACTTGGGAGAGCCAAGACAACACATTCAGCTGTTTTGTGTTGGGTGGAGTGACTCCCAGCCACTAGCCCAGATCTGATGTTACATTTATAAATTGAAACACCAGAGTGTGAATGAGGCATACATATCAGCAGCTAGAAGTGAAATTCACTTTGTTGAGCCAGAACAAAGCCTTTAAGAACTTGACTCTGGTTCCAAACAAGTGTTTTATTAACAAGTAACTGATCACAGCATTGTGCTTGTCTTCTGCATATCAAGCTGACTTCTTACTGTTGTGTCAATCAGTATTTTAGAGTCATTGTAAAAAAGATTTTGCATTTGTCCAAAATCAATTTCTTATTATTAAGCAGTGCCTTTTGCAGGCTTACTGGTAAGTGTAGTTAACATTCTTTTACTCTAGGGAAAGATGCTAAATTACTTTTCAATCAGAAGCTATGACTTACTCTGTATACCAATGTCAGGTGAGAGCTCAGAGGTCCTGTGCCAGAATTCTTCCTCTCATTTTGCTTGATAAATATGTCTCAATCCTTGTTGAAAATGGCTGACTGAAGAGTCCTTCTCCAATTCTAGTGAGGACTATTGTATGGCTATATTTACAGTGTTAGTGCTGCCTTGCTTATTAAAGGCTCATCCTGAAAAACTCAAGACAGTCTGCACCATACTGGGCGTCAACAGAAGCTACGAGAGACGTATCTTGGAGCAGAAGTTATAGAAATGACCCTCAAACAAGGTCCAAGGTTGGTATTGCATTTGAAAGCATGAGTAACTTCAATCAGTGAAGAAAGTTCGCAGGATTATGCAAACAGGGACATGGGATGAAATACCTGGAGCAGCTGATATATAGTCAATGTGATGTTTATGAAATCACTCTTTCATTGTTCAAAGAAAAGCATATGTGCCGAAAAAGCTTCCTGAGCTGGTTTCCAGAACAGACCATTTCACTACTTACACAAGTGAAGGCTACAGCATACAACAAAGCACACTTTTACACAGTATATGTCACTTCTCCAAAAGGGATGGAAGTACCATACAATGCATAAGATTGAATCAACTGTAAAATAGTATCTATATACAACTTTACATTTTCAGAAATCAAATTGTTTAACGAATTCTTCAATAAATATGTATTGTCTCCAAGGTGTTTAAAATTATATCAAAACTTGTCTCTTTGGGGAAGTGTCAAGAGTTCTTAAAAAGAAAACCACAACAGAAAAATAACATTTTTAAAGAAGAAGAATAGGGGACTCTACACTCTACAGCCCTAAGCCATGCTGCATCATGTTTTTTGAACTTCTTATTTTCCCCTGCTTCCATGTGCCTTTAATTTTATGTCCCTTACACGTGGTTTTGAATAATCCAAAATATCAGGCCCAGACTATGAGCAAACTTTTCCAATGCCAAGAGGGAAAGAACTATTCTCTGGTTTCAGCTGAATTCAAAACAAACAAAAGCACACACTAAAAATCTATCTTGATTTGTCAAAAAAAAAAAAAAATCAACTAAAAAAGGAGAAAAGCAAGATTACTTTGGATCCATGAATGAAGATGTCTGAGCTCTTAAAAAGATTCCTCAAGTTTACTAAGACTTGGATTCAGAGATGAGTCATGTCAGGTTTGATTTTTAAAACAAACTATCAAATATATGGTTCTATAAAATACAGCAATTTTCCCAAAGCAATTTCACCTTAGCTTTGGGGTTGTTCAGCCTGAAGAAGAGAAGGCTCAAGGGAAACCTTATAGCAACATTCCAATACCTAAAGACGGCCTAAAAGAAAGCTGGAGAGGGACTTTTCAGAAGGACATAGCAATAGGACGAGTTGGAATGGCTTTAGACAGTAAGAGGATAGGTTTGGATTACATATTAGGAAGAAATTCTTTCATGTGAGGGGGGTGGGACACAGTAACAAGCTTCTCAGAGAAGCTGTGGATGCACCATCCCTGGTAGCATTCAACGACAGGTTAGATGGGGGCTTGAGCAACCTGCTCTAGTGGAAAGTGTCCCTGACCACGGCTGGGGGCTTGAAGCTAGGTAATCCTTGAGGCACCTTCCAACCCAAATCATTCTATGATCCTGTGAAGTAAAAGTGAAGAAAAGAATGAATACATTTCTAGATGGCACACTAACAAAATTTCCAATGACTCAAGACATTTACATTTAATATCTTCCCCACTGCATAAGTCAAAAGAACAGAATTATAGAACCACATACATATGTGACACGTGACAATTTGCAAAATAAGATTTTATCTTACTTTCAGTAGATGCACTACACAAATTCAAAGGAGAGTCAACACATGCACATTGAAGAAAAAGCCTGAAACACATTGACTCATTTTAACATATTGTCTTTTTGAGAATGTTATTAGTAGTGAAGACTCAACTGCTGGTGATGATCCTGGAACACAGGATCCACATATGCTATAATATATTGGACAAGGGTGCTACTAGTTAATCAGATGGAGATTCACTAATAAATTAGTTCATGCTGTCGCTTATTGCTTATGATTAAAGTGATTATAGTTGCACTTCTTAAAGATAAATACAAATAAGCTGCATGAACATTGTATATAGTTACAAGGTCCCAGCAAAAATGTTTCTTTTATTCTTAGGTTTCTAATACCCAATAAGCTCAAGTTCAGTATTGTTCTGCAGCTATTGTAAGAGATTATCACATCTTCTGTTCAATTATCGACACTTTTATTGTTTTGTTCACTAAACCAACTTGTCCTGCACATACTTCTTTGGAGTCAGATCCCCAGAAGGCATTCCTGCATTAATGGGACTATCACAGTCTACAAACCTGCAAAAGATTCTGTCTTTCCTATATAAATTAAATCTGCTCATCCACTCTCCACCATAATAGTCATAGATATTCCTTACCAGACCTATAGTTGCCTTCCATTTAAACTGAAAAAGGGTGAAAGTGACAAATTTTAAATACCTATCCTACACGGACAGCCTTTAGAGCAAATTCTCTGCAGAGCTTTAAGAGGCTACTCAGTAAACTCTTCTGCAAGAAAAAAAAGAAAAAAAAAAATTGTTCCCTGTGATGGATTTCCTTCCCCCTCCTCTACTGTAATTCTAGTGGAAGTGAGATGTGAGTAGAGTTTACTCACACCTTTTCTTTCATTAAAATACAATGTTGCATTTCCTACAGAAGAAATGTGTCCTTGGTCTCTCTTCATTTCATGTATTTGCCATGGGCACCGCTTTTATTAAAAGTTTAAAAAAACAAAACAACCCCAAATATGCAAAATTGCATCATGTTTCCTACTGAAGCAGCCTACTGAAGTAAGCCACTCCTCACTGGAAAGATATAAGTTCAGCTAGAAATAGTTAAAGTTAGGTATTTATTAGCTGGGTGAGTTACCAATTGTGTCTCAATTTTGTGTTAAAATTTACTTCTGCAGAACTGTTAAGATCAGCCATGGTAAAAGCAAAGCCCAAGTACCTTTGGACTTTCTGGGACCATAAACATATCTGAAAACACCATGGATTTTTCTTTTATTGTCCCTTAACTTTGAAGAATGCCTTCTTTGTGATGACAGCATTATGTGCAGAATTCAGGAGAGGAAGTTGGAGTGGGGCATCTTTCAGTGCTTTTTTTCATTGCATCAGGAAACTGCTACTCACTCTTTCCTATGGACTCCATCCTTTTGCTCAACACAAGCTGATTTTTACTCACAAGCTGATTTTTAGTAGCTCATTACCTATTTCAAGAATGAAGGCAATCAGCCAATCATTCAGAGTATTTAATCTCTCCAACAAGCTGTACTATACTACCACAGACATTTCATGTACTAGTGTTTCATAAATCAAACTTCCTGGATATGAAAGCTGTCAGTAAGAACTTTATTTACATCATAACTGTGACAGAGCAGTGCTGTATTATATAACTTAAAATATATATTAAAAAATTCATAAAATATAAAGCTTCTTGGTAACCAAAGTTACCATTTTACATTTCTAATTACTTTAGAGACATTATATTACAGGCAAAGATTTCCCACCCAGTTGTCATCTTTACCTTTTTAAAGCCTATGCAATGGAAAAGTGTGCTTGCATCTTGCTGCAATTTTTGCTGGAATTTACTAATTCGCTTTAGCTTACCCATCCAATTGGGGTAATCCAACCATCGGATAAAACAAAATAATTGATAATGCTTTACGCCAGAAATTCTCTTGAATACTCTCTTCTTTTTATATCCACTGATTCCCAGTTGACTACTGTAGATGATGTTAAGTGTCACTAGTTCACTTACTGAAATTCAGTATACACTTGGGGATCTGTGGCCCTAATACTTCCAGTACTTGCTTTCAGCCCCAGTGGAAATTAACTGTTCTTTGGTTGTTTCTCAAACTTTCCCCATTGGCAAGTGTTCCTTCCTATATGTTCTTATCTGTTTCTTGTCTGTTATACTGATAAATATTCATCTCAAAACTCTGCATTAGCACTGATTTTATATTACTAATTTTAAATCTCTCTTTTGTTATTTTAAGAAATATTTGGACTTTAAAATACTGTTGCATTTAGCAAATACTTTGGACACCTTACCTAATCATTGCATCATTACTTTTTGAGATCTGCAGAGGGTAGCAACATGCAAAAAAATACAGAAGCATCCCGTTCTCTTCTTTCATCCTCTCCCCTCTGCAGTTTAGTTTGTTTCCTATAATGGGCGTAATCAGCAGAGATTCGATACTTCAGATATTCTGACTGCCCTTCCACTGCTGGTACTACAAGCATTTCCTCATTTCTTGTTCTGTGGCAATACCAAACACTACCAGAGAGAAACATAGTCGAGTTTCATTTCAGTGAGGGCCCACATTGAGCTATTCTGCTCCATGATTCTCCTTCCATATTTACACATGGCCATGATTATTAAAATCTTAGCAAAATCTCTGCAAATCCAGACGCCTGGCACAGGATCCACAATATTGGCTGTGAAATTGCATTTCTAGACTTACAAATTCTGGAGGGGGCTCTGAGCTACCTGACCTAGTTGAAGATGTCCCTGCTCATTGCAGAGCGGTTGGATTAGATGACATTTTTAGGTGTCCTCCAACCCAAAATATTTTATGGTTCTAAGAAGCTCACCTTCTGTCTTCTTCTGTGAAGGTTCCTCACGCAGCTACCTTTTCCATCAAGAAGTTGTTGTACATTCTTCCTTTAAGTTTTGCCCACATTGTCCCAGCCTTTTTTCCCATCAGCAAGAAAGAAATGGTCAACATGGACTTTTTCAATTCTACAGTCCAGTAGTTCAGCAATAAAACCATTGTCATCATGTTGATGAGATTTCAGATAAGGGAGCCAGCATGTGAAAGTAGAAGTGGAAGAAAAGATGTACAACAGTGAGTAGGAAGAAATGTAAATATTTATATTAGCACAATAATTATTTATATTTCTTGCTTCCCACCAACTCTAGCATTAAAAAAATAAAAAAGGAAAAAAAAATCTGAAACCTCCCAAGCCTTTTCATTTGAAAAAGTTGCCAAGCAAAGAGCAGACCTCATTTGGTTCCATTTTGAGAAGTTGTATTTAACCCTGCTCCCAGGTTGCCTCAGGCTTGGCCATGCTGTTTCTCAGATGGCTTCTTTGAGGCCCTTCACACCCACACATGGATTCTGAGTCACTGTCAGCACACAATTCATCCATTTGCCCCAAAACACTGAGGTCTTCCCCACCACCATCCCTGCCTCCACAAAAGAGACACCGGTGGCCTGATAGTTCTCATAGCTCTGCTCTGGAATCCAGCCATCTTGCTTGCTTGTGTGACACTTACTGGTTATCCAAGTCTTTGAGCCGCCGCATAAAAATGGCTCAGAATGGACACGTTTTTCTGGTCTTAATATTAAGGCAGGCATTTTTACATACTTGGCTGTTTAGATGGCTAGGTTTCTATCATGTCTTAGCTTTTCAAATACTGACAAACATATTCCATCAAAGCCTTCCTTGCCTTCCAGATACTAGCATTGGGCAGCTAATAGGTAAGAATAGAAGAAAGACGAGACTAACATCACGAGTGAGAATCATTCAGGTTACAACTCTGTCTAGGTGAATGGAGACACACATTCTGGAGGTGGAAAACTAGAAAAAAAAAAAAAAAGAAGAAAAAGAAATCTATTACTCTCCAAAGCTGGCACTTCTGTCTCTGAAACTATGATCTAATACCAAAAGTTGAATTAAAAGACACAGCACTCAGAAGAAAATATAAACTATTTCCATTACTATATACCCCACAAGATACATAAGCATTTACATTTGAATAACAGTGTTAATATTAGGACAACTATAGCATAATCAGTTGTGCTTCATTGCACAATTTTATTGTAGCTGCAGCAGTATTTCTTTTTGATACAACTACAGAGACTCTTAGCACTTTGAAGCAACAAAACAATTTTTCAGTTTATGTGCAAAACCATTTTTTAATTCCTTGTTGGCCATGCTATTGCAAATATTAAATCTCAAACCAGTCATGTACAGTAAAAGATCTGAGCAAGACAATTAAAAAACCCATTTTAAACATCTGTCCATAGAACAGTATTCAATAATTCAATTTTTTTAACAACTCAAGGTTAACAAGTGGGCACTGTTGCACAGACCAAACTTCCCTAGAAACACACTTCACACTAACATATATTCAATCATAAAATGCCCTGAATTGGAAGGGATGCACAAGGCTCATTGAAGTCAAACTCCTAAGGTCAATCATGCTTATGAAAGTGAATTTATTAGCAGTATCACAAATACTTTCATACTCATTTTGTCCTTCAGTAAAGCAATATGACAATTCTCAGAGATATTCTGGCTCCTGTATAGTCCACAGAGAAGGTTGGTTGGGGTTTACTTCTGTTTTTTGTTTGTTTGGGGGGGTTTTTTGGCCTTTTTTTTCTCTTTGTTTGAGTCTAGATGCACCTAAAAAAACCAGCAAACCAAAGCCAAACACAAATATAAATTTTTCCCTACCACCCTCAACATTGATCTTCCCTTCGTAACTCCTTTCCTACTGAATAAACACAAGATTAGTTTATTAAGCTAAAACTAGCCTCTGTGACTACTTTGCAGTTTTTTGTATTTCTTAAATGTTGTATTTTGAAGTTCCTTATATACAAAACCATGTGAAATTTTCAGGAATAATTTTCAAAAATTGACTTATAATGAACAAATATAAAAATAGCACAGATGTAGATTTTCAAAAGGTGCAGATACCTCCTGACTGTTTTCAGTTGCCTTAGAAAAAATGCCTTTTTGGCTAAATTTTATCTGAGAAGAATATTTTTTGTCCCCTATTATTTACCGATTGTATCAACATCAGAAGTTTTACGCTGGTGAAAATTATTATATAGGGTGCAAATAAAACCCACATGTTGTTAAAATGGACTTCTTGGAAAGAGCAAATTTTAAGAAATAGAATTGGCAAAAGTAGCATTTTGTGCTCTTTGGTGAATATACTTTCCCAAATTTAACTTGAACTTGAGGCACCATTCTGGATATACTGAATGATGGTGTACAAATAGAAACAGGACACGTGTGCTGCAGAAAGGAGGCCTTTAGTCTTTAATCTTGCATTAGTAGGAGCTGCTGTGATGCAGTTGCCACTGAGAAGTCTCAGTTCAAAAGCAGGGAAGAGGCAGGGGACTGGAAGAAAAGCACTTTGTGAATATCTCTCCTGCCAGGACCAATCATCCATCCTTTATTTTATAGAACATGTCATACGGTGATGAGAAGAGTATGTCCTGTGTCAAATCAATGAAGCAAGGACTTTGTCCTGTGCTTCAGCAACCATCATGAAAGATTAATGTGCACAGCACGGTCCCACACTTCAGTACAATTATATTCCCTGGGAGCAGAATCTTGATTGTCTCAACTCCAGGCAGCGCAGACAGGGGGCACCTCCAGGCAAGCTAGGGACAGCTGGGATGCTGTAGCTCCAAACAGAGTTCAAAACAAGGCTTACTGACTATCCCACCTTCACACAGAATTCTACAATGTCTCAACAGGTTTATTCTTTGAGAAACTGTAGTATTAGTTAGGCCTTCAAAACCGAATTAAATAGCTATTATTGTAAACATTCCTAATTTTTCTTGCTACATTTGTCTACAAAGTATTCATTAGTGGTGAATGTGTGGTACAGGTATCAATTCACAATTATGTCATCTTCAGCCACTTACTATGACAGTTGGATGTATTTTTTTTTAATAAAATTGATTTACTAGATAATTGCACATTACCTTTTCCATCAAGTATGTCACGTGCAAATTCAGAGGTTGATAGCACATAAAATTGGTATTTCATTGTTTTTGAAGGGGACAGAAGACACAGTTTTCTAGTCTGGACTTAGAATCAGTGCTTGAAAAAATAGAAAGAAACTTTGAACGCTTCTACTTACCTTCTCTGTTTCTTTATATATTAGTTTTCAAATCCAAAGAAAACTGCAGTATTTTTAATTTTGTTTCAGTGGTGAAATCTAATAAGCTATTTTCCTCCCAATGCTTCATTAACCACTGGAATTTAAAGGGCAGAAAGCTATAAAATCTTAATTTAGGTGTCAAAAATAGTCTTGGGCAGAAAAATGATGGTTCACATAGGCAACTTGGAAAGAACACTGCAAAATAAAACAGTATACTATAATCTGTTTGCATTCTACTGTCTATCAGATGTGGTTTGGGTTGTCTATATACTCACCATATCCATTTGTAATGAGCTGCCCATTACTGACAGCTAATGACTGCTGCTAGAGCAGTAAAGTGTCACTATACAAAGCCTGCTCCTAAATTATATTACTGTATATTTTCTGATGATGTTAATGTATTTATATATTAGCATGATATATAGTTTGCATATTTACAATACATATTTACAATACCATAATAATAATAATACCACACAATACAATAACAGTAATACCATACTCGAGGTTAGCATTATATACAGTTTGTAGTTTTTCTCCCGTAATCTTCACATCCAGGGTAAACCTGATCCTCATTAATATGAGCTATCTGCCTCCTTGATTTCTCCAACTGCTCTGCTACTGTCAACTTTGGATTGCTTTTCTAGCACTACAGGGAAAGATAAGATGCCAATGCTTTTATAAAACTTACTCAAAGTATTTGAGGAGTAAGAAATAAAAAGGTATACAATGTGTGTTAACAACTGATTGTTGATTCTGAAAATTTAATGAGGCAAGTGTGAGATTGCTTATTAAATCTTTCAGGGAAATTGACCAAATCTCTGGATTTTTTGGACCATGTTATTTAAAATGTTCATCTACCTTCTATGCTTGGTTGAATTATTCTGTACTTCGTTCCATTTCTTTTGTCATCTTTCCTTAAAATGCATTACCTTGACACACTGTAATCCTATGTGAAGACTAAATGCTTGCTAAAATAGCTGACTAGCAAAGATGGGACCCTTCAGGTAAGTCTCCAGTTTGTCTCTGACCTTCCAAAGAGAAACACCAACAAAACCTAGCTGAGAATAATTCTGTTTCATGACTTCAAAACCACCAAAGCCCATTACTTCAGTGAAATATGTTCATCTGTTATTGTAGCATGCCAGGGTTAATTCTGGTGAGGGCCCATTTCAGAAACAATAAGTGGAATGGAAATGTGGGTTCTTTTCATTGAATGTACATGAGATGCTGTGCATAATTGGAGAACCAAACAAAACAGCTGGGGCTGAATCCTTCCGTGTATTTACAACTTTAATTAGAGGTGATATTCCAAAAGATCTTCACTTTAATGTTCGAATTATCACTAATAAAGGAAGACAACAGTGTAATGCAAACTGTTCATTTACAGAAACTTCTAGTCAGGTTAGAGTGGAACTTGCATTAATTAGCATTTTCATCAAAAAAGAATGTTGGATCCTGTCTGTATACAAATCTGTGTTCACCATCGCTCCTTCCAGGAATAAGACTTTCACTTCTGGAGATACTCCCACAAGTGGAAACTAAACCAGCTGTTTTGCAGACAGAGATACAACACTGTTTATGCATGTAGCCATCATCAGGTCAGCATTTATATGCTATATACGTGAGTTCTACTACCCCTCCAAAGCATATGCAATTATAATTCTCTTGACTGGGACACATAAAGCAAAGATATTTTTGCTCAGTACCACAAACTCCAGATGGTTGTTATCAAAGGGCTTCTGCTTAGTTCATAAATGGTGACAAAATAATAAGGCGGCACCATGCTTTGAATATTTTTTTTGTTCTGAAAGATTCTCAGGGCACAGCTCCTCTTCTACATATAAGTAAGAACTACCTACCAAAACTCATATGAAAAAATCAACAAGAGAATATTCTAGAAATGACAGAAAGCCATCAGCACATAATCTAGGAGTTCAACTACTGCTAGCAGTTCGTCCAAGGCAAACTGATGAGTGCTCACACTACTACTCTCTTGCTCTGAGGGCACTTACACAACAGCTGCTTTGTTGTCTACCTCTGTCTCCCTCATTACTTGTGGTTGTGCCTCTGAATACACCCAAGTTTGACTGCTGCATGCCTATTGATAAGCAGATCCAGGCTCATTTAAGTCCACATTTAAGTGGACTTACATTTAAATACAACTTTAAATAAAATTTTTTTTAAAAGTCTCTTCACCTCCTAATTCCTCAATGGGGTCAAAACAGTACCAAAGACAGAGCAGAACAGATCTCCACAGCCACAGAAAGACAGAGGGGAAATTACAGACACAGGGTCACCACCTACCTTTAACTTCCTTCCTGAAAAGGCTTGAGTGCAAATCAGAGACAGAACAAGTAAAACTGTTATTTTCTGACACTCTTCTGGAACCAGTCACCTGCAAAAGAGGTTTCTAAGTTATAACTTTCAACTACCAGAACCATGTGCTTGCCTACAAACTCTGAGTAAAACAGAAGAGGGCTGAAGATTACCCAGTACTGCAGCCCTTGTGATTAGATGGGTCTGCTACAGGTGACCCATGGGTTCCAGGTCCTTTCTGTCACTTCACCTTCCTGAGTGAGCAGTTCCTCCTTTAATTTCTGTCAACCCCTTTATCAAAAGGAAACCTTTTCTATTTAGCGCTGTAGCATGGCTGCAATCTTAATCTTCCTGGAAAAACTAGCTATTCCATTCCTGCAGCAGCTACCGAATACTTATTTTTACACCTCCTGGCACTGCTTCCTGGCAGGAACTGCTGACTTTAGCAATATAATCTGAAGCCAGAAGTGGGGTCGGAAAAGAGCAGAAATCTAGTGTCTCCAGTTGTGATGCTAATTAGAAAACAGAAAGAATTGTCTTTCTTTGTAGGCCATGCCATATTTTAGACTCAAATGTAGCAAGCTGATGGATGTGAGCAGATCCCCCTGTGACTTCCCAGCACTATAGGAAAAAAAAGGAAACAACTGTGCAGAACAGTTTGAGTAATTAGGGGCCTTAATTAGAAAGTGGAACTATGCTTCTGGCATCCATAAAATTTTGCCTGGTTTCTAGTAGGAAATGTGTCTTCTAGTTTTTCCTCCAAGTAGTCTTCCAACAAAGCTTTCTGCTTTAGAATATGACTATTAAATTAAATTGCTGTGTATTTAAGACTTAAAGCTTAATTCAATGCATTATTTAAGTATGTGTTAATTCTAATCACATGGCTTGTCTCGTTTGAAAATGCATTAATGGCATATTTCACCTGGTCACAGTTAAATTCTCTTTAAGTGCTTACCTTAAACCTTCAGGTCAGGCATAAGATGAGACCCAATCCTTATGTCTTTGCATCATATTTTTGTTTCATTTTCTCTCTTTACCTCAGAAAAAAAAATACAGTAGCAGTAGCTCATTGGCTGTCAAAAAATTCCTATTCCCGTTTCTTTTTAGATCCTTTTTATTTCTATTTCCCTCTGATTATTTGCATGCCCTTTTTTAAAATTCTTTTAAAAATTATTTTTCATTCAAAACATAGCAATGAGTTATAAATACACATTTTAAAATAATTGTCTGGGTAGGTAGGGTATTTACAAACTCTTGTGACATAATAACATACCCCCTTAAGGTCAATATAAGACATTTACTAAAGGAAATGGATATGTGCTAAGCTCTTGCTGTGCATTTGCCTATGTTCTGATTCTTTAATGTCTGAAAAGCAGGACAAAATAAAACAAGCACTCTGAGACAACCTCCTGATCTACTGAAACTGATGTGTATTTGTTGTGATACTCCAGTGATAGAAATGTCCAGAGTCCTTTCATTAATTGAGATAATTGTAAAAATATCCTGTTTGCTTCTTTCTTGAATTTGAACAGTGACATCTATCATTGAAAAAAGTTTGCTGGTTGTACATAAGGAAGCTATCTGAAAATTAAGCTAGTAAATATTTTATGCTGTAGCTTCGAGTGCCTTTCAAATTCTCAGACAAGCACAAAATCAAAGTAACAACCTATCCAAATGGGAGCAAAATATGTTTTTAAGCATTGCTCATACTTTCAGAAAGAGCATTGCTCAAGGCTGTTTCTGAATCTATGTTCACACACATACACACACACCTCTACCACAGGTCATGCAAGAACTCCAACTGGATGGAGTTAAAGCAGCTTAAATTAATCTGGCTAAGAAAACTTCTGTGAATAACTAGTGGCTTTAATGATGCTTTATTTTAAGGTGAGCATTGCCGATACATCTGTGGGATAAGAAAAAAATCCCTTCATGAATACTTTCTCTTACTTTAGAAAACTATTAAATGTGAAATCTTTCACTGAATCAGAAAAACGATAAGACTCATGTAATTGCTAAAAGGATTGTCACCTAAAGCTACTTTAAAAGAGCTGGATGAAATTAAAACAGAATAAGATACGGTTTCCTATAACCTAAAGTCTCCTTTGAAAAATCTGGAGTATTTCTTTTTCAAATTGTGTTTAGGCCTAAATCCTGATTTTCTGTCTTCTATGTTGCTGAGAATAAAAGATGGAAAAAAGATAAAATAGTGACTTTAAGAACCTGCAGATAATGTTGACTCAAGAGTTTCAGTATCTGAAGTGTCCTATTTTTAGCTAATGGTGTTCATGGAAAAGAAAAAAAAGATAGAAAATAACTGTCCATAGCAACCGATGTTAATTAAACAGAGAGACTATAGTACTCTGTCAAAAGCTTTTATATTTAAAAAGAGTTTGATAATTTACTGTAGACTGGAAGTCAATATCACAACCAAGAAAATCTTTTTCTTCATCTCTACATGAAAATTGGCCTCTCAAGAAAAACTATGTTTCTCAATACTATAATTTCTCAATACAATGTAAAGTGAAGCAAAAAAACCAGATCATACTAAAACTCGGCCTGTGATATATACACATACACTTTATGTATTGCATCAGAATAGTCATTATCTTTCCTTCTATTGGAATATTTATGTTTTGAAATATGCCCAGTAAGTTTAGAAACACTTTCCCCCTAATGCATTATTGACACACCAGTACTGGTAATTAGTGGTAGGATTTGTGTTGGAAATAAGACAAATAAAAAACCTCTAATGTAGTAACAAACTGGGATGCAGAGTCTAAGAAATGAATACTTAATAGTAGTTATATTGCAGTGGGAAAGGAAGAATTTATTTTGAGGCTACAATGTTTGCTTGCAACTCTTCTCTATCTCCATCTAGCATGTTGACAAGTAAAAGCAACTTTTTGCATTTTGTCACCGCATCACCACTAAGGCTTAGTCCATAGACAGTGGACCACACAGAAGTAGCATTCTTTGCAATCTTCCAAGAGTGCAAATTACCCTGAAGCTGCTAGGAACAGCAACCAGTGTGTATTTTGCACCTTCCCAAGCCAGCAGAGATACTGAGCTGTGAAGCAGGAACCTTTACTCTGTCTTATATGAAGTGTTTCATATAAATGATAAAACTGAGGCACATGGGAAGCGAACCCTTGGTGTTCTCCTTCAAGTTCATATTAATGAAAACTAATGATTGAAGTATAGCTTGAAACTTCCACCACTTAAATGTTACTATGTCAGCTGAGCCAGAGAGTTTTTTGTTCTGCCACTAGGGGAAAGCCTGGTAAGACTTAGCTCGACTGCCTTTTGTCACAGGGCACAACAAGTGCCATTACCCTCAATTTCCCCTGAGCTAAGAATGCAGCTACTGTGGCCCAGTTGATGCATGGTAACTAACTGAAAGCAGCAGCTTGAATATGAACTTGACCTATCAGAATTTCCTTTTAATGCCCTTCTTCACAGTTATTGCTCTGGGATTATTTTAGTTTTCTGCAGGGGAGAAGAAGAGTTGTGCCATTTTCTTGTTTCTATTTTCACAGTAATAAAAATGCACAGCTATTCTGTACAGCAGCTGTGACATATGTGCCACGCTATTTTAACTAGCAGCAGAAGGACTGTTACTTTAGAGGGGAGAATATGTTCACACTGTGCACTGGATTCAGAAGAAATGCAGCACAGGACTCTTGGGTCTGCAGGCTTAGAGAGGATACGTCCCAGATTTTCTTATCCAGACAAAATAGCAGGCAGTGCTGGGGAAGTGCCATGTGCAGGGCTCTAGTGAGGGCAGCCCTCAGGCTCTGCTTTCTCCTACCTCCTTTCTCCAACCTCAGCTCCACGTGTGATTCTTCACCACAAAGAATAGGTAGGTCAGCCTGCAGAACTCGGATGCCCACTCTGTCTGCCCTGTCAGAACAGCAAAATTTATGAGCCCTGAAGGCTGTTCTGTAAAAGGTCATGGCTGTCTGATGTGGAGCCAGACCATTCTGCACACCTGTGCCTGCCGTTTGCATTGTGGTTTTTTTCTCACTAATGCATAAGACAGAGGGGATCGCTACATAGCTCGGATGGAAAGGAATTTCATGTGACATGCCAAAACAACCCAAAGGGTTGTGGCCATCCCTGGAAAAGGTGGAGGAACTTAGAAATCAAAGAAGTCTGTTATAGGGGAAAATACCACACAACTTCAGTGCATGGTCACCATCCATTATGAGGACCATTAATGTAAAAATTTTCAGTAGATCTCAGGTACTTTAGCTTTGAAAGTGCTCATCTCACCTTAAAAACCAGAGATTATATGTCATTTCCTTCAATGACACAACGATTTGTTTGCCTTCAGTATTATTCTTCAGGCACTGTTGTCTTTCCTTATCATATTCAATTTTCAATAAAAAAAGAGAAAAATAATGTTGGATGGCTGATATGGCTAGAAGTTATTATTTTCTGAAAATGAAAGGTAATTTAATTTTAAAACTCATTGTGGCATTTACCCCAAAGCTATTGAAATGTGTGGAAGGGGGGAGGGGGTAAAATTATATTTGTAGTTTTATAGTTCCATTACTATAAGTTTCAAGAAAAATAAATAAACTTTAACAGCTTTTCACTATGGAAACAGGACATTTAGTCTCTGTGGGTATCCTGCATTTTAAATTTTACTTTTTTTTTTTTTTTTTTAATGGGCCTGTGGGGGAAAATGATCAGGATGAAAAGATAAGTCTGGAACTTTAGAATCATTTTAACAGCAGTTGCCTAACTTTTGAAGCCTCCATGAAACACAGCCTATTGAGGCTCTAGCGTTGCTGGCTAAAATGAAAAGAATTACAGATAAACAACTAAGATAACTGTAACCCTGCAGAAAATGTGATGATAATGGTATTAATAGAATATAAAGAGCAAGGAGAAAAAAAAGTCTAAGTTTTATTAAAGATTTGGAGAACAATTTACACTTTTCTAAAATTTAGGATTGATGGAGGAGCTTTAGGTAAAACTTCTTTGTCCATGAAAGAAAAACACTAGGCATATCCTAAGGCTTTTGAACTAAGAGAAGGGTAAAAAGTGCTATAGCAATGGAAAAGCTTTCATGCAGTGTAACTGCAAGCCCATGATACATGAGACAGTCAATGAAGTTAGCCCTTCAGCAAGGCAAGGGCAATCCAGGGCATTATTTCCCTTCTCCTGGTAAACTTTAGACTGCTTGGCAGAAGCCACAAGCTTTGTCTGTCACAGTTTTGAAGTGAAAACCATGTTTCTTCTGCAATTCAAAGTATCTTCAAGCTGGGGCTTTGAGAAAAAAAGTCTTAAATGTTGCAAACATTAATCTGAAAAAGATAAACACAGAAACCATCAGAAGCGTGTCAAGTTTCATTAAAACTGAGCAACTCCAAATGTTCTTCTATCATAGGCAAATTGTCCAGTTGAATTTTTTTTCAAACAATATATATCTGCCTGTAAAAATTCTCAATATAGCTGCAGAAATATGTAAGTATTCTTTAATTTCTTCACTTTTGTTTTTCTTTATATACTACCAAGAATCAAAAATAATCAGAGAATCACAGAATGAGAGGACAGCTCAGATTGAAAGGGTCCTCCAGACATCATCTGGTCCAGAGATCACCTAGTTCCTTTAATGGGAAAGAGAACCTAGATGAAGTTACCTGGCACTCTGTCCAATCACATTGTGAATACCTCCAGTGGTGGGGGCTCCAAAAATCTCATACTGAGATGAAACCTCCCAGTGAATCTTGTGCCTGTTGCCACTTCTCTTCTCTGGCTCCTTGTGAAGAAAGAGCCACCATCCTCCTTGTAGCAAACCTTTAATTACAGCAATACTATGGTGAAGTCCCCCCCATGCCTTCTTTCCTCCAGAGACAAAAGGCTGTAATGCACAGGATGCACATGTTACTTTTACACATGGTGTGAACATGTTACTCAAATGCACAGTATTTAAAGATGGGGGAAAGAAAAAGAATAATTTTCTGCAGCAGTTGGCTACAGCTAGAGACTAAACAGTAAATAATAAGTACGAATTCATATCTGGGTGTTTTAGGCCATTCCTTCTCCATCTCCCCTCTCCTACCCAGCCAGGCTGACTGCACAGCACTCTACACCAGTCAACCACTGGCTGTCAGACCCCTCCTCTCCCTTTTGCAGGACAAACACATCCTGTCCTTTGCACCAGCTCTGAAATTAGTTTTTTTTTCAAGGCAGACCTTGCCAGCATCAAAAACTGTCTCAACAATTATTTTTTCTGGATAGTTTGATGGATTAGAACACTGATTCAGCTCCAAGTGTGGAGGGAGGCCCCCAGATTCATCATAAACCAGGAACCATTGAACCAGCCGCCAGGTTTGTTTGTGCTGCTATGGGACTCCCATGTAATGGTCTGCCCCAAAGTGCACTTTCTGCTACCTACTCTCAAAAAAATTATTGGTATAAGGACAGAATCCTTAACCTCTGTAATTTGTGCCATTGTGAATTCATTGCAAGTTTGTGTATTTGTTTCCTGACATTCTTATTTATTTTCCCTCTGTGTTCAAGTACAGAGGTTAATTTGGTAACACAAACTGTGCTGAAGAATCACTGCAGAACTATAACAGGGAACTGCTGGCTCTCCAAATATGTTGATGATAATAAATTTTAATTGCTTCAGAGTGCCAGACGTGTTTCAGCAGTGTTCCGGTTTGGCCAAATTTAGAAATATATACTCTGACAAGCAGTTTTCTTTAGACCATTGTTACACATCCAGTGTTTCAAATAATAATTGTAAAACTAAGGAGAATAAGCACTCGTACTGTCATTTCTGAAATAACAAATGGAGATATGTTTTTGAGAACAAATATTCTGGGAGTTTTGAATAACATTATACTGTCTTGAAGCCAACAGGAAGAGCACTAGGACTTTGTATCTGACATTTAATTTAAAAAATAACCTGTGCCTTAAAGGAAAAAGAAAGAGAAAGGCTGTGCTTAAATGCGTAAGTAATGACTCAGACACTTCCAATTTCTTTTCATTGACTCAGTATTAGTACCTGGTCAAGATACATTTTTTTTCCTCATTGTGATTATGTGTCTATAAAAGCTGAAACACAAGAAGTTTTAAAATTACATTAAGAATGCATTTGTCCTTTTCTATTCAAAATTTATTGGTATAATTGAAGTATTACTTTTAACATAAAAATGAAAGCCTCTAGCACATAACAGAGGTGCCTGGGCTAGATCAGATACTGGAGGAAAGGTTACTCACATCAATAAAGAGCTCAGGGTGAGCTGCATAGCCTTGTTCCTGGGGTTAAATACAGTGATCTTCACAGGCCTGAATAATGGAGTCCTATCTTTACACAGTCTGCCCAAAGTCAGAAAGGGCTGAGGCAGCTACTGCGGGAACTGAGATGATGCTTTACTGCTTCACACTACTTAGCTGGTCTAACAGGGATTTCACTGTCCCTTGCTCAGATCATCAAGAATGAACCTGAGCTTTCCATGTCTAGTGCAGATCCCCACTTTGAGCAGCAGTCACACTCAATGGCCATACTATGAAACTGGAATGAAAAAAACATAACAGCTTCACTCAAAGTCAATGTAATCTTGATGGCTTATATGAGTTCATCATCTCTTGATGATTCCTTTTTGTACCAATGCTGCCTCATTTTAAGTACTTCATAAATAGTGAATTGCTGCTGAGTTATTTTGTGGATTAAAAAAATCACCCTTTGTTTAGAACCTATAGTTCCACCACTAGTTAAAGACAAGATTCTTTATTTCTCCTCCTGGTCACCCCTTCCTTTAGAAAAAAAAAACAAAACAAAACAAAACAAACCACATAAACTAAACTGACACCATACAGCATTTTAATAATGGAATAAAGTTCACAAGGGAGGAAAAACAAAGCAGAATACAGATCATAGAATGAAGACTAAGTATTAATTGACAGAGTGAGAAAGATTGTTACTCCAGAAATTGTTCTGGTCTCCTTCTGGAGCCCTAGACTGCAACTTCCTTAAGGCAAAATGTTTGCCATTGCATAAGAAAATGGATTTTTCTGTTTTTCTACAGAAAGAGTTACTATCCTTTTCTAGCTTTCCTACCCATCCAAGGGCTAAACAGAGATCACATTTCTACAGGGCACTTTGTGCAAACAACTCTGTGTAGCACATTGTCTTAAAAGATGGACATTTGGGCTTCACTGGGAAACTTGTTGGTTCCATTCAGAAAAGCAACAACTAACAGACTTGCACAATAATAGTATTTTTGCTTCTGACTCCAACTGAAATCAGAGTATCCAGGGCAGAGTAATAAAAAATGTTTTTCTCTCAGTTATCTAAAATGTTTTGTTTCAAGTCTGGACTGAATTTTATGTTTAGAGTTCGGACTTGTTCAATCAGCACTGGTTCTTCTGGCTGTAATCCCTTTGATTCCTATGTGTACAGGACACACAGACAAATCCCAGAAAGGTCGCTAAGAGACAAATTGGCAAAGAGAAAGTTGTTTAGCCTCTTCTCATAAAAAGGATTTTGTTTTTCTTGTCCTTGCATCTTACAGCAATTTTTTAATACAATATTCACATGTTGTCTTCCTGTGCTATTGTCATCCAGTATTCATAAAGCTGCATATCTTCCCACTGTGTTCATTTTACAATGAAAATTGTAGTTAAAATAAATCAATACCGTATTTTAGGCAAATTCATCTCCCTGGATGAGCAAGAATGTCCCACTTAGTGTAAGAGCTAATTGACTACTAACAATGGATTAGGAATTACGAGTGAAATCAGTTTTAAAATTACATAAATTAGAAAAAGTAATATACTCCCAATGCACAAGTCTCTCACAGCTCTATTTTCCATAGCCCCTAATACAAACAAACAAAAATATATTTGACTTATCAGGCATTTAGGGACAGAAATATATTGGAAGACATCAGGTAAATTATTAAATCTACTTTTCTCCTAAACAAGGTACCAGATTTTTTTTTTTTTTTAATTCCTATGACATAAACACTGCTAGCTTCTCTTCATTTATTTTTAAATCCAGAGAAAACATCAGAAACATAGGTGATTAGGCCAGAAGGTAGAATTAGTTTTAAGAGAAAAGCATTGTAAAAATCAGTAATTAACAAATTTAAAAGAGGAACTTTACGTAACAGTTCTTTTAATAGGTTAGGAATATTTTGTGTAGTTTTATACGTAGGTGGCAAAAATGCTACAGGAAACTCATAAACCAGTTTTATGCACAGTTTACTAATGCACTCTCTTTATGCAAGTATTGGATATTGGCTTAGCACATGTGTGACGGTTCTTCAGACTTAAGCTACAGTGATGTTTTATATGAACAAACCCAAAGTTATCCAATACTTAAATTCTGTGAAAATTGGTCAGAGGAGAGAAAATTTCTATTTGCTCATGTTGTTAAAAACATCAGTTTAACATCAGTTAAAAACTGGCTAACAAGACACTAAGTAATTTTATTGTGGATTTTATTGTAATAAGTAGTATTCCAGTGTATGTAAACTTTTCTGTGTAAAACTATAGCACATAATTCTGCAGGAAAGATACTTTTTTTAAAAAAATAATCTATATATATTTCTCCATTTGTCTATTGCCATTCCAGAAAGAAATTCCTGTATTTGTGAATGTTGAAGTCAGTAGTGAAGGTCCCCCTTTTGTTCCTCCAACAATTGCTGACCTATTCGCACATGAGTGAACATGTACACAGCTTTTCTTCCATCTCCTCGGGAAAAACCACATGCCTTCAGCTTTATTTAATAATTATTTAAGACTGTTGCTAGAGGAACAAATACTGAAACTGGGAATGGCCACCCCCACAGAAAAAAAGTGTGTTTTTTTCCTCTCTTCCCTTGCTATACACTGCATACACTTGTGTATTTTTCTTTACTATGGCATACCAAATGAAAATAAATTGCTTGCCTAGCAGTGTCAGTATGATTTCTTGGTCACCAGCCACACATGGTGGAGAAGTGCATCCAAGACTGGGGAGACAAGACAGATGAGTTTTGTGTAATCTAGACATTTCTATCTCAATATGATGGGAAATATTTGCTGGGAAGATGACATCCCCCTCATGGAAAAGTCCAAAGCAGCAGCAGCAGCAGCAGCAGCAGCAGCTGAGACCTGATTAGTCATACCAATGCAAGTTTAACCCAGTGGTGAACCAGACCTTTGTGATGCAGTATCAGAAATTGGCAAACAGGTACTGGAACCCCAGTTTGAAAATATTGCTCTGTATTTAGTGGATTAGAAAAGAGCAATGTTTATTGCATGCAATTACGGAAAGTAACTGTGAAAAGGCTTAGCACTTTTTTCCTCAAATTCAAAAAGCTATGTGGTGTGTACACAGTTCCTGTGATATTTCTGTTGCAGATGGAGTAGAGCCAGCATATCAAATACTACCAGTACTAACAAAAGGTTTTCACTGATCAAATTACTCTACATATGTTGTTCTAAAACCCTGATGAAAAATAGCAAAAATAGGTCTGCACAAAACTGCAGGCACTGCCTGTTCAAGGAATTATGACAATGTTCTCTGCTTTTCTCCAGCTCCTGAATTCTGTGGTGAGAGTCCCTGGGCTGGTTGTCACTTCTAATTATGAAGGAGCGCCTTGACAAAAATATATGCTAGCCTCTACAAAATCTGTACATAGAACAATTAACCATATCTCTAGAAACCTATTGGATATCTTTGTGTCTTTTTAGGTCATTAACACACTCCTTTTTACTTTTCCTTTTTATCTTCGGAGCTAGACAGTACACTTAGCAATATAGTTATAGATCAACAGTTATACTGAAGTATTGTTTTGAAAAATCAATTAAAAAGTACTAAATGCCTTTAAACAGACATACTTTGATTGAATGGAGTGATTCAAGGAAGGTAAGTTGTTTTTTCCTTTGTGTCATAGACCATATCTGAACTTCCATTGATTTGGGATTTTTTACCTATCTAGATGTGATCAGTTCTCATAAAGAGCATTGGAAAGTACTACATTGCGGCTACCTGTTTACCCACGTTTTTCCTATCCCAGATTGTTCCCCACCCCTGTTCCCTGCCTCAGCCTTGGCCACTCCCTCCGGCTCTCCCTATTGGCTCCTGTACCCCAAACCTGCCCAGGGACCGCCCCTGGGCCCCTGACAAAACCCCCACGCATCCAGACCACGAGGTCTTTCTACCTGTGGGGATTGCTGAGATAAGACGTGATTAAAACCATCTCAACCCTCATGAGAGACCCTTCTCGCCTCCTTTGTCATCACTGGTGGTACCACTGACAGCTGACCAGAGCAAGATCGTGGGGCTGTCTGAAACGGACTCTGGGATGCGACGGGGTCGCATTGCCCTAAGCATCCCCACTGAGCTCTCAGGGAGCTACAGCCTGCTAAGCAAAATCTAGCAGCTACAACACTACATGAAGGATTTTGAAAGGGTTGTAAAAAGTGTTTGCCCTTAAAATTATGTTTCCCTTATCCTAGGCATAATCGGAAAGAGATCAGAAGCCAAAAGCATGTGGTCCTGGTCCTGCCTAGTGCAGCCATTGTCAGTGCAGTCATAGCAAATTAGCACCAAGACCCTACTGCAAGAAAGCAATTGTGAATTTCTGAGTATGTCATAACACTGTTCTTCAGTTCTGTTGCTCATAAGTTAAGTCTTCCCCAGAAAAAAAATTAGGCTATAATCTATCTCTTACCTGTGCCCACTTGAAGGTTCTGTCAGACCAGGTACTAGTTTACGAAATTATCTGCCTAAATGTTCCTCTAGCTCCCTCTTTTCCAATCCAATTCCTCCAGCCCGTGAAATATTTTTGGTCTGTTCTCCAAATTTATTTTTTTTTCCCTAGAGGTACTTTTTTCTATGGTATTTTAATCTCACCCCTAGCCTACTGCTTCTGTTTACAACCACCTTTTTTTCCCTCTTGAAGTGCATTAGGAGGGTGGAAACTCTGTTGCGCTCTTCTCTACCTCACCCACACATCCTTACCCGTTATGTAAAAGTGGAAAAATGCTGTTCCTTCACTTTTTGCAGTTTTAATGTCACTATTTGTTTAGTCAACATGGAAGCTTGAGCCCACAAGATCTGCAAAGATCTCCTCTTCACAACTCAATCCTTATTATTTCCTGACAATATACCCATGAGATATCATGCCTGGTGTCTTACCACGATACAAAACACACTCCACGCCTTTCATCTTTAAACATAACAGAGACCACCAAGGAAGAATGATTTATTTTTTAAAAGCCTCACCCTTGGAATAGATCTCTCTTGCTGACAGAACAGTTACGGATAAGAATGACTTTCTTGTTGCCTTCAGCACCCACTACAAATGGCCATATGAGGACATTTTCCTGAATTCATCTAAATATAAAAAAACCCCAAAAGTTGATGTTCAGCTGCTTATTAAGCAGACAGATTGCTCCCACCACCTGGTTGAATATGCTGATAGGAAAACAACAGTGACTAGATGTGTTATGCCAAGTGATCAGTTTCATACCAACTTTTTTTTAATATAATACAGTTTACTCATGAAGAACCTGAATGATCATGTTTTGGAAATGTGCCAAGGGCTATCTAGGGTGGTAGAGATTAAGAGAATGACCACAAAAACCTCTGATAAGCTGCTTTCTAAATTATATGCAGGCTTTACTTTTTGATTTTATAATGCAGGTGACTAACAAGTGTCTTGCATGTCCATTCCTGCTGGGGCAAGGAATAGAGCTCATCATTGAAATCCAGTTTTATTCTACAAATACAGCATTCTTCATTATATGCCCGCTTGAGGACATGTGCCTCTGCAGGGGGGTTGGGGGATGCTGAGGCTTTCCACAGACTGCAGCTTCAGCCACCATTTCCATGGGTTGGAGGTGCTAGAGCTTCATTAAAGGAGGGTGGTGGTTCAAGCAGTCATCTGGATCTGGGAGATCCCCAAAGATTCAGGCATACCCTTGTCATCACCCGACCCCCCTGAATCCACACAAAGCAATTCCTGCTGGGGGATGTGCTGGCTTATTTAGGTTCTTGCCATCAGGTGAGTTCATGTTATGTAAGCCAGAGCTGGGGATTCAGCTCTAACTTGACTCACAGATTTTTAATATTCTCAGTCAGGATGTGGAATCCTTCAGGGGTCACAGGAGCCCAAACTCAGCAAGACAGAATTAGTCACTTTTTTTGACAGTCTACATCAGGGTGAAGGACAAGCAGGGCAGCTCCACAGGGGAGGGTCTGTCAGGAGCCATGATGGTCCAGGCATGGACTGTGTCCTCACACACGGGATGCTATCCCCCAGAGCCTGAGCGGAGTGTGCTGAGCTGGGGCAGGTGATGGTCCCTACAGGAGGCAGGGATGTACCCCAGACAATGACAACAAAGGTCAGGGCTGGAGTCTGTCCCAACGTGAGCGGAAAAGAACACCGTGGACCCCAAGGGAACTGTATTAATGCCTTCAGAGCCAAGAACAAACAAATTTGGACAGTTAGGAAGTTGCCTCCAAGCTGTTTGTCCTTCATGTCAAGATCACACTGCATGCAGGCATGAGGGGGAGCAGGAGAAAGAGGCAGAAGGAATAGCTTTCTCCCTTTCCCCATCTTTCCCTCCGTTTCTCAGTTTAACAGTACCCCAGCAGCTTCTGCACCACTACCAGCGGGGAGCTTAGTCAGCTGAGGTTAGCCCAGGACTCATCAGGACACCGGCCCAGGAGATCCTCAGGGACAGCCAGCTCAGGAGTCTCACCTGACCAGGTTTCAGCAACATTTGGACAACTTACCTGATGACTTTGGAACTGTGCTCTGAGACCAGGGAGAAAAAAATTAGATGCTGCTCCACTCTGGTCTGAGGCACACGAGTCCTTTTTGGAGCTTGTCTACATCTATTTCCAGAAACAGAAATCGTGGGCAAACTAGTCAAGACATTCAGCCATCAGTAGCACATGGAAGTGATTTCAGTGTCTTTCCTTTTCCCAAATGAAAATAATAAATGTGCATTTTCATAGACTTTCACTTTTCAAAACTATTAATAGTTCATTTTCTGTGTACTAATAATGGCTATTCGTGTAGCTGAACTCACGATGGGTAAACTAATGCAAATTGAATCCATATCCTAAGAATTAGAAAGATTGCTTTTGTACACATTATTGTACAAAGCTTACATTTTGACAATTAGAGGCTAATTATTCAAGGTGGTTAAATAAGCAAAATTGGTTTTCTCTTTTCCTCAGAAAAAAATTTAAACACCTACAGTTAATTGGTTACCTCTGAACATAATTTTAGCTTTTTTCACTTATTGAAATTCACAGTCAAATAAACTCCATCTAGCAGGAAAATTAGTCATTTATAAATACATTTCACTGTTATTCTCCAGGTAACAGTGTATTTTGGTAGTGTATCATGGACCCTCGCTTCACTGTCAGGAGCCATTTTGTGGAATTTGTTCTGCCACTAATGTATACAAAACACAATATGAAAGTCTTTCTTTTTTTCAGTGTTCTTTGTTATACCATACCTAAAGAGAGAGTTATTTTTAAAGTTACACAGGAACTTGATTCTGAGGTCTACTCTTATAAAATGATTAAAGGGAATTTTAACACTGATGTATGCATCTAATCTAAACAGCTTGGAGTTTAAATTGTAAATTCAGAATACTCTTAGCAAACAATTTCTCAGTAAAATATAGGTTGAAATATATTCACATAAAATAGCTGTTGAATAATTCCAAGGAATTAAAATATTAGAGGAAGAAGTAATCATTTGCTTACAATTAATGAACAGTAGAAACCCCTGTATTTATGAATAGATTTGTTTGCTGCAAATAATCCTCCTGCATCTAATCAAAAGATACCTATCTATTTTCAGAGTATTTCAGGTGACAGCATACAAAGACAGGACACTCTATTTCCAGGACCTTTTAAGAAAAATGATAGAGGCTTTTCAATTCAAAATAATAAGGGATTACATAAATGTCCGTGTAATCACCATTCAAGTCTAATATGACAGGAAGTTGTTTTAGCTCCCTTCTTATGCGGCACGAAGGAAGTAATAAGCTCTGTTTTGTGGAAAATAAAAAGTAAATCCAGCAATCAGGATTCAGGAGTAAGCTTCTTGCTACAGTGCCCTTTAGCTGTTATAAATTGCTCAGTGTGTTTTAAATCCATGGACTTCTAAGGGAACAAAATCAAATGTTGTCATTCCTTTTTCCTGGCTGGCTTTATTTCCTTTGAGGTCTGTTAAGAGTCCTATGATCTTGATTCTCTTACATGGAGGGTTTCAAATTTATCAATAACCATCTGTTGCTGTTATTCTGTTTCATGGTCCAAATCTAGAATTTCCAATGCTAGTCCCTGTGTTTGCTGACATTTTTTTCATTTTCAGTTCTCACTGGGGCTGTCATCTTCAAAGATCAGGGAGAAAATAATGTCTTTGATGTTTTCAAAGGTTGGAAAGATATTTCTCCCCCCAGCATTATGAGTTTCATTTGAACACATGGAAAGAAATCTGAATTTTATAGGAGATTTATCTAAACCATGATCCACTTGAACCAAATAGGTCCAAAAATTTATAGTAAATATAACTTTTCCTGTTTTTTGAAATTATCAACCCCTTTGTACTGTGAACAGAGTTTACAAATAAATGGTAAACAACCTACAACCATCATAAATATAATACACCACTGAATTCTCTAGCCCACAGTGTATGAGTATCTATTATCTCCCCATCAAGGTAACTTAGGGAAAGGTGGGAACTCAGTGGGCTTCCTGCTGGGTTACTGACTGAAAGATCCTTTACAAGAACAAGACACATTACAGCCTCTGTTCACATAAGTGTCCCAAGGCTATGTTAGATTCCTCTCCAATGCATCTTTCATGTACCTCATCTTCCTTCAACCTCATTCAGATTCAGCACTGCGACACATTTTCTGTGCATAAAAATACATTTCCTTCATGTTATGATGGCATAGGTTACCAAGAGTGATTTATTATACACCTTTTGTTATGCCTCCCTTTCCAAGACCACCACGAACATCTTTTACAGACATTTCACCCAGTTTAACATGGGCAGGTACAGCTATAGCCCCTGCACAGGCTTCACACAGGCTTCTAATCACTTTTTCCCCAACACAACATATACTAATCTCTGCAAAATAGTAACTTTAGCCTAAGTTCCTATTTAACTTTTCTGCTTTCTCTGTGCTCATGTAGCTTCCAGTTTGCTCTCCTAACTATGTCTGATCAAAGTTAACCCAATCTCAGTTTATCTGGTTGAAAGAACAAATATTACTCCATAATATTAGCAGATTCTGCACTGGTCCAAAGTCCCATGATTACTTGTGCCAGATCTGTCCATTACAAGAGCTGAGCAAGCATGGCCTGAAGCAGAAGTGAACACAATGGTCTCATTTCATCAATTTAGCCAAAGAACACAGTGCAGAGGGGTACCTTTTTACAGCATTAAGATGTGTCAAGCTGAGCCTGGCCAGCAGCCAATCACCCTGAGAGTCACAGAAAAGATCCTAAATGCCTTAAAATTTGATTTGCTCTGTTTGCTCAAACTGCAGTCTTGGGGCCTTGCTTATGCCTCCAGGAAATGTTATTATCTCCTTAATGAATGACACTACAAAGTATGCACATTGTACCTTACCTCACCTTACCTTACCTTACTTCACCTTACCTCACCTTACCTCACCTTACCCCACCTTACCTCACCTCACCTTACCTTACCTTACCTTACCTTACCTTACCTTACCTTACCTTACCTTACCTTACCTCACCTTACCTCACCTCACCTTGTGACCATTAAGGCTGAGTGACTGATGCTGTCTCTGGTCTGCCAGGGTAAAACTGATAGCACCACACGATTTTTCCACAGTTAAAGGTTTTTCTTGATACCCTAACGAACAGTGAATCATGAGTTGTAGGTGAGACAGGTCCTTGAAGGCACAAAAATAGCTTGAAATGTACTTATTACAAAAGGCCAACTTTAGAACCAGTCACAGATTAAGAAATGATAAAGCACATAGTCTAGGATGGTTGTTCTGGATCTTCGTTACCTTTGAATGCTATTATCAAACGCAAATAGATGGATTTCCTTGGAGGCATATTTACATGCCTTAATTCACACTGATCTTCTCTGAACTCTTGCATCATTAGATGAGTTTGTGAGTCTCAGAGCAGACCTGATGTCTCAAGTCCTTAGTGAAAGTTCACATCATGAGACTTGAGCAAAGCCCATCCAAAGCTACATTCCCCAGCAAACTCTCTGCCTTTCATATATCTTTGGTCTAATTTGTGCACTCTTGTATCAATTTATCTGAATGCTTTCAAAGCAATTCCTTAAAGTGAGTCGACCTCCATCTTTGAAAAAAGGAAAAGGTCCATTCGGATCCTGTAATAGAGAGTTTGATGAAAGGTGTCAAAACCAGTAGAAAAATCAGAAATTATTCATATCCAAAATTACTTATGTGTTTGGCAGTGTGGATAGCTTTGAAAAATTAACTGTAGCAGAAGAAATATTAATTAAGATTTAAAGAAGCTGAAGTCCATGAAGATGCTTTGTGTCAGCTCAACAAAATTAATTACAACAGACTAAAAATCTAGCTATAAAGTAATTTCCAGCTTTCGATTAGAACTCTAATACCAACTACTGTATTGCAGAAATGTCAGTATGCGGACTTCACAGCAGTGTGTCCTGGTGGCCAAGAAGGCCAACAGCATCCTGACCTGTATCAGGAATAGTGTGGCCAGAGGGACCAGGGAAGTCATTCTTCCCCAGTACTTGGCACTGGTAAGGCCACACCTTGAGTGCTGTGTCCAGTTCTGGGCCCCTCAGTTCAGGAAGGATGTTGAGACGTTTGAACGCATCCAAAGGAGGGCGACAAGGCTGGTGAGGGGCTTGGAACACAAGCCCTATGAGGAACGAGTGAGGGAGCTGGGGTTGTTTAGCCTGGAGAAAAGGAGACTCAGAGGTGACCTTATCACTCTCTGCAACTTCCTGAAAGGTGGCTGTAGTCACATGGGGATTGGTCTCTTTCTCCAGGCAGCAACTGACAGAACAAGAGGACGCAGTTTCAAGCTGCACCAAGGGAAATTTAGGTCGGATGTTAGGAATAAGTTTTTTACTGAAAGAGTGGTGAAGTATTGGAATCATCTGCCCGGGGAGGTGGTGGAGTCACCATCCCTGGATGTTTTTAAAAAAAGATTGGATGTGGCACTCGGTGCCATGGTTTAGTTGAGGTGGTGTTAGGGCATGGGTTGGACTCGGTGATCTTGGACGTCTCTTCCAACCTGGTGATTCTGTGATTCTGTGATTCTGGCTACAGACCAGGGTCAGGATTTTCACTTCAATCTATGCTGTTGGTATTTTTGGAGTTACACCTCAGGAGCAAAACTTGGGCACTTAGTTGCAACAGAGTAGTGACAGGCACCTTCTGGTACTTGACTGCCAGCTTCTCATCCTGGCTTCTTGTTATATCTAACAGCCCACCAATTTTTGCTATTCAGATTCCCCATGAGCTTTGCTCCTGATACCTCTATGCCAATCCCAGTCCTTATCAAACTGAACTTCTGTGCCAGTCTACTTATTAGTTTCATCTTACCTGTGCTTTCCATGGCCATGTCAAACTGGTTTTCTCTCAAGCTATCCAAGCATAGCATGGCCTCTCTTAAAAAAGACAGATGATTTTTTCTTCAGTCTGTTTGTATATTGTCTAGAGCAGTCCAGAGCAAATCTAAATAGCAACTTACTTAGGAACTTCTGTCCAGCTCTTTCTGCCTTGGTTCATACCCAGTTAATTCATGGATATATGGCTGTACAGAACGGTTATGTGTCCGAGTCATGTTAGACTGGACAATTCTTAGAGAAGATGGGTTGTTTTTTTCATCTGAAAAAAATTTAACAAGCATATAACATTTTTTTTAAGATTTAATGTTTTAACAGGAGCAATAAAATTCAGAACGCTATTGCACTGGAAATTTTTATTTCCTCCTTCAAAGAGAGTTTGTAGTGAAAGCTTGTATAAGTTGTTCTTACCACAGCCCAAGTAACATATTTTTTCCTAATTCTATTCTCAGAATTATATGAGTAATTAGACAAAATTTACCAAAAATATCATCATGTGGCAGACACCCACTACGGAACCCAATTATCTCAAGTCTGGCAGTCATAAGCATGAAGAACTGAGAACTAGAACTCCTACAAGCAGGAGTGTCAGCCAAAGTGATGACTAGAAAGCACTCTCAGTTCAGTTTCCAGGAATTACTGTTGCAATCCTTTTTACACTTACCATTCACAAGTTTGTTGTGTGAATGGAGATTCAAGTCCATTCAAAAATTTATTTTAAATACCTGCCTTCTACTCTTTCAATTTTGAAAGCAACTTTCAGTTTAGTTAGTAGGGAAAGAGTATTGGATTTATTTGCAGTTCAACAACATTTAAATCAAATTATGTCAAAAGTTTGGATTCAGTAACATGATTTAGAAAAAAAACAAATAACATGCTTGGGGTGAAAGGAATAATCCCAATTCAATCTAAAAGCAATCTGATTAAGCTGAAACTGTTTAAGGATTAGTGATTGGTATATACATAGGAATATTAGGTATAGGAATTAATTTACCACATTTATATTTAAATTCTATTAGTGGATTTTTCCATCAACTAGCTGTTACTGAAAAGGCTAAATTAGAAAATAAGTACATACAATTAGCTTTCCACTTGCATATTCATTTCTTGCCCTGGATGTCTTATTATAGGTTCAAACACTCAAGAAATATTAATCTCTGGAAAACACAAAGATAGTTTAATACTTAAGCATATATCAAATGCAACACTGAAAATATAATGTTGTTTACAGTTTAATTCCCATTCCACACAGATATAAAAATATAAAAGTTATACATGCACACATGAATACAACATATACTAATATAGAAAACTGAGTTACATTAGAGCGTGGCTGAAACACTGAAGTCTAGATTCTTCTTCTGAAAGTGTGCGTATCTTGGGTCATTTTGGAGGAAAAGACTGAGAGAAAACAATTTAAACATGGAAGCTGAACTACATGCAGTGTTTTAAATCCACTGAGTTGCCAGTAGTAGTTCTTTAAATGCAGTATAAGTAGCACTGATCCAAAGTAAGATAATTTTCCACATGTGGTCCAAATACACTGCAGTATAATGCTGTACCTTCAGAATAGTGTAAGCTAGAGTTCATGAGCTGGCTAGAAACGGATATAAGGTACAAGAGGGGACAACTGCTAGCCTTGTGTCAAGGTTCAAAGACTCTGTTCCCTTTTGAAGGCAAGAAACCTGAAAATCAGTTGAGAGAAGAGTGATAGGCTGGGGAAAAAAGGTGAAGCAATATAATCCTACAAATTACAAAGCTTCTTCTTCTTTTAAAGGTCATATGGACTCTGTATTTACTTAGATCAGGCTATAAAATTTCATTTTATAAGTAATGATCCAGCCTAATGAAAGCATAAAAATGCATGGCAAAACTGAAAAAAAAAAAAAACAAACCAAACAAACCAAGCCAAGATTACTAAGAAATAAGTGCAAATCACTTTTGACAATAATACTCAATTTGAAAATAATCCTGTCTCAAGGACAGCAGGTAGATCTCAGTGTGCATATCGAGCATAGGGAGCAGGTTTTTAGGAGCAGAGGGCAGGCTGGGGGGGTCGGCAGAGGTAAAGGTCAGGACATGCCCTGTGCCACACACAGCCTTTTCCAAGCTGTGGCAATAATAAAAAGGGAGGAGAGGTTCTCAGAGTGAGTCAGAGGTGTTTTAAATGTTTTTAGGTTTGAGGTTTTTTTGTTCCCCCCAACACCCTACACAGTAATTAAATATTTATGTTAATTGGCAAGAAATTAAGTTAAATTCCCCAGATTGAATCTGTTTTGTCCATAGCAATACTTGCCAAGTGATTTCCCTGCCTTTATTGCAACCCACGAGTTTTCTCACTCTTGATCTTCCTGTTCTCTCCTCCATCCTGCCTTCATGCTTGCCTGCCAGCCAGTGCCATTCCCACACAGGATGTTATTACAAATATCAGTCCTCAGAGAGAACAAGCACCACGATGCCACCCTCTACAATAAATAACTTCAGTAACAGGGAAGATGGGCTCCACAAAGCATATTCCCTCACTATCTTTCAAAAACTTCAACCTGAATCTTCTTTTAGTTACATTTATTACTGTTATCAGTATTGCTTATTTTACCTTATACCAAGGCCACTTCCCTCTGCAACTATGAAGACTATAAGAGGTTTCAGGCTTTTTGAAATGTGATCTTTAATGATGAGGAAGCTGGAAAAAGAAAAAACCAGCAACCCTGATTTCACATATCTGTTGGGGAGGATGAAAGTTTGGTAAGAAAGTTTCACAGATATGTAGGCTTGGCAGAAAGATCTCTGAATGTAGAAACTGAGGATGAGGTAGAAATGGTAGCAAGTTTTGCTATAGAGTAAAAGATGTTTTGCTGAAACAGTGATCGCTGAGTAACTGAGAAGGCAAAGGTTGGAGATGAGTTGGAAGGAGGTTTTTATGAATAGGACAAAGGTATGTGACTACAAACAAGGACATGTTTTTCACCAAGTAAATAAGTCTCAAGAAGAGCATAAGTAAATAGAAAACATGTCTTTACCAAAAAGAGAGATATGGCAGGCAAACAAGAAATGTCGATGTAGGAAGAAAAAAAGAGGTCTGAGAATTTTCCATTGTAAGCTTAAATTGTAACTTATTTACTCTTGTGATTGGATAATAATGACTATAATATGGTGATGGTAGTAGCTATGATAGGCTATAGGCAAATGTAAAGGTATTGTGTATGGTGCTTATTGGTTGTTATGTATTAAGATACTCTGCAAAGAAAAGTATCTAATGCTTTGTAACTTGAACAGAAAGTGGCTTCAGGTATGCCTACAGCTGGAGCTGGCAGCTGTAGGGCTGGCTCTGGATACCCACTCCCTGAAATGCTGTAACTTCGCCTATGCAATAAACAGCTTTCAAGAGAGCCGCCTGAAGTCCAGACATCCTTCGTGAAACTTTCTCCTATACATATCTACTATATGTGATAACACATGGGATAAAATAAAAACAGATTCATTTCTAATCCTCTCTTAAAATGTAAATTTGTAAGTATTTAAGAATAAAATTAATTTTGAATGTAAATATTAAAAAGGACATATTTTAGGTATTTGAAAATCTATTTCTATATCACTTATTACCTTCCATGTGTAAGGCATACCTATATATTTGTTTACTAATGCATAGAGTACTCATGACATTATCTGCATTTTAATAAAATAAGAACTGGTATTTGGGAACTTTTGTCAGGGACACTTCCCTGTCTGGCCACCCAGGAGTCACTCTGGCTGTCACATCCATACCACCTGAGCTGGGACTGAGGTCCCATTTCAGCTGCACACCTTACACTCACAGCCAGACTAGGTTTCCTCACTGGCTCAGCCCCAGATTTCCCATAGCAGAGTCTCAGTCAACTCAATCCTTAAAAAAATTTAATCATTGTGGAATAACAAAATAACAGCTTGAGCTGGCTTTTAAAAAACCCTGGGCTTTTTTACCCTCACAGTCGAAGTGCGGAAATGTCTGGGACCATCAGCTGCTGCCGTGTCTCCGAGTGTCCAGTCCCCTGGCTGACTACAGGTCCCCGTGCCCTTTATCCAAAGGGCAGTTCATGGCCTCTTGCCTGGTGCTCACACCACCCAGAGCTCAGTCTGCAGCTCACACTACACCTGCATGCTGAGCTACCTGCACTGAATACAGTCCTTAACACTTTTACATCAAGCAACAGAGACCAGTGCGGAAATTTAAGAAAGCTGAGGCTGTGCCTGCTCCAGAACCAGAAGCACTATAGCTATTTCAGCACAGCTTACACCTCAGCAGGAAACTTACACTGGAGCAGAGATCCAGGCAGATGCACTGATGTAAGAACCATAACACTACCCTGCACTGCTGCATGGACTTGTGAGCTCCCGTGGTTACTTGCTGAGTTATTTCTACATAGTCACTCTCTGTTTTGCAGCATAAGCAGATCTGAGAATGCCCCTGGTGAGCAACAGGCTGGTGGAGCACCCCAACCTTTTCATCAGTACAAAGTGTAACCTTTCTGCTATCAACAGGAGATGGAAGTATTCACAGGTGCTGTACTCAGCAAAATGTAGAGCTGAACTACATAGTAAATCATCTTGAACAGAAGAATTGTCTTGTATGTTTTGGAGAGCAGTAAAGAAACCTAAAAGTCACACAACCCTATTTCTATCCAGCAGTGAATCAAATGTCTCACCTAAGCACATTTGAGTGCTGCACTGTAAGAAAATAGCTTAGACTTCATACAGGTCAAATCCAGTGTGATTAATTTACCTGCTTTTTCTTTTTCATATGGTAAACAGAGAGACATATATAGATAATATATGCCACCACAAACTGGATTATCGCCAGAAAACATTAAACAAGAATATATTTTGTGTTTTGCTTTAATAAAAATTCCCCTAGTGTCTTGCTGGAGAGATCACATTTTATACAAAACAAACAGCTATGATTAAGGAACAAATGATTTCTGCTTAATTTAGTTTTAAGGCTCATCAGTTTTTTTTCTCATTAGATGAGCTTTTTTCAGCTGAAATTTGCAAGAATAATCAACAGGCACTGTAAAAAAAGTGGTGTTTTTCTTTCTGTGGGGTTATTGCTATTTATAATTTTGCATATAAGAGAAAAGTATGACTTTAACATCAGAAAAATTAGGGAAGCTCCATCTTCCTTATTTTTTAGAAAGCTGTCTTGTCTCTGCACAGACTATGTATGGTAATATGAAATGTAGGCAAAAGTGATGAACCATGCCTGAATCCCAAAGTAAAATCTGTAAGTTTATCTTGCGTGATTTGAACTGAGAAAGGGCTTTGAGCTTAGCACTGGAACCCAGACATTAAGCAGAACTTCCCAGTATTTCAGTTCCACTTAGACTAAAGTCTTGACTTGGGCCTTGAGTTGAATAGACATCAGCTCCAGGCAGCGTCTATGATATCTTCCCAATAGTGAAGAGACTTGATTTTAACTTTTTTTTATTTGGATTCTACCCGTCCTCTTTCCCCATCCTTTCCCATTATCACAGTATCTTGCTCTAAGTTTTTTGCACCAAAGAGTAGATTGAAATCAAATCACACTACTAGAAATATTGGATCAGTTACTGTCAATGCCTAACTACTCCAACAGGTTAATTTATTTGCAGTGACTTCTAGGCTAAGAAACAAACCATTGATGCCATGAAGATTTTTGCCTTTTCTTTTATACCCCTGTTATACCTTTTTGCAGCTTCTGTATTCTTAGTGCTTTTTGCCTACATTCTTGTTTGTTCACCTTGGAGACTAAACATTTTAGAAGCTTCGTAGCTAGAGATCAGTGTGCCCCAGACCCCAAGGTCCTCTCCAGAACACATTCTGTAAACTAAGATAGAACCATCCAGGGGAAGGTTCCTTGGGGAGGGGGGGCTCACTTGAACCCCTCATTGGGGAATCTTTGATAGATATGCTAATTAGTAAAGCCTATAATGTTATACCCAATGTTGAGCGGGACACACATGGGAGGAGAGACACAGAGACACAGGGAAAGACTCGGTGGGGTACATTTCGATGCATATGACCTGGACGTGTACACCTAAGGATCCTTAAGAATAAATGCCAATGTAAAATCCCTTTTCCCCTTCTAACCGTGTATGCCTCTTGATTTTAAGACCAAGAAAAGGCATCACCATGCTAATATGAAAAAGCTGCTCTTATGATGGAAAGCAATTTTTTTTCCTGATCATATCTGGATATTTCTGGAGATCAACATTTGAGATAGAATCATGTGATATTGACTGATAAGTAACTCAGTGACCTTCAGTTACATAAAACATTTTAAATTTTAGGTATTTAGAGTGGAAGAAAACATAACACTGTAATGTTCATTTCTTATTCAGTAATGAATATAGTTGGAATCCATACTTTAGCACAGTTTAAAGCTCTGGTTAAGCAATTTTTATTTATCTATCAGTGAATATTCTAGAAATAGAATTCAAATGGTAACTATGATGCTATAAACTCTCCTGATCAATAGGAACAAAGTAAATGAAAGGATCAAATCTTGAAAGTATTACACCAACCAGTGGCAAGGAGCAAGCTACATTAGCCGGGCACAAAACAACCATACTTAAGTTATGTATTTTGGTTGCTATCCAATAAAATAATGAACCACCAGAAAGGCACATTGGGAAAAAAATGCTTCTATAAAAAGTAAACTAGCATCTAGAAAACAGGACTCATAAAAACAAGAACAAAAACACCCAACCCCAAAACAACAAAAAACCTCCTCAAACAAACAAAAACCCCCTACAAATAAATCCCCAAAACAGCCACCCTATTTTTTCCTATTTATCAATCTCACTTACTCATTACAATTCATAATAAATTACTAGAAAAATCCTTTTAAGTCTTTTTCATAGAGACTTCTAAATGCTTCAGAACAAAATCTAGCTGAATTCTTACCTCTTTTGTGATATTTCTGCTCATTTTCTTTGCATTGTCTGATCAGGAACATCAGGTCTTTATGAGAATAATTTCCAAGTAGAGGACTTCCAGTATGTTCCTGAAACACATATGGGAAACTCCTTTAGAGAATTATCTGTTATTGGAGATAGAAGAAAACCGTAACTCAAAGTAAATTCAAAGTGATCACCTGCTTTAAAGTCTCCCTGTAACAATCTACAACACTCTGCTAGTTCTCTATTCTTTGAGGAGGAAGAGTCTAATCATCAGCTCCATAAATCAGCATAGTGGCAATGGAGACAACGGGACTCTGCTGATTTATACTAAGGCAGAGTCAGGCCCAAAGCTTCTATGATGTTCTGTTTTGAATGAAGAGACAGAAAAATGTAAAGGAGCAGAAAGACACTTTACAATGTAATTTAGCATAAAGAACAGGACAACACTTTGAGGAGCGTTGTGTTTACTGTGTTAGTTTTCTTAATATTGGAAACAGTATATAAGTTTGATACTTACCTGGGAAAAAGGAATTTAAAATAACAGGCTCCCATCTAGCACGTAATTCACAAACGTCTTAGTCATAGTACATAAGATGAAGACATTTGAGTTACTTAAATCACATGCTGGTGTTACAGGACTCAGCTGAATTTCCATCCCAGCTATAGCCCCTTATCATCTGTTCTCATCACTCACCCATCATCAAAACTATGGTCAGAACTGACACTGTAATCTGCAGCAAGAGAGGTGAAAGTCTGAGATGGAGCTTTCTGTAGTATAAAGGTCTATCTATTCACCTTTAAAAATGTCAAAGCTGGCATAGTCTTAATATTTAGCTTTGCTTGAGAGTCCCTGTAGCATCAGAAAGGGTTTAAACAATTCTGAAAAAGAATGATTATTGACATCCATTCTTTGCATTTTGTCTCTTTAAAGTATCTGAACTGAAATGCATATTCCTGCATTTTCTACAGTCTGTTACCATCCAGATTATCTTGTTCTAGGCAAGATGCTCAGAAGACTCACATTTTGGACTTAGACTTCTGTTTCAGATTTTGTCACCTGAATTCCTCACGTGAAGAAATATAGGCTATCTTCTTGAGAATTCATTTTAAGGAACTATATTCTCCATTATGTTCTTATTGCATGTTTGTTAATCAAAAACACATTAAATTTGCTAATGTTAGTAGTACTATGTTAGGGAAAGAAGCTGAGAGAAAAACTAGACCCTGTGGATAGCTCTACTTTTTTTATCTGGGAAATAGCACACAGTGTTAAAAAAGAGCCAATGTTATGTCATCCCTCAACACAGACTGAAAAGCATTTAGAGTGATATATAGTGCTAATTAGGGAAAGAAGGTTACAAACAGCAGGATATATTTTCTAGATAACTTCCCAAATGTGTTAAATTGTGGCCTTTTTGCTGCACATAAAAACCCCAAAAAACAAAACCAAAACAAAACAAAACCAAACCCAAACCAAACCCCCCCACACAAAAAAAAAAAAAACCAAAAAACAAACAAACAAAAAAAAAACCCAAAAAACAAACCAGTATTTCTTTTTTTGATTGAACAGTTGTTGAGCCCATTTACATCAGAATAAATGCAGATAAATTCACTCGTGTCAGAACACTTTAAAACTAGAATCTGGTTCATTTTCCATTCTTTCACAACTCAGGATGGGAACAGCTTGTTCAGAGCTCTTGCTTGCTCTGAACTCTCACTTTGTCATCTTCTCTACATTTAGAAGATTCTTGTCTTTTTTTTTTTTTTTTCACACTGGTTCTCCCTGCTTGGAATAGTTCCTTGTTTCTGTACAAGTCTCTTTCACTTTCTGATATTCCTTTACTTTCTGGTTTTCTACCACCAGCTTCATGTATTATTTTTGCTAGTAACATTTTTCATTAGCTGCTCTCTGGTGAACTCTTATTCTTGAGGCAGAATCTTCAGACTCTACTGAAGCTGCTTTGTTGTTAACGGTCTTTTTTAAAGAAACACAGTTCAGGGACTTAATGTCCTTAGAATTTTTTACTAGATTTTGGCTGTTGCTATTTTGAAAGACTATTTATGGTCTTTTCCTGCCATCTTTTTCTGTCTCAGCTCTGTTTCAAAGTAACAGAATGGCTGAGGCTTTAGGACATTTTTTATCACAATTTTCTCTCCCATGTAATGCCAAGATGTTACTCATCAGTACATTTTTGACCAATATTTGTGGCGGTGCAGGTTGCTCCGGCCACCCTGATCACTGAGGAGAGCAGAGACAGTAAACACCTGTGGTCAGAATCCCAACTTTAAGCACCCCACTTCTAAGTGATGGTGAGACCCCATAATCCCCTCGTTCTGTCATTTGCATGTTTTCTCCCAATTGGTTAATATTCTCCCCTCCCAATTTTATGTTTGAGGCCATGTTTATGCATTTCCCTTCATTGATATGTATAAGTTCTAGAAAGTTCTTTCTTCCTCAACATCCCATTTGTTCCTTCCTTAAGTCCCTCTTATGCAGTGTCCCTATTGGTTCTTCATTGTCAACCCCACTTACCCCCATATCATTGGTTAAGATCCCTTTCCCTGCCTATTCCATGTCCTGTATAAAATCCCTGGACCCGCCAAAAAATCTGGCTCTTCGTCCCTGTCCCTTCACGGAATAAGCGTACGTGGAACCCGAATGGAGAGTTTACTTCTTCGTCTCTGCTGGTGTGTGCCTTTTCAATCTGCTTAGAGGGAAGCCCCTTAGGGTGAGGTGATCAGCTCTGACTGCCAGCCTGCTTCTGTGTGAGTTTAACTGCCGTGGGTGGTCGGGACTGTGGCTAGACCTCCAGGTGCCTTTTGGCTAGCACACAGCTCCCTGACAAATACTTTCCTGATAGTTTGATTTAATTTTATCTATTTCTTTAATTTCCCCTATTAACTTGTAGATAACAGAATGATACATATGTATTCATCTTGAGGGAAGCATCTGCATTATATAACTACAGTTTTTAGTAAAGTGTACCTATAACACTGCCGTGCAGCATATCACTGCAGTGTAGTGTAGCATAGTTTACACTCCTCTGCCTCCTTTTGATGTGTGTTTATCTATGCAAACATTCTCAAACACAAGAACTGAGCTAGTACTGCAGTGGAACTGCTTATTTCACACTGTTTAAAATGAGAACTTTTTCCTGGTTTTAGTACTAGATGGACTTATATATTTAAAATACTACCACAGTTTTTGGGGTTTTTTTCCTATACATGTATCTCTTAATTATGCTAAATTAATCACTTGAATAGTTATTATTTTAAATGATTAAATAGTAAAAACCTTATCCTTTAGTAAGCCTCAAGTTCTCCTTCATGTCTCCCCCACAACTAGACAAAGTATCAGGGGTACATTCTGCAATTTTCCTGTGATTAATTGAAATACTCAATTACTCAAGTTTGGCTGCCTATTTTGCGTGAATTAATTACTTGGTATGTTTTCTTCTCTCCTTTTATGTTATTAAATGCAGTGACAGAGCTGACTGTGTGTCAAGAGAAAGAGCATTACCACACCTGAGGTAGTCATATAGTTAGAGTGAAAAATATAATTAGATGGTGTCAGCAAGAAACATTAGGTAGGCCAAAATATCTTTCTTTTGTCTCTGTATAATTTCTTCACATTAAATAACAGCAACTGATGATTATAGGGGTAATTTTATCAAAATTGACACTTTCTCAAAATTACAATTGTAATTCCTTGGTAAGGAGTGCAATCACATGTCCTCATTTTCAAGAAATACCTACCTTTCATAGCAATGAGAACAGTTTTAGGTTTCAGTTTGTTTGAAAATGTATGTTCGCAGTACCAATCCTTCTTTCTTAGCGGCCTAAGAAGGAAGAATTTCTCTCTGTAGGTTCTGCATTGGTGTCATGGTTTAGGAATGGTGCTCCCCAATTTAGTGCTCCCACTGAAAAACTAGAAACCATGCTCTAGTTGTTCTCTCCTCCCTCTCCCTACCCATCTGTCTGCAGTGGGATGGAGAGGAGAACTGAAGGCACATAAGGTAAAGATCATGGGTTGACATAAGAACAATTTACTGGAAACAGCAATGAGATAAGAAATGAAGAGTGACAGTAACAGCAACAATACTAATAAAAGGGTGTACAAGAAAGATGAATGACATCCAAAAAAAAGATCACCACACAGGAACCCACAATATGCAACCCATGGCCACACTACCCCAGAAGAGATTCCCTTACCCTGCCCCTGGCATTGCTGTGAGGTGGTATAGAATAACCTCCCATGTGCCCCTCCTGGCTACTGCAAAATTTAACCCTGTACTGGCCAGAACCAGGACTATTAGCTTAGTAAAAAATACTTATTACTGAATGTTTTTTGGCTGTTCTGGGGTCAGAGTAAATCAAGCCTCACTGGTAGGACAAAAGAACTTGTTTCCTTCTTTTTGAATGTTTTGGGATCTGAACATGGCATGTTTATGATCCTTGTTTGGTACATTGAATGCACTTCAGATTTTCGGATAATAACTTCTAAAGAGAAGGTGTTTTGAGATAAGGAGAATTATAGTGAAAATGTGGTTACCTGATAATGTTTTCTCCTTTCTCTCTCCTGTACCTCACATCCAAGAAAAAATCCTTGAAAAAGAAAGAACAAAACTATATTCAGATATTATTTTAAATAGCTCACATTACTTAAAATTATGGATGTTTTTATTTGAAAAATACATATTTCATTAATATTCATATTAATTTTGCACACAACTAAAAACATTTTCACCCCAAATAATATGCTCTCTATTGCTTTTCTAAGGGATCCATGTCCAGGAAAGTATCTTGTACTCTCCTGCCAGATTTGATTTCTTTTTGAGTCTGGTATTTGGTCTATGGATTTTGGCATAATCTCATTTCAACTGCTCTCCAGAGCACTTATGATATTCATGTTGCTGAAGTTATTCCAGAAGGCCATGATCAAATCTGAATGCAGCTTTCTGTAAATCACTCACTTCTATGCCACAGAATGTGGATGAGATATAAAGGTTTTAAATGCACATTGTGGAATAGATCATATCCCTTTTAAGGTAGGATTCTATCTATAATCTTTATGAGAAAAATTTGCATTGAATAAGTATGAACTCTTTCTCCCTTTGACTAATACAGAATGCTTCAGCTTATGTATAATTCACATCTTATGGTTTCTTTCACTCTTTTTATGTTTTAGTCTTCAATGGAAAATTCAATAAAAACTTAATTAAAAAGAATAGATTTAGTATCATAAAGCTGAAAAAAAAAGTGCAATTTCAGAGACACTCATATTTTATAAACTTGTATTTGTGTGATTTATAATTAAGGCAAGTAGTAGAAATATTAAAACTTTTTTTTTTTCTAATGAAAGATTAAGTTACATGGAGAAAAATTACTTCATTAGCTCAAAAAGTGACAATGGTGAACATGAGGAGAAATAATATAAGATAATAGAAGAATTTTTGAAAAATTAAAAATGAAGCTATCTGGGAAAGTGGAAGAAAAGAATTATTAGTTAAAAAGAGCAATTGCATAAATTATTCCAATACTGTTCCTATAAAAGCCATCAGAGTAGTATCAGTAATATGCACATTTTATGAAGCAGGTGCTACTGAAATGATATTATAAATTGAACAGAAAGAGTCAAATCATTTGCCAAGTGATTAAAGTGTTGCAATTTATTATACTTTTAATGTAATATTTTTGTGGGATATGAATAAGTTTTACAACATGTAATATAGCAATTTCACTCCTTGCGATCAATACCAACTTAGCTCTAATAGCCTGTTCTAAGATTTATTATCATATTTTGCATCTCATACATAGATAAAGGTAGTTATGAGAAGAATAATGGAATTTACTTGTTTTAAAAAATTTTAAGAGGTTCTAGTGAGGAAGGAATGCTGGTACAAGATGCTTTACATTTCTACATAAGGTCTACCTTTAGTGTTTCCTCTCTCATTCCACTCTAGTTAAATGCAAAATTAAAAATTTATCAATGTATTAATTTATACTCTGGGGTCTGATTTGTAACATTTTGGGCCCCTAGTACCATAAATATATATAGCTATATAAATATAGAGAGGGATGTAGATGTAGATAAGAGAAGGAAAGGAAGGAAGGAAAGGAAGGAAGGAAAAGAGAGAAAGGGACAGAGAGAGAAAGAGGAGAAAGAGAATAAATGAAGAAAAGAGGGAAGGGAAGGGAAGGGAAGGGAAGGGAAGGGAAGGGAAGGGAAGGGAAGGGAAGGGAAGGGAAGGGAAGGGAAGGGAAGGGAAGGGAAGGGAAGGGAAGGGAAGGGAAGGGAAGGGAAGGGAAGGGAAGGGAAGGGAAGGGAAGGGAAGGGAAGGGAAGGGAAGGGAAGGGAAGGGAAGGGAAGGGAAGGGAAGGGAAGGGAAGGGAAGGGCCCTGCTACCTTAACTTTCATTCTAGATCCAAATTTGTTCTGGTACTCCATATTTTGATTCTGTCTTATCTCTTCTATTCACCTTAAAAAGTGTCATTGAAAACAGTATCAGTATCATTTGAAGATGTTGAATATCTCACACAATCAAGCTAAAATGTATGATTGGATTGCCACCTTCACTTCCCGGTGATTAGTATTATACTCTACAGAGAGATTTGTTGATTGATATCAGCCAATTTATCAGAAATTGAGGATGTCATCTCAAAATAATCAGTTCTAGAAAAGTAACTTTCAGAAAGAAGGCTGGTAGAGGAAGATCATACTGAAATGCTTTATTTGGCTTTTTTTGTAATATCAAGATTTAAAATCCAGATGTGTTTTTATTAAAGAGTCCAGCTGCCACACATGTCAGACTGAAGTTCGGCATTATCTGTGCACTCTTTCTGGTTTACAGAAAAAAAAGTCCGAGCAATGATGTTTATTCTTATTTCATGACAGTTCTTTCAGTAAAGGTCAAAAAGGAACTTTTCAACATGATCATCAGAATGATGCTTTACACCTCTTTTTAAATTATAGCAGTTTTCCAACTCTAATGAAAACATTTTATCTATGCAAATGTAAAAGCCACAGAATACATTTTCATTGTCAAATCTCTTCAGGTGGACTGCCTGTTCTCCAAGTCAACTAGTAAAACTGCCACTAGGGTTGGTTTTTTTTTTTTAACTTAGTTAAGAGCAAATATTTTGCAAAAATTGAGGTGTCAGAGAGTCCCAACTTCTAATAAGAGGCTAAGGTGCCATTTTGAACATATGTATGTTATCCCCTGCTACTCGAAAATGTACTCAGAAGTAAATTTGCCTTGAGACCGTGAAAGGCGTTAACAGCACTGTCACATGCGCCTGATTTAGGAGGCTAGTCTCCGCTCCCAGTGTAGACAGCGCAGACAGATAAGTCCTTCAGGCATCATTTGGAGTGCAAACCTAAGAAAGTATTCACTGCATTCAAACTTGCTATCTGTATTAGCCAACTAATTGCTTAGACTCCCTCTGAAGGTATTGAAAAGGAGTAAGCACATGGACAGCATACGTGAAACAGCCCCACATTAAGTTGCTGCTCACAATCTCTCTGCTTGTTTGGCATATTATGAAGAATGACCTACTACAATTCAGGCATAAGCTTCTGCAGATTTATCTTTCCTCATTTTCTTAACTTCTTAGTTAATTTAATTTGCTAGTTTTAATTCGTTTGTTTGGTTTTTTTTTTCTGAGCAACCTGGACCTAGATATATTTCACCTATGCATCACAATGTTGCTGTACTATCCTTTTTTTACTGGAAAGATTTCTATTTCAGAAAAGTCATTTTGTTTTTGAAAATAAATTGTGCTGTCATATTCTACTGAGGTGAAGTACACAACTGAACAACTGAACATCCCTCAATATGAACTTTGGAACTGAACATAAAAAGTTAGATTTTAGAAATAGGGGATTGAGTAGTGAATAGTACCATGCTCTTTCAGCATGCTGCCTTCCTGTGTGTGATATTTTAAGAATATTAAGACTTTCTTCCTCAAGAAAAGATAAAAAATACTAATTAGCTAAAGAATACCAGACCTGTAAATAGATTTCGTTTTTTTAAGAAAGCATCACTATTTTGGCAAATGGAACTCAAAAAATGCACTAGGCATAATATAGAGAAAATAACACTTAGCTGTTATTCATCAAAACAGAATTCAAAGTGCTTTGTGGGAAAGGGAAGTCTCAAGTGTCATTACGCATACAGAGTGCAGAAATTGAGGTTTACAGACATAAGATGACAGCTTCCAAGAAAAAGTAAATGTAAATGATGCTGCAAATGCTATCTCAAATCCCTATACAATGAACTAATGTCTACCTCTTTCCTTGATTTATATTGCCTTCTTGGTAACAAACATATGCATAAAGCATGCATATAAACCTTAGACTATGTTCCCCCTTTGCCCGTGCTTGTCTTCCCTGACTTTATTAGTGTAGCTTACAGGATAAATCACCAGAACAGCTCGAGACCTCCAAGAGGTTTTTTAGAACCCAACTCAAAGTCACAGCACCTGAAAAGAGAAAAAGCAAGGAAGAGAGAAAGAGGAGCAGGGAGACAGAGAGAGAGAAATAAATAAAAAAAAATAAGTCCAAAGATCCTGATTTTGTTGAAGTTTTCTTCCATTTCCAATTTCCACACCTTAAATCAACCTCTAGTTAAATATAACCTGATGTTCCTGTTTATCTCTATGGATATATTTAATGAAATCCTTAAATATCGTACCTATTTAGGGACTCTAAGTACCTCAGTCCCTGACAAAATAATTTGAAATCCATTAAGGAAAATGGACTTTTAAACATCATGTCAGGACAAAAACAACAATATTCTGCCAAGTCTGGATTTCTGTACTCTCCAGTAAAAAGCACAGAGAAACCTCAAGGTATTTTTTAATCTAATAATACCAGAGAAAGATTCTTTCAGTCTTGATATTGACACTGAAGAAAGGTTTAAATCTTAATGAGCATATACATAAAGTTTTCCTTGCAATACTTCTTCAAAGAAAACTAGCTGTTGAATTCTGGATTCACAGATCCAGTGAGACCAGTCATAAAAATTTCTCCCATGGGAATATGTAGAAGAAAGTTCATGTGGTATACTCCCTTTGGGAAATATTGGTTCCAGTGAGTTTTTTTCCACTAAGAAAGTGTGAAATACTAGGAAAGACACAGTGAAGGAGAAAAATTTTTGCCTCCTTAGCCGTTTTTGGTACAAATTTTTTTCCACCAGTCCAACTGCAAAACTATTAAAAATGGTTTTCTGTATTTTATGGGAAGTTTTCATCTACAGTCAAACAATTATATGTCATTTTCTTTAATGTAAGGGGGCAAAAAAAGTTAAAAAACAGAAAATGTACTATTTCCATAGGACCTATTCTGGAGGATTTATTTTATTATATTTCTGCAAATGAAAGAATGTTTTAGGAAAAAAAGCTTGCTTTCATGACACACTCTCCATCCATTTAAAGTTTGCTTAAAAAATCTTGAAATCTAGAAGAAGTTACGTAATTTGTGAAACTATCATTTTGCACAGGGATGAAATCACATAATAGAGTACATCTAGATTTTACGAGGTGATTGGTTTCTTGCAAGTTACAGCAGGATGACAGTAATGTGTGAGTTTTCCTTACCCAGTGCTGTTATATGACTCTCTGACTAAACTTTCCATTTAGAAGGATGGGCACATCAGTGTAGGAGGCTATGAGTTTTGAACATTGTCCTACCAGCATTATTCTAGTTGCTGAAAAAATGATTTTTTCTCGAAATTAATTCATCCAAGAGCCTGCTTTTAAATGCTCACAAAAGCAGCACACTCATGATCTCTGGATTTTACTGTCCAGATGGGATTTTTACAATTCTCTATTTATAGGTCTCTCTCAGAATGCTGTCAATAAATTCTAGCTCATTTGGAATCCAACTGCTTAGGTATTCACCCAGATTAAGAAGACTCATATCTTTTCAACCTAGCTGCATTGCACTGGCTTCCCATTTGACAGCATATTGATTTTTATTTCTTATTAACTGTCTATTGTTGTTTATTAGGTAATGTTCCATCATACCGTTCTTGGCTGATAAATACTTGCTCTCCTGCCTGTTCATAATGATTCACTTTAGTCAACCAGCTGCTGGCAATAGAATATTAGCATTTTATGGATTAAAATGCTAAGATTATTGATGGAAATGAAAACTCCCAGTTGTACCAGTTTCAAAAAGCAAAGAGAATAACCCATGGCTTATTTGTGATTAAGCATTAAACCAGCTTATTCTAAGAAGTATTCTAGACCATGTATTTCTTAAACATTCAGTAATTTACATAGTCCTATTCCAATAAATACAGAAAACTAGGAGAAATATCGTTCTTGTCAAGCATTTCTATTTCCTTTTAGATTTTATCTACTGAGGTTACTGGAGACCTGTATTGTCCTTTTTTTCTCCAGCACTATAATGTGCAGGAGTAGAAATCACTGTGTGACAACCCAACCCTATGAGCACAGATGTCTTTTCTGTTAATAACTACAGTTACAGTGCTATTCCTCTGGCATTCCAGTTATAATATGACCTGGTATTAACCTTGATTTAGAAAACTGTTTGGCCAGTTATTTTTGATTGGCTGTCCGATATAGTTTACAATGAAAGTACTTAGTCACTTTGCTGGAAGGTGAAAGGAAAGCACCTGGTAGAACTTGAACCGTAGCCTTACAGATGAAACAGTAACACATTATAAAACAAAATTTACTAGTGCATGGGTTCCTACAGACAACTATGCGAGAATTCTTCTCAGTGGCATTAAAGATTTGTGTGACTTTAACGCCAAGTAAAAATTTCTAGTCTCTTATTATGTATTTCGGATCTGTATGCAATGTAATTACAGGGAATCAGAATTTATCAATGAAAAAGCTGACCATGCTGCTGAAGTTGGACAGCCCCTTATCTTTCAATATTTTTTTTTTTTGATGGCTATGCTCACTGTTTAAATCTTTGCTTGGTCTTTCCAGAGGTTTATCTTGTAGTAGTTAAATACATTATTATTACTACTCTACTGTTGACTTTTGCTGGAGAATGAGAGCCTCTTCCTAGAACAAAACTAACAGAATACGTCAAGACTAGTTTTTAGAGAGAGTGATATCAGAAAAATAATTTTATAAGCCTATTTTAATATCTTTCAACATCATTCATGTAAATTTCTCAGAAAATTCAAGAAATATATTCATTAATTAACCTCCACTATGCATAGAGAATATGAAGTGACAAGTCAGGGAAAAGATCCAAACACTGTATAAAACAGCATAGTTTTTCTGAATCACTCAAGGATTCACACTAGCTAGATTACAAATATGTAGTGAATTGATTATTGGATGGTAAGAACAGAGATAGAAGATGACTTTTATTCTTCTGTTATTCCTTTACCCTATTCCACATCTATCTCACTGGTGGAGAAACAGCAAACCCTTATTTTTCTGTATTGGATTTACGCTGATTTTACACATACTCTTTTACACCCTGCAAGAGACAGAATAGGACTTGAAAAATAAGGAGAGGCACTTATAAAATCCAGACAGTTGTAGCATGCAAATGCCTGATGACATTATGTCTTAGGAAAAAGAAGCTGAAAATTTGGAAGCATAGGTTCCTGCACCCAGGGAAGAATAACCACAGGTACCAGTACCTCTGGAAAGCAGCCCTGTGGAGAAGCACCTGGGGGTCCTGGTGGACAACAAGCTGTCCATGAGCCAGCAGTGTGCCCTTATGCCAACAAGGCAAATGGGATCCTGGGTTTCATTAGGAAGAGTGTAGCTAGAAGCTTGAGGAAGGTTATCAATCCTCCCCCTCCACTCAGCCCTGCTGAGGCTGCATCTGGAGTGTTGTGTCCAGTTTTGGGGTCCCCCGTTCAAGAGAAAAGAAAGGAACTAGTGAACAGTGTCCAGCAAAGTTTTATAAAGATGATTAAGAGATTGGAACATCTCTCTTATAAGGAAAGGCTGAGAGAGTTGGGCCTGTTGAGCCTCAAGAAGAGACATCTGAGAGGGAACCTCACCAATATCTCTAAATATCTGGTGGGTGTCAAGAGAATGGAGCCAGGCTCTCCTCGGTGGTGCCCAGAAACAAGACAAGGGGCAACTGGGTACAAACTGAAACACTGAATATCAATATGAGGAAAACCTTTTTTACATTGAGAGTGGTTAAGAACTGGAACAGGCTGTCCAGAGAGGCTGTATAGTCTCTTTATCTGGAGGTATTCAAAACCTGCCTGGACACAGTCCTGTGCAATCTGTTCTGGAACCTACTTTAGCAGGGGAGTTGAACTGAATGAGTTCCAGAGTATTCCCACCTTCCAAACCCCACCATATTCTGTGAAATACAGAAATAACAACACTGAATTTAGGTGATACAAAATAGCACACTTGGACCTCAGTAGAAAGACAGATTTCTCATCAAAAGTCAGTGGTCTCTCTCTAGAGATTTAAGCACTGTCTTTGTGGAAAATACTATAAAGAACTATGTAAGAAAAAGAAAAAAAATAAACACTTCATTACAATTTCTCAGCATGTCATGCAATAAATTATATAAGATATACTGGTACCCAAGACACTTTCTAACTTCCACATAACCCAGTATGGCTTGTTACTGCTTTACTGTGGCATTCACTCATCTGCTTGCAAACTGAATCTGTGTATGTCCACACAATGAGAAACCAAGGCTTTTGGAGCATGCATGCTATCCATGACATTTTCCTGGAAAAAGGAAAGATTATTTTATACCACATAAATACTATTAACATGTTTTGTATAACAAGTTGATTGCCCTTCTACTTCAACTTTCCAAAAGAGAAATTCAAAACATTTAGAAAGCTTTACATTACCTGCAGATCTGAACTAAAATGTGGATACAAACACGGTTTTGTTCTTATGGGAAAGCCTTTTATATGGAAAGCTGGTGTGCTGGGATTAGTTTCTGTAGGAAAGTGACTTTGGTTGCAACCTTTCCAGTATTCTAAGTACAGTGCACAACAGCTTTATCAGACCCTTCTTCTTCAGGCTCATGGGTAGCTCTTGATTTCCAGTAATGTATTGACTTAGTGAATCCATTCCAGAAGTAACTTCCAGAATGGGTTTCTTCCAGGTAAATTAAAAGTAGATTATTGCATTTGAGATGTCAGGTGATACTGCTTTTGGCTTCCTGATGAATATAATCCAAAACTTTGCCTTGAAATCCTTTTTTGCCTGACAAAGACACACCTGTACAGCTAAAATATATCCATGAAATAATTCTTGAAGGCAAACATCATTGGGGAATAAATGTTGTTTAAACAAAAGTATTTAAAAATTCAAGTTAGTATTTAGAAATATTTTCCATTTTTCATCCAGTTCAAGTTACTATTTTTGACACTCCATTTGAAAAATTATTTACTGAAGAATCATTCTCTGATGCAATGAGTAGGAGCCATTAAACTGTTGTCCTTTAACAAAGGGGCCTTGGCGGGAGCTTGCCTGTGGTATTTTTCTCTCCATTTTTATGACCTGATTAGAGGGAAGTTTATTTTGGCTTTTTGATATCTGTCTATATTTCATTCCTACATTATTGTTTGGCTTTTGGTTCAAGGGCCTTATGTCCTCTGCATATGACTGTTCCTGGCAAATAGCTGCCTCGGTGTCTTAGAATTATTGCCTAAAACTTAGGAACTGCTGTAATGGATTAAACAAGTCATTCATCTAAGCAGGTCAGATCTGTTGGTCTCATATTAATATTGCTGAATGAAGTAGGTATTCAGAATTCAAACATCTCTGAATTCAAGTCTGTCATGACTGATGTTTTGCATAACAAAAGAAAATAAAGAGCTTTAAACCATTGCCCTTCAGCCTCAAGATTAACCATCTACAGTATTTCTCTCAATTTCACCCTGTAAAGCAGTGAGGCTCTGTGGAATGTGCATTCATTTTTTGAGGGTTACTTCTTTACTATTTTTTCTGGTAATGAAGTTCAAGCCACAAATGCAGACAAATCTTCAAGGTGCACCAGAGCATCCAGGGAACAGCTAGAAGAGTATACACACTTATTTGTTACATTTAACAAAAGAACAGAAGAAGGGAAAGGCAAAATTACAGGAAAGCAATCTTGGAATATTGTGTTCCCTGTAAATTGAAGAAAATAGTTTTGGTTTCTTTTTTTTAATACTTTCCTTTAATACTATCTTTATTTTTTTTAATCCAAAAGGGGTGGGATAGTGCCTATCTAAACTAAGATCTATTTGGCACCAAAACAAATAAAAAAAGCTGAAAAAAACCAAACCCAGAAACAAAGAACACCAAATATGTTGCACATTGTACTGAGACACTCTGCAGTCATGACTCTTGACTTATGGCCAAAACCTTATCATTGAAAACAGTCCAATATAACATGATACAGCATATTCAGAATATTTTTTTTTTCTGGTTGCCAAACTAACTGTTGGATACCAAAAAATATTTATCAGCAATTAACAGATGATGCTTCTAGTTACATTTGCTACAGTGTTTGATGTGCATTTTATTCTTGTATTATCAGTGGATGTTTGGACTACAGGCCTTCACACCCAGTGCACCTCCACTCTTTGATGAATATGCCATTTTTAGGAAATTATTTTGAAAGTTGTGGTGGCTTATCATCCTTTTTGGAGGAAAAAGGTTCACTGGAAGCAAAGATACTTCAAGGTTTATTACACAGTTGGGAGACAAACTGCACCCTGCCTCTCTCAGTCTCCCCATATCTCTGTTTGGCACACACCTGATCCGTTTACATTCAAAACATGACAAACAAGCCATGGATATGATTCCAACAAGGAAAAAATTATATTCTAATAAAGTGTTATCATATTCCCACTGAAGCAGCGAAGAGACTCCCACTGGCATCAATACAAATTGAGCTGGATCCCCAGAAACCTCTTTTTCCCTTATTCAGTCTCAGCAAACAATAAAGAGGGGTATGTGCAGATTAGATGCAGAAGAATAAAAAAGTTGACCATGTATTTGAAGACATAATAGATACCTGATAAAGACTTCACTTTTAAAAGTCTCTGAGCTTCAGCCTTCTTGTAAAAAAAAAAAAGGATTATTTATCCTTATATTTCTTCTCTTATGAATAGAATCTTGAAAAAGTGATGTAGATCACTGAAGTAGCCAGTTTGGTCATCTCTACCTAATATTTATATTTTTATCTGAGAGTAACTACACCACCAGCTAAGCAGGGGTAGAGCCAGTCATGTGAACAGTAGCAGACACAGTGAGACCCTCTTAGTTTGTTTAGTTTATTTAGATATCTTTCTCTGACTTGATAATAAAGAAGAAAGTACTTTTTCTGGTAAATTATGCAAACTCATACTTAAGTTCGGGGTGGACTCCTACTGTTACCATTGCATTACTACTACCACTTTGGCATAGCTGATTTTGCTTCTACTGTTTTTACAGAGGTCTTGATGTATATCCAGAGAATTAAGTTGTACTGATTTATCTACAGGAACTGTGTATGTATCAGAAAGCCTATGACATTGCTCTGATATATTTTACAGCACTTTGCAAAGGGCAAGATAATTTTGTTCATTTTTATTCTGAGTTTTCTGAAAATGTTGGGCACTGTTTTGGAGACTTTCTTCTCCAGTTACCTTCAGTGAGAGCTAAAAGGCCTTTAGGGTATTTTAGAAAAAAAAATAATAGCAGCCCATGTGAAAACGTTTTAAAGTTGTTTGCCCTTTCCCTTAGAACAAAATAAGGATAAAAGCTTTTCTATTCCTTTATGTTGGTCATTCTCCTTCTCAATTTTTTCCCTTCCCCCTCTCCACCATATTTCCATAGTTTCTCACATTTATTCCTGCAGATATTATTTTATGTAGTCCTTCCCAGCTACTTTCAGAAAATACCTGCAAAAGACTGTAGGTTCCTGTTTGTTTCCCTGTCCTAATCATTAGTTTCAGCAAAATATGGCCGGCAGCTTGGCTCTACCACACAGCTTACAACATATTTTTTTAATAAATTTGGAACAACTTCCAGCAAGCAAAAGTACAATACCTCATGACATATATTAGTCACACAGAGCCTTGTCTGTGGAACACCTTCAACAATTTGTCAAGCTATTTATCTAGGGGAGATCAACCAGCACAGGATTTCATACTGACAACAATATAATTGCCTGAACTTGAAAGTTGGGATCCACTTTTTTATTTACAAACAAATTGTATATAAAATATGGAATGAACCAAAAAACATATAATACAAAAATATCTATGGTTAGTGCAGCCATGGACTGATGGCCACATGCACTAGGACATGAAGTTTTTAGGCTTGATGGTGGTATAAGACACCAAACCACCTAAATCAGAGATTTTCTTTTTTCAAATACATTTGCTATAACAAATGCAGTATTTTACTGTTGTTCTCATCAATGTAGTCCTTTTTTGGAGGATAGTTGTTAAAGACATGCAAATCTTTAACTCGTTGTACTCAGCTCTCTTAACCACTAATTAAGAGAGGATTGTGATATATGCATAAACACTAAATATGCAAATTATCCTAAGTTTTCTTCATTATAATGGGAAATTTGTAACAGAGCAATTCAGATTCATTTACAGATATAACATCAAAAAAAATTCTTCCTTTGATGGTAGCAGCAGTACACCACTTCAGGCCTTGATTAGAGCTCATCTTATTGAATGTAGTACAGAACCCATGAAACATCTATTGCAAGGACCTGCTAGTTTATAAACTGAAGAACAGATCCTCGAGGAAGAAAAAAAATTTACTTCTGCTGAAACAGATGTGACTTGTGGATGCTACAACAATTTTCTCAAATTTCAATGAACTCCTTTTCATTAAAATGTCTATGCAGCAACAAAGTATAAACTAATTTTCTGAGAATTTATTTTAACCATTTTTCTAGTAAAATACAAGGAGGCAAGTTTTCAGTCCATTCCATGCATTTCATGTAGTAGGCTGATACTGCCTGTGAATATTTCAGTAGCAGCATCCGTAGGGTGGGGATTCCTTGATGGTATCTTCTCCAGACTGACAGATGCTTATTATTTCAATCCCATCACATCAGTTATTAACATTTCAGAAGAACTCTGATTTAGTTATGTGATAGGTTGAAGGAAAAATAGAAGTATTATCCCTCTACAGTGTCACACATCAGTAGTTTTCAAGGGAAGCAATCTACTATTGATCTAAGAAAAGGCAAGTCTTCTTTGTGAGGAACATTTTATTTTCCCACAAATAGCAGAGGTAGATAGAACTCCTCCATCTATCTATCCTATACCTTATTAGTCATTAGCTTCTGTGTTATTAGATTGTGTAAGAGGAGTTTCAGTTATTTTTAGTGAACTTTGAATGACAATGCTTGTACTTAGGATTTTTTGTTTGTTTTATTGATGTATTTGAAACAGACTAGGATACAGCATAACATCCATGTATGTGCCTCATACTTTGCAGAATATGTGAATGCTCATTTTTTTCCATACTGGCATTCTGCTATGTCAAATAAGATCCCTATTCAGCTTTAAAGAAATAACAGTGTTGTAAAAATCAGTTTGGAGAACTGCTCTGTTAAATAATTAGTCCTATTATATTTATGTACATTTAGCAGTGAGTGTTTTACACTCACATACCTATACAAATGCATAAGTCAAATTTTGCTAAAAAATTCTCACTGAAATTTGAAAGGCGGAACAGGGTCAATATTTTTGGTTTTCCTCACCACTTTACTAGATGTAGTAATTTAACTTCTGTGGATGAAGTGAAAAAAAAATAATAGATATGGAGTCATGTCTACAAAAAGAAAAGAAGAAAGCAAAAACTGATCCTTATAATAAAATATCATCTCACATGAAACATATCAGAATCAGCAGGAATTTTATTTTCTGTCTTTGTCCGTATCAACAATATTCACTATGAACAGTGAGCGATGCTCTGCACTTCTGCAAAATCATTCAGCATTTTCTGCAGAAATTTAGAAGGAATAAAAAAGAAATTCCAAATTGCAAAGAAGAACAGTGTTGAGCTAAAAAAGTTCTGGGGTATAAAATGTGGAATTTTTCTGATTTAAAAAAGATTCCAAAATCTTTTGATGTCTGGCTAGTACACGTATGATATCTTATCTTTTCAGAGGCCTGTCCTCTCAACTTACCCATCACAACAATGCAGCTCATACTGGCTTTTCACAAAAGCCTCCAAATATGATTGTTCCATGGACTACACCAACAGCAAATGAGCAGAATGAAACTGGAAATTTAGCCATCAAAATTAATTATTCATAAATCAGACCTAAATAAAAGACAGAATACAGAGGCTGTTCCTTTTCAATACGCTTAGAAATAAATTATAAATTTGTTTATTTATAAGTCAGTAACATTGCCAAGTTCATAGTAAGGAACAGTGAAAAGAGTGACAATCCCAAATTAAAGATATTTAGATCAACTAAAATAAGCCAAATACGGAAAAAAATTTCCTTAAATATGTAACAAGGTCAGTGCCCCATTTAGTCACCTCTAAATCCCCAGGTGAATGTATAGGAAGGAGAAGCACCTCTGGGACCCAGACCACTGGAGTAGGTTGGCCCTGTCCATACTGCCTGGTCTTTTCCTGACTCTGTGTGGTACTTCCGTGGTGCTGAAACTGAATTATTACTTGAGGAGTGCCATAATAAAAAGAGGACTTTTTTTTACCCCTTCAGGGTATTACTCACAGTCTGATGTTCATTCTTCATTTCATGTGCCTGGCACAGGCACTGTGTGTAGACATGTGAGGACATGGAAGTCTTGGCAGAGGGGAGAGGGGCAAATGGGGACCCCCTTGGATGGGGCCAAATAAGGTGCAATCCTATGCCCATCTGTCCTGTGGGGATGAATACGGATTACAGTGGAAGTTACCTTTTTTTTTTTTTTGAACAAATGAAACTCTAGAGTAATTGTCTAATATAGATGACAGGGACAAGAAAATAAGTAGTAGATTTTAAAATAAATTTTTCAATGGTATATAAAAAATAATTATACATATATATAAGAACTGCTTGCATGCAGTGAAAATAAATTTTAGTATGTGGCCTAGATGGTCCCTTCCAGCTCTGCCTTTATCTGCTTCTGACAGTTTTTTTCTTCTTCCCTGGTATCATCTCCTTTCATTGTTCATCTGTGCCCTGAGCCTGGCTTTCAAAGGGCTTTATTTACTGAGGTGAGTTCAACTAAAAATTTGAATGACATTTCAAAGGGATTCAAAGCAGTTGCTCTTGAATGGCTTCAGGTGAATAGTTTCACCTAGTCAATAGTTTCAATAACAGGGTTTTTTTCTTTTCTGTAATCTTTTTATTTCTTCCCTCCCTTTCTGACTGACTTTCACTCACTACAGAAGTATAAAGAGACAACTGGTCTGAAAGGAGCACAGTGGGGAAAAGGGAAGGGTGAGGAGACAGGAAAAAGCAGGAATTCATACAAAGTGGAAAAGAAATCATTACAATAAAATGTGGCAACAAGGTCCTTGTAGATTCCATCTCCCCAGAAAACAAAAAATTTCAATAAATAAACTTTTGTATTACTTGAAGCATGTTTAGCCTTGGAGTAAAATGAATAATTTTCACGTGGTTAGAGTTTGCCTCAGAAAGTTTCTCCTTACATTTTCCCAGCTTTGTAACTGGATCTAAAACAGTATGAGGTCACAGTAAATGATCAAATGTAGCCAGAGTAATTTTGAAGAGCATAAATCAATGCGTGGGTCTCGTCTATGAAGAAGATGATGATATGACATGGTACTCACTGACATTTCAAATTTGTAATGTATGGATTTATTAGTTGCTTACACACGTGATGAATCAGCATTAGCAGACACAATGGGTTTCTTCCATCTGTTCCTATGCATCATTGAGCCATTTATGATTAGCATTTGTGTTCAGGTTATAGCTGGATAAATAAGAGATATCAATGTCCTTCACAGAATTACCAAAGTAGTTTGGAATTGAGTTGTCCGTTTCCGTTTGAAAGTATGTCTTAATCCTTCTGTTGTAGTTAATATTTCAGAGTCAACTACTTATTTACAAAAGACCTTTCAAAGCTTCAAGTTTCCTAACCATTCTTTCACAAAACATTCAGGCCACTGATTTTAAGTCTGTGTATCTTCTGAGGAGAGGAGCTACTAAAACATCTAACAGGGGCAATACAGGAACTTTTTAACAGGTCCAGAAAATCCACAGAGAATGTTTATGGTTATAAAATGTGGTTGGTTTTAGTTTGTTGGGTTTTTTTTCCCCCTAAATCACAAGGTTGCAAACTACTGAACAGCAGTACATATAGAAATGTTCCTATTGTGTTGCTGTTCAATCAGGAAGAATAGCAAAGGCATAATGGTAAGGACCTAGTATTACTGCCTCTCAACAACTAATAACAGGGTTTATACATGAAAAGCAGTCTGCGCCATTTCATTTAAAAACTTAAAATACTTCAATATATTCTTACCATAGACTATTGACATACAACCCCTTTCTGGAAGGCCTTAGCTGTAGATAATGAGGAAAAAAACCTGACTTTTTCAAATAAAACTACTAAACCTGCCAAACTGTAGCATCCAAAGTTTTCCTCCTTCAGTCAAAGCCCTTTTGAAGAGTCCAACCAATCCCCACACAAAAAACTGTTACAGCCATTTTTGACAGGCCTGATCATATTTTGTATTTTATACTCTGGGCTCATTTCAGAGTAGACCAAATGCAGTCTTCAGGAACTAAAGCTGGCTGCTGTAAAAGTCTTCCTGCATGGGATTAGCACATGACACTTCATAAGGTCAAGATGGTGAACTGAGTGGCAGGTGGGAAGCACGGAGGATTAGGGGTTAACAGGCCTATGATATGAAGAATTATGGTTGCAGCACCATAACATGGATACAGAGTAAGAGCACATGACATACACTACACTAGCTACTGCTACAGTTCACGGGACTCTTCTAAATATCAAAATCTAGGAGCAGTACCCTGGCCTGTGACACTAATCATTACATTTTTCTACAGAGCTCTTAGTAAACATCACTGATGAAGGACCCTGCATACAAAAAATACTGTGTTCACTGCAGTATTTGAAGCTGTTTGTTTCCACCAGCTTGTACTCAAATGTCTGGATTAGCAGAGGAGGGTTCAGTAAGAAAATGTGTTTTTTAACTTTGGAATGAACTTGCAGTTTAATGAACAAAATTAATAGAATATTTGTTTTACCCATGGCAGACAAAGTCATTTTTTAAGTGAAATTTGCACACCAAGCATTTCTAAATGTGCAGCACTTGACCTAACGCAGTGTTATTTAGGGAAGTCACTGTTCCTTTTCATCTTGGGAAAGATACAATATAAGTTAAAAATGCTTTGTTAAACAGCTTTTTTTCCTAAAGATTTCTCCTGTTCATCAAGTACGGCATTGTTTGACATCTTCTATATATTCATTATTTTCTCATTGTTTTTCTTAACAGATTTTAAATGTTGTTTCAGGACTGTTGTTTTACTGACAGAAATTCTTGAAACAGAATTGTTTTTCAATGCACTGCTAAAAGATGTTCATTCATGGTGAACAACAGCTCAGGTAGCTTCCCCTCTGGACTGATTGACAGTAATGCTGAAGAAAGGATTTGCTTTCAAGCTTATGTTTCACAGTCAAAAAAGCTTGCCAGATCCAATAAATCTGGATTTACGTCTAACTGCTTCTCACACCTTTGCTTTCTGTGCTAGACAAGAAATTTAGGAAAGCAAACTTGAGTTAAAAGCTCCATCAAGCTAGTCCACAGACTGTTATTTTAAAAGATGCCTCCTTGTTAGACTTCAGATTTAAAATAATTTGCCCACCATCAACAATGATCCTTTGTTCTGCTTTCTAAGGTTGTGTCTCTCCACTCCACATGACCTGCTTTTTTATGTGTGACTTGTGAACAAATGGCATGAATCAAAAATGCCATACTAGTGAGGGAGAGGAGGACCCAATGACACTTTTACCTTTCTCAGAATAAAACTCTCTTTTGTATAGCTGTAGTGGTGAGTTAAAAGTCCAGGTCTTTCCGTTCCACTCAGCTGTCAATATGTGAACCAAGAAAAGGAAATTTAGAGACTAGTTCAATGCCCGTTGCATTATTGACAATGTAACCATTGTCTTCAATGTGCTTTGGAGGAGACCTGGAAGTGCTGGTTCAGGTGTTCAACAATCCATCATAGTTTAAGGTGGAGCATTCACCTTGGCTGAAGATGTGATTCAGTTCCTTGGGTTCCTGTTAAATTCCCCTATACTCTAACTGGGGAAAGCCACCATGGGAAATATTTTCTCGTATTTTCCAGTGAAACCCTTTGGAATTTATGCCTATGAAGTGCAGAATTATTTTAAAGCTAATGTTTTTCCTTGGGTCAGTCCACAGCAATAACTTCATCTGAGCAAGAAATCAGACATTTCCTTTCATCAGGATGTGCAAGATGCCAGCCACACAGCAGAATTGTATAGCCACACTCTCCTCATGAACAAACCAGCAGTCAGCATAAAAGAGGAGAAAAACAAAATTTTGAGATTATGTTCACAGAAAGAAGGGTTAGAGCAACTATCCCACTCCTCATAGATTACTTTCACCCCAACTCTATACTATTTTTTATTACAGAAAATCAGGGAGTTCCATAGTTCTAGGTATTGCACAAATTCTTCAAACAGCATCAACTGGACGTCCTCAAAGACCTTTCAGTCAAACTTGCACAGGTTAAGACAGTAAAAGGATATAAAGCTGGGCACAGAAATCCATATAACTTTCCCTAAACTACCACTGTGTATAAGGGAAGTTAAGAGCCATCCACCAACGCTCCTCTCCCTCTGCCTGTGAAGGTCTTGTTACCTTTCCATTCCCTTTCCTAGTTGACTGGTATCAGTTTTTGCAGGATCATTTGGAACATTGCAGGGAAGTGGCAGATGAAGATCATTTTATCAGGTTTTACTGCCTACAGAACGCACATCTCAATGTTGTTTTCATAATCAAATCCATAAAATAACACATCCAGTTCCTGTTTGAGAGAACTAGAAAACTCCTGTGTCTTGGTATTTATTTTTGCATTAAATAATTACTGGCCTTTGGTCCTGGATTCGGAAAATTTTTCAGACTGAAGTTTTTAGAGGTATTTTGAGAAGTGGAACCTGCAAGTTGTACAACTGTTATTAGTCACAAAACACTTCAGGTTATTTTTCTCCATTTCCACTTTGTGTTGCTTAAAAATTTTTCTACCTTCATCTAATCCATGAAGCATTTGCTGTACATTCAGCAGTGTGGTCATGTTGTAGAGATACCATTGTTCCTCATTTCGCTCTGTGTCAGTTTGCCTGTACCTCAGAGAATAACATTTTCTTCAGGAATAGAAACACTAGTTGATTTTAAGAAACTAGTGTAGCTGTGCACTACCTAGGCTAAAAGTTGAAGGCATTAGACTGGAATCTGATAAAGGAAATATCCTTATATCGAGGCTCTGCTTTTGCAGACACTTTGACTTTAAATTTGCTCTGGGTTTTGGGAAACTTTTTCCCCCTCAAGCAACTAAAGGGTTGAGAAAACAACAGAAAAAAGTCTTGATTTGATAGACACACATAGATCAGATTGTACTGTTTTATTTATATTTTAACACAGAATGCTGTCTGATTATTATCTTTTTATTTTTAAATACAGTCCTGTTGTTCCTGAAACTACATTTTAAACCTGTTTTCCTGCCTCCAGTTCACCAATATATCTCCTGTTATATCAAATTCTAATTAGATGGCAAAAATGCCAAAAAGATAATGTTATGTCATTTAAATAAATTTAATATTTCTTGTTTCATTTTAAGCAGGTGACATTTTCAGCTGGACTCACATACTATTATCCTGTACATTCACTGTTAGAAGTGAACAAATCAATTACTCAAATAAGGCATGCTGGTGTCTTTAAAAAGACCCATATAGTTTAAACAATAACTAAAATCCAGACTTTCCAGCAAAATGTTTCAATTTCAGATTTTCTGTTATCCCTGTTAATAAACAAGGAATCCTTTAAATAATCCCTTATTATTTTTAGGCTGTTAATTTTTGTCTGCTTAACTTCTTTAAAGGAGTAATGCATAGTTGTTGTTAACCTAAAAACAGACTTGTCTCTTCCCTGTTTGGGTATCTGCTGTAGTGGAATGCTATTTACATGGAATCTATATAGTACATATACTGGTTGTAAATTATTTGCTTATACTAGCTGGATAATACAGCCAAAATTAAAACTTTTTTTTACGATAATTTCCATGTCTGCTTTGGGCTTTCTGTTTCCACTCTTTTTCTTTTTTTCCCCGCAAATGACAGCCAGAAATTTAAATCTGGGGCCATATGAACGTGTATTTCTTTCACGAGTTTGTAAGAGTTCTTGTCAGAACTGGAAAATGGAGGACTTCTGGAAAATGTCTTGGAAAGTGCTCTACTGAATTGAGGCATGGGGGAAAAATATTTACAGTGCTCAGGAACCATTACTTGCTAGTACCTCTAGCAAGGAAGTCCCATAGTTCTAGGTATGAAAGTTTAACATTACAATTATACTAGCTATAATTGAACTACAAAATTATAATCATGTAATATAATCATATATAGTCATTAAGAGAAGTTACATTTTACAGTTATTAATTGCTAAAAATGTTGCAGGCAGATATAAAATTATCCTCAGTGCTATTTCTAGTGATGCAGACAAGTGGCACAATGCAGTCATGACATTTTAAATGAATTTTTGGGCTCTTTTTACCTTCAGTGAGATTTAAGAAACGCCAGAGATGCGAACTGTGTCTTTCTTATAATCAGATTTCCAAATGATTTTTACTGGCATCTTTGTAATTAGACAATGAATTTTCTTCTTGCTTCAAAAACAGCTCCCTCCCATAAATACCATGAACGAGGGAGACAGAATTCCGTAAGAAGAGGTATACATTTAACAGGTACGTAGGAAGTAATGAGAAAGAACTATAGAAACCTTACCTTTTAAAATAATGTTTTAAAAGAAGTACATGAACTTTATTCCATAATTATATGAAAGGAAGAAGGCAGTTCTTAGCAAACTACTCTTGATTCATTCACTGAACATCCTTCATCTTCCTCAAATATATGCTCAGAATTGCCCAACTTTCAGTGTGAGCTGTCTGAAATGCAACCCTAAACAGGAATTTCACAAGGAGCTGTTTGTTAACTACAATTAAGAAGTAATTTTGAAATACATTACAGATAGCATGTGTATTCCATTATAAGAGCTGCAGTGAACCTTTTCAGAGGATAGAAATAAGCTATGTGAGACAGACTAGTGAAGGTAAAACACATAAATTTATCTGCATCAAACATAGCTTTCAATGTTATTATTGCTTCCAGACATATGCTTTTAAAAAAGCAATTTCTTCAGAGAAGTAAAGTTGTTTTACTTACAAAGTATCATAAATTCAGTTTTTCAGTACTGAAGTCAACATGAATGACAAGCTTCTGGGGGTTTTTTTCAAGTATGGATACTTTTGGACAATCTCATTATTAGCCTTTAAATCAAGCTATTCAGTTCATTTCGCAAGAACTCCCCTATATTTCCATGTCCATCAGGATTAAGCAGTAGGTGCTAAATGAACTGCATGAATCATGTACCTATATGATATTCTGACTGCAGCAATTGAAAAGAATTTGGAGCGAGTTTTTGCTTGTAATAGCAAATGCAGGTATCTTTCAAAGAAGGGTAAAAAATAGTAGTTTGCTCTTCTTGCTGGATAATTTCTATTACTTTGCCAGACTCGAATACAGTATGTTGTCGGCGATTGAATCTCAGGCCCAGACCAGCAGGGAATCTGAATCGTTTATTCAAAGGAATGAGCTGGTTTTATACACTTTCCCAAGGCACGGTATTTCCTTATATGGCGTGACCTATCCCGTGTTGCCACATCAGCAACACACTTTCTCAATGTCCTTTTATGGGGTGGTCACTCGCTGTTCACCCATCCGTCAGCTCCCGGCAGGTTCCTCTCTTTGGGGATCTGCCACATGACACCTCCTTCCCCCAGGATCCAGTGGAGACAAGTCTCTGTGTGCCGCCATGTGCTCCTTTGAGCTGCCATGTGCCTCTGCAGGCAGGTTTTACAGCTGACAACCCAATTCTCTCTTCAAATTCCCCATATATGTAATTTAAATGGGAATTTGCATGCCAGCATTTTATTAAGTCTATTCAGAAAAAGGACATGTCAAGACAAATATCAATAAAATGTCTAAATTAGTTTAAATATTAAAGGTCTATGACATGAACAGGACAACCAGTAGATCAGGTCCAGCCAGTGTGGGTTTATAAAAGGCAGATCCTGCTTGACTAACCTGATCTCCTTCTATAAAAAGTTGATCTGCTCTGGATGTAGTCTGACTGGATTTCAGTAAAGCCTGTGACACTTTTCCTCAGCATTTATGTGGGGAAATGGTCATGAATTGGACGTGTGCACTCTTCACTGGGTAGATAACTGGATGGATGGCCAGGTCCAGAGAAGGGAATGAAGTAACAAAGCTGGTGAAGGGTTTATAACACAAGTCCTGTGAGGAGCAGCTGATGGAGCTGGGGTTGTTTAGCCTGAAGAAAAGGAGGCTCAGGGGGGACCTTATCACTCTCTACAACTGCCTGAAAGGAGGCTGTAGCCAGGTGGGGTTAGTCTCTCCTCCCAGGTAACAAGTGACAGGATGAGAAGAAATGGCCTCAAGTTGCACCAGTGGAGATTTAGATTGGATTTCTTCATGAATGGGATTATCAAGTTGCCACGGGCTGCCCAGGGAACTGGCTGACTCAGCACCCCAGGAGGTGTCTAAAAGATACGTAGATTCAGCACTGAGGGACATGGTTTAGTGGTGGACTTGGCAGTGTTGAGTTCATGGTTGGACTTGATGTTAAAAATTCTCTTCTGAAAAAAATTAAACTGCGAACCCATGAGCGCATAGTGTTTCCTTAAAGGTGTTACTGAGGGTGGCATAAGCTACTGCTTACTTTTCCCGGGCACACTGTGGTTTCATGCCACAGCTGTTAAAGTCATTACCACCTCCTGTTTGAAAGAACTGGGGTTGAAGACTCTTCCATCCTTTATGTACAATACTTGGTTAAATAGAGAAATGCAAGACAGGGTAGGTAAATACAGTGGGAGTAAATAAAGACAATGAGTTTTGGATTAAGGGTTATCTCATTTCTGCAGGGTTTCCAGAGAATGAAAAAAAAGAAGAAAATTGGAAGCTCATTTTGCCAGAAGCAAATTTGATAATTAAATGTCCCCTCGCTTTTCTTCTTCTTTTTTTTTTTTTTTTTTTTTAATTTTGCATTAACCTTTTTTTTACTTCAATAACAAGCTGTTCTTCCAGGTCAAGTAGAGTTTCAGAATGTACAGTTTTAATAGAATGCCCCTGGCTCTAAATGTGGTAAAAATTTATGTAGGATTAGCCATCTACTTCTCCCACTGGACTACAAGCAAATAGAAAGAATGTTATCATATTTAAGTTGCAGTACTGGAATGAAACAGAAAGGAGCACCATCATTAAAATGGATTCCCTTCATATACTTATTAATTAGAACAGAAAAATAAAAATAAAATGGTGCATTCCTGAGACACCTATTAAATGTCCTGCTCTCAACCACCTACTATTGCAGCATTTCTCTCTCTGCTTGATTATTCAGGTCCCCAGAGAGATCAGTGTCTTAATTTAGGCATCTTGAATTACATCCTTGCATTTGAGAAGTACAAGTTTACCCTGCACTATAAATATATTTCTTCTTTTTTAGGCATAAATAAATAATTATTTACCTGACACCAAGAATCACAACAATGTAATGGTAGTATAAAAGAATAAAAAGAAATTTTCCTTCTTTCTCTAATAATGTGCTGAATACTTACTTTTAATGATTCCCTGTGCCCATTGTGCTGGTTATTGATATGTTGCAAATATTTATGTAATGTCAAAATCTGTGTTCCTGTAAGAGTGATATCTCATGTAGTGTCCAATATAAAACTCCAGCTGAACGGTATCAATCTATCATGGAAACATGGTTAGTAACAAAAAAAGTAGAATAAGTGCAACCAGATGACATTTTCTGGCTGTTTTAATAATTTATCTGATTCTTTCATCTGCAGCTTTTTCTGGAAAGCAGAACTATGAGAACGTTTCTCAGGCCTGAATTATCAACCCCATATCAATAGTTTTTATTTCATATAGAGTAGCAGAGGGGAAAAGAGAACAACAAAAAAAGTATATTCTATAATTTAAACAAATTAGCACACTAGACTCTAGATAACTCTTTGGCAATTACATAAGATTATGAGTGCTGTAGAAACAAGTAGAACTGGGACTAGCAAGAGAAAACTAAAAACAAACAAAAACACAGTAGAAGATTTGTCAGAACATGATTCAAAATAATTTTCTCAATAAAAAGCTCAAAGAGTCTCAATTGCTTTTGATATTACACTAGAATTCTCAAGAGAGAGAACTTTAATTGCTGGGCGAAAGCAATGCTACCCATTCACAGAAGTGATATCATGAGCACATCAAAGTAACTTGGGGAAGACCACTCCTCAGGATGCAATGTGTGAAAAGGATGAGTAAGTTGCAAGGAATATTTAGACTTTTTTTTCCCTTTTTTTTTTAAGAAAGTCAGTATAAATTCTGCATGCCTGTGTAGGATGCTGTTTTGCTCTCTATATGAACAGAAATTTCATTGCAACAACTTTTCCTGAACTTTAACCTCAGTATATTAGAGATGTCCTGTTAAGATAGCTTCCTCAAATCCTAACAGAGCACTTAATTTTAATTCAACCAAAGCAATTATCTTGAAATATGAAAGGCAGAATAATGCACATAAGACTTTCATCTGGACATGGCTGACTTGTATTTCTTTGGGCCTACCTATTTTCCATATGTTTCTGTACAGATTTCAAAGTCTGAAATTTGGAATTCAAAGCCATCATGCTCTAAATGCCCAGAATGTATCCCACATGTTTAGAGGGGAAAGAAATGTTGTTGGCTGGATGTTATTCTAGCACCATAATTCCTGTTTTATTTCCTGACATTACTCTTATTTAAAAATAGGATCATTTTAATACTTAATTGGAGTGTGATTTCCTGCAGCCTGGCTTTTGGCATAATTACCAAAACCAGTTCTATTGGTCAGTTCATGCACTTTCTCTTCTCCATGTCTCCATTGTGCTTCACAGGAGAAACAACCTGTCCCTTTCAGACCAATGACACTGTCCCTTTGCCAGCACAAACTAGCTTTGGCATAAATGATTCTCCTCCAGAGTCACGGAAGGATATACTTTTGTCTTCCTGTATCACTGCTATGTTTCTCTCATTTAACCTCTTCATGTACAAGCTTTTGGACTCTGAAACAATACTTATTAAGCTTACGTGCAATTCTTATTACAGCAAAAGGCCCTTAGAATATTGTCTGGCCATAATATACAGGCAATGATGAAGAAGATTTTAATAAATGCACAGTTGATTTCAGGCAGGTATTTCCTATTTTGGAAACCTGATGAATGAATGAATTAATTGATGGTTGTTGGTCCAGCTGTATTTTATTTTTGTGGGATGAGACGTTAAGTCTTTCTAGATGAATATGAAAAGAGAGATGTTTTCAATATGAATCACAAAGTAATATTAAAGATGAGATACAAAAGGAATTAAAAAGTGAAAGCTTTATGTGTAGTATTTATATGTAGTGTTTCAGGACACGATACTTCCATAAAAGTCTTTTCTCACTGGTGTCAAGACACCCTTGGTTACTTTCTTTGAGCTGTTCTATTCAAAATAAAGGTCATAAAGTTTACTAAACAATGCCCTTAAAACCAATGCTAAGGGCATCTTTTTACCTGCTTAGAACTCCTTGGATCAAGTACTACCTAGATAGCAAGCCAAAGGTCATGCCGCAGTTAATGGAGGTCACAGCTTTCATTTGGCAACTACAGTATCTGGGAAAGCAGATGACTAAACCTCCTTTTAGTCTTTAAATGTTTTGCTTCATCTCTTTAAGACAAAGGAGAGGTGCTTCTCTTTTCCTCATCACTTACCTCAATGATCACTTAAGCATAAAATTGGAGAAAAGAGAAGAAAATCAAGGTTGTTGTCAACTCCTAAGCACTATGCTAATGAAATCACTACCTTCTGCATATGCTTTTTGCATAAAATTTTCTCCAAGTCTTAAAATAGCTTTTCCAACACAGTTCTTCTGACATTATTCTTTCATTAAATCATTGCCTGGTTAATTGTATCTTATTGATGGTAGCAATCCATTGATGCTGTATTTTCTTTTTATCAAGGAAAAGGTCACATCAACTGAAACCTGCTATTAAGCAAATAGCAAAGACATTGAAAGCAGTAATAATAGTCTCTGCCTGCATACACAAGGTTGATGATAAAATGAAGGTGGAAATACACACTTAAAACTAACTCATGTAAAAACATTGCAATATCTGGAGAAAATATTATATGATAAAATGTTCTGTTTATACATAAAAAGCAGAGAAAGATTTATAACAATCATGAAAATTATATAAAATGTCATTGAAGAAAAATTTATATTATTGCTATCTGCCATATTTGTATTTTGGTAACGATAAACTGATTTTGGAATTCAGTTACACTTACAGACAATTTATCTTATAATTGTCTTAAATTGAATGCTCCTTAGAGAATTTGGCTTGGAGAAGAAGTATAATATTGCTAACTGCTAACTCTCATGAAAAGGGGAAACACTTTACTCTTCATTTCTTAATTGTCTTAATTATCTGTCCTTAACAGTTGTATGCCATTGTCATAAATATATATGCTTGAAAACAGAGAAAATAGTAGACCTCTAGAGGAAACAGCAAGTTAGACAGCACAAGTGTCAGACAATGTCAGCCACTGAACAGGATTCACTATACATTATATATTTTGTTTCCCTAGTAGTTCTGAAAAAATCAAATGGGATTTTTTTTTTTGGTAGATAGTCTGAAATAATTACCTTTCTTGAAAAATATGTAAATTTGAGAAGCTGAGGAGAAAAGCAGCCTTGTTTCAGTTGAATAAGATGGTTTGTTAACCCTTGGTTTTGGTTCAAACAGGACTGAAACTTTTGGAAGATAAAAGACTACTTCTCAACTTTATAGTAAACTAGACATTCCAATTAGAAATGTCAAAATGAAGAGTTTGATTTTAGCTACATGGCATTTTTCCAAAATGAAAACACCTTAGTGACTGGAAATTGATTCAGAAATTATTTCAGCATCACCAAAGATGTGTTTACTTATTTTTATAACATGCAGAAATGGCAGACAAATTATTTCATCCCGTTCTTCTCTAGATACCTGTTTTATTGTGTAGCTTTTATTACTATCGGAGCAAATTGCAATCTTGAATGTATTTATACTCATAATAACTCTCTAAGATAGGAAAATAATACTAGTACATACAAAGGGACAGCTCAAAGAGGACATACAAAGGGACAGCTCATAGCCCAGGGATATTCATTACTGAGGGAAATTTCCATGCCTGAACTAAGCATGAATCATCTCTGTGTGTTAAAAGGCAAGAATGACATGCCAAGAAAAATATCCACAGCTTCCAGCATGCTGAAGAGGGAACCAACAAAGGCAGACAATTACTAATTTTGAAAATTTGAATAAAATTATCTCTAACACAGTTACATATCTGTCTGTGACTCTGTCACTATGGGTCTCACTGAAAATATGATCCCTCCAGCCAGCAGAAGTTCTGAGGCAGAGAGTCACTCAAGTTTCAAGGTGAAAAGAGACAATCGGGCATAGGAAACCTAGATTCCCATCTTTGTCCCTAAATATCTCTCTGCTCTTTGTTACAGCCCATGTAAAATAGATAGGTCAGAGAGCTGGGACTGCCACTAGAAATTCTACTCCTTCCCCTTATTCTTACACAAATTTACCTTCTGAGGTACAGTTTGAGCTCAGTGAAGGTATGAGCCTTCCAAACCTGAGCTGGCCAATTCGCATAGCTGACCAACACCTATGCAGAATTTCCAGCCCCACGCTTCCAGCTCATGGTTCTCTGCCCTGCCAGCATTACCAAAAAAAAAAAAAAAAAAGTTATTAATATTTTTTTAACATACTGAATTTTTAAGGGGCACCCTATCCTAAAGTCCAGATATTGAACTGATGGGTCATTGGATGCAGACCTATACTCTAATGCAAAATGAATAGGAAGAATGCTCCTTTTCCTAAAATCTTCTGAAGAATTGTCATTCTTCAGCGAGTTTAATAATCTGTGAGAGCAGTAGCTTGAAATAAATTGTTAAAAAGCTAATTGTCTAACATCAACACCAATCACTAAAGGTTTGGGTTTCTGCTCTTGAAGAACAGAGCATGAGGTGGGATTCAAGAACAGCCACACTGGATCAGTTCAACTGTGCCATATTCTTCATCTCCAGAAGCCCAGTGGCAGATTCTTAAGCATAAGAATGTTTCAACCTCTTTTTATTCTTCACAAAAGGGAGTATTTTCGTGTCTTGAGTCCTAAGAATGCATTTTATCATACAATCTATGGAGCAAACATCTTTTCCTCAAGATATTTAGGATGTTTTTTGATCTATTCCTCAACTCTTCAGCTGCATCCTGTACAGCGACTGAAATATTTCTTTCTCGATACTGTCACTGAGTGCTGCTGCTCACAGGGTGCACTGTGTGGGCAGCAACTGAACAACTAGTAGGGCTGTAATCCAACCTGATCACACACTCTTGATCCTGCTAGTTTTAACAATTCTTAGCTTGTTCCTTTTATTTCATTTTGGTGGACCTTAAGGAGCAGAGGCAACCAAACAGATAAAAAGGAGTGATAAGCTGGTTTTACCCTTTTTATTTACAGATTAATTCCAGTGAGTTTTAAGTCTGACAGGGAAGCACAACTACTGCTTCAAATACATATTGCAGAGGGTGTTGCTTACCTTAGTAATAATGGTTAACTAGTACGTGAAACTCATTACACATCATTATTTTGTAACCTATTTATCACAAGAACAAGACTGATGGAACAGATGTGATTATAAGGGATGAGTTCACATTTTCAATAGGTTCCAATTATTAATTTACCAGTTGATCTACTTGTACAACTTTTCGGCATGTTGACAAACAACTGAAATTAGAGAATCAAATTTGCTAAGGGACAATCACAGGGAATGCGGCACAAAGAAAAAGAAAGTGAAATATGATGGCAGTGGAAAAAGAAAAACACCAAATAACATATTGATGTCAAAACCTGAGAATTAGTGAGAATGAGCCTCCTAAGCTGAGTGCCATATAAACACAAAACTATCTTATAATAAAGTTATTATAAACTAAAACAAGAAGATTTTTAAATAGTAAGATTATGTATGGCTGCCCCATATCGGCCTTCGGGATCTGTAGAAAAGCTAACCACAGGATTTTCAGTTTTGAGAATGACATACAGTTCTCTATGACTGCCAAAGAAATCTGAGAAAGGCACTGAATATGTTAATAGCAACCACCAACAGGCCTGCTATTAGTCTGGCCATTATAACAGGTGGCTGTAGCTAGCAAGGGATATTAACACAGGGTTTTTTCTGTACTTCACCATATGGTTCCCATTAATTTAATACACACAAGAAAGAGAAGATATTTGTCAGCAAGCAAATCTTCCTCTTTAAGCACCTCGTTCAAACCCCAGGTACCCATGAGATAATTTTGCTGAATGAAACATTATGGCCCACATGCTTTTCCATGAAGTAATCCATAATGGATATTTTAACAAATCTATGGCAGGCTCCTCAGGTTGACACAGTGATGTATGTCCTTAATGAGAAAGGACTTCACAGTGCAATAGATGGCAGTAATAGTTATACAATATCAAATCCAATAGTACATTACAGAGCCACAGCTGATCTTTGACGGTTCACAGGACACAAAAATAGAGTCCAGCACTATGAAATTCTCTCCTGTATTATTAACCTGCACGTAGTGATCTGTTTCCATGCTGTTCTATTGTGTCCAAACAAAACCATTCGAGCTAAAGGAGATGCTCTCTGATTTTGCTATAGCAAATACACCTGTACTGGCCTGCCTGCAAAGGAACGATTGAGAGAAAAGAAGATTAAAGGGCTATAAAGCTGCAAACAGCATAAAGAGGAAGAGAAGTTAAGCATTAATCACTGTCCACACAATGCAGAAAGAAGGGGACATTACATGAAGGGATGAGGCAGCAGGTTACAAATGAAGAAGAGGAGTATTTTTTCCTCCTGTGCTTAAGTGTTTCATGTAAACTCATTGTCAAAAGGTATTGTGGACTCCAAACACTTAGATGAATTTAAATAGCAGGAAGATAATTTCTGGAAAGAAGATATCATTGGTGTTTCTTATGAAAATGTTCTCAAAGTGCATACTACTGGCAGTGGGAAATCACTGGTTTTCTTCTCTTTTGCTGGCCACTCACTTTCCTCACTTTTGCTAATAGGCTTTCTTTGGCTACACTGTCCCGCCCCTAATGGTGTTTCCTACCCTCAAGAGTGTGCAAATAAATACACATGTAAGTTCAGTTCCTTGCAATATTCATCATTCTGCTCTCTTGCACATCGAGTTTTTGTCATGGCTTCCTTGTAAGAAGGTCATAGTTTTGTTGGCAATATTGTTAAGAAAATATATAAACTAAACTCCTTTTGGATTAGCTCCGCCAAGACCAATTAAAAACAAGCTTCAGCTATTGCATTAGGGAAAGAGTCTTTTAGGAGACAGTACACAGAGTGAATACACTGGAATTTGGATTGGGCTTAGATTGTTCATAACGCATATCATGTGGTAGAAATCACTCCCATCATCAATTTTCAAGTTTGAGAGACTTTCTGCAGTTATATCAAGTTCACTGCACTCTGACTTTGGCACACTTAGGTTTTTCCAATAAAGATATAAACTCTAAACTTATTCATTAAAAAGGTTTATCATATATACATGTTATATGAATAAAAATCACTACCACGTCAACAACAGTTTGCATGAGAGCCTTTGAAGGCTTTTGTATATGTGCCAAGTCTTAATGCAGCATTATTGGCTACAGGCATTCACCTGGATGAAAACAAAGGCTGAACTGGTGTGCAAGTATTTCTTTCAAGTCCAAATTCCTTTACTTGAGTATTTCAAAAGAATTATGCAAAGAGGTGAGCCACCAATTTTTGTTAAAAGCCCAGCTATTTCATTGGCAGCAATAGGTCATGGAATCCACCAATCTGTTGTGAAACAAAACACACCAAGGTTATAAAATCCAACTGAGTTTTGATGTTGCAGACATGAATAAAGAAGATATGACTATGAATTAAATGAGAGAAGAGAGATTCAAGTTGAGAAGATAATGCCTCAATAAAGTCAACAGAATATTGGCTAGATAGAAATTACCTGGTTTTAGTGGGAAAACTAATCTCATTGCCACTAAAATTTGAATTATTTCTATATAATGAATATGCCACATATTGGAAAAAAAAAATTTCAACATTTCTATTTTGAACTTCAGTATCTTGCCTATACTTAGAGCAAAAAGAGTTAGAGTAATTCTTTGAATGGGGGTCAGAGTGCCTGTTCCAGTTTGTTGTATTTTGCTTGTTCATGGTGTAGGAGAGTCTTCAGTCAACAACAGGCTTTGATAATAACCAGCCTGTTTTGCTACTCTGTCAAAGATTTAGCATGCCAGTCAATATGAGATGATAAATGGTCACTTTAAATTGATCATAATTTATTAAACGTTGATCATGATGTTGAACTTCACTAATGAGTTGCAGTGGATGCCAAGTATTTTTGGCTATACTTTCACATGCCATTATTTTGAGTATCCTGAGAACACTCATCAGAATGACAGCTATTTCTGTGTTAATATATAGAATAATAGATGAGATACAGCAAAATAATTCTCTTGATGGGTTGTGATGACATCATATTCCCCAAAAAAACCCAGAGCTCATGTGATTTATTATGATAAGAGTATCCAGATGGAGGTATTTTCATGTTTTACTGAAGCCCATTCATTTATTTAAATAATATATGGAGCTTTGACTTTGAGACTTTCACAGAGGCATGGCAAAACTCTCTGCCTTGTCTCAACATGCAACTAATTATGGATGTGAACAAGATCCAAGGAGGCATGAGGAGGATTTTTGTAAAGACTCCAGCATTATTTGTTGGCATTTCCAGTAGTAGTGCATTATATGACTGGACGGTATTTTTTCCCCCAGTATTGCCTGATAATATATGACTCAAATCAATTCCCTCCCTGTAATGCATTTATCTAATGTGATTTTGTTGGAGTTTTTAACATATTTGCCATGCACTGTGTTGTCTATTTTCTCCTGACCTTAATGACCAAGACAATGAATTATGGGCTGAAGGCCTGTTTGTAATGTGGCTCCATTCTCACAACTACCATGGTATTTAGAGGGAAAGTCCTTATGAAACAAATACAGCTGTTTTCTTCATTCTCTCACTTTTTCTTGGCCCATGGATTCCCAGTAGAAGAAAAAATGTTGTCTTTACATAACTTATTTCATCTCTGAATTCATCCAGTGTGTTCTTTTCCCCTTCTCTACATACACAAGTTTATTTTCTTTAAGAGAATAAACTCGAAGAGAAAGTAAAGTTGTTGAGCTTTAAGGTCTTAAAGAACAGAAAGATCTCACAAAAGTGATGTCAAATTTCTCCACTGCTAATTTGAAAAAAATTACATGGCAGTTTCAAGGTGATCCTAGACCATGTGAAAATCACAGGGTTCTGTAGATGCCTACATTGAATTTCATGAAAGCATATTTACCTACATGAGGCTGAGAAAACTGCAGAAACTGCATGTTTGTGCCTCCCACTGTTAGCCTAATGTCCCCAGAACCAATTGTGCATAAAGTCTATAAGGTCCATTCCCACAAAAATACTGAGATACTTCACTGCCAAAACTCCACCCAGTTCTCCTAGAAAAACCATTGCATCTTAAGCATCCTTCACCATGTATATTACCTGTGGGTTTGTTTTCTGCTGAGTTCAGGAGAAATAGTTTTCATGGGTCTCTGCCTAGTCTCATTTTCAGAAAGAGACTTGTGGATGTGAGAGCTTGCTGGCTTAATGAGCAGCTGGATTTTCAAACACATTCAGATAGCTATACATATAGCAATGTAGGTCTTCCCTTTGTAATTCCTAAAAATGTTTTGGAGGGTCTGTGCCTATTTCATAACCATATTTTTTCAAATCCTTCTTTATCTGTGACTAGCTAGACTTTTTACTTAAATTAATCCTTGATCAGATCTTGAAAACTTTATAAAACCCATCAGTGTAATTCCTGAAATATCTGTGTCAAATAAAATTTTCTGTAGCAGGCACTCCAGGCCCAGGCTCCAAGGCCTGAAACAATAACTCGCTTCAGTAATCATCTTTACTAATTTACAGCATGATGAATCTAGCAAAAAATGCTAGATTAGACAAAGGGATTTATCTTAAATTTGCCCAAAAAATACAAGTACATTAAAAAGTCATAGGACTGGAGCAACACTGAAATTCTGAATTGAAGATGATGAGTTACAAACATGTGAGAACTTATGTCATACATCATGTATCCAGACAAGCTTAAATAATAGGATGCCAAAGTTCTTTTAAAGCCAAATATATTTGTTTTCAATTGAATAATAATCCTTTACTAATGAATTAATTTATGTGTTACATTAAAAGGAAAAATTCATACATAATCAGGGAGAGAAAACTGAAAAAGCACTTAGATGTCATTATGAATCTGAAAGTACATTTACCTTCATTTCTATTAATGGACATAAAATTAGGTTCTAATTTATTACTACACAAATAAAGAAAATTAACCCATCAATATATTCAATTAAGGTATCGTTCTTTGTTCTATAATGAAAAAAAATTAGATTAGTGCTTCTTTAGAAAGCATAAATGGACTAAGTTTTCTCTCTTCCTTCTCCTTAAAGCAATTGTAGTTCTTCCTGACATTTGGAATTTTTCTTCACACTACTCTCAAATAAATCAAGAGAAAAGCGAAAATTTCACAGGGAAACTAAAAACAAATTAAGGGCTAATAAAAATGCCATTCCAATCAGATTTAAAAAGGCTCTACTCTGCAAGATAAATAGTGTCAATCCATCTAATTAAATCAAGGTACAACTTGTCTCTTTTGAAGTTTTGTCAAAAACTTCAGTACAACCAGGATTTCATGAGCTCTCTATAAACAGTAATGTGTACATGCCCTTGTTTTGGAGACATCAAAAACAAAAGCCTCTGTAAGTCTGAAAAAGCAATCTCTTTAGACTGACAATCTAAAATAGTTAAATTTAACAACTAACCAGAAGGATCTGTCATCTCATTTCAACCCACCCCACCGTATTTTAACTAATCTTGTTCCATTTCTTTGATAAGCTTAAAACCCCCCAAATTTCATCTGATAAAGTTACATTATAATATCAAGACATAAAGTAAATTTGTAATCTAAGACATGGCTGTACTATTGTGCAAATGTAATACAACACATTGGGTAAGATACTATTCAGTTTCAAAGGAAAAGGGTAGTTAGGACAAAACACTGGCTGATCTATTCAAAGCTATGTTTTTTGGTGCCTCCTGAGAGAGACACCTCACCACAGCTGTTAAAAGAAACAGGAAATAAAGCAGAAGAGAATGGTATACCATCCTTCTGCAGGATGAGTTCTGGGATGATAAACCCTTGTGCTGAACATCTCCCAAGATATGAGAAGTGACATGTCCTACAAGCAAAGGAGGATTTTAGCTGTTTGCATCTCTAGTTATAACTCTGACCTCTCTTGTACTTCTCTGATACAGCTCCTTCCTATAATTTATCAGGTCGATTATTTCATCTACTGTCACTTGCTCATGTTATAGCCCAAGGACTTCTATTTAGTCAGTAATGGAGCCTAGTGTTACCTCTCTGGAATGAAGGCATTCTCTGCAAGGATCATCACTCCCTTCTTCCCATGCTCGTGGGTCCCATTCTTCTTCTCCCTCCTGTATACCAAACCAGCCTGTGCACAGTTACATTGTCAGAGGCTTCTCTGCTATTTACATTCAAGAAGGAGGAGAGGAATGGTTTCATACCTGCTGTTGAGTTTGCCTATGCTTCTAGGCATTTGATTGTTCAACTGCAAAAATTTAATCCTCTTGATCCTGTCCTTTGTTACAAGCCCAAGGGGAAGAATATTTTTCTGATTACAGAGGGCAATCACTGGAGGTGAAATCCCTGGCCTTGTTGAAATCAATGGCAAAATTCCATCAACTGGCTTGTTCATCCTCTTAATCCTCTTTTAATCCTCTGTAGAACCAGATCAAATGCAATCCTTTAAATTGTACCCAGAAAAAAAGGGAAAGTTAGTGCAAATATTGGAGCATTTAGAAATTAATTCCTTCTTGCTCCTTCTACCTGACAGACAAACAGCCACTGCCTGAGTGTTTTGTAGATGCAGCTTTTGATTTCTCTTTGTGTTGCCCTCTTCGAAGTGCACTGCAATATTCTAAATCCCAAACCAAAAAGGTCTGGTTCATTGTCAAACCATCCTGAAAAGATAAAAACATGCATTTTATTAGATATTTCATGAGAAAAATATATTTCAGCAAACCAAAGAGCAGCTTACTTTGCCACTTTAAGCTCCAACTCCGTATGAGACGTATTGAAAATTGTATTCCCTAGCTTTGAGGACAAAAAAATCATTTAAAAAATGGGGCAAAAATACCTTTCTTTACATACTTCCCTGGTGTCACTAGCTTCACTTCTCTCCTGTTTTTCAATTAATCACCCTTCAGTTAAGCACAGTCTAAGCTTTGGTTGATCACTGAGGAAAAACTTAAGGTGAATTGACTCAGCCTGAAATATGAATTAAAACTTGTTGTTACCTGACCATCTATTTTTCTACAACCCAAGCCACCCATCTGCACCTCTTGAGACTACTCATAAAATTAAGAAGCAAGAGATAAACAAATTTTACAGGAATCTTGTTACCAACTGAAGCACAACGCATACGTACTTCGAATTGTATAGATGGTATTTAGGCTGCATGGAATTTGATGTAACTCTGTTTCTGCAGTTTCGCTAAATATGCACCACAGCAGAATGATAATGCTATGAAAAATTAAATACACCCTTCTCATCTACCCTGCAATATCTGATACACTTCTGTGGTAGGTTCAACTGAAAGTTTTACATTTAAATCATAGTGAAGAACTGTGATTTGTGAAATAACTTCACCATAAGTGACACCATGATTTAATGCTATGGGTTGATTCTCAAAATACTACAGCTCCCTTGATTTTACAGCTTTGTCTTTAGTATTTTTTAAAATATCTTTATATAGTTCATATTTAAATAAGTATCATTAGTTCCTTCCCACAGCCTCAAAACCATAAACTATACTGCTTAGACAACAATGGTTTTCTAAAAGGGAAGAGTACAGCTAACAAGGGTGCTGTTTTCAGTAGCTTTCCCCTATCCCCCCAGAGCAGAAAGTCATTAAAAAATGTACTTGTTCCTTTACTTCATCTTTATTCTGGTTGCATTATAAATATTTAATTTGTTAGCATTTTCTTGTGCCAATATTTGGGGCTGGAGCAATATTTAGAAAATCACCTCTCATTATATCTGGACTGTGGTTGGTGCTGCAGTCTCTTAACAACTGGAGATCAGAAGCAGAATTCACCAATAGGTAAGGTGAAAAGTCATGAGGCATCCTCCTGCACCTCACTGTTCAAACTTTAATCAGCTCTCAGAGGAATAAATAATAAGGCAAGAGTTGGCTGAGATTTGAATTTGACAAGGGAGATTTGAATGACAAGGTGCTGCAACTTGAATGCCATGGGGTTGGGAAAATGTCAGATTCCACCCTGATATCGCTCCATCAAACAGCCATCTGTCCTTTCCAGTTCAAGCCTTTCGAGTTAAAATAGATCTGAACTGAAATCTCACAAAGGTTAAGGCTTACAAAATTGGAGTTACTTTATTCCAGACAAAGATATCAAATGCTTGGTTTCCTATTGTATGATTGTGTTGACTCTGTTGACAAAGACAAGTGCACTGATTTCAGGAGAGTTTGATTCACCTGACTTTCTTAGTACTCTTTCTGAATCACACTGGTATACTCTACTGCCCATTTTCATTCTCAGCTTTTTTTAAACTTTGAAATTACAACTTCTGATATTTCAGAACAACCAGGGAAATATATAAATTAATTTTGGTTTTTGTAAAAGAATCAATTTCTGGACATAAGACATCAACCATTTTTCAGCAGTAAGGAAACAAAGAGTAAAGTTATAAACATTAAGTGAATATTTAGGTTTTTGTTTCTTCTGTTCAGGTTCAAAATCTGCTCACAGCAAAGTAGGAGTTCTAGGTTTCTTCTTTACCTTAAAATTCTTTAAAGGACAATTTCATTTTTCAAAAAAGGTGAACAAAATAAAACACTGAGGGAAGCTGTATCCCTTTAAAGGATTGTAAAGAGCCACCTCTGGCTTTTGCCTCACCTCCCTGGGATTTTAGTGAGTGTTTTGCCACTTTCATACTGACTTCAGACTTCTTGTATTTGAGCAGTGTACATGCAAATTAGAGGAGAACCAAGACCTTGCCTTACAAAATACTCTACTGAGCTGCATCTCATTCCTTTCATGTGCAAGTAAGCAATGAAAATCAGTGGAGTTATCGTGTCTGTAAAACTGATATAAGGATGAGGAAGTCTGACCCTATAGATGTGATCCCAGTGTATCAGGAACAGACAGCCCAGTTCTTATTTGGATCTCCTCTTCACTGAGTGCTAACTACACTTGCTCTTCAAAACTTCTAAAATGAGCCTGTATTGTGCATAAAAACAAGTAGCAATCACATTATATTTAAAATAAAATAGTTCCTGCACTTTGGGATTAGCAAAACTCAGAGATACTGATTTAAAATGGAACTCATGCTTTTTTCCTTTTGCGCTTTCTCTCTTACCAGAAGACATCAGCGGGGGGTTGAAAACTCATTTCTGGGGCCACAGGAGGTGAAAGAGTGAAGAGGAGGTGAACAGGACATGCTCGCTCAGTTTGAAATAATGTGAGTTTATATGAAAGTACTGCCTTTGGGCTCTAGATGAACATAAAGTTGTTGTTTTGGATTCAAGGGCAAAATTTAAGCTTGACTGCAAAACACTAAAGTTGCATCCGAAAGATGAGGCCTCAGAACTTTTCAATGGCAAGTTCAGATGCTCACATTGCCTACATGATGGACATAGACTAAGATGTAGTGCCCCATCTCCTCTGTGCCCTGGCATGTGCAGGAAGGAAGCCTGGATGCAGAAGGGAGCTGCACTATGCAGCCATGTAAAACCATATCCAGAGTAAGAGTGACCAGGATCTTGAGGTGTGCCCAAAAGTGCCACCCAACCTCCCCCCCACCCCATGCTGGACTAAATATTGTTGAGCAGAACTAGGTCTTCCTTTTCTAAATGCAAACAACTAATAGTAACAGGTGCATTGTCACCCCACTAATCTGCAGAAAACTTGGATAGTCATGAAATGAACTGTTACCCTGCAGAAGTATAGCACAACTTCTTATGGAATGTTTTCTCTGGTGAATGTTTTTGATTTTCTGTTCATGTTCCTATCTAGCAGCCAAGAAAACTGAACTACATTATGAGAGTGATGCCACTGGAGGTGTAGTGCTCCGGCTCATTGACTGACTGTCTTGACAAGTGCTCATCCTTTTTATGGTTCTAAGTAACATGAAGAAGGTGACTGTCAGAACAGTTTTATAGAAGTTTTTCCATTTGTTAGGACATTACTCCAACTCTATTGAGCTTTCTATTAATGCCTTTACATTTGGAAATTATCAACTTCTATAAATTTCAGTTTACATGTGTTTTCTCTACAATGTTTAACTGTGTGACTGGAAAATAATTTCAAATGTCAAAATGCTTAATAAAAAATATTTTGCTGTTGTATTTAAGGTGAAATAATATAAGAGAATAAAATAACCTTATTTAATAAGGAAATTATTATATATCAGAATAACAGCATTATGATATAGAAACTATCCAAATGGGTTACAGTGTTGATAGTAGAATGCGGAGAAGCCTCCAACTTAGCAGCCTTTGTGAAACCTCTCTCTCTCCTCCCCTCTTCCTTTCTCTGGAACAATCATGAGGCCCACCTGAATCATGCAAGGGGAAAGTTTCTGTCAAGCAGAAAGACTAGACCCTCCTCTCTGCAAGGACGGCCACATGTAGTGACTGTTACTTTTTCCTAAGCACCTGGCACTGTAAGCACTCCAGCCTAGCTCCACAGTCTCTCTTAGGAGGCCAGTGAGTCATACCCCTACTTCAAACCTCCAAGAAACCCAACATGAGCTACTTCATCTTCATTCAGGGCTATTCCTTGGCCTGATTTATCTTCAGGACCACTATCACTTGAGATATATGCATCATTTAAGCGTTTCTACATTCATCCTTGTGTTGCTACATTCATCCTTATAATACTGAAGTCATGTAACTTGTTCTGTCCACAATATTGTTACATATTTGTATAGCAAATTGACTTCACTCTGATTTATGTCTTTCCAAAGAAAAGTGCTCATTGTTTCAAATATGACAGGTGGTTATAAATGGATTAATAATTTAAACAAGCAGATTAGCTTTTTGGGTGTTAAATCCCTGTAACTGGAAGATAACCATTTCAAGCACATTCCAGAGAATGTCATGTCAGTTCTTATTGGTGATATAGAAATGGACTGGAGGCATTAGTTTTCTCACTTGGGGATTTCTTGGATACATTTTGTGACTGGATTAACAGGGAAGTAGCCAAACACATTAGAAAAAATTAGTGAAGTCTCACAGAAGTGATGTAAGCTGATATTTGGCAATTTATGTAAGTTACAGGCAACAACAGTAATCAGATTAATTAAAAACATTTTAACTTCTGAGACACCAGTGTATTTCCAGTGGAGTTACTCTGTGTTCACAGTAGTACCAATGAGATGAGAGGCTTTCTATGAAGTATGAAAGAAGTAATCTACCTGTTGACATTCTTAAGCCAGCTTCAGGCTGAAGAAATATCATTGTCTAACCACACACAGAGGCAGAGGGTATGGGATTCTCCAGTTCTCATCTCTGACTCAGTGTTACTCTTCTCACAGAAAGAGCACAGGAACCAAGTCTTTCAACCAGAAAAGTTTCCCTATCTTGCACCACCCAGAGATCTCAGGAGACAAACATCTTGGAGGAACTTTCCGTTTCACCAGGGACAGATCAGGAAATGACCTCCTCCTTTATCTCAAGGAACAAGACTTCATTCTACCACAAGGACACAAGGAACCTATATTTTATCTTTTGAGTGAGACTTGAGCATTTTATCATTTTGACAACTGGTTAAATTTCATAGGAGGAAACTCCTAGGAAATTTGTAGGAAGGATTTTGAGTCTTTGTCTATTCTTCAACCAAAACTCTAGATAGATGAATAGATACTCACTATGGTTTAAATGGATTTGTTTTGAACAGCAGCTATGCTTTACATTTCCCTCTAGGTTACTATCTGATTATTAAAATTGTTAGAGAGATGCCTGTACCCAAATTAAGGTACAAACAATACCAAAGCCAATAATATGGACTTTATTCACCATTAAATGTGAGCGAGAGAGAGAGAGGGAGAGAGAGAGAAAAAAAAAAAAAACAGGGAGAGAAAGAGAGTGAAAGACAGTGATGGAGAGACAGATTAATTAGAAAATATCACCACTCCGAGGATCCCAATAGCATCCTATTGATCCTCTTCTTCTGGTTTTCTTGGTGGGGAGGGACACCCAAAACATAGAGTTCATGTGGGAATGCCCAGGTACCTCCCCTGGGAGGGGACAAGTTTGACACTTTGTCTTGCAACAGACTCTGGATGAGTTGCATCTGTTTGTGTCACCCTCAGTCCTCTGGTGCAAGGCCTCAGGAATGAGTCTGGGAAGCACTTTGGGGTCTTTGATGGTTTATGACACCTTCTCAGCTGCCTCTCATATGAATGTCCCATGGATGTAGCCTTCCAGGGGTGCAGGGTTTTACAACTGAACCAATTTGTATAAGAGAGGATGGATGTTCACTTCCTCGAGATTACACCACACACACAAAACTCTCCTCCCCCTTGGTTGGGGGGCAGTCTGTCCAAACCTGGCCTCAGCAAATGGGTCTGTGGATTATGGCCTCCCCCACCCCAAACCCAGCCAGAACTGATTTTCAGGGCAGCTGCTGGGTTTGGCTTTCTTGTAAATACATTCTTCCCCTTTAGCCTTGTTTACTTCCTCTAGACCTGAGATAGTTGGAAAATAGTGTCACCTTTTTCTTACCTCAAGTTCCCTTAGGTAGCTTAACTCACAGTCCAAAGTTCCCCTCAGGAGGCCAATTCAGGGAGCAGTTGTCTTCAGTGGTCGCAGTTTCCTCATACAGTTTTGCCATAATTGGCAAAAAAGTCCTTCAAAACAATGTTTAAGTCATTAACCATAACATTTCAGTCTCTCACACTCTGTCCGAAATATCTGTATTATATCTGAAAGCCCAGTTTTTAAATTTCAGGAACCTGTAGCATTTATGTTTCTTAAATGAGATTGGCTGTCACACCATTTTTCAGGTCAGGAGTATATCAATTAACGCCACATTTTTATTCATCCTTTGGAGGTCATGGTCATTTTGTGCACTGTGTAAACTGAAAAAATTTGCATGTGAAATTATAGTTTGATCAAATAAGTTCAGATTTATTTGGGTTGAGTGCCTGTAGCATCGTCAGAGGAATTTCTCTCTAGATTGCAAAGATTATTACTCAAAACATTACAGCTGAAGCAATCCCAGTGTTATTTTGAAATATGTCAGTAGATTTGTAACTCTTATTTTTCAACCATGGAAATATGCTGTTTATTAGGCCTAAAAAAAAAAAATTTCTCGGCCAATTTAAAAATACATTTAAACTCAAAACTGAATGTGTTGGGTTTTTTTAAAATTCAGATTCATTCTGAATATGATTTTGCATAATAGAAACCTTTCTGAAATATTGCTTCACTGATGAGTTACCACAGATACCAAGCTGTTAGGCAGCTAAAAAAATCAACAGTAGATAGGAAAACATGTCCGAAATACAGCCTGGGCAATGTTGGAGCACACTGGTGGTCCTTTTCCTCTCTGTAATATACTAGAGAACAACCAACAATAATTGAGCAAGGACTAAAAAGAACAGTAAAAGAAAAAAAAATCAGTTTCATGCACAAAAAGATCATTCCCATCTTCTGGGACTGAAATGCTGCTGAGCAGTACTATCCCTCATTAGCACTTCATATGGGGTAGAATTGCTTCAATATTTCTCAACAAGCAAGCACAAAGGCTGAAAAATATCAGTAATTGTATTTCTCAACAGAAAAACTACCTATCCTAGATGTTTGTATTGTCATATTGCCATTCTCAGTCTGTGATGGGCTAACCTTGGCTTGGGGAGAGACAGCAAGCACTGCACAACAGTAGCCAAAGCACGTTTCTAGTTCCAAATACAAAACACAGCACTATAAGGGCTGCTATGGGAAAAGTTTAATCCATCCCAGCCAGACTTAATGCACAGTCCCACAAAAAAAAATTTGATTAGTGGATTAGGAATGTTTTCTTCTTCTGTTACAGAAAAAACTGGTTGACTAGCACAAGTAATTGCTACCTACTAATTAAAAATAACATGAGACAGTCATCAGAGAATAGCTGGAGAGCTACAAGCACCCTTCTTATTGCTTAATGAACCACAGCATCTTTCTGGTCATTCATAACCATTGTCTCCCCTTCAATCAATATCACCATGAAACATGCACAGGTAACTTGTTCTGTGACCTAGAGGTCCAGGGAAATTGAAGGAGAGAGACTTTTGGTTTTTTCCTCAATAAAGTATTCAGAGTTGTAATTTGACAGAGTTTATCCTTTTCCTTGCAACTCACCTTTATGAGTGCTTATTTTTGAGATCAGCAGGTTGTATTGAGAAATAAGTGATCATTCATATAGGTTGCTACTCTGTACTTGGTCAAGAATTTTTGCAGAAAGTGCAAGGATAGAAGTGACCAGCTGGCAAGGGCAGGATGCCTGATGAAAAAGTGCTCAGCTCTTTTTTCAGGGCATCCCATTTCAGCTTGTACATTTATGGAACCCTAAATTCTGATCTATTTTTGGGTTGTTTGGGAGGTTTGTTTTTTTTTTTTAATTGGTGACATCTCTACCTCTTGAGAGGAACTGTTATCTTCATTGGTCACATATATGTTATTTGTTCAAAGATCTCATGCTCAAACACAGCTCTGGGACTACATTTTTTGTACTTGTCCTACCTTTTCCTTCTTAAAGACAAATCAAATACTAACTGTAGCAAAGGTCATGCAAAGTGAACCAATTTCATTCTTAGTTACATTAAGGGATTATCTTCCATTTTCTGTTGCTGTTCCTGCTGATATGTTCTTTAACTGGTATGTGAAATATCTACATAATCTCTCTCTCTCCTGGCAGGTGCTTTGTTTTAAGTCCTTGGGGGCAAAATCAGTGTTACTAGAACAGAAGCCTTCCATTCCAAAGGGACCTCATGGCACAACATGTGGACTTAAGGTCAGTTTCCAAAGAAATTCTCAGGCCTGTTTTCAGACCTGTTCTTTTTCTTCCTACCCCTTCAGTTTATTATGCTTAGTTAATCATATCACTACTTTCTGGGTGAGAATGTAGATACATTCTATCATCTTGTTTCATGTTCTCCCCTTGTTCACTCCTAATCTGTTTTTATTCATTGTCCTCGTGTCAAGGAACATAAACCTTCTGTTCCCTTTCCTACCACGTAAAAACAAGATATACGTGCTATCTCGTTAACAGAAGTAAACATAGAACTTTGACGTGTAGATGGGCCCTCAAGTCAGTGACAAACCAAATCAAACATTCACATAGTTCCCTTAAAGACTGACTGGAGAAAATCAGTGAGCTTTCAATCCCTTATTCTGCAAGGCCGTATAGCCATAAAAACCAGTCTTCAGAGGCCTGGCACAAAAATGAACCACAAATGGGATACAAAAAGTGTTTTTGTATACAAATTACACTCACTTCCATTGCCACAGTATGAAAAGTTGACCAACTAGACTCCTTCTCAGAACAGTGATCTAGCAAGGTCTAAAAGAGACCTTAAATTCATAGTAATAAAGAAGTCTAAGGATTCCATAATTGAGTATCTCTTGTGTTTATGTCCAAAATTTTACTGTTATTTGATTTTGCTGTTATTTAATGTCACCAAAAAGCAATCTCAGAAAATGTAAAATACACTCAGTTGTCTGAAAATAGCACAGTAACAATGTCAAAGCACGTACAGCAGCTAGAACATCTTTTTTGCCATAATTATAATGCAAACTTTCCTCTTCCACATACTTGCCCCCCCAAAAAAATGGCTTTTCTACTCTTTCCCTTTGAAATTAACTGGTATTATTACCAGCCTCTTTGTTAAACTTCTCTTTCATAAATGGATTTTCTCATATTTTCTCTGAAAAGAGCTGAATAAATGATTGCAGAGACCTTTCCCATAGACATTGACAATGAACTTTAAATCCATTGTTTAACCAAACACTATATGAAGGGAGACTGTTCATTTTGAGTGGATAATAACAGTTGAAATTATTCTTACAATTCAGTTGTAATTCATACTGTAAGATGAGTCTGTGGTAGCAACATGAGGCTACGTTTCCCTTGGTGCTCTGTCACATAACCCCATCTAAGCTCTTCATAAATAACAAGAATAGTTTCTCAAATATTAAAGTATTCAATCTAAAAGTTGGGCATTCAGATTGGACTAGCATGACATGTACTTAAACTGACGTTTTGTTTGATTTTCCTGTTCCTGTACAAACAGTTCTCAGCCCATGGGAAGAGATAGGCAGTCATCTCAAAATATGGATACTATAGAGATCTTCAATATTACTTGTATGATCAGGTTTCTATTTACTGTAACCTGTTTTGTTTCCTAAAAGACAGGGGAAATATGACTGCCTAAAAGTAGTATCATGAGGTTCTTCAGGGGAAGCTTTTTGTAATTTGCAGAATATTCTATGTGCTTCATATTTTATGCCCAGAGACTCACAAAAAATAAGACAAAACCAGTAATATCATTTTGTATTGAAGCAAGATTTTGCACTTATTTTACGCTCCATGGGGACTTAAACATCATTTTGACTTTTGTCACCACAATAATTTTCAGTCTTAGATATTTATTACATACACACACAAGAGCCAAAGAAACCATATGTGTTGAGTTTGTGTGGCCAAGTTTTGATAGCAGGCGGGCTACAGGGGTAGCTTCTGTGGGAAGCTGCTAGAAACTTCCTCCGTGTTGAGCAAAGCCAACCCCTGACAGTTCCAAAGATAGATGTGCTGCAGGCCAAGGCTGGGCCGATTAGAAATGGTGGTAACACCTCTGTGATAACATATTTAAGAAGGAAAAAAAAAGTTATTGCAGAGTTGTAATTTCAGCCAGAGAAGAGTGGGGTGAGAACATGTGAGAGGAACAGGCCTGAAGATGCCAAGGTCTGAGAAGCAAGGGGAGGAGGTGATTCAGGCACCAGAGCTGAGATTCTTCTGCAGCCCATGATGCAGAGCATGGTGAGGCAGCTGTGTCCCTGCAGCACATGGAGATTCTTGGGGTTGCAGAGATCCACCCACAGCCTGTGGAGGAGCCCCACACCAGAGCAGGTGGATGTCTGAGAGGAGGCTGCGACCCTGTGGGAGGCCCATGCCAGGCAGGGACCTCCAGACCTGTGGAGAGAAGAGCCCCTGTTGGAACAGGTTTCCTGGTAGGATTTGTGACTCTGTGGGGGAGCCACGCTGGAGCAGGCTGTTCTTGAAGGATCGCGTCCCTTGGAAGAGTGACTCACATTACAGCAGTTTGTGGAGAATTGTTGCCTGTGGAATGTACTCCTGTTAGAGATGTTCATGGAGAACTGTCTCCTGTGGGAGGGACTCCATGCTGGAGCAGGGGAAGGACTCCTCTCCCTAGGCAGTGTCTGGAACAATGTTGGATGAATTGACCATAACCCCCATTCCCTGTCTCCCTGCACCACTGAGGGGGACGAGGTAGAGATGAGAAGGAGGGAGGGGTGGGGGAAGGTGTCTGGAGGTCTGTTTTTACTACTCATTATCCTGTTTTGACTTTGTTGGTAATAAGTTCAATTAATATCCCCAAGGTGAGTGTTTTGCCTTTCATGATATTTGCTGAGTGATTTCTTCTGGTTCTTATCTCAACCCATGAACCCTTCTTTATATTTTCTCTGCTGTTCAGGTGCAGGAGGGAGTGAGAAAGTGGCTTTGGTGGGTGCCTGGCATCCAGCCAGCATCAGCTCTCTAACACCACAGAAAGGTAATTTCCATGTTTTTGTGATCAAGAATTGAAGTTATGATGTACAGACAATCTGAGCCCAAATTGATTCTGGTTTGTTGTTACTAGGCCACATTTCATCATACAAACAAACATCATTGTCACAGAACTCATGTCCAGAATATAGGACCAAGTTTATAGGCCCTGTTCTGAGACCAGGCTTTATCCAGTTAGTTCTAATTTATGCCTCATATCTTGCTTCCATCTTCTATATCCTCGCAAAAATCTTCTCTTACTACTACCGTCTCAAAATCTTCCATACTTACTAGCTCTTAAGTTTGTGGTTGTTTTTTCTTTTTTCTCCAAATTAACTTGTGTGCCATTGAAAAACATTATCATTTTCAAACTGGTGAACTACTTTTACTGTCCTATTTTCAGACAGTCTCATGAAAATATCTTGCATGAGAATGAACATTTCAACCAAATGCAATGAACGCAATGAATGCAATGAACATTTCAACCAAAACAGCTAACTTCTGATAAAATTATCACCAATTAAAAATTGAACCTTCCAATGGGGACCAAGAGACAGTCTCAAAAGATTAACTTTTTATTAGATTTGCCTAAAAACTTGTCAGTTTAAATAAACTGCAGTTTCTTTCTTCAGTTTCTTTTTTCTTCTTTTTTTCCCATACAAGAGATACTCACAGAACGACACAATTAATATTTTCAAGAAAATTACTACTTTTCTGAAGTTTTTTCAACAATCTTGTGTAAGTTAAGATAAAATCCTATTTTCTTCTCTATAGAATATTAATCATATGGTTAAAAAATGCAACAGACAGGATAGTGCTATGTATTCAGTCCTATGGGTTAGTAAGAGTAATTTCTGTAGAACATTATAGGCTTTAGTCATGTTAAATCCTTCAGGGCTTTTCTGTAAGAGCTATTTGAGTTGTTTTGCCAAGCAATTTGACTTTAGAAAGGTTTCCTCTTAGTAGGCAATTGCTCCTGTATTTTCCTGTTAGGCAGCTGCCCACACCTAAAGCTGAGCTGAACATAAATTTTAACAGCCTATAAGACATTGATGCAGTGGTTCCAAATTCAGTAAAGTTGGGTCATCAGATGGCCCAGTAAGTTTAGTGAGACTCCTACTGTCTTGTATCAAGCTGAATACTTAATTAATCGAAGAAACCACATGATAATCAAACAAAAAAAAAAAAGTTGAAATTAACCTTTGGGATCACATACAAACAAAATATTCCATTTTCACCAAAATTGGGTACAATTCCTTAAGTACTTTCAACATATTGCATATGGACAAAGTTTACCCTCCACAATACCTTGTAGCTTCGCTATAAAAAATAACAAGCTCTTAAGTCTTTTTATCATAGGACTCCATTAACCAAATTCAGCTATCTCTGGTTCTTGAACAAGTCTTCCATCTTTTCAGATCTTTTCTGATGGCCCAAACACAGATTCATTTTTTCTAGTTATTTGCTACTCAAATAAATGTAAAGCAAATTCTGAAAATCCTTAATTTTATGAATAATTCCTTTGAGTCTAGCCAGGTATGTGAAGGATAAGCCTTGAGACAGAATTTCAGAAGTAGGCCCTGATCACCCTTCCGGATGTTTAACTGAACAGTTTCTAAAAATAAAAATACTGTAGTATTCCTTAAAGCACTGACACCACCATCTACCATTTCTTCACCATCCATATGTTAATGTCACCATATCAGACACATGCCAATGAATCTTAACTCCAAAATACACAGCATGGATTAGCAAACATGTTTTATTAGCCAAGATGGGCCCATGTATACTTACTAGATAGATTAAATTATAAAAGAGGCATGTAAAAAATAACCTTTACACTCCAACCCTTTTCCCCTCAAACAAGGTCATTTAGTGACTCGAAGGAAGAATAAAATTTTCTTGGCCATTAGAGGTAAACAGACGTGACAATGAGAAGATAATATGCTTCAAGGACACATGTTGCACTTGACACTCACAGTTCATACCAGTGATGTAATGACCAAAGCAACACTAAATGAAGTGAAAAAGATGCATCTTGGCAACAGTAAAAATGTAAACTATGAGGGGGAAAAATTTATACTGGGTTTTCATGTGCAAAGAGAAATAACTTCAACATTGATTTCACATAAGGCACTACAAGGAAGAGGACCTCAGGAGAAGTTGTCTGCTTTTCCCTCCATGCAGCTGGGAGCAGTGTAGCTTGGTTTTTAGCTGTACAGAAAAGGTTAATTGTGCTGTTCCCACTGACCCTTCTTTCTCAGTCATAATAGCCAAATCCAAACTGAAACAGGTTCAGGCAAGAGTGACATTTTCCCTTGAAACAAGAGCCGCAAACCAGTTTGAAACACAATCTAGTTGCTTGGTGATCCCTGTTTAAACCCAGTTATGCCATGGAAAGCAGCCAGCTCTTGCAGCAGGACGAGGTGGGCTTCACTCTTTGCCCAGCTGAAAGAGGAAATAGGACATGATACTGTCAGGGGTTATTGTTTGCAGCAGATGCTCATGGTGATGACACCAATAGCTACATGGCCACGCCCACTGAGGAGCTAAATTTCAACCTAAGGAGGAGAGAGGGAAAATTCCTGGAGTCTGGCTTCTTCTCTGAGCCCAGGCTGGACAAAATCGTCTTGTTGCTAAGGAGAGATATGAAGCTCCAGCAGTCCTCCCACACAGTCTCTGCCTCCTGAAACCACATCCACTTAATCATATCAATAAAGTGGTCACCCCCCCTACAGAGAAGGATTTAGGGGCCACTAAACTCAGAATAAATAATGTGCACACTCTTTAACTAGTAGTGGTATACTCAAGAATTGCACAGTGCCAACAGCTGTTCTAAATTAACAGTTTTCTTTCATTTTTGTCTATATCCCTTCCTTACCCAACTACAAATCAAGTACTTAACCTGGATGAATGGAAATGTCTTGTAAATTATAGAATAGCTGAAGGTAATTATATTTTCTACTGCCTCTTACACAAGGTGATGGAAAGAGTCAAGAAGGTCAGGAAAAAAATCCTGTACCACTGTTACAGTAATTGATTCTCACATGTATAATCCTTTAGAGAAAACCATATTTGTGGTTTCAATGATCCATTCCATTTACAAGATAGGAGCTGAAACAAAATGTCTGGGTGGCATTTGGCTTTTTAGAAAAAGCAAGTCTGGAAGTATGTAAACTATGGAAAATAAAATGTAATTATTAATAACTATTTTCATTTTGCTAAGTGTTCCACAGCCAGAAATCTCACTACAGTTTTAAGGCAGGTGTCTTTTTTTTTTAGTCTTCTTTCAGTCTCTTTGAATCATAACTCATTATTTTAACCATTTATCTAGATTATACTAAGAGTCTATTAGTAATGCTTAGTGGCTGAAACAAACTGCTGATGAAATGGAGGTCAAATGAGCTCCTCTGAACCTTCATTCTGCATGTGTGATGTCTCTTTATTGCAGCCATTTGTCATTTTTTACCTTTCAGACAGTATTAGAAGATAATTATATGGTATTTATATTGCCAGAAATTAGTACATTTCTCCTTCCAAGAAAGGCTCTTTTCTATTTTGAATCTACTATACTCTGTAAAACACAAGCTTCTATGTGACAAATTGGATACTGTGAAGTAGTATATGCAATAAAAGTGATTAACTCTGTGAACAAAGGCTGACTTCATTTTCAGACAGATGTAGAAACATTTCATATATTAGATTCATATTGACTAATTTGAATGCCTACAGAGTTTTACTTTGTATTCCAAATTTTAGTAATTAAAATGTTCTTGGAATAGTCTCCTTAATATTAATTGAGCCTTTCTTATGACACAACAAGCAAAATAATTACTGCTGCTGAGTTTCTATTTCATTCTTCAGTTCCAGCAGTGTCTTACATAAAGATCTCTGTGCAGCAGACAAAATGCACAATAGTTTCTAAACCACAGAGTTCTGTTAGTGTATCAGAAAGAGGAAAAAAAATTTTAAATGTATGGTAATGAATTTTGATCTTACTTTCACTGGCTAAACTCTAAGCCAGTAACTATCATTGAAATGACTGCTAATTCTGATTTTTAAATACTTCCTCTTACACAATACTCCACTGTTGGCACAATACAACACAAACAATGTTCTTTAGCTTGAAGGCAAATGATCTCATTTGCAATTCTAATCGCATTGGTATGGAGTTTTGATTCCTGATCCTGAAGATAAAATTAGTTTCCCCTTCTTTTGAAAAAAATCTATATATTTTATAAGACCAATTTCGAAGAAAACTTTAATGAAAAGACCTTTTGGTGTATTTACAAGGCCTTCTGGTGTGATACCTAAGGAATGGAATCTCAATGATGTTATATAGAAACTATTAATGGGACACTGATGCTGTAAACCAATGACCATTCAAAGAAAGTAATTCAGAGGAAGGAAGGTTTGAGTGTAGCATGGTTGCTCACTGTAGTAAGAGTGCGACATTTCAGCATCCACATCATACATGGATTGGACTGGAAGAACTAGAAAATCTTTTCATTATTATGCAACAGAAAAATGAGTGAAATTGTTTCCACTCAAACCGAAAAGATCTAAATGCAATCTTATTAATATATTAGTAGATTGTAGGTAAATGTAGTGAAGTATAATGAATATCAATACTAGTTTTGATTGTCTCTTTTAGATTTTATAGCCCTAGGCATGAATAATTCCAGCTTTTGTTACTAAATTATCTAATACAGCCACTAAAATATTTTAACAATTATATTGAAAAAAAAAACCACAAATGCACTCTAAAAGTAACTAGAGGAAAATTCAAGGACATCCCCTTTCTACTTTTAACAGTAAACCTGTCAAGAAAAATCCATCAATGATCATACAAAAGATACAAGAGCTTTAATTTCTCCAGAAAACCTTATTAAGTTGTTTTTGGTTTTTTTTTCCATTCTTACATATCAACCCCGGTTAGCAAAATAGGAGGTAGGGCAGGGGGTAAAATGTGAAAATGCCTAGCAATTTAGAAGACTTATCTACAAATGGAATTAATAAACTAGACTTTGAAGTAAACTCTTACAGAACAATGAAAATCAATAATGGAATACTGTGCAAATGTGAGGAAAATAACAATAAGAGGAGGACCACGACAGTAGCAACAGCAGTACGGATTCAGTTCTGGGAGACCTAGGTTTGTGTCAGTTATCATCAAAGCCCTGATAGTTAAAGTTCTAAGGGAAAATGTAAATTTCCCCCATTGCAAACTACACTCACTGGACTGAATTTTATTGACCTTATTGAAAATCTTATTTACTAAGGCTACCAGCAGGACTTACGGCTTCCAAAAATACCATCTTGGAGGAGAATTCCACATGCCACTGCAAGGAAAACTCCACAGAATTACAAAGCACTGTCAGAAAAATTGGCACTGTCCACTGCTATGCACAAAAAGGAGATGTGAAATATGAAGTAACAAAGGGATGGACTTGACTTTCCAGATGAAAATTGGCACCTATTAAAGAAGTATTCCAGATTGTCAGAATCAACTAGGAAAACAGAAGGCTGACAAAGCCTCATAATTCTTTCTTTGTTTTCTGGTAATACAACTAAATGCTTCACTAAACACATATATTAATCTTTGTACATTTGCTGAAGATTTTTTTAGAATATTTAGTGGAATGAAGAATATCAGACTAAAGAAATGCTGATTTCTAGGAAGCTATTTGTGAGTAAGTCCTAAATAAATAGATATTTCTAAACTCTTTTTTAAAATTAATGATATTTCAAAGTTGGAGACCTCATTATGCTGTGGTATAGCTATAAATATATACAGTTATAATTGTATATACAGAATTATACTTAGTTTGTAAATTGTTCTTGAATTGTGTACCATTTTCTTGCATTTTTTCAGTTATAAACAAGCCACTGAGGAGGAGTCAAAGGTAACCTCTAGGAAGAATTCAGTAGATGTTTTTCTGCTTCATTTCTACATTTTAGTTCCTGTGATGAGGAAAAAAAGCCTAATTTTATGGGATCTTCTTACTTTATTATGAGCACTTTGCTAACCTTGCAGCAAAAGTTCATTCTTCTCTATGTATTTGAAGGTAGTAGATACTACTTTGTTTTTCGAGCTAATAGAATGTCCTAAGGTCAATTCATGTTTTGTGATTTGTGGATATTTTTTTGTACTCCATGATGGACTTTTTTATGCTATGCACTTCCATTTCCCAGCTTACTCCACAATGTCTATCAGAATTTTTGTTTCTGTAAAGATAATTGTTTTGCTTACTCTACTGTTTTTGCTGTGAAGTCTGTCCATGTCTTAAAATGAACTATTCCATTTTGTTATTTGTGAATGCTCCTCACTACAAGAAGGACTGTGGGGCACTGGAGCATGTCCAGAAAAGGGCAACAAAATTGGTGAAGGGTCTACAGAATAAGTCTTATGAGGAGTGGCTGAGGGAGCTGTGGTTGTTTAGCCAGGAAAAAAGAAGGTTCGGGGGAGACCTTATCACTCTCTACAACTACCTGAGAGGAGGTTATAGGGAGGTGGGGTCAGTCTCTTCTCCCAAGTAAAAAGCAGTAGGAAAACAGAAATTACGTCAGCTTATGCCAGTGGAGGTTTAGACTGGATATTAGGGAAAATTTCTCTTTGGGAAGGGTTATTCAAGCATTGGCACATGCTACCCAGGGAAATGGTTGAGTCACCATTCCTAGAGGTATTTAAAAGACATGTAGATGTAGCACTTGAGGGTATGGTTTAGGTGTGGACTTGGTAAAGTTCATGGTGGGACTTGATGACCTCAAAGGTCTTTTCCAACTTAAATCACTCTAAGATTCTAAACTAGAGGGAATTAAGGTATACATATGCGTGTTTATATATATTTTCATTGACTAGCATTTTTTTCAAAATACAGTGATAAGAGTTACGGATTTCATAGTGGCAAAATCCCAAAATTAATTAAGTAATCTTATTTTCTTTTTCTCTTGCTCTTAAAAAGAAAAATTAAAAAACAAACACACCACATCTTTTATTTTACCTTTAGAAATAGTCTAGACAGGATCTATTTCTCAAGCAAAATGCTGTAACTTTCTTCTGTGTCCAAGGTTTGTTTCTTTTATCTCAACAAAACTATAAACATAAAGGACATTTCGACTCAATAGGTTTTGGAAAGATAAGCCTTTTCAATTGCTAGTAGTGCCCCCTTTTGACATAGATCAATTCTCCCTCCCATTTCTAAAGGTGAAGGAACTGCACCACTGCATCAATTCTCCCTAAAGCCAGATTTTTATGGCTTTACATGGCAGACCACTTCCGTTTTCACTGAGCGAAATAGAGTAAATGAAAACTTCCCCTTGACCAAAATGCCCCTTCTCTAACCCTTCCTATTGGAGCAGCCCAAGCTCTGACTCAGTCCCAAGCGGATTGGGGAAGCTGAAGTACCAGGCTATGAACAAAAATATCTAAGGAGAAAGACTTCGGAATTATTTTGCAAAATTAAAACTAAACGACTGACCCAAACCTGCTAGTACTTTTTGGCCACTTTAACCACAGTAAGTGCTCATTACTGATCGGGTTAATCTTGCCTCTCTTTCTGAAATGTGCATGTACCTGCTCAGTGAAAATATAAAGGCGGCAATTGATAATGAAGGCAAGGAAAAACAACTAGGCATGAGAATGGAAATAAAGATCAGGTTCATGCCCTCCAAGGAACCTGAATGTATATAAGTCTATGGGACCCAGTAAGATGCCTCTCAGAGTCCTGAGGGAATTGCTTGGTGTAGTTGTCAATCCACTTTCCATGATACTTGAAAAGTCATGGCAGTCAGGTGAAAATGTCATGAAAAGACCTTCCAGTTCCCTGGTATCAATATGGACTGGGGGTTGAACAGATTGAGCTCAGCCCTACCTGAGAAGGAATTGGGGTTGCTGGGGAATGAGAGGCTGGACATGACCCAGCAATGTGCACTCACAGCCCAGAAAGCCAAAAGTGTGCTGGGCTGCATCCAAAGCAGCGTGGGCAGCAGGGCCGGGGAGGGGATTGTGCCCCTCTGCTCTGCTCTGGTGAGACCCCACCTGCAGTGCTGCATCCAGCCCCAGCACAGGGGGGACTTGATAAGAAAGATTAAGAGGGACTTTATACAGGAACATGTAGTGACAGGACAAGGGGGACTGGTTTCAAACTGAGAGTAGGTTTAGATGACATATTAGGAAAAAATTCTTTACTGTGGGGGTGGTGAGACAATGGAAAAAGTTGCCCAGAGGAGTGGTGAATGCCGCACCCCAGAAGTGTTCAAAGATAGACTGGATGGACCTCTGAGAAACCTTGTCTGGTGAAAGTTGTCCCTGCTCACAGTGGCGGGGTTTGAACGAGATGATCTGCAAGGTCCCTCCCAACCCAAACCATTCTGTGATTCTATGAGAATACAAAGGTCAGAACTTGCAAAGAGCTTACCAGGTAAGTAATTAATTCAAAGTTCTCCCCAGCTTTATTCTGGCTGCACACAATATTCAATTCTGATTTAATTAAGCTATCACAGAAATGCTGCTATATCTTACAGGAACAGAATTATTTACTGATGAATCAATGTAAATTGTACTGGAGCTGGACATTTCATTATGCTGTTCACTTCTGTTAACATCCACTAGGAATGACTTTTTACGTATATATATATTTATAGTAGCTACCTGGCAGTTTTTATTCCAATGATATAAAAAAAATTAAGCAGGAAAGTTTTATTAAAAAAAAAAAAAAGAAAGAAAAAGAAAAGAAAAAGGCAAAAGATATTTTTGCTATTTCTGTAATATTTTGCCCCAAGACATCTTTCATAAGGTCATCTGGGTTTTTTTGTCCTGTCAAAATGTAAATGGTAAATCTTGGCCATGACTGAATTGCAGTCAAACTATAAGTTTCTCTTCATATTTTATCCTTGGATTGGATATTCCTCTTTTACTCAGAGTAACTGAAATCAGATCTTTCTGTCAGAATCTTGCTGTTAAAATTTAATCCTATAAATCACACAAATATATCATCTCTGTGTCTTTGTTCATCTTCTGTGATAGGATGTCTTGAAACATTTTATAGAAGGTTAGGGTATTTATGTGTCAATCTTGGTCCTATTAGAATCTGGTTTTTAGTCCAAGGAAGGAAGAAAAATGATAAAGAGTATTCTAAATGACACTGCTTTTTTTTTTTTTTTTAATCACAAGGATCAACCCATTCATTATCTTGTTAGCTAATTAACATTTTTTGTCTACTTTCCTAAAAAAATAGACTTCCACTAACACCTAAGTGTGAAATTCTAGGGAAAAAATCTTATCCTTGAAGTGAAAATATCTGCTCTTGTCTGCAGTTGAGTAATTGTACTCTCCTATGCTCCCACAACTACCTGGGCATAACCATTTTAAGGAACTAAAGATTAAAGTCTATTAAATTTATAGGACAGGTTATTAGCTCTTATCTCATAGTTGTGATGTAGCATCATTAGGTCAGTCACTGCATATGTAAGTTACTTTAAAAAATTGTACTGTTTGCTTTTTTTCAGCATGGCATCTTTTGCTGTGGAGAATACAGAAAGGTTGGGGTTTGCTTGTTTTTTGGATAAAATATTCAAAGTTGTATTAAATTAAACTAAAGAACATGCACTACTCATTTTTTAAAAAAATGTAAAACAGAAGAGAGAAGCAAAATGTAAGAGCAGATAAAAATGAAATAATATATTGGTAGACACCAAATACCTTTAACATTAGGAAATTGTGTGGATTTTTTTCTCTCTGTCTCTGCTGTATTTGCAATGTAGAACAATACATGTTATCTTCAGGTGACAAAATTTATGCTACCTATGCAAATTAGTCAATCAATTAAAAATTTCAAATCTCACTGCTCTTCATTGGGCTGTTTTATGGAAATCAGAATTTTCTCTTGCTGATTTCAATTAACTTTGGTTTCCAATCAAGAGAGACAAATTTTAATGTAATTTAAAGGCAGTATTTTAATAGAAAGTCACATTGTCACATTTAATATGATTTCAACATGTAGTTAAGAAATTTTGTGAAAGAAAAATGTCACTTTCATAGATGAGATAATTCTTCTAATGATAACTAAACATTTTTCAAATTTCTGTTGAGAAACACAAGATGATTAGCAATTTCTCCAAATAAAAATTAAAAGTAATTCTAAATTACCAAAATACCCCATGTCATATTATTAGGTTTTTTTCCATGCCTCCAATCCTGTTGTTCAGTTGTGCTGAATCTATTCCTAAAATGTATTTCTTTAACACATTCTTGTTTGTAAAACATCCACAACTAAGTTACAGATTGAGGTATGTTCAGACTTTCAGAAACAAAGCAGTAACTAGAGTTCAGTGGGTTACTGCTTTATGAGAGTGCCTTCTTTTCTAAGTGTGTTAACAGAGACTGCAGTGGAAGTTTTTAGGATGCTATAGGAGCTCTTGGCTTTAAGGATCTTTTTAGATGTGTGACTGTGTGTGTACTTGTAAACCCACCCTTTTAAAAAAACGGTGCAATGGAGTTCCTAAAGTCAGCATGGCTTGTAATATCTGGGCAGAGAACATAAGATAAAAACATTCTTATGGAAATATAAACAGGTGTTGGAAAATATTCAATGGACATGTAAATGCAGTGTTATTTGTGTCCTGGAAAGATTTAAATGCAGCATGGCCCTACCTTGCAGAAAAGGTAAAACCATCGACGTTTAATGGGAGAATAGACAGAAAACCAAACAACACCTTCCTTCAGCAAAGCTGGCTTTTTATAAAAAAGAAATAGTTGTAATGATAATTGAGGTTTCATACTGCTAGAAATTGGAATGATACTTAGTCTAATTTTCTTTTAAAAGGCATGACTTTCACCAGGCCAATAATTTAAACTAGAAGGTTAAGTATTGTTTTCCAAGTAATTTAGCAATAGGCAGGGTATCAAAAACCTATTTTAAGATAACAGTGGATGAAGACGGTAGGCATCACTTTCCTTTATCTAGCTGTGTATCTGACATCTTTTACGCAAAACATATATTCTTTAAAAAGAAGAACCTTCTCAGTAAGGTATCATGACTTTTCTTCTGCTATTTAGCATGTTTCTCTCTCTATTAGGTGTTCTACAAAAAACCAGTCCAGAAATAAACCATAGTATTATTACATGCTTTTGATAACTAACTAATAAAGTAATGAAATAACAGTTATCATTCACAGTACAAAACAAACTAGTTTCAATTCAAGAACTATTCACCTGAAAATTTGCTAGAAGTGTGGGAACAGAGTTTAAAAATATTAAATGGTATCTTTCTTAGCAGTGTTGAGCACAGTTCATTCAAAGCACTACTTATTACATCTCTAGTTCCATATAAAATAGAACTGCTTTCCTAGGAAGAAAATATCTTATTTATTTGGGGTGGAGGGAGGAGGTTGATGGTTTTGTTTGGCTTTGGGAGAGAAAGGTTAGATCGAGTATGGCATCAGACTCAGTATATAGGGTGCAACAGGGAAATTTTCATGGGTAAGAGAAGGAAAGTGTGAGGTTAAGTTTTGCAGTGAATAATTGCAGTTGTCGTTCACCTCTGGGAACCTATACTCAAGCAAGTTCAAACAGAAAATTAATTTTGTGATCTCTTCACAGTCCCAATGTACAGTTAGAAAAAGCCATGGCCAAAATAGCAAGAGGCTTGCAGTTAAAAGCCTGCAAGGACAAGGTTTTCACTCACGTGCTTCAGCTTCTGGCATCCTAGGAGTCCTCATCACAGTGCTTAATGTGGTTATTGACCTGTGTAAGGTGAAGCACACCCATCTTTAAAGAATTGATGTCTTGGCCTGTACAGTTACTGTCTTATCAGGAACAGTCTGTCTCATCCCTTGGTTTCAGAAGGGTTAATGGAAAATACAGTCAATTACTTGCCACACCCCTCAATCATAAAGAAACCACATAACCTTGATTATACACTCTTAAATTAAAGCAAGCTATAGCACTTAAGGAATTACAAGACACAGTTTCACACTACCCATACAAGTTTTGTAAAGGGTTTGGTGAAAAAATTAATAGAAATTAGGTGAGTTAACAAAATTAAAGAAAACATTGTGTCTAAGTGTTATTTAGGTGGGATTTTTTGACTTCTCTTTGGACCTGGCAGAAGACAGACAGAGCCCAGAGCATGCTGGCTTTATCTCACTCCCTATCACCACCTTCAGTGATATCATATGGTCTGACAAAGGAGATTAGATATTAAATTACTGAATCATGTTATTGCTCTGAATACTCTTTTCCTTTCTTACATTTTTATTCTTCCATAGCTACAACAATATTTCTTTTAGAACACAATTCAAATGCATTTCATATTCTTATGTTTTCTGCAATGTTTACAATCTAGAGTAATTCATAATAATTTCAGTGCAGACTTCAGATTTTAAGGTCTTCATTTACTGGCCACTTTTTAAAAAATGGTACTGAATATGCAAAATAAAAATCTGTTTGCAAAATTAAGCAACAAAGTATTTCATTGTGACTTGTCACTACCATCTCCTGCCTATTTAAATGCTTCAGTGAAGTTTAGTTCCATTGTAATTGAGCAACATTCCAACATTTTTAAATAGAAAAAATGTGTTATCATCTCTCTTCTTGCTGAACACTGAGGAGAAATAGCTTGATTAGATGGAGGTGGAATGTAGGTGTGCTGTGTGGGTGGATGTGTTCCATGTGTGAGAAATAACTACAGAGGAAAAAAATTATTTTAGTTTTAGTTTTTATGATGATGTAATTTATGATCACCTTCTGTTGTTAAAGCTTCTGAAAAGAGTATTTCCAGCACCTATATGACCCCCAGTGTTAATCAACAGACAAGTAATAGGTTTTTCAAAAATGAGAATGTTTTTCCAAATCTTATCTCATAAATGATTTAGCTTTTTATATAACTGCGAAGCAAGCCACACACAATAAAGTTATTTACCAACTTTTAGAAACAATGTGTTGAAATATTTAGTATATACTGCTGTAAATAATGTAATTCATAAAACAAATATTGTTGCCTTACTGGAAGGCCTAGCACTTCTTACTCCAATTTCTACTTATTAAAAATTCTCAATCATGGTATGAAAAAACCATTAGTCATTATTGTTCTAATATTTTTCTTGCCATTTAATTTTTTTAAATTGTTAGGAGTCTCTATAGCAAAATTGAATTGTCCAGTAGAAAATCTGCAATTGAGAGCATCAGCACAGCCTTCCCAATGGTCCTTCTAACCCTGTGTCATTTCTCCAAGCACAATTAAGAGATCATGCCTAGGAAAAAAGTAAAAAAAGTAATGCTTTACTTACTACTTATTTCAGCTTTTGGCAAGAGTTATCTTGAACACAGTTGTAGTTTTAGAACCCTCAAGATATTCTTCATGTGTGAGTTAAGTGAACTTAAGAGTTACTCTCCATACCTTCCCCTGTTGACTACATACTGTTGAATAGTGAACAGCATGTAAGCTTGACAGTTTGCTCTCCAATGAGATTAAATGTCAATGTGTTTCAAAAGGTTTTCTGGCTCCTCCAATGATGTTGAATTTTAGTCTATGGATTTTGTTCAATACTTACAATCTTCCAGTTAAAATGTCAACCAGACTTCATTAAATACTCAGAAGTAAAGCAGAAATTGTTTTATCTGTATGCTTTAAAAAAAATCCAAACCATATTCAATGTATCAAAAAATTACAAAAGGATAAGCTATTTTAATCACAAAAGTGTTTCATTTGAAATTTGAGCCTATTATCTTCACCGTTGACTCAATGCCTTCTTCAGTCTTACTTGAATCTAAAAGATGGCTTTGGTGAAATTCAAATTACCATCTGACCAGAAAACAACCAAATCTAAATCTTGAAAAAATTCCTTTCCACATGCCTTATCTTTCAATCCCTAAGATATGGAATACAATGTATTCTTTTTAAAGTATGAATAAGGGAGATTCTTTGCTGCACTTTGACCCACAGAAGTTAAGAAGGAACATAAAACACATTTCTTCTTCTCCATAAATGTGGGGTAACTAAAATCCTTCAAGTTCTCATAAAATTCAATGGCCATTCTTCATGACAAAAAATGGCATTTTGCCTGAATATTTTGTAAAATATAGGATAGGTCTGCTTCCCTTTGAGCCTGTACTGTATTGCACAAGAGCTCTTAATAGTTTCCCTGTGAAAATGGGAGACAGCAAACATCCCAAACTTTCTGCCAGTTGCTCTCTCCCTGGGAAAAATAAATTATGTCCTGTTGTCCTAGTTTCGGCCAAGGACAGGGTTAATTTTTCACAGTAGCTGTGAGAGGGCAGAGCCTGGAGCCATGTGGACATGACCAAGATATTGTGTTATTTGTCACCATCTTACATCATGACCATCAAAGAAGGGGCCTGGTTTCCCTGGTCATGGGAAAGCATGGTGGATGTTGGGTCCACCATCCATTGTTCATTGTTCATTGTCTCAGCTTGGTGAGCATTTTGCATGGGAGTTGCCGTCTCTTTTGTACACAGTTGTTATTAGTATTATTTCTGTTACTGTTCATTTTCTTATGTCTTTGCTGTTTCCAGTAAATTGTTTTTATCTCAATCCATAATCTCTGTTGTTTATGTCTCCCAGTGAGGTGGGGAGAGAAGCAAGAAGGTGGTATCTGTTTTGGGAGAATCTTGGTGGGGTGAGGCGCTGAACTGGGGAATGTTGTTTCCAAACCTCAACACCACTGTCAGGAGCAAGCAGGGATCTTGCCAATAAAGAGCTGTAAATGGCCCTTGAGTTGTGTAAGTCACACTATTTTTTTTTTAATTCCCTCTGCTAAATTTTCAAGGGACAAGAGTTTTGGGATCAAGAAGCCACAATTAACAGCTGTTACTCATATCATCTCATTTGTAGTGAGATTTCCTTCCGTACTAATGAAGGATTCATTAAGGTTCACAGAGACTTTGACAGTTCTGAACAACATGGACCCATTCACATCTGTTACCTTTCCTGAGACAGGCTTTGAAGATACCAATAAAAGTTTGAAATGCCCACTCTGTAAGCCTTTGTTCCCTACCTCTTTGTTGTTAAGGCAATTTGGAATTATCACAATTATCTCTTTATTGGTAAGGTTTATTTTGGACTCTGTAGATAAATACTAAAAATGCATCCTCTGCATTCATCATAAAGCCTCTACTGAAGTAATTAAAAGAGATAATTTTTCCATTTTGTTTCGTTGTTTGTTTGCTTGGGTATTTTTTCATAATTTTCCCCATAAAAAACCATAATTTACTTTCAAAAGAATAATGAAATAGGCAATGGCAACTAATAAGAATGAACCATGTGTTGGAAAGGATTGAAATAATAATCACTTAAAAAGGAAGAACCATATGTCTAAATTAAAATGCTGGTCAACAGAACACAAAGCTGACATTTACAAAGGTTATGTTTGACTGTAATAAAATAAATGGCAGCTCTTTGTGTACGCAGTTGTCAATTAGCATTGCATATGTGTCTCTTGGATACATTTATTTTTGCCAGTTATTCCTTATTCAAGATGCAAATATCTATTATTAATGTTCAGTAAGTACTCCTGACTGAGGGAAATAACTAAGAATAATAGTTGCCTCTTTTTATTAGCATTTTCTTTTCATGGGAATGTCACTAAAATGAAAAAATAATGTAAGATCTAAAATCAACAGAATTGTTTGGAAACAGAAGAATTAAATAGAAATAGAAACGTTATAAGAAAATACCTCTTACTGTAGATTCAAGTGAGACAAGAATTATTCTTTTTAAAGTTAAATTAAAGCAAGAAAATCTGTTATTTATGTACTTTAAACTTCTCATCTATTATAGGGCTGCTAATGCAGATATGATTTATCTTGAATTATATTTTTTAGTATCTGAAGGCAAAAATAATTTGCAAAAACATTCTTATTTATTGCAATGCAACTTTGTGGCTCCCTAAATGCCCAAACTTTGTGAGTGATTTATCTATAATGAAAACTTTATTTCATTTTTTGCCCTTTATCAAGAAAAGCTGCTTTCCAGCTGAAACTGAAAAGGGATAGAGTATACTCTTCTGGCATCAGCATGGAGTGCCACTCTGCCTCAAGAGGAAATGCTAAGGAAGCTGGCTGCATCACTCATTAATCCTGAGCTTTGCTGGATGCTACACAAGCCCCTGAGTGGCACACAAAGGGGCTCATTGCCAGAATCACATCTCGGTGTCAGTTTAAGTCAGATTCTTTTCTTGATTTTGCAGCAACCAGTAAAACTCCTCACTTTCTCTCATAAAGAAGAATCGGTACAGAAATGCACTGAGGACTTTTCTCAAGACAGAGAATTAGTCCATAGTCTGATTGATGTCCCTGATATCACAAAGGGCAGCTAAGGGTATCCTGGTTCCAGTCTTTACTCAGAATAATTTGTAAATTTTATATTAAAACAGTCATTGCACAAAATGAACAAACAATCCTGGCACAATGGATTTGAAACTAGGTGTGGTGGGTGGACTCCTGCCAACAGCTAAACTGCCCAACCTCTCACTCACTTCTCTCATCAGACGAGGCAAAAATAGAAGGAAGGCAGGAAAACTTCAAGTCAAAATAATGACAGAGTAATAAAGAAAGCAAAAGATGCTTGCAGAAGCAAAACACTCCCCACTGGCAGGTGGATGTGCAGCCACTTCCTGGGAAATGAGGTCCCCAGCACGGGTAATCATTGCTTGGTAAGACCAGTGTCATAATCACAAATATCCCCTGCTTCCTCCTCCCCTCCTCATGCTTTTACTGATAAACATGACATCATATGGTATGGAATATCCCTTTGGTCAATTTGTTAGCTGTCTAGGCTGCGTCCCCTTCCAACCTCTTGCTCATCTGGAGCCTAACTCCAGTGGGGAAAAGCGTTGATGCTGTGCAAATGCTGTGTTAGCCAAAACACTGGTGTCTTATCAACACCCCAGTTATATGTCTACCACAGGAAATATCTGTTTCCCAGACAGTTCCATTATGAAATGTGATTGTTGTGAATACTCTGAAATGAAGGGTTTCAGTCCCTACCCATGGGAACATTTTTGGATCCTGCATATACACAGATACTGAATTTCAAGAAGTAGGTATAGCTTCAGACCCATTCTACATTTCCATATTTCCTGCCAGTAAGCCCAAGTCAGCTTTTGTGGTGGATACTGACCTATAGAGAACTCTGTCAAATTAAAATCTCTCTTCAGGACCTAACATGATTTTTTCTGAAATCAATGGTAACTTCTTCCTTTTAAACCATTGTGATTACATCTGCCTATTGTTTTTCACATATTAACATTTATGTCTTCTTGAAAAACTTGTGCAGGAAAAAAAAAATCCATAAACAGTTTTTACATATCAGTTTCAGTTCTAGGTTTGGGTTTGTTTTTTTTTTTTTTGAGAAAAAGCCTTGATATTCCACCAATCAGTAGATTCAATCCACAAGCCAAAAGGTGCTCTATTATTTTCCTAACTCATGTTTTGAAATTCTCTATTTCTCTAACAATTATTTATATGAAGTACTTTATCTAAGCAAATATATATTTCATTTTAATATGTTGAAAATGAGGCTGTTTATATGGTAATGATTTACACCTTCTGTATCTCCTATATAAAATGAATATTTCATTAGTACTTATTTACATCTAGAACACTAACAAAATTTTAAAATTTATTTCCAGATGAATTTGCTGACAATTTAAATGTAATAACATCTATAATAAACAAATATACTGGTACCAAGGCACAAAACATAGAAAAGTGTTCAGTAATAGTCTGATACAGATCAAAGGCTTCCCTCATCTCAGGAGGATGAGAGTTCATGATTAATCCATGGCACAAACCAGAAAATCATGCCTTTTTATTATTTTAGTAAATGATAATGTAACGTTGTGTGCATGTAACATTTATCTGAGATGTCCTACTTATGACTACAGCAGAGCATTCCATTGTGGATTTTAACCTCCAATTTAAACCAAGATAAATTCAATCATTCAACAGAATCCACATAGAAGCCCTAGATGAGTAAACATATGTTCCCAAAATGTATTATATAAATAGAAATGTCTTCTACGGAGATGCAAATCTTTAAAAGGCAATATTTTTAGAGAAGTGAATGCACAGTCAGACCAGAGATACATAAAGAGAGGTTTCATATCATTAGTTACACCTCAGCAGGAACTGTCAGTGTACAGTCCTTCCTGTCAAGATTTAACACCCTTAACATTTAACTCAGAACCTAGTTTGGAAAGTAGTTCAAGAACTTAAAAACTATTTAAGCATAGATACCATTTGCCCTAAGTCACATGACCACCACTGTATTCCTCAGCAGCAAGGTTCTCTCCCTCAAATTGCTTCTTTTCCTACCTTGAAGCTATGTTCTTGTAATACTGTGTGTAATTTACAAGTAGCCAGGGAACTGTATGACTGACTATTGATGTACAGCTTGACCATATAGAACTACCACTGAAAAAAGATTCTTTCCAGTTTCTTCCAGCACTTCCACATATTCCCACCAGTGACAGATTTGGAATACCTAAGTCTGTGTGGAATTTTTTACGCCTATGAAAATATGCCATGTTCCGCACCCAGGCCTCACAGCATATTCTCACTCCATGGAGTGAATTTATAAAACCTCTCAGCTGATGTGCTACATAGACACAGTCCCTAGCTACTTACTTTGCATACCTTCTCCAGAAAGGTAATTTACTATTGACAGAGTAATGATTTCAATGGAAAAAATCCAGGAAGTGGGAAAGTGATCTGATAACCAGATGATAGATTTCATATTTGTTACCATTCCCATGGATGACTTTATTTATATATTTCTATTATTCATGTCATTAGTTTTAGCATGACTAGACAACTCTGAGTGAGGGTTGCCAAGTGGTTCTGCTCTATATTTACCAATATCAAAAGCAAATCTGAAAGTAGCACAACAGGAAATATTCCACTGAGATCATCTCTGATCTATCCATGTGTGAAGTCTAGGTCAAACCATAAACTCAGTGGTGCACATCCCCTCCTTGCACATAGAATAATTAGGAAAGAACTTGATATTCTGTGTTGTCTTCACCCTCATTGTTTACTTTGAAGAAGAAGCTATTGGCCAGATATACTTTCCGTTAGCACTAGGTTTCACTTTTGAAGCTGAAAGACTGTTTTGAGAAGCTCTTCTGGACATTTTCCTGGCTGAAAGAAATGTCCTTAATTATTCTTGAATTTTTTCCCACCTGTTTTTTTACACACAGTGTATTTATCAAATCCATGCTTTCTCTGAAATGCTTTGAACTCTCTAGTGCTCACCTTTCTTTCCTGGGCCCATCTGAACTGTTTTTCAGCATTTTCTGAGATCTGTAGTTTATCATGAGGTAATTTTTAAAGCCAAGAACAACATCCATACACCCTGTGCTATCATGTCACTATTACAAAAACAGTGATTTCAATGACATTGGCTAAAGGAACCAATGGATGATAAATCTCCCCTTGAGATTTCCTTTGGGTGGTAGAGGAGAGGGGTGGGATGAAACAAAAAAACTCCTTCTTACCATTCAGAATTTACTTGTCAAGATAAAATTGAAGTGTAAAAGAAGCAGGAAGTATCAAGAAAATATAAGAATTAGTTATTGGATACAAAATATAACTTCATTTTTCTGCTTCATAGCTTGATGGTAGTGTAGCAGAATAATATCAATTCCCAGGGTAGGTCAAATTAGCTAACTCATCCCAAAGAATCAGACATAAATCATAAATTTAAACTGCATGCTATTTATCTCTGTTTATGTAACAAGTCCTCATCTAGATAACGTATGGGAAAATCACAAGGCCATTTCACTATTACTCAGGCAAATTCCTTATATAAAATAAAAGCGAATGGTGAAATATTCCACGTTTTTTTAAATCCTAAATTCATGGAAGAGGGGAAAATAAGGATATCAAGAAAAAATGTAAAGTTATGCATATCTATCCATAAGGGAATAATATTACTGAAAAACCCCCAGTTCATCTACCAAATATGTATTAGGTCATGGGTGCTCTGGAAGAGTAACATATCATGCTGTAAACCTATGCTATTTCATTCTTTACTCTTATTCTTTCCAATCTTTCTGTTATATCTAGCTAGTTTTCTTAACCTGATCTCCCAAGGAAATGAGCCTTAGGACCTTCATATGTCTATCTCTCCAATCTCTGCTTTCAATCAAAACCGATGAAAAGAACAGAGGTATCAAAATCATTCAGTTGCTGAAACTTACATGGAAAAGGCATCTAGGTAGAAGATAATAATTCTTTCAGAGGAGAGAAATATTGCAGAATTAGCTCAGCTGGGTAATTTGGTACCAGGGACTTTGAGAGTTGTAGGAAATCAACCATCATCAATTCTGCTTTTCATAGAGATGTCGGTTTCAATTCCAAAACAAAAGAGGTCTTGTAGAAAAGAACATAATTTTTCTCCACGCACAGAACAAAGCTGAAGTAACAACAGCCTATAGGTATATCATAGTAGGATAAAACAATTCTTGTGGACAGTTCATCAGAAATCTTAATATTCAGTCTTCTGGGCTTTTCCTCTCTTATTAAAATCAATCTAAAACATTAGACTCTCAGAGTCTGCAAAGATGTTATGCCACATTTTCAAAAGCTCCCTTAACTCCTTTAAAGAGGATCTTAATTTCCTTTACTCTCATTGAGAACTAAATGCTTAATTCTCTTAGGCACTTTTGAAATTTCACTAGAAAAATAATACAAACCAAATATACCTAGTGTGCTTATTATAGTTCATCCCACATTCATAAGTGACATTAATTATATAAACGTTAAAAGCAGACTGGAGCTTCTGACATATTTTTCAGATTAAAATATGGAGGAAAAATTTACTTTATCTCCCTCAAAATAATGCAGACTCTCTACTTTTCTGCTAGTACCATCTCACAAATGATGTGCCAGTCACTTAGAATTGCCAGATGAAAGGCTCTTTAAGAGAAGGAAGATACTCTCTGGGTGTGGAGACAATATGAGAAAATAACCCATATTTTTCAGCAGAATACAATTTTTCTGGTGCGTGGGATATCTTTCCCCCATCTGTACTTTCAAATAGCATCTTAATTCATGAGGAAATATCATTTTGCTACATCTCTTCAGTATTAAAAACACCAATAAATTCCATATAAAAGAATGCCAAAAAAAACCCAAATTATGAGAGTCATGTTGAAGATTTTTCTTTTCATTCCTGAAATACATTAAAGAAATTGTACGCAGAGAAGACAAGGTTCAATCCAAAGCTCACAATACAGATTTCTGTCCTGATGCTGAACTAGGCAGAGGCTGTCCAGTGAAAGAAAGAAAAGACCTAAATTTCCTCCCCATCAATGGCATGGCTCAAGTGATTGGCAAAGCCATATCCTGACTTGGATGGTGCTGCAGCACACAGCAGTCACCTGAGACTGCAGTAATTCAGCAGCTGTGTAGCAGCATGTGCCAACAGGCATCCCACAGGCGAAAGCAGCACTGAAGAAGTCTTTGTCAGCATAGAACAACTGTATTGAATTTAGCGACCAGAAAAATTATTATCTATTCCTAGACACCTGATTATATTATTTTCATATTAAGCAAGCATGTGTAAATAGGTGCATATACAGATGCAAATTAATCTTTATAAACAAAACCTTCAGAGCATGGTGATGCTTCCAACCACAACTGTAAATTCTACTGTAGTGAAACAATTGAAAAAGATTTTAAAAGAAATTCCTCTTCCTAGCTGTCATTGCTTATTTTTGCAGGGAACACTATGAATATGTACTGAACCTGAAACACTCTGAATTTCAATGCTTAGCTAAAGTTTGGAGGACCTTATTCAAAATACATTCTTGCTAAAACAGCACATCACCTCCACATTTAGAAAACTGACCCTTAGCTTTTATTGGAAATGCTAAAGATATTAAATTTAAAAAAAAAATGTTTCTTATTCCTTCATTGGTAGGAAAATAACTTATTCTGTGAGCAGCAGTAGCAAGCAAGCACATTTCTGAGGTTTTGTCCAACGTGGATTCTCTGATGTATAATAAGGACTACATCTTTTTGCTCGGAGGGAAAATCTATTTACCTGAGCATCTATTGTAATGACATTAATGGAAATGAAAAATACTGGCCATTTCCACCACAGGTAAATTGGTAATCAGGTTCTACAGCCATTAAGAAGGAGAGAAATAGTGAAGACAGCAGTACTCACAGAGTGCAGACTAAGAAGCTGGGAGGACACACACAAAAATCCCCATGCCAAATAGATTCCATGAAGCTAATCAATACTAACTATTGTTCTCTTTTTTGTTGCTGTTTTTTAATCAGAATTGCTGCGAGGACTTTTTATCTGATTATGCTTCATGTTTGTCTCTTAATAGTTTTGTAACTACTTACCAAGCCCGAACCGACTGAACAAAAACAGTGACTAAAAACAAATGATGTCACTCAAATTCCAGAAGTTAAAAAGACTGACCCTTCCTCTCTCAGTCTTCCACTGAGTATTCCACTCTCAACAGAAATCTTTTGGTATAAGCAGAAATGTACAAAGTATCAGAGACTCTGGAAGGGCAAAGTCATTATAAATGCCACAAAGGTGGAGAAAATATCAAATGGCATTTAGATCTTCTTAGGAACCAGTTTTGTTCAGACAAGAGTCAGATTTGCAGAAGACAAGTCTCCCATAGTGCTTACTGAATTGTCTGGCATAATGTTAAAATACAGCTCAAGAAACAGCAATATTGAAACCTGCAGTAACTCCATACACCTCCATCACTTCCAACCTATCCACCAGGGATGCTGGCAGGCTTCTGCAGCAGCTTCAGAAATCAAATTTATAATGTCAGATTTTAAATTCTCATGTAGTAAAATTTGAACCACTCAGCTAAAGCGAAGTAAGAGCTTTATCAACCACAAGAAAAAAAGATCAAGCAACCCAAAGTTAGAGATAAAACAAGTCTTTTTATCCTGGCAATCAAAACTGAAACATAGTCTGCATTGGATTACTGTCTAGTTAGAATATATTTTGCTGGAATTTTACAAGACTTAGGAGGGATACTTTTTTTCCCCCCTCTTTGCACTTAAAACCTGGGCATGTTTCATGGCCGTTTGAATTTTTTTTTTTTTTTGAGCTATATCTTATGTCAGTGTTTCAGATGGTCAAAAACTCCACAGATTCCCAGATGGCCAATTAACTTTCTCAGACACTCAGTAAGATTTTCCTTAATTCAGTAACAACTAAGAAAACTCTTAAGGATATGTGTGGGATCATATATCACACATCACTTTGTTCTAATTTCAGCAGCTGTTCCAGACTTTCAAAGAAAATGGATTGACTTTTTCCCTATAGCACTGGTGGGGTGACTGACATCACATTTATTATCAGTCCCATTTGAAGTTGAGCCAGTTTTGTAATAGGCTTACAGCTGACATGCTGGGTGTTAATGTGAACCTATGTTATTCAGAAATATTTGGTAAGTTTCAAACAAAGCAATGCTGGAAGGCCCAGTCCAGTGCAGTTATTAATTATTAATTGTGTTATTATTATTGCATGCACTCCTAAGGCACTCTCTACAGTCCATCTGGTGTGTCCCTTGCATAATTTAGAATTACAACTGCTCTTTACTGAAAAGAAGGAAAGTGAGACTTTCCCTCGTTTTGCCTGGAAAGGATTCCTTTGAAAAAATGACAAATCCAAATGACAAATGCATGTAGTGCTCAGGATACAACATCAGGAACACTCTAGCATCCATTGATAAGATGACGATCATAAAGGCATAAGTTTGACAAATTGCCATGAGGAATAACTCTTAGCTTAGCCTTGTGGTTTTCTTGATAGTAGAAAATTCTTACAGAGGCAGATATGTTAAAACAAACAAACAAACAAAAACCACCCCAAAAAACCCCCAACAAACAAACAAACAAAAAAACCCCCAAGCCTAAAAATATCTCTTCATGTCCTACAGGGTCAAGTTACCCCTGGTCATCACAGTTCCCAGGATGGATTTGGAAAAAAAAGCAAGCCATAAGTAACAAGGTCCCACGCTGTTAAGAGATAGCAAAGGAGGACTCATGACTAATTTGGAAACTGCAGAATAAATAGCGAAGAAAAATATAAATCATCTCTTCTATGCTACAGGGAAGAATTTTCACTTTCCTTCAGAAATAAGGTAATTGTGGAGGATAGAAAACATAAATTATTTTCCTAATTTATGCAGCATTAGAAACTGAAAAAGAAACATTTATGAAGACTTTTTAAATAAAACTGGAAAAAAAGTAAAATTCCTTGCCAATTTACCACTAGTCAAACATTTATATTCTTCCACTTTAGTGCCTAGTCCTTGTGATAATGCTTGCATCAAACAGAGTTTTAGGCAAAGAGAGATTAAAGTCACTGCCTGATGGAGGAAAAAGACTGTAGGCAAAGAATCAATGGATCACAGGAGGCAAAAAGATGGATGGTACTTCAAGAAAGGGCAGGAATGGGAGTAAGTTGTCATGTGCAGGCAGACACTATGTCTTGTCATTTGTTGGCACTTGGGCTCTCACAGTAAAATACTTCTTTCTTGAAATTAAGACTTTCTACATGGTTCTCTGACTCTTATCTGCCCTTCCACAGTTCAAGTTAATATACATATTTTGTAGTTATAGTACATCTACACGAGAATAGGCAATATGTATATAATGTGTACAATATGTATAATAACTAACAAAGTAAAAGAATGGCATGAAGGCTATCCTACTCCTCATTTTGGAAACAAAGTCCAACTGATGATATATATATATTCACAACATAAGCTTATTTTACTTCCTTTGTTACACAGTATGTGAGCTTTCTCACACTTCTGTGTCTTCTAAGTTTGAGATAATGTAAATCTGTTTCAGATTCTGAAATGCAACTTAATTCAGCATAATCTTCTTTCCTGTCATTAGATATTTTGGTTTCTGGTCAACAGATGACTTTCCAGGTGACTCTGGACTTCTGAAAATTACTGTTGAAGATCCTCAGACAAAAAAAAATTAATTACTATGCAATACACATTAACATTAATGAATTACACACTCTGGTGACATGTACATGGAAGGCATCAGCGACACAGAGGGGTAGGCATATAATTTAGAAAAATTATTTGCCTGGAAGATTGCAATACTAAAAATTGTACTAAATTAAAAGAGTTGAGAAAAAAAGCAGATTTAAAACAAGAATTTGTTTTATCACCACACTACACAGAAAGAAGAATAATACACACTAGAAGCACAACTTGGGTTAATTAATCACCTGTGGGTTGTAAGTCATCAGTGTGATATAACTGGGAAAAAAAAGACATATAGTTATGTAATGAATAAATATGGGAAGCTATTGATACCATCAAATAAAATATTGGTTAGACCTCATCTAAAATATTAGATGCAAGTCAAGACACACATATTTTTTCACAGATATTGAGTCATACATACTCAGTTTGATTTTTTCAAACTGAACTAGTTATTAGGAAGGGCAAAAGAAGGGTTAATCAAAGAAAAAAGGTGATGTCTAAAAACTGGTGACTAGAAATTGGCTGAGTTATTTGAGCCTGAAAAGAAGATTCAGAGGAGATATGATTACTGACTAGAGATATATCAAATAGGTAAGTATGAGGAAATGGAGAAAGCAGAGTTAGTTATATCTAGAGACAGTATTACTATGTGAAAAAATTTATATACCCTGACTACAAATCAGGAGTTAGAAAAGAGCGCCTAACCACCAGGAAATTCAGTTCCTCAGAACAGAGATAGTGCAGGAGCAACAGAGATAAAAATGGATCCTGATAAGTGAGTGAAGGTGTTAAATAATTTTAATAGTTCAGCATTTAGTAGTTTTTATTATCTTAGCACAAGTCCTGTTTTTCACATGGTCTTTTCCAATTTGATAGCTTGGCTTTCTGGGAAATTTCACTTTGATGAATGCTCTCTCCCAGCAAAAACCAGCTATGTCTATTTCAGTGAAAGAACACTTAAATCAACATCCCTTTATTATTAGCTCTGTGCTCTCTTGTAAGAGCAAAGTTATAAGACACAGGAAGAAAGCAAAACAAAGGCATCTCACTGAGATCTCACCATGTCCAATGAACACAAATTTACCATTTTCCATGTGGAGAAAGGTATAATAACTGAGGTATGATTAATCACACTGAAATCTGTATTCAAGATGAAAAGAAAAAATCAACAAGTGGTCATATTCTGAATGCATGAAAACCTCCACAGCTCTTACACTTGTAAAAGTCTTCCTGTTTTAAGCCTGCACTGCTGAGCCATCACACATGTGGTCATTTAAAATCCATGGAATAGAATCAATCAAGTACGTCAGGATCCATGAAAAAGTCTCTATGATAGTTCAAAGTTAGAGAAAGTCTGCTGCTAAAACTAAGTCATATGCCTCTTGCAAACACTCCATCAAATTCAGCTGTGACTAATGATTAATTTCATTAATAAAATCCCAAGGCCATCTAAACCCAACTTCTTGGGCATCCCATATTCATACCTAGCTGCACCTTCATTTTCCCAGCTGTTATTAACTCTGCAGAAAGAGATTTATTGTCCTAGTCACTCTGAAAAACAAGCCCAGTGTCATTTCAGAGTTCCAAGCTTTAAGTCAGAGGGGTTTTTTCCAGGTTCAGACAAGTTTGCTTTTAACTGCCCAGATTTACTGTAAGTTGGTGTAATGTCATCATATTGTATTGTCTCCTGACTAAATTAATGCCCCTCCTGTTTTTGTTCACTGGTTCTGCCAAGATCTTTAAAAATCTGTTCTGATATTGTAATGCTACTAAATGAAAGGTCTGGTTAGCAGGCTCTTTGGGGCTACATTAAAACTATTACTGGCTAAAACTCTCTATAAAAAGCACAGTAGTGTTCACCAGTGATGCTGTTCTGAAGCTACAATATTTTGCAATGTTACCGTCAAGTTCTGTAACCTTTTTTTCTGTCAGCTGGCTTTAATCCAAGTAGACTATATGATCATCTAATGTGCTTGTGCTAGGTGAAAAATAAGATGATGATTTGAAGCTCACTCTCCTTTCTCTGTGGACCTTTGCTGTAATGTGCTAGAGGCAGATTGAGGCAACAAAGAGGAACTTGAGAAAAAGAAGTTAGGAAAGGACAGCTATTTAGAAGATGATGGCTGGAGGAATGCATAAGGGATGAACACTAGTCAGGAAGGATTACCTCAGAAAAGAGGAATGAATGTAAAAGAAAGGATCTTCAGAAGGAACAAGGGAAAATACAGGCATTTTCTAGGTTTATCTCTCTAGTAGCTAGTCTTCTGCATACTAGGAACTATTTATTATTGCTTTTTTGGTATAAGTACAGATACAGAAATAAACACCTAAATTTACTGCTTAAAAAGAAACAGCAATTTCAGCAAGTAGTGATCTGAATGAAGTACAAATAGAATCACAGAAAATCGTTAAGGTTTGAAAAGACCTTTAAGACCCTCAAGTCCAACCACGTATATATAGTAAGCATAGTTTAAAAATAAAAAGTTCAGAAAGGAAAACTGCATAATCCATAAAGGAAAGTGAAATCTATTTAGTCAGAGAAACCAAAATAATTCAGCTAAGTTAAAGCAAAGTATTACTAAAACCAATTGTTCAACTAATTCAAAGCTTTCAGAGACATGGAATGCTGACAGAAAATTTTCATGAACCTAAGTACAATGAAGACCTATTGAACTTAAATATATTTAACCATCTCTTGGGAATAAACTATTCAAAACCATGTGCTCTTCAAAATACCTCTTCAACTTCTTTAGTTTTGATGTACAGCCAAGTGTTCTAGACAACGTTCAAAACAACAGAACAAATAGGAGACTTATAAAATAATCAAAAGCAAAGAAAATAAAGAAAATGCAAAAGGGCGGAGGTGTTTTTCTGTAAAAGATTTAGAAATATCTGCATGTAAATAAATGTACTTCCCAGAGGCACAAGTACGTATTTACAGAAAGTGGATTCAAATAGTCAGGATGTAGCTTAAAGTCAGACCATCAATTCTAACTGAAAGTAACCCAAGAACACATTTTTGACGGGTCTCTAATTGCCATAAGTGCTGTCTCATCATAAACCTATTTAATGTGTAAATAAAAGTAAATTAAGGGAAGCAAGGACAAGAAAATAAGTTAACCACTCACAGTAGCTGGAGGCAGAGATATCACCTGGAATGAAAAAACAATTAGTGAGCTACAATTTTCCTTCTGCTTGAGTATTTTCTTAGACAAACCAAAGTGAATGGCTGCCCTTTGAAACAAACAGAAGGTGTTAATTAGATACAGGATCAAAACACCTTTTTGAAAATTTTAATTTATGAAACCAAGCAAGTTGCCTGCAGAAAAGAAGTTTAAGGGCAGGAAAAATGTTTTTAAATTAGTGAATACTGAACATAATTATGTAAGAACACATATACTTGAAATTAAAAAAAAGGAAATAAATCCTAATAAGAGATACTTCTCAAACTTCAGGGCTGTGCTTTGTCAGATATCTCACAGACCATCTGCCTTCTTAGCTTTATGTAATCTGCCATGAGTAATGGCATAATGTCTGCAATTATATTTTATGATGTTAAGTAATTGCTAACAAAGGTGACCAGCAGCATGATGCTATGTTCTAACTAATTTAATTACACCAGTAGACATGAAGATATGTACAACTTCAATTCACCAGCAAGGTCTTTATGAGACATAGCTCAGGGAACTTCTGATTCCAAATATTAATAATTAATTAAGAAAGGGAGCTGAATAGAACAAGGTAGAACTTGTCAAATGGTTACTCAGGGCCCTGATTTCCTAGATGATTTTGATCAAATGCTATGGACACCTCCGTGTGTTATTGTCATCATACTTATTTCCACTAACTAATAACCCTGTTGCATGCCCTGAAAACACATAAGCAAATGTTTGGTCTAGATACTGGTTTAAATATATGCTACGTCTTCACACCTGGAATTCATTTATTCCTGATGCTTATTATAAGGAGATCCATTCCAGCAATGCATATATAAATTCTGTACCTGTTAAATACCTAGTCTATGATACTCTAAACAACTGAACCTACTTTTACTGTAGGCCAACTTGAAAATGCATCAATAATTCTCACTAAGAATAAGGCCCTGGGGATAGGGGGACAAAAGAAAAAACCTCAACAACTATGTACCATTTGGCTCAGACCTTAAGAACATTGTGTGAATCCATTCAGTCTCAATTTTTGCTGTGAATTTCTTCCTGAGACTGGAGAGAGGGCAATTATGGTTGGGATCAGAGCAAAAGCAGCTTTAAAATCCTAAAGTAGCTGAGCATTTCTAACCAGGGCTTACACAGCTCATAGACAGCAGCTTCACTGAATACAAAACACTTGCTAAGTAGACACACATTGGTAAGAATGTGCTACTATCTCTTTCATGCAAAATTATGAAAATTGCTTAATTGATTACTAATTCCCTCAGAGAAGTGCAGTTCAGGAAACATGAAAAAAAGTACAGTCTCTTGGTTCTATCTTTGAGGTGTTGAACACCAAAGTATTTTTTTTGCCATGTCATTTTATGAATAGAATGTCTCTTCAAACAATCTATCTCCCCTCAGGAACTAACACAGTGTGAAACAGTGACTAACCACAGACATTCAGTGTTTCTTTCCAGAATCCCAGGGCACCCAAAACACAACAGATCTGAGCAAAGAACATTCTTGGGATATCCACATTCTTCTGAGAATCTGAGGATATATATAAATCTGAGCAGCTATTGAAGCAGATAAAATGGCACTAGGTATTTAGTATAAGAATCTGAATCTTTTTTTATGACATCCTAGAAACTCACGCAAAATAAATTAAATAATAGCTGCCTCTGAAATTATCTTCCTCCCTGATCGGGATTATGTATAAAATTGATCCAATGTCACATAAACGGTAAATTTAGCAGAAACAGAGGAAGACACTTCAGAGGAGCTACCCTATATAAAATATACACATTTTACAAAGATTTTTTTTCTATTAAGATTTCCTGCATTCCATACAAAATAGTCATAAACAATGAAAAATAAACACAAACAACTGGCAAATCACAAAACAATCCTTAAACTAATATTTCAACTTTTCTTGTATTTGAAAAGAGGAAACAAGACATGGAACACAGCTACTAAAGAGGACCAGTTTGTGTAAAGTTTCACACTAGACAATTCAGTACCTGACCCATTTCTAACCTTCTGCCTCTGATACAATTTAGCATATTCACGTTATTTGACTGAATGGAAAGGACCTTGTTGACAATTGAGAAACCAAACATTAAATTAATAGTGTTACATCCGAAATAACATGTTCATATCACGGCTGAGGGCCATATACACAGGTAGATCTACAATACCTTTTTCTCAGATTTGATTATTCCCTTGGCTCAAAAGTTACCTCCTTTCTTCTCTTCCTTTTGATCACTGAAAGTTAGCAACCTCTGACTCCTAATGGGTTTCGACTTTTTTGTGTTGTAGAAGCACAGCAGGGAGCCACATAAAACACTTTACATTTCTGAAAAAATGCTTTAAGAATCACTTAGGAGTTCACAAGAATTAGCAGAAGTGAGAGAGCTTAATTCAATCAAGAGAAGTGGGCTCCTAAATTAAGTGCGAGATTCAATTTCTTCTCTTTCCCTTCATCTTTGAAATTAATAGGAGTCTGTTTATATACATCAACAGGTTTGAAATAACTGCCTGGAATCCAAATCTGGGGAGAGCTGACCAAGTATGACACGGTCATCTTGAATTACACTATGTACATGAAAAAGACATTCTTAAAAAAGCTTTCAGGGCACATCTGGCCTCCTTATTTTCTGACGGACAGAGTTTTACCAAAAAGTAGTTTCTCTGAAGAAACACCTTACAGGAAAATGAGATTTTAGATTACATTTTCAGTGAAAAATTTAAAATATTTTGTCTCAGATAAGACAAAATGTTTCCTTTTGATGTTAGCTTCTAGTTGTTTTATACTATTAGTTCTATTATTTTTATATTAAGATAATTAATTTAATGCTGCAACAATAAAATTAACAGTAACATAAATTACTTTTACTCTAGTCTCAATATCATGCATTATTATATAATTTTATAATTTTTTGTTTTAATTTCTCAAAAGGATCTGGTACAAGTTTTAAATTATTCACATATATACCTTTCTAAATAGCATAAGGATTAAGAGACAGAGGGGAAGGACTATATCCAAACTGTTGTATCAGTTGACCAACAGTGTCAAAATTTCCAACAGGAATGGAACCCTGACTGGAGACAACTGATCTAATGAAGCCTAAGTAAAGGGGTAAAAGAAGATTGAGGAAAATAGGTTTGGAACACTACAGGAAGGAGACAGTGGCCTGCCCAGATGTTGCCAACAGTGAAACCAGAGAAAATTCCAAACTTCCAGTGAATATTTCAAGCTCCCTCTCCCACAGGAATCTTGACTAGTAAATCTGATTATTTTTATGGGAGTACATATAAACTGGTAAAGAGGAGTATTTAAAGGTACAAGTAATCAACGCCAGCTCTTGTGTAATCCCTATTAAAATTTTTTAAATCCCTTTTGATTTTAAAATTTGAGTTTAAAACCTGGTTCTAATAAGTCAGAAAGATTCTTGTCAGTAACATCACATGAGGAAAAAAGCTGGTTTAAATTTCTCTCTCTGAATATGATCAAAAATTCCAATCACTGAAAGAAAGGTTAATACTGAGGATGAAATATTCAAGCCCTAAATAAAAGAAAACCTGTACTTATTCACACAGTCTCTATTGTTCTTGCTTCTTTTTCTTAAACAAAAGTGCTGAAAATTCCAAAGAATTCAACCCCATCAAAAACGCAATTTTGCCATAGTTTAGCACATATGAAATAATGAAATTGAGTTTCTTACAAGCACTGGCAACATGCTAAAGTTCTGTGCCAGGCTCCATGGCCTTTCTGGTAACTATAACTATCTAATAAATTATGATGGAACAATGGTACATTTGGCTCCCAGGAGAGATGGATAAAACTTTTTAATAAGTAGAAAATTAATCAAGAAGTTCAGCTTTGGGAGGACTAAGCCTTTTTGTGAATTCAGCTTTAAAATACAGAGACTAAGGTTTTGAAGATAGAGAAACATTTCATTCTGACAGTTGAGAAAAAAAAAGTATATATTATTATTATTTTCTTTCAAATAACACTACAGAAAAAGTATTTTATTGAAGTGCTAACATTAAAGAGAAAAGCTTACCTAAGTATAATTTTAAATATCAAAAGATCTTTGTCTAAGGGGAAACCACCCCACCTTTCCTATCTCAGTTTTAAGAAATTCCCTTTAGGAGTCTCCTGAGCCCTAATATATTACTGTCTGTTATCTGCCTACCAAACTGAAAAATGCATACTCAAGGAGCTCTCAGGATTTTGTGAGGTACTTTGCAAATCAGTCACTGTTCCACAGTTGATAAAATGTAAAAAAAAATATTTTAGAAAAGATTAAAAACTCCACTCCCATCACTGAAAGAAAGGTTAATACTGAAGATAAAATATTCAAGCCCTAAATAAAAGAACACCTGGACTACTAGATAATAAAACTAAATTTTCAAGAGAAATAGGGAAGTGCACCAAGATCACCACTTTTTACCTTCTTTTACTGTCCCATACATGTTTATCAAGTATGTTATCTTATACAGTGATGAAAGCCATACCTGATAAAATAATAGTAGCTATTATACTCCATTTTCAAACTCACTCAGGCTGAGTTGTTTTTCTCTAAAATATACTTGCAACATGCATTAACTGACTTGGACCAAACCCTACTTACCTTAGACTGAACCTTCATTTTTCACCTCTAGAGTCCATTACTTTTAAGGTCAGAAAGGAACATGTGTGCCCAGTGTGACCCTCTCACCTGGAAAGGCCAGAGAGCTCCAAACAGCTGGTGGAAGATCCAGATATCAATTTGCAGCTGTCATTCTGAGGGAGTAGGGAAGTGCTTTTGACATACTTCCCATTGGCAGCATTTTTAAATAAATCTCTACTGTCCAAAGCAGTGTCATGCAATAAGATCTCAGTTTGGTCTTGGGAGCTGGCCAGCTGCATAGGCTTCCAAGGATGGATATGTTCTGCCTCTCAGAACCTGAAAACACTGTGTTGTCAGCGGTGTTGCCCACTTCTCGCCCACTGCTGTTGGGATGCACAGCTGTTCATATGGTGTTCAAAACACACATATATAAAAAGTAAACATTTTTCTTGAATGACTCCTAAGAATTACTTACTTACCGAATCCTGCTCATTTCCTCCCAGGAAATGGGGCCTTAAATCTACCTTGCAGTGTGTGCCTATGGCTGCTGTGCCCTCTTAGGGGACAAAACAAGACATTTTGTGCAGAGATTAAAGCAGAAATTTGACTCAGAAGAAAAAAAAGCAGCTAGCATGAAAATAAGAAAAAAACCCTCTGTCTGATTAACTAGATAATTATGTTACTTCTTTTTAAGAATGGTCCTTGTGCAGTGTAAGTACATAATCTTCCAGGTACTTGAAAAGCAATCTGAAGAAAAATAAGCATGAGAGGACTAAAAATTTCCTTTCCTGTAGAGAGATTGTAATCCTTTTTGAGAGTGAAGCTCTTATAGGGAATTCAGAGGAAACTAAATCTTATGTTTGCTGTAAATACTGATAGCTGCATTGAACCCAGTGGTACTAAACCCAAGCTTTGGGTTCTCAGTGGATTGTACCTGGTTCAAAAAGGTGGCACAACAGTACTTCATGTTTGTTTTGCTAATAAAGTAGAAAAGGTACCATTGGTTCTCAGTGCTTCTGCACTGATAATTTCAACTGACACTAAAAGTCTGCTCACACAAACCCAGAGAATTTGCTGTGTTCCTAAACTGTAAAGATGTTTATTGTAACTTGGATATTGATCTAAAAAATTCAATACTGCTGCCTGTCAAGTGTGTCACTTAATGTGAACGTTTTTCCTTTGTTTTGGAAAGGCTGCAGAAATACCATCCTTTGGGATTTTTGAAGACACTAACTTCCTACATGTCTTGTTTTCATGGAGACAATAACTATACAATAAACAGTAGAAATGCTCTGTTGCTATTGCAAGAAAAGTCTCTGTTTAGTTTAATCCCTATAGGCTTATAGCAAAAGAATTATGTGTTTTCATGTATGTACATCTCCATAGACATGAAATCAAGAACAATTTAAAATAGAATCATCCCACCTCACCAGCAAACTAAAAAAATCAGATTTGTGTTTTTTTCTTTTCCTCCTTTTTTTGAAGACTATCAATTAATTGCTGCCCTACTATAAAACTTACAAGAGCTGGCAGATTCTGGTGAGAGAATTCTTCAGAGATATTAAGGAGTTTTCCAAATTGAAAGTAAATAGATCAAGAGTGTAGAAAACCAAACCCCCACTGAAGGCACATAGGTGCCTACAATGCCACAGATCATGCCACTCTGGCAGAATAATTTGGCTCTCTCAATATAATTTGTCATAGGAAAATTCCAAAGAAATTGCAATATAGATAACCAATAATTGGAGGAATCATCAAAAAAAAAAAAAAGAAAAGAAAAAAAAAAAAAGAAAAAACAGTTTACCATATTGTTCTTTTGAAGATAGAGAAAAACAGGCAACCAGAGAAGTATTGACTATGTAGGAGCAGTTAGCCTATCCAGACTTTAAAACTATATAGGAAAAAATAGCACCAACAAGACTTTTAAGTATCAAGCTCCTGAAATGACCATTCCACATTTTTTGACAAGCTTAGCAGTGCAAAACCAAACCTGCCATCTTGTGCACAAAGAAACAGAGCTAGCTGTACCAAAACAGCTGCTATGCGTTACCCTCGTTTCAGGCATTGACGCTGTACTTTGCAAGATGACATGGTCTGTTCTTTTCTGTAAGAGAAATGGCTTATGGAAGCAGTCTGTCATTTTAAGAGCACACCCTTCTTCTGTATTTTTGAGACTGAGGACTTGTGAAATGTGCTGTATGAAATGCTGTAAATGGACTAAGCCAAAAATATGACTTCAGCTTTAGCTCAAAACATAAAAATAAAAGTTATAGGCAACAAATTCTTAGTATGACTGCAAATGTGTATAACACTTCATTTTACTCTAAGAGTTCCTCTTGCTCTTAACAATAATTAAGTTAATAGAGAATATGGTTCAAAGCTTCCAGGTGAAGTAAAATGAGATTCTAATCTGCTTTAAAACACGACAACTCTAAATTATTAGCATGCAGATTTGACTTATATATCTCATAATAATTTAGATATTACCATGACAAATGATCTTGTTAAACTGTATCTCACAAAGTATGAAAAGGTCAGGTGCTCATCTCATATAGGTCAGAATAGGCATTGGTGTGAAATCTACAGCACTGATTGAAGTAGTGAGAACATATAAGATAACTCTGCTGTAATGACTTTTTAATTTTTCTATTTTAAATCAAAGCAATCTTACTCTCTCAAGATGTATAAACATCTTTGGAGATCTTGCTGCATTGTGCCAAAGTCAAAAATGCAATTTATTCTTGAGATGTCTGCTGTTTAACAAGTCACCCCAACTAATAGCGTCTGGGATCTATGGGCAGGGCATTTTTAAAAAATTCTGAATGTCTGGTGCTTAAAAAGATAACTAAATAGGAGGGAGAAAATTTTAGAGAGGGTATATCAAAACAAAAATTTGTTCCAGAAATAGCAAACTAAAACAGGAACACAATTGGGTGACTTTGATGTAAGATAGTGTGAAATAAGAACTATCTCTCTGCCTGTATCATTATGCCATTATGCTAGCTATTTATAAAAACATTAAAGCTTGCAAATTTCTCTTTTTTTCCTGGATTTGGTTCAGGTCATTTACTTGACCAACACGGAAATGAACCTTATAGATCTGATATAACAAAACCATCACAACATAAAGTCTACTTAAAGACCCAACAAAGAGCCTTAGCACTGCAAAATAAGCTAAAGAATTTAATGTGTTCACAACTTCTTCTAATCTGCTTTTTCTAGGCAACATGTCTTGAAGAGAAGTAAAAATGGCTCAAAAAATGACACAGGACTGCCTAAACCACACAAAGCCCCAGGGCCAGTAAAAATAATTGCCTTGTGAGTTATAAACTCATTATATATTATAAAAATATTTTGCCAAAGTGAGCTACAAAGCCATCTTTAGTTTAAAAAGTCAAAAAAATATGCATTTTGGTAAAAAATTCCACTTGCTGCAAGTTCATACCCAGAAAGCAAGGAGCAACGTCACATGAAATGCCTCCATTTTTTTTTTCTTTCATTTCAGAATATCTAGTTATTTTTTGCACCTAGCAGGCATCCAATTTCTGTATGGAGACTACCAGATTTCCAGAACTTCTGCATTCCCTCACAGCTGCTCCCAGAGAAGACGTCATCTACAGCTTATCCACCTGGCCCCAAAAATTCATCTGCAATATGCTTAGGTTTCACCAGTAAGACCTGGGACTATTAGCTGAAAACCACAGTACAGTGGATAGAGTAAACTAGGAAAGGTCTCTGGTAATCCATGTCCAACTTTCAGCTCAGTTACTAACAAAATATAAATAAATAATGCTGCAGTAAGAGAGTGCTATTTAGGAGTTACATAAATGATCAAATCAAGATTTGGAAACACTAGTCATTCATTATGCTGCACCATGTTTTTCAAGACCTACATGAGCTGCAATGCTCTACTACAGTTAAACCACAGTACCCTTCAGGTGAAACTACTTATGATAACTACAACCACAAAAAGTAAAGGAACTCATTATTCACAACTTATGGTGGTGATAAAAAAACCCCAAAACAAACAAACAAACATACAAACAAAAAAGCACTGCGTGCTGTGAAGGTATTCATAGCTTCCCTTCCTGCATAAACACTTAACCTCTTTTGGAAAGATGTCAAATATCATTCACCCTCTAGAATGCCTGAAAAACCATGCACACATTAGGAACATACATTCAGATAGCTTGGCAACTGTGTTTTTCTTACAATACCTCTCTCCTCATATTTCTGACCCTCACTGCAGTCCGGAATTAAACACATATAGAAAGATAGCTCAGTTGGACAGCAAGTTTTTTTTGCAACACTAAACATATTAACAGTATTTATCAAGCAATTATCGGAAATACTTTTTTAGATTAGTAGATTTTTCCATTCTTATATCTCTTACACTGATTTTGTTGGATCTAATCACAAGGGTAAAATAAGTAGGGCCCACGTCTGCATGCTGTGTTCCCATCTGTGAATGCTTAATCTCTTTCTTGAAAAGTGGGTATCAGAAAGTATACCCTCAATATCAAAGTGTTTTAAGGAAATGCAGAAATGTATAGTGTCTCCATGGCAGAAAAAATAGTTTTGTTAAAGTATCATTTAAATTCATGTTCCAAGAATGGTGTGCTGTTTTCCTATAAACAATCCCTATTTTCATTTATTCAAACTACTAAATTAGCACTATCTACAACTAAACAGTACAGAAGGAGTTTTGATGTTCGTAATTTGAAAACTTTCAAGTGTAAATTCTACATGGAAACTCCAACATGCAGCTTAACATAGGTGCTTCTAAATGTAATTTAGATCTGCTTTTTCATTTTCTCTTTTTTTTCAAAAGATAGTAGTACAACTAAACATAAGACTCAATGTTCTGCGGAATAAAAAACTCCCTGCTCTTAACAGCAAAGAGACATCATTAATTGTTTATGGAAATACAGTATCTGCAATTGCCTCTCTCTGTGCGTATTGGTGTGTCCCCGATCATTACAATCCTGGAAATGAGATGACAAGGGTTCTGCCCCGTGAGACATGAGAGCTTTCTATTCTGATGAACATCAGTTTCAGCTCAAGGTGCCTAGTAACAGCTTGTGGCACCTGAAAACTCACAGGATCGGACCTGAGATCAGACTTCATACATTTTTAAATGAACTCTGTTCCTGATATCAACAGGAATGTCTTCTCAGAAACATTTCTCAGAAAGCTATAAATATTCATAAATTCTCAGAAGGCAGTTGTATTTTAACCTATGTAAATGTCATCCTGTGCTGTAATTTCTCAGGTCTATACGTTATGGATTCATGACTTTTCCATGTAAAGAGACTTCTCTCTTTAGTGCAAGCTGTAGAGAGACATGCAGTTTTCACGAGGTCCCTAGGTCAGATTTCTCGTGTCAGCAACGACGTGATTTTCCATAGTTACTAAGATCTGGGTTGTTTGGGTGTGCACAGCATATGCTAAGTAACATCCTCTACAGTAGTCAACTGAAACCGTGATTCCCGCTGACATGTCTCAAGATCTTATATATGCAAACAAGAAAACCCTCATCCATGTTTTCTATATTACATGCAAAGTGCAAAGAGCTACTCATTAACATTTTGATTCTGGACATGATATATTCAGTGACTTTGTGCCATTATAAAAGTATATTTTATGTAATTTTGAAAATATCGTGTCTTTTTACTGTGTTTGTATGATTGCCATTGGAAGCAACCATGACATCATGGTATTTCCCAATGATCAGTAATTTTTTTTCTTTTTTAAATCTGGACACAGGACAAGCCTAAACTAAAATTAAGGCTCAAGTTAGATGGAAAAAGGGCTAGTAATTGGCAAAGGAAATAGGCTGTGAACAGTCTAGAGAAGCACATCTCCTTCAGAAAGTGTAGTGGATTCTTTAAACTAATGCATCTAGAGAAAGTCCTAGATCACCCAGTGTACCCCACTGTCAACATCCTACAGAAGATAAGAAAGAGGAGAGCTTGAAGGAATTCAAAAGCAACTGCAGCGGCAAGCTGCAAGAATGTAGATTTCTGGATAAAAACCCTCCAGGTTTTATGTCAACAAAGCCCCTTCTTAGCCTGTGAACCTCGTGTTTTCTCACATCATGAAGAAATTTAAAGATTTCCATGCATTCTGATAGATTTTGTTTATACATTTTCTCATATATATCAGAGTATGTTCACAAGCGCTCTGCTGCTGTTATTACAAAAAAAAAAACCAAACCTGTCTCTCATTCTTTTCACTAGGTTCTTCAAGCTCTGGTACTGACCCACTGCCAGACACCATTCTGCATAGTTTTTGAGTGGTTTTATGAGACTGAATGAATTCTGTGTTCTATAAAGATCCATACCTACACTCTGATTTTAAATCATAGCATCCAGTCTCACTTGCAGCATGAGGTATCTCTACAAGAAGAAATTGATCTGATTTATTTATTCATGGAATGGAATTGCTTTGACTATAATGTACAGGCTTTAAAACAGCAGTTCCCTCTCATCCCATTATTACAGAGTTGCCTAATTACCTCTCTAATCACACTACCTAATATTGTAAAGTGCCTTGGAGTGTGTAGAGAAGTTGTTGCACATTAAGAACCAAATTAGCAGATTTGGAGAGGAAAGAAGACTCTTCTTTGTATTTTTCCCACAGCCATGTGAAGAGTCTGATTTTCATCCTTTTGCTGACACTACATCTCTGAAAGTCCAGGTTGCAGAATACGATCACACCATATGCTTCAGAGAAAATTATTTTTCAGAATATCACTTTGAGCCTACAGTTCATTAAATTTTACCTTCCTACTCATGCCTTTTTAGCATCTGAGTTTGGTGGACTACTGTCAAGCCAACCAAAAGAGGACCTAGGGAAAGAGATGACAAAGCCCTAGGCTGCAGTAGAGGCCTGGCCCTAAGGAAAGACTCTCATACACTTCCCTATTTTTGAAATGTCTTGTTGTAACATTTGATTGTGTTCATTATATAATGTAAAAAAACCCAAATAAATAAATAAAAAAACCCCAGCATAATTCAGTTCTGAAGTTCTATTGCTTCACCTACCCTGGTTCATTTTAAGGTGTGTCTTGGTTGAGATTTTTCCTCAAAGTATTGCTTTTCATAGAAAGGCTCAAAGACTCTGTGTATATGCCCCAAATAAATCAATTTTCTTCCTCAAATTCCTGTGCTAAGAATTTGCTGCATATTTTAAAAGATATATAATTTCTTCACTAAAAATTAATCAGGCCATCCATTTTTAAAGGACCACAGAAATCAGTATTGAATTAGAAACTCTCAGTTTAGTCTATTAGCTCTCTCTGATTTCAACAAGCTCCTGACTTGCTTAATGCTGTGAAAGCATTTCTAGTCTTGATATTACTTCTTTTTTGAAATCTCCAATAGCATAAAAAACAAACAAACAAAGAACCCCACAAAAATAAAAGAGAACAAAACCAAACCAAGTTAGCCATTTTCTGACCATCTGAAAGATCCTTCCTGGAACATCGTTCATTCTTGACCAGGTGTTTTCAAGAGTGTTAATTCTGACACAATTTTGAGTCCATTTTGGTTTATTGCTTCTACCAAATGCTTTTTGTAAATACTCATTCTCAAAATTTTTGGAAGGTTTACTGTGCTACATAAAGTCATCAGAGCAAGACTTTTGTCCCTGTGTTGTGCATACTACTCTTCCTCCAGTCAACAACAATGCCAGCCAGGAAAGGTCTCCACAGCAAGTTCCACATTTCAAATGTTCTGTGGCTTGGTTGGTAAAATTTTATGCATCTCCAATCCAGCATTATTTTCATAGCATCCTATGCAAAATTCCACAATAAAAGAGGATGCTGTTAGTCAGGCTCCCTTTGAGAGGTGTGAACCTACCCCTGGTATGCATACTGGACCATCTTTTATTTTATATATGTATACCACACTAAACAAGTTTTTCTGCAACAAGAGGTTACATAGAACCTTACCCATTACAGCCATCTTTCTTCAGAAATCTGTCTTTTTAAGGAGTTTGACAAAGATTCAATTTTTATGTACATTTTGATCTCTTTCCTTGGCAAAAAATATCACACTGTCCTGGGTTGCAGTGTATTCTATTACCATCTTCATGAGCTGTTGAAACCAGGTGGGGCAGTGTTTCCTTGCCTCCTCCCCCCAGACTATCTTGCTGTTAATGGCCCATCATTGTCCTGCCGCATGACTCACAGATAACTCCCTCCGGACTATCTTCTGTTAATGAGCCTAATCAACACCTGGCCTCATGACTCATTACCCCATTGTGAGATGCTCCACCCAGAGGGAGGAACCAAGCATCCCATCCTGGATATAATCTGACATTCTGAACACCAGAGATATTGCAATAAAACACGATTTTATATCATAAGTATCCAGAAGGACTACTTATCTCTTTGTTAATTAGTAAAATAATACTAGGAAACAATCAGTGCATTATCTATAAACAGATCTGGGAGCCTGAGGAAAAAAAACTCAACATGCTCTTAAACATAAACATAAAGGACAAATGGGTATAAACTACCCATTAAGGAAATAAAGCTGGATATTAGAGAAGGATTTCTAAAAATCCTTGAAGTTTTAGGAAGAGCTGCCCAAGAGCATCAGCAAAATAAAAAAAAAATCCCAACTAACCCAATTGTTTCATAATGAAGTTTGACTTGTTAATGAATGTAATTATACTCTGCCATTATCTGCAATACAAGGACATTGGTATCAGCTATCCAATCTACCTTATACTACTTTTTTTGCTTACTGAGAAAGGTGTTAGTCTCCAATATATTAACTTAATTTTCTGGAAGGCATCTTTTAGAAGGGCACTAAGCAGCACTCTTGGCCAAAATGTTTGGAACATCTTCTCCCTCAAAACCAGATGCTGGAAGCAAAAGGCAACCGACAGATTTTCAAACTATCATCATCTGGTGGCTGAAGAGGTTGACCTAGATTGATTTTACTGACAACCACTGAGTAGACGCATCTTGAATTGGAAGTTCAGAAACAAGGATGCCCAATGAGGACCTGCTAGTTCTCAGTGATTTTATGTATTCTTCACAGCAAGTTTAACATTGACCTTTGTTTTAGGCATAAAGAGTCCTCGCAAAACTGGGTCAATTCAAGCTTGCTGAATCGGATTTCATTAACAGAACTACACCTACCTCAGGCAAGATTTAAGATTTCTGTATTCTGATTTACAGCTGAGATGAGCCGTTCTGTGAGAGAAAAGTAGAGAAAGAAGTTTCATCTGTCTTCCACCTTTACAAAATTTTCCTTTGTCTATTATTTACAAATTCCTTAATTATTCAACAGAGATAATTTTTTTAATAAGAGAAATCTGTAGTTATTGATACACCATACGTGTTTGGCAGCCTGTAGAAGTCAATAAAATACTCAAACTACTAGGACAAATTGGCTGCAACAGAGCTAGTATTTTAAGGGGCTAAAAAAAAAGGACAAAAGGACAAATCCCATGAGAACTGGGTACTGAGATGAAATGATCACTGCAGAATGTCTTTCTCTGAAAGGCGATAGAGAATCAGCACAAAGGAACTGAAATACTCTTACATTCAGAGGTGGACTGCCTTTGCCTTCATCTCAGCAAAACAATAAACATCTTCCCAATCTTAATCAATTTAAAAGAGAAAAACATTATTATATTTTTTCCTCATACTCCATAGAGTCTGTACTCAGATTCTTTTTACACCTTGCACTGTTGGTAAACTACTTATTTACATTCAGTTTTTTAACGTGTTAGATTGCCTTGAGCTCTAATTCAGTCTATAAGGACCTACTGACTTTTTCATTTAGCTCATATTTTTTCCTAGAGAAATAGATTTGTATGGATATATAGCTCTCACTGTGGTAGGTCATACAAATGTGGTCATATAGTCAAAGGCAAGATAGCAGACAAGACAGACTACTGAGTTCTGCTTTAGCAGTTCCTGTGTTCCCCTGAGCCACAATTACTGTCTATACTATCCAATCTGTAATACCTTTCATGTATCTGGATATGCTTATGAATAATATTCTATTGTATGATATACCGTCACTACCATTGCCTCATTTCATTTTTCTAAGTGCTACAGCAAAATAAACATTTATAGCTACAAATACTTTAGCAGTATTCACTCACATGTATCTACTCAGACTTTCTAAACCAAATAACTGCATTGTCACATTTTCCCCTTTTCATTATATTTTCAGAGAGTTCAGCCTTTACCTCCCAAATGTTGTCCTCTATTTTTCTCTTCTCTAGAATTCTAACTTTAAAAATAGTACTGTTCTTCAAATGAAATCCCTTGAGAGATAACATGACATCTCCTTTTGCCCTACCTGTTAGCAGCAGCAAATGAAATTTTGCTGTTTAAGACTGGGTGTTTAAAACTGGGTGTAATATCTAACTAAGCAATTTTTTTGTAATTACCAGCTACACGAATGTACAGCTCTTCAGGTCATTTTCCCTTAACTCTTTCCTTAACTCTAATTCAAGATGTTGAAAATACGTATTATTTGGTTTGTTATTTTGCTCTCTTCAGAATCTGGTCTTTAAAGAATGAGAAAAAAAAATTGAAGAGCAGCTCATTTACCTTGCTTTTTAGGGCCCACATTATTCACTATTTATGAGCATTCAGGCGACTGGTAGGCATTCATGGAGATATTTGTGAATCCCAAGAGTTCAATAGATTGTTGCATGAATGATGATTCATCTGGAAGTTTGCATTGCAACTGGATTATCTTCTACTGAAGATCCACTATTTATTACTGGTAATTCTTCATCTTAAAGATACCCATCATGGAAAATGCTGAATCAATATCATCTAATGCATGTGACCAATAATCATTTTCAGAAAAGAGTATCATGTTTAAACACTGAGTTCCAGGACAACATTTCCTTGACTTTTATAGTCTTTGAAAAAACCAAAACTGTGTTTTGTATGCACTAAGTAAAGGCATTGTTTTTTGCTTTCTTTCTTTCTTTCTTTTGTCTCACTTTCTTTCTTTCTTTGGTACCTTTTTTTTCTTTTTTTTTTTAGTGTGAAGTGGTGTTATCTAAGGAATTTTCCTACATGTGGTAGCTGGGAGAATAGCGAAGCTGTTATCTGTCTTCATGACATTGTTTTTTAATGCTTTCAGGTGTTAAATGTGTTTTTATAGTATTTCTGGAGTTGTTTGGGGGCAGGTTGTGTATGGAATAAACAGCCTATGATCTTGTTTAGCTCCAGCATGGTTCTCTGCAATTTCCAGCACTGGGAATAATCATCAACTATCATCTTTCTACAATGCAAAAGTACCTTTGCAGAAAATATTGCTTATATTTAAAATCAATATTTATCCAAGGCAAATAATTTTCTTATATTCCATACTCCCTGTTCACAGACATATCTTCAAAGATAAATGTGTCTAGCCACAAAAGTAGATAAGCCTTAATGTCACATGGACAACACTGTTAAATTCCCAAAGACAGGAGTTTTATTTTGTAGCATTTTGAACCAGGAAAGTTAACAGCTACAATCCCTGCTGGAAACTTTTCAGTTTGGCATTTTTATTTCAAAGCCACATATGGTTCCCAAGTACAAAATAAACATTAATTATGCCTTTCTGTGCCTTTTTATTATGTACTCTAGTCTTCTCTGGGGTCTAGGGTGTGTTTGTTTATTTTATTATAACCAGAGTATCAACCATTCCCATCTCTGCAGAAGTCTGTTACTGGCTCCTGTGGTGTTGGGGTTTTGTGGAGGGTGTTTTGGTTTTTGGGGGTATTTTTTTGTTGTTTCCGGTTTGTTTGTTTGTTTTAATTTTGATTTTTCTTGGGTTTTGTTTGCTTTTTTTTTAAACAAACAACTACAGTCTTATTTTGCAATATATTTGTAGTTAAGTGAGATATCTATATACATGCAAATATGTTAATATAGGTGTGTCTTCACATGTTCAGATTGCTTCTTTTGGGTAATGGGAATAAGAATGCCGTCAAATGTATGTGTAGAACTTTAGATTTTTAAGTCTGCACACTCGTGTTAACTAATTAATGCTAATTAATACAGCAAGAAAACAATGCAGACACTTCTTATTAAAATTTAAACTGAGGTTACAGTTTTCTTGGTTTACCTCATCCCTAGTGGCAATAACACAAGCTAGACAGTAACTTTTATAGCCAAAGGTCTGTAGTCTGGAATTCTATTACATTTGCATTTAGACTCCTAATATGTTTTAGGCATATTTATTCCCTTTGGACTTTGAAAGGGGTTTTGACTGCAAAGTGCATTTCAATCTTTTTTATTTTTCTGAATGCTCTTTGATATAGTGATTAAAAAGCTAAAAATACTCTTCCAAGAATGTGTCATTATTATTCAAATGTAGTTAAGTCAATGACATAAACAAGAACAGGATCATTAAAAATGTCAATAGTCTATTTTCCCACCTATTTTTTCTCATTAGAATGTTTCTAATTTTTTCTGACTTGATACCTCATGGCCTAATGAAATGAGTGTAGGGAAAAAAAAAAAAAAAAAAGTAAAGATATGTGATTGTGAGGGAGAAAGTATTTTCCTGTAGAGAGAGAATATGAAATGTTACTGAATACTGCAGTGCGGTGCCGTTTTCATTTCATTCTTTTTACTGTTCAGCTTTTTAGAAAGCACAGCTGATTTATTATTTCTGTCTCACAGGAACTGGTCAAGACAAACCTGGAATATAAATATAACCTCCATGGTCTAGACAGTGCTTCACAACCTTCTTAGCCCATAACTCAATTCTAGCAATTTGGAATTTTTCTTGGCATTTTCCCACCTCTTTTATTGCTTGTACAGCCTGGTGGGTACAAGAGCCTTATAGGTTGGGCAGTACTGCTCTAGCAGAGAGACCCAGAGCAGAGGGTCAGCAGACAGATTTCCCCAGATATACCATTACTTACAATGCAAACTCATGCAGCTGACTTCTGTATTTTTCTCTCTCCTCTTTCCTCTTGCAAGCCCTTTAGGCATAGCATTTTTACAACATTGATCAAGCAGAAGAGCACCCTAATCTCTAAAAAGACTAGAACACAAAGTAAATCATATGATCAGATACCATTGCCTTATTTGCAACTCATGATTAATGTCATCTCTGGCACTCATCATTTGCTCTTGGCTTGACTCATGATCAGCTCATTCCAATGGCAGGGCTCATCGCAAATCTTTATATTACATTTACTGAAAAAGGTCTTCAACTTAATTTGTTTGCACAACAAAAAGGCATAGAGCAAAGAAGAATAAATAAGAGCTCTTTTTTACAAGGGATCAGGGATGACTATGCAACGCTGTCCAAGTGACAGCATCAAACACACAGGTCCTCCACACACAAAGTATCTTCGAAAAGGGGCCCCATGCAGAGATCAGTTTCTCCAAGTGGGTTGGAGCACACGGGTCACTATGTCAGCTTTCTAGTCCTAGAGCCAATGTGGTTCTCACCCAAAGGTCTCCATTACTCATGTATTCAGGCCAGGATTTACAGAGAACTGATTGATTGAACAGATGAAGCACTAAACTGTTCTGTGTTAAATTTATTTTGCAAACATTATAAACACACTGTTAGTTTTGTCATTTGCCATCTAACTTCCACTTGGTGTTATAATAGAGGCAACAACTCAACCTCCCAGGCTTCTCCAAGGGAATTTAAAGCATTTCGGCAAAGTACTCCTGTGGGGACTCCCAAGATCACACTGCATTAACAAACTCAGGGATCCAAAACAGCTACTTTAGGTCCAGGACTTCATTGCACTGCCATGAAACCTGTAAAAAAGCACTATTGGGAAAGGTAAATTATATACCCACAGTGCTGTTGCATAAAAGTTAAGGAGAAAAGGCAGGAATTATAAATGACATAGATGAGATTTCAGAATGGATTTTTTTTGTTTGTTTTCCTTTGGTTTTAAATCCCAACCTTGTACATTAAGTATTAACATGAGTCCTGGCCAGCTTATAAACCCAGTGGTTACTGCAGACTTGGATGAGTCAGTGGCAGTTTTTAAAGCATGTATTTATCTTCCTTTCTTTATTTCTTAGTCAGAAATAAAATTAATCTGTATTCATTAAGAAATATCATTAATTGAATCCCTGTGTTGAGTCATACTCTCAGACACTACAAACTTTGGGGATTGATCACTCATTAGCAATTTTTCTACACATTTAATATCTTTTCAAGCTGAAAACAATTCATTACCACTAGACTTGACCTAGTCCCTTACAAAGCATTTGCCATTTATACACGAGATACAATCATATTTTGTATTAAAGGTATGGTATTGTAATATTTTCTATCTGTTTCTCTGCTACAGCCTTTTTTTGCATGCCTGCATTTACAATAATTGTATCTCCAGAAGTTTAAAAAGGAATGAGAAACAACAACAAACCATGTGGACAAAAAAAAGATGTTAAGGTATTGGGTAAAGAGAGTACACCACTGCTGAGCATAGTAGAGGAACAGTTTGTGAATTTCCATATTCACTCCTGGAAAGAGGATGCCACTTACAGACGTCAGATTAAGATCACGATGCTTCATCACCTTCTCCTCTACTCAGCCCAACTGCCAGACACAAACAGCTACACACACTACTTTGAAAGTCCCATGTGTACTATCCCCAAAACACAGCCATCCAGAAGGCAGAAGTTGAATTTTCTTGTCTCCCCTAACACAGCCAATTTCACAGGAAAGGAATGCCGTTCTCTGTTTTCATTCCCATTAATCACTGTGGTTTTGCTTGTTCTTAACCAAAAAAAACCTGAATATCCCTACAAATATCCTTGCATGTAACTCGGAGAGATATGTTCAGCTGAGACTGAACCAGTCCAAGATCTTATCCCAAACCAAACAGGGCCAGATAGACCAATGGGAGCTAAAAAACACTAAATGAGGTATGAAGTACCCCAATCAGGTGTGAATTCTTAAGCAAATTATACTAAGCTAATCCTTCAAAAATTAATAACAGCTGTGTTAACTCAGTCCAAAAGGTTTATTTCTGCTTTAAATCCAGTAAGATTAATTCTTCAGTCTGAAGAGTGAACTAATTCTCAAATACAGTGACAAAAATAGATTAAAGAACTTCAATTAACCATTGCATTTTAAATCTCATTGAAATGTATGACTTAGCTTTTCTTCATACGAAAGCTCATCTTTTTCTTTTGGTTGGTCATACTGTTCTCTCCTTTCTTTGTGTTCTCTGAGTTGTAGCTACAAAAATCAAATAATGAACTAGCATTTATAAAAAGATGCAAGTGGCTGGATTCCTCAAGAGATATGCAAACCCTGTCCACAGTTTTAACAAGAAAGGGGCTTCCTGCAATTCTAGTAAACAGTTTTACAGCATTTACATATACAGAATATTCTGGTTGATCTCCAGTAAAAGTGCAATTATGTTTCTTTGTGTAGTAAGTAAACTTTATGTATTCCTTAGGAAAACAATGGGGGATGCTTTGATAGCAGAATTTGATTGTATTTCAATCAAAGCAGATCAGTACAGTATATCTGTGTGCACTCTGAAATAATAAATAAACTTTATTTTCAGTGTGCAAAATGTACGTACACAAAAAAAATTGGATAAAAAAATTTGATCAATATTTTTCTCAAATTACGTGTCACCAGAGGCAGATTTTAAGACATCATTACTCTGAAAGCTGAGATCTTTATTTAGCCTACGTCTCCCAGTTCTGCCAATAACCGTGGAAGTTTTAATGAAATGAAATGTAAAGGTTGTTATTAATTTCTTTCCTGGGTAAGTAGCTTCCTATATATATAAAACTGTCCTATATATACACCATGTGTACTTTCCTTCAAATCAGTCTATAACATGTCTCCTGACGTGACTTGGATTCTTGTAACTTCAGGCAAACACCTGAGTTTCTGTTCCTATTTAACAAAAATATTCCTTCCTTCCTTCCTTCCTTCCTTCCTTCCTTCCTTCCTTCCTTCCTTCCTTCCTTCCTTCCTTCCTTCCTTCCTTCCTTCCTTCCTTCCTTCCTTCCTTCCTTCTGAACTTGAAATCATTCCATACAGATTTGTCCTTAAAGTAACTCATTCCATAATTATGTTGCCTTTTACCACTCAGTAAAATGAAGTATGGGATTAATGAAAAGCTGCCTCAGGATATTTACTGTTTTCTGCACTTAAGAATCAATACCAGTTTGTACTCAAGAAGCACAAATCAATGATATCCACCAAATAGCCAACATTATCTATGAAACTGTGAGAAGATCAAAATTTAAAGGTATGCCACTCTAAAAAGGAAAAAAAGGCAATTATATACATAGCAGCCACAGGGAAGCCACCATGCAGGTAGAAAATTCTATAAATAGAATTTATTTTCTAACTGATGTATGCAATCCTCTTTCTTCCTAGGACACATGTTTTCACTTGAACTAAATACAGTCTTTTGAAAGATTCATTTAATGTGGGAAAAAAGTAAAAATCTCAATTCTTGACTCAGTTTACAAATTTGCAAAGCAAACTTGTGTAAAACCCTACCTCAACAATCCATGTGCAATCAACAATCCTAAGAGGACTGACTACCTGGAGATACTGTGGAAAAAAAAATCCTAGATTTGCCATTCAAAATGTGCTGGAGTCTGTTTTGGTCAATGAAATAAAACAAGGTTTCTCTCTTACTGTTCTTAAAATATTTATATAGCTATTTGAATACCTAATATTGACCCTATTATGCATTATGTAAGACAATTCTAAAATCATTACGTAATCTTCCATAGCTTTGGGTATCCAGAAGTTCTGTATGTATAGCTCTACAGAGTATTCTTAAAGTGACATAAAACATAGTTCAACCCATGTTAAATTACATGGAGTTCAGAGATTACCCTATTGCAATAGTACATTCATGATTACCATTTGAAATGTATCAGGATCCAAAATATAGGAGAGGAGAAATAAAAAAGACTGCAGTGTTTCTTGAACAGAAAATTTTGCTATCTTTTGCAAGTTTATACAACAGACAGCGCATAAATCAAAAATGGGAAGATCCCTCTGCTCAGCCTGGAGAGTTTGAACCCTCCAAAAAAAAATAGAGAGAAGGGTCTACAGAACTATTCAGTATTTCGTCTCTACTGGTATTTTTACTAGAGTATGTCAACACATCTGTATTTTATAAATAAGTTCATCCTTCAAAGTTTATTTCCTGCAAACATTACATGAAAATGTGGCTTTGTGCAAGTAAGCACAAGCTGAAGCTGAATTCCAAATTTAATTATTGATGATTGTCAGTGACTAGCTCCCTTTATTACAGGCAGAGAGTAGATATAGTCAGAATATACAGTTATCAGTAAGTACTGAGACAACCAAATTTACCATCTACAAACTCCAAGTCCTACTTTAATCTTTGTAAATTTTATTGTTCATCTAAATGAAAGCAGAATTTGGTTAACTTCCTGAGATCCAACCAGCTGTGAAACATGGCCCACTGTGTTAAATAGCCTGTGAAGCTATATTGTACAATAAAAATAGTTTGCGCTATGCTCCAAGGATTTTTTTAAAAGCTCTAAATGAAAAATATTCAGAAAAAATGAAAACAGCAATAGAAAAAGAATATACAGATGTACACATCTTAGTTGTAAAGAACTTGCTCAAAAATGTTGGGATAATGTAGTTCAAAAGTCATAGAACAGTATTTTTATTAGCACCTTCCAATGGTATCTCATGAAGTTTCATCTCAACTGGCCCATCCATATGTTTCTGTTCCCCTTAGCTCACACATGTACTTTCAGGCACAACCTGACTCAGAAGAAAATTGAAATAAACATTGGGAAATATTTCAGACCTAAACTAGCTACAGCCATCATTCCTGGCCCTGCTTTCTACAATCCAAGGGCTACAAGACACGTCAGCATACTCCAAAGAGCTTGCTGGCAAGGAGATGTGGGTTGGTTCACAGCTACAGCTGATATTGATATCAACCTCATAGTGGCACATGGGTAGGTTTCCTGTACAGCTGCATGCCTGCAAAACCCAGTGATGATATCTGTAATGGTTTTTACTAGCCACAGCCACAAGGCTGGGCAACCTTACTGCAGCTTGCAGGATGTAGCACCTCCAGACTGCTTGTGAGATCACATCATGACCAAACTTCTATGCAGGCTGCCCATTCCTGCATAGAAGCTTGAACAGGCCATTTTGGAAACCAAGTATGATTTTGAAGAAAACAAGAACAACAACATAACAATTTTAAGCCTTTCACCATCAGGAAATACAAGCCTTTGTGGGAAATACGTAGCTCTCATGACTCTCATTTTGTGATTCAGATTACACACTCAAATTTATTTCCAGTGATGTATCATATGCTGCTACAATTTAAAAAAAAATATATTTTGACTAGTTTAAAACTCCACTTATAATCAAAAAAGGACCTTGGTAATTTCTTTTGATCACTGTCCTTTTAGACCTTTTCATCTTGGTATAAAACTAAAACAGTTCTCATGCTGTCTTTAATATTTACCCTTGACTCTTATCACATTTACAATGGGGCAAGGTTCACATTTAAGTGCTTTTTTCCCCCTAAGACTGGAACAGTAGTTACATCAAATGCCACAGCACCTAATTTCCCTCCTTCAAATGGTGGCATTTCATCCAGATCTTCAGTGCACACAGAGACCATGGATATATTTGACTGGCTACAGGGAGAGCAGATCCTTTCCCTCCCCCCCTCAGGCACATCACATCACATCACTGTGCATGCACACATACCTTGCCATGCACCATAGAAGATTCACCATCCTAACCTCCACTCAGGGCAGGGATATGGCTATTGCTACCTGTACTGCCATTTGGAGAGACAAGAAGTGATGCATTTCTGCCTCACTCTATAACTCAGCGAATGGTGCTCATCATGTCACTAATGAATTGACTCTGGTCTGCCCAAGAGCTATTTTACATATCCTCCAGCGTACTTGGAGATCTAGATATAAAATTGAGCAATCTACTCATGGATCTGCTGTGCACTCCAGAGTACTCCAAGTCTTTAAAACAATGAATTACCAACCAAGTTACTCATACTAAGAAGCACAGCAACACCACCCTAATATTTGTCTTATGATGTTATGTAGTAGTAGGACAAGGGGTAATGGCTTTAAACCGAGGGAGGGAAGGTTTAGATTATGTATCAGGAATAAATTCTTTATTGTGAAGGTGGTGAGACACCGGAACAGATTGCCCAGAGAAGCCGTGGATGCCGCATTCCGGAAAGTATCCAAGGCCAGGTTGGATGGGGCTCTGACCAACCTGGTCTAGTGGAAGGTGTCTCTGCCCATGGCAAGGGGCTTGGAACTAAATTATCTTTAAGGTCCCTCCCAACCCAAACTATTTGAGACCGCAAGAATTTAATTTAAAAAAAAAAAAAAGAAACTAAGACAAAATAAATTTCTCACACACATTCTCCCCCTTCCCTCAGCACATTTAATTTCAGATAGATGAGGTTATATGAGGAAGCATTGCTTTTGGCATTTAAAAATAATTGTTTTCTAATTTCTCAGTATCAGCTACCCAATGTAAATTCACATGTGAAAAGACAGCTAAGAGATTATGCAGACATTAGAATAAAACTAAGTCCCCAGCTACACTTTTTACAGGAAAACCACTTTGGCAGGCTAAAATAATGTTGCACAACACCTGACTTAGAAAATTCCATCAACTATTTATATTGTGTTTTTAATGAGCAATACTACTCAAATTCTATACATTTAAATGAGAAATAAAGGTAATCTCTTCTTCATTCATTTTTTAAAATTTTCTAAGTGATAACAAAAAATTTTCTATACTTGAAATTGATATGCAAGTAAAACCGCTCCATCATCTGCAGCATGGCTCAAAACAACAGTGTGGTTTTAACTCCCTGTTGTTTCAGACCACAGAGAAGCAGCTTTGATAAGCAGGAATTCTGATGAGCTGTGCAAGTCAGGCACATTTAAATTTTTTTTATTTTTTCTTCAGAATGTCTTTCAGCAAATAGTTTCAATTGTGTCTAAGAAATAGTGTTTTCTATTCTGAAATAGTGCAACACTATCATTTCTTTAAAGGAAGGCTAGAAAGAACTGACAGGAAAGCCACAAAACCTGTGAAGAAGAGATTATCATATTGGGAGGGGCAAGGACACAAAAATAATTATCATTATTTAACATAAGTAACATTGCTATTTAGTTTGACGTTTCTAATCTTGCCATATTTTAGGAATAATTGTCCCTAATTTCTGCTACAACTTCAAGTCCAAAAATATTCTGAGAAAGCAGATAGCTAATATCAATAGCATTTTCCATATGGTTTCCCCCACTTATTTAATTGGCATGAGTAGGACTGCTTGCACTTCTGACAGTTCCAAGGAGAATTTGAATTTCACAGCATCCAATTTCACCCACTTTTTTCTCGTCATACACAAGGTGAAGATGCTGCCTCTGACTTGCTTAGGGAAACACTTTATTAGAAACATGATGCATGACATAAAGCAAAACACCCACAAAACAAATGTGAGATACTGGAGCACAAGGAGAGGTTTTATTCCTTTTTTGCAATGGCTCCAAGAGAATCAAAATGAGACAAATTTAAGTAATCTTTTTCAAATTACACAAGTGACACAGACAGGAGGAACCTAATGAAGTTGCCTCATCGCCAGGATTTTACATATACCCTGCACCAGTTATCATTCCAGATTTTAATCATTTCAGATCAAGTAGACTTCAGATCTTGTGGGTAGCAAGTTAATGAAGAAAGATCTATTTATAATTAAAATATCTAAAAGATCTTATCATACTTAGTAGTCAAACATAATACAGCATACATGCAAAAATGTGTTCAGCTTTACTCAAGAAAGGAGCTGCAAAAAATTTCCGCTGTGCTGTATCTTGAATGACAGAATAGAGAACTAGTTATGGATTACAATTATTTAGTTGATCCCCCTGTAATCATTATGTAACATTTCCCAGTAGTACAAAATTATTAAAATCATGGGGGGAATAGGGGTAGTTTGTGGCAACTCTGTTCAACTTTACACAAACTCTGTTTCTTCTATGACAAGGATGCAATAGCATTACCACGTCTGAGCAAACAAGGCACAGTGCTGCAGTTCAAGGAATCTGTACTCTGCTGGCAGGGATCTGCTGCAAACCATCCTTCGCACATCAGCATACCACTGTTCCCCTTTCTACTTCTTTCATCTTAACAGTGACAGATGTTTGGGAATAGAATAGCATATTATACTGTATTTCTATTTCCCAAATGCTACCAGGCCTGGCTTCACTTGAGGCCTGTAGGTGCTAATGAAATATAAATGATAATGCAGACACTGAGCTATAAGTGCTTCCTAAAAGCATAGCTGAAGAATACATTTGAAATAATGCAGGATTCATTTGTCCTACAGGATTTTTTAATGTCTTGCACAGGATTCACATTTTTAGATGAGTATGCTTTGAGGTCAGGGCAAGAATTCTTCTCGCATAAGCAACTCAGATGAAAGTAATTTGCTTGAGAGGCTTAATCAATTCTCCTTTTGAATGCATCCAACTTTGCAGAAAAGCAGCATTTGATGGAGTACATGTGATGTAGTACAGAAAAACATACTGGAAAGGTTCCTTTCAATTATAGCATTTTAATTTGACAGAACAAAGTTTGTCTTTTGCAGACTGTGGTTTGCTATCTAGAAATACATTAACTTTTGAGAGAAGAAATTTCTGTCACATCATTCTAATGTCTGTCAGCCACCTGATGTCTCTACTGGGATAATATAAATTTTTCTGAATTGTCATATCTTCACCAAAATTACTGGTTATCCTTTAGACACTGAAAATACCCAGAGGACCAATCTTTAACAAGGATAACAGAGGGATTATCAAGTCAGCCCCAAGTACTTTGGACTGCCCAGCAGCAGCTGATACAGGTTTATTCTTTCCACATCCACAAGTTATTTAATGCGCTAGTTGGGCAATGTCTGGTTATCCTGCATAAGGTAAAATATCCTTCCCCAGACAAAGATTAGAATCTGAACTGGATCTTGATCGTCTCACCACCATTTTCCACATTCCATGGAAATCATTAGCATTTTGGACACAATGAAGATGGCAGAACTTGATCTGGCATATGTGCTAGGGCCGTTGAAAGTTGCTACTTTGGAATTAAATGCAGGTTATTGTGGAAGCCAGGAGTTGCCATATGTTCACAGTAGTCAATGCCTTTTAATCTGCTAATGGCTTCCCAAGGCTTTTAGGTATGTAGATGTTACTTGCGTATGGCTTTGGGCAGGTATCTATTAATGCATACCTAGACAGATAGATATAACCAGACAATAAAGCTGTCAGAGAGAAGAGGTCTTAACCATATCTAGAGAGAAGTACCATGGATCTCAAATCAACTATAGTATTAAAATATTAGACTACTTCTTCAGTTAAAGAAATTACCAGATACAATTTTACAACAGACAAGATTCAGATAGGAAATATAAAGATCAATTACCTACCTCATTGTCTCAACAAAAATGAATGAATGAATGTCATTAATTTCTACATGGACTTGCACAGTGTCTAATAGAATTTATGAAATAAATTTAAATAAATTCCTGGACTATTAGGGAAGGTGACAAAAAATGTTAACACGACTGTGATTATATAAAACATTAGCAACTTAAATTTGTGTATTTTAAGGCAATTCCAAGTACCAGCAGAAATGCTTTATATCAGGTATGTGAAAAAAATCAACAGAAAAACCCCAAACTAAAACACTCAAAATCAACCCTCCCTGTCCTTATCCAAAATCCACCTCTTAAACAATGAACACTCGTGTTCACTGATGCACAAAAAATCTGAGCAATGAGGAAAAAAATCCAAAGAAATTTGGTACTTCAAGTGTCTTGGGAAGAAAAATAATTAAATGGATGCAATTGGCAATGAAATTAAGATCAGAATAGCAATGAACAGATTACCTTTGTAATCCTGACTCCAGCTAGACAAAAACAAAACCTCTGTTTACTAAAGTGTGAATATTCAATAAAATATAAAGACAAATTCACTATGTAGGACTTCAAACTGTGGACTTAATGAGATTCTCCAGTGAGCATTTCACAAACTGCTGTTTTGAAGAAATTTTCAGTATCTGATTGCCAGGACAAATGCTACAAGAAAAGGCAGAAATAAAGTCATTTGGGAGCAGAAATAACTGATCAAAAATTGCAATATTTGGAATGCCTATGAGCAGTAATAAGACTCACCTGTGACAAGAATATTAAATGAAGAACACTGAAGGGGAAATAATCCATTTTGAAGATTTAAAATTGAGGCTCCTTAGAAAACAATTAAGATGACAGATGATTATAAAATACAAAGATAAAATGACACAACAGTTTCAGCTGCACTCCAAAATTATTCTAGAAGACTAAATGGACAAATAAACATATTCTTCTGCTGCATTTTCAGGCAGATCTTCTGGTCAGTGTTTTCGACACAATAACAGTTCCTTCCTGATCCTGCAATTGGTCTTGATGACTTCAAAGTCACCTCAAAAACATATTTCTATTGTCTGGTTAACTACTTAAAAATAACTATTCTAAAACCACAGTGGTGCCTCCCTGAACATGAGAAATAAGGAAATTTAAATATGAGAAATTCAGAGGAAAAGGACAAGACGTCCTGAGGGCTACCGAAATTAAGATATAATAAGATGTTTGAACATGCTACACTTCAAGGGATATAACATAAAAAACACACATGCTTTGCCATTAGGGTACACTAGATTTCCAACAGATTTGCCTGTGAGGTAACACAAGTATTTCAGAATGACTCTCAATTGTGAATGATTTGGTGGACCAGAATATATCACACTATGGTATGCTACATCTTAGGTACAGCTGAGACAAAAGGCTTGCCTCAAATTGCCAGCATTCATCTCTCCCCCAGTAAGCAACATTAATCAATGCTTCTATGTACTTCCAGGGTCTTAATGCTCTTCCACTGGCAAACACACAATTTTTTGATTATTTCGATATGCTTCTTATTGAGATATACACCGAGTCCCAGTCAGAAATATCTATCAAAAACTCTGGAACTATAAATAAATTTTCATAGTTTTTTGGGTTTTTTTTTGTTGTAAAAGAACTTGAGAAGCACAAATCTGTACAGATCATAGAATCGTAGAACACTTTGTGTTGGAAGAGACCTTAAAGATTATCTAATTCCAACCCCTCAACCACAGGCAGGGACAATTTCCACTAGATGAGGTTGTTCAAAGCCCCATCCAACCTGGCTTTAAACACTTAAAACGGATAGGATATTCACAACTTCTCAGTGAAACCTGTTCCAGTGTCTCACCACCCTCACAGTAAAGAATGTCTTCCTACTATCTAGTCCAAATCTACCATCTTTCAGTTTAAAACCATTACTGCTTATTCTCTCACTCCATGACCTTGTAAAAAAGTCTCTCTGCAGCATTCTTGTAGGCCCCTTTTGACACTGGAAGGCATGTCTAAGGTCCCCCCAGAGCCTTCTTATCTCAACTCTCTCAGCCTGCCTTCATAGCAGAGGTGATCCAGCCCTCTGAACATCTCTGTGGCCCTTCCCTGGGCTCACATCAACAGGTACATTTTCTTCTACTTCTCATTTTTGGGAAATGGACAAAACTGGACACAGACGTCAAGAATCACCTCTCTCAAAGTGCCAGCCATGCGGCTTTTGATGCTGCCCAGGACATGTTTGGCTTTCTGGGCTGCCAGCACACTCATTGCTGGGTCATGTTGAGTTTCTCATCAACCAACACACCCAAGTCCTTCTCCCCGGGACTGCTCTCAGTACATTCTCCACCCAGCCTGTATTTGTGCTTGGGATTGTCCAGACCCAGGTGCAGGACCTTTCACTTGGCCTTGTTGAACGTCATGAAATCCTCAAGGGGCCACCTTTGAAGCCTGTCCAGGTCCTTCTGGATGGCATGCCATCCCTCCAGTGTGTCAACCACACCACACAGCTTGGTGTCATCAGTAAACTTTCTGAGGGTGCACTTGACCACTAGTTGAAGGAAAAAAATTCACCTTCGCCCAAACTTGAATGCATTTTTACATAAAAATCTCAACATTAAAAATCAGAAAATATTAATTTTGACAATAAAATTACAAAATTCTATATTGAAGTACTACGAGACAAAAATCCTCATTCATCTTAATGCCTATGGATTATCTCCAGTTTGCTTTCATTCTTACAAAATTGATCATCAGTATCCACTAAAGGCAACACAGCAAGGTAATTAATGATATTTTAATTTTAGTGGATATGCACCAGTGTGCTGAAGTTTGCCTTGTTTGTATGGAGGGGGTGAAAGGGGAGAACTTTTTGTTTAAAAAATGAAACAAACAAACAAAACCCCAAAAAACAAAACACAAACAAAATTTCACCACCACAAAACAACAAACACCCCATCAATCTCATTTGATTAGACAATTTCAAAATATATAATATTTAAGTGGTAGTTGCTGCTAAGTTAATATTAAAACAAATCATTCCTAATATAGTAAGCATGCCAATCACAAAGCAGTTTTATAATTTTTGTTCAGAAATAAAATTATTTTTTTCGGGCTCCCACTCTTTAAGAGACAGGAGAATTGAACCCAAACTTCCTTCACGATAGGAACAGAAATAATGGCAGAAATGTTAATTGGAATGGCCAAAAATAATCATAGAATCATTAAGGTTGGGAAATACCTTTAAGGTTATTGAGTCCAACCACTAAACCAGCATCACTGTGTTCACCACTAAACCATGTCTTCTAGTACCACAGTTACATGTTTTTATGCACACTTCCACAGATGATGACTCCACCATTTATCTGGGCAGTACTTCCAGTGTCTGACTGCCTTTCAGTGAAGATATTTTTCCTAATATCTAATATTACTCCCCCCCCCCCCCCCGGTAATCTACCATGTTGCAAAATTTTTGTCCCCTTGGTACTGTAGAGCAGTATTTATGATCCCTCACCCCATTTGCTGTCAGTGAGCCCCCAGCTGTGTCTGCTCAACAGGAGAGCTGCCTCAGTACTGCAATCAAATGCTCTTGGAAATGTCTTTGTAAAACCTCTTTTTAATAACTCAAGTAACATGCATTTTGGTACCAAAAATGTCATGAAAAATAACCTGATAGCAACTCCAGTCAGTAGCACTCTACGTTCTGGCAGCGCGGATCTGAGAATTCAATCTGATATTTTGTTTTCCAAGATCTTCCTTTGTGCAATCAGTGTCTGCACCCAGTATATTTATGATTGATTTTTTTCCTCTGTTCCACTTCCCTAGACATGTTGCAGACACATTTCAGTTGTTCTGTCATCTTTTAACAGCTTCTCTGTGTCCCCTGTTACATTTGTTTTCAAATTAAGTTCCTGCTCATTCTAGCAAAGGGTGAACTCCTGATACATAACTGTGTTTAACCTGAACATCATCGGTATCAACTTCTTGAATAATATTTCAGAGAAGAAGGAGACCAATGCGATACTAGAATGCTGGTTCACTGGAGGTCAGGATGATAACAGTATTACCTACACTATGATGTCTATAATAATTTCTTATTACTGCCAGAGTTATTGAGGCATACAAAACAAAAATAAAAAGATGATGAATTAATAAGACTGATGGAATTCATACAACAGCTAGCAGATTCCACCTGTTAGTCTTAACCAGATATTTCTGAGAGAAAACAAAAGAGAAAAACATTCAGAAACTGAGCTTGCTGCCATCATTAGCACTGATTTTTCAATTGTTGAAAAAGAAAGGGAAGAGCTAGCTAGTTTTTAGCAGTGTTCAAACAGATACTATTTCTTCCTTCCTTTTCTCATTTTCCAGCAGCAGACTAATTTGGTGTACAGTGTTATCGACTCTGTTGGCATTGTCAGGGAGTAATTCCCATACTGTCAGAGCATGTTTGGGAAGAAGCAGAAACCTTCCCTCTTGTGCATCCAGAAAAAGCTGCAGATGTCCATATGCAGGAACCACTTCCTCCTTTATTTCACCAGTTTCTGCTGCTTGGCCACACCAGGCAGTACCGCCCTGGATTTCTATTTCTTTGTTAGCAAGTCATCCTCATGGGAGAAACAGAGGACATGTTTGCTTGACCACACTCTCTCCTGATGTGCACTGATGACATGTTTGTGGTATGAAGGTTCCACTGATAGTGACAATGGCAAATGTAACAGTCCTTTCAGCTGAGTCAAAGAGACTATCATACTGTAGTGGTTTGGTCTGCTAACCTATGACACATACTGAGACACATTTCTCAAGAGGAGTAAATCATAGCTTATCAAATGTATTTCTGCAGAAACACAGGAAGGAGTTTCAGGGAGGCGACTTCAGGTGCCTGAATGTGAGGATCCATCTCTTTACAGCTGGTGGGAAGTGAGCAGAGGCAGCATCAGTCTCTCCAATAGGTAAACAGGATACGCAATGCGTAAATCCAGGAAGCTCCTGCAATAGGCATCTCAAACAAAGCCATGCAGGGAGTCTGTGGTATAATAAGCTACACTAAAAACTGGCAAATACTCTATAATAGGTTCCTCTAGTACTAAAGTTTAACTTTCCACTCAGTTCCAAGAGATTTTAAAAAAACCTTACACTTTATTATTTTGTTTTTCTTATTTATACCACGTCATTATGCAGCTTCTTACATGCATAGCAAAACCAAAAGTCTCTTTCTGATTTCATGAATACCAAGAGGAATGTTTTCCTAAGCAATTAGTAATCATCCTAAGACACAGTTCCACTCATAGTTCTACAAAGTCAGGATAAGAAAATATTTGAAATGCAAAGCATGTCCATTACTAAATTATCAAAAAGACATAATAGCAGGATAGTAAATATGTGGTATGTATACTTAGTATTTATTATAGAAATTTACTGCATATAAATTATAAGGAAGTGACAGATGCATCTAATAAACATGAATGAGGAAGGTTTCATACCCCCAGAGCTATATATGATGCTGTCTTATAGCTCTCAGGTTGAAAACATTGTATAAAAATCACTTCACCTTGTTTAATCGGAATTGGATCCTCCAAGTCTTCTATCCTGAATTAACCAACTAGTCTGAAACAAGCTTCTATGGACCTATTCTCCACATAAGAAGAAAAATAGTCTTTATTAATTACTTAGTATTCTAAGGAAAAAAAAGAAGTACATTTTTAGCAGAAGCATATTTTCTAACTATAGTTCTTCTACTTCAGAAACACATCATAATGGATACATTATGTTTTGCCCTTAGGTATTATTTCTAAATTCTCCCTTTAATTTTTAATACAAAGAAAAAAACCACAAAAAATATGATCATTATCCTTAGACCACCAGATCTTAGAAATGTGAAAGGGGAATGTTGCCTAGAAAAAATAATATCTCCCCTAGCCATATTATATGCATGAAGAATGAAGTAAAAATAATGTTTTTATTTCTCCCTTATCACACAGATAGATTTTATAAAAGGATAACCTATACACTTTCACAAAGAGGGAAACAAATTTCACTGAAAAGTGCTACAGGATTAGCACATAGTCATTGTTGCTAGTGTTTGAGAAACGGGGGGTAAAAGCACATAGATTTTCTTGGATGCTTGATAGGGAAGTTTTAGGTCAATCCATGTATTTGAGCCAATAAACAGCACTGTCATATTTTCTGGTTTTTCCCCTTATTTTTTCTGTGTTTCTTTTCCTAGCATTTAAAGAAGTAGTTTACTCTCAGTGAAATAAATAATCACCAAAAGAAACAGACATTTATGCAAACAGTTCATACAGAAGATATCACATGTCCATCCTCTAGCTAGCTTTCATCTTCTAAAGATAATGAAAGCTTAGCATTATATTCACAAATGAAATAAAGCCAGCTCTACTCACCAATTTATGACTACTTTTAGCAATTTCAGCTACTACTTTGACTGAATGCCATTTGTCACATATCAAGAGCATTTCTGACATTCACACTTACTTAAAGGGAAAATAAGTTTCCCACGCCCATTCACTTTTCAGGCTGGGTAATAGCTTAGATTGCTTGTCAAAATGTAAAATTCCTTCTGAGCCTTCCTTTGGTGTTGATGGCAAGAAGACAGCATGAAAGAAGTGAGAAAAATGCTAAAACTGGAGTCACTGAACTGGTTTTATTTAGGATTCACACAGCACTTCCACTGCTTACTTCAAGTCAGCTTCATGATGCTGATTTTAAAGTGAACAGTGATTCAACATAAAGCGGAAAATGAATACATAGATGAAATTATTGAAAACACATATTGCCCCAAGTCTTTTTATACTTTTTTGATACTATTGCAAGACCAAGCATCAATTTTTAGCTTCACTGCCTTTAACTTTCTTCATTCTGGTGAAAGGTAGAACTTAGGAAGGCCCAGGATCTGCTGAAGTCACTAACTTCTTTCAACAACTTAAAGGAAATAAAACCAAACCATAGAAAAATACTGGATGGCCACCTGAAGATTTTTTTTAGTCTCATCTGGAAACTTTCCACTGACAATCACTTTTTTCATGTCACTGGAAAGCACTTAAGTTACAGTCAGGATAGAATTTCCAGCCTTGCCTACTTCAGAGCGTGCTTTTCAGAAGTCCACTGCTGTAAGTGCTTAGTCCTCACCACAACAATATAGGGGACAGCTGCTGGTTTTTGTAGCCTCCTTGACCCTGCAGTTGATGCTCATTGGAACTAAAGGTGCAACTAAATATTGTTAGCAAAAGAACTGTCTGCTGGCTGGATCCACCATGAAAGGGCTTCTACCTGGAAACCTTTTGATAGGTAAGGCACAGAAAAACTGGTGTTTGACATTCATAATGTCATGCATAGGGTGTCGTCAGGTATCTTATTTGCTTGCTTTGAGAAAGCAAAGGACAAATGCAAACACCAAGTGAAAAATAGCAAGCCCGTGCAACCGACAGCGTAAGTTTTGGCACAAAGCATGAATACTGTGCTAGCCCATGCTCAGGAGAAACTTGGAGACCTCCAGACACTGTCCTCTTCCCTTTCAATCCACAAATCCCTCACATATAAATCCTAACTAAAATAGAACGTACTGCACATTAAAAATGTATGTATATTGCAGCTGTATCCCATTCTTCCAAGCTGACTTGAAGTTGTTATATCTAGCTAATTAGCTCTCCAAAAGTCTGTGAATTCCAGAGATACTCAGGTGATGTTGTTGATAACATGCCAATTATGATGTAAATTACAAAAACATGAGGTTAGGAACTGGAAAGAAATGGACTTACTTTTGTCCTTATTAGAATGGGTTATTATTAAAGAGCTGACTTAAATATGACAGATTGCATTTCACTTCCTACCAGTCTTCTCAGCTGAGCATCTTATCTTGAGATACAATGTCAGGGATGTTAATTGCTGTGAAGTACAGAAGCACAGAAGTTCAGCTAGGAACACTGCACATTCTGATTCATGAATATGAAAGCAGAGACTGAAGCAAGTGATAAATGACCCATCTACAGCTAAAAGCTGGTAATCTTCATGTTGATGCAAGACTCTGCCCAGAACCTGAAATTCATGAGATCTAGGAGCTAAAGGCTTATATTATGGTTTCTGACTTTCTTTGTTACAGCTTGGTTTTAAACTGTGTAGAAACAAGGGTCCTGAAAGTATGATTCATATCCCAGCTGGAAAACACACAGCTGCCCAACGCATTTTCTGTTTTTCAGTACAGATTCTGGTATCATTGGGGGTGGGCAGTATTGAACGTGCACGCTCTAAATGGCTGATCTCGGAGCATAACAACTGACTGTGCAATGAATACTCCACCAGCTATACAAGCACAATTGATTTGTCATCACTTCACACTCAAATTCTTCCTTGCAAATACTTGGAAGCAAAAAGGATTGCTTTTCTGATGTTTGGGTTTCTTTTTCTCTTTAGTGAAACTGCATCAGGAATAACATTTTCTGCAGTTTAGGAATCTGGAGTGCATAGTTGTCCATGCTGTTTGAATTTGAACTCCTTTCTCTCACGCCCAAAAATAGAAATTTTTTTTGTCTTAAAGTTGTCATTACTGGAAAATACAATCACCATAAAATACTCTAAATGTGTTTTGTTTTAATACCTACCACCACTCTTATAATTGTAGCATCTAGGATCCAGCTTCAGCTGGGACCCATTCTGGAAGGACTTGGCATGTACATCTCTGAAGAAGCAATTGCTGTCATGATAATTCTATCTTGCGGGCAGGTAAAATGATTAACAGATTAGAATTAGAATTTGTGTCGGTTTTGTAACAGACTCAAAGTCAAACTAGCAACAGATTAAATTGTCAGCAAGGATGACTATGTGGAGCAGAAGCAGAATTCACTTTCTTTCACCATTTCAGCAACCATCTTAAAAAAAAGTCATGTTTTGTTTGAGCCTCTCACCAAGTAAGACTCTGGAAAGCAAACCCATGTTAAAAATATTTATATAGAGAAGAATTAATAGAAAAATTGGTGATTCCCAGAGCTCTAGGGAGGACTATCTGCTTCAAAATTCTCTCAAAAGCCCATTATCCTCTTCAGCTGAAATCACCCCTCTGTAATAGATGACACAATAATAGTGACATGCTCACATTTCTCTAATGAATTTGCAACCCAGGTTACTGGAGCGAGGGATTTTGTCCAACTCAACTGTAAACAAGCTTGCCCCTTTTCCTAGGTTACAGTGTAAAACGTAACCAAAAGCATGTATTCTATTATCATCTTCACAAGCAGGGGGGGCAATGTTCATTATCTCCTACCATGGCTCATCCCTGATAACTCCCTCTGGGAACTATCTCTGTTTAATGGGCAATCAAAAACCCACCGCATGACTCACAGAATTACATCATCCCACTGTGAGATGCTCCGCCCAGGGCGGGGAGCCAAACATTCCCACCTGGATATAATCTGAGGCTTGGGACAGCACAGTCAGCCTTTACTTACTGGATTCCCAGAGAAGAAGAGCTACTGCTGAAGCTTCAGGTGAAGACCAGACCCTTCTCTAGATCACCACTTCAACAGAACCACTTCATCTGGACTGCTACAACCACCCTGACACCCACACCCTGGGTGTCAGGTTGTATCCTGACTCTGTCAGTGTTCTTGTACTACTGCATTTATTTTAATTTTTGTATTAAATTATAACTGACTTGCAACCTCCCACTGGTTTGTTTTCAAACTAGTACACCCTTATTTAATAAAATTCACTAACTTTTAGGTAACTTCATTTGTGCATTTCACTCCCCATTCCATGTGTCATGTAGCTCTCCTATATTTCACATTACCAGCTAAACAAAACCTACCTTATAAATATAAGTTCGATCACGGGACCTGGGACAGACTTCCTGAATTTTGTGGTGGTGATGATATTGTGTAAAACCCCTAGATTTCAACAGAATTAACAAAAACTACTATTGCCTCTAACAATATTTATTCTGATATTCATCTTGATACTCAATTTTCAATTTATTGTATTCTTGCCTTTTAAAATTTTCAGTTTTCTATGGAACTTTATTCAGAAAATATGGTCTGAAAAGTAGGTAGAGGACATTGAGGAATGTAATGCAGATGTATAGAGCCAGCTAGTACTTCACACACAGAAAAGTGCTGAGGGGACTGTAGAGCACACTGGTTGCTGGTTTCTGTCATATCCATATGCAGTTAAATAGATCATCACGGTGATTTCAAAATCATTAATTCTTGTTACGGAGTTAATATTTTTTTGGAGTGGGGTGGGCAAACCTGACATTCCTCAGAAGAGCATTCAGAGTAAGACAACAATACCTTTTTGCTCTGTTCATACTCACAATCTTACATTTTCAAGGAATAAGTCTTGCTTCAGGTTGCATTTTTTTGTCTTCTCTTCTCTAAGAGTCAGTCTGAATTGTGGTGTTCATTCCAAGACAAGTTCTTGAGATTAAGCAGAATTGAAAGCCAGCTAAAATGTAATAGAATTTCAGTATATTTAGGTTAGACTTTGTGATGTAATTCCCTAAACAGTAAAGAGAATGAAGCACCAGGTTGCCAGTAAAGATTGTAAAATCTCTCACTGGAAGTGTTTACAAACACTGCCAGTGTCACATATGATTTAGATAGTTTTGATACTTTAGTGAGGTAAAGAGATGTCTAAGACAACCTTCTGATCTCTTGCAGGCCTATTACTTTTTGAATATACCTGAACAGAACTGTAAATTGATAACTGCACTTGAAGAAAGGCATAGATGTAACACTGATATACTGTGCTCAGCTAGACCTACAATAAGAGATATTCAAGAGACACCTCTGATTTTGTTCAGCTATAGGTTTTGTATTTTTTTTTTTCATCTACTATATGGGCAAAAACTGGTAAATGATTACTTTCTACTTCTCCTTTTAATACCAACTCCCTTCTTTTTCTTCTGCCTTCATTTTTCCACTACTAAAATGGTGAAACAACTTTTAAGAATGAAGTAAATTTTCTCCATCATCCTCGAACTCTGACTCTTAAAAAAAGATTAAGAACCCCAGATATTCTAAAACCTGAAAAAATTTTAGAGGTTGTATTGTCAGAAAAAGATTGTAGTTGATATGAGATGAAGCAGCCCCTCTTCACCAACAATTAGGTTTTCCATGTTTTCCATGCTATCCAGCTTATAGTAAACCCTACAAGAATGCAGGTTGGGATAAACTGTGCATAAGGGGACTTCTTAAACACATTACATAGTGTTCCTTGGTGTCCAAAAGCAAAAATGTTTCCATTCTCTCAACTCTTCTCACCAGTATTTTGAATACCAGTTGTTCTTTTCTGTGTGAAAGTCTTTCGTCAATTCTAGCTCTACTAAGCTTTTTTTCCTACTGATTGACATTCTAACATCAAGTTCCTTGGGTTAGTTATACATTGAATGAAATGATTTATCTTAAAATAGTTTTATAGATTTTTTTTTTGTTTCCTCCACAAAGTGAATATAAGTATTCACCTGACTTCCTTTTCTGTAACAGCTACTAATTCTTGCTCCTTTCTCAAGCATACTTTCCTCTGACCTAAACAAAATTTCAAAGTATTTCACTTCATCCAGATTTTAGTTTACATGATTTCACCTTCTACAAGAATTATATTCTCCACTGTACTCTCCTTCCGCAGATGTGATGGCATTTTCACACACATTGCTAAACACTGTACAGATGTTTTTGCTGAGCCATCCCTAATGCCAGCTAGAGTTATATGTTTATTTTGGTTTATGTTATATAAAATTATCTTTTAAGTAACATAGACGAACAGCTCATATTTGTTCTCCCGGTATGAATGGTAATGCCGTAAATACTTCCATCCTCTATATTTGTATCATCTATTATTTTTGCATTTCTTAATCCCTTTTTCAGACCATTATAAGATTTAAACTACCTACAGAGCCTTTTTTTTTTTTTTTGCTAAAAAGCTTTTACAAGAAATAGTAATAATGTAGTCATTCTTGCAATGATTATTTGCTTTTACTGCAGTGAAATACCTAGGGATCCCAGACTTTGACTGAACTAGCTATGCAGACAAAACAGAAAGAGCAGTTCTCACTCCAGACGGCTTTCAGGTTAAAAGGAAATCAATCACTTTTTATGCAATTTGGTATTCTCAGCTGTAAATAAATAAGGACAAATCTACCACAGGTGCAGATATTAATGCAGTCAAGGTGAGTTAAATCATGCTCCCAAAAACTTTTCATTACAACGTATTTTCTCAACTCCCCTTTCCCTACTGTTCAGTGCTTCCTGGAGAACTAATGACATCCTACCTAAACTACTGTACTGTGAATTTTATGTGACAGATGGTATTTATATGCAAATAAAGGTTTTCATTAATTCTTCTTTGTCAAGTTTTCGTATTTAAAAATTAGAGTCACACTTGGTCAGCTTCAGGAGGGGATTTGAGAGTTTTGATTTTGATTTGAGTGCATCTTGGGTTTAAGAATCTGAGCTTTCATTTGAAAAAGGAAAAAAAAAATCTCTACTCACAGACATAAGTAAAGCTACCAACATATGAAATGAGAAGCTGATGCAAAGCTGATATTCATGCATTTTTGTTTCTAAAGAGAAGCCACTTAGTTATTCAAACCAGAAGACTGCTGATATGAGATTTCAGCTTTTGAATTGTTCTTTAAATTTTTATTTTTTTTAGCACAAGATCACTGTTCTACACAGAATTTCAAGAGTGGTCTTTGTGGTCTCTTTGCCACAAACAGGAAAAACTGAAGATGGTCCTAGAAATCTCTGTCTCACCAACTATTCCCACTCTACCAGAGTAGACTATACTTGAAGAGAGAAGCTATCTGTCCCTCCTGCCAAAGCAATGTCCTTGTTTAGCAAGAATTTATTAGTCAAAGAATAAGAAAGATGGAATCTATGCCTCTGTATTCAGTGCACCTTTGGCAGATTAAGGGTCCTGAACGCTGATCCTTGTTCAAGGCATTGCTTATGAACTAGCATTGAAGAGACATACTGCAACTGAAAATATGTAAAATAAATCTTGGAGAATAAACTCTTCCCCGTACATTCTGTTCAAAACACTGCTAGACTTATTTTAGTGATATATTCACTTCTAATTCTACTTTTTATGAAAAGGGTAATGGTTTGCCTTGATTTACTACATATTATTTTAAACAAAGATTCACGGTAAGACAAAATTTTTTATGCTTGTAATTAGAGAAATATGATCTGGACTCCCCAGTTGAGGTAAATATGTGATAAAAAAGTATGCAATAAACTTAGACAATTTTTGAGTAAAGAGCAAATCTTTGAACAGCTAATTACAATATTTTTGACTTCTTTCAATAAACTTTAACAGAAGTGTCAAGAAATGTGTTTGGCTTTACTGAGAAAAAAGTATTGAAGTGTGCATAATTCTATTGGGGTTTTTTTCAGAGAGGGAGAATTCCAGAAGTTTAAAGAAAAACTAAATAATCATTGGAGTAGAGAATATGAATGTTTTAGTCTGATGCAATGATGCTCCTAGATGTCTGTAATACATTTCCTTCATTCCTTTTGGATCCATGCAGGAACATTAAGTTAAGTTGATCTGACTTCTTGTGAAATTTTATTTGCACTAGGTTTACAGCTACAGCAGAAATATTCTTTTAACTTTCTTTGCACTGACTAATGCTCAGCATCTTCTGTGTTCACCAAGCTCTGACCAAAGGTCCATTGTATTAACCTGTGATATCTCAGTGGGAAAGAGCTTAACTCACCCCTTCTCAGCAGCACTTCAGGAGTCTGATTTTTAACAACTGAAAGAGTGGCTTTAAATCACTATGTTCACTGTATAGACCTCTCTTTGGTTTAAAATTGGGCTCAGTGGGTTCACACACAAGTAAATCAGTACAAGGGGAAACCTGAGAGTACTTCTACACTTGGGCACAGAAATAGGTTGTAAGCTCATGCTTGCCATGAGCAGCTCACAAGGGAGGGGCTACTTTCACACGGGAACTATTCAGTGACTGAAGTCTTCTCACTACTCTTCTTTAGTATTTCCTGACATATTATTTGTTTTTAAAAAATATCACCTTTAAATTATTTTTTTCTAATGATGATAAAGTTTCAATTAACAACACAATACAAGTTTGTTATTCTGTTCTTCATAATATCTTATTTTTATGTGTATAGTGCCATTTTATTTTTCTCAGATAAAAAGCACAGGTTTTTGTCAAATAGAATGTTCTCCCATACAACACAGTTTTTGCTATCTGGGAAATACTAGAGTCACAAAGATTCTAGACCTAATTATATAATATTTATAAAGGAAATTTGAGGCTCATATTGTGGAAGATATTATGGGAATTCTCTGAGAATGAAAAATAGTAAGATCACTCTGGAGTACTATAATGTCTGTTATTTTAAAGCGTGATAAAGATGGGGGGAAACACAGTAGCTATAGGCTCATATGTATAATTAACCCAGCCTGTAAAATCCTTGCAATAGTGTCAACTAAGATATTACTGTCTACTTTACTCAAACTAATTTGTCCAAACCAAATGGGTTTTTATTAAAACAAGGCTATCAAAAAATAACATCAGTTTTTAATAGACTTAATAAACATTGAGAAACATTAGAATAACCATTCAGTGCTGTTTTACTCTGTGTAGGAATGTGGCCTGGGTGAATACACTGAATTACCATTTCAATATAAGAAAGAAATTTAGAATTAGGGATAACTTCTATACTCAAAACACTTGTTACTTTCAGTATTTCCAGTCTATAAAAGGTTTGGTAACTGTGTAGTTGCCTTTTGCTGTTTCATTTTCCTTACACAGGGAAATGCATTACTTTATAAGCATTTCAAACCATTGATTTCATTTACTTTGAAGTGATAAAATGCACCCATCAAGCAAATAATTTGCCATAACATTCAGTGTTTCTCTGTAAGTCCTGTCATTGGAGTACCATGTCTTTCATTTCCCTTGAAGGAGAAAGGCCATAACCTCTCATGTTCCTAATGATGCCAAGCAAGCCAACCCTGCAGAAGAAAGGAGTTATTTCTGTCATCTTCCCCCACAGTCCTTCTACAAACTGGATTTTGAAGAGGAGGAGTGGGAAGGAGGTTTAAGGACAGCAGCTTTGAGCTACAAAGCTGCATTACAAGACACAAACAGATATAACACATTCAGCGTAGATGTTACCACTGGTACAAGCAGGAAACCAGACCAGTCAACCACCTGAGTGCCTTCCAGACTGCCTGAATCCTATTTCTGTGCACTGTTAAAGAGCAAATGGAAAATCCACAGGGGGAAAAAAAAAAGAAAAAAGCAATCAGGGAAGCTGCAAACCTCTGAAGTCAAAACTGTTGTGAATTTTAAAAAAAAATGCCTGCATGTTGGTTAAAATTTATGAAGTAAGATGATTGAATTACAGTCATATTGACATACTGGCAAGACATCTAGGTTACCTCTCCAGACAGCGCTCAGCTGCTATGTTGCCATGCATCTCCCAAAGTCCAGAGTAAGTTGGATGCAATCATCACATCCCCAGTGGAGGTTATGGCTTAAGTGGGGCAGAAAGGGGCACACAGAGCCAGAGAGGTTGCACAACCACACCTTTCTGTAAGTCCAAGACTTAGAAGGATCAATAGTATCCAGATGCAGGAATAAGATATTTTGGGGCAAACATTAAGAGATGCAAGATTACAGATGGTAATAATAAATGCACATGTGGCAGGGATAGATCAAGACACATTAACCAGTACTCTGTCTGGGCTCAAAACTCTTAACCAGGCAGATAGGGTGAGTGTCCACTTCCCAGAGCAGACCTTCCTCCAAGGCTTCCTGCTTCCCATTGTCCAAGACACTTTCAGATAGATAAACACCTGGGGCGTGCAAGTGAGCTGCTCCCCACGAGAGGCCAAACGTAGCTCGGAAGACAAAGGGACAAAGGAGAAGGAGGGGACCATTCCCCAGCAATGTGAGGATGCTTTAGTGGGACCCCCACTAAAGCCAAGTCCTTCCAGCTTTGATGCATCTCTGCCCAGGCTCCCCTGTGGGGAAATGCTTCCATAGCTGCAAGTAAGGTAGAAAATTTACTGAGCTTCTCACTTCATTACTGCCCACACATGCACATACATGCTAAGAATGTGCGCTTCTGTGGGGCAGAGATGGCTGCCTCTGTGCACAGTTGGGACAGGTAGTTTAATAGCAAATATCAAAAAATAATATCCTACATGTACTAAAGAACCCAACATTTTAGTCAGTGGTATAGGAAACCTCATGTTATATGAGACATTTGAAATCTGCCTTAGCTTATCTCTGCTGACTACACAGGCCAGATTTTGAAGTACATTGGGCATCATTTATCTTTCTCTCTCAATTGCTAAAACACCACACATGAAAGGTAAACCAAAACAATTACCTGAAGATGAACCGTTGAATTTATTACTAAAGATATCAGCCATCTTTCAGATTCTGATTTTCACTGGAATTGTTGAGTGGTGCTTTGTCAGCAATGACTTTGCTGCAGTGCAGGAAACTGCCAGAAAAGAAAGAGCTGACAAAAAGTAACTTGAAATGGAAAACTACCCTGCACAACTCCCATACATGTTCATATTACCAAGAAGCAATGAGTATGTATTCAGCCTTAATAACCAAATAGTGTAATTTACAAATAAAACATTGCAAAGTAAATTTCTATAGAAATGGAAGTTCCTGTGTGAAGAGAAGCCCTCATAAATGAATATCAAGCAGTACATAAACTGCTGAGAGAATACATTTTCCATGCACTAAGAGTATGCATTTAACAGCTTTTATCTGTCCTCATGCATGCAGCTGATAGTCATTACAGTAGCATTAGAACTGCACCAGATTTATCGCATTTGCAATGTAAATTTATCACCATTCAAATAATCCTAGCACCTGTGCCTTACCACTAATAGACATTCCGTTACATTTGCAGTTTCCCCCCATCATTCACAGTTGAATGAACCTATAAGTGAAGCTGAAATGTAAATTTAAAAGCACTCTTTCAGAAGTTTTGCCCTTAAAATCTGTTCAGGAGGGTCTCTCCGACTCAATGGAAAATAACTCTTTTTATAAGGTTTCTTGCGTAGATCAAAAATTGATTCAGGGTGGTAAAACAGTCACAAGAGCAGTGTTCACATGATACTTATTCTACAGATGGCATCAGGCGTTCATTTTCATGTAAAATGCCAGGGAAGTAAGGATTTAAACCACCTCCCTTCTTTGGGTGGAGCATAGCAGGTTAAAGTGTGTAACAGAGGACTGGATTCACAGTCTGGTCATAGTACAAGACTGCAGGTCCCCAAGAGCCCTCGTGGGTCACTGCAATGTTTGTGGAGGCATCTCTACAGACACCTACTTCTAAAACAGCCCCCATGAAGAACTAGGTAGAACAACCAGAGGATCCCTTCTCACACCAGCACATAGACTGCAAAAAATGGAGTTGTGTTTTTCTGTCTTGTACAAATGGTAAGACCGATCTGCTCCCCAATGTGGAGAACTGCTGGCAAATATTCATGGAGCTGTTATCTCCTAAAGTTAGTCTATACTGTATTCCAGGTGAGATTCATAGCTCTGGTACCAAGAACAGTTTAATTTAAAATCCCCTCCACTCATAAATTTAACAGAAGAATTTATGACAAAAAATAATTATATCAGCTTAATATGAGGAAGATGGATTAATTTTATTCAAAAATTTTTAGGATGTCACAAACATACTTTATGTTGCAGATTCATATGTGGTTCCTGAATGACAAGCATACAGCAAATGTTAAAAATAAAATTTCTTTTAGAATGAATACAGTGAATATTAAAGTAAATTCTTCCAGGGAGTCAGGCTATCTAAATAAAAATTTTTTTTTAAAAAGACCCTTTTTTTTTTTGACTAAAAATCTAAAAATATAAATCATTCAAGTGCAAGCAAAAAGAGAATTTAAACTGAAATAAGCAAAACCACACTACCATTCATATTTTTTTTAAAGAAATAATGCTAATTTATATTTCAACACTTCAAACTTCTAGAATATACTTTATTCACATTTCTAAATCTTTTACTATGTAAAGATAACCTTATAACTCATAACAATGCAGGAAGGAAAGAAAGGAAAGAATATGCACAACACTGAACAGCTTTTTAGCAAAAAAACAGGGAGAGGAGAATGTTTTTTCTTCTTTTCTGTGTATTTTCAAAAATCTGTTTATTTTATTATGAAAACAGAAATTTTTGATTGTATAATTCGTCTTCATTAAGTTCTTATGGCAGCCAAATATCTTCATCCTGAGTTTCATATAAATTCATTTTTCTTAAAAAGCTTGATTTACATAAACCTTTAATTGTGTAGTATTATAGCTAGTATAGTATTGTATAATATTAAAGCTAGAATCTACATTTATGAAGGCAGGAGGTGAATTTTCTGCAAGATGTCCAATGAGAAATCGAGTCTAGCAATAATACAAACTGATATAGTGGTTCAGAGACACAATCTAGTTTGCATAATAATCTCAGAACAACACACGATCCTTCTCCATTATTTTATGGAGCTTTTAAAATTATTTTAAAGTAATATATTAGTATAAACATTAAAAGTTTCTTCTTGCAAGTTGAAACAATTTCAGATTTACCTTTGGCTGACTTTGCTTGATGTATACGCTTGTTCTTATTGTCTAAGTGTCTTTCTGTCTCATAATTGATAGGTTTGATCTTAAAAGAATCCATAAAAACATAAGGGCAATTACACCTCCAGGTATCATTCTCACACCATTGAAAATAGTATGATACAATGCTTACTAGAGCAGGCTCTAATTACCCATCCCAGCACTGCAACACAAAAATTACCTTACAAAAGGGTTTGAAGTCAATGTTATAGATGCTGCGAATAGGTACACGAAATGATTTCCAGAAAATGTAGCTCAGTTATAATTAGATTAGCTTGGCATTAATAGAATAAAACCTTTAACAGGGTACAGATGAAAATACCATGGAGTAGACTGCTTTTATGATTGCACTAAAGACTCAGTAACATATCTGCAAGAGATTATTTCTTCACACACAGACTACTTGATTTCTTAGCTGGGAAAATAAAGATTCTGTCATTTTTCCATTTCTCTTTGTGGCTGTTAAATTCTAAAATTAATTTGTCCAGAAATGGGATGCAATATTTACTCTCATGTCACAAAGGCCAGTCTGTTTAAATGAAAACTAGTATAGCTGAAAAATGAGTTATTCTCTTCTGTACATTTGATATACAGCAGTAACATTGTATGTAATGCTACGTGAGGAATATATTTATTGTCAGTTCATATTAATAAATTTTGAAACAATTTTTTTTAAGGAATTGGGTAAAAAACACTGGTAGGGGAAATAAATAAAATTATTTCCTTATTCTCTCCCATGCACCATTTCTGAATGTCATTTTATTATAAAGTGTGAGAGAAAGTATACGCTGTCTCTAAATACATTCATACTTTCCTAGTAAGTTTGAGAACACTAATGAACCATAGCTTGAACTACATTAACATAATAATAAAACCAGGAAATTTTTGGAGAGAGTTTACAGTAGCAAGTGGTCACAATATTGACTTCCTTTTCACTCTAAAAATCGTATGTAAAATCCAGCAAATGTTGCTTTATTTTACTTTGAAGTATTCATTGCTGCAATGCATGCCTTCTACAAATTCAAGGAGCTTTAACAGAGGACACAGAGATATTCAGACTTAACCAAACAAGAAATAAACTAAAATGTCACTGAAACCATCTGCTTCTTATTCCTATCTCATCCTCAACAGAGCATGGTGAAATATTTTCAAATTTCTGAAAGTTTCTGTATGAAGCTGTAAGTGCATTTACAAAACGTGGATGGGCAGAAAACCCTCCCTAGTGGCACAAAAAACTTCAAATGATGAATGTTGACTCAAGGAATGATTCCTCAAATTTATAAGGGCAGCTTCAGGGATCACCTTCCTAGCCTGGTCCCCTCAGTTGAGCACAGCCTGTGGAAGGAGGGCAAGAGTTTTCCTGATTAGAAATTTTCCTATTCTTTGGTTTGAATGAAAGAAGGAGAGAATTATTCTTCATTTTTACACCGAGTTGCCACACACTTTGCCCTGCCAGACAGCACGAAGCACAGCGAGGCTACCATCTGACTGACTTGCATTGTCCTCCATGGTTTTCTTCTCTCTTTAATTTTCCAGCTTTAGATCACTGCTTCAAACTAATTTCTCTGATCATGATTTTCTAGTATGAAAGGTAAGAAACCGTCACCATGGTACAAGAAGGCATATTTACAGTGATTTTAAGATGGTAAATTTTATCCCACCGAGTATGAGGATAACCTCAATGTTCAGACTTTGGAAAATAAAGTATTTCTTTCATCAGGAGCTGAAGTGCAGAAACAGTCATAACTTCCTGCAAAAGTAAATAACCTGCTCAAGTAATTTGCCAGCCAGTGAATACCCTAGAGTACATATGTAGCGATATATACTGCAGGATGCCATACTGCACAGAGTCATGCAGGGATGGAGAATGATTAGACACAGATTTCTCTACAGGAGATCGTTAATGCCATCAAAAAATTACCCTCTGGGAAACACTGAAATCCCAGACAGCTTTCCAGCATAATTCTTTAAATCTTTTCTACATATTGTATGCCAGCTTTTAATGGATATATTTAGTGGGAAGTTTGCTGAGGGGTACTCTGTGGAGATGTAATGTTTTCATTAATCATTTCAATCCTCTGCAAAGGAAGGGGATCCTATGCTGTATATAACTGCAGCAGACTTGGACTTTTGCTACCACCATTAGCTTGTGGAAAATAACTAAGTTCAATTCTTTGAGAACTCTGACCAAAAAAATAGCTATTTCACTACTATTTCACTAGCATTATAGGCATAAAAACAGACAAAAAACAATGTAGTGGGTAATTCAGTACGGTTATGGTCATGTATATTTACTGACAAGCACTGATATTTAGTGTTATTTTCAGCCATTCAAAGGTTTTTGATCAATATATTTGGATATTAAATCAAAAGTATATTTATAAGTATGTAGATCATGCTAAATCCAGAAGAAGCATTCATTAAGATTTCAAAACTGGAGTGACTGGGGCTGGATTATTTTATATATATAAAATGTAAGACCTATATTATTTGTGCATGTATAAAAATGATACATATAACAAACATATACACACACACCCCTGTGTGTGCATGTATTTGGCCTGTTACAATTTGATTACCTTTGCCTCTGAAGATCAACGCTTATTTTCATCATAAATTATCAAAAACTCACTGAAGTCACCCTTCTCTCTCCATTTACCCCAACAGAAAACGTGGGGTTTGCTTTTATGATACTAATAATATATGTGAAGGACTTGAAAATAATTACCTAGTAAACTTGAGAATAACTTACATAGAAGTAAAGCTTTAAAACAGCATCTCATGAAATCTGAAGATCTTAAATTACAGATGATGACAACAGCTTATAAAAGTTGTTGTTCATTACCTCATTCACTGAAAGCTAAAATCCCAATTCCAGGAAAATCAGCACATGCCTTGACGCTGATGTTAACAGACTCACAACTTCACTCTTTTTCAGTCTGCTCCTAGTACTATTAGTAGTTACTAATTTCCTGGAACATTCTTTCTGGTACTTAGGAAAGAGCATAACGATAGATAAGAAGGTTTATTATGACTGGTCTGAAATGGGTCTATTTTATTACATTCAGTTATGCATATTTCTAAGTAATTGAAGCTAAATGAGTAGACAGACTATCATGACATTTTATGATAAGTTTAAATTTTATGCAAGTATTCAGGGCCTGGAATGAGAAGCTTTTTATGCTTTAAAAAATAAAAATATACTAATTAATGCAATTAATAAAAATTTTATGTAGAGAGAGAGAGAACTACATTCACTGTGCACTAAGGTATCATTATAATAACCTCCTGCTGAATAAAACATCAAGTACATATTTTTTCCGTTGCCCTAAATGACACAGTTATCACTGATGATTTACAATTGTTATATAATAGATGCATTTCACTAATTTATAGATGCCAAATGGTCTGCATGTGGGACATTCAAAGGAACATTTTACCATCTTTTAACAGAATGGAAACAGCTAATAAGCAAAGATCTGGCTGTGCTAATTACACTTCTGAAAAGGTCTATTACCTTTCCTTTTTCCCCCCAACACTTAGAGTCACATTTGAGAGCCTGCAATATCCAGAAAGAAGCAGTGGAGGATCTTCCATCGAAAGAGAAGATGCAACTTTCAACAGTTGTCTTTTCAAACAATTTTCATTGTCATTTATTTCCCTGACGGGAAATAAAAATGTGCACATACAACAAAATATCCCTGCTATATGGCTCTGTTTAACCCTTTTGCAAAGTGAAACACTTGGATATATTCAGCTGACCCAAAGTACCTTGCTTCAGGTGAAGCAGGCTTCCACAGCAGTATCAGCTACAACCAGGGTGGCTTCTGCTTCCCGCTGTGAGGAGTTCCCTTGGAAAGGAGGAACAGCAAGGGGTCTTCTGCAGGAGCCTATCTTCCCTGAAAGTGTGGGTATGCCAGACTCCCACCTCCCAGCCACTGTCACCCAATGCTCTACAATACAGCTGGGAAACACCGTGAAGACCGAATAAATTGAAAGGAAAATTTTTCTAGGTTATTGTCAGTAAATCAGAACTGTGAAGTTACCAAATTTCATCCTTGTACAGATAAAAACACATATTACAAAAGACAGCTTTCAAGATGATGGAAATCAGAAGTTTCTCTTCAGGCTTTATGCCTGAATAATAATATTACTCTTTCTTTATCTGAACCAATGCCCTTAGACATAGACACCTCTAAATAAGATTAGAGGTAGTTTCAGGTATGATACTAATTCTCTATTTTTTTTTTTTTATTTGATATTTTCATCATTAGCCAAATCTTTTCTTTTATTCTTCTGTTTCAATTTAAATCCATTGCAATCAGTGGGAACCTTTATATAAAGCACTAGGGTTTAAGGCAACCCATCTCAGTGGATGTTAACCAGTCTTAGTCACCTTAGTCTTTGATATGATCCAATATCTGTCTCTGACAGATGTTTCTTTCATAAATAAGACTTTATGAGTATTCCTTTAAGAACATCTGCCAAGATTTCTGATGGAAACTTTACATTAATTGAATAATTTGATAAATTACATAATGCTTTAGCATCTATATGAACTATTCAGAGAATACTGTTGACCTCTAAATTAGGTCACGCATAATCCAAAGCAAGTATATAACAAAGCTCAAAGCTGGATAACTAACTACCTATCTTTTTGTTGCCTACTCAAGAGAATTTTTTGGATCAGGTGTTATTTTAGCTAATAATGTTCTGAAACATAGCTTCCTTTTGTCCACTTAGAAAGTTATTTTCATAAACCATGAACATGAGGCCTTAATCCCTTTTATGTTTGCCTCTACTCATATCTTTCCAGTTTTCACTCAAATCTCATTCTAATAACTTGTTTTATACTTATTAAATATTCTGGTTTCTATGAAAGGTGAGGCCTTAAAAAGCATTGTCACTGAACAAATAAATTAGGTATTTCTCAGTCTACATTGCAGCAGAGCAAGGTAATCTTTGGCAAGGTTTCTTTTAGAGACAATGTATTTTGAAGGCAATGACAGCAATGCTGGAACCCACTCCTCAGTTCCATCAGCTCATTTTTTTCAATTCAAATGCAAATTTAAAATCTGGCAAGTTATAAGGTGAATACCCAGGATATATCTTGCTACTGAACTTCTGAACAGGTGAATAGTCATAAATTTTCCAGAGGTCATTGTGTCTGGTTTACCTGTATTGTTCAGGAGTGCTGACAGCATGCAATTATTCCTACTGGAAGAAGCTACTATTATACCAGGTGTTTTGATTTATTTTTTTTCCATAGGAGGTTTATGCCCACTGTGTCCAGATGCTTGACAATATGTACTTTGCCTTGGAAAACAACTAGCAAAGAAAACAACAAATAGCCAGCCAAATGTCAGCCACTGTGCCCAGTCCATTTTGAGATTTTTGCTGCTCAGATGTGAGAATGATTTCCATCTGTTCCTATGTGAGATAAAGATTTAGAGCTGCTGGCAATGGGGAGCCTTTAAAAAAGCCATCCCGTGCCAGGGCAGCTTGTCAGTGTGCATGGATGCAAGTGATCCCAAACCTGAATAATGAGCACAGTGGAAGCTGTCTGTTATAAACCAACAGGTTTCTCATTTCTATCACAACTCATTTTCTGCACTGAAATTTAAGCCCTTTGAATCTCCATGACACTGTGTGATGCCCTGGGTCAGGATGACAGTGTATGCCAGCTGGGGACCAGACAGCTGTGCCAACATAAGCAATTACAGGAGTCCCCCTATGTCCAGCGTAGTTTTTTGCACATGCTGAAAATGAGCTTGCCTAACTCAAGCTTGGATCCCTGGGCTGAAACAGCAACAAATCTCTCTGATAAACCATAGAAGGTTTTGCTAGTGCCTAAATGAGGAGATGTTACAGCAAGTTCCCTACAGACGAAACTGGTCCTTTGTTTTCACAGAATCACAGAATCATTTAGGTTAGAAAAGATCTCCGAGATCACCAACTCCAACCTTTGACCAATCACGATCACGTCAACTAGACCATGGCACCAAGTGCCACATATATTCATTTCTTGAACACTTCCAGGGATGCTGACTACCTGGAAGTCCATTCCAACATTTGTTCACGTTGAACCTCCCCATGCATAGTTGAGGCTGTGTCCTCTCATCCTGTCCCTGGTTTCCAAGGAGAAGAGGCCAACCCCCACCTGGCTAGAGTCTCCCTTCAGGCAGTTGTAGAGAGTGATACTAAGCCCCCTTTTCTCCAGGTTAAACACCCCTAGGTCCCTCCCCTGCTCCTCATGGGACTTATTCTCTAGACTTCCACTGTAGATGCTGAGGAGGCTAGCAGAGAAATTTTCCACCTTTTGCAGTCTCCTGTGAAAGTCTCCATTCCCACGCAAACAAGCTGAGAGATGGTTTGCTATTTTGTAAACTATTTGCAGGTGCTGGGTGTTGTGAGAATGCAGTGGATATTGTTTTGGTTCATTGAGAATAATATTTTGAGAATGGGAACTATTTCTCTCAACCAGTCATTTTGGTGGGAGATTAATCAGTAGGCCAATCATGTCATTTCTCTATTGCAAACCAAGTTATATAAACGAGGTGATAATTAATTAAATAATTCAATTTATCCTGGACTTGAATTCCATGTCATTCTTTGCACCATCCCTGTGCACAACAGCGACATTCCGCCAGCTCCACTGCCCTTCTCTGGACTCACTTCAGCACCTGAATCCTTCCTGAACTGAGGGTACCAGAACACGTACCTGTGCTGAGTACAGGGGGACAATCACTGTCCTGGTCCTTCTGGCAACACTATTCCTGATACAAGCCAGGTGCCATTGGACCTGCAGTAAGAGGAGTAGTTTCTTTTCCTTCCAGCAGTCTCTTCTTTCTGCATCAGAACTTGAAAATTAACTTTGATTTTGTAACATCGTGGGTCAGAAACCAAAGAAGAGACCATGGATTTTCCCCACGAATTCCTGAGACATGCAGTTAAGCCCTTAAATAAAAATATGAAAAAATAAAAATCTAAAGCTATAGAAAGTTCTGAACAAAATCTCCATCATCGCCCCCAAGCTGAGGCATGTGGTAGATAACTTTGATGAGGCCAAGTAGTTCCTCACTCCACAGTGCCATTTGAAGTCTGTTTTGACCATAAAAGAGTTTTACTGGCCTAAAGAACATTACCAGCTTAAGACTGCTTCTGACATTATGACTACACCTGCAAATCTGCATGAAATTCTACACATCCCCTTTGTCTCCTGGTTTTCTAGAGACAGCACTATAAACAGGTGTATTGTAATATAGAAGAGCTTGCCTGCACTTAGAGGACAAGCAGTCCTTGAGGTTGCCAGAACCAGCACAGATGTTCTGGGAGCAACATCAAACAGCAGTATCCCCCCAGAACACACTGTGGAACCTAAACATGCATTACTTGATGGTCAGTAAATATCTGTGAGCACATAACTAGTGTGCTGTCCATGTTATGTTTAATAAAATGCCAGTTATGTTCTATGAGAACTTAGAGATTATAAAGAAGCAATCACATATATACAAAAGTGAAAAATACTGATTTCTTTCACATGCCACTAGCACTCCGATAAATCATTTGCTGGCAGTCTTGCAATTGCCATTTAGTAACTCCAGTGACATGCAGGCATAAGAGGAGCAGAAATAACTGGGCAAATCAATTTGGAGGGTGGGGCATTTTGTACACCTCAACCTTTTCAATTTTGCAATTAGCCTGGGTTGAGTCCAAAGGCAGCTCTTCTTTCATTGATCCACAAGCCTTTCCCGGAAAATGAAGGCCATGTTCCACACTGGCTAGCTGCTTTTTGACTACAGGCTTCAGAGTTGCTGGCAGAGCAGCTCCTCCCCTGCCTGGGACACAGTAATTTCCTCATTATTCCTCAGGCATCTTTAAATTGATAGGGTTGAACTGATGCCTCATCTGTCCTTTTGAGGTGCTGAACTACTTCAAAAAGTGTTGGTTATCTTGTCTAAAAACCTACATTTTCAGAAGAAACTCTGAAAATCAAAACTTTACGTCCCAAAACAACATCCAAACTTGTGCCACTCTGTGCTAGCACATTGCACAACAGTTTAGTGCAACGCAGGCAATTTAGTGTTGGAGTTTTTCAGAAGCTTGCCTGCCTTCCTCCTATTCCCAGAAACTGGGGAGAAAAACAAAGGATGAACCCAACAGAGCAGTGCCACTGAGGAAAGGTTCAAGATTTTCTCATCTTTTAGTGCTCCATCAATATCCAGAACAGCCTGTACTGCCAGCGTTACCTGCCTGCTATGGGAGGATGACAAAACTGAGATTTCTGTTCTGGCTATTCATCACCTTATGGGGTATTATACATCTACTCTGTCATGTAGAAAAAATCCCCACTATCATAAAATAACATGTTCCTGAACTCCAGACAGCTTCAGACACCAGCGTGTGTTCTTCAGAGTTATCCAAATTGTTGTTGTTCCCCTGCTGCACTCAAAGTCATTGTCACAGCTGCAGCATTAAATAGCCTCAGGACCTGTAAAATCCCAGTAATATTTTAGGCTTGAGCCAAAAGTTTGAGGTCAGGGAGATTTTCTGTCAGGGTGCCAGGAATTCCTTAGGAAAAAAAAAAAAAAAAAACAAAAAAAAAAACCCCAGAAAAAAGTATTAAAGAAAGAAAGAGGATTAAAGGAAGGATTCCAAAGACTTGGGGAACAAATATGAAGAGGAAGAGCTCATTCTGAGGAGACGGAAAAGAAGAAGGTGGGAAGGAAGAAAAAGAAAGAAACACCATCCAGATTGCTGAGTTTGGAGAACTGGACCTCAAGTAACCTGTAATATAGCAGCTTTGTGGCCTAGATCCTACAGTGTTACATGAAAGGGGAGATTTTCTCAAACCTTTTGTGTGTGATTAGTCTGTCAGCACCCCAAAAAAGCCAAGACCTTTGTGCCTGACCAGTCTGCCAGTGTCCTGTTATGGGGACCCTTCACTGGGCAGTCCTGCTGGATTGGAGGGTGGTTCGGGGACGCACATCAACAGCATGAGGGACACCCCCTTCTGGGCCTCCACAGTCAAGTACCTGAGGGTCTGATTGCAGCAAAGCCTGGCTGTGGTGTCTCCTCTCCATGCTCTGTTAAGTCCTCCTTAGGATGTATTGTGTGGGGGAAGTCACACCGGCTGACTGCATCCCTTCCAGGGAGTAGCAACTTCATTCCACCCTATAACTTCCATACTGCTTGTCTTCTGTTGGAATGGGAGTATAACCCCAGTTCTCTAATTTTTTCCCCAGTCATTTTCCCACATTGCAGTAGGAAAAAGGCCTGGGTCACAGCCTCCAAGGGTTAAGGGGGATAAGGAAAGCAAAGCAATACAACATGACCATGCTGTTTTTACAAGCACAGCAGTATTTGTGGAGGGGAGAGAAGATTTTAAAATGTGAGAAAGGAAAATTTTTCCTATGTGCTTCCCCTTTCTTCTAACACTACACATAGCTCTCTTCTTCCCTGTCTTCACTCTCCAAACTTCAAGATAGGTATCAGACCAGGCAGCACTTATTTTTAGAAGTTTCCAATTTAAAAGGATCAAGAGCTACCAAATAAATAGGATTAAGTACAAAACACGTCCCTCCTAACTGTACACCTTGGAGATGAGCAAGATCATATTACAGCAATATTAAGCTTGACAACAATCTGGGAGTCCTCACATTCATGTGTGGGGTATTTTTCTGTAAAATATTTCATAGTTTCTAGCATTATATTTATGCTTTGCCTTAAAAGAGACAAAACCCAAAATATCAGTCTCTTCAGTTTTTGTATTAGCCACAATCTCCAGCCTAGTAAAATAAATTCTGAGAAACATTGAGTGTTTTTTGCAAACCTTCCCCTGTCACCCCACCCCCACATTTGATAGCATAAATTGAGTCATAGTTGAAGGCATTAATCAGTTTTTCTAGCCTATCAGTGATCTCAAGTCTTCCACTTCTGACGTGCCCTGAAGAAAACACAAAGCTTAAGCAATAAGTAGGAAGGTTCATGTTTAGTGAACCTTGATTCAGCTCTAACACTTCAGGGATGCATACCCTACTCACAGTCTCCCACATGTAGCACTCCTGTGTTTAAAATCATTTTCACCTTTGCTGTTTCTGACCCAGCAGAGTTTATCAGTCCTCTTATGCACAGTGCAGGTAAGCATGGAAAGTATTTTTCCACAGCTATTAGATAATTGCTGCTGTAGTTACTCACTTGGAGAGCATCATCAAGGGTTATGATAAATGAATCCTTTATACTGCACTTTCAAAGATTTGGAGTGTTTTGGTTTTGTCCTCAGATTAGAGAAGCCTCTATTCTAAATATACCATAGTTATTTCAGAAAATATTAACTATGAAAACTATTGCATTTTAAGTTTCTTACATCTGTGGGAGACATTTTACTTGGTACAGACATCAAGCAAAGGACTAGATATTGCACCTATGACAAGCTCAGGAATTTGCTTATCCTTGCCAAATAAGTGAATTAATAGTAGGCATTAGTAGCAAGCTCAGGTGCTTAAAGGCATCCAAACTATGAGCCCTGAGCTGGCCAAACAGCTGATGAGGGAACAGAAGAGGCTGTTCAAGTGATTTCAATGAAGATTATCAGAGGAATCTAGATGGCTGGAATTTTTCATTTACTGGTTCACGAGTGCCTTACAATGGATATAGTGGATTTTTTTCAAAATTATTATTAATCATACATTTAAATTGATATTATAATTTTATTTCTTTACCTGTGTTCAAAATACCTTGATGGCAAATAAGCATCCACTTCTTGAGAAGTATAAAGAAAAATATATTAATCACAGAAGGAGACTATAATTGATATTATAATTATCCTTACTAAGATACTGATCAGTGACAGTTGTCATAGCAAAACAATTTCCAAACACTTAGATAGTTACAGAAAGCATTACTGTAACTTGCCACCAAACAGATTCAACACTTGAAATTTCTGTGATTCACTGACTCTTTTAATCATGTTTCTTTTTCTACCGATGCAAGTGACTAAAAAAATTTAAGGACATTAAAATAGCATAAATCAAGGGTTTTCTAAGTGTCACTACCCTTTATACTTCTTATAAGAAGCATCTGAATTACAGTTGGTGAACATGAACTTTGCTTTTTTCTAAATAGATTAGTCCAAAAGTGCTATCGTGGTCAAAAACAACCAATATTTTAGGTAAATATTTTCCTCACCGTTCTGTATGCCAGCCAATATATCAGCTTTGATGGAATGCCACAACCTTCCAGTTTCCTTTTTTTTTTTTCTTCTCACCACAGTAATCAAGAGAGACTTTTCCAGCATATCCTTCAGAGCCAGCCTAGCTCTTTGTTTATCCCTGAAAAGCAGATGGTTTATGCTATTTCTAATCTTGTTTCGAAGTGACCATACAGTCAAAATAATAGAAACCCTGATTCACTTCCAAACGAAGGTCATGGAAGAGCTCTTGGTAAATTCAAAAAGCATCAATGCTCTTAACATTTCTCAAGAAGTCAAAAATTCATAATGCACTTGTAAAGTGTTTTTTTATCTCCCTTTCTCCCCAGTTGTATTTTAGTGTCACTGAAAATAGCAGTACGAAATGAGATTAGAAACCTGAAATTAGGACTAGCTGGTTCAAGGCCATATGCCTTTAATTAGTAAGCATGTAAAAGGCTGTTTTATGCCTGCTTTCATTAGTGCTACTAATCAGGGATAGTGCTGCTCATTGCTGCAAAGAGATTTCTGGATGTGAACAATTTTTGCCCTGAGATTGAACCGATAAGAAATTATCCGCAGCTCTCTCAATATGTGGATACATCATGTCTTTCGAGGAATAAATAAATGATACTGATTAGCTAAAATGGAGATACTTAATGCTCTGAAGCCACCTTAAGACATGATTATCTAATGAAGATCTTATAACCCAAATAAGCACATACACCTCCATCAACTGTTCTGTGGATGGAATATCTGTACGTCAGGTTTGAAAAATATACATGTGCATTGTGTTCTCAACTGAGCATTTTGTAAATGCATCAGTGTTGCCATGTCCCACCACAAAGGAGATCCTCAAACTGAAGCACTTTTATGTCTGATATTAGACCTCAATACCTGGAGGAATTAATTCTATTAAGGTAAATGCATAAACAAATGTAACTTCTTACCTCCTCCAAACAACAACAAAACCCCAAAGAGCTGACCAAAACCTATATGCAGAAGTAGGAAAACTTGGCCCTAATCAGAACAGATGCACATTAAATGGCTCTCCAGAACTCTTTCTAAGATATTTTCTTCCTTCCTTTGAAGCCACTCTAAATGAAAGATACATTTACTGCCAATGCCTCCAAAGTTCTAAAAATATACGGATAAAAGCTCTCAGCTGAAGAGTGCTTTATCATCTGTTATCCAGTCAAGATGGGCTGTAATCCTTGCTCTTCACCAATGCCAAATACTTGGTCCAGGCTCTGAATACAGCTCTAAAATTTTAAAATGGCTGTTCATTCTTCTGAAACAAAACAAACTAAAACTAAAAAAACATTCAAAGAACATAAAACTGCTAAACATTTTCGTAAATGATAAGGTTTCAAAAAAATGAAAACAAGCGCACAAATAAACTCTAAAAAGGAAAAATATTTAATCTGTCTGAGAAATTAAAATCATTGCCCCTGCTATATTTCATAATTCCTTTCTCTCACTATCATAATCAACTTCTGGTTTAAAAAAATATTCTATTTTAAAAAAGCCCTTAATTTCAATGTCTGCTGCAATGCTCATTTAGTCTTATTTTAATATAAACATAAAATTGCTGGCTTCAGCAAGCTGTTTTACATCCTCACTAAGAAGTTTCTTTGTGTGTGGGTAGAGGCTATTTCTGAATTCCATCTTTCCTTGTTCATGGAAAAAGAAATTTTGAACAGACTCCAATCTTAAGAAGAGTGAAATCTAAATTGAGGCTGTGAGACCATCCTTTGACTATATGTTTGAATATTGCAGGCTTGTAACCGTTAGCAGATCAAGCCCTTGATAGTTTGAAGAATGTATCATAATTATGACATCAATGAGGAACTACTACATTAAGGAGTACTGATTTTTCCTGAAAAGATGCTCAGAGGTGATTTTGTATAATATTTATTCCACCCTAAAACCATGACTTTGAAACAAGGTAATAGCTTTTACAGAAATTTAACAGGAGGGAACAGATATAGAGATACATTCCTGCGTATTTAATTTAAATTGGTGTCTGGACAAAAAAAACCCACAACTGTGCAAGCAAGTCTCCTACCCACCTAAAAACACATGAGAAAGTAGAGCAACCTGAAATTCTGCATTAAGGCAAAGATGAAGTAATAGAAGTCATTTTTATGCCAGTGTACAGCTTCAGGATGTCCTTGATCAATTTCATATGCTTAGATTTTTTTCAGCTTATAGTTATTCTGTAAATATAATTTGTCAAATTATTTTTGTGAAATTATTGCAAAACACTTTTTCACCTATAGCTAATGAATAAATGAAATCTCTAAAATTTTGACACAGATACAAAATAGGAGAAACAATCCTTAACACCCCATTGATATTACTTTGATTTCAACATATAAACTGCATTTCATTAGTAAGTTCTTCTCACTATGTTATTTTTATTGATGATAACAATTCAATATATGAATAGCACTCAGGCATACTTGAGCCATACCAACAACATGGGTTTTTTGGATGAATGTCCAACAGCACTGAACAACAGCCTCAGAGT